>NC_092338.1:21055000-23920000 GCF_046630445.1 Rutidosis leptorrhynchoides
ATACCTGAAACATCATCGTTGGACCCTTGCGCTTCACTGATCATCAGATAGTCACGCTCTAACCTCCTAACCCGATCGACAAACGATTCGGAACACTCCGACTTTCGGTGTCCCTTCTTTTGGCAAATAAAGCACTTGATCGTGCTTAAAGGTACACTCGTACAATCCCGTGCCAAATGACCTCGTCCTCCACACCTAAAGCACGTAGGCCCATAACTTCCCTTACTCCTCTTCTTCACCTTTTTAACACCTTCGGGCATACTTCTCGTCCTTTTACTAGGAGCACCTCTTGATTCAAACTTTCTCTTACCCAATGAGTGATCAGCAGTTTCTGGAGCATGAGATTTAATCCCCATAGTTGATCCCTCGTCACCGTCACCTTGAGGTTTAGGAAACCTCTTTTCTAACTCTTCCTTCACGACCTTAGGCACTTGGTCTCGGACCATCTCGGTCACTATTCCCTCGAACGATTCCTGGAGAATTGTTTAACCTTGTCGGCGAAAGTCAAATATAGCATTCAAACTCCGCCTCAATCCTTAACGTTAACTCATCCTTCCCCTCATGAATAGGCCCGTCCATTCCATATCCCTCTTCCGTCTTCATTCTAAAGAATGCAATCGATTAAGAAACGAACGAGTACAATCATACGTACAATCCCAACCCATCTTGCTCGACAATTGTGTTACGTCACTTGTCAAATACGATTTGCACCTGTAAAAATCGTAGCAAATCATTATTACGCGTACACGCCGTATCCACTCGTTAGTACCACGACCGCTTTGCTCGATGATATAACCCAAAACAAACACAAAATATATTAATAATATCCGCATATTAATATAAACGTTAGTCCACCCATAAACTGGGACACTAACCGAATTCCCGTTCCGACCTGTAATCCTACAAGTCCCGCATAAATAATCACACACAAAAGTCCAAGTCTAGGCACCTATCTCAAGTCACCTAAATCCCTTAGAACATGCTCTGATACCACTTGTAACAACTCAACCCATTATACAACCGAAAACAGACCCAAAAAAAAAAATTCAAACAGGGCTGCCCAGACTGGGTGCGCGGCGCGCAGCCCAGCCTGTGCGCGGCACACACAAGGTGCTGACAGCTTCTGTCCAAAATTGTCGTTTCTCGTAAAAAGATCACACACTTCCAGACATCATTAGACGAAACGCTTTTCACAACATGTTCTTATATGTAAAACTAACATGATTTAATAATAAAACAAGTTTTACAACACGGGCCCACATCGACCCAAATTACGAGGTTCGTACAAAACACGAGTTTCAACTACACTAGTTAAATTTCCAAACGACACAATGAGCATGGTGTTTGGGGAATTAAACTACCCAAATCTCGGTCAACTCCAAAAGCTACCACATCAAAAGCGTCCCCTAACAAATAAAATGGGATCTCTAATCCAAACGAACGCCCTTACCCTTGTCTCCGCCAAAACCTATAAAATGGTAAACAACGAGAGGGTAAGCAAAGCTTAGTGAGTGCAACAATTATACATACATATATATAACCCATCTACTTGCAATCGCACCCACTAAATACCTCATACGAAAATGTAACTCAATAGCATGTCGTCATACTCATAATGCTAACAACTCGTACAATATCACAACACCACCTTAACATATACTCAACACAATATATATATATATATATATATATATATATATATATATATATATATATATATATATATATATACATATATATATATATATATATATAGCATGCTTATACAATATCCAAAAACATAATATGGTTAACCATAACGCTATGGTGCTACCGGCACGTGGTTCACACCATACGCAATTGAGTCTCACTCTTTTATAGTGCTACCGGCACGTGGTTCACACTTTGACGCTACCGGCACGTGGTCCACGCCTCATTTTATAGTGCTACCGGCACGTGGTTCACACTTGATGCTACCGACACGTGGTTCACATCATAATTTTATAGTGCTACCGGCACGTGGTTCACACTCGATGCTACCGGCACGTGGTTCACATCATAATACCCGTCACATACATGTTATGGTACTACCGGCGGGTGGTTCATACCATAACATTCACAAATAAATACGCCATATATGTATACGCATAATTATTCCACTCACCTCGATTACTTGAAAAGCAAATCCGCTTGAGCTTCTATTCGTCCAAATGCAAATCACCTAAGTAATTCACAAGCAAATAAGCTAAACACTCTAGCTTATACCCAAAACACCATTTAGTGCAATATGGACTCATTTGCACTTACTTTACTTTGACTAAGTCAAAACTCACCCGAAAACCCCCATAATCATAATCGACTAGTGATTATGTTCCAACAACTCGTTTTACTCAAGGTTTCATCAACAAAACACCTTACTTACATCATTTAACACAAAACTCATTTTGACCTATTCTCAAGTCAAAACACCCATTTGGCAACCTCACACAATTAATCACTTATAACCTAAGTTAACTAGTGATTTTAACACCCAAACGTGATTATCAACTAATCAATTTCACTAACCAACCCAATCCAACCAACAATGGTCATTAACACCACTTACTAGTTCAATCACCCAATTATCAACTAGTGGGTTTACTTCAAGAACACCCATTTCAAAAACTCCAATTATGAACATCAATCATACTATGAAAACTTGGAGTTAGAACTTACCAATACTACCACAACGTAACCGTGAACGAGATGAACAACTTTATCACTTGCAACTTTGATTGATTCAAGCTCCTTCTTCTCCAAATGAAGCTTTCTCTCACTAAACTCTATTTCTCACTCTAGGGTTTGAGAGTGTGTGGAAGAGACAAAGAATGAGATCCAAATGAGATTGGATCAGGTTTTGTGGTCTCAAACCGTCTAACAAGTGAAAAGACCAAACTACCCTTCACTTAAGTAAAAAATAGAAAAACAGGAAATCTGTCGCAGGGACAGTGCGCGGCGCGCACCATTACCTCTACGCGACGCGCACGCAGGCCTGAGCAGGTTCTGACTTCTCTTCAAATATGCAAAGCTTCACACACTTTAAGTACATCATATATACTCCATGTACAACAAGTAATCGGGTCTTACAGTCAATCGCCCCTTCAGGTAATGATTCTAACCAATCTTTGGCTTCTCCCTTTAAAGTCCAGGGAAATAACATGAGATAGATCTGTTCATCCTCAACTTCTCTTATTTTGAATAGAGTACAAATCTTATTAAAAGTTCGAAGATGTTCGTTTGGATCTTCCTTCGGCGCACCACTAAATTGGCATTGATTAGTTACCATGTGTATGATTTGTCCTTTGATTTCATAATCTGGTGCATTAATGTCTGGTTGAGTAATTGCACGACCTTGGCCAGTGTGTTTAGCCCTCATTCGGTCTTCCATACTTAGAGGTTCCAGATTTTCCATGATTGAATTTGTTGAATCTGAATCACTAGAGGATTCTGATTTAATGGTTTCTTCCTCGAGAATTTCTGGATGAGTAATTTGTAGTTCAGGACGAATGATTAGTGGTTCAGGATCTCTGAATTGTCCCTGAATATCCTCCGGATTCTCAATTGTGAGGTCGGGTTCAAAAAATGGATTATCGAAAATTTGAATTGGAGTACTTGGTTGACTAGATGACAATTCTAAAGAAAAATCAACCGCGACAATATTGGCTAGATGTCTTGATTGAGTTACAGGTGGTGAACGTATGAAAGGTGGTGAACGTTTTGCTCGGTGCATTCACTGAATATCCTATTAGTTATAAAGATAAAAATTATATAAGTTATCAAATTAATAGACTTTTTTGATTTTACCCACGTTTTAAATAGCTAATAGATGCAGCAGGTAGCCAAGACCCTTTAAATCGGAAGCCCACAACTCGTCACTAACAAATCCAACTATTACTACGAACCAGAAAATTTTGGATGTCTATCAATTTAACCACTTAAAATAATTTTTTCGTCGAAATTTTGAAAAAAAAAAATTCTATGTCCTAAAAATTGAGCGTCGAGAAATAAGAAAGAAAAAGAGTGCGTCGAAAAACGTCGAAAAAATAAAAGGTCGAAAAATAAGCGTCTAAAAAAAATAATAAAATGCAGCGTCGAAACTTAAAAGGTACTAAATACTAAATATTAAAAATTGCATCTAAAGGAATTAAAACTTAAAGGAATTTTATATCCAAAACGGCAATAACTTAAATAGGCACTAAAATCTATTAAATACTAAAGCGATAAGCGACGTCGTAAAATTTTAAAGCACCTAAATCTTAGTCTAAAGAAAAAGTACTTAACGGATTTTACGGCAAAGCCTAAAAATCTAAAAATATAAATTAACTACGGCAAAAACTAAATTTAAACTAATTACGAACGAAAAATATAGAAATTATGAACTAAACGATTAAAAAGATACGAAATATAAAAATAAAACTTAAAGTTATAAAAATACAATTTTTATAAAAATATTATTTTTATATTATTTATTTTATAAAAGTATCAATTTTATATTTAATAAAATTAATTAAAACTAAAATTACAAATTAAATAAAACTAAAACAAATTATTATTAAATATAAAACCCTAATCTATATTTAATTAATTATAATTATTAACTTAACCCTAATCGACAGTCAAAGGTTTCAGGCCTGTCGAGTCACCTCATGCGACCGCATGAGGTTTCTTTGATATGGCCATGCGATCGCATGGACTGTGGATTCAGGAAAGAAATTGGGCTGCTACAGTGTCCGGCCCGATTACTTTTTGTTTTTTTTAACAAAATATTTTTACAAAAGTAAATTAAGACTTAATAAAAATCTTTTTTTATAGTGTTTCGCTTCGGCGTTTGAGTGTCCCCGGCAGCGGCGCCAAAAATACTTGATGTTATGCGAGGTGTATACGAAATAGTTATTATTTTTACTACGAAATACTTTTAAAAACGATACAATTTTACACAAGTTATTTATTTATTTATAGAGTGGATATACCTAAACCTTGCTACAACACTATAGGCAGTGTACCTAATCGTAAAGTAGTGTAGTTTTTAGTAAGTCCGGTTCGTTCCGCAGGGAGCTAGCCAAGTTTAACGCTATATTTTTTTTAAAACTATATTGGTATATATATATATATATATATATATATATATATATATATATATATATATATATATATATATATATAAAAGTAATATTATTATTATTATAAAAGGGGGGTTTTTACCATTTAATGACCGATTTGTCGATTTTATGTCTTAAGTTGCAATTAAAACCTAATGTAAAATATTAAATATAAATACAACTTAATTTAAAGCGTAAAGTAAATGACGATAAATAAAAATGTGATAATTAAAAGTGCGATAATTAAAAGTGCAATAAATAAAATGACAGTAAATAAAATTACGATAATTAAAGGTGCGATGAGATATAAAATAAAGGAATTATGCTTATTTAAACTTCCGTAATCATGATGTTTGACGTGTTGATTTTAATTTATTACCATGGGTTAATTGTCCTTTGTCCTGGATTATTCAATATGTCCATACGGTTTTTGTCCATAACAGTCCATCAGTCATAAATATAAAGTGCGAGTGTCCTCGTCAAATTATCCTTATACCCGAAGTCAAATATTCCAACTAATTGGGGATTCGAACTGTAACAAGGTCTTAATACTTTGTTTAATGAATACACCAGGTTATCGACTGCGTGTAGTCCAATGTTTTAATACTTTGTTAACAATTACACCAATTACCCTTGAATGTAATCCACCCCTGTTTCAACGAGTCCATTGACTATTAATCCATCCCCGTGTCCGGTAAAATGAACAATTATTGGTATTTATAGATATCCCGCCCACCGTACCCGATTAAGCGTATGTGGTTATTTATAGATACGTCGAATTATAACCTTTAATATTAAATTAACGAGGTATCGTTTAATTAATATAAAACCCATTAATAGCCCATAGTCTAATTTCCACAAGTGTCGTTCTTTTATCCAAACCCCAATTATGGTACAAAGCCCAATTACCCCATCTTTAACATTTAGCCCAACATCACAATTACTTTGGCTTAAATAAGCATAATAGTGACTTAGCTACGAGACATTAATTTAAAAAGGTTGAACATAACTTACAATGAGTATTAATCGCGTAGTGTTACACGGACAGAGTTTCGACTTACAAACTTAAAACATTCACCACTATAACCTTATTATTATTAACTTAATATTAAAATTATAATTATAAAATAAATATAAATATATATTAAGAGAGTAAGAGATAGAAAAAGATGTACATAATTCGGCAGAAAACGTTGCAATTTATAGGACTTGGCCAGCTACAGGCTCTCATGCGATTGCATGATTTTAAGCCTTCCTGGCCATGCGATCGCATGGCTACCTTTTCCTGGTCACAAATTGAAATGACCCATCCTAATCCATCTGGGCGAAGTCATCAACATTTGGTCCCATTGCGATGATCGACTCCAAGTAATGTCCTTAAAATGAGCAAATGCACAGCGGAAGACTTAATTCGTACCTGAGAATAAACATGCTTAAAAGTGTCAACCAAAAGGTTGGTGAGTTCATAGGTTTATCGTATCAATTATTTCAATATATTAATAGACCACAAGATTTCATAATCATAAACATAATACACTCGCAAGTGTATGTAAAGCATTCTAAGTGGTTGGCACTTGGTAACCATACTTAACATTTAATCACGTCGCATATTCCCTTTATTATGAAATCTCACTACACCGTACCAAGTGTAGTCACCGAAACGAAGTACTGTGCAACCGTTGAATACTGGTCGTCCAGTCCGGTTGGGGTTGTCAGGCCCGATAGATCTATCAACAGGATTCGCGTTTACAATACCACATGTAAATAGTAGTTACCAAGCTACAGGGAAGTATGCCAGTGGTACAACTCAACGTAGAATATATTTTTAAGTACTTGTGTCTATTTCGTAAACATTTATAAAAGCAGCGCATGTATTCTCAGCCCAAAAATATATATTGCAAAAGCAATTAAAAAGGGAGTAAATAAAACTCACCTGACAACTTCAGAAATAAATCACATAGATGTGACCGAATATCAGAATGCAAATAACCGTAGACCTCAACCTAGAGAACATATGTTGGTCAATAAGTGTCTAATAAGCTAGGTCAGTCCATAGGGTAAGTATAGTCCTATTGCTCAAGTCCGACTCATAAATTTAGCAAAAGTCAACAAAAGTCAACGCAAGTCAAAGTAAGTCAAATGTAAGTCAAACGCAAGTCAAACACAGTCAACATGGTTAACACAAGTCAAAATCTCATAATATTACTCAACTTGGTCAAATAGTCAAACATAGGTCAAACAACACGTTTTAGTTCATAAATGGTCAATTACACAATCATAGTTATTGTCATGCATAACGTTCATGTACATGTAGCAAACTTCGCATAATATCTCATAGCACAAAATTCATGGTAACATGGCAAACTCCAGATCACAAATAGACTCAAAATAGATTCCAAAAAGTCCAGACAGGGTCTCATACTATGTATACAAGTCAGGAATCAGAAGGGGTACATTTATCATTTACTAAATCAGTTTCTGACCGCGCACTGATATCGTAATGGCTATAACCGGAGCTAGGGACATGGAATTAATATAAGGTCAGTGGCCATGGTTCAAGGACAAGTCAAAATATAACATATCTAAAAATAAGTAACTTTGGTTTAGCCAATTGGTACAGTTTATTCAATAAAGTTGGATGTCCTGTTTCAGTTCATTTCAGAAATTACCAAAACTATGGCCCTAGTGTGCAAAATGCATAAGTTTTCAGAGGTTGCAATAAACTAAACATATATCAAATATAACGTAAATATTCATATTCCAGAAGCATTCATGTTAATTCACAAAACACAAACCACAGAGTACAAATCAGAGAACAAGTGGAAGATTCGATCCTAGTTTAGCTAGTCACTTTCGCATGCAATTAGCCGAAGATATAGATACAATTAGACCATGATATCTACCCGAAAAGTGAATTACTTTCTGTGTATATTTCAGATATGAAAAGATCTCATCTCAGAAGTCAATACATTTTAGCATACAAGTCCGTTTTCATGCATGTGCTGGAAAAATCTACATTTTCATTCGATTAGGCATAACACGAGTTTTACTCAAGCAGATGACATGATATCCTAGTGTAACCTGAGTGTTTTTGAATTTTCTATCCAATGGTAATCAACACATAAGCCAATTTGTGACCCATAAATACCAGTTTTCTGATCAAGTATAAAAACACAACGATAATTCAAACGGTCATAACATAAGCATACGGAAACGAAATCAAGCGAATCCAAAGCCTAAAATCAATAGTTTTTCATGAAGATTATGAATATCACATAATATCATGCAATTTGAAAATTAAAATTTCTGTTACCATCAAATACAAATTTGTGATTTATCAAAAAGTCATCAAACGATCAAATTAACGAATACTATCATGCATACATACAAGGACTTGAGCACTAGACACTATATCTACCCTAAAATGTAAAAAAAACATGAAAACCCAAAAATTAGAGTTTTTAAAACTTACCCTAATCAAGAAATTGTTGGTATATATGTGTAGAGGTCTTCGAGAGGAGTCCGAATATGTAAACGATTTTATGATCAAGTGATTATTGAAGGTGTTCTTGAGTGATTCTTTCTATGGTGTTTATGTATTGTTTTTGAAGCTAGATTATGATGGGTTTTTGCTGAGATGAGGAGGTTGAGAAGAGATTTCAAGTGTGTGTGTTTTATAGAGTAAGAAATGAGGATTAGAATTGAAATGGAAATGGTTAAGTGTGTATGTAGTTAGGCGTCATTTTTGATTCCTCATAAAGGGATTCCTAAGTTGAATTTTGAGCTAGAAGTTTAATACTAGAAGTTAAGAAATGTTTAAACATGTTTCCCATGATTAATAGGTTGAAAATGTTGTTTTACTATTGGTATATACGAATAGTAAATACATCTAGAAATTGTATATAGTACATGTCTCATGAGTCATATATAATAACAAAGATGTCATTTTCCATAATAAAAGGTTGAAAATGATGTTTTCCTATTGGTATATTCCAATAGTAAATACATCTAGCAACTGTGTATAATACGGGTATAAATACCGTATGAATACGAGTAGAATTCTTGAAAAAATCGAATGCGAATACGAGTATAGTTATCTTTGTTGAGTATAAATATGTTAGTACAAGTATTTAAGTCTTTCAAAAGTGTGTATATTACATATTAATACAATACATATATATTCATTTTAACATAAGGATTATTACTTCGTTAAGCGTTACATATATATAATGTTTCGAAACCCTTAAGTTAGTAGTCTCATTTTATATATATAACCCATTGTTAATATACTTAATGAGATACTTAATTATCATATATTCAAGTTAGATATAATCCATATATATCCATATATATACATAAGTATATAATTAATACAAGTTATGACGTTCGTGAATCGTCGGACAAATGGATGGTCAACTGTTTGTATAAAACTCATTTTTAAAAGTTTTAAAACTTGTCAAAATTCATTTCTTATCATGACGAAATCATATAGAGAATTGGTTTAAAATAAGTTAAAATTTTCCGGGTCGTCACACAAATGATTCCAAAACGTGGGCTGCGCGTATTTATTTAATATATAATATAATATATATAATTTTATATAATTAATTATATATTATATTATATTCTTGTGCATTGTTGACTTGTAATTTTAGCTCCATTGCGTCGCGCGTTGATAGTTGGTTCATGTCCCGGTTCTGGATTTTCGAACGTCCATGCGTACAATTTAATATCTTGTACTTTACGTTTTGCGGCTCGTACTCTTGTAACTTTTAGACGTTTCTCATCAATAAATTGAACCACTTGGATTGTATTTTGTACTTTTGTGCTTTTTGGTCGTTTGCGTCTTCAAATCGTCGAATCTGTCTTTTGTCTTCACCTTTTATTATTTAAACGAATATCACTTGTAAATAGAACAATTGCAACTAAAAGCTTGTCTTTCTTGAAGGATAATGCTATGAAATATATGTTCGTTTTTAGCATTATCAGACATCACCATCCATGTCTCAATTTTTTATTTTTTTGATTTTTTTAAGCTTTGACATACCTTTTTAATGACATCATCTTTATAGTCAAATATAAGATAGTAATAGATTAAATGAAACATATCGTAAAAGCTTACATATCACTTATTTACATGGGCAATAACCGCTGTAACCCTGTAAATTTTATAGAATTTTTTATTGTTTAATAGTTACTAAAGCTTCGTAAAGTATTTATCTATATATTAAACAAATAAAATAGGTTATACATAAGAAGTTGGTCTCTTTCAGTTTCTAACTCCAGCATCAACAACTAGTTTTATTTGGTTTACCTCTATTTACAACCCTTAGGGTTGTCATTAAAATTTTATTAATGCAAAAAATGATGGTACATGCGGTGATTATTTTTTAAAATGTGGTTGAGTATTATTAATGTATAATTCTCTCCCTTGTTTTAGTTCCTTGATGACAACCTTTTGGATCGTCATTAGAAATATCAGAAATGATAATGGCACACAATCACAGGTATATTATTAGGGAAGAGTCTCAAGAGTATTCGCGAATTATTATTCACATTTAACTAATTTTAAGTTTTGAACTATTATGAATAGGTTATTTCTGAAATAATGGCTTGGTGTGTGCATAATTAATTAATTTTTAAAATATTATTGACAAAAACTTAGTTACTTGGTTTAATTTGTATTTTAATTTTATATAAAACGGTTATGATTATTTACTTATTTTCTCAATATAATAGAGTAATTTGTTATGATATGTGAAAAGAGTTTTAAATATAATATATGATTGTTGAGTTAGCCTCTGATATCTTCAAATCTTGGCTCCAATGACTACATCTTTAACACCCTTGGTTTTGATAAATGACTACATCTTTAATGCCCTTGGTAGTTAAAATGCAATTGGACAAAAATGCAGTTTGAATATATATGTTTTTAACCTTTTGCTACAATTGTGACTTATTTATTTATTATATATATATATATATATATATATATATATATATATATATATATATATATATATATAAAATTTTAAAATGATTATATCATTTTACTAATTATTCTTTAATTTTTATTAATCATGATGTCATTATTAATTAAAATTAATTAATTCTAAATTAAAAAACACAAAATAAAAAAGCTATTTATAGATAAATATGTTTGATGAGTAACATCTATCTATCTATGTGTATTGCTTTATCATGATGTCATTATTAATTAATTAAACATAATTAATTAGTTAATTCTAATTAAAACAATACAAAATATGGTAAAACACTCATGATCATATATACAATATTTGAAGCATTATGAACAGACTTATGATAAAACACTCCATTAACATATGTACAAACTCTAAAATAAATTATAAAATCTTTTACAAAACATTCTATGAACATGTGTACGAACTTTGAAACATATTATACAACCTTCATATAATAACTGTATTTTAATTTTTAAAAAACATTTCAAGACACATTTGTTATTACTAATAATTATTAATCAAATAATAAATACTCAAATTTTAAACAACTTTATTATTAATACTATTTATTATTATTATTATTATTATTATTATTATTATTATTATTATTATTATTATTATTATTATTATTATTATTATTATTATTATTATTATTATTATTATTATTATTATTGTTATTGTTATTCAAATATAGGTTCTCTTTACGGGATTAATTATGTTATATATGTATGCGAAATACATGTCTTAATAAAAAGTTACAATATATGCTTTTATGACAAGGAAAATAATAATTGTGATGAAAATCGGAAGAGGGTGGCGGGAGAATAAATATAATTCATTTATTCAAACCAAGTTAAGTACATTAGTATGTTTTTAAAAACAACGAAAAAATTTTTAGTCGGAATCCGTGGTTTTACGGGTCATTAAACTAAACGACTTTTGCATATACAAACACTTAATACCTTAACATATCATTAAACTGTTTCGTTTAAATAAACCTGTGATTCCACGGGTCATTTCAGATGTATTCCTTTGTAAAATCTATGTGCGCCATTAATCAAATATGTATATCCATGTAGTTAGGCACTTATGACATTATTCTTACATTTTCATGTATAGATGAATATGAATAAAATAAGTGGATTAAGTGATAAAGCCGATTGAGCTTGTAATCTAGGGGTATATGTGAATTGAGTTATTCGAGCTTGATTCGTTAAAAACTCGATTCGAGTCAAGCTTAAACGAGCTCGAGCCCGAGCTAGAATTTAATTTGAGGCTCGTTAAGTAAAAGTACCCGAGCTCAAGCTTCATAAATCGAGTTCGAACAAACTTTCAAGCCTAAACAAGTTTCATTTATATACACCAAATATTATATTTATGTTGAAAATATATTATATAATTATATGATAATTATGATTATATCAACATCTTACATCCATATCAATAATAGTTAAACGAATAATAGTAATTTTTATTATATATAAAAAATTACAAAAATAATAAAATTTAAAAAGAAAATAAGTATCATGTAATAAATGAGTCAAGCTCGAGCCGAGCTTGAGTTTCTAAAATAACAAATGAGCCGAGATCAAGATTAAAATATTAGGCTCGAACCGAACCGAACTCAAACTTTTTGAATTTAAACGAGTCGAGCTCCTCGACTCGTTTACACCCATACGTATTATTTGGGGTTGTTCATTGGTGGTGGGGCACTAATTCATGATTCATAACCCATGTTCAAAAATGCCTAAATTTTATTAGCACAATAATATTTTTATTAAAAAAAACCCTCACTAGTAAGGCACTAGAGAGTGAATAACATAAATTTATAACGGCTTCATGAGCCAATTACTTCAAGTAATACTATATATTCCTTTATTACAAAGCCAATTATAGAAAAAAAATTCGTACAGAGTCGAACGGGAACGCCTTCTACAGTTCTACATCAAACAAGATCCCAACATTAATGCGAAAACTCAAATATGTCATAATAAGGAAGTCACAATAACGTACATCTTCACGCTAGGATCCGTAGTAGCGAGCCATGAATCATACCACTCAATCCATTCTAACCAAGACCCATAATCACGAGTTGCATCAATATCCATCCAAATATTTGTCTTTCTCCACAAATCTCTTGCGAAGTCGCAATCGAAATGTAAATGATCCAATGATTTCACTATATATTCGCACAAACGACACCCAATGTCTTCAAATTCCATACCACGAATCGAGAAATTAAGACGTATAGACAATCTATTCCAAGCTACTCCCAAATGAACACGTTAATCTTATGGGGTAATTGCTTAAACCATCTCGTGTAAATACCTAGGCCCATTCTTTACCATTGATCCTTTCCGCTATAGAACACTCACCATTCAAGTCCAAATGATATAATCTATAGAACTTAGAACTTAACGGGCTGTAACCTCTCCAATTATCAAACCAAAATTTAGTTGATCTCCTATTACCAATATTTACTTAAAACACATTATTTGGCAATACCTCTTGCTGATTTAACATTGCGAATAAATTGATTATATTCTGATAATGCTAAAAACGAACATATATTTCATAGCATTATTCCTCAAGAAAGACAAGCTTTTAGTTGCAACTGTTCTATTTACAAGTGATATTCGTTTAAATAATAAAAGGTGAAGACAAAAGACAGATTCGACGAATTGAAGACGCAAATGACCAAAAAGCTCAAAAGTAAAAAATACAATCAATGAGGTTCCAGTTATTGATAAGAAACGTCTCAAAATTACAAGAGTACAAGATTCAAAACGCAAAGTACAAGATATTAAATTGTACGCAAGGACGTTCGAAAATCCGGAACCGGGACCAGAGTCAACTCTCAACGCTCGACGCAACAGACTAAAAATTACAAGTCAACTATGCATATGAATATAATATAATATATAATTAATTCTTGAAATTAATATATATATTATATTATATTTATAAAACGTCGGCACAAGGAAACAAGCAACATGTGAGCTCTCCCAGCTGACCATGCGATTGCATGGCCAGGAAGAAGAAAGTCCATGCGATCGCATGGCATGAAAAGTCAGGCCACATCTCCTATAAATTCGCAGTTTGGTGAACGCAAAAATATATATCTTTCTCTTCTCCATTCATACGTAATATTTATATTTATAATTTATATTTTAATTTTAATTTTAATTATAATTCTAATAATAAGGGTATATTAGCGAATGTTGTAAGGGTGTAAGTCGAAATTCTGTCCGTGTAACGCTACGCTATTTTTAAGCATTGTAAGTTATGTTCAACCTTTTTAATTTAATGTCTCGTAGCTAAGTTATTATTATGCTTATTTAATCCGAAGTAATCATGATGTTGGGCTAATTACTAAAATTGGGTAATTGGGCTTTGTACCATAATTGGGGTTTGGACAAAAGAACGACACTTGTGGAAATTAGACTATGGGCTATTAATGGGCTTTATATTTGTTTAACTAAATGATAGTTTGTTAATATTAATATAAAGATTTACAATTAGGCGTCCCTATAAATAACCATTTACACTCGATCGGACACGATGGGCGGGGTATTTATATGTACAAATAATCGTTCATTTAACCAGACACGGGAATGGATTTATAGCCACTAGAATTATTAAAACAGGGGTGAAATTATGTACAAGGACACTTGGCATAATTGTTAACAAAGTATTAAAACCTTGGGTTACACTCAGTCGACATCCTGGTGTAATTATTAAACAAAGTAATAAAACCTTGTTACAGTTTAAGTCCCCAATTAGTTGGAATATTTAACTTCGGGTATAAGGATAATTTGACGAGGACACTCGCACTTTATATTTATGAGTGATGGACTGTTATGGACAAAAACCAGACGGACATATTAAATAATCCAGGACAAAGGACAATTAACCCATGGACATAAAACTAAAATCAACACGTCAAACATCATGATTACGGAAGTTTAAATAAGCATAATTCTTTTATTTCATATTTAATTTCCTTTATTTTATATTTAATTGCACTTCTAATTATCGCATTTTTATTTATTGTTATTGTATTTAATTGCACTTTTAATTATCGTACTTTTTAATTATCGGAAGTTTATTTTATCGCACTTTTATTATTCGTAATTTCATTATCGTTATTTACTTTACGCTTTAAATTAAGTCTTTTATTTAATATTTTACATTTGGTTTTAACTGCGACTGAAGAATTAAAATCGACAAACCGGTCATTAAACGGTAAAAACCCCCCTTTATAATAATAATATTACTTATATATACATTTGTATTTTTATAAAAGTAAACTAATATAGCGTTAAGCTTTGTTTAAAGATTTTTCCTGTGGAACGAACCGGACTTACTAAAAACTACACTACTGTACGATTAGGAACACTGCCTATAAGTGTTGTAGCAAGGTTTAAGTATATCCATTCTCTAAATAAATAAATATCTTGTGTAAAATTGTATCGTATTTAATAGTATTTTCTTCTAAAATATAAAGCTATTTTATATACACCTCGCATAACATCATATTCACCTAGTTAGTAGAAACAATGCGACTACTCCCCCTAGTCCACCTTGACCCCATAAATGGACTTAATTAGCTTAACCCACAACGAATCATCACATGTAAAGAAACGCCAAATTCACTTAAGTAACAAATTAAGATTAAACACTCTAATGCTCCCAATCTTTAAACTCCCGCATTCAAAAGGTGCTAGAACTTGATCCCATCGGATCCAATGCATCTTCTCTTTATCCGATATAGAGCTGCCAAAAGAAAATCGCATGCAATCCTTCGAGTTCAAGTATAATAGTTTTCGGGCATTTATATAGTGAAAATATTAAATGCATAACTGCTAAAATTAATAATCGAAATGAAGAATGAACAGAATCAATTACAAAAAAAAAACATAAATAAAAACCTTCCATTAAACTTGATATGCCACTAACGGACGGTTTTATTTGTGCGGTGTCGTTAGGTCGCAGGATGTCCGATTCGGTAGCACACAGTGTCTTCGTTTATTTATATTTTGCGGGGTCTAAATTTACTTTTACTTTCTAAGGTGTAGAAGGTGTAAGTTAACCTAGTGTCGTTTTTATGCTGATTAACGATTTGAAGATCAAGTAGATAATTGTCGTTTAGTTAAATTACCTGGATAAAAGATAGTAGTTGATTTTAGCTAAAAGTCCTAATTGCAGAAAAGTAAATAAAGTGGAAGGATATCCAGAGTATGCAGATCAGGGAAATGTTGACCAAGATATCAGTATTGGGTTAGGGAAAGGTAATTATGCTTATATTAAGACTATGCTTGGAATGATGTAGATCTAGTTGGATGAGCCAATTACACAGACCTACTTGTCCCTGAACTCTCAGAGTTCTCTTTGAGCAGTGAGAAGTATGTCACTTGGTCGTATAACTGAAGTGTAACAATACCTCGGAGGTTATCCTCAGTAGAGTACTAGGTTTATTAGTGAGTTAAGCTCTAATCCTAACCCTCGTTATCAGTTTAGGTAACTGAATAACAACGTGCTGTGTTGATTGAACACTGATCACAAATGGAAGGGATCCGTCGATTTAAGTTGGCAAAACCTTAAATGAAAACTAACAACCATTCCATCATACTAATGAGATCACAACAATTCAAACATTATACAGCATTACAGTTAATATACTGATAGTAATGCAGATAGAAACCTAATGAATACCTAAACAGTTGATATGACAAAGACCTAAGGAAACAATCAAACAAGAACATGCAATAGGCTTGGGTAATACATTAAAGGCACTAACTAGATCTTAACAGCTCCTAAGAGGTCTATTCGGAATAGTCAATAGGCATACTAGGTCATTCATATCTCAATTCCTAAGTTCCGTGTCCTAAAAGTGCATTAGATGCCTCTCGGGAACTCCGGCCATACCGAGTTCATAGAATCTTCAGATACAGTATAACTAAGGGTCTTAATCCTATAAAGTAGCTAATTTCATATAGGTGGACAAGTCTTGATCACAACCTAGGTTGGTCAATCCTTAAGATGCTAGCATACAAATCTATCAGACTTCCTAGTTTAGTATTATAACAGTAATCGTACTAAATTAATATAATTACGCTAACCCAAACTTCTATCATGGCAACATACAGATTAATTAAGCTATCATGGCAATATCGGAATGCATTATTAAACATAAAAAGTAAGAACACATGTTTAATACAAAAGACAAGCGTTTCGGATAAAAACCTGAAAATGCCGGAAAAATCTGCCCGAGATCGCAGGGACTCGCCGGGATATCCTCTGGAAAATAAAAGCTAAGCTAACTACTACTAAAAACTAACTAAAAGATTGAAAATATGAAATGAATTGCAAATTGAGTGTGTGTTGGAATGGATGGAGAGAGCCCTTTAAATAGACCTCATTTTTGCCTGCAAACGACTGGCAAGCCGTATGGCAAACCGTTTGGCAGGCTGTATTTGGCAAGCCGTTTGCAAGGCAAGCCGTTTCTTGGGGCCGTTTGCTGGACCGTTTGGCAGGCTGTTTGCCATACTGGAAAGCCATTTGGCAAGCCGTATGGCAGGCCGTTTTTGGTGCCTGGTCAGTCTTGATTCACTGGATCGTAACTTGATTTCTTGTCTTTCACCGTTTTCGCTCTAGAATCTTCGTTTTAGCTCCGTTTTACTTGATTCTTTTTGCATCGCCTTCGTAATTACTTAATCTACAAAATCAACCGAAAAAGCGATAATTTTGCCGAAAATTTTTAATCTTTATTGTTTTAGGGATTAATAATGGGGATAAAAATGTGACTTTTTGCCCGATATCAAATAACCCACACTTGGCTTTGCTTGTCCTCAAGCAAAAAGCAGGAATATAAGGATCTTTCTAATAGATTCTCCCTTGCCCCACCCATAGATCTTTTTATTATGCCTTCATTTGAAGTCGGCACATCTTTCGAAAGTATTAGAAAAAGTTTCGAGCTTCGATGATTTAGTCGCTAGATTTCAATTGCGTCCATAGTAGAAAAGGCGTACTTTCCAACTCTCAGATGTAGAGTTTACATGATCAGGCTCCTCACTAGCGGATCACTCATATCACTCAAGTGTTTAGGGTATCCTATTCTAATTGTATTGTCGCTCAGAAGCCAGTCGTGTAACAGTTCTCATCATAGGCTTGGTAAAGCATCGATATCTCCACCGGTCAAGTAAGGATGGCACTGATCTTCTTCCTAAGCATTCTTTCAAGTGGAAGACGGGTTATAGGGTTTGTTTGGAAATTTATGGTTCGGTGAAAGGTATCCAGATCTTTTGATTTTTTTTGAGATAACTGATATACTTTGATTCTTCAGAGTATCCATTTTGGATAGAGAACGGCTTAGAATTCCGTAAAAGTTTTCTTCGGAAGAGGCGGATTTTGCTAAGACTTTGTCTAGAATTTTCTTTTGCTCTTCCAGCTTTCTTCTTCAGGGCATCTTCTCGGGTTTCATTTTGCCTTTATTAGAGACTTTGCTCTAGAGACTTTGCTCTTTCAAAATCATTTTTTTCGGCGTACCCTTTCTTCATAACTTTTGTCTTTCGTTCCTGGTGCCCAGAGAGGAAGTGATAATCCACTGAAAATAGGTCTTTGACCTATCAAAAAAAAATCAGGGGTTCGGAATCTTTCAACTAGTGCTTTTGAAGCGAATTTGATCGATCTATCTCTTTATTAATCTCTGGATCTTTTGATGAATGGAAAGGGAAATGAATGTTGTATTTTGGGAGTGAATTTGGGGTGAATATTTCTGATTCATCAACTCTTTATGTGAGTTGGTCGGTTTAAATTGCGTGGAGTGGAAACGGATGACTTTTTGTCTTCTCTATTCAGAATGATTTTGGAAGGAGTATTGCACCTGCACCACGTATGGCACTCACTAACCATTGGTCTTGAAACATATGTCTGAACCAAGTTCTAATTTGAACCGTACACTGGCATGCTCATCAATTGAAATAACAAAGTACTGTAGATTTGATGGGTCATACAGATACTTTGGGTCCAAGATTCCTTACCTTTTGGGAGTAGGGGTCGTGCTTGATCATGCGTAGCCTTTTACATATTTTCTTAAAAGAAATCTTTTGACACAAAACATAAGTTTCAGCTTAATCGTTCCGTTCTAATAAATGTTCCGAAAACCTATTTCTAGAAATTTTATTAGATCTTTTGGGCAAAAACAAGGCAAGAATTTTTCAAAATTACCCACTATCCATTGATTAATCACCTTTGGACAAAAGAATTTTTCAAAACTTGGCGTTTTATGGTTAATTGACTATTAAAACTTCGACCTTTAAAAACATTACCCTTTACCCCACACTTAAAAGAACATTGTCCTCAATGTTCTCTAGAAAGAATATTTTGATACTATATAAATTAAGGACATTGACTTCTAAAATTCTAAGTTAGTTGCGGGGGTTACCCCACACTTAGATATTTTAGTGCGTTATAATCGAAATAGGTTTGAGGAAGGATTACTTCCCTATGGTCGTGTTACTTTCCTAGTGCTGGGCCTTCCTACGGTCAATATCCTAGGGACCAGTCTCTTTTGATAATATTTCTGCATGAAGAATAAAAAAGAGAAAGGCAGCATTTCCACTATCTATAACTTTTTCTGTACAATGCTTCAAAAAGATAAAACTAAAAGATAAAATAAAGATAAAATAGTCTATGGGATACTATCCTGGTCAATGTGCTGAGTCGGCTCTGCGAAGTATCCAAAGATCTCATCATCATCCTCTAGTGTCGGCAAGTACTCGAGAGGTTGCCCTATGTCCAACTCAGGGCCTAGTAGTAAATCCAGACATAATTCTGACGGCAACTCCTGGTGGGATAAGCGTGGGAAAGGCTCCTCGTCAGGTATGCTCCCAGTGATCTCAAATGCCTGGGCCGTTGGTGGCTCAACTGAAATGGGAATAGTAACTAGGTGACAACCCTCAGGTAACTCAGTGACTGGAACTGGCTCGGTGACTGGAGCAGGCGGCTTGATGGGAGTAGGAGTAGTATGTGCAGGAATGGCAGCTGAGGCAACTGAGTGAACTGAGGCTGGTGTGGAACGCCTGGGCGTAGCTTGTCGTGTCGGCTGCACACGGCGCGCTAGCCTAAATGAAGATGGGCCCAGAGTACTGCGCGGCATCCCCTCGCGCTGGAGGTATGCTCTCAGAGCTCTGTAGAGTCTCTACTGATCTCTGAGTAGTGCCCATGAAACATCAGGGTCAATCAAAGTGGCTCCGTAATGTATCACCATCTGTGGCTCATGCGTATCTGGCAACTGATATCTTCCTCAATGCTCTCCAATATCAATCGCCTTGGGCCTAATTTCCCTGTTGATGGCCATCAGCACTGCTTCTGGATGAGTAAAGTCTAGGAGTTCTCCTCCTGCGAACTGGAATGTAAGCTGAAGCTCCTGAACTTGGCATTTCGTCTGAACACATTCAACAAACTTGTGAGTACTAAGCACAAGTATGGCGCTTAGTTGTTAGTACACAGAGATAATATCTTAAGACTGAAAATAATTGAAATAAAAATAATAATAAGTAAAAAGGATAAGCAAGGGGTGCCTCCTAAGAGCGCTTTGTTTATCAAGTTGTTACAGCTCGACTTTTCCTTGTCAAATCTTCAGAATGGATTAAAAGAGAAGAGATGCTCCTCCTTATCGTGGTCTTCTAGATAGGTTTTCAACCCATAGCCATTGACTTTGAAGTTACCAGTAGGTCCTTTCAATTACATGGCTCCGTATGAAAAAGCATGTACAACTTTGTATGGGCCACTCCATCTTGATCTAAATTTTCCTGCGAACTTCTTGAACCGAGAATTGAAGAGAAGAACTTTATCTCCAGGGGTGAACTTTGTAGGGATCAATTTTGCATCATGCGTAAGCTTTGTTCGTTCCTTGTAGATGTATGACGTTTCATATGATTGGTCTTTCAATTCGGCGAGTTTGTTCATTTGCATTTTCCTATGTCTTCCAGTAACTGAGGGATCGAGGTTGCAGGTCTTCAACGCCCAGAGAGCTTTATATTGAAGTTCCAGCGAATGGTGATAAGCTTTTCCATTGATCATGCGGTAGGGTGTAGTTCCTAGAGGATTCTGGTAAGCAGTCCGGAATGCCCACAGAGCATCATCTAGTTTCTCGGCCCATTTATTTCCATGATGGCTGACAGTTCGTTCTAAGATTCTTTTAAGTGCTCTGTTTGTGACCTCTGCTTGTCCGTTGGTCTGCGGATGATAGGCAGTGGACATTTTGTGGGTAACTCCGTATTGTTGCATCACCTTCATAAATTGAGTATTACAGAAGTGTGTGCCTCTATCACTTATTATAGCATGGGGAGCTCCAAATCTGCAGAAGAGTCTCTTCAGGAAGTTGGTGACGACTTTGGCATCATTAGTTGGAAATGCTTGGGCTTTGACCCATCTGGAGACGTAATCTACTGCTACGAGGACATATTCTTTCCCGTTAGACTTTGGGAATGGGCCCATGAAGTCTAATCCCCATATATCGAAGATCTCGCAAGCTTGGATATTAGTCCGAGGCATCTCATTCTTCATAGATATAATACCTTGCCTTTGGCATGCGTCGCAACGCTTTACAAGCTCTTGCGCATCTCAGAATATAGGCGGCCAATAGAATCCTGCTTCGTAGACTTTTCTCGTGGTTAAGTTTGCTCCATGATGACCTCCAGTTTGTCCATGGTGACATTGGTGAAGAATCCCTGCTGCTTGCTTTTCATCTACGCACCTCCTGATTATCTGATCAGGGCAAATTCTAAACAGGTAAGGATCTTCCCAGTAGTAATACTTGGCATCCCTGAAGAACTTCCTTCTTCGGGAGGTACTCATCCCCTTTTGTACTACTCCAGCAACTAAGTAGTTGGCCATGTCGGCATACCAAGGAGTGTCAGTAAACTGTAATCCTATGTGAGTTTGTCCTAAACTCATAAGCTGTTATTCCGGAAATTTATCTCTGATATCTTGTTCTGCAAGGTTTTCCATCGTTGGGTTCTCTAAACGACTAAGATGATCTGCTACGACGTTCTCTGCTCCTTTCTTATCTTTAATCTCGATATCGAATTCTTGAAGGAGTAAGATCCATCGTAGGAGTCTTGGTTTCGCGTCTTGCTTGGTGAATAGATATTTGAGGGCTGAATGATCTGTATAGACTGTAGTTTTGGACAGGATGAGATAGGAACGGAATTTGTCGAAGGTGAATACTACGGCTAGCAGTTCCTTCTCCGTGGTAGTGTAATTCTCTTGAACTCCGATTAAGGTTTTGCTTGCGTAATAGATTGGATGAAAGTATTTATCTACCCGTTGTCCTAGCACAGATCCAACTGCGAAATCACTCGCATCACCCATGATTTCAAAGGGTAGACTCCAATCAGGAGCTATCATGATGGACGCATGTGTTAGATGTTCTTTCAGATAGTTAAATGCTTTTTGACATTCTTCATCGAAGAAAAACGGGACTTCCTTTCCTAGGAGATGAGTGAGAGGTCGTGTGACCTTTGAAAAATCCTTAATGAAACGTCGGTAGAAACCGGCGTGTCCTAGGAAACTCCTTACCGCTCTTACTGTGGTAGGTTCTGGAAGTTTAGTAATGGTCTCAATCTTAGTCTTATCAACTTCTATTCCTGCTTTTGAAATCTTATATCCTAAAACTATCCCTTCTTTTACCATGAAGTGACATTTTTCTCAATTCAGAACTAAATTCGACTCTTCACACCGGGTGAGCATCTTGTCAAGATTTGAAAGGCACGAATCAAAGGTACTACCAAAGACTGAGAAGTCGTTAATGAAGACTTCCATACAACGTTCAATCATGTCATGGAATATTGCTACAATGCATCGCTGGAATGTAGCTGGTGCATTGCATAACCCAAAGGGCATACGTCGATACGCAAATGTTCCATAAGGACAGGTAAATGTTGTTTTCTCTTGATCCTTTGGATCGAGGGGAATTTGAAAGTAGCCGGAAAAACCGTCTAGGAAAGAGTAGTATTCATTTCCTGATAGACGTTCCAACATTTGATCGATGAAAGGTAATGGAAAATGATCCTTCCAGTTTGCATCTTTTAGTTTACGATAATATATGCAAACCCTCCAACCGGTGACTTCCTGAGTTGGAATAAGCTCATTATTCTTATTTTGAATTACGGCTTTCCCTCCCTTTTTGGGTATCACTTGAACATGACTAACCCATGGTGAATCGGAGATGGGATAGATCAGACCGGCGTCCAGAAGTTTGATTACTTCTTTCTTGACGACTTCTTGAATCATAGGGTTGACCCTTCTTTGCCTCTGAACTGAAGGTTTGAAATCATCTTCCATGAAGATCTTGTGGGTGCAATAGTTGGGGCTGATCCCTTTGATGTCAGATATCTTCCAAGCAATTGCCTTCTTATGTGATTTCAAAACTTGAATCAATTTCGCATTCTCTTGTGGTGTGAGGTCTTTCGATATGATCACAGGGAGTTGCGATTCTCCTTCTAAGAATGTATATTCCAGATTGTCAAGTAACTTCTTCAATTCCAATTCCGGAGGTTCCTCGATAGATGGCTTCATCCTAGCTATCTCCTTTCGGTCTAACGAGTAGTACTTCTCCTGGAATTCTGATTCTTCAGTAACGATCACTGATGCTATCTGTTCTTCATTTCTAGAAACCGTCCTTCTTAATGCTTCCTCTTCAGAAACGTCTTCCTTAGTTTCGAAGGTAGGTTTGGGAAACTCCTCACAGTCCTCTTTTGACTGGTTTCTGATATACCGAAATGAAATCTGTTTCTTCATTCGGTCTTCTCCTTAATAGAGGTAAAGGAATGCCTTGTCCTAGTGGTGCTATTTGAATAGTATTGCCAAGAAAGTTACTTACAGAGAGGGGAGATATGTGTTGACTAAGGTCTATGGCTGAATGGTTGTTGAGATTTCCTTTAGGAGGTGTAAAGAACAGATCCTTAGAAATTTGATCTTGACTGCATATAGCCATAGTCTCTTCCAGGTATTCGTTGACGAGTTCTTGAAAAGAATCGGAGAGATTCACATCTTCTTCCTTAGGATGATTCATGAGGCGATCAACATTGAATGTGGTTTCTTCTCCTCCAACCCTTAATTTCATTGATTTCTTGTGAACATCAATTACGGCCTTCACAGTATTTAGGAATGGTCTGCCAAGAATGAGTGGGACCTTCGTGTCTTCCTCAATGTCCATAATGACAAAATCAACGGGAAACGCGAACTTATCCACCCTAACTAGGACATCCTCAGCTATTCCTCGAGGAATCTTAACTGATCTATCCGCGAGTTGGATAGTCATTCTGGTGGGCCTTAAGTCATTTAATCCTAGCTTCTTGAATAATGAATAGGGCATTAGGTTTACACTGGCTCCTAAGTCTGCTAACGCATTGCTAATTTGGACATCTTGCAGGTAGCAAGGTACCGTAAATCTTCCTGTATCTCCTAACTTAGGGGGAATTCCATGTTGTAACACTAACGAGCATTCTTCACTTAAAGGCAAGCTAACTATCTCTCTTAATCTCTCTTTGTTTGAAAGCAGTTCTTTGAAAAATTTAGCGCAGTTTGGTATCTCTACTAAAGTATCTACTAGTCGTATATTCAAATGCAAATTCTTAATAATATCCGAATACTTAGCGAATTGCGCTTCTTGTTTTTCCTTCCTAAGCCTACCTGGGAAAGGTATGTGGGCCCGTGGAATAATCTCTGGGGCCTTAGGAGAGATAGGTTCCGGTGGATTGACGACTGGGTCAATTGACACAGGTTCCTTATCGGAAAAATCTTGTATGGGTATATTAACAGTTGTTTCCTTCCCTCCTCTAGTAATTACTAGGGCATCAAACTTACTACACTCTATATCAACTTTAGTGGTTAAACTTTAAGCGTAAGCTGAAAATTAGTGATTAATTCTTCAAAAGTCTTTATCAAAGCCTCGAACTTATTTTGGCATTCTATGACTTGAAGGTTTATCATGTATTGCTTTTTCATAAATTCAACTAAAATTTCCTTAGAGTGGAGAGTAGGTTTATGCAACGGGAAGATTATATTATGATCCGAGCTATTTTGCTGTTTGTGTGCCCATCTAGGGTAAGGATACCTTAGATTGGTTATAGTAACATTGGAGTTTCTAGGAATTGGTAAACTTTGAAGAGTGAGAGTGAGATCTTGTAACCTAGTTTCCAGCATTTTTACCGTATGAGCGAAGACGTCATCCTTCTCAGCAGCTTCATTGTTCCAATCATCCTGTTATGCAGCTATTGTGTCCAAGAGATTCCATGCTTCGTCTGCTGTTCGGGACATGAAATTGCCTTGCGAGGCCATGTCTAGGAGAGACTTATCATCCTTGGTCAAACCATTGTAAAGCGTACAGATTATGTATGCCCAACTTAACGAATGATTCGGACATCTTTTAAGCATCATCTTTATTCTATTCCATGCTAGACACAATGACTCATTTTCTTTTTAAGAAAAGTTTGTGATGTCATTTCTTAAACAGGTTTGCAGGGAGGGTGGATAAAATTTGTTTAGAAATTTAGTGGCTAAATCCTCCCATGTATTGATTGAATTTGGGTTAAGTTCGTCAAACCATGCTGAAGCGTGTGCAAAAAGTGAATATTGAAAAAGATGAAGTTTTAAAATGTTTTTTTCGTTTTCTTCCTTCTTAAAAGAGTCAACCAAACTGATAAATTTGTTTATATGAAAGTTTGGATCGTCAGTCGGTAATCCTTGAAATTTCCAGATCATACTGACTAGTTTAATCATGTGTGAACTGATTTCAGGAATTCCTTCGGTTCCTAAGGTGATTGGTCCTCCTCTTTCCTCTAAGCATGACTTATGCATAGAAGCAAGGGTATCCTGTTGTGCTATTTTTTGGATTTTCTGTTTAAAAAGACTTAAAAATAACTTTTAGAAAATATTAATTTACTAAAAGGATCGATAATTTAATAAAAACAATTATTCTTGAAATTCGGTCGCTAACTAGATCGGATATCTTAACTGATAGGACTTCTCACAGATTACTTGTATTGAGGTAGCCATGCCGACTACAGAGAGGCAGGATCCTTTTGGTTCCAATATAATTGGAGACTGTTCGGAAAATCCAACAACCAAGTCCGTGTATAATTGTCTTTCTTAGACACCACCAAACAATACTTTGTCTGTTTAAAATCTTTCTCGATCAAAATATTCGATCCCTGGCAGCGGCGCCAAGAGAGATCACTGATATGCCACTAACGGACGGTTTTATTTGTGCCGTGTCATTAGGTCGCAGGATGTCCGATTTGGTAGCAAACAGTGTCTTCGTTTATTTATATTTTGCGGGGCCTAAATTTACTTTTACTTTCTAAGGTGTAGAAGGTGTAAGTTAACCTAGTGTCGTTTTTTTATGCTAATTAACGATTTGAATATCAAGTGGATAATTGTCGTTTAGTTAAATTACCTGGATAAAAGATAGTAGTTGATTTTAGCTAAAGTCCTAAATGCAGAAAAGTAAATAAAGTGGAAGGATATCCGGAGTATGCAGATCAGGGAAATGTTAACCAAGATATCAGTATTGGGTTAGGGAAAGGTAATTATGCTTATATTAAGACTATGCTTGGAATGATGTAGATCTGGTTGGATGAGCCAATTTCACAGACCTACTTGTCTCTGAACTCTCAGAGTTCTCTTTGAGCAGTGAGAAGTATGTCACTTGATCGTATAACTGAAGTGTAACAATACCTCGGAGGTTAACCTCAGCAGAGTACTAGTTTTATTAGTGAGTTAAGCTCTAATCCTAACCCTCGTTATCAGTTTAGGTAATTGAATAACAACGTGCCGTGTTGATTGAACACTGATCACAAACGGAAGGGATCTGTCGGTTTAAGTTGGCAAACCTTAAATGAAAACTAACAACCATTCCATCATACTAATGAGATCACAACAATTCAAACATTATACAGCATTACAGTTAATATACTGATAGTAAAGCAGATAGAAACCTAATGAATACCTAAACAGTTGATATGACTAAGACCTAGGGCAACAATCAAACAAGAACATGCAATAGGCTTGGGTCATACAGTAAAGGCACTAACTAGATCTTAATAGCTCCTAAGAGGTCTCTTCGGAACAGTCAATAGGCATACTAGGTCATTCATGTCTCAATTCCTAAGTTCCGTGTCCTAAAAGTGCATTAGATGCCTCTTGGGAACTCCGGCCATACCGAGTTCATAGAATCTTTAGATACAGTATAACCAGGGGTCTTAATCCTATGAAGTAGCTAATTTCATATAGGTGGACAAGTCCTGATCACGACCTAGGTTGGTCAATCCTTAAGATGCTAGCATACAAATCTATCAGACTTCCTAGTTCAGTATTATAACAGTAATCGTACTAAATTAACATAATTATGCTAACTCAAACTTCTATCATGGAAACATACAGATTAATTAAGCTATCATGGCAATATAGGAATGCATTATTAAACAAAAAAAGTAAGAACACATGTTTAATACAAAAGACAAGCGTTTCGGATAAAAACCTGAAAAGGCCGGAAAAATCTGCCCGAGATCTCAGGGACTCGCCGGGATATCCTCAGGAAAATAAAAGCTAAGCTGACTAATACTAAAAACTAACTAAAAGATTGAAAATACGAAATGAATTGCAAATTGAGTGTGTGTTGGAATGGATGGAGAGAGTCCTTTAAATAGACCTCATTTTTTCCTGTAAACGGCTGGCAAGCTGTATGGAAAGCCGTTTGGCATGCCGTATTTGGCAAGCCGTTTGCAAGGCAAGACGTTTCTTGGGGCCGTTTTCCATACTAGCAAGCCGTTTGGCTAGTCGTATGGCAGGCCGTTTTTGGTGCCTGGTCAGTCTTGATTCACTGGATCGTAACTTGTTTTCTTGTCTTTCACCGTTTTCGCTCTAGAATCTTCGTTTTAGCTCCGTTTTACTTGATTCTTTTTACATCGCCTTCGTAATTACTTAATCTACAAAATCAACTGAAAAAGCGATAATTTTGTCGACAAAGTTTTAATCGTTATTGTTTTAGGGCTTAATAATGGGGATAAAAATGTGACTTTTTGCCCGATATCAAAACTACAAATCAATAACTGGGAAAAGCCCAAAATCTATAAAACAAAAGAAAGACTTCTCTTTTACAAACAAAAAACATTTCAATTGTGATTAACCAACAGATGATCAATCACTCTTCAATCACAAACCCTAATTTAGAGAGTAAAACAGAAAAAACATATTAAAGATGAAAAGTAATGAATAGCAATACAAAACAAAAAATAGAAAACGTATTATATAATAAATTAAGTTTCCTCTATTAACAATTTTAGTCCATGCACTTGTTTACACCGCCAGACACAAAACTTTGCTTTATAAATATGCCCTGAAAATACAAAACATAAAAAATGGAAGAATAAAGAAAATATTCCAAGTTAGATTGAGTTACCTACAACCTTTTTAACACTCACGATCCCAATACCGATTTTATAAGAGTGAGCCGAACCCCGACGGATAATAACTTAGCTGTCCAACTCACTAATCTCTTTTTAAAAAAGTCTACCAATTCCTCCCAATAACCAACCAGCTCCATAGAAACACCGATAGGTGAACCTTGATAATTAAAAAGGAAATTTCCTTTTTGGCACCCAGCAGAAAATGAGAAATTGGTTATATCCAACATACCCAAATAAGAAAGAATCAAAAACATATATTTCAAGTCCCAAGCATTCTTGAAATGACTCGAAAATATCGAGGATACAGTCAAGATCTTCCCTTCTCTATTTTGATATAATTATTGCATCGTCTGCGTAAAATAAATGTGATAACTTAATTCGTGGAGTTTCTATTGCTACTCCCGATAAATTACCAACATCTCTTTCTCGCTTAATACACAAAAGAAGGCCTTCCATCACAATGAAGAAAATAAATGAGCTCAACGGGTTTCCTATTAGAAATAAACATGTGAGTAGAGATACCAATGGATATTCGATCCGATAAATTTAAATGGATATGGATGATCTAAATGGATGATAAGTGAATATGGATATAGATATGGATGATGTGATAATTTAATGGATCGGGTAAGTATGACAATTTATCATCCATGGATATATCCATTTATCACCCGAAATACATATATACATATATATGTACATATTTACTCAAATATTTGCATATATATTTATATTTCATTATATATGTACATTATAAACAATTAAAATGTTTTCGAAAATATAGATTGTGAAGATACAACAATATAAATAGTATTAAATTAATATATCTTACATATATTACATATCTTTTTAAAAATACTTACTGATTTCATTTAATAATAAGATTATATTTTAAAAAACTTAACATCCAACGGATATACATTAACCCGATTCATCCAACGAGTATGGATATTGTGACGCCTCGTACAAAACCATCTTGTACGATTCGTCAACGACAGGATCTTTACACGGTCAATTACTACATGCTGTTTGAAAACCAGTTTTGCATTCATAAAAAGATAGCGTTTACAAAAGATAACGTGAAACGGAGGTCATTACAAAGCCATTATTCAAATAACATAAGTTGTGAATGCAAGATAAAAAGTTTCATAATTGAGACATCTCTAAGTAATGCAGCGGAAATTTAACACAGCAGGTCCATAACAGCAAGTCTATAACACCAAGACCAAAGTCTAACAGCGGAAGCAACATCGTCTAAGCACCTGAGAAATACACTTAAAAGTCAACACAAATGTTGGTGAGCTATAGTTTGTTTATTCCAGTAATGTAATGTAGACCACGAGATTTCGTATTCAAACAGTATGAAAAGTATAAGCTTATCTGTGGGCACCCGGTAACTAACTTAACGTAATAATAATACCCCCTAAAAGTACACTTGGCGAGTGCGTATGTCCTCGAAGTATTAAACACCCGTTAAATGCTAGCGTGACTAGCCCGAGTGGGGATGTCAAACCCTATGGATCCATATCTAAGATTCGCGTTCACCTGTTCAAAAACCAATGACTAAACGTTACCGTGCTAAGGGAAAGTTTATGCCGTTATATAACCCACACATATGTAAAGTTTAAGTACTCGTGTAAAGTAAGTAAAACATAAAAAGCGCATGTATTCTCAGTCCCAAAAATAGTAAAGTAGAAAAAGGGAAGCTATAACTCACAGTGAATAAGCAGTAAAAGTCGATACGAGGTAAGTAAGCAAGTAAGTCGGTCCAAAAGGTCGTCAACCTAAGTCAAAGGTTACTAGGTCAGTATGTTGTCCCAAAAGGTTTAAAAGTACATAAATTAAGTTTAAGTGTCATCATCAACATCATCATTGTTCGTAAAAGATAAAGTAAGTTTGATAAAAGTAGTGATCGAAACAATAGGCTGACTTCGGTCAGCTGCTACGACCTCTATACAATACGAAAAGATGCGTAGTTAGTGGCTATGACTCCGTATATGAGTCCACTAACCGCTGACAAATTTTCATAACCTAACTCGTCTTCGTTTGACCGTGGCGACGGTTTAAGTGTGAGTAGGTCAGAAATTTCAGCACAACGTTACAAAGGCGTAGTGACTTTCGGAAGGCCATAAATCCTAAACCGTATATCGGATTAATACGAGGCCTAAACGAAAAGTCATCTAATCGAAATGAACTAACTGAAAATCAATTTTCCAGAAGTCCAGGAATCTGGTCAGATCCCAAAAAACAGTAAACAAGTGCTCTGGTAAGGTTCTTGGTGTTTGATGCTCATCACGGTTCTCATCCTTGATGCTTGTAGCTTCAAGTGTACAACTCATTGATGGGTTAGCATCACCTTGACTAATATTCAACCATCAACACACAATATGTTAAGACCAAGTAAGAACACAATTTATTTAAGAGTCTTAGATGGATGATGAACCAAGGTTACATCATATCCTTAGTCTTAACACAAATACAAGTTCTATTTACAACTAAAGCTACAAACATTACTTCAATCAAACAAGTATGAACACAATCTTAATCAAATAAAGTAATGGAACCCTAATCTAGAGAGCTTGGGTCCGTTTCACACAAGTTATGAGATTACAAAGCTAGAAAGCTCGAATCTTTGGTGTTCTTGAAGATCTTGAAGCATAAAGCTTGGATCTTTAAGTTACATGAAGACCACAAACACAAGTTTTGATCTTTATAACAAAATAATGAGATCGTAAGTTAGAAAACTTAGATCCAACAAAAGAAAGAATATTCAAAGCTAGAAAGCTTGAATCTTGGTTGTTCTTGAAGATCTTGAAGCATAAAGCTTGGATCTTTAAGTTACATGAAGATTACAAACACAAGTTTGAATCTTTATAACAAAATAACAAGATTAAAGCTAAAAGATTTAGATCTACAAAATAGGTGAAGATTTAAAGCTGGAAAGCTTGAATCTTCCATGTTCTTGAAGGATTCAAATCCATGTTTGAATCTACAAGATGTAATCAAGATTAAAAGCTAAAAAGCTAGACCATTTGATGATGATGATGATTTTGTGAGAGAGAAGGGAAGAAGAAGAAGACAAATCAAATACTTACACTTTTTAGAGAGAGAAATGCTAGAGAAAGAATTGGAGAGTAAGTGTGTGTAAATTGCAAATGAGATCAAGTGTAAAATGAATGAAATAAGGCTTGTATTTATAGGTGGTGAGGTGAAGGAGGGGTGATGGTGGCCGTGGGAATTGGTGGGGGACAAGGGGGACACCTTTTTGCTTTTTGGTTAATGGTTATCTAAAGTTGGTGCTAATGTTAGGATCTCATGCAACATTAAGGATAATACTTGACAAAAATGCTAGTATGTTCCCTCTAATAAATGGGCATTTGTCTTACTTATTAATGGGTCACTAGTTATTTATAATTGGGCTAATTAAATAGTCCACTAGCTAGTGTAGGGTAGGCTAAGGTCCAATAAGGTAGAAAGTCCAACAAGACTAACTAGTGTGCTCTAGTAAATTACTAAGCGTAATTAAGCATCCAAAAACCCAAGTAATTATTATTATAAAATAACAATTAGTATTTCGTAGTCATAATATTCCGATTACGACAAAAGTTAAACGTGTACGCAGTACGCAGTTCGTTAAAAACGTCAAGTAACACTAACGGTCATAAAGGCTTCCTGGGGTTAAGGTAAGTATCCTACGTACTTAATGATACGTTTTAACATATAAATTAAAGTAATCAGCATGTAGGGAGTTCCCAGAGTATAATATAGCTCAGTACGCACAAATACGCAGTTTCGCGAAAACATAAAGCACAAAAGCAAGTCGAAAAAGTCGGGTCGTTATATTACCCACCTGTTAATGAAAATTTCATCCCAAAATTTTAGGATGAGGTAGACGGTAGAGTCGGGAAGAGGTGGGGATACTTCGGCATCATTTGATCCTCTCATTCCCATGTAAAATCAGGTCCTCGTTTTGCGTTCCATCAAACTCGGGCGATCGGAATCTTGTTGCGTTTTAAGGTCTTGACCTCACGGTCCATAATTTGGACAGGTTCTTCCACGAAATGAAGTTTGTCATCAATCGTAAGCTCCTCAACTGGTATGACGAGTTCTGGTTCCGCAAGACACTTCTTCAGATTCGACACATGAAAAGTAGGATGAATAGCCCTCAACTGAGTCGGAAGATCCAAACAGTAAGCAACGGGTCCAACACACTCCAAGACTTCAAAAGGACCAATGTATCGCGGATTCAACTTCCCACGCTTTTTGAAACGGATTACACCTTTCCAAGGTGCGACTTTCAACATAACGCGGTCGCCGATTTGGAATTTACGATCTCCACGTTTAAGGTCGGCATAACTCTTTTGACGATCACGGGCCGTCTTGAGTCTCGCTTGAATTTGGACAATCTTCTCGGTTGTTTCATGAACAAGTTCGGGTCCGGTGAGTTGCTTTTCAGCTACTTCGGCCCAACAGATAGGAGAACGGCACTTGCGGCCATACAATGCTTCGAAATGTGCGGCATTAATACTTGAATGATAGCTGTTGTTGTAACAAAATTCGGCTAGCGGTAAATGCTTCTCCCAAGCTTTTCCGAAATCTATAACACAAGCACGCAGCATGTCCTCTAAAGTTTGAATCGTAAATTCGCTTTGTCCGTCGGTCTGCGGGTGATATGCGGTACTCAAGTCGAGATGTGTTCTCAGGGATTCTTGCAAGGAACACCAAAATCTAGAAGCAAAATGGGTATCTCGGTCTGAAATAATCGATAAGGGTAGACCGTGTCGAGATTGTCATACCCCGTCCGAATCCATAAGGACGAATACAATAACATATGATTACATCGCGAGGTACTTGACCTCTATATGATACATTTTACAAACATTGCATTCGTTTTTAAAAGACAAACTTTCATTACATCGAAAGTTGACGGCATGCATACCATTCCATAATATATTCAACTATAAATGACTTAATAATATTCTTGAAGAACTCAACGACTCGAATGCAACGTCTTTTGAAATATGTCATGAATGACTCCAAGTAATATCTCCAAAATGAGCAAATGCACAGCGGAAGATTTCTTTCATACCTGAGAATAAACATGCTTTCAAGTGTCAACCAAAAGGTTGGTGAGTTCATTAGTTTATCATAATCGATCATTTTCATCATTTTAATAGACCATAAGATTTCATTTTTTCCATAAATATACATCTCATATCAGGCATTTCGCAAACTGCATAGAGATAAAAATATCATTCATATGGATTGAACACCTGGTAACCGACATTAACAAGATGCATATAGAATATCCCCATCATTCCGGGACACCCATCGGACATGATAATTTTGAAGTACTAAAGCATTCCAAACTCCAGAATGGGGCTTGTTGGGCCGGATAGATCTATCGTTAGGATTCGCGTCAATTAGGGGTGCACTAATTCTCAAAATTAGTGATGTTCCCTAATTCTTAGATTACCAGGCTAAAAGGGGCATATTCGGCTTCGATCCATTCAACCATATAATGTAGTTTCGATTACTTGTGTCTATTTAGTAAAACATTTAAAAAACGCATGTATTCTCAGTCCCAACAATATATATTGCAAAAGCATTTAAAAAAGGAGTAATGAAACTCACTCTATAATATTTTGTAGTAAAAATATTCATACGACGGAACTGAACAATACAAGGTTGGCCTTGGATTCACGAACCTATATCATTTATATATATATTAACACATATAATGGTAATCAAACAAATTTATGTACTATTAGTAATTGTTAATTTAGTAACTTGTATGTTTCATTAATAACTAAATTAGCTATATTTATTTGATATACTTTAGATAAATATTTAGTAAAAATTAATTTAGTTATGTTACATGTATTAAGTTTAGTTATTTATATATAAAAATATTTGTTTGTTATTATAATAATAATATAGTAATGACGTGTAATAATAATATTAGTAATTTTATTTAATTTGTAACTTAATCTTTTCTATAATAATATTGATATCTATAATAATAATAGCAATAATAATGTTCATAAATATGAAAGTAATGATAATAATAATAATGATAAAATTAATAATAATAATGTTAATAATAATTCTAAAAAAAATGGTTATTTTAACAATCATAATAATAATAATAATATTTATATTTCTAATAATGATAATATTAATAATAATAATAATAATAATAATAATAATAATAATAATAATAATAATACTACTATAAAAATAATGATTTTACTAATAATAATAATACTAATTTTTATTTTAATAACTATAACTATAATGATAATAATACCACTAATAATAATACTAATACTTATGACAATATTAAAAATAATAATGATAAGGGTAATAATAATAATAATAAAATGCTACCTCAAAAGAATAGGCTTTTAAAATAATGCCCCAGTACGGGCTCGAACCTGCGACCTCCCGTTACCCCAACACCCATACAAACCATTGAGCCATATCTATTTTTCCTGATCTAATCTCAGACCCAAATACTATATAACCCGTAATATTTGTTTTCCTTTTCATCCTCAATTATTCACGTAATATGTTTCATCAATAGCATTTAGCTCGAGCAGTACGTAAGGGAAACAGCAACCTAACGGCCCAAGCTATAAAGGAATGGCAGCCTAATCTAGTAATTGAATCGTGGGCCAACAACAAATTGTAGTATCTCGGCCCATCATAGTAGTTTCATAAGCCCAATTTCTTTTCTCAGCCTAATATCCCTACTGTCCACTAGGTTTAATCGTATATAGTATTTAATATAGAGGTATACAGCTGTGTTGATAATCTTCGGCCCACAACAGAAAAAGTAGTGCAATTATTCGATCAAGTGGATGTATTATTAATCGATACAGGGAAAAAGAAAAGCAAACAAAAATCAAATTACCGATATCAACTCCCACCAATATCTTTTCACAAAAACAAATATAGTCACACAAGTGTAGAAGGACGACTAGTTGCAGTATACTTGTAGGTGTTGGCGTGTGGTGTTCGGTTTACAAACTAACCAGAAAAGAACATACAAAAATTCAAAGGTGGTGTTGTGATGTTATTTTGTTGGCCTTCGTCCATCAAACTTAACCAAACAGTAGCAGTTATGATGTTCAATTCTAGGTCTGATCGTGAGTCATGTTGGTCGTAGTTTGGGCAATTTTGTGGGTTTACGAAGATGAAGGTTGTGGGTTCTAACCGAAACAGTAGCAATCAGCTGGGTTTGAGGAATGTTTGATCAAAAACAGGAAAATAGGGGATCAAGTAGGTGATCTTTGGTGGTGTTTAAGTAGTGATGATGTATAAGTGTAGATGGTTTATGGGTTCGAACATAAAATAATAACAAGGAATATGATTTCAGTTTTGGTTGTTTTAAAGATGGTTGTAAAAGTAACAGAAAAGAGAGCGAAAGGATCGTGGTCATGTGAGTTCATCAAAATGGGTTTTGTTTTGGGTTGATAACGAAACCATGATAGAGAGAAATTAGTAGCTGCAGTAGGTCGCAGCAGGCAACAGTTTTGGTGGTGGTTTGATGGTTGTTGGGGTGTTTTCGAAGAGGAGTTGCAACAGTGATCGAGTAATTGTAATTTGTTTTCGAATATAAATAGTTGTAGGTTCGTGATCATTACAGAAATAGGAAGGAATGAAGAGGTGGTTATATGGTGGTTGTTTGTTGAGGTTTATGGTGAGTTTAAGGCTGCAAGCTCGATCACAGGCTGCAAAAATAAAAGGATTCAATGGTGGTAATAGAGAAGAAAGAAGAATTGTGGTTGTTTGGTTTTCTTTTTCCTTCTCCCAAATACAGAATCGTTATGTAGATATATAAGTTAACTTAGTTCTAATGATTAGTAATAATGATCACAATTTAACTATTTCAAATTGCAAGTTGAAAGGAACATGTAACAACCCACAGTATGCCATCAATATATTATTTAGTTGTGGGGTTGATTCAATAATTCACAAAGGAATAGATAGAAGAAAAGAAAAAGATGTGGTGGTAGCAATTTGACATGAAAGTTGCTCCTATAAATATCTATATATTATGTGATGTATATATATTAGGTAAATTAGTTGGTGATAGTTGTAATCATATAACATGTATATGTATATAATTTGATGGTTAAATGATAATCTAAAACGAGAAGAAACCAATAGTTATAAGTGGTGGGGTTTTTGAGTCAAACTTCCAAGCAAGAAAAGATAGTAGGTTACGTAGACATTTGAATTTCAATGACACCTAAGGAAAGTTGATAGATGGTGATATGGGTGTTGAATAAATCAAAAGTAGAAACATGAGTTGATCATGATTGTTTCGTAGTGATGATTGTGGGACGATGTATGAGTCATGAGCAGAACAAAACAGAATATATAAAGAAGATAGTGAAATTGGGATTTGCGTGTGTAAATATCTGCCTATATATCATATATAATATAATAATAAAATTAATTAATATTAATAATAATAATAATAATAATATAGCAAACTAAAATTAGCATATAAATTCTCAGAATGAAAAACTATAAATTTCTATATGTATTATATATATATATATATATATATATATATATATATATATATATATATTTGTTATTATCTTCGTAAAAAAATAATAAAATAAAACAAGTATTTCTAAATAATGTAATCAAAGTCTGTAAAATATATAATTTACATATTTCAAATTACTATATATATGTAATTACCTTTTAAATTACAAATTTTTATTATTCATTAATTCTAAAAACTAAATTGTATAGTATGGTTTCAAATTATATTTCAACTTAAAATATATATGTATCTATTTACAATTAGTTGTTCGTGAATCGTCGGGAATGGTTTAACGTCAATTGAATATATGAAACAGTTCAAAATTTTAGAGACTCAACTTTACAGACTTTGCTTATCGTGTTGAAATCATATAAAGATCAAGTTTAAATTTGGTCGGAAATTTTCGGGTCGTCACAGAGATACAACTTCCTTTATGTATAATTGCGCGAGTCTCTCCATCGTATCAGTTTCCTTCATGGCTAGGAAGTGTGCAGATTTGGTAAGACGGTCAACGATGACCCAGATGGTATCATAACCTCCTACCATCTTCGGTAGCTTCGTGATAAAATCCATTGTTATTCCTTCCCACTTTCATTGCGGAATTTTGGGTTGTTGAAGCAATTCAGACGGCTTCTGATGTTCGGCTTTGATCTTGGAACAAGTTAAACACATTCCAACGTAAGTCGCAACATCCTTCTTTAGGTTCGGCCACCAATATTGAACCTTGAGGTCATGGTACATCTTACCAGCTCCTGGATGAATTGAATACCTTGACTTGTGGGCTTCGTCTAGAATAAGGCTCCGTAAATATCCATATTTAGGCACCCAAATTCTTCCGGCAAAGTATCGAAGTTCGGTCTCCTTGACCTCGAATCAAGAAACGAGAATGTTCAAATGTTCTTGAGAAATATTCTCCTTTTTGAGAGCCTCATCTTCGGCTACTCGGATCTGGCTATTGAGGTTTGAATGAATGGTGATGTTCAGGGCTCGGACACGGAGAGGTATCGTTCTCTCCTTTCGGCTCAAGGCATCAGCTACAACATTTTCTTTTATGGGATGATAACGTAGTTCACAATCATAGTCGTTCAATGTTTCGATCCACTGTCGTTTTCTCATATTCAGTTGTTTCTGATCGAAAATGTGTTGGAGGCTTTTGTGATCGGTGAAGATGGTACTCTTTGTTCCATAAAGATAGTGTCTCCACAGTTTTAGTGCAGAGACAACGGCTCCAAGCTCAAGATCGCGCGTTGTGTAATTTCGCTCATGAATCTTCAGTTGTCGAGAGGCATAAGCAATAACTTTCGTTCGTTGCATTAGTACACACCCAAAACCATTTTTCGAGGCATCGCAATAAACAACAAAATCATCACTGCCTTCGGGAAGAGATAGGATAAGTGTGGTGGTCAACTTCTGCTTCAAGGTCTGAAATGCTGACTCTTGCTCGGTTGCCCAAACGAACTTCTTCCCTTTGTGAGTCAGTGAGGTTAATGGGCGTGTAATCAGAGAGAAACCTTCAATGAATCTTCGGTAATAACCGGCGAGGCCTAAAAATTGGCGGATATGAGTAGGAGTAGTGGGAGTTTCCTACTTGCTGATAGCTTCGATCTTTGCGGGATCAACTTTGATACCCTGGTCGCTCACAATATGACCCAGAAATTGGACTACCTTCAACCAAAGCTCACACTTGGAGAATTTGACATAAAGTTGCTCTTGTCTCAAAAGTTCCAACACTAGTCGAAGATGTTGTTCATGTTCTTCTTTGTTTTTGGAGTAGATGAGGATATCATCTATGAAGACGATAACAAACTTGTCCAGGTATGGTTTGCATACTCGATTCATGAGATCCATGAATACAGCAGGTGTGTTGGTTAAACCGAATGGCATCACGAGAAACTCATAATGACCATAACGGGTTCTGAACGCAGTCTTCATCACATCGCTCTCCTTTACCCTCAACTGGTGATAAACGGATCGCAAATCGATCTTAGAGTAAACGCTTGATCCTAGTAGCTGATCGAAAAGATCGACAATTCTGGGAAGGGGATACCGATTCTTAATCGTCAATTTGTTGAGTTCGCGGTAGTCGATACACATGCAGAAAGATCCGTCCTTCTTCTTCACAAACAAAACAGGAGCGCCCCAAGGCGAAGAGCTTGGTTGGATAAATCTACGGTCTAACAATTCGTGTAGTTGACTGAAAGGACCCTTCCTAATCCATCTGGACGAATACATTACATTTGGTTACATCGCGAGGTACTTGACCTCTATATGATACATTTTACAAACATTGCATTCATTTTTAAAAGACAAACTTTCATTTCATCGAAAGTTGACGGCATGCATACCATTTCATAATATATCCAACTATAATTGACTTAATAATAATCTTGATGAACTCAACGACTCGAATGCAACGTCTTTTGAAATATGTCATGAATAACTCCAAGTAATATCTCTAAAATGAGCAAATGCACAGCGAAAGATTTCTTTCATACCTGAGAATAAATATGCTTTAAAGTGTTAACCAAAAGGTTGGCGAGTTCATTAGTTTATCATAATCATTCATTTTCATCATTTTAATAGATCACAAGATTTCATTTTTCATAAGTAACATCTCATATCAGGCATTTCTCAAACTGCATAGAGATAAAAATCATTCATATGGTGAACACCTGATAACCGACCTTAACAAGATGCATATAGAATATCCCCATCATTCCGGGACACCCATCGGATATGATAAAATCGAAGTACTAAAGCATTCCAAATTCCAGAATGGGACTTGTTGGGCCCAATAGATCTATCTTTAGGATTCGCGTCAATTAGGGGTGCGCTAATTCTCAAAATTAGTGATGTTCCCTAATTCTTAGATTACCAGGCTAAAAAGGGGCATATTCGGTTTAATAATCCAGCCATATAATGTAGTTTTAAGTACTTGTGTCTATTTCGTCAAACATTTATAAAGCAGCGCATGTATCCTCAGTCCCAAAAATATATATTGCAAAAGAATTTAAAAAGGGAGCAAATGAAACTCACAATACTGTATTTTGTAGTAAAAATACATATGACGACATTGAATACTGAATAATGCAGGGCTGGCCTTGGATTCACGAACCTATATTATTCACATATACATTAAAACATGTAATCGTAATCATTTAATTTATATATTATTATTATTAATAATAATATACTTGTTATATTATATGTTATATGTATAATTCATACATTTTATATACTTAGTACTTATCATATTAAATTTTAATATATTTTTATTAGTAACATTTTATTGATAGGATTTAGTAATAAATATTGTAATGATAAAGTTTTTATTTGTAACCATAATAATAATAGTGATAATATTAATAATAATGATAATGATAATACTAATATTAGTAATAATAATAATAACATTGGTTTTTAATGAAATGCATAATCTACAATAATAGTAATGAAAATATTAATTTTTGATAATAATACTCAATTCTTAAAAAAAAATTAATAATAATTATAAAAAAAATCTATTTTACTACTAATGTTAATAATGATAATAAGTTTAATTATAACCATACTAATACTCGTATTAACAATAATAATGATATTATTACTAATACTTTTGTTGATAATAGTGATAATAATACTAACAACTATAAAATGATACTAATAATGGTGTTTATAATTATAAATTGTATTATGTTCATAAATATGATAACAATAATAATAATAATAATAATAATAATAATAATAATAATAATAATAATAATAATAATAATAATAATAATAATAATAATAATAATAATAATAATAATCATCATAATTATGATGATAATAATAATACATATATTAATATTAGTTATAATATTAACAATAATACTAAGTAATGATAATAGTATAATTATAACAATAATAGTTAATACTTGCAATAACAATAACAATAATAATCATAATAATAATAATAATAATAATAATAATAATAATAATAATAATAATAATAATAATAATAATAATAATAATAATAATAATCATAATAATAATAATCATAATAATAATAATAATAATAATAATAAGCATAATCATAATTATAATCATAATCATAATAATAATAATAATAATAATAATAATAATAATAATAATAATAATAATAATAATAATAATAATAATAATAATAATAATAATAATAATAATAATAATAATAATAATAATAATAATAATAATAATAATAATAATAATAATAATAATAATAATAATAATAATAATAATAATAATAATAATAAAAAAATGAATTCTACCTCAAAAGGATTGGGTTTTTAAAAAAAAACACGCCACCAGCCAGTCTCGAACCTGAGACCTCTCGAAACCCGACACAATCTCCCAACCATCCTTCTATTTTCGTTTTTCTGTATTTATATCAACCATTTATTTATTTAACTCTTATCCATCTGTTTCCCTAATTCCTCTTCTTCTTCAGTAAAAAACAAAATTCGACTGGGACTCAATCCAAATCACAAAAATAAATTAACCATTTACTTTTTAGAATTTTATATCCAATCATATTCGTTGGTTGTAAATGTTCGAGCAAATAATTAAAAAAATATAAAAAACAGAAACATGTACTGTGAGTTGAAAAAGTAAACGAAGAACAAGAATTTGATTTTCAAGATTGGACGATTTTTAGCCATCAATTCCTTCATGAAATAAGTTCTAATTCCTTAACATAAACTTCCTGAATCACTAGTTTCATCAGAAATCTTAAAACGAGTTCAAATTTTGTGAAGAACACATAGGTTGACTTTTGGACTTTTTAACTTTGACTGCAAAATTCTTGCTCGACACTAAAAATTGAGACTTGATAATTTCCAAAAAGTTTAAACGAAAGAGTTAGAACAGAACTACATTGATAGAATTTGAAATAAATTACGAAGTCGTTCTGTTTAAAAATCAAAATAAGAACAGGGTAGCACCTGTTCTTCCTTTAATTTTTTTTTATATGCGAATTTCCAATGGGTTATATGTTGTGTCTGAGTAGTTTAAAGAATTGTAATACTTATTATCGATTCATATTGTTGTGTAGTGATCAACTGGATCAACACAGACTATTTGATCATGTACGAAAATAAAAAAAAAATATTAAAACTGATATTAACCCTTAACTGATTTTGTTTGCTATAGAGACAGAAGGAATCGAGCTGCACTGAATGGTGAACGTAACAAAACAATTTATGATACAGTGGGATAGTTACTTGTAACAAACTCTTAACTTTCTAATTCCTTTTTAGATTATGAATTAATATTAACAATTATAATAATAATAATAATATTATCGATTTCATAATATAAATATCTGTATATATCGCATATATTTATATATATTTCTGTATATATCTATTTGTTTTTATATATCTCTGTATATATAAAATCTGTATATATATATATCTATTTTATTAAAGTTTTGTACTATTAGTTAATAATATAACTCTATTAATAATTTTAGTAAAAATATTAATAACACTAGAATTATAATATTGTTAATATTAATAATAATTTTATCAAAAAATGATACTAAATAAAAAAATATATGGTAATAATGATATTATTATTGATACTAATAATAATACTAATCATAATAATATTAGTAATAATTATAATATAACGATTTATAGATATATATTCACTCTCATACTAATAATTACTAATATAGATGTTAATACAGAAAGTAATAATAACACTGTGACAATTTGTCTATAACAAATTTATATCTATGGATTTTATATTTACTATAATAATATTAATAGTTCTTAATGATAATGGTAATAATAATATATATCAAATTTCATTTTTATTAATATTATTAATACTGATTTTAATGTTATTAATGTAAGTAATACTAGTATAGTAATTATATTTTAACTTATAAGTAATTTTAATATGTTTATATTACGTATTATTAACTATGTAATACTTAACAACTATCTCATATATATAATAACATATATATATATATATATATATATATATATATATATATATATATATATATATATATATATATATATGAGATAGTTGTTATTATATATATATATATATATATATATATATATATATATATATATATATATATATATATATATTACGATATACATATGAATATAATTAAACCTAAAATTATATATTTGTCTATAGATTCATTTTAAATTAGACTTAATAGTTTTGTATCTAATTTTACATATTTGGTTCTAGTGTTTAAATTATATTATAGAATTTAAATTTATTATAAAGACTTACATTTATATATATACATTATTATTTACAACAATTGTTCGTGAATCATCGGGCATAGTCCAAGGTTAAATGTATACATGAACACAGTACAAAGTTTTTGAGATTCAACTTAACAGACTTTGCTTATCGTATCAGAATCATGTAAAGATTAAGTTTAAATTTGGTCAGAAATTTCCGGGTCGTCACAGTACCTACCCGTTAAAGAAATTTCGTTCCGAAATTTGATTGAGATGGTCATGGCTAACAATAAATATGTTTTCATGACGAATATGAGTTGATAAATAGAGTCTTATCATCATTGAGTAATATGGATAAAACAATTCTATTATTCGAAGAGTATGAATGAAACTATCACAAAAGAGTGAAATGAATAAATGCAGATTTGTCTTGTCTGGTGCGTAGTCACAGTTGATTTCCGAAATTCAAGGGATTTAAAAGAAAATCTTCGAAATCGAAAAGATTTGATTCTTCGGCGAGTAAGGAAATTTAGATCTCTATAATTAAGTACGGCAATCTGCCTTGATTACTCTGTCCGATATGTCCATTATAAATTAAACTCTTTCGTTCCATTATTCCCACCATTCCTATACTTTCTTTCTTAGTTCATACACCCAAAAGATTGTGAAAATTCTTAATCCAGTTCTGATCCTTGTCCTTATCCCGACTATCGCAACAATCATTCTTCTTTTCCAAATTTTACCAGAGGAATCTATTTACTTCTACTTCACACTTGGGGTTATAGTGTTTTTAATTCTCTCGTGTCTTTATATTTCTATATGCATTGATATACACGGTTTGTAATTATTGTCAGGATTTATATTTTCCCTTATATTTTGGAGTCCCATGCTTTTGTTTCATCTTCCCGACTTCAAGTTAAGCGAATAATGGTCCAGAATTCGTAGGTATGAAGTTTCGAATAAACATGACTAATGTTCTAAGAGAGAGATTGTAATAGCACGATCTGGATTGGTTAAATTACCAGAATTCAAGAGAAAATACAGAACTATCAGGAAGATATGTTCTCAATGTGTTTATAGATTAGATAGAATGTAAGAGTCGTATAACATGGCACATGATGACGGTATGGTCTGTGAATCATCACGTTCCATTTAGAAACTCAGCATGACTTACTGTAATATAATCACGTTGATCAAGTGTCAATATATTATACTAACTCGTGCATCAGTTCCCAACACTACTTCAGAATTCATTCATAGTTTATACTTAGATTTTACAGAAATTTCCAAAATAATGTATTACAGATAGCACGAAGAGGTATATAATTTCGAACGAGAATATTTATGAAAATATCTCCAGAAGTATCGAAGATATTTATGATGATATTTTGGAATTTCTAAGTTCGAAAGTTGATAAGAAAAATTTTCCGCAATATTTTAACATGACTTCGGAGCAGGATATTCTCTAAAGATTTCATCGGATCCAGAATTACCTGGATTCTTTGAATATAGAGTTTGGTTCTTGTATTTGTCCTTGGTCTCCTTCATGGTTAGCTCAATCTGTTTTTCAGTACCAAATTTTCTATCGAACGTTCCCAACATTCCATTCTTTATTATCAACTTTTGGCCATTTAAACCATCTACGTTTTTGCTGTTTCCTCTGCATTTAATGCTACCATATCTGAATCATCGGTTATCAATCCGAGGTGTTTTCAATAGAATTATGTTTTTAGATGATTAAACGCTGATGGTAATATGGTAGAATATAAAAGGTTCCCCGGTAACAATAAAAGAGCACGCATATATATCAAAGTTATAATAAGGTTGTTTCAAACGAAAAGTCGAAGTTGATTTGCAGGAGCTATGACAAAATTGACTAATTTGGAGAGGGATTGTAAAGTGATTTTCGATAATAACAATGCCAAAGAAGCTAGCACATATACGTGTTAAACGTTTACTCAGGTTTCGAAAGTTTTTCAGGTGCATAACTATATGCATAAATCTTTCCTTCCGTAGATGAAGTGCGATTGGTTCATCCTCTCGATTGAGGTGTTTTCAAGAATCATGAAAGATTTGAACGCAGATTGTAATCGTCGAGATACAAATGAGGTTTAAGATGGAATCAAGTGGCAAACTTGAAGAAATGTTTAGTTTCATATGTTATAATCAATATTTTAATTCATTTTAATTGTCCAATGTTGGTAATCCACAGTCAATAGTCCACAGTTAGTAATTCAACAATTCATATATAGTTTAATATATAATATTCGAATTAATTAATACGTATTCGTGACCCATTGTATACATGTCTCAGACTCGATCACAACTCAAAGTATATATATTATTATAGAATCAACCTCAACCTTGTATAGCTAACTCGATCATTACTGCATATAGAGTGTCTATGGTTATTCCAAATAATATATATAGATGCGTCGATATGATATGTCAAAACATTGTATACGTGTCCCGATATTTAAAGTGCGTAAAAATAAATAACAGAAATTAAATGACGATAAATAAAATTGCGAGAATTTAAAATTGCAATAATTAAATTGCGATAAATAAATGTAATAAGGAATTAACAATTAGCTAGGAACAGTTAGCTAGGATTTTGTTAGCGTAGATTCTTAACAGAATTTTTCATAGTTAATTTGTTTGTTTCTAACAAATTTTATTATGTCAAATGTTTTCTTCATTATGCCACTTGTTGGATTCTGGTAAGTCAAAATCCAAATATGAAATTGAATGAAAATGGTTATTTTGTGGTGAACGGATTCGTATATCTTGTGGATGTAAGTAGAATAGTAAATGATTGTTGAATCAGATTCGAAGAATGTACAATGTAACTTATTAATGTGAAATCTAAATATTCCTCGGGTATTACCTACCCGTTAAAATATTTTCACCATTAACAGTTTGTACGAAAGAATCTTTAATTACAATCTTTATGAAAATATACTTACATATATATTTTCTTCAAATGTAATCATAGATTTAATGAGTTAATATAATATTAATCTCATTTGATTTACCGTTAGAACTAGAATACATAATCTCTAAGACATTAGAGATTACATAATCGTCATGTCGAACGAAGATAAATGATGTAGAACAATAATTATACTCGAGGTACAGAATGAGATGTTGAGGCATGGATTGTTGGTGGTACGGTGCTGTTACTGGTGGTTCTGTTGATGTCGGTGATGTTGCTGAAGCTGGTAAGTTTTGCACCATATTCTCCAAATTTATTACTCGAGCGCGAAATTCGTTGACTTCTTTTATTGTTCCGGGATGATTGTCGGTCAGAATGAGCGGATGAATAAGATCTAGAATTTGAGATAGTATATAATCGTAGCGAGATATCGGGAAATGAGAGTGAAAATGGTGTTTCAGATTGGTTCGCCGGTGAATGCTTCAGGTTCTTCGCCCAGAAGACAATATGGGAGATGAAAGGGATCGCTTCTTCTTGTCTCCAATGATTAAGTAGACTACGAACCCATCCCCAATTCATCCAGAATTGAAGATGACTAGTTGGTTGATCCATTTCGTTTACACTGCTTTCGGAGCTTAGGTGAATATCCATGTCGGAATAGCTGTCGGAATAACTATCGGATTAGCTATCGAAATCTGAGGGACTCGTACTGGTTGAGGGATTCATCTGGTACGATCAGATAAAGGATTTTCGATAAGAAATAGATTATAGGATGTAGATTAATACACTGCAATACATAATTTACATATGCATATATAATACTAAAATACCATAAGTTACGGAGGAATCTACGGAAGCTGTCAGGCAAAGGTAACAATAACAGATACGCTAAGATATGAATTTATCTATACACTATTCATGCAATCAATGCAGTAAGATGTGTTTAGACGAAAAGTGATAAGCAAGTGATTCTCTAAGAATGATAAGCAGGTAATTTTCGACACGAAATGATAAGCAAAACTTTTGACATGCAGACACGGTCGAAGTCCAGACCCACTAATGCATCTAAAAAACTATCAGTTAGATACACTAATGCAAGACCTGATTCGCTAAGACCACTGCTCTGATACCAACTGAAAGGACCCGTCCTAATCCATCTAGACGAATACAATACATTTGGTTACATCGCGAGGTACTTGACCTCTATATGATACATTTTACAAACATTGCATTCGTTTTTAAAAGACAAACTTTTATTTCATCGAAAGTTGATGGCATGCATACCATTTCATAATATATCCAACTATAATTGACTTAATAATAATCTTGATGAACTCAACGACTCGAATGCAACGTCTTTTGAAATATGTCATGAATGACTCCAAGTAGTATCTCTAAAATGAGCAAATGCACAGCGGAAGATTTCTTTCATACCTGAGAATAAACATGCTTTAAAGTGTTAACCAAAAGGTTGGTGAGTTCATTAGTTTATCATAATCATTCATTTTCATCATTTTAATAGACCACAAGATTTCATTTTTCATAAGTAACATCTCATATCAGGCATTTCGCAAACTGCATAGAGATAAAAATCATTCATATGGTGAACACCTGATAACCGACCTTAACAAAATGCATATAGAATATCCCCATCATTGCGGGACACCCATCGGACATGATAAAATCGATGTACTAAAGCATTCCAAATTCCAGAATGGGGCTTGTTGGGCCCAATAGATCTATCTTTAGGATTCGCGTCAATTAGGGGTGCACTAATTCTCAAAATTAGTGATGTTCCCTAATTCTTAAGTTTAATAATCCTGCGCATGTATTCTCAGTCCCAAAAATATATATTGAAAAAGCATTTAAAAAGGGAGCAAATGAAACTCACAATACTGTATTTTGTAGTAAAAATACATATGACGACATTGAATACTGAACAATGTAGGGTTGGCCTTGGATTCATGAACCTATATTATTCACATATACATTAAAACATGTAATCGTAATCGTTTAATTTATATATTATTATTATTAATAATAATATACTTGTTATATTATATGTTATATGTATAATTCATACATTTTATATACTTAGTACTTATCATATTAAATTTTAATATATTTTTATTAGTAACATTTTATTGATAGGATTTAGTAATAAATATTTGAAAAGAACCCGTCCTAATCCACCTGGACGAAGTCATCAACATTTGGTCCCATTGCGATGATCGGCTCCAAGTAATGTCCTTATATTGAGCAAATGCACAGCGGAAGACTTAATTCGTACCTGAGAATAAACATGCTTTAAAGTGTCAACCAAAAGGTTGGTGAGTTCATAGGTTTATCATAACAATCATTTCAATATGTTAATAGACCACAAGATTTCATAATCATAAACATAATACACTCGCAAGTGTATGTAAAGCATTCTAAGTGGTTGAGCACTTGGTAACCATACTTAATATTTAATCAACATCGCATATTCCCTTTATTATGAAATCTCACTACACCGTACCAAGTGTAGTCACCAAAACGAAGTACTGTGCAACCGTTGAATACTGGTCGTCCAGTCCGGTTGGGGTTGTCAGGCCCGATAGATCTATCAACAGGATTCGCGTTTACAATACCCATGTAAATAGTAGTTACCAAGCTACAGGGAAATATGCCAGTGGTACAACTCAATGTAGAATATATTTTTAAGTACTTGTGTCTATTTTGTAAACATTTATAAAAGCAGCGCATGTATTTTCAGCCCAAAAATATATATTTCAAAAGCAATTAAAAAGGGAGCAAATGAAACTCACTTTTGCCTTGAAGGTATTTAATTCGACTTGGTCTCCGATAGATATCACGAACCTAACCATATATATAATATATCAACATATTTTCTTTTTAAGTAATCGTTACATATATATATATATATATACTTTTAATACTTTTAATATTTTCTTAGTCCATAGTTAGCAGTCCGATGTTAGTGGTCCACAATTAGTTGCTTAAATAAAATAAATAAAGACCCCATCGTATTCGTATTGATCAGAATTAATCTCGACCCATGGTACCATGTTGTCAAATGACGTGTTGCGTACATAAAGTACCGTGTTGTCAAATGACGTGTTGCGTACAATTATGAGGTCTTATGATTAATCTTCTCGTGTTGTTTACGGGTGGTCCTGAAATATATAAAATCAAATCATAAGTAATTATATATAAAATATCATATTAATTAGAAAAGATATGATTAATTTACTTTTTCTCCAAATATTTTCGTAGCTAAACTAGCTTCGGATACCCAATCTTGTTTTAGTCGTAGTTTCTTCATTACAACTCCGTTTTTGTTGGTTCAACTTGCCACTTCCTTGGATCGAGTCAAATTTTAAGAATATGAACTGAAAATACCTTAGTTTGTATTCTAAATCATAGGTTATAGGTCAAACTTCGGTGAAACTTATGAAAGTGATCATTTTCCATCATAAAAACAACATTTAATGATCATTTTTCTAAAAATACTTACACTTTGAGTTAAACCATGAAATTTTTATGTGTTAACATATTCATAAGAAATATTATTTTTCCAGAACATGAGCTTCCAATTCAAAGTTCAAGATGGTTTTTAATTATCCAACCCAAAACAGCCCCCGGTTGCACTCCGACGACGTAGATTCAGTTTTTAAGATGTTCTTTGCAAAACCAAGTTATATCTTGTTAGGTTAGCATATCATTATAATATATTACAGGTCTTGAAGTGTTTTAAAAGTCAAGTTAGAAGGATTTATTTAGTTTGCGAACAAGTTTGAAATCATTCAAACTATGTTCTTGTTGTTAAAATTTTATACCACAAAATAAGATAGCTATATGAATATGAATTGAATAAGATTATGAACAAGGTTACTACCTCAAGTTACTTGGACAAAGTTACTGCAAAAGATAAGAAATAATCTTGGAATCAAAGAGTGGTGGAGTTAGATCAAAAGGTTGGAAGTAAACTTCTTCAAATGGGTGGTTATTTTGATATGTTCTTGAAAGAGTTTTCTTATGGTGTTTAAGGCTTGTAATTGAAGCTAAATGATGGAAAAAATGCTTGGAGATGATCAAGTATGAAGTTAGGAGTATTTTGAGAGAGAAATGAGGGTGTAGGTATGAGAAAATGGAGTGAAGAAATGGTGTTCATTTATAAAAACGTTTTTAGTTTATAAAGAAAGAAAAGGATTCCTAATTTTGTTTTCTTACTAATAATTCATACTACTTGACAAATCCTAGTTACCTCATATCTAGGGCAGTAATAATGTTGATTAGGATGTTGATTTGATGTGTATATACCAATAGTAAATACATATAGAAGCTGGGTATGATACGGGTACATATACCCTAGATATACGTATAGAAATCTTGAGGAAACGGAACGAGAATTCAAATATAGCTATCTTTTGTGAATATACTTATATTGTTTTATGTATTTAAGTCCTTAAAAAGTGATTAAATACATTATATATACGATACATGTATAAGCATTATAGATTATAAGTATATATATCAAAGAATGTTACGTATAGTTATCGTTTTGAAAACTTAAGTTAGTAGTTTCAAATATACTTATAACTCATTGTCATTAGTACACAATGAGATTATAAACCATCCTTAGATCATATTAAATATATATAAATACATATATATTGTAGAGACCCGTCCTAATCCATCCAGACGAAGTCCATATCGATTACAAACGATTCACAACAGTTGATTACATCGCGAGGTAATTGACCTCTATATGATAAATTTTACAAACATTGCATTCATTTTTAAAAGACAAACTTTCGTTACATTGACAGTTGACAGGCATGTAAAGCATTTCATAATATATCCAAATATAATTGACTTAATAATAATCTTGATGAACTCAACGACTCGAATGCAACATCTTTTGAAATATGTCATGAATGACTCCAAGTAATATCTCTAATATGAGCAATTGCACAGCGGAAGATTTCTTTCGTACCTGAGAATAAACATGCTTTAAAGTGTCAACCAAAAGGTTGGTGAGTTCATTAGTTTAACATAAATAATCATTTCATAATTTTAATAGACCACAAGATTTCATATTTCCATTTCTCATAAACATACGTCCCATGCATAGAGACAAAAATATCATTCATATGGATTGAACACCTGGTAACCGACATTCACAATATACATTCAAGAATATCCCCATCATTCCGGGATCCTCCTTCGGACATGATATAAATTTTGAAGTACTAAAGCATCCGGTACTTTGGATGGTGCTTGTTGGGCCCGATAGATCTATCTTTAGGATTCGCGTCAATTAGGGTGTCTGTTCCCTAATTCTTAGATTACCAGACTAAAAAGGGCATATTCGATTTCGATCATTCAGCCATATAATGTAGTTTCAATTACTTGTGTCTATTTCGTAAAACAGTTATAAAAATAGCGCATGTATTCTCAGTCCCAAAAATATATATTGCGAAAGCATTTAAAAAGGGAATAATGAAACTCACATTACTGTATTTTGTAGTAAAAATACATATGACGACATTGAACAACTGAACAATGCAGGGTTGGCCTCGGATTCACGAACCTATATCATTCATATATATATTATTACATATACTTGTTTTTGAACGATTATATATATTATTTATTATTGATATAATGTTTTATATTATTAATTTATATATTTCATTGTTACTATATAAAAATATAACTTTTGTTACTATATTTCATTATTACAATTTGTAGGACGTTTTACATTATATCCATAACATGAAACTTGTTTTAAAACCTAGTTAGTAACTCTATCAATCATCAATTTAAACTTATCTGCAGTAGATATCTCGAATTTTTATCAAGAACAATTGTTGACTTTTAAAAACAAAACTTTGACTCTCAAAATTAATAATCAATACGTTGAATTGAGACTTGAAAATTTATATAGAGTTTCTTCATACGGTTCCTAACCATTCTGTATTTTTAGTTTTTGAAAAACGACTAGATTTCAAGTTTTGGCGAAAAAGAAGAACGTACAGGGTAATGAGCTGTAGAAAGAAAAAAAAATCAATTAATTGAAACAGATAGGAATGGATACATACTGCTAAAATCGATATAGCTGCTGGAGAAATCGAATGTATATGTATAAGAAAGAGATGATTGATAATTCAGTGGGTGTGTCGACATATACACACGAGCAAACAGAACTCAGAGAGAAAAAAATAAAAAAAATAAAAAATGTGTAGTGATGTTATGCGAGGTGTATATAAAATAGTTATTAATTTTAGCAGGAAATACTATTAAATACGATGCAATTTTACACAAGATATTTATTTATTTATAGAATGGATATACTTAAACCTTGCTACAACACTTATAGGCAGTGTACCTAATCGTACAGTAGTGTAGTTTTTAGTAAGTCCGGTTCGTTCCACAGGGAAATCTTTAAACAAAGCTCAACGCTATATTAGTTTACTTTTATTAAAAATACAAATATATATATAAGTAATATTATTATTATAAAGGGGGGTTTTTACCGTTTAATGACCGGTTTGTCGATTTTAAGACTTTAGTCGCAGTTAAAACCTAATGTAAAATATAAAATAAATACAAGACTTAAATTAAAGCGTAAAGTAAATAATGATAATGAAATTGCGAATAATAAAAGTGCGATAAAATAAACTTACGATAATTAAAAAGTACGATAATTAAAAGTGCGATTAAATAACAATAAATAAAAGTGCGATAATTAGAAGTGCAATTAAATATAAAATAAAGGAAATTAAATATGAAATAAAAGAATTATGCTTATTTAAACTTCCGTAATCATGATGTTTGACGTGTTGATTTTAGTTTTATGCCCATGGATTAATTGTCCTTTGTCCTGGATTATTTAATATGTCCGTCTGGTTTTTGTCCATAACAGTCCATCAGTCATAAATATAAAGTGCGAGTGTCCTCATCAAATTATTCTTATACCCGAAGTTAAATATTCCAACTAATTGGGGATTCGAATTGTAACAAGGTTTTAATACTTTGTTTAATGAATACACCAGGTTATCGACTGCGTGTAAACCAAGGTTTTACTACTTTGTTAACAATTACACCAATTACCCTTGAATGTAATTTCACCCCTGTTTTAATTATTCTAGTGGCTATTAATCCATTCCCGTATCCGGTTAAATGAACGATTATTCGTACATATAAATACCCCGCCCATCGTGTCTGATCGAGTGTATATGGTAATTTATAGGGACGCCCAATTGTAAATCTTTATATTAACATTAACAAACTATCATTTAGTTAAACAAATATAAAGCCCATTAATAGCCCATAGTCTAATTTCCACAAGTGTCATTCTTTTGTCCAAACCCCAATTATGGTACAAAGCCCAATTACCCAATTTTAGTAATTAGCCCAACATCATGATTACTTCGTTTTAAATAAGCATAATAATAACTTAGCTACGAGACATTAATGTAAAAAGGTTGAACATAACTTACAATGATTAAAAATAGCGTAGCGTTACACGGACAGAATTTCGACTTACACCCTTACAATATTCGCTAACATACCCTTATTATTAGAATTATAATTAAAATTAAAATATAAATTATAAATATAAATATAAATTTTACGTATGAATGAGGAAGAAAAATATGATGGTTTTTGATCAGAATTCGGTTGGCTTTATAGGCAGTTTTCAAATTTGGGGCTCCGCGACTCGCGGCAAAATCCTCTTCAAACTCCGCGAGTCGCGAAGAATGAAATTACAGCTCAGTCCTTGGAGTCTTTCTCTGCCGACGGTTTTTTATTTATAAATATAATATATATATAATTAATATAATTAATTATATATTATATTATATTTATATACATAGTTAACTTGTAATTTTTAGTCCGTTGCGTCGAGCGTTGAGAGTTGACTCTGGTCCCGGTTCCGGATTTTCGAACGTCCTTGCGTACAATTTTATATTTTGTACTTTGCGTTTTGAATCTTGTACTCTTGTAATTTCGAGACGTTTCTTATCAATAATTGGAACCTTTTTGATTGTCTTTTGTACTTTTGAGCTTTTTGGTCGTTTGCGTCTTCAATTCGTCGAATCTGTCTTTTGTCTTCACCTTTTATTATTTAAACGAATATCTCTTGTAAATAGAACAATTGCAACTAAAAGCTTGTCTTTCTTGAGGAATAATGCTATGAAATATATGTTCGTTTTTAGCATTATCAAATATTCCCACACTTGAGCGTTGCTTGTCCTCAAGCAATATCGTCTTGAAATACTAGAATCACTTCTTTATTCTTCACACTTTGTACATCAGTGATTTCTATACGGCGGTATAAACAATGGTAGTAACGATATGGTTTACAGTCCCACATGACTATAAAAATTTAGATCCATTAAGGAAATTGGATCTTTATGAAAACATTTGATCTTTTGAAATCTAGTTTTTACCCTAGATAAGTTTTCCGGAATAACCCTTTACCGGTGTTTGCAAAATATTTTTGTGGGTTTGGTGGGTTTCAGATTTGAAAATTTTAGCTCAAAACTTGCGGTTTTGTGTCACCCACTTGCTAACCTTGTATTTGGAAAGCAACACGTCCAGTTTACTTGTCCCGTATATTACCTTTCGGTAAACTACCGTTCGGTTGTAAAGGAAAGCGTTGAACAAGCAACTGTTAAGGCAATGTCCCCTGACATGCTTTTAATTATGGTCTATAACGTGTCAGACGCAATTACTATCCTTGGTAGGAGCAATAGTAAAGCTCACCCTTATAATTTTTTCGGTCTGGCACAAGGTCCTGTCTTTGACCACTATGCAACCACCGTTCTTACGGTTGACACCCGATTTGGTTCAGGTGACCTAATGAATTCCAGGTGAATTCCTAGGATTTTACGTTCAATGGTAATGAACGCATTGAAAATAGGGTTTTCAGAAAACAAATCGGTTTGTAATTTTGATCAAAATATTTTCTCGTTTAAGCTCGAGTTTAGATATCATTGAATTCCATGAGTTTGAATTCTCAATCTTTAAGGTCAATCTCTAGGATTGAGTAATATCAGTCTTAAAAGCTGATTTTTAATCTTTAAGGAGATTATAATTTCTGGGGATCTGATTCATTAGTCTTATCCAGCTAATTTGCATGGTGCCCCCCCATTGTACGAGATAAATCCTTCTCATGGTTAGGATAAATCTGACCACTTGGCGACCCTGTTTAATGCTGAGGTCCGTGGATTTCCTGCTGATTTTAGTGATGAGTTTTCTAGATTTTTCGTCAACCTACAGCTGGTCTGGACGACAACTTCATGACCTAAATCAAGAAGCGTGTTTCTTTTTCGGAAGACTTTACTTCCTTTTAATGATGGAATTGATTCATCATGTAGATCCATCTCTTCTTTTCTTTCATCGGGTAAAACAGTTTAGTTTAGTCCAAAGCAAAAGTATTTTCAGTTATTTGTTACAGATATATGTGACATATGTTTAAAATAACTTGGTAAATTTTCCCACACTTGGCTTTTTATTTTTCTTTTTATCGTCCTCTATTCCATTTTAAATGAATTTTGACATTTTAGTTTGTTTCTTAATTTATGTTCTTTCTGAGATAACAATAATTTCGGTGTTAAAACCTAGTTTTATCGTTCATAAATATGTATAAACATGATTTGAATTCATTTAATTGAAAAATTTTACTAGAATTGGGTAGTCAGTATATAAGACTAGGGCTGTTCTTTTTTATCAGAGAGCACTAGATTCTAATACAACTACTGCTTTACTAGTATTTTTAATGGTAACCAAGTGTATAAAGTAAAAAATTTTAAAATCCGAAAGAATTTAACCCCTTCCCACACTTAAGATCTTGCAATGCCCTCATTTGCAAGAAATCAGTAACAATTTAAATTATTGAGGGTGATTTGTGTGAAAATGATTAAATTTTTACCAAAGTTTCCAAATATATTGGCGTTTGTTTGCTGAATGATAAATGGTGCACATCATTTGTTCATTCCGTCTTGTTGTTATTTCACATATATTTTGCATCTTGTCGTCAAAATTAGTTGCTTTTGCTGAACTTAATGCCAGTCTTTGAAAATGCGTTGTTTTACCCTGTTGTGTACATAAGATAAACTGCAAACATATATACATATTTTTGAAGTTTGGTATATTACCCCACATTCAAAAATTATTAAAATCTAAGAATAAAAGTTAGATAATTATAAAAATGATTACAATATTAACAAAAATATTAAATGTATCAATAATTACAAATTACAAAATAAAAAAAATAATAATAAGTAAACTAAGGATGATATTGGTACCAATAGGGGTTCCAGGCATAACCATAAGTGCTATAGAATGCTTCGGCAGGGTCATACGTAGGATATGGTGGCTGCATCTCTATAGACCAAGGAGGGAAGATGGGTTTCGGTGTAGGAATATAGTTTCTACCTATATGTTGGCAATGAGCTATGATCTGGTTCTGATGAACTTGCCAATCTTCAAATGCTCTCTGTCTAGCATTTTCGTATTCCTGAGAAGCTATAAACCTATGCATTTCTTGCATATCATTCCCCCCTCCTACATTACCTTGCTGCTGGTTTCTCTCCACCTGTGGATGTCTACCATGGTATCGTACTGCGGCGTTATTTCGCCTCTTCAAAACTTTCGCACCATGGTATACATTTAAACCTATAGTATCGCGGGGTTCCGGCTCTTCTAGTAATAATCCCCCCCGACTTATATCCACACCGAGATATTCACCAATCAAAGTAATAAAAATACCACCTCCTATTATGCTATGTGGTCGCATCCCCCGAACCATAGCTGATAAATAATAACCCACACAATATGGTATACTTACAGCGCTTTGTGGGTCTCGAATACACATATGGTAAAACAAATCCTGTTCATTTACTTTTTCTTTGTTCTTACCCCTTTGTGTAATCGAATTAGCTAAAAACCTATGTATCACTCTTAATTCGGCTCTATCTATATCCAAATAAGAGTAATTTCCCCCTTTGAAACGGTGATGGCTTATCATTTGACTCCACACACCGTGTGTATCAAAATTCTCATCTATCTTTCTACCGTTTAGTATCAATCCTCTACAATCGGCAGACGCTAACTCCTCAGGCGTATATATACGTAAAGCCTGAGCCATGTCCAGTAAAGACATGTGGCGCATCGAACCGCCTAACAAAAATCTAATAAAAGAACGATCGGTTAAACTAGCTACCCGATCATTCAACTCTATACTACATAACAATTCTTCACACCATACTTTATATACAGGTCTGCGTATGGTGAATAAACATATCCAGTCATTAAAAGAAGAATTACCATACCTCTGTACAAGTAATTCCCTAATTGGCCCGGCCAATTCTACAGCTTCTAAGGGTCCCCATTCTATGACCCTCGGTACCTCAACAACCTTAGAATGAAGAGTATGCAAACCCCGTTGATATTTTGGATAATCTATCCAAAGTCTGTCAAATCTCAGGTTCGGGTGCAACTCTTCCAAGTGCATATCAGAAAAGGTCATGACTGGATGAGGTATATCCTGCTTGTAGTAGTTATCCACCTCCTGTTCTTCCAAATTCTCAGCAGGAGCATTGCGGGCTTGGGACGAAGATTCACCCCTTTCATTCTGCAAAACACATCAAACACAATTTTTGTGCATCCAAATATGCATTAGTGTTAGCAAAATCATCAATCAAAATAATTACAATGACATTATCAATTTATATCAAACTTAAGCTCATTTTCACATTTTTATCAAATCTACACTTTTTCATATAAGCATATACGAAAATGTTCGCCAAGTTCATAAGCATTCAACTCAAATAACATGTCAAAATAATCATTACTAGCAATCAAACAAGTCTCAAATGGCATTATCTTTCAAAAATCAAGTTCATGAATTTTAGACTTGAAAAAGTCCACTTTAATTCTCAAAATCATGTTTAGGCTCAAAGTTTGGATCATTTAACTACCTAGACATGTTATACTACTCAATTTAGAAACAATTCATGACAAAAATCGGCCATAACCTGTTTATATCAAAAAGCCCCAAATTGCTCAAGAACACAAACCCTAGATTATTCAAAATTTGAAGTTTAAGGCTTCTAATTATGTTAAACAGCATCAATCTAGGTTATACAAGCATAATACATAAACAATTTAAGTCTAATTACACTAAAAAGCATCAAAATCAAATTGGGGAAAAAATGACTCAAGAACTCCAAATTTCGAATTAAATGGTGTTTAGGTGTAGAAATTTACCGTTTTTCTTGAGTAATTCTTAGATAGCATCCTTCTCAACATGATTTTAGCAAAAAATTTGGTGATTAACGGTTAAAAATTGGGATTTTTGGGGGTGTTTTTCGGGTTTTTTCGGAGTATTTCGAGCTGTATTTTTGGGCGTGGAGTGTGAAACTGAGCTGTTGCAGCTCTTATTTTTTTTTCTGTAATCCGGTCCTCCCGCGAGTCGCGGGGATTTACCCTCCAAAATCCGCGACCCGCGGAGTTTTTTTTTTTTTTTTTTTTTTTTATAATCATTAATTTTTGAAACAATTAAGTACTTAATTTTAAAATTTTGTTTCCCTTGTTATTTAGGACGAGGTCGTTTCGGATCGAAGTCCTAGTCCGTCCTTTGACAAAATTTTAAAATTTGTCTTTTTGTAGCGATTGTTTTAAAAGCTAAGATTTTTGGGTTTTTTAATGTTTTTGGCATACTTTAAATCAATAAGATTAAAAATAATGATAATAAAAGTTCTCGTCCCTCCCTCGGGTAAAGTAATTTCGGTTCAAAGACCTAGTCTTCAACTTACGACGAATTTAAAAATCATATTCTTAACTTAATGAGATAAAGTAAATTTTTGTTTTTAAATTCACACAACTTAAATATAAAATTCAAAATTTTTATTAAAAATTCACACCAAACTTAAAATTTGAAATGCATAAAATTAAAAATTAATATTTTAAAAATTAAAAATTTACACCAAACTTAATTTAAAAATTTATAAATTCATATTAAACTTATATTAATTTTTCAAATATTTACAATTTTAAATATATTGTTTTTACAAAGTTTACAATATTAATTTAAGATTTAAATATTAAGATTAAAAACATGGTAAAAATAAAATTAAAAATCTTTTTTTTTCTTTTTATCCCACTTTAATCAATCAAATATTATCAAAAATATGCGCCCCTCTTTTTTGGTAAAGTAATTTCGGTTCCAAGACCTAATTTAACTCATGACGAATTTTTGAAATATTTTGGGTTGATTGTTTAAAGATATTTATACCTTAAGAATAAACGTTAAATTTCGCAGTGATGTAATAAATTTTTGAATGATATCAATAATTTCGGTCGCCAAACCTAATTTTATTCAATACCAATTTAATACTTTTTAGCGAACAAATTAGCGTTTATTATCAAAAGGTTAAAAATAAAAATAAAAACTGTACAGACATACCTGTGAAATAGATTTCTTAGTTATATGATCTATCCCATTCATAAGATAGTCGGTTTAATTGGTTTTCCATGGCTACATAGGCGTAACCTCGAGCATTCAGTGTCTTTTCTTCTAAACATATGAACGGTCCGTCTCTGCATAAAGTAACAAATTCGGTATTTGAATAGGTTTGATTATTTGAACATTTACCTCCATGTGACCATTTTCTGCATTTGTGACATCGTTCTAGGTGTCGTGCTCTTCTTTTCGCTGCGGATTTTGATTTTCCTTTACCAAATTGTAACTTATTATCTTCGCATCTGGATTCTTTTCTAACTCCGTCCATTCTTTCTCTGATTACTGATACTATTTCACTCGGGAGTATATCATTATTTCTTTTAGTGATCAAAGCGTGTAGCATTAGACCATGGTTTAGTTCACAGGCAGTCTTCATTTTGTAAAAACCTAAAAAAAATAAAAATTCAGAATGGGGGGAGAAGACTAGTTCTTTAGGGTCTGCTAGGGAAAGACCATTCGGGTTCCATTTTCGAGAACTACACGAAAACAGACAATCTAACTCTAACAGAAATACATATTATCCTTTAAAGACTTGATTCTCCCCACACTTAGTTAGCTGTGGTGTCGAAATTGTGATTAACTTCGTTGTCGACTTCCATCGGACCATGTATGTAATGTTTAACTCTGTGACCATTAACTTTAAATTCCATCCCATTTGAATTTATTAATTCTATCGTTCCGTATGGGAAAACTCTTTTGACTATGAATGGTCCAGACCATCTTGATTTCAATTTTCCAGGAAATAGCTTGAATCGTGAATTGAAAAGAAGAACTCTGTCTCCTTCTTTAAATTCTTTTGAACTTCTGATTCTTTTATCATGCCATTTCTTCGTTCTTTCTTTATAGATTAACGAATTTTCGTATGCTTCATGTCTTAATTCTTCTAATTCATTTAGTTGACTTAATCGTAGACGTCCGGCTTCATGTAAATCAAGATTACATGTTTTCAAAGCCCAAAATACTTTGTGTTCAATTTCTACTGGAAGATGACATGCTTTTCCATAAACAAGTCTAAAAGGTGTGGTTCCAATTGGAGTTTTGTAGGCTGTTCTAAGAGTCCAGAGTGCATCCTCCAATTTAATGGACCATTCCTTCGGATTTGATCCTACGGTTTTCTCTAGAATACGTTTTAAAGCTCGGTTGGTATTTTCAACTTGTCCACTTGTTTGTGGATGATATGCGGTGGAGATTTTATGAGTTACTCCATATCTTTTAAGAACTTTCTCAAGTTGATTATTACAGAAATGAGTACCCCGATCACTTATTAAAGCTTTCGGTGTTCCAAACCTTGCAAAAAGACGTTTTAAAAAGTTGACTACAACTCGTGCATCGTTAGTTGGGAGAGCTTGTGCTTCCGCCCATTTAGATACATAATCAATGGCTACGAGTATATATAGATTATTATGAGATTTTGGAAATGGACCCATAAAGTCAATACCCCAAATGTCAAATACTTCACATACTTGGATGACATTTTGTGGCATTTCATCACGTTGACTTATTTTTCCGGCCCTTTGACATGCATCACAAGATTTGCAAAGAAGGTGTGCGTCTTTGTAAATTGTAGGCCAATAGAATCCAGCTTCATAAACTTTTCTTGCTGTTAGTTGAGGCCCATAATGCCCTCCTGTTGGTCCTGTGTGACAATGGTTTAAAATTTTACTAGCTTCATCTCCAAATACACATCGGCGTATTATTCCATCGGGACAACTTTTAAACAAATGTGGATCTTCCCAGAAATAGTGTTTTATATCACTGAAGAATTTCTTTCGTCTTTGGTACGATAATCCTTTTTCAAGGAATCCACAAACTAAGTAGTTTGCATAGTCTGCAAACCATGAGATTTCTTTATAATCTATCTTCAATAGATATTCATCAGGAAAGTTGTCTTGTATGGCCGATTCATTCAGAACTTCTAATTCGGGATTTTCAAGACGAGAAAGATGATCAGCGGCGAGATTTTCTGCTCCTCTTTTATCTCGGATTTCAATATCAAACTCTTGTAAGAGTAAGATCCAACGGATTAATCTTGGTTTAGCATCTTGTTTTGAAAATAGGTATCTAAGAGCAGAATGGTCGGTATAGACCACCGTTTTTGCTAGAATGAGATATGATCGAAATTTGTCAAAAGCAAAGACAATAGCAAGGAGTTCTTTTTCAGTAGTTGTATAGTTCGTTTGTGCTCCTTGTAATGTCTTACTAGCATAATATATAGGTTGAAATCGTTTTTCAATCCTTTGTCCTAAAACGGCTCCCATTGCAAAATCACTTGCATCGCACATTAGTTCAAATGGTAGATTCCAATTTGGTGTTATCATGATTGGTGCATTAGTGAGTTTCTCTTTAAGAATATTAAAAGATTTGATACACTCATCTGAAAAGATGAATGGAGCATCCTTTTCTAGGAGTTTATTCATAGGAGTGGCAATTTTAGAAAAATCTTTTATGAAACGTCGGTAAAAACCGGCATGCCCTAGAAAACTCCTAACTCCTCTAACATTGGTGGGATGTGGAAGTTTAGCAATTACATCTACTTTAGCTCTATCCACTTCAATTCCTTCTTTTGAAATTTTATGTCCAAGAACGATGCCTTCTTTAACCATGAAATGGCATTTCTCCCAATTAAGTACTAGATTTGATTTTTCGCATCTAATTAGCATTCGTTCCAGATTAACTAGACATGATTTAAATGTATCACCGAAGACTGAAAAGTCATCCATGAAAACTTCCATGCATTCTTCTATCATGTCATGAAAAATCGCCATCATACACCTTTGAAAGGTTGCAGGGGCGTTACAAAGTCCAAATGGCATGCGTTTGTAAGCAAAAGTACCATAAGGGCACGTGAATGTGGTTTTCTCTTGATCTTCGGGTGCTATTGGAATTTGAAAATATCCGGAAAATCCATCTAGAAAACAATAGTAACTATTTCCGGCTAATCTTTCCAACATTTGATCTATGAAAGGTAAGGGAAAGTGATCTTTTCTGGTGGCGTCATTTAATTTTCTAATACATACACGCCATCCTGTTACAGTCCTAGTAGGAATAAGCTCATTTTTCTCATTTGTAATGACAGTCATGCCACCCTTCTTAGGCACGCATTGAACTGGGCTTACCCATGGTCTATCAGAGATTGGATAAATTAAACCTGCATCTAGCAGTTTAATAATCTCTTTCTTAACTACATCTTGCATATTAGGATTTAGTCTTCGTTGGCGTTGCACATACGTTTTATGACCTTCTTCCATAAGGATTTTATGTGTGCAATACGAAGGACTTATTCCTTTAATATCATGAATCTTCCATGCAATGGCTGATTTATGAGCTTTCAACACAGAAATGAGTTGTGATTTCTCATTTTCAGTAAGAGAAGACGATATTATTACAGGTAATTCAGATTCACCATGTAAATAAGCGTATTCCAAATGGTTTGGAAGTGGCTTTAACTCTAATTTCGGAGGTTCTTCTATCGATGATTTATATCGATATCTGTCTTCTTCTTTTAGCATTTGAATTTCTTCTGTTGTTGGTTCATATCCATTAGCTATAAGTGTAGCTAACATTTTAGCTTCATCAATTGGTTCATTACCTTCTCCTAAAGAACATTCTCCTGTTCCTTGTAATTCTGGAAATTCTTCTAATAATTCTGCATGTGCATCTATAGTTTGAATATAATAACATGTATCATCTGCAGATTGTGGTTGTTGCATTGCTCTATCAACTGAAAAGGTAACACTCTCATCCTCTATACTTAGGGTCAGTTTCTTACCGAACACGTCTATCATTGCTTTAGCCGTGTTTAAGAATGGTCTTCCTAATATGAGAGGAACTTGAGAATCTTCTTCCATGTCCAAAACAACAAAATCTACTGGAAATACTAAAGTACCAACTTTAACTAGCATGTTCTCCATTATCCCTCTAGGATATTTTATTGATCTATCGGCTAGTTGTATGCTTATTCTGGTTGGTTTCAATTCTCCAAGGTCTAGTTTAGTGTATAGTGAATACGGCATTAGATTTATACTAGCACCTAAGTCTGCCAATGCTTCTATTGAACTAAGACTACCCAGAAAACATGGAATTGTGAAACTTCCTGGATCAGATAATTTTTCTGGTATCTTATTCAACAGCACTGCTGAACAATTAGCATTCATAGTAACAGCCGAGAGTTCTTCCATTTTCTTTCTATTTGAGATTAGATCTTTCAAGAATTTAGCATATCTTGGCATTCCTGAAATCACATCAATGAAAGGAAGATTTACATTTACCTGTTTAAACATATCCAAGAATTTGGATTGCTCGGCTTCAAGTTTCTCTTTCTTCATTTTACTCGGATAAGGAAGTGGTGGTTGGTATGGTTTAACATACGGTTTATCCTTAACTGTGTTATCTTCATTATCCTTTTCAACTACCGGTTCTTTTTCCTTATCTTGATCAGGTTGTGGTTCTTGTGGAGTAGGAATAGTTTCATCAGAAGTTACAGGTATTTCAGGTGGTTTAAGTGTTGTACCACTTCTTGTGGTAATAGCTTTAGCTGTTTCATTCCGGGGGTTAGCATTTGTATCACTAGGTAGACTTCCCGGTTTTCTTTCACCTATTAACCTTGCTAGGTTACTCACTTCTTGTTCCAGATTTTGAATAGAAGCTTGTTGATTTCTAAATGCTTGAGCATTTTGTTCATTGGTTTGTTTTTGAGATGTGAAAAACTGCGTTTGAGTTTCAACTAGCTTCGTCATCATATCTTCTAAATTCGGCTTTTTATCATCGGTTTGTTGTGGTGGTTTGTTTTGAAAATTAGGTCTTTGCTGATTATAAGTATTATTGGATACTTATTGATTGCTAGGACCTTGTTGGTTGTTGTATGGAATATTTCGGTTATAATTCTGGTTTTGATTGTAAATCGGTCTTGGCGGTTGATAATTATTCTGATAATTATTTCCAGGCCTTTGGTTTATGTATGAAATATTCTCTCTTTGTTCCATTGTTAATTCAATACTGAGACAATCTTTTGTCAAATGTGGTCCTCCACACTGCTCACAACTAATTCGTATTGAGTGAATATCTTTAGTCATCTTTTCCATTCGTCTCTCCACAGCATCTATCTTTGCGGAAATGGAATCTAAGTCATGGCTAGAATCGGCTCTAGCTGCTTTAGATGATCTAATGATATCTTTTTCTTGGTGCCACTCATGTGAGTGGGAAGCAGTGTTATCAATAATTTTGTAAGCATCAGTTTCGGTTTTCTTCATAATAGAACCACCAGCTGCTATATCTATGTCTTTCCTTGTAGTGATGTCGCATCCTTGGTAGAATATTTGTACTATTTGACAGGTGTCTAAACCATGTTGCGGACATCCTCTTAACAACTTTCCATATCTTGTCCACACCTCATATAGAGTTTCATTTGGTTTCTGTGTGAACGTAACAATTTCTGCTTGAAGTCTTACGGCTTTAGATGCAGGAAAGAATTGTTTAAGAAATTTGTCAACTAAAACATCCCATGTATCAATCGCCCCTTCAGGTAACGATTCCAACCAATCTTTGGCTTCTCCCTTTAAAGTCCAGGGAAATAACATGAGATATATCTGTTCATCCTCCACTTCTCGGATTTTAAATAGTGTGCAGATCCTATTAAAGGTACGTAGATGTTCATTTGGATCTTCCTTCGGCGCACCACTAAATTGGCATTGATTAGTCACCATGTGTAGAATTTGTCCTTTGATTTCATAATCTGGCGCATTAATGTCTGGATGAGTAATTGCGTGACCTTGGCCAGTGCGTTTAGCTCTCATTCGGTCTTCCATACTTAAAGGTTCCAGATTCTCCATAATTGAATTTGTTGAATCGGTATCACTAGATGATTCTGATTTAATAGTTCGTTCCTCAACAATCTCTGTTTGAATGATTGGTGGCTCCGGAGGAAAGTTTAATGGTTCAGGATCTACGAACCGTTCCTGAATATTTTCCGGATTCTCAATTGTGAGGTCGGGTTCAAAAAATGGATTATCGGAAATTTGAACTGAAGTACTTGGTTGACTAGATGACGATTCTAAAAAAAAATCAACGGCGGTTATATTTGCTAAATGTCTTGATCTAGTTACAGGTGGTGAACGTACAAAAGGTGATGAACGTCTTGCTCGGTGCATTCACTGAATATCCTATTAGTTTTAAAAAGGAAAGAAAAATTATAATAAGTTATCCAATTAATAGACTTTTCTGATTTTGCCCACGTTTCGAATAGCCAAAAGATGCAGCAGAGGGGCAGGATTCGTTTGGTCTCAATATAATTGAGGACTGTTTGGCTCCAATAACCCGGTCCACGTACAAATCCAACTATTACTACGAACCAGAAAATTTTGATGTCTATTAATTTAACCACTTAAAATAAATTTTCGTAATTTTAAGAAATTTAGATAAGAAGTAGAAAAAATTCTAAGTCCTAAAAACTAGAATGGCGAGAAATAAGAGAGAAAAAGAGTTCGTCGCAAAAGGTCGAAAAAGAAAAAATGGTTGAAAAATAAAAGGTGACGGAAAAATAAAAGAAACTTATAAAAACTTAAAAATACTTAACTAACCTAACCTTATTACTACAACTAACTTAAAATTATAATCGCAAATTGAAATTACTAATTGGAATGACAATTGGTACATAGTAAAAGTCGTCTAAAAATATTAAAGCTTACAGGAAAAACTAAATTCCAAATGGAAATAACTTAAAAAGAAACTAAAACTTAAAATGGCGTCGCAAAATTCTAAAGCACCTAAATCTTAGTCTAAAGAAAAAGCACTTAAGGAATTCTACGGCAAAGCCTAAAAATCTAGGAGTAAAAATAACTATAGCAAAAACTAAGTTTAAAATTAAATATGAGCTAAAAATACAAATATTACGCTACAATGATTAAAAAGGGACAAAATATAAAAATATACAAAAAGTTGTAAAAAGTACAATTTTTATAAAAATATTATTTTTATATTATTTTTTAATAAAACTAATTAATACTAAATACATAAATTAAATAAAAAGTAAAAATAAAAATAAAACTAATAATAATAATAATAATAATTAGGTTTAAATAATAATTATAATTAATAATAACCCGTAATTAATGCAGGATTAGGGTTTTTTGTCGCCTGTCAGAAAGGCTCCGCGAGTTGCGGTAATTAATACATCAAACCCCGTGACTCGCGGGGTTCAGAAATTCAGTTGACAGATTTAAATTCGACGCGTTTTCTTTATTTATTTTTTTTTTTTTTTTCTGTTTTTAATTTTTTTCTATAAATAAAAGATAGTTAATAAAACTTATATTTTTATAAACTAAAATAGAAATAAAGAAACTTATAAAACTTAAATATTTAACAAAATCTTAAAAAATACTTATATTTTTGTTTTTCTTTTTATATTTTTGAATAATTAAAACGTATTTTTACAAAAACGAATTTTTAATAGAAGTAAGCTAAAAATCTTTTTTTTTTTTTTTTTTTTTTTATATTAGCGTTGCGCTTCCAGCTTTTAAGATAATCCCCGGCAGCGGCGCCAAAAATACTTGATGTTATGCGAGGTGTATATAAAATAGTTATTAATTTTAGCAGGAAATACTATTAAATACGATACAATTTTACACAAGATATTTATTTATTTATAGAATGGATATACTTAAACCTTGCTACAACACTTATAGGCAGTGTACCTAATCGTACAGTAGTGTAGTTTTTAGTAAGTCCGGTTCGTTCCACAGGGAAATCTTTAAACAAAGCTCAACGCTATATTAGTTTACTTTTATTAAAAATACAAATATATATATAAGTAATATTATTATTATAAAGGGGGGTTTTTACCGTTTAATGACCGGTTTGTCGATTTTAAGACTTTAGTCGCAGTTAAAACCTAATGTAAAATATAAAATAAATACAAGACTTAAATTAAAGCGTAAAGTAAATAATGATAATGAAATTGCGAATAATAAAAGTGCGATAAAATAAACTTACGATAATTAAAAAGTACGATAATTAAAAGTGCGATTAAATAACAATAAATAAAAGTGCGATAATTAGAAGTGCAATTAAATATAAAATAAAGGAAATTAAATATGAAATAAAAGAATTATGCTTATTTAAACTTCCGTAATCATGATGTTTGACGTGTTGATTTTAGTTTTATGCCCATGAGTTAATTGTCCTTTGTCCTGGATTATTTAATATGTCCGTCTGGTTTTTGTCCATAACAGTCCATCAGTCATAAATATAAAGTGCGAGTGTCCTCATCAAATTATTCTTATACCCGAAGTTAAATATTCCAACTAATTGGGGATTCGAATTGTAACAAGGTTTTAATACTTTGTTTAATGAATACACCAGGTTATCGACTGCGTGTAAACCAAGGTTTTACTACTTTGTTAACAATTACACCAATTACCCTTGAATGTAATTTCACCCCTGTTTTAATTATTCTAGTGGCTATTAATCCATTCCCGTGTCCGGTTAAATGAACGATTATTCGTACATATAAATACCCCGCCCATCGTGTCCGATCGAGTGTATATGGTAATTTATAGGGACGCCCAATTGTAAATCTTTATATTAACATTAACAAACTATCATTTAGTTAAACAAATATAAAGCCCATTAATAGCCCATAGTCTAATTTCCACAAGTGTCGTTCTTTTGTCCAAACCCCAATTATGGTACAAAGCCCAATTACCCAATTTTAGTAATTAGCCCAACATCATGATTACTTCGTTTTAAATAAGCATAATAATAACTTAGCTACGAGACATTAATGTAAAAAGGTTGAACATAACTTACAATGATTAAAAATAGCGTAGCGTTACACGGACAGAATTTCGACTTACACCCTTACAATATTCGCTAACATACCCTTATTATTAGAATTATAATTAAAATTAAAATATAAATTATAAATATAAATATAAATTTTACGTATGAATGAGGAAGAAAAAGATGATGGTTTTTGATCAGAATTCGGTTGGCTTTATAGGCAGTTTTCAAATTTGGGGCTCCGCGACTCGCGGCAAAATCCTCTTCAAACTCCGCGAGTCGCGGAGAATGAAATTACAGCTCAGTCCTTGGAGTCTTTCTCTGCCGACGGTTTTTTATTTATAAATATAATATATATATAATTAATATAATTAATTATATATTATATTATATTTATATACATAGTTAACTTGTAATTTTTAGTCCATTGCGTCGAGCGTTGAGAGTTGACTCTGGTCCTGGTTCCGGATTTTCGAACGTCCTTGCGTACAATTTTATATTTTGTACTTTGCGTTTTGAATCTTGTACTCTTGTAATTTCGAGACGTTTCTTATCAATAATTGGAACCTTTTTGATTGTCTTTTGTACTTTTGAGCTTTTTGGTCGTTTGCGTCTTCAATTCGTCGAATCTGTCTTTTGTCTTCACCTTTTATTATTTAAACGAATATCTCTTGTAAATAGAACAATTGCAACTAAAAGCTTGTCTTTCTTGAGGAATAATTCTATGAAATATATGTTCGTTTTTAGCATTATCATGTAGCACCCGTGAAATCTGTTTCCATATATATTATATTTTTTTTTATTATAAAGATTAATAATTATATTAAATATAATAATATATTAATATTAATAACACTATTAATATTATTAGTAATGATAAAAATGCTAATAATAATAATAATAGAAACAATAATAATAATTTATAATAATGATAATAGTTATTGATAATAGTAATAATACCTAATAATAATGCTAATATTAATCATAATAACTACAATTATAATTTTACTACTGATTATAATGATATTAACAATGATAATAATAATATTATTATTAATTTTATTAATAACACCACTTATATTAATATTATTAATGATAATAATAATGTTACTACAACTTATACATATCCTATTTCATTTATATTAAAACTTATAATATTAGTAATACAAATAATAATACTAATATTAATATTAGTACTAATGATGAGAGTAATACTAATAATATTGATATTGATATAACAATTTATTTTTATCAAATCTAATAACTATATATCATGTATTGAATTAATAATATTCACAATACTAATATCAATATTAAGAATGAAAGTAATTTTCATTAATATAATAATTATGTCTTAACTTGTAATTAAATTTAATATAATAATATTACATTTTATTAATTATGTAATACTTAATAGTAACATACATTTAGTATTAGATATTTTTATATTTTAATATATTAGAATATAAATATAACCTTTGCCATATTTAGAAAATCATTTATGTATATATTTATTACAATAATTAGTTATATCCTATTTTTACATTTTTAATTCTATTGCTTAGATAATATTTTTATGACTTCAATTTATTATATATACCTACATTTATATATATAAGGATACATATTTAATTATAAATAATTGTTCGTGAATCGTCGGGAATAGTCAATGGGTAATTGATTACAAATAAAAAAAAATTTTAAAATTTTGAGACTCAACTTTACAGACTTTGCTTATAGTGTCGAAATCATATAAGAATAAAGTTTAAATTTGGTCGGAAATTCCCGGGTCATCACAGTACCTACCCGTTAAAGAAATTTCGTCCCGAAATTTGAGTGAGGTCGTCATAGCTAACAAAAAAATGTTTTCATGACGAATATGAGTTGATAAATAGAGTTTTATCATCATTGAGTAATATGGATAAACAGTTTGATTATTCGAAGAGCACGAGTGAAGCTATTCACAAAAGAATGGAATGAGAGAAAAAAAAATTTGTTTTTAACTTTTGACGTGGGCAGGTTTGAATTTAGAAAATAAGGCGCGTCTTAACTTTCGACATTGCCTTGGTTGAATTCCGGAATTCAAGGGATTTTAAAGAAAATCTTCAAAATCTAAAAGATTTGATTCTTCGGCGAGTAAGGAAATTAAGATCTCTATAATTAAATGCGGTGATCTGCCTCGATTCATCTGTCTGATATTTTCACTATAAATTTTACCTTTTCCGTTCCATTAATCTTCACCACTTCAATACTTAATTCCCAAATTCAAAAGATCGTGCAATACTTAATCCAGTTCTGATCCTTGTCCTTATCCTGATTATTGCAACCATCATTCTCCTTTTCCAACTTCCACCTGAGGAATCCGTTTATTTCTACTATGCGTTAGGGATTATTGTATTTATAATCCTCCCGTATCTTTATATTGCTATACGCTCTGATATCCACGGTTTGTAATTTCGGTGTTGTTGTTGGGCTTTATATTACCTCTTATATTTTAGAGCTCTTTACCTTTTTATTATCCTCCCGACCCCTAGTAAAGAGAGTAATGGTCCAGAATTCGTAAGTATGAAATTTCGAATAAACATTGTGTTCTAAATAAGAACTAATGTATAAGCACGATTTGATTTATCAAATTACCAGAATCACTGATAATAGAACTATCAGGAATATACTTTCTTGATATGTTCAGAAGTTACGCATAATGAAAGGGTTATGTAACATGACACGTGATGATGTTAGGATCTGTAAATCATCACGTCCCATTAGAAACTCGGCATGACTTACTGTAATATAATCACGTTGATCAAGTGTCATTATATTATACTAACCCATGCATCAATTCCCAACATTACTTCAATAACATTCTTATTTTAAGCTCGAAAGTTTACAGAATATAGAAACTAATAGTTTCTGTATGATGTAACACTGATAGCACGAAGAGATTAATGATTTCAGATAAGAATAGTTATGAAAATATCTTCAGAAATATGGAGGATATTTATAATGAAAGATACGATGATATCTTGGAATTTCTAATATCGAAGGATAATGAAGAAGATTTATCCGTAAGGGTTTAGATTCGGAAGCAAAGCATTTGCTAAAGATTTCATCAGAAATAGAATCATTTAGATTCTTTGAAGTCAAACTTATTCTTTGTGATTTGTCCACGGCTTCCTTCATAGTTTCGCATAATCCGCTTTTCGGTACTAGATTTTCTATTGAATGTTTCTAATATAATGATACACAGGAAGCACGAAGAGGTATATAATTTCGGAAGAGAATATTTATGAAAATATCCTCAGAAATATCGAAGATATTGATGATGATATTTTGGAATTTCTAAGTTCGATGGTTGATGGAGAAAGATTTTCCGCAAGATTTAACATGACTTCGGAGCAAGATATTCTCTAAAGATTTCAACGAATTCAGAATTATCTGGATTCTTTGATTATAGGGTTTGGTCCTTGTATTTGTCCTTGGTCTCCTTCATGGTTAGCTCAATCCGTTTTTCAGTACCAAATTTTCTATCGAGCGTTCCCAACACTCCATTATTTTGTTATCAACTAGTGGCCGTTTAGGCCATCTACGATTTTACTGTTTCCTCTGCATTTAATGCTATCATATCTAAATCGTTGATTATCTATCTGAGGTGTTTTCAGAGAATTGTGTTTTTAGATGATTAAACGCTGATGGTAATATGGTGGAACATAAAAAGTTCTCCGATAATGATGAAGAAAGGCAACTTATATATCAAGGTTATAATAAGGCTTATTCGAATGAAAAATTGAAGTTGATTTGCTGGAGCTGTGACAAATTTGGCTAATTTGAAAAGGAATCGCAAAGTTATTTTTGCTAATAAATGTCAAAAGATTTAACGCGGATACGTGTTAAACTATGACTCTGGTTTCGAGAGTTTTTCAGGTACATAACTATATGCATCAATCTTTTCTTCCGTAGATGAAGTTGTGGTTGGTTCATCCTCCCGATTGAGGTGTTTTCAGGAATCATGAAAGGTTTGAACGCAGATTGTAATTGTCAAGATACAAATGAGGTTTAAGATGAAGTCAAATGGCAAACTTGAAGATATGTTTAGTTTCATATGTTATAATCAATATTTTAATTCATTTTAATTATCCAATGTCGACAGTCCATATTTGATAGTCCACAATTAACAGTCCGATAATACATATATAGCTTAATATATAATATCCGAATTAATTAATACGTATCGGGACCCGTGTACATGTCTCAGACTCGATCACAACTCAAAGTATATATATTATTATAGAATCAACCCCAACCCTGTATAGAGAACTCGATCATTACTGCATATAGAGTGTCTATGGTGATTCCAAATAATATATATAGATGCATCGATATGATATGTCAAAACCTTGTATACGTGTCCCGATATTTAAAGTGTATAAAATAAATAACAGGAATTAAATAACGATAACTAAAGTACGTAAAGTAAATAACAGAAATTAGAAGACAATAAATAAAATTGCGGGAATGTAAATTGCGATAATTAAATTGCAATAAATAAAATGCGATAAATAGAATGTAATCAGTTAGCTAGGAACAGTTAGCTGGAACAGTTAACATGGTTTCTTAACAAAATTCCATATTGTTAATTAGTCTGTTTCTAATCAATTTTTATTGTGTCCATTATTTCTTCATTATGCCACTTGTTGGATTCTGGTAAGTAAAAATCCAAATATGAAATTGAATTTGAATGAAAATGGTTATTCTGTGGTGAACGGATTCGTATATCGATAGATGTAGGTAGGATGGTAATCGACCGTTGAATCAGATTCGAAGACTGTACAATGTAACTTATTAATGTGAAATCTTAAATATTTCTCGGGTATTACCTACCCGTTAAAATATTTTTACCATTAACAGTTTGTACGAAAGAATTTTTAATCACAATCTTTATGAAAATATATTTACATATATATTTTCTTCAGATGTAATTATGGATTTAATGAGTCAATGTGATATTAAACTCATCAGATTTACGATTAGAACTATGATACATAATCTCTAAAACATTAGAGTTTACATAATCGTCATGTCGAACGAAGATAAATGATGTAGAATGATTTGTGGAACGATAATTATACTCGAGGTACAGAATGAGATGTTGAGGCATGGATTGTTGAAACTTGGGTTGTTGGTGGTACTGGTGCCATTGGTGTTAAGGCTGGTGATGTTACTGGTGTTGGTGATACTGTTGATGATTGCAAATTGTATACCGTGCTCTCTAAAGTTAATACTTGAGCTCGGAGTTCTCTAACTTCTTCTACTAACCCGAGTTGTTTATCAATGTGAGGTAGAGGTCGGATATCTTCTCTAGTTCCATTAATGGTAGTTTCAAGATGAAAAATTCTTACAAATAGGGTATAAACGGTATTGCGAACGGGTTCGCCGGTGAGCGGGTCAAGTACTCCAAGGTTAGGTGGTAGATTTGATTCATGATATGGAGTACCTTCTTCCTTTCTCCATAGGGTGAGTATGTCGCGAACCCATCCCCATTTTCTCCAGTAATCACGGTAGTTGATTGGTTGGTGTGCTCCTGTCTCGCTGTCTTCGGAGTCAGAGGAACTTGGTCGATTCGTAGAGGCCATCTTAAACGATCTCAGGAAAGATTTTTGGTATGAAGAGTTTAGTGGCATCAATTGATAGTTAGATGGTATTCTCAATGCATAATTTGCATAGATATATATATTACCAGGATCCCTTAAATTAAGGAGAAATTTACGAGAGATATCAGGCAAGGTCTACAGTAACAGATACACTAAGATATGAATTGTCAGATACGCTAAGATATGAATTTTGTCTATACACTATTCATGCAGCCAATGCAGTAAAATGTGTCTAGACTAAGAATAATGAGTAGGTAATTTCCTAAAGATGATAAGCAGATGTTTTCCGATAAAAATGATAAGCAAAACTTTTGACATGCAGACACGGTCGAAGTCCAGACTCACTAATGCATCCTAACGACTATCAGTTAGGCACGCTAATGCAAGACCTGGTTCGCTAAGACCACCGCTCTGATACCAACAGTAGAGACCCGTCCTAATCCATCCAGACGAAGTCCATATCGATTACAAACAATTCACAACAGTTGATTACATCGCGAGGTAATTGACCTCTATATGATAAATTTTACAAACATTGCATTCATTTTTAAAAGACAAACTTTCGTTACATCGACAGTTGACAGGCATGTAAAGCATTTCATAATATATCCAAATATAATTGACTTAATAATAATCTTGATGAACTCAACGACTCGAATGCAACATCTTTTGAAATATGTCATGAATGACTCCAAGTAATATCTCTAATATGAGCAAATGCACAGCGGAAGATTTCTTTCGTACCTGAGAATAAACATGCTTTAAAGTGTCAACTAAAAGGTTGGTGAGTTCATTAGTTTAACATAAATAATCATTTCATAATTTTAATAGACCACAAGATTTCATATTTCCATTTCTCATAAACATACGTCCCATGCATAGAGACAAAAATATCATTCATATGGATTGAACACCTGGTAACCGACATTCACAATATACATTCAAGAATATCCCCATCATTCCGGGATCCTCCTTCGGACATGATATAAATTTCGAAGTACTAAAGCATCCGGTACTTTGGATGGGGCTTGTTGGGCCCGATAGATCTATCTTTAGGATTCGCGTCAATTAGGGTGTTTGTTCCCTAATTCTTAGATTACCAGACTAAAAAGGGCATATTCGATTTCGATCATTCAACCATATAATGTAGTTTCAATTACTTGTGTCTATTTCGTAAAACAGTTATAAAAACAGCGCATGTATTCTCAGTCCCAAAAATATATATTGCGAAAGCATTTAAAAAGGGAATAATGAAACTCACAGTACTGTATTTTGGAGTAAAAATACATATGACGACATTGAACAACTGAACAATGCAGGGTTGGCCTCGGATTCACGAACCTATATCATTCATATATATATTATTACATATACTTGTTTTTGAACGATTATATATATTATTTATTATTGATATAATGTTTTATATTATTAATTTATATATTTCATTGTTACTATATAAAAATATAACTTTTGTTACGTTTTATGTATCAAATATTTTATATGTATAAATTACATCTGTTTGTTAAAATAGTAATTATAATAATACTAAAATAACATTAGCAGTGATTAAAATAGTGATGATGATAATACTAATATTAATAATAATGATATTAGTATTAATGATTTTATTAATAATAATATTAATGAAAGTTTTAATAATAAATCTTATGATAATAACAGTAGTTTTTAATAAAATGAAAAGTTTAATAATAATCATAGTGCAAATAATAGTTTTGATAATGATACGTTGGTTTAAATAATAATAATAATAATAATAATAATAATAATAATAATAATAATAATAATAATAATAATAATAATAATAATAATAATAATAATAATAATAATAATAATAATAATAATAATAATAATAACAATAACAATACTAATAGTTACAAAATTGGTACTAATACTAATATAAATGAAAGTAATAATAATCTTTATTACTTTCATAACAATCTTAATAATAATCATATTTGTTTCTAACATTATATTAGTACTAGATGATATCCTTTATAAATACACTTTTATTAGTAATTATAATAATAATGATGATGATATTTAATATACTAATAATAATTATAATACTAGTAAAAAAAATAACACTAATTAATAACAATCTTGCTAACAACAATAATTATAATCATAATAATACAAAAACTAATAATAATAATAATAAAGATAATAATAATAATAATAATAAATGAGAATAACTACCTCATAAAGCTTTTTCTGAAGAAAAAAAAAGGCTGTTGCAAGACTCGAACCTTAGACCTCTCGATACCCGTCAACACACCTAAACCGTTGGGCTATCGCCCATTATCTGTTTTATAACCCTCTAAAAATTTTATAACCCGTATATAATTATACTTCCTTCTTCCTCTTCTCCCAAAATTTCAATCGACCAAACATCCAACCATAACATCAAGGTTTTGAATTTGTCTTTGGGTGTGAGATTAAAATATAAACACTTTGCAATTGTGATAAAAGATTAACAGACAAAACAACAACAACAAAAAAAAATTATACAGCGAACCTGCTGTTGCTGTTACGGTTTAAAAAAAAAAAAAAAAAAAAACTTCAATTTGTAGGACGTTTTACATTATATCCATAACATGAAACTTGTTTTAAAACCTAGTTAGTAACTCTATCAATTATCAATTTAAACTTATCTGCAGTAGATATCTCGAATTTTTATCAAGAACAATTGTTGACTTTTAAAAACAAAACTTTTACTCTCAAAATTAATAATCAATACGTCGAATTGAGACTTGAAAATTTATATAGAGTTTCTTCATAAGGTTCCTAACCATTCTGTATTTTTAGTTTTTGAAAAACGACTAGATTTCAAGTTTTGGCGAAAAAGAAGAACGTACAGGGTAATGAGCTGTAGAAAGAAAAAAAAAATCAATTAATTGAAACAGATAGGAATGGATACATACTGCTAAAATCGATATAGCTGCTGGAGAAATCGAATGTATATGTATAAGAAAGAGATGATTGATAATTCAGTGGGTGTGTCGACATATACACACGAGCAAACAGAACTCAGAGAGAAAAAAATAAAAAAAAAATAAAAAATGTGTAGCACCCGTGAAATCTGTTTCCATATATATATTATATTTTTTTTATAAAGATTAATAATTATATTAAATATAATAATATATTAATATTAATAACACTATTAATATTATTAGTAATGATAAAAATGCTAATAATAATAATAATAGAAACAATAATAATAATTTATAATAATGATAATAGTTATTGATAATAGTAATAATACCTAATAATAATGCTAATATTAATCATAATAACTACAATTATAATTTTACTACTGATTATAATGATATTAACAATGATAATAATAATATTATTATTAATTTTATTAATAACACCACTTATATTAATATTATTAATGATAATAATAATGTTACTACAACTTATACATATCCTATTTCATTTATATTAAAACTTATAATATTAGTAATACAAATAATAATACTAATATTAATATTAATACTAATGATGAGAGTAATACTAATAATATTGATATTGATATAACAATTTATTTTTATCAAATCTAATAACTATATATCATGTATTGAATTAATAATATTCACAATACTAATATCAATATTAAGAATGAAAGTAATTTTCATTAATATAATAATTATGTCTTAACTTGTAATTAAATTTAATATAATAATATTACATTTTATTAATTATGTAATACTTAATAGTAACATACATTTAGTATTAGATATTTTTATATTTTAATATATTAGAATATAAATATAACCGTTGCCATATTTAGAAAATCATTTATGTATATATTTATTACAATAATTAGTTATATCCTATTTTTACATTTTTAATTCTATTGCTTAGAATATATTTTTATGACTTCAATTTATTATATATACCTACATTTATATATATAAGGATACATATTTAATTATAAATAATTGTTCGTGAATCGTTGAGAATAGTCAATGGGTAATTGATTACAAATAAAAAAAAATTTAAAATTTTGAGACTCAACTTTACAGACTTTGCTTATAGTGTCGAAATCATATAAGAATAAAGTTTAAATTTGGTCGGAAATTCCCGGGTCATCACATATATACACAAACGTATAATTATCGTATGTTATATAGTTCGTGATATCATCGGTCATATTGGACGGTCAAACGTTGTGTAAAACTCTTTTCAAAAACACAAGTCTCAACAATTTGGATTGCTTATCATGTTGTTATGGTTTAATTTATGTAAATATTAATCTCATAAGTATAATTTGGTCGGAAAATTCTGGGTCATTACAATACCTACCCGTTAAAGAAATTTCATCCCCGAAATTTGATAGAGGTTGTTATGGATAACAATAAGAAGGTTTTCATGACAATTATAAGGTGATAATAGAGTTTTATCATCATTGAGTAATGTAGATAAAACGATTCGATTATGCGAAGAATATAAATGAGACTATCGTAAAATAGTGAGATGAGTAAAATATATTCGTCTTAACCGATGACGTAGTTATGATTGATTTTTGGGATTTAAGGAATTTAAAGAGAATCTTGCGTAATAAGATTTGGTTCTTTGGTGATTAAGGAAATCAAGATCTTCTTTGATTATATGCAATAATCTGTTTCGATTGCTCTGTCGGATATTTCACTATAAATTCACCCCTTCGTTTCCTTATTTTCCACGACTCACACCTTATATTCTTTCTCCCTTGATTCTTACTTTAAAGCATTCATCAATATGCTCCATCCAGTCCTGATTCTTGATATACTCCTAACTTTTATATCTGTCATTCTTCTTTTTCATCTACCACCAGAAGAATCTATTTACTTCTACTATACTCTTGTGTTTAAAGTGTTTCTAATTCTCCCGTGTCTCTATATTGCTATCTGTATCGATATACACAGTTTGTAATTTCGGGGTTATTATCGGAGTTTATATTCTTCATTATTTTTCGGAGCTTCATGCTTTCGTTTTCTCTTCCCGACTTCGAGTCAAGCGAGTAATGGTCCGAAATTCGTAGATATGAAATTCAGAATAAACATAGCTAATGTTCTAAGAAGAAAATGGTAATAGAACGATTTTGATTTGTTAAATTACCAGAATACCCTGGAGAAGACCGAGTCATCCAGAAAAATATTCTCTTGATATGTTTAGAGATTAGATAGAATGTAAGAGTCGTGTAAATGGCACATGATGACGGTACTGTGAATCATCATGCTTTATTAGAAACTCAGCATGACTTACTGTAATATAATCACGTTGATCAAGTGTCATTATATTATACTAATCCATGCTTCAGTTCCCAACACTACTTCAAAACATTCATATTTTAAACTCGAAGGTTTCAGAATTTAGAAACTAACACAGTTTCTTTTATGTTGCAGATATTACGGAGAGATAAATGACCTCAGATAAGAATAGTTGTGAAAATATCGCCAGAAATATGGAGGATATTTATAATAGAACATACGAGAATATCTTAGAATTTCTAATATCAATGGATGATGAAGAAGATTTGTCTGTGAAGGTTTAGAATGAGAAATAAGATGTTTGCTAACGATTTCAGCAGGCACAGAATCATTTGGATTCTTTGAAGGTAAACTTATTCTTTGTGATTTGTCCATGGCTTTCTTCATAGTTTCGCATAATCCGCTTTTCGGTACTAAATTTTCTATCGAGCGTTCCTAACACTCCTTTCTTTATCATCAAACTTTTTGCCATTAAGATCATCTACAACATGCTGCTTCGTCAGCATTTTCAAAGTTAACTGATCTGGGTCATCGGTTATCAAACCGAGGTAGTTTCAGGAGAATTGTGTTTTTAGAATGATTAATCGCTGATAGTAATATTGTGGAATATAAAAGGTTCCCCAGTAACAATAAAGAGTACGCATATATATCGCGGTTATAATAAAGTTGTTTCGGATGAAAAGTCGGAGTTGACTTGCTGGAGCTGTGACAAAATTAGCTACTTTGGAAAGGGATTGCAAAACGATCTTCGGTAATAACAATGTCAAAGGAACTAGAACAGATACGTGTCAAACGTTTACTCTGTTTTCGAGGGTTTTTCAGGTGCATAACTATATGCATCAATCTTTTCTTCCGTAGATGAAGTGCGGTTGGTTTATCCTCTCGATTGAGGTGTTTTTAAGAATCATGATAGATTTGAACGCTGATTGTAATCGTCGAGATACAATGAGGTTTAAGATTAAATCAAGTGGCAATCTTGAAGAAATGTTTAGTTTCATATGTTATAATCAATATTTTAATTCATTTTAATTGTCCAATGTCATTAGTCCACAGTCGATAGTCCACAGTAACAGTCCAATAATTCATATATAGTTTAATATATAATATACAAATTAATTAATACGTGTGGTGACCCGTATACGTCTCAGACTCGATCACAACTCAAACTATATATATTATTGTAGAATCAACCTCAACCCTGTATAGAGAACTCGATCATTACTGCATATAGAGTGTCTATGGTGATTCCAAATAATATATATAGATATGTCGATATGATATGTCAAAACATTGTATACGTGTCCCGATATTTAAAGTGCGTAAAATAATTACAGTAATTAAATGACGATAAATAAAAGTGCGATAATTAAATTGAGATAAATAAACTGCGATAAATAAAATGTAATCAGTTAGCTAGGAACAGTTAGCTGGAACAGTTAGCGGGGATTCTTAACAAAATTTTTCATAGTTAATTTGTTTGTTTCTAACAGATTTTATTTTGTCATATGTTTTCTTCATATGCCACTTGTTGGATTCTGGGAATTCAAAATCCAAATATGAAATTGAATGAAAATGGTTATTCTGCGGTGAACGGATACGTATATCGGTGGTTGTAAGTAGGATAGTAAATGACTGTTGAATCAGCTTCGACGAATGTACAATGTAACTTATTAAGATGAAATCTAATTATTCCTCGGGTATTACCTACCCGGTAAAAAAAAATTTCACCATTAATATTTTGTACAAAATAACTTTTAATTACAATATTTATGAAACATATATACATATATATTTTCTTCAGATGAAATCATGAATTTAATGAGTTAATGTGATATTAATCTCATTTGCTTTTCGGTTTGAGCTAGAATAAGAAATCTATAAACTTTTTGAAACCACATATTCTTTGCAGAGTATCAATGAAGTTATGGATCAATACTTCATCGTTCATTATTGTTGGTACTCCTTGGTATCTATGGTGCGTATGATGTTGATGTTTGTGGGACAGATTATGATGTCGAGACGTGTGATGCGGATGTTGTTTGTTAGTGGTGATGATGGTATTGTTGATGTTATTGATGGTGGTGCTGATTATGCTGCTGGTGCTGCTGCTGGTGTTTGCAACCTTCGCACCATGTTCTCCAAAGCCGTCACGCGAGCGCGAAGTTCGTTAACTTCTGCTAGTACACCGGGATGATTGGCGGTTGGAGCGAGTGAATGAACAAGATTTGTAATATGGGATAGTATATAATCGTGACGAGATACTCTAGAAATGAGAGAGAAAATGGTGTTTCGAATAGGTTCGCCGGTAAGTGCTTCAGGTTCATCGCCAAGAGGGCAATTTGGTGGATGGAATGGATCACCTTCTTCTTGCCTCCAGTGATTTAGTATATTACAAACCCATCCCCAATTCATCTAGAATAGATGATGGGAAATTGGTTGATCCATTCCGGTGACGCTGCTTTCGGAGCCCGAATGAAAATCCATATCGGCATAACTGTCAGAATCTGAAGAATTCGAACTAGATGCGGAATCCATCTTGTATAATGGGGAAAATGTATTTTTGGTATGGAATAGATTATAGGAGTTAGATTTGGTACTCTTCAATACATAATTTACATATGTATATATAATACCAAAATCCCGTAAATTACGGAGAATCTTTGAAAAGATATCAGTCAAAGTTCGCAATAACAGATATGCTAAGATAAGAATTCGTCTGTACACTATCAATGCAGTAAATGCAGTAAAACGTGTCTAGACTTATGAATGATAAGCAGGTAATTTCCTAAGGATGATAAGCAGATGATTTCCGACTAGAAATGATAAGCAAAACTTTTAACATGTAGACACGGTCGAAGTCCAGACTCATTAATGCATCCTAACAACTACTAGTTAGACACACTAATGCAAGACCTGGTTCGCTACGACCACCGCTCTGATACCAACTGAAAAGAACCCGTCCTAATCCACCTGGACGAAGTCATCAACATTTGGTCCCATTGCGATGATCGGCTCCAAGTAATGTCCTTATATTGAGCAAATGCACAGCGGAAGACTTAATTCATACCTGAGAATAAACATGCTTTAAAGTGTCAACCAAAAGGTTGGTGAGTTCATAGGTTTATCATAACAATCATTTCAATATGTTAATAGACCACAAGATTTCATAATCATAAACATAATGCACTCGCAAGTGTATGTAAAGCATTCTAAGTGGTTGAGCACTTGGTAACCATACTTAATATTTAATCAACGTCGCATATTCCCTTTATTATGAAATCTCACTACACCGTATCAAGTGTAGTCACCAAAACGAAGTACTATGCAACCGTTGAATACTGGTCGTCCAGTCCGGTTGGGGTTGTCAGGCCCGATAGATCTATCAACAGGATTCGCGTTTACAATACCCATGTAAATAGTAGTTACCAAGCTACAGGGAAATATGCCAGTGGTACAACTCAACGTAGAATATATTTTTAAGTACTTGTGTCTATTTTGTAAACATTTATAAAAGCAGCGCATGTATTCTCGGCCTAAAAATATATATTGCAAAAGCAATTAAAAAGGGAGCAAATGAAACTCACTTTTGCCTTGAAGGTATTTAATTCGACTTGGTCTCCGATAGATATCACGAACCTAACCATATATATAATATATCAACATATTTTCTTTTTAAGTAATCGTTACATATATATATATACTTTTAATACTTTTAATATTTTCTTAGTCCGTAGTTAGCAGTCCGATGTTAGTGGTCCACAATTAGTTGCTTAAATAAAATAAATAAAGACCCCATCGTATTCGTATTGATCAGAATTAATCTCGACCCATGGTACCATGTTGTCAAATGACGTGTTGCGTACATAAAGTACCGTGTTGTCAAATGACGTGTTGCGTACAATCATGAGGTCTTATGATTAATCTTCTCGTGTTGTTTACGGGTGGTCCTGAAATATATAAAATCAAATCATAAGTAATTATATATAAAATATCATATTAATTAGAAAAGATATGATTAATTTACTTTTTCTCCAAATATTTTCGTAGCTAAACTAGCTTCGGATACCCAATCTTGTTTTAGTCGTAGTTTCTTCATTACAACTCCGTTTTTGTTGGTTCAACTTGCCACTTCCTTGGATCGAGTCAAATTTTAAGAATATGAACTGAAAATACCTTAGTTTGTATTCTAAATCATAGGTTATAGGTCAAACTTTGGTGAAACTTATGAAAGTGATCATTTTCCATCATAAAAACAACATTTAATGATCATTTTTCTAAAAATACTTACACTTTGAGTTAAACCATGAAATTTTTATGTGTTAACATATTCATAAGAATTATCATTTTTCCAGAACATGAACTTCCAATTCAAAGTTCAAGATGGTTTTTAATTATCCAACCCAAAACAGCCCCCGGTTGCACTCCGACGACGTAGATTCAGTTTTTAAGATGTTCTTTGTAAAACCAAGTTATATCTTGTTAGGTTAGCATATCATTATGATATATTACAGGTCTTGAAGTATTTTAAAAGTCAAGTTAGAAGGATCTATTTAGTTTGCGAACAAGTTTGAAATCATTCAAACTATGTTCTTGTTGTTAAAATTTTATACCACAAAATAAGATAGCTATATGAATATGAATTAAATAAGATTATGAACAAGGTTACTACCTCAAGTTACTTGGACAAAGTTACTACAAAAGATAAGAAATAATCTTGGAATCAAAGAGTGGTGGAGTTAGATCAAAAGGTTGGAAGTAAACTTCTTCAAATGGGTGGTTATTTTGATATGTTCTTGAAAGAGTTTTCTTATGGTGTTTAAGGCTTGTAATTGAAGCTAAATGATGGGAAAAATGCTTGGAGATTATCAAGTATGAAGTTAGGAGTATTTTGAGAGAGAAATGAGGGTGTAGGTATGAGAAAATGGAGTGAAGAAATGGTGTTCATTTATAAAAACGTTTTTAGTTTATAAAGAAAGAAAAGGATTCCTAATTTTGTTTTCTTACTAATAATTCATACTACTTGACAAATCCTAGTTACCTCATATCTAGGGCAGTAATAATGTTGATTAGGATGTTGATTTGATGTGTATATACCAATAATAAATACATATAGAAGCTGGGTATGATACGGGTACATATACCCTAGATATACGTATAGAAATCTTGAGGAAACGGAACGAGAATTCAAATATAGCTATCTTTTGTGAATATACTTATATTGTTTTATGTATTTAAGTCCTTAAAAAGTGATTAAATACATTATATATACGATACATGTATAAGCATTATAGATTATAAGTATATATATCAAAGAATGTTACGTATAGTTATCGTTTTGAAAACTTAAGTTAGTAGTTTCAAAATATACTTATAACTCATTGTCATTAGTACACAATGAGATTATAAACCATCCTTAGATCATGTCAAATATATATAAATACATATATATACACAAACGTATAATTATCGTATGTTATATAGTTCGTGATATCATCGGTCATATTGGACGGTCAAACGTTGTGTAAAACTCTTTTCAAAAACACACGTCTCAACAATTTGGATTGCTTATCATGTTGTTATGGTTTAATTTATGTAAATATTAATCTCATAAGTATAATTTGGTCAGAAAATTCCGGGTCATTACAATATTGTAATGTGGTTTTATATAAAGTTTTTATTTGTAACCATAATAATAATAGTGATAATATTAATAATAATGATAATACTAATATTAGTAATAATAATAATAATAACAGTGGTTTTTAATGAAATACATAATCTACAATAATAGTAATGAAAATATTAATTTTTGATAATAATACTCAATTCTTAAAAAAAATTTAATAATAATTATAAAAAAAAATCTATTTTACTACTAATGTTAATAATGATAATAAGTTTAATTATAACCATACTAATAATCGTATTAACAATAATAATGATATTATTACTAATACTTTTGTTGATAATAATGATAATAATACTAACAACTATAAAATGATACTAATAATGATGTTTATAATTATAAATTGTATTATGTTCATAAATATGATAACAATAATAATAATAATAATAATAATAATAATAATAATAATAATAATAATAATAATAATAATAATAATAATAATAATAATAATCATAATTAAGATAATAATAATACATATATTAATATTAGTTATAATATTAACAATAATACTAAGTAATGATAATAGTATAATTATAACAATAATAGTTAATACTTAACATAACAATAACAAGAATAATCATAATCATAATCATAATCATAATAATAATAATAATAATAATAATAATAATAATAATAATAATAATAATAATAATAATAATAATAATAATAATAATAATAATAATAATAATAATAATAATAATCATAATCATAATCATAATCATAATCATAATCATAATAATAATAATAATAATAATAATAATAATAATAATAATAATAATAATAATAATAATAATAATAATAATAATAATAATAATAATAATAATAATAATAATAATAATAATAATAATAATAATAATAATAATAATAATAATAATGAATTCTACCTCAAAAGGATTGGGATTAAAAAAAAAACGCCACCAGCCAGTCTCGAACCTGAGACCTCTCGAAACCCGCCACAATCTCCCAACCATCCTTCTGTTTTCATTTTTCTGTATTTATATCAACCATTTATTTATTTAACTCTTATCCATCTGTTTCCCTAATTCCTCTTCTTCTTCAGTAAAAAAAAATTCGACTGGGGACTCAATTCAAATCACAAAAATAAATTAACCATTTAGTTTTTAGAATTTTATATCTAATCATATTCGTTGGTTGTAAATGTTCGAGCAAATAATTAAAAAAATATAAAAAAAACAGAAACATGTACTGTGAGTTGAAAAAGTAAACGAAGAACAAGAATTTGATTTTCAAGATTGGACGATTTTTAGCCATCAATTCCTTCATGAAATAAGTTCTAATTCCTTAACATAAACTTCCTGAATCACTAGTTTCATCAGAAATCTTAAAACGAGTTCAAATTTTGTGAAGAACACATAGGTTGACTTTTGGACTTTTTAACTTTGACTGCAAAATTCTTGCTCGACACTAAAAATTGAGACTTGATACTTTCCCGAAAGTTTAAACGAAAGAGTTAGAACAGAACTACATTGATAGAATTTGAAATAAATTACGAAGTCATTCTGTTTAAAAATGAAAATAAGAACAGGGTAGCACCTATTCTTCCTTTAATTTTTTTTTTAAAAATTCGAATTTCCAATGGGTTATATGTTGTGTCTGAGTAGTTTAAAGAATTGTAATACTTATTAACGATTCATATTGTTTTGTAGTGATAAACTCGGTCAACACAGACTATTTGATCATGTACGAAAATAAATAAAAAATATTAAAACTGATATTAACCCTTAACTGATTTTGTTTGCTATAGAGACAGAAGGAATCGAGCTGCACTGAATGGTGAACATAACAAAAAAATTTATGATACAATGGGATAGTTACTTGTAAAAAACTCTTAACTTTCTAATTCCTTTTTAGATTATGAATTAATATTAACAATTATAATAATAATAATATTACAGATTTCATAATATAAATATCTGTATATATCGCATATATTTATATATATTTCTGTATGTATCTATTTGTTTTTATATATCTTTGTATATATAAAATCTGTATATATATATATATATATATCTATTTTATTAAATTTTTGTACTATTAGTTAATAATATAACTCTATTAATAATTTTAGTAAAAATATTAATAACACTAGAATTATAATATTGTTAATATTAATAATAATTTTATCAAAAAATGATACTAAATAAAAAAATATATGGTAATAATAATATTATTATTGATACTAATAATAATACTAATCATAATAATATTAGTAATAATTATAATATAACGATTTATAGATATATATTCACTCTCATACTAATAATTACTAATATAGATGTTAATACAGAAAGTAATAATAACACTGTGACAATTTATCTATACCAAATTTATACCTATGGATTTTATATTTACTATAATAATATTAATAGTTCTTAATAATAACGGTAATAATAATATATATCAAATTTCATTTTTATTAATATTATTAATACTGATTTTAATGTTATTAATGTAAGTAATACTAGTATAGTAATTATATTTTAACTTATAAGTAATTTTAATATGTTTATATTACGTATTATTAACTATGTAATACTTAACAACTATCTCCTATATATAATAACATATATTACTTATTTATATATATATTACAATATACATATGAAAATAATTAAACTTAAAATTATATATTTGTCTATAGATTCATTTTAAATTACACTTATTAGTTTTGTATCTTATTTTACGTATTTGGTTCTAGTGTTTAAATTATATTATAGAATTTCAATTTATTATAAAGACTTACATTTATATATATATATATATATATATATATATATATATATATATATATATATATATATATATATATATATATATATATATATATATATATACACACACACACACACACACACACATTATTATTTACAACAATTGTTCGTGAATCGTCGGGCATAGTCCAAGGTCAAATGTATACATGAACACAGTACAAAGTTTTTGAGATTCAACTTAACAGACTTTGCTTATCGTATCAGAATCATTAAAGATTAAGTTTAAATTTGGTCGGAAATTTCCGGGTCGTCACATTGACTCTGCAACTCTTGCATTTCGGAAGGTGCAAGTCGATAAGGCACGCGAGCTACAGGTGCAGCTCCTGGTACTAGATCAATCTGGAATTCCACTGATCGCGGCGGCGGTAATCCAGGTAACTCTTCTGGAAAGACGTCAGGAAATTCGTTCACAATTCGCACATCATCAACACTCTTCTCCTCGGTTTCTAACTTCTTCACATGTGCCAGAATAACAAAACGCAATTTTCTCATGGCTTTCTGTGCCTTCATGCAACTAATAAGGTTCAACTTTGGGCTACCTTTCTCTCCGAGTACGATCAATGGCACACCATCTTCGCGAGGTATACGGATAATCTCCTCTCCACAAACAACTTCTGTTCTTACTTTGGACAACCAGTCCATACCAACTATCACATCGAAACTTCCCAACTTGATGGGTATCAAATCAATCTCAAAGTCCATACCGGCTAGATTTATTATACCTCCTCGGCCAATTTGGTCAGCCTTCTCAAGCTTCCCATTGGCTACTTCAACCAGAATACTTTCGTCTAAAGGTACTAACCACCAGTCTATCTTAGAACAAAAATGTCTACATACATAACTCCTATCGGCACCAGTATCAAATAAGACAGAAGCAAGTAAATTATTGACAGTGAATGTACCTGTGACCAAGTCAGGATCCTCACGGGCATCCCTGACGTTCATGTTGAAAACTCTCCCACGTGCTGGTCCGGCATCCTTCTTCTTGTTCGGGCACTCATTCTTGAAGTGGCCCTGTTGATCGCACTCAAAACACTTTCTTGGTCCAGTAGGGTTTGTCTTCACAGCTGGGGTGGTGATCTTACAATCCTTGCCGATGTGTCCAGTCCTCTTACAATTTTCACAAACCACGTTGCAGTACCCAGTACGATGCTTATAGCATCTCTTGCATTGAGGAATGGTACCCTTGTAGTTAGGGTTCGAGCTAGGGTTCGGGTTCCTCCAATCGTTTTTCCCTTTGAAATTCTCATACCTCTTAGTCGGGTTCTGGTCAAAACCTTTTCCCTTGCTTCCGTCCCACTTACGCTTCTCATAACTAGCTCCTGATTCTGATTTCGCTTTCTCTGGTTCCTTGCGGATGATCTGGTTCATCAGAGTGTGCATCATGCGCATAGCTTCAGGGACATCTGCTGGTTTCGAAGAGGTAACATTTTCCTGAATGGTCTTGGGAAGTCCCCACAAGTATCGTTCCATTCGCTTAAATTCAGGGGTAACCATCGTGGAGCACATCAAAGCTAACTCTAAATACCTTCGGTTATAGCCATCAAGGTCAGTCCCTACAACTTTCAATTCCCTAAACTCCGCTTCCATCTTCTGAATTTAAGTTTGGGGGCAATACTCCTCGATCATAGCACTCTTAAACTCCTCCATGGTGCAGCATAAACCTCTTCAATTCCCTTGGCCTGGACGAGTGTGTTCCACCAAGTTAAAGCTCCCATCCGACAAAGTGCAGGATGCGAACTTAGTCTTATTCCCCTCGGAGCAGTTACTCACACGGAACACAGATTCTAACTTCTCAAACCATCTCATCAGCCCAACTGGCCCTTCTGTACCACTGAAATTGTGGGGCTTGCAGCTCTGGAATTCCTTATAGGTACACCCATTCTGAACAGCTGGGTTGGTCGGTGGAGCTGGAGCAGGGTTGGCATTCGCCATAGCTACGGCTACTCGAGCAGCTATCATTTTCTCAATCTGTGCCACTGTAGGCGTTTCCCTTGGGACTCTTCCATTTGCCATTGTCCCTCTGAATAAAAGTTTTGACTCAAGTTAAAATCCAGCATCCAATAATATTATAGCATAAGGCACCCAGTATGGAATCAACACAACACACAATTAATTAAGTAAAGCAACCAGATACAGATACCACAAAATCATCATACAGTAGCGTAAATAGAACACCGTACAAAATTTAAACAACATTAAGTTCTATTCATTAATAAGAAAGTTGCATACATCCGCATAAGGTTCGTACAATACTTGAGTAAAACATGAAACTACAAACAGAGTTACATAAGGAAATCTAATACAATAATCCTACGGTGATGGTGGGTAAATGATGTCCATCAGGTGGGACATCTGTTCCTCGAGCTCAGTTACCCGAGCATGGAGGATATGCACTTCCCTCGTCAGTTCCTCAACGACGGGGGATGCTGGTGGGGCAGGCGGTGCAGATGGTGCCGGTGGTGCAGGTTGTTCAACACCAGAAGTAGATGGTGCGTAACGGGTAACCTTACGCACGAATGGATCAGCAGGATATGGCACAACCCGCTTACGGGCGGTAACCCTAACTAACTGTCCACGTGCGTCCAAGAACGGTCTACCTCCGTTAACCCCTGGAATAACGGTACCATCGAAATGATACCGCTTCTTCGGTGGGGTAGAGGGAGGCTGCACGAGTGCCTCCTCATGGTCCTCCTCGAAATCATCCTCGGAATCCTCTTCGGAATCCTCCTCGCTGGAGTCATCGGATGATGAATCGTCTGAATCATCTGAAGGTGGATCTGCCCGGCTGGTGGTCATAAGTCGATATCTGCTAGGTAGGATCGGCACGACACATCAATCAGCAAGGCGTCTGACCCAATGTCCTCGCTCATTACGAAAAGGACCGTCCACATTTCCCCCAGGAATCACAGTACCACCGGGATGGTGCTGTGGCTCCGGGAGTCTAGGGCTAGGTGGAGCTGGAATCTCCTCTGGATCCTCGTCTCCATCTGAGACGTCCATAAGGTCAAGCACGAGTCCACTGGAAGGTGAATCGCCAGAGTCGTCGAATGGTAGCGGTGAATCAGCAACAATCTTAGGCGAGGCAACAGTCGTCTCTGAGTCACTCTTGAAGTCAAAGGTCATGGGCAGCATGTCTGACATCTGAATAAGGAAAAATAACTTGTTCCATGTCAGTAAGACATATAGCAAGCACGTAATTAGGCACTACAGCATCCTAGCAGTACATATCATGGCAATATTAACAAAATCCTACAAAAGTATCATGTAATCGAAAGCAGATAGTAGCATGCAGTAGCGAGAATAAGCAGTAGCATATAGCAAGTACACATAGTAGTAAAAGTAAGAAGTAGCATGCAGTAAGTTCTGCAGAAATAGTTAAACAAGCAAGTTGTAGATTAGTCTTATCAGCGAATCCTACTTGGCTCGGTCAAGACTCACTAATACAACCTAATTCCCTACAACCAATGCTCTGATACCAAATGTGACGCCCCGTACAAAACCATCGTGTACGATTCGTCAACAAAAGGATCTTTACACGGTCAATTACTACATGCTGTTTGAAAACCAGTTTTGCATTCATAAAAAGATAGCGTTTACAAAAGATAACGTGACACGGAGGTCATTACAAAGCCATTATTCAAATAACATAAGTTGTAAATGCAAGATAAAAAGTTTCATAATTGAGACATCTCTAAGTAATGCAGCAGAAATCTAACACAGCAGGTCCATAACAGCAAGTCTATAACACCAAGACAGCAAGTCTAACAGTGGAAGCAACATCTTCTAAGCACCTGAGAAATACACGCTTAAAAGTCAACACGAATGTTGGTGAGCTATAGTTTGTTTGTTCCAGTAATGTAATTTAAACCACGAGATTTCGTATTCAAACAGTATGAAAAGTATATGCTTATCCGTGGGCACCCGGTAACTAACTTAACGTAATAATAATACCCCCTAAAAGTACACTTGGCGAGTGCGTATGTCCTCGAAGTATTAAACACCAGTTAAATTCTAGCGCGACTAGCCCGAGTGGGGATGTCAAACCCTATGGATCCATATCTAAGATTCGCGTTCACTGGTTCAAAAACCAATGACTAAACGTTACCGTGCTAAGGGGAAAGTTTATGCTGTTATATAACCCACACATATGTAAAGTTTAAGTACTCGTGTAAAGTAAGTAAAACATAAAAAGCGCATGTATTCTCAGTCCCAAAAATAGTAAAGTAGAAAAAGGGAAGTTATAACTCACAGTGAATAAGCAATAAAAGTCGATACGAGGTAAGTAAGCAAGTAAGTCGGTCCGAAAGGTCGTCAACCTAAGTCAAAGGTTACTAGGTCAGTATGTTGTCCCAAAAGGTTTAAAAGTACATAAATTAAGTTTAAGTGTCATCATCAACATCATCATCATTCGTAAAAGGTAAAGTAAGTTTGACAAAAGTAGTGATCGAAACAATAGGCTGACTTCGGTCAGCTGCTACGACTTCTATATAAAACGAAAAGATGCGTAGTCAGTGGCTATGACTCCGTATATGAGTCCAGTAACCGCTGACAAATTTTCAGAACCTAACTCGTCTTCGTTTGACCATGGTGACGGTTTAAGTGCGAGTAGGTCAGAAATTTCAGCACAACGTTACAAAGGCGTAGTGACTTTCGGAAGGCCATAAATCCTAAACCGTATATCGGATTAAGACGAGGCCTAAACGAAAAGTCATGTAATCAAAATGAACTAACTGAAAATAAATTTTCCAGAAGTCCAGGAATCTGATCAGATCCCGAAAAATAGTAAACAAGTGCTCTGGTGGGTTTCTTGGTGCTTGATGCTCATCACGGTTCTCATCCTTGATGCTTGTAGCTTCAAGTGTACAACTCATTGATGGGTTAGCATCAACTTGACCAAGATTCAACCATCAACACACAATATGTTAAGACCAAGTAAGAACACAACTCATTTAAGAGTCTTAGATGGATGATGAACCAAGGTTACATCATATCCTTAGTCTTAACACAAATACAAGTTCTTTTTACAACTAAAGCTACAAACTTTACTTCAATCAAACAAGTATGAACACAATCTTAAACAAATAAAGTAATGGAACCCTAAGCTAGAGAGCTTGGATCCTTTTCACACAAGTTATGAGATTACAAAGCTAGAAAGCTCGAATCTTTGGTGTTCTTGAAGATCTTGAAGCATAAAGCTTGGATCTTTAAGTTACATGAAGACCACAAACATAAGTTTTGATCTTTATAACAAAATAATGAGATCATAAATTAGAAAACTTAGATCCAACAAAAATAAATGAAGATTCAAAGCTAGAAAGCTTGAATCTTGGTTGTTCTTGACGATCTTGAAGTATAAAGCTTGGATCTTTAAGTTACATGAAGATTACAAACACAAGTTTGAATCTTTATAACAAAATAACAATATTAAAGCTAAAAGATTTAGATCTACAAAATAGGTGAAGATTCAAAGCTAGAAAGCTTGAATCTTCCATGTTCTTGAAGGATTCAAATCCATGTTTGAATTTACAAGATGTAATTAAGATCAAAAGCTAAAAAGCTAGACCCTTTGATGATGATGATGATTTCGTGAGAGAGAAGGGAAGAAGAAGAAGAAGAAGAAGAAGAAGAAGAAAAATCAAATACTTACACTTTTTAGAGAGAGAAAGGCTAGAGAAAGAATTAGAGAGTAAGTGTGTGTAAATTGCAAATGAGATCAAGTGTGAAATGGGTGAAATAAGACTTGTATTTATAGGTGGTGAGGTGAGGGAGGGGTGATAGTGGCCGTGGGAATTGGTGGGGGACAAAGGGGACACCTTTTTGCTTTTTGGTTAATGGTTGTCTAAAGTTGGTGCTAATGTTAGGATCCCATGCAACATTAAGGATAATACTTGACAAAAATGCTAGTATGTTCCCTCTAATAAATGGACATTTGTCTTACTTATTACTGGGTCACTAGTTATTTATAATTGGGCTAATTAAATAGTCCACTAACTAGTGTAGGGTGGGCTAAGGTCCAACAAGGTATAAAGTCCAACAAGACTAACTAGTGTGCTCTAGTAAATTACTAAGTTTAATTAAGCATCCAAAAACCGAAGTAATTGTTATTATAAAATAACAATTAGTATTTTGTAGTCATAATATTCCGATTACGATAAAAATTAAACGTGTACGCAGTACGCAGTTCGTTAAAAACGTCAAGTAACACTAACGGTCATAAAGGCTTCCGGGGGTTAAGTTAAGTATCCTACGTACTTAATGATACGTTTTAACATATAAATGAAAGTAATCAACATGTAGGGAGTTCCCAGAGTATAATATAGCTCAGTACGCACAAATACGCAGTTTTGCAAAAACACAAAGCACAAAAGCAAGTCGAAAAAGTCGGGTCGTTACAGATATGGATGGACGAATTATATATAAATGGATTTCCATATGGATATAGATTTTGAAAATAAAATGGAAATGGATATGGATATAGGCTCACCTGATCCATATCCAATCCATTGTCATCCCTATATGTGAGCCCTGATAAGACTTGATAACCTCAAGTTACCAAACCAACTGACAATAAACGGATATAATGTGATTAACACGAACAAACTACCAAAAATGAAAAATACGAGAATTTAACGAGGTTATATGTAATCAAAACTTGATTACTTTCATCCTTGACCAACCAAAGAGTATTCTTCTTGATAAAATTCGTAGGTACAATTTACAGGTTACATATGGGGGTGTATATATATCCTAGAACGAGTTAGAATTGCGATACAACGATGAGTCCTAGTCAAAATCTAATTTCAGCCCTTCAGGTTAATCTCCCGATACGGGAGACCTTTCTCCCTATACGGGAAGTGATTTTGACCAACTCTCCTTAATTCTCCCTATATTGGAGCCACCTCCCTATGCGGGAAACTTTCTCCCTATATGGGAGACCTTCAGTTGCACCAATTTTCAACTTGTTTAACTTGATTTCGCACTTGAAGTATCTACCACTCTAACAAACTTTCACTCGAAGAGACGTTAAATAACACCCAACAATAACCTGACTTCATCCAACAATAACAACCTGACCCGCTAATCACACACTCCTTTTGATACCGTCGTATTTTCACTCGAATCACGCCTCACTTCTGTAACACCGTACTTTTTTTTTTTAATTCACAGCGGAAGTATTTAAAGCATATAATATTCATATGTTAAAAGCACCTCATTAATATACATTACAATCCAACTGGTGTTACTTTTCAAAATAGATGAGCATAGTTATCTCAAGCATCAAAGTTCTTCATTGTGGCAAAGATAACCAGAATACGATTATCTTCTCATGCCTCTAGCATACAAAACAATATAACATGCAGGGGAGAAAATGTGGGGAATTAGCATAGCGCTAAGTGAATGAGATGTCCCAATAGATACTAATACAAAGTACCAAGCCTAGCTTTTAGGGAGCATGCATCTGGTCACGGGCATGTGGACATAGCGTTACATAACTATTGTATAATATAACATTACACATCCATATCATACAGAGCTAGGCAGTGATTCAATTAACAGAGTAGCAATAGCATCAACAAGCTATTCAGTAAAGGCACCAAAGGCATTACACCAACATAACCTTACATAGCTACTCACTAATGATATCAATAGCTCTACACAGCTATTCACTCTCATAGCACTAACGGCTATACATAGCTCTAAAGGCTTTAAACCCCAAGAGGATCGTTGACCCTGCCAGGTCTACAACTACTAGCTGATCAAGCTAGAGCCGCACTGATAGCTCCAGTTATTGTCCCACAGTATACCTCTCCTAACGTTTACATACGTCAATTGCAATATATTGCCCGTACAATAACCCCTGAGCCCAACCCTTCTATACACGGTTGACCTCTTCCGTCCCTTCTATACACGGACGGTACTAACCCTTCTATACACGGCCAGTTCCCAAATGTGCACATAACCACCTACAATCTCACCGTAGGTAACATCACTAATAACCACAAGGCAATCTAATCAGGCATTCTATTATTTCAATTTAAGCGGAAACCTGATAACAGTAGTATAATCTACTACTTATCATTACAACAATAATTAACATGCATACATATATTATCATAATCTATATTAAGCAAACAGCGGGTAGTAACTACACTTGTTACCAAATACCAATATCCATAAGGATAGTTCCACTCACCGATTACCAGCAAGAACTCAGTAGTCTAATGTTACTGAGTCTTCTCCGTTCCTTTATCACCTGAGAATGATACAATCCGAGTCAGTAATCATATCTTGATAACAACCCGAAAACAAGACAACAACACTTAATCACTTTACAAGTGGTCTACCAACCCTACAAGTAACACCATCAAATGCACGTTTGATAACACTTAACCGTGTGGTTGACAACTCACTCGTACGTTTGGTCTATGACCAAACATCCTACAATGAATCACCTGATCTCTACGGTTCATCACACGAGTTACCAGTGACTCGTACGAGTCATGTCTTAACCGTACGTATCATTACAATCAAAATATAAGTTCCTTATCACCACTAACTCACACGGTTTACCACACGGTTGACTATCTCAACCGTACGCGTGAATGCTCACTCGTGGATTGATGAAGAACAGTAGCAACAACTTTTTAAACGGGTTTCAACCCAAAATGCACAATAAAACATTAATACATACTCTAAACCAATACATACAATTATGCATTCACTATATGATAAGTCTACATCATAAATTCAATCAATAACGACACTCAATGTGTGCAAAACAAGACATACACTCTAAAACCTCTTTTTCTGAACAAAATAAAGTTTGATCCAGCTTCTTAAAAGTTTACCATTGAAAAGTACTCTTCAATACGATTCCAACGATATTTGATTCATCAAAAACAGAGTTACTGTTTAAACGTTATGCCCTTTTCAATTTTATCAAAAGCTGACCAGTGCTCAACCGCGTGGTTGAACCCTCAACCGTACGGTTGAGCCCTCAACCGCATGGTTGAGCCCCCAAACTCGTGCTCAACCGCGTGGTTGAGCTGTCAAAAGTATGGGAGCTGTAGAACAGCTCCAGCTCGCTGTTTTCGCATTTTTTGACCCCAAAACTTGATTTTTCGCCGTTCTAATCATGAAACCACCTCAAAAACATCATATAATACATATACAAACAATTTCTAACATCAATCAAGCATAACAAACACTTTTCAAGCAAGAATCAAACCACAACCCATTTTATACACTTATGAACATAAACCCTAAATTAACTACCATATCTATTATGTAATTCGGATTTGTTTACCTTGCTAAGTTGCTGAATTCACCAAGATTCGAATTACACACTTGATTGCACACAATCTTCAAGATTCAAAGTTAGGGTTTATAGAGCTAAGGGTGTGTTTGTGTGTGTTATGATATTTCCAAAAATGGAAATGAAATAAAGAGCAGAGTATATAACATAAAGTGGGTTTCTTCAAAGGAAGGAAATTCAATCCCCATGTCACACGGGTATTTACCAGTTATCTGATATGTTACGCACCTCGTTAGGCGGCCTTAACGAAGTCCAAATCAAACAAACAAATATGTTCTGTGACCCTTGTCACAAAACGTACTTTATCACATACACCAATAATTATGAATACATAATTATTAAAATTACTAATATTAATAAGTTAATATTAACTAAGGATAAAAATGTCATTTACTACTTGACCCAGTTTGAGGGTGTTACAACTTCACTCGATAACCTTCAAACAAGATAAGTCTTTCGACACCAAAAAATACCGCTGAGTTATGAGTCGATCTTTATGTAACTAGCTTGGGATCAAGAGCTACTCTTTGGATACGTACGTCACCCATCTCTTTAGTTTAGGATATCACAGGTCGTTTGAGCCCGACCCGACCCCCAATCGCCCAAGCGATCCACCCGTACGCAATATCATCCACCCGATTTGTCTTTCCAACAAAGAATAAACCCGCCGGTAGAACGAACACATAAACACTACCGAATAAAACCTTGAATGAAAATGCAATTGTACGTTTAATCGTCCACTTTACCTTTAATATCTTATTCATCTTCCTCGGTCGATCTCAACAAAGTTTCCATTGGAGAAAATCTACCCAAAGGAACGAAGACTCTAGTGTACCCAATTTGATCTGAATCTCCACTAGTTTCGAGTTCACTTGAGCTCCCACTCCAAAAAGACCTCTCAAAAATCTCGGAAAGCATTAACCCGCTAGGATTTCTAGTGCCTACAAAATCACCTAGCCATTCCTAGGAAGGAACATCAACCATATACATGAATCCCCTTTTGTATCTGTGAGCAATTACATAATCTCCTTTAAACACTACTCATTTTTAATCCCCAAAGAGAACATGAAACCTATCATCATCCAATTGCCCTACCGAGATCAATCTACTCTTGTGCTTTGGGATGAACCTCACGTTCCTCAAGATTCAATGATAATCCAAGTGTCTAACAACGAGATCACCAATACCTGCAACATCAAGAGTACTCCCATTCATAACTCGAAACCTACCGGAATAGCCCTTAAAATTTGCCATATCGTTCATGTACGGGGTAACATGATACGAGGTATTCGAATCTAAACCCCAAGATTCGTTAAGAACCTCCCCTTGGCACATCAGTGCTTCCACGATCAACGTAGTCACCACGCTCTCACCCGACTTAAGACTCGGGCACTTTGACTTATAGTGACTAACTTGTTGACAATTCTAACACACCACGTTCTTACTCCTTGATGGACTTATTGACCTAGATTTTTCCCGAATGACACTTAGAATCGAACCCGAACTCCCACTTGAATATTTCCTTCGAATACCTTCGTTAAGAATCAAATCACGGATTCCTTCAAAAGTGAGTTTAGTAGTTCCAGATGAACCGCTAACCACCGTAACCGTATCGGCCCAACTATTGGGCAATGAAGATAGAAAAAACAATGCCTCAAGCTCATTATCGAATTTAATATTTATCGACTTCAACCGAGTTAAAATCGAATTAAACTCGTTAACATGATCCGCCGTCAAGGAACCCTCCATCATCCCAGCATTCACCAATTGTCGAATCAAGAAAACTTTGTTCAATGCAGATGGATTTTCATACATGTTGGATAACGCCGCAATCAATCCGAAATTGTAGTTTGACCTACGATGTTGTAAGCAACGTTTTTAGCCAGAAAAATTCGAACAACCCATAGGGCTTGCCTATCCAATAAATCTTACTCGCCTTGCCCCATCTCTCCAGTTTAACACCCGTTAAGGGTTGATAAAGATTCTTTTGATAGAGAATGTATTCAATTTACATCTTTCAAAATCTAAAATCGGTTCCATCAAACCGATCAATCTTCACATCACTCTTTTCTGCCATTTTTCTCGAAAAAATGAACCTAAGCTCTGATACTACTTGTTAGGAATAAACGTGTGAGCCCTAACAAAACTTGATAACCTTAAGTTATCAAACCCACTGACATTAAACGGATATAATGTGATGAACACGAAGAAACTAGCAAGAACAAAAACACACGAGAATCAAACGAGGTTATATGTAATCAAAACATGATTACTTCATTTCTCGGCCAACCAAAGACTATTCTTATTGATAAAATTCGAAGGTACAATTTACAGGTTACATATGGGGTATTTATAGCCTAAAACAAGTTAGAGTCGCGATAAAACAAAGAGTCCTAGTCAAAATCTAATTTCAGCCCGTCAGGTCAATGTCCCGATACGGGAGACCCTTCTCCTTATACGGGAAGTGGTTTTGACCAACTCTCCCTAATTCTCCTTATATGGGGCCACCTCCCTATGCTAGAAACTTTCTCCCTATATATGAGACATTCAGTTGCACCAATTTTCGACTCGGGAATTCTTTTGTAGAGCTACCATTTATTAAAATGGAGTTACGAGATGAATTAAGAACCATCTTGATCTAATTTCACTACATAAATTTAGGAAGTTAACCACGAAAAAGCATTATTACATTAAAATTCTCCTATACTACTATTAAGTATATTATGTATACACTACTATTAAGTATTACTCATCAGCAACAATGTCGTTTTAGTTTTTTTCTTCATACTAATGCGAAATGTGAAATTCATTTCCTGTTGCAGAGTTACCATGTCACGGTTTAAACTTTTATTTTTAACTTCAACTAAATAAGATTACCTTTTACCGTGCCATAATTTCTTAAAGTTGTACGGTTTAATATATCTATGATAATAAATATTTGCATAAACTTTATAATACAATTAAATAGGACCTGTTAAACATTGCAAGAAAAAACCAATTTTGCTGTAAGTTATTATTTATACTTGCTTTTTATTTACAAGTTAGGTAAATACATGAATTTAGAGATAACTAAGTTAGAAAGATAATCGAGAAACCTCATTTATATTTGAGTGAGTTTGTAGTGTGAGTTTATACTAGTTCTCACAGAGCATTTGATAAAACTGAATGATTTAACGTTAAATAATTAGTAATCTGAATAATTTAAAGGTTATGCATAATAATAACTACTTTGATAATTATTTTGAATAAATAATATAAATGATGTAAAATTATCTTATTAACCTTTTGCATTAATTCAAAACAATATAGTTATTTAGTAAGTGTTGTTGACAATATTTAAAAAGGATATTTATTACATAATTTTTAAATGCTTAATAGTTGAGAGAGTAATCCAGCTCTTAATGTTTTAACGCTGAATACTGAATCATTCAACATCATATGTCATTTAGAGATCGTTAACAAACACACTGAATGCTAAATAGTACCACGTTCATCGCTGAACCATTCAAATAAAATCTATTAAACACACCCTAAGTTTTGTCTCAACTTTAGTTGTCTATGAATCCTAACCATAAATGTGGATTATTTAATAATATAATATTTAATTTGCTTCTTAATGAAATTAATGAGAATTCAACTTGGGGGAGGTATATTTATTCGATATACGATGGGATTTAGCATGTGATATTATAAGGTCGGACATAAAAGAAGGCATGTGTGAGCATGTGTTGATGCATAATATACCATGCTATGACATGTCACATGCTTGTACACTATGTATAACATGAACCTTGATCATTTGGAGTTGAAAATTCGAAATCTAGATAATCAATGTTTTGACAAACTAATCATTAGATCATTAATACCTATGGTTCTATCTAGATGCTTACGCTCACTTGTAATATATAAAGAATATATGTGTTATGATTTCCATATAAGAGGTATCAAATTTAAAAATTATTATATAAATATATTTTGACGGTGTTCAAAAACAATCAAAAACGATAACAAAAAGTATTCCAATAAAATCTCATATATACAAGTAAAAAATTTGTACATCTCAAAACCCGTAAAAAATCTCTTCATATAAGATCGTACTGTCCTAATAAATAACACTCTAATATACTATCTCAACAGAATACATAATGTAGTCGGTGGCGACTAATGCTTTCGGGGATCTGAATTATTTCGGTGGCGGCATGGGGCGGGGCTTTGGGAGGGAGAACAACAAATATTAAGGAATAACATTTATTGATTAACGTTATTTCTTCGAGCGTTTTCTGGTCAAAATAATAACATTTATCACAAAATGTCTTTTTAAAAAGTTCATATTTTCACGTGATCTTAATGTTTGTAAGAAAAAATTACTTCATTCTTTTCCACAAATGTGTTTCCCTCTTGATTAATATATATATATTTAAAACATAATACATTTTTAATTTAATTTCAATTTAAAATTTAATTTTTGATTCACACAAATTAAGTAATTTTAGAACTAGATTAAAACTAATAAATCGAATCGTAACAGATACAAAAACTGTAAAACCGAAATTGAATCAATGAACTTCCCTAAATGGAGATGATGTTTTGAAAAGAAGTATAAATTATGTAAATATGTTTTTACCCCCTCATGTTTAGATTTAGAAAAGTTTTTAACAGATGTTAGGGTTAAGGATCATTTTGCATTCAGTTTTAATGAGAATTAAAAACTCGCGATTCGTTGTGGGCGGTTTTGGTCGGTTAACGGTCGCTTAATTGAACTTTTAAAAAATGATTAACGGTTAGTTAATTGAACGTTAAAATATAAAGGATTGAAAAATGAAGGTGAAAAAAAGGAAGTTAAAAAAGTTTGGTCGATAAGTTGAACGTTTAAAAAATAAAGGAATGTGAAAAAAGGAAGTGAAAAAAATACGGTCGTTTAAACCGTTAAAAAGTCGGTTAACGGTTGGATAATTTGATGTTTAATACATAATGGAATGAAAAAGAAAGATGGAAATAGGTTTAAAAAGTTGTTAAAAGATAATAGGAAAAAGGTTTTCCAGGGGGAAAAAAAGTTACCAAATTACCTTCAAAGTTGAGGGTAATTACAACTATGGCATGGTGAATAGTAGGAACAATTACCTTCAAAGTTGGGGGTAATTACGACTATGGCATGGTGAATAGTAGCAACCCTAGTCACAAGTAAAAAAAGTTACCAAATTACCTTCAAAGTTGGGGGTAATTACAACTATGGCATGGTGAATAGTAGGAACAATTACCTTCAAAGTTGGGGGTAATTACGACTATGGCATGGTGAATAGTAGCAACCCTCGTCACAAGTAGTATGTATAGATAATTTTTTCATGATAAGCAATGTAATTTTATAAGATAATGACTATCGGTATAATTTTGTGTAATATAAAAAGATCATTAGTAGAATTCACTCTTAAAACAACTTATGTATTAATAATCATCCATAATAGATTATCATGCATTATTAGTTTACTATATAATCTTATAAATTGATTGATTAAGCTTTAAAAATGAGAAAAATAATCGGTAACGAGTTATGATTGGCACTTTACAAATACACTATGGTGTTGTTTGTTTTTGAAATTGAAGACCTTTTTATGTCTTATGTCTGCGGGCGGGCAGATGTTTTTGTTGAAGATGGTTTGTTTTCTTGAAGACATAAGCTAAAAAAATATCTTCAAAGTTCTTCAATTTAGAAGCTTTATTATATAGCTTTCAAATCTTGCAGACATTTGATTAGTCTCTCATTCTTTCCCAATCTTTTCCCTTCCAACCCCATTCCCTTCTCTTTTAATTCTTTGCTACTTAGTACCCATCACCACCGACGGCACCAACACCGATGACACCACCACCGACGACATCACCTTTGACCACACTATATCGATATATATTTTTTTTCACTGTTTTCTTTTAATTTATTTAATTAATAATTAATTAATGTTGTCTTGGAGTTTGATTGTTTGAACTACCCATCTCTAATTGTATATTTGTATTGGGTATACTTTTTGTAACAAAACAGATACCAAAATTATAGAGCAATGGATACAAAAATTATAGTCCGACCAAAATAGAAAAGAACAAAGAAGAGTGCTTGTGGTGGAATGAATTGATAAAGTAGAGAAGGAGTGCTCAAGAAAGTGGTGGATGATTTTGATTACAGATTTCAAACTAACCTTTCAAGATAACTTTGATTTCTAATTTTTTTAAGTTAATTATTATAATAGACTAATTATTATAGAGTAATATATATATTACATTCTTTATATGTATACGTTATTTTACTTCAGATTCATATTATATATTAGTTAAAATTTATTATTATGTATTAGTTAATTAATACCCCGTAGTAAATTATCCGATAAAAGATAAAAATTACATTAATTAAGAACAAGATCGGTTTCTGCAGACATAAAAACAAACAGTCTTCACTAGTCAGCATACAGATCTTTAGATCACATCTTCTCTACAGACATGGTCCGCAGATCTTCAGACAAAAACATCTTAAAAAACAAACAGCACCTATATATACATTTCGAGACAATTAGTTCATCACTTTTTTAAGTTTGGGATTTAAAAGAGGGATAAAAGATGATCTTTATCGTATAACCGCACTTTTTAATCTAAATGAATAAAATATATCGGAGTTTGGAATAATGTATTCATTTAGAATTTAGATTTAGATAGATTCATCATGCATGACATTAGCAAGTCAAATCCACCAATTCCTTTTAATTTATTAACGATATAAACGATCCAAATTTAAAGAATATATGGTCGTTATCCCCATTATTGAGGTTTAGAATATTACATATTATATATTATATTATATGATATATGATATGATAATTAAATAATAAAAGTAAACAATGTGATTATTTAAAACGGTTAATTTTATATTAAAACAACAATTTTTGTTTACAACCCTTCATTAATCATTTTGTAAGAGCTTAATTTACGATTTATCAATCCACAGATGTTTTGTTCATTTTTTGTATAACGTTTATTTTAATGGGTTCACTTTTAATCCGATTGAGATGAATTATTAGATATTTGTTACCCCTTAATTAAGTAATATCTAAATTTGGATCCATCCACCTAATCAAACTACCATTTTTTTTTTTAAAGCAAAAAGTAATTATTATTATTACCCGGATTATAACAATACAAGTCCCTATATGCTTCTATACAGTGCTATAAACAATCGAAACAGTCGGAAAAAGATAGGAGATAAAAATCTAAGCTGTAAAATCGGAAGTGACGTAGACTAGGTAACACTATGAGGGAACGAACTTGAATACTCAAGCGGGGAAAGAGGGCGCAACCGTGCCGATCAAGCGGCGACAAAGTTGACACACAACCAACCCATTTAATCTACCCCACATAGGCTAAATAGAATAACGAACACTACCCGATTTAAATTAAGTCATATTATCCAACACCCATGCGATTTGAAGGAGATGCCACGTAGAATGACGGGTTGAGGAGCCATTGATGCCACTCGATTGGTACTTTTTTTCGCGAACGATTTGATATCCAACTAAAACTTTGGGTTTGTATTTCGGAGATTATCGCTGCGGGGTTCCATATTTTTACGGAAAAGATCATTAGGTTTCTATGTTTCCATATAATGTAGCACGCAATCCATTTAGTAGCTTGCCACAAGGACGATCCAATAGAATTATGTGTGAAGCCTTGATCAGTGATGATGGCTTCATTGATGTTAGAGATATTTATGCTATTTTGATTCCACCAATCGAGTATTTGTGTCCAAATTGAAGATACTTTTTGACAATTTACCAACGCATGTTCAGTGGTTTCGATATGATGCTCGCATAAGGGCATAAGATTGTATGAAGGTCAATTCCGTTTTTATCAAGTTCACTTCTAACAGGGATTTTTTGTTGGACGACCCTCCATGAGAAAATAAAGACCTTTTGTGGGACGTATTTGTTGCGAGGTAGTGATAGATTTCTAGAGTTTGTGCCATATTTAAGCGTATTGATCAAATTTGACATTGTTGATGTAGTGAAGATGTCGGATGCGTCGAGGGAAAATTTTCATGAATCAGGGCAGTCTGAAATATTTACGGAAGTTATAAGATTATTGAGTTCCGTGAGTTCATCCATTGCGCGACCGCTAGGAGGCCTCGACCAATCCCAGTTTCCTATCGAAGTGGAGTTAACGTGCAGTATTCTAACGGCAACAGTTGCTTCTTTATGGGATTCTAACATGAATAATCTATGAAATAATGATTTTAAGCTCTCAGTTTCGATCCGTATATCATGCCAAAAGCTTATTGAAGTGTCATTCCCGATGCGCTTTGAAATTGAGGATGTGAAGGATGTGCCTACGTTGTCAGCAACTTTTCCGGCTTTAATAATCTCTTTCCAAATGGTGCGACCTGAAATGTTCCTGCATAAAATGTTAGTATCCAACCACCCCCCACCCCCCCCCCCCCCGACCCATAAATGCTTTTGATTATTTTTACCCATAATGCATTATTTTCATTTTTAAAACGCCACCACCACTTACAAAGTAATGATATGTTTTTAGCAAAAAGGGACCCCACGTTTAAACCCCCGCATTCGTATGGTAAAATTATTTGGTCCCATTTAATCCAATTAATTTTATTATCATTTGAAGACCTACCCCAGAAGAATTTCCGTCTTTTAGATTCGAGAACCTTAAGGATAGCGGATGGTGAATGGAATAAGGAGAAGTAGTATAATGGGATACTACTTAGAATAGATTTGATGATCGTAAGACGACCCCCGAAGGAAATAGATTTTGCAGCCCAATCCGATAGTCTTTTATCGAATTTTTCAACGATTGGCTGCCAAGAAGAAGTGTGTGAAGTGGGGACTCCAATAGGGAGACCGAAGTAAGTAAAAGGGGTAGATCCCGCAGAGCAATTAATGTATTGAGCCATTTGCTCGGTTTCGGTCAAAGATGTACCAATACCGTAAAGCTTGCTTTTGAGGAAATTGACTTTGAGTCCCGAAATATTTTCAAAACATTTAAGGAGTGTGGAGATATATTTTGCGTTTCGTTTATTCCACTCACCGAAAAAGATTGTATCGTCTGCGTATTGGAGGTGTGTAATAGTGAGGTTGTCGTGTCCGATTTTTAACCCTTGCAAATGACCATTGGCTAATGCTCTTTTGACAAGTATGTTAAGACCTTCGGCAACAATGATGAATAGAAACGGTGATATGGGATCGCCTTGTCGGATTCCCCTTTCAGGGGAAAATTCTTTGGTGGGAGAGCCATTAATTAAAACAGAAATAGACGATGAGGAAAGGCATGCCCGAATGAAACCAATCCATTTTAAACCAAAGCCCATGAATTGCATGGTTTTAAATAGAAAGTCCCATTCAATGCAATCGAATGCCTTTTCAAAGTCGACTTTAAAGATTAGGCCTTTTTTGTTTTTTACGTTTTAATTCATCAATTATTTCGTTTGCAATTAAGACACTATCTAGGATGTTACGGCCTTTGAGGAAAGCGGTTTGTTCAGTTCCTATGACTTTATGAATGACCTTTGCAAGGCGATTGGAGAGTATTTTGGTGAGGATTTTATAATAGCTACCTATTAGGCAGATTGGGCGATATTCATTTAGTCCGATTGGGTTAGATTTTTTCGGGATTAAGGTGAAGAAGGAAGCATTACATCCTTTGGAGATTTCCGAGTTGGTCCAGAACCAATCTAGAGATTTAATTAGATCGTTTTTTATCAATTCCCAGTGTTTTTTGAAGAATTTCATGTTGAAGCCGTCCGGGCCAGGAGCTTTGGAGCTATCGCAATTACATATGGCTTCCCATATTTCAGTTTCGTTAAATTTAGCTTCTAAGAGTTGATTGTCCAATGAGGTAATGTATTCGAGATGTGAAACATTGTCGAAGGGGCATTCGTCACGGAGATGTTTGGATTGGAAGATGTTTTTAAAGTAAGAGTATGCTTCTTGTTTTATTAGATTAGGATCTTCAGACCATGTACCATTAATTGACATACCGTGGATATTGTTTTTACTTGTTCTTCTTTTGATATAATTATGAAAGTATTTTGAATTTTCATCACCTTCAAGCGCCCATTTAATTCTGGATTTTTGTTTAAGCATATTTATTTTCTTTTTTTCTTTAACGATTTGCTGCATTTTTTCTTCAATCCACTTTTGTTTTTCCGATTCAGATAATGGTCTGGTTTCGGCGGTTTGTTCCCAATTATTACATTCGGTTAGATGATCGCGGATTTGTGAGTCTATGTTATCAAGTTGATTACTATGTTTTTAAGTTCCATTTTAACGTTTTTTAGTTTATTATGGAAAATGCAGTCTGGCCTATTACCAATAGTTGGGATCGACCAGGCTCTTTCTATGACAGTGTCGGCATCTTTTAGGTCGAGCCATGTGTCAAAAACACGTATTGGTTTAGGGCCAGAGTCGAAGAGGTTATTCCTTAGAATGATGGGGCAGTGATCAGAAAGGTCTCGATCGAGAGTTTTGGAGGATGTGTTAGGCCAGATAGTAAAAATGCCATCAGAGACAAGAAATCGGTCGAGTTTACTAAACTTCATTGTTTTTTCGCATATCCTTGTGAATGTTTTTCCGCCTAAAGGAAGATCAATTAACCCAGAATTATTTATGAAATTATTAAAATTATCTGCACAATGTTGATTATATTCTGAATTCATACGTTCCGTTTTGTTTCTTACTTCATTGAAATCGCCAAAAACAATGTGTGGAATGTTAAGAGAGTTAATGAGAGATGAGAGTTCGATCCAAAGTCTTAGTTTTTTTCGAGGAGGAATGAGGACCATATACATTAATGAAAGCAATTTCAGAATCATGTCCCGCCCATGTTCCGCATATTGCCAAGAAGAATTCGCCCTCAATCGCATAATTAAACGAGAAGATATTGGTATCCCAAATAGATAAGATACCACCGGAAGCACCAACCGAGTCCTTTTGGACGAATTTAAAATCAGAATTACCCCAGAAAGATTCAATGGTGTTGTCACGTGTTTGTCCGCATTTGGTTTCTTGTAGACCTAAAATCGTTGGTTTTTTCTTTATTGCAAATACGTTTAAGCCAACTTATTTTACCCGTTTGCCCAATACCCCGAATATTTAAAGAAATCGTACACATGAGAAAAAACTTACAGATATCGATGTAACGGAGGATGGATTCATTGGTTATTGCGTCGAATCCCGATGCATTTCCCGAATTCATTTGTGTCCAAACTTTTACTAGAGGTAGAACCTGGCTTATTATTCTTTTTGTTACGCACCGTGTCCATGTGAGATCCCCTCGAGTAGCCGGATGTGTTACCACCACTATTAGACGAGGATTTACAACGTTTAGCCAATTGTGAAATTCTATGTTTTTGGCCATTTCTTGCTAGGTGTTAAATATATAGCATATTGGATCTAGGTCTTTTTATATCAGGTATTTGGGAGGTGTTTTTTGGATTAGGAATAGGTTTGGCGATGGTATTGGATATTTTTCTCTTTTTAGTTATTGAATTACCCGAAAAAAGTAAGGGTTCAAGGTTAAAAGGATCGAAATTTGTTTGTTGAGTGGCGTTTGGGGCGGGCATAAAGTTTAATGGTGAGTTGGTATGAAGGTTTAATGGTGAGATAAGGGTGGAGTCGATTGAGTTTTGGTGAATATGGGAGTCTGGATCTTGATCAGTATGGTCATGTGGAACCATATTAGGTGAATTTAAAGCTCCATTTGTTTCACACTGGAGGGAATCAGTTTGTACATTGTTACCCGAAGTGGAATTAGGTGTACCAGCAAAGTTGGGTTCTTGATTAATTGGGCTAGCAACAGCGACGGGCTGAGGTGACTCTTGGGCCTTAGGTAATGCGGTTTCCACAGATAATGGGCTTGTGCAGAAAGTGTCGGGTATGGACTGAGGGTTAACAGAAGGTTTCGGCGACTTGGGTTCTAGAGTTAATGGACTTGAGGTGGTGGTGTAAGGGTTGTTAGAATTAAAATCGGGGATGGGTGGTTGTCCATTTGATTCATTTTCATTTGGGGAGTAAGGTACCTTTGTTGAACTAGTAGTTTTGAGATCGATATCGGAATTGGAATGGTTTTGAGTATGTAAGTTGGTGTTATCTAAACAGTTGATAGAGTCCGACATGTTAGGTGATTGATGAGATTGGTTATGAACTATGTTATTAAAGTGAAGGGTATCCATGCGTTTAGAGGAGTTGGATGAGGTTTGATTAACAGGTGAGGTAACAGTTTGTGGGTGCGTGGGCCTATGATTATTGACATGGGTGTTCTTTTCGTCATTTCCTTCAATACGGTTTTCACAATCCAAATGAGACTCTTCGTCAGAGATATGGCCATCCGAGAGGCTTTCGTCATCCCAATTTGAAGAGTCATCGATATCACCGTATGGGTTGAACATAGAAAAATTTTGAACTTCAGTGATATAGGCCTTAGACTGATTGATATCTCCGGGATTGATAATAGCTTGGCCGTTTATCGGTGAGAAGTTGTTTGTTTTGACTATTACCGAGCCGTGCGATAGGTCTTGGTTGTTCTCGTTGGTTATTGAACAATTAAACATTTCAATTACTTCACCCCAATTTTTGGCAATGTCAATGAAGGTGGATTCTAGCCAACAAGTAATAGGCACCCCAAATATGTTAACATAGGCGAGTGTACCGGAGGTTTTATAAATTTCGGGGTCCCATGGATTAATATCCTCAGGCCATTTCCATAATGGGTGTTCCGAGTTATTAATCAAATCAAGGGCCGGGTTGGATTCCTCAAATATAAGCATTAGGTCATGCCCGCCTAGGTATTTGATAGTAAACCCACTAAGGTTTTCACTTTCGCAGATTTCACTAAAATATTCGAGGTATTCAAGGTCTTTGACCTTGGCAATAACCGCTTGTCCAACTATTTGAATAAGTTCATCGTTAGCATTTACCTTAATCGAAGGGATGTTATAGTTTGAAGCCTGCTTGTTGAGGATCACATCTTTGAACTTCCTATCGTCCACAGGAGAAGAAAAGGCTGCCTTTACATTGTTTCTAGTACCAGAATTCGAGTTGTTTGGATGTGCTGCTGGTTTCTTCCTTTCTGATTCACGAGCCTTGTAAACTTTGAGAAGATTGTCTCCTGCAACAATGAGACTAAGCCTCCTTGCGAGAGATTCTTTGTGATATTCTGAGACATCTAAAAACCTAACAAAACCAAACTTTCTTCCATTTTTAAGAGTCTTCTTGGGAATATAAACCTCATGAATATTACCGTATTTTTTGAAAACATCCCAGAAGTCAATAGAGCACCAGTTATCGGGAAAGTTATGGAAAAGATATGAAGTTATTCTTGACTTATCAATCGGCATCGGCTTTAGATTTGAATTATAATTAATCGAATCAGAATTAGGGTTCCCAAATCGTTTGACGAGATTTATGGCAGATTCACGGTATTTGAAGTTGTTGTAGATTTGGTTATAGGAAGTGTTTAGCTTAGTCGAAAACTGGTTGGATTTTGGTTTGAAACGAGCCTGATGGGGTGGATTTTGCATGTTGTTGAGAGTAGGGTTAGGGTTTTTAGGAGGAGAGTGGTGCTTATTATGATCAACTTTAACCCAAACACCTTCATTGATAGGTCGATACTTGATGTGATGGTTATCAGCGGTGAAGGCTGAATTCGAATGGTTTAGATTGTTTTGTGTTTTAGGAGTAAGAGGAGAAACCGGTATGTGGGACATGGTGTATGTAGAATCAAAAGAAAATAAAAACGAAAAAGACAGAAACTAAAAAGAAGATTGAATCACTATCGATTACAGATTTATAGAAACTAAAAAGAAGATTGAATCACTATCGATTACAGATTTACCAGATTAGGGTTTCAAACGAAGAAGATGAACAGACGAGAGGAGAGAGCGTCGCATTTTTTAGTATTGATCGTCCTTAATTCATATGAAGCTTACTCTTCGCTCCTCAATTTTTTAGGCCGTTTATTTTTAGTATTGATCGTCCTTAATTCAATTTTTTTGGACAAAATATGAAGGTTTTGGGTCAAAAAATTGAGGTTTTTAGGCAAATTATGAACGTTTTTGAGTAAAAGTTGAAGGTTTTGAGACAAAATTGGAGAATTTTAGGCAAAATTTGAAGATTTTAGTGCAAAATATGTAAGTTTTGGGGCAAAATATGTAGTTTGGAGCACAAAAAAAAATCCACCAGGGACAAAGTTAAAAAACTCGAAATTTTTACATTGAAAAAAAAAATCCACTGTGAGCGGGCGCCCCCTGCCTAATGTAGTTTCGCCCTTGGGGAAAGCAATTATTTGATTTTTTTTTAATTTTTTTTTTCTTTCGTATATTGAGAACATGTCCTCATTAACGGATTTTTTTATGTTAGCATCATAGATTTTTCGTGTACCGAGTAAGTAGTATGAGGACCATTCACATCTAAAAACTAGTTTTAGCTCATATGTTAAATTTTGTACATACCACATTCACTTTCAGAATCTAGATTGATACGGAACTTTTTTAGACTTTAATTAGTTTTGTTGATGATTTACAAGGTTGTGAGAAAGTTATGGTGAATGGGTGTAGTAGGGGCTTTCTGGGTACGTTAAGGTAGTAGTGATGAAAGGGGTTAATTTATATTAAAAAAAATGCCTCGAGAAAGCTTAGTGATATAATGCAAAACACTAAAAAATGGTTCCAAACTTAGCAAAACTAAGTGAAACTAAAGTAATGAAAATTAGAGAACTAGCAAAACTAAAGTAATCCCTAAAGAGGGAAAATCTTGCTTCGATATCATTCATACTATAAGTGAAACTTTTATTTTTTTATTTTTTTTTATTTTATTATCGGTGTTAACGATTTAAGATCCATAAATACTCCGTGAAGGACTTTTATGGTGTCAATGTTTCATTTTTTTTTTTTTTTTTTTAAATATTTAAAGTTGGTTGATATCTATAATATATTTAAAACCTATTACGGAGTATATAACATTGAAGTTTTATTAATGGATAAAAATCAAATGAACCTGAACAAATTTCATCATAGATTTAGTTGGTGTCTTCATGTCATTGATAGTTTGATACGATGGGAACATGCAAGAGATGAAGGGTCTGACAAAGAAGACGGGTAGACGAAAATTTTTCATCTTCTGATTAGGAAGCTAAGAAGAATCTGTTCGTTTCGATCCAAAATTTGTATCTGATGATTGTCCTATGTTTCTTTTTATTTTCCTAATGGTAATCTAATTGCGATATAGTTGATTCTTAGAGTGTGCAAGTATTTTCGCAGTTTGTATGAGATGACATGTTATTTTCGCTAGTTGTTCAAGTTCATGTATTGAAGGTAACTAGAATTTGGCCCGGGTTGCGCGTTGCTGCAACGTAATCATTTCTTTACATTCGGAAATTGTTAACAATTATAGTTATATATATATATATATATATATATATATATATATATATATATATATATATATATATATATATATATATATACGGATGTGTAAAAAACCGTGAAAAAATGAAATTTGCATTTCATATTGGTATGTAAATAGCGATATTAAAAAACAGAAAAAGTATAATAATTATTTAATAACTTGTGATATTTTTTAAAAATTCTTTTGAATTTAAGAGCCCGTGGTGTTGAAAAATTTTAAAAGTTATGTTAGTAACTTAACGTGTACAATTTTTTTTTTCTCACCATTAATATCGTTTTAATTATTCTTATGAGTTTAACAGTCCGTAGTGTTGGTTTCAGAGCCCGTGGGTTGGACAGGGTAAAATATTTTACAATTATTATATACAATTATTGAAAGGACCCGTTCATATACATTATAAACGATTCACAATAGTTGATTACATCGCGAGGTATTTGACCTCTATATGATACGTTTTACAAACATTGCATTCGTTTTTAAAAGACAAACTTTCTTTACATCAAAAATTGACGGCATGCATACTATTTCATATTACATGCAACTATAATTGACTTAATATTAATCTTGATAAACTCAACGACTCGAATGCAACGTCTTTCAAAGTATGTCATGAATGACTCCAGGTAATATCCTTAAAATGAGCTAATGCACAGCGAAAGATTTCTTTAATACCTGAGAATAAACATGCTTAAAAGTGTCAACCAAAAGGTTGGTGAGTTCACAGGTTTATCATATCAATCATTTCAATATATTAATAGACCACAAGATTTCCGTTTATAAATATATGTACACCCGCAAGTGTATAAAAGTATTCTATAAGTTGTAGGCACCCGGTAACAAGCCTTAACGTTCATGTTTTACCCTCTGAAGTACACCAGATCAGGTGTGTTTAAAATAACCTCGAAGTACTAAAGCATCCCATAGTCAGGATGGGGTTTGTCAGGCCCAATAGATCTATCTTTAGGATTCGCGCCTACCGTACATTGACAAGTAGTTTAATGTTACCAAGCTAAGGGTATATTTCTGGTTTAAACCCACATAGAATTAGTTTTAGTACTTGTGCCTATTTCGTAAAACATTTATAAAACAGCGCATGTATTCTTAGCCCAAAAATATATATAAAAAGGGAGTAATGAAACTCACAATACTGTATTTCGTAGCAATTATATATATGACGGCACTGAACAAGTGCAGGGTTTGTCTCAGATTCACGAACGTATCAATATTGTGATTCAATATTGCAGGAAAGTACGTAGACGCAACGAAAATGATAAACGTTAAGTTGACCTCACGAGCAATACCCTCGATCAATACCCATAACCTCCATAGCTATAACCCATAATTTTCTTAGCTCTATCCCGTTTGAAAACTTATTTTGAAATCGTCTGAATATAACTCCGTCGTAGTATTATATGTATACTAATAATATCTTGCAATAATACAAAAAATATATATATATGTAATTCGATTGAGAGAGTTTAGAGAAATATATTTTCAAGTTTCTATGAAATAATGAAACCTATTGAATTCTATTTATAATAGATTTTTGAATTATTAAAGTGAATTATTAAAGTATGAATTATTAAAGTGAATTATTAAAGTATGAATTATTAAAGTAAATTATTAAAGTGAATTATTAAAGTATGAATTATTAAAGTGAATTATTAAAGTATGAATTATTAAAGTGAATTATTAAAGTAAAAGTAAAGTAAAGGTAAAGTTAAAGTATAGTAAAAGTAAAGTAAAGGTAAAGTTAAAGTATAGTAAAAGTATAAAATTATGTACGTATAATACGCGTATAAATATATATAATATTAATTTAAATCGTTATATATATTTAATAAAATAAAATATAAATATCGTTATCTTTATCATACTGGTTAAGTAATGAGTTGTCAAAAGTGGTTCTAGATATTTATAAAAGATATATACGTTTTAATAATAAAGTTCTTTTTAAACTGAAAACGTTTTTTGTACTTTTGAAACTAAATCAAATAAATATGATAATTTTGTTTTCCAAAACTAAATATATTTAAGAATCATTTTGTTAAAAGGTTAAAATAATGGAAATCGTTATATCATAAAACATTTTAGAAAAGTAGAATTATATATATTCATAATAGGTTTCAAGTTTTTAAATTACAGTCTGTTGGTGAAGCATGAGATAAAGTCCAAAGATTGAATAAACGTATGAAATCATCTTAATGAAAAATGTCGAGTTACTTAACTTGTCGATATCCAACATCTAAGTTATTTACACTCCACGTTCTTATTTTTATATTAAATAAAATGAAAGTTAACATAGTTATCTTATCAAGGTCACGAGGAAAATATTATAAAACATGCCTTGGAAATTAAACAGGAATTTTCACTAACCCTTGTCTAGTTCCCGTTAATTGACACATTTGTTCTTACTTATAAATCACTTTACCATTTTCCGAATGTTGTCAAAAAGAATAGATTTCTTAAATCACAGTGGACCTCATAACATAGGCCCGTAATCATATCATAATGTATCTGATAATTCAATCATTTGATATTATCTCTTAATTCTGTCGATAAATATATAGAAACAAATACGTTCATGTAAAGTATCATATATCTAATACTTTGTTAATGTTTTCAATTAATATTATATATTATATATACATATCTATATACTCATAATTGTTCGTGAATCGTCGAACACGGTCAAAGGGTAATTGATTACATGAATGTAGTTCCAAACTTTTTGAGATTCAACATTACAAATTCTGCTTATCGTGTCGGAAACATATAAAGGTTAAGTTTAAATTTGGTCGGAAATTTCCGGGTCGTCACAGTACCTACCCATTAAAGAAATTTCGTCCCGAAATTTGATCGAGGTCGTCATGGCTAACTATAAAAATGTTTTCATGACGAATATGAGTTGATAAATAGAGTTTTATCATCATTGAGTAATATATATAAAACAATTTGATTACGCGAAGAGTATAAGTGAAGCTATCGCAAGAGGGTGAAATGAGTAAACGTATATTTGTTTTAACCGATGACGTAGTTATGATTGATTTCTGGAATTCATGGGATTTAAAGAAAATCTTTACAATAAGATTTAGTTCTTCGGCGATTAAGGAAATCATGATCTTCTTGGATTAAATGCGATAATCTGTCTCGATTTCTCTGTCTGATATCTTACTATAAATCCACCCCCTTCGTTTCTTTATTTCCACAGCTCACACCTTCTAGTCTTTCTCCCCAATTCATACTTTAAAGCATTCGTTAATATGCTTCATCCAGTATTGATTCTTGATATACTCTTAACTTTCATATCTGTCATTCTTCTTTTTCATCTACCACCGGCGGAAGTTATTTTCTTCTACCATTACCTTAGAGTTATTGTGTTTTTCATTCTCCCGTGTCTTTATATTGCTATTCGCATTGATATACACGGTTTGTAATTTCGGGGTTGTTATCGGGCTTTATATTCTCCATTATATTTCAGAGCTTCATGCTTTCGTTTTAACTTCCCGGCCTTAAGTCAAGCGGATAATGGTCCAGAATTCGTAGATATGAATTTTTGGATGAACATAGTTAATGTTCCAAGAAGAATATCGTAATGGCACGATCTTGATTTGACAAATTACCAGAATATCCAAAAATATAGAGCTATCAAGATGATATGTTCTTAATATGTTTGGAAATTGGGTAGAATGTAAGAGTCGTGTAAATAGTACATGATGACGGTATGTTCTGTGAATCATCACGTTCCATTAGAAACTCAGCATGACTTACTGTAATATAATCACGTTGATCAAGTGTCATTATATTATACTAACTCATGCTTCAGTTCCCAACACTACTTTAAAAACATTCCTATTTTAAATTCGAATTTTTTTTTTCTTTTCAGAATTTAAAAACTAACACAGTTTCTTTTTATGTTGTAACGCAGATATTACGAAGAGATAAAAGATTTCGGATAAGAATAGTTGTGAAAATATCTTCAGGAATATCGAAGATATTTATAATAAAAGATACGATAATATCTTAGAATTCTTAACATAGATGGATGATGAAGAAGATTTATCTGTGAAGGTTTAGAATAAGAAGTAAGGTGTTTGCTAACGATTTCAGTAGACACTGAATCATTTGGATCATTTGAAGGCAGGTTTAGTCTTTGTGATTTGTCCACAGCCTCCTTCATGGTCTGCTCAATCCGTTTTCCAGTTTCAAACCTTCTCTTTTTTTAGCTTTACCACCATACTATTCTTTATCATCAAACTTTTGACTGTTAAAGTCGTTTACAGTTTTTGCTGCTTCATCAGTATTTTTCCAATTTCGGAGAACTAGTTCATAGTTTGGGATGTTTTTCAGAAAATTCACATTCGAAGTATGTAAGTCTAGGAGATAGACGTTATATGTATACATATAACTTTTGACGTAAAATTGTCTCGAAATTCAAAATACTGATTGCTAATTCCCAGTAGTTGGTGTGACAATTATTGTTACAGGATGTAGGTGAGTACATGATGGGGTTTTAATGAATAAGTATAGTGGCTTTTCGGAGAGGCTTAAGTCGAAGGTTAATAAAGTTGTTGATAAGTTTACTGCTAATGTGGCGAGATATGAAAGGTTTCCCGGTAACCATGATGAAGGGTTTATTCGTATAAACAAATGAAGGTGATTTGCTGGAGCTGAGACAAAACTGTCTATTTTGGAAAGAGATTGAAAAATTATATTTGGTAATAAATATCAAAGGATCTGACACGGATACGTGTTAAACTATAACTTTGGTTTCGAGAGCTTTTCAGGTGCATGACAGTGGGTAATGTGTGGTTGGATCATCATCTCGCATGTCTTTAGGAATTTCGAAGTGTTTGAACACATATTTTAATTGTTAATATACATATGATGTTCTAAGATTTTGAATGATACAAATATTTTTGTGAGTTCCATGAATAGAAATGAGGTTCTAGGACAGTTTTGAAGTCAAAGTATAATTTTGAAAGATGTATGAATCTAAGAGTGATGATTTCGGTTATATCTTGAATTGAATTCTGAGATTTCAAAATCAAAATATGTAATTAGATTTTGAATTAGTATGGTTGTTTTGATTTCTATAAAAGAATGTATATTGTTGTGAAAGTAGGGAGTATAATGGATGACTTGCTGAATCAGATTCGAAGAATGTAACATATTAATTGTGAATTTATATATCTCTCGGGTATTACCTACCCGTTAAAAAAAAATTTCACAATTAATATTTTGTACAAAAGAATTTTATTACAGTCTTTATGGAATTATATATGTGTATATTTCTTCAGATGTAATATAGATTTAATGAGTTAATATTAAATTAAACTCATTGATTTATGGTTAAGGCTAGGATAGATAATTTCTAAACTTTAGAAATTACATAATCGCCGTAGAATGTTTCCCCAATGAAGTTATGAATCAATACTTCGTCGTTGTGGTATTCCTTGGTATCTACATGGCATATGACGTCGATGCTCGTGGGACAGATTGTGAAGTTGAGGTTTGCGATGCGATTGTTGTTGGTGGTGGTAATGGTATTGTTGATGTTGTTGATGGTGGTACTGGTTATGCTGCTGGTGCTGCTGCTGGTGTTTGTAACCTTTGCACCATATTCTCCAAAGCCACTACCAGAGTGCGAAGCTCGTTGACTTCTTCTATTACACCGGGGTGATTGTCAGTTCGGACGAGCGGATAAATAAGATCTAGAATTTGGTGTAGTATATAATCATGATGAGATACTCTGGAAATGAGAGAGAAAATGGTGTTTCGGACAGGTTCGCCGGTAAGTGCTTCAGGTTCATTGCTAAGAGGGCAATGTGGTGGATGAAAGGGATCACCTTCTTCTTGTCTCCAATGGTTAAGTAGATTACGAACCCATCCCCAATTCATCCAGAATAGATGATTGCTAATTGGTTGATCCATTCCGGTCACGCTGCTTTCGGAGCTCATGTGGAAATCCATATCGGCATAGCTGTCGGAATCCGAGGAACTCGAACTGGTTGAGGGATCCATCTTGTATGATCAGGGAAAGAATTTTTTTTTTTGTATGAAATAGATTGTAGAATTTAGAGTTGGTATTCTTCAATACATAATTTACATATGTATATATAATACCAAAATCTCATAAATTACGGAGGAGTCGTTGAAAGATGTCAGTCAAAGTTCACAGTAACAGATATGATAAGATAAGAATTCGTCTATACACTATTATGCAATATATTTAGGAAAACGCGTCTAGACTTAAGAATGATAAGCAGGTAATTTCCTAAGGATGGTAAGTAGATGATTTTCGACTAAAAATGATAAGTAAAACTTTTGACATGCAGACACGGTCGAAGTCCAGACTCACTAATGCATCTTAACAACTATCAGTTAGACACACTAATGCAAGACCTGGTTCGCTAAGACCACCGCTCTGATACCAACTGAAAGGACCCGTTCATATACATTATAAACGATTCACAATAGTTGATTACATTGCGAGGTATTTGACCTCTACATGATACGTTTTACAAACATTGCATTCGTTTTTAAAAGATAAACTTTCTTTACATCAAAAATTGACGGCATGCATACCATTTCATATTACATGCAACTATAATTGACTTAATATTAATCTTGATAAACTCAACGACTCGAATGCAACGTCTTTCAAAGTATGTCATGAATGACTCCAGGTAATATCTTTAAAATGAGCTAATGCACAGCGGAAGATTTCTTTAATACCTGAGAATAAACATGCTTAAAAGTGTCAACTAAAAGGTTGGTGAGTTCATAGGTTTATCATATCAATCATTTCAATATATTAATAGACCACAAGATTTCCGTTTATAAATATATGTACACTCGCAAGTGTATAAAAGTATTCTATAAGTTGTAGGCACCCAGTAACAAGCCTTAACATTCATGTTTTACCCTCTGAAGTACACCAGATCAGGTGTGTTTAAAATAACCTCGAAGTACTAAAGCATCCCATAGTCAGGATGGGGTTTGTCAGGCCCAATAGATCTATCTTTAGGATTCGCGCCTACCATACATAGACAAGTAGTTTAATGTTACCAAGCTAAGGGTATATTTCTGGTTTAAACCCACATAGAATTAGTTTTAGTACTTGTGCCTATTTCGTAAAACATTTATAAAACAGCGCATATATTCTCAGCCCAAAAATATATATAAAAAGGGAGTAATGAAACTCACAATACTGTATTTCGTAGCAATTATATATATGACGGCACTGAACAAGTGCAGGGTTTGTCTCAGATTCACGAACGTATCAATATTGTGATTCAATATTGCAGGAAAGTACGTAGACGCAACGAAAATGATAAAAATTAGGTTGACCTCACGAGCAATACCCTCGATCAATACTCATAACCTCCATAGCTATAACCCATAATTTCCTTAGCTCTATCCCGTTTGAAAACTTATTTTGAAATCGTATAAATATAACTCCGTCGTAGTATTATATGTATACTAATAATATCTTGAAATAATACAGAGAAAATATATATATGTAATTCGATTGAGAGAGTTTAGAGAAATATATTTTCAAGTTTCTATGAAATAATGAAACCTATTGAATTCTATTTATAATAGATTTTTGAATTATTAAAGTGAATTATTAAAGTATGAATTATTAAAGTGAATTATTAAAGTATAAATTATTAAAGTATGAATTATTAAAATAAATTATTAAAGTGAATTATTAAAGTATGAATTATTAAAGTGAATTATTAAAGTATGAATTATTAAAGTGAAAGTAAAGTAAAAGTAAAGTAAAGGTAAAGTTAAAGTATAGTAAAAGTATAAAATTATGTACGTATAATACGCGTATAAATATATATAATATTAATTTAAATCGTTATATATATTTAATAAAATAAAATATAAATATCGTTATCTTTATCATACTGGTTAATTAATAAGTTGTCAAAAGTGGTTCTAGATATTTATAAAAGATATATACATTTTAATAATAAAGTTCTTTTTAAACTGAAAACGTTTTTTGTACTTTTGAAACTAAATCAAATAAATATGATAATTTTATTTTCCAAAACTAAATATATTTAAGAATCATTTTGTTAAAAGGTTAAAATAATGGAAATCGTTATATCATAAAACATTTTAGAAAAGTAGAATTATATATATTCATAATAGGTTTCAAGTTTTTAAATTACAGTCTGTTGGTGAAGCATGAGATAAAGTCCAAAGATTGAATAAACGTATGAAATCATCTTAATGAAAAATGTCGAGTTACTTAACTTGTCGATATCCAACATCTAAGTTATTTACACTCCACGTTCTTATTTTTATATTAAATAAAATGAAAGTTAACATAGTTATCTTATCAAGGTCACGAGGAAAATATTATAAAACATGCCTTGGAAATTAAACAGGAATTTTCACTAACCCTTGTCTAGTTCCCATTAATTGACACGTTTGTTCTTACTTATAAATCACTTTACCATTTTCCGAATGTTGTCAAAAAGAATAGATTTCTTAAATCACAGTGGACCTCATAACATAGGCATGTAATCATATCATAATGTATCTAATAATTCAATCATTTGATATTATCTCTTAATTCTATCGATAAATATATCGAAACAAATACGTTCATGTAAAGTATCATATATCTAATACTTTGTTAATGTTTTCAATTAATATTATATATTATATATACATATCTATATTGTAGTGACCCGAACTTTTCCATGTTTATATATATTAATTAAGATTGATATTTACATGATTAAATGTTTCCAACATGTTAAGCAATCAAACTTGTTAAGACTTGATTAATTGAAATATGTTTCATATAGACAATTGACCACCCAAGTTGACCGGTGATTCACGAACGTTAAAACTTGTAAAAACTATATGATGACATATATATGAATATATATATATATAGTTAACATGATACTATGATAAGTAAACATATCATTAAGTATATTAACAATGAACTACATATGTAAAAACAAGACTACTAACTTAATGATTTTTAAACGAGACATATATGTAACGATTATCGTTGTAAAGACATTTAATGTATATATATCATATTAAGAGATATTCATACATGATAATATCATGATAATATAATAATTTAAAATCTCATTTGATATTATAAACATTGGGTTAACAACATTTAACAAGATCGTTAACCTAAAGGTTTCAAAACGACACTTACATGTAACGACTAACGATGACTTAACGACTTAGTTAAAATGTATATACATGTAGTGTTTTAATATGTATTTATACACTTTTGAAAGACTTCAATACACTTATCAAAATACTTCTACTTAACAAAAATGCTTACAATTACATCCTCGTTCAGTTTCATCAACAATTCTACTCGTATGCACCCGTATTCGTACTCGTACAATACACAGCTTTTAGATGTATGTACTATTGGTATATACACTCCAATGATCAGCTCTTAGCAGCCCATGTGAGTCACCTAACACATGTGGGAACCATCATTTGGCAACTAGCATGAAATATCTCATAAAATTACAAAAAATATGAGTAATCATTCATGACTTATTTACATGAAAACAAAATTACATATCCTTTATATCTAATCCATACACCAACGACCAAAAACACCTACAAACACTTTCATTCTTCAATTTTCTTCATCTAATTGATCTCTCTCAAGTTCTATCTTCAAGTTCTAAGTATTCTTCATTTATTCTACAAGTTCTAGTTACATAAAATCAAGAATACTTTCAAGTTTGCTAGCTCACTTCCAATCTTGTAAGGTGATCATCCAACCTCAAGAAATCTTTGTTTCTTACAGTAGGTTATCATTCTAATACAAGGTAATAATCATATTCAAACTTTGGTTCAATTTCTATAACTAAAACAATCTTATTTCAAGTGATGATCTTACTTGAACTTGTTTTCGTGTCATGATTCTGCTTCAAGAACTTCGAGCCATCCAAGGATCCGTTGAAGCTAGATCCATTTTTCTCTTTTCCAGTAGGTTTATCCAAGGAACTTAAGGTAGTAATGATGTTCATAACATCATTCGATTCATACATATAAAGCTATCTTATTCGAAGGTTTAAACTTGTAATCACTAGAACATAGTTTAGTTAATTCTAAACTTGTTCGCAAACAAAAGTTAATCCTTCTAACTTGACTTTTAAAATCAACTAAACACATGTTCTATATCTATATGATATGCTAACTTAATGATTTAAAACCTGGAAACACGAAAAACACCGTAAAACCGGATTTACGTCGTCGTAGTAACACCGCGGGCTGTTTTGGGTTAGTTAATTAAAAACTATGATAAACTTTGATTTAAAAGTTTTTATTCTGAGAAAATGATTTTTATTATGAACATGAAACTATATCCAAAAATTATGGTTAAACTCAAAGTGGAAGTATGTTTTCTAAAATGGTCATCTAGACGTCGTTCTTTCAACTGAAATGACTACCTTTACAAAAACGACTTGTAACTTATTTTTCCGACTATAAACCTATACTTTTTCTGTTTAGATTCATAAAATAGAGTTCAATATGAAACCATAGCAATTTGATTCACTCAAAACGGATTTAAAATGAAGAAGTTATGGGTAAAACAAGATTGGATAATTTTTCTCATTTTAGCTACGTGAAAATTGGTAACAAATCTATTCCAACCATAACTTAATCAACTTGTATTGTATATTATGTAATCTTGAGATACCATAGACACGTATACAATGTTTCGACCTATCATGTCGACACATATATATATATTTCGGAACAACCATAGACACTCTATATGTGAATGTTGGAGTTAGCTATACAGGGTTGAGGTTGATTCCAAAATATATATAGTTTGAGTTGTGATCAATACTGAGATACGTATACACTGGGTCGTGGATTGATTCAAGATAATATTTATTGATTTATTTTTGTACATCTAACTGTGGACAACTAGTTGTAGGTTACTAACGAGGACAGCTGACTTAATAAACTTAAAACATCAAAATATATTAAAAGTGTTGTAAATATATTTTGAACATACTTTGATATATATGTATATATTGTTATAGGTTCGTGAATCAACCAGTGACCAAGTCTTACTTCCCGACGAAGTAAAAATCTGTGAAAGTGAGTTATAGTCCCACTTTTAAAATCTAATATTTTTGGGATGAGAATACATGCAGGTTTTATAAATGATTTACAAAATAGACACAAGTACGTGAAACTACATTCTATGGTTGAATTATCGAAATCGAATATGCCCCTTTTTATTAAGTCTGGTAATCTAAGAATTAGGGAACAGACACCCTAATTGACGCGAATCCTAAAGATAGATCTATTGGGCCTAACAAACCCCATCCAAAGTACCGGATGCTTTAGTACTTCGAAATTTATATCATATCCGAAGGGTGTCCCGGAATGATGGGGATATTCTTATATATGCATCTTGTTAATGTCGGTTACCAGGTGTTCACCATATGAATAATTTTTATCTTTATGTATGGGATGTGTATTGAAATATGAAATCTTGTGGTCTATTATTATGATTTGATATATATAGGTTAAACCTATAACTCACCAACATTTTTGTTGACGTTTTAAGCATGTTTATTCTCAGGTGATTATTAAGAGCTTCCGCTGTCGCATACTTAAATAAGGATGAGATTTGGAGTCCATGCTTGTATGATATTGTGTAAAAACTGCATTCAAGAAACTTATTTTGTTGTAACATATTTGTATTGTAAACCATTATGTAATGGTCGTGTGTAAACAGGATATTTTAGATTATCATTATTTGATAATCTACGTAAAGCTTTTTAAAACCTTTATCTATGAAATAAAGGTTATGGTTTGTTTTAAAAATGAATGCAGTCTTTGAAAAACGTCTCATATAGAGGTCAAAACCTCGCAACGAAATCAATTAATATGGAACGTTTTTAATCAATAAGAACGGGACATTTCAGTTGGTATCAGAGCGTTGGTCTTAGAGAACCAGAATTTTGCATTAGTGTGTCTTATCGAGTTGTTAGGATGCATTAGTGAGTCTGGACTTCGACCGTGTTTACTTGAAAAATGATTGTTTAACAAATTTTGTTGGAAACTATATATTTTTAACATGTGAATATTATGTGATATATTAATCTCTTAACGCGTTTGATATTATGTGATAGATGTCTACCTCTAGAACAAGTCCCATTGACTCACCTAATAATAATGAAGAGTCAAATGTAAATTGGAATGATTCGTGAACTGATTCACAAGTTCTCGAAGAGGAACCGGAAGAAGAGTCGGAACCGGAAGAAGAATCGGAACCGGAAGAAGAATCGGAACCGTATGAAGAAATAGAACCGGTGGGGGAAATAATAAAACGGTTAAGTAAAAGAAAATCCTCAACCAACCGACCAAGATTAATTATGGTCAATGGTGTTTCCGCCAAGGAAGCAAAATATTGGGAGGATTACCAATTCTCCGATGAATCGGATTCTGACGAGAATTCCGATGATGTTATAGAAATTACCCCAACTGAATTTAAAAAGGCAAAAGAAAATAATAAGGGAAAGGGCATAAAAATAGAGAAATCTAATTCCAACCCCGATGAACTTTATATGTATCGTCAACCCCCGAAGTCCTTAAGTTGTAACAATGACCCGGGAACCTCTAAACCACCAGATTTTTCTAAACCAATGTGGAAAACGACGGCTCGTATTAAGGGAACATCATATATCCTTAGAAACTTGGCAAAACGAACCAAAACCGAAGAAGAAGAAGAAACAAGCGAGTCGGAATAAGATAGTTGTATTCGTGTGGTGTAATATATGTAATATAGTGTGCTTATGCTTTATGATATATGTAAAAATTGCTTGTATTAATAAGTATTTTTTTTTTTATGAATCTAACTCTTGTCTATTTTACAGTATAAAAACACAAAATGGATAGACAACCCAATATTTTAAGAGACCTACCCGGAGACATGATTGATAAAATCTTGTCTAGAGTCGGTCAGAATTCTCCGGCACAACTATTTAAGGCGAGATCAGTTTGTAAGACATTCGAAGAACGTTCCAAGAATGCCTTGGTTTATAAAAGGCTTTCGTTCGAAAGATGGGGGATATCACATTGGGAAATCCATAAGTTACGATGTGTTTACTTTGACGCATATATTGCGGGGAACCCAAATGCTATTTTACGCAATGGGTTAAGAAATTATTTTGACTCAATATATCCGAATATTGGACTTCGTGATTTAGAAAAAGCGGCTAACATGCAACATAAAGAAGCATGTTATGCTTACGGATTAGTAATGTTCGCTTCTCACCAAAGTGAGAACAAGAACATCGGGCTACAACTATTAAACAAAACGTTCCCAAAAGTGACGGAGTCGATAATTGGGGTAAGAAATGAGGTTTTTAGATTGTTACGGGACTGTTGGACATTACGTAACCCTCGTCCCTTTGACGACGTTACAACACGCTGTCTTATCAACGGCCATAACGGTTATGTTCCACAAGACCAAGGATGGGAAGTAATCCTAGTAAAACCAGAATGCATGACTTGTTTCTGGACGTATGAATTACGTGTCTTTATTGCCTTTGCTGAACGACTTGTGTACTAGCTAGAATTATCTTCACAACCATCTTGTATCAAATTTATTGTGTGCTATATTTCATGCTATATGTAAAATAAGCGGTATTGTAAGTTTGTAAAATATTGTGTAAAAGTTTGAACGCGAAATACTAAGTATGAACTTATAAAACGCTAATATGAAGAACAAGCTTTTATAAATGAGTTCATATTATGCTACGAAATACTATTAACTACTCTTAATATTCTGTATGATTAACTTGTTCCATTTGACTATTTTGAAGGAAATGGCACCGACTACTCGACACACCGTGAATATGAATGAAGAGGAATTCCGTACTTTTCTAGCTTCAAACATAGCCGCAGTACAGGCTGCGCTACATACCAACAATAACCTTGAATCTAGCAGTACAGGAAATCGTGTAGGATGCACCTACAAAGAATTCACTGCCTGCAAACCTTTGGAATTTGATGGAACCGAAGGACCGATTGGATTGAAACGGTGGACCGAGAAGGTCGAATCGGTGTTTGCCATAAGTAAGTATACTGAAGAGGACAAAGTGAAGTACGCTACGCATATCTTCACAGGTTCTGCGTTAACATGGTAGAATACCTATCTAGAGCAAGTGGGACAAGACGATGCGTACGCACTACCGTGGTCAGCATTCAAGCACTTGATGAACGAGAAGTACCGTCCCAGAACCGAGGTCAATAAGCTCAAGACAGAACTTAGAGGGTTACGAACCCAAGGATTTGATATTACCACGTACGAAAGACGATTCACAGAATTGTGCTTATTGTGTCCGGGAGCATTCGAAGATGAGGAAGAGAAGATCGACGCGTTTGTGAAAGGATTACCGGAAAGAATCCAAGAAGATATAAGTTCACACGAGCCCGCCCCCATACAACAGGCATGTAGAATGGCTCACAAACTAGTGAACCAGATTGAAGAAAGAATTAAAGAACAGACTGCTGAAGAGGCCAATGTGAAGCAAGTCAAAAGAAAGTGGGAGGAAAACGGTGATAAGAATCACCAATACAACAACAACAACAATTACAACAATAATCGCAACAATTATCCCAACAATCGCAACATCAATCGCAATTACAACAAACGGCCCAACAACAACAACAACAACAACAACAACAACAACCATCCCAACAACAATAATAACCACAACAACAACAACAACAATCAGAAGCAGTTATGCCAAAGGTGTGAAAAGTATCACTCGGGGTTCTGCACCAAATTTTGCAACAAGTGTAAAAGAAATGGTCATAGCGCGGCGAAGTGTGAGGTCTACGGACCAGGGGTTAATAGAACGAAAGGAACAAATGGTGTCAGAACGAGTAATGGCGGAGCAAGTTATGCCAATGTAGTTTGTTATAAATGTGAAAAACCGGGCCACATTATTAGAAATTGCCCGAACCAGGAGAACACGAATGGACAAGGCCGCAGAAGAGTTTTCAATATTAATGCGGCAGAGGCACAGGAAGACCCGGAGCTTGTTACGGGTACGTTTCTTATTGACAATAAATCTGCTTACGTTTTATTTGATTCGGGTGCGGATAGAAGCTATATAAGTAGAGATTTTTGTGCTAAATTAAGTTGTCCATTGACGCCTTTGGATAGTAAATTTTTACTCGAATTAGCAAATGGTAAATTAATTTCAGCAGATAATATATGTCGGAATCGAGAAATTAAACTGGTTAGCGAAACATTTAAGATTGATTTGATACCAGTAGAGTTAGGGAGTTTTGATGTGATAATCGGTATGGACTGTTTGAAAGAAGTGAAAGCAGAGATCGTTTGTTACAAAAATGCAATTCGCATTATACGAGAAAAAGGAAAACCCTTAATGGTGTACGGAGAAAAGGGCAACACGAAGCTACATCTTATTAGTAATTTGAAGGCACAAAAACTAATAAGAAAAGGTTGCTATGCTGTTCTAGCACACGTCGAGAAAGTACAAACTGAAGAAAAGAGCATCAATGATGTTCCCATTGCAAAAGAATTTCCCGATGTATTTCCGAAAGAATTACCGGGATTACCCCCACATCGATCCGTTGAATTTCAAATAGATCTTGTACCAGGAGCTGCACCAATAGCTCGTGCTCCTTACAGACTCGCACCCAGCGAGATGAAAGAACTGCAAAGCCAATTACAAGAACTTTTAGAGCGTGGTTTCATTCGACCAAGCACATCACCGTGGGGAGCTCCTGTTTTGTTTGTCAAGAAGAAAGATGGTACATTCAGGTTGTGTATCGACTACCGAGAGTTGAACAAACTTACCATCAAGAACCGCTACCCACTACCGAGAATCGACGACTTATTTGATCAACTACAAGGCTCGTCTGTTTATTCAAAGATTGACTTACATTCCGGGTATCATCAAATGCGGGTGAAAGAAGATGATATTCCAAAGACTGCTTTCAGAACACGTTACGGTCATTACGAGTTTATGGTCATGCCGTTTGGTTTAACTAATGCACCAGCTGTGTTCATGGACCTTATGAACCGAGTGTGTGGACCATACCTTGACAAGTTTGTCATTGTTTTCATTGATGACATACTTATTTACTCAAAGAATGACCAAGAACACGGTGAACATTTGAGAAAGGTGTTAGAAGTATTGAGGAAGGAAGAATTGTACGCTAAGTTTTCAAAGTGTGCATTTTGGTTGGAAGAAGTTCAATTCCTCGGTCACATAGTGAACAAAGAAGGTATTAAGGTGGATCCGGCAAAGATAGAAACTGTTGAAAAGTGGGAAACCCCGAAAACTCCGAAACACATACGCCAGTTTTTAGGACTAGCTGGTTACTACAGAAGGTTCATCCAAGACTTTTCCAGAATAGCAAAACCCTTGACTGCATTAATGCATAAAGGGAAGAAATTTGAATGGAATGATGAACAAGAGAAAGCGTTTAGTTATTGAAGAAAAAGCTAACTACGGCACCTATATTGTCATTGCCTGAAGGGAATGATGATTTTGTGATTTATTGTGACGCATCAAAGCAAGGTCTCGGTTGTGTATTAATGCAACGAACGAAGGTGATTGCTTATGCGTCTAGACAATTGAAGATTCATGAACAAAATTATACGACGCATGATTTGGAATTAGGCGCGGTTGTTTTTGCATTAAAGACTTGGAGGCACTACTTATATGGGGTCAAAAGTATTATATATACCAACCACAAAAGTCTTCAACACATATTTAATCAGAAATAACTGAATATGAGGCAGCGTAGGTGGATTGAATTATTGAATGATTATGACTTTGAGATTCGTTACCACCCGGGGAAGGCAAATGTGGTAGCCGATGCCTTGAGCAGGAAGGACAGAGAACCCATTCGAGTAAAATCTATGAATATAATGATTCATAATAACCTTACTACTCAAATAAAGGAGGCGCAACAAGGAGTTTTAAAAGAGGGAAATTTAAAGGATGAAATACCCAAAGGATCGGAGAAGCATCTTAATATTCGGGAAGACGGAACCCGGTATAGGGCTGAAAGGATTTGGGTACCAAAATTTGGAGATATGAGAGAAATGGTACTTAGAGAAGCTCATAAAACCAGATACTCAATACATCCTGGAACGGGGAAGATGTACAAGGATCTCAAGAAACATTTTTGGTGGCCGGGTATGAAAGCCGATGTTGCTAAATACCTAGGAGAATGTTTGACGTGTTCTAAGGTCAAAGCTGAGCATCAGAAACCATCAGGTCTACTTCAACAACCAGAAATCCCGGAATGGAAATGGGAAAACATTACCATGGATTTCATCACTAAATTGCCAAGGACTGCAAGTGGTTTTGATACTATTTGGATAATAGTTGATCGTCTCACCAAATCAGCACACTTCCTGCCAATAAGAGAAGATGACAAGATGGAGAAGTTAGCACGACTGTATTTGAAGGAAGTCGTCTCCAGACATGGAATACCAATCTCTATTATCTCTGATAGGGATGGCAGATTTATTTCAAAATTCTGGCAGACATTACAGCAAGCATTAGGAACTCGTCTAGACATGAGTACTGCCTATCATGCACAAACTGATGGGCAGAACGAAAGGACGATACAAACGCTTGAAGACATGCTACGAGCATGTGTTATTGATTTCAGAAACAGTTGGGATCGATATCTACCGTTAGCAGAATTTTCCTACAACAACAGCTACCATTCAAGCATTGAGATGGCGCCGTTTGAAGCACTTTATGGTAGAAAGTGCAAGTCTCCGATTTGTTGGAGTGAAGTGGGGGATAGACAGATTACGGGTCCGGAGATTATACAAGAAACTACCGAGAAGATCATCCAAATTCAACAACGGTTGAAAACCGCCCAAAGTCGACAAAAGAGCTACGCTGACATTAAAAGAAAAGATATAGAATTTGAAATTGGAGAGATGGTCATGCTTAAAGTTGCACCTTGAAAAGGCGTTGTTCGATTTGGTAAACGAGGGAAATTAAATCCAAGGTATATTGGACCATTCAAAATTATTGATCGTGTCGGACCAGTAGCTTACCGACTTGAGTTACCTCAACAACTCGCGGCTGTACATAACACTTTCCACGTCTCAAATTTGAAGAAATGTTTTGCTAAAGAAGATCTCACTATTCCCGTTAGATGAAATCCAAATCAACGAAAAACTTCAATTCATCGAAGAACCCGTCGAAATAATGGATCGTGAGGTTAAAAGACTTAAGCAAAACAAGATACCAATTGTTAAGGTTCGATGGAATGCTCGTAGAGGACCCGAGTTCACCTGGGAGCGTGAAGATCAGATGAAGAAAAAATACCCGCATCTATTTCCAGAAGATTCGTCAACACCTTCAACAGCTTAAAATTTCGGGACGAAATTTATTTAACGGGTAGGTACTGTAGTGACCCGAACTTTTCCATGTTTATATATATTAATTGAGATTGATATTTACATGATTAAATGTTTCCAACATGTTAAGCAATCAAACTTGTTAAGACTTGATTAATTAAAATATGTTTCATATAGACAATTGACCACCCAAGTTGACCGGTGATTCACGAACGTTAAAACTTGTAAAAACTATATGATGACATATATATGGATATATATATATAGTTAACATGATACTATGATAAGTAAACATATCATTAAGTATATTAACAATGAACTACATATGTAAAAACAAGACTACTAACTTAATGATTTTTAAACGAGACATATATGTAACGATTATCGTTGTAAAGACATTTAATGTATATATATCATATTAAGAGATATTCATACATGATAATATCATGATAATATCATGATAATATAATAATTTAAAATCTCATTTGATATTATAAACATTGGGTTAACAACATTTAACAAGATCGTTAACCTAAAGGTTTCAAAACGACACTTACATGTAACGACTAACGATGACTTAACGACTCAGTTAAAATGTATATACATGTAGTGTTTTAATATGTATTTATACACTTTTGAAAGACTTCAATACACTTATCAAAATACTTCTACTTAACAAAAATGCTTACAATTACATCCTCGTTCAGTTTCATCAACAATTCTACTCGTATGCACCCGTATTCGTACTCGTACAATACACAGCTTTTAGATGTATGTACTATTGGTATATACACTCCAATGATCAGCTCTTAGCAGCCCATGTGAGTCACCTAACACATGTGGGAACCATCATTTGGCAACTAGCATGAAATATCTCATAAAATTACAAAAAATATGAGTAATCATTCATGACTTATTTACATGAAAACAAAATTACATATCCTTTATATCTAATCCATACACCAACGACCAAAAATACCTACAAACACTTTCATTCTTCAATTTTCTTCATCTAATTGATCTCTCTCAAGTTCTATCTTCAAGTTCTAAGTGTTCTTCATTTATTCTACAAGTTCTAGTTACATAAAATCAAGAATACTTTCAAGTTTGCTAGCTCACTTCCAATCTTGTAAGGTGATCATCCAACCTCAAGAAATCTTTGTTTCTTACAGTAGGTTATCATTCTAATACAAGGTAATAATCATATTCAAACTTTGGTTCAATTTCTATAACTATAACAATCTTATTTCAAGTGATGATCTTACTTGAACTTGTTTTCGTGTCATGCTTCTGCTTCAAGAACTTCGAGCCATCCAAGGATCCGTTGAAGCTAGATCCATTTTTCTCTTTTCCAGTAGGTTTATCCAAGGAACTTAAGGTAGTAATGATGTTCATAACATCATTCGATTCATACATATAAAGCTATCTTATTCGAAGGTTTAAACTTGTAATCACTAGAACATAGTTTAGTTAATTCTAAACTTGTTCGCAAACAAAAGTTAATCCTTCTAAATTGACTTTTAAAATCAACTAAACACATATTCTATATCTATATGATATGCTAACTTAATGATTTAAAACCTGGAAACACGAAAAACACCGTAAAACCGGATTTACGTCGTCGTAGTAACACCGCGGGCTGTTTTGGGTTAGTTAATTAAAAACTATGATAAACTTTGATTTAAAAGTTGTTATTCTGAGAAAATGATTTTTATTATGAACATGAAACTATATCCAAAAATTATGGTTAAACTCAAAGTGGAAGTATGTTTTCTAAAATGGTCATCTAGACGTCGTTCTTTCGACTAAAATGACTACCTTTACAAAAACGACTTGTAACTTATTTTTCTGACTATAAACCTATACTTTTTCTATTTAGATTCATAAAATAGAGTTCAATATGAAACCATAGCAATTTGATTCACTCAAAACGGATTTAAAATGAAGAAGTTATGGGTAAAACAAGATTGGATAATTTTTCTCATTTTAGCTACGTGAAAATTGGTAACAAATCTATTCCAACCATAACTTAATCAACTTGTATTGTATATTATGTAATCTTGAGATACCATAGACACGTATACAATGTTTCGACCTACCATGTCGACACATCTATATATATTTCGGAACAACCATAGACACTCTATATGTGAATGTTGGAGTTAGCTATACAGGGTTGAGGTTGATTCCAAAATATATATAGTTTGAGTTGTGATCAATACTGAGATACGTATACAATGGGTCGTGGATTGATTCAAGATAATATTTATCGATTTATTTCTGTACATCTAACTGTGGACAACTAGTTGTAGGTTACTAACGAGGACAGCTGACTTAATAAACTTAAAACATCAAAATATATTAAAAGTGTTGCAAATATATTTTGAACATACTTTGATATATATGTATATATTGTTATAGGTTCGTGAATCAACCAGTGGCCAAGTCTTACTTCCCGACGAAGTAAAAATCTGTGAAAGTGAGTTATAGTCCCACTTTTAAAATCTAATATTTTTGGGATGAGAATACATGCAGGTTTTATAAATGATTTACAAAATAGACACAAGTACGTGAAACTACATTCTATGGTTGAATTATCGAAATCGAATATGCCCCTTTTTATTAAGTCTAGTAATCTAAGAATTAGGGAACAGACACCTAATTGACGCGAATCCTAAAGATAGATCTATTGGGCCTAACAAACCCCATCCAAAGTACCGGATGCTTTAGTACTTCGAAATTTATATCATATCCGAAGGGTGTCCCGGAATGATGGGGATATTCTTATATATGCATCTTGTTAATGTCGGTTACCAGGTGTTCACCATATGAATGATTTTTATCTCTATGTATGGGATGTGTATTGAAATATGAAATCTTGTGGTCTATTATTATGATTTGATATATATAGGTTAAACCTATAACTCACCAACATTTTTGTTGACGTTTTAAGCATGTTTATTCTCAGGTGATTATTAAGAGCTTCCGCTGTCGCATACTTAAATAAGGACGAGATTTGAAGTCCATGCTTGTATGATATTATGTAAAAACTGCATTCAAGAAACTTATTTTGTTGTAACATATTTGTATTGTAAACCATTATGTAATGGTCGTGTGTAAACAGGATATTTTATATTATCATTATTTGATAATCTACGTAAAGCTTTTTAAAACCTTTATCTATGAAATAAAGGTTATGGTTTGTTTTAAAAATGAATGCAGTCTTTGAAAAACGTCTCATATAGAGGTCAAAACCTCGCAACGAAATCAATTAATATGGAACGTTTCGGGTATACGGGTTTAGGGTCGGGTATGGTTATAGATTTTTTTTTTCCGGACTCGGGTTTGGGTTTGGTTTTAGTTAAAACCTCATTTGCCCGACTCGTATACCCGACCCATTTACCCGATCCATTTATTATGATTCTATGTTTTAGATTATTAAACTTTTCACCTTTTGAGCTGCGGTTGCTGTTTCTATTATCATTCTATATTTTAGATTTTCATTAATATTGCTAAGACCTTCTGTTAAGAGTTAAGACATGTTGTTGTTTGATGTTTTTGTTATCACATTCTATTTTTGCATGATATTAGAATTTGATAACTCATGGCTCATGGTACTCTTTTGACATTATATTATTATTGAACCACAAAAATTGTTACAGGTGAATGTCTAAACGGGGATCCCCGTTACCGGTGGGGAAACCCGTTACCCGATGGTTAGTTAATAAATGGGTACCCGCTGGGTATGGAACCGGGTTTGGGAGTGAGTTTTTTAAGCGAATTCGGGTTTGGTATTGTCTATACCCGACCAAACCCGACCCGATGCCATCCCTACTCCAAGCAAAGAAAAATAAATTGTCGTAGCTGCAACTAATGGTTGCCCTGCCAAGATATGACATATCTATTCCATTGATCATCAAAATGTTGTTATTGGAGTTTTTTTGAACAAAGCGACCAAAACTCAGGTGTTTATAGCTATTACTATATTAGGCTGCTTACATACAACTTATTGTTTATCATCCAGAAATACATGAGCTGCCATGGCTGCAACTCAGTTGCCTTGCCAAGATACAGCTCATTTTCTCCGATCGTAACCACTTCGAAAAATATCTGACAATAGTCATAAGTCATAAAACATTAGCCACAATTTCAAGCATTCGTATATCAAAACATCCACCATAATAACCGAAGTGCATAAAACAGTAAACGAAACTGACCGTTTAATGCAAACCACGACAACCACCAACCACACCATTGCAACCGATTTCCAGCATATTTGGTGCAAAAAAAAGAAACCATAAAGTCAATAACGTAATTTTTTTAACCTGCAACAACGTAATTACTTAAGTAAAAAATAGTAGGTATACCTTATAATGCTTGGAAGGATAGAGATATCTCAGATTGCGGTAACGATGGTTACAATGGTGGTGGCTATGACGGTAATCTTTTCACCCATGTTTGAATTGATTATAATGAATCAGAGGGAAAAAACGGATAACTGGCTAAGAACCTCGCTAGATTCAAACGAATGAGCGAAAAGAAGCTGGTTTTGCAACACAGGAAACCAAGATTTGACCAAACCTCGACTCGATTGTAAGAAATCAGAGTGAAATCGTAGAAGCCGCAAGCAATTGTACACGATTCCAAGGGATTAGTGAGTAGAAATCAAGAAGAAAGATGGGTCCCAAGTCGCGAAATCGCCGATAAAAGCAGCAAAGGTAAACCCTATTTTTTTTTTAAGCGTCGGGCTTTTAAGGGGAGGCAAATTGTCATTTTGGGGGTTTTGGGGAACAAAACGACCAAAACTCTTATGGGTATTAGTATATAAGGTTAATGTATATGTGGACAATTTTTGAAGTACTCAATCAAATATAAACATACAGTTAAGAACATTGTTAATAACTTTTTTATAGTTGATTTGGTTTAAGTAACTTACATCTTTATCCAGCAGCAGACAACAAAAGGTGTTTGTTTATATACTTTTTGGAAGATGTGAGATCCATGTTCGGTACACTCTTGTTTTGAGAACTCCGTTGATATCGTTTGGTTTGAGATTAGAAATCATCGTTACTGGTTCCACTCTGTATTAATCAAGTGAATAACAATTTAGTAACAAAAAATTACAACTCAAATAAAATCAACATAAATTAAAATTTAAAAAAAAATTAACTAAATTGAACACATATGAATATGAATAACAATTATAAAACATTATTCAGGTGGTATATCTTCCTTATAATAACCAATTAACACATTAATAACATGTACAATTCACATCGTTATATTGTAACAGTAGCTAACTTTTTGCCACATCGAAAAGCAACAAATTTACATATAATGTAAATTTCTACATGGAAACCCATTAAGCTTCAGGACTCCCTGAAAAGATAGTCAACATTGTTTCATCCAGAAATGGATTTCATTTGAACTTTGATATTCTAAAACTTATGGTTTTTTATGAAAAAATTTAGAAATTGGTGAATTTGTCTGCACAAGAAGAGATGATTACCTAAAAAAATGCAAACTCGTTTAACCTGACTATTTGGACACCTATAATGGTGATCAACTTCTTGACTATATGGTTAAATGTATGCAAGAACTCATGTAGAAACACATAGCATACAAAAACACATATCGGACACCAAACTTTTAAATAAGACTGTTGAAATGGTACATTTGTAACCACTTGTCGAACTAAACGGAAACATTACGTATAAACTTACTGTGAGGAAGTCCAGAAATTTCAAACCAATAAAAGGTCTAATAAAGATAAAGTATGTGCTAAAAACACACTGTATTATTATATAAATACTTAAACCGTGATAGAATATGTTTAAACACTAATATCAACATGTCATTTAACAGTGAATTTTTTAAAACTCATATGTATATAGTTGATTTAGTTTAAGTAACTTATATCTTTATCTAGCAGTAGACAAAATTCTTTTGCACTTTTCGAGCGACGTGAGATTCATATTCGGTACACTCTTGCTTCGAGAACTTTGTTGATATCGTTCAGTTTGAGATCAACAATCATCGTTATTGGCTCCATTATGTATTAATCAAATAAATAACAATTCAGTAACAAAACATTATAACTCAAATCAATATAAATTAAAAAAAAATTGAATACACGTGAATAACAAACTTAAAACATTATTTAGGTGTGCATATGGTAATGGAAGGTATTAATGTATTTTTAACTCCATTTGTATACATGATACTTCTTACTTTTTTTGCCCAAACAGGTAAAGTGGTGACGTGGTAGACACTGCCACGTTACTGCTTTTACCTCAGTTGATCACATAAGTTATCTACAATGGAAAGAAACGAATTTTTTTTCTTACATACGGTTAAAGAAGGGGAAAGTATGTTGAGCTTTGGTGCTATAAACCTAATCTATTAACATGTATTAAATAATACATAATCTGACTGGAAACTAATAAAATGAGTGCAGTTGGTTTAAAGTATATACCTACCGCATTCGACATATATCCTTATGACCCGTATGGGTCATAATTTCTAATTTCAACCAAAACACACCCATAACTCATTTTCAAGACACCAAAACTTCCGAACTCACTTAACTCAACATATGGGACGTCTCCACGTTGAACGTTACCCATTTTGACACTTTTTGACCACATGGGTCAAATGTTCAAATAGTCGGAACCAAGACTTTTCTTCATTTTGACTGTAATTTTACTACCGATTCACTTCCAAACGTCTAACAAATCAACAAAACGCGAATATAACTGAGCATACTCAATTAAATACAGAAATTCAAACAGATACTAAATTCAAATTCAAATCACAACTAAATAACAAAAAAAGTTAAACAATAAGAAAAAGATAAAAAAAAAAACAAATGCACTCACCATGAAGTGTAGATTCATTGCAGTCACGATGGTAGAAACTTCCATGAACTCTGTTGTAGTGCTCATTAAACGTTTCTTCAGATTGTGAACCGCTGTATTTGAAGATGTGATTGTATCATTGAAAACCTGGCCTTAAACTAAAATACAAACATGTATACACATATGAGTGTACAGAGCTGACATCATAAAACTGTGCCTAACTTTTCTTTTAAACATCTTTTGATCGAAAGATAGAATATCATACAAATTAGAAAAACTACGACTATGGTCAGTATATTTAATAATAAGTTCATGTGAAATGAGTCAAAATGTTAACCACTCTTCAATGTAAAACTACAGCAGGCTTACCTAATAATGTCAACTTGATATAGCAAAAGAGAAATTTAATTTAATTTGATACAAACTTGAGGCCAACTAATTTAAGAACAATTAATCTTCTAAGCAATCATATACAGCCAACTAATCAGCAATTCAACACTATCAGTTTAAAAAAATTAGACCACTTTCTGAAAACCCCTTTTTTAGCACACAGTTAACCATTAATGCAATCATCTAAAACTTCACATTCACAAAGATTACCAATTGATCAGAAACTATCTTTATATCCAAAATAAGGGGGAAAATAACATAAATAAATCTAGAAAATCATGTAAAATTGCATACAAATAAACATAAACAGGATCGAGACTTCACATAAACCTATCAATCAAAAATCACAACATAACCTGCTAATCAAACACCTGATAGTAATTATTAAAATAAATTCCGCAGCATCAAAATTAGGGTTTAAGAGAAGACAATAAAAGTTAAAATCAATTAATAGTACAAACCTTTCAGTTAGCTGCCGTATCCATTTGCTCCCTCTTTTATCAACTTACGCACAAACACGGCTGTAACTGTAATCCTTCGATAGCGATAACGACAAACATAGCAGTTACAGTAGTGGTGTCAGGCATCGGAACTAATAGAGGTAACGGTTTGAGGCCGATTTCCTATTATAGGCTGAGAAGGGCAAATCAAATAATATAAACCCTAAAAGTGTAAGACCCGTTCGTGATTTTAATATTTTAAAAGGGGCATTTTGGGTATTTCGTGTTGGGACCGGTTTTGTGGCTATAAATATGGTCAAAACCTTATCTTATCCTCATTTTCACATCCACACAATCCTCTCATCTTTCTAGAGTGAGAAAGCTCCATTTTTTTAGAGAGATAAAGCTTGGATTGGAGAAGAAGGAGTTGGAATCTCTTCAAGGTGCAAGAGTTAATGTTGTTCATCTCCCTTCTAGCTACGTTTTGATGGTGATGGTAAGTTCTAGCTCTTATTTTTAATTGTTTAATTCTTGTTTGGGTTAGGGTTTGAGTTAATGATGAGTTATAGAACCCATTTCCTATGAAATTTGGGGGTTTTGGTGTAAGCTTGTGGTTATTAACCCTAATATGGTGAGATTAGGGTTTAATGATGAATTTGGGTGTATTTTTCTTTGATTTAAGTGATAGTCACTAGATTGGAGGAGTATTGGTGATCTTGCTGTTCATAAGAACAAGTTTGAAGTCATGCACACAAGGTATTTGATGAAATGCCTCAAAGAGGTGAAGTTGTTGTGGATGTCTATGTTTATGATCTAAAGCCAACCTTTGATAGTGTTGTTAATCAATTGGTGGTATGGTGGTGATTTGGGTGTGTTAAAGAGTTTGATTTTGGTCAAAATTGGATGTTGACTTGGTTTGGTGTTTTGGAAATATAATCATTAGTCGTTAGTGATTTTGAGCGTTTTGTGACTTTTGTCAAAATGGGTAAATTGACTTGGGTCAAATTTGGTAATGACACTAATTTTGGATTAAATGGGTGTTTAACACTTTTGTTAAGTGTTAAATGGCGTTTTTGAATGAAAGTAAATGTGGGAAGTGATTTTGGATTAAAATGATATTTTTAACATAAGTTAAACTTGGTCAAAAGCAATATGAGTCAATGTTGCACGTGTTGGGGTTTTGGTGTAATTGGCGTTTGAAATGATTACTACCTAAGTAGTAATTTAGTGTTAAGACCTAGGTTTGGTCTAATTGGGGTAAAGTATGATTTGGGTTAAATTGTACTTTATTGTGTTGGTTTGAATTACCACCCGAAGTGGTAATTGGTTTGTGTCCATTAGGTGTTAAATGGACGGGTTTTGGCGAGCAAGGTGTGATCCCTCGGCTAAGGGATGTTTGTGTCAAGTTCTCTTTTAGAGAATGACTATTTATGTTTATATTGTACCTATGTGTGATATAGGTGATTACTTGCTCGGATTTAAGGACGAAGATCATGTTGTACATGACTTGTGCGGGCATTCCAAGGTGAGTGCAATAATTATGCATGTACGTATATAATGTATTTATTTGTGTTGCGTGAAATGTGGGATAGTCGCAGTGTTTAAGACACCACATTCTACGCAACAAGTGGGATTGTCGCTGTGTTCAAGACACCGCTCATTGGTTTGATTGACATGTGGGATAGTCGCGGTGTTTAAGACACCACATTGTCATGGGAGTGGGATTTGTCGCGGTGTTCAAGACACCACTCATGGGTTTGATTGACATGTGGGTTAGTCGCGGTATTTAAGACACCCTTTGTCATGGGGGTGAGTTAGTCGCGGTGTTTAAGACATCACCCGGGGGATTAGTGATTACGCGGTGATTAAGTACACTAATGGATGTTATGAACTTCGACGGCCTTTCGCGAGTACCGTTCCCTTGTACGATTGTGAAACAACCCAATCCGTATTAAAATCGGCCCGTAAAATTTTTTTATTTTATACATTAATATTTAGGTCCCATTTATGTTTCCAAAAACATCTTTAACACAATAATAAGTTCAATAAGCTTTAAAACATTTAATACAAGTTTAAATATTCAAACGGGCAAACACGACCCGACTATTTTAATTTCCAACAAAACTGAGCATGGTGATTGGGGATACGCTACCCAATCCTAATCAATACAAAATCACGTCTTCTAAAGCAATCTACGCGAGTCCACTAGTCCCCATACTTACTCGAGCCACCGCCTCCATGCAAATCTATAAAAAATGTAAACAACGAGAGGGTAAGGTAACGCTTAGTGAGTGAGAATATACTACATACATATATATGCATAAAATGTACACGCCACACAATAATAAACAAATAACGCATACCGGAGCATTAAAGCATAAAGGCAAGCTAAGCTAAGCATACCGTACGATCACTAAGCAACAAGCTAAAATAACAACAAATATAAGTTCACCAACGACGATGTGAACAACGCCAATAAGCTACACCCGGAGGGTTAGCTATAACACAACAATACGACAATATATAAAACAATATATAAACGTCCAAGGTTAACCCCTTAACCCAATACCAAAACCAACTATCAAATACCAAAATGAAGATTGGCCGAACTACACGAGCCTTAGTAAATCCACATCCACGCAAGACTACTATCTTCAATAACACAACAACATCATGGTTGGCCGAACTACACGAGCCTTAGTAAATCCGCAACCACACGAGATCACTACCTCAATAAGATTACTGAACTACATGAGTCATCATGAATCCGCATCCACACGTGATCCACTTCTATAAGATGACCGAACTACACGCGTCATCATGAATCCGCATCCACACGTGATCCACTTCTCCAATCACAACTCACTACCAACCCTTCGCCATTGGGGTTGTACAATCCACATCACAAGCATATGTGATAACGTACACACAAGTGTGCACCTCGCCAAAGGTGGTCAACCAAAATGCACAACCGTGCCAATTGGACCTATTACAAAAGTCCATCAAATCCACCTATATGTGAAGTGAGCTCTATAACTGAGAACCACTTCACCCGACCCTCACCCATCCTACACATACATATGCACATAGGATATTAACACTCACCTTGTCGTCTTGATGAATGCTACCGAATAATCCACAACTCGCCGATGGAATGTACCTATTCCAATATCACAATACAAGTAACACACTTAGAGTGGATTTACAAACCAACTCAAAACGACACTTGGTGCAATTTCGACCCAAATGCACCTCCAAGCACAAACCGCGCTCAAACTAACCAATAATCACTAACACTAGTGACAATGGTCCTAATAAGCCAATTAAATTCGAACATTAGTGTTAAACACTTGTCTTGCCCAATTTGACACCAAACCCCTAATTTTGACCCATTTCAAAATTAGTCAACCAAACACACCCAAATGAGTTCAAACACTTCCATAATTACTAATCATAGTGATTACACTCAATTTAAAGCCCTAAACAAGGCTAAATCATCAACCAACCCAAAACTCGCCTTCATCACTAATAAACCCGAATCCTAGTTATTATCTTCCATTAACAACTAGTGGAGTTCCATTTATGAACACACAATCAAAAGCCCTAAATTTGAATGATGAACACGAAAATGAAATTCGGAGTTAGAGCTTACCGCTAGTATCACCTTGTAGCTAAGAACGAGGAGAACAAAGTTGCCTCTTACGCTTATGATCGAATCCCGCTCCTTCCTTTCCAAATCTCACTTTGAATCAAATGGGGTTTTGAAGTTTTGAGAGAAAAATAGAAAGAAAAGGAAAAAGAAATGAAAGAGATGAAATGAGTGGATGGGATTTAAGATCCCAATCTGGCACTCACGCGAAATGACCAAAATGCCCTCGAACCCTCTTAAAATTACAAAATCAGGGATCAGCTCGCCAGCATCGTCGCGCCGTAGCCCACTTCCTCGCGCCGCGACATACAACGCGATCTGGTATCTTGTTTACCTGCCTTCTGAATCTGAAATGCTTGAAATGCCGCGCCGCGGCCCCTTCTGTCCCGCCGTGACCCAAAACGTGGTCTGGTGCCCCTTTATCCTTGCAACGTACATCCAAATAAAAATACCTAAATATCATATACGGGGAAAAACGGGGTGTTACAACTCTCCCCCACTTAGATTCGATCACGTCCTCGCGATCCTAGTCACTTAACCAATCTGAACCTACACGCTATGGTTCTCGAACAAACGTTCCAATCCGACTTCCAACACATTTCTCATTAACCCAAAGATTAATCCATTAACTAAACACACTTGCACGTATTTCTAGACGTGCAATACACACAACATTCGAAGTCTATAACGATTACTTAAAATACGCGAAAACGCCACGTGTCCTTCCAACTCCTCTAGGTAATTCTTCTCAAAGAGTCACCATTGACAACCAAATCGTCATCCGCGATTTATTAAAATCCACAAATCCGAGCACAAGAACTTGCACAATCCCTCACGTCGGGAAACTCAACCAATCTCATACCGAGATCTCAACCCGTTAGCGTACCATACCAAGTACAATGCTAAAAGTAAACACGTCCCAAACTAAAGTCAACCATCTAACCGATGAAGACCAAATAAAAGTGAAATCTCACGGATAACACTTACCACTTAACATCCCTTGTAGTGCGCAAACACGTCTAATACGCAACTACCGCAAACACGTGAGCAAAATACGACTATTGCATCACAATTCACACCAAAATGGTCCTTACGACCCCACCATTGGCGTATAAAACAACCAATAGATCACACAACATGGTCCTTACGACCCCACCATTGGCGTATGAAACAACCAATAGATCACACAACATGAAGGCTGGCCGAAAACTACACGCGCCTTAGTGAATCCGCAACCACACGCGACCCACTACCTCCACCGCATAACAATCGGGATTGGCCGAACTACACGCGCCCTAGTGAATTCGAACTACACGAGAATCACTATCCCAAAAGAATGACCGCATCCACATGTGTCATTGTGAATCCAAACTACACGAGACTCACTTCCTCAATATAATGACCGCATCCACACGAGTCATTGTGAATCCGAACTACACGAGACTCACTTCCATAATAAGATGACCGAACTACATGTGTCATCGTGAATCTGCATCCACACGTGATCCACTCCCAATTCTCAACACATGAATGGTACTCGCATTTCCCACCGGTACTCACATTTCCCGATAATGTTATACCATGCTGATATAACACTACTCCCATCACACACGCTCTTTTAGCCTCAATCAACGAGTAGTGTAACATCACGCACTGCTACACCATAGTGAATCCTAATGGATACCACTAACCATACCCACGTCATGGTGATACCGGCTCCGTGGTTCACACCATACACATCGCCATGATGCTACCGGCTCCGTGGTTCACATCATAATTCACCCGCACATACTATGGCACTACCGGCGCCATGGTTCATACCATAGCACACAAATACATACGTACGTGTACACAACGCCAACACAATCGAGCAAGAACCACCTATATCGCACATAGGCACAAAACAATAATTTTCTAAAAGAGAATCCGACACGTACATCCCTTAACCGAGGGATCTCACCTTACTCGTCAAACCCGTCCATTATCTCTCAATGAGATTTACCACATTACCACCTCGGTGATGATTTAAATTCAAAACCATAAGTACAATTTATTCCAAATCGTACTCTTACCACAAATCGATCAAATCTAGGTCCCGACACCAATTCCGGATCTACTAAGAGTATCATCCGAAACCTCACACTAAAACCTCCTCGTGCGGGAGTGTAACTCCCCCACTTGGAACTACGTTTCATAACCGCACCTTGTACAACCGTACAATGCTACCAAGTGTAGACTTTACTAACAATTGGGTTCACACGACCCATCACCACTTCTTGCTCCTACCTTGAGCATACGAAGGATTTTAACACATCCTTAAACACTTCGAACGAAAAGTGTACCACAAATTACACAAACTCTACTCTCGTAATCATCCAATTGCTATAGTTTGTCACATTTCCACCTAGTCACTCATGTACCTAAGGGTTTCTCTCCGGTACCCTAAGTACAATGTAACCGCAACATCATCTGAGTCGAATACTACGCTAGTAGGTATGAAAAAGGCACCTAATATCTCGTCACGTAGACTCCATTACCAACCTACATCGAGATCAAACACTCGACCTTTAGAGTTTTAAACCACCCGTCGAACCTCATGGTTCGTCAACCTCTACACGAAAGCAAATACATGCTTCACAACCGAACTACCAAGCCCTTACCCATTGCTTGGTAGAAACATTTCCCAACACTAAGGAATGCTTGGTTGCACCAAGTCTTATGCCCTTCGCCCATCGATCAAAACATCACCATAGGGTACTTTCGTTAGGAATGTCACCCATAACAATAACATGCACAACACAAGGCTTTTAACAAATCCAACCCCACGGAACATAATAAATAACCAAAGGACATATTTATTAAAACGAAACGTACCTTAACGTCTCCTTACCGCACCCGTCCCCGCTAACTCGGGATATTCAGACTTACGATGTCCTTCCTCTTGGCAATTGAAGCACACCGTGCCATCACCTTTTGGCACCGAAAATTCCCAAGACTTGTGACCCCTCACGCCACAATTGTAACATCTAGACACACTAGAATCTGATATACTTGTTTGTGTACCACCCGTGCTCACACTTGCACCCGTACTTGGAGCACCATACGAAACAACCCTTCTCTTACTTGAAGGTTCGCCAATCTTCGATCGCGAATACGACTCGAAACCCCTAGCCATGTTGAATAACTCTGCAAACGAGTTCACTTGACCAACACTAATCTTGCCTTGCAAGTCATCATTCCAGGTTCGATAGAAATCTTCCATCAACATACGATCATTCCTAATATACTCCGGGCAAAAACGAGCCTTCGCCATAAAGGTCTTCTTGAGAGTATTCAAGTCCATCGATCCTTGTTGTAAATTTCGCAACTCATTATGCATTTTTGACAAATCGGCTGAAGTCCAGAACTCCTCGAAGAATTCCTTCTTAAAATCGTCCCACGATAACCCCATAAACGCCTCTCCACAGACAAGATCAATTTTACCATCCAACCAATCCTTCGCCCCACCCCGCAACAAGCTAGTAGCGAGTCTTGTCATCTTCTTGGGAGGGTATTCAATAGTGCGAAAACACCCTTCGACATCCGAGATCCATGTTGTGCTTACCAAAGGATCCGGTTTCCCGTCATACATCAGGGGTTTAGTCCTCATGAAGCTCTTAAGACAACGCTCTATTCCACTACTACTCTGAAATTCAAAATACTTCCTATCCATTTCTTCTCGAAACGCACTCATTTGCTCTGCAACGGCGGCCGCAACTCTAGCGTTAAACTCAACGTCATTCATCTCGATCTCGTTTCGCATCGTCATTCTAAAGAATGCAAAACGATTAGTCCACGATCGTATAAAACAACACGCACAACACCACCCCATCTTGCTAAACACTCATCGTACATCACTTGTTAGATATGATTTGCACCCGTAATAAGGTTTGCAAGTCCTTATTACGCACACACGCCGTATCAACTTGTTAGTACAATGACCACCTCGCTCGATGATATAAACAACATAACCGAACATTCTACGCAACATAAACACATGCAAGAATAAGGTCACAACACAAGCCAATACCCTAGTTAGTTCACCTACACGCTAAGACACTAACCAAGTTCCCATTTCGACCCGTAATCCTACAAGTCCCACAACAAATAAGCACACACAAAAATCTAAGTCTAGGCACCTATCTCAAGTCACCTAAATCCCTTAGACCATGCTCTGATACCACTTGAAACAACCCAACCTGTGACGCCCCGTATAAAACCATCGTGTATGGATCATCAACAAAAGGATCATTACAAGGTCAAACACTATATGCTGTTTTAAAATAAGTTTGCATTCATACGAAAAGGTGACATCATAACCAACACCAAATGTTTAACATATGATAATGTGGTTCTACGAATATAAGGCGATAACAATTGTACGTGACCCACTGGTGGTTACAAATTCATTGTTTCCAAAGTAACATAGTTTGAATGCAAAATAAATGTTTCATGCAAAGACATCTCTAATAAGCGCAGCGGGAGTCTACAAAGCATGGCAACTACAGGGGAAGCAATCAAACCTTAAGCACCTGAGAAAAACATGCTTAAAAACGTCAACACAAAGGTTGGTGAGCTATAGTTTAAGTATAATAGTAATGTATGGTAGGCCATGAGATTTCAGTGTTTCAAAATAGTATGAAAAGTATATGTATAACCGTGGGCACTTGGTAACTAACATAACGTAAATAACACCCCCTAAAAGTACACTTGGTGAGTGCGTATGTTTACGAAGTATTAAACACCCATTAAATGCTAGCGCTACTAGCCCGAGTGGTAATGTCAAACCCTATGGATCCATATCTAAGATTCGCGTTCACCGGTTCAAAGACCAATGACTAAACGTTACCGAGCTAAGGGGAAATTTTATACCGTTGTATAACCCACACATATATAAAGTTTAAGTACTCATGCCTAGTATGTAAAACGTAAAATGCGCATGTATTCTCAGTTCCCAAAATAGTTAAAGTAAAAAGGGATGCTATAACTCACAGTGGAAAGTAGTAAAGTCGGTACGCGGGATAGGTAAGCAGGTGGTTGGTCTGAAAGGTCCTCAATCTAAGTCAAAAGTTACTAAGTCAGTAAATCGTTCCCAAAGATTTAAAAGTATGTAAATTAGGTCATAAGTACCATCATCATTCATCATTAAACAAAAAGTGTAAAGTAAGTTTTAAGTCAAGACTAGGGTTTGAAACAAGGGCTGACTTCGTTCAGTCTCCACAACCACTATACAAACTGAAATGGGGTGAGACCAGTGTCCATGGCTCCGTATATGAGTCCCCTAGAGGGTGACCAATTTCTAGAACTAAAATCGTCTTCGTTTGACCGTGGTGACAGTTTAAGTGCGAGTAGGTCAGAAATTTCAGCACAACGTTAAAAGGGTGTAGTGACTTTCGGATGGCCATAAATCCTAAACCGTAACTCGTATTAAGACAAGGTCTAAATGGAAAATCATCTAATCGAACCGAACTAACTGAAAATCATCTTTCCAGTAGCCCATGTGGTCTGGTCAGACCCAGAAAACAGTAAGAAAGGTGTTCCGGTGGGTTCTTGGTGCTTGATGCTTATCACGGTTCTCATCCTTGATGTGTATAGCTTATAGTGTACAACTCGTTGATGTGTTTGCATCATCTTAACCAAATTTCGACCATCATAACACTAGTGCAAGTCTAAGATATGTAGCACAAGTCACTTAAGAGTTATATGAAGGTTGATGAACCAAAGTTACATCAAGATCTTAGATCCGACACATACATGAGTTATAAAAGTAATATTAAGCTACAAACTTGAAAGTAAACTAAATAAACAAAATCTTAAGTTGTAGAACTTAGATCTTAGCTAGATCTTAAAGATCCTAGACTAGAAAGTCTAGATCTAGTGTTCTTAAGTTAGATCCTAAGTTATAGAACTTGGATCTTCATTTTAATGAAACCATAAGTTATGAAACTTAGATTTTCAAGTAGTAAAATGTATATAAGCTTATAAGCTCTTGTTTTCAACTAATTTGGAAGACCATAAGCTATAAAAACTTAGATCCAACACAAGTGTATGAAGTTATAACTAGAAAGTTATACTTCCATGTTCTTGAACTTACAAAGTTAACTTTTAGTTTCAAGAAATATGAGATCAAGATTAACTAGTAATACTTGACCAAATTAACAACATCACAACTTTAAAGTACTTACAACAGAAAGAATTAAACTAAAGTACAAGTATTATGTTCATTTTTGTTTCATACTTAGGATTTAAATCAAAGTTTGGATCTTAGGATTTAAGTCTACAAAACATGAACACAAGTATGATTATGAAACTTATGAACTTTAAATCTTGAAAACATTTAAATGTAGAACCATAAACTAACAAGTTTAGGTTCTTGTTCTTGGTTCTTCATCAAACAAAAGATTGAAGAAAGCAAGATTCATGGAGATGCAAACTAGGAAGTTTGATCTTTAGCAACAACAAACAATAATCAAGTAAACAACAAACAAAGAACAAGTAATTTGATGATGATGTGGTTCGGTTTTAATGGAGGAAAAAAGAAAGAAACAAAAACTTTGTTACTTACAAGTTGAGAGAAAAATAGAGTAAAAGAAGTTGCAAGTAAGTTGTGTGTGTGTGGAATGAGAGAATGCAAGCAAATAAGTAAACAACAAAAATTTTGAATCCCTCCCTTGAACCAATGGTGGCCGACGATTTGGGGTGTCCCAAAGAGGCAAGGTCAAAAGCAATCTTTCATGCATGGGGAGGTGGTGTGAGCTTGAAGAAGTAATAAAGTTAAATGGTATGGGAAAGAGGTGTAAGTATACATGTAACAAGTCTTTACATATCACTAATTAATCTAGTTTATCATTAATGAAATACTTGCATAATAATGGGCTAACTAGTCCATTAAGAAGGTAGGGTGGGCTTCCAAGTCCATGTCCATTAATAAAAGGCCAAATTCCAAGTATGCAACAATTAAATAAATCAAGCCCAAGTAATTAACTAGTTACATTAGTTAATTAAAAATGATTAATAATAATTAATCATGACCTTAAATAATATCCAAAATATTATTCGTGAAAAGTACGTGTGTCACAAAGACAAGTCGGGCCATGAAAAGTTAAATACGGTAACAAGTAACACGTATAAGAACACGTTTATTAAAACGCAAGCATTAATAATAAATTATTAATAATTAAACGTTGGAAAATCCAGGGTCGTTACATTACCCACCTGTTAAAGAAAATTTCGTCCCGAAATTTTAAGCTGAGGTAGATGGAGGAGTTGGGAAAAGGTGGGGATACTTCTGCATCATTTGATCCTCTCATTCCCAGGTAAACTCAGGTCCTCGTTTGGCATTCCATCGGACCCGGACAATCGGAATCCTGTTGTGCTTCAAAGTTTTGACCTCACGGTCCATAATTTCGACAGGCTCTTCCACGAAGTGGAGTTTGTCATCAATTGTAAGTTCCTCCAATGGTATGACATGTTCTGGTTCAGCAAGACACCTCTTCAAATTCGATACATGAAAGGTAGGATGAACTGAGCTCAATTGAGTTGGAAGATCCAAACGGTAAGCAACGGGTCTAACACACTCCAAGATTTCAAAAGGACCAATGTATCACGGGTTGAGCTTCCCACGTTTTCCAAAATGGATGACACCTTTCCAAGGTGCGACCTTCAACATTACACGGTCACCCACGTTGAATTCAAAGTCCTTACATTTAAGGTTGGCATAACTCTTTTGGCGATCACGGGCCGTCTTAAGTCTCACTTGAATTTGGACAATCTTCTCAGTTGTTTCATGGACTATCTCGGGTTCGGTGATTTGCGTCTCGCCTACTTCGGCCCAACAAATAGGAGATCAGCATTTGCAGCCATATAACGCTTCAAAAGGTGCGGCATTAATACTCAAATGATAATTGTTGTTGTAAGAGAATTCGGCTAGCGGCAAATGCCTTTCCCAAGCCTTTCCGAAATTAATAACACAAGCACGCAACATGTCCTCCAAAGTCTGAATTGTGCGTTCGCTTTGTCCGTCGGTCTGAGGGTCATACGCAGTACTCATGTCTAGACGAGTTGTGACGCCCCGTACTAAATCAACATGTACGGACCATCAACAACAGTATCATTACAAGGTCAAACACTATATGCGTTTTCAAAATAAGTTTGCATTCATGATAAAAGGTGACGTCATAACTAACGTCGAATGTTTTACATAAAAAGTATGCTTCTATGAATAGAAACAAAGATAATAGTGCGTGACCCTTAGGTCGTTACAAATCATTGTTTCAAAAGTATTAAAGTTTGAATGCAAGATAAAGTATTTCATGCGGTGACATCTCTAGTAAAGCACAGCGGAAGTCTACGAGGCAAGCAACCTTAAGCACCTGAGAAAAACATGCTTAAAAACGTCAACACAAAGGTTGGTGAGCTATAGTTTAAGTATAACAGTATGTAAGGTAGGCCACGAGATTTCAGTGCTTCAAAGAGCGTTTCAAAACAGTATGTAAAGTATATGTTTAACCGTGGGCACTTGGTAACTAACTTAACGTTTATAACCCCCTGAAAGTACACTTGGCGAGTGCGTATGTTTACGAAGTATTAAACACCCATTAAATGCTAGCGCTACTAGCCCAAGTGGGGATGTCAAACCCTATGGATCCATATCTAAGATTCGCATTCACCGGTTCAAAGACCAATGACTAAACGTTACCGAGCTAAGGGGAAAGTTTATGCCGTTGTATAACCCACACATATATAAAGTTTAAGTACTCGTGCCTAGTATGTAAAACATAAAATGCGCATGTATTCTCAGTTCCTAAAATAGTTAAAGTAAAAAGGGATGCTATAACTCACAGTGGAAAAGTAGTGGTAAAGTATGACTCGGGAAAAGTAAGCAAGTATGTAGGTCCGGAAAGTCCTCAACCTAAGTCAAAAGTTACTAAGTCAGTGAATCGTTCCCGATAGGTTTAAAAGTATTTAAATTAGGTCTTAAGGGTCATCATCATTCATCATCAAACAAAAGGTGTAAAGTAAGTTTCATTCTAGAAAAGAGTTTAAAACAAAGGCTGATTTCGGTCAGTCACCACGGCCTCTATACCTACTGAAATAAGGTAAGACCAGTGGCCATGGCTCCGTATATAAGTCCTTTAGTTGCTGTAAAAATTCCAAAACCAAACTCGTCTTCGTTTGACCGTGGCGACGGTCTAAGTGCGAGTAGGTCAGAATTTTCAGCACAACGTTAAAAGGACATAGTGACGTTCGGAGGGCCATAGATCCTGAACCGTAACTTGGATTAAGACGATTCTTAAACAAAAAATTATCTACTCGAAAAGAGATAACTGAAAATCAATTTACAGTAGCCCAGGTATTCTGATCAGACCCGAAAAACAGTAGGTTTAGTGTTCCGGTGGGTTCTTGGTGCTAGATGCTCATCACGGTTCTCATCTTTGATGCATATAGCTTCAAGTGTACAACTTGTTGATGTGTTTGCATCATCTTAACTAAGGTTTGACCATCATAACACTTGTGTAAGTCTAAGACATGTAGCACAATTCATTTAAGTGTTGCAAGTAGCTTGATGAACCAAAGTTACATCAAAATCTTAGATCCGACACATACATGAACTATAAAAGTAATATTGAACTACAAACTTGAAAGTAAACTAACTAATCAAGATCTTAAGTTGTAGAACATAGTTCTTAGTTAGATCTTGAAGATCCAAGTGTTGGGATTTAACAAGTTCATAATATACTTAAACCATTTTAAGAATTAAGAAAGCGGAAGCATGTTAATTACCAATTTTAGACTTGTTAAACTTTAACCAATTAAAGTTAAATCCCAATAAGGATCAAGTTGTGAAACATACTTACAAACTACAAGATAGATAAGAGATTATACCTTCTCCAAGCTATGTAGTTGATGATGAAGATGATGATGAAGAATAGAGCTTCAAATGGATGAAACCTCAAGTAGTTATACCCCAAACTTATGGACCAACACCTAGCCTTTGGTTAGGATTTTATTACACTTGATTATAGACTTGCAAAATTGAATTTAGAACCTCCCTAATGGCACAAAAAGGCCACGGCCTACAGCTCTACAATCAGCTGAATTCTGCAGTTTTTTTATGTCTATTTTTGCATGTATCACTTGAGAGAATAAGTGCCTCACTTGGTAGAAGTGTAAGCATGCTTATATGGAGTTGTGTAGGATTGAAAGTAACAAAAAAAGAGCATAAGATGCTCTCTTGGAGACCCCAAAAACTGCCAATTATCATGGGGTTTATTTTTATATATAAGTGTTTATTTTATAAAACAATTTATATACAAACCCATGAATTTATTTTGTTACTTGCATATTTTATAAAACCTTTTATAAAATATAACACAATATAATTATTTAAACTTATAAATAATTAAATCCTTATTATGTAAATTATCCAAATAATTTATCTCAAGTGATAATATTTTAGAAAACCGATTTTCTAAAATCCAAGTGTCGCGTATTTATTTAACGATCCAACCGTTAAGATTAAATACTTGTAAAGTGTTGGTAAGCTTGTTATTGGGTATGACCCGACTTGGATCATAACACATTAGCCACATTAATTTAATATGTCTCTCGGGCATACAAAATACCTTCAATCTCCCACTTGCACGTGAAACATAAGAAATTAATGCAAGTGATGGATACCACCTAACGACCGTCCATCACCCCCAACATGTTATGACTTTGTGCCATTCAATAACATCATCCCTTTCGAGTTCCCATCTCAAATATGAATAGGTGAATCTTTTCATTACATCCTTTTGTCCTAGATGTCATGTTAAATCCAAGAGATACAGAGTGATCACTCTCCTTTAGATTTAACTTTATCAGGCCTTAGACATCTGACTCTCAACGAATAAGAGGGACAAATTCCATCTTGACTACATATGTCCTAAATATATACCTTGCATTATACCTGAGCTCCTCCTTATGAACTACCATATTTCAGAATAGCGAAGGAAAGGATCAAGGCACAATACTCGGCAAATATCTGAACCCAATATGTATCTCAGGTCAGAGGATACAATGATATTCGCCTTTACTCAAGATTACATGTGATCAACCACAAAGGCTCCATTTAGTGAATCTTGAAAGCGGGTCTTCCAATATTTGTATCCCACAAATATCTATGAACCTTGGTAGCAACCTTGCCCCACATTCAGTCCGTGAATGTATACCAATCCAAGTTCATAATAGTCTAAACCTCACACTTGTTCCCACAAATGTGATCAACTACGGAATTTAGAATAATTGCTTATTCATGGATATAATATGCAAAATAGGAACTTAACTCAAAATAAATTAAACCATAATTATATTAATGAGTTTGAACAATTTCGTTCCGTTACAATACTTAAAACAGATCATGACCAATCACTAGAATATCGAAGCCCTAATTCACAAACATGTCCTTCATGTTTTGATCCATGTAAGAGCTTCGTGAGAGGATCCGCTATATTAAGATCTGTGTGAACTTTGCGAATACATATCTTTCCCTTTTCAACTTCATCCCTTATGTAGTTGAATCTCCGCTCAATGTGACGGGTCTTTTGATGAGCACGAGGTTCCTTGATTTGTGCAATCGCACCTTCGTTGTCACAAAAGATCTCAAGAGGGTCCTGAATGGAAGGGACTACTCCTAAGTCGTCGATGAATTTCTTCATCCATGCAGCTTCCTGAGCTGCCAATGATGCGGCGATGTACTCTGACTCTGTAGTGGATAGAGCAACAGCATCCTGTTTTGAACTCTTCCAAGAGACTGCACCTCCATTTAACGTGAAGACATAACCGGATTGTGATCGAGAATCATCTCGATCAGTTTGGAAACTCGCGTCCACGTAACCTTTTACAGCGAGTTCCTCCTCACCAGACCCATATATTAGAAACATATCCTTAGTCCTCCTAAGGTATTTCAATATACTTTTAACAGCAATCCAATGACTGTTTCCTGGGTTATTCTGGTATCTGCTTGTCAGGCTAAGAGCGCATGACACATCCGGTCTAGTACATATCATTGCATACATGATTGACCCAATGGCAGACGCATATGGGACTTTCTTCATTCTCTCTTGTTCATCTTTCGTGGTGGGGCACTGAGATGAACTAAGGAGTGTTCCTCTTTGAATAGGTACCAAACCTTTCTTAGAGTTCTCCATCTTGAACCTTTTCAAGATCTTTTCAATGTATGCACTTTGATTCAAACCTATCAGTTTCTTGGATCTATCCCTGTAGATCCCAATCCCCAAAACGTATTATGCTTCTCCAAGATCCTTAATGGAGAAGCATTTACTTAGCCAAGTTTTAACTCTTTGCATTTCCGGAATATCATTTCCAAATAACAATATATCATCCACATATAGTACAAGGAACATGATAGTGCTCCCACTAGCTTTCTTATATACACAAGCTTCATCACCATTTTTAATGAAGCCAAATTTCACGGCTTCCTCATTAAAACGATGATTCCACATTCTAGATGCTTGTTTCAATCCGTAGATTGACTTCTTTAACTTGCATACCTTTTTAGGATATTTTAGATCAACAAAACCCTCAGGCTGAACCATATAGACATCTTCCTCAAGATGTCCGTTTAGGAAAGCGGTCTTGACATCCATCTGCCATATTTCATAATCATAATGAGCAGCAATGGCAAGTAATATCCTAATAGACTTTAGCATTGCCACAGGCGAAAAAGTTTCATCATAGTCAACCCCTTGAGTTTGAGTGAAACCTTTTGCTACAAGTCTAGCTTTATATGTATCCAAGTTTCCATGTATGTCGGTTTTCATTTTGAAAAGCCATTTACAATCAACTAGCCTTGAGCCAGCAGGTTGTGTAACAAGTTCCCAAACTTGGTTGTCATACATGGATTGCATCTCAGCGTTCATGGCTTCCTGCCATTTATCTTTATCAATCCTTGATAAAGCATCTTGGTAGTTTATTGGTTCATCCAAATCAACCACATAGCAACCATCCATGAGAAACCCATATCTCTCAGGAGGATTACTAATCCTACCAGATCTGCGAACGTCTTGTGTATTTTGATCATCCATTTGATCATCCTCAACATATTCATGTTGAGTGCTAGTGTCAACCAATTGTGTATCATCTACTTGATCTTGAACCTCCTCAAGATCTATTTTCCTTTCACTATTTCCTTCCATTAGGAACTTAGTTTCAAGGAATTCCGCCTTTCGAGCAACAAATACATTCTGCTCGGATGGATCATAGAAATAATATCCCATATCATTCTTGGGATATCCTATGAAGATACACTTCGTGGATCGAGCATTCAACTTATTAGGGGCGTAACGCTTAGGGTAAGCTTCACATCCCCATACCTTTAAGTATGATAGAGATGGAGGTTTTCCAAACCACATCTCATGAGGTGTTCGTTCCACTTTCTTGGTTGGGGCCATATTTAAAATACGAGCCGCGGAGCATAGACAATAACCCCAAAATGATAGAGGTAACGAGCTTCTAGCCATCATAGATCGAACCATATCCATTAGGGTTCGGTTCCTCCTTTCGGAAACTCCATTTAGTTGGGGTGTTCCAGGAGGAGTGAGTTGCGAGATAATCCCACAACTTCTAAGATGATCTTGGAAAGCATCGCTTAGGTATTCACCTCCTCTATCGGTACGAAGTACCTTAATTGTCCTATTGAGTTGATTTTGTACTTCGTTTTGATATTCTTTGAATGCTTCAAATGTTTCGTCCTTGTGTTTTAATAAGTAGACATATCCGAAACGACTAAAGTCATCAATGAAAGTAACAAAGTATCTTTCACCATTCCTAGTCATGGGTTTAAAGGGTCCACATACACCCGAATGTATTAATCCCAATAAATCCTTAGCCCTTTCATAAGTCCCTTTGAAAGGTGCTTTAGTCATCTTGCCTTGTAAACAAGATTCACATACATCAAACGAATCCATTTCATTTGATTTCAAAAGTCCATTCTTTTGAAGTGTATGCATTCGGTTCTTGTTTATGTGACCAAGGCGACAATGCCATAAATAGGAATCACTCAAATCCCTTTTGAGTTTCTTGGTGCTAGTATGGTATATAGAGCTCGATGATGCGTCATCATGAACCAATTCATAAATTCCATTTGAAGGCGAAGCCTTGAAATAGAATACATTATCATTAGAAACATGAATATCATCATCAATAAAATTAACAACGTAACCACATTGTTTTAAGCGAGAAATAGAAATAATGTTTCTACACAAATCCGGAGCATACAAAACATTTTCTAAAATAAGTTCCAATCCGCTTGGAAGCTTCAAAATAAAATCTCCTTGAGCTTTAACATGCACCTTTGTACCATTGCCCATATAGAGACTTGATGTTCCCGCCTTATGATCACTTCTTTTGAACCCCTGCAAAGAATTGCAAATATGAGTTCCACATCCAGTGTCTAATACCCATGTATTAGAAGAAGTAATACTAAGCTCTATATATACCATATATATATTACCTGAGGTTTGCCCTGCATCCCTCTTGTCCTTCAACTCCTTAAGGTAGACCGGACAGTTTCGTTTCCAATGACCCATCTCACCGTAACCGAAACATGGGTCTTCCTTGGGGTTTGCCTTCTCGGCTACCTTTTGCTTCCTAGCCTTGTTGATGGTTGGGGTAACCATCTTCCCCTTCCCTTTGCCTTGATGGGCGGGTCCTTTTCTCTTAGCCACCTTAGGCTTAGAGGTGTTACCTTTGGATCCACCTTGATCGATTGCTAACACGGGTAAAGCCCTTTTACCCATGCTAGTTTCCGCCATTCTAAGCATACCGTGGAGCTCACCTATGCTCTTATCCATCCCATTCATATTGTAATTAATTACAAATTGATCAAACCTTTTTGATAGGGAGTTAAGGATAAGATCGGTGGCTAACTCATTAGATATGTTTAGGTTAAGACGGTTAGCACGATCGATAAGGCTTTTCATCTTAAGTACATAAGATGAAACCGATTGGGTATCGTCCATACGACAAGCATGTAGCGCCCGAACCGTTTCGAAGCGCTCGACACGCGCTTGTTGAAGGAACATCTCCTTCAATTGCGTTATCATGTCGTATGCACTATGGTGCTCGAAATCCTTTTGGAGTTCGGGTATCATAGTCCCAAGCATTAAGCATGAGACTTGAAGGGAGTCGTGGCAATACTTATCGTAAGAGGCCATTGCCTCCACATCATTCTCATCCGGTTGATCGGGAATGGGGTCCTCAAGTACATACGCTTTATCCTCTTGTTTGAGGACAATCCGAAGATTGCGGAACCAATCCATAAAGTTGGTATGGTTGAGTTTGTCTTTCTCGAGGAGAGACCGTAACGATAGGTTGTTCATGTTAAGTGGTGCGTTTTGCATGTTGTTGTTATTGGCGGCCATCTACAAAATTCAATAAGGTTCTTTTAAGTATCGATTTTAAATTTAATAAACAATACCCTTTTTTTTTTAATTGTTTTATTAAATCTTAGAATCCAACGGTAAATCAAATTTCGGTTAGGTGACCTTTATCCCGTCATGAGTTCCCTACTATGTTCAAGTGTTCTCACAAAAGGATGGCGTTAAACTTGTTTACCTTGTTTTAGTTAAGGGATTTTAAGTTTTCATTAATTCTAGTTTGAGAAAACTTTTATGCCATACACTAACATGCATTTAGTGTATGGTTCTTATGAAAATCCATTTTCATGTCTATAAACCATTTTATATATATGATCCTAATCATGATCTTAATAACCGTTTATTAATGTCCTTTTAGCCATTTTTAATTTAACCAATTAAATTGTCGTTTTGCATGTTGTTAATTAATGTATAATTTAACCAATTAAATTTCCATTTTGCTTCTTGTTAACTTGTGTGATTAACTTGTAGCATACAAACATACAATCTACATAATCATACAAAACAACCACGCATGCAAAATCATATGTTCACAATCAAGCCATATTGGTAGACATTTGTTTAGCCGAAAACAAATGCCACCGGATAAGGGGTAATTACACAAAGTAGGAGATTTCAAATCTCCCACTTAACCTTGCATCCAAATGCTTCTTCATGTGTTCTTCAAGTCTTCATCATTCTTCATCATTTTACAAAATATATCCTAATACATTTTGTCTAAAAAATGAAATTACAACCTAATCTATTTTACATACCAAATATAAAATAAATTACATAACCAAATGAATTATTACATGCCAAATGAATAAATATTATTACAAACCAATTGAATAAATATCAATCAACCATGCATGCAACCAAACACAAGGTCAAGGCTTAGATTGTGAACATTAACTACACAAGTGATAGGCAATACAGAATCACAAGTGATTGGAAACACAGAATCACAAGTGATCTGCAACACAGAATCACAAGTGATTGGCAATACAGAATCACAAGTGATCGGCAACACAGAATCACAAGTGATTGGCAGTACAGAATCACAAGTGATTTGCAGTACAGAATCACAAGTGATTGGCAGTACAGAATGCAGAATCACAAGTGATTTTGGCCAAAAAGACAAACCACCCAAAACCGAAAATTTTACATTCTACTTCATGCATGTTCATAGAATGCAAAATTATAGTGGGTTTAATAACCATCTCGAAGCATATTTCAACAACTTCGGCTCTAGATACCATTGTTGGGATTTAACAAGTTCATAATATACTTAAACCATTTTAAGAATTAAGAAAGCGGAAGCATGTTAATTACCAATTTTAGACTTGTTAAACTTTAACCAATTAAAGTTAAATCCCAATAAGGATCAAGTTGTGAAACATACTTACAAACTACAAGATAGATAAGAGATTATACCTTCTCCAAGCTATGTAGTTGATGATGAAGATGATGATGAAGAATAGAGCTTCAAATGGATGAAACCTCAAGTAGTTATACCCCAAACTTATGGACCAACACCTAGCCTTTGGTTAGGATTTTATTACACTTGATTATAGACTTGCAAAATTGAATTTAGAACCTCCCTAATGGCACAAAAAGGCCACGGCCTACAGCTCTACAATCAGCTAAATTCTGCAGTTTTTTTATGTCTATTTTTGCATGTATCACTTGAGAGAATAAGTGCCTCACTTGGTAGAAGTGTAAGCATGCTTATATGGAGTTGTGTAGAATTGAAAGTAACAAAAAAGAGCATAAGATGCTCTCTTAGAGACACCAAAAACTGCCAATTATCATGGGGTTTATTTTTATATATAAGTGTTTATTTTATAAAACAATTTATATACAAACCCATGAATTTATTTTGTTACTTGCATATTTTATAAAACCTTTTATAAAATATAACACAATATAATTATTTAAACTTATAAATAATTAAATCCTTATTATGTAAATTATCCAAATAATTTATCTCAAGTGATAATATTTTAGAAAACCGATTTTCTAAAATCCAAGTGTCGCGTATTTATTTAACGATCCAACCGTTAAGATTAAATACTTGTAAAGTGTTGGTAAGCTTGTTATTGGGTATGACCCGACTTGGATCATAACACATTAGCCACATTAATTTAATATGTCTCTCGGGCATACAAAATACCTTCACCAAGACCCAAAATTCTAGATGTAAAGTTATTAAGTTAAATCCTAAGTAATAACACTTGAATCTTTACTTTAATGAAACCATAAGCTATAAAACTTAGATTTTCATCTTGTAAAGTATATGTAAGCTTTCAAGCTTTTGTTTATGACAAAATAAGTAGATCGTAAGCTATAGAAACTTAGATATTTCATATGTATGTGAAGTTATAACTAGATAGTTATACTTCCATGTTCTTGAACTTACAAAGTTAATTTTAGTTCAAGAAAGTATGAGATCAAGATTAACTAGTAATACTTGACCATTAAACCAACATCACGAATTTAAAAGAGCAAGAAATGAAGAAATAACTAATCTACAAATTAATAAGTTCATGGTTGTTCATACTTTTAAAGATTCAAGCCAAGGCTTTGATCTTTAAGAAAGTAAACTTTAAGTTTACAACATGAACTACAAGTATGATTTTAACTCATGAACTTTCAATCTTTTAAAGCATTAAGTGTAGAACATAAACTAGAAAGTTTTGTTCCTTGTATGTTCTTGCATGAATAAGATAAAATGAAGAACAAACTAGAAAGTTTGATTCTTAATAACTAGTAAGTAACAACTACAATAACAAGTAAGTAATCAACAACAACAACAACTAGTAAGTAATTAACATTAAACAAGAACATGTAATGATGATGATGAGGTGTTTAGGTTCGGTTTTAATGAAGAAAAAAGAAGAGAAGCTAAAGCTTCTTACTTACAAACTTGAGAGAGAATGAGAGAGAAATGAAAGTATGGAATGAAGTGTGTGAGAAATGAGTGAAACTAGTGAACAAGTAATAAGTAAATTTGAAAACAAAACCTCCCTTTTACCCCTTCAAAACCGACGGTTTCCACAAAGACAAGGGGGAGGGGAAAGTCCACTAGTTACTTCATGTATTTGGCTCAAAAAAATGGTAATAAGGTTGCATGGTGTTGGAACAAGGTGTAAGTATGTAGTAACTAGATTCCTATGCATTAATCAAACTAGTTAAGCCTTGAAGTAATACTTGCATAATAAGTTGGGCTAATTAGTCCATTAAGATAAGTAGGGTGGGCTTCTAAGTCCACTAACATTAATAAAAGCCCAAGTTCAAGTAATTAACAAATTAATCCAACAAAGCCCAAGTAATTAACTAGTAACCTTAGTTAATTAAAAATGATTAATAAAACTTAATCATGAATGCAAATAATATCCGGAATATTATTCGTGAAAAGTTCGTGTGTCACAAAGACATGTCGGGCATTTAAAGTCATGTATGGTAACAAGTAAATGTAATAAAATACATTCATTAACACGCAAGCATTAATAATAAATATTAATAATTGAACGTTGGAAAATCCAGGGTCGTTACATTACCCACCTATTAAAGAAAATTTCATCCCGAAATTTTAAGCTGAGGTAGATGGAGGAGTTGGGAAAAGGTGAGGATACTTTTGCATCATTTGATCCTCTCACTCCCAGGTAAACTCAGGTCCTCGTTTGGTATTCCATCGTACTCGGACGATCGGAATCTTGTTGCGTTTTAAAGTTTTGACCTCACAGTCCATAATTTCAACAGGCTCTTCCACGAAGTGGAGTTTATCATCAATCGTAAGTTCTTCTAGTGGTATGATAAGTTCGGGTGCAGCAAGACACTTCTTCAAGTTTGATATATGGAAGGTAGGATGAACTGAGCTTAATTGTGTTGGAAGATCCAAACGGTAAGCAACGGGTCCAACACGCTCCAAGATTTCAAAAGGACCAATGTATCGTGGGTTTAAATTTCCACGTTTTCCAAAACAGATCACACCTTTCCAGGGTGCCACCTTCAACATTACACGGTCACCCACGTTGAATTAAAAGTCTTTACGTTTTAGGTCGGCATAACTCTTTTGACGATCACGGGCCGTCTTGAGTCTCGCTTGAATCTGGACAACCTTCTCAGTGGTTTTATGGTCTATTTTGGGTCCGGTGATTTGCATTTCTCCTACTTCGGCCCAACAAATAGGAGATCGGCATTTGCGGCCATACAATGCTTCAAAAGGTGCGGCATTAATGCTCGAGTGATAACTGTTGTTGTACGCGAATTCGGCTAGCGGAAAATACCTTTCCCAAGCCTTTTCGAAATCAATGACACATGCACGCAACATGTCCTCTAAAGTCTGAATCGTTCATTCACTTTGCCCGTCGGTCTGTTGGTGATACGCAGTACTCATATCGAGACGAGTTCCTATGGCTTCTTGCAAAGAACACCAAAATCTGGAAGCAAAACGGGGATCGCGATCTGAGATGATCGATAAGGGTACACCATGACGAGATACAACCTCTTTGATGTATAGTTAAGTGAGTCTCTCCATCGTATCCGTTTCCTTCATGGCTAAAAAGTGTGCAGATTTGGTAAGACGGTCAACGATAACCCAAATGGTATCGTATCCACCCACCGTCTTTGGTAACTTCGTAATGAAATCCATTGTTATCCTTTCCCACTTCCATTGTGGGATTTTCGGTTGTTGAAGTAACCCAGAAGGCCTCTGATGTTCGGCCTTAACTTTCGAGCAAGTCAAACACTTCCCAACATAAGTTACAACGTCCTTCTTAAGATTCGGCCACCAATACTGTTCTTTAAGATCGTGGTACATTTTGCCCGCTCCGGGATGAATAGAATATCTCGATTTTTGGGTTTCATCAAGTATAAGGTTCGTAGATCTCCATAACAAGGTACCCAAATTCTTCCGGCATAACATCGGAGTCCAGTCTCCCTAACCTCGAATCGAGAGACAAGTATGTTCAAATGTTCATGAGATATATTTTCCTCCTTGAGAGCCTCATCTTGGGCTACTCGGATCTGGCTATTGAGATTCGAATGAATGGTGACGTTCAGTGCCCAAACACGAAGAGGTGCCATCCTCTCTTTTCAGCTCAAAGCGTCAGCTATAACATTTGCCTTGCCAGGGTGATAACGAAGTTCACAATCATAGTCGTTCAGTGTCTCGATCCATCGACGATGTCTCATATTCAGTTGTTTCTGATCAAAGATGTGCTTGATGCTTTTATGATCGGTGAAAATAGTGCTCTTTGTTCCATAAAGATAGTGTCTCCACAGCTTTAATGCAAAGACAACGGCTCCAAGCTCGAGATCGTGTGTTGTGTAGTTTCGCTCGTGAATCTTCAGTTAACGAGAGGCATAAGCGATAACCTTTGTTCGTTGCATCAGTACACAACCAAAACCACTTTTTGAAGCATCGCAATAAACGACGAAATCGTCACTGCCTTCAGGAAGTGATAAGATAGGTGCGGTGGTTAACTTCTTTTTCAAGGCTTGAAATGCAGATTCCTGTTCGATTTTCCAAATGAACTTCTTTCCTTTGTGAGTCAGCGCGGTCAAAGGACGCGCAATCAGAGAGAAACCTTCAATAAATCTTCGGTAATAACCGGCGAGGCCTAAAAATTGGCGAATGTGAGTCGAAGTAGTGGGGGTTTCCCACTTGCTGATAGCCTCAATCTTTGCGAGATCAACTTTGATACCTTGATCACTCACAACGTGACCCAGAAATTGGACTTCCTTCAACCAAAACTCACACTTGGAGAATTTTGCATAAAGTTACTCTTGTCTCAAGAGTTCCAACACTAGACGAAGATGTTGTTCATGTTCTTCTTCGCTTTTGGAGTAGATGAGGATATTATCTATGAAGACGATAACGAACTTATCTAGGTATGGCTTGCATACACAATTCATGAGATTCATGAATACGGCAGGTGCGTTGGTTAAACCGAATGGCATCACGAGGAACTCATAATGACCATAACGAGTTCTGAATGCAGTCTTCATCACATCGCTCTCTTTCACCCTCAACTGGTGATAATCAGATCGCAAATCGATCTTAGAGTAAACGTTCGATCCTTGTAGTTGATCAAAAAGATCGTCAATTCGGGGAAGAGGATACCGATTATTGATCGTCAATTTGTTGAGTTCACGGTAGTCGATACACATGTTGAATGATCCGTCCTTCTTCTTTACAAATAAAACAGGAGCGCCCCAAGGCGAGAAACTTGGTTGGATAAATCTACGGTCAAGCAGTTCTTGTAATTGGCTCTGCAACTCTTGCATCTCGGAAGGTGCGAGTTAATAAGGTGCGCGAGCTACAGGTGTAGCTCCTGGCACTAAATCGATCTGAAACTCCACTACTCTCGGTGGCGGTAATCCAGGAAATTCTTCCGGAAAGACATCGGAAAATTCGTTCACAATTCATACGTCATCCACACTCTTCACCTCAGTTTCTAACGTTTTCACATGTGCTAAAACAGTAAGACGTCCTTTCTTCATGATCTTTTGCGCTTTCATGCAACTAATGAGATTCAGTTTCGAGCTACATCTCTCTCCATAAATAATCAGTGGCTCACCATCTTCGTGTGGTATACGAAGAGCTTTATCTCCACAGATAATGTCAGCCCTTATCTTGGTCAACCAGTCCATACTGACAATAACATCAAAGCTTCCCAACTTAATGGGTATCAAGTCAATCTCGAAATCCACACCAGCTATGTTGATAATAGCTCCTCGGCTAATTTGGTCAACTTTCTCAAGTTTTCCATTGGCTACCTCTACAAGCATACTCTCCTTTAAAGGAACTAACGACCAATTTATCTTAGAGCAAAAGTGTCTACATACATAACTTCTATCGGCACCAGTATCAAATAGGACAGAAGCTAATAGATTGTTGATAGTGAATATACCTGTAACCAAGTCAGGGTTCTCACGGGCACCCCTTGCGTTTACGTTGAAAGCCCTGCCACGCGGTGGTCCGCCGTCCTTTCTCTTGTTGGGACACTCATTTCTGAAGTGGCCCGTCTGTCCACATTCATAGCACTTTCTGGGTCCAGTAGGGTTTGTCTTCACATTCAGGGTGGTGATCTTGCAGTCTTTGCCAATATGCCCAGTCCTTTTACATTTTTCGCAGACCACGTTGCAGTACCCGGTGTGATGCTTGTAGCATTTCTTGCACTGCGGCAGACTACCCTTGTAGTTAGAGTTCGAGCTAGTGTTCGGGTTGGGGTTCCTCCCATCGTTGTGCCTCTTAGCGGAGGTTTGATCATAGGCTCTCCCCTTGTTGTTGTCCCACTTACGCTTCTCACTACTAACCCCCGATTCGGATTTTGCCTTTTCTGGTTCATCGCTAATAATTTGGTTCATTAAGGTGTGCTCCATGCGCATAGCTTCTAAGACGTCGGCTGGTTTTGAAGAGGTGACATTTCCCTTAATGGTCTTAGGAAGTCCCCACAAGTACCTTTCCATTCGCTTAAACTCCGGGGTAACCATCGTGGGACACATCAGAGCTAATTCCAGATACCTACGGTTGTAACCATCAAGATCGTTTCCCACAACCTTCAACTGCCAAAAATCGGCCTCCATTTTCTGTATCTCTGTCCTGGGGCAATACTCCTCAATCATGGCCCCTTTAAATTCTTCCCATGAAGTGGCATAAGCCTCGTCAATACCCTTGGCCTGAGCAAGTGTGTTCCACCAGGTTAGTGCGTCGTTCGACAGCGTACATGAGGTATACTTTGTTTTGTTCATCTCTGAGCAGTTGCTTACACGGAACACAGATTCTAATTTCTCAAACCACCTAGTGAGACCAACTGGCCCCTCAATACCACTAAAGTTGTGGGGCTTGCAGCTTTGGAATTCCTTATAAGTATACCCATTACGAATGGGCTGGTTAACTGGTGGGGCTTGGGGGTTCATTTCCGCTAAAGCTGCGGTTACTCATTCAGTGATCATTTCTTCGATCTGTGCTGCTGTGGGCGTTGATCTTCCGTTGTCCATTGATGTTCTAAACAAAAATTTTGACTCAAGTCAAAATCCAGTATTCAATAAATAATAATACGGTATATGGTAACCAACATGGGATCAACAAAACACATGCTAGTTAAGTAATGCAAATAGATTCAGATACCACAAAATCATCATACAGTAACATAAATGGAACACCGTACAAAGATTACACAACACAAAGTTCCATTCATTAATAAAAGTTGCATACATTCACATAAGATTTGCACAATACACGAGTGAAACATGAAACTACAAACGGGATTACATAAAGAAATCTAATACAAAAGCCCTATGGTGATGGTGGGTAAAGGATGTCCATCATGTGGGACACCTGGTCCTCGAGCTCAGTTACCCGAGCACGGAGGGTATCCACCTCCCTCGTCAGTTCCTCGACAGAGGGAGAGGCTGGTGGAGCAGACGGTGCTGATGGTGTAGGTGGTGCCGGTGGTGCAGATGATGCTGGTGGAGCTGGTGGTGCAGACGGTCCAGCACCAGAAGTAGATGCTGCGTAACGGGGAGCCTTACGTATGAATGGGTCAGCAGGATACGGCACAAGCCGCTTACGGGCGGTAACTCTAACATTCAGTCCATGTGCGTTAACGAACGACCTACCTCCGTTAACCTCCGGAATAACAGTACCATCGAAACGATACCGCTTCTTCGGCGGGGTGGAGGGTGGCTTCACGGGTGCCTCCTCAGGGTTCTCGTCGGAATCATCATCGGAATCCTCGTCGCTGGAATCGTCGGATGACGAGTCGTCAGATAATGAGTCGTCGGAATCATCGGAAGGTGGATGTGCTCGGCCGGTAGTCATCAATCGGTATCGGCCGGGTGGAATTGGCACAACACGTCCATTAGGAAGGCGTCTAGCCCAATGATTATCTCATTACGGAACGGAACGTCCCCATATTCCCCAGGAATCACAGCACCACCGAAATGGTGCTGTGGCTCCGAGGGTCCTGGGATGAGTGGAGCTGGAATCTCCGGTGGATCCTCATGTCCGTCTGAGATGATCACTGGGTCGGGTGTGTGGCTACTGGCTCCAGAGGACGAAGCGCCAGAGTCGCTGGAGGGTAAAAAGGACGGGATCTGTAAATCAGCAACAATGGAAGGTGATGTGGCAGATGAGTCTGAGTCGCTCTCCAAAATGATAACAGGCGGGATATCCAACATCTGAACAAGGAAAAATAACTTTTTCCATGTCAGTAAGTCATAAAGCAAGCACGTATTAGGCAAAGTAACTACGACAGTTGAGATCATCTATAGCAGTAAGTAGCATGGAAATAATGACAAGTATCATGCAATCGTAAGCAGATAATAGCATGCAGTAGTGAAAACAAATAGCAGTATACGGCATATAGCAGTAAAAGTAAGCAGCATGCATGCAGCAAGTTCCGCAAAAACAAGCAAACTAGCAAGTTGTAGATTAGTCCTATTAGTGAATCCTACTTGGTCCGGTCTAGACTCACTAATGCAACCTAATTCCCTACAACCAATGCTCTGATACCAAATGTGACGCCCCGTACAAAACCATCGTGTACGGATCATCAACAACAGGATCATTACAAGGTCAAACACTATATGCTGTTTTAAAATAAGTTTGCATTCATACGAAAATGTGACGTCATAACCAACGCCAAATGTTTAACATACGATAATGTGCCTCTACGAATAGAAGGCGATAACAATTGTACGTGACCCAATGTTCGTTACAAATTCATTGTTTCAAAAGTAACATAGTTTGAATGCAAAATAAACGTTTCATGCGACATCTCTAATAAGCGCAGCGGGAGTCTACAAAGCATGGCAACTACAGCGGAAGCAATCAAACCTTAAGCACCTGAGAAAAACATGCTTAAAAACGTCAACACAAAGGTTAGTGAGCTATAGTTTAAGTATAACAGTAATGTAAGGTAGGCCACGATATCTCAGTATTTCAAAACAGTATGAAAAGTATATGTATAACCGTGGGCACTTGGTAACTAACTTAACGTAAATAACACCCCCTAAAAGTACACTTGGCGAGTGCGTATGTTTACGAAGTATTAAACACCCATTAAATGCTAGCGCTACTTGCCCGAGTGGGGATGTCAAACCCTATGGATCCATATCTAAGATTCGCGTTCACCAGTTCAAAGACCAATGACTAAACGTTACCGAGCTATGGGGAAAGTTTATGCCGTCGTATAACCCACACATATATAAAGTTTAAGTACTCATGCCTAGTATGTAAAACGTAAAATGCGCATGTATTCTCAGTTCCCAAAATAGTTAAAGTAAAAAGGGATGCTATAACTCACAGTGGAAAGTAGTAAAGTCGGTACGCGGGATAGGTAAGCAGGTGGTTGGTCCGAAAGCTTCTCAACCTAAGTCAAAAGTTACTAAGTCAGTAAATCGTTCCCAAAGGTTTAAAATTATGTAAATTAGTTCTTAAGTACCATCATCATTCATCATTAAACAAAAAGTGTAAAGTAAGTTTTAAGTCAAGACTAGGGTTTGAAACAAGGGCTGATTTCTTTCAGTCGCCACGACCTCTATACAAACTGAAATGGGGAGAGACCAGTGGCCATGGCTCCGTATATGAGTCCCCTAGAGGCTGACAAATTTCCAGAACCAAACTCGTCTTTGTTTGACCGTGGTGACAGTTTAAGTGCGAGTAGGTCAGAAATTTCAGCACAACGTTAAAAGGGTGTAGTGACTTTCGGATGGCAATAAATCCTAAACCGTAACTCGTATTAAAATGAGGTCTAAATGAAAAATCATATAATCGAACCGAACTAACTGAAAATCAACTTTCCAATAGCTCAGGTTGTCTGATCTGACCCAGAAAGCAGTAAGAAAGGTGTTCCGGTGGGTTCTTGGTGCTTGATGCTCATCACGGTTCTCATCCTTGATGCGTATAGCTTCAAGTGTACAAATCGTTGATGTGTTTGCATCATCTTAACCAACTTTCGACCATCATAACACTAGTGCAAGTCCAAGATATGTAGCACAACTCACTTAAGAGTTGTATGAAGGTTGATGAACCAAAGTTACATCAAGATCTTAGATCCGACACATACATGAGTTATAAAAGTAATATTAAGCTACAAACTTGAAAGTAAACTAAATAAACAAGATCTTAAGTTGTAGAACTTAGATCTTAGCTAGATCTTAAAGATCCTAGACTAGAAAGTCTAGATCTAGTGTTCTTAAGTTAGATCCTAAGTTATAGAACTTGGATCTTCACTTTAATGAAACCATAAGTTATGAAACTTAGATTTTCAACTAGTAAAATGTATATAAGCTTATAAGCTCTTGTTTACAACAAATTTGGAAGACCATAAGCTATAGAAACTTAGATCCAACATAAGTGTATGAAGTTATAACTAGAAAGTTATACTTCCATGTTCTTAAACATACAAAGTTAACTTTTAGTTTCAAGAAATATGAGATCAAGATTAACTAGTAATACTTGACCAAATTAACAACATCACAACTTTAAAGTACTTACAACAGAAAGAATTAAACTAAAGTACAAGTATTATGTTCATGTTTGTTTCATACTTAGGAAGATTCAAATCAAAGTTTGGATCTTAGGATTTAAGTCTGAAAAACATGAACACAAGTATGATTATGAAACTTATGAACTTTAAATCTTGAAAACATTTAAATGTAGAACCATAAACTAACAAGTTTAGGTTCTTGTTCTTAGTTCTTCATCAAACAAAAGATTGAAGAAAGCAAGATTCATGGAGATGCAAACTAGGAAGTTTGATCTTCAGCAACAACAAACAATAATCAAGTAAACAACAAACAAAGAACAAGTAATTTGATGATGATGATGTGGTTCGGTTTTAATGGAAGGAAAAAAGAAAGAAACAAAAACTTTGTTACTTACAAGTTGAGAGAAAAAGAGAGTAAAAGAAGTTGAAAGTAAGTTGTGTGTGTGTGGAATGAGAGAATACAAGCAAATAATTACACACACAAAAAAAAAAAATTTGAATCCCTCCCTTGAACCAATGGTGGCCGACGGTTTGGGGTGTCCCAAAGAGGCAAGGTCAAAAGCAATCTTTCATGCATGGGGAGGTGGTGTGAGCTTGAAGAAGTAATAAAGTTAAATGGTATGGGAAAGAGGTGTAAGTATACATGTAACAAGTCTTTACATATCACTAATTAATCTAGTTTATCATTAATGAAATACTTGCATAATAATGGGCTAACTAGTCCATTAAGAAGGTAGGGTGGGCTTCCAAGTCCATGTCCATTAATAAAAGGCCCAAGTCCAAGTATGCAACAATTAAATAAATTAAGCCCAAGTAATTAACTAGTTACATTAGTTAATTATAAATGATTAATAATAATTAATCATGAACGTAAATAATATCCAAAATATTTTTCGTGAAAAGTACGTGTGTCACAAAGACAAGTCGGGCCATGAAAAGTTAAATACGGTAACAAGTAACACGTATAAGAACACGTTTATTAAAACGCAAGCATTAATAATAAATTATTAATAATTAAACGTTGGAAAATCCAGGGTCGTTACACAACCCGTATTAAAATCGGCCCGTAATTTTTTTTTTCTTTAATACATTAATATTTAGGTCCCATTTATGTTTCCAAAAACATCTTTAACACAATAATAAGTTCAATAAGCTTTATAACATTTAATACAAGTTTAAATATCCGAACGGGAAAACACGACCCGACTATTTTAATTTCCAACAAAACTGGGCATGGTGATTGGGGATACGCTACCCAATCCTAATCAATACAAAATCACGTCTTCTAAAGCAATCTACGCGAGTCCACTAGTCCCCATGCTTACCCGAGCCACCGCCTCCATGCAAATCTATAAAAAATGTAAACAACGAGAGGGTAAGCTAACGCTTAGTGAGTGAGAATATACTACATACATATATATGCATAAAATGGACACGCCACACAATAATAAACAAATAATGCATATCGGAGCATCCAAGCATAAAGGCAAGCTAAGCTAAGCTAAGCATACCATACGATCACTAAGCAACAAGCTAAAATAACAACAAATATAAGTTCACCAACGACGATGTGAACAACGCCAATAAGCTACACCCGGAGGGTTAGCTACAACACAACAATACGACAATATATGAAACAATATATAAACGTCCAAGGTTAACCCCTTAACCCAATACCAAAACCAACTACCAAATACCAAAATGAAGATTGGCCGAACTACACGAGCCTATGTAAATCTGCATCCACACGAGACTACGATCTTCAATAACACAACAACATCGAGGTTGGCCGAACGACACGAGCCTTAGTAAATCCGCAACCACACGAGATCACTACCTCAATAAGATGACCGAACTACACGAGTCATCGTGAATCCGCATCTACACGTGATCCACTTCTATAAGATGACCGAACTACACGCGTCATCGTGAATCTGCATCCACACGTGATCCACTTCTCCAATCATAACTCACTACCAACCCTTCGCCATTGGGGTTGTACAATCCACATCACAAGCATATGTGATAACGTACACACAAGTGTACACCTCGCCAAAGGTGGTCAACCAAAACGCACAACTGTGTAAATTGGACCTATTACACAAGTCCATCAAATCCACCTATATGTGAAGTGAGCTTTATAATCGAGAACCACTTCGCCCGACCCGCACCTGTCCTACACATACATATGCACATAGGATATTAACACTCACCTTGTCGTCTTGATGAATGCTATCGAATAATCCACAACTCGCAGATGGAATGTACCTATTCCAATATCACAATACAAGTAACACACTTAGAGTGGATTTACAAACCAACTCAAAACGACACTAGGTGCAATTTTGACCCAAATGCACCTCCAAGCACAAACCGCGCCCAAACTAACCAAAAATCACTAACACTAGTGACAATGGTCCTAATAAGCCAATTAAACCCGAACACTAGTGTTAAACACTTGTCTTGCCCAATTTGACACCAAAACCCTAATTTTGACCCATTTCAAAATTAGTCAACCAAACACGCCCAAATGAGTTCAAACACTTCCATAATCACTAATCATAGTGATTACACTCAATTTAAAGCCCTAAACAAGGCTAAATCATCAACCAACCTAAAACCCGTCTTCATCAAATAAGCCCGAATCCTAGTTATTATCTTCCATTAACAACTAGTGGAGTTCCATTTATGAACACACAATCAAAAGCCCTAAATTTGAATGATGAACACGAAAATGAAATTCGGAGTTAGAGCTTACCGCTAGTATCACCTTGTAGCTAAGAATGAGGAGAATAAAGTTGCCTCTTACGCTTAAGATCGAATCCCGCTCCTTCCTTTCCAAATCTCACTTTGAATCAAATGGGGTTTTAAAGTTTTGATAGAAAAATAGAAAGAAAAGGAAAAATAAATGAAAGAGATGAAATGAGTGGATGGGATTTAAGATCCCAATCTGGCACTCATGCAAAATGACCAAAATGCCCTCAAACCCTCTTAAAACTACAAAATCAGGAATCAGCTCGCCAGCATCGCCGCGCCGCGTCCCACTTCCTCGTGCCGCGACATACAACGCGATCTGGTATCTTGTTTACCTGCCTTCTGAATCTGAAATGCTTGAAATGCCGCGCCACGGACCCGTTCATATACATTATAAACGATTCACAATATTTGATTACATCGTGAGATATTTAACCTCTATATAATACATTTTACAAAGATTGCATACGTTTTAAAAATACAAACTTTCTTTACATCTAAAGTTGACGGCATGCATACCATTTCATAATACATCCAACTATAATTGACTTAATAATAATTTTGATGAACTCAATGACTCGAATGCAACGTCTTTCGAAATATGCCATGAATGACTCCAAGTAATATCTTTAAAATGAGCTAATGCACAGCGGAAGATTTCTTTAATACCTGAGAATAAACATGCTTTAAAGTGTTAACCAAATGGTTGGTGAGTTCATTAGTTTATCATAATCCATCAATTCCATAATTTTAATAGACCACAAGATTTCATTTATTCATAAACAACCTTACACTCGCAAGTGTATAAAAATCATTCGTATGATGAACACCTGGTAACCGACATTAACATAATGCATATAGAATATCCCCCGCATACTCGCAAGTATGCCATAATATTGGCAATCGTAATCACCATTTAAATCGAAGTACTAAAGCATTCCAATTTCCAGAACAGGTTTTGTTAGGCCCATAGATCTATCTTTAGGATTCGCGTCAATTAGGGGCCATTTCCCTAATTCTTAGGTTACCAGACTTGAAGGGGCGATATTTGGTTTAATAATCCAACCATACAATGTAGTTTTAAGTACTTGTGTCTATTTCGTAAAACAGTTATAAAAGCAGTGCATGTATTCTCAGCTCAAAAATATATATTATAAAAGCATTCAAAAACGGAGCAAATAAACTCACAATACTGTATTTTGTAGTAAAAATACATATGACGTCATTGAACAAGTGCAAGGTTGGCCTTGGATTCACGAACCTATATTAATTATATATATTTATATGTTTGATCAATATCTGTCTAACAATTTAGGTCAAGTCGTAGTGTATCACAATCCTAATGCTCGAGACTAAATATGCAAAAGTCAACAAAAGTCATATTGACCAAAATGTCTTCCAAAATTTATACATGATTATTATATAGTTTAAATATAGTCGTTTTATATATTTAAATATTTTTAACAGATTTTATTAAAGTAAATAATATAGTTCTTTTATTAATAAATAAAATTTTATATTAAAATTTATATAATAAAAATATACTTTTATATATCTTAAGTAATAAAATTTATAAAGTTCATTTAATATCATAAAATTAATATGATAGGTATTATTAATGTAATTATATTATACGTAGTAAAATATCTTTGTATCACATATTTATTTGATAAAATAATATTGATAATAATAATAATAATAAGTAAAAGTTGTATTATTTTGTAATAATTATTATTATTCTACTAATAAAAATAACAATAATTATATTTTCTAAAAATGCTAAAATGATAATTTTTATTAATAATAGTACTAAATGATAATAATAATGATGTTTCATATTAACAATGATATTTTTATTAAAAATAATAATTTTAGTAAAAATGATAGTTTTAATATTAATAATACTTTTAATAATAATAATAATAGTAAAATAATGAAAACGATATTTTTCCTTTAAATCAATATCTTACAATATCTTAATTTCATCATGATACTCATACTCATTATTTCCTAATCGCTTCGTTTAATAGCATCTAGTCGTCTTTTATATCGCGTTCATAATAATAATAATAATAATAATAATAATAATAATAATAATAATAATAATAATAATAATAATAATAATAATAATAATAATAATTGTAATCATAATAATTACATGTTACTAATATTAGTTTTACTTATAATAATACTAATAATAATAATAATATTAATGATAATACTAATAACTATTTGAATGATAATAATAATAATAATAATAATAATAATAATAATAATAATAATAATAATAATAATAATAATAATAATAATAATAATAATAATAATAATAATCATCTTAACGATAATAATGATAATAATAATAATAATAACAATAATATCTTTTATTAATAACGACAATACTAATAATAATAATAATAATAATAATAATAATAATAATAATAATAATAATAATAATAATAATAATAATAATAATAATAATAATAATTAGATTATAACGACGATAATAACGACGATAATAATAATCATTTTTACAAAAATTCAATTGACTATAACTTCTAAACCGTTCATCGAAACCATTCGATATCTAAATGAAAAGTTCTCAATTTTTCGCTAGCTTTCCAACGACATGCATATCACATACCTTATCTTAATAGCATATGTATTTAATTCAAGATTTGACATAACCTATCTAACGACAATAACAAACGTATAAGCATGCATAATCCTATATACTCGAGCACTAGTCAGGGATACACTAATAATATATAAAAGTTAAGTTATGAGGGCTCACGTATCAATATTGAGATTCAATATTGCAGGAAAAGTACGTAGACGCAACGGGGATGATAAACACTAGTTTGACTCACGAGCAATACTCCCGAACCATACCCATAACCTCCATAGCTATAACCCATAATTTCCTTAGCTCTATCCCGCTCGAAAAATAATTTCGAAATCACTCGGACAGCACTCCGTTGTAATATTTTATGTATACTAATAATATCTTGAAATAATACGGAGTAAATATATATATGTAAATCGATTGAGAGAGTTTAGAGAAAAAATATTTTCAAGTTTATATGAAATAATGAAACCTATTGAATTCTATTTATAATAGATTTTTGAATTATTAAAGTGAATTATTAAAATATGAATTATTAAAGTGATTTATTAAAGTATTAATTATTAAAGTATGAATTATTAAAGTGAATTATTAAAGTTAAAGTAAAGTAAAAATAAAGTAAAGGTAAAGTTTAAGTATAGTAAAAGTATAAAATTATGTATGTATAATACGCGTATAAATATATATAATATTAATTTAAATCATTATATATATTTAATAAAATAAAATATAAATATCGTTATCTTTATCTTTATCATACTGGTTAAGTAATGAGTTGTCAAAAGTGGTTCTAGATATTTATAAAAGTTATATACGTTTTAATAATAAAGTTCTTTTTAAACTGAAAACGTTTTTTGTACGTTTGAAACTAAATCAAATAAATATGATAATTTTGTTTTCCAAAACTAAATATATTTAAGAATCATTTTGTTTAAAGGTTAAAATAATAGAAATCGTTATATCATAAAACGTTTTAGAAAAGTAGAATCATATATATTCATACTAGGTTTCAAGTTTTTAAATTACAGTCTGTTGGTGAAGCATGGGATAGAGTCCAAAGGTTAAATAAACGTATGAAATCATCTTAATGAAAAATGTCGAGTTACTTAACTTGTCGATATCCAACATCTAAGTTATTTACACTCCACGTTCTTACTTATAAATCACTTTACCATTTTCCGAATGTTGTCAAAAAGAATAGATTTCTTAAATCACAGTGGACCCGTAATCATATCACAATGTATCTGATAAATCAATCATTTGATATTATCTTCTAATTCCATCGATAAACATATTGAAACAAATATGTTCGTGTAAAGTATTATACGTTTAATACTTTATTAATATTCTCAAGTTATAATATATATATATATATATATATATATATATATATATTGTAGTGACCCGAACTTTTCCATGTTTATATATATTAATTGAGATTGATATTTACATGATTAAATGTTTCCAACATGTTAAGCAATCAAACTTGTTAAGACTTGATTAATTGAAATATGTTTCATATAGACAATTGACCACCCAAGTTGACCGGTGATTCACGAACGTTAAAACTTGTAAAAACTATATGATGACATATATATGGATATATATATAGTTAACATGATACTATGATAAGTAAACATATCATTAAGTATATTAACAATGAACTACATATGTAAAAACAAGACTACTAACTTAATGATTTTTAAACGAGACATATATGTAACGATTATCGTTGTAAAGACATTTAATGTATATATATCATATTAAGAGATATTCATACATGATAATATCATGATAATATAATAATTTAAAATCTCATTTGATATTATAAACATTGGGTTAACAACATTTAACAAGATCGTTAACCTAAAGGTTTCAAAACGACACTTACATGTAACGACTAACGATGACTTAACGACTTAGTTAAAATGTATATACATGTAGTGTTTTAATATGTATTTATACACTTTTGAAAGACTTCAATACACTTATCAAAATACTTCTACTTAACAAAAATGCTTACAATTATATCCTCGTTCAGTTTCATCAACAATTCTACTCGTATGCACCCGTATTCGTACTCGTACAATACACAGCTTTTAGATGTATGTACTATTGGTATATACACTCCAATGATCAGCTCTTAGCAGCCCATGTGAGTCACCTAACACATGTGGGAACCATCATTTGGCAACTAGCATGAAATATCTCATAAAATTACAAAAAATATGAGTAATCATTCATGACTTATTTACATGAAAACAAAATTACATATCCTTTATATCTAATCCATACACCAACGACCAAAAACACCTACAAACACTTTCATTCTTCAATTTTCTTCATCTAATTGATCTCTCTCAAGTTCTATCTTCAAGTTCTAAGTGTTCTTCATAAATTCTACAAGTTCTAGTTACATAAAATCAAGAATACTTCCAAGATTGCAAGTTTACTTCCAAGTTTTCTAAATCCATTCCAAGTAATCATCCAAGATCAAGAAACCTTTGTTACTTACAGTAGGTTATCTTTCTAATACAAGGTAATAATCATATTCAAATTTTAATTCAATTTCTATAACTATAACAATCTTATTTCGAGTGGAAATCTTACTTGAAATTGTTTTCGTGTCATGATTCTGCTTCAAGAACTTTCAAGCCATCCAAGGATCCTTTGAAGCTAGATCCATTTTTCTCTTTTCCAGTAGGTTTATCCAAGGAACTTAAGGTAGTAATGATGTTCATAACATCATTCGATTCATACATATAAAGCTATCTTATTCGAAGGTTTAAACTTGTAATCACTAGAACATAGTTTAGTTAATTCTAAACTTGTTCGCAAATAAAAGTTAATCCTTCTAACTTGACTTTTAAAATCAACTAAACACATATTCTATATCTATATGATATGCTAACTTAATGATTTAAAACCTGGAAACAAAAAAAACACCGTAAAACCGGATTTACGCCGTCGTAGGAACACCGCGGACTGTTTTGGGTTAGTTAATTAAAAACTATGATAAACTTTGATTTAAAAGTTGTTATTCTGGGAAAATGATTTTTATTATGAACATGAAACTATATCCAAAAATTATGGTTAAACTCAAAGTGGAAGTATGTTTTCTAAAATGGTCATCTAGACGTCGTTCTTTCGACTGAAATGACTACCTTTACAAAAACGACTTGTAACTTATTTTTCGACTATAAACCGATAATTTTTCTGTTTAGATTCATAAAATAGAGTTCAATATGAAACCATAGCAATTTGATTCACTCAAAACGGATTTAAAATGAAGAAGTTATGGGTAAAACAAGATTGGATAATTTTTCTCATTTTAGCTACGTGAAAATTGGTAACAAATCTATTCCAACCATAACTTAATCAACTTGTATTGTATATTATGTAATCTGGAGATACCATAGACACGTATACAATGTTTCGACCTATCATGTCGACACATCTATATATATTTCGGAACAACCATAGACACTCTATATGTGAATGTTGGAGTTAGCTATACAGGGTTGAGGTTGATTCCAAAATATATATAGTTTGAGTTGTGATCAATACTGAGATACGTATACACTGGGTCGTGGATTGATTCAAGATAATATTTATCGATTTATTTCTGTACATCTAACTGTGGACGACTAGTTGTAGGTTACTAACGAGGACAGCTGACTTAATAAACTTAAAACATCAAAATATATTAAAAGTGTTGTAAATATATTTTAAACATACTTTGATATATATGTATATATTGTTATAGGTTCGTGAATCAACCAGTGGCCAAGTCTTACTTCCTGACGAAGTAAAAATCTGTGAAAGTGAGTTATAGTCCCACTTTTAAAATCTAATATTTTTGGGATGAGAATACATGCAGGTTTTATAAATGATTTACAAAATAGACACAAGTACGTGAAACTACATTCTATGGTTGAATTATCGAAATCGAATATGCCCCTTTTTATTAAGTCTGGTAATCTAAGAATTAGGGAACAGACACCCTAATTGACGCGAATCCTAAAGATAGATCTATCGGGCCCAACAAGCCCCATCCAAAGTACCGGATGCTTTAGTACTTCAAAATTTATATCATGTCCGAAGGAGGATCCCGGAATGATGGGGATATTCATATATGCATCTTGTTAATGTCGGTTACCAGGTGTTCACCATATGAATGATTTTTATCTCTATGTATGGGATGTGTATTGAAATATGAAATCTTGTGGTCAATTATTATGATTTGATATATATAGGTTAAACCTATAACTCACCAACATTTTTGTTGACGTTTTAAGCATGTTTATTCTCAGGTGATTATTAAGAGCTTCCGCTGTCGCATACTTAAATAAGGACGAGATTTGGAGTCCATGCTTGTATGATATTGTGTAAAAACTGCATTCAAGAAACTTATTTTGTTGTAACATATTTGTATTGTAAACCATTATGTAATGGTCGTGTGTAAACAGGATATTTTAGATTATCATTATTTGATAATCTACGTAATTCTTTTCATACCTTTATTGATGAAATAAAGGTTATGGTTTGTTTTAAAATGAATGCAGTCTTTGAAAAACGTCTCATATAGAGATCAAAACCTCGCAATGAAATCAATTAATATGGAACATTTTTAATCAATAAGAACGGGACATTTCAGTTGGTATCCGAGCGTTGGTCTTAGAGAACCAGAATTTTACATTAGTGTGTCTTATCGAGTTTGTTAGGATGCATTAGTGAGTCTAGACTTCGACCGTGTTTACTTGAAAAATGATTGCTTAACAAATTTTGTTGGAAACTATAAATTTTTAACATGTGAATATTATGTGATATATTAATCTCTTAACGCGTTTGATATTATGTGATAGATGTCTACCTCTAGAACAAGTCCCATTGACTCACCTAATAATAATGAAGAGTCAAATGTAAATTGGAATGATTCGTGGACTGATTCACAAGTTCCCGAAGAGGAACCGGAAGAAGAGTCGGAACCGGAAGAAGAATCAGAACCGGAAGAAGAATCAGAACCGGATGAAGAAATAGAACCGGTGGGGGAAATAATAAAATGGTTAAGTAAAAGAAAATCCTCAACCAACCGACCAAGGTTAATTATGGTCAATGGTGTTTCCGCCAAGGAAGCAAAATATTGGGAGGATTACCAATTCTCCGATGAATCGGATTCCGACGAGAATTCCGATGATGTTATAGAAATTACCCCAACTGAATTTAAAAAGGCAAAAGAAAATAATAAGGGAAAGGGCATAAAAATAGAGAAATCTAATTCCAACCCCGATGAACTTTATATGTATCGTCAACCCCTGAAGTCCTTAAGTTGTAACAATGACCCGGGAACCTCTAAACCACCAGGTTTTTCTAAACCAATGTGGAAAATGACGGCTCGTATTAGGGGAACATCATATATCCCTAGAAACTTGGCAAAACGAACCAAAACCGAAGAAGAAGAAACAAGCGAGTCGGAATAAGATTGTTGTATTCGTGTGGTGTAATATATGTAATATAGTGTGCTTATGCTTTATGATATATGTAAAAATTGCTTGTATTAATAAGTATTTTTTTTATGAATCTAACTCTTGTCTATTTTACAGTATAAAAACACAAAATGGATAGACAACCCAATATTTTAAGAGACCTACCCGGAGACATGATTGATGAAATCTTGTCTAGAGTATGTCAGAATTTTTCGGCACAACTATTTAAGGCGAGATCAGTTTGTAAGACATTCGAAGAATGTTCCAAGAATGCCTTGGCTTATAAAAGACTTTCGTTCGAAAGATGGGGGATATCACATTGGGAAATCCATAAGTTACGATGTGTTTACTTTGACGCATATATTGCGGGGAACCCAAATGCTATTTTACGCAATGGGTTAAGAAATTATTTTGACTCAATATATCCGAATATTGGACTTCGTGATTTAGAAAAAGCGGCTAACATGCAACATAAAGAAGCATGTTATGCTTACGGATTAGTAATGTTCGCTTCTCACCAAAGTGAGAACAAGAACATCGGGCTACAACTATTAAACAAAACGTTTCCACAAGTAACGGAGTCGGTAATTGGGGTAAGAAATGAGGTTTTTAGATTGTTACGGGACTGTTGGACATTACGTAACCCTCGTCCCTTTGATGACGTTACAACACGTTGTCTTATCAACGGCCATAACGGTTATGTTCCACAAGACCAAGGATGGGAAGTAATCCTAGTAAAACCAGAATGCATGACTTGTTTCTGGACGTATGAATTACGTGTCTTTATTGCCTTTGCTGAACGACTTGTGTACTAGCTAGAATTATCTTCACAACCATCTTGTATCAAATTTATTGTGTCCTATATTTCATGCTATATGTAAAATAAGCGGTATTGTAAGTTTGTAAAATATTGTATAAAAGTTTGAACGCGAAATATTATTATAATCAGTTTTTCATATAGAATTGTAGTAGTTGAATTGTATATTAGCTACTAAGTATGAACTTAACGGGTAGGTACTACCCGAATTTAAACTTATAAAACGCTAATATGAAGAAAAAGCTTTTATAAATGAGTTCATATTATGCTACGAAATACTATTAACTATTCTTAATATTCTGTATGATTAACTTGTTCCATTTGACTATTTTGAAGGAAATGGCACCGACTACTCGACACACCGTGAATATGAATGAAGAGGAATTCCGTACTTTTCTAGCTTCAAACATAGCCGCAGTACAGGCTGCGCTACATACCAACAATAACCTTGGATCTAGCAGTACAGGAAATTGTGTAGGATGAACCTACAAAGAATTCACTGCCTGCAAACCTTTGGAATTTGATGGAACCGAAGGACCGATCGGATTGAAACGGTGGACCGAGAAGGTCGAATCGGTGTTTGCAATAAGTAAGTGTACTGAAGAGGACAAAGTGAAGTACGCTACGCATACCTTCACAGGTTCTGCGTTAACATGGTGGAATACCTATCTAGAGCAAGTGGGACAAGATGATGCGTACGCACTACCGTGGTCAGCATTCAAGCACTTGATGAACGAGAAGTACCGTCCCAGAACCGAGGTCAATAAGCTCAAGACAGAACTTAGAGGGTTACGAACCCAAGGATTTGATATTACCACGTACGAAAGAAGATTCACAGAATTGTGCCTATTGTGTTCGGGAGCGTTCGAAGATGAGGAAGAGAAGATCGACGCGTTTGTAAAAGGATTACCGGAAAGAATCCAAGAAGATATAAGTTCACACGAGCCTGCCTCCATACAACAGGCATGTAGAATGGCTCACAAACTAGTGAACCAGATTGAAGAAAGAATTAAAGAACAGACTGCTGAAGAGGCCAATGTGAAGCAAGTCAAAAGAAAGTGGGAGTAAAACGGTGATAAGAATCACCAATACAACAACAACAGCAATTACAACAATAATCGCAACAATTATCCCAACAATCGCAACATCAATCGCAACTACAACAAACGGCCCAACAACAACAACAACAACAACAACAACAACAACAACAACAACAACAACAACAACAACAACAACAACAACAACAAAAGCAACAGCAACTACAACAATCATCCTAACAACAATAATAACCGCAACAACAACAACAACAATCAGAAGCAGCTATGCCAAAGGTGTGAAAAGTATCACTCGGGGTTCTGCACCAAATTTTGCAACAAGTGCAAAAGAAATGGTCATAGCGCGGCGAAGTGTGAGGTCTACGGACCAGGGGTTAATAGAACGAAAGGAACAAATGGTGTCAGAACGAGTAATGGCGGAGCAAGTAGTGTCGGAGCAAGTTATGCCAATGTAGTTTGTTATAAATGTGGAAAACCGGGCCACATTATTAGAAATTGCCCGAACCAGGAGAACACGAATGGACAAGGCCGTGGAAGAGTTTTCAATATTAATGCGGCAGAGGCACAGGAAGACCCGGAGCTTGTTACGGGTACGTTTCTTATTGACAATAAATCTGCTTACGTTTTATTTGATTCGGGTGCGGATAGAAGCTATATGAGTAGAGATTTTTGTGCTAAATTAAGTTGTCCATTGACGCCTTTGGATAGTAAATTTTTACTCGAATTAGCAAATGGTAAATTAATTTCAGCAGATAATATATGTCGGAATCGAGAAATTAAACTGGTTAGCGAAACATTTAAGATTGATTTGATACCAGTAGAGTTAGGGAGTTTTGATGTGATAATCGGTATGGACTGGTTGAAAGAAGTGAAAGCAGAGATCGTTTGTTACAAAAATGCAATTCGCATTATACGAGAAAAAGGAAAACCCTTAATGGTGTACGGAGAAAAGGGCAACACGAAGCTACATCTTATTAGTAATTTGAAGGCACAAAAACTAATAAGAAAAGGTTGCTATGCTGTTCTAGCACATGTTGAGAAAGTACAAACTGAAGAAAAGAGCATCAATGATGTTCCCATTGCAAAAGAATTTCCCGATGTATTTTCGAAAGAATTACCGGGATTACCCCCACATCGATCCGTTGAATTTCAAATAGATCTTGTACCAGGAGCTGCACCAATAGCTCGTGCTCCTTACAGACTCGCACCCAGTGAGATGAAAGAACTGCAAAGCCAATTACAAGAACTTTTAGAGCGTGGTTTCATTCGACCAAGCACATCACCGTGGGGAGCTCCTGTTTTGTTTGTCAAGAAGAAAGATGGTACATTCAGGTTGTGTATCGACTACCGAGAGTTGAACAAACTTACCATCAAGAACCGCTACCCACTACCGAGAATCGACGACTTATTTGATCAACTACAAGGCTCGTCTGTTTATTCAAAGATTGACTTACGTTCCAGGTATCATCAAATGCGGGTGAAAGAAGATGATATTCCAAAGACTGCTTTCAGAACACGTTACGGTCATTACGAGTTTATGGTCATGCCGTTTGGTTTAACTAATGCACCAGCTGTGTTCATGGACCTTATAAACCGAGTGTGTGGACCATACCTTGACAAGTTTGTCATTATTTTCATTGATGACATACTTATTTACTCAAAGAATGACCAAGAACACGGTGAACATTTGAGAAAGGTGTTAGAAGTATTGAGGAAGGAAGAATTGTACGCTAAGTTTTCAAAGTGTGCATTTTGGTTGGAAGAAGTTCAATTCCTCGGTCACATAGTGAACAAAGAAGGTATTAAGGTGGATCCGGCAAAGATAGAAACTGTTGAAAAGTGGGAAACCCCAAAAACTCCGAAACACATACGCCAGTTTTTAGGACTAGCTGGTTACTACAGAAGGTTCGTCCAAGACTTTTCCAGAATAGCAAAACCCTTGACTGCATTAACGCATAAAGGGAAGAAATTTGAATGGAATGATGAACAAGAGAAAGCGTTTCAGTTATTGAAGAAAAAGCTAACTACGGCACCTATATTGTCATTGCCTGAAGGGAATGATGATTTTGTGATTTATTGTGACGCATCAAAGCAAGGTCTCGGTTGTGTATTAATGCAATGAACGAAGGTGATTGCTTATGCGTCTAGACAATTGAAGATTTACGAACAAAATTATACGACGCATGATTTGGAATTAGGCGCGGTTGTTTTTGCATTAAAGACTTGGAGGCACTACTTATATGGGGTCAAAAGTATTATATATACCGACCACAAAAGTCTTCAACACATATTTAATCAGAAACAACTGAATATGAGGCAGCGTAGGTGGATTGAATTGTTGAATGATTACAACTTTGAGATTCGTTACCACCCGGGGAAGGCAAATGTGGTAGCCGATGCCTTGAGCAGGAAGGACAGAGAACCCATTCGAGTAAAATCTATGAATATAATGATTCACACTAACCTTACTACTCAAATAAAGGAGGCGCAACAAGGAGTTTTAAAAGAGGGAAATTTAAAGGATGAAATACCCAAAGGATCGGAGAAGCATCTTAATATTCGGGAAGACGGAACCCGGTATAGGGCTGAAAGGATTTGGGTACCAAAATTTAGAGATATGAGAGAAATGGTACTTAGAGAAGCTCATAAAACCAGATACTCAATACATCCTGGAACAGGGAAGATGTACAAGGATCTCAAGAAACATTTTTGGTGGCCGGGTATGAAAGCCGATGTTGCTAAATACGTAGGAGAATGTTTGACGTGTTCTAAGGTCAAAGCTGAGCATCAGAAACCATCAGGTCTACTTCAACAACCCGAAATTCCTGAATGGAAATGGGAAAACATTACCATGGATTTCATCACAAAATTGCCAAGGACTGCAAGTGGTTTTGATACTATTTGAGTAATAGTTGATCGTCTCACCAAATCAGCACACTTTCTGTCAATAAGAGAAGATGACAAGATGGATAAGTTAGCACGACTGTATTTGAAGGAAGTCGTCTCCAGACATGGAATACCAATCTCTATTATCTCTGATAGGGATGGCAGATTTATTTCAAGATTCTGGCAGACATTACAGCAAGCATTAGGAACTCGTCTAGACATGAGTACTGCCTATCATCCACAAACTGATGGGCGGAGTGAAAGGACGATACAAACGCTTGAAGACATGCTACGAGCATGTGTTATTGATTTCGGAAACAGTTGGGATCGACACCTACCGTTAGCAGAATTTTCATACAACAACAGTTATTATTCTAGTATTGAGATGGCGCCGTTTGAGGCACTTTATGGTAGAAAGTGCAGGTCTCCGATTTGTTGGAATGAAGTGGGGGATAGACAGATTACGGGTCCGGAGATAATACAAGAAACTACCGAGAAAATCATCCAAATTCAACAAAGATTGAAAACCGCCCAGAGTCGACAAAAGAGCTACGCGGACAGTAAAAGAAAAGATATAGAGTTTGAAATTGGAGAAATGGTCATGCTTAAGGTTTCACCTTGGAAAGGCGTTGTTCAATTTGGTAAACGGGGGAAACTAAATCCAAGGTACATTGGACCATTCAAGATTATAGATCGTGTCGGACCAGTAGCTTACCAACTGGAGCTACCTCAACAACTCGCAGCTGTACATAACACTTTCCACGTCTCAAATTTGAAGAGATGTTTTGCTAAAGAAGATCTCACTATTCCGTTGGACGAAATCCAAATCAATGAAAAACTTCAATTCATTGAAGAACCGGTCGAAATAATGGATCGTGAGGTTAAGAGACTTAAACAAAACAAGATACCGATTGTTAAGGTTCGATGGAATGCTCGTAGAGGACCCGAGTTCACCTGGGAGCGTGAAGATCAGATGAAGAAGAAATACTCGCATCTATTTCCAGAAGATTCGTCAACACCTTCAATAGCTTAAAATTTCGGGACGAAATTTATTTAACGGGTAGGTACTGTAGTGACCCGAACTATTCCATGTTTATATATATTAATTGAGATTGATATTTACATGATTAAATGTTTCCAACATGTTAAGTAATCAAACTTGTTAAGACTTGATTAATTGAAATATGTTTCATATAGACAATTGACCACCCAAGTTGACCGGTGATTCACGAACGTTAAAACTTGTAAAAACTATATGATGACATATATATGGATATATATATAGTTAACATGATACTATGATAAGTAAACATATCATTAAGTATATTAACAATGAACTACATATGTAAAAACAAGACTACTAACTTAATGATTTTTAAACGAGACATATATGTAACGATTATCGTTGTAAAGACATTTAATGTATATATATCATATTAAGAGATATTCATACATGATAATATCATGATAATATAATAATTTAAAATCTCATTTGATATTATAAACATTGGGTTAACAACATTTAACAAGATCGTTAACCTAAAGGTTTCAAAACAACACTTACATGTAACGACTAACGATGACTTAACGACTCAGTTAAAATGTATATACATGTAGTGTTTTAATATGTATTTATACAATTTTGAAAGACTTCAATACACTTATCAAAATACTTCTACTTAACAAAAATTCTTACAATTACATCCTCGTTCAGTTTCATCAACAATTCTACTCGTATGCACCCGTATTCGTACTCGTACAATACACAGCTTTTAGATGTATGTACTATTGGTATATACACTCCAATGATCAGCTCTTAGCATCCCATTTGAGTCACCTAACACATGTGGGAACCATTATTTGGCAACTAGTATGAAATATCTCATAAAATTACAAAAATATGAGTAATCATTCATGACTTATTTACATGAAAACAAAATTACATATCCTTTATATCTAATCCATACACCAACGACCAAAAACACCTACAAACACTTTCATTCTTCAATTTTCTTCATCTAATTGATCTCTCTCAAGTTCTATCTTCAAGTTCTAAGTGTTCTTCATAAATTCTACAAGTTCTAGTTACATAAAATCAAGAATACTTCCAAGATTGCAAGTTTACTTCCAAGTTTTCTAAATCCATTCCAAGTAATCATCCAAGATCAAGAAACCTTTATTACTTAAAGTAGGTTATCTTTCTAATACAAGGTAATAATCATATTCAAATTTTAATTCAATTTCTATAACTATAACAATCTTATTTCGAGTGAAAATCTTACTTGAAATTGTTTTCGTGTCATGATTCTGCTTCAAGAACTTTCAAGCCATCCAAGGATCCTTTGAAGCTAGATCCATTTTTCTCTTTTCCAGTAGGTTTATCCAAGGAACTTAAGGTAGTAATGATGTTCATAACATCATTCGATTCATACATATAAAGCTATCTTATTCGAAGGTTTAAACTTGTAATCACTAGAACATAGTTTAGTTAATTCTAAACTTGTTCGCAAATAAAAGTTAATCCTTCTAAATTGACTTTTAAAATCAACTAAACACATGTTCTATATCTATATGATATGCTAACTTAATGTATTGTAAACCATTATGTAATGGTCGTGTGTAAACAGGATATTTTAGATTATCATTATTTGATAGTCTACGTAAAGCTTTTCAAACCTTTATTGATGAAATAAAGGTTATGGTTTGTTTTAAAATGAATGCAGTCTTTGAAAAACGTCTCATATAGAGGTCAAAACCTCGCAACGAAATCAATTAATATGGAACATTTTTAATCAATAAGAACGGGACATTTCATATATATATATATATATATATATATATATATATATATATATATATATATATATACATATATACATATATACATATCTATTTATATATAATGGTTCGTGAATCGTCGGAATTTGGTCGAGGTTATAATGAATGTATGAACACAGTTTAAAATTCTTGAGATTTAACTTAACATACTTTGCTTATCGTGTCGGAATAATATAATGATAAAGTTTAAATTTGGTTGGAAATTTCCGGGTTGTCACAGTACCTACCCGTTAAAGAAATTTCATCCCGAAATTTGAATGGGATGGTCATGGCTGACAATAAGTATGTTTTCATGACGTATACGAGTTGGAAATTAGAGTTTTATTATCATCAAGTAATATAGATAAAGCAATTTGATTTTTGTGAAGAGTACGAGTGAAGTTATCACAAAAGAGTGAAACGTGTAAGCGTAGATTCATCATATCTTTTGACGTAGATGGGTTGATTTCCGGAGTTCAAGAGATTTGGAGAAAATCTTCGTAATAAGATTTGATTCTTCGGTAATTAAGGAAATTTAGGATCCGCTTTAAATTTGATCATCTGTTTTGATTGCTCTGTCGGATATTTTACTATAAATCCACCCTCTTCGTTTCCTTATTCTCACAGCTCACACCTTCTATTCTTCCTTCCTCAATTCATATTTTAAAACATTCGTTAATATGCTCCATCCCGTTCTGATCCTTGATATACTCCTAATTTTCATATCTGTCATTCTTCTCTTTCATCTACCACCAGAGGATTTTATTTATTTTTACTATTACCTTGGGGTTATAGTAATTTTAATTCTCCCGTGCCTTTACTTGGCGATACGTATTGATATGCACGGTTTGTAATTTATGTGTTGTTGTCGAGCTTTATATTTTCTTTTATATTCAAGAGTTCTATACTTTTGTCTCCTCTTCCCGACTTCAAGTCAAGCGAATAATGGTCCAGAATTCGTAGGTATGGATTTTGAAATGAACATAGTTAATGTTCTAAGAAGGGAATTGTAATGGCACGATCTTGATTTGTCAAATTACCAGAATACCTCGGAAAAGGCCGAATCATCAAGGAAAATATTTTCTTGATATATTTAGAGTTTAAGTAGAATACAAGAGTCGTGTAACATGGCACATAATGATGTTATGATCTGTGAATCATCACGATTCATTTAGAAACTCAGCATGACTTACTGTAATATAATCACGTTGATCAAGTGTCATTATATTATACTAACTCATGCTTCAGTTCCCAACACTACTTCAAAAACATTCATAATTTAAACTCGAAGGTTTACAGAATATAGAAACTAAACAGTTTCCTTTTTGATGTAATACAGATAGCATAAAGAGATAAATGATTTCAGATAAGAATAGTTATGGAAATATCTTCAGAAATATGGAAGATATTTATAATAAAAGATTAGAATATCTAAGATCAGAGGATGATGAAGAATATTGTCCGCAAGAGTTTTAAAGTAAGGAGTAAGATATTCACTAAAGACTTCAGTAGACACTTAATCATTTGGATTCTTTGAAGGCAGGTTTAGTCTTTGTGATTTGTCCACAGCCTCTTTCATAGTTTGCTCAATCCATTTTTCAGTTCCAAACCTTTTCTTTTTCTGAGCTTTTGCCAACACACTACTCTTTATCATCAACTTTTTACTGTTAAGGTCGTTTATAGTTTTTTCTGCTTCATCAGCATTTCAAGAACTAGTTCGCAGTTCAGGGTGTTTTTCAGAAACTTCACATTCGCAGTATGTAAGTCCAGGAGATAGACGTTATATGTATAACTGTTGGCGTCGACATGCTGCGAGATTTTAAAATACTGATTGCTATTTCCCAATGATTTGTATGGCAATTCTCGTTACAAGATGCAGATAGGTAAATGATGGGGTTTTGATAATTATAATGATTTTTCAGAAAATCAAAAATCAGTGAAGTTGTTGGTAAGTTTATTGCTAATGTGATGGAACATAAATGGTTCCCCGGTAACGATGGCGAAAGGGCAACGTATATATCAAGGTTATAATGAGGTTGTTTCGACTGAAAAGTCGAAGTTGACTTGCTGGAGCTGTGACAAAACTGACTACTTTGGAAAGGAATTGAAAAGTCATTTTAGCTAATAAATGCCAAAGGGTCTGACACGGATACGTGTTAAACTATGACTTTGGTTTTATAAGTTTTTCAGGTACATAACTGTGGGTAACATTTGGTTGGATCATCATCTCGATTGTTCATTATTTGAAGTGTCTTCAGGAATTTCGGAGGGTTTGAACACAGATTGTAATCGTTAATATACATATGATGTTCTAGCACAGTTTTGAAGTCAAAATATAACTTGGAAAGATATAGGAATCTAAGAGTGATGATACTGGTCATATTTCGAATTGAATTCTGCGATTTCAAGATCAGCATATGTAATTGAATTTAAATGAGTATGGTTGTTTTGATTTTTATAAAAGAATATGTATTGTTGAGAAAATAGTGTGTATAGTTGTTGATTGCTGAATCAGATTCGAAGAATGTACCATATTAATTGTGAATTTATATATCTCTCGGGTATTATCTACCCGTTAAAGATTTTTTTCACAATTAATATTTTGTACAAAAGAATTTTATTACAGTCTTTACGAAAATATATATGTGTATATTTTATTTAGATGTAACATAGATTTAATGAGTTAATATTAAATTAAACTCATCTGATTTATGGTTGAAACTAGAATTGAGTAATCCCTAAAACTTTAGAAATTACATAAGTATTTCTTCAATAATATTATGAATCAATGCTTCGTTATTTGTTGATACATGATGCTGGTTTTTGTGAAATTCTTGTGAACTTCGCCAGGTACGAATGATGTTATTTGGAAAGTTTCGAGTACATCGATGATGAAAGTGTAAAATCAAACATATATTTAAATAATACACTTGGTTTATTATGAGTTGGAATTTATTGAATTGAGACAGAAATTGTAGCTAACGATGGTTAAGTTGCGGACGAAGGACGTACCTCATTGCATATTAGTAATATGAATTAACCGAGTAGTTAAGATTCACACATAATAGCTTAGTATGGAAAGAATTATTTTGATCTCAAAATTTATATATATATAAAATATACATATAATTTCTTCAGAGGGAGTGAGTTAATACTTCATAACTCGTTGATACAATATACGCGTTATTGATTCGTAATGATGTCCATAGTGATTCTTGAACTGACGGAGTTTGTGATGTTATAGGTGCTGTTGATTCTGATGATACTGACGGCACTGACTGTGATGGTGATGCTACGGTACTGTTGATGCTGTTGGTAAAACAAGTCTAGCTTATAAATCACACATCATTCTTGTTAGGGTTTCTACCCTTCCTTCTATCATTTCGATTCACTCGTCTGATTTATGGTTAGGGTTAGAATAGATAATCTCTAAGACTTTAGAGATTACATAATCGCCGCGGAGTGTTTCTCCAATGAAGTAATGAATCAACACTTCATCGTTTGTTGTTGTTGGTATTCCTTGGTATCTACAGGGCGTATGACATTGGTGCTCGTGGGACAGATTGTAAAGTTGAGGTTTATGACGCGGTTGTGGTTGGGGGTGGTAATGGTACTGTTGGCATTGATGATGGTAGTACTGGTTATGCTGCTGGTGCTGCTGCTGGTGTTTGTAACCTTTGCACCATTCTCCAAAGCCACTACCCGAGCGCGAAGCTCGTTGACTTCTTCTATTACACCGGGGTGATTGTCGGTTCGGACGAGCGGATAAATAAAATCTAGAATTTGATGTAGTATATAATCGTGACGAGATACTCTGGAAATGAGAGAGAAAATGGTGTTTCGTACAGGTTCGCCGGTAAGTGCTTCAGGTTCTTCGCCAAGAGGGCAATGTGGTTGATGGAAAGGATCGCCTTCTTCTTGTCTCCAATGATTGAGGAGGCTACGAACCCATCCCCAATTCATCCAAAATAGATGATGGCTGATTGGTTGATCCATTCCAGTCACACTGCTTTCGGAGCTTGAGTGGGATTCCATATCGGAATTCGAGGGACTTGAACTAATCACGGATTCCATTTCGTACAATTGAATAAATGATTTTGTTCTTTTTATATGAAATGATTTTCGGCTATCGGATGATATTCTAATTACACAGAATATATATATATATATATATATATATATATATATATATATATATATATATATATATATATATATATATATATATATATATAGAGTAAAAGATTTTGTAGATTACGGAGGAATTTACGGAATATGTCAGGCAAAGTTTACAGTAACAGATACGCAAAGATATGAATTAGCAGATACTCTAAGATATAAATTTTCTCTATACACTATTCATGCAATCAATGTAATAAGATGTGTCTAGACTAAGAATGATAAGCAGGTAATTTCCGACAAAAATGATATGCAAAACTTTTGACATGCAGACACGGTCGAAGTCCAGACTCACTAATGCATCCTAACGACTTATCAGTTAGACACACTAATGCAGACCTGGTTTGCTAAGACCACCGCTCTGATACCAACTAAAAGGACCCGTTCATATACATTATAAACGATTCACAATAGTTGATTACATTGCGAGGTATTTGACCTCTATATCATACATTTTACAAACATTGCATTCGTTTTTAAAAGACAAACTTTCTTTACATCTAAAGTTGACGGCATGCATATCATTTCATAATACATCCAACTATAATTGACTTAATAATAATATTGATGAACTCAATGACTCGAATGCAACGTCTTTCGAAATATGCCATGAATGACTCCAAGTAATATCTTTAAAATGAGCTAATGCACAGCAGAAGATTTCTTTAATACCTGAGAATAAACATGCTTTAAAGTGTCAATCAAAAGGTTGGTGAGTTCATTAGTTTATCATGATCCATCAATTCCATAATTTTAATAGACCACAAGATTTCATTTATTCATAAATAACCTTACACTCGCAAGTGTATAAAAATTATTTGTATGATGAACACCTGGTAACCGATATTAACATAATGCATATAGAATATCCCCCGCATACTCACAAGTATGCCATAATATTGGCAATCGCAATCACCATTTAAATCGAAGTACTAAAGCATTCCAATTTCCAGAATGGGGTTTGTTAGGCCCATAGATCTATCTTTAGGATTCGCATCAATGAGGGGCCATTTCCCTAATTCTTAGGTTACCAGACTTGAAGGGGCGATATTCGGTTTAATAATCCAACCATACAATGTAGTTTTAAGTACTTGTGTCTATTTCGTAAAACAGTTATAAAAGCAGTGCATGTATTCTCAGCCCAAAAATATATATTGCAAAAGCATTTAAAAAGGGAGCAAATGAAACTCACAATACTGTATTTTGTAGTAAAAATACATATGACGTCATTGAACAAGTGCAAGGTTGGCCTTAGATTCACGAACCTATATTAATTATATATATTTATATATTTGATCAATATTTGTCTAACAATTTAGGTCAAGTCGTAGTGTATCACAATCCTAATGCTCGAGACTAAATATGCAAAAGTCAACAAAAGTCATATTGACCAAAATGTCTTCCAAAATTTATACATGATTATTATATAGTTTAAATATAGTCGTTTTATATATTTAAATATTTTTAACATATTTCATTAAATTAAATAATATAGTTCTTTTATTAATAAATAAAATTTTATATTAAAATTTATATAATAAAAATATACTTTTATATATCTTAAGTAATAAAATTTATAAAGTTCATTTAATATCATAAAAATAATATGATAGGTATTATTAATGTAATTATATTATACGTAGTAAAATATCTTTGTATCACATATTTATTTGATAAAATAATATTGATAATAATAATAATAAGTAAAAGTTGTATTATTTTGTAATAATTATTATTATTCTACTAATAAAAATAACAATAATTATATTTTCTAAAAATGATAAAATGATAATTTTTAATAATAATAGTACTAAAATGATAATAATAATGATGTTTCATATTAACAATGATATTTTTATTAAAAATAATAATTTTAGTAAAAATGATAGTTTTAATATTAATAATACTTTTAATAATAATAATAGTAAAATAATGAAAACGATATTTTTCCTTTAAATCATTATCTTACAATATCTAAATTTCATCATGATACTCATACTCATTATTTCATAATCGCTTCGTTTAATAGCTTTTAGTCGTCTTTTATATCGCGTTCATATTAATAATTATATTAGTAATCATAATAATTAGATGTTACTAATATTAGTTTTAATTATAATAATACTAATAATAATAATAATATTAATGATAATACTAATAACTATTTGAATGATAATAATAATAATAATAATAATAATAATAATAATAATAATAATAATAATCATCTTAACGATAATAATGATAATAATAATAATAATAAAAATAACAATAATATCTTTTATTAATAACGATAATAATAATAATAATAATAATAATAATAATAATAATAATAATAATAATAATAATAATAATAATAATAATAATAATAATTAGATTATAACGACGATAATAACGACGATAATAATAATCATTTTTACAAAAATTCAATTGACTATAACTTCTAAACCGTTCATCGAAACCATTCTATATCTAAATGAAAAGTTCTCAATTTTTCGCTAGCTTTCCAACGACATGCATATCATATACCTTATCTTAATAGCATATGTATTTAATTCAAGATTCGACATAACCTATCTAATGACAATAACGAACGTATAAGCATGCATAATCCTATATACTCGAGCACTAGTCAGGGATACACTAATAATATATAAAAGTTAAGTTATGAGGGCTCACGTATCAATATTGAGATTCAATATTGCAGGAAAAGTACGTAGACGCAACAGGGATGATAAACACTAGTTTGACACATGAGCAATACTCCCGAACCATACCCATAACCTCCATAGCTTTAACCCATAATTTCCTTAGCTTTATCCCGCTCGAAAAATAATTTCGAAATCACTCGGACAGCACTCCGTTGTAATATTTTATGTATACTAATAATATCTTGAAATAATACGGAGTAAATATATATATGTAAATCGATTGAGAGAGTTTAGAGGAAAAAAAATTTCAATTTTCTATGAAATAATGAAACCTATTGAATTCTTTTTATAATAGATTTTTGAATTATTAAAGTGAATTATTAAAGTATGAATTATTAAAGTAAATTATTAAAATATGAATTATTAAAGTGAATTATTAAAGTATGAATTATTAAAGTAAATTATTAAAGTTAAAGTAAAGTAAAAATAAAGTAAAGGTAAAGTTTAAGTATAGTAAAAGTATAAAATTATGTACGTATAATACGCGTATAAATATATATAATATTAATTTAAATTGTTATATATATTTAATAAAATAAAATATAAATATCGTTATCTTTATCATACTGGTTAAGTAATGAGTTGTCAAAAGTGGTTCTAGATATTTATAAAAGTTATATACGTTTTAATAATAAAGTTCTTTTTAAACTGAAAACGTTTTTTGTACGTTTGAAACTAAATCAAATAAATATGATAATTTTGTTTTCCAAAACTAAATATATTTAAGAATCATTTTGTTTAAAGGTTAAAATAATGGAAATCGTTATATCATAAAATGTTTTAGAAAAGTAGAATCATATATATTCATACTAGGTTTCAAGTTTTTAAATTAAGTCTGTTGGTGAAGCATGGGATAAAGTCCAAAGGTTAAATAAACGTATGAAATCATCTTAATGAAAAATGTCGAGTTACTTAACTTGTCGATATCCAACATCTAAGTTATTTACACTCCATGTTCTTACTTATAAATCACTTTACCATTTTCCAAATGTTGTCAAAAAGAATAGATTTTTTAAATCACAGTGGACCTGTAATCATATCACAATGTATCTGATAAATCAATCATTTGATATTATCTTCTAATTCCATCGATAAACATATTGAAACAAATACGTTCGTGTAAAGTATTATACGTTTAATACTTTATTAATATTCTCAAGTTATAATATATATATATAAATAATATATATATATATATATATATATATATATATATATATATATATATATATATATATATATATATATATATATATATATATATATACATATCTATTTATATATAACGGTTCGTGAATCGTCGAAATTTGGTCGAGGTTTTAATGAATGTATGAACACAGTTTAAAATTCTTGAGATTTAACTTAACAAACTTTGCTTATCGTGTCGAAATAATATAAAGATAAAGTTTAAATTTGGTTGGAAATTTCTGGGTTGTCACAAACTATATGCTATTGGTGTTGCTAGCTTATTGTGAATTGCGGATATTAGTTTATGCATGATATTTGCGTGGTTGTTGAATTGCTAGCTTGTATGCGGTATTGTGTAAGTGATTGCAAGTAAGTAGATTATATATGTATATGTATAATTATTGCATTCATTAAGCGTTAGCTTACCCTCTCGTTATTTACCTTTTTACAGGTATTGTGATTGTGAAGCTAGCTAGTTGTTAGAATAGAAGCGCAGGAGCACTTGGGCTCGATGGGGTAGCTTTCGAATATTTGGACGCGGTTTGGGGATTTGGTAGCCCCTGGGATTATGCTCTTGGTATCGGGTTGGGTTGTAGAGTCCTAACTCGTCTAAATGTATATTTGGTTCGAAATTACACCGTTTGGTTGTATGGGTTGTTAAAACCTTTTTGTAAACTCAAATAGATCAAAAGTTTCACCTGGAAGTTTTAATGAGAAATGTGTCACCTGAAAGTTTAGTGTCGCCTGAAAGTTCACCTGAAAGTTTAGTGTCACCTGAAAGTTTAGCGTCACCTGAAAGTCTACCTGAAAGTTCACCTGAAAGTTCACCTGGAAGTTTACCTGGAAGTTTACCTGAAAGTTATTTAAAAAAAAATGCTTCATTTTTGGTAAACGGTTTTGGGGTCATTACAAAAAGAAATTGTCAGCATGAAGAAAACATCACCAGAAAAAGTGTAAGAGAAAAGGAAAAACCTGCCAGCAATCCTTCGTGAATACTATTCAGGAAAAGGGTTTGAATTTGGTGATGAAGTTTATTGTCCCTGCAACTAGTGATTTTAGGTTTTTTTGGAGTAGGGGTTGTGGGGAAGAAAGTCCCAGAAGAATGTGGAGGTGGGAATAGTTTTGATAGGATGTAAATAGATGGTAACAGTATAACAATGAAAAGTGATGTTTTTAACCAATAAAAATCTAGCTTTTTTACGTGAATTAGTATATGTATAAATTTGGTGTCGTTGTACTGTTACTTGTTAGCTTGTGGCTAATTTTATTGATTTTATATATATTTGCTTGTCTTTCAAAACAAAAAATTATTTTTCTTAAGTTACCAGTCCGACTATTCTCTTCTAGAAAACGACGAATTTTAATCTGTATATATTATTAGGATGCTGTCTTATGGACCAAGCTTGTCCAAAAACGACTGATTAAGTTTCCTTTTCAGTTTTTTTGCATGGCCCTACCTATAAAAAAGCGATCCTAATTATTTACTCTATGACAAAGTCTAGTTCCTACCTAATAAATAATAAAGAATAATTAATACGAATAGTTAGACCACTCCCTTTGGGAGCATTATCCGTAGTTATCCGTCACAACCCGTTCATTGCCCGCATAATGCCATAGGCACCAATTCATTATAGACATTAGTTATAGGCTTTCACCATGGATTTAACTAGTGCCTCTTAATTCATTATAGGCATTAGTGAGGTCTACTAGTACATTTTTGTCACAAAATACCCCATTCAAGATATGTACAAGCATTAATGCATATTATACAACCTTTTTTTATGAACATTGTACAAGCATTAATCCATATTGTACAAGCATTCATATATATTTAACCGTATTTGTGTTTATTAATAAAAGTGTTGTTTTAAAAAAAATGTGATTATATGTACAATTAATGACGTGGCAATTAAGAGGAAGATGTTTTAGCCATTATAGGCAGTGTGTAGTTATAGGTTTTTATGAGTTAGTTATAGGATTTGAGTATTAATGTGGCGCTGATGTGGAAGGTTAAGAGGATGAATAGTTTAGTTACGATAGGGAGTGGCCTTACTCTCCTCTCCTTTCCAACTATTCATCCTCTGTTTCCTTAAAATCAAAGACCTCTTCTCTTTCTTCAATATCAACAACCACCCCAATCTCTAAACGTCAATTTGCTCTTCTTTGTGGACTAACTATACATCACCTCCACTATCATTAAACTAGAAATCGCGTACAGATTCCACCGAAACAAATTTCATCCGTGTCAGATTTCTGACGCGCTCCCATGAATTTTCCCATAAACTTCGCCGGAATCCTGTTTCCGGCTACCTCGTTCATAATCCGGGCAATAAACGTGGAAGACTTCGACCCTTACTCACGGTGCATTTGCGAAATTCACTCCATTCTTCACCAATCTGTTCTATTTTTGAAACCCGTAAAATCAAAAAGTTCAGTTGGTGTGTTGTTGTTGCAATCGCTACACTTCATCCTACAAAATAGTTCCGGCGAACGTTACAATCAGATTTCTTGGGTTTATTATTGTTGTAAATAAATATTTGGAGTCAAAGGTTTGAAAATGAGGGTAAAAGAAGTGGGTAAAAAATGGAATTAGGGGAGAGTGTTCATCAGTTCACGCATTAGAGATTCTTAAAGTTTTTATTATTAATGTTATTTATATATTTTTATATTTTGGTATACCGTAAGAGTTTAGAGTTAATTGTAGGTGTCATGAAACATGATTACTTAATAATATACTCTATATATTACTTATATTTTAATTATAGTGTAATTATTATTATCTAATTATAATCTATAAAATAGTAAGTTTTGTTTCAAAGAAGTGAAAGTGTGGTCCAAATACATAAAACCATTTTATTACTGTTGTTGAAACAAATTCTCATTGAAAAATAATGGAAGATCTTTTCCTTCTATATGATTGGTCCCGAGGACTTATATAATTTCCTAACAATAGGATTGGTCAAAACGCATAATATGGAGAGGAAACGTGTCTCGTGTTAAATCGGGTGAAAATGAACCGACACGCACCAGTTTTGGTTTTATTTATTTTCTAGAAAGTGATTATTAGCGGTTTAAACGCGGAATTTAGGCTTTAGGCGTGGAATAGTGTAAAAACACCACCAAATTTTCAACCACAAAAAAATCCAATGTTATTGCTTTGTGTCACGATCCCTCTAACTACCACTACAACTTATAATCCTACTACTAATTTTACTACTTTTTTAAATTCTCCAATCTCCTCTTGCCTCATTGTTTTTGGATTAAATTATATTATATAAATATATCTATTTATATATAATAAAAAAAAAGTTGTTGATAACGTTGTTTAAAAGTTATTTAAAGATGTTTATATATATATATATATATGGGAGGTTCGGAGGAGGAGTAAAGTGATCGATCGCTCAGGCCCATGATTTTCCAGGGCCCATATTTTATATATATATATATATATATATATATATATATATATATATATATATATATATATATATATATATATAATCGGAGATTTACGAAGTAGGAGACCTAGGAAAACTCAAATAAAATAACAAAGACAAAGCACAATAGGCCCATAAAAATAATCAAAGGCCCTAGCAATAAAAAAAATTAAAGTCCACTAGCATTTTAGCAAAGTCGAAAGAGTTTTTTTTTTAAATAGTTTATAATATTTCTTAGGGCCTAGGGGCCATTTTTTTCACCTCGTTCAAGACCCTTAAATTCTATAGACCGGCCCTATATATATATATATATATATATATATATATATATATATATATATATATATATATATATATATATATATATATATATATATATATATATTAAAAATGTGTCGACCTTTTTTTTTTCCTTCAAATTTATAATTACTCCTCTCACGTTTAGATACTAATTGTAATTTATCAGGGATATAAAACATAACTTCAAGGGTATAAAAAATAAATTCACTATTTAATATAAACTCCCCAAATAAAATTCACAAAAATTTTTGAACGAATTTATCTGTTTGTTCGTCGCGAGTTAGGTTTCACCGTCATCACCGTTCAACTCGAAATAATTTTACGAACTAAACGCTGTAAATTGTGTTCGACACGGTGCTTCGATGCACTACCAACGGATCATTTCTTTTTAGCAATAAATATGAAAGTGATTAGAATTTACACTTTAAGTCCATATAATATTTGTGTACATACAAATATAACTATTATAATATTAATTATACATGACGACTCCTCGGATTACCTTTATTTTGCTGAAATGACTAACAACTTTTGTTAAATTAAACTCGCGGGTTACACTTTTATTAAAAAAATAATAATTGTATATAATCTTGGTAAAATAATATAACTTTTACGTCGTATATAATTTAAATATAGTTAAAAACATATTAAATGCACGGGTTCTAAAATCAAAACCACGAGCTCTTAAACTCAAAAGAATTTTTAAAAATTGTCAACACCATGGGCTCTTAAATAATTCTTATACTTTACTTTTTTTTGTATCACTATTTATATACCGATATGAACTGCAAATTACACTGTTTTGTACGAATTGTTACACTCGTGCAACGCACGAGCTTAAAAACCTAATATATATAATATATATATATATATACATATATAGACACACACACACACACACACACACACACACACACACACACACACATATATATATATATATATATATATATATATATATATATATATATATATATATATATATATATATAATGGAGTAATGTATAACATGTAGAATCAATGCCAAGTCAAAAATCAAAAATCTAAGGGGTCTTAAATTGTTTGCCTTTAAAAACACATAAAACCTAACAACTTAGGTTTTTGATCAAGTAACCACCAAGAAACCTATTGAAATAGTAAGTTACGGGTTCAATCTTTGACTGTCCTCTTGGAACTAATGAGGAATTTACAGTGGAAGGTGTTTTCCAAACATTAGGGTAACGCCTAGGTTCCCGATATTCGAGGTTTACCTGTTATGGGAGAACCAATGTACTCGTTTATAGGGGTTCCCCGTTAACAAATAAGAAATCATAAATTCTAAAAAAAATATGAGGTCCTACAATATAGTTTAGTGATATCATATACAATTTTAAGACTATTTTATATTAACAGAAATTTTAACTAGTATTATCACGTTACCCCACTCGTTTATACCTTATATACGCCACTATGTAGCATAGTGAGTGAAGTAGTGATATTTCAAAGCGAAATCTAATGTTCAAATCTCACTACTAGCCCATTATTGTAGGTACCCTCAGAAAGGGACGAAAACGATTATAAAATTATCTGATTAAGTTGCGCACAATTTAAAATTTGTACTCTCAAAGTAGCATATACACTAAAGGCCAAGTGCCCCTCTGACCTTGAAGTCATGTGTTCAAGTTCTGGGATAGACACTACGTATATATTTGTGTAAAAATTAAATTGGATGTGTGTTTAGTTTTATAAAAAATTAGCGTATAAAGAAAATAGTATTCTTTACCCGTTTATCATATACTCCGTATTATGAATGGGACTTTTGCTATTGTTGTGAACTATGACAAGACATATGGTATTTCTTACCTACAAGTATCAATATGTACGCTTTTTTTTTAAGGCAGTATCAATAAATATGCTAGTGCTTGTTATGGCTAAACAACAGGATTTGGACGATCAAATGCACACGTACTCCGTATATTTGTAATATATAATACATCAAAAGTTGAGTTGCACTATTTTTTAATGCATAGAACATGAACTTAATATGGTAGAAGTAGAGTTACCTTAAAATACTTGCATTTCAAAAGGGGAAAAATCCCTATAAGTTAACTAATTCATCTTTTATTTGAAGTTATTAGTACGATGACATATCTATATAAGTATAAATTTGTCTCTAATACGTTTTAATAACAAAATATGCACAGAAAACATTGAACTTTTGTTCTACACTTTCTTATCTCACTAGAAAAAGATTTTATTAAAACATCACCGACGATTAAATTTGCAAATGTAAGAGATTTTTTCTGTTCAAGTTTTGCTAGAAAGAATGAATCTTTATATACTCAGATTTACCCAATTCAATTGATTTATCGCCACATTAGTTTCCAACTTTTCATCTAACTAGAAAGAGGCCCATTTCGTACGTGCGGCGATCTATGTGCTAGATGGTATTCAAAAGATTGCTAAAAGTTAATATCACATATGTGTACTTAGGTAAATTGTTACTGCAGCTTATCTTAAAAAAGAGTCATCGTGCAAATTGATCTATGTAGAAAAATTGCATTGGAGAACCTTTGAAGTAGTGTCAGGGTCATTTAATCTAAACCTGTAGCATTAACGAAATATAAAAAAACATTTCCGATTAGAGAGTGCAAACTGATCTAGTCAACTGTTTGTATGCAATCAGTAATATAATATTTAGGTATGAATGTACCTTATGTATCAATGCAGCCTTCCTTTCACCACCATTTTTGGAAGCTCAAATTGGCTTTATCAAACTTTGCGCGAGGGTCATTTAATCAAAAATTGCGACATGGGTTGAAAAAAGTGTTAAATTGCGACATGGGTTCGCAATTTTCACGTATAAACAGTTTTAATCAATTGTCGATGTTTGTATTAAAATTATTAGATGCTTAAAATTGTTTTAAGATGAAAGAGTGCATTCCCGCAACACAGGGGAGTTATATGTTTGAATTTTTTTATTATAATAATTTGGATCTTTGAAAAAAGTGTTAAATCTATATTGTCATATACTCTATTGTTCTTTTGAACTTTGTTAAATTTTATGCTACCATCTTTTAATTTTAAAAAAGTTTTGATTCGGAGCATCAAATGTTTAAAGTATAGAGCGAATTATTCTCTGTAATAACACAGAGATCATATGTTCAATTCTTTATTCAATATAGAAATTTTTTGTCATTGATAAAAGAGTTAAATCTATAATATCAACAAAAACAACAAAACCCAATACTACATGATTAGTGTATGGGAATGTGATATGTAGTCAATCCTTTCCCTATTCGAAAATAAAGATAAGTCATTTCTCCACCCAGAGTGAAACACTCTCAAGAGTAGAAAAAGTCATCCCTCTCTTCATTCGACGGATAAAAAGATTGCTTCCGAGAGAAACTCCAACCTTTAAGTAGGAAAAAAGTAAAAAAAAAAAAAAAAAAGTACTAAAATAACGTTACTCCGTTTTAATTTTAGAAAATTTCGATTTTAAAACATCACAACTTCTCCCTGCAACATGTGGGGCCACTTTCCTCATTTTTACCAATCATTCTATAAATTGCACCGATCAAAATTTTAATTTTAGTTTTTGTACACAAGACTATCAAACGGCTAACAAAAGGTGAAAACTATTAAGATACAATGATAAGAAGGAAAGTAAAACAAAAAAGGAAACAAACGATTTAAATATCTAACAGCTGCCATAACCCGGATCGACCATCACATTTGGATTTGACATCCATTGGAGCCACTCAAGGTCGAATTTCTTAACCCGATTACTTATCCATTCGAAGCTTCGAGATTGTATTTCTTGAAAAGGAATCGGTCCCGTCCATTTTTGTTTTCGAAAAAGAATTCTATTCTTGTTTTGCAAAATTGAGTAAACACAAATCCAATTAACAGCTTTCCATAACTTCAAGTTTGAACCAGAATATCTGCACGAATTGCTTGGAATCAAAAGGTCATTTATCTAACTAGGGGATTGAAAATGAACGCCCCACCATTTATATCTCTTTAGCTAAGTTGCAATCCAAAAGAGTATGAGCTAAAGTCTCGATGTCGTTATCGCATACAGGGCATCTCGTTGAGTCTATGTCTTTTCCCCTTTTGTCTAATTCGGTTATGACAGGTATTCTTTTTTGCCGAGCTCGCCACACAAAGACTTCAATTTTCTGCGGAAGGAGTTTATTTCTCCACGTTTGACATGTTGTTGAATCTGAGGTAATATGCCGATTGATCTGCTCCGTTAAAACACTAGTGACATATCTTCCACTTCCATGTAATGACTATTTCCATCAATCTTCCTGATCGTTACCGAAATCAAAAAGTGTGCAATATTATTTTCAATTTGTTCTATTTCATCCAGCATTCTGCGAGATGGCTGCCGAACCTAACTCCATCATATCTCATTAGTTTCACCAATTTTGAACAGTCTGTCCTAAACCATTGCATCTTTACAGCTTTCTTTCGAGTCTGAAAATTCTTCCAAATCGATTAAACTATATGTTCGGTTAGAAATTGCATATGTTCGGTTTTAATTTGTACTCCCACTGTCCAAAATCCTACTTTCATAAATGAATTAGAATAAAGATATAATGTTCTTTTATACTCATAAAGTATCTATACAAAACAAAAAAGATATGTAAAATAGTAAAAGATAAAAATGAAAAGTATACAAAAAATATAACATAATAATATATGTTAAAATTTGTATTTTTTATTTAGAGACAGCATAGATTATCAACATATCGAGCAAAATAATAAACTTTCATATGTGCGTTTGTTTGTTTGTTTGTTTATTAGACACGTTATAAGCATAGAACTATGAAAGAATATACTTGATAATTCAATCTTGTTGAGATGACCTACCTGCCTCCAAAAAAAAAAAAAATACTCAGTAATAAATTTATAAATAGCAAGAAAATAACAAAATAAAAATAAAATCAACAAATAGTTCAAGTAGCTTTTACTAACTATCTAACACGTGGTCTCCTTTATACTTTTTTAAGGTGGACCTCTTTCACTATATAAACAACCTTTCACCCCCACTTTCTTCTTCAAACTCAAACGAGCCACTTACACAATACACACACAAGAAACACTCTCAACAACTCACACTACTCTGTTTTCTTCACAAATTAACAAAACAAGAATTGCTTTAATCAACAACAATGGCTTCTTATTCTACTACTTCTACTCCTAATTGGAGTAACCCTAAAACCAAATTCACATCATCTTCAAAACATGGAATCAATTCATCTACATCTTCTTCAATTTCTTTCTCAAAAAGATCAAATTCAACTTCTTGTGCACTCCAAACACCTTCAATTCTTCAACTTCCCAAACAAGTTGTATCCAAACCATCAACCGCATCAATCGAATTGCCGGGTTCTTCTTCGAATTCATCTGGGGTGTATAAAAATTTGAACTTTATTCAAAAGTTTGCAGCAATGGCATTGGATGCAATTGAAGAAGGAATTATAGCTAAAGAAAAGTTACACCCTTTACCAAAAACAGCAGACCCAGAAATTCAAATCGGCGGAAATTTCTCTCCGGTACCGGAACAGCCCGTACGAAAATCTTTACCGGTCGCCGGAAAAATCCCTGAACATATAGAAGGTGTTTATTTACGTAACGGAGCTAACCCATTATTCGAACCAACCTCCGGCCACCATTTGTTTGACGGCGATGGGATGATTTACGCCGTGAAGTTCGAAAATGGTCAAGCGAGTTACGCTTGTCGTTTTACTGAAACCCAACGGCTCGTTCAAGAACGAGCCATTGGTAAACCGGTTTTTCCTAAAGCAATTGGAGAATTACATGGGCATTCAGGGATTGCGAAATTGTTATTATTTTACGCACGTGGTTTGTGTGGTGTAATTGATCACACAAACGGAATTGGTGTAGCTAACGCCGGTTTGGTTTATTTTAACGACCGTCTGTTAGCTATGTCAGAAGACGATTTGCCTTATCACGTGCGTGTTACACCGTCAGGGGATTTGAAAACTGCCGGAAGGTATAACTTTGATGGTCAACTAGAGTCAACCATGATCGCTCACCCAAAAGTGGACCCAATTTCTGGTGAGCTTTTTGCTCTAAGTTATGACGTCATCAAAAAACCATACTTGAAGTATTTTCGGTTTTCACCGGACGGGAAGAAATCAGAGGATGTCGCAATCGAATTGGAGAAACCGACCATGGTTCATGATTTCGCAATCACCGAGAATTTTGTTGTTGTTCCTGACCATCAAGTGGTTTTCAAGATGTCGGAAATGGTCACCGGCGGCTCACCGGTGGTGTACGATAAAGAAAAGGTGCCACGTTTTGGTGTTTTGGACAAATACGCTGAAAACGGGTCGGGTATTAAATGGGTCGAAGTACCCGATTGTTTTTGTTTCCATTTATGGAATGCTTGGGAAGAACCCGAACTCGACGAGGTTGTCGTGATCGGGTCGTGCATGACTCCAGCGGATTCAATTTTTAACGAATGTAACGAGGAGTTAAAATCTGTTTTGTCCGAAATCCGTCTTAACTTAAAAACAGGGAAATCGACTCGTCGTGCAATTATCGCACCGGAGAATGATGTAAATTTGGAAGCTGGAATGGTGAACAAAAACCTTCTAGGCCGAAAAACTCGGTACGCGTACCTGGCCATAGCTGAGCCATGGCCTAAAGTTTCTGGTTTCGCCAAAGTCAATCTTTCGACTGGCGAAACCAAAAACTTCATTTACGGGGAAATGAAATACGGCGGTGAGCCTTTATTTCTTACCCGTGATGCGAACTCTAGTGATGAAGATGTTGGTCATATTTTAGCTTTTGTTCATGATGAAAAAACATGGAAGTCAGAGTTACAAATTGTGGATGCAAAGACGCTAGAATTAACGGCAACCGTTAAGTTGCCTTCGAGGGTTCCGTATGGATTTCACGGAACGTTTATTAGCGCCAAAGATTTGGCAACACAGGCATGAAGTTTAGGGCAACCGGAGTGATGGCGGCAGTACGTCCCCGGAGAGTCTCATAAACCTTCCGATTATCGGATGGAGTTTTTAATTTTCTTAATTCTTTTAAGGATTTTTGGAATTATATAGTTTTTGAGGGACCAGTTTGTAGCTTTTGTGTGTAGGGTAGAAAATGAAGCTCAGCTGGTTCTCAATCCTCATGGTAGTTAACCGTTAGTAGTTACTTGCTTTAGCTTGGGTACAACTGAACAAGCCAAGAGTGCATATGTTTATTACACACCATCTATGTTTCATTGTGAATATAATTTTATATATATAGGATATAGTATATAGTACATACAGTTTATGTAAATGTAAAGAATTAAACTTTGGTTGCTTCTTATTCTTGGTTAATATCACTTTCGCATACTAGTTAATCTAATTCAAAACGTCTAAAGTTAATTTGACTTATGATAATCGTTATATATAATACTCCGTAATAAAGTTAAGAGACCTTATATTATCATAATAAAGTAAAGAGACCTTATATTAATTATCTCAAATGCTTCAAGAAAAATAAATATATTGTCAACGGCAAACTTTAGGTCCACAACGTCCTTCCTTAAAAAAAATTCCATAATTTATCTTGTTATTTAAATAGACTATAAATATATTTACAATTTTATTAACATGTTACTCCGTATATGATTAAGCATAAGACCACTTGACTGCATCTATTTTGAATTTATGACCGACCGATAGTTAGAATGCAGATTATAATGCAGAACAACTTTTTGACTTTTTTTTTTTTTTTTTTTTTTTTTTTTTCATATTAATGCTAACGCTAATAGCAACTAAGATTTGGGATCTATTATGTTTGATTTTGGGATCAATGTGCATAGCCAGAATGGGTTTGGGTTGGTAGGAGCAAATCAAGCAATGTAGTTCTGGACTTGATTTTATGGATTAAAATATAATGGGATTGAAACGAAAGATTGATATAAAGATAAAGGATTGAAACTTAAAATTGTGGTGACGTGTGATGTGACGATTATAGAAACCGAATTTAGGCAATAAATTGTGGGATCCGCACCGAAAAAATGTCCGACTAACAGTGATTTTAATATTAAATATTACAATTTTTTTTAGAAAACAATACTCCATCCGTCCCATAATTATTGTCTTATTTAAATTTTTCAAGTCTTTTCTAACAACTTTGACTATAATTTTTTTTCCTTGTGTTATATAACACTCGATGAAAGTTATATCAATGAAAACACGTTTAAAAACTCAATCCATTCTCATAAATTCCATCAAATATTATGTAAGACAAATTAAAATATTTGAAGTCAAAGTTGAATAACAAAGACTAAAAAAGTCAAACATGACAATAATTATAGAACGGATGGAGTAAGATTTTTATAGAGTATAGGATCTCCATCAAAAATGAAAGCGCCTAAACATGCAAAATGTTGCAAACTGCTGAACTCAACAAAGAAACAACCACCTAACGAGAGTTCACAACCAAGTCAAAATCAAGAACTAAAACAAAACGTTGCAAACAAATGAAATGTAGAGACCCGTCCTAATTCATCTGGACGAATACATTACATTTGATAACATCGCGAGGTACTTGACCTCTATATGATACATTTTACGAACATTGCATTCGTTTTTAAAAGACAAACTTTCTTTACATCGAAAGTTGACGGCATGCATACCATTTCATAATATATCCAACTATAATTGACTTAATAATAATCTTGATGAACTCAACGACTCGAATGCAACGTCTTTTGAAATATGTCATGAATGACTCCAAGTAATATCTCTAAAATGAGCAAATGCACAGCGAAAGATTTCTTTCATACCTGAGAATAAACATGTTTTAAAGTGTCAACCAAAAGGTTGGTGAGTTCATTAGTTTATCATAATCAATCATTTTCAATATTATAATAGACCACAAGATACTCATAATTAGAAAACAATCTGTGCAGGTCTATTCCTGCTGTAAAATCATTCATATGAAGAACACCGGAACCTTTCCAACAACTCACCAACGGTAGCTAACGCGTAGTGCAATGACAAAATCATCTCACCGTGGTGGTTAATACAATATAATTCTTACAACGGGGGCTAATGCGTACGCAATGCAAAATCATCCCTCCGAGGGTAGCTGAAACGGGGGCAAATGTGTACGCAATGCAAAATCATCCCTCCGTTACCAACTACAAAGTCGACTATAATACAATACAATACATCGGGGGCTAGTGCGTGCGTGCAATGCGAAATCATCCCGCCGATGGTAGTTAAAACGGGAGCTAATGCATACGCAATGCAAAATCATCTCTCCGTTAACTACTAAATCGAACCTCTGAATCCAAATAATTCTATCATAGAATGTAGTTTTGAATATTTGTGTCTATTTCGTCAATCATTTATAAAAGCAGTTCATGTATTCTCAGTTCAAAAATATATCTCAAAAGCATTTAGGAAACAGTTATAAAAACAGCGCATGTATTCTCAGTCCCAAAAATGTAAAGAGTAAAAGGGAATCAAATGAACTCATTATACTGTATTTTGTAGTAAAAATACATATGACGATATTTAACAACTGAACAATGCAGGGTTGGCCTTGGATTCACGAACCTATATCATTTGTATATTTATTAATACACATAATCGTAATCGAACAAATTTATTTATTATATCTTAATTTATATATTATATAATTAATTTGTGTATATATTCAAAATGATTTAATATCTATATAGTTATATTAATATATCCATATTTATATACATTATTGTTTAGTGTTATATTTAAAAATCATTAGTTTGTTGTATGCACGTATTTAAATAAATAATAGTAATAAGTTTGATATATATATGGTTATGTGAAATATTAATATAATTATAGTATATGTAATAAGTATATTTCATGTACAAAATATTTATTTATTTAAAATGATAGTTTTGATAATAATAATGATTTACTAATAATAGTAATAATAACTTTATTAATAATAATACCAATAATGATATTGTTAATACTAATACTTATAATAATAATAGAAATTTTATTAATAATGATAATACTAATAATCATGTTACTTAATAACAAAATGATAATAATATTAGTCATAGTATTTACGTTTACATAATAATAATGATAATACATATATTAGTCGTTAATAAATATGATAATAACAATAATAATAGTTATAATACTAACAATATTCTTAATTATAACTATAATCATAATAATAATAATAATGTTAATAATGATAATCATGTTAATAATAATAATGATAATGTTTATAATAATACATAGGTTAATAATAATAATACTGTCAATCATAAAATGATAATAATACTAATATTAATGAAAACAATAATAAATTTCATTATTTTTATAATAATTATAGTAATAATAATCATAATCTTAAAAAGGATAATAATACTGAAATGATAAAATCAATAATAATAATAATTTTTATAACTAATACTTATACTAATGTTAATGATAATATTGATTCTAATACTTGTAAGTATGGTTATAATAATAATTTTAAGTATAGTAATAATAACAATAATAATAAATATCATAATAATAATAAATATCATAATAATAACAATAATAATAATAATTAGTAAGAAAACTACCTCACAAGAGTTCAAAAAAAAAAAAAATTCCCACGCCCGGGCTCAGACCCTCGACCTCTCGCTCATCAACAACACACTCCACCATCCAAGTACTCGTCCATTTCAGTTTTATCTCCTTGGATTAAACTATATAACCTATTTATCTTTCTATCATTTTTCTTCTTCATCGTCTAAAATTAAAACAAACTAGGAATCAATCGATAAACATAATAATGAATTTAGGGTTTGAATTAGGACGTTTAATTGAAACAACACCATTTGTACAGAAGGTTGAATTTAACAGAATAATAAAAAAAATTGCTGTAAAGTGGCTCGTGAAGAGCTTCAAAACTCAAACCTTGATTTTAGTTTTAAGACGTTTTTTGATTATAACTTCTACACGAAATGTGTAGTATTACCTTCATAGAAACTTTATCAAACTCCAATTGATCCAGAAACAACAAGAATAACTCGAATTTCTTAAAGAACAATTCTGTTGACTTTTTATTTTCAAAGTTTGACTTCAAAATTCGAAATTAATAGAAGAAATTGGAATTTGAAAACTTACATATAGTTTAAATAGGTGATTCCTAACAATCCTGCATTTTTAGATTTCGAAGTTTCGTTTGAATTTAATCTATTGATTTGAATATGTCACGAACAGAGAAAAAAATATATACGGTTCTAGTTCCCTTTAACTCTGTTCAAACTCTCAAATTGCAGCCTGGAACTTATGTCGTGTTTATGATTGATTTATCCAGCAACAATAATTGACAAAGATTGTTTTGTTGTGGTGATGAGAGCCGACAAGGTTTCACGTGCAGAGAAGAAAACGAAGAAAATTGAAAAAGGGAATAACAACAAAAAATAATGGAACCTGATTGAATCTAATTATATGATATACTAAATATATAATAATAATAATATTAATCTTAATAATTATTATTATTATATTAATATTAATTATGAAGCGACCCGTCCTAATTCATCTGGACGAATACATTACATTTGGTTACATCGCGAGGTACTTGACCTCTATATGATACATTTTACAAACATTGCATTCGTTTTTAAAAAGACAAACTTTCATTACATCGAAAGTTGACGGCATGCATGCCACTTCATAATATATCCAACTATAATTCACTTAGTAATAATCTTGATGAACTCGATGACTCGAATGCAACGTGTTTTGAAATATGTCATGAATGACTCCAAGTAATATCTCTAAAATGAGCAAATGCACAGCGAAAGATTTTGTAGTGACCCGAACTTTTCCATGTTTATATATATTAATTGAGATTGATATTTACATGACTAAATGTTTCCAACGTGTTAAGCAATCAAACTTGTTAAGACTTGATTAAATGAAATAAGTTTCATATAGACAATTGATCACCCAAGTTGACCGGCGATTCACGAACGTTACAAAATTGTAAAAACTACATGTTGTGGTATATATAGACATATATATATGGTTGACATGAGATTATGATGAGTAAGTATCTCACTAAGTATATTAACAATGTGTGATATACATAAGAAATGAGATTACTAAGTTAAGAAACTCGAAATGATATATATAACGATTATCGTTATGATAACGTCTACTAAATATATATGTATCATATAAAGATATTGATACACTATATTTAACATGATAAAATGATATTTAAATATATCATTAAGTGTGTTAACAATGAACTACCTATGTAAAAACAAGACTACTAACTCAAGAATTACGAAACGAGACTTATATGTAACAATTATCGTCGTAACGATATTTTAATGTATATATCATATTAAGAGATATTCATACATCATAATATCATGATAATATAATAATTTAACATCTCATTTGATATAATAAACATTGGGTTAACAACATTAATTGAGATCGTTAACTTAAAGGTTTCAAAACAACACTTACATGTAACGACTAACGAAGACTTAACGACTCCATTAGAATGTATATACATGTTCTGTTTTGATATGTATTCTTAAACTTTTGAAAGACTTCAAGACACATATCAAATTACTTCTACTTAACAAAAATTCTTACAATTACATCCTCGTTCAGTTTCATCAACAATTCTACTCGTATGCACTCGTATTCGTACTCGTACAATACACAGCTTTTAGATGTATGTACTATTGGTATATACACTCCAATGATCAGATCTTAGCAGCCCATGTGAGTCACCTAACACATGTGGGAACCATCATTTGGAAACTAGCATGAAATATCTCATAAAATTACAAAAATATTAGTAATCATTCATGACTTATTTACATGAAAACAAAATTACATATCTTTTATATCTAATCCATATACCAACGACCAAAAACACCTACAAACACTTTCATTCTTCAATTTTCTTCATCTAATTGATCTATATCAAGTTGCATCTTCAAGTTCTAAGTGTTCTTCATAAATTCCATAAGTATAGTTTCATAAAAATCAAAAATACTTCCAAGTTTGCAAGTCTACTTCCAAGCTTTCTAATCCATTCCAAGTAATCATCTAAGATCAAGGAACCTTTATTATTTATAGTAGGTTATCTTTCTAATTCAAGGTAATATTCATATTCAAACTTTGATTCAATTTCTACAACTATAACAATCTTATTTCGAGTGAAAATCTTACTTGAACTGTTTTCGTGTCATGATTCTGCTTCAAGAACTTTCAAGCCATCCAAGGATCCTTTGAAGCTAGATCCATTTTTTTCATTTCCAGTAATTTTATCCAGAAAACTTGAGGTAGTAATGATGTTCATAACATCATTCGATTCATACATATAAAGCTATCTTATTCGAAGGTTTAAACTTGTAATCACTATAACATAGTTTAGTTAATTCTAAACTTGTTCGCAAACAAAAGTTAATCCTTCTAACTTGACTTTTAAAATCAACTAAACACATGTTCTATATCTATATGATATGCTAACTTAATGATTTAAAGCCTGAAAACATGATGAACACCATAAAATCGGATATACGCCGTCGTAGTGAAACCGGGGGCTGTTTTGGTTTGGATAATTAAAAACTATGATAAACTTTGATTTAAAAGTTGTTCTTCTGGGAAAATGATTTTTCATATGAACATGAAACTATATCCAAAAATCTTGGTTAAACTCAAAGTGAAAGTATGTTTTTCAAAATGGTCATCAAGATGTCGTTCTTTCTATGGAAATGACGACCTCTTTAGTAATTGACATGTAACTTAAATTTCCGACTACAAACCTATACTTTTTCTGTTTGGATTCTTAAATTAGAGTTCAATATGAAACCATAGCAATTTAATTCACTCAAAACGGATTTAAAATGAAGAAGTTATGGGTAAAACAAAATTGGATATTTTTGATCTTTTTAGCTACGGGAAATGTTTAACAAATCTATACAAATCATATCCTAGCTAACTTATATTGTATTATACATGTATTCTAATATATTATGTAATCTTGGGATACCATAGACACGTATGCAAATATTTTGACATATCATATCGACCCATGTATATATATTATTTGGAACAACCATAGACACTCTATATGCATTAATGTTGGAGTTAGCTATACAGGGTTGAGGTTGATTCCAAAAATATATATACTTTGAGTTGTGATTTAGCCTGAGATGTGTATACACTGGGTCGTGGATTGATTCAAGATAATATATATCGATTTATTTCTGTACATCTAACTGTGGACAACTAGTTGTAGGTTACTAACGAGGACAGCTGACTTAATACACTCAAATCTTTAAAACATAATAAAAATGGTTGTAATTATATTTTGATCATACTTTGATATATATGTACATATTTGCATAGGTTCGTGAATCGATCCGTGGCCAAGTCTTATTTTCGAGGAAGGAAATATCCGTGAAAGTGAGTTATAGTCCCACTTTTAAAATCTAATATTTTTGGGATGAGAATACATGCAGGTTTTATAAATGATTTACAAAATAGACACAAGTACGTGAAACTACATTCTATGGTTGAATTATCGAAATCGAATATGCCCCTTTTTATTAAGTCTGGTAATCTAAGAATTAGGGAACAGACACCCTTATTGACGCTAATCCTAAAGATAGATCTATTGGGCCTAACAAACCCCATCCAAAGTACCGGATGCTTTAGTACTTCGAAATTTATATCATATCCGAAGGGTGTCCCGAAATGATGGGGATATTCTTATATATGCATCTTGTTAATGTCGGTTACCAGGTGTTCACCATATGAATGATTTTTATCTCTATGTATGAGATGTGTATTGAAATATGAAATCTTGTGGTCTATTGTTACGATTTGATATATATAGGTTAAACCTATAACTCACCAACATTTTTGTTGACGTTTAAAGCATGTTTATTCTTAGGTGAATACTAAGAGCTTCCGATGTTGCATACTAAAATAAGGACAAGATTTGGAGTCCATGTTTGTATGATATTATGTAAAAACTGCATTCAAAAAACATATGTCGATGTAATATATTTCTATTGTAAACCATTATGTAATGGTCGTGTGTAAACGGTATATTTTAGATTATCATTATTTGATAATCTACGTAATGCTTTTTAAACCTTTATAGATAAAATAAAGGTTATGGTTGTTTTAAAAATGAATGCAGTCTTTGAAAAACGTCTCATATAGAGGTCAAAACCTCGCGACGAAATCAATTAATATGGAACGTTTATAATCAATATGAACGGGACATTTCAGTTGGTATCCGAGAGTTAGTCTTAGAGAACCAGAAAATTTGCATTAGTGTGTCTTATCGAGTTTGTTATGATGCATTAGTGAGTCTGGACTTCGACCGTGTTTTCTTTAAAAATGATTGCTTAACATTTTTGTTGGAAACTATATATTATTAACATGTAAATATTATGTGATATATTAATCTCTTAACAAGTTTGATATTGTGTGATAGATGTCTACCTCTAGCACAAATCCCATTGACTCACCTAATAATAACGAAGAGTCGAATATATATTGGTAAGATTCACAAGTTCCCGAAGAACCGGAAGAAGAGGAAACGGAACCGGAAGAAGAGGAACCGGAAAAAGAGGAACCAGAAGAAGAGGAACCGGAAGAAGAAGAGGTTCCAGAGGGGGGAATAGTAGGAACCACAGAAAACCGGTCAAATAAAAGAAAATCCTCATCCAATGGACCAAAGTTAATAATGGTCAATGGTGTTTCCGCTAAGGAAACAAAATATTGGGAAAATTACCAATTTTCCGATGAATCGGATCCTGATGAGGATTCCGATGATGTTATAGAAATTACCCCGACCCAATTTAATGAGGCAAAAGAAAATAATATGAGAAAAGGCATCAAAATAGATATATGGTTGTAAAAACTACATGTTGTGGTATATATAGACATATATATATGGTTGACATGAGATTATGATGAGTAAGTATCTCACTAAGTATATTAACAATGTGTGATATACATAAGAAATGAGATTACTAAGTTAAGAAACTCGAAATGATATATATAACGATTATCGTTATGATAACGTCTACTAAATATATATGTATCATATTAAGATATTGATACACTATATTTAACATGATAAAATGATATTTAAATATATCATTAAGTGTGTTAACAATGAACAACCTATGTAAAAACAAGACTACTAACTCAAGAATTACGAAACGAGACTTATATGTAACAATTATCGTTGTAACGATATTTTAATGTATATATCATATTAAGAGATATTCATACATCATAATATCATGATAATATAATAATTTAACATCTCATTTGATATAATAAACATTGGGTTAACAACATTAATTGAGATCGTTAACTTAAAGGTTTCAAAACAACACTTACTTGTAACGACTAACGAAGACTTAACGACTCCATTAGAATGTATATACATGTTGTGTTTTGATATGTATTCTTACATTTTTGAAAGACTTAAAGACACATATCAAAGTACTTCTACTTAACAAAAATGCTTACAATTACATCCTCGTTCAGTTTCATCAACAATTCTACTCGTATGCACCCGTATTCGTACTCGTACAATACACAGCTCTTAGATGTATGTACTATTGGTATATACACTCCAATGATCAGCTCTTAGCAGCCCATGTAAGTCACCTAACACATGTGGGAACCATCATTTGGAAACTAGCATGAAATATCTCATAAAATTACAAAAATATTAGTAATCATTCATGACTTATTTACATGAAAACAAAATTACATATCCTTTATATCTAATCCATATACCAACGACCAAAAACACCTACAAACATTTTCATTCTTCAATTTTCTTCATCTAATTGATCTATCTCAAGTTGCATCTTCAAGTTCTAAGTGTTCTTCATAAATTCCATAAGTATAGTTTCATAAAAATCAAGAATACTTCCAAGTTTGCAAGTCTACTTCCAAGCTTTCTAATCCATTCCAAGTAATCATCTAAGATCAAGGAACCTTTATTATTTATAGTAGGTTATCTTTCTAATTCAAGGTAATATTCATATTCAAACTTTGATTCAATTTCTACAACTATAACAATCTTATTTCGAGTGAAAATCTTACTTGAACTGTTTTCGTGTCATGATTCTGCTTCAAGAACTTTCAAGCCATCCAAGGATCCTTTGAAGCTAGATCCATTTTTTTCATTTCCAGTAATTTTATCCAGAAAACTTGAGGTAGTAATGATGTTCATAACATCATTCGATTCATACATATAAAGCTATCTTATTCGAAGGTTTAAACTTGTAATCACTATAACATAGTTTAGTTAATTCTAAACTTGTTCGCAAACAAAAGTTAATCCTTCTAACTTGACTTTTAAAATCAACTAAACACATGTTCTATATCTATATGATATGCTAACTTAATGATTTAAAGCCTGAAAACACGATGAACACCATAAAATCGGATATACGCCGTCGTAGTGAAACCGGGGGCTGTTTTGGTTTGGATAATTAAAAACTATGATAAACTTTGATTTAAAAGTTGTTCTTATGGGAAAATGATTTTTAATATGAACATGAAACTATATCCAAAAATCTTGGTTAAACTCAAAGTGAAAGTATGTTTTTCAAAATGGTCATCAAGATGTCGTTCTTTCTATGGAAATGACTACCTCTTTAGTAATTGACATGTAACTTAAATTTCCGACTATAAACCTATACTTTTTCTATTTAGATTCTTAAATTAGAGTTCAATATGAAACCATAGCAATTTAATTCACTCAAAACGGATTTAAAATGAAGAAGTTATGGGTAAAACAAAATTGGATATTTTTGATCTTTTTAGCTACGGGAAATGTTTAACAAATCTATACAAATCATATTCTAGCTAACTTATATTGTATTATACATGTATTCTAATATATTATGTAATCTTGGGATACCATAGACACGTATGCAAATATTTTGACATATCATATCAACCCATGTATATATATTATTTGGAACAACCATAGACACTCTATATGCATTAATGTTGGAGTTAGCTATACAGGGTTGAGGTTGATTCCAAAAATATATATACTTTGAGTTGTGATTTAGCCTGAGATGTGTATACACTGGGTCGTGGATTGATTCAAGATAATATATATCGATTTATTTCTGTACATCTAACTGTGGACAACTAGTTGTAGGTTACTAACGAGGACAGCTGACTTAATACACTCAAATCTTTAAAACATAATAAAAATGGTTGTAATTATATTTTGATCATACTTTGATATATATGTACATATTTGTATAGGTTCGTGAATCGATCCGTGGCCAAGTCTTATTTTCGAGGAAGGAAATATCCGTGAAAGTGAGTTATAGTCCCACTTTTAAAATCTAATATTTTTAGGATGAGAATACATGCAGGTTTTATAAATGATTTACAAAATAGACACAAGTACGTGAAACTACATTCTATGGTTGAATTATCGAAATCGAATATGCCCCTTTTTATTAAGTCTGGTAATCTAAGAATTAGGGAACAGACACCCTTATTGACGCTAATCCTAAAGATAGATCTATTGGGCCTAACAAACCCCATCCAAAGTACCGGATGCTTTAGTACTTCGAAATTTATATCATATCCGAAGGGTGTCCCGAAATGATGGGGATATTCTTATATATGCATCTTGTTAATGTCGGTTACCAGGTGTTCACCATATGAATGATTTTTATCTCTATGTATGGGATGTGTATTGAAATATGAAATCTTGTGGTCTATTGTTACGATTTGATATATATAGGTTAAACCTATAACTCACCAACATTTTTGTTGACGTTTAAAGAATGTTTATTCTTAGGTGAATACTAAGAGCTTCCGATGTTGCATACTAAAATAAGAAAAAGATTTGGAGTCCATGTTTGTATGATATTATGTAAAAACTGCATTCAAAAAACATATGTCGATGTAATATATTTCTATTGTAAACCATTATGTAATGGTCGTGTGTAAACGGTATATTTTAGATTATCATTATTTGATAATCTACGTAATGCTTTTTAAACCTTTATAGATAAAATAAAGGTTATGGTTGTTTTAAAAATGAATGCAGTCTTTGAAAAACGTCTCATATAGAGGTCAAAACCTCGTGACGAAATCAATTAATATGGAACGTTTATAATCAATATGAACGGGACATTTCAGTTGGTATCCGAGAGTTGGTCTTAGAGAACCAGAAAATTTGCATTAGTGTGTCTTATCGAGTTTGTTATGATGCATTAGTGAGTCTGGACTTCGACCGTGTTTTCTTTAAAAATGATTGCTTAACATTTTTGTTGGAAACTATATATTATTAACATGTAAATATTATGTGATATATTAATCTCCTAACAAGTTTGATATTGTGTGATAGATGTCTACCTCTAGCACAAATCCCATTGACTCACCTAATAATAACGAAGAGTCGAATATATATTGGTAAGATTCACAAGTTCCCGAAGAACCGGAAGAAGAGGAAACGGAACCGGAAGTAGAGGAACCGGAAGAAGAGGAACCAGAAGAAGAGGAACCGGAAGAAGAAGAGGTTCCGGAGGGGGAATAGTAGGAACCACAGAAAACCGGTCAAATAAAAGAAAATCCTCAACCAATGGACCAAAGTTAATAATGGTCAATGGTGTTTCCGCTAAGGAAGCAAAATATTGTTAAAATTACCAATTTTCCGATGAATCGGATCCTGATGAGGATTCCGATGATGTTATAGAAATTACCCCGACCCAATTTAATGAGGCAAAAGAAAATAATATGAGAAAAGGCATCAAAATAGAGAAATCTGATTCCGACCCCGATGAACTTTATATGTACCGTCAATAAACGTATTTTCAATATCGTGACAATAACCCAGGAACCTCTAAACCACCAGGTTTTTCCAAACCAATGTGGAAAACAACGACTCGTATTAGAGGAACATCATATATCCCTAGAAGATTAGGAAAAAGAACCAAATCCGAAGAAGAAGAAACCAGTTATTCAGATTAGAGGGGTGTGAGCATGTTGTGTAATAAATGTATTGTAGTGTGCTTGTACTTTTATGTTCTATGTAAAAATTGCTTGTATTGTTTGTTATTACGAATCTAATCCTTGTCTATTTTACAGTACAAAAACAAAATGGACGTTAAGGGTAGACAACCGAATATTTTAGAAGACCTACCAGAGGATATGATTGAGGAAATCTTGTCTAGAGTCGGTCAGAATTCATCAGCACATTTAGTTATGGCGAAATTAACTTGTCAAACATTTGAAAGACTTTCCAGAAATGCCTTTGATAGTTGGGGTATATCACATTGGGGAGACTTTAAGTTACGCCGTGTTTTCTTTAAAGCGTTAAATGCGGGGAACCCAAATGCAATTTTACGCTACGGGTTAAGAAACTATTTTGACTCAACATATCGCAACATAGGATTTCGTGAATTAGAAAGAGCTTCTAACATGCAACATAAAGAAGCATGTTATGCTTACGGGTTAGTGATGTTCGCTTCTTACCAAAGTGAGAAAAAGAACATCGGATTGCAGCTTTTAAATAAAACTTTCCCACAAGTGACGGATTCAGTAGTTGGGGTGAGAAACAAGGTTTTTAGATTATTACGGGGCTGTTGGACATTACGAAACCCCCGTCCTTTTGACGACATTACAACATGCTGCCTAGCCAATGGTCATAACGGTTATTTTCTACAAGACCAATGATGGGAAGTCGTCTTAGTAAAACCAGAATGCATGACTTGTTTCTGGACTTATGAATTACGTGTCTTTATTTCCTTTGCTGAACAACTTGCGTATTAACTAGATTTATCTTCAAAATTGTCTTGTATCATAGTGTACTATATTTCATGTTATATGTAATATAGCGAAGTTGTAAGTTTGAAGAATATTTGAATGTAATATATTATTATAATCAGTTTTTCATATGAAATTGTAGTAGTTGAATTGTATATTAGCTACTAAGTATGAACTTAACGGGTAGGTAGTACCCGAATTTAAACTTATAAAACGCTAATATGAAGAAAAAGCTTTTATAAATGAGTTCATATTATGCTACAAGATACTATTGACTACTCTTAATATTCTGTATGATTAACTTGTTTCATTTGACTATTTTGAAGAAAATGGCACCGACTACTCGACACACCTTGAATATGAGCGAAGAGAAATTTCGTGCCTTTCTTGCTTCAAACATAGCCGCAGTACAGGCCGCGCTACATACCAATAATAACTCTGAATCTAGCAATACAGCTAACGGCGCAAGAAATCGTGTAGGATGCTCCTACAAGGAATTCACTGTCTGCAAACCTTCAGAATTTGATGGGACCGAAGGACCAATCGGATTGAAACGGTGGACCGAGAAAGTTGAAGCGGTGTTTTCCATAAGTAAGTGTGCTGAAGGAGACAAAGTGAAGTACGCTACGCATACCTTCACAGGTATTGCGTTAACATGGTGGAATACCTATCTAGAGCAAGTGGGACAAGATGCTGCTTACGCGCTACCGTGGTCAGCATTCAACCACTTGATGAACGAGAAGTACCGTCCCAGAACCGAGGTCAATAAGCTCAAGTCAGAACTTAGAGGGTTACGAACACAGGGATTCGATATTACTTCGTACGAAAGACGATTCACAGAATTGTGCCTATTGTGTCCGAGAGCGTTTGAAGATGAGGAAGAGAAGATCGACGCGTTTGTGAAAAGGTTACCGGAGAGAATCCAAGAAGATATAAGTTCACACGAGCCTGCCTCCATACAAAAAGCATGTAGAATGGCTCACAAACTAGTGAACCAGATTGAGGGAAGAATTAAAGAACAGGTGGCCGAAGAGGCCAACGTGAAGCTAGTAAAAAGAAAGTGAGAGGAAAACGGTGATAAGAGTCACCAAAACAACAACAACTATCCCAACAATCGTAACATCAATCGCAACTACAACAAACGGAACAACAACAACAACAACAACAACAACAACAACAACAACAACAACAACAACAACAACAACAACAACAACAACAACAACAACAACAACAACAACAACAACAACAACAACAACAACAACAACAACAACAACAACAACAACAACAACAACAACAACAACAACAACAACAACAATCATCCCAACAACAATCATCCCAACAACAATAACAACCGCAACAACAACAACAATTAGAAGCAGCTATGCCAAAGGTGTGAAAAGTATCACTCGGGGTTCTGCACCAAATTTTACAACAAGTGTAAAAGAAATGGTCATAGCGCGGTGAAGTGTGAGGTCTATGGACCAGGGGTTAATAGAACGAAAGGAACAAATGGTGTCAGAACGAGTAATGGCGGAGCAAGTAGTGTCGGAGCAAGTTATGCCAACGTAGTTTGTTATAAATGTGGAAAACCGGGCCACATTATTAGAAATTGCCCGAACCAGGAGAACACAAATGGACAAGGTCGCGAAAGAGTTTTCAATATTAATGCGGCAGAGGCACAGGAAGACCCAGAGCTTGTTACGGGTACGTTTCTTATTGACAATAAATCTGCGTACGTTTTATTTGATTCGGGTGCGGATAGAAGCTATATGAGTAGAGATTTTTGTGCTAAATTAAGTTGTCCATTGACGCCGTTGGATAGTAAATTTTTACTCGAATTAGCAAACGGTAAATTAATTTCAGCAGATTATATATGCTGGAATCGAGAAATTAAATTGGGTAGCAAAATATTTAAGATTGATTTGATACCAGTAGAGTTAGGGAGTTTTGATGTAATAGTTGGCATGGACTGGCTGAAGGAGATGAAAGCAGAGATCGTATGTTACAAAAATGCAATTCGCATTGTACGAGAAGAAGGAGAACCCTTAATGGTGTACGGAGAAAAGGGCAACACGAAGCTACATCTTATTAGTAATTTGAAGGCACAAAAACTAATAAGAAAAGGTTGCTATGCTGTTCTGGCACACGTCGAGAAAGTACAAACTGAAGAAAAGAGCATCAATGATGTTCTCGTCACAAAAGAATTTCCCGATGTATTTCCGAAAGAATTACCGGGACTACCTCCACATCGATCTGTTGAATTTTAAATAGATCTTGTATCAGGAGCTGCACCAATAGCTCGTGCTCCTTACAGACTCGCACCCAGCGAGATAAAAGAACTGCAAAGCCAACTGCAAGAACTATTAGAACGTGGTTTCATTTGACCAAGCACATCACCATGGGGAGCTCCTATTTTGTTTGTCAAGAAGAAGGATGGTACATTTAGGTTGTGTATTGACTACAGAGAGTTGAATAAACTTACCATTAAAAACCGTTATCCACTGTCGAGAATTGACGACTTATTTGATCAACTACAAGGCTCGTCGGTTTATTCGAAAATCGATTTACGTTCTGGATATCATCAAATGCGAGTAAAGGAGGATGATATTCCAAAAACTACTTTTAGGAAGCGTTATGGTCATTACGAGTTTATGGTTATGCCGTTTGGATTGACTAACGCACCAGCTGTGTTCATGGACCTTATGAACCGAGTGTGTGGGCCATATCTTGATAAGTTTGTCATTGTTTTCATCGATGACATACTTATTTACTCAAAGAATGATCAAGAGCACGAAGAACATTTGAGAAAAGTGCTAGAAGTATTGAGGAAAGAAAAATTGTACGCTAAGTTTTCAAAGTGTGCATTTTGGTTGGAAGAAGTTCAATTCCTCGGTCACAAAGTGAACAAAGAAGGTATCCAGGTGGACCCGGCAAAGATCGAAACCGTTGAAAAGTGGAAAACTCCAAAAACTCCGAAGCATATACGTTGATTTTTAGGATTGGCTGGTTACTACAGAAGATTCATCCAAGATTTCTCCAAAATAGCAAAACCATTGACTGCATAAAAGCATAAAGGGAAGAAATTTGAATGGAAGGATGAACAAGAGAAGGCGTTTCAGTTATTGAAGAAAAAGCTAACTACGGCACCTATATTGTCATTGCCTGAAGGGAATGATGATTTTGTGATTTATTGTGACGCATCAAAGCAAGGTCTCGGTTGTGTATTAATGCAACGAACGAAGGTGATTGCTTATGCGTCTAGACAATTGAAGATTCAAGAGCAAAATTATACAACTCACGATTTGGAATTGGGTGCTGTTGTTTTTACATTAAAGACTTGGAGGCATTATTTATATGGAGTCAAAAGTATTATATATACCGACCACAAAAGTATCCAACATATATTTAATCAGAAGCAACTGAATATGAGACAACGCAGGTGGATTGAACTGTTGAATGATTATGATTTTGAGATTTGATACCACCCGGGGAAGGCGAATGTGGTAGTCGACGCTTTGAGTAGAAAGGACAGAGAACGTATACGGGTAAAAGCTATGAATATAATTATTCGTACTAACCTTACTACTCAAATAAAGGAGGCGCAACAGGGGGTTGTAAAAGAAGGAAAGTTGAAGAATGAGATACCCAAAGGATCAGAGAAACATCTTAATATTCGGGAAGACGGAACCCGATATAGGGCTGATAGAATTTGGGTACCAAGGTTTGGAGATGTGAGAGAAATGGTACTTAAAGAAGCACATAAAACCAGATATTCAATACATCCTGGAGCGGGGAAGATGTATAAAGATCTCAAGAAACACTTTTGGTGGCCGGGTATGAAAGCCGATATTGCTAAATATGTAGGAGAATGTTTGACGTGTTCTAAGGTCAAAGCTGAACATCAGAAACCATCAGGTTTACTACAATAACCTGAAATCCCGGAATGGAAATGGGAAAACATTACCATAGATTTCATTACTAAATTGCCAAGGACTGCAAGTGGTTATGATACTATTTGGGTAATAGTTGATCGTCTCACCAAGTCAGCACACTTCCTGCCAATGAGAGAAGATGACAAAATGGAGAAGTTGGCGCGATTGTATTTGAAGGAGGTTGTCTCCAGACATGGAATACCCGTCTCTATTATCTCTGATAGGGATGGTAGATTTGTTTCAAGGTTCTGGCAGACGTTGCAACAAGCATTGGGGACTCGTCTAGACATGAGTACTGCCTATCATCCACAAACTGATGGGCAGAGAGAAAGGACGATACAAACGCTTGAAGACATGCTACGAGCATGTGTTATTGATTTCGGAAACAGTTGGGATCGACACCTACTGTCACGACCCTACTTTTTCCGTTATCTTTTTCCGTTAATTATTTAACGACCGTTAACTGTTAGTGTGCCACGTCATTTCCATGACCTATATTATTATTTTTGTAATAATATATATATAATAATTATTATGTGTTATGTGGATATATGTATTCATATTTTAAATTATACGTTTCTACGTTCCGCGGATTTCCATCCGGCGAATCTTTTCGGTTTTTAAACCAACGGTCGAGCTTTCGGGATTTTTAAATCCTAAATATTTTAAATATGATATTTTAAGGTCATATTATTAATAGGTGTATTTATATTTATTTTTCGTCGCGCGTTTGTTATCTTTCCGGATTTTTAATCGCGTAAGCGTGTTTTCGCGTTTCGGGCTTCGTACGGGATCTCGGGCCACAAGGATTTCATTATTTAGCAAGACGGGCTTGTGGGGCCCACCCCACACCCCCCATTCGGCCGAAACCCACCAAGGGAGGGGGTATACTCCCTTGATTTTTCTTTTTCCACTTCATTTTACAAAATCAAAACCTAATCTTATATTTTTGTACTCTCTTCCTCCCTCTTCCCCCTTTGGCCGTCGAATACATCACCACCATCATCACCATTCTTCAACAAAATTAAAGCTTGGATCATAAATCAATTAACACCATCGCGTTCCTTGTTTCGTTCTCTACGCGATCATATACTTTGATTCTTGATTAGGGTATAAACCCTAACCCTAGAACTTTCCATATTTATTTATATTTCTGTATTTTGATGTTATATGATTAGTATGATGTGTATAAGTTATTGTATTGTTGTTTGAATGCGTAGAATTACTCGTTTGTACATGATTTCGGTTTGTAAATTTTGGACAGCAGTTTGAAACGTATATTCTGACTTTGTAACTGATATGAATGTTAAAATGAAGTACATAAATGAGTTCCTCTCATCAAGACATTAATTTTAGACTCCGGATTCATGTCGTTTCGATTCCCGGAGCCCTAGATATGCTTAATTTGGTTTTTGTTAAAGATTGAAAGGTGTTCTTGGCATGAACAAGGTTGGGTCCGACTTTGTGACCATCCTTGGTGTCTTTAGGGTGCCTCATTTGGTTAGGACTGATGGTGAGACGAATATTCATGTTCGGGTCACCTAAATCCGAGCCACGGTTCACCCGTTTTGCCCGAATTACTGTTTTGAGTAAAATGTTTTCCCAATTGAAGTCATGGCTGATATGCACGACTTAGGGACTGTTCTTGGTGTGTTCTTGAGTTCATAAATGTGTCGGGTGGTTTGAGTAGGTGAAGTTGCATATGTGGCTTGCCCGAAACCGACACCCGGGGCTCAAGATACGACCCGGCGAACTTTTAAACTTAAAACTTATGGTTAATGATTAAACTTATGATAAAATTTATGGAATTCATTATTAATTAATTACTTATGTTAAAGAAGTAATTATTTTATTTTAAGACTTTTAATATAATTATTTATTATATTATTTAATTATTAATTATAATTTAATTAACATTTTAATTAAACTTATGATTAATAACACTTTTAATTGTTAAAGGAAAATACTTATGATAAGTATTAAATTTAATTATGAGAAATTATTATAAGACTTATAATAAAGATTAAATAACTATTTAATTATTATAAGACTTAATTATTATTAATTATGACTTAATTATTAAATACTTATGATTTAATAATTTTAATTAGAAACTTATGATATGATTAATAATTCATTATTAATTAATAATACTTATGATATGATTTAAAATTTATTATAAATTAATAATATTTATATTATGATTGATATTTAATTAATTAATTAAATACTTATGTTATACTAATTATAACATTTCAACTTATATTAACTTTAATAATTCATTTTATTTAATTAAACTTATGTTAAGACATTATTATACACTTTTGACTTTAAATAAAATTATAACCTATGTTATTATTATAACTTACACTTTTAAAATTAATGTTGACTAGGTTTGACCAAGGTTGACTTTTGAGTTGACTTTCGGTTGACTTTGACTTTCAGTTGACTTCTGTTGACTTTCTAAATAAGGAAACTTTCCTAACTTCAAAACTTTCTAAAAATAGAACTTTCTAAATTTGGAAACTTTCCAAAAATAGAAACTTTCCAAAAATAGAAACTTTCCAAAAATAGAAACTTTCCTAAAATAGAAAACTTTCCAAAAATGGAAACCTGCTAAAAATAGAAACTTTCTAAAAATAGAAAGTGTGTGTCCTTATGCTGTTCCAATCAAACCGATGCTTGCTGAGTAATGTTCTATGCCTACTTGCAACATGTACAATAGCTATCATACTAAGACTTGGCCTAAGTTAGTTATTTATTTCGACCTGCTTTATTTATAGGTCGGCGTTGTGATCTTTCTTGATCATTTTACTTTACGTGCTGTTCGCGTGTTTGTGAGATTTCTTCAGTTGCTATTTAAGGTGAGTTATAGTCCCATTTTTCTATTTTAAAGCTTTTGGGATGAGAATACATGCAATTTATTTAATACTTTGGACACATGTGGAAGTTGGTTTAAATTATTCATTGTGAGTTGAACAAAAATATTCCCTAGTCTGGTAACTGTAATCACTGGTTTCTACTGGTGAACGCGAATCCTATGGATAGATCTATCGGGTTTGACAACCCCATTTCGAGCTAGTCGCGCTAGCAATTTGTTATCGGAATGTTTAGTACTTCGTATTTTGTTGTAGATACACTTGTTCGGTGTATATTATTTATTGTGTTTGGCAAGGGTAAATAAAGGGTTAAGTGGTTACCAGGTGGCTCACGGAAAATGGAATAATGTTTTATTATATGTTTTCTAGCATATAATTTGGTGGTTTAAAAAGGAGTTTTATGTTTTCAAACATAAATTTTTATTGTTTAAATTAAATATTGTTTGCAATATTAAACCTATAATTCACTCAACATTTTTGTTGACAGTTACTCGCATGTTTTATTCTCAGGTTCATGATTGATTGCTTCCGCTGTGTTTAGAGAGTCTGCATATTTATGATAGCAGCTTTTGTTAAACATTAACTTGCACCCTATTTTGTTACATTAAATAGTGGTTGTTTGTTGACTTTGTTTTGGTCAACTTTTGGTTAAAGTATTATTGTATAGTTTTTCTAAACTTATATATTTTAGTAGATTTCCTTTATAGGAAATCATTTTTAAATAAAGAATGCAAGGTTGTTTTATTAAATTCATATAGAGTTTCGATCAAGCTGTGGGACCAAGTGACGGAGCCGTTAAGTGTTTTGACGGAGTCGTCACAGTTGGTATCAGAGCTCTGGTTGTAGGGAATTAGGCTGCATTGATGTCGTTACCCGAGTCAATAGGGTGCATTAGTGAGTCTAGTCTACAGCCCGGCCTATTATATATTATTATATGTGATTATTAATATCGTGTTGGTATGTATATTGTTATCATACATATATTTCTATTATGTTCTGAATCCGGGAGGAACTCCCATTCCGATTTGAACGTATTCTCCGACTCATGCGAGTTCATCTTTTAGAGGAACACCTCGGTTAGTGAAACCGAGGGGGTGTCATTCTTGACTTCTGAAATTCTCGACATTTCTATGTCATAATTTGTGTTTATTGATATAACGTTTGAGTTACATTACGTGTTCTAGAATTCTAGGCATTTCTATGTCATCTATTATGGATATGTATATAACTTTTGAGTTATATTACGCGAGACGTCATTCTTGACTTCTAAAGGCTCGGCATTTCAATGTCAGCTATTCTGCTTAGGTATATAACATTCTTGTTATATTACGTGCCGTTGTGCCTATGTGCTTTGGTTTTTGAAACGGAAAACGTCATTCTTGACTTTTAGAGATTCTTGGTACTTCGAAGACATTCTTATGTCATCGTTACTCCTATTCATTACTTTCGATGTCTTTGTCTCTTGTGCTATCCTTAGCACATTGTTAAGAAATTGTTTTATGGAAATTGTGTTGAAATTCGAGGTTGACCACGTGTCCTGACCTTATGTAGTGATATTGGAATGGAACTATGAGTTAGTGAAATATAATGGCGTCAGGCCAACGTGATTATATTACGTTAATTCATAAAAAGTCCCAATATTGTGACATGAGGAATAGAAAGTTAGTCAAAGAAAATTTGTACACCACTCATTCGGAAATTCTAACGTTGTTACATGAGTAAGGAAGATACTCATTATCTTATTTGTTGATATACGAGAGACTCGTCTTAACCGAACTACTTACCCCATGTTTTATCATTCATAACTCGCTTGTTAGTGACAGCTTCGCACGTGACTAGTTTTGACCCAAGGACTTGTGTCCTGATAAAAGTCAAAACAATATTTAACTCATTGGTTCTCATGACCTCGTAGCATTTATTGATTAGATGTCGCAAGACGATTCAAGTCCTTCACCCGAGCTTTAACGGTCTTACTTCAACTCGTAACCTTTGTAATGCGGATACCCTGCTTTTCATTTAAAATTTTTACACATTTGTGTAATTGGGCGGTTCTCATGAGATTTATGGGCGAATAGAAGTAATGAAATATTTTGTCATGTATACTAATTATAAAATCATATATGTACGTATGAATTCGAATGGATAAATTTACCCTTACCTATTTTGGCTAGTATACACTAAATTGTACCTTCAAAATTATTTTAAAATCACTCATGTCGAGTTGTCTAGTTAACTCAAATTGTTTTACGTAAAATGGTACACGTTGTACATACTTCTAAATTTACTAAGAGCTTCGTTCCATTTATGGGGTTACATCAGACGTTTAAAGCTTTTTCAAAACTTCTTTGATTGATTACATTAGAATTTTCGCATTACTCTAAAGAGTGTTTGGATCACCGTTCTTCTCATTCTCCGTTTAAGGATGAAATTTACCATTAAGTTCATTGATAGAAGTTCTTACACCAGTTTGGATGTCGGTTTTATAAAATTTGTTGGAAAGTCTTTGCGCCCATAAAATTTTCCCTCTTATGGTTGGACATGGCCGAAACGCGGACCGATAAATCAACTTTCTGGGGTACACTCGGTGGTCACCCTATTATAGAAAAGGCGCTAGGTGGGTTTCTACCCCAACTGTTGTTATAGTGGGTACCATGGATATATATTACACTAGACCATTTGAGGAGTTTCTACTCTCAATATTCGCTGTCAACCGCAACACCCTCGTAAACATCAACCCTATGATTCAGTACTTTGAGGTGCACGAAATCATTTTTGGAGATTGATCTCACCTGGAGTCGACTACTCTTTATAGTCCATGATTCACGTTTCCTTTCAGCCTCATATAAATTGAAGAATAAGGATGAATCCTAGGTTGACTCGCTCATTGTGCGAGGAAGTTCACTGTCGTTGAAAGATCACACCTTTTGCAAGTCTTCCTTTTCGGAAATATAATGAAAATTTACGTTGAAGTTCATGATCCTCGTTATTCCCTTTGAAGGAATTGTCTTAAACATCGTTACCACCGATTTGGTTACTCTCTATATTTCTTCCTTTGTTAGCTGCAACTATACCTCATTCGTCCTTATACGTTCCTCTTGGGGAGCTTCTGTTTTGTTTGTTAAGAAGAAAGATGGTTCGTTTCGTTTGTGCATTGATTATCGTGAATTGAACAAGCTTACAGTTAAAAACCGTTACCCTCTTCTTAGAATTGATGATCTGTTCAATCAACTTCAAGGTTCGTCCATTTATTCTAAGATTGATCTTCGTTCCGGTCATCACCAACTGCGGGCTAAAGAAACTGATATTCCGAAAACCGCTTTTCGCACCCGTTATGGTCACTACGAATTCCTTGTTATGCCGTTCGGATTAACAAATGCACCTGCTATGTTCATGGACCTCATGAACCGTGTGTGTAGACCCTATCTAGACAAGTTCTTTATCGTTTTCATCGATGATATTCTTACCTATTCCAAGAGTGATCATGAACACGAAAAACATTTGAAGTTGGTGCTTGATTTATTGAGAAAGGAAGAGTTGTACGCTAAGTTCTCTAAGTGTGCTTTCTGGTTAAGAGAAGTTCAATTCCTTAGACATATTGTTAGTAAACAGGAAATACAGATTGATCCTGCTAAGATTGAGGCGATTAAAAACAGGGAAACTCCGAAAACTCCTACTCAGATCCGTCAGTTCATTCAAGATTTCTCTCGTATAGCGACACCTCTGACTGCTTTAACGCATAAGGGGGAGAAGTATGAGTGGAAGGATGAACAAGAGACTGCTTCTCAAATTTTGAAGAAGAAGTTGACTACCGCTCTGATATTGTCACTACCTAAGGGTAATTATGATTTTGTTGTTTATTGTGATACTTCGCGTCAAGGCTTTGGGTGTGTTTTGATGCAATGAAAGAAGGTTATTGCATATGCGTCATGTCAGTTGAAGATCCACGAGCAGAATTATACAACCCATGATTTAGAATTGGGAGTTGTTATATTCGCACTCAAGAATTGGAGACATTACTTATATGGGGTCAAATGTGCAGTGTACACTGATCACAAAAGTCTTCAACATATTCTTGATCAAAAACAGCTAAATATGAGACAGCGAAGATGGGTTGAGACGTTGAACGATTATGATTTCGAACTTTTATATCATCCTGGAAAGGCCAATGTTGTAGCCGATGCTTTGAGTCGAAAAGAGAGAGTTGAACCTCGTAGGTTTAGAGCCTTAAATATGACCATTCGAACAAACCTCACAAGGCAGATTCTTGAGGCACAACAAGAAGCCTTGAAGGAGGAAAATTTTGTAACGGGAAGGTTCGAGGCTTTAGTAAACAGTTAGAGGTACAAACCGATGGTACTCGGTATTTTTGCAGGATGCCTTTGGGTTCCGAAGTTTGGTGACCTACGAAACTTGTTTTAGATGAGGCTCATAAGTATGGGTACTCTATTCATCCTGGTTCAGGAAAGATGTATCATGATCTTAAGGAGCTGTATTGGTGGCCTAATTTGAAAGCTGATATGGCTACGTATGTGGCTAAGTGTTTGACCTGTGCTAAGGTTAAAGCTGAACATCAGAAACCGTCTGGACTTTTGGTGCAACCTGAGATTCCCGAGTGGAAGTGGGAAGGTATTACAACGGATTTTATTACGAAGTTACTGTGAGCTGTGGGTGGTTATGATACCATTTGGGTGATTGATGACCGACTCACAAAATCAGCTCATTTCTTACCGATTAAGGAAACAGATTCGATAGAGAAGCTTACTCGTTTATATTTGAAGGAGATTGTTTCTAGACATGGTGTTCCCGTATTTATTAATTCGGACCGAGACAGTCGAATTATATCGAGATTTTGGCAATCCTTACAGGAAACTTTGGGAACTAAGTTGGATATGAGCACCGCTTATCATCCACAGTCGGACGGTCAGAATTAAAGGACCATCCAAACGTTAGAAGGCATGTTGAGGGCGTGCGTAATTGATTTTGGTAATTGTAGGGATAGATACTTGTCGTTGGCTAAGCTTTCTTATAACAACAGCTATCATGCAAGTATTAAAGCCGCACCGTTTGAAGCTCTGTATGGTAGAAAGTGTAGGTCTCTTGTCTGTTGGAATGAGGTTGGGGATGCTCAACTCACAGGTCCAGACATTATTCATGAGACTACCGAGAAGATCGTACAGATTAAGGAAGGATTGAGAACCGTCAGAAGTCGGCAAAAGAGCTATGCCAATAAGAGAAGGAACGATATTGAATTTCAGGTCGGTGATCGTGTTATGTTGAAGGTATTGCCTTGGAAGGGCGTGATACGTTTTGGTAAAAGGGGGAAAGTTGAATCCTCGATTTGTTGGACCTTTTGAAATTATTGAGAGAGTTGGACCCGTGGCTTATCGTTTGAAATTGCCACAAGAACTCAGTGCTGTTCATGATGTTTTTCATGTATCGAATTTAAAGAAGTGTTTGGCCGAGGCCGAGGAAACCATTCCTATGGAGGGACTTCATGTTGATAAGAAACTACTTTTTCTTTTAAGGAACCTGTTGAAATTATGGATCGAAAGGTTAAGACTCTTAAACAGAGTAGAATTCCTATTGTTCGAGTTAGATTGAATGACGCGGTCCCGAGTTCACTTGGGAGCGTGAAGATTAGATGAGGCAGAAGTACCCGCATTTGTTCCCAAATGTTGAGTCAACCCCTGCACCTGCTTAAATTTCGGGACGAAATTTCCATAACGGGGAGGTACTGTCACGACCCTACTTTTTCCATTATCTTTTTCCGTTAATTATTTAACGACCGTTAACTGTTAGTGTGCCACGTCATTTCCATGACCTATATTATTATTTTTGTAATAATATATATATAATAATTATTATGTGTTATGTTGATATATGTATTCATAGTTTAAATTATACGTTTCTACGTTCCGCGGATTTCCATCCGGCGAATCTTTTCGGTTTTTAAACCAACGGTCGAGCTTTCGGGATTTTTAAATCCTAAATATTTTAAATATGATATTTTAAGGTCATATTATTAATAGGTGTATTTATATTTATTTTTCGTCGCGCGTTTGTTATCTTTCCGGATTTTTAATCGCGTAAGCGTGTTTTCGCGTTTCGGGCTTCGTACGGGATCTCGGGCCACAAGGATTTCATTATTTAGCAAGACGGGCTTGTGGGGCCCACCCCACACCCCCCATTCGGCTGAAACCCACCAAGGGAGGGGGTATACTCCCTTGATTTTTCTTTTTCCACTTCATTTTACAAAATCAAAACCTAATCTTATATTTTTGTACTCTCTTCCTCCCTCTTCCCCCTTTGGCCGTCGAATACATCACCACCATCATCACCATTCTTCAACAAAATTAAAGCTTGGATCATAAATCAATTAACACCATCGCGTTCCTTGTTTCGTTCTCTACGCGATCATATACTTTGATTCTTGATTAGGGTATAAACCCTAACCCTAGAACTTTCCATATTTATTTATATTTCTGTATTTTGATGTTATATGATTAGTATGATGTGTATAAGTTATTGTATTGTTGTTTGAATGCGTAGAATTACTCGTTTGTACATGATTTCGGTTTGTAAATTTTGGACAGCAGTTTGAAACGTATATTCTGACTTTGTAACTGATATGAATGTTAAAATGAAGTACATAAATGAGTTCCTCTCATCAAGACATTAATTTTAGACTCCGGATTCATGTCGTTTCGATTCCCGGAGCCCTAGATATGCTTAATTTGGTTTTTGTTAAAGATTGAAAGGTGTTCTTGGCATGAACAAGGTTGGGTCCGACTTTGTGACCATCCTTGGTGTCTTTAGGGTGCCTCATTTGGTTAGGACTGATGGTGAGACGAATATTCATGTTCGGGTCACCTAAATCCGAGCCACGGTTCACCCGTTTTGCCCGAATTACTGTTTTGAGTAAAATGTTTTCCCAATTGAAGTCATGGCTGATATGCACGACTTAGGGACTGTTCTTGGTGTGTTCTTGAGTTCATAAATGTGTCGGGTGGTTTGAGTAGGTGAAGTTGCATATGTGGCTTGCCCGAAACCGACACCCGGGGCTCAAGATACGACCCGGCGAACTTTTAAACTTAAAACTTATGGTTAATGATTAAACTTATGATAAAATTTATGGAATTCATTATTAATTAATTACTTATGTTAAAGAAGTAATTATTTTATTTTAAGACTTTTAATATAATTATTTATTATATTATTTAATTATTAATTATAATTTAATTAACATTTTAATTAAACTTATGATTAATAACACTTTTAATTGTTAAAGGAAAATACTTATGATAAGTATTAAATTTAATTATGAGAAATTATTATAAGACTTATAATAAAGATTAAATAACTATTTAATTATTATAAGACTTAATTATTATTAATTATGACTTAATTATTAAATACTTATGATTTAATAATTTTAATTAGAAACTTATGATATGATTAATAATTCATTATTAATTAATAATACTTATGATATGATTTAAAATTTATTATAAATTAATAATATTTATATTATGATTGATATTTAATTAATTAATTAAATACTTATGTTATACTAATTATAACATTTCAACTTATATTAACTTTAATAATTCATTTTATTTAATTAAACTTATGTTAAGACATTATTATACACTTTTGACTTTAAATAACATTATAACCTATGTTATTATTATAACTTACACTTTTAAAATTAATGTTGACTAGGTTTGACCAAGGTTGACTTTTGAGTTGACTTTCGGTTGACTTTGACTTTCAGTTGACTTCTGTTGACTTTCTAAATAAGGAAACTTTCCTAACTTCAAAACTTTCTAAAAATAGAACTTTCTAAATTTGGAAACTTTCCAAAAATAGAAACTTTCCAAAAATAGAAACTTTCCAAAAATAGAAACTTTCCTAAAATAGAAAACTTTCCAAAAATGGAAACCTGCTAAAAATAGAAACTTTCTAAAAATAGAAAGTGTGTGTCCTTATGCTGTTCCAATCAAACCGATGCTTGCTGAGTAATGTTCTATGCCTACTTGCAACATGTACAATAGCTATCATACTAAGACTTGGCCTAAGTTAGTTATTTATTTCGACCTGCTTTATTTATAGGTCGGCGTTGTGATCTTTCTTGATCATTTTACTTTACGTGCTGTTCGCGTGTTTGTGAGATTTCTTCAGTTGCTATTTAAGGTGAGTTATAGTCCCATTTTTCTATTTTAAAGCTTTTGGGATGAGAATACATGCAATTTATTTAATACTTTGGACACATGTGGAAGTTGGTTTAAATTATTCATTGTGAGTTGAACAAAAATATTCCCTAGTCTGGTAACTGTAATCACTGGTTTCTACTGGTGAACGCGAATCCTATGGATAGATCTATCGGGTTTGACAACCCCATTTCGAGCTAGTCGCGCTAGCAATTTGTTATCGGAATGTTTAGTACTTCGTATTTTGTTGTAGATACACTTGTTCGGTGTATATTATTTATTGTGTTTGGCAAGGGTAAATAAAGGGTTAAGTGGTTACCAGGTGGCTCACGGAAAATGGAATAATGTTTTATTATATGTTTTCTAGCATATAATTTGGTGGTTTAAAAAGGAGTTTTATGTTTTCAAACATAAATTTTTATTGTTTAAATTAAATATTGTTTGCAATATTAAACCTATAATTCACTCAACATTTTTGTTGACAGTTACTCGCATGTTTTATTCTCAGGTTCATGATTGATTGCTTCCGCTGTGTTTAGAGAGTCTGCATATTTATGATAGCAGCTTTTGTTAAACATTAACTTGCACCCTATTTTGTTACATTAAATAGTGGTTGTTTGTTGACTTTGTTTTGGTCAACTTTTGGTTAAAGTATTATTGTATAGTTTTTCTAAACTTATATATTTTAGTAGATTTCCTTTATAGGAAATCATTTTTAAATAAAGAATGCAAGGTTGTTTTATTAAATTCATATAGAGTTTCGATCAAGCTGTGGGACCAAGTGACGGAGCCGTTAAGTGTTTTGACGGAGTCGTCACACCTACCGTTAGCAGAATTTTCCTACAACAACAGTTATCATTCTAGTATTGAGATGGTGCCGTTTGAGGCACTTTATGGTAGAAAGTGCAGGTCTCCAATTTGTTGGACTGAAGTGGGGGATAGACAGATTACGGGTCCGGAGATAATACAAGAAACTACCGAGAAAATCATCCAAATTCAACAACGATTGAAAACCGCCCAGAGTCGACAAAAGAGCTACGCTGACAGTAAAAGAAAAGATATAGAGTTTGAAATTAGAGAAATGGTCATGCTTAAGGTTTCACCTTGGAAAGGCGTTGTTCGATTTGGTAAACGGAGGAAACTAAATCCAAGGTACATTGGACCATTCAAGATTATAGATCGTGTCGGACCAGTAGCTTACCAACTGGAGCTACCTCAACAACTTGCGGCTGTACATAACACTTTCCACGAATTTGAAGAAATGTTTTGCTAAAGAAGATCTCACTATTCTGTTAGACGAAATCCAAATCAATGAAAAACTTCAATTCATTGAAGAACCCGTCAAAATAATGGATCGTGAGGTTAAGAGACTTAAGCAAAACAAGATACCGATTATTAAGGTTTGATGGAATGCTTGTAGAGGACCCGAGTTCACCTGGGAGCATGAAGATCAGATGAAGAAGAAATACCTGCATCTATTTCCAGAAGATTCGTCAACACCTTCAACAGCTTAAAATTTCGGGACGAAATTTATTTAACGGGTAGGTACTGTAGTGACCCGAACTTTTCCATGTTTATATATATTAATTGAGATTGATATTTACATGACTAAATGTTTCCAATGTGTTAAGCAATCAAACTTGTTAAGACTTGATTAAATGAAATAAGTTTCATATAGACAATTGATCACCCAAGTTGACCGGCGATTCACGAACGTTACAAAATTGTAAAAACTACATGTTGTGGTATATATAGACATATATATATGGTTGACATGAGATTATGATGAGTAAGTATCTCACTAAGTATATTAACAATGTGTGATATACATAAAAAATGAGATTACTAAGTTAAGAAACTCGAAATGATATATATAACGATTATCGTTATGATAACGTCTACTAAATATATATGTATCATATTAAGATATTGATACACTATATTTAACATGATAAAATGATATTTAAATATATCATTAAGTGTGTTAACAATGAACTACCTATGTAAAAACAAGACTACTAACTCAAGAATTACGAAACGAGACTTATATGTAACAATTATCGTTGTAACGATATTTTAATGTATATATCATATTAAGAGATATTCATACATCATAATATCATGATAATATAATAATTTAACATCTCATTTGATATAATAAACATTGGGTTAACAACATTAATTGAGATCGTTAACTTAAAGGTTTCAAAACAACACTTACATGTAACGACTAACGAAGACTTAACGACTCCATTAGAATGTATATACATGTTGTGTTTTGATATGTATTCTTACACTTTTTAAAGACTTCAAGACACATATCAAAGTACTTCTACTTAAAAAAAATTGCTTACAATTACATCCTCGTTCAGTTTCATCAACAATTCTACTCGTATGCACCCGTATTCGTACTCGTACAATACACAGCTTTTAGATGTATGTACTATTGGTATATACACTCCAATGATCAGCTCTTAGCAGCTCATGTGAGTCACCTAACACATGTGAGAACCATCATTTGGCAACTAGCATGAAATATCTCATAAAATTACAAAAATATTAGTAATCATTCATGACCTATTTACATGAAAACAAAATTACATATCCTTTATATCTAATCCATATACCAACGACCAAAAACACCTACAAATACTTTAATTCTTCAATTTTCTTCATCTAATTGATCTCTCTCAAGTTCCATCTTCAAGTTCTAAGTATTCTTCATAAATTCCATAAGTATAGTTTCATAAAAATCAAGAATACTTCCAAGTTTGCAAGTCTACTTCCAAGCTTTCTAATCCATTCCAAGTAATCATCTAAGATCAAGGAACCTTTGTTATTTACAATAGGTTATCTTTCTAATTCAAGGTAATATTCATATTCAGACTTTGATTCAATTTCTACAACTATAACAATCTTATTTCGAGTGAAAATCTTACTTGAACTGTTTTCGTGTCATGATTCTGCTTCAAGAACTTTCAAGCCATCCAAGGATCCTTTGAAGCTAGATCCATTTTTCTCATTTCCAGTAGTTTTATTCAGAAAACTTGAGGTAGTAATGATGTTCATAACATCATTCAATTCATACATATAAAGCTATCTTATTCGAAGGTTTAAACTTGTAATCACTAGAACATAGTTTAGTTAATTCTAAACTTGTTCGCAAACAAAAGTTAATCCTTCTAACTTAACTTTTAAAATCAACTAAACACATGTTCTATATCTATATGATATTCTAACTTAATGATTTAAAACCTGGTAACACGATGAACACCATAAAATCGGATATACGCCGTCGTAGTGAAACCGGGGGCTGTTTTGGTTTGGATTAACTAAAACTATGATAAAATTTGATTTAAAAGTTGTTCTTCTGGGAAAATGATTTTTCATATAAACATGAAACTATATCCAAAAATCTTGGTTAAACTCAAAGTGAAAGTATGTTTTTCAAAATGGTCATCAAGATGTCGTTCTTTCGACGGAAATGACTACCTCTTTAGTAATTGACATGTAACTTAAATTTCTGGCTATAAACATATAATTTTTCTGTTTGGATTCTTAAATTATAGTTCAATATGAAACCATAGCAATTTGATTCACTCAAAACGGATTTAAAATGAAGAAGTTATGGGTAAAACAAGATTGGATATTTTTGATTTTTTTAGCTACGGGAAATGTTTAACAAATCTATACAAATCATATCCTAGCTAACTGATAATGCTAAAAACGAACATATATTTCATAGCATTATTCCTCAAGAAAGACAAGATTTTAGTTGGTATTGTTCGATTTACAAGCAATATTCGTTTAAATATTAAAAAGTGAAGACAAAAGGCAGATTCGACAAATTGAAGACAAAAAGGTCCAAAGAGCTAAAAAGTACAAGATACAACTAAAAAGGTTCAAAATATTGATGAGGAACGTCTCAAAATGACAAGAGTACAAGTTACAAGACGCAAAGTACACGATATAAAATAATACGCGAAGACGTCCGAAAATCCGGAACCGGGACCTGAGCCAAGAAGAAACGCCCGACGCAACGGACCAAAAATATCTAGTCTACTATGCACAAGAATATAATATAATATATATATAATTATATATAATTATATATTATATTATATATTATTATTATATTACGTCGGCAAGAAGAAAACAAAGCAATTTGGCTGGATCCAGGGTGGCCATGCGACTCGCATGGCCAGAAGCACAAAATCCATGCGAGTCGCATGGAGTGAAAATGTTGGTCAGGTCCTATATAAAGCGAGTTTTCTGCCGAGTTTTAAAAAAAAGAATTTCAATCTCTCTCTCAATATATACGTAATATATATATATAATTTATATTTTAATTTTAATTTTAATTTTAAATCCTAATAATAAGGGTATGTTAGCGAATGTTGTAAGGGTGTAAGTCGAAATTCTGTCCGTGTAACGCTACGCTATTTTTAATCATTGTAAGTTATGTTCAACCTTTTTACATTAATGTCTCGTAGCTAAGTTATTATTATGCTTATTTAAAACGAAGTAATCATGATGTTGGGCTAATTACTAAAATTGGGTAATTGGGCTTTGTACCATAATTGGGGTTTGGACAAAAGAACGACACTTGTGGAAATTAGACTATGGGCTATTAATGGGCTTTATATTTGTTTAACTAAATGAAAGTTTGTTAATGTTAATATAAAGATTTACAATTGGGCGTCCCTATAAATTACCATATACACTCGATCGGACACGATGGGCGGGGTATTTATATGTACGAATAATCGTTCATTTAACCGGACACTGGAATGGATTAATAGCCACTAGAATAATTAAAACAGGGGTGAAATTATATTCAAGGGTAATTGGTGTAATTGTTAACAAAGTAGTAAAACCTTGGTTTACACGCAGTCGATAACCTGGTGTATTCATTAAACAAAGTATTAAAACCTTGTTACAATTCGAATCCCCAATTAGTTGGAATATTTAACTTCGGGTATAATAATAATTTGATGAGGACACTCGCACTTTATATTTATGACTGATGGACTGTTATGGACAAAAACCAGACGGACATATTAAATAATCCAGGACAAAGGACAATTAACCCATGGGAATAAAACTAAAATCAACACGTCAAACATCATGATTACGGAAGTTTAAATAAGCATAATTCTTTTATTTCATATTTAATTTCCTTTATTTTATATTTAATTGCACTTCTAATTATCGCACTTTTATTATTTGTTATTTAATCGCACTTTTAATTATCGTACTTTTTAATTATCGCAATTTTATTTTATCGCATTTTTATTATTCGCAATTTCATTATCGTTATTTACTTTACGCTTTAATTTAAGTCTTGTATTTATTTTATATTTTACATTAGGTTTTAACTGCGACTAAAATCTTAAAATCGACAAACCGGTCATTAAACGGTAAAAACCCCCCTTTATAATAATAATATTACTTATATATATATTTGTATTTTTATAAAAGTAAACTAATATAGCGTTGAGCTTTGTTTAAAGATTTCCCTGTGGAACGAACCGGACTTACTAAAAACTACACTACTGTACGATTAGGTACACTGCCTATAAGTGTTGTAGCAAGGTTTAAGTATATCCATTCTATAAATAAATAAATATCTTGTGTAAAATTGTATCGTATTTAATAGTTTTTCCTAGTAAAATATAAGCTATTTTATATACACCTCGCAACAAATCAAGTATTTTTGGCGCCGCTACCGGGGAACGCCGAAGCGAAACGCCATATTTTTAATTTTTAAGTTATAATTAGTTTTTGTAAAATTTATATTTTTGTTTAAAAATTAAAAAAAAAAAAAAGCTTTTAAAATCGAAAAAAAAAAATATTTTAAGTATATTTTTAAGTTTTTCTTTTATTTTTACAAAATTATAAAGTATTTTAAGTTTATTTTTAAGTTTTTATTTTAATTATATATATATATTTTATTTAAATTTAAAACAGAAAAAAAGAAAATAAATATTAAATAATTACGTGACCTGTCATTTGAACCAGTCCAATTGAACCAGTTCAGGGTGTCCATGCGACTCGCATGACCCACCCCCTTATTCCATGCGACTCGCATGAGGGGTCTGACCAGGCCACAACCAAACCCTAATCACGCATTTATTACGGATAATATATTATTATTATTATTAAACCCTAATCTTATTATTATTATTATAATTAAGTTTTTAGTTTATTTTATTTATATTACTTTTAAACTAGTTTTATTTATTATAAACTTAATACTTTTATTATAAAATATAAAAATAATATTTTTATAAAATCTAATATTTTTATAACTTTTTATAACTTTTATATTTTGTACCTTTTTAATCGTTGTAGCGTAATATTTGTATTTTTAGCTCATATTTAATTTTAAACTTAGTTTTTGCTATAGTCATTTTTACTCCTAGATTTTTAGGCTTTGCCGTAGAATTCCTTAAGTGCTTTTTCTTTAGACTAAGATTTAGGTGCTTTAGAATTTTGCGACGCCTTTTTTAGTTTTAGTTTCTTTTTAAGTTATTTCCATTTGGGATTTAGTTTTTCCCTGTAAGCTTTAATATTTTTAGACACCTTTTACTATGTACCAATTATCATTCCAATTAGTAATTTCAATTTGCGATTATAATTTTAAGTTAGTTGTAGTAATAAGGTTAGGTTAGTCAAGTATTTTTAAGTTTTTATAAGTTTCTTTTATTTTTCCGTCACCTTTTATTTTTCAACCATTTTTTTTTCTTTTTCAACCTTTATCGACGAACTCTTTTTCTCTCTTATTTCTCGCTATTCTAGTTTTAGGACATAGATTTTTATTCTACTTCTTATCTAAATTTCTTAAAATTACGAAAATTTATTTTAAGTGGTTAAATTGATAGACATCAAAATTTTCTGGTTCGTAGTAATAGTTGAATTTGTACGTGGACCGGGTTATTGGAGCCAAACAGTCCTCAATTATATTGAGACCAAACGAATCCTGCCCCTCTGCTGCATCTTTTGGCTATTCGAAACGTGGGCAAAATCAGAAAAGTCTATTGATTGGATAACTTATTATAATTTTTCTTTCCTTTTTAAAAAACTAATAGGATATTCTGTGAATGCACCGAGCAAGACATACATCACCTTTTGTACGTTCACCACCTGTAACTCGATCAAGACATCGTTTAACAAATATAACCGCCGTTGATTTTTCTTTAGAATCGTCATCCAGTCGACCAAGTACTTCAGTTCAAATTTCCGATAATCCATTTTTTGAACCCAACCTCACAATTGAGAATCCAGAGAATATTCAGGAACGGTTCGTAGATCCTGAACCACTAAACTTTCCTCCGGAACCACCAATCATTCAAACAGAGATTGTTGAGGAACGAACCATTAAAACAGAATCATCTAGTGATACCGATTCAACAAATTCAATTATGGAGAATCTGGAACCTTTAAGTATGGAAGACCGAATGAGAGCTAAACGCACTGGCCAAGGTCACGCAATTACTCATCCAGACATTAATGCGCCAGATTATGAAATCAAAGGACAAATTCTACACATGGTGACTAATCAATGCCAATTTAGTGGTGCGCCGAAGGAAGATCCAAATGAACATCTACGTACCTTTAACAGAATCTGCACACTATTTAAAATACGAGAAGTGGAGGATGAACAGATATATCTCATGTTATTTCCCTGGACTTTAAAGGGAGAAGCCAAAGATTGGTTGGAATCGTTACCTGAAGGGGCGATTGATACATGGGATGTTTTAGTTGACAAATTTCTTAAACAATTTTTTCCTGCATCTAAAGCCGTAAGACTTCAAGCAGAAATTGTTACGTTCACACAGAAGCCAAATGAAACTCTATATGAGGCGTGGACAAGATATGGAAAGTTATTAAGAGGATGTCCGCAACATGGTTTAGACACCTGTCAAATAGTACAAATATTCTACCGAGGATGCGACATCACTACAAGAAAAGACATAGATATAGCAGCTGGTGGTTCTATTATGAAGAAAACCGAAACTGATGCTTACAAAATTATTGATAACACTGCTTCCCACTCACATGAGTGGCACCAAGAAAAAGATATCATTAGATCATCTAAAGCAGCTAGAGCCGATTCTAGCCATGACTTAGATTCCATTTCCGCAAAGATAGATGCTTTCGAGAGACGAATGGAAAAGATGACTAAGGATATTCACTCAATACGAATTAGTTGTGAGCAGTGTGGAGGACCACATTTGACAAAAGATTGTCTCAGTATTGAATTAACAATGGAACAAAGAGAGAATATTTCATACATAAACCAAAGGCCTGGAAATAATTATCAGAATAATTATCAACCGCCAAGACCGATTTACAATCAAAACCAGAATTATAACCGAAATATTCCATACAACAACCAACAAGGTCCTAGCAATCAACAAGTATCCAATAATACTTATAATCAGCAAAGACCTAATTTTCAAAACAAACCACCACAACAAACCGATGATAAAAAGCCGAATTTAGAAGATATGATGACGAAGCTAGTTGAAACTCAAACGCAGTTTTTCACATCTCAAAAACAAACAAATGAACAAAATGCTCAAGCATTTAGAAATCAACAAGCTTCTATTCAAAATCTGGAACAAGAAGTAAGTAACCTAGCAAGGTTAATAGGTGAAAGAAAATCGGAAAGTCTACCGAGTGATACAAATGCTAACCCCCGGAATGAAACAGCTAAAGCGATTACCACAAGAAGTGGTACAACACTTAAACCACCTGAAATACCTGTAACTTCTGATGAAACTATTCCTACTCCACAAGAACCACAACCTGATCAAGATAAGGAACAAGAGCCGGTAGTTGAAAAGGTTAATGAAGATAACACAGTTAAGGATAAACCTTATGTTAAACCATACCAACCACCACTTCCTTACCCGAGTAAAATGAAGAAAGAAAAACTTGAAGCCGAGCAATCCAAATTCTTGGATATGTTTAAACAGATAAATGTAAATCTTCCTTTCATTGATGTGATTTCAGGAATGCCTAGATATGCTAAATTCTTGAAAGATCTAATCACGAATAGAAAGAAAATGGAAGAACTCTCGGCTGTTACTATGAATGCTAATTGTTCAGCAGTGCTGTTGAATAAGATACCAGAAAAACTATCTGATCCAGGAAGTTTCACAATTCCATGTTTTCTGGGTAGTCTTAGTTCAATAGAAGCATTGGCAGACTTAGGTGCTAGTATAAATCTAATGCCGTATTCACTATACGCTAAACTAGACCTCGGAGAATTAAAACCAACCAGAATAAGCATACAACTAGCCGATAGATCAATAAAATATCCTAGAGGGATAATGGAGAACATGCTAGTTAAAGTTGGTACTTTAGTATTTCCAGTAGATTTTGTTGTTTTGGACATGGAAGAAGATTCTCAAGTTCCTCTCATATTAGGAAGACCATTCTTAAACACGGCTAAAGCAATGATAGACGTGTTCGGAAAGAAACTGACCCTAAGTATAGAGGATGAGAGTGTTACCTTTTCAGTTGATAGAGCAATGCAACAACCACAATCTGCAGATGATACATGTTATTATATTCAAACTATAGATGCACATGCAGAATTATTAGAAGAATTTCCAGAATTACAAGGAACAGGAGAATGTTCTTTAGGAGAAGGTAATGAACCAATTGATGAAGCTGAAATGTTAGCTACACTTATAGCTAATGGATATGAACCAACAACAGAAGAAATTCAAATGCTAAAAGAAGAAGACAGATATCGATATAAATCATCGATAGAAGAACCTCCGAAATTAGAGTTAAAGCCACTTCCAAACCATTTGGAATACGCTTATTTACATGGTGAATCTGAATTACCTGTAATAATATCGTCTTCTCTTACTGAAAATGAGAAATCACAACTCATTTCTGTGTTGAAAGCTCATAAACCAGCCATTGCATGGAAGATTCATGATATTAAAGGAATAAGTCCTTCGTATTGCACACATAAAATCCTTATGGAAGAAGGTCATAAAACGTATGTGCAACGTCAACGAAGACTAAATCCTAATATGCAAGATGTAGTTAAGAAAGAGATTATTAAACTGCTAGATGCAGGTTTGATATATCCAATTTCTGATAGTCCATGGGTAAGCCCAGTTCAATGCATACCTAAGAAGGGTGGCATGACTGTCATTACAAATGAGAAAAATGAGCTTATTTCTACTAGGACTGTAACAGGATGGCGTGTATGTATTGATTATAGAAAATTAAATGACGCCACCAGAAAAGATCACTTTCCCTTACCTTTCATAGATCAAATGTTGGAAAGATTAGCCGGAAATAGTTACTATTGTTTTCTAGATGGATTTTCCGGATATTTTCAAATTCCAATAGCACCCGAAGATCAAGAGAAAACCACATTTACGTGCCCTTATGGTACTTTTGCTTACAAACGCATGCCATTTGGACTTTGCAACGCCCCTGCAACCTTTCAAAGGTGTATGATGGCGATTTTTCACGACATGATAGAAGAATGCATGGAAGTATTCATGGATGACTTTTCAGTCTTCGGTGATACATTTAAATCATGTCTAGTTAATCTGGAACGAATGCTAATTAGATGCGAAAAATCAAATCTAGTACTTAATTGGGAGAAATGCCATTTCATGGTTAAAGAAGGCATCGTTCTTGGACATAAAATTTCAAAAGAAGGAATTGAAGTGGATAGAGCTAAAGTAGATGTAATTGCTAAACTTCCACATCCCACCAATGTTAGAGGAGTTAGGAGTTTTCTAGGGCATGCCGGTTTTTACCGACGTTTCATAAAAGATTTTTCTAAAATTGCCACTCCTATGAATAAACTCCTAGAAAAGGATGCGCCATTCATCTTTTCAGATGAGTGTATCAAATCTTTTAATATTTTTAAAGAGAAACTCACTAATGCACCGATCATGATAACACCAAATTGGAATCTACCATTTGAACTAATGTGCGATGCAAGTGATTTTGCAATGGGAGCCGTTTTAGGACAAAGGATTGAAAAACGATTTCAACCTATATATTATGCTAGTAAGACGTTACAAGGAGCACAAACGAACTATACAACTACTGAAAAAGAACTCCTTGCTATTGTCTTTGCTTTTGACAAATTTCGATCATATCTCGTTCTAGCAAAAACGGTGGTCTATACAGACCATTCTGCTCTTAGATACCTATTTTCGAAACAAGATGCTAAACCAAGATTAATCCGTTGGATCTTACTCTTACAAGAGTTTGATATTGAAATCTGAGATAAAAGAGGAGCAGAAAATCTCGCCGCTGATCATCTTTCTCGTCTTGAAAATCCCGAATTAGAAGTTCTAAATGAATCGGCCATACAAGACAACTTTCCTGATGAATATCTATTGAAGATAGATTATAAAGAAATCCCATGGTTTGCAGACTATGCAAACTACTTAGTTTGTGGATTCCTTGAAAAAGGATTATCGTACCAAAGACGAAAGAAATTCTTCAGTGATATAAAACACTATTTCTGGGAAGATCCACATCTGTTTAAAAGTTGTCCCGATGGAATAATACGCCGATGTGTATTTGGAGATGAAGCTAGTAAAATTTTAAACCATTGTCACACAGGACCAACAGGAGGGCATTATGGGCCTCAACTAACAGCAAGAAAAGTTTATGAAGCTGGATTCTATTGGCCTACAATTTACAAAGACGCACACCTTCTTTGCAAATCCTGTGATGCATGTCAAAGGGCCGGAAAAATAAGTCAACGTGATGAAATGCCACAAAATGTCATCCAAGTATGTGAAGTATTTGACATTTGGGGTATTGACTTTATGGGTCCATTTCCAAAATCTCATAATAATCTATATATACTCGTAGCCATTGATTATGTATCTAAATGGGCGGAAGCACAAGCTCTCCCAACTAACGATGCACGAGTTGTAGTCAACTTTTTAAAACGTCTTTTTGCAAGGTTTGGAACACCGAAAGCTTTAATAAGTGATCGGGGTACTCATTTCTGTAATAATCAACTTGAGAAAGTTCTTAAAAGATATGGAGTAACTCATAAAATCTCCACCGCATATCATCCACAAACAAGTGGACAAGTTGAAAATACCAACCGAGCTTTAAAACGTATTCTAGAGAAAACCGTAGGATCAAATCCGAAGGAATGGTCCATTAAATTGGAGGATGCACTCTGGGCTTTTAGAACAGCCTACAAAACTCCAATTGGAACCACACCTTTTAGACTTGTTTATGGAAAAGCATGTCATCTTCCAGTAGAAATCGAACACAAAGCATTTTGGGCTTTGAAGACATGTAATCTTGATTTACATGAAGCCGGACGTCTACGATTAAGTCAACTAAACGAATTAGAAGAATTAAGACATGAAGCATACGAAAATTCGTTAATCTATAAAGAAAGAACGAAGAAATGGCATGATAAAAGAATCAGAAGTTCAAAAGAATTTAAAGAAGGAGACAGAGTTCTTCTTTTCAATTCACGATTCAAGCTATTTCCTGGAAAATTGAAATCAAGATGGTCTGGACCATTCATAGTCAAAAGAGTTTTCCCATACGGAACGATAGAATTAATAAATTCAAATGGGATTGAATTTAAAGTTAATGGTCACAGAGTTAAACATTACATACATGGTCCGATGGAAGTCGACAACGAAGTTAATCACAATTTCGACACCACAGCTAACTAAGTGTGGGGAGAATCAAGTCTTTAAAGGATATTATGTATTTCTGTTAGAGTTAGATTGTCTGTTTTCGTGTAGTTCTCGAAAATGGAACACGTATGGTCTTTCCCTAGCAGACCCTAAAGAACTAGTCTTCTCCCCCCATTCTGAATTTTTATTTTTTTTTAGGCTTTTACGAAATGAAGACTGCCTGTGAACTAAACCATGGTCTAATGCTACACGCTTTGATCACTAAACGTAATAATGACATACTACCGAGCGAATTAGTATCAGTAATCAGAGAAAGAATGGACGGAGTTAGAAAAGGATCCAGATGCGAAGATAATAAGTTACAATTTGGTAAAGGAAAATCAAAATCCGCAGCGAAAAGAAGAGCACGACACCTAGAAAGATGTCACAAATGCGGAAAATGGTCACATGGAGGTAAATGTTCAAATAATCAAACCTATTCAAATACCGAATTTGTTACTTTATGCAGAGACGGACCGTTCATATGTTTAGAAGAAAAGACAATGAATGCTCGAGGTTACGCCTATGCAGCCATGGAAAACCAATTAAACCGACTATCTTATGAATATAATAGATCATATAACTAAGAAATCTATTTCACAGGTATGTCTGTACAGTTTTTATTTTTATTTTTATTTTTAACCTTTTGATAATAAACGCTAATTTGTTCGCTAAAAAGTATTAAATTGGTATTAAATAAAATTAGGTTTGGCGACCGAAATTATTGATATCGTTCAAAAATTTATTACATCACTGCGAAATTTAACGTTTATTCTTAAGGTATAAATATCTTTAATCAATCAACCCAAAATATTTCAAAAATTCGTCATGAGTCAAATTAGGTCTTGGAACCGAAATTACTTTACCGAAAAGAGGGGCGCATATTTTTGATAATATTTGATTGATTAAAGTGGGATAAAAAGACAAAAAGATTTTTAATTTTATTTTTACCATATTAATATTTAAATCTTAAATTAATATTGTAAATTTTGTAAAAACAATATATTTAAAATTGTAAATATTTGAAAAATTAATATAAGTTTGGTATGAATTTATAATATGAATTTTTAAATTAAGTTTGGTGTGAATTTTTAATTTTTAAAATATGAAATTTTAATTTTATGCATTTCAAATTTTAAGTTTGGTGTGAATTTTTAATATAAATTTTGAATTTTATATTTAAGTTGTGTGAATTTAAAAACAAAAATTTACTTTATCTCATTAAGTTAAAAATATGATTTTTAAAATTCGTCGTAAGTTGAAGACTAGGTCTTTGAACCGAAATTGCTTTACCCAAGGGAGGGACGAGAACTTTTATTATCATTATTTTTAATCTTATTGATTTAAAGTATGCCAAAAAAATTAAAAAATCCAAAAATCTAAGCTTTTAAAACAATCGCTTGAAAATGACAAAATTTTAAAATTTTGTCGAGGGGCGGACTAGGGCATCGTCCCGAAACGACCTCGTCTTAAAAAGAAACAAAATTTTTAAAATTTTATTAAATTTTATGTTTTAAAAGTATAAGGTTTTTATAAAAAAAAAAAAAAATACCAGAATTACACCCCATGCGACTCGCATGGGGGTAAGAGCAAAACCATGCGACTCGCATGGACCAGAAAAACAGGTCAGATACAAGTTTCAGTCGAGTTCTGCTTCTTTCACAAACACACATACACAAACACGAAAACTCTCCCAAATACTCTCAAAAATTCATCATTTTTCACCAAATTTCTTGCAAAACTTCACAACAATTATGCCTAGATTCAGTAGTCTCAACCCCTTCAGGAGAAAGGTAAAGATTTCACCCCTAATCTCTTTAAATTCAAATTTTTGTGTTCTTGAGCTAGAAATTTTATATTTTGATTTTGTTAAATTTAGGTGTAATTAGAGCTAAATTGTTGTTATATTATGCATGTATATCCTAGATAGAAGCTATTTAACATGAATTGAAGCTAAAAACTTCAAATTTTTAAGAATCTAGGGTTTGTGTTCTTGAGCAATTTGGGGCTTTTTGATATAAACAGGTTATGGCCGATTTTTGTCATGAATTGTTGCTAAATTAAGTAGTGTAACATGTTTAGGTAGTTAATTGATCCAAACTTTGAGCCTAAACATGTTTTTGAGAATTAAAGTAGACTTTTTAAGTCTAAAAATTCATGAACTTGGATAATTTGATATAAAGGCCATTTGAAACTTGTTTCATTGCTAGTAGTGATTATTTTGGCATGTTATTTGAGATAAATGCTTATGAACTTGATGTACATTTTTCGTATATGCTTATTTGACAAAGTGTAGACTTGACAAAAATATGAAAATGAGCACTAGTTTGATTTGAATGCCATGTAACAAGTGTTTAATTGTTATAATAATTATTGTTGACATGTTTAAGAGTTTAAATGTGATAAAACATTGTACACATTTTCGTATGTAAAAGTATATAATTGTTATTTTTAGGAAAATATGTATAAAATGTGTTATGAATTGAACATGTCATCATAATTGTTTCAAGTTATTATTTTGCTAACACTAATGCATATTTGGATGCACAAATTTTGTGTTTAATGTGTTTTGCAGAGAAATACAGATACGGACGGTGCATCATCGTCCAGACAACCAGAGCCCGAACCGGAAATGTTTCATGAACAAGAACAACATATGCAACAAGAAGAAGAAGGACATGAGGAGCAACATATTCCTTATCACGATCAAGATCAATTATTCATGAATCAGTTTCGTCAATTCGCTCCACATCAAATGATTCTGAGCTTAGACATTAATGAAGATCAGTTACACCCAAATCTAAGATTTGATCGATGTTGGATAGAGTATCCAGATTATCAAAAGAACATGCACATTCTCTACTTTAAGGTTGTTGAAATGCCAAGGGCAATTGACTGGGTACCTTTGGAAACAGTTGACCTTGCCGAACCGATTCGGGAATTATTGGTGCAAAGGTATGGTAATTCTCAGTTTAACGATTGGATGCGCCTATTTTCAATTCGTAGAACCATATATAGGGAATGGTGTATAGAATTACTTAGTACTATTAAGTTAAACAGTGATGTTAGGAGGATAGATGATAGAAACTTTATTAGATTTCTGTTAGGTGGACGCATGTACAGAATGTCCATGATAGATTTAGCCAGGGCCTTACAGATTTACACCCCTGCTGAACTTTTGAGCCCCGACTGTAATAGCCTGATTGCCCAAGGAGAAAGGATAGATAGGGAATTTGATATTAACGCCGTCTGGAGGCGTATGTCCCACTTTAATGAATTTCACGCCAGTGGAAATCATACATACTTAGATATAGACAGAGCCGAACTCCGGGTGATTCATAGATTCTTAGCAAACACAATTACACAAAGGGGTAAAAATAAGGAGAAATTGACCGTAAACGATTTGTTCTACCTCAAGTGTATTAGAGACCCGAGGAGTTTCGTTAATATTCCCTATTGTGTTGGTTATTATCTCGCTAATGTAGTTTCGGGGATGAAATCGGGGAGTATTATAGGTGGTGGTATTTTCATTACTCTCATTGGAGAGTATTTAGGTGTGGATAAGCACCAAGGGGGTCCAATGAACAAAATAGAGGACGAAGGTGAAACTATAAGTTCAAACCTTTATCACGGTGCAAGGGTATTATTGATGAGACGTGGTCGGGTATATCGATACGAGGGACCTCAGCGACAGGTAGAGAGAGGTTCGGATGACGAAATGGAAGAGGCGAACAACATTATAGGAGTTGTTCGGGAGACTGCTCTTGATTTAGGCGTTCGTATGGAGGATGAATACATGACGAACTATGATAGGCATATGCAGTACGAGGCATGGCAACGTCGGAATGACTACGAGCATTCCCGGCAACGAGAGCATGGCCGATGGGATTATCATCAGCGCCAAATTATAAGCCAGTTGCAGCCTGGCGAGATGTATTATCCGACCCGACCCGCATACTATCCCGCACATCAGCCAGAAATGAGACCACCCTATGATTCATATGATTATGACGCAGCATACCAGTTCACCTATAATCAGCCATGGAACCCGGACGCGAACATGAATTGGGATCCATATCCTAATTTTCCTCCTAACCCACCTCCTGATCAGTAGAGATAAGTTGGTAATTTTTATTTTTATTTTAAACACTTAACATTTTATTACGTTTATGTAATGTTTGATATTCTTATTATTATTGTGTACTAATATTTTTCTTATAGTTTGAAAGTGGGATGCCAAAGTTCCATTTCAAATTACATGTATGATTATATTTGTATTGTATGTATTTTATGTTATGCACAAAACAGGATAAAACAACGCGTTTTCAAAGACTGGCATTAAGTTCAGCAAAAGCAAGTAATTTTGACGACAAGATGCAAAATATATGTGAAATAACAACAAGACGGAATGAACAAATGACGTGCACCATTTATCATTCAGCAAACAAACGCCAATATATTTGGAAACTTTGGTAAAAATTTAATCATTTTCACACAAATCACCCTCAATAATTTAAATTGTTACTGATTTCTTGCAAATGAGGGCATTGCAAGATCTTAAGTGTGGGAAGGGGTTAAATTCTTTCGGATTTTAAATTTTTTTTACTTTATACACTTGGTTACCATTAAAAATGCTAGTAACGCAGTAGTTGTGTTAGAATCTAGTGCTCTCCGATAACAAGGAACAGCCCTAGTCTTATATACTAACTACCCAATTCTAAAAAAAAAAAAAAAATTTAAAAAAATTTTCAATTAAATGAATTCAAATCATGTTTATACATATTTATGAACGATAAAACTAGGTTTTAACACCGAAATTATTGTTACCTCGGAAAGGACATAAATTGAGAAACAAACTAAAATGTTAAAATTCATTTAAAATGGAATAGAGGACGATAAAAAGGAAAATAAAAGCCAAGTGTGGGAAAATTTACCAAGTTATTTTAAACATATGTCACATATATCTGTAACAAATAACTGAAAATACTTTTGCTTTGGACTAAACTAAACTGTTTTACCCGATAAAAGAAAAGAGAGATGGATCTACACGATGAATCAATTCCATCATTAAAAGGAAGTAAAGTCTTCCTAAAAAGAAACGCGCTTCTTGATTTAGGTCATGAAGTTGTCGTCCAGACCAGCTGTAGGTTGACGAAAAATCTAGAAAAGTCATCACTAAAATCAGCAGGAAATCCACGGACCTCAGCATTAAACAGGGTCGCCAAGTGGTCAGATTTATCCTAACCATGAGAAGGATTTATCTCGTACAATGGGGGGCACCATGCAAATTAGCTGGATAAGACTAATGAATCAGATCCCCAGAAAGGATAATCTCCTTAAAGATTAAAAATCAGCTTTTAAGACTGATATTACTCAATCCTAGAGATTGACCTTAAAGATTGAGAATTACAAACTCATGGAATTCGATGATATCTAAACTCGAGCTTGAACGAGAAAATATTTTGATCAAAATTACAAACCGATTTGTTTTCTGAAAATCCTATTTTCAATGCGTTCATTACCATTGAACGTAAAATCCTAGGAATTCACCTGGAATTCATTAGGTCACCTGAACTAAATCGGGTGTCAACCGTAAGAACGGTGGTTGCATAACATGGTCAAAGACAGGACCTTGTGCCAGACCGAAAAATTATAAGGGTGAGCTTTACTATTGCTCCTACCAAGGATAGTAATTGCGTCCGACACATTATAGACCATAATCAAAAGCATGTCACGGGACATTGCCTTAACAGTTGCTTGTTCAACGCTTTCCTTTACAACCGGACGGTAGTTTGCCGAAAGGTAATATACGGAACAAGTAAACTGGACGTGTTGCTTTCCAAATACAAGGTTAGCAAGTGGGTGACACAAAACCGCAAGTTTTGAGCTAAAATTTTCAAATCTGAAACCCACCAAACCCACAAAAATATTTTGCAAACACCGGTAAAGGGTTATTCCGGAAAACTTATCTAGGGAAGAAAAAAAAAACTAGATTTCAAAAGATCAAATGTTTTCATAAAGATCCAATTTCCTTAATGAATCTAAATTTTTATAGTCATGTGGGACTGTAAACCATATCGTTACTACCATTGTTTATACCGTCGTATAGAAATCACTGATGTACAAAGTGTGAAGAATAAAGAAGTGATTCTAGTATTTCAAGACAATATTGCTTGAGGACAAGCAACGCTCAAGTGTGGGAATATTTGATAATGCTAAAAACGAACATATATTTCATAGCATTATTCCTCAAGAAAGACAAGATTTTAGTTGGTATTGTTCGATTTACAAGCAATATTCGTTTAAATATTAAAAAGTGAAGACAAAAGGCAGATTCGACAAATTGAAGACAAAAAGGTCCAAAGAGCTAAAAAGTACAAGATACAACTAAAAAGGTTCAAAATATTGATGAGGAACGTCTCAAAATGACAAGAGTACAAGTTACAAGACGCAAAGTACACGATATAAAATAATACGCGAAGACGTCCGAAAATCCGGAACCGGGACCTGAGCCAAGAAGAAACGCCCGACGCAACGGACCAAAAATATCTAGTCTACTATGCACAAGAATATAATATAATATATATATAATTATATATAATTATATATTATATTATATATTATTATTATATTACGTCGGCAAGAAGAAAACAAAGCAATTTGGCTGGATCCAGGGTGGCCATGCGACTCGCATGGCCAGAAGCACAAAATCCATGCGAGTCGCATGGAGTGAAAATGTTGGTCAGGTCCTATATAAAGCGAGTTTTCTGCCGAGTTTTAAAAAAAAGAATTTCAATCTCTCTCTCAATATATACGTAATATATATATATAATTTATATTTTAATTTTAATTTTAATTTTAAATCCTAATAATAAGGGTATGTTAGCGAATGTTGTAAGGGTGTAAGTCGAAATTCTGTCCGTGTAACGCTACGCTATTTTTAATCATTGTAAGTTATGTTCAACCTTTTTACATTAATGTCTCGTAGCTAAGTTATTATTATGCTTATTTAAAACGAAGTAATCATGATGTTGGGCTAATTACTAAAATTGGGTAATTGGGCTTTGTACCATAATTGGGGTTTGGACAAAAGAACGACACTTGTGGAAATTAGACTATGGGCTATTAATGGGCTTTATATTTGTTTAACTAAATGAAAGTTTGTTAATGTTAATATAAAGATTTACAATTGGGCGTCCCTATAAATTACCATATACACTCGATCGGACACGATGGGCGGGGTATTTATATGTACGAATAATCGTTCATTTAACCGGACACGGGAATGGATTAATAGCCACTAGAATAATTAAAACAGGGGTGAAATTACATTCAAGGGTAATTGGTGTAATTGTTAACAAAGTAGTAAAACCTTGGTTTACACGCAGTCGATAACCTGGTGTATTCATTAAACAAAGTATTAAAACCTTGTTACAATTCGAATCCCCAATTAGTTGGAATATTTAACTTCGGGTATAATAATAATTTGATGAGGACACTCGCACTTTATATTTATGACTGATGGACTGTTATGGACAAAAACCAGACGGACATATTAAATAATCCAGGACAAAGGACAATTAACCCATGGGAATAAAACTAAAATCAACACGTCAAACATCATGATTACGGAAGTTTAAATAAGCATAATTCTTTTATTTCATATTTAATTTCCTTTATTTTATATTTAATTGCACTTCTAATTATCGCACTTTTATTATTTGTTATTTAATCGCACTTTTAATTATCGTACTTTTTAATTATCGCAATTTTATTTTATCGCATTTTTATTATTCGCAATTTCATTATCGTTATTTACTTTACGCTTTAATTTAAGTCTTGTATTTATTTTATATTTTACATTAGGTTTTAACTGCGACTAAAATCTTAAAATCGACAAACCGGTCATTAAACGGTAAAAACCCCCCTTTATAATAATAATATTACTTATATATATATTTGTATTTTTATAAAAGTAAACTAATATAGCGTTGAGCTTTGTTTAAAGATTTCCCTGTGGAACGAACCGGACTTACTAAAAACTACACTACTGTACGATTAGGTACACTGCCTATAAGTGTTGTAGCAAGGTTTAAGTATATCCATTCTATAAATAAATAAATATCTTGTGTAAAATTGTATCGTATTTAATAGTTTTTCCTAGTAAAATATAAGCTATTTTATATACACCTCGCAACAAATCACTAACTTATATTGTATTATACATGTATTCTAATATATTATGTAATCTTGGGATACCATAGACACGTATGCAAATGTTTTGACATATCATATCGACCCATGTATATATATTATTTGGAACAACCATAGACACTCTATATGCAGTAATGTTGGAGTTAGCTATACACGGTTGAGGTTGATTCCAAATATATATATACTTTGAGTTGTGATTTAGCCTGAGATGTGTATACACTGGGTCGTGGATTGATTCAAGATAATATATATCGATTTATTTCTGTACATCTAACTGTGGACAACTAGTTGTAGGTTACTAACGAGGACAGCTGACTTAATACACTCAAATCTTTAAAACATAATAAAAATGGTTGTAATTATATTTTGATCATACTTTGATATATATGTACATATTTGTATAGGTTCGTGAATCGATCTGTGGCCAAGTCTTATTTCCGAGGAAGGAAATATCCGTGAAAGTGAGTTATAGTCCCACTTTTAAAATCTAATATTTTTGGGATGAGAATACATGCAGGTTTTATAAATGATTTACAAAATAGACACAAGTACGTGAAACTACATTCTATGGTTGAATTATCGAAATCGAATATGCCCCTTTTTATTAAGTCTGGTAATCTAAGAATTAGGGAACAGACACCCTAATTGATGCGAATCCTAAAGATAGATCTATTGGGCCTAACAAACCCCATCCAAAGTACCGGATGCTTTAGTACTTCGAAATTTATATCATATCCGAAGGGTGTCCCGGAATGATGGGGATATTCTTATATATGCATCTTGTTAATGTCGGTTACCAGGTGTTCACCATATGAGTGATTTTTATCTCTATGTATGGGATGTGTATTGAAATATGAAATCTTGTGGTCTATTGTTACGATTTGATATATATAGGTTAAACCTATAACTCACCAACATTTTTGTTGACGTTTAAAGCATGTTTATTCTTAGGTGAATACTAAGAGCTTCCGCTGTTGCATACTAAAATAAGGACAAGATTTGGAGTCCATGTTTGTATGATATTGTGTAAAAACTACATCCAAGAAACATATGTCGATGTAATATATTTCTATTGTAAACCATTATGTAATAGTCATGTGTAAACAGTATATTTTAGATTATCATTATTTGATAATCTACGTAATGCTTTTAAAACTTTTATTGATAAAATAAAGGTTATGGTTGTTTTAAAAATGAATGCAGTCTTTGAAAAACGTCTCATATAGAGGTCAAAACCTCACGACGAAATCAATTAATATGGAATGTTTATAATCAATATGAACGGGACATTTCAGATTTCTTTCGTACCTGAGAATAAACATGCTTTCAAGTGTCAACCAAAAGGTTGGTGAGTTCATTAGTTTATCATAAACGATCATTTTCATCATTTTAATAGACCATAAGAATTTCATTTCCAGTTCTCATAAATATACGTCCCATGTATAGAGACAAAAATATCATTCATATGGTGAACACCTGGTAACCGACATTAACAAGAAGCATATAAGAATATCCCCTATCATTCCGGGAAATCCTTCGGACATGATAAAAACAACATCGAAGTACTAAAGCATCCGGTACTTTGGATGGGGTTCGTTAGGCCCAATAGATCTATCTTTAGGATTCACGTCAATTAGTAGATCGGTTTACTAATTCTTAGGTTACCAAGCAAAAGGGGCATATTCGACTTCGATCATTCACCCATATAATGTAGTTTCAATTACTTGTGTCTATTTCGTAAAACATTTATAAAAATTTCGCATGTATTCTCAGCCCAAAAATATAAAGGATAAAAAGGCAAATGAAACTCACCATAATATATTTTGTAGTAAAAATACATATGACGATATTGAACAACTGAACAATGCAGGGTTGGCCTCGGATTCACGAACCTATATCATTTGATATATTAATACCTATACTTGTATTCGAACAAATATATATATATATATATATATATATATATATATATATATATATATATATATATATATAAATTTATTAGTCATATCCTTTATATATATATATATATATATATATATATATATATATATATATATATATTAATATAAAAAGGATATGACTAATAAATTTATATTTATATATATATATATATATATATAAATTTATTAGTCATATCCTTTTTATATTAATATATATATATATATATATATATATATATATATATATATATATATATATATATATATATATGTTTCATATATTCATTTTGTACATACAAATATTAAATTTTGTTATGTTATATGTATTAAACATATTTATATATAAATTTTATTTATTTATTAAAGTAGTATTTTAAGATAATATTTTAAGTGATAACAATAATACTAATAATAATCAATATTGTAACTAGGGTTATGATAATAAAAATAATTGGTAACTAATACTTACATTAGTAATAATAACAGCAATAACTAATATTTGTAATACTTTGTAATAATAGTTCAGATACTTAATAATAATAATAATAATAATAATAATAATAATAATAATAATAATAATAATATCCTAATCATAATAATGATAACTAATACTTATTTTAGCATTAATATTAATAATAATTATAATACATGTGGTAATAATAATAACTAATGATAACAATACAATTAACAATAATAAGAATAATAATTAATAATAATAATAACATAATAATTAAAGTAATTGAAGAACTACCTTAATGAAATAAGCTTCCAAAAAAAATAAACACTCCTGCCGGGTCTCGAACCCTCGACCACTCGAAAACCCGAAATCACCATGACCATCTGCTCTACGACTGTCTTTCTGAAATAACCTATACCTTAAATTTATTTAACTTATCCCATCTGTCATCTCCTTCTTCATAAGTTCGATTGACCAGGAATTTAAACCATTTTAACAGCTAGCAAAAACTTTGATTTAGGATTTGAAATTTACTTGTAAACAACCTTTATTGGATACGTTTGTTCACTGAACAAAAATAAAAATAAAGCAAAATGCTTCTGCAGCCTCGCGAAGAATATTATAACTCAAACATTGATTTTTAATTTTAGGAGGTTTTAGACAAAAATTACAACACGAATTACGTTTCAAGTTACTCCTAGAAACTTTAGGAATAATCAATTTGATTTAAAACATCAGAACGAATCTCAATTTCATGATGAACACAATATTTGACTTTTTGAAATATAACTTTGACTCACAAATTCAATCTTGTTTTGAAAAATTGGAAGCTAAAATTTTACAGGAAGTTTCCTTGGAGGATCCTTAACAAAACTACATTATTACTTTTTGTGATGGGACTCGAATTCGAAGCTTTGATAAAATGATACAAGGACAGAGTTAGACGAGCTGTATATGGGTTCTGTTTTGATTTAAATTCAACAAATTGAGATTTGTAATAGTTGGTAGTTAATAATGATAGTGAGAAGGGACTGTAATCGCTGAATTACAGCATGAATTGGTCGACTATATGAGGTCTGTTTGTATTGACTTCCCTTTAATCAGACAACAAGGACAGAAGCAAAAATAAAAAAATAAAGTTGATTAATATCTGTAACAGATTTCGTTCGTATCTGGGATTGATTAAGATTGATAACAAATCGACATAAACAAAAATCAACACAGTATGATTGTGAATGAAAACAGAATTCGTACCAAGTTAGAGTTATAAAACAATTTACAAAATAGTTTGATAAAGATGAGGAATTGAGTATGTAAATTTCTATATATATATATGTACATAATTGAAATTTTATGTAGACATGTATATCGCTGTAAGTATTATAAATATTATATAGGTATATGTATCTGACTATAACCTGTATTATATACATATATTAATAATAATATTAATACTAATAATAATTACATAAATAATAATAAGATTTATAATATTGATAATAATATTAATAATTCTAAAAAATATATATATTAATAATTATAATAAATAATAATGATATTAATGGATTTAATAATTTTAATAATAATAAAGATGATAACAATAATATTTTTAGTAATGCTATTAATAACACTACTTATAATACTACAATTATTAATTTTAATATTAACTTTAAATATAATAACAAAGTAATGATAATAATAGTAATATCAATAATATAACACTTATACATATCCAATTTCATTTTATATAATAATACTAATAATACAAATATTAATTTTAATATTATTATTAATAATAATACGAAAGGTAATGAATCATAGTATTATTATAACATCTATACCTTAAATTATAATGCATATAATATACTAATCTTATATTTCACTAATTACATATTATTAATTATGTTATATAATATATATTAAATAATAGCAATATTAATTATTTAATGCTCTTACATTTTATATATATATTATCTATGTTATATCTATTAGTCGTATAATACATTAGGTGATAAATTTTATTAAATAATTATTGTATATATATTTTATTACAATATAGAAGTGTAAGAATCTTATATTTTTATATATATAGATTCATTTTTAAATTACACTTAATTACTTTGTATCATAATTTACATATTCAATTCTAAAGATTAAGTTTTTAAATATCAATATATTATTTATACTTACATTTATATATACATATTTATTTACAAATAATTGTTCGTGAATCTTCGAGGATGGTAAAAGGTTAAATGAATCCACGTAAACAGTTCAAAAATTTGATAATCAACTTTACAGACTTTGCTTATCGTGTCAAAACCATATAAAAATTAAGTTTAAATTTGGTCGAAAATTTCTGAGTCGTCACAAATTATATCTATAATAACAATCATAATATTATTTGTAAGATAATAATGAGAATAGATTTATAATTAATAATATTAATAATATGATGATATTAATAATAACAATAATGATGATTTCAATAAGTTTAATAATAATTAATAATAATTAATAATAATGATAACAAAAATGATAATAATAATATTATTGATATTACTAATAATAATACTATAATTAATAATAGTTTTTAATATAAGAATGATAATGATAATATCATTACTTATAATACTAAATATAATAAATTATATATTTCAAATAGAAATAAAATTTACAATTTTAATAATACTAATATAATAATAATAATATTACTAATTAAAATGATAATAATAACAATACTATAACAAATCATGTATATCAACTTTCATATCTATATAAAACTAATACAGATATTAATAATAATGAAAGTAAGTATAACAATTATATTTTCAACTTCATATCTATATCATATATATCATGTATTAAATTAATAATATTAATAATACTGATATCAATATTAATAATGAAAGTAATATTCATTAATATAATAAATATCTTATATTTTATATATTAACATTACATATTATTAATTATGTAATATTCATATAACATATTCGAATATTTAATACAATATACATAGTATATTAATTGTGTACAAAAATCATATATATATACATAGATTCATTCTAAATAACAGTTTAATTATTTTGTATCATACATTACATATTTGATTCTAGTGTTTCAATTATATTTTATAAATTTCAGATTGTTATATATACTTATATTTACATAATATATATATATATATATATATATATATATATATATATATATATATATATATATATATATATATACATATTTATTTACAAACAATTGTTCGTGAATCGTCGAGAATAGTCAAGGTCAAATGCATTCATGAAAAATAGTTCCAACATTTTGAGACTCGGTTTAATAGACTTTACTTATCGTGTCGAAACCATATAAAGATTAAGTTTAAATTTGGTAGGAAATTTCTGGGTCGTCACAGTACCTACCCGTTAAAGAAATTTCGTCCCGAAATTTGAGTGTGGTCGTCATGGCTAACAATAAGAATGTTTTCCCGACGAATATGAGCTGATAAATAGAGTTTTATCAACATTGAGTAATATTGATAAGATAATTCGATTACTCGAGGCGTATGAGTGAAGCTATCACAAAAGATTGAGATAGAGATTTAATTTTGACGTAGTCACGGTGGTTTTCCGGAATTTAAGGAATTTAGAGAAAATCTTTGTAATAAGATTTGATTCTTTGGTAATTAAGGAAATTAGAATCTTTCTTGGTTAAATGCGATGATCTGCCTCGATTGCTCTGTCTAACATTTCACTATAAATTCATCCTCTCATTTTCTTTATGTTTTGGGGTTCCACCCTTTTGTTTTCTCTTCTCGACTTTAAGTCAACCGAATAATGGTCCAAAATTCATAGATATGAAATTCGAATATGAACATAGCAATCGTTCTAGGAGAGAAATTGAAATAGCACGATCTTGATTGGTTAAGTTACCAGAATTCAAGAGAAAAGATAGAACTATCAAGAAAATATGTTCTTGATATGTTTGAAGATTAGATAGAATGTAAGAGTCGTGTAACATGGCACATGATGACGTTAGGGTTTGTGAATCATCAAGTCCCATTAGAAACTCAACATGACTTACTGTAATATAATCACGTTGATCAAGTGTCATTATATTATACTAACTCATGCTTCAGTTCCCAACACTACTTCAGAATTCATTCATAGTTTATACTTAGATTTTACAGAAATTTCCAATATAATGTATTACAGATAGCACGAAGAGGTATATAATTTTGAACGAGAATATTTATGTAGGTATCTTCAGAAATATTGAGGACATTAATAATGAAAGATACGATAATATCTTAGAATTTTTGAATCAAATTGTGATGAAGAAATTCATTCACGATGATTTAGAGTGATTAAGGAGAAAGGTATTCGTTAATGACTTCAGTAGATACTGAATCATTTGGATTCTTTGAAGGCAGGTTTAGTCTTTGTGATTTGTCCACGGCTTCCTTCATAGTTTCGCATAATTCGCTTTTCTGTACTAAATTTTCTATTAATCGTTCCCAACCTTCCATTCTTTATTATCAAACTTTTGGCCGTTTAGACCATCTACAATTTTGTTGTTTCCTCTGCATTTAATGCAACCATATCAGAATCATCGGTTATCAATCCAAGATGGGTTCAAGGGAATTGTGTTTTTAGATGATTAATCGCTGATGGTAATATGGTGGAATATAAAAGGTTCCCCGATAACAATAAAAGAGCACACATATATATCAAGATTATAATAAGGTTGTTTTGAATGAAAAGTCGAAGTTGATTTGCTGGAGCTGTGACAAAATTGGTTACTTTGGAAAGGGATTTCAAAGTGATTTTCGGTAATAACAACGCCAAAGAAGCTAACACATACACGTGTTAAACTTTTACTAAGGTTCCGAGAGTTTTCAGGTGCATAACTATATGCATCAATCTTTTCTTCGTTAAATGAAGTGCGGTTGGTTCATACTCTCGGTTGAGGTGTTTTCAAGAATCATGAAAGGTTTGAACGCTGATTGTAATCGTCAAGATACAAATGAGGTTTAAGATGAAATCAAGTGGCAAACTTGAAGAAATGTTTAGTTTCATATGTTAGAATCAATATTTTAATTCATTTTAATTGTCCAATGTCATTAGTCGACAGTTAGCAGTCCACAATTAGGAGTTCAACAATTCATATATAGTTTAGTATATAATATTCGAATTAATTAATACGTGTCGTGACCCATTATATACATGTCTCAGACTCGATCACAACTCAAAGTATATATATTATTTGAGAATCAACCTCAACCCTGTATAGCGAACTCGAGCATTATAGCATATAGAGTGTCTATGGTTATTCCAAATAATATATATAGATGCTTCGATATGATATGTCAAAACCTTGTATACGTGTCCCGATATTTAAAGTGCGTAAAATAAATAACAGATATTAAATGACGATAAAAAAAATTGCGAGAATTAAAATTGCGATAATTAAATTGCGATAAATAAATTGTAATAAAAGAATTAACAGTTAGCTAGGAACAGTTAGCTAGGATTTTGTTAGCGTGGATTCTTACCAAAATTTCTCATAGTTAATTTGTTTGTTTCTAACAAATTTTATTTTGTCCAATGTTTTCTTCATTATGCCACTTGTTGAATTATGATAAGTCAAAATCCAAATATGAAATTGAATGAAAATGGTTATTCTGTGGTGAACGGATACGTATATTGATGGATGTAAGTAGGATCGTAAATGACTGTTGAATCAGATTCGAAGAATGTACAGTGTAACTTATTAATGTGAAATCTAAATATTCCTCGGGTATTACCTACCCGTTAAAATATTTTCACCATTAACATTTTGTAGAACTTTTAATTACAATCTTTATGAAAATATGTATACATATATATTTTCTTCGGATGTAATCATGGATTTAATGAGTCAATATGATATTAGACTCATTTGATTTACCGTTAGAACAAGAATATATAATCTCTAAAACATTAGAGATTACATAATTGCCATGTCGAATGAAGATAAATGATGTAGAACGTCATGTAGAACTATGATTATACTCGAGGTACAGAATGAGATGTTGAGGTGTGTGTTGTTGTGGTTTGTGTTGTTGTGCTGGTGGTACTGTTGATTCCGTTGATGTTGCTGAAGCTGGTACGTTTTGCACCATATTTTCCAAATTGATTACTCGATCGTGAAGTTCGTTGACTTCTTATATTATTCCGGGATGATGGTTGGTCGGAACGAGCGAATGAATAAGGTTTAGAATTTGGCTTGTGATATAGTTGTGGCGAGATACTCCAGAAATGAGAGAGAAAATGGTATTACGAATAGGTTCGCCGGTAAGTGCTTCAGGTTCTTTGCCAAGAGGTGATTTCGGTTGATGGAAAGGATCACCTTCTTCTTGTCTCCATTGATTAAGTCGACTACGAACCCATAAGATGAATTGGGGATGGCTGATTGGCTGATTTATTCTGGTGACGCTGTTTCAGGAGCTTAGGTGAACATCCATGTCGGATTAGTTGTCGGGTTGCGAAGAACTTGAACTAGTGACGAGTTCCATTTCGTACTATTGAGTAAAGGATTTTTCGGTATGAAATGATTTCCGACTATCGGATGGTATTCTAATTATATAGAATATCTATATATATAGAACAAAAGATTTCATAGATTACAAAGAGATTTACGGAATATGTCAGACATAGTTTATAGTAACAGATACGCTAAGATATGAATTAGCAGATACGCTAAGATATGAATTTTGTCTATACACTTATTCATGCAATCAATACAATCATATGTGTCTAGACTAAGAATGATACATAGGCAATTTCCGACAAAAATGATAAGCAAAACTTTTGACATGCAGACACGGTCGAAGTCCAGACTCACTAATTCATCATAACGACTATCAGTTAGACACACTAATGCAGACCTGGTTCGCTAAGACCACCGCTCTGATACCACCTGTAGAGACTCGTCATAATCCATCTGGACGAATACATTACATTTGGTTACATCTGTGATGACCCGGGAATTTCTGACCAAATTTAAACTTTAATCTTTATATGATTCCGACACGATAAGCAAAGTTTATAATGTTGAGTCTCGAAAACTTTAGAACATCTTACATAAATGCATTTGCCCTTTTGACCATTCCCGACGATTCACGAACAATTGTGTATAAATAAATAATTACATAAATTTATATATGTATAAGTGTATATATTAAGTTGAATTAATATTATACCATTTAATCATTCGAATTAAATATGTAGAGTAATATACAAAATAATCAAGATAAATATATATATATATATATATATATATATATATATATATATATATATATATATATATATATATATATATATATATATATATATATATATATATATATATATATATATATATATATGAATTCTATACACAATTAATATAAATTACAAGTAAGAATATAAATAATATATTAATATTGATATTAATATCTATCTTATAAATATTATTAAAAGTTGTTACATATGTAACTTGCTACATTATTATTATTAGTATTATCTTTTACAATATTATTATCATTATTAACAATATCACTATAATTCTTACAGTTATAGAAAATAATACAATTTATTAAAATCATAATTTTTTTTGATGATATTAGTTATTATAAGTTCTATTATTAAAAGTACTAGAAATTTAACTATTAATTAAAATATGACCTCATATGAATCAATTAAGAATCTAAATTAGTTTCACTTACCTATCATTCGTACAAAATGATTCCAATTATCTCAATAACAAACAAGAGTTGTTAAAGTTGAGTTTGTCTTTTGTTATTTTTCCTTCTGACACAATATATGCTTGTCTAACGAATCAAGCTAAGAAACAAGTTTCAAATAAGTCAAATTAAGTGTAATAATATTATTTAACATCTAACTATCTTTAATCTATAGATATATTACATATTATACACATACAGACATAGGTATCAATGGATGATCAACCATTTCCTTTCCCTTCTTTCAACAACTCAACAAACTCATAAACCAACTCGCCATAGTGAAACATCATCACCCTTTCGTATTATTTTTGGTTTGATCAAGAACCATGACCACGACTCAGTTAACCATTCTCAATTCACCACGAACCACCCACGATCCCTCTCCTGTAGTTGTGAACCGAAGCAAGTGTGTTGTTACAGGTGTTCCTCTTCTACTGCAAGACCATCTCGAATTTTGCTACTATTACTTCTGTTTCAACGTATTCCATTTAAATTGTATGTATTGACATATAAACATTCACGATTAAGATAAAACCATATCACCATATAAAGTTTCTGCTTCTTTCTTGATCTTATCGAGCTCCACACACGCCATCACAACCACCACTATTTAATTTTGTACTGTTTCTGCAGCCACAACAGAACCACAATCTCTTTTTCTCTTCACCATCTTCACTCCCGGCACCACCTTCAAACTCCATTACCACCACTTCCAACATGACACATTTACAAACCTTCTCTTGTTCCTTTATCTTCATTGATCACATCATCCTTCATTCCCTTGCCATCATTAACTAAGAAGAACTTGCTTCTATTCGATCACCATGAATCAACTAAAACGATTGTGACTCTCTGGGTTAATCAATCTAACAAAAACCCAAAACTCACAAACCTGCAACTCCAACTTACCTTGTTTCACTTTGGTATTTTTTTTTCTTCATCGAGACCAGCCATCAATTGAAACTGCCATTGTTTTGTTACACTACTCGATTCCTTTTTCTGACTTGATCACAATCGACACCCAACACAAAACCTCCAACTACTACCATCATGATATCACCTTGAACCACCACAAACCTACTTTTATCACCACCTAGACCCCGTTAATTGTTACTACTTCTGAGTATGACTGTTTTACTATAAAAACCGAAGCCAAAATGGGTGCTACTGCTACAGCTGCTGTTCGCTAATGCTCCTGGTTGTTTCCTGTTATCTATCGCCAATTTTTTTTCTTCGATAAAGAGAGTAGGAGGAAAGGGAATGGTGATGATGAGGTTTTAATGGGATGATTTTATAATAAACCACTTGGACGTGGAGTGATACTCATTATCTTCTTTAGGGTTGCAGTAGGGTCGAAAGACATATCCACCCTCCATTTGTTCATTGATAAAAAAAAAAAAGGGAAAACGCTGGCTGCTTTTGATCTGACCGACAAAACAGAAACAGATTAATCCTAGGAACGGGTTGGGTTAATACTTGGTGAAACTGGGTGATACTAATTGGGCTGCTATTAAACCGAAGATGGGCTGCTATTTAAACAGAAGATGGACTGATTTTATTTCCTTTTCATGTTCCTTTTTAAACCGCCTCCTGATTCGCCCAGCTATATTTTTTTTGTTTTATATCGACAATCAACACAGCATATACGGTTGTGATACTGTGCTGTTGGATTAAAACGCGAAGACAAGAATAATGACGATGATAAATGCATAATAATAATAATGATATTAGCGAGATAAAACGATGGTGAAGGTTGTAATGAATAAGGTGAATTATGATAATGTTGTTATGATCATAAAAGATGATTATGGTTATGAAATTTATTGATAAAATGATGATGATCGTATTAATGATAATGATGGAAGTTAAAATCATGATGATGATTTAATGTAGATGCTATACGATGTTAAGTATGGTGATGATGAAATAGGAAACGGGTTAAGATATTTAGTTTGGGAATTAAATCAGATATGAAGTAACAGCGGAGTGGTTGGTGTTGTGTTGTTTAACTGAGAGGTCTCGGGTTCGAGCCCGGGCAATGGCATTTATTTTCTTGGCTTATTTGGAAGGTTCGTGAATCCGAAGCCAACCCTGCATTGTTCAATGTTGTCATTTGTATTTTTACTACAAAATACAATATGTGAGTTTCATCACTCCCTTTTTTAAATGCTTTTGCAATATATATTTTTGGGACTGAGAATGCATGCGCTTTTATAAATGTTTTACGAAATAGACACAAGTAATCGAAACTACATTATTTGGTTGAATGATCGAAATCGAATATGCCCCTTTTTATTAAGTCTGGTAATCTAAGAATTAGGGAACAGACACCCTAATTGACGCGAACTCTAAAGATAGATCTATCGGGCCCAACAAGCTCCATCCAAAGTACCGGATGCTTTAGTACTTCAAAATTTATATCATGTCCGAAGGAGGATCCCGGAATGATGGGGATATTCTATTATGCATATTGTGAATGTCGATTACCAGGTGTTCAATCCATATGAATGATATTTTTGTCTCTATGCATGGGACGTATGTTTATGAGAAATGGAAATATGAAATCTTGTGGTCTATTAAAATTATGAAATGATTATTTATGATAAACTAATGAACTCACCAACCTTTTGGTTGACACTTGAAAGCATGTTTATTCTCAGGTATGAAAGAAATCTTCCGCTATGCATTTGATCATTTTAAGGATATTACTTGGAGTCATTCATGATATATTTCAAAAGACGTTGCATTCGAGTCGTTGAGTTCATCAAGATTATTATTAAGTCAATTATAGTAAGATATATTACGAAATGGTATGCATGCCGTCAACTTTCAATGTGATGAAAGATTGTCTTTTCAAAAAAGAATGCAATGTTTGTAAAATGTATCATATAGAGGTCAAGTACCTCGCGATGAAATCAACTGTTGTGAATCGTTTATAATCGATATGGACTTCGTCCGGATGGATTAGGACGGGTCCTTTCAGTTGGTATCAGAGCGGTGGTCTTAGCGAACCAGGTCTTGCATTAGTGTGTCTAACTGATAAGTCGTTAGGATGCATTAGTGAGTCTGGACTTCGACCGTGTCTGCATGTCAAAAGTTTTGCTTATCATTTTTGTCAGAAATCATTTGTTTATCATCATTAGTAAATTACCTGCTTACAATTCTTAGTCTAGACACATCTTATTGCATTGACTGCATGAATAGTGAATAGACAAAATTCATATCTTAGCGTATCTGCTAATTCATATATTAGCGTATCTGTTATTGTTATCTTTACCTGACAGCTTCCGTAGATTCCTCCGTAACTTATGAGATTTTAGTATTACATATGCATATGTAAATTATGTATTGCAGGATACTAATCTACATCCTATAATCTATTTCTTATCGAAAATCCTTTATCTGAGCGTACGAGATGAATCCTTTAACTAGTTCGAGTCCCTCGAATCCGATAGTTATTCCGACAGTTATTCCGAATGGATAGTTATCTAAGCTCCGGAAGCAACGTCAGCAGAATGAATCAACCAATCATCCATCCCCAATTCATCTGATGGATTCGTAGTCGACTTAATCAATGGAGACGCGCAGAAGGCGATCCCTTCCACTAACCGAATTCACCTTTTGGCGAAGAACCTGAAGCACTTACCGGCGAACCTGTTCGTAACACCATTTTCACCCTCACTTCTCGAATATCTCGCCACGACTATATCATAACTCAGATTCTAAACCTTATTCATCCGCTCGTTCCGACCGACCATCATCCCGGAGTAATACAAGAAGTCAATGAACTTCGCGCTCTAGTAATCAATTTGGAGAATATGGTGCAAAACGTACCAGCTTCAGCAACATCACCAGCACCAATATCAATACCAGTACCACCAACAACTCAAGTTCACATCATACACCTCAACATCTAATTATGTACCTCGAGCATAATCATCAATCTGCGAATCGTTCTACATCATTTATCTTCGTTCGACATAACGATTATGTAATCTTCAATGTTTTAGAGATTATATATTCTAGTTCTAACGGTAAATCAAATGAGATTAATATTATATTAACTCATTAAATCTATTATTACATCTGAAGAAAATATATCTGTAAGTATATTTTCATAAAGATTGTAATTAAAAATTCTTTCGTATAAACTGTTAATGGTGAAAATATTTTTAACGGGTAGGTAATACCAGAGAAATATTTAGATTTCATTTTAATAGATTATACTGTACATTCTTCGAATCTGATTCAACATCCATTTACTATCCTACTTACATCTATAGAGATACAAATCCGTTCACTGCAGAATAACCATTTTTTTATATTTTATTATTATTCAATTTCATATTTGAATTTTGATTTATCACAATCCAACAAGTGGCATAATGAAGAAGACATTTGACAAAATAAAATTTGTTAGAAACAAACAAATTAACTATGAGAAATTTTGTTAAGAATCCACGCTAACAAAATCCTAGCTAACTGTTCCTAGCTAACCGTGGACTAATCAATTGAGGACTACCAACAGTGGACAATTAAAATGAATTAAAATATTGATTATAACATATGAAACTAAACGATTCTTCAAGTTTGCCACTTGATTTCATCTTAAACCTCATTTATATCTTGACAATTCCAGTCTGTGTTCAAACCTTTCATGATTCTTGAAAACACCTCAATCGAGAGGATAAACCAACCGCACTTCATCTACGGAAGAAAAGGTTAATGCATATAGTTATGCACCTGAAAACACTCGGAACCTGAGTAAACGTTAAACACGTATCCGTGTTAAATTTTTTGGCATTGTTATTACCAAAAAAAAAAAATAACTTTGCAATTCCTTTTCAAAATTAGTCAATTTTGTCACAGCTTCAGCAAGTCAACTTCGACTTTTCGTTCGAAACAACCTTATTATAATCTTGATATATACTCGTGCTCTTTTATTGTTACCAGAGAACCTTTCATATTTCATCATATTACCATCAGCGTTTTGTCATCTAAAAACACAATTTTCCTGAAACCACCTTGGATTAATAACCAATGATTCAGATATCATAGCATTAAATGCAGAGGAAGCAGAAAAATGGTAGATGGTCTAAACGACCAAAAGTTTGATGATAAAGAAAGGAGTGTTGGCAACGCTCGATAGAAAAATTGGGTATTGAAAAATAGATTGAGCTAACCATAAAGGAAACCAAGGAGAAATACAAGTAACATACCCTAAATTCATAGAACCCGGATAAATCTAGATCCGTTGAAATCTTTAGAGAATATCTTACCCCGAAGTCATGTTAAAATCTTGCAGAAATTTTTTTTTTTTCATCAACCATCGAACTTAGAAATTCCAAAAATATCATCATCAATATCTTCGATATTTCTGAGGATATTTTCATAAATATTCTCGTCCGAAATTATATACCTCTTCGTGCTTCCTGCGTGTCATTATATTGGAAACATTCAATAGAAGATTTAGTACCGAAAAGCAGATTATGCGAAACTATGAAGAAAGCCGTGGACAAATTACAAAGAATAAGTTTGACTTCAAAGAATTCAAATGATTCTGTTTCTGATGAAATCTTTAGCGAATACCTTGCCTCCGAATCTAAACCCATAAGAATAAATATTCTTCATCATCCATCAATATTAGAAATTTCAAGATATCATCGTATCTTTCATTATAAATATCCTCCATATTTCTGAAGATATTTTCATAACTATTCTTATCTGAAATCAATAATCTCTTCGTACTATCAGTGTTACATCATATAGAAACTATTATTTTCTATATTCTGTAAACTTTCGAGCTTAAAATATGAATGTTTTTGAAGTAGTGTTGGGAACTGATGCATAAGTTAGTATAATATAATGACACTTGATCAACGTGATTATATTACAGTAATTCATACTGAGTTTCTAATGAAACGTGATGATTCTCAGTACCATCATCATGTGCCATTTACATGACTCTTACATTCTACTCAATCTCTAAACATATTAAGAACGTATCTTCTTGATAGTTCTATCTTTCCGGATATTCTGGTAATTTACCAAGTCAAGATCGTGCCATTATGATTTCATTCTTAGAACATTAACCATGTTCATTCCGAATTCCATATCTACGAATTCCGGACCATTATTCGCTTGACTTGTAGTCGGGAAGAGGAAATAAAAGTATGGAACTCCAAAATATAAAGGAAACGAAGAGGGTGGATTTATAGTGAAATATTCGACAAGGCAATTGAGACAGATTATCGCATTTAAACGAAGAAAATCCTAATTTCCTTGATTACAGAAGAATCAAATTTTATTACGAAGATTTTCTTCAAACCTCTTGAACTTGGAAATCAATCCTATCTACGTCAAAAGATATGACGAATCCATACCTACTCATTTCACTCTTTGGTGATAGCTTCACTTGTACTCTTCACAAAAAAAAAAATCAAATGATTTTATCCATATTACTCAATGATGATAAAACTCTATTTATCAACCCATGTTTGTCATGAAAACATTATTACCGTTATCCATGACGACCTCTATCAAATTTCGGGACGAAATTTCTTTTAACGGGTAGGTACTGTGATGACCCGGGAATTTCCGACCAAATTTAAACTTTAATCTTTATATGATTCCGACACGATAAGCAAAGTTTATAATGTTGAGTCTCGGAAACTTTAGAACATCTTACATAAATGCATTTGCCCTTTTGACCATTCCCGACGATTCACGAACAATTGTGTATAAATAAATAATTACATAAATTTATATATGTATAAGTGTATATATTAAGTTGAATTAATATTATACCATTTAATCATTCGAATTAAATATGTAGAGTAATATACAAAATAATCAAGATATATATATATATATATATATATATATATATATATATATATATATATATATATATATATATATATATATATATATATATGAATTCTATACACAATTAATATAAATTACAAGTAAGAATATAAATAATATATTAATATTGATATTAATATCTATCTTATAAATATTATTAAAAGTTGTTACATATGTAACTTGCTACATTATTATTATTAGTATTATCTTTTACAATATTATTATCATTATTAACAATATCACTATAATTCTTACAGTTATAGAAAATAATACAATTTATTAAAATCATATTTTTTTTTGATGATATTAGTTATTATAAGTTCTATTATTAAAAGTACTAGAAATTTAACTATTAATTAAAATATGACCTCATATGAATCAATTAAGAATCTGAATTAGTTTCACTTACCTATCATTCATACAAAATGATTCCAATTATCTCAATAACAAACAAGAGTTGTTAAAGTTGAGTTTGTCTTTTGTTATTTTTCCTTCTGACACAATATATGCTTGTCTAACGAATCAAGCTAAGAAACAAGTTTCAAATAAGTCAAATTAAGTGTAATAATATTATTTAACATCTAACTATCTTTAATCTATAGATATATTACATATTATACACATACAGACATAGGTATCAATGGATGATCAACCATTTCCTTTCCCTTCTTTCAACAACTCAACAAACTCATAAACCAACTCGCCATAGTGAAACATCATCACCCTTTCGTATTATTTTTGGTTTGATCAAGAACCATGACCACGACTCAGTTAACCATTCTCAATTCACCACGAACCACCCACGATCCCTCTCCTGTAGTTGTGAACCGAAGCAAGTGTGTTGTTACAGGTGTTCCTCTTCTACTGCAAGACCATCTCGAATTTTGCTACAATTACTTCTGTTTCAACGTATTCCATTTAAATTGTATGTATTGACATATAAACATTCACGATTAAGATAAAACCATATCACCATATAAAGTTTCTGCTTCTTTCTTGATCTTATCGAGCTCCACACACGCCATCACAACCACCACCATTTAATTTTGTACTGTTTCTGCAGCCACAACAGAACCACAATCTCTTTTTCTCTTCACCATCTTCACTCCCGGCACCACCTTCAAACTCCATTACCACCACTTCCAACATGACCCATTTACAAACCTTCTCTTGTTCCTTTATCTTCATTGATCACATCATCCTTCATTCCCTTGCCATCATTAACTAAGAAGAACTTGCTTCTATTCGATCACCATGAATCAACTAAAACGATTGTGACTCTCTGGGTTAATCGATCTAACAAAAACCCAAACCTCACAAACCTGCAACTCCAACTTACCTTGTTTCACTTTGGTATTTTTTTTTTCTTCATCGAGACCAGCCATCAATTGAAACTGCCATTGTTTTGTTACACTACTCGATTCCTTTTTCTGACTTGATCACAATCGACACCCAACACAAAACCTCCAACTACTACCATCATGATATCACCTTGAACCACCACAAACCTACTTTTATCACCACCTAGACCCCGTTAATTGTTACTACTTCTGAGTATGACTGTTTTACTATAAAAACCGAAGCCAAAATGGGTGCTACTGCTACAGCTGCTGTTCGCTAATGCTCTTGGTTGTTTCCTGTTATCTATCGCCAATTTTTTTTCTTCGATAAAGAGAGTAGGAGGAAAGGGAATGGTGATGATGAGGTTTTAATGGGATGATTTTATAATAAACCACTTGGACGTGGAGTGATACTCATTATCTTCTTTAGGGTTGCAGTAGGGTCGAAAGACATATCCACCCTCCATTTGTTCGTTGATAAAAAAAAAAAGGGAAAACGCTGGCTGCTTTTGATCTGACCGACAAAACAGAAACTGATTAATCCTAGGAACGGGTTGGCTTAATACTTGGTGAAACTGGGTGATACTAATTGGGCTGCTATTAAACCGAAGATGGGCTACTATTTAAACAGAATATGGACTGATTTTATTTCCTTTTCATGTTCCTTTTTGAACCGCCTCCTGATTCGCCCAGCTATATTTTTTTTGTTTTATATCGACAATCAACACAGCATATACGGTTGTGATATTGTGCTGTTGGATTAAAACGCGAAGACAAGAATAATGACGATGATAAATGCATAATAATAATAATGATATTAGCGAGATAAAACGATGGTGAAGGTTGTAATGAATAAGGTGAATTATGATAATGATGTTATGATCATAAAAGATGATTATGGTTATGAAATTTATTGATAAAATGACGATGATCGTATTAATGATAATGATGGAAGTTAAAATCATGATGATGATTTAATGTAGATGATATACGATGTTAAGTATGGTGATGATGAAATAGGAAACGGGTTAAGATATTTAGTTTGGGAATTAAATCAGATATGAAGTAACAGCGGAGTGGTTGGTGTTGTGTTGTTTAACTGAGAGGTCTCGGGTTCGAGCCCGGGCAATGGCATTTATTTTCTTGGCTTATTTGGAAGGATCGTGAATTCGAAGCCAACCCTGCATTGTTCAATGTCGTCATTTGTATTTTTACTACAAAATACAATATGTGAGTTTCATCACTCCCTTTTTTAAATGCTTTTGCAATATATATTTTTGGGACTGAGAATGCATGCGCTTTTATAAATGTTTTACGAAATAGACACAAGTAATCGAAACTACATTATTTGGTTGAATGATCGAAATCGAATATGCCCCTTTTTATTAAGTCTGGTAATCTAAGAATTAGGGAACAGACACCCTAATTGACGCGAACTCTAAAGATAGATCTATCGGGCCCAACAAGCCCCATCCAAAGTACCGGATGCTTTAGTACTTCGAAATTTATATCATGTCCGAAGGAGGATCCCGGAATGATGGGGATATTCTATTATGCATATTGTGAATGTCGATTACCAGGTGTTCAATCCATATGAATGATATTTTTGTCTCTAAGCATGGGACGTATGTTTATGAGAAATGGAAATATGAAATCTTGTGGTCTATTAAAATTATGAAATGATTATTTATGATAAAATAATGAACTCACCAACCTTTTGGTTGACACTTGAAAGCATGTTTATTCTCAGGTATGAAAGAAATCTTCCGCTATGCATTTGCTCATTTTAAGGATATTACTTGGAGTCATTCATGACATATTTCAAAAGACGTTGCATTCGAGTCGTTGAGTTCATCAAGATTATTATTAAGTCAATTATAGTAAGATATATTACGAAATGGTATGCATGCCTTCAACTTTCAATGTGATGAAAGATTGTCTTTTTAAAAACGAATGCAATGTTTGTAAAATGTATCATATAGAGGTCAAGTACCTCGCGATGAAATCAACTGTTGTGAATCGTTTATAATCGATATGGACTTCGTCCGGATGGATTAGGACGGGTCCTTTCAACATCGCGAGGTACTTGACCTCTATATGATACATTTTACGAACATTGCATTCGTTTTTAAAAGACAAACTTTCTTTACATCGAAAGTTGACGGCATGCATACCATTTCATAATATATCCAACTATAATTGACTTAATAATAATCTTGATGAACTCAACGACTCGAATGCAACGTCTTTTGAAATATGTCATGAATGACTCCAAGTAATTTCTCTAAAATGAGCAAATGCACAGCGGAAGATTTCTTTCATACATGAGAATAAACATACTTTAAAGTGTCAACCAAAAGGTTGGTGAGTTCATTAGTTTATCATAATCAATCATTTTCAATATTATAATAGACCACAAGATACTCATAATTAGAAAACAATCTGTGCAGGTCTATTCCTCATGTAAAATCATTCATATGAAGAACACCGGAACCTTTCCAACAACTCACCAACGGTAGCTAATGCGTAGTGCAATGACAAAATCATCTCACCGTGGTGGTTAATACAATATAATTCTTACAACGGGGGCTAATGCGTACGCAATGCAAAATCATCCCTCCGAGGGTAGCTGAAACGGGGGCTAATGCGTACGCAATGCAAAATCATCCCTCTGTTACCAACTACAAAGTCGACTATAATACAATACAATACATCGGGGGCTAGTGCGTGCAATGCAAAATCATTCCGCCGATGGTAGTTAAAACGGGAGCTAATGCATACGCAATGCAAAATCATCTCTCCGTTAACTACTAAATCGAACCTCTGAATCCAAATAATTCTATCATAGAATGTAGTTTTGAATATTTGTGTCTATTTCGTCAATCATTTATAAAAGCAGTTCAGGTATTCTCAGTTCAAAAATATATCTCAAAAGCATTTAGGAAACAGTTATAAAAACAGCGCATGTATTCTCAGTCTAAAAAATGTAAAGAGTAAAAGGGAATCAAATGAACTCATCATACTGTATTTTGTAGTAAAAATACATATGACGATATTTAATAACTGAACAATGCAGGGTTGGCCTTGGATTCACGAACCTATATCATTTGTATATTTATTAATACACATAATCGTAATCGAACAAATTTATTTATTATATCTTAATTTATATATTATATAATTAATTTGTGTATATATTCAAAATGATTTAATATCTATATAGTTATATTAATATATCCATATTTATATACATTATTGTTTAGTGTTATATTTAAAAATCATTAGTTTGTTGTATGCACGTATTTAAATAAATAATAGTAATAAGTTTGATATATATATGGTTATGTGAAATATTAATATAATTATAGTATATGTAATAAGTATATTTCATGTACAAAATATTTATTTGTTTAAAATGATAGTTTTGATAATAATAATGATTTACTAATAATAGTAATAATAACTTTATTAATAATAATACCAATAATGATATTGTTAATACTGATACTTATAATAATAATAATAGAAATTTTATTAATAATGATAATACTAATAATCATGTTACTTAATAACAAAATGATAATAATATTAGTCATAGTATTTACGTTTACATAATAATAATGATAATACATATATTAGTCGTTAATAAATATGATAATAACAATAATAATAATAGTTATAATACTAACAATATTCTTAATTATAACTATAATCATAAAAATAATAATGTTAATAATGATAATCATGTTAATAATAATAATGATAATGTTTATAATAATACATAGGTTAATAATAATAATACTATCAATCATAAAATGATACTAATACTAATATTAATAAAAACAATAATAAATTTCATTATTTTTATAATAATTATAGTAATAATAATCATAATCTTAAAAAGGAAAATAATACTAAAATGATAAAATCAATAATAATAATTTTTATAACTAATACTTATACTAATGTTAATGATAATATTGATTCTAATACTTGTAAGTATGGTTATAATAATAATTTTAAGTATAGTAATAATAACAATAATAATAAATATCATAATAATAATAAATATCATAATAATAACAATAATAATAATAATTAGTAAGAAAACTACCTCACAAGAGTTCAAAAAAAAAATAATTTCCCACGCCCGGGCTCGAACCCTCGACCTCTCGCTCATCAACAACACACTCCACCATCCAAGTACTCGTCCATTTCAGTTTTATCTCCTTGGATTAAACTATATAACCTATTTATCTTTCTATCATTTTTCTTCTTCATCGTCTAAAATTTAAATAAACCAGGAATCAATCGATAAACATAATAATGAATTTAGGGTTTGAATTAGGACGTTCAATTGAAACAACACCACTTGTACAGAAGGTTGTATTTAACAGAATAATAATAAAAAAATGCTGTAAAGTGGCTCGTGAAGAGCTTCAAAACTCAAACCTTGATTTTAGTTTTAAGACGTTTTTTGATTATAACTTCTACACGAAATGTGTAGTATTACTTTCATAGAAACTTTATCAAACACCAATTGATCCAGAAACAACAAGAATAACTAGAATTTCTTAAAGAACAATTCTGTTGACTTTTTATTTTTAAAGTTTGACTTCAAAATTCGAAATTAATAGAAGAAATTGGAATTTGAAAACTTACAGATAGTTTAAATAGGTGATTCCTAACAATCCTGCATTTTTAGATTTCGAAGTTTCGTTTGAATTTGATCTATTGATTTGAATATGTCACGAACAGAGAGAAAAAAATATAACGGTTCTAGTTCCCTTTAACTCTGTTCAAACTCTCAAATTGCAGCCTGGAACTTATGTCGTGTTTATGATTGATTTATCCAGCAACAATAATTGACAAAGATTGTTTTGTTGTGGTGATGAGAGTCGACAAGGTTTCACGTGCAGAGAAGAAAATTGAAAAGGGGAATAACAACAAAAAATAATGGAGCCTGATTGAATCTAATTATATGATATACTAAATATATAATAATAATATTAATCTTAATAATAATTATTATTATATTAATATTAATTATATCTATAATAACAATCATAATATTATTTGTAAGATAATAATGAGAATACATTTATAATTAATAATATTAATAATATGATGATATTAATAATAACAATAATGATGATTTCAATAAGTTTAATAATAATTAATAATAATGATAATAAAAATGATAATAATAATATTATTGATATTACTAATAATAATACTATAATTAATAATAGTTTTTAATATAAGAATGATAATGATAATATCATTACTTATAATACTAAATATAATAAATTATATATTTTAAATAGAAATAAAATTTACAATTTTAATAATACTAATATAATAATAATAATACTAATTATAATGATAATAATAACAATACTATAACAAATCATGTATATCAACTTTCATATCTATATAAAACTAAGACAGATATTAATAATAATGAAAGTAAGTATAACAACTATATTTTAAACTTCATATCTATATCATATATATTATGTATTAAATTAATAATATTAATAATACTGATATCAATATTAATAATGAAAGTAATATTCATTAATATAATAAATATCTTGTATTTTATATATTAACATTACATATTATTAATTATGTAATATTCATATAACATATTCGAATATTTAATACAATATACATAGTATATTAATTGTGTACAAAAATCATATATATATACATAGATTCATTCTAAATAACAGTTTAATTATTTTGTATCATACATTACGTATTTGATTCTAGTGTTTCAATTATATTTTATAAATTTCAGATTGTTATATATACTTATATTTACATTATATATATATATATATATATATATATATATATATATATATATATATATATATATATATATACATACATACATATTTATTTACAAACAATTGTTCGTGAATCGTCGAGAATAGTCAAGGTCAAATGCATTCATGAAAAATAGTTCCAACATTTTGAGACTCGGTTGAATAGACTTTGCTTATCGTGTCGAATTCATATAAAGATTAAGTTTAAATTTGGTAGGAAATTTTCGGGTCGTCACATGAAACTTACAAAACACAAGAAAATATGGTGATTAATCTAAACCTAAAAAGCAAGATTAAAAACCATCTAAGAAGGCATAACAAAGAAACTGAAACATTCTACTAACGCACAAACAATTGCCTTTAGCGAACTCTGTAAATCTATTCATTTCTTCGCCTTGTACTGGCCAATGCTTTCTTTGTGTTTTGATATTAACTGGATTATAGGTCAGGTCGTTTGAGTTAACTACAATCAACTTAGTTTTTTGATTTATTATTATTATTACTACAACTACAATATAGAGTAGTTAACTAGTCAATATCTAAGAGAATGTTAACCAATATCCAAGGTTGGAGAATTCAGATCTCGGGTAGATCTCGTTTGGACCTTTTTAGGGAGATATCAGCATCTCGGAATAATCTCGGGGAGATCTCGGACGTTGACTTACGTTGACTTTATAGTTATTTTAATAAAAATATACATAAAAACATAAATATATGTATATTTATATACGTTTTTACAAGATTTTACAAATATATTCGAGAAATGAGCGAGAAAATCTTAGAAATTACGAATTTTACAAGAAAATCTTACAAATTAGCAAGAACATACGAGGAATCGTGACTTTGACTAAGTTTGACCCCGTTGACCGAGAAATCTCGGGAGATAAACATCTCATCTCGGTTGCCTTCTAAAAACGAGATCTCGGAGGAGATCTTGGGGAGATCTCGGGGAGATCTCGGGAGATTTACAACACTGCCAATACCCTAAAGACTGTGATTAAATTTGTCGTATTTAACTTAATTTCATATTTATATTGCCAATCTGAACACCTATCAAAATTATTTAAGAAAATATAATATTATAAATGAATATTGATATTTTGTAATTAGCTCAACATGTTAGATATGGTAAGTTTAACCATATCCCTAAAGCTATGGTTAGCAATCTACGTCTGTTTAATATTTCATATTTACTATTTGTATATGTGTATTGATTGTCACATATTTTGACTTTTAAGAAAATTTTGTTCTAGCAAATACATTTTAATGTGTCTTTCGGAAACATACATTAATAATTAATAAAACTGTGTCGTCTCATTAATTTAGAAGTCATGTTCGATACAAGAAAAATGAATGTTATAAACGTTAAGTTTTTACATATAAAAAAGATAAGATTACTAATTACAATGAAATATTTTTGTCTCAATGATATTTAATCACGATATATATATGAATCATGATAGTTAATAAAATTTGGGCCCTTCAAAATTTTAGCTATGTTTGATTGCACATTTTGCATATTTCCCGAACACGCCTCTGATATCATATGAACATCTATCATGTGAATTTGCAACAACTATCATATGAACATCTAACTCTATCTTATAAATTTGAATACATAACTTTTGTTACATAACTTTTGATCCTATAAACCGGACCCATAGAAAACAAATATAAACATCTAGTTTAGTCCAATCTACTGTATAATGTGAAATAGCAACCCACTACCTATTTGTCCATATAAGTAGTTCAAAACATGTTGCAACTTAAGTTAGAGACAACTTTAAAAAGCTACAAAACAATTTTTTTCTATTTAATGTGCAAAAAAAACAAGACACGAACTATTATATTGAAACAATAATATATACTAACACACCCACCAATCATAGACTCTGTTTCATGTTTCATTCGACAACCTTATGATTTCCCATGTGCACAAATCACCCCATCTTGCGTAGATCAATGTTTTACACCACAATGTCACATTTGGCCCCCCAAAACTTCACATTGATGTTGGTCCCCTAATGTGGTCCAATATCTTGGACCAAACTAAATATCACAATATCGATTGGTTAACGAACATATCACAGTAGTAATTTATAAAGAAATTCGTCAGAAGTAGCGTCTATCATTAAAGATAACCATCACATGAATTGGGACCATTTTTGTTGTTGAGTGTACTTACTAATTCAAAGTTGGAAAGTTTTTGAAAGACGTTTATCTTCACGAGACTTTTAGTTACCTTCTAGTTTTGGAAAAACGATAACTAAATAAGATATTCGATTGTCATCATCTTGTGTATCAGGGTCACCATCATCATTAATTTTCAAGTACGTTTTAGACATCAACATTCATTTAGAGGTTCGGTATAAATATATTATGTTTTACTTACACTCCTTTCTTTTCCTAATGATAGTTAAATAAATATAAATAAGAAAATTAAATCTGAATGGGAACTAGATGTCAATCTAAGAATCAATAAGGGAAAATATGAAAATATAATCTGAATGGAGTTTGATGTCAATCACTTAAATCTGTAAAGAATGTAACGACACTGGTGGCATGTGGACATCCCATGTCAGATTATGACAAGTCAGCAAAAGCTTAAGCGACTACGACTTTGACTTGTTTTCTTGAAAAACTGAAATTTGGGGGAACCTGATGATTGAATCAAATTTAATAGGAGTAATTTTTAATCTTCATTTAAAAGACGGCATTTTTTATTATATTAAATTTATATTCCCATATTTTTTTAACAGCGATTGGGATCACCCGAACGTGACTATACCACCCACTGCGATCATCTCCCGTTTCGACTATGCCGTTGCAGCGATAATAACCCCGTCCCCATCGCTGCCCGGAAGGAAACCTTGAAACCAATCCAAGGGCACGGCCAAGTAAAATCCTCCTACCCTTTACCCCCCAAACGATATGGGAAAGGTGTCATAGGTGGATACTTAATGGGAGAGATGAAATTGTGTTTTTAATATGTAGCCAACGGGGGTCGAACTCGTGACCTCTCCTAAAGGAGGCAGGCCACCAACCGCTTGACCACATCACAACTTCTTATTCTTATTATATTTATATGTTAAGCTAAATATGTATTAAGTATGTGTATAATACAAGTTTAAGTTTAAGTATGTATTAAGTATGTGTATAATACAAGTTTAAGTTTATAATGCATGATTACAGTGAATTTATTATGTAAATATCATCACTTCAATTATAAACCTATTGAATTCTTTTAGATGATACATAATTGATAATGAAGTTACCATCTAAATCACTATATGAAGAGTGTATAAATTGTACAGTAATGTATGATATAAATAAATAAAATTTTAAAACAATTTATTAATTTTCATAGTAAACAAGTGAGTTCATACTTCATAGTAAACAAGTGAGAGGTCCAGCTGTAGAAAGTTGTTAAAGAAATAGAAAAAAAAAAAAAAAAAAGTAGGAGGAGGTAAATCGTATATGAAAAATAAGCGAGGATTAAAAGAGGGAAAAAATAGGAGGGGGTAAAGCATAATGAAAATAGGGAAGGATTAAAGGCGGACAATGGGCGGGGACTAAAAGCGGATAATTGAAAATGGAGGAACTAAAACAAAAAAATTTCAATTTAATAATGTTACGTTTATAATAGTGAACTCGAGCATAAGCAGACAATCCGAACCTAGCGCTAAGCCTAAGCTTAGGTCCGAGTCTATTTTCTCCTCATGATGTATATATATACAATTTTATGAAGAATGGGCTAATAGCCTAGTGGTGAATGACTCACTCTCCCTTAGGGGAGGTGAGGGTTCGATTCCCACTAGGTGAGGATTTTCCAAATAATTGGATCAAAAACTATTCTTACCGGGTTCAAATGATCCCTTGATCTCACGCATGCGAAGATTGAAACAATGACAATGCAGGTTCGTTTATCGGGCCTGGCATGCTGTGGGGAAATGGGTGATGGTGTTTCGCCAGGCTCCAGTGGGCTACCGGGGACCACTGGATGGGTTGACAAAGTCAACACAGGGCTAACATGTCCCTGCCGATACACATGTTTAGAAACAAATATACAATTTTATGATTAGTTATTTTCTTATCATGTTACTCGTCTATTACAATCTACTGTAACATTTTTTCATTATACTAACATTTACAATCAAATGATTATTTTCTTATAAATACAAAAGTAACAAAGTCCAGAACTAAATTTTGCTTTGTTCGACTTACAAGTTCTATTCCCGTTATGAAAAGTTTTGGAGAATTAAGATAGAAATTTAAATAGATAAATTGGTCTTGCCTCCTCTAGAATCGAGTACTTTATGTATACAGTGTAATTTAAATTTCTAACATACTTGATGAAGTATGATTTTCAATTAGGACTTGTATGTTGATTTGACTTACAAATCCTCTAAAACCCTAATTCTCATACATAAATGTGGGAGAAAAATCTTCATTAAATGACACTTCCTCCATCAATAAATTAAGGCCTTCTATAATTTTGGCTGGAAAAATGCACCATAAAATTACGGCCCAACATGTTATGTTACCAATTCAGAAAAAATCCTTGACCGTAATTTATAGTCGTTGGGTCGTAAATTACGGTATTTGTAAAATTTCTGACTTTTTTTTCTTTTTCAACATCTTTTTGTGCATTTGTTTTCAAACTTCAATAATAAAAAAAACCTCATAATATCTTCATTTAAATCATAAAATTCTCGTAACTCTCTTCGTCAAATCACAAATGTGAGTGTAAAATATGGAACGATTAGCATACAACCTCCATTTTTGTGCCTGATCTATGCTTCCTTACGATCGCCTCTACGATCGGCCATCTCAACTCGATGGGACTACTATCGAGCTAGGGTTTTACCTACGGATCCTCGTAGAGTTTTTTCACTTGTCTTCGATGGATCTCGTTAATCGGCTGGCGCCACAATCGTTAACCACCCTCCCGAGATCATCATCTCGGCTAGGGTTATTCACAGTTTACGGACTTGTGGTTAATGTCGTTAACACATAAAAAAATCCTTTTCTATTGCGATCAAGGGTGTGTTTTCTATCGATAATTATACGCTTGATCGATTAGTGCTTTCATTGAGAGACGCTACATCCTTTCTCGTACTCCTGCAATCACATGTTTGGGTATTGAATGTTTGTTTTTCTCATTGAACTATTAACTTGTTATATGCGGTTCAAATACAGAATATCTTTCATGTTGTTGTTCGGGTGCGCGCTCTTTTGCGGAGAAGTTTACGCGCTCTTTTGCGCGACAGTTCCCGTGGTTTTTACGCGCAACTGTCTGTGGTTTAACGCGCAGTCTTCATGTGATTTTACGCGCAGCTTTTCGCGGTTTTACGCACAACTATTTGTGCAGTTTTTTTTGAACTTGTTTTTTCGCAGCACAATGAGGAATTCAATGTGATACCTGACAAAGATATCTTATTGAACTTGAAAGACATGATGACGTAGGGTTTTTTGATTATGGCTTGTACGTTAACTTGACCTACAAGTCACCTGAACCTTAATTCCCATCTATTAATATGGGGTAAAAACCTACATCAAGGGACACTTCCTCCACCACATATAGCCTCCATTCTTGTGCCTAATCTCTGCTTCCTTACGAGCATCTCTACGATCGTAGGGTTTTTTTCCCTTTCCATCGATCGATTTCGTTGATCGGTCGGCGGATAAATTGTTAACCACCCTCCCGAGATCATCATCTCGGCTAGGGTTATTCACGGTTTACAGACCGTAGGTTAATGTCGTTGACGTCTAAAAAACCCTTTTCTTTCGCGATTAAGGGTGTGTTTTCTACCAGAAAATATATGCTTGATGAGTACTTGATGATTAATAAACTTCCCTAAATGATGTAGTTACAATTAAGTGGATTTGAATGTTAGATTTCTACTACCATATGCTATATGTTTTTTTTCCTTAAAGGCAAGGCTCCAAAGTATAAATAGTGGAGAATGAGTCTGGATCTCAATTAAAAATTTTTCAAGCATCAAACCATTAGGCGTATAAATAGTGGAGAATGAGTCTGGATCTCAATTAGAAATTTTTCAAGCATCAAACCATTAGGCCACCCCTTCTGGTTTTTTAAATGACAAAAAAGTAGTGAAATCACGAAGCAGTACAAAATGATAACAATGAAATCTAGAAGTGTTGTGGTTGAATATTATCGAAGCATGGGGTGCCTAGATGCAAGTTCGAGATCGTTGGGTGGCTCGCAAGTCGCGAAAGAAAGCTCATGGGGCGTGAGGATGAGATGAAAATTGGTCGAGAGCTCTCGCAAGTCGCGAGATGCACCTCGCAGAGGCGAGATGTAAAATTTCAGTTTTCCGTCTTCTCGCGGATTGTGAGCCTCGCCTCGTAGACCGTGAGGCCTAGTGGGCGCAGATTTTGAGTTTAATTAGGAAACGATTTGCTTTGATATCTATATAATGTAACCCTATTGTTCCTGTAAACCTAATCACGATATATATAAGACTCTCTCGTTGGCCGTGGATTAAAACCAATAACAACATTGGATATAATCTTGTGTGTTCGTTTACGTTTATTGCATAAATTTTACGTTTTCACTTAGTTATTTGTTTGTAGTTGGTGGGACCGATAAATTTGAGTTTTCAAGTTTTGTTAGGGTTCACTAAAATTCCTAAAGAAAGTATATGTAAGGATTGGGTAGTAGTAAATACTACATTAATTGTGCTTGTAGGAGAATATGTTATGCTAATTCTCTTATACACCCAATCGTTATGAACAAAGATAGCGGGTCTTAAATATTAATCATTTGAACCACTTATTAATAATGTAAGATCAACATGGGAGTATTTTATTAGTAAGATACTATACTATATTTTGTTAATGTTTAATTTAATGCACAGCAACTCACAAACTCAGTTTAGAATCGATAATTTTATTGATTAGGTTTTGGATTATTTTAGTATCCCATAAATCATTGATCAGTTATCAACTACTAGCTAATTGCACATAAACTATCGGATTAAACGGTTTAGCAAATTGAGACTATCATATTCATTGCATTTGAATTATCAAATACATTATATTATAGGATGACATCGGGCCGGGTTTAGGTAATCCCAGTTCCCAACCCGATTAAGAAACCTAGTCCCAAACCCGGTCTCATACCTGGCGGGTCCCCATTTATTTACTAACCATCGGGTTTCGGGTTTTCCTACGGGTATTCGGGTCTTCATTTACTTACTAACTATCGAGTAAACGGGTTTCCTCACGAGTGTTTAAGTCTCCATTTATTATAAACATAGATATATTTGAAGTATTTGATCCATTTGTATTTCTAAACTGCTTGTCTAGACTGTTACTAACTAGTATTTAAACAAAATCATATATATAAAAGAAAATTGATACACTTGTAATTACAGTTATATTATAAATATTACCGCGACTTCATACATGGACTTTTCTATGACCACTTATCAACACATTACTACTAGTAGTTACATTTATAATTACAAATTTAATTTTGTCAAGTAAAAATGATGGATGATCAACACATTACTACTTAGTAGTTACTATTATATTTACAAAAATGTTTTTGTCAAGTAAAAATGATATAGATTGTAGTAGGCTGGTGACAATGATAATGAGTAACAAGTCAATTTATATTTCATAATACATAATATATAATTATTGAAATTTAAATGGTTGGTATACGGATTCGGGTGTTTTTATCGGGCCGGTAACCGGGTTTGTGGGGAGGGGGGAGGTACTGGTGGATTTTCAATTTTCAGTGTAAAATTTTTAAATTTTTTAACTTTGCCTCCGGTGAATTTTTTTTTTCTCCCTAAAACTTATATATTTTGCCTCAAAACCTTCAAATTTTGGCCAAAACTCTTCAAATTTTGCCCACAAACCTTCAAATTTTGCCACAAAACCTTCAAATTTGCCTAAAAACTTCAATTTTTTGCCCCAAAACTTCTATACTTTACCCAAAAAAACTGCTACGGTTTTAATTTTTTTTTTGCCCACGGTGAAAAAAATCTCGGATCCGCCACTGACTAAGGCGCTTTGATGTCGTCACGAGATCTCAAGTTCAAACATCCTCGCTAAAGTTCTTGAGGTATCCATATAAAGGTTTCATAAACGATCATAGTGGTAAGGCACCTTAAGTAGTACAATAGTATTGCCACGTGGCACGCCAGGCATATTCTACAAATTTTGCCCAAAACTTCAATAATTTGCCTCAAAACTTCAATTTTTTGCCCCAAAACCTATATATTTTGCTCAAAAAACTGCTACGGTTTAGCTCGGTGAAAACTCACCCCGTATTCCATGTGAGTCAGTTGACCAACCCAACAAACAAAGAAAGGATGCCTCAAAAGTTTTTTGCCCACGGTAAAAAAAAAAATCTTGAATCCGCCACTGACTAAGGCGCTTTGATGTCGTCACAAAAGTTCAAACATCCTCTCTAAAGTTCTTGAGGTAGCCATATAAAGGTTTCATAAACGATCATAGTGGTAAGGCACCTTAAGTAGTACAATAGTATTGCCAGGTGACACGTTAGGCATGGGGTCTGTATATCCAGTGGCGGAAGCATAAATTTTTTTCAACGGGAGCAAAACAAATTAAAAACGTAGTAATTTTTTTGGCAAGATATGGATGCTTTCGGGTAAAATATGGAGTTTTTGGGTAATATATGAAGGTTTTGGGGCAAAATACTGAGACTTTTCGGCAAAATATGGAGGCTTTTGAGTCAATATAACAAGAATTTTGGACCAAAAACAAATCCACCGGAGGCAAAATCAAAAAATTCAAATATTTTGCACTAAAAATTTCGAATCCACTAGAGGCTGGTGCTAGGGGTGTTCATCGGTTCGATTTTTGATTTTTCGTTTATTCGGTTTGGTTTTTTCGGTTTTGAAACTTATTAAATCAAAACCGAAAACCAAACTGAAACCAAATTTAAATATCAAAACCATAACCAAAACCGAACCGAAAATCGAATTTGATTTCGGTTTGGTTTCGGTTAAAACCGAAAATCACTAAAAATAAAAATCCTAACGAGCATAAACTTACATATAAATTAGGAATAACGGTTGCAAAATTAATTTAAGTATACATGGTACATAACATGTTTATTGTTTAATAAAAATTTAATAATACATTAAATATAATACAAATATATAAATATTATAATTATAAGTATGTTATTAATTTGAATTCGGTTTTTAATTCGGTTTTGGGTTAACCAAATATATAATTTTCAAAACCAAAAACCAAACCAAAAACTGAATTACGAATTCTGTTTCGGTTTCGATCTCCAAAAACCGTTTAAAAAATTCGGTTTAGTTTTTTTTTGTTTGGATTCGATTCAATATTCGGTTTATTCGGTTTGAAACCAAATGGTGCACACCCCTAGCCGGGTGCCCCCACTTGTCCCTTACTACTTCCGCCCTTGTGTATATCCTGGTAGATAAAATAAAATTAATACATCCTCACCTGTATATAGTCAATTATATGCCTTCATAGGAAATTGGTTTTGTTAAAAAAATAGAGGTGAGACTAGCTATGTGATCTCGTTTTTTTTAACAGCAAACACATTCTTTCTGTTCACGACGAGACTTGAAATCACAACCTTAAGGGTGATGAGTTCCTTTGATTCCGCTAGGGCAGAAGCCCTTTGGTAGCTATCTTAAATGGAGTATTGTGTTTTTTTGTCTAGAATATGATATGGTGACATGGACAGACTACATTTACAACCTGTCATTCATGTACATATCTTAGTGTTATTGAATTCCATGTCAGCATACTCTCCCAAAATGTAAACGTCATGATGCACCTCATCCACATGAGTGCCAGTATCAACCCAACAGAATTTATGATTTAAGTTGATATAATTCTATGAATCAGTTGGTAAGTCATGTTATTGTAATCAGTATAAGCCACAATACTTTGAAGTTGTTAAGATACGGAACATACCTATGAGCCTATCGCAACAGTATATTATGTTTTCAATAAGAGAAACAATACAAATTTGTAATGTGGCAATTCTAGGACCAAGTATATGTTTTAGCATTAATAGGTTGATACTTGATTTAGTAGGCCCAAGCCCGATTTTGAGTATGTTAGTAAGGTTCATTGCATCTATAAATACCTTATGAATAATTTTAATCTATAGTCTAATAAACCCAAAGCACACAAACGTACTTGGTCCATAATACTAATGTACGGTCTAATATTAAGATCCTATACAATCAATAAGAGAATAAATTTAATTAGAGTTGCAGCCAAAAATATACAAATAATGGTAGAAGATAACATAAACTAGGTGTTGTTAATCATCATTTATCATTTATACAATTATACCACTATCTTAATCATTAAGGATCAACATGGTAATCTGTGCTGACAAAGATAATGTGGTTTGTTCTTGTTTTGCTTGCAATGTTTAATTAGGTTTGAAGTATGTGATGTTCTGTTCCCAATTGCTATAGATAGATGACTGATCGGATGATCAGTTATAGATAAACAAATTCATTAATCTTGCTTCATTGTATACGTTTTATGTATATGTAAGCTAAAAAATACATCGTGAGATGAACAAAATATATAGCATCAAGATTAAAAGAGAAACTCAATTTCCTCAACACAAACATTACAGTTAAGCCTTGGGAATTTGCAGCTGTAACGATGGTTAAATTTAGGGAGGTGTTGAAAATGCACGCATGTATATAGTTGACACGTGTCAATTACTACCAGCATATATGAAACAGACTAGCAGTAGTTCAACATACTATGTATTTAACCACAGTTACAAAATTAGGCAGACAACTTCACGTATATATGCGCTACTAAATGCATAAATCAACATTCAAAAATAATAGAATAACAACAAAAGCATTGCCACGTTGAATAGGATACAAAATTTAAAGTGACGTCATCAAGAATTTTACGTTGTTTGTCACGTGGAATGGATGTTGTCAAATAAAATTCTCACCAATAGATTCGGACAGTTCATGTCCAACCAATGACATGGACATTTGTTATTGGTTACTGGATTCCATGTCAGCAGACTCGCAGAAACACAACGCAAACATCAGTATATAGCTCACCCACATGTCAGCAGACTATCGCGTTTTAATATGGTAACTTAAAGTCAAAATAGGTATGTGCACATATCACAGATAAAATAGGCCTATATGGACTATTCTTGACCTTCTAAAAAGCCTAATGGGTGATCCGGATCCTTTTTGACCCATTTGCCCAAACTGACCCGACAGCCCATTTTGCCACCTATAGTTAACATGCTATGAATGACAAGAAGCAGTTACATAAAAAGACTTGCATTGTGTCATGTCTCTGACCATATATATGTTCTTTTTTTCTTATTATTAAAATATGTGGTGATAACAATAGAGCAAAAAACAATGAAAGTTATTAAGATTAGACAGAATCCTACATTATTATACCAACAAATCTTGTTATCTTAAGGCATCTATTGCCAGCCTTAACCAAATCTGATCTAGATTAGACTTAGAGTGGTTCAATTGGACAAGTTGTAATAGCCAACTAACATCACCATTCACCAAATGGGTACATGTTAAACAATGTGGACAAACTAACATACTACGGAGTATTAATTAATTTAAAGCGTGTTAAGATCCTTACCCGATTTGCAAAGTGGTCAGGTTGCCATTGTGGCATTAAGCCAACCATTAAATTGGATATAGGTCAGCAGCAATCCATACTTAGAAAATTCAAATGTGCTACACATGAGTTCACAATTACTAATAATTGGAAGTTCAATCGAAAGAGATATATACGAACTACTTGTGAGCCTAAGATAACAGAATGTAGGTGTTAATTAGTAATCATTTAAACCACCAGCTTATTCGTTGAGGATCAACATAGGATCTGAGCAAAGGTGGATATTTTATTTTGGGATCAACATTAAAAGTTGGTATTTTAAACAGCTCAACAAATCAGCAAAAGAAACTGATAACTTCTGCAGATTCATAATTAATATACTTATATTTTAAAATAAAAGAAATGAACTCCTAATTTAACTCAACTTTATAATCTTAGTAAAGTTAGCTGATTTGAAGTCAATCCAAGTTAAAAATTAATGGCTAACATGTGTATACATTTCATGTTTCAAGCATTTCCTCAATTAAACCCAACAACAAAGCTAATAATCTTTGAATTATTTATAGCTCTTGATCAAGTTTCAAACATTTTAGTGAATACTTGCCATAACTGGCTTTTTAATTTAATAGAAAACCATAATAAACATCGATGTTTTAATAATTAAAGTCTTTAAGAAAAACAGAACAGGAGGTCAGCTTATATTACAAGTGGATCAAAACGCTGCAGAGAATCATAAGATTCTAAATAGATATTTGTACTGCAAGAAATGCAAAGATAACTTAAATTTTTTTTTTTTTTTTTTTTTGACCACGTTGTTTTTTAATAAAAATAAATATGTGGTTGATTAACAATACACACAGTAAGCAACAGAATATGTATTTTGCTATGCAAATCTGCTAGTCAAAATTGACAAGAAACATGAATCCTGCATTATGATTTTTCATTTTTTCAGAAATGCAAATCCTTTGTTAGCCAAATTTGGCAACGTACAGCTGTGAGTGTAAATGAGCGTACGTGTATGAGTTTATGTATATGTGTCGCATATCCCTTGATTCAAGGATATGATACACAATGTATTATTTCTTGTAGATCTTTTGAAAAATTACATCTGCAATTTCCATGGCTATAGTCGCTTTAAATTTAGTCATGGGTAGACAAGATCGCAAAATTTATGTTTATTGTACGTTGACCAAAGGGTTGGTCAGCAATCATTCGCGATTACGCATACCTCACAACCACTTACCGACATGAGTCATGAAAGTCAATTCACTGTGTACTCATGTAGACCCTTTTTGTAATGATAAGATATGCAAAAGAGATGATGCTAAGGAATGTTTAAGGTAAGATGTTTAAGGAATGTATCTTTGGAAACTAGCAGTATAAGAAAAACAGTAGAAACAGGTGTAAGCCAGGCTTAATGGGAATCCAAAAAACAGAACAAAAAGGTCCTGAAAATTAGTAACTTTTTAACATGTAGCTTCTTATTTAATGATCCAAGTCACCGGCCACAACAATACAAACATCATTGTTTGCATCACCAGCATGTCACAATTACTGGTTGTATCGTGACTCGGCATCATCACTTGGCCAACTTTTTCATATTAGCAGCATCATGTGACATGTGATCATGTTACTAATATTGTTCAAACGAGAACACTCAATAATTGAGTTAAGATATGTGTAAGTTAGTGATTGACAAATTATGTGGTCGGCCTAGATAATATTTGAGAAATATAGTGCACAAAAACACCTCGTTTAATCTGAAAAATATGATAAATTTGATACTAACGCCCAGAGAATTACACTCTTTAATGGCAATCAGAGCACTTTTTAGTCAAAAAAAAAATACAAATCTACATGTGACACGGTAAGGTTAAAATTTGCCCGCGTTTAACCCTAATGTCAGATTTCAGGGTCAAATTCCATCTACAAGTCCCACCAGTTTTATATGTTTTTTATTTTTAATAAAATGAATTAATTTAAATACTAAATTTAATATGTGTATGTATAAATATTAATATTAATATTATTATTAATATTAATATTAATATTAATATTAATATTAATATTAATATTAATATTTAAAATAGATAGAACATATTATTAACTAAATTAAAGTTATTAAAGGAAATTATTTGGGCTTCAGCCCAAAGAAAATAAATCATTTGGGCCTTTCCTTTTTAATACCGCAACCTAGTTCCTAGTTCTGTGTTCCCTTCTTCATAGCAATACAAGTATACAACCACCATTTTTCAAGGAAAACCCGGCAGCCAACACATGAGCCATTTTTCAAGAAAAAAAAAGGGAAATGGGCTCAAATACACTTTTTTTTAAGTTTTATTTCAAAATACACTTTTTGTAAAAAAATTGTCTTTTTACACCATTGGGTAGACCAAAGTGTTGGTCGACCACCATATACCTTGGTCGACCACCTCATTTTTCAAGGTGGTCGACCAAGCTTCATTGAGGTCTCGGTCGACTACTGTGTATTCATGGTCGACTACCTCTCATATTTTCATGGTCGACTACCCCACAAAAAATAACGCGGGCGACCCAAATGGTGGTCGACTACCCATTGATTCGTTGTCGTTAGTGGTGTAAAAAGAAGTTTAACTTTGACTTAGAGTGTGCACCACTAGATGAAAGCCATGAAAATATAAAAAGTCAATAGGAGGTATACATTAATCTGAATTCTCAAGAAACGCAACAAAATAGACGAATCAACGGCGTACATGTGACACAGCAGAATTAATATACCGGGGGTAATAAGGTAAATGACCGTGTTGGAATAAAAGATAATTTCATTCAACGGCTACTTGATTTTCTGGGTAGTCGACCACTATTTGGGTCGCCCGCGTTATTTTTTGTGGGGGTAGTCGACCATGAAAATATGAGAGGTAGTCGACCATGTTTACACAGTAGTCGACCGAGACCTCAATGAAGCTTGGTCGACCACCTTGAAAAATGAGATGGTCGACCAAGGTATATGGTGGTCGACCAACACTTTGGTCTACCCAATGGTGTAAAAAGATAATTTTTTTACAAAAAGTGTATTTTGAAATAAAACTTTTTAAAAAAGTGTATTTGAGCCAATTCCCCAAAAAGAAAAACGGGATAAATCATACCAACCAGCTTCAGCCAATCAATCGCCTCCACGTCATCCTCACGCTCTCCCTCGTATTTCGTAACACTGGTGATTGACGCCGCAGAGGCATCACCTTTGACGCTGCGTTACGGACGTAAGAGGACGTCAAATTCCCCAAATCACCATCATATTTGGGATTTGACGTTGCATTAGGTATGGTTTAATGGAAAGCAAACGTATTCCAATGTTGCACTGTGAGGATCATATAAAAGAAAATATCAAGACTTAAACAAACATAAGCACCAGTTTTCTTACATCTACCAAACAAGGATAAATATATCAAACAGTTATACAGTTATCTTAGTTTCAATGTCATTTGATGACAGCAATAACCATCCAACTAAAAATGTTTCCCTACAAAATTGAGCTAATGTTGCTTCTGAATGGTGGATTCATACACACTTTGAGATGTGAAGTAAATGTCGACACCAATCCGAAGTCTCAAATTTGAAAAGGATCTTCAACAAGCTCCAATGTATAATTCCGTGGCTCATTAGTAGGACACGCATGAGTATATCCTGAAAATACAAAAAATTTAAAACGTTGTAGTTGACATAATCACCTGCACACATTAGGGAAGTAGGGGGATAAGCACACTTACCATAATATGAATAAATGAGTTTCTTCTACACGTTAATCTTCTTCCATGGGGACATCTGGGATATCGAATCTATCCTCATCTATGGTCTTGTTGATCACCGAAATATTGGAAGGTGATGAAAAAGTCAAGGAATAAAAGCAAAAAAAATAAAAAAAAATATGAGAAGTATCGTGGATCAAAACAACAAAATCCGTTTAAATCCGATTGAAATGACTCCTTTCAATCCGTTAACCAACACGTTTAAACCATTTTATTATATAATAAAATAAAAGGACTACTCCTTATTCAAGAATAGTCAAATTGTAAATCGATTAAATGATAACAATATACAAGAACTGTGTTGATTTTAGCTTGCCCTAGCCCGCCCGACGCTCTATTTTGCCACATCTAGTCCCAACTACCAATTAAGAGCTACAAAATGTGTAAATCTTGAATCAAGCAAAAGGATATAAATTGACATAAGGTCATCTTCTTTCTCCCCACGGTTACGGCTGTTATTCAGCTCCCTTAATATTTCAGGTGTGACCTGCATCAAAAAGGTTTACCTTACAACTTAGCACTTTTATTTAAATATTATAATATATAAGCTACTTTGTGGACCATTACACATACCAATTTATGTCTCTGCTTTTTCACAAGATAATAGATATCATCCTTTTGTTCCTTTGTCAGTTCGTGTTTGTACCTGCAAACAAATAATATCACATCATTAATATTCCAAACAGGTGAGGTGCTTATTTTAAAAATGTTAGCTGTACGTAATATAGTTTTTATATTAGGTTTGAGGAAAACACGAAATCAACCTCTCCACGAATGCAAGAAGCGACTGATGCCAGATCACAGGCATATCTCTCGAATCCTCACAAAATCTCATAAAATGTGCAACCATTGCATCAATAACTCGATATGGCAAAGCATATTTCTTCTCAACTAACAGCTTTATGAAATAACTGCATCAGAAAACCATTTGTGACAGCAAATTTTAGTCAATAATCAGGCAACTCTGATTTATAACATGTGCAATCCTTTAAAATAACTTTTGTATGAATACCTAGTGGTGCCACCATACTCCATTTCTGCAAGTTTCATTAACGCAAGACTGCACAATAAGAATAACACTTTGGTTATATTTATGTACACACACCATAAAAAAGTTTAACTTATATTATTACTCTGTTTTGATTTTATTGGTTCAGCGTTGCAATATAAGATCTAGTTAACTGAAGTTGAAAGTGATACCTGGAATGAAGTGGCGGAATAGATACTTTTTGAAGGATGCTTCCAATAATAACAGCCTCTCTTAAATTGCAAGTCCTTGACTGCAAACAAAAGTACAAAATCCTCATAATCAAAAAAACTAAAGAAAGTGAAAACTAACAACTGAAACCACATTTAAACGAACATTTATGTAGAGTTTGATGAATTCATACCTCACATAAAGGAAACAAGATTCCTTTATTGAAGGCAGCTGGTTTATATACAGCCTTTTTCAGAGCTTGATACAATGCAAAATGGAGTTTTTTGTTCTTCTTTATATCTTGTCTAATACGAGGGAGTAAAACGAATTTGTAAAACCTCTCCACTTTTTTTGAACTCATATTTGATGCAAGTATTCTGGTGGCTTGGTATACTGCATTAGGCGACCATTTTTCAGGTTCTGTCAAGTACAAAAGTTCTTCCCAGTGTTGCTTGGCTGGTATGCTTTTAAAGGCTAATGGCAATTTTCCTGAAGTATACTTCTTGAAAATTTCTCCAACACTGAAAACCAAATTAAACATTAAATGATTTCATATGTATGATATATGATCACAATCAAAAGGTAGACAGGTACATCACCTCTTGTATATTTCTATGATGGAATCATCCAGCTTTGGCACGGGTTGAGTTCCTGCAGATAAACCTATCTACCAAGGTTAAGTGATATAAATAAGAATTATATATCCAAGTAGAACCTAAACGTAGAAACAATAAAGGTAGCTCATATAGTGGCAGTAAATGAGCAGTACAAAGCAACATGGACGGTACGGTTGACCCAAAAAGCTTTTTGGGTATGTTTGGCCCAACTAGCAGGTAGATTGTAGCTAGATTGTAGCTGAATAGCTAGTAGCTTGTAGTTGTTAGCTTTTTGTATGTATTTAGATGTTTGACAGAGTAGCTAAAACTGTTAAAATAAAGAGTAAAATGACAAAAAGCTAGGAGTTTTTTCTCAATCAAACGCTAGTTCTATTAACGTTTAGCTTTTAGCTTTTTCCCTTCGTCTAAAAGCTTTAAGCTCTTTTAACTAAATGAATCTTTTTATTAAATGTGTTTTTCAGAAAAGCTAAAAGCTCCAAATAAACTCTGCTAAACATAGCCTTTGTCCTAAATAACGTTTTCAAAGGAATCTATTGAAACAAACATCATTACAACAACACTACCTCAAAATGAACAATCGAATTAAGTAAAAAAACCTATTTTTTGTACGTCTGAAATAGAATTTGTGCTACTTTAGATTTGCTTGCCCCATTAAAGTAATTAAGTACCAGGTAAAGATTCCAACCAGTAGCAAACCAAATCATAATATCAAAAAGTGCAATAATCAACAAAGCCTAAATCAGTCCTATAAGTATTAGTTAAACATTAAAACCTGTAGGCACTTGATCTTTTTCTTTGATCTTCTCCACGATGATGTCAGCTAAAGTTCGCTGTGGTCTTGCATCCCTAGAAAAGAAAGCTTGCAGTAACTTCTCTTCATCCTCGTTAATTTCTTCCTGGATCGTCATCATAATAAACCAATGTTTCAAAACAACTAAATAAACTAATTGCACCAAAACACAAAATATTCACTACACATAATTTTACTTCTCAAATTGCAGATTAACATAATTTTCTTGTCTTTGTAGTTCAAATAATCGTAACAAACGAAACATAACTTCACTGCAACCTATTACTTCTCATATTATACCAGACACACTTACATTTTGTGCACTTATATTAATACATATATAATATATAAACATATATAACATGCTACATTTATGCAATTAACCCCAAATTGTGAACCAAATTGTACGAACAAACCTCATAACCACCAAACTGACTATGATTATCAGAAAAACCAGCAAAATTATCAACATCATCATCATCATCTTGAGCTTGAGTAACAGGTTCTTCAGGGAAAACAATGTTATTAGGGTTTTCAGCATCTGTTTCTTCCTGAATCTCCTTTTGTTGAATTAAAGCTTCCTTCAATATCTTCGAACTCATTCCCTCAGAAATAAGCTTCAAAACAATTCATAAAAATTATTTAAAATTAAATGTATAAATGTATATGTATGACGAATTTAACATGTGTATTGACAGATACCGTTTCTTCATGTTGATGTTGTTTAGCCGGTTTTTTGGTACGTTTTTTGGAGGCAGATTGGTTGGTGTCATCGGATAAAAACGGTTGGGGGTTTTGGATTCGTTCACGTTTTCTCCCCATTGATGGATGCTTAAGTTGATTTCACGAGGTGAGTGATGATGTTTAATTCGCGGCTGCAAATACCCTACTAAAACCCTAGTTTTCAGTCTTTGATGTTGTTTGTAGAAAAGAGATGAAAATGTTTTTTCTGATTTAAATAGTCGAGCGTAAATATGGGTTATATTTGATTAAACACTTTTTATGAGGACTTCTTTTGTTATATTTAGATAAATCAAGGGCGATATTCTGATTATTAAGATAATGTTGTTTACAGCTATGTTTGGCGACTAGTTTATTGGACCTTTTTGTAACTTTTAGCTTTTAGATTCTACGAAAAACTCCTATTTAATATAAAGCTCTGTTTGGTTAGATGATAGTTTTTTTTTTAATAGCAAGAAGATTTATATTACTCAAGAATAACACATTACGTCATAATATACAAAGAACACGAACTGGAACGCGACTATAAACAAACAAGAAAGGGAGCTGTCATTTTACTCTTTATTTAACAGATTCAGCTACTTTGCCAAACACTAAAATATATTTAAAAAACTAAAAGCTACCAACTATCAGCTAAAAGCCACCAGCTACAAACAAAAAGCTACCAGCTACCAACTAGTTTTACCAAACATACCATATATCGCGATCATAGCTGAAGTTCCACCCTATCCTATTAGAGCATTCCCAACCCACTAATTCCATTTCGCTATGCATTTCGTCAAAATCAAGCATAAACCACCACAAAAGTTTTGGCTTTATTTACTTGTACATGTTGCTTTTAAATTTGTACTATGATTTACTATATTAATTTATAGTGGTTGAGAAATGTGTAATGGTTGCGATTGATATGTGATGGGTTCGTGATAGGAAGGAAATGAGATGGAAATAATGATATGACGCTGATGTAACAATGTCCTAATCTGAAGAAGTGGGTCATGATTGAGAATGCTCTTAGGAACATTCACCTTTCATATTTCAAGATCCTTCCTTTATTAAATTTAGCTTAACATGTGTCATAGAGTCATAACACACAATAGCAAAATCGAGATAATAAAATGATGGAATAGATCCTCATGATCCGGTCAATATCAACATATGTCGTATAGTGCTCGTTTTGTATTCAATGTAGTCGTTCATAGTGTTCAGAACGAACAGAGTGTCGATTAGTTTTGGTCGTATATGACCAAATACTCTCACTACAGGTCATCATGATCCGGTCAATATTATATATATACATATTAACATATTAATTAGTAGACATGTTTTCTTTTTCTTTTTTTTTTTTTTTTTTTTGAAAAAAAAGTTATGTGGGTTACTCCGGAAGTGATCCTCACACACGATTTTTTGATTTATCTACACTTTTATCTCATAATTATACTCTAGATTAATTTAGAGAGTTGAACTTATATTATTATTATAAGTATATGATATGATTAAGGGTATAACATTAAGTGTAAATTGATTAAAAGGTGGTTTTAGCTTTTTACCAAATCTAATAAATTATGTACTCTTATAAGACATATTTTCGTTAAAATCGTTGCTTGGAAGTTACAACAACGATCCAATTCAAATAAAAATTCTTAAAAATTCAAGAAATATTTAGGAAGGTGATTCTATACACAACTTTTTGATCTATGTAAATTTTTTTTCTCATTAACTTACTCCTAAATAGTTACTTATATTATTATTATATATCTATAAGTATTATTAAAGATAAAATAAGTAATTAAGTGTACATGAATCATACCAAAATAGGTAATTAAGTGTGATCAAAATGGTGGGTGACCAGTGGCGGAACATTGTGGAGACGGGGCGCCCCGGCTGGATTTGTATTTTTAAAAAATTAACACTAAAAAAATAAACAATTTACTAAAAAAATAAGATTTTTTTTTTAAGTTCGTCCCCGCCCGCTGTCATTAAAAAATTTAATAAAATTTTAGACCCTACCCATCTGAATGGGGAACTAGGCTGTATATTAGTTAAAATCGAGTTGCATCAGATTCATATTTCAAAACTTTCCGGTAAGTGACATAGACTGGTCAATTCATCATAATATTCATACAACAAGAAAGAATATTTTGGTTGAATTGGGTTTTGAAATTGGAAATCTGAAGAATGGAATTGGGGAAGAGACGGAGAGCGCGCAGCAGTTGTAGTAGTATTGGGTGTGATTGGGGTCGCAGCCCTCGTATGCAATACCATGCCCTTTCTCTTGCCACTCAGGTTTTTCTTTGCATTATTATTCGATGAATTCAATTAATCTGAAAACCCTAACTGACAGTTCATATGGATAATTATAATTATATTATAAATTTTACACTTAATATCAGTGAAGATGGTAGTGTTCTATGTGGGTTCAAGTTATATAGGGTTGCTCATGCAGTCATGCTTCTAAAGTTAAGAACTATACTCCCTAGTGTCTTGTGATCTTGCAAATTGACTTACTAAAGTCAAAGTATAATCTTGGAAAATGAGAGCTTTCTGGCAAACTTTAACTACAATTGTGTAAGATAGAGTCTAATTTAGTATTCATGGATAATAGTAGCAAGGTCTTTGATTTAACTTCACTATTAGCGAGTATGTTAACGAATTTTCGTTTTATGTGTTTGGTTGGTACTGGAATTGTATCAGGTGATCAGGTGGCATGTTTGAATACTCTTGACTTTCCCTTTTTATGTTGCAGGCTAATCTTGAAGTCGATATTGTTTCATATGGGGGGTATACATTATCTTGTAACTTATGATAATTTTTCATTACAGTTCTGAATAGTTTTCAAAACCCAAAAAATAAAAAGCCGATAAGTAAATTGCACTTTCAGTTAGTTATATTCTATTCTTTTGGACAGGTTCCGATCCACATTCTGCTCTTGTAGATAACCATTCTCTACATATTCATACAATGGTAATTTTTCTGTTACAAAAATGTAGTTCTATAATGCAAATGGATCCTCCAAATTTAAATTATAATGTTGTATTTTGAATTTTAATATTTTTTATTCTTCAGAGTCAATGGCCGACTAATAATGGAGCTCTACCGAAGTTATTTCGTTCTTTTATGCTCTTGCTGAAGCCGGTGATTCAATTCATTACGCTTCTTTGGTTTCTTTGTGTTAAAATAAAAGCCCCCGACGTATTCATTGTGCAGGTAAGTTTAACCTTCTACTTGAGATGTAAACTTCGTCGAGAGTCTCAAATGTTATTACCTTTTTTTGGTATAGGATGGCCATTTCAACCCATCTACTTAGGAATAGTCAGTCTTATATTACATATCCTAGGGATGAAATAGGTAAAACAAAAACTAAATTAAAAAGGCAACAGGTTAAATGGGTCGAAATTTCCCCATGATGTAATTTAGAGCATAAATTTTTTAATTTGTTTTAATTAAATACTATAGTGTTATTGGAATAATATTGTGTTAGTAATTATATACAACCCATAATCATTTATGGAAAATAAAATGCTTGTGGATCACCGCGACCCGTTACGACCCATTTTGACATATTACCCAAACTGCCATTGTCCAGTTCTAGAATAACGTTGTGCTTTTAAATGTTTGCGTTTATCTTTTTGGTTATGTAGAACCCGCCTTCTGTACCAACTTTAGTTGCTTTGAAATGGGCCAGCTGGATGAGGCAATCATCCGTCATCATCGATTGGCATAACTTTGGATATACCCTGCTTGCATTGTCTCTTGGTAGAAGTAGCCGTTTTGTAGCAGTATATCATTGGTAAAACTAAATTATTATCATCAAAAAAAATTGAGATAATTTGTTTTACATGATACTAAAACCTGATCTTTTGACTTTTTAGGATAGAATTACATTTTGGTCAATTTAACCCGAATCATACAAATAGGTACCCGTTACCCGACGTACCTTGTTTTTTATAACCTACCATGAAACTATATGGTAAGGTCTAGTTTGCAATTTTCATGGTACAAATGGAGCGTATCTGATATATCATGTTTGCTGGTTAGTGTTGTATTTAACAATATATGTTATGCCGTTTTCTTTTCTTTTTAAATATATAGAGCCACGGTGTTATATGATCAGCCTCCTGAGTTTTTCCGTCCAGCTCAGCTTTATGAAAAGCGTAAGGTAAACATTAGACATTTCAATTCTGAAACACTTTAAGAATGTAACTTCATATTGATTGGTGTTTGTTGATTATAGTTGTTTTTTAGAATTAAGAAAGATATGTTCCGGTTAAATAGTTCTATAGACTGCATCAGCTACGGTATGTTTAACCTGTTTGCTCATAAATATGTTTGTTTGGGTTATATCTTTTTTTCAATTTTAATGAGTATTCTAATTCTAATTCATACAACTTCGTATTCTAGGAATAACTGCCAATGACATGCAAGATCCAAATACAACTATATTTACAAACAAGATCGGTGACAATTATCAGTTGAGACAGAATAGACCTGCACTTACTGTTAGCAGTACAAGCTGGTGAGTTTTACAAACCTTCTCAATTATGAACGTTTTCTTTTCGACTAGTAAAACAATGTGAAGGTAACTATCTATAATGGTTTAATGTTTTAGGACCCCAGATGAAGATTTTGGCATTCTTCTAGAAGCAGTAATGATGTATGATAGACGTTTTGCTGCGTTACTAAATGAGAACGTTTCAAATGGGGATGAGGTGTTTTGGAAGGACGTTGATGAGGGGAAGACATTTTCGTACCCAAGATTATTATTCGTCATCACAGGTCATAAATTGATTATTAATTTTGTCATCTTAAATATAACAAGAAAATGAAAAAAAAGGTTTCAACTTGAAAATATATTCAAACACCATGAAGGGAAAGGACCTGAGAAAGAGAAGTATGAAGAGAAGATAAAGAAACTAAACCTTAAACGTGTTGCTTTCCGTACCATGTGGCTATCACCAGAGGATTACCCGTTACTTCTTGGTGAGCATGACCCGGTCCATTTCTGATACCAAACATAGAGGTGATAGTTTGACCCAGTTACTTATAAGTGGGTCAATTTGGGCTGTGGTCACGGGTCAGTTAATTTTTTTTTCTTTTAAAGTGGGAACAGGTTTATTGGGTTGAACTGATCATATAGGTTGAGATTAGTCCATAGATAATGTATAATGCATACAATCGTTAAACAAACTAAATTTTTATTTCGAAGGGTTTTACTGTCCTTGTAAGAATAATAATTTTGTAATCATAAACAGAATTAATTTTTTATTAAAAAGATGGATAAAAAGTGATATGTTCAAACCCTACCTATATGACCCATCACCCAATCCGTTCATTTTGCCACCTCTAGAAAATTTCTACATAGGCTTCTACTTGCTCTATATTTTACAGGATCTGCTGATCTCGGTGTCTGTTTGCATACTTCTTCTTCAGGGTTAGATCTCCCGATGAAGGTTTACAATCTGCTTAAATTTTTTGTAGTATGTGCAGGGAGTGTCCTGTTTACATTGTTGTGTTCATGTAATCATCTATAGCTTTTAGCTTTTGTATGTTATTATATATGCTTTTGGATGTGTTATAATTTACGTTTAACGCATCTGTATTGTCTGTTGTCAGGTTGTAGACATGTTTGGATGTGGTCTGCCTGTTTGTGCCGTTTCTTATTCTTGGTAAATAAATTTTGATCATCATTTTGTTCTGGTAATTTATTCTTCTATTGAAAATATAAACAAAATTTGATTTTCTTCTTGATTCTAATGAAGCATCACAGAGCTTGTAAAAGTGGACAAGAATGGCCTACTATTTTCGTCTTCGTCGGAGCTTGCTGATGAACTCATGGTAAGATGTTAAATCATAAGGAAAATGACATTTATTTATCTGAATTTGATATTTGATATATGTATTATATTGAAATATTGAATTTGCAACGTTACAGATGCTCTTTAAAGGGTTTCCTAATGAATGTGATGCTTTAAAAACGTTACGGAATGGGGTTCTGGAAACGGGGTTGTCTGCTAGGTGGGCCACTGAGTGGGAAGCTAATGCAAAGCCGTTGATTTCCAAGGCAAGCTCACTTTTTCTTAGAGGGTCTAATTGGGCAGGCTGGTTGACAGGTTAAAATGGTTCGAATTGGGTCGAGCCGGCCCACTGATACTCTCTCTCTCTCTCTCTCTCTCTCTCTCTCTCTCTCTCTCTCTCTCTCTCTCTTAATTTACGTAAACAGTCACATGATAACCTGGTCAGGCCTCTTACGTTTGAGTAAAATTACTTGCTCTCCCGGGTAGCCTGAATATGAAAAAACTTCTCCGTTTACCATTTTGTTTCTTTTTCTCTCTTTTTGTTTTTGTTTTTTTTTTTAAATTTGTTTGCAAAAGCTATACTATCAAAGTGATAGCCTTGATTTTGTGTGGTAGTAATATGACTATGAATACGAAAACATACAACTTTTCTCTTGTTTGAAACGTTTTCTTTTAAGCTAATTAATTATGAGCTTTTAGCTTAACCTGTTTTATATTAAACATAACCCAGATCGACCGATTTATTAGTAAATAGGTTAATATTTGCCACATCTTATAATTCATCCATTCACGAAAGTTCACAAGCATGCTGATCTGGCCCATTGCATTGAACTTGAATGTAAATCTTGAATTTGCAGGTGATTGCTGGTGACTTGGATTAGCATTAAGTTGATCTGATAGTGGACGGCACAAGGCTTTATACAGATCCCAGGTAACATAATTCACACAAATACCTCTACCTTATGAAAGGTTTTTTAACTTATAAGTCGGAACTTGATGTATTTTTGTACAAAACAAAATTATGTAGAACCACCTAACCTGATTCATCCTGATTGCTTTAATGGAAATTATATATATATATATATATATATATATATATATATATATATTATAGCATTTCATAAGAATGAACAACTGAGTGCAGTGCCTTATAGTTAGAAAATTAAATGTATACATTCATACAGCTTTCATTCAGATTGTACCAACAAGAGTTGAAATCTCGACGGTTCATCTATAACCTAGGTGCAGGTCGAGCCTTTGGATCGTCCCACTTGGTCATAATGTGGTCCTAGGTGATCTGTTTGAGCCGAGGTACAACCACTTAATGACATACAACAACATTTGTACAACTACTTAATGCCATGGTTGGCTCAAATTCATCACCAAACATGTGTACAGGCACATACAATGCAGCATAGTACAAGTCATGTATGTGATTAGTTGTTTAGCCCCTTGTGTACTTACAAATATGCCTGAAGCTCCGAGTGCCACAAACATCAATACCACGACGCACACCACCGTCCGAGAATACATGTACACGATCTTGATTCAAGTTCGCTGCAATCTTAGTTGATCTATTAGGGAAAGTTTACACTCACTTGAATAAACATACGTTTCAGCTCAAAGTGCGGTCGATCTGACCAGTAATATAAGAAGCTAAAGAAGCTAATCCTGAGTCGTTAGCCTGCATTTTGCATATTATATCAGTGGAAAATTATTTACACAAAGTAACTGTGATGACTTTTGAAACCAGGTAACTTATACCATCGACTCACTTCATCCATCTTGCCAGGGTACAAAACCATAGCTGCCCCACATGTAAGCCAGTTGCCGCTACAAAACCCGCAATCGGCAATATCACTACCAGACTACTAACCCGTAGTCGGCATCCAGGGTGGCCACAAGAAGTCACAGAATATAGCACAATATGTCATATACTAAGTATTCAGGTGAGTAAGCCAAGGTAACAGTAGCATAACCCGCTACTAAATACTTATAAACATTAGGATAGTCCCACTCACCTGGAAATACAAGAACTCAGTAGTCTTATTTTACTGAGCCTTCACCTTTTCCTTTATCACCTGAGAATATCATTCCTCTAGTTAGTAACCATTTCAATCAGATTATACATCAGAAGAAATAAACACATCAATACAGTAAATGGGTCAGAATTGCACTTGACCCAATCACACAAACCCTATCACTCGCACGGGTGGGGTCTCACTCGTGCGACTGACCAGCTCACTCGTACGGATGAGTATCCTCACTCGCACGACTGACAAACTACACCCACGAGTGACTTTAAAGTCCACTCGCATGATTTAGTAGCTCACACGCACGGTTGGACAACTCACCCGTATATATATATATATATATATATATATATATATATATATATATATATATATATATATATATACGGGTGAGTGCCCCACTCGCACGGTTGAGCAAGAACAGCAGCATAACTGCAATTTGAGCTTTTTTCACCCAACTTAAAGTTTGATTTAGTGTTTTAAAACCTTATCATTAGATGCTACACCTCAAGACGATTCCAACGATAGTTTATTCGTCGAAAATGGAGTTACGGTTTGAAAGTTATGACCAAAACAAGTTTCCACAAATCTGACCGGTGCTCACACGCGTGGCTGAGGCCTCACACGTGTGGTTGACCCTCAAAAGTGTGGTCACTCGTGCGAGTGACCTGTCACTCGTGTGGGAGCTGAAGAACAGCTCCAGGTCGCTGTTTTCGCGTTCTTTGACCCCAAAACTCGATTTTTGCTTGTTTTGGTCGATCCAAAGGCTCAATAATATCACATAATACATATATAAACTATTCCTAACATCAATCAAGCATAACAAACACATATAATCAAGAATCAAGCTCAAAAATCATCAAAATCCATTTTAACCCAAAACCCACTTTAAATTATACCAAATTCAGTGATATTTACCTTGTTTGATTACTTGAATCACAGAGAATCAGTTACACAAGATCACAGGGATTGATTTGCACTTTTTTAATTTTATGAATTTGGGAAGCAATAGTTATTTTAGGGTTAAGTTTCTAAAAATGGTAAAATGGAAGAACGTACAAGTTATTTAAACAGATGGGGGTTTCTTCATTGTAAGGAAACCACATTCCCCACTACACACGGGTATTTACCAGTTATCTAAAATGCAATGTACCTCATTAGGTGGTCCTAACGAGGTTCAATTCACATAACGAAACCTGTTCTGTGACCCTTGTCACAAAGCGCACATAACTAACTACTCAAATAATTATTAACCCATAATTATTAAAATCACTAATATTAGTAAAATAATATAAACTAAGGATAAAAAGGTCATTTACCGTTAGGCCCGATTCGAGGTTGTTACAATTAACTCCTGGGATAACAGTACCATCGTAGCGGTATCGCTTATTCGGCGGGGTAGAGGGTGGCTGCACGGGCTCCTCCTCGGGGTCCTCCTCAGAATCCTCCTCGCTGGTGTCATCGGATGATGAACCGTCTGAATCGTCTGAAGGTAGTGCAGGTACATCACGGGCGGGAGAAAGCGTCTGGCCGGTGGTAATGGTCCAGTATCTGCCAGGTGTAATTGGTACGACACGTCCGTGAGCGGTGCGTCTAACCCAATGTCCACGCTCGTTACGGAAGGGACCGTCCCCGTCTCCCCCAGGAATCACAGTACCACCGGAATGGTGTTGTGGCCCCGGGAGTCTAGGGCTGGGTGGAGCTGGAATCTCCTCGGGATCCTCATCTCCGTCTGAGATGTCCATTAGGTCAAGCGCGTGTCTACTATCTCCAGAAGACGAATCGCCAGAGTCGCCGGAGGGTAGCGGTGAGTTAGCAACAATAGTAGGCGAGGTAGCAGACGTATCTGAGTCACTCTCGAAGTCAAAGGTCATGGGTGTGACGACCGGGAAATTTTCAATCAAATTTAAACTTGATTTTTATATGTTTCCGACACGATAAGCAAAGTCTGTTAAGTTGAGTCTCAAAATTTTTGAACTATTTCATATATTCAAATGACTTTCGACCATTTTCGACGATTCACGAACAATTAATTATAAATAGATATGTGTGTATATATATATATATATATAATAATTTAAAAAAAAATACTATATTAGAATTAACTATGTAAAATAAAATAATATATAATAATTATTATTTAAAAACATATCTATATAAATAAAGTATATTGAATATATAAATATAGTTTCGAATTTATTTAGTAAACAATAGAAGCACTCGTTTATCATTCGTTGGATATTTAAACAAGTTAAGTTCAAACTTATGTGATTTTAACATAAATGGTGATCCGAAAATAAGTTATATAAACTTTAGCTTTATTAAAAATATATTTAGAATCTAGTTGATTGATTTTAAAAATATTTATATTTTAGTTGGGATGGAGCTCGAATAACAGATCAAATTCTATGATTAATAATAAACAAGTTTAAATTCGAATTTATGAGAAGTTGAAAATAAACATGGGTTCATAATTAAGCTTAATCAATTTTAAGTTTGCTAAAAATATATTTAGATACCCCAAATTGAGTCTTAACATTCTGTACATATTATTTGGAAATAAAAACAAATATTAGTCGAATCTTTTGACCAGGTTTACAAGGATTATGACCAAATCGAATATACAAATTTAATGTTAAAATATGGAATTTTTTACCAATACTTTTCCCGTCACGTTTAACAACAGAGCCCGAGATCCAGTCCGTGAAACATGTAGTCTAAATAAATTATGTCAACATAGTAACCTACAGTGAATGGTGGCTAGGGGTGTTCAAAACCGGATATCCGAAATTTCGGATATCCGAATTTCGGATATCCGAAATTTCGGATATTGGATTTGGCCATCCGAAATCCGAATCCGAAATTTCGGATATCCGAATTTCGGATATCCGAAATTTCGGATTCGGATTTCGGATTATCCGAATATCCGAAACTTATTTTGAGTACTTAAGATCAAATACAAATTACATAGATTATCCTAACACAAACATAACACATAGATTACATAATACATAAGTCTCAACACAAACATAACAAATTCAAAATACAAATTATCCATATTACTTTAAACTAAGTTCAACATCCAAATTACGAAACACAAACATAACAACGTGGTAAAGAACGAATCTTCAATTCTTCACTCTTTCCAATCATCAAAAGAACAAAAGCACTACCTGTACATAGAAATTAAAGTGAATAATTAACTAAAGAAATCTATATATATCACATATCACAACATATGAATAACAAAGTACTAAACATCTTGTGGAAGCTACAATTTTGTTGATACTTAACTTACTGTCATCAATCGCTCTAAATTAACAACTTTTAACATGGTTGTAAATGAGACTAACAAACACTGAACATGAACATGTAAGGAACATATCATTAGTTCACCTGTTCATAATGAGCCTAACATTTATAAATAAAAGTGTAAAAATATTATTATTTATTAATATATGTTTCGGATATCGGGTATCCGAATATCCGAATATTTTGCAAATTTCTATCCGAAACCCGAATCCGAAAAATCGGATATCCGATTTTCGGATATCCGAAAATCCGGATATCCGATTTTTCGGATATTTTTCGGATCGGATACACGGATATTCGGATTGCGGATTCGGATTCGGATATTATGAACACCCCTAATGGTTAGGGGTGTTCATTTTCCGATATCCGATTCGGATAGTGAAAAATCCCATCCGAAATCCGAATCCGAAATTTCGGATATCCGATTTTCGGATATCCGAAATTTCGGATTCGGATATCGGATTATCCGAATATCCGATATTTTTTAAGAACTTCCAATATTTTCGGATAATTTGGATATTTTTCGGATATTTCGGATATTTTTTCGGATATTTCGGATAGTTTTCGAATATTTCGGATAATTTTCAAATAATTTTCGAATTTTTTCGGATTTTTTTCGGAATTTCGGATATTCGGATATCCGAATATCCGAAAATTTTGAAAACTCCATCCGATATCCGAATCCGAAAAATCGGATATCCGATTTTCGGATATCCGAATTTTCGGATATCCGATTTTTCGGATATTTTCGGATTCGGATTTCGGATAATTCGGATTCGGATTTCGGATTCGGATATTTTGAACACCCCTACTAATGGTGGCTAATGAATTCTGCATGTTTTAAAAGTTTCATTATTATATTATAATTATAATTATTATATATTATAAATATCTAAATTATATACATATATATCGATGCATATAGATAGATTAGGACACCATTATTGAACACCCATTTTAAACTACACCTTCTCCTCTCATCTCCACCCATCACCGACCGCTGCAATCATCACCATGTCTGCCACTACCACCGGAGAATCCACCACCACCGGCAACAACATACCAAGCCACCATCATCCCTCAAACCGTCACCACTTTTCTTAAGCAAACACCCATTCAAAACTGACCAAACTGCTCCAGTTACAGCTCGGTAAAAACAGCTGCAACTTTTAGTTTATTTTCTGTTTTTGATGTAATTGAATAGCAGCCTACTGCTACGTCTATTACCTTTTTCGCTGCTCGATTTCACCTACTGCTATTGCACTTATTTCTGTTTCTTTTTCGATTACCAACAAGCACCACCACAGCCCATCTATTTCTGTTTTCTGTTACAGCTAACAAAGGTATGATGATAAAACAGACTCGATAAATAAGATAAAGAATGAAGATCATGATAATATATTGATATTTATATTGATATAATGATGATTATGAAAACGAATACATTACTTGTTCTTTTATGCAATGGCTATCTCCAAAATCATTAACCCTAATCAAACAGCAACCCGTTTCGATTGCCGCCATAATCACAACCATCTTCTACACCTGCAAAACATAAGATCTCCAATTAAACTTTTAAACCTGTGAAGAACTGACTGCTCCTGTTCTTTGTCGATTTCAACCATTGCTGCTGCTTCAATTAAATTCGCTTCAACAAAAATATTAATCGTTACTTATAAACAACCTTTCCATTAATTTTTCTCCAATTAATCGACACACACTACTCGATATCAATCCAACCCGATCCCTGATTGAATACTCACAACCCAACAGATAATTTAATTAAATAAAGATAAAATCGTTACCTTCAAACAACATCATCATCAACCACTTTGAACCATTGCTGTTAATCGACTAGAAACCCAAATAATCGATTAATGTGCTCGCCTCTGTTGTTACCTCTGCTTTCGATTTAACTGCAAGAACCACACCCCTAAATTCCATCGATAACCTCTGTTGCTCTTTTCTAGTTTCGGTTTTTATTTTTATTTTTGAAGAGAAGTGATGATAGTGGAAACTAACGAAAACGATGATGATGATTAGTATAACAAGATGAAGTTGTTGATGGGGGTGCTCGTTGAAAGTGATGAAGAGGAACCCAATTGTTTAGCGGTTTTGATTATATTTTTTTTTTTTTTTTTTTTTTTGACAGACGACACAACCCTATCGGGTTAAGTAGATGATACAACTTGGGCCGTTATATTGTAATTTATATTGGGCCGTGTTTGCTTGAGTTGTTGGGTCGTGATTTGGTCCGGGAGATATGTTTGGGTAGAATGATGATATCAATGGGATTTTGGGGAAGAAACAAATATTTACGGGATAAATAAAAATAGAATAGGAAATAAATCAGAAAAGTATAAGGTAGAGGAATGGTTAGTGTGTTGGCGGGTGAACGGGAGGTCGCAAGTTCGAGCCACGTTGAAGGCATTTTTTTTAGGACTTGTTCTTTTGAAGGTAGCTTTCTTATTTTATTATTCTTATTATTGTTATTATTATTATTATTGTTATTGTTATTGCTATTATTATTAATTATTGTGTTATTATATACTAAGATTAATAAAATAATTATTATTGTCACTAATATTATTATCATTACTAGTATTATCATTCAATATTATTATTATCATTACTATTAATTTTATCAGATTATTAATATAAGTATTATTATTAACATTATCATTATTATTATTTTCATGAGTATTATTATTAGTATATTATTATTAAGATTGTTATCATAATTATCTTTAAATATTAGTGTTATCATTATTGCTACTAATATTAAAATAAGTATTAATATGGTTATGATTATTATTATTATTATTATTATTATTATGAAAATAATACAAGTTATTATTATTTTCATAAATATTAGTATTAGTATCATTTTATAAATACTAGAATTATTATTATTAACATGAGTATAATTATTATCCTTTTTACCACTGTTAATATTATTTTGGTATTATTATAACTACTATTATTAATATACAAATGATATATATATATATATATATATATATATATATATATATATATATATATATATATATATATATATATATATATATATATATATATATATATATATATATATAGGGGCACGATCCATGGATAAGCATAAAAGGAGTACAAACAGGATAAGCAAAATAAAAATTTTTTTTTTTTGAATTTTTTTTTACATTCATAAATCTGCATTAAAATGCACCACTAATCAATTTTTTTCATAAAAAAAAAGTTCAAAATCTTTCAAAAATCGATGATGAATGGTAAAATTAACCATTCATCGGGTTAATTTATCATTCATCTTGTTTACGATTAATGATAAAATTAATCAATGCTAAAAAAAACCAGATGAATGGTTAAATTAACCATTCATCTGTTTTTTATCATTCATCATAAACAGATGAATGGTTAAATTAACCATTCATCTGCTTTTTTTTTAGCATTGATTAATTTTGTCATTCATCGCGAACAAAAATGAATGATAAATTAACCAGATGAATGGTTAATTTTACCATTCATCATCAATTTTTACCATTCATCATCGATGTTTACCATTCATCATCGATTTTCGAACGATTTTGTTCAAAAACTTTTTAAAATTTTTTCGTTTTCTTCTATTTGCATATTAAAGGATCGTTTTTTTTATAAAAAAAAATTTTGAAATTTTACTTATCCAGTTTGTGCCCCATTTAGTGTTTATCCATGGATTGGTCCACTATATATATATATATATATATATATATATATATATATATATATATATATATATATATATATATATATATATATATATATATATATATATATTTAATACATATAACATAACGAAAATTAATATTTTTATATACAAAATGAATATGTGAAACATATATATTAATAATATAAAAAGGATATAACTAATAAATTTATATATAAATTTATTCAATTACAATTATGTGTGTTAATATATATATATACAAATGATATAGGTTCGTGAATCTGAGGCCAACCCTGCATTGTTCAGTTGTTCAATGCCGTCATATGTATTTTTACTACAAAATACAGTATTGTGAGTTTCATTACTCCCCTTTTAAATGCTTTTGCAATATATATTTTGGGACTGAGAATACATGCGCTATTTTTATAACTGTTTTACGAAATAGACACAAGTAATTGAAACTACATTATATGATTGAATGGATCGAAGCCGAATATGCCCCTTTTAGCCTGGTAATCTAAGAATTAGGGAACATCACTAATTTTGAGAATTAGTGCACCCCTAATTGACGCGAATCCTAAAGGTAGATCTACGGGAACTAACAACCCCCATTCTGGAATTTGGAATGCTTTAGTACTTCGATTTTATCATGTCCGATGGGTGTCCCGGAATGATGGGGATATTCTATATGCATCTTGTTAAGGTCGGTTACCAGGTGTTCAATCCATATGAATGATTTTTATCTCTATGCAGTTTGCGAAATGCCTGATATGAGATGTGTATTTATGAGAAATGAAAATCTTGTGGTCTATTAATGATGGAAATGAATGTTTATGATAAACTAATGAACTCACCAACCTTTTGGTTGACACTTGAAAGCATGTTTATTCTCAGGTTTGAAAGAAATCTTCCGCTGTGCATTTGCTCATTTTAGAGATATTACTTGGAGTCATTCATGACATATTTCAAAAGACGTTGCATTCGAGTCGTTGAGTTCATCAAGATTATTATTAAGTCAATTATAGATGGATATATTATGAAATGGTATGCATGCCGTTAACTTTCGATGTAATGAAAGTTTGTCTTTTAAAAACGAATGCAATGTTTGTAAAATGTATCATATAGAGGTCAAGTACCTCGCGATGTAACCAAATGTAATGTATTCGTCCAGATGGATTAGGACGGGGCATTTCAATGGGCGGCATGTCCGACATCTGAACAAGGAAAAATAACTTTTTCCATGTCAGTAAGACATATAGCAAGCACGTAATCAGGCACTACAGTATCCTAGCAGTACATAGCATGACAATCGTAACATTATCAAACAAAAGTAACATGCAATCAAAGGAAGATGGTAGCATGCAGTAGCGAGAAAGTAGCAGTATCATACAGGAAGTTCACATAGCAGTAAAGGTAGGCAGTAGCATGCAGTAGTATAATACAGTAGCATGCAGCAGTTCCGCAGAAACAAGTAAACGAGCAAGTTGTAGATTAGTCCTATTAGCAAATCCTACTCGGCTCGGTCAAGACTCATTAATGCAACCTAATTCCCTACAACCAATGCTCTGATACCAAATGTGATGCCCCGTACAAAACCATCATGTACGGATCATCAACAACTACACGGTATAATACTATATGTTGTTTTAAAACAAGTTTTGCATTCATGAAAGGATAACGTTTTACAAAAGATAACGTGACACAAAGGTCGTTACAAAACCATTATTCAAAATAACATAAGTTGTGAATGCAAAATAAAAGTTCCATGATTGAGACATCTCTAAGTAATGCAGCGGAAGTCTAACACAGCGAGTCTGTAACAGCAAGTCTATAACACCAAGACAGCAAGTCTAACAGCGGAAACAACAACGTCTAAGCACCTTAGAAATACACGCTTAAAAGGTCAACACGAATGTTGGTGAGCTATAGTTTATTTGTAATCAGTAATGTAATGTAGACCACGAGATTTCGTATTCAAACAATATGAAAAGTATATGCTTATCCGTGGGCACCCGGTAACTAACTTAACGTAATATTACCCCCTAAAAGTACACTTGGCGAGTGCGTCTATTTATGAAGTATTAAACACCAGTTGAATGCTAGCGCGACTAGCCCGGGTGGGGATGTCAAACCCTATGGATCCATATCTAAGATTCGCGTTCACCGGTTCATAAACCAATGACTAAACGTTACCGAGCTAAGGGAAATATTTGTGCCGTTATGTCACCCACACATATATAAAGTTTAAGTACTCGTGTCTAGTATGTAAAACATAAAAAGCGCATGTATTCTCAGTCCCAAAAATATTAAAGTAAAAAGGGAAGCTATAACTCACAGTGAATAAGCAGTAAAAGTTGATATGAAAAGTATGCAGGTAGTAAGTCGGTCCGAAAGGTTGTCAACCTAAGTCAAAGGTCACTAAGTCAGTATATTGTCCCCAAAAGTTTTAAAAGTGAATAAATTAAGTCTTAAGTATCATCATCATCATCATCATTCGTAAAAGCTAAAGTAAGTTTTCAACAAGAATAGAGATCGAAACAAAAGGCTGACTTCGGACAGCTGGTACGACCTCTATACAAACTGAAAAGATGCGTGGTTAGTGGACAAGGCTCCGTATGTAAGTCCTCTAACCGCTGTCCAATTTTCAGATCCTAACTCGATGTCGTTTGGCCGTGGCGACGGTTCAAGCGCGAGTAGGTCAGAATTTTCATCACGTCGTTACAAAGGCTTAGTGATTTTCGGAAGGCTATAAATCCTAAACCGTATATCGGATTTAGGCGAGTCCTAAACGAAAAGTCATCTACTCGAAACGAAATATCTGAAAATAAATTTTCCAGAAGTCCTAGGAGTCTGATCAGACCCCGAAAATCAGCAAACAAGTGCTCCGGTGGGTTTCTTGGTGCTTGATGCTCATCACGGTTCTCATCCTTGATGCGTGTAAGCTTCAATTGTACAACTCTTTGATGTTTTAGCATCACTTTGACCAAGTTTCAACCATCAACACACAATGTCAAGACTAAGCAAGAATATAACTCACTTAAGAGTTTTAGAAGGATGATGAACCAAGGTTACATCACGTTCTTAGTCTTAACACAAATACAAGTTCTATCTACAACAAAGCTACAAACTTTCATTCAATCAAACAAGTAAGAACATAATTTGATCAAACAAAGTAATGGAACCCTAAGCTAGAGAGCTTGGATCCTTTTAACAAAAGTTATGAGATTTCAAAGCTAGAAAGCTTGAATCTTTTATGTTCTTGAAGATCTTCAAAGCAAAAGGCTAGATCTTCAAGTTCCATGAAGATCATAAACACAAGTTTTGATCTTTTAACAAAATAAAAGAGATCATAAGTTAGAAAACTTAGATCCAACAAAAGTAATAAAGATTCAAAGCTAGAAAGCTTGAATCTTGAATGTTCTTGAAGATCTTTAAAGCATGAAGCTAGATCTTCAAGTTTCATGAAAATCATAAACACAAGTTTTGATCTTTTAACCAAAATAAAGTGATCTTAAACTATAAAGCTTAGATTCATCAAAGTAATGAAGATTCAAAGCTATAAAGCTTGAATCTTTAATGTTCTTGAAGGATTCAAATCAAAGTTTGAATCTACAAGATATAACAAGATCAAAAAGCTAACAAGTTTGATCTTATAAAGATGATGATGATGTCGTGATTTAGAGAAGAAGAAGAAGAAGAAGAAGAAGAAGAAGAAGAAGAAGAAGAAGAAGAAGAAGAAGAAGAAGAAGAAGAAGAAAAATTTAAAACTTACAATTTTTAGAGTGAGAAAGACTAGAGAGAAAATTAGAGAGTAAGTGTGTAAAATGAGGATGAGATCAAGTGTAAAATGGATGAGAATAGCTTGGTATTTATAGTGGTGATGGGTGGTGGTGGCCGTGGGGTTTGGGGGTGGAGGGGACAAGGTGTAACACCCCAGCTTAACATGACCACAATATTGTCCGCTTTGCCCGCAGGCGCACGGCTTTTTCTTGGCGATCACACACGAGAAGCACTTTCCCAGGAGGTCACCCATCCTGGTAGTGCTCTCGCCTGAGCACGCTTAACCGCAGCGTACTCGCACTTCTACTCAGCCTGTGATCCCAAAACGCGTTGTGTCATTTAAGCGTGAGTATTACCTTATAATCCCATGATCACTCATGTTCGTGGGCGATGTGGGATTTGCCTAGGGTGTTACATTCACCCCCCCTTAGGGACTCATCGTCCTCGATGAGGTTTGCCCCACCACCCCCAACGGCACATGAGTGGCTCTGATACCATTCTGTAACACCCCAGCTTAACATGACCACAATATTGTCCGCTTTGCCCGCAGGCGCACGGCTTTTTCTTGGCGATCACACACGAGAAGCACTTTCCCAGGAGGTCACCCATCCTGGTAGTGCTCTCGCCTGAGCACGCTTAACCGCAGCGTACTCGCACTTCTACTCAGCCTGTGATCCCAAAACGCGTTGTGTCATTTAAGCGTGAGTATTACCTTATAATCCCATGATCACTCATGTTCGTGGGCGATGTGGGATTTGCCTAGGGTGTTACATTATATTAAATAATATATAAAACATATCATATGTAAACAATGGAAATGTCGGTAGCCAGAATAATGCGAATATGAGCTAATAATGCGAATATGAGCTGTAATGAGGAGAGATGTCAAGAATTGTGTATAAAGTCGACTCTTTTGGTACCGAACTCATTTTCATCTTGCAATCTTGCAATCTCTTAATCTCTTTACTCTCTATCTATATACATATTTATTATTATTATTATTATTTTTATTATTAATATTAAGATTATTAATATGAATCTTATTATTAGTAGAAGCGACATTATTAGTATTATACATAAAATACTACGACGAAGTTCTGCTCGCGTGTTTTTCAAAACGGGTTTTATGAGTAGGATAGGGCTAGGGAAATTATGGGTTATGGCTATGGAAGTGATGGGTATGGTTTATGGGTATGCTCGTAAGTCAAATCTAGTGATTGTCATCTCCGTTGTGTCTACGTACCTTTCCTGCAATATTGAATCTCAATATTGATATGTGAGTACTCATAATTTAATTTTTACATACTAATAGTGTATCCCTGACTAGTGCTCGAGAAATTAGGATTATGCATATTTGTACATTTGATATTGCCCTTAGATAGGTTATGTTGAATCTTAAAGGTTGTTATACTAGGGATGAAATAAGGTATAAGATATGCATGTCATTGGAAAGATAGCGAAAAATTAAGAACTTTTCATTTAGATATCGAATGGATTCGATGAACGGTTAGAAAGTTATGAATTAAACAATTAATTTCGTAATTAAAATTGCTGATAATAATTAGTGAACTAATTTTCTGGGTAATAAAAAGTGGTTATTTGGATTCTACTCGTCGAGTAGATGAATTTTCATATAAAGCACGTCTCGTTTCGTTGAACGGTTGTCAAGTTATGGATAAAAGAAGTTTTGTAAATTTTGATGAAACGTCGATACGGAAACTGAAATTCTCGCTTATCTACGTTGTTTCAGATTAAAACAAAAATACCACTGAATTCTTTGCTGTAAGGTCTAACAAACCACTCTAGCCAATTGTCAATTCGAGTCTCGACGATTTTTCTAAAAATCGTCAAAGTTGACTGTTGGGTCACATTTTAAAATTCTAAAAAGAGCTGAAACTTTTTTTTGTTAAAAATGTCAGTTTTGTATCAGTTGTCATGGTTGACCTGATGTGTGTTTACTTTTGCCAAAAATCATGTTATATCTTTGTGGTAACGAGAATTTGAAGGCTTTGACCGTTTGTCAATCCGAGTTTCGAGGAATTTTCTAAAAATCTCCAAAGTAGGCTACTCGGTCACTTTTGTAAATTTATTAAAGCTGAAAAATTAACTTTGAAACGCCGAAACCGCGTTGGCAACTACGAGTTGTCTAGGTTTAGTTTACTTCTGTAAAAATTAATGCTTAATCTTTTTGGTAATGTGTAACTTTTATCTTTGGCCGTTTATCAATCGGAGTTCCGATAATTTTTCTAAAAATCGCTGAAGTGGCCGTTTAGTCATGTTTGACCGAAAAATCATTTTTGTATAAGTTATTGTATTTTTGCATGCGACCTCGTTTTTACTTTAACCTTTGACTTTTGCACATTAGTCTCGAGCATTAGATTGTGGTACACTATGACTTGGCCTAATTTATTAGACAAATATTGACAAATACATAAATATATATAATTACTATAGGTTCGTGAATCCGAGGCCAACCCTACACTTGTTCAATGATGTTATATGTATTTTTACTACAAAATACAGTATGGTGAGTTTCATTATTCCCTTTTTAAATGCTTTTGCAATATATATTTTTGGGACTGAGAATACATGCGCTTTTATAAATGTTTGACGAAATAGACACAAGTAATTGAAACTACATTATATGGTTGAATTATCGAAATCGAATATGCCCCTTTTTATTAAAGTCTGGTAATCTAAGAATTAGGGAACAGACACCCTAATTGACGCGAATCCTAAAGATAGATCTATCGGGCCTAACAAACCCCATCCAAAGTACCGGATGCTTTAGTACTTCGAAATTTATATCATGTCCGAAGGAGGATCCCGGAATGATAGGGGATATTCTTATATGCATATTGTTAATGTCGGTTACCAGGTGTTCACCATATGAATGATTATTTTTGTCTCTATGCATGGGACGTATATTTATGAGAACTGGAAATGAAATTCTTGTGGTCTATTAAAATGATGGAAATAAATGATTATGATAAACTAATGAACTCACCAACCTTTTGGTTGACACTTTAAAGCATGTTTATTCTCAGGTGTTAAAGAAATCTTCCGCTGTGCATTTGCTCATTTTAAAGATATTACTTGGAGTCTTTCATAGCATATTTCGAAGAACGTTGCATTCGAGTCATTGAGTTCATCAAAGATTATTATTAAATCAATTTATAGTTGGATAGTGGATATTATGAAATGGTATGCATGCCTGTCAATTTTCGATGTAAAGAAAGATTGTCTTTTAAAAACAAATGCAATATTTGTAAAATGTATCATATAGTGGTCAAATACCTCGCAATGTAATCAACTATTGTGAATCGTTTATAATGTATATGAACGGGTCCTTTCAGTTAACTGAAATGTCCCGTTCTTATTGATTAAAAACGTTCCATATTAATTGATTTCGTTGCGAGGTTTTGACCTCTATATGAGACGTTTTTCAAAGACTGCATTCATTTTTAAAACAAACCATAACCTTTATTTCATAAATAAAGGTTTAAAAAGCTTTACGTAGATTATCAAATAATGATAATCTAAAATATCCTGTTTACACACGACCATTACATAAGGTTTACAATACAAATATGTTACATCGAAATCAGTTTCTTGAATGCAGTTTTTACACAATATCATACAAACATGGACTCCAAATCTTGTCCTTATTTTAGTATGCAACAGCGGAAGCTCTTAATATTCACCTGAGAATAAACATGCTTTAAACGTCAACAAAAATGTTGGTGAGTTATAGGTTTAACCTATATATATCAAATCGTAACAATAGACCACAAGATTTCATATTTCAATACACATCCCATACATAGAGATAAAAATCATTCATATGGTGAACACCTGGTAACCGACAATAACAAGATGCATATATAAGAATATCCCCATCATTCCGGGACACCCTTCGGATATGATATAAATTTCGAAGTACTAAAGCATCCGGTACTTTGGATGGGGTTTGTTAAGCCCAATAGATCTATCTTTAGGATTCGCGTCAATTAGGGTGTCTGTTCCCTAATTCTTAGATTACCAGACTTAATAAAAAGGGGCATATTCGATTTCGATAATTCAACCATAGAATGTAGTTTCACGTACTTGTGTCTATTTTGTAAATCATTTATAAAACCTGCATGTATTCTCATCCCAAAAATATTAGATTTTAAAAGTGGGACTATAACTCACTTTCACAGATTTTTACTTCGTCGGGAAGTAAGACTTGGCCACTGTTGATTCACGAACCTATAACAATATATACATATATATTAAAGTATGTTCAAAATATATTTACAACACTTTTAATATATTTTGATGTTTTAAGTTTATTAAGTCAGCTGTCCTCGATAGTAACCTATAACTAGTTGTCCACAGTTAGATGTACAGAAATAAATCGATAAATATTATCTTGAATCAATCCACGACCCAGTGTATACGTATCTCAGTATTGATCACAACTCAAACTATATATATTTTGGAATCAACCTCAACCCTGTATAGCTAACTCCAACATTCACATATAGAGTGTCTATGGTTGTTCCGAAATATATATAGATGTGTCGACATGATAGGTCGAAACATTGTATACGTGTCTATGGTATCTCAAGATTACATAATATACAATACAAGTTGATTAAGTTATGGTTGGAATAGATTTGTTACCAATTTTCACGTAGCTAAAATGAGAAAAATTATCCAATCTTGTTTTACCCATAACTTCTTCATTTTAAATCCGTTTTGAGTGAATCAAATTGCTATGATTTCATATAGAACTCTATTTTATGAATCTAAACAGAAAAAGTATAGGTTTATAGTCGGAAAAATAAGTTACAAGTCGTTTTTGTAAAGGTAGTCATTTCAGTCGAAAGAACGACGTCTAGATGACCATTTTAGAAAACATACTTCCACTTTGAGTTTAACCATAATTTTTGGATATAGTTTCATGTTCATAATAAAAATCATTTTCTCAGAATAACAACTTTTAAATCAAAGTTTATCATAGTTTTTAATTAACTAACCCAAAACAGCCCGCGGTGTTACTACGACGGCGTAAATCCGGTTTTACGGTGTTTTTCGTGTTTCCAGGTTTTAAATCATTAAGTTAGCATATCATATAGATATAGAACATGTGTTTAGTTGATTTTAAAAGTCAAGTTAGAAGGATTAACTTTTGTTTGCGAACAAGTTTAGAATTAACTAAACTATGTTCTAGTGATTACAAGTTTAAACCTTCGAATAAGATAGCTTTATATGTATGAATCGAATGATGTTATGAACATCATTACTACCTTAACTTCCTTGGATGAACCTACTGGAAAAGAGAAAAATGGATCTAGCTTCAATGGATCCTTGGATGGCTCAAAGTTCTTGAAGCAAAATCATGACACGAAAACAAGTTCAAGTAAGATCATCACTTGAAATAAGATTGTTATAGTTATAGAAATTGAACCAAAGTTTGAATATGATTATTACCTTGTATTAGAATGATAACCTACTGTAAGAAACAAAGATTTCTTGAGGTTGGATGATCACCTTACAAGATTGAAAGTGAGCTAGCAAACTTGAAAGTATTCTTGATTTTATGAAACTAGAACTTTTGGAATTTATGAAGAACACTTAGAACTTGAAGATAGAACTTGAGAGAGTTCAATTAGATGAAGAAAATTGAAGAATGAAAGTGTTTGTAGGTGTTTTTGGTCGTTGGTGTATGGATTAGATATAAAGGATATGTAATTTTGTTTTCATGTAAATAAGTCATGAATGATTACTCATATTTTTGTAATCTTATGAGATATTTCATGCTAGTTGCCAAATGATGGTTCCCACATGTGTTAGGTGACTCACATGGGCTGCTAAGAGCTGATCATTGGAGTGTATATACCAATAGTACATACATCTAAAAGCTGTGTATTGTACGAGTACGAATACGGGTGCATACGAGTAGAATTGTTGATGAAACTGAACGAGAATGTAATTGTAAGCATTTTTGTTAAGTAGAAGTATTTTGATAAGTGTATTGAAGTCTTTCAAAAGTGTATAAATACATATTAAAACACTACATGTATATACATTTTAACTGAGTCGTTAAGTCATCGTTAGTCGTTACATGTAAGTGTTGTTTTGAAACCTTTAGGTTAACGATCTTGTTAAATGTTGTTAACCCAATGTTTATAATATCAAAAGAGATTTTAAATTATTATATTATCATGATATTATGATGTACGAATATCTCTTAATATGATATATATACATTAAATGTCGTTACAACGATAAACGTTACATATATGTCTCGTTTCAAAATCATTAAGTTAGTAGTCTTGTTTTTACATATGTAGTTCATTGTTAATATAATTAATGATATGTTTACTTATCATAATATCATGTTAACTATATATATAACCATATATATGTCATCATATAGTTTTTTTACAAGTTTTAACGTTCGTGAATCACCGATCAACTTGGGTGGTCAATTGTCTATATGAAACATATTTCAATTAATCAAGTCTTTACAAGTTTGATTGCTTAACATGTTGGAAACATTTAATCATGTAAATATCAATCTCAATTAATATATATAAACATGGAAAAGTTCGGGTCACTACACAAGGGGACACCTTTTTGCTTTTTGGTTAGAAGTGGACTAAAGGTGGTGCTTATTGTTAGGATCTCATGCAACATTTGTGATAATGGTTAACAAAAATGCTAGTATGTTGGCTCTTATAAATGGGTTTTTGTCCTACATCTTAATGGGTCATAATCCATTTAAAGTTGGGTTAATTAAATGGTCCATTAGCTAGAGTAGGGTGTGCTAAAGTCCGATAAGGTAGAAAGTCCAACAAGACTAACTAGTGAGCATAAGTAAATTACTAAGCGTAATTAAGCAACCAATAACCCAAGTAATTGTTATTAGGAAATAACAATTAGTATTACGTAGTCGTAATATTCCAATTACGACAAAAGTTAAACGTGTACCAAAACATATAGCTCGTTCTAAACGTCAAGTGACACTAACAGTCATAAAAACATTCGAGGATCAAGTTAAGTAACTAAGTACTTAATGGCACGTTGTATGGTATTAACGAAAGTAATTAATCATGAAATAAGATCCCAGAATATAAACCAACACAGTACGCACAAATACGCAGTTTCGTGAAAGTAACAAGCACAAAAGTAAGTCGAAAAAGTCGGGTCGTTACATGATAAAAATAATCTATACATTATATAAAACAAGATTCTAAACATCTTATGTGGCAAGTTTCTTTAGCCTCTATTTTAAAAATTGATGACGTGTCAATTTAGTAAAAAAAGAGCTTTTAAATAGTTATATACTTATATCTGGAAGGTTTTCGATTATAATTGAAAGGTTTTTAGATATATTTAAATTATCCATGATATATTAATATCATTATTATTATCTATTACATTATATAAAATAACGTTATAGATTGCTTTTTCATTTAATTATATTTAAGAAAAACTTATTTGTTATTATATTAGTAAAAGATATAATTTTCAATTTAAGTTTCATTAATTTTGAAAATATATTAATTAGCAACAAATTAAATAATATATTTTTAATACTATTCTTAATACGAAAAATAATGTATATAATATTAATATATATTACGTATATATATAACTATTTTTATGTTAATTAGCTAATGAAGACCAATAATATAACTTAATAAATTTTTATGTTTTGTTTCACTATTTTTAATAATATATGTAGTAATATATGTAAAGGCTATATAGTATAAACAAATATAGATTATTATACTTTACACCTTTTAGTTTATAATTAAATATTTAACTAAAAGTTTAACTATTTTTAAAACGATTGTTTATTGTACGGCCTTAAGATTAAGTACCGGATAAATTTAAGTATGACTTATGTTTAGAATAATGCAACTTAATAAAGAAAAAGAAATGAAAATTTATGATTTTTCAATTTAGTACATAAACAAAGTTATGAATATTGATAATTTTCAAAATAAAGTATCTATTTTGATAATTTAATAATAAAGTATCTATTTTAATCAGTGTTGCAAAAGTCGGCCGACGCGTCATTTTTTAGGCATGACCGATGCGTCGTTACTAAAAAGTTGGTCAAAGTCGGTCAAATTCGAAAAAAGTCGGTCAAAGTCGGTCAATATAGAGTTTTTGGATCACATAGGATTACTATACAGTTAATAACTTTTAAACGAATAAAGAAGTGTGAATATACGAAAAAATAGAAGTAATATTGAGATTAGGGATGGCAATGGATCGGATATGGAGCGGGTGATGCCGTATCCATATCCATATCCATTTAGTTTTCGTTCATCCATATCCATATCCATATCCGTTTAGTTTTAGGTCATCCATCCATATCCATATCCATATCCAATGGATTAAGCGGGTTACTGGATATCCAATGGATATTTAAAAAAATGTTATGATATTTTCTAATATGCGATTAAAATAAAAAACGTAGTATAGCAGAAATTAATATAACAAGACATAATTAAAATCTATCCATAAGAATGTGTAATCTTTGTCGAAGATATAACAAAATTTGTTAAATTTTACTATAAAACATGAACTATAAAAATTAAATATGAAATTTGTAAGTTTATTTTATTGGATATGCGTGTTTTATTGTAATATATTATAGTTATTTTATTATAAGGTTGAAAACAAAATATAAATCTAACGGTAAATGAATTTATAATAGTAAATATGTAAGCATATATCTTTATTTACTTATTTGTATATGTATTTCGAGTGGTAATGGATATATCCATGGATGAAACTTTTCATCCATGTCCATATCAATATCCATTTATGTTCATCCATATCCGTATCCATATCCATTTAGATTCGTCCATATCCATCATGAAGCGGGTGGATCGGGTGGATATCCACCGGATCGGGTGGCCATTGCCATCCCTAATTGAGATATCAAGACTTGAATTAAATTGTAATTTAGTAAAATTACTTTATATAGAGTTTTTGGAGTATTTTTTAGATCTCAATAATTTTTGACATCTAGGTGATAACGTATTTCTCTTTAAGCATAATAGTGACATATACTTTAAATTATCATGTGAATTTTGATTATATCTATCGAAGTTGAACTAAAATTTGAAATTGAAAATATTGTTGAAACTTTGAAAAAATCTTTACATGAAAATAGTTTTTGAGAAAACTTGTAAAATTTTCCATTGCAATTTTTTATTCATTTAATTGAGTTACATATACATAGATGAATGATAATTTATTAACATACTAATTTACTTACCAATAATGCTACTAAATAATACTCCCTCCGTCTCATTCCAATAGTCCACAGACAAAAAACACGCAGTTTTAGGAAATCTCACTAACTTCATTTCTCCACCAATGAAATATCTTTTCTCTCCAGATCCACCAATGAAATATCTTCTTTCCTTTCTATTTATGGAAGTGGACTATCAGAATGGAACAGCTCAAAATGGAATACTGCCCTATTGGAATGAGACGGAGGTAGTATAAATTACACATGAAAATTCAAGAATAATGAGTTGGAGAGAGAATTAGTGGAAGACACATGTCATAATCTCATGATTGTATGAAATGGAGCTAGTAGGATGAAATGGTAGGATGAAAAATCATTTGGCTACATAGGTAGATATACATGTTACACATTCATCTCATTTTTATTTCTAGGTGTATCCTCTAACTTTAACAACACAACTTATTTTCGAGTTAATCAAACTAATCTTTTAGTTGATTTTTCAAAAATCATGCATCGCACGGGCTAAAAACCTAGTAATATACTTCTTCCGTCTCATATTAATAGTCCACCTTTTTTTTCGTCCGTCCCAAATTAATAGTCCACTTTTATAAATGTAAAAAAAATAATTGGTTAAAGTACTTTTATATCTCTGCTTTATTTAAGTAAGATAAAAATATAGGTAAACACTATAATAGTATCTCTACAATTTACAAAGCGTGAAATATAATGCTGAGCTGGCACACCAACCATGAAATCAGGAACCTTAATCCACGTGTTAATTTGTAATTAAATCAAAATTATTTATCTTAATTACAATAAAATTACAAGTGGCTCAATCCTATTCGCCGGTCTCACTTAATTACTCCCAATAACCCTTCAAATTAAACAATTAATCTACACACACAAAAATTTACACCGTAAACTTCTCACAAACTTCGCTCACTATCCTCTCTCTCCAAAAACCGTAACAGCCACCATCTAAACCGGCGATGGTCGTCTACGGCGGACATAACAAACGTTACGGATTATGCATAATTAATGGTTACAATTTTACAAGCAGAATGATACTACTTTTGTATATTTATAATTGCCGAAACGTTCCCGGTGTTGAAGTCGGAGTGATGATGACGAAAATTACAAAAAGGATTTAGGGTTTGCAGCGATTTTGTATATGTTCTTCTTTTTCTGAAACTCATAATTTAAGTATGAATACCGTTCCGAATCATCAATTTGGTTGGTCGTTGAGTCGCTACTCTATGAAACTTTCTACAATTGTTCGACATAGAATCATCAAGTTTATGGATTTTTGTCGCGATATGCGAAGTAATCGATGAAGAAATCATCGTGATTTGTGAATAAATCATCACGATTTGGGTAATGTGCGTTTGGGACTTTTTCGAAAGCTTTTTTGTTTATTTATACATGGAAACTGTAAGACCTTAAAATTTCAAACTTATTTGCTAATCGACAATTGTAGCAGTTGAATTATATATTGCTTTCAATATTTAATTACGGTATCAATTATAGGGTTTTGAATATAACGGAAGAAGAAAAGGATGTGTTCATATACCTTTACAAAAAAAAAGGATGTGTTCATATAATGCTTTTGTGCCCTTTTAGAAGTATTAATTTATAAACTTGATGAGATGACACTAAACTTTTGTATTTTGATGTGTTCAATACTTTTGGTCTTAACCTCTAATATATTATACTGGGTCAAAAAAGCAAAATAATTGAAGAATATGATACTTGAAGAATCCGATGATCATTGACTTTAATTGATTTGAATTTATTAGGATTGGTCATTGAGTTTAATTGATTTAAATTTATTAGGATAATTGAATTATGATATATGATAATATTAGGACACTGTAAGCATTACATACAGACATATAGTTGATACAACGATTTTTGATAGCGATCTTGAACAGTCAACATTTGATGATAATTTTGCAACAATAAAGCAATATAATATATTGCATATTTTTTTGCTACAGTTACCATTTTCTTTTGATCAGGTAAGGACCTAATTTTTACTTAAGAAATAACAGCCATGTAACTTCCGTTAGTTCTTTCAATCTTCAAGGTTAATTATCAGGTTGAAGTAGGATAAAACACTTTGGGCCATTTTCATTCATTACAAGAAGAATATGATGCAGATGGAGGTGAGATATTGCTCGATATCGGAATAACATATGTCACATAAAAAGGTTCACTCTCATTTTTTAGTAGAGAATATCTATGTTTGTTTGATGATTATGTTTCATTGTTAGTGTGGTATGTTTGCAAAACGGGTAGCAATTGCATAAAAATTGGTGTCTTAACTTTGACCCAAAGGTATGTTAAATTGATTTTGGTGCAATAGACACCTTTTAGTTCATTGGTGATTCGTATGTGCATTGGGCTGATACAGGACTTGGTTAGATTTTAATGGATTGTTATCAGCGGGTTAAGAATGAATGTTGATGATTTCACTGTAAAAACTAAAAGGTAAAGAAAAAAGTGTTTTAAGGCAACCAAACCGTTCCAAGACCCATTACCCAGCCTAATGGTTTTTACAAGTTTATCAGTGTATACAATATCCTAAATTACTTTTATTATTATTTGTATATAACGCATTAAGTGTTTATAGTTTTTCTAAAAGTGAATAATAAAGTGTTTTTAGCTTCTGTTAGAAAAAAAAATGTTTTCGGCTGAACCGAACCTGACCAAGATCTGTTAAAAAAACTACTCTCTATCGTCATTCTTCTAAAAGAGTTGCTCAAAGTTACATTATAATTCTTATTTGTGAATGATTGATTATGCAGGTATCCAACCAAGGATGAACTATCCCATTTCTATTGGAATCACTTTGAAAGGACCCGTCCTAATTCATCCGGACGAAGTCCATCTCGATTATAAATGATTCACAATAGATGGTTACATCGCGAGGTACTTGACCTCTAAATGATACATTTTACAAACATTGCATTCGTTTTAAAAGATAAACTTTCATTTCATTGAAAGTTGACGACTTGCATACCATTTCATAATACATCCAACTATAATTGACTTAATAATGATCTTGATGAACTCGATGACTCGAATGCAACGTCTTTTGAAATATATCATGAATGACTCCAAGTAATATCTCTAAATGAGCAAATGCACAGCGGAAGATTTCTTTCATACCTGAGAATAAACATGCTTTCAAGTGTCAACCAAAAGGTTGGTGAGTTCATAGGTTTATCATTAAACAATAAAATTCTGTGATTTTGATAGACCACAAGATTTAAATCCTGCATGGTACAAATGGGTCCGAATCCTATACCCACCTGTAATGTACATGCGATATCTTTTAAATACAGTACACCTTTCTCGTGTACGAAATCATCTTTCATAAATCTTAGTAACTGTACACATATCTTGTGCACAAAAATAGCATACACATAACCTGTGTATAAAATCATTCTCTCGATACATAACATTCATATCAATTGGTGGCAATTATCATGTCCACATAATTCAATGGTGGCAATTATCATGTCCACATATTTCAATGGTGGCAATTATCATGTCCACATAATTCAATGGTGGCAATTATCATGTCCACATAATTCAATAATAATCCGCAGAACTTCTGTCTGCATAATAATTCATTCGAGGAATGTTTTGCTTGTGTCTGTCTCGTCAAACATTTATAAAAGCATTTCATGTATTCGCAATTCAAGATATATTTCAAAAGCATTTAATAAAGCAGTTGTAAAAACAGCGCATGTATTCTCAGTCCCAAAAATGAAAAGAGTAAAAGGGAGCAAATGAAACTCACTTAATGTATTTTGTAGTAAAAATACATATGACGACATTGAACAATGCAGGGTTGGCCTCAGATTCACGAACCTATATCATTTGTATATTTATTAATATACATAATCGTAATCGAACAATTTATTTATGTTATTATTAATTGTTACATTAGTAAGTTATATGTTTCATTAATAATTTAGTTATATTTATTATGTATACTTCAGATAAATAATGTTAATAACAATTATTTTAATGTTAATAATAATAATAATAATAATAATAATAATAATAATAATAATATTCATAAAATTAATAATAATAGTAATTTTTATAGAAATAATATTAATTATAATAATTATAAAGATCATAATATTTATAATAACTCTAGTAGTAATGTTAATAATAATAATAATGATAATAGTGTATATAAAAAAAATGTTATTTTTCATAATAAAGACAATTTATTTAATCATGACTTATTTATAATTATATTCGCGACTATAACATTATTTTATCTTAATCATAATCATCTAATAAACTTATAAATACCGGAATTATAATTTTTCCATCATTATAATTATCATCATATCTATAACTATGTTCATCATGCTTTAAATAACAATAATAATAATAATAATAATAATAATAATAATAATAATAATAATAATAATAATAATAATAATAATAATAATAATAATAATAATAATAATAATAATAATAATAATAATAATAATAATAATAATAATAATGAAAATAATAATAACATAGATAATAAGATTTATACCCTCATAGTCAGAATCGTATATCGTCATCGTTATCATCATCGAACGTCTCATTAACATAATAGTTTTTCCATAATCATCATCAATATTTAAAGTCATAATCACTTATGATCATCACCTTTTTCCATTCCATTATCATTATCAATATCAAAATCTCGATTAGTTATCACCTTGCTAATATTATTTATCATTCGGGAATCCTAATCGTCACTACATCATCAGCGATATCATCCAAACTAAATCATCTAACCATCGTAACATATCATCATTATTATCATAATCAATACTATCATCATCGATAAACGCGATTATCATAACATGATTAACACCATGTCATCATCATACAGTCCACTTACGAACTGGGTCACGGCCCAATGGCACCAAGGAAAAATGCGGCCCAACTGGAAATTAAAGGCCCAATAGTATTAACAAGTTCACGGCTCAAAACAGAAATCCAAAGGAAATAATATAGCCCAAGTCATAAATGTCTTAGGTCATTCACGGTTCAAGTGGTTTTCTGTGTACACACCCATTCACGAAGCAGAAAAAAAAATATCGATATCCATCATCAACAATTCTTTTCTTCCTCTTCGATGTTAGAAGGAAACAGAAAAAGAGCAGCACAACAGATAAGTTATAGGTTGATTTGGTGATCAAGTTCAAGTAGGAACAGAAAGAGAAGAGTGCAGTAACCATAACAAATACTAACGATGGGTTTGATGGTTTTATATAGAATAGAAAAAGGTATTGAGTAATTGCAGTGTCAATGGATTGAAGGTGATTGAAGGGATGGTGTTTGTGGTTTATAAATGAGTGGTTGTTGAGTGGGTCTTGACTGATCGAACAACAATTATAACAACAAGAATTCAGGCTGCAGTTGTGGTGATGGTTTGAGTTGTCTAACAGCAGAAACATTGCAGCATCAACAATGAAATAATAAAAAAAAAATGAGTGTATCAGTTGCAGGATCAAAACTAGCAATCGCAAGTGGTTGTGTTCAATTGTTCCAATTATGTTTTAATCGGAAGAAAACAACACACCAAACAATAATATATATATGTACCAATATGTAACAGAACAAGAACATGGATGAACATATAAAACCTCCAAATTCGTATCATCTAGTTTGATCATTTCAAGCTATAACCCCAACAAAAATGTTGTTATAAATCGCTCCTCGATTGCTCGACACCAAAATTTAACTCCTGAAATAATCTACAACATTCCAATTCGAATGAAGAACTCCGTTTGACTTTTTGTTACAAAATTTTGACTATCGAATTAACAATCAAATTGAAGCTCGAGAACTTACAGACAACTTTACTAGTTGATTCATAATAACTCTGTACTTTCAATTTTTGATAATTGATTCGAAATTGATGTTCTTTGAACAACCCGACCGTGAAGAGAAAATAAAGAAAGAAAGAAAAAAAAAATATCTTTAACCTCTGATTGATTCTTCCCTTCGCAATAGAGGGTATTAGGGTGCAGTTATATTGATGTTGATTTGAATGATTGAAGCATAGATCACGGATATATCAGATTAATTTGTAGGGTTGCAATGTTGAAGGAGTCACAGGCCAAATAGAAAGACAGGATAAGGAGACAGATATATATAAAAAAAAAATCTGATACGCTTAATTTATTTTGTTTTTTTTATATATTATCTTTAATATTAATAAATAATGATAATTAAATATATTAATAATAATATTGATAATTTTATTAATAATAATAAATATTAATTACTAATAATAATAGAAATAATAATAATAATGATAACAACAAAAATGAAACAATAATAGTAATGCTAATACTTAAAAATAATAATTTTTAATATAACAAAACAATATTACCACATAAATATTTATATGAAATGAATTATTATAACTTTCTACATATATTATTTATAATTTACTTATATTACAGTATTTATATATATGTATATATATATATATATATATATGTAAATATGAATACATTTTAATTATCAAGTTTTATTACCTCACTGAATATACTAATTATATATTTTTAAACATATGAATTTAATATCTATATATATATTTACAAGTAATATTTTTATATATATAAAGATGTATCTATATATATATATATATATATATATATATATATATATATATATATATATAAAATAATAAATTCATTACTTAGTATATTATTTTACATAATTATTTATAACAACAATATCATACCATAGTTTAATAATCTTTCAAATTATAATAAAAATTTATCTAGATATATATCCATATCAATTTACAATTAGTTGTTCGTGAATCATCGGAACTAGTCGAGGGTCAAATGACTATATGAAACAGTTCAAAATTTTGAGACTCAATATTACAGACTTTGCTTATCGTATCGAAACCAAATAAGATTCAAGTTTAAATTTGGTCGGAAATTCCCGGGTCATCACAGTACCTACCCGTTAAAGAAATTTCGTCCCGAAATTTGAGTGGGATCATCATTGCTAACACTAAGAATTTTTTTTCTGACGAATATGAGCTGATAAATAGAGTTTTATTACTGTTGAGTAATATGAATAAAACAATTCGATTATTCAAAGTGTACGAATGAAGCTATCACAAAAGAGTGAAATGAATAAATGCAGATTCATTTTGCCCGGTGACGTAGTCACGGTTGATTTCCGAAAATCAAGGAATTTAGAGGAAATCTTCGTAATAAGATTTGGTTCTTCGATAAATAAGGAAATTAGAATCTTCTTTGATTAAATGCGATGATCTGTCTCAACTGTTCTGTCTGATTATTTACTATAGATTCACCCCCTTTGTTTTCTTTATATTTTGGAGTTCCATCCTTTTGTTTTCTCTTCCCGACTTTAAATCAAGCGAAGAATGGTCCAGATTTCGTACGTATGAAGTTTCGAATGAACATGACTAATGTTCTAAGAGAGAGATTGTAATAGCACGATCTTGATTAGTTAAATTATCAAAATTCAGGAGAAAAGATAGAACTATCAGGAAAATATGTTCCCGATATGTTCAGGGATTAGGTAGAATGTAAGAGTCGTGTAACATGGCACATGATGACGTTATGATCTGTGAATCATCACGTCCCATTAGAAACTCAGCATGACTTACTGTAATATAATCATGTTGATCAAGTGTCATTATATTATACTAACTCATGCTTCAATTCCTAACACTTCTCCAGAATTCATTCATAATTTATACTTAGATGTTACAGAATATTGAAAACTAAAACAGTTTTCAATATGATGTAATACAGATAGCACGAAGAGGTATATAATTTCGGACGAGAATATTTATGAAAATATCTTCAGAAGTATCGAAGATATTTATGATGATATTTTGGAATTTCTAAGTTCGAAAGTTGATCATAAAAAATTTTCCGCAAGATTTTAACATGACTTTGGAGCAGGATATTCTCTAAAGATTTCATCGGATCCAGAATTACCTGGATTCTTTGAGTATAGGGTTTGGTCCTTGTATTTGTCATTGGTCTCCTTCATGGTTAGCTCAATACATTTTCCAATTCCAACTTTTCTGAGCTTTTTCAACATACTATTCTTTATTATCAAACTTCTGATTGTTAAGATCGTTTACAGTTTTTGTTGCTTCATTCAACTTTTCAAAATTCAGAGTATTAATTCGCAGACTGGGTGCTTTTAAGAATTTCAGAATGGAAGATCATAGTTCTAAGAGATAAATGTTATATGGATACATATATCTGTTGTTGTGGAAACGTTGCGAGACTCACAATACAGATTTGTTGATTTTCGGTAATTGATATGGTAATTTTTGTTACAAGATGCAGATGAGTGCATGATGAGACTTCAATAGATAAATATAGTGATTTATCGAAGAGATTTAAACCAAGGAGCGACGAGGTTGCTGGTACATCTGCTGGTAATATGGTGGAATATAAAAGGTTCTCCAGTAACGATGATGAAAGGCAACCTTACATATCAAAGTTATAATAAGGCTTATTCGAATGAAAGGGCGATGTTAAAGTGCTGAAGCTGTGACAAAATTTGCTAATTTGGAGAGAGATTGTAAAGTTATTTTCGGTAATAACAACGCCAAAGGAGCTAGCACAGATACGTGTTAAACGTTTACTCAGGTTCTGCGTGTTTTCAGGTGCATAACTATATACATCAATTTTTTCTTCCGTAGATGAAGTGTTGTTGGTTTATCCTCTCGATTGAGGTGTTTTCAAGAATTATGAAAGGTTTGAACGCAGATTGGAATCGTCAAGATACAAATGAGGTTTAAGATGAAATCAAGTGGCAAACTTGAAGAAATGTTTAGTTTCATATGTTATAATCAATATTTTAATTCATTTTAATTGTCCAATGTTATTAGTCCACAGTCGATAGTCCACAGTTAGCTAGGATTTTTGTTAGCGTGGATTCTTAACAAAATTTCTCATAGTTAATTTGTTTGTTTCTAACAAATTTTATTCCGTCAAATGTTTTCTTCATTATGCCACTTGTTGGATTCTGATAGGTCAAAATCCAAATATGAAATTTGAATGGAAATGGTTATTCTGTGGTGAATGAATTTGTATATCTGTGGATGTAAGTAGGATAGTAGATGACTGTTGAATCAGATTTGAAAGAATGTACAGTGTAACTAATTAATGTGAAATCTAAATATTCCTCGGGTATTACCTACCCGTTAAAATATTTTCATCATTAACAGTTTGTACGAAAGAATTTTTAATTACAATCTTTATGAACATATACTTATATATATATTTTCTTCAGATGTAATCATGGATTTAATGAGTTAATATGATATTAATCTCATTTAATTTACCGTCAACACTAGAATACATAATCTCTAAAACATTTAGAGATTACTTAATCGCTATGAAGAACGAAGATAATCGATGTAAAACGATACGTAGAACGATGATTATACTCGAGGTACAGAATGAGATGTTGAGGTATGTGATGTTGATCTTGGGTTGTTGGTGGTACTTGTATTGATGTTAATGGTACTGTTGGTGCCGTTGATGTTGCTGAAGCTGGTACGTTTTGCACCATATTTTTTCAAGGCTACAACTCGGGCGCGTAGTTCGTTGACTTATTACTCCGGGATGATTGTCTGTAAGAACGGGCGAATGAATAAGGTTTAGAATCTGTGTTATGATATAGTCGTGGCGAGATATTCGGAAAATCAGGGTGAAAATGGTGTTACGAACAGGTTCGCCGGTAAGTGCTTCAGGTTCTTCATCAAGAGGTGAATTCGGTTAGTGGAAGGATCGCCTTCTGCGCGTCTCCATTGATTAAGTCGACTATGAACCCATTAGATGAATTGCGGATGGATGATTGGTTGATTCATTCTGGTGACACTGCTTTCGGAGCTTAGGTGAAACTCCATATCGGAATAGCTGTCGGAATCCGAGGAATTCGAACTGGTTGAGGGATTCATCTCGTACGATCAGATGAAGGATTTTCGATAAGAAATAGATTATAGGATGTAGATTAGTACCCTGCAATACATAATTTACATATGCATATATAATACTAAAATCCCATAAGTTACGGATGAATCTACGAAAGCTATTACGTAAAATCTACAGTAATAGATACGCTAAAATATGAATTTTATCTATACATTATCGATGCATTAAATGCATTAAGACGTGTCTAGACTTTAAGGATGATAAGCAGTTGATTTCCAACTAGAAATGATAAACAAAACTTTTGACATGCAGACGCGGTCAAAGTCCAGACTCACTAATGCATCCTAACAACTATCAGCTAGACACACTAATGCAAGACCTGGTTCGCTAAGACCACCGCTCTGATACCAACTGAAAGGACCCGTCCTAATCCATCCGGACGAAGTCCATCTCGATTATAAACGATTCACGATAGATGGTTTCATCGCGAGGTACTTGACCTCTAAATGATACATTTTACAAACATTGAATTCGTTTTAAAAGACAAACTTTCATTTCATTGAAAGTTGACGACTTGCATACCATTTCATAATACATCCAACTATAACTGACATAATAATGATCTTGATGAACTCGATGACTCGAATGCAACGTCTTTTGAAATATATCATGAATGACTCCAAGTAATATCTCTAAATGAGCAAATGCACAGCGGAAGATTTCTTTCATACCTGAGAATAAACATGCTTTCAAGTGTCAACCAAAAGGTTGGTGAGTTCATAGGTTTATCATAAAACAATAAAATTCTGTGATTTTGATAGACCACAAGATTTAAATCCTGCATGGTACAAATGGGCCCGAATCCTATACTCACCTGTAATGTACATGCGATATCTTTTAAATACAGTACACCTTTCTCGTGTACGAAATCATCTTTCATAAATCTTAGTAACTGTACACATATCTTGTGCACAAAAATAACATACACATAACCTGTGTATAAAATCATTCTCTCGATACATAACATTCATATCAATTGGTGGCAATTATCACGTCCACATAATTCAATGGTGGCAATTATCATGTCCACATATTTCAATGGTGGCAATTATCATGTCCACATAATTCAATGGTGGCAATTATCATGTCCACATAATTCAATAATAATCCGCAGAACTTCTGTCTGCATAATAATTCATTCGAGGAATGTTTTGCTTGTGTATATCTCGTCAAACATTTATAAAAGCATTTCATGTATTCGCAATTCAAGATATATTTCAAAAGCATTTAATAAAGCAGTTGTAAAAACAACGCATGTATTCTCAGTCCCAAAAATGAAAAGAGTAAAAGGGAGCAAATGAAACTCACTTAATGTATTTTGTAGTAAAAATACATATGACGACATTGAACAATGCAGGGTTGGCCTCAGATTCACGAACCTATATCATTTGTATATTTATTAATATACATAATCGTAATCGAACAATTTATTTATGTTATTATTAATTGTTACATTAGTAAGTTATATGTTTCATTAATAATTTAGTTATATTTATTATGTATACTTCAGATAAATAATGTTAATAACAATTATTTTAATGTTAATAATAATAATAATAATAATAATAATAATAATAATAATAATAATAATAATAATAATAATAATAATTATAATATTCATAAAATTAATAATAATAGTAATTTTTATAGAAATAATATTAATTATAATAATTATAAAGATCATAATATTTATAATAACTCTAATAGTAATGTTAATAATAATAATAATAATGATAATAGTATATATAAAAAAAATGTTATTTTTCATAATAAAGACAATTTATTTAATCATGACTTATTTATAATTATATTCGCGACTATAACATTATTTTATCTTAATCATAATCATCTAATAAACTTATTAATACCGGAATTATAATTTTTCCATCATTATAATTAGCATCATATCTATAACTATGTTCATCATGCTTTAAATAACAACAACAACAATAATAATAATAATAATAATAATAATAATAATAATAATAATAATAATAATAATAATAATAATAATAATAATAATAATAATAATAATAATAATAATGAAAATAATAATAACATAGATAATAAGATTTATACCCTCATAGTCAGAATCGTATATCGTCATCGTTATCATCATCGAACGTCTCATTAACATAATAGTTTTTCCATAATCATCATCAATATTTAAAGTCATAATCACTTATGATCATCACCTTTTTCCATTCCATTATCATTATCAATATCAAAATCTCGATAAGTTATCACCTTGCTAATATTATTTATCATTCGGGAATCCTAATCGTCACTACATCATCAACGATATCATCCAAGCTAAATCATCTAACCATCGTAACATATCATCATTATTATCATAATCAACACTATCATCATCGATAAACGCCATTATCATAACATGATTAACACCATGTCATCATCATACAGTCCACTTACGAACTGGGTCACGGCCCAATGGCACCAAGGAAAAATACGGCCCAACTGTAAATTAAAGGCCCAATAGTATAAACAAGTTCACGGCTCAAAACAGAAATCCAAAGGAAATAATATAGCCCAAGTCATAAATGTCTTAGGTCATTCACGGTTCAAGTGGTTTTCTGTGTACACACCCATTCACGAAGCAGAAAAAAAATATCGATATCTATCATCAACAATTCTTTTCTTCCTCTTCGATGTTAGAAGGAAACAGAAAAAGAGCAGCACAACAGATAAGTTATAGGTTGATTTGGTGATCAAGTTCAAGTAGGAACAGAAAGAGAAGAGTGCAGTAACCATAACAAATACTAACGATGGGTTTGATGGTTTTATATAGAATAAAAAAAGGTATTGAGTAATTGCAGTGTCAATGGATTGAAGGTGATTGAAGGGACGGTGTTTGTGGTTTATAAATGAGTGGTTGTTGAGTGGGTCTTGACTGATCGAACAACAATTATAACAACAAGAATTCAGGCTGCAGTTGTGGTGATGGTTTGAGTTGTCTAACAGCAGAAACATTGCAGCATCAACAATGAAATAATAGAAAAAAATGAGTGTATCAGTTGCAGGATCAAAACTAGCAATCGCATGTGGTTGTGTTCAATTGTTCCAATTATGTTTTAATCTGAAGAAAACAACACACCAAACAATAATATATATATGTACCAATATGTAACAAAACAAGAACATGGATGAACATATAAAACCTCCAAATTCGTATCATCTAGTTCGATCATTTCAAGCTATAACCTCAACATAAATGTTGTTATAAATCGCTCCTCGATTGCTCGACACCAAAATTTAACTCCTGAAATAATCTACAACATTCCAATTCGAATGAAGAACTCCATTTGACTTTTTGTTACAAAATTTTGACTATCGAATTAACAATCAAATTGAAGCTCGAGAACTTACAGACAGCTTTACTAGTTGATTCATAATAACTCTGCACTTTCAATTTTTGATAATTGATTCGAAATTGATGTTCTTTGAACAACCCGATCGTGAAGAGAAAATAAAGAAAGAAAGAAAAAAAAATTTATCTTTAACCTCTGATTGATTCCTCCCTACGCAATAGAGGGTATTAGGGTGCGGTTATATTGATGTTGATTTGAATGATTGAAGCATAGATCACGGATATATCAGATTAATTTGTAGGTTGCAATGTTGAAGGAGTCACAGGCCAAATAGAAAGACAGGATAAGGAGACAGATATATATAAAAAAAAAATCTGATACGCTTAATTTATTTTGTTTTTTTTATATATTATCTTTAATATTAATAAATAATGATAATTAAATATATTAATAATAATATTGATAATTTTATTAATAATAATAAATATTAATTACTAATAATAATAGAAATAATAATAATAATGATAACAACAAAAATGAAACAATAATAGTAATGCTAATACTTAAAAATAATAATTTTTAATATAACAAAACAATATTACCACATAACTATTTACATGAAATGAATTATTATAACTTTCTACATATATTATTTATAATTTACTTATATTACAGTATTTATATATATGTATGTATATATATATATATATATGTAAATATGAATACATTTTAATTATCAAGTTTTATTACCTAACTGAATATACTAATTATATATTTTTAAACATATGAATTTAATATCTATATATATATTTACAAGTAATATTCTTATATATATACACATATGTATCTATATATATATATATATATATATATATATATATATATATATATATATATATATATATATATATATATATATATATATATATATATATATATATCTAAAATAATAAATTCACTACTTAGTATATTATTTTACATAATTATTTATAACAACAATATCATACCATAGTTTAATAATCTTTCAAATTATAATAAAAATTTATCTAGATATATATCCATATCAATTTACAATTAGTTGGTCGTGAATCGTCGGAACTAGTCGAGGGTCAAATGACTATTTGAAACAGTTCAAAATTTTGAGACTCAATATTACAGACTTTGCTTATCGTATCGAAACCAAATAAGATTCAAGTTTAAATTTGGTCAGAAATTCCCGGGTCATCACACACTTAAGCCCTAAAGACCTGAAACAGGTACATACATATCTTGGAATGGCAACACATGATTTGCAGCCATGATAATCCCTCTTCGTATGATTGAAATTGTTGATTGCATCGCCGTTTAATCACTATATGATATATAACATAAATGGATTGATTGGGCTGACTTTAAACGGGTCAAACAGGTCAGATTATTAAACGGGTGAGATTTTTAAACGGCCCCAAACGGTAAATAAATTATGGTTGGCTTTCATATATATGCACATGAGGTCAGTAAGTGTTAGTATTTTTTTTTAAATAAAATCAACCTTATGACTCAATATCTTTTCCGGAGAGCAGGCAAAGTCAAAAATATTGAAAATTTGTGAAGCATTTGGTGCAAATTGCAATCGAGTTCCAGAGGACCTAACAAAGCAGAGTCAAATTACTTGAGAGGTATGTTTTCTTAAAGAAGTGATATCTTTGGCTTTCTCAGTGTAGATATTTCTTTTTGTTATGCCATTGATGTTTGTTTTATGCACGTTATGACGAAGTCAAGCTGTCATCCTAAACCATTCACATATAAATAAAAAAAAATGGGTTGATTAGGGTGTGCTTGATTTTTTAGGTTGAGCTAAAATATTTAACCAAAAAGGGAAAATGTCAAATGTAGTATTCATCTCTTCAACATTGTTGAAGTTGAGAAGTCAAGTCTTATTTTGATAAAAGAGAAGAGGAAACATGTCAAATGGGCTGAATGCCACTCAAATTTTATTTACATGCTTAAATTGGAGAGATTTTTTTCTTCTATTTAGCCAAACTCAGTCTAAACGTTCTAACAACAGGTATGTTTTGTACTTGAGTTTAGTTTTACTTACGTGACATTGTGGAACTTAGTGTAAATGTTGAGTCATTTAATTGAAGTGTGAGGGATACTAATAAATGGGCATTTTTATGGGCCACAAATAAGAAGTCTTTGCCGAGTTCTCCCCCATAAGCGATTTCTTTAACCTTGACTACACCTATCCCTTTTTGTCCTTTTGCCAGACTCGCCTTACTTGACCATTTTGGTCACATCTATTTATCATAAACTCAGTATACTGAGTACAATCCACAAAGTTCTTTATTTTGCCAACATTATCAAACTATTAATAATTATCAAGGAATAAAGTAAGTGCATTTGAACTTTTAAGTCACATATAATATTGTGAATTTTTATTAATCGGTGATATACACATGGGGTTGATCCCAAATTTCACACATGGAAGCTTGAAGCCTTCACCTAATCAATGGAATTACACTTCTGTTACACCTAGATATATCCTACTGAACTACAACCATCTTTAATAATGATTCTATATAATGATGTTACAAGTAACACAGCTTAATCAAGGTTAGTATTAAAAGTGCACCTTCTATCTCGGTTAGTGTTAGTAGCATTTAATATCCACCTTTTATCTGTGAAGCTGAGTAATGAAAGATTTGGGTGTGTTATAGTCAAGGATTCTTAAAACCGAATTATGGTGGATATAACTGGACTAGATACTTTGTCAAGTATTATCATATTAATTTTATCCAGCATCACATCATTGTTTACATTTGTAGTTATTGTTGAATGGGAGTGTTAATTTATGCTTCTATAATCATACAGTTGTTTCTGGGATACCAACTGATAAAGGGATTTGCTCATCAGAATTATTTGACAAGAGGTCTTAGTACAAGCATTTTGAGGAAGATCTTTTGATGAATCCAGTAAGTTATTGTTCATTTGCATCACATCTTGATCCTTATGTTCGAAATGCATCTGCTTCTATTTATGATTTCGTATATTGTAATGTTTGAAGGCATGCTGAACGTAAGTGAGGTTCATGAAGTTAGTTGCTTATCAGTCGAACATTAATATAAATGTTAATATGATTAACTCTATAAGTTTACATTAGTTTTCATGAAAATGTGACGTCCAATGTTTAGTACAGTTTACATTTGTTCCGGTTAATTGTTGCACGTTGTTCTTAGAGTACAATTTTTCACGCACAACAATATTTGTGATACTGTCTTTACCTGCAAAATGAATTTTTAAAAAACTGATTACAAAACATATATCAACATAGTACTTATAATACTACTAATAATTTGGTTGCAAAAAACATTATAACATTTACAGATACGTACGAGTTTGTAGTTTTATCATTACCTTTAATTGATATAACATATTACATTTTCAGTTTGTTTGATTAAGAGTCGCCGTGCAACGCACGAGCTCTTAAAGGCTAGTAATGGGTATATAACATGTCTACTGTTGTTAAAATAAATTAAATTAAAATGATGGTTTTAAGTGAAGGTTTTGTAACCTCTTTAATTTAATGAACATTTAAGAAAACTAGAGCTAAAAATACAAGCAAACTAGGAAACCCTCCCGTAACTCTTGGCTTTCGCTCTCTTTCTTTTTCTAGGATAATTAAGATAATTAAGAAAATAATAAATAATACAGTACTATTTATTCATTAATTTCCAAACGAACCCTCGTTACTGAATTTTTTTTTTCGAAAAATGGCGGATCAAAGTAATAATAGCAACAGCAATTCTTCATCTTCATCATCTTCAGTGATGAAGAAGAACGAAGGAATGGTGACGTATTCCTACATCCTTCTTTACATTGCTCTCTCCAGCGGCCAGATCTTCTTCAATAAGGTCACTTTTTTCTGCTGCTCTTGACCTAATTATTGTTTGTTACAGATTTATACTCGTTGCTGTATATAATTTAGATCTGTTAGGTTTCTCAGGTTAATGTTGGTTATTTAATTTGAAATTAAAATGTAAGATCGCTTTAATTGATTTTAATACTGTGTCATTATTGCTAATAAGGTCTAACTTTTAGTGATTACCTTTTGTGTTTTTATTTTTAGAAGGCTAGTGGAACAGTAGTAATTGTGAAATTATATTTACCTGCTTATAAGAGATATGCTCTATAACGAAATGTCGGTAAGTGCGCGAAAATGAATTTATGTTGTAGCCAGTTATGAGGTGAAAGATACACTAGTTTGTTAAAAGAATAGAGGTAAATGAACAATTAATGATCTACCTCTGATTTTGTCTCTGAAAGAAAAATGGTTTTGTAGGTTGATTGCATCTTATAAGTTTATGCGCGATATGGATTATCAATTCGTCATATAGTGAATTGAGACTTTAAATAGTAGGTGTTGTTTAGATTATTTTGATTTTGGTTATGATTTATAACAGTAATAGATATTGATACATATAGAAACAATGCATTGCTTGGAAGGTTTTAACGCGCCCTAATTCTCAAATATATTTGGAATGCACACACTCTTTTAATTAGATAAGTAATGGAACGGCTAAAAAGGTGGTGTATCATAGTCGATGTTATTTCGCCATGAGCATAAGTTTTACTATTTTGAGAGTAGATAATAAATGGAAACTTTGAACTTTGGAATCAAATTATATTTTGGGTTGAACCTTCGCGACATGGGTTGGGATACAGACGTACTCAGGGATGACACTTTGGTGTTTGAGATATTTTCATAGTAAAATAAAAAGATTATGAGAACACTGGTGGCAGGATTTTAATTGCTTGTATTAAATGGCAAATTATATATACAGCTAATCTTAAGATCAAAAAGTTTCTTTAGACAAAAACGTTGGTTTTATCTTAGGTGGTAAATTCGGTTATATACATAGGACATGTGGCAAAGTTGAAATTGCTAACGTGGACTTTGTTGGTCAGAGTAGGAGTCACCCAAGTTGCAGCGAACTGTTTAAGACCAAATTTGAGTGTGATCTAGTGAATGCAAAAGACAATAATAGAAATGAGGGGAGAGTGGGATTTCATCTAATAATTAATGCATGCTCAACCTCTTGATAAACAAACAGTTAAATGTTAATAAACTTTCACATTTAATTATTTCGTGTGGATTCTGCAGCTAGTCAATACTGAAAATTTAGAGGAAAGAAACATAGTTTATTACCATCTTGCCAGGTCCCCATATAACTTTAATCACCGAAAGACGCGTAATTGGTTATAGGTGCTATGATTTGCTGATAAATGCCTTTATTTTTGTGTTCATGATTGACTTGAACATCTTATTCTACCAATTAATTCCTTCTAATGCTAGCATTCTTATCTTTGCTATACGATTTTCTGAAAACTCGAAGTAAATTTTGTCTCGATAAAATGTGACTTGATATTTCAAAAAATGGCGTTACAGTGGGTCCTGTCGTCCAAGGAGATAAACTTTCCATATCCACTTGGGTTGACGCTTCTTCATATGATGTTTTCTTCTGTCCTCTGTTTTGTGCTCACCAAAGTTCTCAAGGTAATGATATACCAGCATCTTGTCTAGAACCTCAATATCCAGGGGTGTTTTGTGTACTGCATTACGTATTCTGTATTATCTAACAGTGATTTGGATTCACTTGCAGATTTTAAAGGTTGAGGAAGGAATGACTCTTGAAATGTAAGCATTAAGTATGTTTTGTTCTATTCTATAAATGAAGTCATTTGGTCTCTGCTTCTAGTATTTGGTCAATCTACATAAAGTATATTGCGTATGTAACACCTATAATAACGAACGATTGTGGTCCTTCAATGGACAACAAATTCTCTATTACACATGCTTAGTTGTGAAAGGTAATAATATGTTTTATTATTCTTTCTTTCATTGTTTGTGTGGTAAATCATATGTTACCTAACAATACAGATACACTACATCAGTCATTCCAATTGGTGCGATGTTTGCAATGACTCTCTGGCTTGGAAACACTGCATACCTCTATATATCTGTTTCATTTGCCCAGATGTTGAAAGCAGTCAGTAAGTATAATAAATAAATCAATTGATATATGTCCCATATGCAATTTACTTACAAATTGGAAATATAAAGTTTATAACAGGTCTTTTTGACTGATGTGTAGTGCCCGTAGCAGTTTTCATTCTTGGTGTAGCAGCTGGGCTTGAAGTAATGAGCATGAGGATGCTTCTGATAATGTCTGTAATTAGTTTTGGAGTTTTAGTGGCTTCTTATGGTGAAATCAACATTAACTGGGTCGGGGTGGTGTACCAGATGGGAGGTGTTGTTGGAGAAGCTTTAAGACTTATATTTATGGAGATCTTGGTTAAAAGGAAGGGTCTGAAATTGAACCCAATATCCATGATGTATTACGTGAGCCCTTGCAGGCATGTGCTTCTAACTCTAGATCTAGAAAATATAGAGGTGGCAGTTTTGACCCATTTACGTATGATTGGGAGCATTTGGGCAGTGTTTTCAATCTCAAATGGGTCAAATTAAAAAAAATCAGATTTAAGGGAAACACACCAAAATATTAAGTGGGTTGAACGCTTAAATGATTAAACTTTTGGAAGTCAATTAAAGTCTTTTTCTAAATGTAACTAACCTCCTAAATGAAAACTATATTGCAATTGTAGTGACGGTTTTCTTATTGTAATTAATGCATTGGTTATTTGAAATATCTCAAAAAAATATAAACGGGTCAGCCAAACCTGGTTAGGGCCTTTCGACCCATTTCAACCTGACCCTGTTAACCAAACCTACTTATCTTGCCACCTTTAGACTTTAGAGCAATATTATGTACTGTATCTTCCTGTCACCATACTATTTTTTTTACATACAGAGAATCTCTGTTGATGTGAACAGAATCTTGATTCGCTGTGCAGCGCTCTTTGTTTATTAATTCCATGGATCTTTTTGGAGAAGCCAAAGATGGATGCACAGGGAACGTGGAACTTTCAGCCTCTCGTGTTAACACTCAACTCCTTGTGTACTTTTGCTCTCAATCTTTCGGTTTTTCTTGTGATTCAACATACGAGTGCTCTGACTATTCGGGTAGCTGGAGTTGTTAAAGACTGGGTGGTTGTCTTATTATCTGCCCTTCTTTTTGCTGATACAAAGCTCACCTTAATAAATATCTTCGGTTATGCAATAGGTAATAACTTGCACACTCACAGCTCCGTTTATGTTTCTTTCATTTGCTATATTACAGATTTACAGTAATTACTATAGGTGGCATACTATAGGTGGCATAGTCAGTCGGTTGATTGGCTTGCATAACAAATAGAAAGGAGTAAATTTTGTATAAGGTAGAAACGGGCCTGGTAATTGAGTTAATATATGATTAATAAAGTATACAGTATCAATGGTGATATAGTTTTTCTTCTTTGTTTTTTAATTGAATGAAGTAAATTTTGGTAAAGGTAGAAACGGGTTGGGTAATTTTGTACATACATAATTAGAAATGATTAGCTTTCCAATAATGATGTAGTTTTTCTTCTTTATTTGTGCTTGTGTGTGTGAAGAAAATGATTTTCTTCAGGACACATTGGATGACTTTTTGGTCTCTATTGGACATGTTTACCGGTATTGCTTGTGTGTTTAGTTTTTTACTTTTTACCCATTTGGTGTGCTGGAGATAGAACATAACCCGGATTGATCCATTTTATAAGTAATGGGTCAGAATTGCCACCTATAATATTACCTTTACTGAAACAGTAGATATTTGAGTTTTTTTTCCTTCCAGTTGTATGCTCATGCACCCATGACAATCAAACTACTCTGATAATTCTTTTTGGGTGTCAGTTTATTTGATATTCAGTATTACATGTACTTGATTTAATTGTTACTTCATGTTTGGGTTACTTATAATAAAAAAATGTTTGGTGCTAAAAATACTCGGTATATAGTTTTCCCCGTAGATCATGTTTCCTTCAAAAGTTATTCCTTAGGTGAATTATTTATCACAAGCAAATATTTACAGTAACACTTGTAATTTTATATGCAGCCATTGGCGGTGTAGCGGCATACAATAACTTCAAGTTGAAAAAGGAAGCCACTCGAGCAACCATCACCGATAGTCCCAACTCTTCTATACCAACAGCTTCTTCTACAAAAGTATCTAGCCGGTAGATGCATATTTGTTTCCTCAATTTACGTGTAAAATCACACAGAAAGATATAGAGGAGTAGAAGCGTATGTATTATTTTCACTGTAAGTTTGATATAGCATCAGAACAATGGAATACATTGAAGCTTTTCCCTCTACAGTTGAGTCACTATATGCCCATTACACGTCATAAAGTTGTACTTGGTCATTAATTGGAATATTTGAGTACCCAAAGTGCCAATTCATATTGTAAAATTTGTTATCTTGAGTGGGTTTTGTTAGATCAAAAAGAAAAAAGTTTACTGTTTATGTGGTTGATTCTTGTCTCTTCTGCCCCTTTCAAGATACTAAAGCTGGTTGTTTACTAGAAAACATTCTGTGCAAAGGTCAACCTCAGAGTCCAGTGGTTAGGGCTAGATTGGGTACATTTGTCTAAATTTGAGAAGGGTTTGAAAACGGGCACAAATTATTACAAAATACAATCTGGTTAAGCCGCATAATACTCGTCGTATCGAGTAATCCGAAAAGGAAAAACTCTATCACTTAATTATGTGCGAAAGTCTGTGTCAATTAATTCTCCAATTCGAATCAAATAAGCCCTTAGATTTTGAACCATCTGACATAGCGAAAAAAAAAATAATCTAACAAAATCTTTAAAAGTTAAATAATTTAGTTCACAACCTTTAGACGGATTTTAAGTGAATGATATTGGTTGAGTGGTTTCCGTTAGAGATGGAATTGCACTTGATTATGGATTGAATGAGATTAAGTGTTCAAAAGTTTATGCTCAAATTCCTCTTTTTTGGAATGACATGGAATTATGAGTTGATTATTGTTTTTATCATCCATTAATATTGTGTTGATAGTTGTATTCATAAATATATCATGAAACTCAATTGGAGGTAGAATTATGAGAAGAAGTCTATAAATTGACGATAAATGCCTAGCTACTTGAAAAGTTTATAATAAGGATGAAGATACTAATCCATTTGGATTCAAGTTAGCGAATAATAACAAATCACGCATTACTCATGCATACTATTAAACATTAAATAAATTTTAACGTCTTATCTCAACTAGTTCAACATTGTATCCGTTCTTTCTGTTTATTGAAACCTCATAGATATCTTAATAACATGGACAGGGCGAAGCCACCATAGGGCAATCAAGGTGGGTCGTCCCCAATGATCAAGTTTTTTTATTTGCCTATATATCCGAAAAATCGGATATCCGGATTTTCGGATATAGTGTAATTAAATGTGACAAACTTCCTAGTCAAAAATCGTACGACTCTATTAACTGAGTCAACAACAAGCGTCAATTTATTGACGACTTGACTGTCACTTAGAGCTTAAATTGAACTTCAGGCAGGTTTAAAACCTATGGAAATTTGATTATACCATTCCATGGCGTCTCACACTTTTTTTTTTATTTTTTTAACGTACTTATTGGTCGGAGGTCCATTCGGAAGTAATATCTCTATCCATAGAACATTGAGAGGAATAACTTTCTTTACTCTTGTGGTGTATCACTTTGGGTAGAGAAATGACATGTCTTTATTCTATGATAGGGGAAAGATTGTCCAAATCCTACCTCCCCAAACACCACTTTTGTGGGATTGAGTTTTGTTGTTATTGTTCCGAGTCGAAAATCAACAAAAAAGAAAAGTTTTTTTTTTCTTTTGGCAAAAATAACGCAAACTCGAATAGAAACGAGAACGTTTTCAAAAAGAAAACGAACTCCACCGAAAAATACAAATCGAAAGCTTAGAGGCTCGAACCTAGAAAGCATGACTAGCCAAACTAAAATTTATCTATCACCGAGCCTCCAACTATGAAATGAACAAATAATACACCCGTACCAATCAACTACCAACTACAATCGACTAACAAGGAAATAAACCATAAAAACTAACAACAACACGGAACAACCGACAACTCACTTTGGGTAACAAACTTCTTCATCTTTCCGTCAATGGTAACCCGGTTGATTCTTTTTGTCATTCCAGTTAACAATCTTATATGTCATAACATTAGAACCGTTACCAACTAGGATAGCTTCAGAAGGGGTGATGACTTCACGATCTTTCAAATCTTGAAAGAAACCTCTTGTAACCGGTTTGCACTCCGGAACTAACCCCCGACCGAAGAACACTCGCCTAATGCCCCAACATGATCATCAATAAACATCCTATGAACCGCATCACCAAATTGATATCGTTTACATTATCGTGTAAATTAAACGAGCACGATACTATCTCATCTTTAAACATTGAGTATGGAGTATTGAGTATAGCAATTAAAATAAAAAGTACAGGGTAGCTAGTTGAGAAATTAACAAAGTACGGTTCCTAAAAGTAACAAACTGTTAAACATAACTGAGGTGCCTGAGCGTATGGGAAAAAGGGGAAGAGGCATCCAAGCATGCCCCAGACGGCCAGACTCCCTCAATCAAACACACACAATACACACTCATTCTCCTGTAATAATAAATTAACACAATCCTCACCGCCCTAAAACGACGCCGTCCGCCACCACTACCACCGTGTTATCAATCGTATAGATACATAGCTATATAGTCGACAATATACATATATTCGAGTGATGCGATCTCTCCCGCCGGCGACGTGGCGGTGTGGATTGATATTCAATGCGGCCGGTGAATCAAGAGCGAGAGGAGTTCCTCGCTGTTGTTAATGGCTGGTTGTCAATTGCAATTGCAAATGACTTGGCAGCAATCATTGAAAAAACGTAAAAACGGTCCTCCGGTAGGGTTCAGAAACCTCGGTAATACTTGCTACCTCAACTCCGTTCTTCAGTGTTTAACCTACACGCCACCGCTCGCTAATTTCTGTCTTCAATTTCAACATTCCGCTAATTGTATGTATATTCTTCTCTATTATCTCATATCTCATCTAGCCTATACGTACACACGCACTGTATCTATATTATCGTTAGTTTTAACCTAATTTTACTAACCGGTTTATATAATTTCGATTTGTATATGTATTCTATATTTGAATTGTATCATAGACAATACTTCTCCTTATTCCTAGTATGCGAATCCTTACGTTTTTTACATGTTTATGAATTTAACCTAATTTGAAATGTTATGCTGATACCATGAGTTTCCCCAATTAGAGTGTTATTATTCATTTTATGAACTTAATTTGAAAAATTCTGTAAATTATGATTGTTACATGAACTAGTTTGTTTATGTTATTGCTATACGTCTTTAGGTGATTCTATTTCGCAGCAGGACAAAAAGAATGATTGTCCGTTCTGTCTAATAGAAAAGAGAATTGTTCGTTCTTTGAGTATAGACGCAACTCTAGATGCGCCTGGGAAGATCATTGGTGGTTTGAAACTTTTTGCCGAGCACTTTCGTTTGGGAAGACAAGAGGATGCACATGAGTTCCTTCGCTATGTCATTGATGCGTGTCATACTACGTGTTTACGTTTGAAGAAGCTGCAACAGCAACGACGGAAATATGTTACGAATGGTGGAGGTGATGGGTTTGGTGGTAGTACAGTAGTTAAGGAGATATTTGGAGGTGCTTTGCAGAGCCAGGTGAAGTGCCTTGGTTGTGGATATGAGTCTAATAAGGTTGATGAGATAATGGATATTAGCGTTGATGTAATAAATACTAGTACTCTTAAGGAAGCTTTTCAGAAGTTTTTTCAATCAGAAATTTTGGATGGGAGTAACAAATACAAGTGTGATAGGTAAGAATTACATTCTTCACAATATTGCACACATATGTATGTTTATATTCACTGTTTGTTCATACAGATCATTGAGATGGAAACTTGTGATTTTGTAGTTGTAAAAAATTGGTAGCAGCAAAAAAGCAAATGTCTATTCTTCAGGCTCCTAACATTCTTGTAGTTCAACTAAAGGTGGGTCCTGTTTTTACTTGTTTCTATGTGTTTTAGCGTCGAGATAAGTACTACTGGCTTATTAATATGTTGTTTTGGTTGAATAGAGGTTTGAGGGAATATATGGTGGGAAGATAGACAAAGCAATTAGTTTTGAGGAGGTACTAGTTCTTTCAAACTTCATGTGCAAAACAAGCCAGGTACGTAGTGCTAGTATTATCGTTAAGTTTGTCTTATTGATTTGGATTTGGAGACTTATAGGTTTTTTTTTTTTTTTTTTTTTGTTTCTATTTTTTCTATATATCAATGCCATCATTTAGAAAGAGTAAGCTTTAATTACGACCTAGATGAATACATTAAGTTTTAAGATGTTCTATAAATTACGACCTAGATGAATACATTAAGATTTAAGATGTTCTATCATGTGACAACAGTTGCTAACGTTTATAATATTGTTGGAAGCACAAGATAAATATGTTCCTTTATATGAAGGGGATGTTTAATATGTTCACTTTGTAGTAAATCAACCTTTTGAGGGTTCTGTTTGCAATGTATTAATCAATTATGAAGTCTAGGACCCCATTTGATTACATAAGCTGAAAATAAGATTGTTCTTTAATTGATGCCATTATGAAGGTTTTACTCTATGTTTCATGTCCCAATCATTTAAAGTTTGGATACATAATCTAGATGGAATTATATAAAATCATTATTTTTTGATATTTACAGATGATTATGAACATATTTGTAAACTGTTTGTCACTTTGTAGTTGGAATCAATCTTTTGAGGGTTCTGTTTGCAATGTATTAATGAAATATGAAGGCTAGGACCCCACTTGATCACATAAGATGAGAATAAGATTGTTCTTTAATTGATGCCATTATGAAGGTTTTACTCTATGTATCATGTCCCAATCACTTAAAGTTTGGATACGTAATCTAGATGGAATTTTGGATCTACCTTTTGCACTTAGTTGTTCGAGCTTTAGAGGGAAATACCTCGCCGTTTATGTCATGTTTAATACACACTAGAATAAGTTAATGATCTAATGTACATCCATGCTTGTGAGTTCATTTCTCATATGATCTTATCCATATCCTGGAACCATGTAAACACTACATTTCCTGCACATCTACTTGCTAAGCTTTGCTAAATTTGAAAAGCCAATCAGACCTGCAGTGTTCAGTCATCTTTATTAGACCTGTTGATAATTTAATCTTCAATTATATAGATGGATGATGGATCTATGACATGTTCTTTAACATTCATGTTCGCTTGTACTATAATTAAATTTGTAGAGTCTTATAAGTTCCAGCTCGCATTGCATTGAAATCTCTACGATAAAATTAGTGTGAGATGGATTCTACTCATAAGATGTGCATTTGTGAGGTGTATACTATATAATTGATACACTTTGATTATCCCAGACTAGATATTTTGATTCTCTAGTAGCTCTCCTCTTGGAACTATTTACTGATTCAGTTAATTGTTACCTCTGCAGGACTTTCATCCCGAGTATAAGCTTTTTGCTACCATTGTCCATTCTGGCTTTTCACCCGATTCAGGACACTATTATGCTTACATCAAGGTCTCTTTGAATTGTGCTATAATTTGTCATATTTGGTCTTCAGTATCGGAAGTGTAAATTTATACACATTTATTTTTAAATGGGTCTTACATAGAGTCTGTCTATAACACTTAAAAGCGGTAAAAAAAAGACCTCGAAAGGGAACCAAGTCAAATGGGTTGTAAGTAGCCTAAAATGTATCTTTAGTGCATAAAACCTCCAGAATATTTCAATCAAAGATTATATTACTTATATAATAGTATAACGCTCTAGTCATATTTTACACATTTATAATTTTTAAACTAACAATTACCAGTCCAGCCAGGCTAATTGACCCATTCAAAAGATACTGTGCCTCTATTGCCACTTTCTGTTGGACCAATCTTGACATAAAGTAATAGTTAGAGGTTTATTTTGTGAAATTATATCTCAAATGGATTTGAGGAGGTGGAACATGTGAACGGATAACAAGTGGGCTAGCCGTCATAGTTTTCAATTTTGCTTCTTCCTTGATTATTCTAATAGATTCTAGACTTGACTATTCTAATACATTCTAGACTTTATTATCCTAGATTATTCTAGACTAGACTTGATTAACTTAATGGACAAGGTTAATCAACTATAAATAGGAATGTAATAGGAAGATTGTAATAAGAGTTTTTCTATAATTGGAGAAGGATTTCCAATAAGTTCTTGTTCTTAAATTTTACTATTCTGTCTTATAATCTGGTACCAAATTTCTTCACTTTCTGCATTGCTAGCTTCTTATGTTGTTTTAAATTTTGAAATATGTTTACAGGATGCCATTGGTCGTTGGTATTGCTGCAATGATTCTTACGTTTCAGTTTCATCCTTGCAAGAAGTTTTCTCTGAAAAAGTCTATATCCTTTTCTTTTCTCGCACCAAACAGAGACCCGCTCTACCTAACATAACTGTCACTACAAATGGAACAGCAAAACCTTATGATTGCAATGGAACCGATTCCTCCAAAATTCTCAAGTCCAGTCAAATTGTTAAATCTTCAGGCACAAAAGCATCATATGATTGCAATGGAAATGATACCTCCAAAATTTCTAAACCCGGTCTTATTGTGAAACCTTCAGCAGACACAAAAGAATGTGTTAATCATCAACCACCGAAGGTTGATTCTACAAAAGCTAGCAAAATATTCATTGGTCCTCAAAGGAAGCCAGTCAGTTTTGGAAATTTTGGTGCCAAAAAGGTCCCTGGACTACCTAATTTGAAAATCATTGTTCATAATAAAGAAAACAATGGTAACAATGGTGATGCGAAATCTTCGAGCCCTAAGAAGACGAGTGATAAAAAGTTACCACTGCTAGAGGACAAAAATGGAATTCGCCAAAGTAAATCTGTTGCAAATGGAAATGGTGAGATACACAGGAATGGAGACGAGTTTGTTGCAAACGGGTGTAAGAGCAATGGCACACGAAATGGAACAGCAACAGTTAAAATGTCTAATGGTATTGCTAAAAACATCCCTGATAAGTTAGACCTTAAGAGAAAACATGAAGAGCAGAATTCACGTGATTTGCCCAGTGAGGATCGTCAGTCACCACCAAAACGTGAAATTCTAAAAGAAACGTATGTTCCTCCTCATCTCTGATATTTCATTTATATGTGATTATGGTTTACATTATACAGTTAGTGATGTTAGCTGGTAACAGTTTCAGTTTAGGAAATATAATGTTAGCAGTATTAGTGACTAATAGTCTAAAGCAAAGATTATAAGGAGGATTGGAAAAACTCTGTCCAAAGAGTTTTACAACTTTAACTGTACCATTGTCTTTCATACTATCCTTAAGAACCACTTGTGGGCCAAGTAATGAAGGAATTATAATTATAATAGGTAGTTATAATGATGTGGATATGAAGTATATGAATGACCAGATGTAGAAATGGCTAGTGAATAATTAATAGGTCAACTCTTATGTTAAGTGACAATTTTCTAGGCAAAATAGTTACATTTGTTTTGTAGTGCATACGTACAGTTTAAAGTTTGTGATGCTCATGGCTAGTAGGCAGTAGCCTAGGATAGTAACTTGGGATACCACTGAGCGTGTAGGAATGATACTGACATAGATATGTTTCCCCTACTAATGTCTTAAACTGTACTTTTCGTATTCTATATAATAATTATCATGCATTATCATGTATATAACAATTTCCGCCTGTACCTATAAATTTTTTTTCCACACAATCAAGTAACCCCGTTATGTTTCCCCTACTAATGTCGTAATTAGGTAAGAACAAAGACATGGCACACTACAGGTTCTTTGTACACTTTATCAACAAATTTATGTACTTTTTATATTTCAATAAACTGTTTATGCTTCCACTGTAATATACTTAGTAGTCCTGGAAAACGTCTGTTGTTTTCTTTTACACAGTTGATTATTTTTTTCATGTATATATGTGTATGTAGTTTTGTCATCAAGTTCACGGATCCCTTTGTTTTAGTTTTTTCCCCTAAATACTTAATAATAATTCCCATAATCTTTGTTGGAAACATTTATTTTTGGCATGTTTCAGTCTTGAGAAGGAAGCTTCATCCTTCCTGCGAAATTGTGGCTTTTTAGAAGAGGTTGAGAGTTGCGTACGTGCAACAAAGCTTTGTGTTCAAGATAAAGACAATGACTCGTTATCAAGGGATGAACTTAAGTAAGCCTTTTTTTCTTAGTTTAAAATTTATTGCATAAAATATGGCTTTTTTGTGTTACATCAATTACACCTCTCGTCCTGCATTATATGTTTACTTAAGATGTAGATGTCAGTAGATTTTATCAGTGTTGTAAAACTCGGCCGAGCTCTTGGTTTAGATCACCAGTCGAGTTCTCGGTGGCCAACCGAGTTACTTGGTCAATGGCCGAGTTTCTCGGCCAGCTCGGTGACTCGGCGGCTCGGTCAAAAACTCGGCAGCTCGGACGAAAACTTAGAAAATTAGTCAAAGTCTATTAGTATATGTATTAGAACATATATTAAGAAAAACTAAAAAGTCAACGTAAGTCAACATCCGAGTTCTCCCCGAGTTCCGAGTTCTCCAACCTTGGTTTTTATTTCATATAGATGCATATACAAGGGTTGTTCTTTATATATGATTTTCAACCGTCCTAAAATCTTGTATCGATTTTAACCAGAATGAAAGGAAGTAAGGGATATTTTTATTTCTTTACCTCTTTAATTTTAGTGAAGAGTCTTTACTTTCACAAACAACCTGACTCCATATAGTAGCATGTTTTATAAGTGATTCTTGATAGAAACATCAATAGAAAATAACTTCATGTTTGCCTTAAGTAGAAAGCATAAACTGATATGCATCGACTGATTTGACTTGTGTAATACTTGATATTCATGATTATATGTAACCAAATTTACTATTTTTGAGTGTATTATTTTGATGCACAAATTGAACTATCAAAAAATTACATACCATTGATGACTGGGTTGCGAGTTGAGAGGTGTGTACTCATTTGGATCGTGAGGTTTGAATTTTGTCGAGTTGTTTCTTTTCATTTGTTATTTCGTATTTTGATGCTAAGCAATATGAAAACTGTAAAATGTATGATGTATTTTACTGTTTGGTAAATTGTAATCCTAAGATGTGATCGAAATTTGAAATTTTCAATTACCGATATTGACGACATAAAAGTTAAATTATACATGTAAATTAACGTGTAAATTTGTAATTCCATAAAAAAACACGTTTAAGGGTTCATTTTCAATTTTTAAACACTTAAATATGTGTGAAATGTGAACTCATAATTTGAACGTAATGTAACTCATAACATTTCAATAATTATTAGTTAAGGTTTACTGATGATAGTACAAGTGATAGTTTAAAGAATGTAAAGGTATGTTAGGAAAAAGTGTTTTCTCCTCTTTGTCTTTGATTTATTGTATATCTTCTTTCATCTTCTATAGTTAGAATCTATATTTCTATAGTTATAATCTAATAATCTATACATTTGGATTAGTCTTCCATGTTTATGATTTTAAGTCTTAAGAGAGAGAGAGAGTGACATGATATATAGGTGAATATATAGATTTGAAGGTTGATGTACCAAGTGTTTCTTTAAACTATCATAAAAAAGATGATGTCCTTTCCCTGTTGAACTTAGTTAAAATTCAAAACTAAGACTGAAGTTTGCTGCTAATTAACACACTACTTACTTCAGATTATAGAACTGTATGTATCACCTCTAAATTATACTTATATTATACTATTATGCAGGAGGAAGATGATATCTGATGCCAAGACTACTTTGATTTCAAAAATTCCAGAGGCCTTAAAAACCAATCTTATCAAACGCATCAGAACTCATATTGATCCGTGAATGAAGGGCTCTGGTAATTTCAAATTTTTTTCGAATTTTTGTTCTTTTTGTATGAGTGTATGATGATGCTTACAATATTATGCTTAACTGTTTTTGCAGTCTCCCAGATTACGGGAGTTTGAGACGGGACACCACCAATCATCTATATGTATTTAATCGGGGCATATAGTAGTGATGTGGTAATGTGAAGATAGCCGCCTACATCTCTAATGATAAATTTTGTTTCTATTTAGAATGTATGGATGATAATTGTTAGACTGATTTTGAACTTTGGTTGTTGAGGAAGTAAGTTGTTGAGTTGGTTGTTAGAACGGGATATGATGAGATGATACAGATATACGTATTTTTTCTGTAAAGTAACCTTTTTGACACATATTTAGTTAATAGTGACGCATAATGCGATTATGAAATTTCTTATAATTTTATGGTTCCTTGTTAGTTTGGATTTCTATTTTGTTAAAATACATTATCATTATTATCATGCCTTCTAATTGTCAAAAATACGAACAGTAATCAGCGGTAAAATCGTCATTTCACACCAATTGACACCTGTCATGGTTATACACCGTCTAACCAGGGTTACGATCGTCATTTCGCATCAACTGCCACTTGTCATCATTATACGCCGTGTGACGTTAGTGGGTGCTACGTGTTACTTTTCCGTTTCTTTCTTCTTCACCGCTTATTTCTTTTTATCTGTTGTTTTTTTTTTTTTTTTTTCGTTCTTTTAGTCGGCAGGTTGTACGCTTGGTGTTAGCTTCTGTGTAAGTCTGCGATTGACTAATTTTTTTTACTCGGTTGTGTTTGATTCGTTATAGTTTTTGTCAGATGTCGATTTACCTATTTGAGATCTTGTTGAGTGCAAATAATGAATTACTCGCATTTCAATGTTTCTTCTTTCTATTTAAAGAGAGTTGTATTTCTTGTCGAAGTTAACTCATGAAAGTATGAACTTAAAATTTAGGTCATAAGCTTTGTTAAAACAATTGATATAATTATCATCAATTGTCGTACCTGTAGAGTTAAGTTAATAAAGTTTAGTCATTCGTTCGATTTATATTAGAAAAAAAACATACACTATTATTTATTTACTCCGTATGACTTATTTCGTTATTCGGAATAAACGTTAAATGTCAACAGACGAGCTATTATTAAAAAAAAAACGGTTTCATAGTCGACAATTCTGCTTGAATTTCAATCACGGCCATTTAGCCCAAATCACAAACAAAATATCAATGCCCATTTTCTAATTTGTGTACTGTACATATAATATTATAAGTCAACTTGTTTAATAAATAGATTGAAAGACAGGAACATTATGATTATGATCAAAATCATAACATAATGGGTAGGTAGTTGTCTTAAACAATGTTTAGAATCACTTAATTCTTCACAACTTTCAGTTTGAAATAGTTTAGAAAGACAGGTTTAACTAGACGAAGTTTGTTTGTGGGTGGAATGCGTTGAATTGAAACAGGTGGTTATGATCATAAGAGAATTATATGTAACCAAAGCTCATGATTGGCACATTATGAGTTGTATTTAGGTACTAAACTACTTACCATTACTTTATTTAGATTCCATTCCTTTGACATTAACATGTATTAGTTAACTAGTATAATATAATTTCTTTAGAACATAATCAGATGTCTAAAACTAAAATATAAACATTAGAAAAATGAAAAATATACATAAAGTTCTGTCTCATCATAAATAGTATCGACTACCTTCATGTGGTGTCTTCCATTTTGATCGTGTTTTGTAAGGGTTTTTTTTAATCAATTTTATCCCCTGGTTCTCAATTTTTGATAGAGAAACTTAAAATAAGTTTTATCACAGCGGTATTTTGACCATTTCACGTGTATTTAATATAGCAACAAACAAAAGTTGGTAAAAAAACAGAATGGTAAATATTAAGAATCACAGGCATAAAAATAGCAGAAAAAATGTACGAAAAAAAATGTACTAAAATGAAATTACAGGGACATGAAAGAAAGTTGCTCTTTTCTGTACTCCATTGCTCTACTTCAGGACAAAATATAATGATCTAATCGCGATTGTTTAAATGTGTATGTTATATATCAATGTTTATGAATTTGATTATTATTCGTGTTATGCTACTCCGTATTTTATTATTTGTGTATCTTGACATACATGAGGTAGGGAGCTCGCGCAATGCAGCTGTTTTTTTTATTTACCAAATTAATTGTCATAGATTAAATGCAAATTAATCGTTCGATGGAGTAACAAAATAATAAATAAATAGTTAGCTTATAACTCGTATCTAAAAAGGATTTTAAAACTCACTTTATTTTTGGTTTAGATTTGTAACTAAACGTTTGTTAAATTCGATAAAAAAAATGTATAACCCGTATATAAAAACGATTTTAAAAGCCACCTTATTTTTTTATACTATTAACTAATTATTTACTAAATTTGTTAGACAAAGATGAGAGGAAAAATAGAAGTAAAAAAAATAAAATATTGAGGTGGGTAAGAAAAAAAGTGAGGTGATTTGTGATACTATTCACTTGACTCTTAGTTAATAGGATTGTGTTATCGAATTCATAGATTAAATGCAAATTAATCGTTCGATGGAGTAACAAAATAATAAATAAATAGTTGGCTTATAACTCGTATCTAAAAACGATTTTAAAACTCACTTTATTTTTGGTTTAGATTTGTAACTAAACGTTTGTTAAATTCGATAAAAAAAAATGTATAACCCGTATATAAAAACGATTTTAAAAGCCACCTTATTTTTTTATACTATTAACTAATTATTTACTAAATTTGTTAGACAAAGATGAGAGGAAAAATAGAAGTAAAAAAAATAAAATATTGAGGTGGGTAAGGGGAAAAGTGAGGTGATTTGTGATACTATTCACTTGACTCTTAGTTAATAGGATTGTGTTATCGAATTCTATGTTTTAGTATATGTATAACCCGTATATAAAAACGATTTTAAAAGCCACCTTATTTTTTTATACTATTAACTAATTATTTACTAAATTTGTTAGACAAAGATGAGAGGAAAAATAGAAGTAAAAAAAATAAAATATTGAGGTGGGTAAGAAAAAAAGTGAGGTGATTTGTGATACTATTCACTTGACTCTTAGTTAATAGGATTGTGTTATCGAATTCATAGATTAAATGCAAATTAATCGTTCGATGGAGTAACAAAATAATAAATAAATAGTTGGCTTATAACTCGTATCTAAAAACGATTTTAAAACTCACTTTATTTTTGGTTTAGATTTGTAACTAAACGTTTGTTAAATTCGATAAAAAAAAATGTATAACCCGTATATAAAAACGATTTTAAAAGCCACCTTATTTTTTTATACTATTAACTAATTATTTACTAAATTTGTTAGACAAAGATGAGAGGAAAAATAGAAGTAAAAAAAATAAAATATTGAGGTGGGTAAGGGGAAAAGTGAGGTGATTTGTGATACTATTCACTTGACTCTTAGTTAATAGGATTGTGTTATCGAATTCTATGTTTTAGTATATGGTTTAATTTAATTTAATAATGAAGCGAATCATGTGAAAATAGACTTATTCTAACAATTTGTAACAAATATACACATTTAAAATATATTTATATTTCTATTTATATTTATATAAATAACATAATACTACAATTTATAGTTTTTAGTTTTTAATGCATCCAATTCAATTCCAATATTACTATGAAAATAAAGAAGGCTATCCTCATATTTACAAAAATAAATTAACACTAACAACAAAATTGTGACGTTAAACAAATTTTCTATATTTTGTAATGATAATAACTGTTGTTATAATTTAAGTTGCGTTTAGCCCCTTTATTTTTAAGCAGAAGACAACTAAGCCCCTTCCATAACGAACGCCTTTTCTTACTGGATGATGGCCACCCACCCACGTGACTAACATGTGCCCTACTATTCTTCTTCACCGTCACCCCTCGCACCTCTGGCGGCCGGTACATCCGGATCAACGGCCACTTAATTCCGTCAAAAAACGGATGCCGTTTAATATCAGTCGCCCCTCTCGCACACCCTAACCGCTCCTGTGTATCATTTACCAACAGCTTTTGTATCAAATCCTTAGCCTGTGCCATTCCTCTTACATTATCACTATCTAAATCGTTAAACTTCACTCCTTTGCTTGCTGCTATATTACGCAAAGTGGAATCCTTACACGCTCCTCTAAACGGCGTACTACCGTACAACAATTCATAAATTAACACTCCAAACGCCCACCAGTCCACTCCGTTACCGTGACCGTTACCGTTAATCAACTCCGGTGCTAAGTACTCGTGAGTACCTACGCACGACTTCGAAAACGCCGTTGTTGGCTCCGCTACAAATTCCGTTAACGTTACATCATCGGTATGTCCTTTTCTATTATAACGACCAAAACAATTTCTATAACTTTTGTTTAATCTTCTATGAACACGATGATGATGTACTTTCGGTTCGATATCAGCGTTAAAGCATAAATCGAAATCTGATAACATAATATGTCCGTCTTTACGAATTAAAATGTTTTCAGGTTTTAAATCGCGATACACGATCCCTAATGAATGGAGATATTCGAGAGCGACTAATACTTCAGCTGCAAAAAACCTAACGGAATCTATTGGAAGACGGTATTTAGGTTGCTTGCGTAACAAGGAATGTAAGTCTCCGTTTGGACAGAAATCAATGACGAAACACGTGTAATGAGATGCTTCAATATGAGCGTAGAGTGTAGGGAGGAACGGGTGGTCTAGCGAGGACAGGATCCGAGCTTCTGTTTGGACATGTAACAACTTTTTTGATGTCAGCAAGTTGTTATCAACAACTTTTAAAGCAAAGTTTGCGTGATCATAATCACGTAGTCTGCATAGAAATACTCGTCCGAGATTTCCGGATCCTACGTGGCGGATGAGCTTTAGATGACGAAGGTGTAGCGTGCCATCAGATGATAGATTAGTCGCTGCTTTAATAGCGGACCAATTCGCATCTGATTTTCGATGTGGCCGCGAGTGGAGGTTTGGGATTTCGGTTGATGAGCTAGGGAGAGATGTAGAAGCTGATGAGATACGAGTCGAATCGTTGAAGCTTAAACATAAGCTAGAACGAGCTAGACTCGAGCGACCACTTGTGGTCGCTATTGAGGTCGAGCTCGTGAAACTTAAATCGATATCAGAGTCGTGGTGAGATAAGGAGTTGTAGTAGTACTGATCGTCTTCCATTTTTGTTATAAATGTAAAGGAAATGAAATGAATATAATTACTAGGAGCTAGGGTTTGTGTTATTTATAGAAAGAAGAAAGTGATTATTTAAATTTAAATTTAAATTTAAATCTCAATTAAATTAAAAATAAAATGGAAGTAACGTAACGTGTGTGGTCTGGTTGACTTATAACTGTAGTTGTAGAGAAGGTGTAAGGTTGACTTAACTGGAAGGTGGGAAGATGTGGGTAACCCGCGTAGTTATCGGGAGTAGCAATTTTTTCACTTGTGCTTATCTTATCTGAGTTTTATATTAAAAAAGTTAAATAGAATAAATCATTAACTAATAATTAGTACAACTATTACTTCGTGGGATGCAAATGATTTTTTTTTGGAAAGGCAATACTTCTATTAAAACTCAAAGGTTACATTTACAGTCTCAATACTTAATCACATAAGATAGAAACAGGCATACATACAATTTGGCAAGTAAAGTTAAGGTGCTAAGGTAGCAACTTAACAAGAATATGTTAAATAAATAGCCGGATTATGAAGCCAAGTATGCCACTCGAGATTCTTCACTTTGCACCTCTTCGCAATCCAATCAAAAGCTTTTGACTTGTATCTCACTAACAGCCACCGGGACGTTCCAACACTTGTTTTTAAACACTTTGTCGTTTCGGTTCTTCCATAGTAGATATCCACACGTCCATACTATCCCTTGGCAAATATCTCTACCCACATCCGAAAGGTTTCCAAACACCTCCATACCTAAGAGATCCCGAATGTTGTTGGAGTTTAGACCTCCGACGTTCAACCACTCCAAGATTTTCCCCCAAATATCCCCCGAAAGCTTACAAGAGAGGAGAGAGTGATCTAAGGATTCGATATCATTATCACAAATTGGACAAAGTACCGAGTTCAAATCAATCCCTCTTTTATCAAGCTCGGTAAGCGTCGGGAGTGTACCTTTCCTAGCTCGCCACACAAATAACTCCACCTTTTTTGGTACTAAATTGTTACGGATAGTACCTAAGGTCGCATCTTGACGTTTTATAACTTTTGGTTCTATCAAATCAAAAAGTTGTTTTGTTGTGAACCTGCCCTTCGAACACGGAGCCCAAATTCAGCAGTCCGCCTCATTTGTGTTCATCTGAACCTGTGAGGGCAGCCCATTTAGATCCTCTAACTCCCCAATTGCCCGACCCGACACTTCTCTTGTCCATGCCCAATTCCCGACCCACTTTGTACCTTCCTGTAACGACCCGTCAAAATCGCTATTGATGCGGCACGTTAATCATTGATTCCACAGTGAGGTTTTGACCTCTATATGATACGTTTTGATAAAATATTGCATTCATTAAAATAAGTGACTTTCTAAACATAGAAAGTTATAAACATGTGGGCAAGTGCTTAGGTATAAGCAAAACCCCGAAATACATAAGTCTTTAATTTACAGGTTGACATCACAGTCCAATTGTTTATTACACAACGCAGTTTTATTTTGAATGCAATAAACTTTGTACAAAGCATGAGAGACTCCATGCAGGCAACAAGCACATCACAGCGGAAGCATTCTAAGGACCTGAGAATAAAACATGCTAAAAAGTCAACACGAATGTTGGTGAGTTATATGTTTAATTGCTCGAGTCATAAACATATATAAAGATAGACCACAAGATTTCATCAAAAGTTTATCAATAGATTCTACGTAACAGAGCACCCTGGTAACTAAACTTAACGCTATAGTGATAATTACCCCATTCGTTTTAATACACGCAAACTAACGTGTCTTAAACTCAAATAACATACGTCCGTTAAAAGGCTAGCGCTCTAACTCGGACGGGGATGTCAAGCCCTATGGATCCATATACAATTATTCGCGCCCACCAGTCCATATCCTATGTACTGGCAGCTACTAGTTACCAAAGCTAAGGGATTTTCGGTTTAACTCAGTGTAGAATTTAGTATGTACTTGTGTCTTATCGCGTTTAAAATAAATTGCATGTATTCTCAGCCCAAAAATATTTAAAGTATTTAAAAAGGGAGACTATAAACTCACAGTTCAATATTGCGATTCAATATTGTAGGCAAATTGCGTAGACGTAATGATGGTAGACGACTGTATGGTTGGCCTTGGATTCAAGAACAATACCCCGAATAATACCTAATATTTCCTTAGCTTAAAGCGGTTTGAAACCAGAATTAAAAACACCCTCGTATATACCTTATTATTATTAAACTTAAATTTAAAATTATAATTATAATATAAATATAAATATTGAGAGTTAATGTGAAAAACTTCGTCGAACAAACTGCGTATTTATATTACTTTTCGATTTACTGTAGCTCATGCGATCGCATGAGTTTTCAGTGTTTTTGCCATGCGATCGCATGGCCGCCTTTTCCGTTTTTGTTTGCTAGTTCGTCGACATCAAATAGTGTTTACTGTAGCAAATAGTGTTGCTGTAGCAAATAGTGTTCACTGTAGCAAATAGTGTTTACTGTAGCAAATAGTGTTTACTGTAGCAAATCACTTTTCACTGTAGCAACTGTAGCAAAATACGGTTTCACTGTAGCAAATAGTGTTTTACTGTAGCAAATAGTGTTTTACTGTAGCAAAGTAATTTTTACTGTAGCAACTAGGGTTTTACTGTAGGAAAGTCGTTTTTTACTTGTACATATATATATATATATATATATATATATACATACATATAATTGTTCATGAATCGTTGAGAGTAGTCAAAGGTAATTGTATATATGAAACAGTTCTAAAATTTTGAGACTCAATCTAACAGACTTTGTTTAACGTGCCAAAATAATAAATCGTATAGAGAATTGGTTTAAATTAGTCGAAATTTTTCGGGTCATCACAGTACCTCCCCGTTAAAGAAAATTTCGTCCCGAAATTTTGAGTAGTACCTGTTTCATGAGCGATATCAGTGAACAAATGTGGATACTTTTGCTTCATTTGATCTTCACGTTCCCAAGTAAACTCGGGTCCTCGTCTTGCGTTCCAACGAACTCTAACTATCGGTATTTTGCTTTGTTTTAATTGTTTGACCTCACGGTCCATGATTTCAACAGGTTCTTCGACAAAATGGAGTTTATCATTAATTCGTATTTCGTCAAGAGGAATTACGACATCCTCTTCAGCTAAACATTTCTTCAAATTTGACACGTGAAATGTGTCGTGAACACTACTAAGTTCTTGCGGTAGCTTTAATCGATAAGCAACTGCTCCATTTCTTTCGGTGATTTCAAAGGGTCCTGTGACGATCGTTCCAAATCCATATGGACGAACACGTCATTCATTGATTTCATTGCGAGGTATTTGACCTCTATATGATACGTTTTGTAAACATTGCATTCTTTTCAAAAGGTACACAATAAATGAATATCAATTTCTAAGGTTTTCAACGTTTGATGATTTCTACATATAGACAATCACCATAAATAATAGTTTACCATAATACATCCGTTGATAATGAAGTCAAAATAAGATACACGGTGATGATTTTGTAAATGCAAAGTTTTCTTGAATAAAGCATGTATGACTCCATGCACATAGCTTGTATCACATATAAGCAAACAGCGGAAGACTTCTAGGAAACCTGAGAATAAACATGCTAACAAGTGTCAACACAAAGGTTGGTGAGTTCATAGTTTTATTGTTTCGTATAATCTGTATATAAAAGTGGATTACAAGATTTCAGTTGTTTCATCCAGAAACGTTTATCAAAAGTTTGTCAATAGATTCTACGTAACAGAGCACCCTGGTAACTAAACTTAACGCTATAGTGATAATTACCCCATTCGTTTTAATACACGCAAACCAACGTGTCTTAAACTCAAATAACATACGTCCGTTAAAAGGCTAGCGCTCTAGCTCGGACGGGGATGTCAAGCCCTATGGATCCATATACAATTATTCGCGCCCACCAGTCCATATCCTATGTACTGGCAGCTACTAGTTACCAAAGCTAAGGGATTTTCGGTTCAAACTCAGTGTAGAATTAAGTATGTACTTGTATCCATTGCGTTTAAAATAAATTGCATGTATTCTCAGCCCAAAAATATATATTGCAAAAGCAATTAAAAAGGGAGCAATGAAACTCACACAAAATCAGTTTTAGTATTTGTATCCATTTAGTAAAACAGTTTATAAAACTGCGCATGTATTCTCAGCCCAAAAATATAGTTTGAAAAAGGGATCATATGAAACTCACAGTTAAATATTGATATACAATATTGTAGGAAAGCACGTAGACGCATCGGAGATGATAAACACGAGGTTTGCTTCACAAAAATACCCCCGAACATTACCCATAACCTCCTTAGTAATAACCCATATTTTCCTTAGCTCTAGCTCGCTCGGAAACTCGTTTTGAAAGTGACACGCTCAAGACCTCGTCGTAGTATTTTATGTATAATATTAATACTAATAATAATAATAATAAGATTAATAATAATATTAATCTTAATAATAATAATAATAATAATAATAATAATAATAATAATAATAATAATAATAATAATAATAAATACGGAGTAATATATGTGTAAAAAAAAAATGGAAGAATTCGACTGAATTTATAGAGGTTGCCTGCCCAGCCTTCCCATGCGATCGCATGGGTCTGAGGCACAATGGCCATGCGATCGCATGGCCTCTTTTTCCAGCTCACAATCATTTTGTATTTTAGTTTGTCGACATATTTAAATATAATATATATTATATTTAATTTATATAATTATTTATATATTATATTATATTTACGTGCATAGTTAACTTGTAACTTTTGTTCCGATAAGTCGTACGTTGTTACTTGACTTATGTCCCGGTTCCGGTTTCTCGAATGTCCTTTCGTACGCTGATAAAACTTGCATTTTACATTTCGTGACTCGTACCTTTGTTAAAATATAGCCTTAAATTATTCCTAAACTATACCACTCAAAGTATATCTTAAACTTTCGAGTATGTTGGTCATTTACTTCTATAAATCATCGTCTCACTATTTGGTAAAATACATTTTTAAAATAGTGTTTTACTGTAGCAATTCACTGTAGCAAAGTCAATTTTACTGTAGCAAATAGTGATTTTCGAAAACACTGTAGCATTTTGGGTACTGTAGCAATTTGAAAATACTTTATCAAATTAGTGTTTTACTGGTTCATCTTAAACGTTTTAGTTAACTTATCTAAATATCAATCAAATCAATAATCGAATGTTACTATCGTTTACTAAATAACTTGAAATCATATATATTCAATTAGATATATAAACCAATAAGTTTAATGTACGGTATTATGTAATGAAAACTTTGTTACGTTTTCAAGTTATAGTATATATATGTATCTATTTACATATAATTGTTCGCGAATCGTTGAGAAAATCGAAGGGTACTTGAATAGTTCAAAAATTTTGAGATTCAGTTTTACAGACTTTGTTTATCGTGTCGAAATCATTAATCCTTTAAAGATTAAGTTTAAATTTAGTCGCAAATTTTCGGGTCATTACAGTACCTACCCGTTAAAGAAATTTCGTCCCGGAATTTGGTGAAGGAAAGTTTAATAACGTAGATCAGGATATTCTTGTATCAAAGAATATGATATAGTTTGAATTCTCATCATGAATTCGTTTGTTCATAAAATCCTCATCAAAAGGATATAATAGAATGAAATGTTTTGTATACCTTAAATTAGTCGAGTTTCGTTTATGAATAGCGTGAGTTAAATAAATAACAAGTTTTTCACCTATGTGTAAATATGGATAAAACAATTTGATTACATGGATAGTATGAGTGAAATTATCACAAAATAGTGAAATGAGGTAATTAAAGCTTCGTCTTATCGTTTGACGTAGTCAGAGTTGATTTCCGGAATTTAGGGAATAGAAAATCTTCATAATCTAAATAAGATTTCATTCTTCGGAATTTGCGGAAATTAGGATTTTCTTTGATTAAATGTGTAATCTGCCTCGATTGCTATGTCTGATATTTCGCTATAAATTGACCTCTTCCGTCTCATTATTTTCACCATCCATACTTTCTTCCCCAATTAATACATTCAAAAGATTGTGAAAATGCTCAATCCAGTTCTGGTTCTTGACCTAATATTGACGTTTGCCACAATCATCCTTCTTTTCCAGCTCCCACCAGAAGAATCTGTTTATTTCTATTATGCTCTAGGGATTGTTGTATTTATCATTCTCCCGTGTCTTTATCTTGCTATTCGCATAGACATACATGGTTTATGATCTTTCTTGTTTGCTGTGATGTAAAATCCTGTTCATATTCCGAAGTTCCAGGTTTTTGTTTTCTCTTCCCGACCTCAAGTCAAGCGAATAATGGTCCAGAATTCGTAGGTATGGAGTTTTGGATGAACATAGTTAATGTTCTAAGAAAGAAATTGTATTGGCACGATCTTGATTTGTCAAATTACTAGAATATCTGGAAAAGACCGAATCATCAAGAAAAGTATTTTCTTGATATATTTAGAGATTAAATAGAATGAAAGAGTTATGTAACATGGTTCATGATGAGGGTATGATCTGTGAACCTTTGTCACGTTCCATTAGAAACTCAGCATGACTTACTGTAATATAATCACGTTGATCAAGTGTCATTATATTGTACTAATTCATGCTTCAGTTCCCAACACTACTTCAAAACATTCATTTTTTTTTTTTAAATTTTAAAAACTAAAATAGTTTCTTTTATGATGTAACACAGATAGCGCGAAGAGATGAATAATTTCAGATAAGTATAGTTATGAAAATATCTTCAGAAATATGAAGGATATTTATAATGGAAGATACGATGATATCTTAGAATTTCTAATATCAGAGGATGATGCGGAAAATCTGTCTGTGAAGGTTTAGAATAAGAAGTAAGGTTCTTACTAATGGTTTCAGCAGACACTGAGTAATTTGGATTTTTTGAAGGTAGATTTCGTCCTTGTAATTTGTCTACAGCTTCCTTCATACTTTGCTCAACCCGTTTTCCAGTTCCAAACCTTCTCTTTTTCTGTGCTTTTCTAACACACTACTCTTTATCATCAAACTTTCGACTGTTAAAGTCGTTTACAGTTTTTGCTGCTTCATCAGCATTTTTCCAAAATTTGGAGAACTAGTTTTGTAGTTTGGGGTGTTTTTCAGAAACTTCACATTCGAAGTAATTAAGTCTAGGAGATAGACATTATATGTATATATATATATATATATATATAACTGTTGGCGTAGAATTGCTGCGAAATTCGAAATACAAATTGCTAATTCCAGGTAGTTGGAACGGCAACTATTGTTACAAGATGTGGATGAGTACATGATAGGGTTTCAATGAATAATTATAGTGATTTTTCGAAGAAACTTAAGTCATAGATTAATGAAGTTGCTGGTAAATTTACTGCTAATGTGGTGGAACATGAAAGGTTCCCCTAGTAACAAGAACATATATGTCAAGGTTACAATAAAGTTAATCTGAAAAGTCGAAGTTGACTGGTTGAAAGTGTGATGAAAATTGATATCTTGAAAAGAATTGCAAGATTATTTTCGGTATTAACAACATTAAAGGATCTTGCACAGTTTTGAAGTCAAAGTATAGCTTTAAAAGATGTAGAGATCTAAAAATGATGTCACCGGTTCAGAGTTATGACTTGGATTCTGATCCGTCAATATCAGAATATGTAATTGAATTTGTATGAAAATGATTGTATATCGTTGTGAGTATTGTTAATAATTTTTGAATCAAAGTTGAAGAATGTACAGTGTAACATATTAATTGCAAACTTAAATATTTCCCGGGTATTACCTACCCGTTAAAAAAAAATTCACAATTAATACTTTGTACAAAGAATTTTCGTTACAGTCTTTATGAAAATATCTGTATGTATATTTTCTTCAGATGTAATACAGATTTAATGAGTTAATATCATATTAAGCTCATTTGATTTTTGGCTTGAATTAGAAATGAATAATCTCCAAAACATTAGAGATTACCTAATCTTCGCGGAGTATTTCACTAATGAAATCAATACTTCATTATTTATTCTTATTGATATTCCTCGGTGAAGGATGTTGATGCTCATGGAATTTTTGTGAACCTTACAAGGCACATATGATGTTTTCTGGAAAATTTCGAGTACATCGAAAATGAAAATGTAAAATCAATTATGTAATTGAATAATACACTTGGTTTATTAGGAAATGGAATTCATTGAGTTGAAACAGAGATTGTAGTTAACGATTGTTAAGTCATTAACGAAGGATGTATAGCATATTAGTAACATGAACTAACCGAGTAGTACCTACCAGTTATGATTCACATGTAATAGCTTAGTACGAAAAGATTTATTTTGTTTTCAAATTTCACATATATATATATATAAAATATACATATAATTTCTTCAGGAAAAATGAGTTAATACTTCATAACTCGTTGATACAATATACGCGTTGTTGATTTGTGATGATGTTGGTGATTATGAAATTGGCAGAACTTGTAGTGCTACAGGTTTTGCCGGTGTTGGTGATACTGACGATACTGTTGATGCTGCTGGTAAAACAAGTCTAGCTTGTAAATCGTGCACCATTCCGGTCAGGGTTTCTACTCTTCCTTCTATCATTTCGGTCCACTCATCTGATTTACGGTTACGGTTGGAATAGATTATCTCTAAGACTTTAGAGATTACATAATCGCCGCAAAATATTTCTCCAATGAAGTTATGAATCAATACTTCATCGGTTATTGTTGTTGGTACTCCTTGGTATCTATGGTGCGTATGACATTGATGTTCGAGGTACATGTTGTGATATTGAGGCTTGCGGTGCGGATGTTGTTGGTGGTGGTAATGGTACTGTTGGTGTTGTTGTCAGTGGTACTGTTGATGCCGGTGATTCTGCTGGTGCTTGTAACCTTTGCACCATATCCTCCAAAGCCACTACCCGAGCGCGAAGCTCGTTGACTTCTTCTACTACACCGGGATGATTGGCGGTTCGGACGAGTGGATGAATAAGATCCAGGATTTGAGAGAGTATATGATCATGACTAGATATTCTGGAGATGAGAGAGAAAATGGTGTTACGAACAAGTTCGCCGGTAAGTGCTTCAGGTTCTTCGCCAAGAGGGCAATGTGGTGGTTGGAAGGGATCGCCTTCTTCTTGTCTCCAATAATTAAGTAGGCTACGAACCCATCCCCAATTCATCCAGAATAGATGATGGCTAATTGGTTGATCCATTCCGGTTACACTGTCTTCAGAATTCAGGTGAATATCCATATCGGAATAGCTGTCAGAGTTTAAGGAATTTGAACTAGATACGGGATCCATCTTGTATAATTAGGGAGATGATTTTTGATATGAATTAGATTATAAAATTTAGTTTGGTATTCTTCAATACATAATTTACATATGTATATATAATACCAAATTCCATAAATCACGGAGAAATTTTCGAAAGATGTCAGGAAAAGTTTACAGTAACAGATACGCTAAGATATGAATTTTTGTCTATACATATTTATGCAATAAATGCAGGAAAATGTGTCTAGACTTAAGAATGGTAAACATGTAATTTCCGACAAGAAATGATAAGCAAAACTTTTAACATGCAGACACAGTCGAAGTCCAGACTTACTAATGCATACTAACAACTATCAGTTAGACACACTCATGCGAGACCTGGTTCGCTACGACCAACGCTCTGATACCAACTGTGACGATCATTCCAAATCCATATGGACGAACACGTCATTCATTGATTTCATTGCGAGGTATTTGACCTCTATATGATACATTTTGTAAACATTGCATTCTTTTCAAAAGGTACACAATAAATGAATATCAATTTCTAAGGTTTTCAACGTTTGATGATTTCTACATATAGACAATCACCATAAATAATAGTTTACCATAATACATCCGTTGACAATGAAGTCAAAATAAGATACACGGTGATGATTTTGTAAATGCAAAGTTTTCTTGAATAAAGCATGTATGACTCCATGCACATAGCTTGTATCACATATAAGCAAACAGCGGAAGACTTCTAGGAAACCTGAGAATAAACATGCTAACAAGTGTCAACACAAAGGTTGGTGAGTTCATAGTTTTATTGTTTCGTATAATCTGTATATAAAAGTGGATTACAAGATTTCAGTTGTTTCATCCAGAAACGTTTATCAAAAGTTTGTCAATAGATTCTACGTAACAGAGCACCCTGGTAACTAAACTTAACGCTATAGTGATAATTACCCCATTCGTTTTAATACACGCAAACCAACGTGTCTTAAACTCAAATAACATACGTCCGTTAAAAGGCTAGCGCTCTAGCTCGGACGGGGATGTCAAGCCCTATGGATCCATATACAATTATTCGCGCTCACCAGTCCATATCCTATGTACTGGCAGCTACTAGTTACCAAAGCTAAGGGATTTTCGGTTCAAACTCAGTGTAGAATTAAGTATGTACTTGTATCCATTGCGTTTAAAATAAATTGCATGTATTCTCAGCCCAAAAATATATATTGCAAAAGCAATTAAAAAGGGAGCAATGAAACTCACACAAAATCAGTTTTAGTATTTGTATCCATTTAGTAAAACAGTTTATAAAACTGCGCATGTATTCTCAGCCCAAAAATATAGTTTGAAAAAGGGATCATATGAAACTCACAGTTAAATATTGATATACAATATTGTAGGAAAGCACGTAGACGCATCGGAGATGATAAACACGAGGTTTGCTTCACAAAAATACCCCCGAACATTACCCATAACCTCCTTGGTAATAACCCATATTTTCCTTAGCTCTAGCTCGCTCGGAAACTCGTTTTGAAAGTGACACGCTCAAGACCTCGTCGTAGTATTTTATGTATAATATTAATACTAATAATAATAATAATAAGATTAATAATAATATTAATCTTAATAATAATAATAATAATAATAATAATAATAATAATAATAATAATAATAATAATAATAATAAATACGGAGTAATATATGTGTAAAAAAAAAAATGGAAGAATTCGACTGAATTTATAGAGGTTGCCTGCCCAGCCTTCCCATGCGATCGCATGGGTCTGAGGCACAATGGCCATGCGATCGCATGGCCTCTTTTTCCAGCTCACAATCATTTTGTATTTTAGTTTGTCGACATATTTAAATATAATATATATTATATTTAATTTATATAATTATTTATATATTATATTATATTTACGTGCATAGTTAACTTGTAACTTTTGTTCCGATAAGTCGTACGTTGTTACTTGACTTATGTCCCGGTTCCGATTTCTCGAATGTCCTTTCGTACGCTGATAAAACTTGCATTTTACATTTCGTGACTCGTACCTTTGTTAAAATATAGCCTTAAATTATTCCTAAACTATACCACTCAAAGTATATCTTAAACTTTCGAGTATGTTGGTCATTTACTTCTATAAATCATCGTCTCACTATTTGGTAAAATACATTTTTAAAATAGTGTTTTACTGTAGCAATTCACTGTAGCAAAGTCAATTTTATTGTAGCAAATAGTGATTTTCGAAAACACTGTAGCATTTTGGGTACTGTAGCAATTTGAAAATACTTTATCAAATTAGTGTTTTACTGGTTCATCTTAAACGTTTTAGTTAACTTATCTAAATATCAATCAAATCAATAATCGAATGTTACTATCGTTTACTAAATAACTTGAAATCATATATATTCAATTAGATATATAAACCAATAAGTTTAATGTACGGTATTATGCAATGAAAACTTTGTTACGTTTTCAAGTTATAGTATATATATGTATCTATTTACATATAATTGTTCGCGAATCGTTAAGAAAATCGAAGGGTACTTGAATAGTTCAAAAATTTTGAGATTCAGTTTTACAGACTTTGTTTATCGTGTCGAAATCATTAATCCTTTAAAGATTAAGTTTAAATTTAGTCGCAAATTTTCGGGTCATTACAGGTCCTACGTACCTAGGACTTAGCTTTCCTCGTTTACCGAATCGTACAACGCCTTTCCAGGGTGACACTTTCAACATGACTTTGTCGCCCACTTGAAATTCTAGCGGTTTTCTTCTTACATCAGCTTAACTCTTTTGGCGACTCATGGCCGTTTTCAATCGCTGTTGTATTTGAATGATCTTTTCGGTGGTTTCGTGAATAATTTCTGGTCCAGTAAGTTGTCTTTCTCCTACTTCACTCCAACAGATAGGAGATCTGCACTTTCTACCGTAAAGTGCTTCAAATGGTGCTGCGTTGATGCTCGTATGATAGCTGTTATTGTATGAAAATTCTGCCAACGGTAAGTGTCGATCCCAACTGGCTCCAAAGTCAATCACGCATGCCCGTAACATGTCTTTCAATGTTTGTATTGTTCTTTCATTTTACCATCTGTCTGTGGGTGATAAGCGGTGCTCATATCTAATCGAGTTCCCAATGCTTTTTGTAATGATTGCCAAAAACGTGATGTGAATCGGGTGTCGCGATCAGATATGATGGAGATGGGTACACCATGCCTGGAAACTACTTCCTTCAAATATAGGCGTGCTAATTTCTCCATACTGTCTGTCTCCTTTATTGGTAGGAAGTGAGCTGATTTAGTTAGACGATCAACTATCACCCAAATAGTATCATGACTACTTGCAGTCCTTGACAATTTCGTATTGAGTACCTCGTTTTATGTGCTTCATCTAGTACTAGTTGCCTTAGGTTACCATGTCTTGGTACCCATATCCTACCAGCAAAATACAGGGTTCCATCGGCTTTTACTTCAAGTTGTTTTTCTAACCCTTTGCTCATTTCACCTTTTTCGTTTTCTTCTTTTAAAGCTTCTAACTGTGCTGCTTGAATTTGCTTTGTGAGATTAGTACGAATTGTAATATTCAAAGCTCGGACCCTAAGAGGTTTTACTCTTTCTTTTCGACTTAGGGCATCAGCTACAACATTAGCTTTTCCGGGGTGGTAACGGATTTCACAATCGTAATCGTTTAATAACTCTACCCAGCGACGTTGCCTCATATTGAGTTGTTTTTGATCAAAAATATGCTGAAGACTCTTATGGTCGGTGTACACTGTACACTTGGTGCCATATAGATAGTGTCTCCATATTTTGAGTGCAAAAACTACTGCTCCAAGTTCCAAATCGTGCGTCGTATAGTTCTTTTCATGAATTTTTAGTTGTCGTGAGGCATATGCGATAACTTTTATGCGTTGCATTAATACACATCCTAAACCTTGGCGCGAAGCGTCACAATAGATCACGAAATCATCATTTCCTTCCGGTAATGACAAAATGGGTGCAGACGTTAACTTCTTCTTTAATTACTGGAATGAGGATTCCTGTTCCGTGGACCAATCATACTTCTTTCCCTTTTGAGTCAATGCAGTTAAGGGTTTGGCGATTCTAGAGAAATCTTGAATGAATCTTCGGTAGTAACCAGCAAGACCTAAGAATTGGCGGATTTGTGTTGGAGTCTTCGGTGTTTCCCATTTACTAATGGCTTCGATCTTGGCGGGGTCAACTTTAATTCCATGTTTACTGACAACATGGCCCAAAAATTGTACTTCTTGTAACCAGAAATCACACTTCGAAAATTTTGCGTACAATTCTTCTTTCTTGAGTATCTCTAGTACCAGTCTTAAGTGTTGCTCATGTTCTTCCTTGTTCTTCGAGTAAATCAATATGTCGTCGATAAAAACAATGACAAATTTGTCTAAATACGGTCTACAGATGCGATTCATTAGATCCATGAATACTGCTGGAGCATTAGTCAATCCAAAAGGCATGACTAAAAATTCATAGTGACCGTAACGGGTTCTGAACGCTGTTTTAGGAACATCTTCTTCCTTCACTCTCAGCTGATGATATCCGGAGCGTAGATCAATCTTAGAATAAACACTTGATCCTTGCAATTGATCAAACAAATCATCAATCCTCGGTAATGGGTACCGATTCTTGATCGTTAATTTATTTAATTCTCGGTAATCTATGCACATTCTCATAGATCCATCCTTCTTCTTGACGAACAGAATAGGAGCACCCCAAGGTGAAAAACTAGGACGAATAAATCCACGGTCCGATAATTCTTGCAACTGGTCTTGTAATTCTTGCATTTCTGAAGGTGCAAGTCTATATGGAGATCGGGCTACAGGTGCAGCTCCTGGTATGAGATCAATCTGGAATTCTACACATCTGTGTGGAGGTAGCCCCGGTAATTCTTCTGGAAATACTCCGGGATATTCTCTTACAACCGGCATGTCATCAATGCTTCTTTCTTCAGTATCGATCTTCTTTACGTGTGCCAGAATAGCATAACAACCTTTTCTTATAAGTTTCTGGGCCTTCATACAGCTGATAAAGTTCAGTTTTGAGTTGTTCTTCTCCCCATAAATCATTAATGACGTTTCATCCTTACGAGGGATGCGGATTGCTTTCTCAGCGCAAACAACTTCCGCTCTTGTTTTGGACATCCAGTCCATGCCAACGATTACATCAAAACTTCCTAATTCTACGGGTATCAAATCAATTTTGAAGGTTTCACCAGCGAGATTCATTTCGCAACCATGGCAAACTTTATCGGCTTTTATCAGTTTACCATTAGCTAATTCAATAGTATATTTATCGTCTAGAGGTAATGATGCACATTTTAGTTTAAAACTAAAGTCTTTACACATATAACTTCTATCAGCACCCGTATCAAACATAATAGAAGCTAGTTGATTATTAACGGTAAACGTACCCGTGACAAGATTAGGATCCTCACGTGCTTTACTGGCACTAACATTAAATGCCCTCCCACGTGCGGGTTCTTTGTTCTTCTCCTTATCAGGGCATTGATTTATAAAGTGACCAGACTTCCCGCATCCATAACATTTCTTGACATCGGTCAATTTTGTCTTTACTTCAGAAACGGTGGCATAACAATCTTTCGCCACATGTCCTTTCTTGTTGCACTTATCACAGACCACTTGGCAATAGCCTGCATGATGTGTGTAACACCTTTTGCAGAACGGATGAGGTCCCTTATAGTTTGGACTTGCAGTTGCCCCATCTTGTTTACCTTTAAAAGTTTCTTGTTTCTTCAGGTGAGTACTTTTGCCCTTATAGTCTTCCCATTTCCTCTTTCCTTCAGTTGTCTTGACTTCGGTAATTGGTGCCTTAATCGAACTCTCTGTGATCTAGTCCATGAGTTGGTGTGCCATTGTCATGGCTTCCTGCATCGTATTTGGTTTGGATGATGTAACATTTCCTTTGATATTGATCGATAAACCGTCAATATACATTTCTATCTTTTGTTTCTCGTTTGGCACCAATTCGGGAAACAACAAGGCTAGTTCCATGAAACGCTTTTCATAGTTATTGAGATTCGCGCCGATAACCTTCAGATTACGTAACTCAGATTCCATTTTTCTGATCTCGTTTCGAGGACAGTACTCCTCGATTAGCATCTTTTTCAGTTCTTCCCAAGAGATATCATATGCCGTATCTATTCCTTCTGCTTTAGCATAATTGTTCCGCCAAGTAAGTGCACCGTCTTGCAACGTACACGAAGCATACTTTGACTTGTCTCCGTTCGCACAATTACTGATTTTGAAAACGGACTCCATCTTTTCAAACAATCGGGTTAAACCGACTGGTCCCTCGGTTCCACTAAACGTCTGTGGTTTGCATCCTTGAAAAGTTTTGTATGAGCATCCATTTCGTGAGTTTGTGTTTACGACTGCTGCTTTGGCTGCTGCTTCGGCTGTTGCTTTTGCTGCCTCGGCTGCAGCAATTCTTTCATTCACACGTTTCTCGACTAGTTGCTCAAACTCAGCATCCGACATTTGAGACATGTTTCTTCAATAAACACAACAGATATAATTTAATCATATAGAATATTATAGGTAAAATGAGTTGTCAATAGTTAATCGTAGCATATTAATAATATGAACCGATTATTATAAAAGCCTTTTCTTCTTATTAGCATTTTATAATTATTTCTAGGGTATTACCTACCCGTTAAGTTCATACATAATAGCTAGTACATGGAATTAACTACTAAAATCCTAATAATATTCCACTATGAAAAATTATAGCGAGTTACTACATTATTATGTAATAATAATAATAATAAGAAGTAGTAATAATACAAATAATCATTCCATGCATTTATTATTAATAAACCAAAATAATACAATACCATACAATACTGATATTTTACATATGCTTATTTTACATAACAAGATAGAGTAGCACACATAAGCAATAGAATAGCGCATGAAAGATTTATGGTTGCGAGGTCGTTTATTCAGAACTATCAGAAACTTCTTCCCATTTGGTTCTCTCTGCCAATTGTTTGTGTGCACATGGTCCGACAGACATTCTGGCAGTGTATTTTATTTTTGGTTGGGGTTTTGAGGTACCCGTTGCCTCAGTAGGTTTAATACAATAAGGGTGGTTACGGATCGAATGGTCATGTTCCTTTTTAATAATTAAGGACTTTTTATTATTGTAGTTGTTTTTATTATCTATAGCAAGTTGGAATTTCTCCTTAGTGATCTCTTTTATTTCATTAGCGAAATACTCCTCCTTACTGATTTCGTCTGATGACGAACTATCTGAGTCATGTGTAGGAGAATATGATGACGAACTGCGAGAATATGTACCGGTGGTCATGAACCGAAATCTGCCAGGCGTAATTGGCACAACCCGGCCATCGGCGGTATATCTGGACCAATGTCCATATTTGTTTAGAAATGGACGATCCTCGTTTACTCCAGGGATCATGGGTCCATGCCAACGATACTGTGGCTCTGGAAAACTAGAGTTGGGTGGAGCTGGAACCTCCTCTGGGTTTACCGGGAGTTGAGATTCCCCGGCTAACACAATTTCTTCTTTAATAGGTATTGGAAAGCCCTTTTCAGTTGTGGATAGAATAGATTCAGTGTCCGATTCCGAGTCGTACAAAATGATAGGATTAGAAGAAGTCATCTATCACATAATTGAAACAACAATTACGTTAGCATATAAATATATTACATATAATGTTTTTGACCAAATGATAAGCAAAAATCAGTAAAAACAAATATGGTCATAGTCCAGACTCACTAATGCATCCTAACAATTACCAGTTAAACACACTAATGTAATTTCTGGTTCCCTATGACCTCAAGCTCGGATACCAACTGTAACGACCCGTCAAAATCGCTATTGACGCGGCACGTTAATCATTGATTCCACAGTGAGGTTTTGACCTCTATATGATACGTTTTGATAAAATATTGCATTCATTAAAATAAGTGACTTTCTAAACATAGAAAGTTATAAACATGTGGGCAAGTGCTTAGGTATAAGCAAAACCCCGAAATACATAAGTCTTTAATTTACAGGTTGACATCACAGTCCAATTGTTTATTACACAACGCAGTTTTATTTTGAATGCAATAAACTTTGTACAAAGCATGAGAGACTCCATGCAGGCAACAAGCACATCACAGCGGAAGCATTCTAAGGACCTGAGAATAAAACATGCTAAAAAGTCAACACGAATGTTGGTGAGTTATAGGTTTAATTGCTCGAGTCATAAACATATATAAAGATAGACCACAAGATTTCATCAAAAGTTTATCAATAGATTCTACATAACAGAGCACCCTGGTAACTAAACTTAACGCTATAGTGATAATTACCCCATTCGTTTTAATACACGCAAACCAACGTGTCTTAAACTCAAATAACATACGTCCGTTAAAAGGCTAGCGCTCTAACTCGGACGGGGATGTCAAGCCCTATGGATCCATATACAATTATTCGCGCCCACCAGTCCATATCCTATGTACTGGCAGCTACTAGTTACCAAAGCTAAGGGATTTTCGGTTTAACTCAGTGTAGAATTTAGTATGTACTTGTGTCTTATCGCGTTTAAAATAAATTGCATGCATTCTCAGCCCAAAAATATTTAAAGTATTTAAAAAGGGAGACTATAAACTCACAGTTCAATATTGCGATTCAATATTGTAGGCAAATTGCGTAGACGTAATGATGGTAGATGACTGTATGGTTGGCCTTGGATTCAAGAACAATACCCCGAATAATACCTAATATTTCCTTAGCTTAAAGCGGTTTGAAACCCGAATTAAAAACACCCTCGTATATACCTTATTATTATTAAACTTAAATTTAAAATTATAATTATAATATAAATATAAATATTGAGAGTTAATGTGAAAAACTTCGTCGAACAAACTGCGTATTTATATTACTTTTCGATTTACTGTAGCTCATGCGATCGCATGAGTTTTCAGTGTTTTTGCCATGCGATCACATGACCGCCTTTTCCGTTTTTGTTTGCTAGTTCGTCGACATCAAATAGTGTTCACTGTAGCAAATAGTGTTACTGTAGCAAATAGTGTTTTACTGTAGCAAAGTAATTTTTACTGTAGCAACTAGGGTTTTACTGTAGGAAAGTCGTTTTTTACTTGTACATATATATATATATATATATACATACATATAATTGTTCATGAATCGTTGAGAGTAGTCAAAGGTAATTGTATATATGAAACAGTTCTAAAATTTTGAGACTCAATCTAACAGACTTTGTTTAACGTGCCAAAATAATAAATCGTATAGAGAATTGGTTTAAATTAGTCAAAATTTTTCGGGTCATCACAATCTCCCTCTATAATATATATTTATATATTATTATTATTATTATTAATTAATTAATATTATAATTAATTTTAATACTATTAGTAGTATTATTATTAATTAATATTATACATAAAATACTACGATGAGGTCATGAGCGTGTCACTTCAAAACAAGTTTTTCGAGCGGGATAAAGCTAAGGAAACTATGGGTTATAGCTATGGAGGTTAGGGGTAATATTCGTGGGTAATATTCACGAGACAAACCTAGTGTTTATCATCTCCGTTACGTCTACGTACTTTTCTGAAATATTGAATCACAATAATAATACGTAAGCATATATATTTTATATTTTATAAATTAATAGTGTATACATAGTAGTGCTCGAGTGTATATATTTATACATGCTTGTATGCTAAATTTCCTCGTTAAACAGTTTATAATCAATCACAAATTAAATACATATATTACTGGTAAAAGGTATATGATATACATGTTTTTGGAAAGCTGGTGAAAAATCAATAACTTTTCTTTTAGATATCGAATAGCTTCGATGAACGGATTAAAAGATATGGTCAACTGAATTATGATTGACGTTAATTGGAATTGCCTTTAAATCTGCAATTAATATTTAAACAACTTGTTTGTAAGATTGATAAATTGGATTTTTGAATATTACCAACCGAGTAAATGAAACCTTAAATAAGGTACGTCTCGTTTTGTTAAACTATTTTCAAAATTGACTTTTAAAACGACTTTGGATAACTTTTGTATGTCGATCTCGAGCATTAGGATTATGATACACTATGACCTGACCTAGCTTGATAGACATTTATTGACCAACATATGTTCTCTAGGTTGAGATCTACGATTATTTGATATTCCGAGTTTCGGTCACAATACGATGAACAACTTTATGTGCTGCTAAGGTGAGTTTCATTTGCTCCCTTTTTAATTGCTTTTGCAATCTATATTTTTGGGCTGAGAATACATGCACTTTATTTTAAACGCAATAGATACAAGTACATACTAAATTCTACACTGAGTTTGAACCAAAAATCCCTTAGCTTTGGTAACTAGTAACTGCCAGTTATAAGAACTGGTGGGCGCGAGTAGTAGTATATGGATCCATAGGGCTTGATATCCCCGTCCGAGCTAGAGCACTAGCCTTTTAACGGACGTATGCTATTTGCGAAACGTACACGTTGGTTTGCGTGTATTATTAAGATGATTATACAAAGGGTATAAATTATATATACGTTAAGTTTAGTTACCAGGGTGCTCAATTTCGTAGAATATTTTGATAAACGTTTCTGGATGAAACAACTGAAATCTTGTGATCCATCTTTATATACAGATTATACAAAACATACAAACTATGAACTCACCAACCTTTGTGTTGACACTTGTTAGCATGTTCATTCTCAGGTTCCCTAGAAGTCTTCCGCTGTGTGCTTATATGTTATACAAGCTATGTGCATGGAGTCTTACATGGCATATTTTTCAAGGAAACTTTGCATTCACCACCATGTATCATATTTTGACTGCATTGTCAACAGAAGTACTATTATAAACTATTATTTACGGTGATTGTCTATATGTAGAAATCATCAGATGTCAAAAATCTTTGATTTATATATTCATTTATGGTATGCCTTTTCAAAAGAATGCAATGTTTACAAAACGTATCATATAGAGGTCAAATACCTCGCAATGAAATCAATGAATTACGTGTTCATCCATATGGATTTGGAGCGATCGTTACAGATGTGGATGAATTCGAATCGGATAATGAGTCCTGTGACCATGACGGGTTCGAGTCTGTGAAAATTCCAGGTTTCAGGCCAAGCAACGGCGAAGTTCCAGTGAGAGATGAAGTTCCAGGTGAAGAAGATTTGCAGTCGGGTTGTATTGGGGCTGATAAGATTTTCTCGGATAAAGAGGAAGTGGTTGCAGAAATAATGAGTAGCAATACCCCAAAACCTAGTCCCAAGAAAAGTCCAACTTGTGGTAACATGGCAGGGGGTATTCTCGAGACAAACACGCGTGCACAAGGGAGCAATGACTTTAATTCTGCCTGCTCTGGTTCCCAGATTCGTAACGGGCCTTTGCCAAATGAGGAATTAAATAGTGGGCCTGCTCTTCAACATGTTGGGCCAAATGATAACTCTGGTGATGCAAACTTGGATGGGCCTTATTACAAGATGTCTGACGACCCAACAGGCAAATGTGACTCCGCTAGGATTGGGCCTGATCCGGTTAACATCTCCATGTCTGATGAATACATAGATGACTCACTAAACATCCCCAAACAGGTGGCTAAAAAAGGGGAAAACGACGACTTCTGTTCTTTCTGAGAAATCGAATAGTATCTCGATTTGTAACTGTTGCTACATGAATGCCATGGGAAATTGGAAGACATCTACCAGAATAATGAAGCTTCAGAAGTTGTCCCTTGTTGGTGACAAATTGGGTGTAGATAAAAAGATGAACTGTAAATCGTGTCGCCTTATTGCAAAGAAAAAGGGCAAGAGATCTTCCTCAGCGAAGGGTATTACTCCTTCCTGTGATACGGGAGTTTCAATTAGGGGTTCGATAAACAACGTTGAACTGCGTGATTTCGGAGAGCAGATTGGGCTGCGGTGGCCTTCACCCACTCAGTAATCTGGTTTGCTCAGGTCTGTCTCGTCTGTCTTTGTTTAATTATGAAGATTTTTTCCCTTAATGTTCATGGGTTTGGTGTGGAAGGAAAATATGGGTGGGTTAAAGGTCTGATTTCCAACGAGAATTCATATATTGCGGTTTTCCAAGAAACTAGGTGCAAGAAACTTGCTGACGCCTGGGTCTACTCGTTATGGGGCTCCAGTGATGTTGGGTATATTCAAAAAGAAGTTATTGGGAAGTCGGGTGGAATGTTAGTGATTTGGGACACAAAAAGATTTGTTGTCGATTGTGTTGGGGGGAATGAATTTTATTTAGCAATACGTGGTAAATGGGTTGGAACGGGGGCTGAATCAACTATCATTAATGTGTACGGTCCTCATAATGATAATGACAAAAAGAGAATGTGGGAGGCCCTTGATATTCTCCTGGGGAATCATGACTCGGGGTGGGTTTTGTGTGGGGATTTCAACGAGGTTAGAGAACAATCGGATCGACTCAATTGTGTTTTCCATCAACATCGTGCTCGTAGGTTCAATGAATTTATTGTTAGGAACAATCTCATCGAGATTCCAATTAATGGGCGGAAATTTACACGGGTTAGTGACGATGGGACAAAATTTAGTAAATTGGATCGTTTTCTCGTCTCGGATGCGTTTATCAATCGTTGGCAAGATCTCTCAGTATTGGTTTTGGATAGAAAGGATTCGGACCACTGCCCCATTATTCTCCGGGATAAATTTATCGATTTTGGTCCAAAGCCTTTCAAGGTTTTTGATGAGTGGCTAAATAAGGAAGGTATTGATCGAGTAATCCAAGAGGGTTGGGATATGCCTACTATAGGTTCTAGAAAAGATTGTTGTTTTAGGGACAAGCTTAAGAACGTAAAAGAGGGTTGGGATATGCCTACTATAGGTTCTAGAAAAGATTGTTGTTTTAGGGACAAGCTTAAGAACGTAAAAGGGGAACTAAAGGTTTGGAGCAAAAAGGAATTTGGTGGTTTAGATGAGGAAATAAGTAGGTTAAAAAATAGCGCAATGAAATGGGAGCTTAAGGCCGAGAATGGCTTGTTATCGGAAGCGGAGCATTTGTGTTGGTTAGAAGAGCTTAGGAACTGGATGGTGAAAGAAAAATGTAAAGCAAACATGTTAAGACAAAAAGCTCATTCTCGTTGGATTTTAGTTGGTGATGAAAACTCTAGATATTTCCATGCGTCCCTAAAAAGGAGATACAACAAGTGCAACGTCCGGGGTTTAAATATTGATGGTTGCTGGTGTGATGATCCAAACACGATTAAAGATGCGATTTACGATTACTATAAAAATATATTCAGTGAAAAATTGGGCCCAAGACCAAAGCTCCTGAACAGACTCAATAAAAGTGGGCCTATTGGGCCTGATCCTGGTGACCGAAGGCCTGCTTCTGCTGCTCCTGTGCCAGATCTGTCTGGCCTGTCTGGTACTTCTGTTTCTGCCGAACCTGGGCCTGCTGGGCCGAATGTTTGTAACAGGCCTGTTATGGCAGTTGGGACTGATTTCTGTAAACTTTCAAGTGCTGATGCGAGTAACCTGGAGGTACCTTTTTCGAAATCTGAAGTGTGGGAAGCAATTAAAGAATGTGGTAGCACCAAAGCACCTGGACCTGATGGTTTCAACATGAGGTACTATAAAAAATTTTGGCATCTAATTAAAGATGATTTGTTGAATGCAATTGAGGAATTTTGGCTTTCAGGTTCGATTTCAAAGGGATGCAATGCATCATTTATTACCCTTGTCCCTAAGAAATCGGATCCGCTGTCCCTAAACGATTATTGCCCGATTAGTCTCATTGGGAGTTATTACAAAGTCATCTCTAAGTTACTCTCCAATAGGCTTAGGAAAGTTATCCCGCACCTTGTGGGATATGAGCAAAGTGCTTTTATTAGAGGACGTAACATTTTGGATGGCGCACTTATCGCGAATGAAACATTGGACTATTTGAAACATAAAAAGTCCAAAAGTATAATTTTCAAAGTGGATTTTGAGAAAGCTTTCGATTGCCTAAATTGGGAATTTCTTATGGAAATCATGGAGATTATGGGGTTTGGTTTAAAATGGAGGAAATGGATTCTCTCTTGTCTTGAATCGGCTTCTATTTCGGTGCTTGTCAATGGTTCTCCTACTAGAGAATTTAAGCTAAAGCGTGGAGTTAGGCAAGGAGATCCACTATCTCCTTTTTTGTTTATTTTGGCGGCCGAGGGTCTTAATGTCATCACTAAAAGTGTCGTGTGTACTAAGATGTTTAGGGGTGTGGAAATTGGGACCGACAAAATCCAAATTTCGCATCTCCAATATGCGGATGACACCATCTTCTTTGGTGAATGGAGTGAGGATAACTTAAGAAACCTTATGAAGCTTTTGAAATGTTTTGAGTTGACTTCGGGCCTTAAGGTAAACTACAACAAAAGCAACCTCTATGGTGTTGGTGTTGACAATTTGGTGATTGAAAATATGGCTCGCTTATATAAATGCAAAGTGGGATCATTCCCTTTCATTTATCTTGGGCTTCCGGTTGGTGGAAAGATGAATAAGTTGGGAAATTGGAACCCGGTTATTGATAAATTCACGAAACGACTCTCGGATTGGAAGGCTAGATCAATGTCATTTGGTGGACGCTTGACACTTGTAAAATCGGTGTTAAATAGTCTCCCATTGTACTACTTCTCGCTCTTCCGTGCGCCGCCATGTGTGCTAAAAAAACTTGAGTATGTAAGACGTTCTTTCTTTTGGGGCGGGACCGGGGAAAGTCATAAAATTGCTTGGGTTAAATGGGATGAGACCCTCCTTCCCTTTGAGAATGGAGGGTTAAATATTGGCTCTTTAAAATGCAAAAACTTGGCTTTAATTGGCAAGTGGTAGTGGAGGTTTAAATCCGAATCCACTTCCTTGTGGGTCAAAGTCATTTCGAGTATTTATGGTCAAACGAGGGGCCTTTGTGTTGAGAACCTCAATACAAAGTTCCCTTATTGTTCGGTTTGGTCTAATATCATTAAATCCGGTAATTATATTGACTCGCTTGGTGTGATCTTTAGAAGCTCATTTATCAAAAACATTGGTAATGGAGCTTCTACGTCCTTTTGGAATGATGTTTGGCTTGGTAGTGCTCCTTTGAAAAACAGGTTCGAGATACTCTCATATTTGGAGACGAATATCGATGCAAAAGTTCAGGATAGATTATGTTTGGAAGTGTGATGACCCGAAAATTTTTGACTTATTTAAACCAATTCTCTATACGATTTATTATTTTAACACGTTAAACAAAGTCTGTTAGATTGAGTCTCAAAACTTTAGAACTGTTACATATATACAATTACCTTTGACTACTCTCGACGATTCATGAACAATTATATGTATGTATATATATATATGTACAAGTAAAAACGACTTTCCTACAGTAAAAATTACTTTACTACAGTAAAACACTATTTGCTACAGTAAACACTATTTGATGTCGACGAACTAGCAAACAAAAACAGAAAAGGCGGCCATGCGATCGCATGGCAAAAACACTGAAAACTCATGCGATCGAATGAGCTACAGTAAATCGAAAAGTACTATAAAAGGTCAGTTTTGCTCGACGAAATTTTTCATAAATATTTATGTACGTAAATATTTATATTTATATTATAATTATAATTTTAAATTTAAGTTTAATAATAATAAGGTATATACGAGGGTGTTTTTAATTCGGGTTTCAAACCGCTTTAAGCTAAGGAAATATTAGGTATTATTCGGGGTATTGTTCTTGAATCCAAGGCCAACCATACAGTCGTCTACCATCATTACGTCTACGCAATTTGCCTACAATATTGAATCGCAATATTGAACTGTGAGTTTATAGTCTCCCTTTTTAAATACTTTAAATATTTTTGGGCTGAGAATACATGCAATTTATTTTAAACGCGATAAGACACAAGTACATACTAAATTCTACACTGAGTTAAACCGAAAATCCCTTAGCTTTGGTAACTAGTAGCTGCCAGTACATAGGATATGGACTGGTGGGCGCGAATAATTGTATATGGATCCATAAGGCTTGACATCCCCGTCCGAGTTAGAGCGCTAGCCTTTTAACGGACGTATGTTATTTGAGTTTAAGACACGTTGGTTTGCGTGTATTAAAACGAATGGGGTAATTATCACTATAGCGTTAAGTTTAGTTACCAGGGTGCTCTGTTACGTAGAATCTATTGATAAACTTTTGATGAAATCTTGTGGTCTATCTTTATATATGTTTATGACTCGAGCAATTAAACCTATAACTCACCAACATTCGTGTTGACTTTTTAGCATGTTTTATTCTCAGGTCCTTAGAATGCTTCCGCTGTGATGTGCTTGTTGCCTGCATGGAGTCTCTCATGCTTTGTACAAAGTTTATTGCATTCAAAATAAAACTGCGTTGTGTAATAAACAATTGGACTGTGATGTCAACCTGTAAATTAAAGACTTATGTATTTCGGGGTTTTGCTTATACCTAAGCACTTGCCCACATGTTTATAACTTTCTATGTTTAGAAAGTCACTTATTTTAATGAATGCAATATTTTATCAAAACGTATCATATAGAGGTCAAAACCTCACTGTGGAATCAATGATTAACGTGCCGCGTCAATAGCGATTTTGACGGGTCGTTACAGAGATAGATGGATTGGTGTGTGTGTGTGTCTCGAAGCAAAATGAATTCAATTTATAAACTTTTCCTGAAATCTGACCCCATGCGATCGTATGGGTGTTATGCCTATTTTCCAAGCGATCGCATGGCCCCAAAATCCAGCTCACATTTTTTTGTATTTTTGTTTTTCGACATAATTATTAATAATATATATAATATATTTAATTTATATAATTAATTATATATTATATTAAATTCACATGCATAGTTAACTTGTAATTTTTGTTCCGATAAGTCGTACGTTGTTACGCGACTTATGTCCCGGTTCCGGTTTTTCGAGTGTCCCTTCGTACGCTGAGAAAACTTGTAATTTACATTCTAGGACATGTACCTTTGTCAAAATATAGCCTTAAATTATCCCTAAATTATACCACCCAAAGTATATCTTAAACTTTCGAGTATTTTGGTCATTTACTTCTATAAATCATTGTCTCGTTATTTATTAATATAATAGTATTTATCAAATGTTTCATAACCAAGTTAATATCTATTCTCAATATTTATAAACACCTTTTAAAATACGTATCGCAAGTTATTCATATAATTAATTCTTAGCAGTTAATATTCGTTATTATTGTATGTGTCCAAATTACGTTATTTAAACAAATAATTCACCATTTATTCCGAATATCGTTAAAAATGAATGATTTCTCAAATCAACGTGGACCTCTCAACTGAGACACGTAATAATATCATAATTCTTAAGAGACTCAGTAAATATCTTTTACTTGAATCGTTTGGCATAATCATTTAACTCTGTAGTTAAATATATCAATCAGATAATCAAACCAATAAGTTTAATGCACAGTATCATATCCTCAACACTTTGTTACGTTTTTAAGTTATAGTATATGTATCTATATATAATTGTTCGCGTTTCATTGAGAACAATCGAAGGTTAATTGAACAGTTCAAAATTTTGAGATTTAACTTCATAGACTTTGTTTATCTTGTCGGAAACGTTAATCATACAAGATTAAGTTTAAATTTGGTCAGAATTTTCCGGGTCATCACAGTACCTACCCGTTAAAGAAATTTCGTCCCGAAATTTGAGTGAGGTTGTCATGGCTAACAATAAAAATGTTTTTATGACGAATATGAGTCGATAAATAGAGTTTTATCACCGTTGAATAATATGGATAAAACAATCCAATTACTTGAAGCGTATGAGGGAAGTTATCGTAATAAAGTGAAATAGAGAATAGAGATGTGTCTTATCTCTTGACGTAGTAACGATTGATTTCCGGAATTTAAGGAATAGAAAGTCTTCATAATCTAAATAAGATTTGATTCTTCGGGAATTAAGGAGATTAAGATCTTCTTTAATTATATGCGGTCATCTGTCTTGATTGCTCTGTCTGTTATTTCGCTATAAATTGACCTCTTCCATTTCATTATTTTCACCACTCCTACATCTTCTTCCTCATTTCATACTTCCAAAAGATTGTGAAATGCTTCATCCAGTTCTGATTCTTGATATACTCCTAACTTTTATATCTGTCATTCTTCTTTTTCATCTACCACCAGAGGAAGTTACTTTCTTTTACCATTACCTTGGGGTTATAGTGTTTTTCATTCTCCCGTGTCTTTATATTGCTATGCCCATTGATATACACGGTTTGTAAATTTCGGAGTTGTTATCGGGCTTATATTCTCCTTTTTATTTTAGAGCTCCATACTTTCGATTTCTCTTCCGGACCTTATGTCAAGCGGATAATGGTCCAAAATTTGTAGGTATGAATTTCGGATGAACATAATTAATATTCTAAGAAATAAATTGTAATGACACGATCTTGATTTGTCAAATTACCAGAATATCTGGAAAAGACCGAATTATCAAGAAGTATATTTTCTTGATATATTTAGAGATTATATAGAATGAAAGAGTTATGTAACATGGTTTATGATGAGGGTGTGATCTGTGAACCTTTATCACGTTCCATTAGAAACTCAGCATGACTTACTGTAATATAATCACGTTGATCAAGTGTCATTATATTATACTAATTCATGCTTCAGTTCCCAACACTATTTCAAAACATTCATATTTTATATTCGAATTTTTCAGAATTTAGAAACTAACACAGTCTCTGTTATGATGTAACACAGATAGCGTGAAGGAATGAATAATTTCAGATAGTCACGAAATTATCCTCAGAAATATTGAGGATATTTATAATGAAAGATATGATGATATCTTAGAATATTTAAGATAATGATGATGATGAAGAATATTGTCCGTAAAGGTTTTAGAGTAAGGAGTAAGGTATTTGCTAAAGACTTCATCAGAAACAGAATCATCAGGATTCTTTAAATACAGAGTTTGGTTCTTGTATTTGTCCTTGGTCTCCTTTATGATCTGCTCAACCCGTTTTCCAGTTCCAAACCTTCTCTTTTTCTCAGCTTTACCACCATACCATTCTTTATCATCAAACTTTTGACTATTAAAGTCGTTTACAGTTTTTGCTGCTTTATCAGCATTTCGAGAACTAGTTCGCAGTTCAGGGTGTTTTTCAGAAACTTCATATTCGAAGTATGTAAGTCCAGGAGGTAGACGTTATATGTACTCATATAACTGTTGGCGTAGACGTGCTGCAAGATTTCAAAATACTGATTGCTAATTCCCAATAATTCGTATGACCATTATTGTTACTAGATGTGGATGAGTACATGATAGGGTTTCAATGAGTATAAGAATTTTTCAGAAGGTCAAGGATAAATGAAATTGTTGGTAAATTTACTGCTAATGTGGTGGAACATGAAAGGTTCCCCAGTAACAAGAACGTATATGTCAAGGTTACAATAAGGCTAATCTGAAAAATCAAAGTTGACTAGTTGAAAGTGTGATAAAACTGGATACTTTGAAAAGGATGGCAAGATTATTTTCGATATTAACAACGCTAAAGGATCTTGCACAGTTTTGAAGTCAAAGTATAGCTTTGAAAGATGTAGAGATCTAAGAATGATGTTACTGGTTCAGAGTTATGACTTGGATTCTGATTCGTCAATATCAGAATATGTAATTGAACTTGTATGAAAACGATTGTATATCGTTGTGAAGATAGTGAGTATAGTTAATGATTTTTGAATCAAAATTGAAGAATGTACAATGTAACATATTAATTGTGAACTTATATATTTTCCGAGTATTACCTACCCATTAAAGATTTCACAATTAATATTTTGTACAAAAGAATTTTCATTACAGTCTTTATGAAAATATCTGTATATATATTTTCTTCGGATGTAATTCGGATTTAATGAGTTAATATCATATTAAGCTCATTTGATTTTTGGCTTGACTTAGAAATGAATAATCTCTAAAATATTAAAGATTACATAATCTTCGCGGAGTATTAATGAAATCAATATTTCATTATTTATTCTTATTCCTCGGTGAAGGATGTTGGTGCTCGTGGAGTATTTGTGAACCATACAAGGCACAGATGATGTTTTCTGGAAAGTTTCGAGTACATCGAAAATGAAATGAAATTCATTGAATTGAAACAGAGATTGTAGTTAACGATGGTTAAGTTGTTAACGAAGAATGTACATTAAGCATATTAGTAATATGAATTAACCGAGTAGTTAAGTTCCATAATAGCTTAGTACGAAAAGATTTATGGTAGTTTTAAAATTTATATATATAAGATATACATATAAATTCTTCAGAGAAATTGAGTTAATACTTCATAACTCATTGATACAATATACTAGTTGTTGACTCGTAATGATTTCCACGGTGCTTTCTTGAACTGGCGGAGCTTGTGATGTTAGAGGTGCTGCTGATTCTAACGATGTTGACAGCACTGACTGTGTTGGTGAGGCTAAGGTTATTGTTGATGTTGTGATATAACAAGTCTAACTTGTAAATCATACACTATTCTGATCAGGGTTTATAATTTATTTGATTTATGGTTAGAACTGGGATAAATAATCTCTAAACTTTAGAAATTACATAATTGTGGTAGAATGTTTCTCCGATGAAGTTATGAATCAATACTTCATTGTTTATTGTTGTTGGTATTCCTTGGTATCTATGATGCGTATGATGTTGATATCCGAGGTATAGATTGTGATGTTGAGGCGTGTGATGCGGATATGTTGTTGGTGGTGGTAATGATCCTGTTGGTGTTGATGATGGTGTTACTGGTTATGCTGCTGGTGCTGCTGCTGGTGTTTGTAACCTTCGCACTATATTCTCCAAAGCTACTACCCGAGCACGAAGCTCGTTGACTTCTTCTATTATACCGGGGTGATCGGTGGTTCGGACGATTGGGTAAATAAGATCTGAAATTCGATATAGTATATAGTCATGACGAGAAACTCTGGAAATGAGAGAGAAAATGGTTTCTCGAACGGGTTCGCCGGTAAGTGCTTCAGGTTCTTCGCCAAGAGGGAAATTTGGTGGATGAAAAGGATCACCTTCTTCTTCTCTCCAATGACTAAGTAGGCTACGAACTCATCCCCAATTCATCCAGAATAGGTGATGGCTAATTGGTTGATCCATTCCGGTTACACTGCCTTCAGAGCTTGAGTGAAAATCCATATCGGAATAGCTGTCGGCATCTGAGGAATTCAAACTAGATGCGGAATTCATCTTACACGGTTTGGATAAAGGATTTTTGATATGAAATGTTTTTTAGATATCGGATGATATAGAATACTTATATATAGTACAAGGGATCCGCAAATTACGGAGGAACTTTCGAAAGCTGTTAGGAAAAGTTTACAGTAACAGATATGCTAGGATATGAATTTTGTCTATACATATCTATGCAATCAATGCAATAAGACGCGTTTAGACTTAAAATGATAAACAGGTAATTTCCGACAAGAAGTGATAAGTAAAACTTTTGACATGCAGACACGGTCGAAGTCCAGACTTACGAATGCATCCTAACATCTATCAGTTAGACACATTAATGCAAGACCTGATTCACTAGGACCAACGCTCTGATACCAACTGTGACGATCGCTCCAAATCCATATGGACGAACACGTCATTCATTGATTTCATTGCGAGGTATTTGACCTCTATATGATACGTTTTGTAAACATTGCATTCTTTTGAAAAGGCATACCATAAATGAATATATAAATCAAAGGATTTTTTCATCTGATGATTTCTACATATAGACAATCACCGTAAATAATAGTTTACAATAGTACTTCTGTTGACAATGCAGTCAAAATATGATACATGGTGGTGAATGCAACGTTTCCTTGAAAAATATGCCATGTAAGACTCCATGCACATAGCTTGTATAACATATAAGCACACAGCGGAAGACTTCTAGGGAACCTGAGAATGAACATGCTAACAAGTGTCAACACAAAGGTTGGTGAGTTCATAGTTTGTATGTTTTGTATAATCTGTATATAAAGATGGATCACAAGATTTCAGTTGTTTCATCCAGAAACGTTTATCAAAATATTCTACGAAATTGAGCACCCTGGTAACTAAACTTAACGTATATATAATTTATACCCTTTGTATAATCATCTTAATAATTCACGCAAACCAACGTGTACGTTTCTCAAATAGCATACGTCCGTTAAAAGGCTAGTGCTCTAGCTCGGACGGGAATATCAAGCCCTATGGATCCATATACTACTACTCGCGCCCACCAGTTCTTATAACTGGCAGTTACTAGTTACCAAAGCTAAGGGATTTTTGGTTCAAACTCAGTGTAGAATTTAGTATGTACTTGTATCTATTGCGTTTAAAATAAAGTGCATGTATTCTCAGCCCAAAAATATAGATTGCAAAAGCAATTAAAAAGGGAGCAAATGAAACTCACCTTAGCAGCACATAAAGTTGTTCATCGTATTGTGACCGAAACTCGGAATATCAAATAATCGTAGATCTCAACCTAGAGAACATATGTTGGTCAATAAATGTCTATCAAGCTAGGTCAGGTCATAGTGTATCATAATCCTAATGCTCGAGATCGACATACAAAAGTTATCCAAAGTCGTTTTAAAAGTCAATTTTGACAATAGTTTAACAAAACGAGACGTACCTTATTTAAGGTTTCATTTACTCGGTTGGTAATATTCAAAAATCCAATTTATCAATCTTACAAACAAGTTGTTTAAATATTAATTGCAGATTTAAAGGCAATTCCAATTAACGTCAATCATAATTCAGTTGACCATATCTTTTAATCCGTTCATCGAAGCTATTCGATATCTAAATGAAAAGTTATTGATTTTTCACCAGCTTTCCAAAAACATGTATATCATATACCTTTTACCAGTAATATATGTATTTAATTTGTGATTGATTATAAACTGTTTAACGAGGAAATTTAGCATACAAGCATGTATAAATATATACACTCGAGCACTACTATGTATACACTATTAATTTATAAAATATAAAATATAAAATATATATGCTTACGTATTATTATTGTGATTCAATATTTCAGAAAAGTACGTAGACGTAACGGAGATGATAAACACTAGGTTTGTCTCGTGAATATTACCCACGAATATTACCCCTAACCTCCATAGCTATAACCCATAGTTTCCTTAGCTTTATCCCGCTCGAAAAACTTGTTTTGAAGTGACACGCTCATGACCTCATCGTAGTATTTTATGTATAATATTAATTAATAATAATACTACTAATAGTATTAAAATTAATTATAATATTAATTAATAATAATAATAATAATAATAATAATATATAAATATATATTACAGAGGGAGATAGATGGATTGGTGTGTGTGTGTCTCGAAGCAAAACGAATTCAATTTATAAACTTTTCCTGAAATCTGACCCCATGCGATCGCATGGGTTTTATGCCTATTTTCCATGCGATCGCATGGCCCCAAAATCCAGCTCACATTTTTTTGTATTTTTGTTTGTCGACATAATTATTAACAATATATTTAATATATTTAATTTATATAATTAATTATATATTATATTAAATTCACATGAATAGTTAACTTGTAATTTTTGTTCCGATAAGTCGTACGTTGTTACGCGACTTATGTCCCGGTTCCGGTTTTTCGAGTGTCCCTTCGTACGCTGAGAAAACTTGTAATTTACATTCTAGGACACATACCTTTGTCAAAATATAGCCTTAAATTATCCATAAATTATACCACCCAAAGTATATCTTAAACTTTCGAGTATTTTGGTCATTTACTTCTATAAATCATTGTCTCGTTATTTATTAATATAATAGTATTTATCAAACGTTTCATAACCAAGTTAATATATATTCTCAATATTTATAAACACGTTTTAAAATACGTATCGCAAGTTATTCATATAATTAATTCTTAACAGTTAATATTCCTTATTATTGTATGTGTCCAAATTACGTTATTTAAACAAATAATTCACCATTTATTCCGAATATCGTTAAAAATGAATGATTTCTCAAATCAACTTGGACCTCTCAATAGAGACACGTAATAATATCATAATTCTTAAGAGACTCAGTAAATATCTTTTACTTGAATCGTTTGGCATAATCTTTTAACTCTGTAGTTAAATATATCAATCAGATAATCAAACCAATAAGTTTAATGCACAGTACCATATCCTCAACACTTTGTTACGTTTTCAAGTTATAGTATATGTATCTATATATAATTGTTCGCGTTTTGTTGAGAACTATCGAAGGTTAATTGAACAGTTCAAAATTTTGAGATTTAACTTAATAGACTTTGTTTATCGTGTCAGAAACGTTAATCATACAAGATTAAGTTTAAATTTGGTCAGAATTTTCCGGGTCATCACAACATCCCCTGGCTCAACAGACTCATCATCACTGACTATCTCCTCACTATCAATGGACTCCGAATTGCAGTAATCAGAGGCAATATCACTATCTGAATCACTAAGTAGGAATTCAAAATTGTCGCCTGGAAACTTCTTCGTCTCCTCTTTGATGTTAATAAAGTAAACATTTGATTTATATTTCAACTTAAGTGACTCATTAACAATCTCTGGGTTAAATAACTTCACAAACACTCTACCAAAATTTAAGCACTTGGAATCCTTTAATGATTAATTCTCGTAATCGTACGCAACCCCCATCATTCAGCTATTGATTGAAAGTTTCCTCCGTCCAGCAGTGGACCGGGACCCCTGAGATCCGTATCCATGTCATTCTTCCATCTGGCCAACTTTCTGTGTCCCATCGTGATATTTTACCGATCCATTGCTTCAGCGGATGTGATGACCCGGAAATTTCTGACCAAATTTAAACTTAATCTTTGTATGATTAACATTTCCGACACGATAAGCAAAGTCTGTAAAACTGAATCTCCAAATTTTTGAACTACTTTCATATATTTAAATACCTTTCGGTTGTTCTTAACAATTCGCGAACAATTATATGTATATAGATACATATATATATACTATAACTTGAAAACGTAACAATGTATTAATTGTTTGATACTGTACATTAAACTTATTGGTTTAAATATTTATTTGAATATATATGATAAGTTGGAATATTAATTGTATGAATAATTTGCGACGTATATTTAAAACGTGTTTATGAATGTTGAAAATATATATTAACTTGGTCATAAAACGATTTGTTATTATATATATATTAACAAATAGCGAGACAATGATTTATAAAAGTAAATGACCAAAACACTCGAAAGTTTAAGATACACTTTGAATGATATAGTTTATTGATAATTTAAGACTATATTTTGACAAAGGTACGAGTCACAAAACGTAAATTGCGAGTTTTCTAAGCGTACGAAAATGCGTTCGAGAAACCGGAACCGGGACATAAGTCGAGTGACAACGTACGAGTCATCAGAATGAAAATTACAAGTCAACTATGCAAATGAATTTAATATAATATATAATTAATTATTTAAATTAAATATATTATATATATTATATTTAAATATGTCGACAAACAAAACAACAAAAAATTGTGAGCTGGATTTTGGGGCCATGCGATCGCATGGAAAATAGGCATAAAACCCATGCGATCGCATGGGATCAGATTTCAGGAAAAGTCTATAAATTGAATTCGTTTTTGCTCGATCACACACACATATATCCTCAGCTCTCTTTATATATTATTATTATTATTATTATTATTATTATTATTATTATTATTATTATTATTATTATTATTATTATTATTAAGATTAATATTATTATTAATCTTATTATTATTAATATTATTAATTAGTATTATACATAAAATACTACGACGAGGTTATGAGCGTGTCACTTTCAAAATGGTTTTCAAGCGGGATATAGCTAAGGAAATTATGGGTTATTGCCAAGGAGGTTATGGGTAATGTTCGGGGGTATATTTGTGAATCAAACCTAGTGTTTATCATCTCCGTTACGTCTACGTACTTTCCTACAATATTGAATCTCAATACTGATACGTAAGCACTCATATCTTATCTTTTATATATTAATTATGTATCCATGTCTAGTGCTCGAGTATATATATTTATATATGCTTGTATGCTAAATTTTGTTGTTAAACAGTTTATAATGAATCACTAATTAAATACATATATTACTGGTAAAAGGTATATGATATACATGTTTTTGAAAAGCTGGCGAAAAATCAATAACTTTTCATTTAGATATCGAATAGTTTCGATGAACGGATTAAAAGATATGATCAACTGAATTATGATTGACGTTAATTGAAATTGCTTTTGAATCTGCAATTAAGATTTAAATAACTTGTTTACGAGACTGATAAAGTGAACTTTTAATTATTACCAATCGAGTAAATGAATCCTTATATAAGGCACGTCTCGTTTTGTTGAACTATTGTCAAAATTGACTTTTTGAAACGACTTGGATAACTATTATATGTCGATCTCGAGCATTAGGATTGTGATACACTATGACCTGACCTAGCTTAATAGACATTTATTGACCAACATATGTTCTCTAGGTTGAGATCTACGATTAATTGGTAATCCGAGTTTCGGTCACATTTTGGTGAACAACTTTATATGTTGCTAAGGTGAGTTTCATTTGTTCCCTTTTTAATTGCTTTTGCAATATATATTTTTGGGCTGAGAATACATGCAATTTATTTTAAACGCAATGGATACAAGTACATACTTAATTCTACACTGAGTTTGAACCGAAAATCCCTTAGCTTTGGTAACTAGTAGCTGCCAGTACATAGGATATGGACTGGTGGGCGCGAATAACAGTATATGGATCCATAGGGCTTGACATCCCCGTCCGAGCTAGAGCGCTAGCCTTTTAACGGACGTGTGTTATTTGAGTTTAGGACACGTTGGTTTCGTGTATTAAAAGGGTATTTATCATTATAACGTTAAAGCTTAGTTACCAGGGTGCTCTGTTACGTATAATCTATTGACAAACTTTTGATAAACGTTTCTGGATGAAACAACTGAAATCTTGTGATCCACTTTTATATACAGATTATGCGAAACACTAAAACTATGATAATGCTAAAAACGAACATATATTTCATAGCATTATTCCTCAAGAAAGACAAGCTTTTAGTTGCAATTGTTCTATTTAAAAGTGATATTCGTTTAAATAATAAAAGGTGAAGACAAAAGACAGATTCGACAAATTGAAGACGCAAACGACCAAAAAGCTCAAAAGTACAAAATACAATCAAAGAGGTTCCAATTATTGATAAGAAACGTCTCAAAATTGCAAGAGTACAAGATTCAAAACGTAAAGTACAAGATATTAAATTGTACGCAAGGACGTTCTAAAATCCGAAACCGGGACCAGAGTCAACTCTCAACACTCGACGCAACGGACTAAAAATTACAAGTTAACTATGTATATAAATATAATATAATATATAATTAATTCTTAAAATTAATATATATATTATAATATATTTATAAATCGTCGGCAAACAAAGAGCCAAAGCTGGGTGAGCTGTAATTTCAAACTCTGCGATTTGCGGAGTTTGAAGGCAAAAAATTACGCGACTCGCGGAGTTCACCTGGACTCAAATTCCTATAAAAGCCAACGCAGTTCGACGAAAAATATATCCTAAAATCTCTCTTTCTCTATATGTAAACGTAATATATATATATATTTTAATTTTAATTTTAATTTTAATTTTAATTATAATTCTAATAATAAGGGTATGTTAGCGAATGTTGTAAGGGTGTAAGTCGAAATTCTGTCCGTGTAACGCTACGCTATTTTTAATCATTGTAAGTTATGATCAACCTTTTTACATTAATGTCTCGTAGCTAAGTTATTATTATGCTTATTTAAAACGAAGTAATCATGATGTTGGGCTAATTACTAAAATTGGGTAATTGGGCTTTGTACCATAATTGGGGTTTGGACAAAAGAACGACACTTGTGGAAATTAGACTATGGGCTATTAATGGGCTTTATATTTGTTTAACTAAATGATAGTTTGTTAATTTTAATATAAAGATTTACAATTGGACGTCCCTATAAATAACCATATACACTCAATCGGACACGATGGGTGGGATATTTATATGTACGAATAATCGTTCATTTAACCGGATACGAGAATGGATTAATAGCCACTAGAATTATTAAAACAGGGGTGAAATTATGTACAAGGACACTTGGCATAATTGTTAACAAAGTATTAAAACCTTGGGTTACACTCAGTCGACATCCTGGTGTAATTATTAAACAAAGTATTAAAATCTTGTTACAGTTTAAGTCCCCAATTAGTTGGAATATTTAACTTCGGGTATAAGGATAATTTGACGAGGACACTCGCACTTTATATTTATGACTGATGGACTGTTATAGACAAAAACCAGACGGACATATTAAATAATCCAGGACAAAGGACAATTAACCCATGAGCATAAAACTAAAATCAACACGTCAAACATCATGATTACGGAAGTTTAAATAAGCATAATTCTTTTATTTCATATTTAATTTCCTTTATTTTATATTTAATTGCACTTCTAATTATCGCACTTTTATTTATTGTTATTGTATTTAATTGCACTTTTAATTATCGTACTTTTTAATTATCGCACTTTTATTTATCGCAATTTCATTATCGTTATTTACTTTACGCTTTAAATTAAGTCTTTTATTTATTTTTAATATTTTACATTTGGTTTTAACTGCGACTAAAGTTTTTAAAATCGACAAACCGGTCATTAAACGGTAAAAAACCCCCCTTTATAATAATAATATTACTTATATATATATTTGTATTTTTATAAATTTAAACTAATATAGCGTTAAGCTTTGTGAAAAAGATTCCCTGTGGAACGAACCGGACTTACTAAAAACTACACTACTGTACGATTAGGTACACTGCATATAAGTGTTGTAGCAAGGTTTAAGTATATCCATTCTATAAATAAATAAATATCTTGTGTAAAATTGTATCATATTTAATAGTATTTCCTTGTAAAATATAAGCTATTTTATATACACCTCGCATAACATCAACTATTTTTGGCGCCGCTGCCGGGGACAATCTAGCTTAAAAGCCGGAAGCGCAACGCTAATAAATATATAAAAAAAAAATTTATTTTTAGTTTACTTTTATAAAAAGACGCTTTTGTAAAAATACGTTTTAAATATTCGAAAACATAAAAATAAAAACAAAAATATAATATTTTTAAGAGTTTGTTAAATATTTAAGTTTTATAAAGTTTCTTTATTTTAATTTTATAAAAATATAAGTTTTATTTAAATATTTTGTTTTTATTTAAAACATAAAATCAAAAACCGAAAAAAAATTTATATATAAATCTAGTTTTAAGATTTTTATTTATAAACTTGTAACATATTTTTATTTCTATTCTAGTTTTTAAAATATAAGTTTTATTTAAATTATATAAATATTTTAATTAATTTAAAAACAGAAAAATAAAAAAATATATATAAATAAAATTACGTTGAACCTGTCAAACGAAGCAACCTGATCTGAAATTTGAAACCCCGCGACTCACGGAGTTTTCCAGTCTCGGGCACCGCAAGTCGTGGAGCCGTCTGACATGGGTTACAGAGAACCCTAATTTCGCATTAATTACGTAATTATTATTATTATTATTAATTAAAAACCCTAATTAGGTTTTAATTTTTAATTAATTAAGTTTAGTTTATTTATTTAATTTGTATATTTAGTTTAATTAATTTAAATAAATTATAAAATTAACACTCTTAATAAATAAATAATATAAAAATAATATTTTTTATAAAAATTGTACTTTTTACAACTTTTAATATATTTTTATATTTTATTTTTTTTAATTATTTTTAGCGTAATATTTGTATTTTTCGCTCGTATTTAGTTTTAATTCATAGTTTTTGTCATAGTTATTTTTATTTCTAGATTTTTAGGCTTTGCCGTAAAATCCCTTAAGTGCTTTTTCTTTAGACTAAGATATAGGTGCTTTAGAATTTTGCGACGCCTTTTTAAGTTTTAGTTCATTTTTAAGATATTGCCATTTGGGATACAGTTTTACTTGTAAGCTTTAATATTTTTAGACGCCTTTTACCTATGTATCAATTATCATTCCAATTAGTAATCTCAATTTGCGATTATAATTTTAAGTTAGTGATAGTAATAAGGTTGGGTTAGTCAAGTATTTTTAAGTTTTATAAGTCACTCTTTTTCTTTCTTATTTTTTCGATATTTTCTTTTTCGACCTTTTTCGACGCGCTCTTTTTCTTTCTTATTTCTCGCCATTCTAGTTTTAGGACATAGATTTTTATTCTACTTCTTATCTAAATTTCTTAAAATTACGAAAATTTATTTTAAGTGGTTAAATTGATAGACATCAAAATTTTCTGGTTCGTAGTAATAGTTGGATTTGTACGTGGACCGGGTTATTGGAGCCAAACAGTCCTCAATTATATTGAGACCAAACGAATCCTGCCCCTCTGCTGCATCTTTTGGCTATTCGAAACGTGGGCAAAATCAGAAAAGTCTATTAATTGGATAACTTATATAATTTTTCTTTTCTTTTAAAAACTAATAGGATATTCAGTGAATGCACCGAGCAAGACGTTCACCACCTTTTGTACGTTCACCACCTGTAACTAGATCAAGACATCTAGAAAATATTACCGCCGTTGATTTTTCATTAGAATCGTCATCCAGTCAACCAAGTACTCCAATTCAAATTTCCGATAATCCATTTTTTGAACCCGACCTCACAATTGAGAATCCGGATAATATTCAGGGACAATTCATAGATCCTGAACCATTAAATTTTCCTCCGGAACCACCAATCATTCAAACAGAGATTGTTGAGGAACGAACCATTAAATCAGAATCCTCTAGTGATTACGATTCAACAAATTCAATTATGGAAGTAATGGAACCTTTAAGTATGGAAGACCGAATGAGCGCTAAACGCACTGGCCAAGGTCACGCAATTACTCATCCAGACATTAATGCGCCAGATTATGAAATCAAAGGACAAATTCTACATATGGTGACTAATCAATGCCAATTTAGTGGTGCGCCGAAGGAAGATCCAAATGAACATCTTCGTACCTTTAATAGGATCTGCACACTATTTAAAATAAGAGAAGTTGAGGATGAACAGATATATCTCATGTTATTTCCCTGGACTTTAAATGGAGAAGCCAAAGATTGGTTGGAATCGTTACCTGAAGGGGCGATTGATACATGGGATGTTTTAGTTGAAAAATTTCTTAAACAATTCTTTTCGGCATCTAAAGCCGTAAGACTTCAAGGAGAAATTGTTACGTTCACACAGAAGCCAAATGAAACTCTATATGAGGCGTGGACAATATTTGGAAAGTTATTAAGAGGATGTCCGCAACATGGTTTAGATACCTGTCAAATAGTATAAATATTCTACCAAGGATGCGACATCACTACAAGGAAAGACATAGATATAGCAGCTGGTGGTTCTATTATGAAGAAAACCGTAACTGATGCTTATAAAATTATTGATAACACTGCTTCCCACTCACATGAGTGGCACCAAGAAAAAGATATCGTTAGATCATCTAAAGCAGCTAGAGCCGATTCTAGCCATGACTTAGATTCCATTTCCGCAAAGATAGATGCTATCGAGAGACGAATGGAAAAGATGACTAAGGATATTCACTCAATACGAATTAGTTGTGAGCAGTGTGGAGGACCACATTTGACAAAAGATTGTCTCAGTATTGAATTAACAATGGAACAAAGAGAGAATATTTCATACATAAACCAAAGGCCTGGAAATAATTATCAGAATAATTATCAACCGCCAAGACCGATCTACAATCAAAACCAGAATTATAACAGAAATGTTCCATACAACAACCAACAAGGTCCTAGCAATCAACAAGTATCCAATAATACTTACAATCAGCAAAGACCTAATTTTCAAAACAAACCACCACAAACCGATGATAAAAAGCCGAATTTAGAAGATATGATGACGAAGCTAGTTGAAAATCAAACGCAGTTTTTCACATCTCAAAAACAAACTAATGAACAAAATGCTCAAGCATTTAGAAATCAACAAGCTTCTATTCAAAATTTGGAACAAGAAGTAAGTAACCTAGCAAGGTTAATAGGTGAAAGAAAACCGGGAAGTTTACCTAGTGATACAAATACAAACCCCCAGAATGAAACAGCTAAAGCCATTACCACAAGAAGTGGTACAACACTTAAACCACCTGAAATACCTGTAATTTCTGATGAAGCTATTCCTACTCCACAAGAACCACAATCTGAACAAGAAAAGGAAAAAGAACCGGTAGTTGAAAAGGTTAATGAAGATAACACAGTTAAGGCTAAACCTTATGTTAAACCATACCAACGACCACTTCCTTACCCGAGTAAAATGAAAAAAGAAAGGCTTGAAGCCGAGCAATCCAAATTCTTGGATATGTTTAAACAGATAAATGTAAATCTTCCTTTCATTGATGTGATTTCAGGAATGCCTAGATATACTAAATTCTTGAAAGATCTAATCACAAATAGAAAGAAAATGGAAGTACTCTCGACCGTTACTATGAATGCTAATTGTTCAGTAGTGCTGTTGAATAAGATACCAGAAAAATTATCTGATCCAGGAAGTTTCACAATTCCATGTTTTCTGGGTAGTCTTAGTTCAATAGAAGCATTGGCAGACTTAGGTGCTAGTATAAATTTAATGCCGTATTCACTATACGCTAAACTAGACCTTGGAGAATTGAAACCAACAAGAATAAGCATACAACTAGCCGATAGATCAATAAAATATCCTAGAGGGATAATGGAGAACATGCTAGTTAAAGTTAGTACTTTAGTATTTCCAGTAGATTTTGTTGTTCTGGACATGGAAGAAGATTCTCAAGTTCCTCTCATATTAGGAAGACCATTCTTAAACACAGCTAAAGCAATGATAGACGTATTTGGTAAGAAACTGACCCTAAGTATAGAGGATGAGAGTGTTACCTTTTCAGTTGATAGAGCAATGCAACAACCGCAATCTGCAGATGATACATGTTATTATATTCAAACTATAGATTCACATGCAGAATTGTTAGAAGAATTTCCAGAATTACAAGGAACAGGAGAATGTTCTTTAGGAGAAGGTAATGAACCAATTGATGAAGCTGAAATGTTAGCTACACTAATAGCTAATGGATATGAACCAACAACAGAAGAAATTCAAATGCTAAAAGAAGAAGACAGATATCGATATAAATCATCGATAGAAGAACCACCGAAATTAGAGTTAAAGCCACTTCCAAACTATTTGGAATACGCTTATTTACATGGTGAATCTGAATTACCTGTAATAATATCGTCTTCTCTTACTGAAAATGAAAAATCTCAACTCATTTCTGTGTTGAAAGCTCATAAACCAGCCATTGCATGGAAGATTCATGATATTAAAGGAATAAGTCCTTCGTATTGCACACATAAAATTCTTATGGAAGAAGGTCATAAAACGTATGTGCAACGCCAACGAAGACTAAATCCTAATATGCAAGATGTTGTTAAAAAAGAAATTATTAAACTGCTAGATGCAGGTCTAATTTATCCAATTTCTGATAGTCCATGGGTAAGCCCAGTTCAGTGCGTGCCTAAGAAGGGTGGCATGACTGTTATCACAAATGAGAAAAATGAGCTTATTCCTACTAGGACTGTAACAGGATGGCGTGTATGTATTGATTATAGAAAATTAAATGACGCCACCAGAAAAGATCACTTTCCCTTACCTTTCATTGATCAAATGTTGGAAAGGCTAGCCGAAAACAGTTACTATTGTTTTCTAGATGGTTTTTTCGGATATTTTCAAATTCCAATAGCACCCGAAGATCAAGAGAAAACCACGTTCACGTGCCCTTATGGTACTTTTGCTTACAAACGCATGCCATTTGGACTTTGCAATGCCCCTGCAACCTTTCAAAGGTGTATGATGGCGATTTTTCACGTCATGATAGAAGAATGCATGGAAGTTTTCATGGATGACTTTTCAGTCTTCGGTGATACATTTGAATCATGTTTAGATAATCTTGAACGAATGCTGATTAGATGCGAACAATCAAATCTAGTTCTTAATTGGGAGAAATGCCATTTCATGGTTAAAGAAGGCATCGTTCTTGGACATAAAATTTCAAAAGAAGGAATTGAAGTGGATAGAGCTAAAGTAGATGTAATTGCTAAACTTCCACATCCCACCAATGTTAGAGGAGTTAGGAGTTTTGTAGGGCATTCCGGTTTTTACCGACGTTTCATAAAAGATTTTTCTAAAATTGCCACTCCTATGAATAAACTCCTAGAAAAGGATGCTCCGTTCATCTTTTCAGATGAATGCATTAAATCTTTTAATATTCTTAAAGAGAAACTCACTAATGCGCCGATCATGATAACACCAAATTGGAATCTACCGTTTGAACTAATGTGCGATGCAAGTGATTTTGCAATGGGAGCCGTTTTAGGACAAAGGATTGAAAAAAGATTTCAACCTATATATTATGCTAGTAAGACGTTACAAGGAGCACAAACAAATTACACAACTACTGAAAAAGAACTCCTTGCTATTGTCTTTGCTTTTGACAAATTTCGTTCATATCTCGTTCTAGCAAAACCGGTGGTCTATACCGACCATTCTGCTCTTAGATACCTATTTTCAAAACAAGATGCCAAACCAAGATTAATCCGTTGGATCTTACTCTTACAAGAGTTCAATATTGAAATCCGAGATAAAAGAGGAGTAGAAAATCTCGCCGCTGATCATCTTTCTCGTCTTGAATATCCCGAATTAGAAGTTCTAAATGAATCGGCCATACAAGACAACTTTCCTAATGAATATCTATTGAAGATAGATTATAATGAAATTCCATGGTTTGCAGACTATGCAAACTACTTAGTATGTGGATTCCTTGAAAAAGGATTGTCGTACCAAAAATGAAAGAAATTCTTCAGTGATATAAAACACTATTTCTGGGAAGATCCACATCTATTTAAAAGTTGTCCAGATGGAATAATACGCCGATGTGTATTCGGAGATGAAGCTAGTAAAATTTTATACCATTGTCACACAGGACCAACAGGAGGGCACTATGAGCCTCAACTAACAGCAAGAAAAGTTTATGATGCTAGATTCTATTGGCCTACAATTTACAAAGACGCACACCTTCTTTGCAAATCCTGTGATGCTTGTCAAAGGGCCGGAAAAATAAGTCAACGTGATGAAATGCCACAAAATGTTATCCAAGTATGTGAAGTATTTGACATTTGGGGTATTGACTTTATGGGTCCATTTCCAAAATCTCATAATAATCTATATATTCTCGTAGCCATTGATTATGTATCTAAATGGGCGAAAGCACAAGCTCTCCCAACTAACGATGCACGAGTTGTAGTCAACTTTTTAAAACGTCTTTTTGCAAGGTTTGGAACACCGAAAGCTTTAATAAGTGATCGGGGAACTCATTTCTGTAATAATCAACTTGAGAAAGTTCTCAAAAGATATGGAGTAACTCATAAAATCTCCACCGCATATCATCCACAAACAAGTGGACAAGTTGAAAAATACCAACCGAGCTTTAAAACGTATTCTAGAGAAAACTGTAGGATCAAATCCGAAGGAATGGTCCATTAAATTGGAGGATGCACTCTGGGCTTTTAGAACAGCCTATAAAACTCCAATTGGAACCACACCTTTTAAACTCGTCTACGGAAAAGCATGTCATCTTCCAGTAGAAATTGAATACAAACCATTTTGGGCTTTGAAGACATGTAATCTTGATTTACATGAAGCTGGACGTCTACGGTTAAGTCAACTAAACGAATTAGAAGAATTAAGACATGAAGCATACGAAAATTCGTTAATCTATAAGGAAAGAACGAAGAAATGGCATGATAAAAGAATCAGAAGTTCAAAAGAATTCAAAGAAGGAGACAGATTTCTTCTTTTCAATTCACGATTCAAGCTATTTCCTGAAAAATTGAAATCAAGATGGTCTGGACCATTCATAGTCAAAAGAGTTTTCCCATACGGAACGATAGAATTAATAAATTCAAATGGGATTGAATTTAAGGTTAATGGTCACAGAGTTAAACACTACATAGATAGTCCGATGGAAGTTGACAACGAAGTTAATCACAATTTCGACACCACAGCTAACTAAGTGTGGGGAGAATCAAGTCTTTAAAGGATAATATGTATTTCTGTTAGAGTTAGATTTTCTGTTTTCGGGTAGTTCTCGAAAATGGAACCCGAATGGTCTTTCCCTAGCAGACCCTAAAGAACTAGTCTTCTCCCCCCATTCTGAATTTTTATTTTTTTAGGTTTTTACGAAATGAAGACTGCCTGTGAACTAAACCATGGTCTAATGCTACACGCTTTGATCACTAAACGTAATAATGACACACTTCTGAGTGAAATAATATCAGTAATCAGAGAAAGATTGGACGGAGTAAGAAAAGAATCCAGATGCGAAGATAATAAGTTACAATTTGGTAAAGGAAAATCAAAATCCGCAGCGAAAAGAAGAGCACGACACCTTGAAAGATGTCACAAATGCGGAAAATGGTCACATGGAGGTAAATGTTCAAATAATCAAACCTATTCAAACACCGAATTTGTTACTTTATGCAGAGACGGACCGTTCATATGTTTAGAAGAAAAAACACTGAATGATCGAGGTTACGCCTTTGTAGCTATGGAAAACCAATTAAACCGACTATCTTATGAGTGGGATAGATCATATCACTAAGAATACTATCTCACAGGTAAGTCTGTACTGTTTTTATTTTTTTTTATTTTCATTTTTAACCTTTTGATAATAAACGCTAATTTGTTCGCTATAAAGTATTAAATTGGTATTGAATAAAATTAGGTTTGGCGACCGAAATTATTGATATCATACAAAAATTTATTACATCACTGCGAAATTTAACGTTTATTCTTAAGGTATAAATATCTTTAATCAATCAACCCAAAATATTTCAAAAATTCGTCATGAGTTAAATTAGGTCATGGAACCGAAATTACTTTACCGAAAAGAGGGGCGCATATTTTTGATAATATTTGATTGATTAAAGTGGGATAAAAGCCAAAAAGATTTTTAATTTTATTTTTACTTTGTTTTTAAAATTAATATTAAAATAATATTGTAAACTTTTTAAAATCAATATACTTAAAATTGTAAATATTTGAAAAATTAATATTTTTAATATAAGTTTGCATGTATAAAAACAAAAATATAATTTAAGTTTGGTGTGAATTTATAATATTAATTTTTAAATTAAGTATGGTGTGAAGAATTATTGTGTAGTATAGAAATAAATGATCGGGTAGCTAGTTTAACCGATCGATCTTTTATTAGATTTTTTTAGGAGGTTCGATGCGCCACATGTCTCTACTAGACATGGCTCAGGCCTTACGTATATATACGCCTGAGGAGTTAGCATCTGCCGATTGTAGAGGGTTGATATTGAACGGTAGGAAAATTGATGAAAATTTTGATACGCATGGTGTATGGAGTCAAATGACTAGCCATCACCGATTTAAAGGGGGAAATTACTCTTATTTGGATATAGATAGAGCAGAGTTAAGAGTAATTTATAGGTTTTTAGCCAATTCGATTACACAACGAGGTAAGAATAAGGAAAAGGTAAATGAACAGGATTTGTTTTACCACATGTGTATTCGAGACCCACAAAGCGCTGTAAGTATACCTTATTGTGTGGGTTATTATTTATCAGCAATGGTTAGGGGGATGAGACCGCATAGCATAATAGGAGGTGGTATATTTATTACTTTGATTGCTGAATATCTCGGTGTGGATATAAGTCGAGGGGGATTATTAGTCGAAGAACCAGAACCCCGCGATACAATAGGTTTAAATGTATACCATGGTGCAAAGGTTTTGAAGAGGCGAAATAACGCCGCAGTACAATACCATGGTAGACATCCACAGGTTGAGAGAAACCAACATCCAGGTAATGTGGGAGGAGGAAATGAAATGACAGAAATGCAAAGGTTTATAGCTTCACAAGAGTATGAAAATGCTAGACAACGAGCATTTGAAGATTGGCAAGTTCATCAAAACCAAATCATAGCTCATTGCCAACATGTAGGTAGAAACTATATTCCTACTCCATCGCCCGTATTTCCTCCCTGGTCTATAGAGATCCAACCACCGTATCCTACGTATAACCCAACCGAAGCATTTTATAACACATATGGTTATGCATGGAACCCCTACTGGTATCAGTATCATCCCTAGTCTACTTAGTTTTATTTATTTTATAATTTGTAATGTTGATACATTTAATACTTATGTTGGAATTGTATTAGTTTTTATAATTTACAAATTTTTATTTTTAGATTTTAATAATGTTTGAATGTAGGGTAATATACCAAACTTCAAAAATATGTATATATGTTTGCAGTTTATCTTATGTACACAACAGGGTAAAACAACGCATTTTCAAAGACTGACATTAAGTTCAGCAAAAGCAACTAATTTTGACGACAAGATGCAAAATAAATGTGATATAACAACAAGACGGAATGAACAAATGATATGCACCATTTATCATTCAGCAAACAAACGCCAATATGTTTGGAAACTTTGGTAAAATTTAATCATTTTCACACTAATCACCCTCAATAATTTAAATTGTTACTGATTTCTTGCAAATGAGGGCATTGCAAGATCTTAAGTGTGGGAAGGGGTTAAATTCTTTCAGATTTTAAAATTTTTACTTTATACACTTGGTTACCATTAGAAATACTAGTAAAGTAGTAGTTGTATTAGAATCTAGTGCTCTCTGATAATAAAGAACAGCCCTAGTCTTATATACTGACTACCCAATTCTAGTAAAATTTTTCAAAATTTTCAATTAAATGAACTCAAAATCATGTTTATACATATTTATGAACGATAAAACTAGGTTTTAACACCGAAATTATTGTTACCTCGGAAAGGACATAAATTGAGAAACAAACCAAAATGTTAAAATTCATTTAAAATGGAATAGAGGACAATAAAAAGGAAAATAAAAGCCAAGTGTGGGAAAATTTACCAAGATATTTTAAACATATGTCACATATTTCTGTAACAAATAACTGAAAATACTTTTGCTTTGGACTAAACTAAACTGTTTTACCCGATGAAAGAAAAGAAGAGATGGATCTACACGATGAATCAATTCTATCATTAAAAGGAAGTAAAGTCTTCCGAAAAAGAAACGCGCTTCTTGATTTAGGTCAGGAAGTTGTCGTCCAGACCAGCTGTAGGTTGACGAAAAATCTAGAAAAGTCATCACTAAAATCAGCAGGAAATCCACGGACCTCAGCATAAAACAGGGTCGCCAAGTGGTCAGATTTATCCTAACCATGAGAAGGATTTATCTCATACAATGGGGGGGCACCGTACAAATTAGCTTGATAAGACTAATGAATCAGATCCACAGAAAGGATAATCTCCTTAAAAATTAAAAATCAGCTTTTAAGACTAATATTACTCAATCCTTGAGATTGACCTTAAAGATTGAGAATTCAAACTCATGGAATTCAATGATATCTAAACTCGAGCTTGAACGAGAAAATATTTTGATAAAATTACAAACCGATTTGTTTTCTGAAAACCCTATTTTCAATACGTTCATTACCATTGAACGTAAAATCCTAGGAATTCACCTGGAATTCATTAGGTCATCTGAACCAAATCGGGTGTCAACCATAAGAACGGTAGTTGCATAGCATGGTCAAAGACAAGACCTTGTGCCAGACCGAAAAAATTATAAGGGTGAGCTTTACTATTGCTCCTACCAAGGATAGTAATTGCGTCCGACACGTTATAGACCATAATTAAAAGCATGTCAGGGGACATTGCCTTAACAGTTGCTTGTTCAACGCTTTCCTTTACAACCGGACGGTAGTTTATCGAAAGGTAATATACGGGACAAGTGAACTGGACGTGTTGCTTTCCTAATACAAGGTTAGCAAGTGGGTAACACAAAACCACAAGTGTTGAGCTAAAATTTTCAAATATGAAACCCACACAACCCATAAAAATATTTTGCAAACACCGGTGAAGGGTTATTCCAGAAAACTTATCTAGGGTAAAAAACTAGATTTAATTTTCAAAAGATCAAATGTTTTCATAAAGATCCAATTTCCTTAATGGATCTAAATTTTATAGTCATGTGGGACTGTAAACCATATCGCTACTACCATTGTTTATACCGCCGTATAGAAATCACTGATGTACAAAGTGTGAAGAATAAAGAAGTGATTCTAGTATTTCAAGACTATATTGCTTGAGGACAAGCAACGCTCAAGTGTGGGAATATTTGATAATGCTAAAAACGAACATATATTTCATAGCATTATTCCTCAAGAAAGACAAGCTTTTAGTTGCAATTGTTCTATTTAAAAGTGATATTCGTTTAAATAATAAAAGGTGACGACAAAAGACAGATTCGACGAATTGAAGACGCAAACGACCAAAAATCTCAAAAGTACAAAATACAATCAAAGAGGTTCCAATTATTGATAAGAAACGTCTCAAAATTGCAAGAGTACAAGATTCAAAACGCAAAGTACAAGATATTAAATTGTACGCAAGGACGTTCGAAAATTCGGAACCGGGACCAGAGTCAACTCTCAACACTCGACGCAACGGACTAAAAATTACAAGTTAACTATGTATATAAATATAATATAATATATAATTAATTCTTAAAATTAATATATATATTATAATATATTTATAAATCGTCGGAAAACAAAGAGCCAAAGCTGGGTGAGCTGTAATTTCAAACTCCGCGAGTTGCGGAGTTTGAAGGCAAAAAATTACGCGACTCGCGGAGTTCACCTGGACTCAAATTCCTATAAAAGCCAACGCAGTTCGACGAAAAATATATCCTAAAATCTCTCTTTCTCTATATGTAAACGTAATATATATATATTTTTTAATTTTAATTTTAATTTTAATTTTAATTATAATTTTAATAATAAGGGTATGTTAGCGAATGTTGTAAGGGTGTAAGTCGAAATTCTGTCCGTGTAACGCTACGCTATTTTTAATCATTGTAAGTTATGTTCAACCTTTTTACATTAATGTCTCGTAGCTAAGTTATTATTATGCTTATTTAAAATGAAGTAATCATGATGTTGGGCTAATTACTAAAATTGGGTAATTGGGCTTTGTACCATAATTGGGGTTTGGACAAAAGAACGACACTTGTGGAAATTAGACTATGGGCTATTAATGGGCTTTATATTTGTTTAACTAAATGATAGTTTTTTAATTTTAATATAAAGATTTACAATTGGACGTCCCTATAAATAACCATATACACTCAATCGGACACGATGGGCGGGATATTTATATGTACGAATAATCGTTCATTTAACCGGACACGGGAATGGATTAATAGCCACTAGAATTATTAACACAGGGGTGCAATTATATACAAGGACACTTGGCATAATTGTTAACAAAGTATTAAAACCTTGGGTTACACTCAGTCGACATCCTAGTGTAATTATTAAACAAAGTATTAAAATCTTGTTACAGTTTAAGTCCCCAATTAGTTGGAATATTTAACTTCGGGTATAAGGATAATTTGACGAGAACACTCGCACTTTATATTTATGACTGATGGACTGTTATGGACAAAAACCAGACGGACATATTAAATAATCCAGGATAAAGGACAATTAACCCATGGGCATAAAACTAAAATCAACACGTCAAACATCATGATTACGGAAGTTTAAATAAGCATAATTCTTTTATTTCATATTTAATTTCCTTTATTTTATATTTAATTGCACTTCTAATTATCGCACTTTTATTTATTGTTATTGTATTTAATTGCACTTTTAATTATCGTACTTTTTAATTATCGCACTTTTATTTATCGCAATTTCATTATCGTTATTTACTTTACGCTTTAAATTAAGTCTTTTATTTATTTTTAATATTTTACATTTGGTTTTAACTGCGACTAAAGTTTTTAAAATCGACAAACCGGTCATTAAACGGTAAAAAACCTCCCTTTATAATAATAATTTTACTTATATATATATTTGTATTTTTATAAATTTAAGCTAATATAGCGTTAAGCTTTGTGAAAAATATTCCCTGTGGAACTAACCGGACTTACTAAAAACTACACTACTGTACGATTAGGTACACTGCCTATAAGTGTTGTAGCAAGGTTTAAGTATATCCATTCTATAAATAAATAAATATCTTGTGTAAAATTGTATCATATTTAATAGTATTTCCTTGTAAAATATAAGCTATTTTATATACACCTCGCATAACATCATTTATTCTCAGGTTTCCTAGAAGTCTTCCGCTATTTGTTTATATGTTAGACAAGCTATGTGCATGAAGTCTTACATGGCATATTTTTCAAGGAAACGTTGCATTCACCAAATCATCACCATGTATCTTATTTTGACTGCATTGTCAATAGAAGTACTATTGTAAACTATTATTTTAGGTGATTGTCTATATGTAGAAATCATCATATGTTGAAAACCTTTGATTTAAATATTCATTTATGGTGTGCCTTTTCAAAAGAATGCAATATTTACAAAACGTATCATATAGAGGTCAAATACCTCGCAATGAAATCGATGAATGACGTGTTCGTCCATATAGATTTGGAGCGATCGTCACAGTTGGTATCAGAGCGTTGGTCCTAGTGAACCAGGTCTTGCATTAATGTGTCTAACTGATAGTTGTTAGGATGCATTCGTAAGTCTGGACTTCGACTGTGTCTGCATGTCAAAAGTTTTGCTTATCATTTCTTGTCGGAAATTACCTGTCTATCATCTTAAGTCTAAATGCGTCTTATTGCATTGATTGCATAGATAGAGTATAGACAAAATTCATATCTTGGCATTTCTATTACAGTAAACTTTGCCTAACAGCTTTCGAAAGTTCCTCCGTAATTTATGGATCCCTTGTATTATATATAGGTATTCTATGTAATTAGAATATCATCCGATATCCAAAAATAATTTCATATAAAAATCCTTTATCCAAACCGTGTAAGATGAATTCCGCATCTAGTTCGAATTCCTCAGATTCTGACAGCTATTCCGATATGGATTTCCACTCGAGCTCCGAAAGCAGCGTAACCGGAATGAATCAACCAATTAGCCATCATCTATTCTGGATGAATTGGGGATGGGTTCGTAATCTACTTAATCAGTGGAGACAGGAAGAAGGCGATCCCTTCCATCCACCACATTCACCTCTTAGTGAAGAACCTGAAGCACTTACCGGCGAACCCGTTCGTAACACCATTTTCACCCTCATTATCAGAACAGCTCGCAACGACTACGTAATATCCAATATTGTAAATCTTATTCATCCGCTTGTCCGAACCTCCAATCATCCGGTGGTAGTAGAAGAAGTCAACGAGCTTCGTGCTCGGGTAGTGGCTTTGGAGAATATGGTGCAAGGGTTACGAACACCAGCAACAGCACCAGCAGCATAACCGGTACCACCATCATCAACACCAACAGTATCATTACCACCACCAACAATAACATCCCCATCACACACCTCGACATCACAATCTGTACCTCGGATATTAACATCATACTCACCATAGGTACCAAGGAGTACCAACAACAATAAATGATGAAGTACTAATTCATAACTTCATCGGAGAAATATTCTACGGCGATTAGGTAATCTCTAAAATCTTAGAGATTATTTATCCCAGTTCTAACCGTAAATCAGATGAATAGAAATGATAGAAGGAAGAATAGAAACCCTGACAAGAATTGTGCGTAAGGTACAAGCTAGACTTGTTTTACCAACAGCATCAATAGTACCCTTAGCCTCACCAGCACAGTCAGTACTGTCAACATCGCCTCTAACATCACAAGCTCTGCCAGTTCAAGAAAGCACCGTGGACATCATTACGAGACAACAACGGGTATATTGTATCAATGAGTTATGAAGTAATAACTCAATTCCTCTAAAGAATTTATATGTATATCTTATATATATATATAAATTTTAAAACCATCATAAATCTTTTCGTGCTAAGCTATTATGTATGAATTGAAAAAGGGTAAATATTACTCAGTTAATTCATATTACTAATATGATATAAGGTACATCTTTCGTTAACAACTTAGCCATCGTTAACTACAATCTCTGTTTCAAATTAATAAATTCCATTCCTAACAAACCAAGTGTATTATTCAATTACATAATTGATTTTACATTTTCATTTTCGATGTACTCGAAACTTTCCAGAAAATATCATCTGTACCTTGTAAGGTTCACAAAAATTTCCCGAGCAATCAACATCCTTCACCAAGGAAAAAGAATAAATAATGAAGTATTGATTTCATTAGTGAAATACTCCGCGAAGATTATGTAATCTCTAATGTTTTAGAGATTATTCATTTCTAATTCAAGCCAAAAATCAAATGAGCTTACTATGATCCGAATTACATCCGAAGAAAATATACATACAGATATTTTCATAAAGACTGTAATGAAAAATTCTTTTGTACAAAATATTACTTGTGAAATCTTTAACTGGTAGGTAATACTCGGGAAATATATAAGTTCACAATTAATATGTTACACTGTACATTCTTCAACTTTGATTCAAAAATTATTAACAATGCTCACAACGATATACAATCATTTTCATACAAATTCAATTACATATTCTGATATTGACGGATCAGAATCCAAGTCATAACTCTGAATCGGTGAAATCATTCTTAGATCTCTACATCTTTCAAAGCTATACTTTGACTTCAAAACTGTGAAAGATCCTTTGGTATTGTTTTTACCAAAAATAACCTTGCAATTCCTTTTCAAAGTATCCAGTTTTACCACACTTCCAACCAGTCAACTTCAACTTTTCAGATTAAGCCTTATTGTAATCTTGATATATATGTTCTTGTTACTGGGAAACCTTTCATGTTCCACCAAATTAGCAGCAAGCTTACCAACAACTTCACTGATCTTTGACTTTCCGAAAAATCATTATATTTATCGAAACCCCATCATTTACTCATCTGCATCTTATAACAAGAATTGTCTTGCCAATTACTGGGAATCAGCAATCAGTATTTTGAAATCTCGCAGCATGTCTACTCCAACAGTTATATGTGTACATATAACATCTATCTCCTATACTTACGTACTTTGAATGTGAAGTTTCCGAAAAACACCTTAAACCACGAACTAGTTCTCGAAATTTTGAAAAGTACTGATGAAGCAGCAAAAACTGTAAACGACCTTAACAGTAAAAAGTTTGATGATAAAGAATAGTGTGTTGGCAAAGCTCAGAAAAAGAAAAGGTTTGGAACTGGAAAACGGATTGAGCAAAGTATGAAGGAGGCTGTGGATAAATCACAAGGATGAAACCTGCCTTCCAAGAATCCAAATGATTCAGTATTTGCTGAAGCCATTAACGAATACCTTGCTTCCGAATCTAAACCCTTGCGGACAATATTCTTCATCATCCTCTGATATTAGAAATTCTAAGATATCATCATATCTTTCATTATAAATATCCTCCATATTTCTGGAGATAATTCCATAATCATTCTTATCGGAAATCAATTTTCTCCTTATGATATCTGTGTTACATCATAAAAGAAACTATTTTAGTTTCTAAATTCTAAAACCTTCGAGTTTAAAATATGAATATTTTTGAAGTGGTGTTGGGAGCTGAAGCATGAGTTAGTATAATATAATGACACTTGATCAACGTGATTATATTACAGTAAGTCATGCTAAGTTTCTAAATGGAATGTGATGATTCACATATCATAACGTCATCATGTGCTATGTCATACGACTCTTGTATTCTAGTTAATCTCTAAGAATATCAAGAAAATATTTTCTTGATGATTCGGTCTTTTTCGGATATTCTGGTAATTTGACAAATCAAAATCGTGCCATTATAATTTCCTTCTTAGAACATTAACTATGTTCATTTCAAAATCCATAACTACGAATTCTGGACCATTACAAGCAATGCTTAGTTACAAGAAGAAGAAACGAAGGGACAAAACTCCGAAATAGAAATTGGGGTATAAATCGCAGCAAATAAAAGAAAGCATTAACTGCGGATGATAATAATTATAGAAGACAGAAGCAGGAACTTTGAAATATAAGGGAAAATATAAAGCCTGACAACAACACATATATTACAAACCGTGTATATCAATGCGTATAGCAATATAAAGACACGGGAGAATGAAAAATACTGTAACCCCAAGGTAATAGTAGAAGAAAATAATTTCCTCTGCTGGCAGATGAAAAAGAAGAATGAAGGATACGATAGCCAAGAAAATATCAAGAATCAGAACTGGATTAAGCATTTCACAATCTTTTGGAAGTATGAAATAAGGAAGAAGATGTAGGAGTGGTGAAAATAATGAAACGGGAGTGGTTAATTTATAGCAAAATATCAGACATAGCAATCGAGGCAGATTACGTATTTAAAGGAAATCTTAATTTCCTTAAATTTCGAAGAATCAAATCTTATTTAGATTATGAAGATTTTCTATTCCTTAAATTACGGAAATCAATCGTTAATACGTCAAGAGTTAAGACGAATCTCTATTCTTCATTTCACTCTTTTACGATAACTTCTCTCATACGCTTCGAATAATCGGATTGTTTTATCCATATTATTCAACGGTGATAAAACTCTATTTATCAACACATATACGTCATGAAAACATTTTTATTGTTAGTCATGACGACCTCACTCAAATTTCGGGACGAAATTTCTTTAACGGGTAGGTACTGTGATGACTCGGAAATTTCTGACCAAATTTAAACTTAATCTTTGTATGATTAACATTTCCGACACGATAAGCAAAGTCTGTAAAACTGAATCTCAAAATTTTTGAACTACTTTCATATATTCAAATACCTTTCGGTTGTTCTTGACAATTCGCGAACAATTATATGTATATAGATACATATATATATATACTATAACTTGAAAACGTAACAATGTATTAATTGTTTGATACTGTACATTAAACTTATTGGTTTAAATATTTATTTGAATATATATGATAAGTTGGAATATTAATTGTATGAATAATTTGCAACGTATATTTAAAACGTGTTTATGAATGTTGAAAATATATATTAACTTGGTCATAAAACGATTTGCTATTATATATATATATTAACAAATAGCGAGACAATGATTTATAAAAGTAAATGACCAAAACACTCGAAAGTTTAAGGTACACTTTGAATGATATAGTTTATTGATAATTTAAGACTATATTTTGACAAAGGTACGAGTCACAAAACGTAAATTGCGAGTTTTCTAAGCGTACGAAAATGCGTTCGAGAAACCGGAACCGGGACATAAGTCGAGTGACAACGTACGAGTCATCGGAATGAAAATTACAAGTCAACTATGCACATGAATTTAATATAATATATAATTAATTATTTAAATTAAATATATTACATATATTATATTTAAATATGACGACAAACAAAACAACAAAAAATTGTGAGCTGGATTTTGGGGCCATGCGATCGCATGGAAAATAGGCATAAAACCCATGCGATCGCATGGGGTCAGATTTCAGGAAAAGTCTATAAATTGAATTCGTTTTTGCTCGATTACACACACATATATCCTCAGCTCTCTTTATATATTATTATTATTATTATTATTATTATTATTATTATTATTATTATTATTATTATTATTATTATTATTATTATTATTATTATTATTATTATTATTATTATTATTATTATTATTATTATTATTATGATTAATATTATTATTAATCTTATTATTATTAATATTATTAATTAGTATTATACATAAAATACTACGACGAGGTTATGAGCGTGTCACTTTCAAAATGGTTTTCAAGCGGGATAGAGCTAAGGAAATTATGGGTTATTGCCAAGGAGGTTATGGGTAATGTTCGGGGGTATATTTGTGAATCAAACCTAGTGTTTATCATCTCCGTTATGTCTACGTACTTTCCTACAATATTGAATCTCAATACTGATACGTAAGCACTCATATCTTATCTTTTATATATTAATTATGTATCCATGTCTAGTGCTCGAGTATATATATTTATATATGCTTGTATGCTAAATTTCGTCGTTAAACAGTTTATAATGAATCACTAATTAAATACATATATTACTGGTAAAAGGTATATGATATACATGTTTTTGGAAAGCTGGCGAAAAATCAATAACTTTTCATTTAGATATCGAATAGTTTCGATGAACGGATTAAAAGATATGATCAACTGAATTATGATTGACGTTAATTGAAATTGCTTTTGAATCTGCAATTAAGATTTAAATAACTTGTTTAAGAGACTGATAAAGTGAACTTTTAAATATTACCAACCGAGTAAATGAATCCTTATATAAGGCACGTCTCGTTTTGTTGAACTATTGTCAAAATTGACTTTTTGAAACGACTTTGGATAACTATTATATGTCGATCTCGAGCATTAGGATTGTGAGACACTATGACCTGACCTAGCTTAATAGACATTTATTGACCAACATATGTTCTCTAGGTTGAGATCTACGATTAATTGGTAATCCGAGTTTCGGTCACATTTTGGTGAACAACTTTATATGCTGCTAAGGTGAGTTTCATTTGTTCCCTTTTTAATTGCTTTTGCAATATATTTTTTTGGGCTAAGAATACATGCAATTTATTTTAAACGCAATGGATACAAGTACATACTTAATTCTACACTGAGTTTGAACCGAAAATCTCTTAGCTTTGGTAACTAGTAGCTGCCAGTACATAGGATATGGACTGGTGGGCGCGAATAACGGTATATGGATCCATAGGGCTTGACATCCCCGTCCGAGCTAGAGCGCTAGCCTTTTAACGGACGTGTGTTATTTGAGTTTATGACACGTTGGTTTCGTGTATTAAAACGAATGGGGTATTTATCATTATAACGTTAAAGCTTAGTTACCAGGGTGCTCTGTTACGTAGAATCTATTGACAAACTTTTGATAAACGTTTCTGGATGAAACAACTGAAATCTTGTGATCCACTTTTATATACAGATTATGCGAAACACTAAAACTATGAACTCACCAACCTTTGTGTTGACACTTGTTAGCATGTTTATTCTCAGATTTCCTAGAAGTCTTCCGCTGTTTGTTTATATGTTAGACAAGCTATGTGCATGAAGTCTTACATGGCATATTTTTCAAGGAAACGTTGCATTCACCAAATCATCACCATGTATCTTATTTTGACTGCATTGTCAACGGAAGTACTATTGTAAACTATTATTTTAGGTGATTGTCTATATGTAGAAATCATCATATGTTGAAAACCTTTGATTTAAATATTCATTTATGGTGTGCCTTTTCAAAAGAATGCAATATTTACAAAACGTATCATATAGAGGTCAAATACCTCGCAATGAAATCGATGAATGACGTGTTCGTCCATATAGATTTGGAGCGATCGTCACAGCGGATGATCGCTTTGAGAGATAACATTGTTGACAGTATCCAGAAATTTGAAAATAATCATAATGCTAACCCCTCCCAAAAACTTAACTTGAGCATCCATGAAACCCAGTTCGAGAACTATATCTTCGATTCTCCTCAAAACTTCCATGTTGTTCACATCACATACAATCGCATTCTTTAGTAGCTCGAGGTTATTGTTGTTATCATCTAATACCAGCACGCTGTCCCCACTCTTTTCATTACGGTCTCTTCTTTTGTCATTGAGAACATCTCTAAGATCACCTTCTTTTCTCGGAGCACGATTACCCACTACGTCGTTGAAGGATCTACCATCATGGAACCTGTTTGCGAAGGTAACTCCAAGGTTTGGGGCGTTCATCTTCTCTTCCACCGGTTTAGGGTTTCGCTGGGTAGCCATGAAAACCCTGATGTTTTGCTCCCCAAACTTCACCTTTTCCAATTCCAAAATCATTCTTTCACTATCTTTTACGTTTGCGAATCTTACGAAAGCAAAGCGATTCCCATTCCTAAGTCTTTTACTAGCCACGTAGACATCCCTTACCTCACCAAAAGGTTTGAAGGTTTTCCATAAATCTACAACGCGAATCTCCTCCGGAATGTTGAAGAACATGAAAGATGTAAGTTGGTTATTGCTTGACCACTTTGATTGATGTCGATAGTCCCCATTGTACCGTTCCCGATTCCTTGCCGTACCCGCTTGCATTCTCTCTCTCTCTACTTTCTCTCTCACACACTCTCTCTCTAGCCATTAATATATTAATGTATTCATGGGATGCAAATGATACCTTAAGTGAACTTTAATTTAGATCAAATGGAACCGACCAGCATACTTAGCATCCAATGTGAATTTCTTTTTTTCTTTTTTTAATTTATCCAGATGCTATATTTCATCATTTGTACTAAATAGATTTGACTTATATACACTTTAGGTTAATTCGGCTTTATCAAGATTTGCAATCAACTTTCTATATATTTTGGATGTAGATAAACTTGATTTATTAAAGTTTTAATCGAGTTTGAGTTTGAATTACGTGGTGACGTTTTACTTCATTCGATTCAACTCGAGTATATACTATATAGTATATTAATTAGTTGAATCTTTATATATAATATATACAGTATATACTTAATACTTAATATTAATATTTTATTATTTAATATATTAATTAATATATATAAGAATGAGAATCTATAAATCGAGTTTTAAGTCTTTACTTTGCATGCAAGTAATAAAATGAATGATTAATCGGATTAAGTTATCATTTCGTTTCTAATAAAGTTTGTTGTATTTTAAAAAAGGAAAAGATCTTGAAAGTGGCGGGAGCCATCGGTGTTGCTGATAATGCCACAAGAAACTCGAGGGAAACTTGCATGTGTGTATTTAATATTTATTCCACTAGATGCTTAAATGTTAGTTATTCTCTTCGATCCCATGAAACTCACACTTAGCCTAGGAATGGGATCGAATTGCATCGAACTGAATAATAATATTCTAACTTAAAGAGACCAAGTGGTGAAAAGAACATTAAGGTTTCATTGTAATTATTCAATAACAACCCACACGTTGATGCGGGTATGTTGATGTTACTGTGATTTTGTAGTTGTTTAGTTGGATCATAGTCTAACATTATTTTATACCGTTGGTGTTTGTTTGTTGTCCGTCCAAGGTATTAGTTTATTAGTGGTGATCTAAATTTCTGTAATTACTCGTCCATTTCATGAATCTTGGGTTCAAGTTTCACTCGATGAAGTTTTAGCATATCCGATGCTCAAATATATTCGCCGTGAGAGTTTCCCAAGCTCGTTAAAAACGATAGGACAATAATGTTTATCCTATAAAATAATTAGATAAGTTTCGATACCGCATTTGGATCCGTCACTGACCCCATAATGGTGTCGACATATGAGAAAATATATATATTGAATTCCTTATGGTCTACCACGTGGGCAACATTGGTCCTATAATGTCGGTTATTGATACTTTATTAATTATTAAAAAAAAATATAAAGAATGAAGAATTATAGAGAGTCAGTTGTATTATTTTTACATTAATTATACCAGTTGTAATTAATTTTCAAAAATCACATCTTTGTGATTTTCATGAATTTAAATCAATCATCTTCAATTTTAAAAATTACAATGATAGTTTCTAATTTACTTAAAAGTGTATGGTGATAGTTCATTATTTATTTATAATGAACGTTAGCTCGCCCCTCTTATTATTTGCGATTTTTGAGAGCAATTTTGCAAACAGTTTTTTCTTACAAATTATTATCGTTTGTTCGAAAAATAGAATTTCGGTTAAATTTGCATTATAGAATCAATCTCAGATCATATTCACACAAATAAAAAAATATCTCTTATAAAATTAATTTTATGAATTTTTCATTGCAAAACCAAATAATACTTTAAATTATACGGAGTAATTTACTTCAAAATATTGTAATAATTTTCCTAACCGGCCATTGGCACATGATCAAATGCTTGCAGGCCTCTTCCAATTTGTGCTTTATTCCTTTAACTAGGACGAGGACTACAACAATACCCATTTTATGCGATTGAAAATGCTTAAGGTCTTGAGAATGAAGGTTTGCTTCCTACTCCCGCGAAGTGAATTAGGATTGTTAGCTCTTCAACAAAGGTTTCATCTTATGCGATTGAAAATCGGCGGGGCAAGAAATTTAATCGTTTGAAGGTTGATGGTGTGGTTGTTAAGCCGATTATAAAGACTCGAAAAGGTAAAGGTAAAGGTAAAGCGGTTGTCGAGTAGTGTTAGAGTGGTTATGTTGTTTTAGCGTTAGTTGTGATTTTTATTGTTTAGATTTGGCTTTTTCGTATTGGTTCTTGTAATTGATTGTGTCCCATGGTCGTTTTGGTGATTCAGGTGTTCAAGGCTCGGGTTTAGTTACCTTAATCTTTGTTTAGTATAGGGTTCGTTTTCTGTTTCCGAGCCTTCGAATGCTTTTTATCCGATTGTATCTTTGTTCGTCTTTTTCATCTATTGATGAAAAGAGTTTGTTTTATGTTATCGTTATTTTTGCCAAAAAAAAAAAAAAAAAAAAAAAAAAAACAATACCCATTTTTTTTAGTAAAGAATATACACCCGGTAAATATACAACAATAAAACTCATTTGAATCATCTTAATCGTGTTAAGTTTTCATTTGGTGAATAGGATTGATAAATAAGGTTACCTTGGTGAAAAACTGAGTGTTAGAAAATTTCAGCTAGTAAGTTTTATTATCGTTAAGTTTCTTAACAAAATTGTTAAGTTGTTTGTTCGTTGTAGTTCGCGGCTTGTGGGCTTTAGGTCCTATTGTGCTTCGCTCTCTTGAGCTGTTTTGATGGAATCCTCCTAGTAAGCTTTTTTCATAATTAAATGATATTCACTTCTCGTTTCAATATTTTAAAAGTTTAAAGTGGTGAATTTCGTAAACTAAAAAATTATTGATTACTGTATTATTTACTCCGTAATTAATTGATCGCGGTCCACACTACAATGTTTACTAGTGTGACGAGACCCACTTACAATTAAGTCCGTTTGAATTAATATTTTGAAGTTATCACCATTACGGATGGCAATGGATCGGATATGGATCGGGTGAGGTCATATCCATATCCATATCCATTTAGTTTTTGTTCATCCATATCCGTATCCATGTCTATTTAAATTTAGTTCATCCATCCGTATCCATATCCATTGGATTAAGCGGGTTAATGGATATCCATTGCATATTTAAGAAATGTTATAATATTTTCCTATATGCAATGAAAACAAAAACGTAATATAACAAATATTAATATAATATGATATAAAAAATTATTTCATCACAATGCGTAATCTTTTATCGAAAAGTGAACACAATTTGTTAAAATTACTTATTAAACATAGATGACGACAAATTTAATTGGTAATCGGTATGTTTATTAAGATAGATATACATGTTTTATTGTGAGTATTCTTAGTAAATTTATTATATGGTTGCAAACAACATATATGTGTAATTGTAAAGGCATTTGTAATAGTTATTGTACATGCATATATCTATATTTATGTATATGTGTATGCATTTCGGGTTTAAATGGATGTATCCATGGGTGAAATTTTTTATCCGCTTCCATATCCATATCCATTTAAGTTCATCCATATCCGTATCCGTATCCATATACATTTAAGATCATCCATATTCGCTTTAAGCGGATCGGATTGGATGGATGTCCATCGGATCGGATGATCATTGCCATCCCTAATCACCATCCATCAACATTGAGCGTTGATATATTAATCACTCAAATTGATAAATTTACCTTACTTGTACATTAAATATTAGTATTGTACAATTATTTAATTTGTAATGTAATACATTTATTATCAATTTAAGTGTCAAGCATATCACCACCCATCAACATTACCATTCGAGTATAAAGTGAGGTAAGATTCTTGATTTTATAGCAAATTACTATTAATTTAATCGTCATTCAAATTGCACTTTAAAATTACTAAAGTGCAATTGGCTTGGCCCTATCAAATTGATCTCTTCAATTAAAAAGTTGTGGATTCAAGTTCAAATGTAAAACATATATACATGTAAAACATATATACATTTGTCAAAATTCATATATAGGTGTGTGAATTTGCTTTTAATGTGACTAAAATTACCAAGAGATTACATATTGCACTTGAAATGTTTATTAATAGAAAGATGGTACTATGGTAGATCAAGTAAATATTCTTATGAGTACAGTAAAGGGATTTAAGAACGAGTCAAAATTTATCTTAAAAAAAAAAGAATTTAACATTACGACGACGTAGCTAACTTTATTCGAGATGGAGAAGTTGAGTGGGTGATTAAGAGCTGATCGTGTGACAAATGCATGAACAATTTGACTTTAAGAGTTCCAAACGTTATACGGAGTATATGATTATATAAGCTAAAACTCTATTGAATATGTTAATTATATAATACGTAATGTGAAGGACTTGGAATGAAAGCATGTGTGATTTTTATTTATAGGATTTCATTAGCTTCTAAAAGATATCCGGTTAATTATGATTACTTTAATAAATGACGATATTCATTTATAATACATGAATGGACCTCGGTGATCAATTATAGAGTGGATCAATTAGTGTTTGAATCGAACAAGGGACGTAAGCAACTATATAGTGTCCACGCCACAAAGGCATGTGTTGTTAGGTGCGAATTCGAGTTAAACAATGTTGATGCTTCTGTCAAGATTTTCACGACCGAAGTTTTTGACTTCGTAGTCGCGAAGTGGGGCTCGCAATAGGAAGAATTGTGTGGTGCTCGCGAAAGTGTCAACAGGAAAACAGGAAAGCTGATATGCTGAGAGTCATGGTCGCAAGCCTAGGAGTCGCGGTCGCAAAAATTGCGCAGACTGGTTGGAATTGGTTTCGACTTAGGACTCTTCGTTGTATCGCGATTCTAATTCGTTTTTTTGCATTATGAATACCCTCAAATGTAACATGCAATGTATACCTACGAATTTTAATAAAAAGAATACTCTTTGGTTGACCGATGATTAAAGTAATCACTTTCATTACATATAACCTCGTTAATTTCTTGTCTTTTTATCGTTTTTGCTAGTTTCTTCGTGTTCATCATATTTTCCATTATTGTCTTGTGGGTTTGATAACTAGAGGGTTATCAAGTCTTGTTAGGGCTCACCTAATCGTTCCTAACAACTGGTATCAGAGTTTAGGCTCACGTGTTTACAGGAACAATGGCGGAAAAGAGTGATGTGAAGATTGATCGGTTTGATGGAACGGACTTTAGCTTTTGGAAGATGCAAACTGAAGACATTCTCTATTAAAAGAAGCTTTAGCAACCCTTAACGGGTGCTAAACTGATATAGATGAGGCAAGACGATTGGTACTTTTTAGATAGGCAAGCCCTAGGGGTTGTTCGACTTTCTCTGGCCCAGAACATTGCTTACAACACTGTGGGTTAAACCACAACTGAGGGTCAAAGGTGGACAGTGTTTAAAGGAGGTCTTATAGTTGCTCATTGGTATAAGAGAGGAATGATAGTGCCTATTTTATTCATGCTTTTTATATATCTTTTATAGGCACTATCGTTGTTATTTTGTGTATATTTTGGTCAATTCCATAAACTTTCTTTACTTGATTATGGTGGGATTTATTTCAAGTATTTGGTAGAAAATATGAGGTTTTTGAGCTAAAAGAATGATTGCAAGATGATGTTCAGATTCTTGTTTACACCCCTTCACCAATTTAGGCATAACTCGGTCGTACGGAATCGGATTGAGGAGAATCAAAAGCCCAAACGTATGTAACTCATATCTCTAGAACTTTAATTTCTGGAGTTTGCTAAGAAACAGGAAAAGCGCCGCTTTCAAGGTGCAAGAGCCGATCCGACGTTGAAAAACACATTTTTTTGACTTGTGAAGTAAGTGGCGCTTGGAGAGGGTAAGAGGCGCTTGTGTGACCCGTCAGACCTGATATCTGCCCGAAATAGCCTGTTTAAACCCACATTTTAACCCTAAATCATATCATTCATACCTTGGCTGTTTGAGAGCCCCAACGGGGCGATTTTGGGGAGTTTTTGAGGGTTTTTCAAGTTGTTTAACACCATCTAATCATCAAGGATCAAGCTACAAACACGGATTCAAGTGAAGATCATTCAAGATTTAGGTTGAATTCTTTGTCTATGAACAATATTTTCTTTTATTATTGTTTTTATTTTATTGATGAGCATGATTGTTGGCTAGTTTGATTTATGTTTGCTTAGACTAAATACTAATATTGTTGGATTACTTTTGTATTGGTTGATTTGATATTGAATGATTTAATGCTTGACTAACATATCCACTTTTGCACTTTTAGTATTGATTCGACTTAATTGGTTTTTGCTTGATTGTATGAATTGAAAACTCAAATAATTAGGTTTAGTAATTTACAAATAGTGACATAAATTGTTCGTCATCCCGACTAGGGAGATGATTTAAGTTCAATTGAGAAATTAGGTAGAAGTGAATTGTATGCGACGATCATTTAGCACAATTAGTGGTGACCGCTACCACATCATAAGTTCAAGTTTTTAAGGTTGCTAATTATTGATTAGTTCAGATCTCTAGACTGCGGCTGTACGACTAGACCTAACTAGGAGACTTCACGCGTAATAGATAATTAACCAGGTCTTAATCTTAAAATCCAACGTACAAGTGAATAGAGTCTAGGTGAACATACTCTTTTTGATTTGGTTGTTTGCTTATGTATTCTTTATTTTTAAAACCACTTCCATTGACATTCCGGTCATTAAACGAAAAACCCCATCCTTTTACTTGTTTATTTGTTTTAGTTTAATAAATTACATTTTAGTTTACATTCTTGAATCGCCATTCATACTGTCCGTGGAACGATACCTGGATTTCACCAAACTATACTATTACCACTATATCAGGGAACCGTGTATATGGTTGAGGAGTTTCTTGGTGGTTTTGTGGTGTTGAAAGTCCTAGCAAGCTAATGTTTTCTAAGATTGTTGAGGGGTTTTGTTTGAGTGGGAATTCAAAGAGAGTTGTAATTAGTGGTGATTCGGGTCGAATTGGGTACACTAGAGTCTTCGTTACTTCGGGTAGATCTTCCCCAATGGCAACTTTGTTGCGATCGACCGAAGAAGATGAACAAGAGACTTTTCTATGAGTCACAGTTAATGACACATTCGTACAATGTGTGTTGGTTCGGGGTGAAAATTCGGGTTTGTTGAAATTTGTGTGCACGTATGTGGTCGGTGTTCCAACGGTGAAAGCAAAGGCGGTAAAGTGGACGATTAAAGGTATGATTGCATTCTCATGCTAGGTTTTAATCGGTAATATCCATGTACTCGTTTTACCTACGGGTTTATTCTTTGTTTGAAAGATAAATCGGGCGGATGAAATTGTATACGGATTGCTTGGGCGATTGAAATGCCCCGTTCATATCGATTATAAACGATTCATAATAGTTGATTACATCGCGAGGTACTTGACCTCTATATGATACATTTTACAAACATTGCATTCGTTTTTAAAAGACAAACTTCCATTTCATCGAAAGTTGACGGCATGCATACCATTTCATAATATATCCAACTATAATTGACTTAATAATAATCTTGATGAACTCGACGACTCGAATGCAACGTATTTTGAAATATGTCATGAATGACTCCAAGTAATATCTCTAATATGAGCAAATGCACAGCGGAAGATTTCTTTCATACCTGAGAATAAACATGCTTTAAAGTGTCAACCAAAAGGTTGGTGAGTTCATAAGTTTATCGTAAACAATAAAATTCATCATTTTGATAGACCACAAGATTCAAATACAGTACACCTATCTCGTGTACGAAACCATTTTTCATAAATCTTAGTAACCGTACACATATCTCGTGTACAAAAATATCATACACATAACCTGTGTATAAAATCATTATCTCGATACATAACATTCACTTTTCATTCATTGCTTGGCTTGGTAACCGACCTTAACATATAATGTGCATCAATAATATCCCCAAAATAGAACATCTCGTCTGTATAATAATAATAAACTTCGAAGTACTAAACACCACGCCCACTAGCTCTTCCGTCTAGTGAACATTCTGGGTGGGGGTGTTAAACCCGGTAGCTACCTTTAGGATTCGCGTGAATTAGGGTCATACCCGATTCTAATTCTTAGGTCACCAAGCAATAATAATCAGGGAAAAATATATTCATCAATTGGTGGCAATTATCATGTCCACATAATTCAATAATAATCCACGGAACTTCTGTCTGCATAATAATTCATTCGAGGAATGTTTTGCTTGTGTCTATCTCGTCAAACATTTATAAAAGCATTTCATGTATTCTCAGTTCAAAATATATTTCAAAAGCATTTAATAAAGCAGTTATAAAAACAGTGCATGTATTCTCAGTTCCAAAAATATAAAGAGTAAAAGGGAGCAAATGAACTCACAATACTGTATTTTGTAGTAAAAATACATATGACGACAATGAACAATGCATGGTTGGTCTCGGATTCACGAACCTATATCATTTGTATATATATTAAGACCTATAATAACAATTAAGCAATTATATATATTAATATTAGTATACTTAATAATTTGTATGTGATATTAATAAATAGATTAGTTATAACTATTTTATATATTTTAGATAAATAATTAATATTTATATATATGATTATATTAAAATATGTTTATCTATCATATGTAATTTAATTAATATTTTATAATAATAACATTTCATTTAAAAACAATATGTAATATTAATATAGATATGATACATGTAAAAATATATTTTTATATAAATATCATTTGTTTGTTAAAATTATAACAATACTAAAATAATGATATTAATAATAATTCATTGTAACTTAATCATTTTCATGATATTATTTGTATATATATTCTTTATGTTTGTAATCATAATAATAATAATAATGTTAATAATTATAATAATAATAATAATATTAATAATAATGTGTTAATGATAATAATAAAAATAATATTATTTAATACTTATAATAATAATAATAATAATAATAATAATAATAATAATAATAATAATAATAATAATAATAATAATAATAATAATAATAATAATAATAATAATGATGATGATGATGATAATATTGACAATAGCAATAATACTACCTTAAGATAATTAATAAGCTTCAAAAATAAAGGAAACTGTCACTGCTCGAAATTGAACCCACGACCTCTCGTTCCACACAAACACTCCCAGACCGTCCGTCTGTCTTTTCATTTCTGGTTAATACTGCAACTTAATTATATATAAACCCGCCTTTTCTGTTCCCTTCCTTCTTCTTCACAAATCAAATTAACATCATCACTCAACGTCACCAGTCATTTTCATTATCGAATTCTTGTATCATCATCATTCTATCACTTCACGATTTTTATCTTTATGACATCTCAATTCGTGATCCGTTCATCATCATTATCGTCCTTGTTTACTGTCTCATCCTCTATCTCCATACTATCGTCATCATCATTCTTAAAGCATCATAATCATCATAAAAAAATTTGAAAATGAAGCAGCAGTGGTTTAATTGATCATCATCATCATTTATCATGCTTGTCACTATCGTCTTCAACTTATAAGATCATCACCACTATATGAATCAAACACCCGCATCATCATCATTATATTTACCATGATACGTAGTCATCTACAACAAATCATAACTACTCGCCTGGCCTCCTTTTCTCTCGGCCCACAATCATGTTCCCAAGCCCAACAAGAAAACTGGATCTCAGCCCATTGATTCAATTAAGTACACGACCCAAAATAGAATTTAGAAGTCTGGTGGCCCAATAGAATATGATTCATGCAACAAAATAAAAAAATAAATTCGGTTTATGAAATAAGAAACGAAATAGTATTTGAAAAAAATGGGGCAGTCACGAAAGAAAAGAAAAAGGTAATCAAGTAACTATCATCCTTTACAGCTCATTACCCTTTTCATCGTTATTTAATAGTGAAAAAACAGAAATGTGTATTCATTAATAAATTACTATTCATCGTCTTCTAAATGGGTTTCGAAGTTTTGGGTTTTTGAACCACAAAAGAAACAGAAATAATTAGCAAGAATAGGGAGCTTCAGCAGTAGCGGTTTCACGATGGATTTTGTACAGAAAGAAAAATAAGCGAAGTAGCAACAGTAGTTAATTAAATATGGTGACGGTTTTTGGTTCGTTTGATCTTCGTGACAGAAATATGGAATGAAGTGTATGGTAGCAGTAGTAAACGGCATCATCTTAGCAGCAACAGTTTAAAATAACCACAGCGATATGGTTTGGATTACGATGTATGTAGTAGTGTTCGACTAGAAAACCGAAAAAGAAAGAAGAAAAAAAAATATAAGAGAGAGATGAGAGAAGAAAAAAAATGGAGGTGATGGTTGTCATGGTTATGATAATTGGTGGTGGTGGTCAATACAGGTTTCATTAAAGAAGATGGTGAAGGGTTTGAAGTGGTGGTGTCGATATGGTTAGTGGGTTCACTAAGATGAGGGTTAAGGGTGATAGGGAGGTGGTGGAAGTGAAGTGTGGTGGTTTTTGTGGTTTTAGGGTGGCAGATTGAGGTGAGGGATTTGGTGGTCGACATGGTGTGGTGATGGTGGTTTGGAAGATGGCCGAGAGTGGAGATGAAGAAAAAGGATGCATGATTGGATTCATATAGAATGTGTCGAGCATATGCATGTGTTATATGTATATGTATATTATAATTATAAGTATATATATAAAGACACATAGATAATAGGTTGAGGTTGTGAAGAGTCAAAAAGTAACACAGTAACACAAATAGAAATGTCAAGTTAATTAAAACTTATGGAGTACAGAATATAACTCTGCCGACAGTTTTAACAAGCGGAGTGTTTCGTACTCTGTTGCTAATCAGTGACGGATAAAAGTCTTTGGAAAAATCTCAAAATTTTAAATTAACTATATTTATTTATTTTGGTCATTATGGTATAAAATTCGATCATTAACTATTAAATAAATATTACATTAATTATTCACTCTTAACCCCAAGTAAAATATAAAAACTTTTAAAATTCAACAAATAGTTCTTAAATATATTTTTAATAAGCCTAAAATTTATAGATCTCATTTTCGTATCATCGTTTATTTTAAAATTACATATGTTTGAATTTAACTTGCTTAAAATCAATCAGAACATTAGACGAGTATTACAATCATTTAATATTTATTTTTAATATACTTTATTTATATATATATATATATAGATATATTTTAAATAAAAATTATTATAATATCCTATTTTTTATTTTATTAATTTTTAATAACAACAACATATACTACTTCAAATTATATTTCGAATTATTATATATATACATACACACATATCTATTTACAATTAATTATTCGTGAATCGTCGAGACTGGCCGAGGTTCAATTGAACATATGAAACAGTTTAAAATTTTTGAGACTCAACATTACAGACTTTGCTTATCGTGTCGAGATCATATGAAATTAAGTTTAAATTTGGTCGAAAATTTCCGGGTCGTCACAGTACTTACCCGTTAAAGAAATTTCGTCCCGAAATTTGATTGGGATGGTCATGGTTGACATTAAGTATGTTTTCATGTCTCATATGAGCTGGAATTTAGAGTTTTATCATCAGTGTGTGATATGGGTAAAATAATTTGATTTCGTGAAGAGTACGAGTGAAGTTATCACAAAAGAGTGAAATGAATAAATGCAGGTTCGTCTTAACCAGTAACGTAGTCACGGTTGATTTTAGAAAATAAAGTACATCTTGACTTTTGACGTTGTCTTGGTTGAATTCCGGAATTCAAGGAATTTAGAGAAAATCTTAGTAATAAGATTTGGTTCTTCGGTAATCAAGGAAGTTAAGATCTCTTTAATTTAATACGATGATTTGTCTCGATTGCTGTAACGACCCTGGATTTTCCAACGTTTATTTGTTAATAATTGTTATTATTAATACGTGTGATAAAACGAATGTATGTTATTACATTTACATGTTGCCATGATTGCCCGAACTTGACTTTAATTGCCCGAAACGTCTTTGTGACACCCGAAACTTTCACGAATAATATTTTTAGATATTATTTGCATTCATGATTAAGTTTATTAATTATTTTAATTAACTAAAGTTGTTAGTTAGTTACTTGGGCTTTTAATTGGATTAACTTGTTAATTGCATACATACTTGGGCTTTTAATTGAACTTGGGCCTTTACTAGTGTTATTGGACTTTAGAAGCCCACCCTACATCTTTTATGGACTTATTAGCCCAACACTACTTGTAAGTATCATTTTAGATGGTAACTAGTTAGTTAACTTGCATGGAATCTAGTTAACATGTAATCCCCATAAACAACCATCTAGTAACCACCTTTAAGGACAAATTCATGCTTGAAACCAATAAACAATTGCCTTCCCCTTTGTGGCTGCTAAAACCGTGGCCTTTAGGCCATTAGATGGAGCATTTTGGTTTCATTTTTCATTACTACTTGCTCACTTGTTTACTCTCTCAAAAACACACACTTACTTGCTTCATCTTTTCTCTCTTTTTTTCTCTCTTTCTTGTAAGTATATTGAACAAAACTTCTTCTCTTTTTCTCTTATCTAAACCGAATTCTATACACACATATCATCATCATTCTTTTGTTGTTGTTACTTATCTTTGGTTATTATTTACTTACTTGTTCTTTGATTAATTATTTCTTACAAGTTACAAGATCAAACTTACTAGTTTGATTCTTCATTTATCTTGTATTTACAAGAACACTCAAGAACACAAAGTTTCTAGCTTATGTTCTTCATTTATTGTTTCAAAAGTTTGTAAGTTCATAGTTGTTAAACTCATACTTGTAAGTCAAGTTAGTAAACTTTAAAGTTTACTTTCTTAAAGATCAAACTTTGGTTTGAATCTTTAAAGTATGAATAAACCATGAACTAATTACTTGTTTACTTAGTTTATTTCTTCATATTATACACTTTAATTTCTTGTTTGTTGGTTGTTATTGGTCAAGTGTTACTAGTTAACCTTGATCTCATTAATCTTGAACTTAAAGTTAACTTTAAAAATTCAAGAACATGTAAATAAAACTTTTTAATTATAACTTTGTACACTTATGTTAGATCTAGACTTTTGAGTCTTGGATCTTCAAGATCAAACTAAAGAACTATGTTCTACAACTCAAGATCTTGATTTCATAAGTTTACTTCAAGTTTGTAACTTGTTTTTACTTTTAAAGTTCATGTAAGTGTTAGATCTAAGACCTTGATGTAACTTTGGTTCATCAACTTCATGCAACCCTTAAGTGAGTTGATCTACATGTCTTAGACTCACACTTGTGTCATAATTGTCAAAACTTAGTTAATATTACTTTTATAGTTCATGTATGTGCTAAATCTAAGACTTTGATGAAACTTTGGTTCATCAAAACACTTGCAACACTTAAGTGAGTTGTGCTTCATGTCTTAGACTTGCACTTGGGTTATGATGGTCAAATCTTGGTCAAGATGATGCAAACACATCAACGAGTTGTACACTTGAAGCTATACGCATCAAGGATGAGAACCGTGATAAGCATCAAGCATCAAACTCACCGGAACCCATTATTTTACTGCTTTCTGTCTTCTACCTACTGTTTTCTGGTTTCTGTAACAGACCAGTAGACCTGGGCTGTTGTGGTAATGATTTTCAAATAGATCTGTTCGAGTAGATAACTTTTCATATAGGACTCGTCTTAATCCGAGTTACGGTTTAGGATTTATGGCCCTCAGATCGTCACTATGTCCATTTAACGTTGTGCAGAAAATTCTGACCTACTCGCACTTAGACCGTCGCCACGGTCAAACGAAGACGAGTTTGCTTCTGTAAATTTTACCACACTTAAAGGACTCATATATGGAGCCATGGCCACTGGTATCACCTTAATTCAGTAAGGGTAGAGGCCGTGGTGACTGACTGAAGTCAGCCTTTGTTTTAAACTACTTTCATGAACGAAACTTACTTTACGCCTTTTGTTTGATGATGAATGATGATGACCCTTAAGACCTTATTTACATACTTTTAAACCTATTAAGACGATTTACTAACTTAGTACTATTTGACTTAGGTTGAGGACTTTCGGACCGATTACTTGCACACCTTTTCCCGACTCGACTTTTACCGCTACATTATCATTGTGAGTTATAGCATTCCCTTTTTACTTTAACTTATTTTGGGAACTGAGAATACATGCGGATTTTATGTTTTACATACTAGGCACGAGTACTTAAACTTATATATGTGTCGGTTATACAACAGCATAAACATTCCCTTTAGCTCGGTAACGTTTAATCATTGGTTTTTGAACCGTGAACGCGAATCTTAGATATGGATCCATAGGGTTTGACATCCCCACTCGGGCTAGTAGCGCTAGCATTTAACGAGTGTTTAATACTTCGTAGACATACGCACTTGCCAAGTGTACTTTCAGGGGGTATAAACGTTAAGTTAGTTATCAAGTGCCCACGGTTAACATATACTTTATCATACTATTTTGAAACGCTCTTTGTAGCACTGAAATCTCGTGGCCTACCTTACATACTGTTATACTTAAACTATAGCTCACCAACCTTTGTGTTGACGTTTTTAAGCATGTTTTTCTCAGGTGCTTGAGGTTAGCTTCCGCTGTGTACTAGTCGTGCTGTAGACACCCGCTGCTTAGAGATGTCATCGCATGAACTACTTTACCTTGCATTCAAACTTTAGTACTTTTGAACTATGACTTGTAACGACCATTGTGGTCACATATACTTATTATTTGCTTCTACTTAGTGAAGCATGCTTTTGGATTGTAAAACATTCGATGTTGGTTTAGACATCACTTTATTTATGAATGTAAACTCTTTTTGAAAATGCATATAGTACTTAACCTTGTAATGATCCTGTTGTTGATGATTCGTACACGATGGTTTTGTACGGGGCATCACATTTGGTATCAGAGCATTGGTTGTAGGGAATTAGGTTGCATTAGTGAGTCTAAGACCGACCCGAGTAGGATTCACTAATAGGACTAATCTACAACTTGCTAGTTTACTTGTTTCCACTGAACTTACTGCATGCTGCTGCTTGCTTTTACTGCTATATGCCGTATGCTATTACATGATTTCACTACTGTCTGATATCACTTGTTTTCGATTGCATGCTACTTCTGTACGATTCGTTATTATTGCCATGCTACTTATTGTGATACATGATTTAAACTGTTGGCCTAATATGTGCTTGCTTTATGACTTACTGACATGGAAAATTTATTTTTCCATGTTCAGATGTCGCATGTACCACCTGCTATCATTTTGAGCAGTTTAGACTCGTCAGCCACCCCACCTGCTGCTGCTGCCGACACAACGATCCCGATACGCACGAGTGACCCCGGCGCTTCATCTTTCGGGACTAGCAGCCAGCCGCCTGCACCAGTGGCTACTATTGACGGACACGTGGACCCTACGGAGATTCCAGCTCCGTCTGCTCCCGGACCCTCGGAGTCACAGCCCCACATTGGTGGTGTTGTGATCCCCGCGGAGTTCGGGGAAGGGCCATTCCGTAACCATATGCGCATGCCGTGCTGACGCGCTCCAGATGGACGTTTAGTACCGATTCCGCCAGGCCAATACAGACAGATAATGGCCGCTCATGGACGACCAGTTCAGCCACCCGTGTCACCACCACATGATTCTGATGATCCTTCATCCGATGACTCCTCTACAGATGACTCCTGTGACTCCGACGAAGAGAACCTTGATGACGTACCTATACAGGCACCCTCCACCCCGCCGAAGAAGCGGTACCGTCCTGATGGCACCGTCATTCCAGGGGTGAATGGAGGTCGTGCTTTCACTGACGCTTTTGGTCGGCGTCGGAGGGTTACTGCCCATAAGCGGCTTGTGCCGTACCCTGCCGACCCACTCATACGTAAGGCACCTCGTTACGTGCTGACTATTTCTGGAGCCGGGACATCTGCACCCCATTTTGTGCGGTCTGCACCACCGACCCCACCTGCACCGTGTAGTGACCCGAACTTTTCCAGGTTTATATATATTAATTGAGATTGATATTTACATGATTAAATGTTTCCAACATGTTAAGCAATCAAACTTGTTAAGACTTGATTAATTGAAATAGGTTTCATATAGACAATTGACCACCCAAGTTGACCGGTGATTCACGAACGTTAAAACTTGTAAAAACTATATGATAACATATATATGGTTATATATATAGTTAACATGATATTATGATAAGTAAACATATCATTAAGTATATTAACAATGAACTACATATGTAAAAACAAGACTACTAACTTAATGGTTTTGAAACGAGACATATATGTAACGATTATCGTTGTAACAACATTTAATGTATATATATCATATTAAGAGATATTCGTACATCATAATATCATGATAATATAATAATTTAAAATCTCTTTTGATACTATAAACATTGGGTTAACAACATTTAACAAGATCGTTAACCTAAAGGTTTCAAAACAACATTTACATGTAACGACTAACGATGACTTAACGACTCAGTTAAAATGTATATACATGTAGTGTTTTAATATGTATTCATACACTTTTGAAATACTTCAAGACACTTATCAAAATACTTCTACTTAACAAAAATGCTTACAATTACATCCTCGTTCAGTTTCATCAACAATTCTACTCGTATGCACCCGTATTCGTACTCGTACAATACACAGCTTTTAGATGTATGTACTATTGGTATATACACTCCAATGATCAGCTCTTAGCAGCCCATGTGAGTCACCTAACACATGTGGGAACCATCATTTGGCAACTAGCATGAAATATCTCATAAAATTACAAAAATATGAGTAATCATTCATGACTTATTTACATGAAAACAAAATTACATATCCTTTATATCTAATCCATACACCAACGACCAAAAACACCTACAAACACTTTCATTCTTCAATTTTCTTCATCTAATTGATCTCTCTCAAGTTCTATCTTCAAGTTCTAAGTGTTCTTCATAAATTCCAAAAGTTCTAGTTTCATAAAATCAAGAATAATTTCAAGTTTGCTAGCTCACTTCCAATCTTGTAAGGTGATCATCCAACCTCAAGAAATCTTTGTTTCTTACAGTAGGTTATCATTCTAATACAAGGTAATAATCATATTCAAACTTTGGTTCAATTTCTATAACTATAACAATCTTATTTCAAGTGATGATCTTACTTGAACTTGTTTTCGTGTCATGATTCTGCTTCAAGAACTTCGAGCCATCCAAGGATCCATTGAAGCTAGATCCATTTTTCTCTTTTCCAGTAGGTTTATCCAAGGAACTTAAGGTAGTAATGATGTTCATAACATCATTCGATTCATACATATAAAGCTATCTTATTCGAAGGTTTAAACTTGTAATCACTAGAACATAGTTTAGTTAATTCTAAACTTGTTCGCAAACAAAAGTTAATCCTTCTAACTTGACTTTTAAAATCAACTAAACACATGTTCTATATCTATATGATATGCTAACTTAATGATTTAAAACCTGGAAACACGAAAAACACCGTAAAACCGGATTTACGCCGCCGTAGTAACACCGCGGGCTGTTTTGGGTTAGTTAATTAAAAACTATGATAAACTTTGATTTAAAAGTTGTTATTCTGAGAAAATGATTTTTATTATGAACATGAAACTATATCCAAAAATTATGGTTAAACTCAAAGTGGAAGTATGTTTTCTAAAATGGTCATCTAGACGTCGTTCTTTCGACTGAAATGACTACCTTTACAAAAACGACTTGTAACTTATTTTTCCGACTATAAACCTATAATTTTCTGTTTAGATTCATAAAATAGAGTTCAATATGAAACCATAGCAATTCGATTCACTCAAAACGGATTTAAAATGAAGAAGTTATGGGTAAAACAAGATTGGATAATTTTTCTCATTTTAGCTACGTGAAAATTGGTAACAAATCTATTCCAACCATAACTTAATCAACTTGTATTGTATATTATGTAATCTTGAGATACCATAGATACGTATACAATGTTTCGACCTATCATGTCGACACATCTATATATATTTCGGAACAACCATAGACACTCTATATGTGAATGTTGGAGTTAGCTATACAGGGTTGAGGTTGATTCCAAAATATATATAGTTTGAGTTGTGATCAATACTGAGATACGTATACACTGGGTCGTGGATTGATTCAAGATAATATTTATCGATTTATTTCTGTACATCTAACTGTGGACAACTAGTTGTAGGTTACTAACGAGGACAGCTGACTTAATAAACGTAAAACATCAAAATATATTAAAAGTGTTGTAAATATATTTTGAACATACTTTGATATATATGTATATATTGTTATAGGTTCGTGAATCAACCAGTGGCCAAGTCTTACTTCCCAACGAAGTAAAAAAAAAAAACTGTGAAAGTGAGTTATAGTCCCACTTTTAAAATCTAATATTTTTGGGATGAGAATACATGCAGGTTTTATAAATGATTTACAAAATAGACACAAGTACGTGAAACTACATTCTATGGTTGAATTATCGAAATCGAATATGCCCCTTTTTATTAAGTCTGGTAATCTAAGAATTAGGGAACAGACACCCTAATTGACGCGAATCCTAAAGATAGATCTATTGGGCCTAACAAACCCCATCCAAAGTACCGGATGCTTTAGTACTTCGAAATTTATATCATATCCGAAAGGTGTCCCGGAATGATGGGGATATTCTTATATATGCATCTTGTTAATGTCGGTTACCAGGTATTCACCATATGAATGATTTTTATCTCTATGTATGGGATGTGTATTGAAATATGAAATCTTGTGGTCTATTATTATGATTTGATATATATAGGTTAAACCTATAACTCACCAACATTTTTGTTGACGTTTTAAGCATGTTTATTCTCAGGTGATTATTAAGAGCTTCCGCTGTCGCATACTTAAATAAGGACAAGATTTGGAGTCCATGCTTGTATGATATTGTGTAAAAACTGCATTCAAGAAACTTATTTTGTTGTAACATATTTGTATTGTAAACCATTATGTAATGGTCGTATGTAAACAGGATATTTTAGATTATCATTATTTGATAATCTACGTAAAGCTTTTTAAACCTTTATTGATGAAATAAAGGTTATGGTTTGTTTTAAAATGAATGCAGTCTTTGAAAAACGTCTCATATAGAGGTCAAAACCTCGCAACGAAATCAATTAATATGGAACGTTTTAAATCAATAAGAACGGGACATTTCAGTTGGTATCAGAGCGTTGGTCTTAGAGAATCAGAATTTTGCATTAGTGTGTCTTATCGAGTTTGTTAGGATGCATTAGTGAGTCTGGACTTCGACCGTGTTTACTTGAAAAATGATTGCTTAACAAATTTTGTTGGAAACTATATATTTTTAACATGTGAATATTATGTGATATATTAATCTCTTAACGCGTTTGATATTATGTGATAGATGTCTACCTCTAGAACAAGTCCCATTGACTCACCTAATAATAATGAAGAGTCAAATGTAAATTGGAATGATTCGTGGACTGATTCACAAGTTCCCGAAGAGGAACCGGAAGAAGAGTCAGAACCGGAAGAAGAATCGGAACCGGAAGAAGTATCGGAACCGGATGAAGAAATAGAACAGGTGGGGGAAATAATAAAACGATTAAGTAAAAGAAAATCCTCAACCAACCGACCAAGGTTAATTATGGTCAATGGTGTTTCCGCCAAGGAAGCAAAATATTGGGAGGATTACCAATTCTCCGATGAATCGGATTCTGACGAGAATTCCGATGATGTTATAGAAATTACCCCAACTGAATTTAAAAAGGCAAAAGAAAATAATAAGGGAAAGGGCATAAAAATAGAGAAATCTAATTCCAACCCCTATGAACTTTATATGTATCGTCAACCTCCGAAGTCCTTAAGTTGTAACAATGACCCGGGAACCTCTAAACCACCAGGTTTTTCTAAACCAATGTGGATAACGACGGCTCGTATTAGGGGAACATCATATATCCCTAGAAATTTGGCAAAACGAACCAAAACCGAAGAAGAAGAAACAAGCGAGTCGGAATAAGATAGTTGTATTCGTGTGGTGTAATATATGTAATATAGTGTGCTTATGCTTTATGATATATGTAAAAATTGCTTGTACTAATAAGTATTTTTTTTTATGAATCTAACTCTTGTCTATTTTACAGTATAAAACACAAAATGGATAGACAACCCAATATTTTAAGAGACCTACCCGGAGACATGATTGATGAAATCTTGTCTAGAGTTGGTCAGAATTCTTCGGCACAACTATTTAAGGCGAGATCAGTTTGTAAGACATTCGAAGAACGTTCCAAGAATGCCTTGGTTTATAAAAGGCTTTCGTTCGAAAGATGGGGTATATCACATTGGGAAATCCATAAGTTACGATGTGTTTACTTTGACGCATATATTGCGGGGAACCCAAATGCTATTTTACGTAATGGGTTAAGAAATTATTTTGACTCAATATATCCGAATATTGGACTTCGTGATTTAGAAAAAGCGGCTAACATGCAACATAAAGAAGCATGTTATGCTTACGGATTAGTAATGTTCGCTTCTCACCAAAGTGAGAACAAGAACATCGGCCTACAACTATTAAACAAAACGTTCCCACAAGTGACGGAGTCGGTAATTGGGGTAAGAAATGAGGTTTTTAGATTGTTACGGGACTGTTGGACATTACGTAACCCTCGTCCCTTTGATGACGTTACAACACGCTGACTTATCAACGGCCATAACTGTAGTGACCCGAACTTTTCCATGTTTATATATATATTAATTGAGATTGATGTTTACATGATTAAATGTTTCCAACATGTTAAGCAATCAAACTTGTTAAGACTTGATTAATTGAAATAGGTTTCATATAGACAATTGACCACCCAAGTTGACCGGTGATTCACGAACGTTAAAACTTGTAAAAAAACTATATGATGACATATATATGGTTATATATATAGTTAACATGATATTATGATAAGTAAACATATCATTAATTATATTAACAATGAACTACATATGTAAAAACAAGACTACTAACTTAATGATTTTGAAACGAGACATATATGTAACGTTTATCGTTGTAACGACATTTAATGTATATATATCATATTAAGAGATATTCGTACATCATAATATCATGATAATATAATAATTTAAAATCTCTTTTGATATTATAAACATTGGGTTAACAACATTTAACAAGATCGTTAACCTAAAGGTTTCAAAACAACACTTACATGTAACGACTAACGATGACTTAACGACTCAGTTAAAATGTATATACATGTAGTGTTTTAATATGTATTTATACACTTTTGAAAGACTTTAATACACTTATCAAAATACTTCTACTTAACAAAAATGCTTACAATTACATTCTCGTTCAGTTTCATCAACAATTCTACTCGTATGCACCCGTATTCGTACTCGTACAATACACAGCTTTTAGATGTATGTACTATTGGTATATACACTCCAATGATCAGCTCTTAGCAGCCCATGTGAGTCACCTAACACATGTGGGAACCATCATTTGGCAACTAGCATGAAATATCTCATAAGATTACAAAAATATGAGTAATCATTCATGACTTATTTACATGAAAACAAAATTACATATCCTTTATATCTAATCCATACACCAACGACCAAAAACACCTACAAACACTTTCATTCTTCAATTTTCTTCATCTAATTGAACTCTCTCAAGTTCTATCTTCAAGTTCTAAGTGTTCTTCATAAATTCCAAAAGTTCTAGTTTCATAAAATCAAGAATACTTTCAAGTTTGCTAGCTCACTTCCAATCTTGTAAGGTGATCATCCAACCTCAAGAAATCTTTGTTTCTTACAGTAGGTTATCATTCTAATACAAGGTAATAATCATATTCAAACTTTGGTTCAATTTCTATAACTATAACAATCTTATTTCAAGTGATGATCTTACTTGAACTTGTTTTCGTGTCATGATTTTGCTTCAAGAACTTTGAGCCATCCAAGGATCCATTGAAGCTAGATCCATTTTTCTCTTTTCCAGTAGGTTCATCCAAGGAACTTAAGGTAGTAATGATGTTCATAACATCATTCGATTCATACATATAAAGCTATCTTATTCGAAGGTTTAAACTTGTAATCACTAGAACATAGTTTAGTTAATTCTAAACTTGTTCGCAAACAAAAGTTAATCCTTCTAACTTGACTTTTAAAATCAACTAAACACATGTTCTATATCTATATGATATGCTAACTTAATGATTTAAAACCTGGAAACACGAAAAACACCGTAAAACCGGATTTACGCCGTCGTAGTAACACCGCGGGCTGTTTTGGGTTAGTTAATTAAAAACTATGATAAACTTTGATTTAAAAGTTGTTATTCTGAGAAAATGATTTTTATTATGAACATGAAACTATATCCAAAAATTATGGTTAAACTCAAAGTGGAAGTATGTTTTCTAAAATGGTCATCTAGACGTCGTTCTTTCGACTGAAATGACTACCTTTACAAAAACGACTTGTAACTTATTTTTCCGACTAGAAATCTATACTTTTTTTGTTTATATTCATAAAATAGAGTTCAATATGAAACCATAGCAATTTGATTCACTCAAAACGGATTTAAAATGAAGAAGTTATGGGTAAAACAAGATTGGATAATTTTTCTCATTTTAGCTACGTGAAAATTGGTAACAAATCTATTCCAACCATAACTTAATCAACTTGTATTATATATTATGTAATCTTGAGATACCATAGACACGTATACAATGTTTCGACCTATCATGTCGACACATCTATATATATTTCGGAACAACCATAGACACTCTATATGTGAATGTTGGAGTTAGCTATACAGGGTTGAGGTTGATTCCAAAATATATATAGTTTGAGTTGTGATCAATACTGAGATACGTATACACTGGGTCGTGGATTGATTCAAGATAATATTTATCGATTTATTTCTGTACATCTAACTGTGGACAACTAGTTGTAGGTTACTAACGAGGACAGCTGACTTAATAAACTTAAAACATCAAAATATATTAAAAGTGTTGTAAATATATTTTGAACATACTTTGATATATATGTATATATTGTTATAGGTTCGTGAATCAACCAGTGGCCAAGTCTTACTTCCCGACGAAGTAAAAATCTGTGAAAGTGAGTTATAGTCCCACTTTTAAAATCTAATATTTTTGGGATGAGAATACATGCAGGTTTTATAAATGATTTACAAAATAGACACAAGTACGTGAAACTACATTCTATGGTTGAATTATCGAAATCGAATATGCCCCTTTTTATTAAGTCTGGTAATCTAAGAATTAGGGAACAGACACCCTAATTGACGCGAATCCTAAAGATAGATCTATTGGGCCTAACAAACCCCATCCAAAGTACCGGATGCTTTAGTACTTCGAAATTTATATCATATCCGAAGGGTGTCCCGGAATGATGGGGATATTCTTATATATGCATCTTGTTATTGTCGGTTACCAGGTGTTCACCATATGAATGATTTTTATCTCTATGTATGGGATGTGTATTGAAATATGAAATCTTGTGGTCTATTGTTACGATTTGATATATATAGGTTAAACCTATAACTCACCAACATTTTTGTTGACGTTTTAAGCATGTTTATTCTCAGGTGATTATTAAGAGCTTCCGCTGTCGCATACTTAAATAAGGACAAGATTTGGAGTCCATTCTTGTATGATATTGTGTAAAAACTGCATTCAAGAAACTTATTTTGTTGTAACATATTTGTATTGTAAACCATTATGTAATGGTCGTGTGTAAACAGGATATTTTAGATTATCATTATTTGATAATCTACGTAAAGCTTTTTAAACCTTTATTGATGAAATAAAGGTTATGGTTTGTTTAAAAATGAATGTAGTCTTTGAAAAACGTCTCATATAGAGGTCAAAACCTCGCAACGAAATCAATTAATATGGAACGTTTTTAATCAATAAGAACGGGACATTTCAGTTGGTATCCGAGCGTTGGTCTTAGAGAACCAGAAAATTTGCATTAGTGTGTCTTATCGAGTTTGTTAGGATGCATTAGTGAGTCTGGACTTCGACCGTGTTTTCTTTAAAAATGATTGCTTAACATTTTTGTTGGAAACTATATATTTTTAACATATGAATATTATGTGATATATTAATCTCTTAACGTGTTTGATATTATGTGATAGATGTCTACCTCTAGAACAAGTCCCATTGACTCACCTAATAATAATGAAGAGTCAAATGTAAATTGGAATGATTTGTGGACTGATTCACAAGTTCCCGAAGAGGAACCGGAAGGAGAGTCGGAACCGGAAGAAGAATCGGAACCGGAAGAAGAATCGGAACCGGATGAAGAAATAGAACCGGTGGGGGAAATAATAAAACGGTTAAGTAAAAGAAAATCCTCAACCAACCGACCAAAGTTAATTATGGTCAATGGTGTTTCCGCCAAGGAAGCAAAATATTGGGAGGATTACCAATTCTCCGATGAATCGGATTTCGACGAGAATTCCGATGACGTTATAGAAATTACCCCAACTGAATTTAAAAAGGCAAAAGAAAATAATAAGGGAAAGGGCATAAAAATAGAGAAATCTAATTCCAACCCCGATGAACTTTATATGTATCGTCAACCCCCGAAGTCCTTAAGTTGTAACAATGACCCGGGAACCTCTAAACCACCAGGTTTTTCTAAACCAATGTGGACAACGATGGCTCGTATTAGGGGAACATCATATATCCCTAGAAACTTGGCAAAACGAACCAAAACCGAAGAAGAAGAAACGAGCGAGTCGGAATAAGATAGTTGTATTCGTGTGGTGTAATATATGGAATATAGTGTTCTTATGCTTTATGATATATGTAAAAATTGCTTGTATTAATAAGTATTTTTTTTATGAATCTAACTCTTGTCTATTTTACAGTTTAAAAACACAAAATGGATAGACAACCCAATATTTTAAGAGACCTACCCGGAGACATGATTGATGAAATCTTGTCTAGAGTCGGCCAGAATTCTTCGGCACAACTATTTAAGGCGAGATCAGTTTGTAAGACATTCGAAGAACGTTCCAAGAATGTCTTGGTTTATAAGAGACTTTCGTTTGAAAGATGGGGGATATCACATTGGGAAACCCATAAGTTACGATGTGTTTACTTTGACGCATATATTGCGGGGAACCCAAATGCTATTTTACGCAACGGGTTAAGAAATTATTTTGACTCAATATATCCGAATATTGGACTTCGTGATTTAGAAAAAGCGGCTAACATGCAACATAAAGAAGCATGTTATGCTTACGGATTAGTAATGTTCGCTTCTCACCAAAGTGAGAACAAGAACATCGGGCTACAACTATTAAACAAAACGTTTCCACAAGTGACGGAGTCGGTAATTGGGGTAAGAAATGAGGTTTTTAGATTATTACGGGACTGTTGGACATTACGTAACCCTCGTCCCTTTGATGACGTTACAACACGCTGTCTTATCAACGGCCATAACGGTTATGTTGCACAAGACCAAGGATGGGAAGTAGTCCTAGTAAAACCAGAATGCATGACTTGTTTCTGGACGTATGAATTACGTGTCTTTATTGCCTTTGCCGAACGACTTGTGTACTAGCTAGAATTGTCTTCACAACTATCTTGTATCAAAGTTATTGTGTGCTATATTTCATGCTTTATGTAAAATAAGAGGTATTGTAAGTTTGTAAAATATTGTATAAAAGTTTGAACGCGAAATATTATTACAATCAGTTTTTCATATAGAATTGTAGTAGTTGAATCGTATATTAGCTACTAAGTATGAACTTAACGGGTAGGTACTACCCGAATTTAAACTTATAAAACGCTAATATGAAGAAAAAGCTTTTATAAATAAGTTCATATTATGCTACAAAATACTATTAACTACTCTTAATATTCTGTATGATTAACTTGTTCCATTTAACTATTTTGAAGGAAATGGCACCGACTACTCGACACACCGTGAATATGAATGAAGAGGAATTCCGTACTTTTCTAGCTTCAAACATAGCCGCAGTACAGGCTGCGCTACATACCAACAATAACCTTGGATCTAGCAGTACAGGAAATCGTGTAGGATGCACCTACAAAGAATTCACTGCCTGCAAACCTTTGGAATTTGATGGAACCGAAGGACCGATCGGATTGAAACGGTGGACCGAGAAGGTTGAATCGGTGTTTGCCATAAGTAAGTGTACTGAAGAGGACAAAGTGAAGTACGCTACGCATACCTTCACAGGTTCTGCGTTAACATGGTGGAATACCTATCTAGAGCAAGTGGGACAAGATGATGCGTACGCACTACCGTGGTCAGCATTCAAGCACTTGATGAACGAGAAGTACCGTCCCAGAACCGAGGTCAATAAGCTCAAGACAGAACTTAGAGGGTTACGAACCCAAGGATTTGATATTACCACGTACGAAAGACGATTCACAGAATTGTGCCTATTGTGTCCGGGAGCATTCGAAGATGAGGAAGAGAAGATCGACGCGTTTGTGAAAGGATTACCGGAAAGAATCCAAGAAGATATAAGTTCACACGAGCCCGCCTCCATACAACAGGCATGTAGAATGGCTCACAAACTAGTGAACCAGATTGAAGAAAGAATTAAAGAACAGACTGCTGAAGAGGCCAATGTGAAGCAAGTCAAAAGAAAGTGGGAGGAAAACGGTGATAAGAATCACCAATACAACAACAACAGCAATTACAACAATAATCGCAACAATTATCCCAACAATCGCAACATCAATCGCAACTACAACAAACGGCCCAACAACAACAACAACAACAACAACAACAACAGCAACTACAACAATCATCCCAACAACAATAATAACCGCAACAACAGCAACAATCAGAAGCAACTATGCCAAAGGTGTGAAAAGAATCACTCGGGGTTCTGCAACAAATTTTGCAACAAGTGTAAAAGAAATGGTCATAGCGCGGCGAAGTGTGAGGTCTACGGACCAGGGGTTAATAGAACGAAAGGAACAAATGGTGTCGGAACGAGTAATGGCGGAGCAAGTAGTGTCGGAGCAAGTTATGCCAATGTAGTTTGTTATAAATGTGGAAAACCAGGCCACATTATTAGAAATTGCCCGAACCAGGAAAACACGAATGGACAAGGCCGTGGAAGAGTTTTCAATATTAATGCGGTAGAGGCACAGGAAGACCCGGAGCTTGTTACGGGTACATTTCTTATTGACAATAAATCTGCTTACGTTTTATTTGATTCGGGTGCGGATAGAAGCTATATGAGTAGAGATTTTTGTGCTAAATTAAGTTGTCCATTGACGCCTTTGGATAGTAAATTTTTACTCGAATTAGCAAATGGTAAATTAATTTCAGCAGATAATATATGTCGGAATCGAGAAATTAAACTGGTTAGCGAAACATTTAAGATTGATTTGATACCAGTAGAGTTAGGGAGTTTTGATGTGATAATCGGTATGGACTGGTTGAAAGAAGTGAAAGCGGAGATCGTTTGTTACAAAAATGCAATTCGCATTATACGAGAAAAAGGAAAACCCTTAATGGTGTACGGAAAAAAGGGCAACACGAAGCTACATCTTATTAGTAATTTGAAGGCACAAAAACTAATAAGAAAAGGTTGCTATGCTGTTCTAGCACACGTCGAGAAAGTACAAACTGAAGAAAAGAGCATCAATGATGTTCCCATTGCAAAAGAATTTCCCGATGTATTTCCGAAAGAATTACCGGGATTACCCCCACATCGATCCGTTGAATTTCAAATAGATCTTGTACCAGGAGCTGCACCAATAGCTCGTGCTCCTTACAGACTCGCACCCAGCGAGATGAAAGAACTGCAAAGCCAATTACAAGAACTTTTAGAGCGTGGTTTCATTCGACCAAGCACATCACCGTGGGGAGCTCCTGTTTTGTTTGTCAAGAAGAAAGATGGTACATTCAGGTTGTGTATCGACTACCGAGAGTTGAACAAACTTACCATCAAGAACCGCTACCCACTACCGAGAATCGACGACTTATTTGATCAACTACAAGGCTCGTCTGTTTATTCAAAGATTGACTTACGTTCCGGGTATCATCAAATGCGGGTGAAAGAAGATGATATTCCAAAGACTGCTTTCAGAACACGTTACGGTCATTACGAGTTTATGGTCATGCCGTTTGGTTTAACTAATGCACCAGCTGTGTTCATGGACCTTATGAACCGAGTGTGTGGACCATACCTTGACAAGTTTGTCATTGTTTTCATTGATGACATACTTATTTACTCAAAGAATGACCAAGAACACGGTGAACATTTGAGAAAGGTGTTAGAAGTATTGAGGAAGGAAGAATTGTACGCTAAGTTTTCAAAGTGTGCATTTTGGTTGGAAGAAGTTCAATTCCTCGGTCACATAGTGAACAAAGAAGGTATTAAGGTGGATCCGGCAAAGATAGAAACTGTTGAAAAGTGGGAAACCCCGAAAACTCCGAAACACATACGCCAGTTTTTAGGACTAGCTGGTTACTACAGAAGGTTCATCCAAGACTTTTCCAGAATAGCAAAACCCTTGACTGCATTAACGCATAAAGGGAAGAAATTTGAATGGAATGATGAACAAGAGAAAGCGTTTCAGTTATTGAAGAAAAAGCTAACTACGGCACCTATATTGTCATTGCCTGAAGGGAATGATGATTTTGTGATTTATTGTGACGCATCAAAGCAAGGTCTCGGTTGTGTATTAATGCAACGAACGAAGGTGATTGCTTATGCGTCTAGACAATTGAAGATTCACGAACAAAATTATACGACGCATGATTTGGAATTAGGCGCGGTTGTTTTTGCATTAAAGACTTGGAGGCACTACTTATATGGGGTCAAAAGTATTATATATACCAACCACAAAAGTCTTCAACACATATTTAATCAGAAACAACTGAATATGAGGCAGCGTAGGTGGATTGAATTATTGAATGATTACGATTTTGAGATTCGTTACCACCCGGGGAAGGCAAATGTGGTAGCCGATGCTTTGAGCAGGAAGGATAGAGAACCCATTCGAGTAAAATCTATGAATATAATGATTCATAATAACATTACTACTCAAATAAAGGAGGCGCAACAAGGAGTTTTAAAAGAGGGAAATTTAAAGGATGAAATACCCAAAGGATCGGAGAAGCATCTTAATATTCGGGAAGACGGAACCCGGTATAGGGCTGAAAGGATTTGGGTACCAAAATTTGGAGATATGAGAGAAATGGTACTTAGAGAAGCTCATAAAACCAGATACTCAATACATCCTGGAACGGGGAAGATGTACAAGGATCTCAAGAAACATTTTTGGTGGCCGGGTATGAAAGCCGATGTTGCTAAATACGTAGGAGAATGTTTGACGTGTTCTAAGGTCAAAGCTGAGCATCAGAAACCATCAGGTCTACTTCAACAACCCGAAATCCCGGAATGGAAATGGGAAAACATTACCATGGATTTCATCACTAAATTGCCAAGGACTGCAAGTGGTTTTGATACTATTTGGGTAATAGTTGATCGTCTCACCAAATCAGCACACTTCCTACCAATAAGAGAAGATGACAAGATGGAGAAGTTAGCACGACTGTATTTGAAGGAAGTCGTCTCCAGACATGGAATACCAATCTCTATTATCTCTGATAGGGATGGCAGATTTATTTCAAGATTCTGGCAGACATTACAGCAAGCATTAGGAACTCGTCTAGACATGAGTACTGCCTATCATCCACAAACTGATGGGCAGAGCGAAAGGACGATACAAACGCTTGAAGACATGCTACGAGCATGTGTTATTGATTTCGGAAACAGTTGGGATCGACATCTACCGTTAGCAGAATTTTCCTACAACAACAGCTACCATTCAAGCATTGAGATGGCGCCGTTTGAAGCACTTTATGGTAGAAAGTGCAGGTCTCCGATTTGTTGGAGTGAGGTGGGGGATAGACAGATTACGGGTCCGGAGATTATACAAGAAACTACCGAGAAGATCATCCAAATTCAACAACGGTTGAAAACCGCCCAAAGTCGACAAAAGAGCTACGCTGACATTAAAAGAAAAGATATAGAATTTGAAATTGGAGAGATGGTCATGCTTAAAGTTTCACCTTGGAAAGGCGTTGTTCGATTTGGTAAACGAGGGAAATTAAATCCAAGGTATATTGGACCATTCAAGATTATTGATCGTGTCGGACCAGTAGCTTACCGACTTGAGTTACCTCAACAACTCGCGGCTGTACATAACACTTTCCACGTCTCGAATTTGAAGAAATGTTTTGCTAAAGAAGATCTCACTATTCCGTTAGATGAAATCCAAATCAACGAAAAACTCCAATTCATCGAAGAACCCGTCGAAATAATGGATCGTGAGGTTAAAAGACTTAAGCAAAACAAGATACCAATTGTTAAGGTTCGATGGAATGCTCGTAGAGGACCCGAGTTCACCTGGGAGCGTGAAGATCAGATGAATAAGAAATACCCGCATCTATTTCCAGAAGATTCGTCAACACCTTCAACAGCTTAAAATTTCGGGACGAAATTTATTTAACGGGTAGGTACTGTAGTGACCCGAACTTTTCCATGTTTATATATATATTAATTGAGATTGATGTTTACATGATTAAATGTTTCCAACATGTTAAGCAATCAAACTTGTTAAGACTTGATTAATTGAAATAGGTTTCATATAGACAATTGACCACCCAAGTTGACCGGTGATTCACGAACGTTAAAACTTGTAAAAAAACTATATGATGACATATATATGGTTATATATATAGTTAACATGATATTATGATAAGTAAACATATCATTAATTATATTAACAATGAACTACATATGTAAAAACAAGACTACTAACTTAATGATTTTGAAACGAGACATATATGTAACGTTTATCGTTGTAACGACATTTAATGTATATATATCATATTAAGAGATATTCGTACATCATAATATCATGATAATATAATAATTTAAAATCTCTTTTGATATTATAAACATTGGGTTAACAACATTTAACAAGATCGTTAACCTAAAGGTTTCAAAACAACACTTACATGTAACGACTAACGATGACTTAACGACTCAGTTAAAATGTATATACATGTAGTGTTTTAATATGTATTTATACACTTTTGAAAGACTTTAATACACTTATCAAAATACTTCTACTTAACAAAAATGCTTACAATTACATTCTCGTTCAGTTTCATCAACAATTCTACTCGTATGCACCCGTATTCGTACTCGTACAATACACAGCTTTTAGATGTATGTACTATTGGTATATACACTCCAATGATCAGCTCTTAGCAGCCCATGTGAGTCACCTAACACATGTGGGAACCATCATTTGGCAACTAGCATGAAATATCTCATAAGATTACAAAAATATGAGTAATCATTCATGACTTATTTACATGAAAACAAAATTACATATCCTTTATATCTAATCCATACACCAACGACCAAAAACACCTACAAACACTTTCATTCTTCAATTTTCTTCATCTAATTGAACTCTCTCAAGTTCTATCTTCAAGTTCTAAGTGTTCTTCATAAATTCCAAAAGTTCTAGTTTCATAAAATCAAGAATACTTTCAAGTTTGCTAGCTCACTTCCAATCTTGTAAGGTGATCATCCAACCTCAAGAAATCTTTGTTTCTTACAGTAGGTTATCATTCTAATACAAGGTAATAATCATATTCAAACTTTGGTTCAATTTCTATAACTATAACAATCTTATTTCAAGTGATGATCTTACTTGAACTTGTTTTCGTGTCATGATTTTGCTTCAAGAACTTTGAGCCATCCAAGGATCCATTGAAGCTAGATCCATTTTTCTCTTTTCCAGTAGGTTCATCCAAGGAACTTAAGGTAGTAATGATGTTCATAACATCATTCGATTCATACATATAAAGCTATCTTATTCGAAGGTTTAAACTTGTAATCACTAGAACATAGTTTAGTTAATTCTAAACTTGTTCGCAAACAAAAGTTAATCCTTCTAACTTGACTTTTAAAATCAACTAAACACATGTTCTATATCTATATGATATGCTAACTTAATGATTTAAAACCTGGAAACACGAAAAATACCGTAAAACCGGATTTACGCCGTCGTAGTAACACCGCGGGCTGTTTTGGGTTAGTTAATTAAAAACTATGATAAACTTTGATTTAAAAGTTGTTATTCTGAGAAAATGATTTTTATTATGAACATGAAACTATATCCAAAAATTATGGTTAAACTCAAAGTGGAAGTATGTTTTCTAAAATGGTCATCTAGACGTCGTTCTTTCGACTGAAATGACTACCTTTACAAAAACGACTTGTAACTTATTTTTCCGACTAGAAATCTATACTTTTTTTGTTTAGATTCATAAAATAGAGTTCAATATGAAACCATAGCAATTTGATTCACTCAAAACGGATTTAAAATGAAGAAGTTATGGGTAAAACAAGATTGGATAATTTTTCTCATTTTAGCTACGTGAAAATTGGTAACAAATCTATTCCAACCATAACTTAATCAACTTGTATTATATATTATGTAATCTTGAGATACCATAGACACGTATACAATGTTTCGACCTATCATGTCGACACATCTATATATATTTCGGAACAACCATAGACACTCTATATGTGAATGTTGGAGTTAGCTATACAGGGTTGAGGTTGATTCCAAAATATATATAGTTTGAGTTGTGATCAATACTGAGATACGTATACACTGGGTCGTGGATTGATTCAAGATAATATTTATCGATTTATTTCTGTACATCTAACTGTGGACAACTAGTTGTAGGTTACTAACGAGGACAGCTGACTTAATAAACTTAAAACATCAAAATATATTAAAAGTGTTGTAAATATATTTTGAACATACTTTGATATATATGTATATATTGTTATAGGTTCGTGAATCAACCAGTGGCCAAGTCTTACTTCCCGACGAAGTAAAAATCTGTGAAAGTGAGTTATAGTCCCACTTTTAAAATCTAATATTTTTGGGATGAGAATACATGCAGGTTTTATAAATGATTTACAAAATAGACACAAGTACGTGAAACTACATTCTATGGTTGAATTATCGAAATCGAATATGCCCCTTTTTATTAAGTCTGGTAATCTAAGAATTAGGGAACAGACACCCTAATTGACGCGAATCCTAAAGATAGATCTATTGGGCCTAACAAACCCCATCCAAAGTACCGGATGCTTTAGTACTTCGAAATTTATATCATATCCGAAGGGTGTCCCGGAATGATGGGGATATTCTTATATATGCATCTTGTTATTGTCGGTTACCAGGTGTTCACCATATGAATGATTTTTATCTCTATGTATGGGATGTGTATTGAAATATGAAATCTTGTGGTCTATTGTTACGATTTGATATATATAGGTTAAACCTATAACTCACCAACATTTTTGTTGACGTTTTAAGCATGTTTATTCTCAGGTGATTATTAAGAGCTTCCGCTGTCGCATACTTAAATAAGGACAAGATTTGGAGTCCATTCTTGTATGATATTGTGTAAAAACTGCATTCAAGAAACTTATTTTGTTGTAACATATTTGTATTGTAAACCATTATGTAATGGTCGTGTGTAAACAGGATATTTTAGATTATCATTATTTGATAATCTACGTAAAGCTTTTTAAACCTTTATTGATGAAATAAAGGTTATGGTTTGTTTAAAAATGAATGCAGTCTTTGAAAAACGTCTCATATAGAGGTCAAAACCTCGCAACGAAATCAATTAATATGGAACGTTTTTAATCAATAAGAACGGGACATTTCAATAACGGTTATGTTCCACAAGACCAAGGATGGGAAGTAATCCTAGTAAAACCAGAATGCATGACTTGTTTCTGGACGTATGAATTACGTGTCTTTATTGCCTTTGCTGAACGACTTGTGTACTAGCTAGAATTATCTTCACAACTATCTTGTATCAAAGTGATTGTGTGCTATATTTCATGCTTTATGTAAAATAAGCGGTATTGTAAGTTTGTAAAATATTGTATAAAAGTTTGAACGTGAAATATTATTATAATCAGTTTTTCATATAGAATTGTAGTAGTTGAATTGTATATTAGCTACTAAGTATGAACTTAACGGGTAGGTACTACCCGAATTTAAACTTATAAAACGCTAATATGAAGAAAATGCTTTTATAAATGAGTTCATATTATGCTACGAAATACTATTAACTACTCTTGATATTCTGTATGATTAACTTGTTCCATTTGACTATTATGAAGGAAATGGCACCGACTACTCGACACACCGTGAATATGAATGAAGAGGAATTCCGTACTTTTCTAGCTTCAAACATAGCCGCAGTACAAGCTGCGCTACATACCAACAATAACCTTGGATCTAGCAGTACAGGAAATCGTGTAGGATGCACCTACAAAGAATTCACTGCCTGCAAACCTTTGGAATTTGATGGAACCGAAGGACCGATCGGATTGAAACGGTGGACTGAGAAGGTCGAATCGGTGTTTGCCATAAGTAAGTGTACTGAAGAGGACAAAGTAAAGTACGCTATGCATACCTTCACAGGTTCTGCGTTAACATGGTGGAATACCTATCTAGAGCAAGTGGGTCAAGACGATGCGTACGCACTACCGTGGTCAGCATTCAAGCACTTGATGAACGAGAAGTACCGTCCCAGAACCGAGGTCAATAAGCTCAAGACAGAACTTAGAGGGTTACGAACCCAAGGATTTGATATTACCACGTACGAAAGACGATTTACAGAATTGTGCCTATTGTGTCCTGGAGCATTCGAAGATGAGGAAGAGAAGATCGACGCGTTTGTGAAAGGATTACCGGAAAGAATCCAAGAAGATATAAGTTCACACGAGCCCGCCTCCATACAACAGGCATGTAGAATGGCTCACAAACTAGTGAACCATATTGAAGAAAGAATTAAAGAACAGACTGCTGAAGAGGCCAATGTGAAGCAAGTCAAAAGAAAGTGGGAGGAAAACGGTGATAAGAATCACCAATACAACAACAACAACAACAATTACAACAATAATCGCAACAATTATCCCAACAATCGCAACATCAATCGCAACTACAACAAACAGCCCAACAACAACAACAACAACAACAACAACAACAACAACAACAGCAACTACAACAATCATCCTAACAACAATAATAACCGCAACAACAACAACAATCAGAAGCAGCTATGCCAAAGGTGTGAAAAGTATCACTCGGGGTTCTACACCAAATTTTGCAACAAGTGTAAAAGAAATGGTCATAGCGCGGCGAAGTGTGAGGTCTACGGACCAGGGGTTAATAGAACGAAAGGAACAAATGGTGTCGGAACGAGTAATGGCGGAGCAAGTAGTGTCGGAGCAAGTTATGCCAATGTAGTTTGTTATAAATGTGGAAAACCGGGCCACATTATTAGAAATTGCCCGAACCAGGAGAACACGAATGGACAAGGCCGCGGAAGAGTTTTCAATATTAATGCGGCAGAGGCACAGGAAGACCCGGAGCTTGTTACGGGTACGTTTCTTATTGACAATAAATCTGCTTACGTTTTATTTGATTCGGGTGCGGATAGAAGCTATATGAGTAGAGATTTTTGTGCTAAATTAAGTTATCCATTGACGCCTTTGGATAGTAAATTTTTACTCGAATTAGCAAATGGTAAATTAATTTCAGCAGATAATATATGTCGGAATCGAGAAATTAAACTGATTAGCGAAACATTTAAGATTGATTTGATACCAGTAGAGTTAGGGAGTTTTGATGTGATAATCGGTATGGACTGGTTGAAAGAAGTGAAAGCAGAGATCGTTTGTTACAAAGATGCAATTCGCATTATACGAGAAAAAGGAAAACCCTTAATGGTGTACGGAGAAAAGGGCAACACAAAGCTACATCTTATTAGTAATTTGAAGGCACAAAAACTAATAAGAAAAGGTTGCTATGCTGTTCTAGCACACGTCGATAAAGTACAAACTGAAGAAAAGAGCATCAATGATGTTCCCATTGCAAAAGAATTTCCCGATGTATTTCCGAAAGAATTACCGGGATTACCCCCACATCGATCCGTTGAATTTCAAATAGATCTTGTACCAGGAGCTGCACCAATAGCTCGTGCTCCTTACAGACTCGCACCCAGCGAGATGAAAGAACTGCAAAGCCAATTACAAGAACTTTTAGAGCGTGGTTTCATTCGACCAAGCACATCACCGTGGGGAGCTCCTGTTTTGTTTGTCAAGAAGAAAGATGGTACATTCAGGTTGTGTATCGACTACCGAGAGTTGAACAAACTTACCATCAAGAACCGCTACCCACTACCGAGAATCGACGACTTATTTGATCAACTACAAGGCTCGTCTGTTTATTCAAAGATTGACTTACGTTCCGGGTATCATCAAATGCGGGTGAAAGAAGATGATATTCCAAAGACTGCTTTCAGAACACGTTACGGTCATTACGAGTTTATGGTCATGCCATTTGGTTTAACTAATGCACCAGCTGTGTTCATGGACCTTATGAACCGAGTGTGTGGACCATACCTTGACAAGTTTGTCATTGTTTTCATTGATGACATACTTATTTACTCAAAGAATGACCAAGAACACGGTGAACATTTGAGAAAGGTGTTAGAAGTATTGAGGAAGGAAGAATTGTACGCTAAGTTTTCAAAGTGTGCATTTTGGTTGGAAGAAGTTCAATTCCTCGGTCACATAGTGAACAAAGAAGGTATTAAGGTGGATCCGGCAAAGATAGAAACTGTTGAAAAGTGGGAAACCCCGAAAACTCCGAAACACATACGCCAGTTTTTAGGACTAGCTAGTTACTACAGAAGGTTCATCCAAGACTTTTCCAGAATAGCAAAACCCTTGACTGCATTAACGCATAAAGGGAAGAAATTTGAATGGAATGATGAACAAGAGAAAGCGTTTCAGTTATTGAAGAAAAAGCTAACTACGACACCTATATTGTCATTACCTGAAGGGAATGATGATTTTGTGATTTATTGTGACGCATCAAAGCAAGGTCTCGGTTGTGTATTAATGCAACGAACGAAGGTGATTGCTTATGCGTCTAGACAATTGAAGATTCACGAACAAAATTATACGACGCATGATTTGGAATTAGGAGCGGTTGTTTTTGCATTAAAGACTTGGAGGCACTACTTATATGGGGTCAAAAGTATTATATATACCGACCACAAAAGTCTTCAACACATATTTAATCAGAAACAACTGAATATGAGGCAGCGTAGGTGGATTGAATTATTGAATGATTACGACTTTGAGATTTGTTACCACCCGGGGAAGGCAAATGTGGTAGCCGATGCCTTGAGTAGGAAGGACAGAGAACCCATTCGAGTAAAATCTATGAATATAATGATTCATAATAACCTTACTACTCAAATAAAGGAGGTGCAACAAGGAGTTTTAAAAGAGGGAAATTTAAAGGATGAAATACCCAAGGGATCGGAGAAGCATCTTAATATTCGGGAAGACGGAACCCGGTATAGGGCTGAAAGGATTTGGGTACCAAAATTTGGAGATATGAGAGAAATGGTACTTAGAGAAGCTCATAAAACCAGATACTCAATACATCCTGGAACGGGGAAGATGTACAAGGATCTCAAGAAACATTTTTGGTGGCCGGGTATGAAAGCCGATGTTGCTAAATACGTAGGAGAATGTTTGACGTGTTCTAAGGTCAAAGCTGAGCATCAGAAACCATCAGGTCTACTTCAACAACCCAAAATCCCAGAATGGAAATGGGAAAACATTACCATGGATTTCATCACTAAATTGCCAAGGACTGTAAGTGGTTTTGATACTATTTGGGTAATAGTTGATCGTCTTACCAAATCAGCACACTTCCTGCCAATAAGAGAAGATGACAAGATGGAGAAGTTAGCACGACTGTATTTGAAGGAAGTCGTCTCCAGACATGGAATACCAATCTCTATTATCTCTGATAGGGATGGCAGATTTATTTCAAGATTCTGGCAGACATTACAGCAAGCATTAGGAACTCGTCTAGACATGAGTACTGCCTATCATCCACAAACTGATGGGCAGAGCGAAAGGACGATACAAACGCTTGAAGACATGCTACGAGCATGTGTTATTGATTTCGGAAACAGTTGGGATCGACATCTACCGTTAGCAGAATTTTCCTACAACAACAGCTACCATTCAAGCATTGAGATGGCGCTGTTTGAAGCACTTTATGGTAGAAAGTGCAGGTCTCCGATTTGTTGGAGTGAAGTGGGGGATAGACAGATTACGGGTCCGGAGATTATACAAGAAACTACCGAGAAGATCATCCAAATTCAACAACGGTTGAAAACCGCACAAAGTCGACAAAAGAGCTACGCTGACATTAAAAGAAAAGATATAGAATTTGAAATTGGAGAGATGGTCATGCTTAAAGTTGCACCTTGGAAAGGCGTTGTTCGATTTGGTAAACGAGGGAAATTAAATCCAAGGTATATTGGACCATTCAAGATTATTGATCGTGTCGGACCAGTAGCTTACCGACTTGAGTTACCTCAACAACTCGCGGCTGTACATAATACTTTCCACGTCTCGAATTTGAAGAAATGTTTTGCTAAAGAAGATCTCACTATTCCTTTAGATGAAATCCAAATCAACGAAAAACTTCAATTCATCGAAGAACCCGTCGAAATAATGGATCGTGAGGTTAAAAGACTTAAGCAAAACAAGATACCAATTGTTAAGGTTTGATGGAATGCTCGTAGAGGACCCGAGTTCACCTGGGAGCGTGAAGATCAGATGAAGAAGAAATACCCGCATCTATTTCCAGAAGATTCGTCAACACCTTCAACAGCTTAAAATTTCGGGACGAAATTTATTTAACGGGTAGGTACTGTAGTGACCCGAACTTTTCCATGTTTATATATATTAATTGAGATTGATATTTACATGATTAAATGTTTCCAACATGTTAAGCAATCAAACTTGTTAAGACTTGATTAATTGAAATAGGTTTCATATAGACAATTGACCACCCAAGTTGACCGGTGATTCACGAACGTTAAAACTTGTAAAAACTATATGATGACATATATATGGTTATATATATAGTTAACATGATATTATGATAAGTAAACATATCATTAAGTATATTAACAATGAACTACATATGTAAAAACAAGACTACTAACTTAATGGTTTTGAAACGAGACATATATGTAACGATTATCGTTGTAACAACATTTAATGTATATATATCATATTAAGAGATATTCGTACATCATAATATCATGATAATATAATAATTTAAAATCTCTTTTGATACTATAAACATTGGGTTAACAACATTTAACAAGATCGTTAACCTAAAGGTTTCAAAACAACATTTACATGTAACGACTAACGATGACTTAACGACTCAGTTAAAATGTATATACATGTAGTGTTTTAAAATGTATTCATACACTTTTGAAAGACTTCAAGACACTTATCAAAATACTTCTACTTAACAAAAATGCTTACAATTACATCCTCGTTCAGTTTCATCAACAATTCTACTCGTATGCACCCGTATTCGTACAATACACAGCTTTTAGATGTATGTACTATTGGTATATACACTCCAATGATCAGCTCTTAGCAGCCCATGTGAGTCACCTAACACATGTGGGAACCATCATTTGGCAACTAGCATGAAATATCTCATAAAATTACAAAAATATGAGTAATCATTCATGACTTATTTACATGAAAACAAAATTACATATCCTTTATATCTAATCCATACACCAACGACCAAAAACACCTACAAACACTTTCATTCTTCAATTTTCTTCATCTAATTGATCTCTCTCAAGTTCTATCTTCAAGTTCTAAGTGTTCTTCATAAATTCCAAAAGTTCTAGTTTCATAAAATCAAGAATACTTTCAAGTTTGCTAGCTCACTTCCAATCTTGTAAGGTGATCATCCAACCTCAAGAAATCTTTGTTTCTTACAGTAGGTTATCATTCTAATACAAGGTAATAATCATATTCAAACTTTGGTTCAATTTCTATAACTATAACAATCTTATTTCAAGTGATGATCTTACTTGAACTTGTTTTCGTGTCATGATTCTGCTTCAAGAACTTCGAGCCATCCAAGGATCCATTGAAGCTAGATCCATTTTTCTCTTTTCCAGTAGGTTTATCCAAGGAACTTAAGGTAGTAATGATGTTCATAACATCATTCGATTCATACATATAAAGCTATCTTATTCGAAGGTTTAAACTTGTAATCACTAGAACATAGTTTAGTTAATTCTAAACTTGTTCGCAAACAAAAGTTAATCCTTCTAACTTGACTTTTAAAATCAACTAAACACATGTTCTATATCTATATGATATGCTAACTTAATGATTTAAAACCTGGAAACACGAAAAACACCGTAAAACCGGATTTACGTCGCCGTAGTAACACCGCGGGCTGTTTTGGGTTAGTTAATTAAAAACTATGATAAACTTTGATTTAAAAGTTGTTATTCTGAGAAAATGATTTTTATTATGAACATGAAACTATATCCAAAAATTATGGTTAAACTCAAAGTGGAAGTATGTTTTCTAAAATGGTCATCTAGACGTCGTTCTTTCGACTGAAATGACTACCTTTACAAAAACGACTTGTAACTTATTTTTCCGACTATAAACCTATAATTTTCTGTTTAGATTCATAAAATAGAGTTCAATATGAAACCATAGCAATTCGATTCACTCAAAACGGATTTAAAATGAAGAAGTTATGGGTAAAACAAGATTGGATAATTTTTCTCATTTTAGCTACGTGAAAATTGGTAACAAATCTATTCCAACCATAACTTAATCAACTTGTATTGTATATTATGTAATCTTGAGATACCATAGATACGTATACAATGTTTCGACCTATCATGTCGACACATCTATATATATTTCGGAACAACCATAGACACTCTATATGTGAATGTTGGAGTTAGCTATACAGGGTTGAGGTTGATTCCAAAATATATATAGTTTGAGTTGTGATCAATACTGAGATACGTATACACTGGGTCGTGGATTGATTCAAGATAATATTTATCGATTTATTTCTGTACATCTAACTGTGGACAACTAGTTGTAGGTTACTAACGAGGACAGCTGACTTAATAAACGTAAAACATCAAAATATATTAAAAGTGTTGTAAATATATTTTGAACATACTTTGATATATATGTATATATTGTTATAGGTTCGTGAATCAACCAGTGGCCAAGTCTTACTTCCCGACGAAGTAAAAAAAAAAATCTGTGAAAGTGAGTTATAGTCCCACTTTTAAAATCTAATATTTTTGGGATGAGAATACATGCAGGTTTTATAAATGATTTACAAAATAGACACAAGTACGTGAAACTACATTCTATGGTTGAATTATCGAAATCGAATATGCCCCTTTTTATTAAGTCTGGTAATCTAAGAATTAGGGAACAGACACCCTAATTGACGCGAATCCTAAAGATAGATCTATTGGGCCTAACAAACCCCATCCAAAGTACCGGATGCTTTAGTACTTCGAAATTTATATCATATCCGAAGGGTGTCCCGGAATGATGGGGATATTCTTATATATGCATCTTGTTAATGTCGGTTACCAGGTGTTCACCATATGAATGATTTTTATCTCTATGTATGGGATGTGTATTGAAATATGAAATCTTGTGGTCTATTATTATGATTTGATATATATAGGTTAAACCTATAACTCACCAACATTTTTGTTGACGTTTTAAGCATGTTTATTCTCAGGTGATTATTAAGAGCTTCCGCTGTCGCATACTTAAATAAGGACAAGATTTGGAGTCCATGCTTGTATGATATTGTGTAAAAACTGCATTCAAGAAACTTATTTTGTTGTAACATATTTGTATTGTAAACCATTATGTAATGGTCGTATGTAAACAGGATATTTTAGATTATCATTATTTGATAATCTACATAAAGCTTTTTAAACCTTTATTGATGAAATAAAGGTTATGGTTTGTTTTAAAATGAATGCAGTCTTTGAAAAACGTCTCATATAGAGGTCAAAACCTCGCAACGAAATCAATTAATATGGAACGTTTTAAATCAATAAGAACGGGACATTTCACACCGCCGCACCGCCTGCCCCACCATCTCCCACAGTCGAGGAATTGACAAGGGAGGTGGAGATCCTCCGAGCTCGGGTAGCTGAGCTTGAGGAGCAGATGTCTCAGGTTATGGACATCCTTCACCCACCTTCACCGTAGGACTTTTGTATTAGATTTCACGATGTAATCTAGTTGTAGCTTCTTGTATTATTTATGTATTGTACGGACTTATTCAGATGTATGAAACTTATTACTATTAATGGAACTTTGCGTTATTTAATTCTTGCACGATGTTCTATTTACGTTACTGTATGATGATTCTGTGGTATTCGTACCTAGATGCACTATTTAATAACATGTGATGTTTTGATTCCATGTTGGTTACTATATACTGTATTATTATATATTAAATAATGGATTTTGACTTGAGTCAAAATTTTTGTTTAGAACATCATGGCTAACGGTCGATCCACACCTACTGCTGCTCAAATTGAAGAGATGATCCAAGAACGTGTAGCCGCAGCCCTAGCCGAAAGAAACCTCCAAGCTCCACCGCCACCACCACCGGTTATCCCACCCGTTCGAAATGGGTGTACTTACAAGGAATTCCAGAGCTGCAAACCACATAACTTCAGTGGAACCGAGGGACCGGTTGGTCTCACCAGATGGTTCGAGAAACTTGAATCAGTATTCCGAGTTAGCAACTGTTCGGAGGACAATAAGACCAAGTTTGCTTCGTGCACACTATCCGACGGCGCACTAACGTGGTGGAACACGTTAGCTCAAGCGAAAGGTATCGATGAGGCGTATGCTAGCCATGGGAGGAATTCAAAGCGGCAATGATTGATGAGTATTGTCTGAGAACCGAAATACAAAAGATGGAGATGGAATTCATGCAGTTAAAGGCCGTTGGGAACGACCTTGATGGTTACAACAGGAGATTTTTGGAACTAGCCCTGATGTGTCCGACAATGGTCACCTCGGAATTCAAACGAATGGAAAGGTACTTCTGGGGACTCCCTAAGAGCATTAAGGGAAATGTCACCTCATCCAAGCCACCGAATGTTCCCGAAGCAATGCGCATGGCGCATACACTCATGAATCAGATTCTTATTGATGAGCCGGAGAAGGCTAAGTTTGAAGCTGGTAGTAGCAAAAAGCGAAAGTGGGATAATAACAATAACAACAACAACAACAACCACAACAACAGGGGGAGAACCTATGACCAGACCCCCGCCAAGAGGCACAACAACGATGGAAACCCCCAACCTCAACAACAACACCAAATCCAACCTGAAATACAAGGGAACCTTACCACAATGCAAGAGGTGTTACAAACACCACACTGGGTATTGCAATGTTGTCTGCGAGAAGTGCCAACGGACTGGGCATATCGGGAAAGACTGCAAGGTCACTACTTTGAATGGGAAGCCAAACACCAATGGGCCGAAGAAGTGCTACGAATGCGGGCAGACGGGCCATTTCAGAAATGCGTGCCCAAACAAGCGAAAAGATGGCGGACCACCGCGCGCTAGAGCTTTCAACGTTAATGCAAGGGATGCACGCGAGAATCCCAACTTGGTGATAGGTATATTCAAAATCAACAATCTTTTAGCTTATGTCTTGTTTGATACTGGTGCGGATAGAAGTTATGTGTGTAGACATTTTTGCGATAAGATTAATTGGTCATTGGTCCCGTTAAAAGAAAGTATGCTTGTCGAGGTCGCCAATGGAAAACTTGAAAAGGTTGACCATATTAGTCGTGGAGCTATTATCAATATAGTTGGTGCAGATTTCGAAATTGATTTAATACCAATCAAACTGGGAAGTTTTGACGTGATCGTCGGTATGGATTGGTTGAGCAAGATAAAGGCCGATATTATCTGTGGAGATAAAGCACTTCGCATACCACAAGGAGAAGGCGAACCATTGGTTATCTATGGAGAGAGATGTACCTCGAAGTTGAACCTCATTAGTTGCGTGAAAGCACAAAAGATTATGAAGAAGGGACGTTTTGCTTGTAGTGACCCGAACTTTTCCATGTTTATATATATTAATTGAGATTGATATTTACATGATTAAATGTTTCCAACATGTTAAGCAATCAAACTTGTTAAGACTTGATTAATTGAAATATGTTTCATATAGACAATTGACCACCCAAGTTGACCGGTGATTCACGAACGTTAAAACTTGTAAAAACTATATGATGACATATATATGGATATATATATAGTTAACATGATACTATGATAAGTAAACATATCATTAAGTATATTAACAATGAACTACATATGTAAAAAAACAAGACTACTAACTTAATGATTTTTAAACGAGACATATATGTAACGATTATCGTTGTAAAGACATTTAATGGATATATATCATATTAAGAGATATTCATACATGATAATCTCATGATAATATAATAATTTAAAATATCATTTGGTATTATAAACATTGGGTTAACAACATTTAACAAGATCGTTAACCTAAAGGTTTCAAAACAACACTTACATGTAACGACTAACGATGACTTAACGACTCAGTTAAAATGTATATACATGTAGTGTTTTAATATGTATTTATACACTTTTGAAAGACTTCAATACACTTATCAAAATACTTCTACTTAACAAAAATGCTTACAATTACATCCTTGTTCAGTTTCATCAACAATTCTACTCGTATGCACCCGTATTCGTACTCGTACAATACACAGCTTTTAAATGTATGTACTATTGGTATATACACTCCAATGATCAGCTCTTAGCAGCCCATGTGAGTCACCTAACACATGTGGGAACCATCATTTGGCAACTAGCATGAAATATCTCATAAAATTACAAAAATATGAGTAATCATTCATGACTTATTTACATGAAAACAAAATTACATATCCTTTATATCTAATCCATACACCAACGACCAAAAACACCTACAAACACTTTCATTCTTCAATTTTCTTCATCTAATTGATCTCTCTCAAGTTCTATCTTCAAGTTCTAAGTGTTCTTCATAAATTCTACAAGTTCTAGTTACATAAAATCAAGAATACTTTCAAGTTTGCTAGCTCACTTCCAATCTTGTAAGGTGATCATCCAACCTCAAGAAATCTTTGTTTCTTACAGTAGGTTATCATTCTAATACAAGGTAATAATCATATTCAAACTTTGGTTCAATTTCTATAACTATAACAATCTTATTTCAAGCGATGATCTTACTTGAACTTGTTTTCGTGTCATGATTCTGCTTCAAGAACTTCGAGCCATCCAAAGATCCGTTGAAGCTAGATCCATTTTTCACTTTTCCAGTAGGTTTATCCAAGGAACTTAAGGTAGTAATGATGTTCATAACATCATTCGATTCATACATATAAAGCTATCTTATTCGAAGGTTTAAACTTGTAATCACTAGAACATAGTTTAGTTAATTCTAAACTTGTTCGCAAACAAAAGTTAATCCTTCTAACTTGACTTTTAAAATTAACTAAACACATGTTATATATCTATATGATATGCTAACTTAATGATTTAAAACCTGGAAACACGAAAAACGCCGTAAAACCGGATTTACGCCGTCGTAGTAACACCGCGGGCTGTTTTGGGTTAGTTAATTAAAAACTATGATAAACTTTAATTTAAAAGATGTTATTCTGAGAAAATGATTTTTATTATGAACATGATACTATATCCAAAAATTATGGTTAAACTCAAAGTGGAAGTATGTTTTCTAAAATGGTCATCTAGACGTCGTTCTTTCGACTGAAATGACTACCTTTACAAAAACGACTTGTAACTTATTTTTCTGACTATAAAACTATACTTTTTCTGTTTAGATTCATAAAATAGAGTTCAATATGAAACCATAGCAATTTGATTCACTCAAAACGGATTTAAAATGAAGAAGTTATGGGTAAAACAAGATTGGATAATTTTTCTCATTTTAGCTACGTGAAAATTGGTAACAAATCTATTCCAACCATAACTTAATCAACTTGTATTGTATATTATGTAATCTTGAGATACCATAGACACGTATACAATGTTTTGACCTATCATGTCGACACATGTATATATATTTCGGAACAACCATGGACACTCTATATGTGAATGTTGGAGTTAGCTATACAGGGTTGAGGTTGATTCCAAAATATATATAGTTTGAGTTGTGATCAATACTGAGATACGTATACACTGGGTCGTGGATTGATTCAAGATAATATTTATCGATTTATTTCTGTACATCTAACTGTGGACAACTAGTTGTAGGTTACTAACGAGGACAGCTGACTTAAGAAACTTAAAACATCAATGTATATTAAAAGTGTTGTAAATATATTTTGAACATACTTTGATATATATATGTATATATTGTTATAGGTTCGTGAATCAACCAGTGGCCAAGTCTTACTTCCCGACGAAGTAAAAATCTGTGAAAGTGAGTTATAGTCCCACTTTTAAAATCTAATATTTTTGGGATGAGAATACATGCAGGTTTTATAAATGATTTACAAAATAGACACAAGTACATGAAACTACATTCTATGGTTGAATTATCGAAATCGAATATGCCCCTTTTTATTAAGTCTGGTAATCTAAGAATTAGGGAACAGACACCCTAATTGACGCGAATCCTAAAGATAGATCTATTGGGCCCAACAAGCCCCATCCAAAGTACCGGATGTTTTAGTACTTCAAAATTTATATCATGTCCGAAGGAGGATCCCGGAATGATGGGGATATTCTTATATACATATTGTTAATGTCGGTTACCAGGTGTTCACCATATGAATGATTTTTATCTCTATGTATGGGATGTGTATTGAAATATGAAATCTTGTGGTCTATTATTATGATTTGATATATATAGGTTAAACCTATAACTCACCAACATTTTTGTTGACGTTTTAAGCATGTTTATTCTCAGGTGATTATTAAGAGCTTCCGCTATCGCATACTTAAATAAGGACGAGATTTGGAGTCCATGCTTGTATGATATTGTGTAAAAACTGCATTCAAGAAACTTATTTTGTTGTAACATATTTGTATTGTAAACCATTATGTAATGGTCGTGTGTAAACAGGATATTTTAGATTATCATCATTTGATAATCTACGTAAAGCTTTTTAAACCTTTATTGATGAAATAAAGGTTATGGTTTGTTTTAAAATGAATGCAGTCTTTCAAAAACGTCTCATATAGAGGTCAAAACCTCGCAACGAAATCAATTAATATGGAACGTTTTTAATCAATAAGAACGGAACATTTCAGTTGGTATCAGAGCGTTGGTCTTAGAGAACCAGAATTTTGAATTAGTGTGTCTTATCGAGTTTGTTAGGATGCATTAGTGAGTCTGGACTTCGAACGTATTTACTTGAAAAATGATTGCTTAACAAATTTTGTTGGAAACTATATATTTTTAACATGTGAATATTATGTGATATATTAATCTCTTAACGCGTTTGATATTATGTGATAGATGTCTACCTCTAGAACAAGTCCCATTGACTCACCTAATAATAATGAAGAGTCAAATGTAAATTGGAATGATTCGTGGACTGATTCACAAGTTCCCGAAGAGGAACCGGAAGAAGAGTCGGAACCGGAAGAAGAATCGGAACCGGAAGAAGAATCAGAACCGGATGAAGAAATAGAACCGGTGGGGGAAATAATAAAACGGTTAAGTAAAAGAAAATCTTCAACCAACCGACCAAGGTTAATTATGGTCAATGGTGTTTCCGCCAAGGAAGCAAAATATTGGGAGGATTACCAATTCTCCGATGAATCGGATTCCGACGAGAATTCCGATGATGTTATAGAAATTACCCCAACTGAATTTAAAAAGGCAAAAGAAAATAATAAGGGAAAGGGCATAAAAATAGAGAAATCTAATTCCAACCCCGATGAACTTTATATGTATCGTCAACCCTCGAAGTCCTTAAGTTGTAACAATGACCCGGGAACCTCTAAACCACCAGGTTTTTCTAAACCAATGTGGATAACGACGGCTCGTATTAGGGGAACATCATATATCCCTAGAAACTTGGCAAAATGAACCAAAACCGAAGAAGAAGAAACAAGCGAGTCGGAATAAAATAGTTGTATTCATGTGGTGTAATATAAGTAATATAGTGTGCTTATGCTTTATGATATATGTAAAAATTGCTTGTATTAATAAGTATTTTTTTTTTATGAATCTAACTCTTGTCTATTTTACAGTATAAAAACACAAAATGGATAGACAACCCAATATTTTAAGAGACCTACCCGGAGACATGATTGATGAAATCTTGTCTAGAGTCGGTCAGAATTCCTCGGCACAACTATTTAAGGCGAGATCAGTTTGTAAGACATTCGAAGAACGTTCCAAGAATGTCTTGGTTTATAAGAGACTTTCGTTTGAAAGATGGGGGATATCACATTGGGAAACCCATAAGTTACGATGTGTTTACTTTGACGCATATATTGCGGGGAACCCAAATGCTATTTTACGCAACGGGTTAAGAAATTATTTTGACTCAATGTATCCGAATATAGGACTTCATGATTTAGAAAAAGCGGCTAACATGCAACATAAAGAAGCATGCTATGCTTATGGGTTAGTAATGTTCGCTTCTCACCAAAGTGAGAAAAAGAACATCGGGCTACAGCTATTAAACAAAACGTTCCCACAAGTGACGGAGTCGGTAATTGGGGTAAGAAATGAGGTTTTTAGATTGTTACGGGACTGTTGGACATTACGTAACCCTCGTCCCTTTGACGACGCTACAACACGCTGTCTTATCAACGGCCATAACGGTTATGTTCCACAAGACCAAGGATGGGAAGTAGTCCTAGTAAAACCAGAATGCATGACTTGTTTCTGGACGTATGAATTACGTGTCTTTATTGCCTTTGCTGAACGACTTGTGTACTAGCTAGAATTATCTTCACAACTATCTTGTATCAAAGTTATTGTGTGCTATATTTCATGCTTTGTGTAAAATAAGCGGTATTGTAAGTTTGTAAAATATTGTATAAAAGTTTGAACGCGAAATATTATTATAATCAGTTTTTCATATAGAATTGTAGTAGTTGAATTGTATATTAGCTACTAAGTATGAACTTAACGGGTAGGTACTACCCGAATTTAAACTTATAAAACGCTAATATGAAGAAAAAGCTTTTATAAATGAGTTCATATTATGCTACGAAATACTATTAACTACTCTTAATATTCTGTATGATTAACTTATTCCATTTGACTATTTTGAAGGAAATGGCACCGACTACTCGACACACTGTGAATATGAATGAAGAGGAATTCCGTACTTTTCTAGCTTCAAACATAGCCGCAGTACAGGCTGCGCTACATACCAACAATAACCTTGGATCTAGCAGTACAGGAAATCGTGTAGGATGCACCTACAAAGAATTCACTGCCTGCAAACCTTTGGAATTTGATGGAACCGAAGGACCGATCGGATTGAAACGGTGGACCGAGAAGGTCGAATCGGTGTTTGCCATAAGTAAGTGTACCGAAGAGGACAAAGTAAAGTACGCTACGCATACCTTCATAGGTTCTGCGTTAACATGGTGGAATACCTATCTAGAGCAAGTGGGACAAGACGATGCGTACGCACTACTGTGGTCAGCATTCAAGCACTTGATGAACGAGAAGTACCGTCCCAGAACCGAGGTCAATAAGCTCAAGACAGAACTTAGAGGGTTACGAACCCAAGGATTTGATATTACCACGTACGAAAGACGATTCACAGAATTGTGCCTATTGTGTCCGGGAGCATTCGAATATGAGGAAGAGAAGATCGACGCGTTTGTGAAAGGATTACCGAAAAGAATCCAAGAAGATATAAGTTCACACGAGCCTGCCTCCATACAACAGGCATGTAGAATGGCTCACAAACTAGTGAACCAGATTGAAGAAAGAATTAAAGAACAGACTGCTGAAGAGGCCAATGTGAAGCAAGTCAAAAGAAAGTGGGAGGAAAACGGTGATAAGAATCACCAATACAGCAACAACAGCAATTACAACAATAATCGCAACAATTATCCCAACAATCGCAACATCAATCGCAACTACAACAAACGGCCCAATAACAACAACAACAACAACAACAACAACAGCAACTACAACAATCATCCCAACAACAATAATAACCGCAACAGCAACAACAATCAGAAGCAGCTATGCCAAAGGTGTGAAAAGTATCACTCGGGGTTCTGCACCAAATTTTGCAACAAGTGTAAAAGAAATGGTCATAGCGCGGCGAAGTGTGAGGTCTACGGACCAGGGGTTAATAGAACGAAAGAAACAAATGGTGTCGGAATGAGTAATGGCGGAGCAAGTAGTGTCGGAGCAAGTTATGCCAATGTAGTTTGTTATAAATGTGGAAAACCGGGCCACATTATTAGAAATTACCCGAACCAGGAGAACACGAATGGACAAGGCCGCGGAAGAGTTTTCAATATTAATGCGGCAGAGGCACAGGAAGACCCGGAGCTTGTTACGGGTATGTTTCTTATTGACAATAAATCTGCTTACGTTTTATTTGATTCGGGTGCGGATAGAAGCTATATGAGTAGAGATTTTTGTGCTAAATTAAGTTGTCCATTGACGCCTTTGGATAGTAAATTTTTACTCGAATTAGCAAATGGTAAATTAATTTCAGCAGATAATATATGTCGGAATCGAGAAATTAAACTGGTTAGCGAAACATTTAAGATTGATTTGATACCAGTAGAGTTAGGGAGTTTTGATGTGATAATCGGTATGGACTGGTTGAAAGAAGTGAAAGCAGAGATCGTTTGTTACAAAAATGCAATTCGCATTATACGAGAAAAAGGAAAACCCTTAATGGTGTACGGAGAAAAGGGCAACACGAAGCTACATCTTATTTGTAATTTGAAGGCACGAAAACTAATAAGAAAAGGTTACTATGCTGTTCTAGCACACGTCGAGAAAGTACAAACTGAAGAAAAGAGCATCAATGATGTTCCCATTGCAAAAGAATTTCCCGATGTATTTCTGAAAGAATTACCGGGATTACCCCCACATCGATCCGTTGAATTTCAAATAGATCTTGTACCAGGAGCTGCACCAATAGCTCGTGCTCCTTACAGACTCGCACCCAGCGAGATGAAAGAACTGCAAAGCCAATTACAAGAACTTTTAGAGCGTGGTTTCATTCGACCAAGCACATCACCTTGGGGAGCTCCTGTTTTGTTTGTCAAGAAGAAAGATGGTACATTCAGGTTGTGTTTCGACTGCCGAGAGTTGAACAAGCTTACCATCAAGAACCGCTACCCACTACCGAGAATCGACGACTTATTTGATCAACTACAAGGCTCGTCTGTTTATTCAAAGATTGACTTACGTTCCGGGTATCATCAAATGCGGGTGAAAGAAGATGATATTCCAAAGACTGCTTTCAGAACACGTTACGGTCATTACGAGTTTATGGTCATGCCGTTTGGTTTAACTAATGCACCAGCTGTGTTCATGGACCTTATGAACCGAGTGTGTGGACCATACCTTGACAAGTTTGTCATTGTTTTCATTGATGACATACTTATTTACTCAAAGAATGACCAAGAACACGGTGAACATTTGAGAAAGGTGTTAGAAGTATTGAGGAAGGAAGAATTGTACGCTAAGTTTTCAAAGTGTGCATTTTGGTTGGAAGAAGTTCAATTCCTCGGTCACATAGTGAACAAAGAAGGTATTAAGGTGGATCCGGCAAAGATAGAAACTGTTGAAAAGTGGGAAACCCCGAAAACTCCGAAACACATACGCCAGTTTTTAGGACTAGCTGGTTACTACAGAAGGTTCATCCAAGACTTTTCTAGAATAGCAAAACCCTTGACTGCATTAACGCATAAAGGGAAGAAATTTGAATGGAATGATGAACAAGAGAAAGCGTTTCAGTTATTGAAGAAAAAGCTAACTACGGCACCTATATTGTCATTGCCTGAAGGGAATGATGATTTTGTGATTTATTGTGACGCATCAAAGCAAGGTCTCGGTTGTGTATTAATGCAACGAACGAGGGTGATTGCTTATGCGTCTAGACAATTGAAGATTCACGAACAAAATTATACGACACATGATTTGGAATTAGGCGCGGTTGTTTTTGCATTAAAGACTTGGAGGCACTACTTATATGGGGTCAAAAGTATTATATATACCGACCATAAAAGTCTTCAACACATATTTAATCAGAAACAACTGAATATGAGGCAGCGTAGGTGGATTGAATTGTTGAATGATTACGACTTTGAGATTCGTTACCACCCGGGGAAGGCAAATGTGGTAGCCGATGCCTTGAGCATGAAGGACAGAGAACCCATTCGAGTAAAATCTATGAATATAATGATTCATAATAACCTTACTACTCAAATAAAGGAGGCACAACAAGGAGTTTTAAAAGAGGGAAATTTAAAGGATGAAATACCCAAAGGATCGGAGAAGCATCTTAATATTCGGGAAGACGGAACCCGGTATAGGGCTGAAAGGATTTGGGTACCAAAATTTGGAGATATGAGAGAAATGGTACTTAGAGAAGCTCATAAAACCAGATACTCAGTACATCCTGGAACGGGGAAGATGTACAAGGATCTCAGGAAATATTTTTGGTGGCCGGGTATGAAAGCCGATGTTGCTAAATACGTAGGAGAATGTTTGATGTGTTCTAAGGTCAAAGCTGAGCATCAGAAACCATCAGGTCTACTTCAACAACCCGAAATACCGGAATGGAAATGGGAAAACATTACCATGGATTTCATCACTAAATTGCCAAGGACTGCAAGTGGTTTTGATACTATTTGGGTAATAGTTGATCGTCTCACCAAATCAGCACACTTCCTGCCAATAAGAGAAGATGACAAGATGGAGAAGTTAGCATGACTGTATTTGAAGGAAGTCATTTCCAGACATGGAATACCAATCTCTATTATCTCTGATAGGGATGGCAGATTTATTTCAAGATTCTGACAGACATTACAACAAGCATTAGGAACTCGTCTAGACATGAGTACTGCCTATCATCCACAAACTGATGGGCAGAGTGAAAGGACGATACAAACGCTTGAAGACATGCTACGAGCATGTGTTATTGATTTCGGAAACAGTTGGGATCGACATCTACCATTAGCAGAATTTTCCTACAACAACAGCTACCATTCAAGCATTGAGATGGCGCCGTTTGAAGCACTTTATGGTAGAAAGTGCAGGTCTCCAATTTGTTGGAGTGAAGTGGGGGATAGACAGATTACGGGTCCGGAGATTATACAAGAAACTACCGAGAAGATCATCCAAATTCAACAACGGTTGAAAACCGCCCAAAGTCGACAAAAGAGCTACGCTGACATTAAAAGAAAAGATATAGAATTTGAAATTGGAGAGATGGTCATGCTTAAAGTTGCACCTTGGAAAGGCGTTGTTCGATTTGGTAAACGAGGAAAATTAAATCCAAGGTATATTGGACCATTCAAGATTATTGATCGTGTCGGACCAGTAGCTTACCGACTTGAGTTACCTCAACAACTCGCAGCTGTACATAACACTTTCCACGTCTCGAATTTGAAGAAATGTTTTGCTAAAGAAGATCTCACTATTTCGTTAGATGAAATCTAAATCAACGAAAAACTTTAATTCATCGAAGAACCCGTCGAAATAATGGATCGTGAGGTTAAAAGACTTAAGCAAAACAAGATACCAATTGTTAAGGTTCGATGGAATGCTTGTAGAGGACCCGAGTTCACCTGGGAACATGAAGATCAGATGAAGAAGAAATACCCGCATCTATTTCCAGAAGATTCGTCAACACCTTCAACAGCTTAAAATTTCGGGACGAAATTTATTTAACGGGTAGGTACTGTAGTGACCCGAAATTTTCCATGTTTATATATATTAATTGAGATTGATATTTACATGATTAAATGTTTCCAACATGTTAAGCAATCAAACTTGTTAGGACTTGATTAATTGAAATATGTTTCATATAGACAATTGACCACCCAAGTTGACCGGTGATTCACGAACGTTAAAACTTGTAAAAACTATATGATGACATATATATGGATATATATATAGTTAACATGATACTATGATAATTAAACATATCATTAAGTATATTAACAATGAACTACATATGTAAAAAAACAAGACTACTAACTTAATGATTTTTAAACGAGACATATATGTAACGATTATCGTTGTAAAGACATTTAATGGATATATATCATATTAAGAGATATTCATACATGATAATCTCATGATAATATAATAATTTAAAATATCATTTGGTATTATAAACATTGGGTTAACAACATTTAACAAGATCGTTAACCTAAAGGTTTCAAAACAACACTTACATGTAACGACTAACGATGACTTAACGACTCAGTTAAAATGTATATACATGTAGTGTTTTAATATGTATTTATACACTTTTGAAAGACTTCAATACACTTATAAAAATACTTCTACTTAACAAAAATGCTTACAATTACATCCTTATTCAGTTTCATCAACAATTCTACTCATATGCACCCGTATTCGTACTCGTACAATACACAGCTTTTAAATGTATGTACTATTGGTATATACACTCCAATTATCAGCTCTTAGCAGCCCATGTGAGTCACCTAACACATGTGGGAACCATCATTTGGCAACTAGCATGAAATATCTCATAAAATTACAAAAATATGAGTAATCATTCATGACTTATTTACATGAAAACAAAATTACATATCCTTTATATCTAATCCATACACCAATGACCAAAAACACCTACAAACACTTTCATTCTTCAATTTTCTTCATCTAATTGATCTCTCTCAAGTTCTATCTTCAAGTTCTAAGTGTTCTTCATAAATTCTACAAGTTCTAGTTACATAAAATCAAGAATACTTTCAAGTTTGCTAGCTCACTTCCAATCTTGTAAGGTGATCATCCAACCTCAAGAAATCTTTGTTTCTTACAGTAGGTTATCATTCTAATACAAGGTAATAATCATATTCAAACTTTGGTTCAATTTCTATAACTATAACAATCTTATTTCAAGCGATGATCTTACTTGAACTTGTTTTCGTGTCATGATTCTGCTTCAAGAACTTCGAGCCATCCAAAGATCCGTTGAAGCTAGATCCATTTTTCACTTTTCCAGTAGGTTTATCCAAGGAACTTAAGGTAGTAATGATGTTCATAACATCATTCGATTCATACATATAAAGCTATCTTATTCGAAGGTTTAAACTTGTAATCACTAGAACATAGTTTAGTTAATTCTAAACTTGTTCGCAAACAAAAGTTAATCCTTCTAACTTGACTTTTAAAATTAACTAAACACATGTTCTATATCTATATGATATGCTAACTTAATGATTTAAAACCTGGAAACACGAAAAACGCCGTAAAACCGGATTTACGCCGTCGTAGTAACACCGCGGGCTGTTTTGGGTTAGTTAATTAAAAACTATGATAAACTTTAATTTAAAAGATGTTATTCTGAGAAAATGATTTTTATTATGAACATGATACTATATCCAAAAATTATGGTTAAACTCAAAGTGGAAGTATGTTTTCTAAAATGGTCATCTAGACGTCGTTCTTTCGACTGAAATGACTACCTTTACAAAAATGACTTGTAACTTATTTTTCTGACTATAAAACTATAATTTTTCTGTTTAGATACATAAAATAGAGTTCAATATGAAACCATAGCAATTTGATTCACTCAAAATGGATTTAAAATGAAGAAGTTATGGGTAAAACAAGATTGGATAATTTTTCTCATTTTAGCTACGTGAAAATTGGTAACAAATCTATTCCAACCATAACTTAATCAACTTGTATTGTATATTATGTAATCTTGAGATACCATAGACACGTATACAATGTTTTGACCTATCATGTCGACACATCTATATATATTTCGGAACAACCATGGACACTCTATATGTGAATGTTGGAGTTAGCTATACAGGGTTGAGGTTGATTCCAAAATATATATAGTTTGAGTTGTGATCAATACTGAGATACGTATACACTGGGTCGTGGATTGATTCAAGATAATATTTATCGATTTATTTCTGTACATCTAACTGTGGACAACTAGTTGTAGGTTACTAACGAGGACAGCTGACTTAAGAAACTTAAAACATCAATGTATATTAAAAGTGTTGTAAATATATTTTGAACATACTTTGATATATATATGTATATATTGTTATAGGTTCGTGAATCAACCAGTGGCCAAGTCTTACTTCCCGACGAAGTAAAAATCTGTGAAAGTGAGTTATAGTCCCACTTTTAAAATCTAATATTTTTGGGATGAGAATACATGCAGGTTTTATAAATGATTTACAAAATAGACACAAGTACATGAAACTACATTCTATGGTTGAATTATCGAAATCGAATATGCCCCTTTTTATTAAGTCTGGTAATCTAAGAATTAGGGAACAGACACCCTAATTGACGGGAATCCTAAAGATAGATCTATTGGGCCCAACAAGCCCCATCCAAAGTACCGGATGTTTTAGTACTTCGAAATTTATATCATGTCCGAAGGAGGATCCCGGAATGATAGGGATATTCTTATATACATATTGTTAATGTCGGTTACCAGGTGTTCACCATATGAATGATTTTTATCTCTATGTATGGGATGTGTATTGAAATATGAAATCTTGTGGTCTATTATTATGATTTGATATATATAGGTTAAACCTATAACTCACCAACATTTTTGTTGACGTTTTAAGCATGTTTATTCTCAGGTGATTATTAAGAGCTTCCGCTATCGCATACTTAAATAAGGACGAGATTTGGAGTCCATGCTTGTATGATATTGTGTAAAAACTGCATTCAAGAAACTTATTTTGTTGTAACATATTTGTATTGTAAACCATTATGTAATGGTCGTGTGTAAACAGGATATTTTAGATTATCATCATTTGATAATCTACGTAAAGCTTTTTAAACCTTTATTGATGAAATAAAGGTTATGGTTTGTTTTAAAATGAATGCAGTCTTTCAAAAACGTCTCATATAGAGGTCAAAACCTCGCAACGAAATCAATTAATATGGAACGTTTTTAATCAATAAGAACGGGACATTTCATTGCTATCCTAGCACATGTGAAAGCGGTAGAAACTGAGGTGAAGAGCGTGAACGACGTTCGAATTATGAATGAATTTTCCGATGTCTTCCCAGAGGAATTACCTGGATTACCGCCACCAAGAGCCGTAGAGTTTCAAATTGATTTAGTGCCACGAGCTGCACCTGTAGCTCGTGCACCTTACCGACTCGCACCTTCCGAGATGCAAAAGTTACAAAGCCAACTACAAGAGTTACTTGACAGTGGATTTATCCAACCAAGCTTCTCGCCTTGGGGCGCACCTGTATTGTTTGTGAAGAAGAAGGATGGATCCTTCCGTATGTGTATCGACTACCGTGAACTCAACAAATTGACTATCAAGAATCGGTATCCTCTTCCACGAATTGACGATCTTTTTGATCAACTACAAGGATCGAGTGTCTACTCAAAGATCGATTTGCGATCCGGATATCACCAGTTGAGGGTGAAAGAAAGTGACGTGATGAAAACTACATTCAGAACCTGTTATGGTCATTATGATTTTCTCGTGATGCCATTCGGTTTGACAAATGCGCCTACCGTGTTCATGGATCTCATGAATCGTGTCTGCAATCCGTACTTGGATAAGTTTGTTATCGTTTTCATAGATGATATCCTCATCTACTCTAAGAGCGAAGAAGAGCATGAGCAACACCTCCGACTAGTACTTGAACTCTTGAGACAAGAGCAATTTTACGCCAAATTCTCCAAGTGTGAATTTTGGTTGAAGGAAGTACAATTTCTGGGTCATGTTGTGAGCGACCAGGGTATCAAAGTTGACCCCGCCAAGATTGAAGCCATCAGCAAGTGGGAGACCCCCACTACTCCGACGCATATTCGCCAATTCCTAGGTCTCGCCGATTATTACCGAAGGTTTCTCTCTAATTGCGCGTCCTTTGACCGCACTGACTCACAAGGGCAAGAAGTTCATTTGGGAACCCGTACACGAATCAACATTCCAAACTTTGAAGAAGAAGTTGACCACCGCACCTATCCTATCACTTCCTGAGGGCAGTGACGACTTTGTTGTTTATTACGATGCGTCAAAAAGTGGTTTTGGTTGTGTACTGATGCAACGATCAAAAGTTATTGCCTATGCCTCCCGCCAATTGAAGATTCATGAGCAGAACTACACTACTCACGATCTTGAACTTGGAGCCGTTGTCTTTGCACTCAAATTGTGGAGACACTATTTGTATGGAACTAAGAGCACTATCTTCACCGATCACAAGAGTCTCCAGCACATCTTTGATCAGAAGCAACTGAACATGAGACAGCGTCGATGGATCGAGATGCTCAACGACTACGATTGTGAACTCTGTTATCACCCTGGCAAGGCCAATGTTGTAGCTGACGCTTTAAGCCGAAAGGAGAGGACGGCACCTCTTCGTGTTAGGGCTCTAAAAATATCAAGAAAATATTTTCTTAATGATTCGATCTTTTTCGAGGTATTCTGGTAATTTGACAAGTCAGATTGTGCTATTACCATTTCTTTCTTAGAACATTAGTTATGTTCATCTGAAACTTCATACCTACGAATTCTGGACCATTATCCGCTCGACTTAAGGTCGGGAAGAGATAACTAAAGCATGAAGCTTCTAAATATAATGGAGAATATAAAGCCCGATAACAACCCCGAAATTACAAACCGTGTATATCAATGCGTATAGCAATATAAAGACACGGGAGAATGAAAAACACTATAACCCCAAGGTAATAGTAGAAGAAAATAAATTTCTCTGGTGGCAGATGAAAAAGAAGAATGAAGGATACGATAGCCAAGAAAATATCAAGAATCAGAACTGGAATAAGCATTTTCACAATCTATTGGGATGTATAAAATAAGAAAGAAGATTATAGGAGTGGTGAAAATAAATGAAACGGAATAGGTCAATTTATAGCGAAATATCAGACATAGCAATCGAGGCAGATTACGCATTTAATCAAAGAAAATCCTAATTTTTGCAATTTTCGAATAATCAAATCTTATATAGATTATGAAGATTTTCTATTCCTTAAATTCCGAAAATCAATCGTTAATACGTCAAAAGTTAAGATGAATCTCTATTCCCTCATTCCACTTTATTACGATAACTTCTCTCATACGCTTCGAATAATCGGATTGTTTTATCCGTGTTATTCAATGGTGATAAAACTCTATTTATCGACTTATATTTGTTATGAAAACATTTTTATTGTTAGCCATGACGACCTCACTCAAATTTCGGGACGAAATTTCTTTAACGGGGAGGTACTGTGATGACCCGAAAATTTCTGACCAAATTTAAACTTAATCTTTAACGTTTCCGACATGATAAGCAAAGTCTATGAAGTTGAATCTCAAAATTTTAGAACTGTTTCATGTATTCAATTACATTTGACTGCTCTCGACGATTCATGAACAATTATATGTATGTATATATATATATATATATATATATATATATATATATATATATATATATATATATATATATGTACAAGTAAAAACGACTTTCCTACAGTAAAACACTATTTGCTACAGTAAAAATGACTTTGCTACAGTAAAACACTATTTGCTACAGTGAAACCGTACTTTTCTACAGTGCTACAGTGAAAATGAATTTGCTACAGTGAAACCGTACTTTGCTACAGTGCTACAGTACACTATTTGCTGCAGTAAACACTATTTAAGGCGACCATGCGATCGCATGGCAAAAACACTGAAAACTCATGCGATCGCATGAGGTACTGTAGCAGGCCACATACTATAAAAGCTCGATCTGGTCTCCACATACTATTATTATTTATTATATTATTATTATTATTATTATTATTATTATTATTATTATTATTATTATTATTATTATTATTATTATTATTATTATTATTAAGATTAATATTATTATTATTAATCTTATTATAATATTATTATTAGTAGTATATATACATAAAATACTACGACGAGGTTATGAGCGTGTCACCTTCAAAATGGGTTTTTGAGCGGGATAGAGCTAAGGAAATTATGGGTTATTGCCAAGGAGGTTATGGGTAATGTTCGAGGGTATATTTGTGAATCAAATCTAGTTTTTATCATCTCTGTTGCGTCTACGTACTTTCCTACAATATTGAATCTCAATATTGATACGTAAGCATTCATATCTTATCTTTTATATATTAATTGTGTATCCATGTCTAGTGCTCGAGTATATATGTTTATGCATGCTAGTATGCTAAATTTTGTCGTTAAACAGTTTATGATAAATCACGAATTTAATATATATATTACTGATAAAAGTTATATGATATGCATGTTTTTGGAAAGCTGGCGAAAAATCAATAACTTTTCATTTAGAAATCGCGAAATTTCGATGAACGAATTAAAAGATATGGGCAACTGAATTATGATCAACGTTAATTGAAATTGCTTTTGAATCTGCAATTAAGATTTAAACAACTTGTTTACGAGATTGATAAAATGGATTTTTAAATATTACCAGCCGAGTAAATGAATCCTTATTTAAGGCACGTCTCGTTTTGTTGAACAATTGTCAAAATTGACTGTTTTATCATGTTTTAAAGCCTTATAAAAAATATAGACTAATTTTACAAGAACTGGGAAACTATGTGAAATGTTAAAATGTTTCGATTGCCATGATCATTCAACTATAGTATTAAGTCAGAATGACTTTTTGAAATGACTTTTGATAAACTTTTGTATGTCGATCTCGAGCATTAAGATTGTGATACACTATGACCTGACCTAGCTTGATAGACATTTATTGACCAACATATGTTCTCTAGGTTGAGATATACGGTTATTTGGTAATCCGAGTTTCAGTCACATTTTGGTGAACGACTTTATATGCTGCTAAGGTGAGTTTCATTTGCTCCCTTCTTAAATACTTTTGCAATATATATTTTTGGGCTGAGAATACATGCACTTTATTTTAAACAATGGACACAAGTACATACTAAATTCTATACTGAATTTGAACCGAAAATCCCTTAGCTTTGGTAACTAGTAACTGTCGGTTATAAGAACTGGTGGGCGCGAGTAGTAGTATATGGATCCATAGGGCTTGATATCCCCGTCCGAGCTAGAGCACTAGCCTTTTAACGGACGTATGCTATTTGAGAAGCGAACACGTTGGTTTGCGTGTATTATTAAGATGATTATACAAAGGGTACAAATTATATATACGTTAAGTTTAGTTACCAGGGTGCTCAATTTTGTAGAATATTTTGATAAACGTTTCTGGATGAAACAACTAAAATCTTGTGATCCACCTTTATGTACAGATTATGCAAAGCATTAAAACTATGAACTCACCAACCTTTGTGTTGACACTTGTTAGCATGTTTATTCTCAGGTTCCCTAGAAGTCTTTCGCTGTTTGCTTATATGTTAGACAAGCTATGTGCATGGAGTCTTACATGGCATATTTTTCAAGGAAACGTTGCATTCACCAAATCATCACCATGTATCTTATTTTGACTGCATTGTCAACGGAAGTACTATTGTAAACTATTATTTACGGTGATTGTCTATATGTAGAAATCATCAGATGTCGAAAATCTTTGATTTAAATATTCATTTATGGTGTGCCTTTTCAAAAGAATGCAATGTTTACAAAACGTATCATATAGAGGTCAAATACCTTGCAATGAAATCGATGAATGACGTGTTCGTCCATATGGATTTGGAGCGATCGTCACAGTTGGTATCAGAGCGTTGGTCCTAGCGAACCAGGTCTTGCATGAGTGTGTCTAACTGATAGTTGTTACGATGCATTTGTAAGTCTGGACTTCGACCGTGTCTGCATGTTAAATGTTTTGCTTATCATTTCTTGTCGGAAATTACATGCTTATCATTCTTAAGTCTAGACACGTTTTCCTGCATTTATTGCATAAATAGTGTATAGACAAAAATTCATATCTTAGCGTATCTGTTACTGTAAACTTTTCCTGACATTTTCCGAAAATTTCTCCGTGATTTATGGAATTTGGTATTATATATACATATGTAAATTATGTATTGAATAATACCAAACTAAATTCAATAATCTAATTCATATCAAAAATCATCTCCCTAATTATACAAGATGGATCCCGTATCTAGTTCAATTCCTTAAACTCCGACAGCTATTCCGATATGGATATTCACCTGAATTCCGAAGACAGTGTAACCGGAATGGATCAACCAATTAGCCATCATCTATTCTGGATGAATTAGGGATGGGTTCGTAGCTTACTTAATCATTGGAGACAAGAAGAAGGTGATCCCTTCCATCCACCACATTGCCCTCTTTGCGAAGAACCTGAAGCACTTACCGGTGAACCTGTTCGAGACACCATTTTTTCTCTCATTTCCAGAGTATCTCATCACGATAATATACTATCTCAAATTCTGGATCTTATTCACCCGCTCGTCCGAACCGCCAATCATCCCGGTGTAGTAGAAGAAGTCAACGAGCTTCGCGCTCGGGTAGTATCTTTGGAGAATATGGTGCAAAGGTTACAAGCACCAGCAGCATCACCGGCATCAACAGTACCACCGACAACAACACCAACAGTACCATTACCACCACCAACAACATCCGCATCGCAAACCTCAACTTCACAATCTATTCCACGAGCATCAACGTCATACGCACCGTAGTTACCAAGAAATACCAGCAACAATAACCGATGAAGTATTAACTCATTTCCCCTAAAGAAATTTTATGTATATTTAATATATATGAATTTTGAAATCAAAATAAATCTTTTCGTACTAAGCTATTACATGTGAATCTTAACTGGTAGGTACTACTCGGTTAGTTCATATTACTAATATGCAATGATGTACATCCTTCCTTAACAACTTAACCATTGTTAACTACAATCTCTGTTTCAACCCAATGAATTCCATTTCATAATAAACCAAGTGTATTAATTAATTACATAATTGATTTTACATTTTCAATTTCGATATACTCGAAACTTTCCAGAAAATATCATCTGTGCCTTGTAAGGTTCACAAAAATTCCACGAGCACCAACATCCTTCACTGAGGAATATCAATAAGAATAAATAATGAAGTCTTAATTTCATTAGTGAAAAACTCCGCAAAGATTATGTAATCTTTAATGTTTTAGAGATTAATCATTTCTAAGTCAAGCCGAAAATCAAATGAGCTTAATATGATATTAACTCATTAAATCCGTATTACATCTGAAGAAATATACATACATATATTTTCATAAAGACTGTAATGAAAATTCTTTTTTACAAAATATTACTTGTGAAATCTTTAACGGGTAGGTAATTCCGGGGAAATATATAAGTTCACAATTAATATGTTATACTGTACATTCTTCAACTTTGATTCAAAAAAATTATTAACAATGCTCACAGCGATATACAATTGTTTCCATACAAATTCAATTACATATTCTGATATTGACGGATCAGAATCCAAGTCAAGATTTAACGGGTGACATCATTCTTAGATCTCTACATCTTTCAAAGCTATACTTTGACTTCAAAAATGTGAAAGATCCTTTAGCATTGTTATTACTGAAAATAATATTGCAATCCCTTTTCAAAGTATCCAGTTTTACCACACTTTCAACCAGTCAACTTTGACTTTTCAGATTAACCTTATTATAACCTTGACATATACGTTCTTGTTACTGGGGAACCTTTCATGTTCGACCACATTAGCAGTAAATTTACCAACAACTTTATTAATCCTTGACCTTTCGAAAAATCCTTATACTCATTGAAACCCTATCATGTACTCATCCACATCTTGTAACAATAATTGCCATACCAACCACCGGGAATTAGCAATCAGTATTTTGAATCTCGCAGCATTTTCTACGACAACACTTATATATATATAACATCTATCTTCTAGACTTACATACTTCAAATGTGAAGTTTCTGAAAACATCCCAAACTATGAACTAGTTCTCTGAAATTGAAAAAATGCTGATGAAGCAGCAAAAACTGTAAATGACCTTAACAGTCAAAAGTTTGATGATAAAGAATAGTATGGTGGTAAAGCTGAGAAAAAAAGAAGGTTTGGAACTGAAAAACAGATTGAGTAAAGTATGAAAGAGGCTGTGGATAAATCACAAAGACTAAACCTGCCTTCAAAGAATCCAAATGATTCAGTGACTGCTGAAACCATTAGTAAGAACCTTACTTCTTATTCTAAACCTCTGCAGACAGATTTTCTGCATCATCCTCTGATATTAGAAATTCTAAGATATCATCGTATCTTTCATTATAAATATCCTCGATATTTCTAGAGATATCTTCATACCTATTCTTATGGGAAATCATTCATCTCTTCGCACTATCTGTGTTACATCATAAAAGAAACTATTTTAGTTTCTAAAATCTGAAAAATTCGAAAAAAAAATGGATGTTTTGAAGTAATGTTGGGAACTGAAGCATGAGTTAGTATAATATAATGACACCTGATCAACGTGATTATATTACAGTAAGTCATGCTGAGTTTCTAATGGAACGTGATAAAGGTTCACAGATCATACCCTCATCATGAACTATGTTACATAACTCTTTCATTCTATATAATCTCTAAAAATATCAAGAAAATATTTTCTTAATGATTCGATCTTTTTCGAGGTATTCTGGTAATTTGACAAGTCAGATTGTGCTATTACCATTTCTTTCTTAGAACATTAGTTATGTTCATCTGAAACTTCATACCTACGAATTCTGGACCATTATCCGCTCGACTTAAGGTCGGGAAGAGATAACTAAAGCATGAAGCTTCGAAATATAATGGAGAATATAAAGCCCGATAACAACCCCGAAATTACAAACCGTGTATATCAGTGCGTATAGCAATATAAAGACACGGGAGAATGAAAAATGCTATAACCCCAAGGTAATAGTAGAAGAAAATAAATTCCTCTGGTGGCAGATGAAAAAGAAGAATGAAGGATACGATAGCCAGGAAAATATCAAGAATCAGAACTGGATTAAGCATTTTCACAATCTATTGGGATGTATGAAATAAGAAAGAAGATTATAGGAGTGGTGAAAATAAATGAAACGGAATAGGTCAATTTATAGTGAAATATCAGACATAGCAATCGAGGCAGATTACGCATTTAATCAAAGAAAATCCTAATTTTCGCAATTTTCGAAGAATCAAATCTTATATAGATTATGAAGATTTTCTATACCTTAAATTCCAGAAATCAATCGTTAATACGTCAAAAGTTAAGATGAATCTCTATTCCCTCATTTCACTTTATTACGATAACTTCTCTCATACGCTTCGAGTAATCGGATTGTTTTATCCGTGTTATTCAATGGTGATAAAACTCTATTTATCGACTTATATTTGTTATGAAAACATTTTTATTGTTAGCCATGACGACCTCACTCAAATTTCGGGACGAAATTTCTTTAACGGGGAGGTACTGTGATGACCCGGAAATTTCTGACCAAATTTAAACTTAATCTTTAACGTTTCCGACACGATAAGCAAAGTCTATGAAGTTGAATCTCAAAATTTTAGAACTGTTTCATGTATTCAATTACATTTGAATGCTCTCGAAAATTCATGAACAATTATATGTATCTATATATATATATATATATATATATATATATATATATATATATATATGTACAAGTAAAAACGACTTTCCTACAGTAAAACACTATTTGCTACAGTAAAAATGACTTTGCTACAGTAAAACACTATTTGCTACAGTGAAACCGTACTTTTCTACAGTGCTACAGTAACACTATTGCTACAGTAAACACTATTTGCCACAGTACACTATTTGATGTCGACGAACTAGCAAACAAAAACGGATAAGGCGGCCATGCGATCGCATGGCACAAACACTGAAAACTCATGCGATCGCATGAGGTACTGTAGCAGGCCACATACTATAAAAGCTCGATCTGGTCTCCACATACTATTATTATTTATTATTATATTATTATTATTATTATTATTATTATTATTATTATTATTATTATTATTATTATTATTATTATTAAGATTAATATTATTATTATTAATCTTATTATAATATTATTATTAGTAGTATATATACATAAAATACTACGACGAGGTTATGAGCGTGTCACCTTCAAAATGGGTTTTTGAGCGGGATAGAGCTAAGGAAATTATGGGTTATTGCCAAGGAGGTTATGGGTAATGTTCGAGGGTATATTTGTGAATCAAATGTAGTGTTTATCATCTCTGTTGCGTCTACGTACTTTCCTACAATATTGAATCTCAATATTGATACGTAAGCATTCATATCTTATCTTTTATATATTAATTGTGTATCCGTGTCTAGTGCTCGAGTATATATGTTTATTGATAGTTAAAGCTAAGGGGTATAAAATACTATTAAATTTTACAAGAAAATACTATTAAATATGATACAATTTTACACAAGATATTTATTTTTTATAGAATGGATATACTTAAACCTTGCTACAACACTTATAGGCAGTGTACCTAATCGTACAGTAGTGTAGTTTTTAATAAGTCCGGTTCGTTCCACAGGGAAAATCTTTAAACAAAGCTTAACGCTATATTAGTTTACTTTTATAAAAATACAAATGTATATATAAGTAATTTTATGATTATAAAGGGGGGTTTTAACCGTTTAATGACCGGTTTGTTGATTTTAAAAACTTTAGTTGCAGTTAAAACCAAATGTAAAATAATAAATAAATACAAGACTTAATTTAAAGCGTAAAGTAAATAACGATAATGAAATTGCGAATAATAAAAGTGCGATAAAATAAACTTGCGATAATTAAAAAGTACGATAATTAAAAGTGCAATTAAATACAATAACAATAAAAATTCGATAATTAGAAGTGCAATTAAATATAAAATAAAGGAAATTAAATATGAAATAAAAGAATTATGCTTATTTAAACTTCCGTAACCATGATGTTTGACGTGTTGATTTTAGTTTTATGCCCATGGGTTAATTGTCCTTTGTCCTGGATTATTTAATATGTCCGTCTGGTTTTTGTCCATAACAGTCCATCAGTCATAAATATAAAGTGCGAGTGTCCTCGTCAAATTATCCTTATACCCGAAGTTAAATATTCCAACTAATTGGGGACTTAAACTGTAACAAGATTTTAATACTTTGTTTAATAATTACACAAGGATGTCGACTGCGTGTAACCCAAGGTTTTAATATTTTGTTATCAATTATACCAAGTGTCCTTGTACATAATTTCACCCCTGTTTTAATTATTCTAGTGGCTATTAATCCATTCCCGTATCCGGTTAAATGAACGATTATTCGTACATATAAATACCCCGCCCATCGTGTCCGATCGAGTGTATATGGTAATTTATAGGGACGCCCAATTGTAAATCTTTATATTAACATTAACAAACTATCATTTAGTTAAATAAATATAAAGCCCATTAATAGCCCATAGTCTAATTTCCACAAGTGTCGTTCTTTTGTCCAAACCCCAATTATGGTACAAAGCCCAATTACCCAATTTTAGTAATTAGCCCAACATCATGATTACTTCGGATTAAATAAGCATAATAATAACTTAGCTACGAGACATTAAATTAAAAAGGTTGAACATAACTTACAATGATTAAAAATAGCGTAGCGTTACACGGACAGAATTTCGACTTACACCCTTACAACATTCGCTAACATACCCTTATTATTAGGATTAAAATTAAAATTAAAATTAAAATATAAATTATAAATATAAATATTACGTATATAGATAGAGAGATGGATATATATTGATGAAAAATTGATCAGAATTCGTTGGGCTTTATAGGGAGTTTCAGTTTTTTGGGGCTCCGCGACTCGCGGCCCTTTTTGCCTTCAAACTCCGCGAGTCGCGGAGTTTGTAAATACAGCTCACTCCATTTTGGCTCTTTGTTTACCGACGGTTTATTATATAAATATAATATATATATAATTTATATAATTAATTATATATTATATTATATTTATATACATAGTTAACTTGTAATTTTTAGTCCGTTGCGTCGAGCGTTGAGAGTTGACTCTGGTCCCGGTTCTGGATTTTCGAACGTCCTTGCGTACAATTTAATATCTTGTACTTTGCGTTTTGAATCTTGTACTCTTGTAATTTCGAGACGTTTCTTATCAATAATTGGAACCTCTTTGATTGTATTTTGTACTTTTGAGCTTTTTGGTCGTTTGCGTCTTCAATTCGTCGAATCTGTCTTTTGTCTTCACCTTTTATTATTTAAACGAATATCACTTTTAAATAGAACAATTGCAACTAAAAGCTTGTCTTTTCTTGAGGAATAATGCTATGAAATATATGTTCGTTTTTAACATTATCAAATATTCCCACACTTGAGCGTTGCTTGTCCTCAAGCAATATCGTCTTGAAATACAAGAATCACTTCTTTATTCTTCACACTTTGTACATCAGTGATTTCTATACGGCGGTATAAACAATGGTAGTAACGATATGGTTTACAGTCCCACATGACTATAAAAATTTAGATCCATTAAGCAAAATTGGATCTTTATGAAAACATTTGATCTTTTAAAAATTAAATCTAGTTTTTACCCTAGATAAGTTATCCGGAATAACCCTTCACCGGTGTTTGCAAAATATTTTTGTGGGTTTGGTGGGTTTCAAATTTGAAAATTTTAGCTCAAAACTTGCGGTTTTGTGTCACCCACTTGCTAACCTTGTATTAGAAAAGCAACACGTCCAGTTTACTTGTCCTGTATATTACCTTTCGGTAAACTACCTTCCAGTTGTAAAGAAAAGCGTTGAACAAGCAACTGTTAAGGCAATGTCCCCTGACATGCTTTTAATTATGGTCTATAACGTGTCGGACGCAATTACTATCCTTGGTAGGAGCAATAGTAAAGCTCACCCTTATAATTTTTTGGTCTGGCACAAGGTCCTGTCTTTAACCATGCTATGCAACCACCGTTCTTACGGTTGACACCCGATTTGGTTCAGGTGACCTAATGAATTCCAGGTGAATTCCTAGGATTTTACGTTCAATGGTAATGAACGCATTGAAAATGGGTTTTTAGAAAACAAATCGGTTTGTAATTTTGATCAAAATATTTTCTCGTTCAGGCTCGAGTTTAGATATCATTGAATTCCATGAGTTTGTAATTCTCAATCTTTAAGGTCAATCTCAAGGATTGAGTAATATCAGGCTTAAAAGCTGATTTTTGATCTTTTAAGGAGATTATCCTTTCTGGGGATTTGATTCATTAGTCTTATCCAGCTAATTTGCATGGTGCCCCCCATTGTACGAGATAAATCCTTCTCATGGTTAGGATAAATCTGACCACTTGGCGGCCCTGTTTAATGCTGAGGTCCGTGGATTTCCTGCTCATTTTAGTGATGACTTTTCTAGGTTTTTCGTCAACCTACAGTTGGTCTGGACGACAACTTCCTGACCTAAATCAAGAAGCGCGTTTCTTTTTCGGAAGACTTTACTTCCTTTTAATGATGGAATTGATTCATCGTGTAGATCCATCTCTTCTTTTCTTTCATCGGGTAAAACAGTTTAGTTTAGTCCAAAGCAAAAGTATTTTCAGTTATTTGTACAAAAATATGTGACATATGTTTTGAATAACTTGGAGAATTTTCCCACACTTGGCTTTTATTTTCCTTTTTATTGTCCTCTATTCCATTTTAAATGAATTTTAACATTTTGGTTTGTTTATCAATTTATGTCCTTTCCGAGGTAACAATAATTTCGGTGTTAAAACCTAGTTTTATCATTCATAAATATGTATAAACATGATTTTGAGTTCATTAAAAATTTTGAAAATTTTTACCAGAATTGGGTAGTCATTATATAAGACTAGGGCTGTTCTTTATTATCAGAGAGCACTAGATTCTAATACAACTACTACCTTACTAGTATTTCTAATGGTAACCAAGTGTATAAAGTAAAAATTTTAAAATCCGAAAGAATTTAACCCCTTCCCACACTTAAGATCTTGCAATGCCCTCATTTGCAAGAAATCAGTAACAATTTAAATTATTGAGGGTGATTTGTGTAAAAATGATTAAATTTTACCAAAGTTTCCAAACATATTTGTGTTTGTGTTGAATGATAAATGGTGCACATCATTTGTTCATTCCGTCTTGTTGTTATTTCACATATATTTTGCATCTTGTCGTCAAAATTAGTTGCTTTTGCTGAACTTAATGCCAGTCTTTGAAAATGCGTTATTTTACCCTGTTGTGTACATAAGATAAACTGCATACATATATACATATTTTTGAAGTTTGGTATATTACCCCACATTCAAAAATTATTAAAATCTAAGAATAAAAGTTAGAAAATTATAAAAACTATTACAATATTAAATAAGTATTAAACGTATCAACATTACAAATAATAAAATAAAAATAAAACTAAGTAGACTAGGGATGATACTGATACCAGTAGGGGTTTCATGCATAACCATAGGTGCTATAAAATGCTTCAGCTGGGTTATACGTAGGATACGGTGGTTGAATCTCTATAGACCAGGGAGGGAATATGGGCTTTGTAGTAGGAATATAGTTTCTACCTATATGTTGGCAATAATCTATGATTTGGTTTTGATGAACTTGCCAATCTTCAAATGCTCTATGTCTAGCATTTTCGTACTCCTGTGAAGCTATAAACCTTTGCATTTCTTGCATTTCATTTCCCCCTCCTACATTACCTTGCTGTTGGTTTCTCTCAACCTGTAGATGTCTACCATGGTATTGTACTGCGGCGTTATTTCGCCTCTTCAAAACTTTCGCACCATGGTATACATTTAAACCTATTATATCGCGGGGTTCTGGTTCTTCGACTAATAATCCCCCCCGACTTATATCCACACCGAGATATTCAGCAATCAAAGTAATAAATATACCACCTCCTATTATGCTATGCGGTCTCATCCCCTAACCATAGCTGATAAATAATAACCCACACAATAAGGTATACTTACAGCGCTTTGTGGGTCTCGAATACACATATGGTAAAACAAATCCTGTTCATTTACCTTTTCCTTGTTCTTACCTCTTTGTGTAATCGAATTAGCTAAAAACCTATGAATTACTCTTAATTCAGCTCTATCTATATCCAAATAAGAGTAATTTCCCCCTTTGAATCGGTGATGGCTTGTCATTTGACTCCATACACCATGTGTATCAAAATTTTCATCTATCTTTCTACCATTTAGTATCAACCCTCTACAATCGGCAGATGCTAACTCCTCAGGCGTATATATATGTAAAGCCTGAGCCATGTCTAGTAAAGACATGTGGCGCATCGAACCTCCTAACAAAAATCTAATAAAAGATCGATCGGTTAAACTATCTACCCGATCATTTAATTCTATACTACACAACAATTCTTCACACCATACTTTATATACAGGTCTACGCATGGTGAATAAACGTACCCAGTCGTTAAAAGTAGAATTACCATACCTCTGTGCAAGTAATTCCCTAATTGGCCCGGCCAATTCTACAGCTTCTAATGGTCCCCATTCTATGACCCTAGGTACCTCAACAACTTTAGAATGATGAGTATGCAAACCCCTTTGGTATTTTGGATAATCTATCCAAAGTCTGTCAAATCTCAGGTTCGGGTGCAAATCTTCCAAGTGCATATCAGAAAATGTCATGACTGGATGAGGTATATCTTGTTTGTAGTAGTTATCCACCTCCTGTTGTTCCGCATTCTCAGCAGGAGCATTGCGAGCTTGGGATGAAGATTCACCCCTTTCAGTCTGCAAAACACATCAAACACAATTTTTGTGCATCCAAATATGCATTAGTGTCAGCAAAATCATCAATCAAAATAATTACAATGACATGATTAATTTATATCAAACTTAAGCTCATTTTCACATTTTTATCAAATCTACACTTTTTCAAATAAGCATATACGAAAATGTTCACCAAGTTCATAAGCATTCAACTCAAATAATATGTCACAATAATCATCACTAGCAATTAAACAAGTTTCAAATGGCATTATCTCTCAAAAATCAAGTTCATGAATTTTAGACTTGAAAAAGTCCACTTTAATTCTCAAAATCATGTTTAGGCTCAAAGTTTGGATCATTTAACTACCTAAACATGTTACACTACTTAATTTAGCAACAATTCATGAAAAAAATCGTCCATAACCTGTTTATATCAAAAAGCCCCAAATTGCTCAAGAACACAAACCCTAGATTACTCAAAATTTGAAGTTTAAGGCTTCTAATCATGTTAAATAGCATCAATCTAGGTTATACAAGCATAATACATAAGCAATTTAAGCATAATTACACTAAAAAGCATCAAAATCGAATTGGGTATAAAATTGCTCAAGAACACTAATTTTCGGATTAAATGGTGTTTAGGTGTAGAAATTTACCGTTTTTCTTGAGTAATTCCTTGATAGCATCCTTCTCAACATGATTTTAGTAAAAGATTTGATGATTAACGGTTAAAAATTGTGATTTTGGGGGTGTTTTCTCGGGTTTTTGCGCAGTATTTTCGGGTTTTATTTGTGTTGTGGTGTGCAAATGAACTGCTCTTTACGTTTTTATTTTTTTCTGAGTTTTGGTCCCTCCGCGAGTCGCGGTGTTTGAACCTTCAAACTCCGCGAGTCGCGGAGTTTGTATATATATATATTTTTTTTTAACATCTTATACTAATTAAAACAATTAAGTAATTAATTTTAAAATTTTGTTTCCCTTGTTATTTAGGACGAGGTCGTTTCGGATCGATGTCCTAGTCCGTCCTTCGACAAAATTTTAAAATTTGTCTTTTTGTAGCGATTGTTTTAAAAGCTAAGATTTTTTTTTTTAGTTTTTTAATGTTTTTGGCATACTTTAATTTAATAAGATTAAAAATAATGATAATAAAAGTTCTCGTCCCTCCCTCGGGTAAAGCAATTTCGGTTCAAAGACCTAGTCTTCAACTTACGACGAATTTTAAAAATCATATTTTTAACTTAGCGAGATAAAGTAAATTTTTGTTTTTAAATTCACAGAACTTAAATATAAAATTCAAAATTAATATTAAAAATTCACACCAAACTTAAAATTTGAAATGCATAAAATTAAAAATTCATATTTTTAAAAAAAATTCACACCAAACTTAATTTAAAAATTCATATTATAAATTCACACCAAACTTATATTAAATTTTCAAATATTTACAATTTTAAATATATTGTTTTTACAAAGTTTACAATATTAATTTAAGATTTATATATTAATTTTAAAAACATGGTAAAAATAATATTAAAAATCTTTTTGGCTTTTTATCCCACTTTAATCAATCAAATATTATCAAAAATATGCGCCCCTCTTTTCGGTAAAGTAATTTCGGTTCCAAGACCTAATTTAACTCATGACGAATTTTTGAAATATGTTGGGTTGATTGATTAAAGATATTTATACCTTAAGAATAAACGTTAAATTTCGCAGTGATGTAATAAATTTTTTGAATGATATCAATAATTTCGGTCGCCAAACCTAATTTTATTCAATACCAATTTAATACTTTATAGCGAACTTATTAGCGTTTATTATCAAAAGGTTAAAAATAAAAATAAATAAAAAATTAAAAACTGTACAAACATACCTGTGAAATAGATTTCTTAGTTATATGATCTATCCCATTCATAAGATAGTCGGTTTAATTGGTTTTCCATGGCTACATAGGCGTAACCTCGAGCATTCAGTGTTTTTTCTTCTAAACATATGAACGGTCCGTCTCTGCATAAAGTAACAAATTCCGTGTTTGAATAGGTTTGATTATTTGAACATTTACCTCCATGTGACCATTTTCCGCATTTGTGACATCTTTCTAGGTGTCGTGCTCTTCTTTTCGCTGCGGATTTTGATTTTCCTTTACCAAATTGTAACTTATTATCTTCGCATCTGGATTCTTTTCTAACTCCGTCCAATCTTTCTCTGATTACTGATACTATTTCACTCGGAAGTGTGTCATTATTACGTTTAGTGATCAAAGCGTGTAGCATTAGACTATGGTTTAGTTCACAGGCAGTCTTCATTTCCTAAAAAAAATAAAAATTCAGAATGGGGGGAGAAGACTAGTTCTTTAGGGTCTGCTAGGGAAAGACCTTTCGGGTTCCATTTTCGAGAACTACACGAAAACAGACAATCTAACTCTAACAGAAATACATAAACCCCCTATACTTAGTTAGCTGTGGTATCGAAATTGTGATTAACTTCATTGTCTTCTTCCATCGGACCATGTATGTAATGTTTAACTCTGTGACCATTAACTTTAAATTCAATCCCATTTGAATTTATTAATTCTATCGTTCCGTATGGAAAAACTCTTTTGACTATGAATGGTCCAGACCATCTCGATTTCAATTTTCCAGGAAATAGCTTGAATCGTGAATTGAAAAGAAGAACTCTGTCTCCTTCCTTAAATTCTTTTGAAGTTCTGATTCTTTTATCATGCCATTTCTTCGTTCTTTCCTTATAGATCAACGAATTTTCGTATGCTTCATGTCTTAATTCTTCTAATTCGTTTAGTTGACTTAATCGTAGACGTCCAGCTTCATGTAAATCAAGATTACATGTCTTCAAAGCCCAAAATGCTTTGTGTTCAATTTCTACTGGAAGATGACATGCTTTTCCATAAACAAGTCTAAAAGGTGTGGTTCCAATTGGAGTTTTGTAGGCTGTTCTAAAAGTCCAGAGTGCATCCTCCAATTTAATGGACCATTCCTTCGGATTTGATCCTACGGTTTTCTCTAGAATACGTTTTAAAGCTCGGTTGGTATTTTCAACTTGTCCACTTGTTTGTGGATGATATGCGGTGGAGATTTTATGAGTTACTCCATATCTTTTAAGAACTTTCTCAAGTTGATTATTACAGAAATGAGTACCCCGATCACTTATTAAAGCTTTCGGTATTCCAAACCTTGCAAAAAGACGTTTTAAAAAGTTGACTACAACTCGTGCATCGTTAGTTGGGAGAGCTTGTGCTTCCGCCCATTTAGATACATAATCAATGGCTACGAGTATATATAGATTATTATGAGATTTTGGAAATGGACCCATAAAGTCAATACCCAAATGTCAAATACTTCGCATACTTGAATGACATTTTGTGGCATTTCATCACGTTGACTTATTTTTCCGGCCCTTTGACAAGCATCACAGGATTTGCAAAGAAGGTGTGCGTCTTTGTAAATTGTAGGCCAATAGAATCCAGCATCATAAACTTTTCTTGCTATTAGTTGAGGCCCATAATGCCCTCCTGTTGGTCCTGTGTGACAATGGTTTAAAATTTTACTAGCTTCATCTCCAAATACACATCGGCGTATTATTCCATCGGGACAACTTTTAAACAAATGTGGATCTTCCCAAAAATAGTGTTTTATATCACTGAAGAATTTCTTTCGTTTTTGGTACGATAATCCTTTTTCAAGGAATCTACATACTAAGTAGTTTGCATAGTCTGCAAACCATGGTATTTCATTATAATCTATCTTCAATAGATATTCATCAGGAAAGTTGTCTTGTATGGCCGATTCATTTAGAACTTCTAACTCAGGATTTTCAAGACGAGAAAGATGATCAGCGGCGAGATTTTCTGCTCCTCTTTTATCTCGGATTTCAATATCAAACTCTTGTAAGAGTAAGATCCAACGGATTAATCTTGGTTTAGCATCTTGTTTTGAAAATAGGTATCTAAGAGCAGAATGGTCGGTATAGACCACTGTTTTAGCTAGAACGAGATATGATCGAAATTTGTCAAAAGCAAAGACAATAACAAGGAGTTCTTTTTCAGTAGTTGTATAGTTCGTTTGTGCTCCTTGTAACGTCTTACTGGCATAATATATAGGTTGAAATCGCTTTTCAATCCTTTGTCCTAAAACGGCTCCCATTGCAAAATTACTTGCATCGCACATTAGTTCAAACGGTAGATTCCAATTTGGTGTTATCATGATCGGCGCATTAGTGAGTTTCTCTTTAAGAATATTAAAAGATTTGATACACTCATCTGAAAAGATGAATGGAGCATCCTTTTCTAGGAGTTTATTCATAGGAGTGGCAATTTTAGAAAAATCTTTTATGAAACGTCGGTAAAAACCGGCATGCCCTAGAAAACTCCTAACTCCTCTAACATTGGTGGGATGTGGAAGTTTAGCAATTACATCTACTTTAGCTCTATCCATTTCAATTCCTTCTTTTGAAATTTTATGTCCAAGAACGATGCCTTCTTTAACCATAAAATGGCATTTCTCCCAATTAAGAACTAGATTTGATTGTTCGCATCTAATAAGCATTCGTTCAAGATTAGCTAGACATGTTTCAAATGTATCACCGAAGACTGAAAAGTCATCCATGAAAACTTCCATGCATTCTTCTATCATGTCATGAAAAATTGCCATCATGCACCTTTGAAAGGTTGCAGGGGCGTTACAAAGTCCAAATGGCATGCGTTTGTAAGCAAAAGTACCATAAGGGCACGTGAATGTGGTTTTCTCTTGATCTTCGGGTGCTATTGGAATTTAAAAATATCCGGAAAATCCATCTAGAAAACAATAGTAACTATTTCCGGCTAATCTTTCCAACATTTGATCAATGAAAGGTAAGGGAAAGTGATCTTTTCTGGTGGCGTCATTTAATTTTCTATAATCAATACACACACGCCATCCTGTTACAGTCCTAGTAGGAATAAGCTCATTTTTCTCATTTGTAATGACAGTCATGCCACCCTTCTTAGGCACGCATTGAACTGGGCTTACCCATGGACTATCAGAAATTGGATAAATTAGACCTGCATCTAGCAGTTTAATAATTTCTTTTTTAACTACATCTTGCATATTAGGATTTAGTCTTCATTGGCGTTGCACATACGTTTTATGACCTTCTTCCATAAGGATTTTATGTGTGCAATACGAAGGACTTATTCCTTTAATATCATGAATCTTCCATGCAATGGCTGGTTTATGTGCTTTCAACACAGAAATGAGTTGTGATTTCTCATTTTCAGTAAGAGAAGACGATATTATTACAGGTAATTCAGATTCACCATGTAAATAAGCGTATTCCAAATGGTTTGGAAGTGGCTTTAACTCTAATTTCGGTGGTTCTTCTATCGATGATTTATATCGATATCTGTCTTCTTCTTTTAGCATTTGAATTTCTTCTGTTGTTGGTTCATATCCATTAGCTATAAGTGTAGCTAACATTTCAGCTTCATCAATTGGTTCATTACCTTCTCCTAAAGAACATTCTCCTGTTCCTTGTAATTCTGGAAATTCTTCTAATAATTCTGCATATGCATCTATAGTATGAATATAATAACATGTATCATCTGCAGATTGTGGTTGTTGCATTGCTCTATCAACTGAAAAGGTAACACTCTCATCCTCTATACTTAGGGTCAATTTCTTACCGAACACGTCTATCATTGCTTTAGCCGTGTTTAAGAATGGTCTTCCTAATATGAGAGGAACTTGAGAATCTTCTTCCATGTCCAGAACAACAAAATCTACTGAAAATACTAAAGTACCAACTTTAACTAGCATGTTCTCCATTATCCCTCTAGGATATTTTATTGATCTATCGGCTAGTTGTATGCTTATTCTGGTTGGTTTCAATTCTCCAAGGTCTAGTTTAGCGTATAGTGAATATGGCATTAGATTTATACTAGCACCTAAGTCTGCCAATGCTTCTATTGAACTAAGACTACCCAGAAAACATGGAATTGTAAAACTTCCTGGATCAGATAATTTTTCTGGTATCTTATTCAACAGCACTGCTGAACAATTAGCATTCATGGTAACAGCCGAGAGTTCTTCCATTTTCTTTCTATTTGAGATTAGATCTTTCAAGAATTTAGCATATCTAGGCATTCCTGAAATCACACCAATGAAAGGAAGATTTATATTTATCTGTTTAAACATATCCAAGAATTTGGATTGCTCGGCTTCAAGTTTCTCTTTCTTCATTTTACTCGGGTAAGGAAGTGGTGGTTGGTATGGTTTAACATAAGGTTTAGCCTTAACTGTGTTATCTTCATTAACCTTTTCAACTACCGGTTCTTTTTCCTTATCTTGATCAGGTTGTGGTTCTTGTGGAGTAGGAATAGCTTCATCAGAAGTTACAGGTATTTCAGGTGGTTTAAGTGTTGTACCACTTCTTGTGGTAATGGCTTTAGCTGTTTCATTCCGGGGGTTAGCATTTGTATCACTAGGTAAACTTCCCGATTTTCTTTCACCTATTAACCTTGCTAGGTTACTTACTTCTTGTTCCAGATTTTGAATAGAAGCTTGTTGATTTCTAAATGCTTGAGCATTTTGTTCATTAGTTTGTTTCTGAGATTTGAAAAACTGCGTTTGAGTTTCAACTAGCTTCGTCATCATATCTTCTAAATTCGGCTTTTTATCATCGGTTTGTTGCGGTGGTTTGTTTTGAAAATTAGGTCTTTGCTGATTGTAATTATTATTGGATACTTGTTGATTCCTAGGACCTTGTTGGTTGTTGTATGGAATATTTCTGTTATAGTTCTGGTTTTGATTGTAAATCGGTCTTGGCGGTTGATAATTATTCTGATAATTATTTCCAGGCCTTTGGTTTATGTATGAAATATTCTCTCTTTGTTCCATTGTTAATTCAATACTGAGACAATCTTTTGTCAAATGTGGTCCTCCACACTGCTCACAACTAATTCGTATTGAGTGAATATCCTTAGTCATCTTTTCCATTCGTCTCTCGACAGCATCTATCTTTGTGGAAATGGAATCTAAGTCATGGCTAGAATCGGCTCTAGCTGCTTTAGATGATCTATCGATATCTTTTTCTTGGTGCCACTCATGTGAGTGGGAAGCAGTGTTATCAATAATTTTGTAAGCATCAGTTTCGGTTTTCTTCATAATAGAACCACCAGCTGCTATATCTATTTCTTTCCTTGTAGTGATGTCGCATCCTTGGTAGAATATTTGTACTATTTGACAGATGTCTAAACCATGTTGCGGACATCCTCTTAATAACTTTCCAAATCTTGTCCACGCCTCATATAGAGTTTCATTTGGCTTCTGTGTAAACGTAACAATTTCTGCTTGAAGTCTTACGGCTTTAGATGCCGGAAAGAATTGTTTAAGAAATTTTTCAACTAAAACATCCCATGTATCAATCGCCCCTTCAGGTAACGATTCCAACCAATCTTTGGCTTCTCCCTTTAAAGTCCAGGGAAATAACATGAGATATATCTGTTCATCCTCCACTTCTCGGATTTTAAATAGTGCGCAGATCCTATTAAAGGTACGTAGATGTTCATTTGGATCTTCCTTCGGCGCACCACTAAATTGGCATTGATTAGTCACCATGTGTAGAATTTGTCCTTTGATTTCATAATCTGGCGCATTAATGTCTGGATGAGTAATTGTGTGACCTTGGCCAGTGCGTTTAGCTCTCATTCAGTCTTCCATACTTAAAGGTTCCAGATTCTCCATAATTGAATTTGTTGAATCGGAATCACTAGAGGATTCTGATTTAATGGTTCGTTCCTCAACAATCTCTGTTTGAATGATTGGTGGTTCCGGAGGAAAGTTTAGTGGTTCAGGATCTACGAATCGTTCCTGAATATTCTCCGGATTCTCAATTGTGAGGTCGGGTTCAAAAAATGGATTATCAACGGCGACAATATTAGTTAGATGTCTTGATCTAGTTACAGGTTGTGAACGTACAAAAGGTGATGAACGTCTTGCTCGGTGCATTCACTGAATATCCTATTAGTTTTTAAAAGGAAAGAAAAATTATAATAAGTTATCCAATCAATAGACTTTTCTGATTTTGCCCACGTTTCGAATAGCCAAAAGATGCAGCAGAGGGACAGGATTCGTTTGGTCTCAATATAATTCAGGACTGTTTGGCTCCAATAACCCGGTCCACATACAAATCCAACTATTACTACGAACCAGAAAATTTTGATGTCTATCAATTTAACCACTTAAAATAAATTTTTGTAATTTTAAGAAATTTAGATAAGAAGTAGAATAAAAATCTATGTCCTAAAACTAGAATAGCGAGAAATAAGAAAGAAAAAGATTGCGCGTCGAAAAAGGTCGAAAAAGAAAAATGGTTGAAAAATAAAAGGTGACGGAAAAATAAAAGAAACTTATAAAACTTAAAAACACTTGACTAACCTAACCTTATTACTACCACTAACTTAAAATTGTAATCGCAAATTGAGATTACTAATTGGAATGATAATTGATACATAGGTAAAAGGTTTCTAAAAATATTAAAGCTTACAGGAAAAACTAAATCCCAAATGGAAATAACTTAAAAAGAAACCAAAACTTAAAAAGGCGTCGCAAAATTCTAAAGCACCTAAATCTTAGTCTAAAGAAAAAGCACTTAAGGAATTCTACGGCAAAGCCTAAAAATCTATAATTAAAAATAATTATGGCAAAAATATGAATTAAAACTAAATACGAGCGAAAAATACAAATATTACGCTAAAACGATTAAAAAGGGACAAAATATAAAAATATACAAAAAGTTGTAAAAAGTACAATTTTTATAAAAATATTATTTTTATATTAATTATTTATTAAAACTATTAATTTTATATTTTATTAAACTAATTAAAACTAAATAAACTAATAAAAACTAAATATTATAATAAATATACCCTAATTAGGGTTTAAGTTTAAATATAATTAATAAAAACCCGTAATTAATACTGCTACGGCTTCTGTGTACCCGTGTCAGACTGTCTGCGCGAGTCGCGGTATTCGAGGCTGCAAACTCCGCGAGTCGCGGGGTTCTAAAATTCAACTCTGGTACAGTTTTTTAATTCGACGTTTTTTTTTTTTTTATATTCTGTTTTATATTTTCTGTTTAAATCAAAATATTTATATAATAAAAACTTATATTTAAAAATTAAAATAAAAATAAAGAAACTTTATAAAACTTAAATATTTAATAAAATCTTAAAAATAAACGTATTTTTACAAAAGTGAATTTTAATAAAAGTAAACTAAAAATAAAAATCTTTTTTTTTGTAGCGTTGCGCTTCCGGCTTTTAAGACTGTCCCCGGCAGCGGCGCCAAAAATACTTGATAGTTAAAGCTAAGGGGTATAAAATACTATTAAATTTTACAAGAAAATACTATTAAATATGATACAATTTTACACAAGATATTTATTTATTTATAGAATGGATATACTTAAACCTTGCTACAACACTTATAGGCAGTGTACCTAATCGTACAGTAGTGTAGTTTTTAGTAGGTCCGGTTCGTTCCACAGGGAAAATCTTTAAACAAAGCTTAACGCTATATTAGTTTACTTTTATAAAAATACAAATGTATATATAAGTAATTTTATGATTATAAAGGGGGTTTTTACCGTTTAATGTCCGGTTTGTCGATTTTAAAAACTTTAGTTGCAGTTAAAACCAAATGTAAAATAATAAATAAATACAAGACTTAATTTAAAGCGTAAAGTAAATAACGATAATGAAATTGCGAATAATAAAAGTGCGATAAAATAAACTTGCGATAATTAAAAAGTACGATAATTAAAAGTGCAATTAAATACAATAACAATAAAAATGCGATAATTAGAAGTGCAATTAAATATAAAATAAAGGAAATTAAATATGAAATAAAAGAATTATGCTTATTTAAACTTCCGTAACCATGATGTTTGACGTGTTGATTTTAGTTTTATGCCCATGGGTTAATTGTCCTTTGTCCTGGATTATTTAATATGTCCGTCTGGTTTTTGTCCATAACAGTCCATCAGTCATAAATATAAAGTGCGAGTGTCCTCGTCAAATTATCCTTATACCCGAAGTTAAATATTCCAACTAATTGGGGACTTAAACTGTAACAAGATTTTAATACTTTGTTTAATAATTACACCAGGATGTCGACTGAGTGTAACCCAAGGTTTTAATATTTTGTTATCAATTATACCAAGTGTCCTTGTACATAATTTCACCCCTGTTTTAATTATTCTAGTGGCTATTAATCCATTCCCGTGTCCGGTTAAATGAACGATTATTCGTACATATAAATACCCCGCCCATCGTGTCCGATCGAGTGTATATGGTAATTTATAGGGACGCCCAATTGTAAATCTTTAGATTAACATTAACAAACTATCATTTAGTTAAATAAATATAAAGCCCATTAATAGCCCATAGTCTAATTTCCACAAGTGTCGTTCTTTTGTTCAAACCCCAATTATGGTACAAAGCCCAATTACCCAATTTTAGTAATTAGCCCAACATCATGATTACTTCGGATTAAATAAGCATAATAATAACTTAGCTACGAGACATTAAATTAAAAAGGTTGAACATAACTTACAATGATTAAAAATAGCGTAGCGTTACACGGACAGAATTTCGACTTACACCCTTACAACATTCGCTAACATACCCTTATTATTAGGATTAAAATTAAAATTAAAATTAAAATATAAATTATAAATATAAATATTACGTATATAGATAGAGAGATGGATATATATTGATGAAAAATTGATCAGAATTCGTTGGGCTTTATAGGGAGTTTCAGTTTTTTGGGGCTCCGCGACTCGCGGCCCTTTTTGCCTTCAAACTCCGCGAGTCGCGGAGTTTGTAAATACAGCTCACTCCATTTTGGCTCTTTGTTTACCGACGGTTTATTATATAAATATAATATATATATAATTTATATAATTAATTATATATTATATTATATTTATATACATAGTTAACTTGTAATTTTTAGTCCGTTGCGTCGAGCGTTGAGAGTTGACTCTGGTCCCGGTTCCGGATTTTCGAACGTCCTTGCGTACAATTTAATATCTTGTACTTTGGGTTTTGAATCTTGTACTCTTGTAATTTCGAGACGTTTCTTATCAATAATTGGAACCTCTTTGATTGTATTTTGTACTTTTGAGCTTTTTGGTCGTTTGCGTCTTCAATTCGTCGAATCTGTCTTTTGTCATCACCTTTTATTATTTAAACGGATATCACTTTTAAATAGAACAATTGTAACTAAAAGGTTGTCTTTCTTGAGGAATAATGCTATGAAATATATGTTCGTTTTTAGCATTATCATTTATGCATGCTTGTATGCTAAATTTTGTCGTTAAACAGTTTATGATAAATCACGAATTTAATATATATATTACTGATAAAAGGTATATGATATGCATGTTTTTTAAAAGCTGGCGAAAAATCAATAACTTTTCATTTAGAAATCGCGAAATTTCGATGAACGAATTAAAAGATATGGGCAACTGAATTATGATCAACGTTAATTGAAATTGCTTTTAAATCTGCAATTAAGATTTAAACAACTTGTTTACGAGATTGATAAAATGGATTTTTAAATATTACCAGCCAAGTAAATGAATCCTTATTTAAGGCACGTCTCGTTTTGTTGAACAATTGTCAAAATTGACTGTTTTATCATGTTTTAAAGCCTTATAAAAACTATAGACTAATTTTACAAGAATTGGGAAACTATGTGAAATGTTAAAATGTTTCGATTGCCATGATCATTCAACTATAGTATTAAGTCAGAATGACTTTTTGAAATGACTTTTGATAAACTTTTGTATGTCGATCTCGAGCATTAGGATTGTGATACACTATGACCTGACCTAGCTTGATAGACATTTATTGACCAACATATGTTCTCTAGGTTGAGATATACGGTTATTTGGTAATCCGAGTTTCAGTCACATTTTGGTGAACGACTTTATATGCTGCTAAGGTGAGTTTCATTTGCTCCCTTTTTAAATACTTTTGCAATATATATTTTTGGGCTGAGAATACATGCACTTTATTTTAAACAATGGACACAAGTACATACTAAATTCTATACTGAATTTGAACTGAAAATCCCTTAGCTTTGGTAACTAGTAACTGTCGGTTATAAGAACTGGTGGGCGCGAGTAGTAGTATATGGATCCATAGGGCTTGATATCCCCGTCCGAGCTAGAGCACTAGCCTTTTAACGGACGTATGCTATTTGAGAATCGTACACGTTGGTTTGCGTGTATTATTAAGATGATTATACAAAGGGTACAAATTATATATATGTTAAGTTTAGTTACCAGGTTGCTCAATTTCGTAGAATATTTTGATAAACGTTTCTAGATGAAACAACTAAAATCTTGTGATCCACCTTTATGTACAGATTATGCAAAGCATTAAAACTATGAACTCACCAACCTTTGTGTTGACACTTGTTAGCATGTTTATTCTCAGGTTCCCTAGAAGTCTTCCGCTGTTTGCTTATATGTTAGACAAGCTATGTGCATGGAGTCTTACATGGCATATTTTTCAAGGAAATGTTGCATTTACCAAATCATCACCATGTATCTTATTTTGACTGCATTGTCAACGGAAGTACTATTGTAAACTATTATTTACGGTGATTGTCTATATGTAGAAATCATCAGATGTCGAAAACCTTTGATTTAAATATTCATTTATAGTGTGCCTTTTCAAAAGAATGCAATGTTTACAAAACGTATCATATAGAGGTCAAATACCTCGCAATGAAATCGATGAATGACGTGTTCGTCCATATGGATTTGGAGCGATCGTCACATCATGCAACCCTTAAGTGAGTTGATCTACATGTCTTAGACTCACACTTGTGTCATAATTGTCAAAACTTAGTTAATATTACTTCTATAGTTCATGTATGTGCTAAATCTAAGACTTTGATGAAACTTTGGTTCATCAAAACACTTGCAACACTTAAGTGAGTTGTGCTTCATGTCTTAGACTTACACTTGGGTTATGATGGTCAAATCTTGGTCAAGATGATGTAAACACATCAACGAGTTGTACACTTGAAGCTATACGCATCAAGGATGAGAACCGTGATAAGCATCAAGCATCAAACTCACCGGAACCCATTATTTTACTGCTTTCTGTCTTCTACCTACTGTTTTCTGGTTTCTGTAACAGACCAATAGACCTGGGCTGTTGTGGTCATGATTTTCAAATAACTCTGTTCGATTAAATAACTTTTCATATAGGACTCGTCTTAATCCGAGTTACGGTTTAGGATTTATGGCCCTCAGATCGTCACTATGTCCATTTAACGTTGTGCAGAAAATTCTGACCTACTCGCACTTAGACCATCGCCACGGTCAAACGAAGACGAGTTTGCTTCTGTAAATTTTACCACACTTAAAGGAATCATATACGGAGCCATGGCTACTGGTCTCACCTTACTTCAGTAAGGGTAGAGGCCGTGGTGACTGACTGAAGTCAGCCTTTGTTTTAAACTACTTTCATGAACGAAACTTACTTTACGCCTTTTGTTTGATGATGAATGATGATGATCCTTAAGACCTTATTTACATACTTTTAAACCTATTAAGACGATTTAATGACTTAGTACTATTTGACTTAGGTTTAGGACTTTCGGACCGATTACTTGCACACCTTTTCCCGACTCGACTTTTACCGCTACATTATCATTGTGAGTTATAGCATTCCCTTTTTACTTTAACTTATTTTGGGAACTGAGAATACATGCGGATTTTATGTTTTACATACTAGGCACGATTACTTAAACTTATATATGTGTGGGTTATACAATGGCATAAACATTCCCTTTAGCTCGGTAACGTTTAATCATTGGTTTTTGAACCGTGAACGCGAATCTTAGATATGGATCCATAGGGTTTGACATCCCCACTCGGGATAGTAGCGCTAGCATTTAACGAGTATTTAATACTTCGTAGACATACGCACTTGCCAAGTGTACTTTCAGGGGGTATAAACGTTAAGTTAGTTACCAAGTGCTCACGGTTAACATATACTTTATCATACTGTTTTGAAACGCTCTTTGTAGCACTGAAATCTCGTGGCCTACCTTACATACTGTTATACTTAAACTATAGCTCACCAACCTTTGTGTTGACGTTTTTAAGCATGTTTTTCTCAGGTGCTTGAGGTTAGCTTCCGCTGTGTACTAGTCGTGCTGTAGACACCCGCTGCTTAGAGTTGTCATCGCATGAACTACTTTACCTTGCATTCAAACTTTAGTACTTTTGAACTATGACTTGTAACGACCATTGTGGTCACATACACTTATTATTTGCTTCTACTTAGTGAAGCATGCTTTTGGATTGTAAAACATTCGATGTTGGTTTAGACATCACTTTATTTATGAATGCAAACTCTTTTTGAAAACGCATATAGTACTTAACCTTGTAATGATCCTGTTGTTGATGATTCGTACACGATGGTTTTGTACGGGGCATCACAATTGCTCTGTCGAATATTTCACTATAAATTCCACTATAAATTCCACTCCTTTCGTTTCCTTTATATTTTTGGAGTTCTATCTTTTTGTTTTCTCTTCCCAACTTTAAGTCAAGCGAATAATGGTCCAGAATTCGTAGGTATGAAGTTTCAAATGAACATGGCTAACGTTCTAAGAGAGAAATTATAATAACATGATCTTAATTGGTTAAATTACCAAAATTCAGGAGAAAAGATAGGATTATCAGGAAGATATGTTCTTGATATGTTTGGAAATTAGGTAGAATGTAATAGTCGTGTAAGTGTGTAACATGGCACATGATGATGTTATAGTCTGTGAATCATCATGTTTCATTAGAAACTCAGCATGACTTACTGTAATATAATCACGTTGATCAAGTGTCATTATATTATACTAACCCATGCATCAATTTCCAACACTACTTCAAAATCATTCATAATTCAAACTCGAATTTTTCAGAATTTTAGAAACTAAAATAGTTTCTTTTATGATATAATACAGATTACGCGAAGAGATGAATAATATCGGATTAGAATATTTATGAAGATATCTTCAGAAATATTAAGTATATTTATAATGAAAGATACTATAATATCTTAGAATTTTAGAATCAAAATGTGATGAAGAAATGCATTCGTAATGATTTAGAACAATTAAGGAGTAAGGTATTCGCTAAAGATTTCATCAGAAACAGAATCATTTGGATTATTTATGCACAGGTTTAGTTCTTGTGATTTGTCCATAGTCTCCTTCATGATTTGCTCAATCCGTTTTCCAGTTCCAACATTTCTGAGTTTTTCTAACATACTATTCTTTATCATCAAACTTTCGACGGTTAAGGTCATTTACGGTTGTCTACAGTTTCTGCTGCTTCATTCAGCTTTTTCAACATTCAAAGTATTGATTCGTAGACTGAGTGCTTTTCAGAATTTCAGAATGGAAGATCATAATTCTAAGAGATAAATGTTATATGTATACATATAACTGTTGACGTAGAAATGTTGCGAGATTCGAAATACTAATTGCTAATTTCGGGTAATTGGTATGATCATTCTCGTTATAAGGTGTGAATGAGTATATGATAAGGTTTCAATGAATATAATGATTCTTCGGAAAGTCAGAGAGAAATGAAGTTGCTGGTAAGTTTTCTGCTAATGTGGTGAAATATAAACGGTTTCCCGGTATCGATGATGAAAAGCAACTTATACATCAAAGTTATAAAAAGGTTTATTCGAATGAAAAGTCGAAATTGATTTGATGAAGCTGTTACAAAATTGGTTAATTTAGGAAGGGATTGCAAGGTTATTTTCGGTAACAACAACGCCAAAGGAGCTAGCACAGATACGTGTTAAACGTTCACTCAATTCCCGAGAGTTTTCCGGTGCATAACTATATGCATAAATCTTTCCTTCCGTAGATGAAGTGCGGTTGATTCATACTCCCAATTGAGGTGTTTTCAAGAATCATGAAAGGTTTGTACGCAGATTTTAATCGTCAAGATACAAATGAGGTTTAAGGTGAAATCAAGTGGCAAACTTGAAGAAATGTTTAGTTTCGTATGTTATAATCAATATTTTAATTCATTTTAATTGTCCAATGTTATTAGTCCACAGTCGATAGTCTACAGTTAACAGTCCAATAATTCATATATAGTTTAATATATAATATTCGAATTAATTAATACGTATCATGACCCGTGTACATGTCTCAGACTCAATCACAACTCAAAGTATATATATTATTGTAGAATCAACCTCAACCCTGTATAGCTAACTCAAGCATTACTGCATATAGAGTGTCTATGGTTATTCCAAATAATATATATAGATGCGTCGATATGATATGTCAAAACCTTGTATACATGTCCCGATATTTAAAGTGCGTAAAATAAATAACAGAAATTAAATGACGATAAATAAAATTGCGAGAATATAACTTACGATAATTAAATTGTGATAAATAAAATGTAATCAGTTAGCTAGGAACAGTTAGCTAGGAATAGTTAGCGTGGTGTCTTAACAAAATTTCTCATAGTTAATTTGTTTGTTTCTAACAAATTTTATTTTGTCAAATGTTTTCTTCATTATGCCACTTGTTGGATTCTGATAGGTCAAAATCCAAATATGAAATTGAATGAAAATGATTATTCTGTGGTGAACGGATTCGTATATCTGTGGATGTAAGTAGGATAGTAAATGACTGTTGAATCAGATTCGAAGAATGAACAGTGTAACTTATTAAAGTGAAATCTAAATATTCCTCGAGTGTTACTTACCCGTTAAAATATTTTCACCATTAACAATTTGTACAAAAGAATTTTTAATTACAAGCTTTATGAAAACATATATACATATATATTTTCTTCAGATGTAATCATGGATTTAAGGAGTTAATATGATATTAAACTCATTTGCTTTTCGGTTTGAGATAGAATAAGTAACCTCTAAGACTTTTAGAAACCACATATTCTTCACAGAATATTTCTTCAATGAAGTTATGGATCAATACTTCATCGTTCATTGTTGTTGGTACTCCTTAGTATCTATAGTGCGTGTGACGTTGATGCTCGAGGCACAGATTGTGATGTTAAGGTGTGGGATGTGGATGTTGCTATTGATGATACTGTTGGTGTTGTTGATGGTGGTACTGTTTATGCTGCTGGTGCTCGTAGATATTGCACCATATTCTCCAGAGTCACTATTCGAGCGTGAAGTTCGTTAAGTTCTTCTATTACACCGGGGTGATTGTCGGTTCGAACGAGCGGATGAATGAGGTTTAGAATCTGAGATAGTATATGATTGTGACGAGATACTCTGGAAATGAGAGAGAAAATGGTGTCTCGAACAGGTTCGCCGGTAAGCGCTTCAGGTTCATTGTCAAGAGGTGAATTCGGTTGGTGGAAGGGATCGCCTTCTTCGCATCTCCATTGATTAAGTCGACTACGAACCCATCCCCAATTCATCCAGAATTGGTGATGGCTAATTGGTTGATTCATTCCTTTGACGGTGCTTTCGGAGTTTAGGTGAAACTCCATATCGGAATCTGAAGGACTCTAACTAGTGGTGAGTTTCATTTCGTACGATTGAATAAAGGATTTTTCGATAAGAAATAGATTATAGGTAGATTAGTACCCTGCAATACATAATTTACATATGCATATATAATACTAAAATCCCATAAGTTACGGAGGAATCTACGGAAGCTGTCAGGCAAAGGTAACAATAACAGATACGCTAAGATATGAATTTATCTATACACTATCTATGCAATAGAGGCAGTAAGATGTGTCTAGAATTTTAAGGATGATAAGCAATTAATTTTCGACACGAAATGATAAGCAAAACTTTTGACATGCAGACACGTTCGAAGTCAAGACCCACTAATGCATCTAAACAACTATCAGTTAGACACACTAATGCATGACCTGGTTCGCTAAGACCACCACTCTGATACCAACTGAAATGCCCCGTTCATATCGATTATAAACGATTCATAATAGTTGATTACATCGCGAGGTACTTAACCTCTATATGATACATTTTACAAACATTGCATTCATTTTTAAAAGACAAACTTCCATTTCATCGAAAGTTGACGGCATGCATATCATTTCATAATATATCCAACTATAATTGACTTAATAATAATCTTAATGAACTCGATGACTCGAATGCAACGTCTTTTGAAATATGTCATGAATGACTCCAAGTAATATCTCTAATATGAGCAAATGCACAGCGGAAGATTTCTTTCGTACTTGAGAATAAACATGCTTTAAAGTGTCAACCAAAAGGTTGGTGAGTTCATAAGTTTATCGTAAACAATAAAATTCATCATTTTGATAGACCACAAGATTCAAATACAGTACACCTATCTTGTGTACGAAACCATTGTTCATAAATCTTAGTAACCGTACACATATCTCGTGTACAAAAATATCATTCACATAACCTGTGTATAAAATCATTCTCTCGATACATAACATTCACTTTTCATTCATTGCTTGGCTTGGTAACCGACCTAAACATATAATGCGCATCAATAATATCCCCAAAACAGAACATCTCGTCTGTATAATAATAATAAACTTCGAAGTACTAAACACCACGCCCACTAGCTCTTCCGTCTAGTGAACATTCTGGGTGGGGGTGTTAAACCCTGTAGCTAACTTTAGGATTCGCGTGAATTAGGGTCATACCCGATTCTAATTCTTAGGTTACCAAGCAATAATAATCAGGGGAAAATATATTCATCAATTGGTGGCAATTATCATGTCCACATAATTCAATAATAATCCACAGAACTTCTGTCTGCATAATAATTCATTCGAGAAATGTTTTGATTGTGTCTATCTCGTCAAAAATTTATAAAAGCATTTCATGTATTCTCAGTTCAAAATATATTTCAAAAGCATTTAATAAAGCAGTTATAAAAACAGCGCATGTATTCTCAGTCCCCAAAAATATAAAGAGTAAAAGGGAGCAAATGAACTCACAATAATGTATTTTGTAGTAAAAATACATATGACGACAATGAACAATGCAGGGTTGTTCTCGGATTCACGAACCTATATCATTTGTATATATATTAAGACCTATAATAACAATTAAGAAATTATATATATTAATATTAGTATACTTAATAATTTGTATGTGATATTAATAAATAAATTAGTTATAACTATTTTATATACTTTAGATAAATAATTAATATTTATATATATGATTATATTAAAATATGTTTATCTATCATATGTAATTTAATTAATATTTTATAATAATAACATTTCATTTAAAAACAATATGTAATATTAATATAGATATGATACATGTAAAAATATATTTTTATATAAATATCATTTGTTTGTTAAAATTATAACAATACTAAAATAATGATATTAATAATAATTCATTGTAACTTAATCATTTTCATGATATTATTTGTATCTATATTCTTTATGTTTGTAATCATAATAATAATAATAATAATGTTTATAATTATAATAATGATAATAATATTATTAATAATAATGTGTTAATGATAATAATAAAAATAATATTACTTAATACTTATAATAATAATAATAATAATAATAATAATAATAATAATAATAATAATAATAATAATAATAATAATAATAATAATAATAATAATAATAATGATGATGATGATAATAATGACAATAGCAATAATACTACCTTAAGATAATTAATAAGCTTCAAAAATAAAGGAAACTGTCACTGCCCGGAATTGAACCCACGACCTATCATTCCACACAAACACTCCCAGACCATCCGTCTGTCTTTTCATTTCTGTGAAGACCTGTCCTAATCCATCCGGACGAAGTCCATATCGATTATAAACGATTCACAATAGTTGATTACATCGCGAGGTATTTGACCTCTATATGATACATTTTACAAACATTGCGTTCGTTTTTAAAAGGCAAACTTTCTTTTCATCGAAAGTTGACATTATGCATACCATTTCATAATACATCCAACTATATTTGACTTAATAATAATCTTGATGAACTCAACGACTCGTATGCAACGTCTTTCAAAATATGCCATGAATGACTCCAAATAATATCCTTAAAATGAGCTAATGCACAGCGGAAGATTTCTTTCATACCTGAGAATAAACATGCTTTAAAGTGTCAACCAAAAGGTTGGTGAGTTCATTAGTTTATCATAAATAATCATTCCCATCATTTTAATAGACCACAAGATTTTCATTTTCAGTTCTCATAAATATACGTCCCATGCATAGAGACAAAAATCATTCATATGGATTAAACACCTGGTAACCGACATTCACAATATGCATATAAGAATATCCCCATCATTCCGGGATCCTCCTTCGGACATGATATAAATTTCGAAGTACTAAAGCATCCGGTACTTTGGATGGGGCTTGTTGGGCCCGATAGATCTATCTTTAGGATTCGCGTCAATTAGGGTGTCTGTTCCCTAATTCTTAGATTACCAGACTAAAAAGGGGCATATTCGGTTTAATAATCTAACCATAGAATGTAGTTTCGATCACTTGTGTCTATTTCGTAAAGCATTTATAAAAGCAGCGCATGTATTCTCAGTCCCAAAAATATATATTACAAAAGCATTTAAAAGGGGAGCAAATGAAACTCACGCTTATAAATATTGTAAAATAGTTATTAAAACAGTGCATGTATTCTCAGCCCAAAAATGTAATGAGTAAAAGGGAGCAAATGAAACTCACGCATATAATTATTGTAAAATAGTTAATAAAGCATTTGCATGTATTCTCAGCCCAAAAACGTAAAGAGTAAAAAGGGCAAATGAAACTCACCTAATGTATTTTGTAGTAAAAATACATATGACTATATTGAACAACTGAACAATGCAGGGTTGGCCTTGGATTCACGAACCTATAACATTTGTGTATATATATTAATACATATAATCGTAGTCGAAAAAGTTTATATATTTAACCTATTAATGAATTTTTGTATTAATACTACATTTATTTTCCATATAATACTTTTATAAGATAAAAATATTGTGTTATATTATATGTGTTAAATATATATATTTATGTATTTCATTTGTTTATCAAACAGTAGTTCAAATTATATTAAGTTAATATTAGTAAAAATAATGATGATAACTTTAATGATATACTTATGTTAATAATAGTTCTATTAATGATAATAATAATGATATTAATAATAAAACTGGTAAAAATATTACTTTTACCGTTAATGATATTTATGATATTGATTTTAGTAATTACATAATAATAATACTCGTGATAATAATAATAGTAATACTTATGTTAATATTAACAATTCTATTATTTATAAAAAGATACTAATACTAATATTTAATGAAAATAATAATAACCTAATAAAAATGATAAGTTTAATCGTTCTCATAATACTATCGGTATTCCTAATCTTTTATATACATATACTTCTATGCATTGCGTTAATATTTTTATAACCTTTTATATCCATATGCTCATATAATTATGATCATAATCATAACATAATAAATTTCATTTTTATACATATATCATTATATTGTTGTTAAGGTTACGGTTTATGATAATTTCAGTACAATATTAATAACAATACAAATAACAATAATAATAATACTAATGGTGATAATATTAATAGTTATGATATTCATCATACTTAATAACAATAATGTTATTTATAATATTACTAATACTTTCTAATAATAATAAAAATAATAACAACAATAACAATTATAATAACAATAATAATCACAATAATAATAATAATTATAATGGTAATGGAAATGAAAAAAAAATAATAATAATAAAATTATATACCATTTTAAACTGCCCTTCTAAAAAGAATGCCCCAGAGGAGACTCGAACCCATGACCTCACGCTCAACCCATAACACTCATGACCACTCCAATGCTAGTAACTTCTTTGAATTATTTTCTTCACTTAATTATTCTACACCAAATCTCGGCCCACAAAAGAAGAAGGGATTCGGCCCAACTCAAGATAAGGAATTCGGCCCAACTGCAAATCAGTCCAACAGCAACCCGGCCCAACAGTAGTCTCTCTATAAAAAAAATTTATTGTAATGGTCTAGGATCGAACATAGGACCTCTAGAATATCACCAACACACCAAACCCTCCTGCCACTTTCGTTTTTCTGTTATACTCTTGGATTAAAACTATATAATCCGTATTTTCATTTTCCTTTATCTTCTTTATCATTTATCATCAATCATCATCATCTAATTACGTATCATCATCTTTATCATATCGTTCCCATCATCATCACTATCATATTTTTCCATCATACAAAATCATCATCATCGATTATCATCATACCATTGTTATCTTCACCATCTTATCATTAATCTCAATATCATATACCTAACCTAATCATCTTCCTTATCATCATTTTCGTTTCAAAATTTTTATCATCGTCTAATTATTATCATAATTATTATTATTATCTATTTATTATCATACACGTATAATAACATAATCATACCATCATAACATAATCACGATTACCTTCACTGTTATCATCGACCCATCTTTATCAAAGAATCACGTTCATATCATCACCAAGCTTGTCACAGTCGCTCGTTATCATCATCAATCGGTTTGAATAGAAATCTTTAACAGTGAATGTTACTGTAGTGAAAATGGAAGATAAAACAAAACAACAACAAAAAAATATCCGCAAGTGGTTGTATATGATAATGGATTTGCTTTTGACTAGTACAACTTTCTAATTAGCATCTGACTTTATTAATTTGTTAACTCCTCATGTCACCCACTATCAAAAGGTGATAGTAAGTGGGTATGAAAGTGTCGACTAATACAAAGAATATAAAAGGTAGTTAATGGTTCAAGGTCTTCGGTCATTTGGAATTTCACGAAATATTTTAAAGAGAGAGAGGTATATGAGGTAGAGAGGAAGAAAAGTGGTGCAAGGCTCTTGGTGTTGCTAAGCGTAATCGAAGAACAGAAAATAAAACACGAATATTATGTGCTGTAGTTGTAGATGTTGATGGATTTCGGTGGTGGGAAAATGGCTGCAAATATGAAGGATAAGTTGGCGGTAATGGTGATTATAAGGTGATAGTGGTAGTTGACGGTTGTGGTGTTGTTGGTGATGATTGATGATCTGTGGTGGTGATGGTTATGGTGGAGATGGTGGTTTATGGTGTCGGGTTTGTGGTGGTTCTCACACGAGAGTAGAAGAATTGGAAATGGTGAAGTGTGTGATTGTGGCTCGACAACTAAAGAGGGAAACAAAGTGGCTAGTGGTGATTTGGAATTGTGTGTATCTGTTTTAACTCGTAGTGCACATGTATTTACCTACATAGAATTAGATAGATAGGCAATTAAAAGAGATAGGATAGCTAGTTTAGACAGCTAATAGAAAGCATAAAGTAAGGTACAATAAAAGCTGATAAAGACTCAAAACAGATTTTGTAATCTACCTGGTGGATCGAATTTCACAATAGTGAAAGAATAAAGTTTGACAAGGTTGTGTATCTAATTAATCGCTTATTTTTCTGCCTTTATGAATTTTGTATATATTTAATATTGAGCTTGTGTAATATTGATATTGATAATAAATATAAATATATTAACTATATTAGTAATACCAATTAATAATAATATTGTTGTTATAATTAAAGATGTTAATTATAATATTAATTTATAATAATTCTAATAATTCTTAATGATAATACTATCTAATAATACAAATGATATAAAAGATTTAATAAGTTACATGTATTTTATTTTCATATTAGAATAACGATATTAATAATATTGATATTGATATTAATATTAGTATTAATAATAAAAGTAATAATAATATTATACAAATATATTTTCAACTTGTAATTTCATTTTATATATTACCCTTTTATACTATCGACTATGTGATACTCATATCATAATTGAATTTTTAATATCTATATATTTTTATATATTCCAATATACACATAATATTTACAACAATGGTTCGTGAATCGTCGGGAATAGTCAAAGGCCAAATGAATATATGAAAAGTAGTTCAAACATTTTGAGATTCGATTAAATAGACTTTGCTTATCATGTTGGAAACATATAAAGTTTAAGTTTAAATTTGGTCGGAAATTCCCGAGTCATCACAGTACCTACCCGTTAAAGAAATTTCGTCCCGAAATTTGAGTGAGGTCGTCATGGCTAACAATAAATATGTTTTCCTGACGAATATGAGTTAATAAATAGAGTTTTATCATTATTGAATAATACAGATAAAATAATTCGATTATTCGAAGAGCACGAATGAAGCTATCACAAAAGAGTGAAATGAAAAAATGAAGTTTCGTTTTAACTTTTGACGTTGTCTTGGTTGAATTCCGGAATTCAATGGATTTATAGAAAATCTTCGAAATCGAAAAGATTTGATTCTTCGGCGAATGAAGAAATTAAGATCTCTATAATTAAATACAGGGATCTGCCTTGAATACTCTGTCTGATATTTCCATTATAAATTAAACTCCTCCGTTCCATTATTCTCACCATTCTTATACTTTCTTTCTTAGTTTATACATCCAAAAGATTGTGAAAATGCTTAGTCCAGTTCTAATCCTTGATATTTTCCTAATTATCATTTCTATCATCCTTCTTTTCAATCTTCCACCAGAAGAATCTGTTTACTTCTACTATTACCTTGGGGTGATACTATTCTTAATTATACCGTGTCTTTATATTGCTATTCGTATTAATATCCACGGTTTGTAACTTCTGTGTTGTTATTAGGCTTTATATTTTCTCTTATATTTTGGAGCTCTTTGCCTTTTTATTATCCTCCCGATCTCTAGTAAAGCGAGTAATGGTCCAGAATTCGTAAGTATGGAATTTCGGATAAACATCATGTTCTAAATAAGAAAGAATGTATTAGCACGATTTGATTTGTCAAATTACCAGAATCACTGTGAATAGAACTATCAAGAATATACTTTCTTGATATGTTCAGAAGTTAAACAGAATGAAAGAGTTATGTAACATGACACATGATGACGTTATATTCTGTGAATCATCATGTTCCATTTAGAAACTCAGCATGACTTACTGTAATATAATCACGTTGATCAAGTGTCATTATATTATACTAACTCATGCATCAGTTCCCAACATTACTTCAATAACATTCATATTTTAAGCTCGAAAGTTTACAGAATATAGAAACTAACAGTTTGTATATGATGTAACACTGATAGCACGAAGAGATTAATGATTTCATATAAGAATAGTTATAAAAATATCTTCAGAAATATGGAGGATATTTATAATGAAAGATACGATGATATCTTGGAATTTCTATTATCGAAGGATGGTGAAGAAAATTTATCCGCAAGAGTTTGGAGTCAGAAGCAAAGTATTCGCTAAAGATTTCCTCTGAAACAAAATCATCAGGATTCTTAATGTACAAGTTTAGTCTTTGTGATTTGTCCACAGTTTCCTTCCTGGTTAGCTCAATCCATTTTCTAGTTCCACTTTTCTGAGTTTTTCTAACATACTATTCTTTATCATCAAACTTCCGACGATTAAGGTCGTTTACGATTGTCTACAATTTTTGCTGCTTCATTCAGCTTTTCAATATTCAGAGTATTGATTTGTAGACTTTGTGCTTTTTTGAATTTCAGAATGAGAGATCATAATTCTAAGAGATAAATGTCACCCCTATAACTGTTGATGTAGATATGCTGTGAGTTTTCGAAGTACTGATTGTTGATTCCCGGTAATTGGTATGGCAGTTCTCGTTACAAGATGCGGATGAGTATATGATAGGGTTTCAATGAATAAATATAATGATTTATCAGAGAGATTTAAGCCAAGAAGCAACGAGGTTGCTGGTACATCTGCTGGTAATATGGTAGAATGTAAAAGAATTCTCCGGTATCAAAAGGGTAATCGTATATATCAGGATTATAGTAACGCTACTTCGAATGAAAAGTCGAAGTTGACTTGTTGGAGCTGTGACAAAATTGGCTACTTTGAAAAGGGATCGCAAAGTTATTTTTGCTAATAAATGCCAAAGGATCTGACGCGGCTAAGTGTTAAACTTTTACTCAGTTGCCGAGAGTTTCTCAGGTGCATAACTATATGTATAAATCTTTTCTTTCGTAGATGAAGTGCGGTTGGTTCATCCTCTAAAATTGAAGTGTTTTCAAGAATCATGAAAGGTTTGAACGCATGTTGTAATCGTCAAGATACAAATGAGGTTTAAGATGAAATCAAGTGGCAACTTGAAGTATTGTTTAGTTTCATATGTTATAATCAGTATTTTAATTCATTTTAATTGTCCAATATTATTAGTCCACAGTCGATAGTCCACAGTTAACAGTCCAATAATTCATATATAGTTTAATATATAATATTTGAATTGATTAATACGTATCGTGACCCGTGTACATGTCTCAGACTCGATCACAACTCAAAGTATATATATTATTATAGAATCAACCTCAACCCTGTATAGAGAACTCGATCATTACTGCATATAGAGTGTCCATGGTGATTCCAAATAATATATATAGATGCGTCGATATGATATGTCAAAACCTTGTATACGTGTCCCGATATTTAAAGTGCGTAAAATAAATAACAGAAATTAAATGACGATAAATTAAATGCATAAAGTAAATAACATAAATTAAATGACAATAAATAAAATTGCGAGAATGTAAATTGCGATAATTAAATTGCGATAAATAAAATGCAATAAATAGAATGTAATCAGTTAGCTAGGAACAGTTAGCTGGAACAGTTAGCGTGGTTTCTTAACAAAATTTCATATTGTTAATTAGTCTATTTCTAATCAATTTTTATTGTGTCCATTATTTCTTCATTATGCCACTTGTTGGATTCTGGTAAGTTAAAATCCAAATATGAAAATGAATTTGAATGAAAATGGTTATTCTGTGGTGAACGGATTCGTATATCGATAGATGTAGGTAGGATGGTAATTGACCGTTGAATCTGATTCGAAGAATGTACAGTGTAACTTATTAATGTGAAATCTAAATATTCCTCGGGTATTACCTACCCGTTAAAATATTTTCACCATTAACAGTTGGTACAAAAGAATTTTAATTACAATCTTTATGAAAACATATATATACATATATTTTTTTCAGACGTAATCATGGCTTTAATGAGTCAATGTGATATTAAACTCATCAGTTTTACGATTAGAATTATGATACATAATCTCTAAAACATTAGAATTTACATAATCGTCATGTCGAACGAAGATAAATGATGTAGAATGATTCGTGGAACGATAATTATACTCGAGACACAGAATGAGATGTTGAGGCATGGATTGTTGAAACTTGGGTTGTTGGTGGTACTGGTGCCATTGGTGCTGAGGCTGGTGATATTACTGGTGTTGGTGATACTGTTGGTGATTGCATATTGTATACCGTGCTCTCTAAAGTTAGTACTCGAGCGCGGAGTTCTCTAACTTCTTCTACTAACCCTGGTTGTTTATCAGTGTGAGGTAGAGGTCGGATATCTTCTCTAGTTCCATTAATGGTAGCTTCAAGATGAAAAATTCTTGCAAATAGGGTATAAACGGTGTTGCGAATGGGTTCGCCGGTGAGCGGGTCAAGTACTCCAAGGTTAGGTGGTAGATTTGATTCATGATATGGAGTACCTTCTTCCTTTCTCCATAGGGTGAGTATGTCGCGAACCCACCCCCATTTTCTCCAGTAATCACGGTAGTTGATTGGTTGGTGTGCTCCTGTTACGCTGTCTTCGGAGTCAGATGAAAGGACCCGTCCTAATCCATCCGGACAAAGTCCACATCGATTGCAAACGATTCACAATAGTTGGTTGCAATCGTGAGGTACTTGACCTCTATATGATACATTTTACAAACATTGCATTCGTTTTGAAAAGACAAACTTCCTTACATCGAAAGTTGACGATATGCATACCATTTCATAATATATCTAACTATAATTGACTTAATAATAATCTTGATGAACTCGACGACTTGAATGCAACGTCTTTTGGAATATGTCATGAAATGACTCCAAGTAATGTCTCTTAAATGAACAAATGCACAGCGGAAGATTTCTTTCATACCTGAGAATAAACATGCTTTAAAGTGTCAACCAAAAGGTTGGTGAGTTCATTAGTTTAACATAAATAATCATTTCATAATTTTAATAGACCACAAGATTTCATGTTTCCATTTCTCATAAACATACGTCCCATGCATAGAGACAAAAATATCATTCATATGGATTGAACACCTGGTAATCGACATTCACAATATACATATAAGAATATCCCCATCATTCCGGGATCCTCCTTCGGACATGATATAAATTTCGAAGTACTAAAGCATCCGGTACTTTGGATGGGGCTTGTTGGGCCCGATAGATCTATCTTTAGAGTTCGCGTCAATTAGGGTTTCTGTTCCCTAATTCTTAGATTACCAGACTATAAAGGGGCATATTCGATTTAATAATCCAACCATAGAATGTAATTTTAAGTACTTGTGTCTATTCCGTAAACAGTTATAAAAGCAGCGCATGTATTCTCAGTCCCAAAAATATATATTGCAAAAGCATTTAAAAAGGGAGCAAATGAAACTCACCTAATGTATTTTGTAGTAAAAATACATATGACGATATTGAACAAGACAGGGTTGGCCTCGGATTCACGAACCTATATCAATTATATATATATATATATATATATATATATATATATATATATATATATATATATATATATATATATATATATATATTAAAACATGTAATCGTAGTCGAATAATTTATATACCATTATTATTAATAATATACTTGTTTATATTATATGTTATATAGATAAATTTAATATATGTAATTAATATATTTTATATAGTTTATACTTATTATATTAAATATTAATATAGTTTAATTAATAAAATTTTATTTATAAAAATATAATAATAAGTAATATTAGTATAATCGTAATATGTTTTATACAAAGTTTTTGTTTGTAATAATAACAATTATAATAACGGTGTTAATAATAATAATAATGATAATAATAATAATAATGATGATGATAATAATAATAATAATAATAATAATAACAATAATAATAATAATAATAATGTAAAATATATATATATATATATATATATATATATATATATATATATATATATATATATATATATATATATATATATATATATATATATATATATATATATATATAGACTACCTTAGGAGCTTTTATAAAAAGAATGCCCGGAACCGGGATCGAACCTGAGACCTCTCATAAACCCAACACTCACTTACACCCTTCCTCCATTCATCCATTACTGTTTTAAGTCTCAAACTCAATCCACTTAACAATTTTTATGTCCCCTTTCTTCCTCTAATGATCAGCCCATCAGAAGAACAAGTATTCGGCCCATCAGGTTTTAGTAACCCAGATTTATTTTACAAGCCTTAAGTTAAAAACCTACCATTGGAAACCCTTCCCTCATTGTATTCGATCTGTGATTACTTTTAGGGGCAAGGAATATCATCTAACACAAGTGGATGGATATGCTTAACCACTTCCCACGATATCAATACTATATATATAATTAATTTTTAATATTAATAATTAATAATTATATTAATAATAATAATTTTTTTATATTATTGAAAAAAAAATGATAATAATTATATCTATTAGTGATACTAATAATAGATGGTATTATTTCCCAATAACTATAATAATAATGAATGTTAATAACACTTATAATAATAATAACAATAATCCTTAATGATAATTGTAATAATAATAATATTTATTAATAATACTAATATTGTTCATAATAACTAATATCATAATTTTACCAATATTTATACTAATGTTGTTAACAATGATAACAATGATAACTATAAAAGATTAAATATATCAAATTTCATAGTATATTTTAATTAATAATTCTGATATCAATACACTATTAAGATACTAATAATATTAGTAATTACATCACCTTATATGTACTAATCTTCATATCTATATAGTGTATATTGAAAATAATAATTTTTAATAATATTACCACATAACTATTTAAATGAATTATTATAAATCTCTATATGTATATATATATATATATATATATATATATATATATATATATATATACATATATATACATATTATTTACAATTTACCTATTTTAAAATTAATTGTTCGTGAATCGTCGGGGATAGTCAAAGGTCAAATGTTTACATGAACACAGTTCAAAGTTTCTGAGACTTTAATATTACAGATTTTTGCTTATCGTATCGAAACCATATAATGATTAAGTTTAAATTTGGTCGGAAATTCCCGGGTCATCACATCAAAGGAACTTAGTCGATTCGTAGAGGCCATCTTACGCGATCTCAGGAAAGATTTTTGGTATGAAGAGTTTAGTGACAGCAATTGATAGTTAGATGGTATTCTCAATGCATAATTTTCATAGATATATATAGTACCAGGATCCCTTAAATTAAGGAGAATTTTACGAGAGATAACAGGCAAGGTCTACAGTAACAGATACACTAAGATATGAATTGTCAGATACGCTAAGATATGAATTTTTGTCTATACACTATTCATGCAGTCAATGCAGTAAAACGTGTCTAGACTAGGAATAATGAGCAGGTAATTTCCTAAGGATGATAAGCAGATAATTTTCGATAAAAATGATAATCAAAATTTTTGACATGCAGACACGGTCGAAGTCCAGACTCACTAATGCATCCTAACGACTATCAGTTAGACACACTAATGCAGGACCTGGTTCGCTAAGACCACTGCTCTGATACCAACTGTGAAGACCCGTCCTAATCCATCCCGACGAAGTCCATATCAATTATAAATGATTCACAATAGTTGATTACATCGCGAGGTATTTGACCTCTATATGATACATTTTACAAACATTGCATTCGTTTTTAAAAGGCAAACTTTCTTTTCATCGAAAGTTGACATTATGCATACCATTTCATAATACATCCAACTATATTTGACTTAATAATAATCTTGATGAACTCAACGACTCATATGCAACGTCTTTCGAAATATGCCATGAATGACTCCAAATAATATCCTTAAAATGAGCTAATGCACAGCGGAAGATTTCTTTCATACCTGAGAATAAACATGCTTTAAAGTGTCAAACAAAAGGTTGGTGAGTTCATTAGTTTATCATAAATAATCATTCCCATCATTTTAATAGACCACAAGATTTTCATTTTCAGTTCTCATAAATATACGTCCCATGCATAGAGACAAAAATCATTCATATGGATTGAACACCTGGTAACCGACATTCACAATATGCATATAAGAATATTCCCATCATTCCGGGATCCTCCTTCGGACATGATATAAATTTCGAAGTACTAAAGCATCCTGTACTTTGGATGGGGCTTGTTGGGCCCGATAGATCTATCTTTAGGATTCGCGTCAATTAGGGTGTCTGTTCCCTAATTCTTAGATTACCAGACTAAAAAGGGGCATATTCGGTTTAATAATCTAACCATAGAATGTAGTTTCGATCACTTGTGTCTATTTCGTAAAGCATTTATAAAAGCAGCGCATGTATTCTCAGTCCCAAAAATATATATTACAAAAGCATTTAAAAGGGGAGCAAATGAAACTCACGCTTATAAATATTGTAAAACAGTTATTAAAACAGTGCATGTATTCTCAGCCCAAAAATGTAATGAGTAAAAGGGAGCAAATGAAACTCACGCATATAATTATTGTAAAACAGTTAATAAAGCATTTGCATGTATTCTCAGCCCAAAACGTAAAGAGTAAAAAGGGCAAATGAAACTCACCTAATGTATTTTGTAGTAAAAATACATATGACTATATTGAACAACTGAACAATGCAGGGTTGGCCTTGGATTCACGAACCTATAACATTTGTGTATATATATTAATACATATAATCGTAGTCGAAAAAGTTTATATATTTAACCTATTAATGAATTTTTGTATTAATACTACATTTATTTTCCATATAATACTTTTATAAGATAAAAATATTGTGTTATATTATATGTGTTAAATATATATATTTATGTATTTCATTTGTTTATCAAACAGTAGTTCAAATTATATTAAGTTAATATTAGTAAAAATAATGATGATAACTTTAATGATATACTTATGTTAATAGTAGTTCTATTAATGATAATAATAATGATATTAATAATAAAACTGGTAAAAATATTACTTTTACCGTTAATGATATTTATGATATTGATTTTAGTAATTACATAATAATAATACTCGTGATAATAATAATAGTAATACTTATGTTAATATTAACAATTCTATTATTTATAAAAAGATACTAATACTAATATTTAATGAAAATAATAATAACCTAATAAAAATGATAAGTTTAATCGTTCTCATAATACTATCGGTATTCCTAATCTTTTATATACATATACTTCTATGCATTGCGTTAATATTTTTATAACCTTTTATATCCATATGCTCATATAATTATGATCATAATCATAACATAATAAATTTCATTTTTATACATATATCATTATATTGTTGTTAAGGTTACGGTTTATGATAATTTCAGTACAATATTAATAACAATACAAATAACAATAATAATAATACTAATGGTGATAATATTAATAGTTATGATATTCATCATACTTAATAACAATAATGCTATTTATAATATTACTAATACTTTCTAATAATAATAAAAATAATAACAACAATAACAATTATAATAACAATAATAATCACAATAATAATAATAATTATAATGGTAATGGAAATGAAAAAAAAATAATAATAATAAAATTATATACCATTTTAAACTGCCCTTCTAAAAAGAATGCCCCAGAGGAGACTCGAACCCATGACCTCACGCTCAACCCATAACACTCATGACCACTCCAATGCTAGTAACTTCTTTGAATTATTTTCTTCACTTAATTATTCTACACCAAATCTCGGCCCACAAAAGAAGAAGGGATTCGGCCCAACTCAAGATAAGGAATTCGGCCCAACTGCAAATCAGTCCAACAGCAACCCGGCCCAACAGTAGTCTCTCTATAAAAAAAAATTTATTGTAATGGTCTAGGATCGAACATAGGACCTCTAGAATATCACCAACACACCAAACCCTCCTGCCACTTTCGTTTTTCTGTTATACTCTTGGATTAAAACTATATAATCCGTATTTTCATTTTCCTTTATCTTCTTTATCATTTATCATCAATCATCATCATCTAATTACGTATCATCATCTTTATCATATCGTTCCCATCATCATCACTATCATATTTTTCCATCATACAACATCATCATCATCGATTATCATCATACCATTGTTATCTTCACCATCTTATCATTAATCTCAATATCATATACCTAACCTAATCATCTTCCTTATCATCATTTTCGTTTCAAAATTTTTATCATCGTCTAATTATTATCATAATTATTATTATCTATTTATTATCATACACGTATAATAACATAATCATACCATCATAACATAATCACGATTACCTTCACTGTTATCATCGACCCATCTTTATCAAAGAATCACGTTCATATCATCACTAAGCTTGTCACAATCGCTCGTTATCATCATCAATCGGTTTGAATAGAAATCTTTAACAGTGAATGTTACTGTAGTGAAAATGGAAGATAAAACAAAAAAACAACAAAAAATATCCGCAAGTGGTTGTATATGATAATGGATTTGCTTTTGACTAGTACAACTTTCTAATTAGCATCTGACTTTATTAATTTGTTAACTCCTCATGTCACCCACTATCAAAAGGTGATAGTAAGTGGGTATGAAAGTGTCGACTAATACAAAGAATATAAAAGGTAGTTAATGGTTCAAGGTCTTCGGTCATTTGGAATTTCACGAAATATTTTAAAGAGAGAGAGGTATATGAGGTAGAGAGGAAGAAAATTGGTGCAAGGCTCTTGGTGTTGCTAAGCGTAATCGAAGAACAGAAAATAAAACACGAATATTATGTGCTGTAGTTGTAGATGTTGATGGATTTCGGTGGTGGGAAAATGGCTGCAAATATGAAGGATAAGTTGGCGGTAATGGTGATTATAAGGTGATAGTGGTAGTTGACGGTTGTGGTGTTGTTGGTGATGATTGATGATCTGTGGTGGTGATGGTTATGGTGGAGATGGTGGTTTATGGTGTCGGGTTTGTGGTGGTTCTCACACGAGAGTAGAAGAATTGGAAATGGTGAAGTGTGTGATTGTGGCTCGACAACTAAAGAGGGAAACAAAGTGGCTAGTGGTGATTTGGAATTGTGTGTATCTGTTTTAACTCGTAGTGCACATGTATTTACATACATAGAATTAGATAGATAGGCAATTAAAATAGATAGGATAGCTAGTTTAGACAGCTAATAGAAAGCATAAAGTAAGGTATAATAAAAGCTGATAAAGACTCAAAACAGATTTTATAATCTACCTGGTGGATCGAATTTCACAATAGTGAAAGAATAAAGTTTGACAAGGTTGTGTATCTAATTAATCGCTTATTTTTCTGCCTTTATGAATTTTGTATATATTTAATATTGAGCTTGTGTAATATTGATATTGATAATAAATATAAATATATTAACTATATTAGTAATACCAATTAATAATAATATTGTTGTTATAATTAAAGATGTTAATTATAATATTAATTTATAATAATTCTAATAATTCTTAATGATAATACTATCTAATAATACAAATGATATAAAAGATTTAATAAGTTACATGTATTTTATTTTCATATTAGAATAACGATATTAATAATACTGATATTGATATTAATATTAGTATTAATAATAAAAGTAATAATAATATTATACAAATATATTTTCAACTTGTAATTTCATTTTATATATTACCCTTTTATACTATCGACTATGTGATACTCATATCATAATTGAATTTTTAATATCTATATATTTTTATATATTCCAATATACACATAATATTTACAACAATGGTTCGTGAATCGTCGGGAATAGTCAAAGGCCAAATGAATATATGAAAAGTAGTTCAAACATTTTGAGATTTGATTAAATAGACTTTGCTTATCATGTTGGAAACATATAAAGTTTAAGTTTAAATTTGGTCGGAAATTCCCGGGTCATCACAATTTCTGGTTAATACTGCAACTTAATTATATATAAACCCTCCTTTTCTGTTCCCTTCCTTCTTCTTCACAAATCAAATTAACATCGTCACCAATCATCTTCATTATCGAATTCTTGTATCATCATCATTCTATCACTTCATGATTTTTATCTTTATGACATCTCAATTCGTGATCCATTCATCATCATTATCGTCTTTGTTTACTGTCTCATCCTCCATCTCCATACTATCGTCATCATCATTCTTAAAGCATCATAATCATCACAAAAAAAATATGAAAATGAAGCAGCGGTGGTTTAATTGATCATCATCTTCATTTATCACGCTTGTCACCATCGTCTTCAACTTATAAGATCATCACCACTATATGAATCAAACACCCACATCATCATCATTATATTTATCATGATACGTAGTCATCTACAGCAAATCATAACTACTCGCCTGACCTCCTTTTCTCTAGGCCCACAATCATGTTCCCAAGCCCAACAAGAAAACTGGATCTCAGCCCATTGATTCAATTAAGCACACGACCCAAAATAGAATTTAGAAGTCTGGTGGCCCAATAGAATATGATTCATGCAACAAAATAAAAAAATAAATTCGGTTTATGAAATAAGAAACGAAATAGGATTTGAAAAAAATGGGGCAGTCACGAAAGAAAAGAAAAAGGTAATCAAGTAACTATCATCCTCTACAGCTCATTACCTTTTTCATCGTTATTTAACAGTGAAAAAATAGAAATGTGTATTCATTAATAAATTACTATTCATCGTCTTCTAAATGGGTTTCGAAGTTTTGGGTTTTTAAACCACAAAAGAAACAGAAATAATTAGCAAGAATAGGGAGCTGCAGCAGTAGCGGTTTCACGATGGATTTTGTACAGAAAGAAAAATAAGCGAAGTAGCAACAGTAGTTAATTAAATATGGTGACGGTTTTTGGTTCATTTGATCTTCGTGACAGAAATAGGGAATGAAGTGTATGGTAGCAGTAGTAAACGACATCATCTTAGCAGCAACAGTTTAAAATAACCACAGCGATATGGTTTGGATTACGATGTATGTGGTAGTGTTCGACTAGAAAACCGAAAAAGAAAGAAGAAAAAAAAAATATAAGAGAGAGATGATAGAAGAAAAAAAATGGAGGTGATGGTTGTCATGGTTATGATAATTGGTGGTGGTGATCAATACAGGTTTCATTAAAGGAGATGGTGAAGGGTTTGAAGTGGTGGTGTCGATATGGTTAGTGGGTTCACTAAGATGAGGGTTAAGGGTGATAGGGAGGTGGTGGAAGTGAAGTGTGGTGGTTTTTGTGGTTGTAGGGTGGCGGATTGAGGTGAGGGAGTTGGTGGTCGACATGGTGTGGTGATGGTAGTTTGGAAGATGGCCGAGAGTGGAGATGAAGAAAAAGGATGCATGATTGGATTCATATAGAATGCGTCGAGCATATACATGTGTTATATGTATATGTATGTTATAATTATAAGTATATATATAAAGACAGATAGATAATAGGTTGAGGTTGTGAAGAGTCAAAAAGTAACACAGTAACACAAATAGAAATGTCAAGTTAATTAAAACGTGTGGAGTACAGAATATAACTCTGCCGACAGTTTTAACATGCGGAGTGTTTCGTACTCTGTTGCTAATCAGTGATGGATAAAAGTCTTTGGAAAAATCTCAAAATTTTAAATTAACTATATTTATTTATTTTGGTCATTATGGTATAAAATTCGATCATTAACTATTAAATAAAGATTACATTAATTATTCACTCCCAACCCCAAGTAAAATATAAAAACTTTTAAAATTCAACAAATAGTTCTTAAATATATTTTTAATAAGTCTAAAATTTATAGATCTCATTTTCGTATCATCGTTTATTTTAAAATTACATATGTTTGAATTTAACTTGCTTAATATCAATCGGAACATCAGACGAGTATTACAATCATTTAATATTTATTTTTAATATACTTTATTTATATATATATAGATATATTTTAAATAAAAATTATTATAATATCCTATTTTTTATTTTATTAATTTTTAATAACAACAACATATACTACTTCAAATTATATTTCGAATTATTATATATATACATACACACATATCTATTTACAATTAATTGTTCGTGAATCGTCGAGACTGGCCGAGGTTCAATTGAACATATGAAACAGTTCAACATTTTTAAGACTCAACATTACAGACTTTGCTTATCGTGTCGAGATCATATGAAATTAAGTTTAAATTTGGTCGGAAATTTCCGGGTCGTCACAGCGATAGGGTTATTGGGTCGGGTCGGGCTCAAGTTGTAACACCCTGATTTTTATTTTATATATATATATATATATATATATATATATATATATATATATATATATATATATATATATATATATATATATATATATATATATATATATCACAGGGGAAGACTTAATTTACATAAATACCCTTAGTTAATTTCAAACATGATTATCACATATGCTTGGTTAATTACTTCATTACAAACCATAGTTGTTACGTTAAACGACTAGTTATATATTTACAAAAGTTAAGACATCAGAGTTCGTCTTGTAAAACACATCTTCAACCCGACTCCCGTCCCTACCAACACTAAGATCCAGAACCTGTAAGGGAGGAGGTGAGGGGTTAGCACAAGGCTAAGTGAATGGATGTAACGACCCGTCAAAATCGCTATTGACGCGGCACGTTAATCATTGATTCCACAGTGAGGTTTTGACCTCTATATGATACGTTTTGATAAAATATTGCATTCATTAAAATAAGTGACTTTCTAAACATAGAAAGTTATAAACATGTGGGCAAGTGCTTAGGTATAAGCAAAACCCCAAAATACATAAGTCTTTAATTTACAGGTTGACATCACAGTCCAATTATTTATTACACAACGCAGTTTTATTTTGAATGCAATAAACTTTGTACAAAGCATGAGAGACTCCATGCAGGCAACAAGCACATCACAGCGGAAGCATTCTAAGGACCTGAGAATAAAACATGCTAAAAAGTCAACACGAATGTTGGTGAGTTATAGGTTTAATTGCTCGAGTCATAAACATGTATAAAGATAGACCACAAGATTTCATCAAAAGTTTATCAATAGATTCTACGTAACAGAGCACCCTGGTAACTAAACTTAACGCTATAGTGATAATTACCCCATTCGTTTTAATACACGCAAACCAACGTGTCTTAAACTCAAATAACATACGTCCGTTAAAAGGCTAGCGCTCTAGCTCGGACGGGGATGTCAAGCCCTATGGATCCATATACAATTATTCGCGCCCACCAGTCCATATCCTATGTACTGGCAGCTACTAGTTACCAAAGCTAAGGGATTTTCGGTTTAACTCAGTGTAGAATTTTGTATGTACTTGTGTCTTATTGCGTTTAAAATAAATTGCATGTATTCTCAGCCCAAAAATATTTAAAGTATTTAAAAAGGGAGACTATAACTCACAGTTCAATATTGAGACTCAATATTGTTGGCAAATTGCGTAGACGTAATGATGGTAGACGACTGTATGGTTGGCCTTGGATTCAAGAACAATACCCCGAACAATACCCAATATTTCCTTAGCTTAAAGCGGTTTGAAACCCGAATTAAAAACACCCTCGTATATACCATATTATTATTAAACTTAAATTTAAAATTATAATTATAATATAAATATAAATATTAAGAGAAATGTGAAAAACATCGTCGAACAAACTGCGTATTTATATTACTTTTCGATTTACTGTAGCTCATGCGATCGCATGGCCGCCTTTTCTGTTTTTGTTTGCTAGTTCGTCGACATCAAATACGGTTTCACTGTAGCAAATAGTGTTTTACTGTAGCAAAGTCATTTTTACTGTAGCAATTAATGTTTTACTGTAGGAAAGTCGTTTTTGCTTGTACATCTTATAATATATATATATATACATACATATATGTATATTTACATAATATTAAATCATAAAGAGAATTGGTTTAAATTAGTCAAAATTTTTCGGGTCATCACAGTACCTCCCCGTTAAAGAAAATTTCGTCCCGAAATTTTGAGTAGTACCTGTTTCATGAGCGATATCAGTGAACAAATGTGGATACTTTTGCTTCATTTGATCTTCACGTTCCCAAGTAAACTCGGGTCCTCGTCTTGCGTTCCAACGAACTCTAACTATCGGTATTTTGCTTTGTTTTAATTGTTTGACCTCACGGTCCATGATTTCAACGGGTTCTTCGATAAAATGGAGTTTATCATTGATTCGTATTTCATCAAGAGGAATTACGACATCCTCTTCAGCTAAACATTTCTTCAAATTTGACACGTGAAATGTGTTGTGAACACTACTAAGTTCTTGCGGTAGCTTTAATCGATAAGCAACTGTTCCAATTCTTTCGGTGATTTCAAAGGGTCCTACATACCTAGGACTTAGCTTTCCTCGTTTACCGAATCGTACAACGCCTTTCCAGGGTGACACTTTCAACATGACTTTGTCGCCCACTTGAAATTCTAGCAGTTTTCTTCTTACATCAGCATAACTCTTTTGGCGACTCATGGCCGTTTTCAATCGCTGTTGTATTTGAATGATCTTTTCGGTGGTTTCATGAATAATTTCTGGTCCAGTAAGTTGTCTTTCTCCTACTTCACTCCAACAGATAGGAGATCTGCACTTTCTACCGTAAAGTGCTTCAAATGGTGCTGCGTTGATGCTCGTATGATAGCTGTTATTGTATGAAAATTCTGCCAACGGTAAGTGTCGATCCCAACTGGTTCCAAAGTCAATCACGCATGCCCGTAACATGTCTTCCAATGTTTGTATTGTTCTTTCACTTTGACCATCTGTCTGTGGGTGATAAGCGGTGCTCATATCTAATCGAGTTCCCAATGCTTTTTGTAATGACTGCCAGAAACGTGATGTGAATCGGGTGTCGCGATCAGATATGATAGAGATGGGTACACCATGCCTGGAAACTACTTCCTTCAAATATAGGCGTGCTAATTTCTCCATACTGTCTGTCTCCTTTATTGGTAGAAAGTGAGCTGATTTAGTTAGACGATCAACTATCACCCAAATAGTATCATGACTACTTGCAGTCCTTGGCAATTTCGTAATGAAATCCATGGTTATTCTTTCCCATTTCCACTGCGGAATTTCTGGTTGTTGCAGTAATCCTGACGGCTTTTGGTGCTCAGCTTTGACCTTTGCACACGTTAAACATTTGCTTACATAAGTAGCAATTTCTGTTTTCATATTAGGCCACCAATAAAACTTCTTGAGATCGTGGTACATTTTTCCGTTTCCTGGGTGAATTGAGTACCTCGTTTTGTGTGCTTCATCCAGTACTAGTTGCCTTAGGTTACCATGTTTTGGTACCCATATCCTACCAGCAAAATACAGGGTTCCATCGGCTTTTTCTTCAAGTTGTTTTTCTAACCCTTTGCTTATTTCGCCTTTTCCGTTTTCTTCTTTTAAAGCCTCTAACTGTGCTGCTTGAATTTGTTTTGTGAGATTAGTACGAATTGTAATATTCAAAGCTCGGACCCTAAGAGGTTTTACTCTTTCTTTTCGACTTAGGGCATCAGCTACAACATTAGCCTTTTCGGGGTGGTAACGGATTTCACAATCGTAATCGTTTAACAACTCTACCCAGCGACGTTGCCTCATATTGAGTTGTTTTTGATCAAAAATATGCTGAAGACTCTTATGGTCGGTGTACACTGTACACTTGGTGCCATATAGATAGTGTCTCCATATTTTGAGTGCAAAAACTACTGCTCCAAGTTCTAAATCGTGCGTCGTATAGTTCTTTTCATGAATTTTTAGTTGTCGTGAGGCATATGCGATGACTTTTGTGCGTTGCATTAATACACATCCTAAACCTTGGCGTGAAGCATCACAATAGATCACGAAATCATCATTTCCTTCTGGTAATGACAAAATGGGTGCAGACGTTAACTTCTTCTTTAATAACTGGAATGAGGATTCCTGTTCCGTGGACCAATCATACTTCTTTCCCTTTTGAGTCAATGCAGTTAAGGGTTTGGCGATTCTAGAGAAATCTTGAATGAATCTTCGGTAGTAACCAGCAAGACCTAAGAATTGGCAGATTTGTGTTGGAGTCTTCGGTGTTTCCCATTTACTAATGGCTTCGATCTTGGCGGGGTCAACTTTAATTCCATGTTTACTGACAACATGGCCCAAAAATTGTACTTCTTGTAACCAGAAATCACACTTCGAAAATTTTGCGTACAATTCTTCTTTCTTGAGTATCTCTAGTACCAGTCTTAAGTGTTGCTCATGTTCTTCCTTGTTCTTCGAGTAAATCAATATGTCGTCGATAAAAACAATGACAAATTTGTCTAAATACGGTCTACAGATGCGATTCATTAGATCCATGAATACTGCTGGAGCATTAGTCAATCCAAAAGGCATGACTAAAAATTCATAGTGACCGTAACGGGTTCTGAACGCTGTTTTAGGAACATCTTCTTCCTTCACTCTCAGCTGATGATATTCGGAGCGTAGATCAATCTTAGAATAAACACTTGATCCTTGCAATTGATCAAACAAATCATCAATCCGCGGTAATGGGTACCGATTCTTGATCGTTAATTTGTTTAATTCTCGGTAATCTATGCACATTCTCATAGATCCATCCTTCTTCTTGACGAACAGAATAGGAGCACCCCAAGGTGAAAAACTAGGATGAATAAATCCACGGTCCGATAATTCTTGCAACTGGTCTTGTAATTCTTGCATTTCTGAAGGTGCAAGTCTATATGGAGATCGGGCTACAGGTGCAGCTCCTGGTATGAGATCAATCTGGAATTCTACACATCTGTGTGGAGGTAGCCCCGGTAATTCTTCTGGAAATACTCCGGGATATTCTCTTACAACCGGCATGTCATTAATGCTTCTTTCTTCAGTATCGATCTTCTTTACATGTGCCAGAATAGCATAACAACCTTTTCTTATAAGTTTCTGGGCCTTCATACAGCTGATAAAGTTCAGCTTTGAGTTGCTCTTCTCCCCATAAATCATTAATGACGTTTCATCCTTACGAGGGATGCGGATTGCTTTCTCAGCGCAAACAACTTCCGCTCTTGTTTTGGACATCCAGTCCATGCCAACGATTACGTCAAAACTTCCTAGTTTTACGGGTATCAAATCGATTTTGAAGGTTTCACCAGCGAGATTCATTTCGCAACCATGGCAAATTTTATCGGCTTTTATCAGTTTACCATTAGCTAATTCAATAGTATATTTATCGTCTAGAGGTAATGATGCACATTTTAGTTTAAAACTAAAGTCTTTACACATATAACTTCTATCAACACCCGTATCAAACATAATAGAAGCTAGTTGATTATTAACGGTAAACGTACCCGTGACAAGATTAGGATCCTCACGTGCTTTACTGGCACTAACATTAAATGCCCTCCCACGTGCGGGTTCTTTGTTCTTCTCCTTATCAGGGCATTGATTTATAAAGTGACCAGACTTCCCGCATCCATAACATTTCTTGACATCGGTCAATTTTGTCTTTACTTTAGAAACGGTGGCATAACAATCTTTCGCCACATGTCCTTTCTTGTTGCACTTATCACAGACCACTTGGCAATAGCCTGCATGATGTGTGTAACACCTTTTGCAGAACGGATGAGGTCCCTTATAGTTTGGACTTGCAGTTGCCCCATCTTGTTTACCTTTAAAAGTTTCTTGTTTCTTCAGGTGAGTACTTTTACCCTTATAGTCTTCCCATTTCCTCTTTCCTTCAGTTGTCTTGACTTCGGTAATTGGTGCCTTAATCGAACTCTCTGTGATCTGTTCCATGAGTTGGTGTGCCATTGTCATGGCTTCCTGCATCGTATTTGGTTTGGACGATGTAACATTTCCTTTGATATTGATCGATAAACCGTCAATATACATTTCTATCTTTCGTTTCTCGTTTGGCACCAATTCGGGACACAACAAGGCTAGTTCCATGAAACGCTTTTCATAGTTATTGAGATTCGCGCCGATAACCTTCAGATTACGTAACTCATATTCCATTTTTCTGATCTCGTTTCGAGGACAGTACTCCTCGATTAGCATCTTTTTCAGTTCTTCCCAAGAGATATCATATGCCGTATCTATTCCTTCTGCTTTAGCATAATTGTTCCACCAAGTAAGTGCATCGTCTTGCAATGTACACGAAGCATACTTTGACTTGTCTTCGTTCGCACAATTACCAATTTTGAAAACGGACTCCATCTTTTCAAACCATCGGGTTAGACCGACTGGTCCCTCAGTTCCACTAAACGTCTGTGGTTTGCATCCTTGAAAAGTTTTATATGAGCATCCGTTTCGTGAGTTTGTGTTTACGGCTGCTGCTTCGGCTGTTGCTTTTGCTGCCTCGGCTGCAGCAATTCTTTCATTCACACGTTTCTCGACTAGTTGCTCAAACTCAGCATCCGACATTTGAGACATGTTTCTTCAATAAACACAACAGATATAATTTAATCATATAGAATATTATAGGTAAAATGAGTTGTCAATATTTAATCGTAGCATATTAATAATATGAACCGATTATTATAAAAGCCTTTTCTTCTTATTAGCATTTTATAATTATTTCTAGGGTATTACCTACCCGTTAAGTTCATACATAATAGCTAGTACAAGGAATTAACTACTAAAATCCTAATAATATTCCACTATGAAAATTATAGCGAGTTACTACATTATTATGTAATAATAATAATAATAATAAGAAGTAGTAATAATACAAATAATCATTCCATGCATTTATTATTAATAAACCAAAATAATACAATACCATACAATACTGATATTTTACATATGCTTATTTTACATAACAAGATAGAGTAGCACACATAAGCAATAAAATAGCGCATGGAAGATTTATGGTTGCGAGGTCGTTCATTCAGAACTATCAGAAACTTCTTCCCATTTGGTTCTCTCTGCCAATTGTTTGTGTGCACATGGTCCGACAGACATTCTGGCAGTGTATTTTATTTTTAGTTGGGGTTTTGAGGTACCCGTTACCTCAGTGGGTTTAATACAATAAGGGTGGTTACGGATCGAATGGTCCTGTTCTTTTTTAATAATTAAGGACATTTTATTATTGTGGTTGTTTTTATTATCTATAGCAAGTTGGAATTTCTCCTTAGTGATCTCTTTTATTTCATTAGCGAAATCCTCCTCCTTACTGATCTCGTCTGATGACGAACTGTCTGAGTCATGTGTAGGAGAATATGATGACGAACTGCAAGAATATGTACCGGTGGTCATGAACCGAAATCTGCCAGGCGTAATCGGCACAACCCGCCCGTCGGCGGTATATCTGGACCAATGTCCATATTTGTTTAGAAATGGACGATCCTCGTTTACTCCAGGGATCATGGGTCCATGCCAACGATACTGTGGCTCCAGAAAACTAGAGTTGGGTGGAGCTGGAACCTCCTCTGGGTTTACCGGGAGTTGAGATTCCCCGGCTAACACAATTTCTTCTTTAATAGGTATTGGAACGCCCTTTTCAGTTGTGGATAGAATAGATTCAGTGTCCGATTCCGAGTCGTACAAAATGATAGGATTAGAGGAAGTCATCTATCACATAATTGAAACAACAATTACGTTAGCATATAAATATATTACATATAATGTTTTTGACCAAATGATATGCAAAAATCAGTAAAAACAAATATGGTCATAGTCCAGACTCACTAATGCATCCTAACAATTACCAGTTAAACACACTAATGTAATTTCTGGTTCCCTATGACCTCAAGCTCGGATACCAACTGTAACGACCCGTCAAAATCGCTATTGACGCGGCACGTTAATCATTGATTCCACAGTGAGGTTTTGACCTCTATATGATACGTTTTGATAAAATATTGCATTCATTAAAATAAGTGACTTTCTAAACATAGAAAGTTATAAACATGTGGGCAAGTGCTTAGGTATAAGCAAAACCCCGAAATACATAAGTCTTTAATTTACAGGTTGACATCACAGTCCAATTATTTATTACACAACGCAGTTTTATTTTGAATGCAATAAACTTTGTACAAAGCATGAGAGACTCCATGCAGGCAACAAGCACATCACAGCGGAAGCATTCTAAGGACCTGAGAATAAAACATGCTAAAAAGTCAACACGAATGTTGGTGAGTTATAGGTTTAATTGCTCGAGTCATAAACATGTATAAAGATAGACCACAAGATTTCATCAAAAGTTTATCAATAGATTCTACGTAACAGAGCACCCTGGTAACTAAACTTAACGCTATAGTGATAATTACCCCATTCATTTTAATACACGCAAACCAACGTGTCTTAAACTCAAATAACATACGTCCGTTAAAAGGCTAGCGCTCTAGCTCGGACGGGGATGTCAAGCCCTATGGATCCATATACAATTATTCGCGCCCACCAGTCCATATCCTATGTACTGGCAGCTACTAGTTACCAAAGCTAAGGGATTTTAGGTTTAACTCAGTGTATAATTTTGTATGTACTTGTGTCTTATTGCGTTTAAAATAAATTGCATGTATTCTCAGCCCAAAAATATTTAAAGTATTTAAAAAGGGAGACTATAACTCACAGTTCAATATTGAGACTCAATATTGTTGGCAAATTGCGTAGACGTAATGATGGTAGACGACTGTATGGTTGGCCTTGGATTCAAGAACAATACCCCGAACAATACCCAATATTTCCTTAGCTTAAAGCGGTTTGAAACCCGAATTAAAAACACCCTCGTATATACCTTATTATTATTAAACTTAAATTTAAAATTATAATTATAATATAAATATAAATATTAAGAGAAATGTGAAAAACATCGTCGAACAAACTGCGTATTTATATTACTTTTCGATTTACTGTAGCTCATGCGATCGCATGAGTTTTCAGTGTTTTTGCCATGCGATCGCATGGCCGCCTTTTCTGTTTTTGTTTGCTAGTTCGTCGACATCAAATAGTGTTTACTGTAGCAAATAGTGTTTTACTGTAGCAAATAGTGTTTTATTGTAGCAAATAGTGTTAACTGTAGCAAATAGTATTTTACTGTAGCAAATCACTGTAGCAAAGTCGTTTTCACTGTAGCACTGTAGCAAAATACGGTTTCACTGTAGCAAATAGTGTTTTACTGTAGCAAAGTCATTTTTACTGTAGCAATTAATGTTTTACTGTAGGAAAGTCGTTTTTGCTTGTACATCTTATAATATATATATATATATATATACATACATATATGTATATTTACATAATATTAAATCATAAAGAGAATTGGTTTAAATTAGTCGAAATTTTTCGGGTCATCACAATGGAACTATCAAAAGGTCTAGCATACAGTACCAACTTGTACTCCTATAACAATGACATATACAATCACATACAACAAACAACAACTGGAAACTATGCTCCAGGTAGAGGACCGACTGCTTGTACGGGCACACGTGAAATGTCCCGTTCTTATTGATTAAAAACGTTCCATATTAATTGATTTCGTTGCGAGGTTTTGACCTCTATATGAGACGTTTTTCAAAGACTGCATTCATTTTTAAAACAAACCATAACCTTTATTTTATAAATAAAGGTTTAAAAAGCTTTACGTAGATTATCAAATAATGATAATCTAAAATATCCTGTTTACACACGACCATTACATAATGGTTTACAATACAAATATGTTACATCGAAATCAGTTTCTTGAATGCAGTTTTTACACAATATCATACAAACATGGACTCCAAATCTTGTCCTTATTTTAGTATGCAACAGCGGAAGCTCTTAATATTCACCTGAGAATAAACATGCTTTAAACGTCAACAAAAATGTTGGTGAGTTATAGGTTTAACCTATATATATCAAATCGTAACAATAGACCACAAGATTTCATATTTCAATACACATCCCATACATAGAGATAAAAATCATTCATATGGTGAACACCTGGTAACCGACAATAACAAGATGCATATATAAGAATATCCCCATCATTCCGGGACACCCTTCGGATATGATATAAATTTCGAAGTACTAAAGCATCCGGTACTTTGGATGGGGTTTGTTAGGCCCAATAGATCTATCTTTAGGATTCGCGTCAATTAGGGTGTCTGTTCCCTAATTTTTAGATTACCAGACTTAATAAAAAGGGGCATATTCGATTTCGATAATTCAACCATAGAATGTAGTTTCACGTACTTGTGTCTATTTTGTAAATCATTTATAAAACCTGCATGTATTCTCATCCCAAAAATATTAGATTTTAAAAGTGGGACTATAACTCACTTTCACAGATTTTTACTTCGTCGGGAAGTAAGACTTGGCCACTGTTGATTCACGAACCTATAACAATATATACATATATATTAAAGTATGTTCAAAATATATTTACAACACTTTTAATATATTTTGATGTTTTAAGTTTATTAAGTCAGCTGTCCTCGTTAGTAACCTATAACTAGTTGTCCACAGTTAGATGTACAGAAATAAATCGATAAATATTATCTTGAATCAATCCACGACCCAGTGTATACGTATCTCAGTATTGATCACAACTCAAACTATATATATTTTGGAATCAACCTCAACCCTGTATAGCTAACTCCAACATTCACATATAGAGTGTCTATGGTTGTTCCGAAATATATATAGATGTGTCGACATGATAGGTCGAAACATTGTATACGTGTCTATGGTATCTCAAGATTACATAATATACAATACAAGTTGATTAAGTTATGGTTGGAATAGATTTGTTACCAATTTTCACGTAGCTAAAATGAGAAAAATTATCCAATCTTGTTTTACCCATAACTTCTTCATTTTAAATCCGTTTTGAGTGAATCAAATTGCTATGATTTCATATTGAACTCTATTTTATGAATCTAAACAGAAAAATTATAGGTTTATAGTCGGAAAAATAAGTTACAAGTCATTTTTGTAAAGGTAGTCATTTCAGTCGAAAGAACGACGTCTAGATGACCATTTTAGAAAACATACTTCCACTTTGAGTTTAACCATAATTTTTGGATATAGTTTCATGTTCATAATAAAAATCATTTTCTCAGAATAACAACTTTTAAATCAAAGTTTATCATAGTTTTTAATTAACTAACCCAAAACAGCCCGCGGTGTTACTACGACGGCGTAAATCCGGTTTTACGGTGTTTTTCGTGTTTCCAGGTTTTAAATCATTAAGTTAGCATATCATATAGATATAGAACATGTGTTTAGTTGATTTTAAAAGTCAAGTTAGAAGGATTAACTTTTGTTTGCGAACAAGTTTAGAATTAACTAAACAATGTTCTAGTGATTACAAGTTTAAACCTTCGAATAAGATAGCTTTATATGTATGAATCGAATGATGTTATGAACATCATTACTACCTTAATTTCCTTGGATAAACCTACTGGAAAAGAGAAAAATGGATCTAGCTTCAATGGATCCTTGGATGGCTCGAAGTTCTTGAAGCAGAATCATGACACGAAAACAAGTTCAAGTAAGATCATCACTTGAAATAAGATTGTTATAGTTATAGAAATTGAACCAAAGTTTGAATATGATTATTACCTTGTATTAGAATGATAACCTACTGTAAGAAACAAAGATTTCTTGAGGTTGGATGATCACCTTACAAGATTGGAAGTGAGCTAGCAAACTTGAAAGTATTCTTGATTTTATGAAACTAGAACTTTTGGAATTTATGAAGAACACTTAGAACTTGAAGATAGAACTTGAGAGAGATCAATTAGATGAAGAAAATTGAAGAATGAAAGTGTTTGTAGGTGTTTTTGGTCGTTGGTGTATGGATTAGATATAAAGGATATGTAATTTTGTTTTCATGTAAATAAGTCATGAATGATTACTCATATTTTTGTAATTTTATGAGATATTTCATGCTAGTTGCCAAATGATGGTTCCCACATGTGTTAGGTGACTCACATGGGCTGCTAAGAGCTGATCATTGGAGTGTATATACCAATAGTACATACATCTAAAAGCTGTGTATTGTACGAGTACGAATACGGGTGCATACGAGTAGAATTGTTGATGAAACTGAACGAGGATGTAATTGTAAGCATTTTTGTTAAGTAGAAGTATTTTGATAAGTGTATTGAAGTCTTTCAAAAGTGTATAAATACATATTAAAACACTACATGTATATACATTTTAACTGAGTCGTTAAGTCATCGTTAGTCGTTACATGTAAGTGTTGTTTTGAAACCTTTAGGTTAACGATCTTGTTAAATGTTGTTAACTCAATGTTTATAATATCAAATGAGATTTTAAATTATTATATTATCATGATATTATCATGTATGAATATCTCTTAATATGATATATATACATTAAATGTCTTTACAACGATAATCGTTACATATATGTCTCGTTTAAAAATCATTAAGTTAGTAGTCTTGTTTTTACATATGTAGTTCATTGTTAATATACTTTATGATATATTTTCTTATCATAGTATCATGTTAACTATATATATATATCCATATATATGTCATCATATAGTTTTTTTTACAATTTTTAACGTTCGTGAATCACCGATCAACTTGGGTGGTCAATTGTCTATATGAAACATATTTCAATTAATCAAGTCTTAACAACTTTGATTGCTTAACATGTTGGAAACATTTAATCATGTAAATATCAATCTCAATTAATATATATAAACATGGAAAAGTTCGGGTCACTACAGTACCTACCCGTTAAATAAATTTCGTCCCGAAATTTTAAGCTGTTGAAGGTGTTGACGAATCTTCTGGAAATAGATGCGGGTATTTCTTCTTCATCTGATCTTCATGCTCCCAGGTGAACTCGGGTCCTCTACGAGCATTCCATCGAACCTTAACAATTGGTATCTTGTTTTGCTTAAGTCTTTTAACCTCACGATCCATTATTTCGACGGGTTCTTCGATGAATTGAAGTTTTTCGTTGATTTGGATTTCATCTAACGGAATAGTGAGATCTTCTTTAGCAAAACATTTCTTTAAATTCGAGATGTGGAAAGTGTTATGTACAGCCGCGAGTTGTTGAGGTAACTCTAGTCGGTAAGCTACTGGTCCGACACGATCAATAATCTTGAATGGTCCAATATACCTTGGATTTAATTTCCCTCGTTTACCAAATCGAACAACGCCTTTCCAAGGTGCAACTTTAAGCATGACCATCTCTCCAATTTCAAATTCTATATCTTTTCTTTTAATGTCAGCGTAGCTCTTTTGTCGACTTTGGGCGGTTTTCAACCGTTGTTGAATTTGGATGATCTTCTCGGTAGTTTCTTGTATAATCTCCGGACCCGTAATCTGTCTATCCCCCACTTCACTCCAACAAATCGGAGACCTGCACTTTCTACCATAAAGTGCTTCAAACGGCGCCATCTCAATGCTTGAATGGTAGCTGTTGTTGTAGGAAAATTCTGCTAACGGTAGATGTCGATCCCAACTGTTTCCGAAATCAATAACACATGCTCGTAGCATGTCTTCAAGCGTTTGTATCATCCTTTCGCTCTGCCCATCAGTTTGTGGATGATAAGCAGTACTCATGTCTAGACGAGTTCCTAATGCTTGCTGTAATGTCTGCCAGAATCTTGAAATAAATCTGCCATCCCTATCAGAGATAATAGAGATTGGTATTCCATGTCTGGAGACGACTTCCTTCAAATACAGTCGTGCTAACTTCTCCATCTTGTCATCTTCCCTTATTGGTAGGAAGTGTGCTGATTTGGTGAGACGATCAACTATTACCCAAATAGTATCAAAACCACTTGCAGTCCTTGGCAATTTAGTGATGAAATCCATGGTAATGTTTTCCCATTTCCATTCCGGGATTTCGGGTTGTTGAAGTAGACCTGATGGTTTCTGATGCTCAGCTTTGACCTTAGAACACGTCAAACATTCTCCTACGTATTTAGCAACATCGGCTTTCATACCCGGCCACCAAAAATGTTTCTTGAGATCCTTGTACATCTTCCCCGTTCCAGGATGTATTGAGTATCTGGTTTTATGAGCTTCTCTAAGTACCATTTCTCTCATATCTCCAAATTTTGGTACCCAAATCCTTTCAGCCCTATACCGGGTTCCGTCTTCCCGAATATTAAGATGCTTCTCCGATCCTTTGGGTATTTCATCCTTTAAATTTCCCTCTTTTAAAACTCCTTGTTGCACCTCCTTTATTTGAGTAGTAATGTTATTATGAATCATTATATTCATAGATTTTACTCGAATGGGTTCTCTGTCCTTCCTGCTCAAGGCATCGGCTACCACATTTGCCTTCCCCGGGTGGTAACGAATCTCAAAGTCGTAATCATTCAATAATTCAATCCACCTACGCTGCCTCATATTCAGTTGTTTCTGATTAAATATGTGTTGAAGACTTTTGTGGTCGGTATATATAATACTTTTGACCCCATATAAGTAGTGCCTCCAAGTCTTTAATGCAAAAACAACCGCGCCTAATTCCAAATCATGCGTTGTATAATTTTGTTCGTGAATCTTCAATTGTCTAGACGCATAAGCAATCACCTTCATTCGTTGCATTAATACACAACCGAGACCTTGCTTTGATGCATCACAATAAATCACAAAATCATCATTCCCTTCAGGCAATGACAATATAGGTGCCGTAGTTAGCTTTTTCTTCAATAACTGAAACGCTTTCTCTTGTTCATCATTCCATTCAAATTTCTTCCCTTTATGCGTTAATGCAGTCAAGGGTTTTGCTATTCTGGAAAAGTCTTGGATGAACCTTCTGTAGTAACCAGCTAGTCCTAAAAACTGGCGTATGTGTTTTGGAGTTTTCGGGGTTTCCCACTTTTCAACAGTTTCTATCTTTGCCGGATCCACCTTAATACCTTCTTTGTTCACTATGTGACCGAGGAATTGAACTTCTTCCAACCAAAATGCACACTTTGAAAACTTAGCGTACAATTCTTCCTTCCTCAATACTTCTAACACCTTTCTCAAATGTTCACCGTGTTCTTGGTCATTCTTTGAGTAAATAAGTATGTCATCAATGAAAACAATGACAAACTTGTCAAGGTATGGTCCACACACTCGGTTCATAAGGTCCATGAACACAGCTGGTGCATTAGTTAAACCAAACGGCATGACCATAAACTCGTAATGACCGTAACGTGTTCTGAAAGCAGTCTTTGGAATATCATCTTCTTTCACCCGCATTTGATGATACCCGGAACGTAAGTCAATCTTTGAATAAACAGACGAGCCTTGTAGTTGATCAAATAAGTCGTCGATTCTCGGTAGTGGGTAGCGGTTCTTGATGGTAAGTTTGTTCAACTCTCGGTAGTCGATACACAACCTGAATGTACCATCTTTCTTCTTGACAAACAAAACAGGAGCTCCCCACGGTGATGTGCTTGGTCGAATGAAACCACGCTCTAAAAGTTCTTGTAATTGGCTTTGCAGTTCTTTCATCTCGCTGGGTGCGAGTCTGTAAGGAGCACGAGCTATTGGTGCAGCTCCTGGTACAAGATCTATTTGAAATTCAACGGATCGATGTGGGGGTAATCCCGGTAATTCTTTCGGAAATACATCGGGAAATTCTTTTGCAATGGGAACATCATTGATGCTCTTTTCTTCAGTTTGTACTTTCTCGACGTGTGCTAGAACAGCATAGCAACCTTTTCTTATTAGTTTTTGTGCCTTCAAATTACTAATAAGATGTAGCTTCGTGTTGCCCTTTTCTCCGTACACCATTAAGGGTTTTCCTTTTTCTCGTATAATGCGAATTGCATTTTTGTAACAAACGATCTCCGCTTTCACTTCTTTCAACCAGTCCATACCGATTATCACATCAAAACTCCCTAACTCTACTGGTATCAAATCAATCTTAAATGTTTCGCTAACCAGTTTAATTTCTCGATTCCGACATATATTATCTGCTGAAATTAATTTACCATTTGCTAATTCGAGTAAAAATTTACTATCCAAAGGCGTCAATGGACAACTTAATTTAGCACAAAAATCTCTACTCATATAGCTTCTATCCGCACCCGAATCAAATAAAACGTAAGCAGATTTATTGTCAATAAGAAACGTACCCGTAACAAGCTCCGGGTCTTCCTGTGCCTCTATCGCATTAATATTGAAAACTCTTCCACGGCCTTGTCCATTTGTGTTCTCCTGGTTCGGGCAATTTCTAATAATGTGGCCTGGTTTTCCACATTTATAACAAACTACATTGGCATAACTTGCTCCGACACTACTTGCTCCGCCATTACTCGTTCCGACACCATTTGTTCCTTTCGTTCTATTAGCCCCTGGTCCGTAGACCTCACACTTCGCCGCGCTATGACCATTTCTTTTACACTTGTTGCAAAATTTGGTGCAGAACCCCGAGTGATTCTTTTCACACCTTTGGCATAGCTGCTTCTGATTGTTGTTGTTATTGCGGTTATTATTGTTGTTGGGATGATTGTTGTAGTTGCTGTTGTTGTTGTTGTTGTTGTTGTTGTTGTTGGGCCGTTTGTTGTAGTTGCGATTGATGTTGCGATTGTTGGGATAATTGTTGCGATTATTGTTGTAATTACTGTTGTTGTTGTATTGGTGATTCTTATCACCGTTTTCCTCCCACTTTCTTTTGACTTGCTTCACATTGGCCTCTTCAGCAGTCTGTTCTTTAATTCTTTCTTCAATCTGGTTCACTAGTTTGTGAGCCATTCTACATGCCTGTTGTATGGAGGCGGGCTCGTGTGAACTTATATCTTCTTGGATTCTTTCCGGTAATCCTTTCACAAACGCGTCGATCTTCTCTTCCTCATCTTCGAATGCTCCCGGACACAATAGGCACAATTCTGTGAATCGTCTTTCGTACGTGGTAATATCAAATCCTTGGGTTCGTAACCCTCTAAGTTCTGTCTTGAGCTTATTGACCTCGGTTCTGGGACGGTACTTCTCGTTCATCAAGTGCTTGAATGCTGACCACGGTAGTGCGTACGCATCATCTTGTCCCACTTGCTCTAGATAGGTATTCCACCATGTTAACGCAGAACCTGTGAAGGTATGCGTAGCGTACTTCACTTTGTCCTCTTCAGTACACTTACTTATGGCAAACACCGATTCAACCTTCTCGGTCCACCGTTTCAATCCGATCGGTCCTTCGGTTCCATCAAATTCCAAAGGTTTGCAGGCAGTGAATTCTTTGTAGGTGCATCCTACACGATTTCCTGTACTGCTAGATCCAAGGTTATTGTTGGTATGTAGCGCAGCCTGTACTGCGGCTATGTTTGAAGCTAGAAAAGTACGGAATTCCTCTTCATTCATATTCACGGTGTGTCGAGTAGTCGGTGCCATTTCCTTCAAAATAGTTAAATGGAACAAGTTAATCATACAGAATATTAAGAGTAGTTAATAGTATTTCGTAGCATAATATGAACTCATTTATAAAAGCTTTTTCTTCATATTAGCGTTTTATAAGTTTAAATTCGGGTAGTACCTACCCGTTAAGTTCATACTTAGTAGCTAATATACAATTCAACTACTACAATTCTATATGAAAAACTGATTGTAATAATATTTCGCGTTCAAACTTTTATACAATATTTTACAAACTTACAATACCGCTTATTTTACATAAAGCATGAAATATAGCACACAATAACTTTGATACAAGATAGTTGTGAAGACAATTCTAGCTAGTACACAAGTCGTTCGGCAAAGGCAATAAAGACACGTAATTCATACGTCCAGAAACAAGTCATGCATTCTGGTTTTACTAGGACTACTTCCCATCCTTGGTCTTGTGCAACATAACCATTATGGCCGTTGATAAGACAGCGTGTTGTAACGTCATCAAAGGGACGAGGGTTACGTAATGTCCAACAGTCCCGTAATAATCTAAAAACCTCATTTCTTACCCCAATTACCGACTCCGTCACTTGTGGAAACGTTTTGTTTAATAGTTGTAGCCCGATGTTCTTGTTCTCACTTTGGTGAGAAGCGAACATTACTAATCCGTAAGCATAACATGCTTCTTTATGTTGCATGTTAGCTGCTTTTTCTAAATCACGAAGTCCAATATTCGGATATATTGAGTCAAAATAATTTCTTAACCCGTTGCGTAAAATAGCATTTGGGTTCCCCGCAATATATGCGTCAAAGTAAACACATCGTAACTTATGGGTTTCCCAATGTGATATCCCCCATCTTTCAAAAGAAAGTCTCTTATAAACCAAGACATTCTTGGAACGTTCTTCGAATGTCTTACAAACTGATCTCGCCTTAAATAGTTGTGCCGAAGAATTCTGGCCGACTCTAGACAAGATTTCATCAATCATGTCTCCGGGTAGGTCTCTTAAAATATTGGGTTGTCTATCCATTTTGTGTTTTTAAACTGTAAAATAGACAAGAGTTAGTTTCATAAAAAAATACTTATTAATACAAGCAATTTTTACATATATCATAAAGCATAAGAACACTATATTACATATATTTCACCACACGAATACAACTATCTTATTCCGACTCGCTCGTTTCTTCTTCTTCGGTTTTGGTTCGTTTTGCCAAGTTTCTAGGGATATATGATGTTCCCCTAATACGAGCCGTCGTTGTCCACATTGGTTTAGAAAAACCTGGTGGTTTAGAGGTTCCCGGGTCATTGTTACAACTTAAGGACTTCGGGGGTTGACGATACATATAAAGTTCATCGGGGTTGGAATTAGATTTCTCTATTTTTATGCCCTTTCCCTTATTATTTTCTTTTGCCTTTTTAAATTCAGTTGGGGTAATTTCTATAACATCATCGGAATTCTCGTCGGAATCCGATTCATCGGAGAATTGGTAATCCTCCCAATATTTTGCTTCCTTGGCGGAAACACCATTGACCATAATTAACTTTGGTCGGTTGGTTGAGGATTTTCTTTTACTTAACCGTTTTATTATTTCCCCCACCGGTTCTATTTCTTCATCCGGTTCCGATTCTTCTTCCGGTTCCGATTCTTCTTCCGGTTCCGACTCTTCTTCCGGTTCCTCTTCGGGAACTTGTGAATCAGTCCACAAATCATTCCAATTTACATTTGACTCTTCATTATTATTAGGTGAGTCAATGGGACTTGTTCTAGAGGTAGACATCTATCACATAATATCAAACACGTTAAGAGATTAATATATCACATAATATTCATATGTTAAAAATATATAGTTTCCAACAAAAATGTTAAGCAATCATTTTTAAAGAAAACACGGTCGAAGTCCAGACTCACTAATGCATCCTAACAAACTCGATAAGACACACTAATGCAAATTTTCTGGTTCTCTAAGACCAACGCTCGGATACCAACTGAAATGTCCCGTTCTTATTGATTAAAAACGTTCCATATTAATTGATTTCGTTGCGAGGTTTTGACCTCTATATGAGACGTTTTTCAAAGACTGCATTCATTTTTAAAACAAACCATAACCTTTATTTCATAAATAAAGGTTTAAAAAGCTTTACGTAGATTATCAAATAATGATAATCTAAAATATCCTGTTTACACACGACCATTACATAATGGTTTACAATACAAATATGTTACATCGAAATCAGTTTCTTGAATGCAGTTTTTACACAATATCATACAAACATGGACTCCAAATCTTGTCCTTATTTTAGTATGCAACAGCGGAAGCTCTTAATATTCACCTGAGAATAAACATGCTTTAAACGTCAACAAAAATGTTGGTGAGTTATAGGTTTAACCTATATATATCAAATCGTAACAATAGACCACAAGATTTCATATTTCAATACACATCCCATACATAGAGATAAAAATCATTCATATGGTGAACACCTGGTAACCGACAATAACAAGATGCATATATAAGAATATCCCCATCATTCCGGGACACCCTTCGGATATGATATAAATTTCGAAGTACTAAAGCATCCGGTACTTTGGATGGGGTTTGTTAGGCCCAATAGATCTATCTTTAGGATTCGCGTCAATTAGGGTGTCTGTTCCCTAATTCTTAGATTACCAGACTTAATAAAAAGGGGCATATTCGATTTCGATAATTCAACCATAGAATGTAGTTTCACGTACTTGTGTCTATTTTGTAAATCATTTATAAAACCTGCATGTATTCTCATCCCAAAAATATTAGATTTTAAAAGTGGGACTATAACTCACTTTCACAGATTTTTACTTCGTCGGGAAGTAAGACTTGGCCACTGTTGATTCACGAACCTATAACAATATATACATATATATTAAAGTATGTTCAAAATATATTTACAACACTTTTAATATATTTTGAAGTTTTAAGTTTATTAAGTCAGCTGTCCTCGTTAGTAACCTATAACTAGTTGTCCACAGTTAGATGTACAGAAATAAATCGATAAATATTATCTTGAATCAATCCACGACCCAGTGTATACGTATCTCAGTATTGATCACAACTCAAACTATATATATTTTGGAATCAACCTCAACCCTGTATAGCTAACTCCAACATTCACATATAGAGTGTCTATGGTTGTTCCGAAATATATATAGATGTGTCGACATGATAGGTCGAAACATTGTATACGTGTCTATGGTATCTCAAGATTACATAATATACAATACAAGTTGATTAAGTTATGGTTGGAATAGATTTGTTACCAATTTTCACGTAGCTAAAATGAGAAAAATTATCCAATCTTGTTTTACCCATAACTTCTTCATTTTAAATCCGTTTTGAGTGAATCAAATTGCTATGATTTCATATTGAACTCTATTTTATGAATCTAAACAGAAAAATTATAGGTTTATAGTCGGAAAAATAAGTTACAAGTCGTTTTTGTAAAGGTAGTCATTTCAGTCGAAAGAACGACGTCTAGATGACCATTTTAGAAAACATACTTCCACTTTGAGTTTAACCATAATTTTTGGATATAGTTTCATGTTCATAATAAAAATCATTTTCTCAGAATAACAACTTTTAAATCAAAGTTTATCATAGTTTTTAATTAACTAACCCAAAACAGCCCGCGGTGTTACTACGACGGCGTAAATCCGGTTTTACGGTGTTTTTCGTGTTTCCAGGTTTTAAATCATTAAGTTAGCATATCATATAGATATAGAACATGTGTGTAGTTAATTTTAAAAGTCAAGTTAGAAGGATTAACTTTTGTTTGCGAACAAGTTTAGAATTAACTAAACTATGTTCTAGTGATTACGAGTTTAAACCTTCGAATAAGATAGCTTTATATGTATGAATCGAATGATGTTATGAACATCATTACTACCTTAATTTCCTTGGATAAACCTACTGGAAAAGAGAAAAATGGATCTAGCTTCAATGGATCCTTGGATGGCTCGAAGTTCTTGAAGCAGAATCATGACACGAAAACAAGTTCAAGTAAGATCATCACTTGAAATAAGATTGTTATAGTTATAGAAATTGAACCAAAGTTTGAATATGATTATTACCTTGTATTAGAATGATAACCTACTGTAAGAAACAAAGATTTCTTGAGGTTGGATGATCACCTTACAAGATTGGAAGTGAGCTAGCAAACTTGAAAGTATTCTTGATTTTATGAAACTAGAACTTTTGGAATTTATGAAGAACACTTAGAACTTGAAGATAGAACTTGAGAGAGATCAATTAGATGAAGAAAATTGAAGAATGAAAGTGTTTGTAGGTGTTTTTGGTCGTTGGTGTATGGATTAGATATAAAGGATATGTAATTTTGTTTTCATGTAAATAAGTCATGAATGATTACTCATATTTTTGTAATTTTATGAGATATTTCATGCTAGTTGCCAAATGATGGTTCCCACATGTGTTAGGTGACTCACATGGGCTTCTAAGAGCTGATCATTGGAGTGTATATACCAATAGTACATACATCTAAAAGCTGTGTATTGTACGAGTACGAATACGGGTGCATACGAGTAGAATTGTTGATGAAACTGAACGAGGATGTAATTGTAAGCATTTTTGTTAAGTAGAAGTATTTTGATAAGTGTATTGAAGTCTTTCAAAAGTATATAAATACATATTAAAACACTACATGTATATACATTTTAACTGAGTCGTTAAGTCATCGTTAGTCGTTACATGTAAGTGTTGTTTTGAAACCTTTAGGTTAACGATCTTGTTAAATGTTGTTAACTCAATGTTTATAATATCAAATGAGATTTTAAATTATTATATTATCATGATATTATCATGTATGAATATCTCTTAATATGATATATATACATTAAATGTCTTTACAACGATAATCGTTACATATATGTCTCGTTTAAAAATCATTAAGTTAGTAGTCTTGTTTTTACATATGTAGTTCATTGTTAATATACTTTATGATATATTTTCTTATCATAGTATCATGTTAACTATATATATATATCCATATATATGTCATCATATAGTTTTTTTTACAATTGTTAACGTTCGTGAATCACCGAACAACTTGGGTGGTCAATTGTCTATATGAAACATATTTCAATTAATCAAGTCTTAACAACTTTGATTGCTTAACATGTTGGAAACATTTAATCATGTAAATATCAATCTCAATTAATATATATAAACATGGAAAAGTTCGGGTCACTACAACACGACCACTAGCTGATCAGGCTAGAGTCTACCGATAGTCCTTACTACTGAATCCCCAGTATAGTCATCCACACGCAGATGATGCGTCGTTCAGCGCTATACTCAACAAACAGTAGCCAACTGGACCCAACCACAACTAGGTTGACCTCTCTGAGCTGAACCTAACAGATCAAGGTTCCAACAACAACAACAACAACAACTACTTGTGCACATGCAACCAGTCAACTACTACTACTACTACTACTACTACTACTACTACTACTACTACTACTACTACTACTATAGGCAACTAATTCTACTAAAAGCATGGCAACCCTAACTGCGATCAACTGTACAACATAACTACTTAACATGGCAACTAACAACGATATAAACATAGTAGCACAACTTGCTACTCTATACTACACCAGGAGATAATCCCACTCACCGATTACCAGCAACAGCTTAGTTATATAACTCTGAGCTTCTCTAGTGTTCTTACCACCTGAGAACAACACAAACGAAGTCAATATACACATCTGAATCAATATTATAGTGAAGTCATACTATAAACAAGGTCATAACATCATATATTCATCATTTCATAAGTTCACATCATGTATCTAATCAATATCATCAAACAAGCGCGTGCAAAATAGGACATACATGCTAAAACCCCCTTTTCTGACCAATTCTTGCTCCAGGACTCGTTTTTGACCTCAAAACTTATCACATCTTGTTTATAAAACCTTTTGGGACATAAACCCACAAGTATTACATCAAAACAACAACAAATTGCACCTAGTTGACATCAAAAACCCACTTTCACAAAAACCTAACTTCAAACTCAATTTGACACAAATTTAGGTAATGAAAATAGGTAATTCTTACCTTGTTTGAATCAGTAAATTACAAAGAACAAGAAGATGTAAGTAATTTGAGCTCTAGATCAAATATTAGAATTTAGGGTTTTCAAGTGGGAAGAAGTTAGGTACGAGAGTGAGAAAGAAGAAGGAAAGAAATGAGATGTAACTCAGTTGGTACCTAACTCTTTATGAGTTAAAACACAATACCCTTTGACACACGGGTATTTACCAGTTATCTAAAATCTTACGCACTACGTTAGGAGACCCTAACAGAGTCCAAATTAAACAAACGAACCTGTTCTGTGACCCTTGTCACAAACTGGTATTAACCAAATACACAAATAATGATAAACATATAATTATTAAAATCACTAATTACCTCATACTCAAGGGTAAAATGGTCATTTTACCTAGGCCCGATTACAGGATGTTACACAAACGACCTGTTATCTCCTAAACTAAGGAGGTGGGGGTCGTAGCCAAGGAGTAGTTCTTGGTCCCAAGCTAGTAACATGATGATCGAATTTTAGCTCAACGATATTTTTAGTGTCGAAAGACTTCACTTGCTCGTGGGTTAAACGATTGAAGTCCGGCGTGTTTCGGGTGCAAATCCGACGGTATCAAAAGGATGTGTAATTGGTGGGTCGGGTTGTTGTTGCGGGATGAAGTCATGTTAAAGATGAGTGTTGCTTAACATCTCTTCGAGTGGGAGTTTGTTGGGTGCGAATTCAAGTTAAGCATTGTTGCTGCTTCTGTCTAGATTTTCGCGACCGGAGTGCTTGACTTCGCAATCGCGAAGTGGGGCTCGCAACAGGAACAATTGTGTGGTGCTCACGAAAGTGTCAAAGGGAAAACGATTCAGCTGATATGCTGAGAGTCGCAGTCGCGAGCCTAGGAGTCGCGTTCGCGAAAATTGCGCTGACGGGCTAGAATTGGTTTCGACTTAGTTTTCCTTGTTGTATCGCGATTCTAATTCGTTTTTTGCACTATAAATACCCTCATATGTAGCATGCAATGTATACCCACAAAATATAAAGAATACTCTTTGGTTGACCGAGGATTAAAGTGATCACTTTGATTACGTATAACCTCGTTATATTCTCACGTTTTTTACGTTCTTACTAGTTTCTTCATGTTCATCAAGTTTGATCTGTTTATTCTCAGTGGGTTTGATAACCAAGTGTTAACAAGTCTTGTTGGGTCTCACCTAATCGTTCGTAACATGTGTGACATGCGCAATAGATTGTGATTCAATGATGACTACATGTGCAATCATGATGGCGTTTGTGCATCACTGAGTGAAGCTGCGCGAAGTTTTTTGATACCAAACTTTAAGGCGTGTAATTATAGCATGATTATTGACTCAGGTTAAAACGTGCGGCGCGACGTTCCCTCTTTTTCGATTGATCAAATAGTAGACGACTGATCCTTCACGTCAAATATCACGTCATCGGGAAAGAGCATTTGGCAAGGTGTTAAGTGAGTTTGTTGTTACTTCATATGAAAAGCTAGAAACGAAGTCGTGTTCAAGAATAAACCTTGGAACCCATCATCCATTCTTTCAAGTATTCAAGCAACAAGTTTTGGATGGATCTCGAAACGCCTTAAGAAAGTCGAGGTTGTTTGGCACCAATGGCTCATTAACCCGAGTCACTATCTCTTCTTGTCGCATTCTAGAACGGGCATCGGCTAAGTGTCGGGGTTTGGAAGGTTTTTGTGGTTTTGTACATACATATGTTTTCTTTCTTGTAGCGTGTTAGAGTGGTCCTGTTCCATTTTTGTGTTTCGATTGTGCTCGTGTGCTTGTACATTTCTATCTTTTCTAAGTTAATATATTACTTGCTTTTCAAAAAAAAAAAAAAAAAAAACATTTTAAGTATAGATAATAATAATACTTTTTTCCAAATTGTTGGAAATATTCTAAAGAAATGCATCACATTTCCCACAGATTGTTAGGCCACTAAATCTTAAATTTAAGAAATTTCAGTTGAACTAAAAAACGTTATAAAAGCTTTATGATATTTGATATTTGATATTTGACCTTCCAACTAGTTTTTATTATATAATTAAGAATGTATTTAATAAACTACTATTATTCAACTATGTATATGTATGTGTATCAATAGCTTTCAAATCAAATGGGTCTGGCTAAATGAAAGTCAAGCAGAATTGATAGTTGACGAACATGTCACGATGATTGTCCGTATATATCACGACGATCTCATCGTGATATATTTTATATTTTTGGATTTGGATTTTAGATGTTGACATGTTATATTGTGTTTTCTCTCTAATAAGTACCTTTATTTTTCTATAACCTCAGTAATCAAGCAAAATATGTATCATTTATCTCTGTATGTAATTAGAATTAACTAGTTGTGGAGCCCTCGCTTCGCGCTGGGGGCTCCGTTTTGAATGCGAGTTAAAAAAAAATCTAAAAGAATGTTTTTCGACATCTTTTGGTAGTATTGAAGGGTTGTTCCTTTTATAAAAGTTGCCTCTTTTTATCGTTGAAAAAAAAAAAAATCAATACCAAGTTTTCAATTGGGCTAGAAACTTTGCTTATATCTCTAATAAAATAAGGGGCTTTATAAATCTTTACCAGATTCTTGTTGGGCTTAATTCACATCATGATCATGATCCAGTAATGCTTCAATACTCTTTTTTTAGTTACATGATGGAAATTAAGCACATTTCATTTTCATTTACGGGTATAGACTAATTTTGTCTTCTCTCACTATCTCACCTAACCCTAATAATCCATTCACCTTTTTATTTCTTTAACTTTTATACATCTGGGGAGAAATAATATGTTGATGTTTGATCATCAAAATCGATTTCAACCGTTATATACTCAGTCTCATCTTCATCTTTTGTATAATCATCTACATCCTTTGAAATCGTCATCTTCATAGTTTTTAGATCCATCATCTTCATCGGTTCCAGATCGGCGGAAATAGCTAGTGGAAATGACCACCGATTGTATGTTAAGTTTAGTCCCCATCTATTTTTTGTAATTTTAGATCGATAGAATTGTATTTTTGTTCTCTATTTTTTAATTTTTTTTCGTCTACTCTAGATCTGTTTAGTTTTTTTAGATATGTACATACTTTTTATCATTTTTCTACCTACTTCATCTGTTAATTCAATAGTTTTGTTTAAATTTCTGTTTTTGTTTTGGTTTTCTTTTTGATGTTTATTAGTTAATTAGTTATAGTTATTGATTTTAGTTCATCAATTTTGTCTGAAGATTATGGTTATGTTACTCCGTTTTTGTTTGCAGATTCAGCATGATGATTTGTTATTTTTTTAGTATGTAATAAAAAAGGAGGAAAAAAAAAAATGAAAGGAGGGGAAAAGGAGGTAAAATGACGAAAATACCCTTCGTTACTATTAGTGAATAGTGGAATAGTGTTTTGTCTCTTAGTTATGTTGATAAATTAATACGGAGTATAGACGTTTGTCACATTTGTTCTTACCATTTCCAACGGTTTTTGCCCTCGCCTGCCCTCGAGGGCATCTATGTCAGTGTGTGTGCCCTCACCTTGCCCTCCAACTTCATCCTTCAATTTTTCTTCACTAGGCATAACTAAGGACGAGTGAAAAGCTGGTCTCACATTTCTCTTTCGTAATTTGTGCAAACGTTAATTCTACCTATAGCATAAAGGACTTGTAACTAATTTATTTAATTAATATTGTAGGATGTGTGTGATGTGCTGATAGCAATGGAGTATGTCATGGTTGGAAGCAGTGTGTGATTGGTAGGAATTCGAGCGAAAATGGAGAGAGAAACATGATGTGACGCTGATTTGGCGATCTGTTTTGGAAAGGAAAGATGTCATGGACAGAAATGGTCTTAAAGGCCTCCTCAAGTTTCAGTAAATAATTTTGGTACTGATGTGACCATTATTTAAGGATCAAACCTCATGTAATATTCAGTTGTTAAGAGAATGATATGTTGAAAAAGTTAAAAGATTCAATGTAAGTAAATTGAAAATGTTTGGAAGTTGTAATGTGGTCCAGCGGTTGGTGGCCTGCCTCTTTTAGGGGAGATTGGAAGTTCGACCCCCGTTGGCTACATATTAACCCACAATTTCATCTCTGCCATGAAGTTTCACCCATGACATCTTTCCCACATCGCGTTGGGGGTAAAGGGGATGGAGGGTTTTACCGTCCATGCCCCGATTGGTGCGAGTTTCCTCCTGGACATGCAGTTGAGGGCGTGTATAACTGTATAGGAGATGAACGCGTGGGTGGTTATGTCCCCCTGGGTGATCCTAATAGCTGTTCAAAAAAAATAAATTGAAAATGCGGCAAATAAATGTTACATTCGTTTTAAATGAAAGTTATGATTATGATTATTAAGTAACATCTATTTTCAGCATCTTTCATCTCACATGACCTATGCACATTTAGTAGCATTTGAAATTCATAAAAATAACTCCATGTCCATTTGATATGGTTCTCTTGTTTTTTTAGATGAGAAAGGCAAACATAAACCTTGTTTCAAATGAAACACATAAAAATCCATACATAAGTTTATTGGCTTTGCTCTAATCACATTAGGATATAATAATGATTTTGATAAAGTAATAAAGACAAAATTTCCCAAATCGTCCATGTGTTTATAGTTTTTTGCCTAAATCATTCATGTGTTAACAAAACTGCATAAATCATCCTTAAATGCCAAATAACGTCCCAAATTAACTTCTGCCTTAACTTTTGTTAAACTCTCAGTTAGTCAAAAATACATGATTGGTCCCTAAAGATTCTTAAAAGATTGCAACAAAGATCTTCTTCATTATCTTCAAGATGAAACTTTAGTGAAAGCTTAAAAAAAACACATCCGTAGATTAATAATAACAAGTAAATTAATTAAAAAAACAAATCCGTAAAGTATTCTCGTCACCTCCACTTAGACCTCGAGCTTCTATACCCTTCACCCTTGATGTAACACGCAATGTATGAGGGATACAAAATAATAAAGTGGTCCCATACGTAGGAACTATCTCTGTTGGGTATCCAAATACAAACTGCCTTGACACATTTTCTGAAATATATATCAAACTTTCCAATTAGCTAGCTACACATTACTATACATGCATACATATACCTATAATTCATATCCTGTATATATCTGCGTATATAAGATTTTTTGAATAAAAATGAAAACTTTAGATTCATAAACCCAAAACTCCGATTTTTTTTGTATCATAAAAACATCAGAATGTAAGATAACTAGGTACTATATGATGAAATTAAAACTATTTGTCCTAAATTAAGAGTGTCAACTGTGAATAAAGATCAAAACTTTAAATTCGTAGAGAACATAAAATTGGGGTTTTTAAGTGTATAAATAATATTAATATTAATAAAACATAAAAAGTAGGTATCAAACGCAAGAGAAGGAGAAAAAAACTTAGGCCAGATATTGAGAGCTGTGGATGTGGCGGAGCTTAAGAAAATTAGATTTCTGGGTGAGAAAAAGGAAGAATACTATTGTGATGACCCGGAAATTTCGACTAAATTTAAACTTAATCTTAAATGATTAATGACTTCGACACGATAAGCAAAGCCTATGAAGTTGAGTCTCAAAATTTTGAACTATTCAATTACCCTTCGGTTGTTCTCAACGATTCGCGAACCATTATATGTAAATAGATACATATATATACTATAACTTGAAAACGTAACAAAGTTTTAATTGCATGATACCGTACATTAAACTTATTGGTTTATATATCTATTTGAATATATATGATTTCAAGTTATTTAGTAAACGATAGTAACATTCGATTATTGATTCGATTGATATTTAGATAAGTTAACTAAAACGTTTAAGATGAACAAGTAAAATACTAATTTGCTACAGTATTTTCAAATAGCTACAGTACCCAAAATGCTACAGTGTTTTCAGAAATCACTATTTGCTACAGTGAAATTGACTTTGCTACAGTGAATTGCTACAGTAACACTGCAGTAACACTATTTTAAAATGAAAATGTATATATTATATATATATTAACAAATAGCGAGACGATGATTTATAGAAGTAAATGACCAAAACATTTGAAAGTTTAAGATATACTATAAGTGGTATAGTTTATGGATAATTTAAGACTATATTTTGACAAAGGTACGTGACACGAAACGTAAAATGCAAGTTTTCTAAAGGTACAAAAGGACATTCGAAAAACTGGAACCGGGACATAAGTCGAGTGATGACGTACGACTTATCGGAACAAAAATTACAAGTCAACTATGCACGCGAATTTAATATAATATATAATTAATTATTTAAATTATATATATTATATTAATATTTTATCATGTCGACAAACAAATGGACAAATGATTCTGAGCTGGAAATTGAGGTCATGCGATCGCATGGCCATCATGCCCAAAATCCATGCGATCGCATGAGGCAAAATTTCAGGCCAAGTGCTATAAATTCTCGAGTTTTGGCCAGATAAATCACACACACATATATATTATTTTTACTCCGTATTTATTTATTTTATTATTATTATTATTATTATTATTATTATTATTATTATTATTATTATTATTATTATTATTATTAATAAGATTATTATTAATCTTATTATTTTTATTATTAGTGTTATTATTTTTGCGATACAAAAATAATAATGTACATAAAATATTACGACGGAGTGCTGTTCAAGTAATTTTTCAAAACGAGTTTCCGAGAAAGCTAGAGCTAAGGAAAATATGGGTTATTGCCAAGGAGGTTATGGGTAATATTCGGGGGTATTTTTGTGAATCAAACCTCGTGCTTATTATCTCCAATGCGTCTACGTGCTTTCCTGCAATATTGTATATCAATATTAAACTGTGAGTTTCATATGATCCCTTTTACTCAATATATTTTTGGGCTGAGAATACATGCGACTGTTTATAAATACTAAAAATACTAGATTTATATGCGTGAGTTTCATATGATCCCTTTTACTCAATATATTTTTGGGCTGAGAATACATGCGACTGTTTATAAATACTAAAAATACTAGATTTATATGCGTGAGTTTCATTTGCTTCCTTTTTAATTGCTTTTGCAATCTATATTTTTGGGCTGAGAATACATGCACTTTATTTTAAACGCAATGGATACAAGTACATACTAAATTCTACACCGAGTTTGAACCGAAAATCCCTTAGCTTTGGTAACTAGTAACTGCCGGTTATAAGAACTGGTAGGCGCGAGTAGTTATATATGGATCCATAGGGCTTGATATCCCCGTCCGAGCTAGAGCACTAGCCTTTTAACGGACGTATGCTATTTGAGAAACGTACACGTTGGTTTGCGTGTATTATTAAGATGATTATACAAAGGGTACAAATTATATTATAACGTTAAAGCTTAGTTACCAGGGTGCTCAATTTTGTAGAATATTTTGATAAACGTTTCTGGATGAAACAACTGAAATCTTGTGATCCACCTTTATACACAGATTATGCGAAACATTAAAACTATGAACTCACCAACCTTTGTGTTGACACTTGTTAGCATGTTTATTCTCAGGTTTCCTAGAAGTCTTCCGCTGTTGCTTATATGTTAGACAAGCTATGTGCATGGAGTCTTACATGACATTCTTTTCAAGGAAACGTTGCATTCACCAAATTATCACCATGTATCTTATTTTGACTGCATTGTCAACGGAAGTACTATTGTAAACTATTATTTATGGTGATTGTCTATATGTAGAAATCATCAGATGTCGAAAACCTTTGATTTAAATATTCATTTATGGTGTGCCTTTTCAAAAGAATGCAATGTTTACAAAACGTATCATATAGAGGTCAAATACCTCGCAATGAAATCAATGAATGACGTATTGTCCATATGGATTTGGAGCGATCGTTTCAGTTGGTATCAGAGCGTTGGTCCTAGCGAACCAGGTCTTGCATGAATGTGTCTAACTGATAGTTGTTAAGATGCATTAGTAAGTCTGGACTTCGACCGTGTCTGCATGTTAAAAGTTTTGCTTATCATTTCTTGTCGAAAATTACATGCTTATCATTCTTAAGTCTAGACACGTTTTCCTGCATTTATTGCATAAATAGTGTATAGACAAAAATTCATATCTTAGCGTATCTGTTACTGTAAACTTTTCCTGATATCTTCCGAAAATTTCTCCGTGATTTATGGAATTTGGTATTATATATACATATGTAAATTATGTATTGAAGAATACCAAACTAAATTCTATAATTTAATTCATATCAAAAATCATCTCCCTAATTATACAAGATGGATCCCGTATCTAGTTCAAACTCTGACAGCTATTCCGATATGGATATTCACCTGAATTCCGAAGACAGTGTAACCGGAATGGATCAACCAATTAGCCATCATCTATTCTGGATGAATTGGGGATGGGTTCGTAGCCTACTTAATTATTGGAGACAAGAAGAAGGCGATCCCTTTCATCCACCACATTGCCCTCTTGGCAAAGAACCTGAATCACTTACCGGTGAACCTGTTCGAGACACCATTTTCTCTCTCATTTCCAGAGTATCTCGTCACGATAATATACTATCTCAAATACTGGATCTTATTCATCCACTCGTCCGAACCGCCAATCATCCCGGTGTATTAGAAGAAGTCAACGAGCTTCGCACTCGGGTAGTGGCTTTGGAGAATACGGTGCAAAGGTTACAAGCACCAGCAGCATCACCGGCATCAACAGTACCACCGACAACAACACCAACAGTACCATTACCACCACCAACAACATCCGCATCGCAAACCTCAACTTCACAATCTATTCCACGAGCATCAACGTCATACGCACCGTAGTTACCAAGAAATACCAGCAACAATAACCGATGAAGTATTAATTCATTTCCCCTGAAGAAATTTTATGTATATTTGTGATGACCCGAAAAATTTCGACTAATTTAAACCAATTCTCTTTATGATTTAATATTATGTAAATATACATATATGTATGTATATATATATATATATATATATATATATATATTATAAGATGTACAAGTAAAAACGACTTTCCTACAGTAAAACATTAATTGCTACAGTAAAAATGACTTTGCTACAGTAAAACACTATTTGCTACAGTGAAACCGTATTTTGCTACAGTGCTACAGTGAAAACGACTTTGCTACAGTGATTTGCTACAGTAAAACACTATTTGCTACAGTAAAATACTATTTGATGTCGACGAACTAGCAAACAAAAACAGAAAAGGCGGCCATGCGATCGCATGGCAAAAACACTGAAAACTCATGCGATCGCATGAGCTACAGTAAATCGAAAAGTAATATAAATACGCAGTTTGTTCGACGAAATTTATTCATATTTATCTCTCAATATTTAAATTTATATTATAATTTTAATTTTAAATTTAAGTTTAATAATAATAAGGTATATACGAGGGTGTTTTTAATTCGGGTTTCAAACCGCTTTAATCTAAGGAAATATTGGGTATTATTCGGGGTATTGTTCTTGAATCCAAGGCCAACCATACAGTCGTCTACCGTCATTACGTCTACGCAATTTGTCTACAATATTGAGTCTCAATATTGAACTGTGAGTTATAGTCTCCCTTTTTAAATGCTTTAAATATTTTTGGGCTGAGAATACATGCAATTTATTTTAAACGCAATAAGACACAAGTACATACAAAATTCTACACTGAGTTAAACCGAAAATCCCTTAGCTTTGGTAACTAGTAGCTGCCAGTACATAGGATATGGACTGGTGGGCGCGAATAATTGTATATGGATCCATAGGGCTTGACATCCCCGTCCGAGCTAGAGCGCTAGCCTTTTAACGGACGTATGTTATTTGAGTTTAAGACACGTTGGTTTGCGCGTATTAAAACGAATGGGGTAATTATCACTATAGCGTTAAGTTTAGTTACCAGGGTGCTCTGTTACGTAGAATCTATTGATAAAATTTTGATGAAATCTTGTGGTCTATCTTTATATATGTTTATGACTCGAGCAATTAAACCTATAACTCACCAACATTCGTGTTGACTTTTTAGCATGTTTTATTCTCAGGTCCTTAGAATGCTTCCGCTGTGATGTGCTTGTTGCCTGCATGGAGTCTCTCATGCTTTGTACAAAGTTTATTGCATTCAAAATAAAACTGCTTTGTGTAATAAATAATTGGACTGTGATGTCAACCTGTAAATTAAAGACTTATGTATTTTGGGGTTTTGCTTATACCTAAGCACTCGCCCACATGTTTATAACTTTCTATGTTTAGAAAGTCACTTATTTTAATGAATGCAATATTTTATCAAAACGTATCATATAGAGGTCAAAACCTCACTGTGGAATCAATGATTAACGTGCCGCGTCAATAGCGATTTTGACGGGTCGTTACAATATTTAATATATATGAATTTTGAAATCAAAATAAATATTTTCGTACTAAGTTATTACGTGTGAATCTTAACTGGTAGGTACTACTCGGTTAGTTCATATTACTAATATGCAATGATGTACATCCTTCCTTAACAACTTAACCATTGTTAACTACAATCTCCGTTTCAACTCCATGAATTCCATTTCATAATAAACCAAGTGTATTAATCAATTACATAATTGATTTTACATTTTCAATTTCAGTATACTCGAAACTTTTCAGAAAACATCATCTGTGCCTTGTAAGCTTCACAAAAATTTCACGAGCACCAACATCCTTCACCGAGGAATATCAATAAGAATAAATAATGAAGTATCGATTACATTAGCGAAATACTCCGCAAAGATTATGTAATCTTTAATGTTTTAGAGATTAATCATTTCTAAGTCAAGTCGAAAATTAAATGAGCTTAATATGATATTAACTCATTAAATCTGTGTTACATCTGAAGAAAATATAATACATATATTTTCATAAAGACGGTAATAAAAATTCTTTTGTACAAAGTATTAATTGTGAAATCTTTAACGGGTAGGTAATACCCGGGAAATATATAAGTTCGCAATTAATATGTTACACTGTACATTCTTCAACTTTGATTCAAAAATTATTAACTATGCTCACAGCGATATACAATCGTTTCCATACAAATTCAATTACATATTCTGATATTGACAAAGCAGAATCCAAGTCAAGATTTAACAAGTGACATCATTCTTAGATCTCTACATCTTTCAAAGCTATACTTTGACTTCAAAACGGTGAAAGATCCTTTAGCTTTGTTATTATCGAAAAAAATCTTGCAATTTCTTTTCAAAGTATCCAGTTTTATCACACTTCCAACCAGTCAACTTCAACTTTTCAGATTAAGCCTTATTGTAACCTTGATATATACGTTTTGTTACTGGGGAACCTTTCATGTTCCACCACATTAGCAGTAAATTTACCAAACAACTTTATTAATCCTTGACCTTTCGAAGAATTCTTATACTCATTGAAACCCTATCATGTACTCATCCACATCTTGTAATAATAATTTTCATACCAACCACCGGGAATTAGCAACCAGTATTTTGAATCTCGCAGCATTTTCTACGACAACAGTTATATATAGATAACATCTATCTTCTAGACTTACATACTTCAAATATGAAGTTTTTGAAAAACACCCCAAACTATGAAACTAGTTCTCCGAATTTTGGAAAAATGCTGAAGAAGCAGCAAAAACTGTAAACGACCTTAACAGTCAAAAGTTTGATGATAAAGAATAGTATGGTGGTAAAGCTGAGAAAAAGAGAATGGTTGGAACTGAAAAACGGATTGAGCAAACTATGAAGGAGGCTGTGGACAAATCACAAAGATTAAAACTGCCTTCAAAGAATCCAAATGATTCAGTGTCTGCTGAAATCATTAGCGAATACCTTGCTCCTTACTCCAAAACATTTGCGAACAATATTCTTCATCATCATCTTATCTTAAATATTCTAAGATATCATCGTATCTTCCATTATAAATATCCTCCATATTTCTGAAGATATTTTCATAACTATTCTTATCTGAAATCATTTATCTCTTCACGCTATCTGTGTTACATCATAAAAGAAACTATTTTAGTTTCTAATTTCTGAAAATTTCGAAAAATGGATGTTTTTGAAGTAGTATTGGAAATTGAAGCATGAGTTAGTATAATATAATGACACTTGATCAACGTGATTATATTATAGTAAGTTATGCTGAGTTTCTAATGGAACTTGATAAAGGTTCACATATCACACCCTCATCATGAACCATGTTACATAACTCTTTTAACCTCTAAACATATCAAGAAAATATTTTTCTTGATGATTCGGTCTTTTTCGGATATTTTGGTAATTTGACAAATCAAGATCGTGCCATTATGATTACCTTCTCAGAACAATAACTATGTTCATCCAAAACTCTATACCTACGAATTCTGGACCATTACAAGAGATGCCTAATCGCAAGAAGAAGAAACGAAGGGACAAAGCTCCGAAATAGAAATTGGAGTATAAATCGCAGCAAATAGGAGGGAGTATTAACTGTGAATGACAATGATTATAGAAGACAGGAGTAGGGACATTAAAATATAAGGGGAGATATAAAGCCCGATAACAAACCTGAAATTACAAACCGTGTATATCAATGTGTATAGCAATATAAAGACACGGGAGAATGATAAATACAACAATCCCTAGAGCATAATAGAAATAAACAGATTCTTCTGGTGGGAGCTGGAAAAGAAGGATGATTGTGGCAAACGTCAATATTAGGTCAAGAACCAGAACTGGATTGAGCATTTTCACAATTTTTTTTAATGTATTAATTGGGGAAGAAAGTTTTAAGGGTGGTGAATATTATGAAACGGAAGAAGTCAATTTATAATGAAAATACCGGACAAAGTAGCCAGGGCAGGTTACCACATTTAATTAAAGTGGATCCTAATTTCCTTAAATCCCGGTGAATCAAATCCTGTATATATTTCAAAGATTTTCTTTTAATTTCCTTGAATTCCGGAAATCAAACGTTACTACGTCAAGAGATAAGACGAATCTCTATTCTCCATTTCACTCTATTACGATAACTTCTCTCATACGCTTCGAGTAATTGGATTGTTTTATCCATATTATTCAACGGTGATAAAAATTCTATTTATCAACACATATTCGTCATGAAAACATTTTTATTGTTAGCCATGACGACCTCACTCAAATTTCGGGACGAAATTTCTTTAACGGGTAGGTACTGTGATGACCCGGAAATTTCGACTAAATTTAAACTTAATCTTAAATGATTAATGACTTCGACACGATAAGCAAAGCCTATGAAGTTGAGTCTCAAAATTTTGAACTATTCAATTACCCTTCGGTTGTTCTCAACGATTCGCGAACCATTATATGTAAATAGATACATATATATACTATAACTTGAAAACGTAACAAAGTTTTAATTGCATGATACCGTACATTAAACTTATTGGTTTATATATCTATTTGAATATATATGATTTCAAGTTATTTAGTAAACGATAGTAACATTCGATTATTGATTCGATTGATATTTAGATAAGTTAACTAAAACGTTTAAGATGAACAAGTAAAATACTAATTTGCTACAGTATTTTCAAATTGCTACAGTACCCAAAATGCTACAGTGTTTTCAGAAATCACTATTTGCTACAGTGAAATTGACTTTGCTACAGTGAATTGCTACAGTAACACTGCAGTAACACTATTTCAAAATGAAAATGTATATATTATATATATATATTAACAAATAGCGAGACGATGATTTATAGAAGTAAATGACCAAAACATTTGAAAGTTTAAGATATACTATGAGTGGTATAGTTTATGGATAATTTAAGACTATATTTTGACAAAGGTACGTGACACGAAACGTAAAATGCAAGTTTTCTAAAGGTACAAAAGGACATTCGAAAAACTGGAACCGGGACATAAGTCGAGTGATGACGTACGACTTATCGGAACAAAAATTACAAGTCAACTATGCACGTGAATTTAATATAATATATAATTAATTATTTAAATTATATATATTATATTAATATTTTATCATGTCGACAAACAAATGGACAAATGATTCTGAGCTGGAAATTGAGGCCATGCGATCGCATGGCCATCATGCCCAAAATCCATGCGATCGCATGAGGCAAAATTTCAGGCCAAGTGCTATAAATTCTCGAGTTTTGGCCAGATAAATCACACACACATATATATTATTTTTACTCCGTATTTATTTATTTTATTATTATTATTATTATTATTATTAATAAGATTATTATTAATCTTATTATTTTTATTATTAGTGTTATTATTTTTGCGATACAAAAATAATAATGTACATAAAATATTACGACGGAGTGCTGTTCAAGTAATTTTTCAAAACGAGTTTCCGAGAAAGCTAGAGCTAAGGAAAATATGGGTTATTGCCAAGGAGGTTATGGGTAATATTCGGGGGTATTTTTGTGAATCAAACCTCGTGCTTATTATCTCCAATGCGTCTACGTGCTTTCCTGCAATATTGTATATCAATATTAAACTGTGAGTTTCATATGATCCCTTTTACTCAATATATTTTTGGGCTGAGAATACATGCGACTGTTTATAAATACTAAAAATACTAGATTTATATGCGTGAGTTTCATATGATCCCTTTTACTCAATATATTTTTGGGCTGAGAATACATGCGACTGTTTATAAATACTAAAAATACTAGATTTATATGCGTAAGTTTCATTTGCTTCCTTTTTAATTGCTTTTGCAATCTATATTTTTGGGCTGAGAATACACGCACTTTATTTTAAACGCAATGGATACAAGTACATACTAAATTCTACACCGAGTTTGAACCGAAAATCCCTTAGCTTTGGTAACTAGTAACTGCCGGTTATAAGAACTGGTAGGCGCGAGTAGTTATATATGGATCCATAGGGCTTGATATCCCCGTCCGAGCTAGAGCACTAGCCTTTTAACGGACGTATGCTATTTGAGAAACGTACACGTTGGTTTGCGTGTATTATTAAGATGATTATACAAAGGGTACAAATTATATTATAACGTTAAAGCTTAGTTACCAGGGTGCTCAATTTTGTAGAATATTTTGATAAACGTTTCTGGATGAAACTACTGAAATCTTGTGATCCACCTTTATACACAGATTATGCGAAACATTAAAACTATGAACTCACCAACCTTTGTGTTGACACTTGTTAGCATGTTTATTCTCAGGTTTCCTAGAAGTCTTCCGCTGTTGCTTATATGTTAGACAAGCTATGTGCATGGAGTCTTACATGACATACTTTTCAAGGAAACGTTGCATTCACCAAATTATCACCATGTATCTTATTTTGACTGCATTGTCAACGGAAGTACTATTGTAAACTATTATTTATGGTGATTGTCTATATGTAGAAATTATCAGATGTCGAAAACCTTTGATTTAAATATTCATTTATGGTGTGCCTTTTCAAAAGAATGCAATGTTTACAAAACGTATCATATAGAGGTCAAATACCTCGCAATGAAATCAATGAATGACGTATTGTCCATATGGATTTGGAGCGATCGTTTCAACTATACTTTACGGATGTGTTTTTTTAATTAATTTACTTGTTATTATTAATCTACGGATGTGTTTTTTTAACTTCACTAAAGCTTCATCTTGAAGATGATGGAGAAGATCTTTGTTGCAATCTTTTAAGAATCTTCAGGGACCAATCATGTATTTTTAACTAACTGAGAGTTTAACAAAAGTTAAGGCATGGACTAATTTGAGACATTATTTGATATTTAAGGATGATTATTGCAGTTTTGTTAATACATGGATGATTTGGGCATAAAACCATAAACACAGGGACTATATGAGCAATTTTGTCTAAAAATAATATACTCTCTATTATACGTCCAAAATTAGACACACATAAACTTTTTATATTCTAACATAATTTATTTAACCAAAGCATGAAGGTGCAAACGATGTGCTCCATCGTTTAAAACAAATATTAATTTATTTTAAAAAATAATAATAAAAAAAATATCACTTGTTTTTTTTTCGAATTGTACATTTTAAGTGGGATTTAAAATTAGATCATGCAAGTATCTATCTATCTATCTATCTATCTATCTATACATTATTATAAAACGCGTGCCATTATGCTTACGTGTCATCTCCTCAATTAATCTAATTTAAATTGTCCTACGTGTCATTATATTAATTAATATGAATTATACATAATCCTACGTGTCATTCATTTATTATAAACTAAATTAAATATTAAATTAATTAATAAAATATAGCCGATTTTATTACCTTACCAACTTAAATATAGCCATTCATTTAATTAATAAACACCAATACGCTCAAATCGGAAAGTGGAGCCTAAATCTTTGATATGATAAAATATATTTAAAAAAAAAACGTAGGTAGTTATCCATATATAAAATATAAAATCATAAAAGAATTGTATCCATATACTAACTCCTTTCCAATTCTATAATGAACTATTATTTTTTGATTATACAAATTAACTTTCCACTTTTAAAAAAAGTAGAAAATATAATATAGTAAAGTTCTTTATACCACTACTTTTATACATCTAAAACAAAAAGATACTAAAAAATAAGGGTTAAGACTAAAAAACTTTAAAAAAAATACAATGCGTCAGTCACATTTTCTTAAACTGTGTTTTTTTGTCTGAAGACAATAGATAACAACTTTTTGCGGGCTCATGTTAGTGTTTTATCGATTATTTTTCAATTAATGTTAAAATGGTTATTTGGTAATACTTATAGATATTTAGATTTATCTATGTTCAGCTTCATTTGAGATCTTGACATAATAGAATTAGTTTGTGCTAAAATTATATACAATTAGAAATGTAAATTAAATAGTATTATTAACGATCAGTTTTTTAATTTTTTTTACTGGACTCATATTTAGTGCTTTATCGATTATTTGTCAATTGAAGTTAAAATAGTTCCAACGGACGGACTCATAATTTATCTTTAAGTATTCAATATAAATACTTCTAAAACAAAGGTTATCAGTAATTTCATTGTAATTATATATACATTTGATAAGTATTAATATTAACAATATTAAATATTAATTTATACAATTGTCGTGCAACGCACGGGCTCATAAAACTAGTTAACATATAATAACAAACGTAAACTAATATATTATTATAATATTTGGTTATTCAATAGCTAGAATCACAATTAATTATATGTAAATCTCAAACGATGATATTAGTGCTCTAGCATTTTGTCGATTAAATTGGATTAATATCTTCATCTTCTAAATCAATCTTCTTTTTCTATTAGAAACTTCATCACTCAAATTTTCTTTGCATGTGCTAACATTGTGACCAAAACCCCTGCAAAATCCACAACCTCTTTGTTTTGCCAATTATTTTCCACTTTTCACTCTCTTTTGACTGGGTCGTCCTTTGATTTTTGATCTAATAGGACATTGAACCATGTCAATCACATCAGCTTCAACCTCGTTGTTGCCATCAGATTTTGAGATGACATGAATTGATTCTTGGGGTAATGAACATATTTCATCAACTTGAGTATCTTTGCGACTCCATCGTGGATGCCAATAAGTAGAAGGAACTTCAAAACAACCCTTATGAATAAATACACTTAGCACATGGCGACAAAGTATGCCAATAAATTCAAAATTTTTGCATGAGCACTTAGCCACCTTACCATCCCAAACCACATTATGACATCGTGTTGTTTTTTGATGTTTGACAATAAAGTTAATGGTGTTTTCTTCATCACCCGAACATCGAGTTCCTTCAACCAAGTATTGCGTTGCGAGTTCAAACTGCTCTTGAAACTTTTTAAAAGCAAATGGAGTTAAAAATTGGTGACCTTGTTCTTCTAACGGTGAAAGTGATCTCAAGTGCGACCCCCTATATTTCTGTAACATAGTATCATGCATTTGTTTTTGTTGAACATCTTCAACTGCAAGATCAACATATATATATATATATATATATATATATATATATATATATATATATATATATATATATATATATATATATATATATATATATATATATATATATATATATATATATATATATATATATATATATATATAACAATAACTAATAATCACCATAAGAAATTATCTAAAATATAAATATTTAACTAAAAATGACTACTTACTTGTCTAATAAAGTCACTTAGACATGTACGAGAAGATATAAACTTCTTTATAAAAGCATTAATACTTTTCGATCTCCCGGTAGTTGTCATACCACCAAAAAAGAAATCACGAAGATATGCGGGTACCTAAAATGATTTTATCTTATACAAGCCTATAACATGCTTATTGTTGGTAAGATTGTAGTTTTTAATAACCAACGGCCAATTTTTCTCGAATTCTTCAATTGTGTCCAACTTATATAAGGTGTAAAATTCAGAACATCGACTTGAATACTCACTTCTCAATAATGACATAAACCAACTACTAAACTAAGTAGTTATATGCCATATACAAAATGAATGTTTAGCAAAAGGAACCTCTTTTGCAATCGCTTGTGTCATCCATTGATCTTGATAAGTCAATATTGTATGCGGTGACCTTCTCATAAGTAAACAAAAATTCTGCAAATTTAAGAAATTAATGAGTACGTGGTTAATTCACCAAAAGAAGATACATAATGTACGAATTTGCATAAATATCAAGGAAGTACCTTGAACAACCATTGAAATGTATTTGTAGTCTCGTTTCGTAGAAGTGCGCAACCAAATAAAATGGTTCTTCCATGATTGTCAACACTAACAAATATGCCAAAAGGCATGTCATACGAATTGACTTTGTATGTACGACAACATCTCCATATTTTTGATACATATCAAAACAATGGCTGTGCGCCCAAAAAATATGTTATAGTCTATTTCCATTATCTAGGGTAAATGCATATTGAAATCTAGAATTTCAATTTTTGCATTTTTACAATACTCTAAAAGTTCTTTGGCATCATAATTTGAGTGTTGTTTATGATTTTTGCCAATAAAATTATGAACATCTTTTCTAAGAAAATCAAGTTCTCCGTGTCTTACATTTTTTTAAGTTATATTACGCGCATAATTTGTTTAACGGACAACCCTCCATTTTTAACAAGATTATACGGTTTTCATCATCTTTTGTAATATTACGATATGAAGGAAGAAACTGAACCTCTCGAGGAGATAACAATTCATGATTATGCTCCGAAACAAATTTAGTGACTTGCCACTCTTTCGGGAAAATTTCATTAATTCTCCTCAATGATATACGCATGTGGGCCTTGCATTCACAAACTATCGAACCCCGATTCCTTTGTTGTTTTAAGTGATTTACCATTTTAATTTTCGACTTTCCTTCACGATGACAAAAGAAGTTTCGCCTAGATTTTTCTCCGTTCTTGTTCACAAACCTACCTTTACGAATAGAAAATCCATTCCTTTTGGAATAATTTTGATAAAAAAACAAATGCCTCTTGTTCACTTAAAAAACATTGATCAATAAATGGTTCATTTAAATCTAGATTTTTGTTTTCATCCTCATCTTCAATATAACCTCCTTCCTCTTCAGTATTTATCAAGTCTTCCTCTATAGGTATTTCATTTAAATCAATCATAACTAAATTATTCATATATGAAAAAACGATAAATTAATAACCACTATGTAAATTTAATATAATGATTAATGAGTAGTTAATACACAGTACCATACATTAGAAATTTAATTGCTAAAATGAGTGGATATCAAAATAAAGTTTACCTCGTCGACTCATCGTTAATGATGATGTACACGTTAGTGAGGAAGTACTGATCAATGGATGAATTTTACGAAGCAGTAAAAGAATGAATACACTAGCTACTGAATTTTTTGTCATAGAAGTACTTCATCATATATAAACGTGACCAATACATTTAGTTAGGAAATGATGATGCTAACAAAAATATTAAAAATATTTTGTTAAACCTCTCCGTATATTAGTCATTAACTTTGACATATTTAAATATTTTGTGTATTCAATTTGGATATATTTATGGGAGGAACATCAGTTTTGTGATATTAAATTATTAAGAATTAATTTGGAAGATTGAAACAGGGGCAAAATTGGAAGAGTAGAAAAAAGATTAATATTTAATGTGTAACTAGTGGTTACGTTTAGAAATTTTGATGGAATTAATTGCTTTAATCTGATGCTCTTAAAGCATTATTTAGTCTTATTATATTAGAAAAATGCTACTGTATGCTATGGTGTTAGGTCACTCTCTATCATAACTAAACTATTCATCATTTTAACCTTCCACATCAGCGCCACATCAACAACAATATCGTATAACTAACTCATAACTAAACACTCCCTATCATGGCTAAAACAATACTCCTCTTAATATACAACGTACAAGCAATAAAACATCAAGTCTAACAATAAAAAGCACTGGGACCCGCAATTCCTATAACTCTTCAGTTAAATCTATGGTGAAAGCGGGTAACTAACGCGGATAATTAAGTGGTGCCTATGGTTAATTACGGGTAATGAGCGGTTAATGGGCGGATAACTAACCATGAGGGTGGTCTTATTAGTAGTTAGTATATGATAACAAGCATTAAATACTCAAATATTTCCGATTTATCAGTCCATATTAATTAGCTTTGAATTGAATTCTTATTATTTTCCCATATCACCCTTATTAAAATTACTGATAAATTACCTGTTATCGAAATAAAATCAAAATTTCATTTCGAATGATTTTTTCATAAAAACTCGAAAAACAGAACTAATTTTGTTTAATTTTATTTTGTTTCCGGTTTCCCTTAGCACGGGCAGCTTCCAGAATCGACTTGTTACGTGTTCGAAAGACGATCATTTCATAACTTCTCTCACGAAAATTCGCTAATTGTTGTGTAGAAATTAGGTTTTTTTTTTATTATTATTGCTGCTAGGGTTTCTAACAGCTATATATATTTTTACTGATTACTAATGGTGGAGGTTGATAGAAAATCAAACGAAGCTAATAATGACAATGAAGTCAAAATTAGATACAATAACACCAAAACTGGATGGAAGCTGTATGGAATTATCGGGGCTGCAATTGCCGTTTTAGTTGCTGTGTATCTTAATCCATGGCGTAATAATCTCAATAAAACCTACCTCTGTTCTCAGGTATATAATATCTTTCTCTCTAATTATCTATCTATCTATTTGTATTGTGTTTATTTGATTAATTCATTTATGCAATTATGCATGCATTGTTTAGCTATTGTTATGTAGTGGAAAATTACAGGTGAACTTGTTAGCTTATTGATGCCATTTAATCCAATTAAACATGTTATGAGGCCGTAGAGAACACACATTCATTATCCATGTACTTATGTTTATGCATCATATGCAATTGGCAAGTAGTAGTCAAAGTTTTGAGCTATGTGCGGGAGTTGGAATATGATATGCTCTGATTACGTGTTACAAAACTTATATTGAATATTGATCGAATCGCGTTATAGTGATAGTAGTATTTCATTAGAACTAATGGAAGGTAATGTATGTTTTCTTTTCTTTTTTTCTCCACTGACTTACTGCCAATCAATGTGGTTAGGTTTTGCTTTGATGCACTTGAATCGAAGGCCATAAAGCCAACAGTTAACAATATAAACATGTTACTAACTTGGCTTGTTACTGAATTATATGTTGAGCAGGATACTTGTAGATATCCACGCATTGTCGAGGACTGCTGTTGCGATTATGACAGCGTTGATGATGTTAATGGAGAAATTTTACATCCCTTGTTACAAGAGCTTGTTAAGACTCCCTTCTTTAGATATTTCAAGGTCTTGTTTGCTCTGATGTATACCTTGGAAATATAATTATTTACTAATTAGTTTTTTATTGTTATTTATAATTGTGATCTACTTACATCCCTGACAGGTAAAGTTATGGTGTGATTGCCCTTTCTGGCCTGATGATGGAATGTGCCGCCTTCGTGATTGCAGTGTTTGTGAGTGTCCAGAAAATGAATTCCCCGAATCTTTTAAGAAACCGTCACTCCATGTTCTTGCACGAGATGACCCTGTATGCCAAGAGGGAAAGCCCGAGGCTACTGTTGACCGTACTCTAGATGCCAAGTCATTTAAAGGGTGGGTAGAAATAGACAATCCATGGACTCATGATGATGAAACTGATAATGGTAATATGCTAATTTTAACCAACTTTTTTTTTTTTTTTTTTTTTTTTTTTTTTTGGAAAAAGTATATATTTTAACCAACTTGGATATAATGCTAACTCATATTTTGAAATTCTTCAGATGAAATGACATATGTGAATTTGCAACTGAACCCTGAACAGTATACGGGTTACACAGGGCCATCGGCAAGAAGAATATGGGATGCAATATATTCAGAAAATTGTCCAAGATGTAAATACAGTTGTGTCTATGCACTTTGTGGTTATGTATAACCAACTTCTAATGTCATTTTTTGTTGTTATAGATGCGTATGGAGAGACATGCCAAGAAAAGAAAGTACTATACAAACTAATATCTGGTCTGCATTCCTCAATTTCGATCCACATAGCTGCTGATTATCTCATTGATGAGACTGCCAATCAGGTTCATGTTGTGTGCATGTCTAATTGTCTTGAGGAATTTACCGGTAAACTAATCATGTATTTGAATAATTACAGTGGGGTCCTAATATTGAATTGATGAATGATCGTGTCTTGAAACATCCTGATCGTGTGGAAAATTTGTACTTCACTTTCCTATTCGTTCTTAGAGCTGTGATAAAAGTGAGCCTTTTAACATCCTTTATGAATGTTGAACACATTTATTCGCATGAGAATTTTTTTTTTTTAATATGTGTGTTGTGTTACAGGCGGGTGCTTACTTGGATCAGGCTGAGTATGACTCTGGTAACCAAGTGGAGGATTTGCGAGCCCAATTGTTGATTCGACGTTTGGTTCATAATTCCAAATTGCAAGCTGCATGTGCTCTTCCCTTTGACGAGGCTGAACTTTGGCAAGGCCATGGTGGACCAATACTTAGACGACAAATCCAAGATCAGTTTCGAAACATCAGGTTTAGTTTCATCCCGAATTATGTTAATGCATAGCTTGTTATGCCTGTGCTCTAGATATACAAATGATTTCTTATATGGTTAGGTCCTAAGGGTGTATAAACTAGGTTGGAAAATGGGTCAAAGCGGGTTCAGGTTGAAACGTGTCATCTTTTAGTAATAGCTTGAACAGGAGCCTGTGTTCCCCTACAAACTCCTTTATCCGGCTTGTTATACACTAGTTTATTATGAAGTGATTAGACTGCAAAAACTATTAAGGTAATGGTCTACATATTCGAATAGAAAATTTTAGGGAGTTCTATCAATCAAAAATGGAATTGGGACTACATTCAATCTGCCTGACCCGTTTGACTAGTTTGACTCACTCCCCTCTAGTTAAATACATATATTTGACACATGGGACTATTTGTAATAAACGGTTGAAAACGACATTTTCTAATCGCACATGTTGCAGTGCGCTGATGGACTGTGTTGGATGTGAGAAGTGTCGTCTTTGGGGAAAACTTCAGGTTCTTGGCCTTGGAACTGCCTTAAAAATACTCTTCTCTGTTGATGATCAAGGAAACCCAAGCCCACAAGTAATGCTTCCGCGTTCTTAAGTTTATCTCAGTGGACTTCATTTTTTTTTTTTTTGCTAATGCTAATATTTCTGATATATTTATTGTATTACAGCTTGAATTACAAAGAAATGAAGTAATTGCACTAATTAATTTACTAAATCGGCTGTCAGAATCTCTTATATATGTCAGTAACATGAGAGATAAGGTGCCTATACAGCCTCCTGATAGAGATTTCAATTTTAATCACAGACGATGGGAATCATTGATAGCTCGCTGGTACGCTTTGTTGCTCATTGTTCACGTTTTTTTTTTTAATTCAAACTATGGCGCACAATCTGTAGTAAAAGTTTTAATCCTTTCGGCTGCCTTTTTCAGGTGGAAAAACTTAGCAAGAACTAGATGACAATCATTAATGGACCAGCACAAGTTGAAGTTGAAACTAATCAGGTGAAGATATATGTCTCGAGGATTAGTAAATGTGAATGTGTCAATCATATGAATGGTGTCACGTTTTTGACTAAAAGGTGTTTTAGTTGCAACCCAGATAAATTGTCAGTATACGTTTGTTGACTAACAGGTGGTAAAATAAACAGGTTGATGGGTCATAACCAAGTAGTTCTGTATAGTTGGATTAAAAAAGAATATCTCCAAGGTTTTAAAATTGTTAAAGTAATTCTTCACATATCAAATTGGTTGCGAAATTACATTAAATGGAAGTTTTTGTACACAAAAAATACACCTGTACTATTTCTAATGTTTGGCCCATTTGACCACCAGAGATAAAACATTGCCTTAATCAAGTCATTAGTGAAGATTTTCATGGTGCCTTTATAATATCGTAAACTTAAGGTTAGTTTGCAAAGTTTAAACTTTAAACATCAGTAACTTGTTAATTCTATAGTCAGTAAACGTATTCATTATCAAAGAATAAGGTATAGACATCCATAGAGTGACAATAAAGAGCAATACAAAAGCGAAATGTACGATCCGAGAACATGATGCACAAACTTTCAGCTATCAAAAGATTTATTTTATACAACTTGTGTCTCTTTGCAGTTCATTCCTACCATTACAGGTAGTTATCAGCTTATCGCTGCACTGTGACTATGTGAATTGTCGATTGTCACTCTTTACAAGCTCAATTCTATCTTTATGTATAATGTAGCAGCATACAAGAATAATAGGCAAACAAAACAAACCTTTTCTACAAGGCCAGAATTTATGGCGTGCTCGCTGGGGTGGTCAGAGGTGGGGTGTTCATGCCTAATGCTAAAATGTTTGATCATTTGAGAATCTTGTATGGTATATTTGTCCTAATGTATAATCATATGATGAAGATTTGCATTTATGTTTTATTGAAAGTATGATGTTAGGAAGATAAGCATAATGTATAAGGTTCGGATCCCTGTAATGCGGTTCGGGTTTCCTGCCCGAAAACGCGTGCGTGTGTGACAAATGAGAGTATTCGATGCCAACAACTTGCTTTTAAAAAAAAAAAAAAAATTGTTGAAAATCGAATGAAAATCTGAATAGGTAGCTTCGGTAATGGACTTACGAAACGACATAAATGTCATGTTGGGTAATTGAATAGAGGTGCATGGTTACATTGGATGAATGCAAATCACATGATCAGTAAATTTTAAATTTAAATTATACGAGTAATTAAATAAATATAATATGTTATATCTAATTCACTTTAAATTATAATAACTAGACAATTGCAATGACTACTATTACATTGCAAACACTTATTCATCACTATAACAATTACTTACCATTGACGATTATATCCTCCCAAGTTAGGAAAACTGAACCCTGAAAATCCCTCATCAGGTAGTAGCATTGGTGGTGGCATCGAATGATACAACGGGTTCGGTTGCTCCCAAAAAGACGTAGGATACATTGGCCCTGGTTGCATTTGGTCAAAAAATGGCATCCTGGGCGGTGGGCTCCAGAATGGTGGTGGATCAATATTCTTGACTTTTGGCGGTTGCATAATCGGTTTGTTATAGTGAGCCTTACAATGTGGATCGCCACATACATTTTTATTAACTTTAGGTGCCGGAGCATCTTCACATTTGTGATTATCCGGTTTCTTGTAAGGTTTAGCACATTTGCTACATTTCATAATGATGTTACTCACGTGTGTCTTCAACCATTCTTCTGCAGTTTCCTTTAATATTCCTTTAACATTCACTTTATATGTATTTTTTTCAAGAACAAACTTACATGTATGAACCTATAATTTTAATCAACAAAGTCAAACATAAATTAAGTATGATAAACAAAAAAAAATTATCAATATCAAAATAAATTAAAATAATCTTCTATTTACTTCTCATATGATATTTTATTATAACCATCACTGTTTGATGTATTTTTTTTTTAGAAGCTTAATTTTGAGTATTACCAAACCAAATAAACCGATTGCAACTGCTATTAAAAACGTTGATAAAGTGGGCAAACATATAAGAAAACATAAACAATTATGTTTGAACAATCAAATATTTGCAAAACTACCGTAGTATTCATCAATAAGCTCTTCAACAGTATAATATAATACTTCGTATTATTTTAAATAACAAAAAGTGATGTAATACATGTTCACCTGTTAATCTTCTATTTACTTCTCATGTGATATTTTATTATAACCATCACTGTTTGATGTATTTTTTTTAGAAGCTTAATTTTGAGTATTACCAAACCAAATAAACCGATTGCAACTGCTATTAAAAACGTTGATAAAGTGGGCAAACATATAAGAAAACATAAACAATTATGTTGAAACTACCTTAGTATTCATCAATAAGCTCTTCAACAGTATAATATAATACTTCGTATTATTTTAAATAACAAAAAGTGATGTAATACCTGTTCACCTGTAGTATCTCCCATTGTTCTTCTCGACTTAAATTTTTGTTTGTTGTTCACGAATTCAATTTGTGTTGGTGAATATAATACAAAGAAAAATAATGGATGATATAAATATTTATAAACATAAGGTCCAAGTAAAAGATAAATATTTATAGATCTTTTATGTTTAGCTGAGATTTTGCTATTAAATTAAAAGATATGAAAGAATATGAAATTAAGTTCCAAATTTTATCTCTGCCGAAAATTTACATTATTTTGAATATACATTTTTCTAAAAGGCCGTATTATATGAAATTAATTAGGATAATGATATGCTACCAAAATAACGGAAATTGCAGGATGTGATTTAGTTACGGACTTACGGTTAACTCTTAGAGCTCGACGATTTTTTTTATCTATTTAAGAAGATTTATTACTAATTTAATATACGTTTTTATTTACGTATTTTATAATCAACTTGTAATAACCCGACTTTTTCCGTTAAATACTTAACAACCATTTATTAAATTCAATGATTTTTCCAAGCTAAATTTTTTTTTATATTTAAGAACAGACTACTTTTGATATGTGTTAATTTATCACTAGAAAATTTTGAAGATCAGTAATAATAAAGTTAAAAATTTAAACTACTAAATTATGAAAGATATATAAATATTTTAAAAATAATAATAATAAAATGATAAATAAAAATATATAATAAAGGATTAAATTGAATTTCGACATCACTAGATTCGTATCTTTATCTAGTCACAAATAAAAATATATAATAAAGGGTTTAATTGGTGTGTTAGGACCATTTTCACTCGTGTTAGTGATTATTGGTTAGTTATGGCGCGGTTTGTGCTTGGAAGTGCATTTGGGTCGAAATTGCACTAAGGGTAAATTGGGTTGGTTTGTAAGTCAACCCTAATTGTGTTGTTGTATTTGTGATAATGGATTAGGTACTTTCCATTGGCGCGTGGCGGTTTATTTGGAAGCATTCATCAAGGCGACAAGGTGAGTGTTAATATCCTATGTGCATATGTATGTGTAGGATGGGTGCGGGTCGGGTGAAGTGGTTCTCGGTTATAGAGCTCACTTCACATATAGGTGGATTTGATGGACTTGTGTATATGTCCAATTGGCACGGTTGTGCGTTTTGGTTGTTTACCTTTGGCGAGGTACACGTTGTGTGTACGTTATCACACGTGGTTGTGATTTGGATGTTATAACCCCAAAGGCGAAGGGTTGATATTGTTGTGATGTGGATAACCCCGATGTGGTGGATTGTATAATCCCGTGACCGTGGGTTTGATGTTGAGAAGTGAATCTCGGGTAGTGTAGTGACCCGAACTTTTCCATGTTTATATATATTAATTGAGATTGATATTTACATGATTAAATGTTTCCAACATGTTAAGCAATCAAACTTGTTAAGACTTGATTAATTGAAATATGTTTCATATAGACAATTGACCACCCAAGTTGACCGGCGATTCACGAACGTTAAAACTTGTAAAAACGACATGACGATATATATATGGATATACATATGGTTAACATGAGATTATGATAAGTAAGTATCTCCATAAGTATATTAACAATGAGTTATATACATATAAACAAGACTACTAACTTAAGGATTTCGAAACGAGACATATATGTAACGATTATCGTTGTAACGACATTTAAATGTATATATATCATATTAAGATATATTAATATATCATAATATCATGATAATATAATAATTTAACATCTCATTAGATATAATAAACAATGGGTTAACAACATTAATTGAGATCGTTAACTTAAAGGTTTCAAAACAACACTTACATGTAACGACTAACGATGACTTAACGACTCAGTTAAAATGTATATACATGTAGTGTATTTAGATGTATTAAAATACTTTTGAAAGACTTCAAGACATATATCAAAACACTCATACTTAATGAAAATGGTTACAGTTACTTTTCCATTCTTTTCTTTCATCAAGAATTCTAGTCGTATTCTTACCCGTATTATACACAGCTTCAAAACGTACTTACTATGAGTATTGATAATGCTAAAAATGAACATATATTTCATAGCATTATTCCTCAAGAAAGACAAGCTTTTAGTTGCAATTGTTCTATTTACAAGTGATATTCGTTTAAATAATAAAAGGTGAAGACAAAAGACAGATTCGACGAATTGAAGACGCAAACGACCAAAAAGCTCAAAAGTACAAAAGACAATCAAAGAGGTTCCAATTATTGATAAGAAACATCTCGAAATTACAAGAGTACAAGATTCAAAACGAAAAGTACAAGATATTAAATTGTACGCAAGGACGTTCGAAAATTCGGAACCGGGACCAGAGTCAACTCTCAACGCTCGACGCAACGGACTAAAAATTACAAGTCAACTATGCACATAAATATAATATAATATTTAAATAATTCTTATAATTCTTATAATTATTTATATATTATATAATATATTATAAACCGTCGGCAAGAAAGGCTCCAAACTTGGGTGAGCTGTATTTAGGTAAAAGTCGTCTAAAAATATTAAAGCTTACAGGAAAAACTAAATCCCAAATGGAAATAACTTAAAAAGAAACTAAAACTTAAAAAGGCGTCGCAAAATTCTAAAGCACCTAAATCTTAGTCTAAAAAAAAGCACTTAAGGGATTTTACGGCAAAGCCTAAAAATCTAGAAGTAAAAATAACTATGGCAAAAACTAAGTTTAAAACTAAATATGAGCTAAAAATACAAATATTACGCTGAAACGATTAAAAAGGGACAAAATATAAAAATATACAAAAAGTTGTAAAAATTACAATTTTTATAAAAATATTATTTTATATTATAATTTATTATAACAAAATATAATTTATTATATAATATATTATAAACCGTCGGCAAGAAAGGCTCCAAACTTGGGTGAGCTGTATTTACAAACTCCGCGACTCGCGGAGTTTGAAGGCAAAAAGGGCCGCGAGTCGCGGAGCCCCAAATTCTGAAACTCCCTATAAAAGCAACCGAATTTTGATCGCAAAATATAACATATATATCTCTCTCAATATATACGTAAATATATATATATAATTTATATTTTAATTTTAATTTTAATTTTAAATCCTAATAATAAGGGTATGTTAGCGAATATTGTAAGGGTGTAAGTCGAAATTCTGTCCGTGTAACGCTACGCTATTTTTAATCATTGTAAGTTATGTTCAACCTTTTTAATTTAATGTCTCGTAGCTAAGTTATTATTATGCTTATTTAATCCGAAGTAATCATGATGTTAGGCTAATTACTAAAATTGGGTAATTGGGTTTTGTACCATAATTGGGATTTGGACAAAAGAACGACACTTGTGGAAATTAGACTATGGGCTATTAATGGGCTTTATATTTGTTTAACTAAATGATAGTTTGTTAATGTTAATATAAAGATTTACAATTGGGCGTCCCTATAAACAACCATTTACACTCGATCGGACACGATGGGCGGGGTATTTATATGTACGAATAATCGTTCATTTAACCGGACACGGGAATGGATTAATAGCTACTAGAATAATTAAAACAAGGGTGAAATTATGTACAAGGACACTTGGTATAATTGATAACAAAATATTAAAACCTTGGGTTACACTCAGTCGACATCCTGGTGTAATTATTAAACAAAGTATTAAAATCTTGTTACAGTTTAAGTCCCCAATTAGTTGGAATATTTAACTTCGGGTATAAGGATAATTTGACGAGAACACTCGCACTTTATATTTATGAATGATGGACTGTTATGGACAAAACCAGACGGACATATTAAATAATCCAGGACAAAGGACAATTAACCCATGAGCATGAAACTAAAATCAACACGTCAAACATCATGATTACGGAAGTTTAAATAAGCATAATTCTTTTATTTCATATTTAATTTCCTTTATTTTATATTTAATTGCACTTCTAATTATCGCATTTTTATTGTTATTGTATTTAATTGTACTTTTAATTATCGTACTTTTTAATTATCGCAAGTTTATTTTATCGCACTTTTATTATTCGCAATTTCATTATCGTTATTTACTTTACGCTTTAAATTAAGTCTTGTATTTATTTATTATTTTACATTTGATTTTAACTGCGACTAAAGTTTTAAAATCGACAAACCGGTCATTAAACGGTAAAAACCCCCCTTTATAATAATAATATTACTTATATATATATTTGTATTTTTATAAAAGTAAACTAATATAGCGTTAAGCTTTGTTTAAAGATTTTCCCTGTGGAACGAACCGGACTTACTAAAAACTACACTACTGTACGATTAGGTACACTGCCTATAAGTGTTGTAGCAAGGTTTAAGTATATCCATTCTCTAAATAAATAAATATCTTGTGAAAAATTGTATCGTATTTAATAGTATTTTCTGCTAAAATATAAAGCTATTTTATATACACCTCGCGAAACATCAAGTTATTTTTGGCGCCGCTGCCGGGGAATCAATCTAGCTTAAAAGCCGGAAGCGCAACGCTAATATAAAAAAAAAGATTTTTATTTTTAGTACGCTTTTGTAAAAATACGTTTTAAATATTCAAAAATATTAAAAGAAAAACAAAAATATAAATATTTTTTTTGTTTTAAGAGTTTGGTAAATATTTAAGTTTTATAAAGTTTCTTTATTTCTATTTTTTTAGTTTGTAAAAATATAAGTTTTATTTAATTTATAAATATATTTTATATTTATAGCAAAAACAGAAAAAAAAAATAAAAAATAAAAATAAAAACGCGTCGAATTTTAAACAAGCTGTCATTTGAATTTCTGAACCCCGCTACTCGCGGGGTTTGCTTCTTGGAATACCGCAACTCGCGGAGCTGCTCTGACGCGCTGACAGAACCCTAATTCAGCATTAATTACGGGTAATTATTAATTATTATTATTATTAACCCTAATTATTATTATTATTATAATTAGTTTTATTTTAAGTTACTTTTTATTTAATTTATATTTTAGTTAAATTAGTTTAATTAAATTGTAAAATTAATAGTTTTATAAAATAAATAATATAAAAATAATATTTTTATAAAAATTGTAATTTTTACAACTTTTTGTATATTTTTATATTTTGTCCCTTTTTAATCGTTTCAGCGTAATATTTATATTTTTAGCTCATATTTAGTTTTAAACTTAGTTTTTGCCATAGTTATTTTTACTTCTAGATTTTTAGGCTTTGCCGTAAAATCCCTTAAGTGCTTTTTCTTTAGACTAAGATTTAGGTGCTTTAGAATTTTGCGACGCCTTTTTAAGTTTTAGTTTCTTTTTAAGTTATTTCCATTTGGGATTTAGTTTTTCCTGTAAGCTTTAATATTTTTAGACGACTTTTACCTATGTATCAATTATCATTCCAATTAGTAATCTCAATTTGCGATTATAATTTTAAGTTAGTTGTAGTAATAAGGTTAGGTTAGTCAAGTGTTTTTAAGTTTTATAAGTTTCTTTTATTTTTCCGTCACCTTTTATTTTTCAACCATTTTTCTTTTTCGACCTTTTTCGACGAACTCTTTTTCTTTCTTATTTCTCGCTATTCTAGTTTTAGGACATAGATTTTTAATCTACTTCTTATCTAAATTTCTTAAAATTACGAAAATTTATTTTAAGTGGTTAAATTGATAGACATCAAAATTTTCTGGTTCGTAGTAATAGTTGGATTTGTACGTGGACCGGGTTATTGGAGCCAAACAGTCCTCAATTATATTGAGACCAAACGAATCCTGCCCCTCTGCTGCATCTTTTGGCTATTCAAAACGTGGGCAAAATCAGAAAAGTCTATTGATTGGATAACTTATTATAATTTTTCTTTCCTTTTAAAAACTAATAGGATATTCAGTGAATGCACCGAGCAAGACGTTCACCACCTTTTGTACGTTCACCACCTGTAACTAGATCAAGACATTTAGCAAATATTACCGCCGTTGATTTTTCTTTAGAATCGTCATCCAGTCGACCAAGTACTCCAGTTCAAATTTCCGATAATCCATTTTTTGAACCCGACCTCACAATTGAGAATCCGGAGAATATTCAGGGACGATTCATAGATCCTGAACCATTAAATTTTCCTCCGGAACCACCAATCATTCAAACAGAGATTATTGAGGAACGAACCATTAAATCAGAATCCTCTAGTGATTCTGATTCAACAAATTCAATTATGGAGAATCTGGAACCTTTAAGTATGGAAGATCGAATGAGAGCTAAACGCACTGGCCAAGGTCACGCAATTACTCATCCAGACATTAATGCGCCAGATTATGAAATCAAAGGACAAATTCTACACATGGTGACTAATCAATGCCAATTTAGTGGTGCGCCAAAGGAAGATCCAAATGAACATCTACGTACCTTTAATAGGATCTGCACACTATTTAAAATCCGAGAAGTGGAAGATGAACAGATATATCTCATGTTATTTCCCTGGACTTTAAAGGGAGAAGCCAAAGATTGGTTGGAATCGTTACCTGAAGGGGCGATTGATACATGGGACGTTTTAGTTGAAAAATTTCTTAAACAATTCTTTCCGGCATCTAAAGCCGTAAGACTTCAAGCAGAAATTGTTACGTTTACACAGAAGTCGAATGAAACTCTATATGAGGCGTGGACAAGATTTGGAAAGTTATTAAGAGGATGTCCGCAACATGGTTTAGACACCTGTCAAATAGTACAAATATTCTACCAAGGATGCGACATCACTACAAGGAAAGACATAGATATAGCAGCTGGTGGTTCTATTATGAAGAAAACCGAAACTGATGCTTACAAAATTATTGATAACACTGCTTCCCACTCACATGAGTGGCACCAAGAAAAAGATATCGTTAGATCATCTAAAGCAGCTGGAGCCGATTCTAGCTATGACTTAGATTCCATTTCCGCAAAGATAGATGCTGTGGAGAGACGAATGGAAAAGATGACTAAGGATATTCACTCAATACGAATTAGTTATGAGCAGTGTGGAGGACCACATTTGACAAAAGATTGTCTCAGTATTGAATTAACAATGGAACAAAGAGAGAATATTTCATACATAAACCAAAGGCCTGAAAATAATTATCAGAATAATTATCAACCGCCAAGACCGATTTACAATCAAAACCAGAATTATAACAGAAATATTTCATATAACAACCAACAAGGTCCTAGCAATCAACAAGTATCCAATAATACTTACAATCAGCAAAGACCTAATTTTCAAAACAAACCACCACAACAAACCGATGATAAAAAGCCGAATTTAGAAGATATGATGACGAAGCTAGTTGAAACTCAAACGCAGTTTTTCACATCTCAGAAACAAACTAATGAACAAAATGCTCAAGCATTTAGAAATCAACAAGCTTCTATTCAAAATCTGGAACAAGAAGTAAGTAACCTAGCAAGGTTAATAGGTGAAAGAAAACCGGGAAGTCTACCTAGTGATACAAATGCTAACCCCCGGAATGAAACAGCTAAAGCCATTACCACAAGAAGTGGTACAACACTTAAACCACCTGAAATACCTGTATCTTCTGATGAAGCTATTCCTACTCCACAAGAACCCCAACCTAATCAAGATAAGGAAAAAGAACCGGTAGTTGAAAAGGTTAATGAAGATAACACAGTTAAGGCTAAACCTTATGTTAAACCATACCAACCACCACTTCCTTACCCGAGTAAAATGAAGAAAGAGAAACTTGAAGCCGAGCAATCCAAATTCTTGGATATGTTTAAACAGATAAATGTAAATCTTCCTTTCATTGATGTGATTTCAGGAATGCCTAGATATGCTAAATTCTTGAAAGATCTAATCTCAAATAGAAAGAAAATGGAAGAACTCTCGGCTGTTACTATGAATGCTAATTGTTCAGCAGTGCTGTTGAATAAGATACCAGAAAAATTATCTGATCCAGGAAGTTTCACAATTCCATGTTTTCTGGGTAGTCTTAGTTCAATAGAAGCATTGGCAGACTTAGGTGCTAGTATAAATCTAATGCCGTATTCACTATACGCTAAACTAGACCTTGGAGAATTGAAACCAACCAGAATAAGCATACAACTAGCCGATAGATCAATAAAATATCCTAGAGGGATAATGGAGAACATGCTAGTTAAAGTTGGTACTTTAGTATTTCCAGTAGATTTTGTTGTTCTGGACATGGAAGAAGATTCTCAAGTTCCTCTCATATTAGGAAGACCATTCTTAAACACGGCTAAAGCAATGATAGACGTGTTTGGTAAGAAATTGACCCTAAGTATAGAGGATGTGAGTGTTACCTTTTCAGTTGATAGAGTAATGCAACAACCACAATCTGCAGATGATACATGTTATTATATTCAAACTATAGATGCACATGCAGAATTATTAGAAGAATTTCCAGAATTACAAGGAACAGGAGAATGTTCTTTAGGAGAAAGTAATGAACCAATTAATGAAGCTGAAATATTAGCTACACTTATAGCTAATGGATATGAACTAACAACAGAAGAAATTCAAATGCTAAAAGAAGAAGACAGATATCGATATAAATCATCGATAGAAGAACCTCCGAAATTAGAGTTAAAGCCACTTCCAAACCATTTGGAATACGCTTATTTACATGGTGAATCTGAATTACCTGTAATAATATCGTCTTCTCTTACTGAAAATGAGAAATCACAACTCATTTCTGTGTTGAAAGCTCATAAACCAGCCATTGCATGGAAGATTCATGATATTAAAGGAATAAGTCCTTCGTATTGCACACATAAAATCCTTATGGAAGAAGGTCATAAAACGTATGTGCAACGCCAACGAAGACTAAATCCTAATATGCAAGATGTAGTTAAGAAAGAGATTATTAAACTGCTAGATGCAGGTTTAATTTATCCAATTTCTGATAGTCCATGGGTAAGTCCAGTACAATGTGTGCCTAAGAAAGGTGGCATGACTGTCATTACAAATGAAAAAAATGAGCTTATTCCTACTAGGACTGTAACAGGATGGCGTGTATGTATTGATTATAGAAAATTAAATGACGCCACCAGAAAAGATCACTTCCCCTTACCTTTCATTGATCAAATGTTGGAAAGATTAGCCGGAAATAGTTATTATTGTTTTCTAGATGGATTTTCCGGATATTTTCAAATTCCAATAGCACCCGAAGATCAAGAGAAAACCACATTCACGTGCCCTTATGGTACTTTTGCTTACAAACGCATGCCATTTGGACTTTGCAACGCCCCTGCAACCTTTCAAAGGTGTATGATGGCGATTTTTCACGACATGATAGAAGAATGCATGGAAGTTTTCATGGATGATTTTTCAGTCTTCGGTGATACATTTGAATCATGTCTAGTTAATCTGGAACGAATGCTTATTAGATGCGAACAATCAAATCTAGTACTTAATTGGGAGAAATGCCATTTCATGGTTAAAGAAGGCATCGTTATTGGTCATAAAATTTCAAAAGAAGGAATTGAAGTGGATAGAGCTAAAGTAGATGTAATTGCTAAACTTCCACATCCCACCAATGTTAGAGGAGTTAGGAGTTTTCTAAGGCATGCCGGTTTTTACCGACGTTTCATAAAAGATTTTTCTAAAATTGCCACTCCTATGAATAAACTCCTAGAAAAGGATGCTCCATTCATCTTTTCAGATGAGTGTATCAAATCTTTTAATATTCTTAAAGAGAAACTCACTAATGCGCCGATCATGATAACACCAAATTGGAATCTACTATTTGAACTAATGTGCGATGCAAGTGATTTTGCAATGGGAGCCGTTTTAGGACAAAGGATTGAAAAACGATTCCAACCTATATATTATGCTAGTAAGACGTTACAAGGAGCACAAACGAACTATACAACTACTGAAAAAGAAATCCTTGCTATTGTCTTTGCTTTTGACAAATTTCGATCATATCTCGTTCTAGCAAAAACGGTGGTTTATACCGACCATTCTGCTCTTAGATACCTATTTTCGAAACAAGATGCTAAACCAAGATTAATCCGTTGGATCTTACTCTTACAAGAGTTTGATATTGAAATCCGAGATAAAAGAGGAGCAGAAAATCTCGCCGCTGATCATCTTTCTCGTCTTGAAAATCCCGAATTAGAAGTTCTAAATGAATCGGCCATACAAGACAACTTTCTTGATGAATATCTATTGAAGATAGATTATAAAGAAATTCCATGGTTTGCAGACTATGCAAACTACTTAGTTTGTGGATTCCTTGAAAAAGGATTATCGTACCAAAAACGAAAGAAATTCTTCAGTGATATAAAACACTATTTTTGGGAAGATCCACATCTGTTTAAAATTTGTCCCGATGGAATAATACGCCGATGTGTATTTGGAGATGAAGCTAGTAAAATATTAAACCATTGTCACACAGGACCAACAGGAGGGCATTATGGGCCTCAACTAACAGCAAGAAAAGTTTATGATGCTGGATTCTATTGGCCTACAATTTACAAAGACGCACACCTTCTTTTCAAATCCTGTGATGCTTGTCAAAGGACCGGAAAAATAAGTCAACGTGATAAAATGCCACAAAATGTCATCCAAGTATGTGAAGTATTTGACATTTGGGGTATTGACTTTATGGGTCCATTTCCAAAATCTCATAATAATCTATATATACTCGTAGCCATTGATTATGTATCTAAATGGGCGGAAGCACAAGCTCTCCCAACTAACGATGCACGAGTTGTAGTCAATTTTTTAAAACGTCTTTTTGCAAGGTTTGGAACACCGAAAGCTTTAATAAGTGATCGGGGTACTCATTTCTGTAATAATCAACTTGAGAAAGTTCTTAAAAGATATGGAGTAACTCATAAAATCTCCACCGCATATCATCCACAAACAAGTGGACAAGTTGAAAATACCAACCAAGCTTTAAAACGTATTCTAGAGAAAACCGTAGGATCAAATCCGAAGGAATGGTCCATTAAATTGAAGGATGCACTCTGGGCTTTTAGAACAGCCTACAAAACTCCAATTGGAACCACACCTTTTAGACTTGTTTATGGAAAAGCATGGCATCTTCCAGTAGAAATTGAACACAAAGCATTTTGGGCTTTGAAGACATGTAATCTTGATTTACATGAAGCCGGACGTCTACGGTTAAGTCAACTAAACGAATTAGAAGAATTAAGACATGAAGCATACGAAAATTCGTTAATCTATAAAGAAAGAACGAAGAAATGGCATGATAAAAGAATCAGAAGTTCAAAAGAATTTAAAGAAGGAGACAGAGTTCTTCTTTTCAATTCACGATTCAAGCTATTTCCTGGAAAATTGAAATCAAGATGGTCTGGACCATTCATAGTTAAAAGAGTTTTCCCATACGGAACGATAGAATTAATAAATTCAAATGGGATTGAATTTAAAGTTAATGGTCACAGAGTTAAACATTACATACATGGTCCGATGGAAGTTGACAACGAAGTTAATCACAATTTCAACACCACAGCTAACTAAGTGTGGGGAGAATCAAGTCTTTAAAGGATAATATGTATTTCTGTTAGAGTTAGATTGTCTGTTTTCATGTAGTTCTCAAAAATGGAACCCGAATGGTCTTTCCCTAGCAGATCCTAAAGAACTAGTCTTCTCCCCCCATTCTGAATTTTTATTTTTTTTAGGTTTTTACAAAATGAAGACTGCCTGTGAACTAAACCATGGTCTAATGCTACACACTTTGATCACTAAACGTAATAATGACACACTACCGAGTGAAATAGTATCAGTAATCAGAGAAAGAATGGACGGAGTTAGAAAAGAATCCAGATGCAAAGATAATAAGTTACAATTTGGTAAAGGAAAATCAAAATCCGCAGCGAAAAGAAGAGCACGACACCTAGAAAGATGTCACAAATGCGGAAAATGGTCACATGGAGGTAAATGTTCAAATAATCAAACCTATTCAAATACCGAATTTGTTACTTTATGCAGAGACGGACCGTTCATATGTTTAGAAGAAAAGACACTGAATGCTCGAGGTTACGCCTATGTAGCCATGGAAAACCAATTAAACCGACTATCTTATGAATGGGATAGATCATATAACTAAGAAATCTATTTCACAGATATGTTTGTACAATTTTTATTTTTTTATTTTTAACCTTTTGATAATAAACGCTAATTTGTTCGCTATAAAGTATTAAATTGGTATTGAATAAAATTAGGTTTGGCGACCGAAATTATTGATATCATTCAAAAATTTATTACATCACTGCGAAATTTAACGTTTATTCTTAAGGTATAAATATCTTTAATCAATCAACCCAAAATATTTCAAAAATTCGTCATGAGTTAAATTAGGTCTTGGAACCGAAATTACTTTACCGAAAAGAGGGGCGCATATTTTTGATAATATTTGATTGATTAAAGTGGGATAAAAAGCCAAAAAGATTTTTAATTTTATTTTTACCATGTTTTTAAAATTAATATTTAAATCTTAAATTAATATTGTAAACTTTGTAAAAACAATATTTTTAAAATTGTAAATATTTGAAAAATTAATATAAGTTTGGTGTGAATTTATAATAAGAATTTTTAAATTAAGTTTGGTGTGAATTTTTAATTTTTAAAATATGAATTTTTAATTTTATGCATTTCAAATTTTAAAGTTTGGTGTGAATTTTTAATATTAATTTTGAATTTTATATTTAAGTTGTGTGAATTTAAAAACAAAAATTTACTTTATCTCATTAAGTTAAAAATATGATTTTTAAAAATTCGTCGTAAGTTGAAGACTAGGTCTTTAAACCGAAATTGCTTTACCCGAGGGAGGGACGAGAACTTTTATTATCATTATTTTTAATCTTATTGAATTAAAGTATGACAAAAACATTAAAAAACCCCAAAAATCTTAGCTTTTAAAACAATCGCTACAAAAAGACAAATTTTAAAATTTTGTCAAATGACGGACTAGGACATCGATCCGAAACGACCTCGTCCTAAATAACAAGGGAAACAAAATTTTAAAATTTTAAAATTAATTACTTAATTGTTTTAATTAGTATAAGATGTTTAAAAAAAAAAAAAAAATACAAACTCCGCGACTCGTGGAGTTTGAAGTTTCAAACACTGCGACTCGCGGAGGGATCGAATTACATAAAAAATTATAAGAGCTGGAACTGATCAGTCCCAACACACCACAAAGAAAAAAAACTGCGAAAACACAGACGCAAAAACTCGCAAAAACACCCCCAAAATCACAATTTTTAACCGTTAATCATCAAATCTTTTACTAAAATCATGTTGAGAAGGATGCTATCAAGGAATTACTCAAGAAAAACGGTAAATTTCTACACCTAAATACCATTTAATCCGAAAATTAGTGTTCTTGAGCAATTTTTTCCCCAATTTGATTTTGATGCTTTTTAGTGTAATTATGCTTAAATTGTTTATGTATTATGCTTGTATAACCTAGATTGATGCTATTTAACATGATTAGAAGCCTTAAACTTCAAATTTTGAGTAATCTAGGGTTTGTGTTCTTGAGCAAATTTGGGGCTTTTTGATATAAACAGGTTATGGCCGATTTTTTTCATGAATTGTTACTAAATTAAGTAGTGTAACATGTTTAGGTAGTTAAATGATCCAAACTTTGAGCCTAAACATGATTTTGAGAATTAAAGTGGACTTTTTCAAGTCTAAAAATTCATGAACTTGATTTTTAAGAGATAATGCCATTTGAAACTTGTTTAATTGCTAGTAATGATTATTTTGACATGTTATTTGAGTTGAATGCTTATGAACTTGGCGAACATTTTCGTATATGCTTATTTGAAAAAGTGTAGATTTGATAAAAATGTGAAAATGAGCTTAAGTTTGATATAAATTGATCATGTCATTGTAATTATTTTGATTGATGATTTTGCTGACACTAATGCATATTTGGATGCACAAAAATTGTGTTTGATGTGTTTTGCAGACTGAAAGGGGTGAATCTTCATCCCAAGCTCGCAATGCTCCTGCTGAGAATGCGGAACAACAGGAGGTGGATAACTACTACAAGCAAGATATACCTCATCCAGTCATGACATTTTCTGATATGCACTTGGAAGATTTGCACCCGAACCTGAGATTTGACAGACTTTGGATAGATTATCCAAAATACCAAAGGGATTTGCATACTCTTCATTCTAAAGTTGTTGAGGTACCTAGGGTCATAGAATGGGGACCCTTAGAAGCTATAGAATTGGCCGAGCCAATTAGGGAATTACTTGTACAGAGGTATGGTAATTCTACTTTTAATGACTGGGTACGTTTATTCACCATGCGTAGACCTGTATATAAAGTATGGTGTGAAGAATTGTTGTGTAGTATAGAATTAAATGATCGGGTAGCTAGTTTAACCGATCGATCTTTTATTAGATTTTTGTTAGGAGGTTCGATGCGCCACATGTCTTTACTAGACATGGCTCAGACTTTACGTATATATACGCCTGAGGAGTTAGCATCTGCCGATTGTAGAGGGTTGATACTAAATGGTAGAAAGATAGATGAAAATTTTGATACACATGGTGTATGGAGTCAAATGACAAGCCATCACCGATTCAAAGGGGGAAATTACTCTTATTTGGATATAGATAGAGCTGAATTAAGAGTAATTCATAGGTTTTTAGCTAATTCGATTACACAAAGAGGTAAGAACAAGGAAAAGGTAAATGAACAGGATTTGTTTTACCATATGTGTATTCGAGACCCACAAAGCGCTGTAAGTATACCTTATTGTGTGGGTTATTATTTATCAGCTATGGTTAGGGGGATGAGACCGCATAGCATAATAAGAGGTGGTATTTTTATTACTTTGATTGCTGAATATCTCGGTGTGGATATAAGTCGGGGGGGATTATTAGTCGAAGAACCAGAACCCCGCGATACAATAGGTTTAAATGTATACCATGGTGCGAAAGTTTTGAAGAGGCGAAATAACGCCGCAGTACAATACCATGGTAGACATCCACAGGTTGAGAGAAACCAACAGCAAGGTAATGTAGGAGGGGGAAATGAAATGCAAGAAATGCAAAGGTTTATAGCTTCACAGGAGTACGAAAATGCTAGACAGAGAGCATTTGAAGATTGGCAAGTTCATCAAAACTAAATCATAGCTCATTGCCAACATATAGGTAGAAACTATATTCCTACTCCAAAACTCATATTCCCTCCCTGGTCTATAGAGATGCAACCACCGTATCCTACGTATAACCCTGCCGAAGCATTTTATAGCACCTATGGTTATGCATGGAACCCCTATTGGTATCAGTATCATCCCTAGTCTACTTAGTTTTATTTATTTTATAATTTGTAATGTTGATACGTTTAATACTTATGTTAATATTGTAATAGTTTTTATAATTTTTTAACTTTTATTCTTAGATTTTAATAATTTTTGAATGTGGGGTAAAATACCAAACTTCAAAAATATGTATATATGTTTGCAATTTATCTTATGTACACAACAGGGTAAAACAAAGCATTTTCAAAGACTGGCATTAAGTTCAGCAAAAGCAACTAATTTTGACGACAAGATGCAAAATATATGTGAAATAACAACAAGAAGGAATGAACAAATGATGTGCACCATTTATCATTCAGCAAATAAACGCCAATATATTTGGAAACTTTGGTAAAATTTAATCATTTTCACACAAATCACCCTCAATAATTTAAATTATTACTGATTTCTTGCAAATGAGGGCATTGCAAGATCTTAAGTGTAAGAAGGGGTTAAATTCTTTCGAATTTTAAAATTTTTACTTTATACACTTGGTTACCATTAAAAATACTAGTAAAGCAGTAGTTGTATTAGAATCTAGTGCTCTCTGATAATAAAGAACAGCCCTAGTCTTATATACTAACTACCCAATTCTAGTAAAAATTTTCAAAATTTTCAATTAAATGAACTCAAAATCATGTTTATACATATTTATGAACGATAAAACTAGGTTTTAACACCGAAATTATTGTAACCTCGGAAAGGACATAAATTGAGAAACAAACCAAAATGTTAAAATTAATTTAAAATGGAATAGAGGACAATAAAAAGGAAAATAAAAGCCAAGTGTGGGAAAATTTACCAAGTTATCTTAAACATATATCACATATTTTTGTACAAATAACTGAAAATACTTTTGCTTTGGACTAAATTAAAAAGTTTTACCTGATTTACTGTAAGAAAGATGGATCTACACGATGAATCAATTCCATCATTAAAAGGAAGTAAAGTCTTCCGAAAAAGAAACGCGCTTCTTGATTTAGGTCATGAAGTTGTCGTCCAGACCAGCTGTAGGTTGACGAAAAATCTAGAAAAGTCATCACTAAAATCAGCAGGAAATCATTGTAAGGGTGTAAGTCGAAATTCTGTCCGTGTAACGCTACGCTATTTTTAATCATTGTAAGTTATGTTCAACCTTTTTAATTTAATGTCTCGTAGCTAAGTTATTATTATGCTTATTTAATCCGAAGTAATCATGATGTTAGGCTAATTACTAAAATTGGGTAATTGGGTTTTGTACCATAATTGGGGTTTGGACAAAAGAACGACACTTGTGGAAATTAGACTATGGGCTATTAATGGGCTTTATATTTGTTTAACTAAATGATAGTTTGTTAATGTTAATATAAAGATTTACAATTGGGCGTCCCTATAAACAACCATTTACACTCGATCGGACACGATGGGCGGGGTATTTATATGTACGAATAATCGTTCATTTAACCGGACACGGGAATGGATTAATAGCCACTAGAATAATTAAAACAGGGGTGAAATTATGTACAAGGACACTTGGTATAATTGATAACAAAATATTAAAACCTTGGGTTACACTCAGTCGACATCCTGGTGTAATTATTAAACAAAGTATTAAAATCTTGTTACAGTTTAAGTCCCCAATTAGTTGGAATATTTAACTTCGGGTATAAGGATAATTTGACGAGAACACTCGCACTTTATATTTATGAATGATGGACTGTTATGGACAAAAACCAGACGGACATATTAAATAATCCAGGACAAAGGACAATTAACCCATGGGCATAAAACTAAAATCAACACGTCAAACATCATGATTACGGAAGTTTAAATAAGCATAATTCTTTTATTTCATATTTAATTTCCTTTATTTTATATTTAATTGCACTTCTAATTATCGCATTTTTATTGTTATTGTATTTAATTGCACATTTAATTATCGTACTTTTTAATTATCGCAAGTTTATTTTATCGCACTTTTATTATTCGCAATTTCATTATCGTTATTTACTTTACGCTTTAAATTAAGTCTTGTATTTATTTATTATTTTACATTTGATTTTAACTGCGACTAAAGTTTTAAAATCGACAAACCGGTCATTAAACGGTAAAACCCCCCTTTAAATAATAATATTACTTATATATATATTTGTATTTTTATAAAAGTAAACTAATATAGCGTTAAGCTTTGTTTAAAGATTTTCCCTGTGGAACGAACCGGACTTACTAAAAACTACACTACTGTACGATTAGGTACACTGCCTATAAGTGTTGTAGCAAGGTTTAAGTATATCCATTCTCTAAATAAATAAATATCTTGTGAAAAATTGTATCGTATTTAATAGTATTTCCTGCTAAAATATAAAGCTATTTTATATACACCTCGCGAAACATCAAGTATATACCAATAGGAACTAGCATGGGATTCCACTCTTGATTATGTCATGTATGACTAATCAATTTTAACTTCTACCATGAGCTACTCAACTAACTAGAACTCCTTTTAACCCCACTCACCACTCACCAATTACCACTCATCATTCACTCCATTTCACTTCCAATTATCTTTCTAATTTTCTCTCAACACACACACACACTATTATGAACGTATTTTTCCAGTAGTTAATCATCATCTTCATCAAAAATCACTTCAAGAATCAAGCTATAATCATCATAGGAAGAACACTTCAAGAACACTTCAAAAATCCCTTCAAGTTTACTAATTTACTTCCAAGCTTTCTAATCCATTCCAAGTAATCATCTAAGATCAAGAAACCTTTGTTATATACAGTAGGTTATCTTTCTTATTCAAGGTAATATTCATATTCAAACTTTGATTTAATTTCTATAACTATAAACTATCTTAATTCGAGTAAAAATCTTACTTGAACTTGTTTTTGTGTCATGATCCTACTTCAAGAACTTTCAAGCCATCCAAGATCCTTTAAAGCTAGATCATTTCTTGTCACTTCCAGTAGGTTTACCTACTAAACTTGAGGTAGTAATGATGTTCATAACATCATTCGATTCATATATATAAAACTATCTTATTCGAAGGTTTAAACTCGTAATCACTAGAACATAGTTTAGTTAATTCTAAACTTGTTCGCAAACAAAAGTTAATCCTTCTAACTTGACTTTTAAAATTAACTACACACATATTCTATATATATATGATATGCTAACTTAATGATTTAAAATCTGGAAACACGAAAAACACCGTAAAACCGGATTTACGCCGTCGTAGTAACACCGCGGGCTGTTTTGGGTTAGTTAATTAAAAACTATGATAAACTTTGATTTAAAAGTTGTTATTCTGAGAAAATGATTTTTATTATGAACATGAAACCATATCCAAAAATTATGGTTAAACTCAAAGTGGAAGTATGTTTTCTAAAATGGTCATCTAGACGTCGTTCTTTCGACTGAAATGACTACCTTTACAAAAATGACTTGTAACTTATTTTTCCGACTATAAACCTATACTTTTTCTGTTTAGATTCATAAAATAGAGTTCAATATGAAACCATAGCAATTTGATTCACTCAAAACGGATTTAAAATGAAGAAGTTATGGGTAAAACAAGATTGGATAATTTTTCTCATTTTAGCTACGTGAAAATTGGTAACAAATCTATTCCAACCATAACTTAATCAACTTGTATTGTATATTATGTAATCTTGAGATACCATAGACACGTATACAATGTTTCGACCTATCATGTCGACACATCTATATATATTTCGGAACAACCATAGACACTCTATATGTGAATGTTGGAGTTAGCTATACAGGGTTGAGGTTGATTCCAAAATATATATAGTTTGAGTTGTGATCAATACTGAGATACGTATACACTGGGTCGTGGATTGATTCAAGATAATATTTATCGATTTATTTGTGTACATCTAACTGTGGACAACTAGTTGTAGGTTACTAACGAGGACAGCTGACTTAATAAACTTAAAACATCAAAATATATTAAAATTGTTGTAAATATATTTTGAACATACTTTAATATACATGTATATATTTTTATAGGTTCGTGAATCAACAGTGGCCAAGTCTTACTTCTCGACGAAGTAAAAATCTGTGAAAGTGAGTTATAGTCCCACTTTTAAAATCTAATATTTTTGGGATGAGAATACATGCAGGTTTTATAAATGATTTACAAAATAGACACAAGTACGTGAAACTACATTCTATGGTTGAATGATCAAAATCGAATATGCCCCTTTTTATTAAGTCTGGTAATCTAAGAATTAGGGAACAGACACCCTAATTGACGCGAATCCTAAAGATAGATCTATTGGGCCTAACAAACCCCATCCAAAGTACCGGATGCTTTAGTACTTCGAAATTTATATCATATCCGAAGAGTGTCCCGGAATGATGGGGATATTCTTATATATGCATCTTGTTAATGTCGGTTACCAGGTGTTCACCATATGAATGATTTTTATCTCTATGTATGGGATGTGTATTGAAATATGAAATCTTGTGGTCTATTATTATGATTTGATATATATAGGTTAAACCTATAACTCACCAACATTTTTGTTGACGTTTTAAGCATGTTTATTCTCAGGTGATTATTAAGAGCTTCCGCTGTCGCATACTTAAATAAGGACGAGATTTGGAGTCCATGCTTGTATGATATTGTGTAAAAACTGCATTCAAGAAACTTATTTTGTTGTAACATATTTGTATTGTAAACCATTATGTAATGGTCGTGTGTAAACAGGATATTTTAGATTATCATTATTTGATAATCTACGTAAAGCTTTTTAAACCTTTATTGATGAAATAAAGGTTATGGTTTGTTTTAAAATGAATGCAGTCTTTGAAAAACGTCTCATATAGAGGTCAAAACCTCGCAACGAAATCAATTAATATGGAACGTTTTTAATCAATAAGAACGGGACATTTCAGTTGGTATCCGAGCGTTGGTCTTAGAGAACCAGAATTTTGCATTAGTGTGTCTTATCGAGTTTGTTAGGATGAATTAGTGAGTCTGGACTTCGACCGTGTTTACTTGAAAAATGATTGCTTAACAAATTTTGTTGGAAACTATATATTTTTAACATGTGAATATTATGTGGTATATTAATCTCTTAATGCGTTTGATATTATGTGATAGATGTCTACCTCTAGAACAAGTCCCATTGACTCACCTAATAATAATGAAGAGTCAAATGTAAATTGGAATGATTCGTGGACTGATTCACAAGTTCCCGAAGAGGAACCGGAAGAAGAGTCGGAACCAGAAGAAGAATCGGAACCGGATGAAGAAATAGAACCGGTGGGGGAAATAATAAAACGGTTAAGTAAAAGAAAATCCTCAACCAACCGACCAAGGTTAATTATGGTTAATGGTGTTTCCGCTAAGGAAACAAAATATTGGGAGGATTACCAATTCTCCGATGAATCGGATTCTGACGAGAATTCCGATGATGTTATAGAAATTACCCCAACTGAATTTAAAAAGGCAAAAGAAAATAATAAGGGAAAGGGCATAAAAATAGAGAAATCTAATTCCAACCCCGATGAACTTTATATGTATCGTCAACCCCCGAAGTCCTTAAGTTGTAACAATGATCCGGGAACCTCTAAACCACCAGGTTTTTCTAAACCAATGTGGAAAACGACGGCTCGTATTAGGGGAACATCATATATCCCTAGAAACTTGGCAAAACGAACCAAAACCGAAGAAGAAGAAACAAGCGAGTCGGAATAAGATAGTTGTATTCGTGTGGTGTAATATATGTAATATAGTGTACTTATGCTTTATGATATATGTAAAAATTGCTTGTATTAATAAGTATTTTTTTATGAATCTAACTCTTGTCTATTTTACAGTATAAAAACACAAAATGGATAGACAATCCAATATTTTAAGAGACCTACCCGGAGACATGATTGATGAAATCTTGTCTAGAGTCGGTCAGAATTCTTCGGCACAACTATTTAAGGCGAGATCAGTTTGTAAGACATTCGAAGAACATTCCAAGAATGCCTTGGTTTATAAAAGGATTTCGTTCGAAAGATGGGGGATATCACATTGGGAAATCCATAAGTTACGATGTGTTTACTTTGACGCATATATTGCGGGGAACCCAAATGCTATTTTACGCAATGGGTTAAGAAATTATTTTGACTCAATATATCCAAATATTGGACTTCGTGATCTAGAAAAAGCGGCTAACATGCAACATAAAGAAGCATATTATGCTTACGGATTAGTAATGTTCGCTTCTCACCAAAGTGAGAACAAGAACATCGGCCTACAACTATTAAACAAAATGTTCCCACAAGTGACGGAGTCGGTAATTGGGGTAAGAAATGAGATTTTTAGATTGTTACGGGACTGTTGGACATTACGTAACCCTCGTCCCTTTGACGACGTTACAACACGCTGTCTTATCAACGGCCATAACGGTTATGTTCCACAAGACCAAGGATGGGAAGTAGTCCTAGTAAAACCAGAATGCATGACTTGTTTCTGGACGTATGAATTACGTGTCTTTATTGTCTTTGCTGAACGACTTGTGTACTAGCTAGAATTATCTTCACAACTATCTTGTATCAAAGTTATTGTGTGCTATATTTCATGCTTTATGTAAAATAAGCGGTATTGTAAGTTTGTAAAATATTGTATAAAAGTTTGAACGCGAAATATTATTATAATCAGTTTTTCATATAGAATTGTAGTAGTTGAATTGTATATTAGCTACTAAGTATGAACTTAACGGGTAGGTACTACCTGAATTTAAACTTATAAAACGCTAATATGAAGAAAAAGCTTTTATAAATGAGTTCATATTATGCTACGAAATACTATTAACTACTCTTAATATTCTGTATGATTAACTTGTTCCATTTGACTATTTTGAAGGAAATGGCACCGACTACTCGACACACCGTGAATATGAATGAAGAGGAATTCCGTACTTTTCTAGCTTCAAACATAGCCGCAGTACAGGCTGCACTACATACCAACAATAACCTTGGATCTAGCAGTACAGGAAATCGTGTAGGATGCACCTGCAAAGAATTCACTGCCTGCAAACCTTTGGAATTTGATGGAACCGAAGGACCGATCGGATTGAAACGGTGGACCGAGAAGGTCGAATCAGTGTTTGCCATAAGTAAGTGTACTGAAGAGGACAAAGTGAAGTATGCTACGCATACCTTCACAGGTTCTGCGTTAACATGGTGGAATACCTATCTAGAGCAAGTAGGACAAGATGATGCGTACGCACTACCATGGTCAGCATTCAAGCACTTGATGAACGAGAAGTACCGTCCCAGAACCGAGGTCAATAAGCTCAAGACAGAACTTAGAGGGTTACGAACCCAAGGATTTGATATTACCACGTACGAAAGACGATTCACAGAATTGTGCCTATTGTGTCCGGGAGCATTCGAAGATGAGGAAGAGAAGATCGACGCGTTTGTGAAAGGATTACCGGAAAGAATCCAAGAAGATATAAGTTCACACGAGCCCGCCTCCATACAACAGGCATGTAGAATGGCTCACAAACTAGTGAACCAGATTGAAGAAAGAATTAAAGAACGGACTGCTAAAGAGGCCAATGTGAAGCAAGTCAAAAGAAAGTGGGAGGAAAACGGTGATAAGAATCACCAATACAACAACAACAGCAATTACAACAATAATCGCAACAATTATCCCAACAATCGCAACATCAATCGCAACTACAACAAACGGCCCAACAACAACAACAACAACAACAACAACAACAACAACAACAACAACAACAGCAACTACAACAATGTGACACCGCTGATTTTTTTTTTTTTTTTTATAAATACGTGGCGGAAGCATTAACGTTAATTAAACCATTATAATAATATAAACATATCATAATTACATAACCAAAACAGTTGACAGCTAGCATTTAACTAATACATATGGTGTCACGTGACGTTTCAACAAAAGTTTAGTTTTATAGGAAAAGACACATCAGAGTTGGCTCCTGTCAAACATAACATCAGCATGCCCCGTCTTCTCCCCAAAAGCATCATCTCTACAAGAGCTAATAACCTGCAGGGAGGAGATGGAGGGGAATTAGCACGAAGCTAAGTGAGTACGACTAACCACAGGAAATAGTATACAGAACAGTTATACTAATCATGTCACAAAGAGCTAACACACAAACATCACCCAAGTGCCGTCTACAGAGACTCTGGCGGCTCGGCCAAACCATTAACCACCAGTTGATCGGGCTGGGGCTTACCAGAAGTTCCTCCACCACCGTATGTATATACATAATCCACACGCGACGGACGCGTCATTCACATATATATACACCACGGCTGTCTAGGCTACCACAGAGGAACCCAACCCGCAGGTTGATCTCTCCTACCGAGGCTACCACACAATAGGGACGCACTGGGCTCCAGCAGACAAGCATCAACTAACATGCAGTCATCACAATAAACTAACTAACTGTATCAATAAGTACAACTAACTAGCATGGCAGTCATAATATAACATGCTACTCTATACTAAATTCCACAGTTAGTCCCACTCACCGATTACCAGCAAACGAGAAGGTGTTCAGCTATCTAATCACTGAACCTTCTCTTTCTCCTTTTCTCCTGAGAAATACATATACACGAGTTAGTTTATGTCCATAAACACCAAATAACACAAATATAGAAATTTTGTCAGAAAATCTGTCCGCTAAAATTTTTCTGTTTAACACTTGTGCACTTTTGAAATTTACATCAAAATCTCAAAATACAAACGGACAGCATAACGGCTAGAAATCAACACTTAGTAAAAATTTCACTGTCTAAGACCATCGGTCGATCGTCAGAGACTATCGGCCGATCGTCACTACTCCATCGGCCGGTGGACTACACCATCGGTCGGTCGTTAAATTTTCAACCGTTCGTCGAAGGACTTCCACCATCGGTCGATCGTCTAGTCCGTCGACCCATCGTCTCACTCCATCGGTCGATGGTCAGAGACCATCGGCCGAGGGTAGTTCATCTGCAGAAGCTGAAGCTGAAGCCAAAGTGACGGGTTTCACCCAAATTCATCCAATTCTTGCTCTAGAGCTCGATTTTTACCTCAAAACTGACCAAATCTAAGACACTATACATCAAGAAACATAAACCCACAAGATTTGGACTCAAACAACATCAAATTCAACTCTTTTGACCCAAATTACCCACTTTGTAAAAACTATCACAAAAACCCAATTTTCTTGAAGATTAAATCATGAAAACTTGTGATTCTTACCTTGATAGAATCAGTAGATCATAAGGAACACGAAAATGTAAATGATTTGAGCTCAAGAACAAAGATTAGAAATTAGGGTTTGGTATGTGAAAGAGATGAAGGTACGGGAGGGTTTGAGAGTTTTCTAGAAAAATGGAAGAATAACCCTCCCACCAAACACTTATGAGTCTTAAAACTCATACATCACAACACACGGGTATTTATCAGTTATATGATATCTTTCGTACATCATTTGGCAACCCAAACGAAGTCCAAATTAAATAAACAAACCTGTTCTGTGACCCTTGTCACAAACTGGTCATAACCACGTCATCAAATAACAATAAATGTTAATTAAAATAAAAACATATAAAACCACACAACGGCAAAATAGACCATTTCAACTAGGCCCGATTCAAGGATGTTACAAACAATCATCCCAACAACAATAATAACTGCAACAACAACAACAACAATCAGAAGCAGCTATGCCAAAGGTGTGAAAAGTATCACTCAGGGTTCTGCACCAAATTTTGCAACAAGTGTAAAAGAAATAGTCATAGCGCGGCGAAGTGTGAGGTCTACGGACCAGGGGTTAATAGAACGAAAGGAACAAATGGTGTCGGAATGAGTAATGGCGGAGCAAGTAGTGTCGGAGCAAGTTATGCCAATGTAGTTTGTTATAAATGTGGAAAACCGGGCCACATTATTAGAAATTGCCCAAACCAGGAGACCACGAATGGACAAGGCCGCGGAAGAGTTTTCAATATTAATGCGGCAGAGGCACAGGAAGACCCGGAGCTTGTTACGGGTACGTTTCTTATTGACAATAAATCTGCTTACGTTTTATTTGATTCGGGTGCGGATATAAGCTATATGAGTAGAGATTTTTGTGCTAAATTAAGTTGTCCATTGACGCCTTTGGATAGTAAATTTTTACTCGAATTAGCAAATGGTAAATTAATTTCAGCAGATAATATATGTCGGAATCGAGAAATTAAACTGGTTAGCGAAACATTTAAGATTGATTTGATACCAGTAGAGTTAGGGAGTTTTGATGTGATAATCGGTATGGACTGGTTGAAAGAAGTGAAAGCAGAGATCGTTTGTTACAAAAATGCAATTCGCATTATACGAGAAAAAGGAAAACCCTTAATGGTGTACGGAGAAAAGGGCAACACGAAGCTACATCTTATTAGTAATTTGAAGGCACAAAAACTAATAAGAAAAGGTTGATATGCTGTTCTAGCACACGTCGAGAAAGTACAAACTGAGGAAAAGAGCATCAATGATGTTCCCATTGCAAAAGAATTTCCCGATGTATTTCCGAAAGAATTACCGGGATTACCCCCACATCGATCCGTTGAATTTCAAATAGATCTTGTACCAGGAGCTGCACCAATAGCTCGTGCTCCTTACAGACTCGCACCCAGCGAGATGAAAGAACTGCAAAGCCAATTACAAGAACTTTTAGAGCGTGGTTTCATTCGACCAAGCACATCACCGTGGGGAGCTCCTGTTTTGTTTGTTAAGAAGAAAGATGGTACATTCAGGTTGTGTATCGACTACCGAGAGTTGAACAAACTTACCATCAATAACCGCTACCCACTACCGTCAGAGACCATCGGCCGAGGGTAGTTCATCTGCAGAAGCTGAAGCCAAAGTGACGGGTTTCACCCAAATTCATCCAATTCTTGCTCTAGAGCTCGATTTTTACCTCAAAACTGACCAAATCTAAGACACTATACATCAAGAAACATAAACCCACAAGATTTGGACTCAAACAACATCAAATTCAACTCTTTTGACCCAAATTACCCACTTTGTAAAAACTATCACAAAAACCCAATTTTCTTGAAGATTAAATCATGAAAACTTGTGATTCTTACCTTGATAGAATCAGTAGATCATAAGGAACACGAAAATGTAAATGATTTGAGCTCAAGAACAAAGATTAGAAATTAGGGTTTGGTATGTGAAAGAGATGAAGGTACGGGAGGGTTTGAGAGTTTTCTAGAAAAATGGAAGAATAACCCTCCCACCAAACACTTATGAGTCTTAAAACTCATACATCACAACACACGGGTATTTATCAGTTATATGATATCTTTCGTACATCATTTGGCAACCCAAACGAAGTCCAAATTAAATAAACAAACCTGTTCTGTGACCCTTGTCACAAACTGGTCATAACCACGTCATCAAATAACAATAAATGTTAATTAAAATAAAAACATATAAAACCACACAACGGCAAAATAGACCATTTCAACTAGGCCCGATTCAAGGATGTTACAAATCTACCCCCCTTAAAGAGATTCCGTCCTCGGAATCTGGTCTACCAAAACAAATAAAGTCACAGGTTCTAATCACATCCACTATTCTCTAATCTAAGTGCTAGTCAAACGTACGATACACAAGTACTCCAACACACATAGTCGGTTAAATCACCACCAGGGTCTTTCTCATCAACAAAATCAACAAATTTACTTACCAAAATCAATAACCAAATCAAAACTCTTATCATTTAAAACCAACCACCGTTTCTAGCAAGATGTAAAGGATAACTAACTTTCATGACAAACACCGTCAATAATAATTATGGTTACCACAAAGTTCATAGTTCTAGCAATCAGCATTCTCAATTTCCACGGTCCTTTCATAGATCAAGGTCCCTATCAAATCACTATGTCATCTGTTATCAACAAATTACTCATTTTGTCATAGCATCTATCTCTTTTATGCAGTTATCTTTCTTAAAAATTTCTAAGTACATGCAACAGATATTCCTCTAATTCACTAAATTCCAATCATACAGCACAATAGTCAGACAATTTACTACACAATTGACCATAGTATCACACTCTTCTCTTGCACACATAATTAAGTACCATCGGTCAATCATATTTCAAAAACTGCCCAAGTCATTTTCTATCCGAGTTCTAAGATAAAAGGATAACAACTCATCAGTTCAATACCATCTACCGTTAAACTCCTTTTAAACAGGAAACAACACATAGACAATACATCGATCCGTCATCGATTCTAATAAATTTTCACACTTTTTCCCCAGTCATAGGTAATTGTTCACCAATTAACCCATCAATTATCACTAACATTTTGGTTTCTATCAATTCTCCATAGAAAGTTCTACATTAGAACGATAATTGCACATCACACATCATAAAGACGAATGGAAATCCACTTTTAATTCATCATATGTAAACCATATCGTCAGGTTACGAGATTACCCATTAGATAACTCCATCGAATTTTCCAATTCAATTCATCTAAACCATAAATTCGTCGTCATCACATTACTTGAAAACACTTGTTCAATCAATTCCCGCAATTTCTGAACCACAATGTCAACACTGGTTCACTAAACTTACCCAAATTTGTAGTTACATACCCATTACTAACCCGATATTTAAGAATTTAACCACAATTCTCGCAAGAATATTATTATATATACTCAATAATCCGTCGACTAGAATATATCTCTGATCATCTCTTCAACAATAAGAATTATTACAAGCACGATTCTCAAACCACTTTCAATCATACCATGAATGATTTATACTAACGGATATCCACGTATACTGTTATGACACGGTTATTAACAAGTTATATCCATCAAATAATCTCAGCATGCAAATCGGACACCACACACTACCTCAGTAAGGTTATCACTTGGTTAAAACTCCATTAAGATTCGCAATTTAACAATGTTTAACCAATAATAAACCAATATCTAATTCCAGTCCAACGATCAATACCAAATCTGAAAGTCAACTTCTGATCAAAATCCTCTGAAAAATCGCAATAAACCGACATTAAAGGAAATTCCACTAATAAATATCAATCATTATCCATCAAGTTTCTTTCTTTAAGAAGATTTCATATATACATAATCAAACTATAGTTTACAATCCATCGAAACCATATATATACCAAACATCAATTGTCATCTTATTCGTCACTTGCTACGTCTCCTCTGACTCCCGAAACTACTGCATGATTTACCATGATGTATTTTTGTTGGCCAGACGTAATACATCATCCTAAATCATATTTTCATTTCGAGTATTTCGGAGCAAGTCCCTAATCAAGTCTGTCAATCTATCACAGTATGTTCCTCTGGTCACTGATAGTTACAATCTACTAATACAAATTTATTCTAACGTAAAGTTTCTAACTGGATCACCTGATTGCAACTATCTCAGTATACTAACGCACTTGTCACAATCACACTGTTCGAATTTACCCAACTGATCCACTTTTGCAAACACACTGGTAAATCCTGACATTTCTACCCAAATCCTCTACAGTTACAACTGTTAAATGAAGAAGTTATAGTTCCCTCAGAACATGATATCATCAACCAATAACTAACCCCATCATTACCATTCATATCCCTGGAGATTACAATCGTCAAGTACAAATGTCACACAACTCTCAAAGTATAGGAATATATTAAATCATACCATGCAATTCCAACGATGTTCCAATCACAATTCTAAGTCAAAAGTCACATATTCTCTAAAGAGTTCACACGGTTCACCGCCCACATTCCCGCCGTATATAGTCACAACTGTCAACTAACGAGATCTCACTACCGTTGGAAATAATCATGGTCAAACCATACCAATTTACTCTAAGAAAATACTAGCCATGATATTCCCAAAACATCGTCCGACACTTCCACTGATCTTGAAGTCAGTAGTACAATTATTATCTAATCTAAGGTCAAGTCAAAGTCTGTCTCTATCTCCTCAAGAGACCAAATAAGGAAAGCCTTCCCCAATAAATTTCTAAGGACCATACACAAGGTGATGTTAAACCAAAGTAGGAAGATAGTTCTACTTGACAACCCTACAGGTTCCACACAACAAGTCCAAGCATATAATATCACTACTAGGCCAGTCACCTACTGTTTCAGTCACCGTCTATAAACCTACAGACTACATATCATACGGCCACAAACTAAGGTACAAGTCTCGGGTCAAGAAATAAGGGAACTACTACCTAAACAGTCCCCACTGGTCACTACGTGTGTCCAACCAGTCAACGGTCTATGGTAAAGAGAAAGACTTCTTACAAGTCTTAATTTAATACAACCAAAGTACGCATAACAATATCAGATCAACTCCGGACTAACAGGCCAATCAAAATCAGTCATACTAACTAATACCTAAAGCATGGTACTTAACAAATCTAACATGTTGCATACAATAAAAGTAGCAAATCCAAACTAGCATGTAAACACGCTACAGTAACTAAGCCACTATGTACTAGCTAAAAAGGAAAATTTTCTAAGGCCATTTAACCGTTTCCACTACCACATCAAACAACATTTATGAAGCATACATATCCACAAATGACGACTTACAATATGCACTAACAAATTACAAAAATGTAATAAAACACGTACCGGCATTTAAGTCATCTTATGTATCACAAGCCTCCGTCAACATCTAACATGCTCCAACTATATCATCTGTGGGGTTTCTCCTCTCCTGTCCAACAACAAGAGCAGAAGATCACCCGGCTGATAAATTCTGTGCCCCGGACCCCACCCCAGAACTCAATCTCTGATTTGCCGAACACTGTAACGCTTTGTATCCCATAAGTTGATAAATCCTCTATATATATATATTATCTCTGCAAGAATCCAACTTCGCCTCTTGATTTATCATACCACATCCCACATTTAACATCGCAAGAAGGAATCATACCCCGAAGTAGAACAACCTGTACCTGTCACTCCTCAACTTTTACAAAGAACCCATATCGTTTCATCTTTATCCTTCTACTTGATTAAATCCAATAAACTTCCTAATTCACTGATCAATTTAACCTGGAATACCTAATAGGTCGAGTACACCAACTCCGTCCAACATAATCTTTTTTCTTTATTATTATCATTATTTTATTACTTTTACTACTGACTACGAATGCTTCTGTATCAGATAATAGTATGGTTGTCGAACGGTTGTCGAGGTTGTATCATCGGTGACTAAAATACTATCCATCGCGGTTACATCTAAGCAGAAACTGAACATCCACCTGACACTAACTAGACCGTCTGATCTGAAGTATAATATCTAAGTCCACTTGTACTTACTGCTCTAACGTATATTACCTGCCATGAATCTTCAATAACTGTCCTTACAACCTTGACATCTGTCTCCGAGGTTCTTCACCTGATATAAATCTGTACTCTGCAGCTCTAACTGTTCTAGGGGCGTTGGGGTCACAGCGTTACCATCACTATCAATCATACCTGTACTGCACATCATCTTACACCAAAGCTTAGTATAAACTCGGTTAGTACTACCAACTAACACACAACCTGTCCTAGTAATCACTTAACCCATCCCCGGCATGTTATGTTTGACATGACTTTACTAAGTTTGGGAACATGACATTCAGATCACAATGCACATGCTGCCAAACTCAGCTCTGATACCAACTTGTGACACCGCTGATTTTTTTTTTTTTTTATAAATACGTGGCGGAAGCATTAACGTTAATTAAACCATTATAATAATATAAACATATCATAATTACATAACCAAAACAGTTGACAGCTAGCATTTAACTAATACATATGGTGTCACGTGACGTTTCAACAAAAGTTTAGTTTTATAGGAAAAGACACATCAGAGTTGGCTCCTGTCAAACATAACATCAGCATGCCCCGTCTTCTCCCCAAAAGCATCATCTCTACAAGAGCTAATAACCTGCAGGGAGGAGATGGAGGGGAATTAGCACGAAGCTAAGTGAGTACGACTAACCACAGGCAATAGTATACAGAACAGTTATACTAATCATGTCACAAAGAGCTAACACACAAACATCACCCAAGTGCCGTCTACAGAGACTCTGGCGGCTCGGCCAAACCATTAACCACCAGTTGATCGGGCTGGGGCTTACCAGAAGTTCCTCCACCACCGTATGTATATACATAATCCACACGCGACGGACGCGTCATTCACATATATATACACCACGGCTGTCTAGGCTACCACAGAGGAACCCAACCCGCAGGTTGATCTCTCCTACCGAGGCTACCACACAATAGGGACGCACTGGGCTCCAGCAGACAAGCATCAACTAACATGCAGTCATCACAATAAACTAACTAACTGTATCAATAAGTACAACTAACTAGCATGGCAGTCATAATATAACATGCTACTCTATACTAAATTCCACAGTTAGTCCCACTCACCGATTACCAGCAAACGAGAAGGTGTTCAGCTATCTAATCACTGAACCTTCTCTTTCTCCTTTTCTCCTAAGAAATACATATACACGAGTTAGTTTATGTCCATAAACACCAAATAACACAAATATAGAAATTTTGTCAGAAAATCTGTCCGCTAAAATTTTTCTGTTTAACACTTGTGCACTTTTGAAATTTACATCAAAATCTCAAAATACAAACGGACAGCATAACGGCTAGAAATCAACACTTAGTAAAAATTTCACTGTCTAAGACCATCGGTCGATCGTCAGAGACTATCGGCCGATCGTCACTACTCCATCGGCCGGTGGACTACACCATCGGTCGGTCGTTAAATTTTCAACCGTTCGTCGAAGGACTTCCACCATCGGTCGATCGTCTAGTCCGTCGACCCATCGTCTCACTCCATCGGTCGATGGTCAGAGACCATCGGCCGAGGGTAGTTCATCTGCAGAAGCTGAAGCCAAAGTGACGGGTTTCACCCAAATTCATCCAATTCTTGCTCTAGAGCTCGATTTTTACCTCAAAACTGACCAAATCTAAGACACTATACATCAAGAAACATAAACCCACAAGATTTGGACTCAAACAACATCAAATTCAACTCTTTTGACCCAAATTACCCACTTTGTAAAAACTATCACAAAAACCCAATTTTCTTGAAGATTAAATCATGAAAACTTGTGATTCTTACCTTGATAGAATCAGTAGATCATAAGGAACACGAAAATGTAAATGATTTGAGCTCAAGAACAAAGATTAGAAATTAGGGTTTGGTATGTGAAAGAGATGAAGGTACGGGAGGGTTTGAGAGTTTTCTAGAAAAATGGAAGAATAACCCTCCCACCAAACACTTATGAGTCTTAAAACTCATACATCACAACACACGGGTATTTATCAGTTATATGATATCTTTCGTACATCATTTGGCAACCCAAACGAAGTCCAAATTAAATAAACAAACCTGTTCTGTGACCCTTGTCACAAACTGGTCATAACCACGTCATCAAATAACAATAAATGTTAATTAAAATAAAAACATATAAAACCACACAACGGCAAAATAGACCATTTCAACTAGGCCCGATTCAAGGATGTTACAAACAATCATCCCAACAACAATAATAACTGCAACAACAACAACAACAATCAGAAGCAGCTATGCCAAAGGTGTGAAAAGTATCACTCAGGGTTCTGCACCAAATTTTGCAACAAGTGTAAAAGAAATAGTCATAGCGCGACGAAGTGTGAGGTCTACGGACCAGGGGTTAATAGAACGAAAGGAACAAATGGTGTCGGAATGAGTAATGGCGGAGCAAGTAGTGTCGGAGCAAGTTATGCCAATGTAGTTTGTTATAAATGTGGAAAACCGGGCCACATTATTAGAAATTGCCCGAACCAGGAGACCACGAATGGACAAGGCCGCGGAAGAGTTTTCAATATTAATGCGGCAGAGGCACAGGAAGACCCGGAGCTTGTTACGGGTACGTTTCTTATTGACAATAAATCTGCTTACGTTTTATTTGATTCGGGTGCGGATATAAGCTATATGAGTAGAGATTTTTGTGCTAAATTAAGTTGTCCATTGACGCCTTTGGATAGTAAATTTTTACTCGAATTAGCAAATGGTAAATTAATTTCAGCAGATAATATATGTCGGAATCGAGAAATTAAACTGGTTAGCGAAACATTTAAGATTGATTTGATACCAGTAGAGTTAGGGAGTTTTGATGTGATAATCGGTATGGACTGGTTGAAAGAAGTGAAAGCAGAGATCGTTTGTTACAAAAATGCAATTCGCATTATACGAGAAAAAGGAAAACCCTTAATGGTGTACGGAGAAAAGGGCAACACGAAGCTACATCTTATTAGTAATTTGAAGGCACAAAAACTAATAAGAAAAGGTTGATATGCTGTTCTAGCACACGTCGAGAAAGTACAAACTGAGGAAAAGAGCATCAATGATGTTCCCATTGCAAAAGAATTTCCCGATGTATTTCCGAAAGAATTACCGGGATTACCCCCACATCGATCCGTTGAATTTCAAATAGATCTTGTACCAGGAGCTGCACCAATAGCTCGTGCTCCTTACAGACTCGCACCCAGCGAGATGAAAGAACTGCAAAGCCAATTACAAGAACTTTTAGAGCGTGGTTTCATTCGACCAAGCACATCACCGTGGGGAGCTCCTGTTTTGTTTGTCAAGAAGAAAGATGGTACATTCAGGTTGTGTATCGACTACCGAGAGTTGAACAAACTTACCATCAAGAACCGCTACCCACTACCGAGAATCGACGACTTATTTGATCAACTACAAGGCTCTTCTGTTTATTCAAAGATTGACTTACGTTCCGGGTATCATCAAATGCGGGTGAAAGAAGATGATATTCTAAAGACTGCTTTCCGAACACGTTACGGTCATTACGAGTTTATGGTCATGCCATTTGGTTTAACTAATGCACCAGCTGTGTTCATGGACCTTATGAACCGAGTGTGTGGACCATACCTTGACAAGTTTGTCATTGTTTTCATTGATGACATACTTATTTACTCAAAGAATGACCAAGAACACGGTGAACATTTGAGAAAGGTGTTAGAAGTATTGAGGAAGGAAGAATTGTACGCTAAATTTTCAAAGTGTGCATTTTCGTTGAAAGAAGTTCAATTCCTCGGTCACATAGTGAACAAAAAAGGTATTAAGGTGGATCCGGCAAAGATAGAAACTGTTGAAAAGTGGGAAACCCCGAAAACTCCGAAACACATACGCCAGTTTTTAGGACTAGCTGGTTACTACAGAAGGTTTATCCAAGACTTTTCCAGAATAGCAAAACCCTTGACTGCATTAACGCATAAAGGGAAGAAATTTGAATGGAATGATTAACAAGAGAAAGCGTTTCAGTTATTGAAAAAAAGCTAACTACGGCACCTATATTGTCATTGCCTGAAGGGAATGATGATTTTGTGATTTATTGTGACGCATCAAAGCAAGGTCTCGATTGTGTATTAATGCAACGAACGAAGGTGATTGCTTATGCGTCTAGACAATTGAAGATTCACGAACAAAATTATACGACGCATGATTTGGAATTAGGCGCGGTTGTTTTTGCATTAAAGACTTGGAGGCACTACTTATATGGGATCAAAAGTATTATATATACCGACCACAAAAGTCTTCAACACATATTTAATCAGAAACAACTGAATATGAGGCAGCGTAGGTGGATTGAATTGTTGAATGATTACGACTTTGAGATTTGTTACCACCCGGGGAAGGCAAATGTGGTAGCCGATGCCTTGAGCAGGAAGGACAGAGAACCCATTCAAGTAAAATCTATGAATATAATGATTTATAATAACCTTACTACTCAAATAAAGGAGGCGCAACAAGGAGTTTTAAAAGAAGGAAATTTAAAGGATGAAATACCCAAAGGATCGGAGCAGCATCTTAATATTCGGGAAGACGGAACCCGGTATAGGGCTGAAAGGATTTGGGTACCAAAATTTGGAGATATGAGAGAAATGGTACTTAGAGAAGCTCATAAAACCAGATACTCAATACATCCTGGAACGGGGAAGATGTACAAGGATCTCAAGAAACATTTTTGGTGGCCGGGTATGAAAGCCGATGTTGCTAAATACGTAGGAGAATGTTTGACGTGTTCTAAGGTCAAAGCTGAGCATCAGAAACCATCAGGTCTACTTCAACAACCCGAAATCCCAGAATGGAAATGGGAAAACATTACCATGGATTTCATCACTAAATTGCCAAGGACTACAAGTGGTTTTGATACTATTTAGGTAACAGTTGATCGTCTCACCAAATCAGCACACTTCCTGCCAATAAGAGAAGATGACAAGATGGAGAAGTTAGCACGACTGTATTTGAAGGAAGTCGTCTCCAGACATGGAATACCAATCTCTATTATCTCTGATAGGGATGGCAGATTTATTTCAAGATTCTGGCAGACATTACAGCAAGCATTAGGAACTCGTCTAGACATGAGTACTGCCTATCATCCACAAACTGATGGGCAGAGCGAAAGGACGATACAAACGCTTGAATACATGCTACGAGCATGTGTTATTGATTTCGAAAACAGTTGGGATCGACATCTACCGTTAGCAGAATTTTCCTACAACAACAGCTACCATTCAAGCATTGAGATGGCGCCATTTGAAGCACTTTATGGTAGAAAGTGCAGGTCTCCGATTTGTTGGAGTGAAGTTGTCATAACCCGTCCTTAACCATAAGAACGTGTTAGATAACGTATGATTTCATTGCGAGGTATTGACCTCTATATGCGACATTTTTAAAAAAAGAAAACTGCATATATTATACATTACAAACCAAACCATTATTTTTGTTACAAGCTTTAGACAATAAAAAGATGATTATCGTTTAACGATAATCTTCGACTTACAAACTTTACAAATGATAATAACAACACGATTTCTAGCATATTTTACAACACACGTCCTCGGATATGCAGTTTTATTTTTGACACAAATATGAGTACGCATGATCCTGCTTAGATTCAACATAATGCAGTGGAAGCTTTAATTATCACCTGAGAATAAACATGTTTAAAAACGTCAACATAAAGTTGGTGAGATATAGGTTTAGTGCGCAACAATATATATATATAGACCACAAGATTTCGTATATAAACATTTCAATAAAAATATTCTAAGTGGTTGAGCACTTGGTAACCATACTTAACATTTTCACGTCGCATATTCCCTTTAATATGAAATCTTACTACACCGTACCAAGTGTAGTCACAAAACGAAGTACTGTGCAACCGTTGAATACTGGTCGTCCAGTCCGATTGGGGTTGTCAGGCCCGATAGATCTATCAACAGGATTCGCGTTTACAATACCGCTGTAAATATTAGTTACCAAGCTACAGGGAAGTATGCCAGTGGTACAACTCAACGTAGAACATATTTTTCAGTTACTTGTGTCCATATCGTAAAACATAAAATACATGTATTCTCATCCCGAAATATTTAGAGTTTAAAAGTGGGACTATATACTCACTCTTGTCTTGATGATATATATATTTTGACTCGGTCTTCCGATTGATATCACGAACCTATCCATATATAATATATCAATATGTTTTCATTTTAAAACAAACGTTATATATATATATATACTTGTTATACTTTTAATATTTTGAATATTTCCTTAGTCCGTAGTTAGCATTCCGATGTTAGTAATTCAATTTTTAATGGTTCATTTTTAGATGTTTAATATACCCGCAATAAACAAAACCCCCAACGAAATAAATAAAACCCCATCGTATATGTATTGGTCGAGATTAATCTTGACCCATGGTACCGGTGTTGTCAAATGACGTGTTGCGTACATAAAGTACCGGTGTTGTCAAATGACGTGTTGCGTACAATCATGGGATCTTATGATTAATCTTCTCGTGTTGTTTACGGGTGATCCTGAACCATATGAAATTGAATTATGAGTACATATATATAAAATATCATGTTATCTTAGAAATATGTGATTTATATCATTTTTTTCCAATTGATCCCGTAGTTGAAATGATCTAGGATAACCAATTTTGTTTTGGTCATAGTTTCTTCGTTACAAATCCGTTTTCGTTGATTCAACTTGCCATCTTCTTGGATCGAGTTCTTCTTTAAGACTATGAACTGTAAATACCTTGGTTTGTATTCAAAATCATACGGCATAAGTGAAACATTAGTGAAACATATGAAGTTAAACATTTTTGTTACAACAAAATCATTTAATGACCATTTTTCTAAAAATACTTATACTTTGAAAAACCAAGTTTTACCTTGTTAAATTAGCATATACATAAGTTATATTACAGGTCTTGAAGTATTTTAAAAGTTAAGTTAGAAGGATCTATTTAGTTTGCAAACAAGTTTGAAAACATTCAAACTATGTTCTTGTTGTTAAACTTTTGTACCACAAAATAAGATAGCTATATATATATGAATCGAATAAGGTTATGAACATAGTTACTACCTCAAGTTCCTTGGATAAGTTTGCTGTAAAAGAGGAGTAAGAAGCTAGAATCAAAAGGGTGATAGAAGTGGATGAAAGATTGGAAGTAAGTTGGTGTTCTTGGAAGGTTTTCTTGAAGTGTTGTTGTATGGTTTTCTTATGGTGTTTTAGTATGGTTTTTGAAGCTAGATCTTTATGGAACTTTGCTGGATTGTTATGGAGTTTAGAGAGTAAGAAAGAGTGTGTGTTTTTAGTTAAGAGATTGAAGTAAAAATGAATCAAAAATGATGATACATATATACTCCTAAAAATGTGATCTTTAAGGATAACATGACAAAATTCTAGTTTGTATTTTTGTAATTAGTCTTGCAATGATTCAAAAGTAATTACCTAGCTCTAAGGGCATGAATAATGGCTGGTTAGGTGGTGATTTTGATGTGTATTTACCAATAGTAAATACGTATAGAAGCTTGGTATGATACGAGTACAAATACTCTAGGTATACGTATGGAAATTTTGTGAAAAATGGAATGAGGATTCAAATATAGCTATCTTTTGTGAATACACTTACATGGTTTTATGTATTTAAGTCTTTAAAAGTGATTAAATACATTACTTATACGATATATGTATAACCATTATATGTTACAAGTATTTAAGTCAAATAACGTTACGTATAGTTATCGTTTTGAAAACTTAAGTTAGTAGTTTCAAAATACACATATAACTTGTTGTTATTAATACAAAATGAGATATTAAAACATTTATTAATCATGTTAAATATGTATATATACATTTATATACACAAACGTATAATTATCATATATTGTATAGTTCGTGATATCATCGGTCAAACTAGACGGTCAAACGTTGTGTAAAACTCTTTTCGGAAATATAAGTCTCGACAATTTGGATTGCTTATCATGTTGGCAAGGTTTAATTTATGTAAATATTAATCTTATAAGTATAGTATGATCGAAAAAGTGCGGGTCGTTACATTACCTCCCCGTTAAATAAATTTCGTCCCGAAATTTTAAAATTGTACCTATTTTGCGTCATCGAGAAACAAGTGCGGATACTTTCGTTTCATCTGATCCTCTCGTTCCCAAGTAAACTCGGGACCTCTTCTAGCATTCCAACGAACCTTAACAATCGGTATATTACTCTGTTTGAGCTGTTTAACATCACGGTCCATGATTTCGATTGGTTCTTCGACGAATTGTAGTTTCTCATCGACATGGATTTCTTCAAGAGGAATGGTAAGGTCTTCCTTTGCAAGACACTTCTTAAGGTTTGAGACGTGAAAGGTATTATGTACTCCGGCGAGTTGTTGCGGTAACTCGAGTCGATAAGCTACCGGTCCAATGCGTTCGATGATCTTGAACGGGCCTACGTACCTTGGGTTCAGTTTACCCCTTTTGCCGAAACGTATTACACCTTTCCAAGGTGACACCTTTAGCATAACCATGTCCCCAACCTGAAACTCTAATGGTTTCCTTCGAACATCGGCGTAGCTCTTTTGGCGACTACGGGATGTTTTCAATCTCTCCTTGATTTGTACTATCTTCTCGGTCGTTTCGTGTATGATCTCGGGACCAGTTAAATGTCGATCTCCTACTTCATTCCAACAGATAGGAGATCTACACTTCCTTCCGTACAATGCTTCGAATGGCGCAGCTCCAATGCTCGCATGATAACTATTATTATACGAGAATTCTGCTAACGGTAGATATTTATCCCATCCGTTTCCAAAATCGATCACACATGCCCTGAGCATGTCTTCGAGAGTCTGAATCGTTCTCTCACTCTGTCCATCGGTTTGTGGATGATATGCGGTACTCATATCCAACCGAGTTCCTAGTGCCTCCTGTAGTGATTGCCAAAACTTTGAGGTAAATCTACTATCACGATCGGATATAATGGAAATAGGTATTCCATGCCTTGAAACAACTTCCTTTATATACAATCGTAATAGTTTCTCCATTCTATCCGTTTCCTTTATAGGCAAGAAATGTGCAGACTTGGTGAGACGATCAACAATCACCCAAATGGTGTCGTATCCCCAGGCAGTCTTTGGTAACTTCGTGATGAAATCCATGGTAATACCGTCCCATTTCCATTCTGGAATTTCTGGTTGTTGAAGTAACCCTGACGGCTTTTGGTGTTCTGCTTTGACTTTGGAACAAGTTAAACATTCCCCAACATATGTTGCAACGTCTGTCTTCAAATTAGGCCACCAATAATGCGTCTTAAGATCTTGGTACATCTTTCCAACTCCAGGATGTATCGAATATCTTGTCTTATGTGCCTCGTTCAATATCAACTTCCTTAATCCACCCAACTTCGGTACCCAAATACGATTTGCAAAATATCGAATTCCATCTTCCCGCATAACGAGTTGCTTCGCATACTTCTTCATTATTTCATTTCCTATATTTTCTTTAGTAAGTGCTTCTCGTTGAACTTCTTTGATTTGTGAGTTGAGATTCATGCGAATTTTTATGTTCATCGCTCGTACTCGAATTGGTTCTCGTTCCTTTCTGCTTAGTGCGTCAGCCACCACATTCGCTTTCCCGGGATGATAACGAATTTCACAATCATAGTCGTTTATTAACTCGACCCACCTACGTTGCCTCATGTTCAATTGTTTCTGATCAAAAATATGTTGAAGGCTTTTATGATCAGTAAACACAGTGAATTTAACCCCATACAAGTAGTGTCTCCACATCTTCAATGCAAACACGACTGCTCCCAATTCTAGATCATGCGTCGTATAATTTCGCTCGTGAATCTTCAATTGTCGGGATGCGAATGCAATAACTTTCTTCCGTTGCATAAGAACACAACCAAAACCTTGTCGCGAAGCGTCACAATATATTTCAAAATCATCGTTCCCTTCAGGTAACGATAAAATAGGCGCCGTAGTTAACTTCTTCTTCAATAATTGAAATGCGTTCTCCTGCTCCGAGGTCCATTCGTATTTCTTCCCTTTTTGCGTTAATGCTGTCAACGGCTTAGCTATTCGGGAAAAATCTTGAATAAACCTTCTATAATAACCGGCTAAACCCAAAAATTGGCGTATCTGCATTGGTGTCTTAGGAGTCTCCCATTTTTCAATGGCTTCAATTTTTGCTGGATCAACCTGAATTCCTTCGCTATTAACAACGTGACCAAGAAATTGCACTTCTTTCAACCAGAAAGCACACTTAGAAAATTTAGCATACAGTTGTTCTTTTCTCAACAACTCCAGTATCAACCTTAAATGCTCTTCATGCTCTTGCTCACTCTTGGAATAGATAAGAATATCATCAATGAAAACGATAACAAACTTATCTAAATACGGACTACAAACTCGATTCATGAGGTCCATGAATACAGCTGGCGCATTCGTCAATCCAAACGGCATAACCAAAAATTCGTAATGACCATAACGTGTCCGAAAAGCAGTTTTCGGAATGTCCTCTTCTTTAACGCGTAGTTGATGATAGCCCGATCTTAAGTCGATTTTTGAGTACACACATGATCCTTGGAGTTGATCAAATAAGTCGTCAATTCTCGGTAGTGGATACCGATTCTTGATAGTTAACTTATTTAATTCACGATAATCTATACACATCCTAAAAGATCCATCTTTCTTTTTGACAAACAAAATTGGAGCTCCCCACGGTGATGTACTTGGTCGTATGAATCCACGGTCCAATAATTCTTTTAACTGACTTTGAAGTTCTTTTAATTCGGACGGTGCAAGTCTATATGGAGCACGAGCCACTGGTGCAGCTCCCGGTACTAAATCTATTTGAAATTCTACAGATCTAAATGGAGGTAATCCCGGCAATTCTTCCGGAAAAACTTCAGGAAAATCTCTTGCCACAGGCACGTCGTTGATACACTTTTCTTTCTTTTCGACTTTATTAACATGTGCTAAAATAGCGTAACATCCCTTTTCTAAACACTTCTTGGCTTTCAAACAGCTAATGAGTTTTAGCTTTGAATTACCCTTCTCTCCATAAATCATCACCGGTATTTTATCCTTACCAGGAATACGAATTGCCTTCTTGGCACAAACAACTTCCGCTCCTATTTTGGACATCCAGTCCATGCCGACTATTACATCAAAACCTCCCAATTCTACGGGTATTAAGTCGATTTTAAACGTTTCTCCGGCTAAATTTATTTCACAATCACGACAAATTTTATCGGCTTCAATTAGTTTACCATTAGCTAACTCAATCAAGTACTTAGCATCTAAAGGTAATGATGAACAATTCAATTTAGTGTAAAAATTTATACACACGTAGCTTCTATCGGCGCCAGTATCAAATAAAATAGATGCTGATAAGTTATTAATGGTAAACGTACCCGTAACAAGCTCCGGGTCTTCTCGTGCCTCTCTAGCATTAATAACAAACGCTCTTCCACGTGCAGGTCCGCCATTCTGATTCGGGCACTGACTCTTATAGTGACCTTGTTTTCCACAACCAAAACAAGTAATGGTAGCCAAAGCAGTTCTATTTGCGTTGGTGGCAGGAGTCTTGTTGCCATTTGTAACGAGAGCCTTACAATCTTCCGCAAGATGACCTTGTCGATTACACTTGGTGCATAACACACTACAGTAACCAAAGTGATGTTTGTGGCAACGGTTGCATAAAGGACTTTGTCCTTTATAACCAAAACCTGAACCACTACTCGCACCTTTTGTGGTTTCTTGTTTCTTATAAGGTTGTTGTTGGTTACCTCGATCATAACTTCCATTCCACTTTTTCTTGTTTCCCAATACCTTCACCTCAGTATTGAATGCTTTCTTGTCCAAAATGACCTGATCCATTAACTCGTTCGCCATGGTTATAGCTTCATGAATTGTCTTAGGTTTCGACGCCGTAACGTTTGCCTTGACCTTTTTGGGCAAACCACCTTTGTACATTTCAATCTTCCGTGCTTCGGTTGGAACCAATTCAGGACATAGTAAAACCAGTTCCATGAATCGCTGATTGTAGTTGGTGATTTCAGTACCAACCACCTTCAAACTTCGTAACTCATCTTCTAACTTAATAACCTCATTCCTTGGACAATACTCGGTGATTATCATTGCTTTGAATTCTTCCCATGGAGTATCATAAGCTACATCTCCTCCTACCGCCTTCACATAATTCTTCCACCATGTGAGTGCACTATCTTGTAAAGTGCACGATGCAAACTTGGTCATGTCTTTTTCATCACAACCGCTGATTTTGAACACCGTCTCCATCTTTTCTATCCATCGGGTTAAACCGATAGGTCCTTCCGTTCCACTGAATGATGATGGCTTGCAAGCTTGGAACGTCTTGTAGGAGCATCCTACACGAGGATTTGGATTAACTGCAGCAGCTCTTGCAGCCTCAACCCATAACATTCTGTCGTTCACTCGCTGGTTGATGAGTTCCTCGAGTTCTTGTTCCGTCATTCGATTCAATCGCGCCATTTCCTAATGAAAGAAAAAAATTATTCACATGGATTATTATAGATGTAGTGTGTATTTATAGTACATTATAGCTTATTAATAATATGAACTAGGTATTATTATAAAAGCCTTTTCTTCTTATTAGCGTTTTATAATTATATCTTGGGTAGTACCTACCCGTTAATGTTCATACTTAATAGCTTAGTACAGAATCAATTACTACAATCTAAATAATACTTAACCATGGAAAATTATTGCATTTCATACTTCAATATTTTACATATGCTTATCTTACATCGAACATTAAGCAAACCACACTATTAATATTATACAAAACATTATTCGGTTCCATGGTTTGACACAGCAGCGCATCGTTTGATCTATTTTCTAGGACGTTTAGACACAAAGATTTGCTTAACGCTTATCCTAACTGTCTGCCTATATTTTGGCTGTGGGACTGAAGAACTGGATGCCGGGACAGAACGAATAGGAATAGCGGGGATAGGGGTGGTAGTGTTGAGTGGAATTGGTGCCACATCATTCCCATTAAACTCGGGATTTGGATTTTCTAATTCATTAGCCTTTCGTTTCTTTCCTAGTTCGAACTCGTCTTTTGTAATTTCCTGTATTTCTTCCTCGGGTTCACTTTCCTCCTCGGGTTCACTTTCCTCCTCGGGTTCACTTTCCTCCTCGGGTTCACTTTCCTCCTCGGGTTCACTTTCCGATATTTCTATAGTTGGTTCATCCGGAATTTGTGAGTCTTCCCCAAGGATATCATTTTCGTCATCGGACAGGTTAATGACTGGAACGCCATCTGAAGATTCTGATTCGGAGTCGTTGATTGTGATAACAATTTTTGAGCTCGACATCTATCACACAACAACTAACCCATTAGTACTTATATAATATTTACATATAAATTTTAACCAACAGTGATAAGCAATGGTTTTTTTTTTTTTTTTAAATCAGACCTGGTCAAAGTCCAGACTTTACTAATGTATCCTAACGACTTATCAGTTAGACACACTAATGCAAACCTGGTTCGCTAAGACCACCGCTCTGATACCACATGTCATAACCCGTCCTTAACCATAAGAACGTGTTAGATAACGTATGATTTCATTGCGAGGTATTGACCTCTATATGCGACATTTTTAAAAAAAGAAAACTGCATATATTATACATTACAAACCAAACCATTATTTTTGTTACAAGCTTTAGACAATAAAAAGATGATTATCGTTTAACGATAATCTTCGACTTACAAACTTTACAAATGATAATAACAACACGATTTCTAGCATATTTTACAACACACGTCCTCGGATATGCAGTTTTATTTTTGACACAAATATGAGTACGCATGATCCTGCTTAGATTCAACATAATGCAGTGGAAGCTTTAATTATCACCTGAGAATAAACATGTTTAAAAACGTCAACATAAAGTTGGTGAGATATAGGTTTAGTGCGCAGCAATATATATATATAGACCACAAGATTTCGTATATAAACATTTCAATAAAAATATTCTAAGTGGTTGAGCACTTGGTAACCATACTTAACATTTTCACGTCGCATATTCCCTTTAATATGAAATCTTACTACACCGTACCAAGTGTAGTCACAAAACGAAGTACTGTGCAACCGTTGAATACTGGTCGTCCAGTCCGATTGGGGTTGTCAGGCCCGATAGATCTATCAACAGGATTCGCGTTTACAATACCGCTGTAAATATTAGTTACCAAGCTACAGGGAAGTATGCCAGTGGTACAACTCAACGTAGAACATATTTTTCAGTTACTTGTGTCCATATCGTAAAACATAAAATACATGTATTCTCATCCCGAAATATTTAGAGTTTAAAAGTGGGACTATATACTCACTCTTGTCTTGATGATATATATATTTTGACTCGGTCTTCCGATTGATATCACGAACCTATCCATATATAATATATCAATATGTTTTCATTTTAAAACAAACGTTATATATATATATACTTGTTATACTTTTAATATTTTGAATATTTCCTTAGTCCGTAGTTAGCATTCCGATGTTAGTAATTCAATTTTTAATGGTTCATTTTTAGATGTTTAATATACCCGCAATAAACAAAACCCCCAACGAAATAAATAAAACCCCATCGTATATGTATTGGTCGAGATTAATCTTGACCCATGGTACCGGTGTTGTCAAATGACGTGTTGCGTACATAAAGTACCGGTGTTGTCAAATGACGTGTTGCGTACAATCATGGGATCTTATGATTAATCTTCTCGTGTTGTTTACGGGTGATCCTGAACCATATGAAATTGAATTATGAGTACATATATATAAAATATCATGTTATCTTAGAAATATGTGATTTATATCATTTTTTTCCAATTGATCCCGTAGTTGAAATGATCTAGGATAACCAATTTTGTTTTGGTCATAGTTTCTTCGTTACAAATCCGTTTTCGTTGATTCAACTTGCCATCTTCTTGGATCGAGTTCTTCTTTAAGACTATGAACTGTAAATACCTTGGTTTGTATTCAAAATCATACGGCATAAGTGAAACATTAGTGAAACATATGAAGTTAAACATTTTTGTTACAACAAAATCATTTAATGACCATTTTTCTAAAAATACTTATACTTTGAAAAACCAAGTTTTACCTTGTTAAATTAGCATATACATAAGTTATATTACAGGTCTTGAAGTATTTTAAAAGTTAAGTTAGAAGGATCTATTTAGTTTGCAAACAAGTTTGAAAACATTCAAACTATGTTCTTGTTGTTAAACTTTTGTACCACAAAATAAGATAGCTATATATATATGAATCGAATAAGGTTATGAACATAGTTACTACCTCAAGTTCCTTGGATAAGTTTGCTGTAAAAGAGGAGTAAGAAGCTAGAATCAAAAGGGTGATAGAAGTGGATGAAAGATTGGAAGTAAGTTGGTGTTCTTGGAAGGTTTTCTTGAAGTGTTGTTGTATGGTTTTCTTATGGTGTTTTAGTATGGTTTTTGAAGCTAGATCTTTATGGAACTTTGCTGGATTGTTATGGAGTTTAGAGAGTAAGAAAGAGTGTGTGTTTTTAGTTAAGAGATTGAAGTAAAAATGAATCAAAAATGATGATACATATATACTCCTAAAAATGTGATCTTTAAGGATAACATGACAAAATTCTAGTTTGTATTTTTGTAATTAGTCTTGCAATGATTCAAAAGTAATTACCTAGCTCTAAGGGCATGAATAATGGCTGGTTAGGTGGTGATTTTGATGTGTATTTACCAATAGTAAATACGTATAGAAGCTTGGTATGATACGAGTACAAATACTCTAGGTATACGTATGGAAATTTTGTGAAAAATGGAATGAGGATTCAAATATAGCTATCTTTTGTGAATACACTTACATGGTTTTATGTATTTAAGTCTTTAAAAGTGATTAAATACATTACTTATACGATATATGTATAACCATTATATGTTACAAGTATTTAAGTCAAATAACGTTACGTATAGTTATCGTTTTGAAAACTTAAGTTAGTAGTTTCAAAATACACATATAACTTGTTGTTATTAATACAAAATGAGATATTAAAACATTTATTAATCATGTTAAATATGTATATATACATTTATATACACAAACGTATAATTATCATATATTGTATAGTTCGTGATATCATCGGTCAAACTAGACGGTCAAACGTTGTGTAAAACTCTTTTCGGAAATATAAGTCTCGACAATTTGGATTGCTTATCATGTTGGCAAGGTTTAATTTATGTAAATATTAATCTTATAAGTATAGTATGATCGAAAAAGTGCGGGTCGTTACAGAAGTGGGGGATAGACAGATTACGGGTCCGGAGATTATACAAGAAACTACCAAGAAGATCATCCAAATTCAACAACGGTTGAAAACCGCCCAGAGTCGACAAAAGAGCTACGCTGACATTAAAAGAAAAGATATAGAATTTGAAATTAGAGAGATGGTCATGCTTAAAGTTGCACCTTGGAAAGGCGTTGTTCGATTTGGTAAACGAGGGAAATTAAATCCAAGGTATATTGGACCATTCAAGATTATTGATCGTGTCGGACCAGTAGCTTACCGACTTGAGTTACCTCAACAACTCGCTGCTGTACATAACACTTTCCACGTCTCGAATTTGAAGAAATGTTTTGCTAAAGAAGATCTCACTATTCCGTTAGATGAAATCCAAATCAACGAAAAACTTCAATTCATCGAAGAACCCGTCGAAATAATGGATCGTGAGGTTAAAAGACTTATGCAAAACAAGATACCAATTGTTAAGGTTCGATGGAATGCTCGTAGAGGACCCGAGTTCACCTGGGAGTATGAAGATCAGATGAAGAAGAAATACCAGCATCTATTTCCAGAAGATTCGTCAACACCTTCAACAGCTTAAAATTTCGGGACGAAATTTATTTAACGGGTAGGTACTGTAGTGACCCGAACTTTTCCATGTTTATATATATTAATTGAGATTGATATTTACATGATTAAATGTTTCCAACATGTTAAGCAATCAAACTTGTTAAGACTTGATTAATTGAAATATGTTTCATATAGACAATTGACCACCCAAGTTGACCGGCGATTCACGAACGTTAAAACTTGTAAAAACGACATGACGATATATATATGGATATACATATGGTTAACATGATATTATGATAAGTAAGTATCTCCATAAGTATATTAACAATGAGTTATATACATATAAACAAGACTACTAACTTAAGGATTTCGAAACGAGACATATATGTAACGATTATCGTTGTAACGACATTTAAATGTATATATATCATATTAAGATATATTAATATATCATAATATCATGATAATATAATAATTTAACATCTCATTAGATATAATAAACAATGGGTTAACAACATTAATTGAGATCGTTAACTTAAAGGTTTCAAAACAACACTTACATGTAACGACTAACGATGACTTAACGACTCAGTTAAAATGTATATACATGTAGTGTATTTAGATGTATTAAAATACTTTTGGAAGACTTCAAGACATATATCAAAACACTCATACTTAACGAAAATGGTTACAGTTACTTTTCCATTCTTTTCTTTCATTAAGAATTCTAGTCGTATTCTTACCCGTATTATACACAGCTTCAAAACGTACTTACTATGAGTATATACCAATAGGAACTAGCATGAGATTCCACTCTTGATTATGTCATGTATGACTAATCAATTTTAACTTCTACCATAAGCTAGTCAACTAACTAGAACTCCTTTTAACCCCACTCACCACTCACCAATTACCACTCATCATTCACTCTATTTCACTTCCAATTCTCTTTCTAATTCTCTCTCAACACACACACACACTATTCTGAACGTATTTTTCCAGTAGTTAATCATCATCTTCATCAAAAATCACTTCAAGAATCAAGCTATAATCATCATAGGAAGAACACTTCAAAAATCCCTTCAAGTTTACTAATTTACTTCCAAGCTTTCTAATCCATTCCAAGTAATCATCTAAGATCAAGAAACCTTTGTTATATACAGTAGGTTATCTTTCTTACTCAAGGTAATATTCATATTCAAACTTTAATTCAATTTCTATAACTATAAACTATCTTAATTCGAGTAAAAATCTTACTTGAACTTGTTTTTATGTCATGATCCTACTTCAAGAACTTTAAAGCCATCCAAGATCCTTTGAAGCTAGATCATTTCTTGTCACTTTCAGTAGGTTTACCTACTAAACTTGAGGTAGTAATGATGTTCATAACATCATTCGATTCATATATATAAAACTATCTTATTCGAAGGTTTAAACTCGTAATCACTAGAACATAGTTTAGTTAATTCTAAACTTGTTCGCAAACAAAAGTTAATCCTTCTAACTTGACTTTTAAAATTAACTACACACATGTTCTATATCTATATGATATGCTAACTTAATGATTTAAAATCTGGAAACACGAAAAACACCGTAAAACCGGATTTACGCCGTCGTAGTAACACCGCGGGCTGTTTTGGGTTAGTTAATTAAAAACTATGATAAACTTTGATTTAAAAGTTGTTATTCTGAGAAAATGATTTTTATTATGAACATGAAACCATATCCAAAAATTATGGTTAAACTAAAAGTGGAAGTATGTTTTCTAAAATGGTCATCTAGACGTCGTTCTTTCGACTGAAATGACTACCTTTACAAAAACGACTTGTAACTTATTTTTCCGACTATAAACCTATACTTTTTCTGTTTAGATTCATAAAATAGAGTTCAATATGAAACCATAGCAATTTGATTCACTCAAAACGGATTTAAAATGAAGAAGTTATGGGTAAAACAAGATTGGATAATTTTTCTCATTTTAGCTACGTGAAAATTGGTAACAAATCTATTCCAACCATAACTTAATCAACTTGTATTGTATATTATGTAATCTTGAGATACCATAGACACGTATACAATGTTTCGACCTATCATGTCGACACATCTATATATATTTCGGAACAACCATAGACACTCTATATGTGAATGTTGGAGATTCCAAAATATATATAGTTTGAGTTGTGATCAATACTGAGATACGTATACACTGGGTCGTGGATTGATTCAAGATAATATTTATCGATTTATTTCTGTACATCTAACTGTGGACAACTAGTTGTAGGTTACTAACGAGGACAGCTGACTTAATAAACTTAAAACATCAAAATATATTAAAAGTGTTGTAAATATATTTTGAACATACTTTAATATATATGTATATATTTTTATAGGTTCGTGAATCAACAGTGGCCAAGTCTTACTTCTCGACGAAGTAAAAATCTGTGAAAGTGAGTTATAGTCTCACTTTTAAAATCTAGTATTTTTGGGATGAGAATACATGCAGGTTTTATAAATGATTTACAAAATAGACACAAGTACGTGAAACTACATTCTATGGTTGAATTATCAAAATCGAATATGCCCCTTTTTATTAAGTCTGATAATCTAAGAATTAGGGAACAGACACCCTAATTGACGCGAATCCTAAAGATAGATATATTGGGCCTAACAAACCCCATCCAAAGTACCGGATGCTTTAGTACTTCGAAATTTATATCATATCCGAAGGGTGTCCCGGAATGATGGGGATATTCTTATATATGCATCTTGTTAATGTCGGTTACCAGGTGTTCACCATATGAATGATTTTTATCTCTATGTATGGGATGTGTATTGAAATATGAAATCTTGTGGTCTATTATTATGATTTGATATATATAGGTTAAACCTATAACTCACCAACATTTTTGTTGACGTTTTAAGCATGTTTATTCTCAGGTGATTATTAAGAGCTTCCGCTGTCGCATACTTAAATAAGGACGAGATTTGGAGTCCATGCTTGTATGATATTGTGTAAAAACTGCATTCAAGAAACTTATTTTGTTGTAACATATTTGTATTGTAAACCATTATGTAATGGTCGTGTGTAAACAGGATATTTTAGATTATCATTATTTGATAATAAACGTAAAGTTTTTTAAACCTTTATTGATGAAATAAAGGTTATGGGTTGTTTTAAAATGAATGCAGTCTTTGAAAAATGTCTCATATAGAGGTCAAAATCTCGCAACGAAATCAATTAATATGGAACGTTTTTAATCAATAAGAACGGGACATTTCAGGTAGTGCGGATTCATGATGACTCGGGTTGTTCGGTCATCTTGTGATGAGGTAGTGAATCTCGGGTTGTGCGAATTCACTAAGGCTCGGGTAGTTCGGACAACCTCGGTTGTTGAATTGGTGAAGAAGTGAATATCGGGTTGTGCGAATTCACTAAGGCTCGGGTTGTTCGGCCAATCTTCATTGTGGCGTTTGGTATTCGGTAATGGGTTAAGGGGTTAACCTTATTAGTATATATATTGTTATATATATATTGTTTTATTGTTGTGATGTAGCTAACCCTCCGGGTGTAGCTTCTTGGCGTTGTTCACATCGTCGTTGGTGAACTTATATTTGTTGATGTATCTATAGCTTGTTGCTTAGCGACTACGGTATGCTTAGCTTAGCTTGCCTTATACTTGGATGTTTCGGTATGCGGTATTTGATATTGGTGTGGCGTGTCTATTTTATACATATATATGTATGTAGTATATTATCATTCACTAAGCGTTAGCTTACCCTCTCGTTGTTTACATTTTTATAGATTGCATAGATGCGGTGGCTCGGGTAAGCGCGGGGACTAGTGGATTTGCGTAGTTTTCTTTAGAAGACTTGCTTTTGGATTTGATTAGGATTGGGTAGCGTGTCCCCAATCCCATGCTCGGTCTATGTTTTTGTATAAACTAACGGGTCGAAATAGTCACTTGTGGTATTTTGGGTCGATGTGGGCCCGGTGTCGTAAAACTCGGTTTTTATTATGAAAAACTCTTAGTTTAAACTATTGTAATATATTGTGAAAGTGTTTTGGTTCAAAAGTGTCGGGAAGCGGGTTTTTCGCCCGCGTGTGTTTGTAAACTGATCAGAATGTTTTAGTACATCTGGACGCCGTCCCAGATGGTTGGATGCCGTCCCAGTCTTAAGTGCTGGACACCGTCCAAGCTTTTGGACGCCGTCCAGATGGGCAGTTCCAGATTTTTTTTTTATGGCACATTTTCGGATGATTAACGGGTTGGGTCGTTACAGTTTTACTTCATGTTCTATGTTAGAGTGCCTCTACTCCCATAATGACTCAAGGGGCATTAAAGACAGTGCACTATTATTCAATTGATGTAGCACTACTTTACCTGTAAATGGTACTGCACATATCAGATGCAAAGTATGGTGGAGACCAACCCTAGTATTATCTCAGCCAATTTTAATTTGCAGATGCTTTGAATCTGATTTTGGATATTTCTTAATAATGTAAAGTCTAAAAAATTCAAAGCATTGGTTGAGAGTCATTAATAATATGGATGCTGTCATTGTAAGTCCTCTTCCCATTTAGTAATTCAAACTAATAAGTCATTTAGTTAAGTGGTTTAGACTTTGGGTTGATCAGGTTACATAACTCATGGAAGAGGAAGTATGTTTGCTTATTAATATATATTTTCCTATTGTTGTAGGTTGATTTTTAAGAAGATTATCATAGACATTTGTAACACTTAATCCATCATCCATATAAATTCTATGATTGGTTAACTAATTTGCTTTAAGACATTGTACATCATGACTAGCATCTACTACAAGTTAAATTATCAAATATTTTAAACCTTCTATAGCATTATCAGCTTCTCTATCAAGGAATGACAACTATTACAAGTATGTAGTGTTTTTGCAGGTATACCTGGGTTTTTTGGATTTGATATTTTAGCACGCCTACTACTTGCGAATCCCTTCATCTAAAAACCCTAATAGTAATAATTTGATTGTTGCGGAGTCCAGAAGTCCCAATCTTCCTCTGACGTTTCTTTTTTTCATCCAAAATCATCTCGGATTACTTTTCACCCTTTGAATCCTTTAATCGTGATCTACAATTATCCGTCTCCACGACTATCAGCACTTCTTTTGCCTGATCAAAAACTGGAACCAAATTCTCATATTTTCGAAACCATATGGGAACTCGACTAAGAAGATGACGATTTCACATATTTATGGTATGCAATTTTGTCAACTTATTCAAATTAAGGATTTTTCCTTGTCATTAATTATATACACATTAGGGTTTTATAATTTTTATTCTTTCTAATGATTATGTATCATAATTTGGGTTGATTTTTTTATTGGAATATTGTAGCATACATATCTATTGTCAATTCAGAAGCAAAATTGGTAAAGAGTGATACAGTGCCTCGAATCTTCCATTGAAATGTCTCAGGTAAAATCTATACACTCTGTATTTCATAATTGTTTTTTGTTTCTAACGCTAAAATTGAACGATTTAACTCCATTATTCAAACTTGTAACCATTAAATGTATTTGGTATTAATCGTTATCATGTGGAATGGTTTGATACTTATTTGGTTTGTACATGTTTCATGGTCATGTAGATTAATTTCACACTTATCTTGCCTTTTGATTTAACTGTGTATGTACATGCTTCATGCTCATGTCGATTATATTGGTACTTATTTGGTTCAAAGGTTCATGTTTTATTAGTGTGTTTTTAGCAAACAACCTCTTGGTGCTATTTATACTTGGGCGGGAAAATGGTTAAGCTTGGCATGTGTCTCGCACGTGCCGTCGCAAATGATCCATAACAGTTCGATAACGGTGGCACTGGTTGGGACTCTAATGAAAGTATAGATTTTAGCTCCGGTCCTACTGGTTCGAATTTTTTTATCTTTCATCTGTAACTATTGTTTCGTATGTGTATATTTGTATGTATATAGGGTTTAGTGCTAATGACTGATGGTTATGTGTGTTATAATTTCGCTTATATCTTGAGTTTATGCACGCATTTTATCCTTAGTTTGTACATCTGTTTGCACATAGCTATTCTAGCAAAGTATGAGATATTACAAGATCCTCTCTAACATGGAAAAGGATTTCACAGCTTGAAAATTGTGAAGCTAGATTTGTCAACTTGTCACTATTTTTGCTGTTTATAAAAATAGACACATCTGATATAGTTCCTCAACTACAGGTAATAGTATTCAATGTGTAGTTCTTATGTAACTACACAGAGGTTACAAAGAAGTTATTATTTAACTACACTTTATTATATATCAAGTATAGTTCTTATTTAACTTTGATAATAACTTTCTTTTCAAGCAGGGTGGTTACGAAGAAGTTCTAGATTCTTTAGTTACTGATGTAGATTTCTAAATATCCTTTTACTATTGCATTGTGATTGTAAATTTTGAACTGAATTTTCAGGGGCACTTCTAATGCAGAAGCTTGATCGTACGAGAACCATACCGAATACAAATATACGGGCTGAAATAAATGGAGGAAGTTTTACACTCTCTACACCAGTGTAATGTTCTCTTTAACTATTTAAGTTTGCAATATGTGCTAAAATTTGTAGTTTAATGACTAATGGTTGGGTATAATGGTCAATATGGGTCATTTGTATTCATCTTTGGGTTGAAATAATTCTCTTTCGCAGCCATTTGGAGGGTTGGATTTTGGAATGCCACTGGAAGTGGATGGAAAAGGAGTTATCAGTATCTAATGGTAAAAATTTTGTACGACTTTCTTTTTATCTAATTAGATAACCTTATAAATTACTATCTCATATATGTGATGCTGATAAAGGTGTCTTATAACCTGACTTTGCTAAACAACTCATGATAATCAGGGGTTTGTAACCACAAATGGAATCAGTTATAGTGTGTGCAATTACATAAATGGACCGTCAAAAGCTCTCTATATAAAGGTTCTTATCGTTCATCTTTTTTACATGCTATTTTCACGTTGAAAGTATCTAACCAGTATTGATCAGATATCAAGTGTGTTTAAACAGGTTGGGTACACTTAACCACCATCACTTTTTGTACATTGATTTGAAATTTAGTGGTGTTTGATGCAGTTCTATAACTGACTATTTCAGAGGGACGTAGTGACCATTTCATGGAAGACATGTCTTTTCATTAAAGAGCGACATCCATTAAATTAAGATCCACCAAGCAAGAACAATTGGGTCATATGTGACCCACAAGTGGCTAACTAGAACGCTTATGTTAGAGATGCACCCGAATATGATTTTGTGAAGCAACCATGAAGAACAAAATTTTTGATGTCATGAGTTGAAGTTAGTGCAATGTAGTGATTAAAGATAATATGATGATGAGTATTTTTAATGAATTTTCATCTACGATTCAAGTACACTTACGCGGTGAGTTTTAGTGCTTTGTAAAAACTGACTTTATTATAATCATGGAATATGCTGTGAGGAACCAAATGTAATGTTTAAGATGAAAGTATAGCTTTTAGTGTTATTATGGTTTACATTTTTTTTTATTTGGTTTTTGCAACTTTAATAGATCATCATTATTATATAGATTTTCTGCTTTCTAATCAATCGATCAAATGCTATATAAAATCCTATTATTTCAACAAATACAATTTCGATGGAACCTATAAAAAAGTCCCGCGAAGTCGCGGGCCTTAAGCTAGTATTAAAATTAATGGAAAGTAATAAATGTTTTATTTTCAATTTTTATTCCACTGACTTACTGCAATTAATGTGGCAATGTTCTACTTATGATGCAAATCTGTCATTGTATATAAATGCACTTGAATTTAAGGCCATAAAGCCAACAGTTAATGATGTCAACATCTTACTAACTCAGTTTGTTAATGTCTTATTTATCGAGCAGGATACTTGTAAATCTCCACTCACCATTGACGACTGCTGTTGCGATTATAAAAGCATTGATTATGTGAATGTAATATATTTACATCCCGTGTTACAAGAGCTTGTTAAGAGGCCTTTCTTCAGATATTTCAGGGTCTTGCTTGCTATATATACCTCCGATAAATAACTATTTACTGATTATTTTTCAATTTTTAAATTTCATTAACCCTTTGCAAGTAGTTAGACTTCTATTAATATAAGTTGAACATGTTCCCTCACTTAATAGTTAATACTTACCTTAAAAAATATGGTGATGTTAAGTTGATAGATTCTGGAATTAAGAAATGGTTAAATGGATATCAGTTCCTAATAGGACTGTTTGGTTGATGGGTCTGACAGGTGAAGTTAGCGTATGATTGCCCGTTCTGGCCTGATGACTATTTATGTCAAGAAGGAAAGTCAGAGGCTACTGTTGACCTTACTCTAGATGCTAATTCATTTAAAGAATGGGTTGAAATTGACAATCCATGGACTCATGATGATGAATCTGATAATGGTAATATCCTATGCTAATCTTGACATATTCTGCATACATTTTTACCAACTTGGATTAATATTGGTCATGAATTTTATTGTTATTGAATTGCTAACTGATTTTCTGAAATTCTTTAGGTGAAATGATGTATGTGAATTTGCTACTGAACCCTGAAGGTTATACGGGTTACTCTGGGCCATCAACAAGAAGAATATGGGATGCTATATATTCAGAAAATTGCCCAAGATGTAAATACTTGTGTGTCTTTGTACTTTTTGGCTGTCTATAATGAACTTTTAATGTCCATTTTTTTTTGTTGCAGATGCTTATGGAGAGACATGTAAAGAAAACAAAGTACTATATAAGCTGGTATCTGGTCTGCATTCCTCAATTTCGGTCCACGCTGCTAATTCTATCAGGTTCATGTTGTGTGCATGTCCTATTTGTCTTGAAGAATTTACTGGTAAACTAATCTATTATTAGTACAATTGCAGTGGGGTCCAAATTTTATGTTGATGCATGACCGTGTCTTGAAACATCCCGATCGTGTGGAAAATTTGTACTTCACTTTCCTATTTGTTCTTAGATCCGTGATAAAAGTGAGTGTTCCAGACATCCTTTTTTCATGATTGTTGAACACATTTTCTCACATGAGAACTTTTTTTAATATGTGTGTTGAACACATTTTATAGGCGGCTGCTTACTTAGATCAGGTTGATTATGAATCGGGTAACGAAGCGGATGATCTAGCCCAATGGATGATTAAACATTTGGTTTGGATATCCAAACTGCATGTTGTATGTGCTCTTCCGTTTGATGAGGCAGAAATTTGGAAAGGCCATGGTGGATCAATTCTCAGGAAACAAATCCAAGATCAGTTTCGAAACATCAGGTTAAGTTTCATCGAATCATCCCAAATTATGCACATGTATATCTTGTTATTACTGTTCTCTAGATATACAAAGAAATTCTTATATAGTCAGGTCCTACTAAAGTGTCTAAAGTATAAATTAGGTTGGAAAATAGGTCAAAGCAGGTTCAGGTTGAAACATACATAAAGTTTTCTATACAGCTTGTTGTACACTAGTGTATTATGAAGCGATTAGATTGCAAAAACTATTACGGTCATTGTCTACATTCAGTCTGTCAGACCCGTTTGAGTGATTGGCTCATTTGACCCATTCGATTTTAGTTAAGTTTATATCTGACATTCTGACCCATGAGACTGTTTGAAATAAACGGTTAAAAATGACATTTTCTGATTGTAAATGTATCAGTGCACTGATGGACTGTGTTGGGTGTGAGAAATGTCGTCTATGGGGAAAACTTCAGGTTCTTGGACTTGGAACTGCATTAAAAATTCTCTTCTCTGTTGACAATCAAGGAAATCAAGATCCACAAGTAATGCTTCCCTGTTCTCAAGTTTACTTAAATGTAGTTCATTTTCACAAGTTTGCTAATATGTGTGTCATTGTGTTGTATTGATTGTATTATTACAGCTGATATTACAAAGAAATGAAGTGATCGCCCTAATTAATCTACTGCATCAGCTGTCAGAATCCATTGTGTATGTCTATGAAATGAGAGACAAGGTTGGTATACTAAAAAATATGGAGGTTGATATCAGTTCAAATCACCGAAGATGGGGATCACTAATAGCTCATTGGTACACTTTGTTGCTCATTGTTCACATTTTTTTTTTGCTTCAAACTATGGCACACAATCTGTAGAAAAAACTTTATTTTCTTCACTGGCCTTTTTCAGGTGGAAGAACCTAGCAAAGTAGCAAGAAGTAGCATATCAGGTGAAGAAAGACGTATAGACGATTAGTAATTGTAGATGTGTTGGATCATGTGAAAGGTGTCACTTTCTAGACTAAAAGGTACAGAGTATATTTTAGTTGCAGCCCAGAGAATGTATGTACACATAACAATAGGCATAAACTACCGATCCAGTTTGGCCATGTTGCCATCAAACGAGTCTCCTCTAACACCCTTATTCGAACCGAACTGGCGATCCTTAAACATGTACGTAAGGACATTTGATGAAGTGCTTCCAACCAAAATAGTCGAAGAGGGAGGCAACACACCCTCACAAATAAGACCATCAAAAAAAGGGTACCACGTTTATCCACATCAAACTCCTTCGTACACCATCATCTCTAGCTGAAACCTTCATAATGACTTATCTTTTGAGAATGCACAATTAAATGAAATATGAATAAAGAGTAATATGTACAACTAGTTTGAAAAGGAAACTAATAGATTTTTATATGTTTCTCCGTGAAAAAAACATAGTTGGGGTGTGTTTGGCTAACCTTTTTAGGAGCTAATTGTAGCTTAAAAACAGAGTTTGTGGTTTTTAAGAATTTATGATTTTTAAGAATTGTTTCGTAACATAAACATTAGAGCTTATGAAAAGCTATAAACTAAAAAGTAAGCTTCTCCAAACAAACTTACAAAATAAGCTACTAGCTTATAATATGTTAAATTACACAACTACCCTTTGAATAATGAGTAATATTCATTTAAATCTTTAATTTTCCTTTATATACGTACAATCACATGTGATTGGATCTTACAATTGCCTCGCGTTTTTAATTCTATCTATTGATTATATTGATCCAAAGGCTGAGATTTATCTCTTGATTTTCAAGCAAAATTAAGAATGCAAATGAATATTTCTCTATTAAATATATACATATTTATTTTTTGAATAGTAGTACGAGATCATCTAGGGGGACTTAACCACCCATGCGTTCATCTCCCCAGTTGCATAAACCACCCTCCACTGTTGCCCAGTAGGAATCTCAGCCCAATTTGAGGGCATGGGCTGTAAAACCCCTCCCCAATTTTCCCGTAACGCAATGTGTGAAAGGCACCCTTATGTGAAATTCAAGAGTATACAGGTAACTTTGTGTACAATGCTACACTCCACGAAAATCGACCTCCTGACTCTCGTTAAGAGAGACATCCACTACCACATGAGCTACAACATTTATAAAAAGTAATAATTTTCAGCTACTAAACGAGTTCAAATATAACATGCATACTTTTTTCTTTTGGCTAAAAACTAAAGAATATAGATTGCAAAACATATAACATAAATACATATTTCTTACCGTCCCAGATTAATTGTCTATATTTCTTTTTGGATTGTTTCAAATTAATTGTCCATTTTCAAAAATGAAAAGTAAATTTAACGAAGTTTACAATATTGTCTCAAATGAATTAATTACAGAGTATATTACAAAAGTTAGAGGCTTTCTAATAAATTGATTGAAGTTAAAACTGTAAAGTTAGAACAAAATAAAAAAAGAAAGTAAAATGTGATAATTACAATTTTTATACTGTGTATTTTATCCGGGAATAATTGGAATACTTTATTGTAATGTATTACGGAGCTAAAATGTATAGTGTACAATAATATTTCAACACCAAAAAAGACGTTCAGTTCTATAAAGAAGAACCTACGATTTCCAATACGGAACCCAATATTCTCTCCAAAAGCGTTTCACTAACTGAACCCTAGTTTTAATTTTACGCCGCCATCTACTTTCCTCCATCTTCTCGGCAATTGCGTCCATCCTTTGCAGGTTTGTTGCCGCAGGTCTTCTCACCGGCCACCGGCATCTCAGTGGTCTGGTGTTTTTTTTTTTTTTTTTTTTTTTCCGTTTTATTTTTTCGGTCATCTTAGGTTCGTGGGTTTCCGGCGTCGTTTGAGGGTTTTCTGGCGACGTCACTTTCCACCACCGTTTTCGTGGTAGGAGTGGCGTTTGGTTGCTTCGAATCCTTTAATGTTTTTCGTTTTTTGCGAAAACAAAAATAATTTTTTTTTGAACTTCTAATTAGTTTGCACATCTAAAGTTACAAACACAAGCAAAGCTATAACCTTCTCGTCACTCATGCGTTCTCTCTGATTTTTTTTTTTTTTTTTTTTTTTTTTTTTTTTTTTTTTTTTTTTTGAAAAAATTTAAATAATACGGCGTAATTGATTTGTATCTAAACGAAACCCTCTTATTATAATAGGATCGAAAAATGGCTGATAAAAGTAATAGAAGCAACAACAATTTTTCACAGTATCTTTAGTGATGAAGAACGAAGGAATGGTGACACATGCATTTTGTTTTACATTGCTCTCTCCGGTCAGACCTTGTAACACCCCGCCAAAGTCGCCATTGACGCGGATGTTAACTCTGGTCCCAGTGCTCGGCTTGACTTCTAAATAACAGCAGAGTTCTACAGCGGAAGCAATATATCTAAGTACCTGAGACAAAACATGCTTAAAGTGTCAACCAAAATTGTTGAGTGAACAACATAGGTTTGATAATCATAACAAGTTTTAGACCACAAGATTTAAATAAGCGGTTTAATCAGTTCGGTAGTATATGATATCTGTAACATCCCGCCTTTTTCCGTTTACTTTTCCGTTATACTAATTTAAACCCCGTTATATGTTTATAACATCTCTCGTTAATACGCGTTTTAAAATACCTCGTTTGGGTAATTCACGCACCCGCAACCGAACTAGAGGGACCATTGTTGCCAAGAGAGCAAAGAGGTGACTAGGTCAACTAGTCAACCCTTCACTCTCATCCATTCATTTATTTCTTTTTCTTTTCCCTTTTTCTCTAACACTTTCACCAAATCTCTCAAACACCACTTCAAGGATTCATCATCCAAATCAAATCGAGCAAGCATCCATCTAAACAAATTGCATATTCGGAATCCTCTCATCTTCCTCTTCGATTCCATACCGATTTCATCAAGTTTGGGTAACTTTCTAAAATCACTAGATTTTGTGTTCTTGATGTTTTTAACTTATAAAAGTGTTAATTAGTGTCTATGGCTCAAGTCTAACATGAATATATGATTTATATGCTCGATCTCGTTGTTTTAGTGTAACTAGCATGAACTTGAATTTTGGTGTGTTGTTCTTGAATTTAGGATGATCATATGTTGTTAGATGTTAAATGTTGATGTTTTAATTGTGTTACTAGCATCACTAGCTTCAATTTGATGTGTAGGTTGCCTTAGAAAACTTCATGAACTTGATTATTGATTTTGGTGAATTTGGGTTAGGGTTTGATGAACTTGAAATGGACTTTTGATGCATTGAATGCCATGGATTATTATTGGTAAGTGTTTAGTTGGATTGTATGCTTGATTACCTTCGAAACGGCATATCATTCATGTAAATTGGTTGCCCGAATCATTGAATTGCATTTATGAACTTGTATGCGGTTAATGTTAAGCATTAGATGCGGTTTTGGTTGTTGTAATAGGTAGATTGATTGATGAAATGTGTTTAGTTGTTTTCCTCGTCAAATTACCTTCCCAACGGTATAAGATACTTGTCTTGATTGTTTGCGGATCATAAATGGTGATTGATTGAAGTTAGGTTCGTGCATAAAACTTAAAAACTGCCAGAATTCTCTGCACAGGTAATGGCGCGGCGTGCCATATACCCGCGCGGCGCGCCAAAGTGGTCTGTCCAATTTTGTCGATTTTTGAATAATGTTTGCTATGCTACGCACCCCCGATCAACATGAAACTTGGCCAACATGCTCATATATGATGTCTAAGCTCATGAAAATAGTTCGGGACCCGACCCGACCCCGTTGACTTTTTCATTGACTTTGACCGACCAAAGTTTGACTTTTTGTCAAACTTAACCAAATGATTATGCAACCTTCCTAACTTGTTTATATACTTGTATATTGCATGAAACTTGACAATTTGATTTCACATGCTACATAATCGAGTCGTAACGAGCCATAGGACTAATTGAACATCTTTGACCTATCGTGTTTACCGTTATTGATACGACCTATTTGTTTAGGTCAAGACTAGCACTATCCTTCGCACACGTTATTTTGTGAAGTACTTTTCGTACGTGCACTCAAGGTGAGATCATAGTCCCACTTTTACTCTTTTTGAACTTACAATTGGGATGAGAAAACATAAACATTTCTTTTACTAAGTGAACACAAGTACAGGAAAACAAACATTCTACATACGAGTTTAGAACAAAATCCTCAATTCGATTATCATTAGTTACACTTGCCGGGTGTAAGCGAGAACTTATGTTGTATGGATCCATATGGGTTTGACAAACCCTCATTCAAACGGTTCGCTACCGTTTACGAATGAAATATATTTTCGTGAAACAGTGTATGTTCTAACACTATTGTGATGGGGTTCTATGGAAGGAAAGTTAAGCATTGATAATTGGGTGCTCGTGAAACAAACTTTTGGAATGTATTACTATTATATCAATGTTACAAATCTTGTGGTTCATTAGTACTTACTTACTTAAACCTATGATTTCACCAACGTTTTCGTTGACAGATTTCTATGTTTTTCTCAGGTCCTTGAACATTTGTGTGATACATGCTTCCGCTCATTACTTTTGATACTTGCTTGGATGTCGAGTATACATGCATAGTTGGAGCGTCTTTTGACTACTTTTAAATTGTGTCGCATAAGCTTCATTTGTACTTAAAACTTTGTATCTTAACTTGTGGTGGAATTATTCTTGTAAACTTTGAACAATCTTTACATTTGAAATGAATGCGACATATCTTTTGGTCAAACGTTGTTTTAAAGACTTATGACCACGTAACGGGACCTAAGTAGACGGCGCCGTCAATGACGATTTTGTCGGGTCGCTACAATATCGATACTAACCATTAGTTACCCTAAACACATCACGTTCGTGTCGTTCATCGTTATTATGTATCCATTGACCAGTGGTCATCCGGATAGAGACGTCACCCTCAATAGCGCTATCACAATAACTAAGTTTACCAAATTCCAGTAATTAACGATATCATGGTAGGGATTAAGCATGAATCAAAGCATGTTAGCACCAGTTTGAACTAATCAGAATAAAGTTTGAGTACTCGTGTCTAAGCGTAAAACAGTTTAAAAGCAAGCATGTGTCTCACCCCAAAGTTATAAAACAGTTAAGAAATAGTAAAAAGAGGGGCTATGAAGTTCACCTTAATAGCAGATAGATATTCCACGCAAGTTATATGATCGGAGTGTTGAATACGGAGATCTCAACCTAGAGATATTATGTTTGATTAGTTAATGTCTAATAGATATAAAGTTTGTTTATTAATATAGTAAACTATATTAACAGTGACCGTTCTCGAGAAAAGTTATATTTATATAAGTGATAATATACTTAGTGTACTTAAGTGTTACTATATAGATAAGTGTATAGGTTATACTAATAATAGTATTATTATTTACTTTAATCAACTATTATGTAGACATGTATAAATATACCTATATGATACATACATATATATTCTTTATTTATTATTATACATGCATGTGTTCATAACTGTATGATATATATATTTATTAGGTGTAGGTGTTACATATACATAAGTGTAAGATGATACATATTTATATATACTTATCACTTTTTATTATTAAGTTTACTAACTTATATATCTTACACGATACACATTCATACATACACACACACGTACATATACATACATATATACACATACATATACACGCATGTATATATATCTACCTATATATATGCACATACATACGTATGCATGCATGCATGCACGTACTCCATGTTCATAATTACGTTACTAATCCATAATCATAACCTTTTATCACAAACTTAACCTAGCAACATTTATCATCAATATTCATCAACCCTAATCTTTATTAATCATAATTATAATCAAATCTTCTAACTCTTGACCATACTCTTCATCTATAGCTTATTAACTTTACACATTAAATCATAAACTTCTTATTCATATTCATAACCTAAATCTTTTAATCACAATCTTTATTCTGATATACAATGATCATGATCATAATCTTTTAACTTATTATTATTATCTAGGTTCACTTATAACCTATAATTTTCATAACCACTATCTATATAACTAACTTCAATAATATAATCATACTTAATTCATACTTGATCATATTAACTAGTTTTATATTTTATTCATAATACTTTTAATCCATCAAGCTCAATCTTATTAATCATATTCATGTATATAACTCTTTTTAATCACAATATTTAAATCATATTCAAATTCATAATCCTTTATCATAATATTTAATCATAATCTAACAACTTATACTTGTTAATCATCATTAACTCTTTGGTATCCATAATAGTTTTATCCATTTATTTATCTTATTCATAATCTTATTAACCATATACTTTTCTCTTTAAAATCATAATAACTAAAGCAATTTAAGAGTATAATTAACACTAGAGTTTAGGGATACCTTTAGATGATGAGGATCAAGAAAAAGGGTGTTGATTGGAACCAAAACAGGAGCGGATTTACAGTAGAAAGGCACGACCCATACAAGGGTTTCTTGGGCTGATGTGGTCACGCAAAAACAGCAGGAAAGAAGCAGTAACGCAGCAGCTTTGGGGGCTGTTTTGGGGTGGTTGTGGGTGGCGTTTGATGGCGTTTCACAGCTGCAAAAATAGCAGGAAGAGTGGCGAACAATAGCTGCAAATAAGGCAGCAGATAGACGAATAAAGGGGCTGTTTTTGGGCGACAGTTTACAACAGCAAACCGGGTGGTTTAGGTGGTGTTTGGTGATTGAGAAACACGGCAGAAACAGGTGGGTTTAGGCTGCAAAAATCACGCAGCAAGTGGCGGTCTGCAGCTGCACTAAAGCAGCCTGATTCGGCTCAAAAAGGGCAGAAAAAATACTGCTGTAATGGAGGTTTTTGGGGCTGACTTTCAGCTGCAAAACATCAGCAGAAAGATGGTGGTGATGGCAACGGTTGTAGCTGCCAAAAAGGACAGCAAAGTGGCGGTGGTGGGAGGCTGCAAACAGCATCAGTGGGTGGCAAGTGGTGGCTGTTTTTAATGGTGTTGGTGGTCGAATAAAGTGGCGGTGATGGGTGATAAAAACTGCCGAACCAAAATCAAGGAGAGGGAGGTTTGTGAGTTTTATTTTTAATGCATTATTATGGAGCCTAAGGGTTCTTTTTATAGATAAGTTCAGGTTTCCAAATCCCACTAGGATTGCTTGGAGATAACTTAAGGATCAAGGTTCAAGAGTTAGTATTTGGCTAGGACTAGTCTTTGTGATCAAGCTCTTCATTTTTTTTAACCGACCCCTAATTATTTATATATAACATTTATATATTTTTTACCGGATTATTTATTTATCTATGTATTTTATATATTTTTTTATTATTAATATTACTAATTATTATTATGATTATATTTATTTAAATACATTTTATTTATTTATTAGTCCCTAACTTTTATAAATTCTTAATTTGGTTCTAATTAGTTTATATAAGTTTTTTTTTTAAGGGTTATATAATCTCACATTTAATATTAATGCATATAGTTTATAATTTAGGGTTAGGGTTTAATATTCAATATTAAATGGGTATTAGGGTTAGTAGTTAACAGGTAGGGTTAGGGTTTAGGGTTTATAAGATTAGAGTTTTAATACGATCATTTAATGAGAGCATAAATTTTTAGTTCATAGGTCGTAACGGATAAAAATCGATTGAACAGATGAAAAACTCCTAGGGTATTTTGGTCATTTCAGAACGGAATTGTGAGGGTTGTTATAGTACCTCCCCGTTAATTTAAACTTCGTCCCGAAGTTTCAGGAAGACTTCTCGGATGCATCATCAGTTGAGATTTGATGTGGATATTTCCGCTTCATCTGGTCTTCACATTCCCAGGAATACTCTGGACCTCTTCGTGAATTCCAACGGACTTTAACAATAGGAATATTGCCCTGTACTAAGCGTTTGAATTCTTATGACCCATAACTTATACAGGTTCTTCTATGAAGTGCATTTTATTATCAATGCGGAGGTAATTTAAAGGGACTGTGATATTTTAGTCGTACAAGCATTTCAGTAAGTTGGATACCTGAAATGTGCAACGAACATTACTAAGTTTATTTGAAACCTTGAGCGCTTATGTCGCCATTAGGGCAGACAATCAGAGAGGAGTACTCGGAGATCACAACCATGGGGTTTGATGCATGACTTGTGTTTGATATGGTTGGTGTTTAGATTTTAATTCCGTAAGATTAACCATAGGCATGATGCCTATGATTTTCAAGGAAGGCGAAACGAGATGCCAGCCGAGGGGTCATTAATCTGGCTTATATGCATAGCAAGCCATGATTACTAAGATGCCCTCAAAAATGGTCTTGTGGAAAAGATGTTGTCCACTATATTACAATACATGTGAACTTATCCTTGGAAGAAATTTTGGAGGCACACTGTCGAATGTAACTTTATGATTATGATTTCCGTTAGGTCGAAACAGAGGTTGAACCCTTATCTAGGATAATCATCTAGTTGCAACCAACGAGGAGGGATATTTGGAGTAAACAAATAAACGTCATATACATTTAAGGTATATCCTTTAAAGAAGATAGAGAGGATTTTAGATTCCCATTACTAAAAGGAAACTGTATGGGAGGTGTAATCTTTGATCGAGTTAGACGTTCTCGCACCTATGGCGAGTCGATCTATCATTCACTTATGAGTTTAAGTGCGGATGAGAAGAAATGGGAATCATTGGGTATAAGAATAGTTTTCACTAGGTGAGAAAATCTCCAAAAATAATTTCTTGTACCACAAAATATAGAATTATAGATTTGATGTTCACGAGGGTGTTGTGGTTTAACCGTGAGATTTAGAAGTAAAATCTTCTCAACGGTCAACCTCAAAAGGGGAAAAGTTGACGAGAACATAGAGTTTTGAATGATGAACTTAATGATAAGTTTCGAAGGGTAAGAGAATTGTGATTACTACATGGTGTAGAATAATACGAAAATTTTTATATAGACACGCAATGAAAATTTTATGGAAGTTCGATTCGCTTAAGGTGACAATGTAGAAAAGGAACGAAGTTCTTAGTAAAACTAGAGTTATGTACAACATGTACTATTTTACGTAAAATATCTTTTGAATAAAAGATATGATTTGAAAAAGTGAGAGTATAATTTTATATGTACTAGTCAAAATAAATAAAGGTAAATTTTATTTACTTTATTATATAAATATATACAATTTCTAAAATCTGCACGAATGGCAGTAAATAAATTTATTTTATAAAATTTTGAGAGGATCACACAGTAAATTAGTGTGTGTAAAATTTTGGTAACATAATTTTTCATATTTCAGAGGTTACGAGTTGGAAACAGATCGATGAAGATCGGGTGGAGGTATTTCAAAAATTTCGAGTTATTTTTAAGCAAAAATGTTGCGAGGTAATGAAATCTATTGCATTTAAATACGGTTGATGACTATTATTAGGACATATGTTCTTGGAATTCAAAATGTTCATGTGTGAAGCTGTTGCTGGCAAGTGATATATGAATGGTGGAGTATAAGAACGTGATAGTGAATGTGGTGTTTATAATATCTTCGTTTGAATATTCAAATAAAATCTTGCGAGTGGTTGTCGCTTATCTTCGACGAGTTTCCTAATGGGTTTATGAAAATCTACACTAGGAGCGTAATTGCAGATAGCAGGAGGCATGCTTCGAAGAAGTTTCGGGGGTGTCACTTCAAGTCACTTAAGAACATGCATCCTTCCCTCCAGCGGGGATGTGATAGGGATTGAGCGTGATAATTAAGCGTCATAGAGATAGGTTGTTTAAGATAGAAAAAATGCAAAGTTTTACAAACTTTATGGCATAGGAGAGATTGTTAACCTACTTAAGGGTATAAGATAGATAGTTTGTTCGAAACGAGCTCTTCATAGATCTACAAATCAGATGACGATTACTCTTCAAGTAATATCTTTGAGATTTTTGAATGAATGGCTTGGAATTTTTTTTTCTTTGATTCACTTTCTATTCCATATGTCATGATATTGGAATTTCTATATGAATTACTGTAATATAATCACGTCGGCCAAGCGTCATTATATTTCACTAATTCATACATCCACTTCAATATCACCTCATATGGTCAGGACATGTGATCAAAGTTAGATAGTTAACGTTGGAATGTTAAGTCATGAGTGACATCCCTTCGCGTGAGTCAAAGGAAACTTTGAATCATAATGGCGAAGTTAGGTCATAAGATATGTATGGATATGATAGCAATCACATACTAACCGATCCTTTAGAGTCGGGATCAGGCAAGATGATAGGGTTTTGGCTTAATATCCTTAGGAAAGGATACAGAATATCAACAGAGGTAAAAGCAGGTAGTAAGATAGATTGGCAGTATAAAGATTAAGGGAAAGCACTTATAACTAAGGCATGAAAGGTTATAGTCCTAAAGGTTGCTAAGGCACCCACATAAGGCACACATAGAATGCAATCCAGGTTCTCTATAACAAGCCTTGGCTCTCCAAAGTTACATAATGAGATAGGTATGGTGGTGTTCTATCGTTGGAATACAAGTAAGTTATGGCCCTTATTCTAAGAGTCGGTCGTGTAAGTATAGTTTCTATAGCAAAGTGGTTTCTAAAGATTTGAATGGTATAGGAATTCTAGTCATAACAAATATAAGTGAACTTAATGCACATAATCTAGAATGTAATGCAAATAATCAATGCAAATGAACAACTCGGTTATAGACTAGACTCACTAATGCATCCTAACTATTCATGTTAGTCACACTAATGTAACCAAGTTCCCTATAACCAGAGCTCTGATACCAACTGTAACACCCCGCCAAAATCGCCATTGACGCGGATGTTAACTCTGGTCCCAGTGCTCGGCTTGACTTCTAAGTAACAGCAGAGTTCTACAGCGGAAACAATATATCTAAGTACCTGAGACAAAACATGCTTAAAGTGTCAACCAAAATGGTTGAGTGAACAACATAGGTTTGATAATCATAACAAGTTTTAGACCACAAGATTTAAATAAGCGGTTTAATCAGTTCGGCAGTAGTGATGGTGTATATGATATCGATACTAAACATTAGTCACCCTAAACACATCACGTTCGTGTCGTCAATCGCTATTATGTATCCATTGACCAGCGGTCATCCGGATAGAGACGTCACCCTCAATAGCGCTATCACAATAACTAAGCTTACCAAATTCCAGTAATTAACGATATCATGGTAGGGATTAAGCATGAATCAAAGCATGTTAGCACAGTTTGAACTAATCAGAATAAAGTTTGAGTACTCGTGTCTAAGCGTAAAACAGTTTAAAAGCAAGCATGTGTCTCACCCCAAAGTTATAAAACAGTTAAGAAATAGTAAAAAGAGGGGCTATGAAGTTCACCTTAATAGCAGATAGATATTCCACGCAAGTTATATGATCGGAGTGTTGAATACGGAGATCTCAACCTAGAGATATTATGTTTGATTAGTTAATGTCTAATAGATATAAAGTTTGTTTATTAATATAGTAAACTATATTAACAGTGACCGTTTTCGAGAAAAGTTATATTTATATAAGTGATAATATACTTAGTGTACTTAAGTGTTACTATATAGATAAGTGTATAGGTTATACTAATAATAGTATTATTATTTACTTTAATCAACTATTATGTATACATGTATAAATATACCTATATGATACATACATATATATTCTTTATTTATTATTATACATGCATGTGTTCATAACTGTATGATATATATATTTATTAGGTGTAGCTGTTACATATACATAAGTGTAAGATGATACATATTTATATATACTTATCACTTTTTATTATTAAGTTTACTAACTTATATATCTTACACGATACACATTCATACATACACACACACGTACATATACATACATATATACATATACATATACACGTATGTATATATATCTACCTATATATATGTACATACATACGTATGCATGCATGCATGCATGCACGTACACCATGTTCATAATTACGTTACTAATCCATAATCATAACCTTTTATCACAAACTTAACCTAGCAACATTAATCATCAATATTCATCAACCCTAATCTTTATTAATCATAATTATAATCAAATCTTCTAACTCTTGACCATACTCTTCATCTATAGCTTATTAACTTTACACATTAAATCATAAACTTCTTATTCATATTCATAACCTAAATCTTTTAATCACAATCTTTATTCTGATATACAATGATCATGATCATAATCTTTTAACTTATTATTATTATCTAGGTTCACTTATAACCTATAATTTTCATAACCACTATCTATATAACTAACTTCAATAATATAATCATACTTAATTCATACTTGATCATATTAACTAGTTTTATATTTTATTCATAATACTTTTAATCCATCAAGCTCAATCTTATTAATCATATTCATGTCTATAACTCTTTTTAATCACAATATTTAAATCATATTCAAATTCATAATCCTTTATCATAATACTTAATCATAATCTAACAACTTATACTTGTTAATCATCATTAACTCTTTGGTATCCATAATAGTTTTATCCATTTATTAATCTTTTTCATAATCTTATTAACCATAAACTTTTCTCTTTAAAATCATAATAACTAAAGCAATTTAAGAGTATAATTAACACTAGGGTTTAGGGATACCTTTAGATGATGAGGATCAAGAAAAAGGGTGTTGATTGGAACCAAAACAGGAGCGGATTTACAGTAGAAAGGCACGACCCATACAAGGGTTTCTTGGGCTGATGTGGTCACGCAAAAACAGCAGGAAAGAAGCAGTAACGCAGCAGCTTTGGGGGCTGTTTTGGGGTGGTTGTGGGTGGCGTTTGATGGCGTTTCACAGCTGCAAAAATAGCAGGAAGAGTGGCGAACAATAGCTGCAAATAAGGCAGCAGATAGACGAATAAAGGGGCTGTTTTTGGGCGACAGTTTACAACAGCAAACCGGGTGGTTTAGGTGGTGTTTGGTGATTGAGAAACACGGCAGAAACAGGTGGGTTTACGCTGCAAAAATCACGCAGCAAGTAGCGGTCTGCAGCTGCACTAAAGCAGCCTGATTCGGCTCAAAAAGGGCAGAAAAAATACTGCTGTAATGGAGGTTTTTGGGGCTGACTTTCAGCTGCAAAACATCAGCAGAAAGATGGTGGTGATGGCAACGGTTGTAGCTGCCAAAAAGGACAGCAAAGTGGCGGTGGTGGGAGGCTGCAAACAGCATCAGTGGGTGGCAAGTGGTGGCTGTTTTTAATGGTGTTGGTGGTCGAATAAAGTGGCGGTGATGGGTGATAAAAACTGCCGAACCAAAATCAAGGAGAGGGAGGTTTGTGAGTTTTATTTTTAATGCATTATTATGGAGCCTAAGGGTTCTTTTTATAGATAAGTTCAGGTTTCCAAATCCCACTAGGATTGCTTGGAGATAACTTAAGGATCAAGGTTCAAGAGTTAGTATTTGGCTAGGACTAGTCTTTGTGATCAAGCTCTTCATTTTTTTTAACCGACCCCTAATTATTTATATATAACATTTATATATTTTTTACCGGATTATTTATTTATCTATGTATTTTATATATTTTTTTATTATTAATATTACTAATTATTATTAGGATTATATTTATTTAAATACATTTTATTTATTTATTAGTCCCTAACTTTTATAAATTCTTAATTTGGTTCTAATTAGTTTATATAAGTTTTTTTTTTAAGGGTTATATAATCTCACATTTAATATTAATGCATATAGTTTATAATTTAGGGTTAGGGTTTAATATTCAATATTAAATGGGTATTAGGGTTAGTAGTTAACAGGTAGGGTTAGGGTTTAGGGTTTATAAGATTAGAGTTTTAATACGATCATTTAATGAGAGCATAAATTTTTAGTTCATAGGTCGTAACGGATAAAAATCGATTGAACAGATGAAAAACTCCTAGGGCATTTTGGTCATTTCAGAACGGAATTGTGAGGGTTGTTATAGATCTTTTTAATTATCGCACTTTAATTTATTGTCATTTTAATTATCGTACTTTTTAATTATCGCACTTTAATTTATTGTCATTTTATTTATCGCACTTTTATATCGCAATTTCATTATCGTTATTTACTTTACGCTTTAACTTAAGTTATATTTATTTTTAATATTTTACATTAGGTTTTAACTGCGACTAAAATTTTAAAATCGACAAACCGGTCATTAAACGGTAAAAACTCCCTTTTATAATAATAATACTACTTTTATATATATATATATATATATATATATATATATATATTTACAAATATAGTTTTTAAAAATATAGCGTTAAACTTGGCTAAGATCCCTGTGGAACGAATCGGACTTACTAAAAACTATACTACTGTACGATTAGGTACACTGCCTGTAAGTGTTGTAGCAAGGTTTAGGTATATCCACTCTATAAATAAATAAATAACTTGTGTAAAAATGTATCGTATTTAATAGTATTTTGTATTAAAAATATAACTATTTTGTACCCCTTCGCTTTAACATCAAGTATTTTTGGCGCCGCTGCCGGGGACTGCTTAAACGCCGGAAGCGAAACGCTATATAAATATATATAAAAATATATATATCTATATTTTTAAGTTTAGTTAAATTAAAAAGTTTATATTTTTTTTATTTATTGTGAAAAGTTATAAAAACTAATAAGTATTTATATAAGTTTTTATTATAAATTGTATTTCATATATTAAAAAAATATATATATAAAAGTAAAATCACTCGGCCTGGTACTGTCGCAGCCCATATTCAGGCCTGGAACCCTAGCCCATGCTACCGCATGAAATTTTAACGGGATATCCATGCGATCGCATGGCCTGATCTGACACGCCAGGTTTGACTGATTTCTGCAATAATTACGGTGTATTAATTATTATTATTATTAATTAAAATCCTAATTAGGGTTAGTTTATTTAATTATTTAGTTTTAGTTTTATTTATTTAATTTGTATTTTTAGTTTTAATTAGTTTTAATAAATTATAAAATTGATGCTTTTATAAAATAAATAATATAAAAATAATATTTTTATAAAAATTGTACTTTTTACAACTTTAAGTTTACTTTTATATTTTGTATCTTTTTATTTGTTTTAGCGTAATATTTGTATTTTTCGTTCGTATTTAGTTTTAAGTCATAGTTTTTGCTATAGTTATTTTTATTTCTAGATTTTTAGGCTTTGCCGTAAAATCCCTTAAGTACTTTTTCTTTAGACTAAGATTTAGGTGCTTTAGAATTTTGCGACGCCGTTTTAAGATTTTAGTATTTTTAAGTTATTACCGTTTTGGATATAGAATTTCGCTAAGCTTTAATACTTTTAGACGCAACTTTTAATTCTTAGTTTTTAGACTTTTAAGTTTCGACGCGCTACGTTCTTTTTATTATTTTTCGACCTTTTATTTTTCGATGTTTTTCGACGCGCTCTTTTTCTTTCTTATTTCTCGATGCTCTAGTTTTTAGGATATAGAATTTTCTATTTCTTCTCTAAAATTTCTTTAAATTTCAACTAAAAATTATTTTAAGTGGTTAAATTGATAGACATTCAAATTTTCTGCTTCGTAGTAATAGTTGGATTTGTTAGTGGCTGAGTTGTGAGCTTCTGATTTAAAGGGTTCTGGCTCCCTGCTACATCTTTTGGCTATTCGAAACGTGAACAAAATCAGAAAAGTCTATTAATTTGATAACTTATATAATTTTTATCTTTTATAACTAATAGGATATTCAGTGAATGCACCGAGCAAAACGTTCACCACCTTTTATACGTTCACCACCTGTAACTCGATCAAGACAGCTAGCCAATATTGTCGCCGTTGATTTTTCTTTAGAATCGTCATCTAGTCGACCAAGTACTCCAATTCAAATTTCCGATAATCTATTTTTTGAACCCGACCTCACAATTGAGAATCCGGAAGATATTCAGGGACAATTCAGAGATCCTGAACCATTAATCTTTCCTCCGGAACCACCAATTATTCAAACAGAGATTATCGAGGAACAACCCATTAAATCAGAATCCTCTAGTGATTCAGATTCAAAAAATTCAATCATGGAAAATCTAGAACCTCTAAGTATGGAAGACCGAATGAGAGCTAAACGCACTGGCAAAGGTCACGCAATTACTCAACCTGACATTAATGCGCCAGATTATGAAATCAAAGGACAAATCCTACATATGGTAACTAATCAATGCCAATTTAGTGGTGCGCCGAAGGAAGATCCAAATGAACATCTTCGTACCTTTAATAGGATCTGTACTCTATTTAAAATCCGAGAAGTTGGGGATGAACAGATCTATCTCATGTTATTTCCCTGGACTTTAAAGAGGGAAGCCAAAGATTGGTTAGAATCGTTACCTGAAGGGGCGATTGATACATGGGACATTTTAGTTGAAAAATTTCTTAAACAATTCTTTCCGGCATCTAAAGCCGTAAGACTTCAAGGAGAAATTGTTACGTTCACACAAAAGCCAAACGAAACTCTATATGAAGCGTGGACAAGATTTGGAAAGTTGTTAAGAGGATGTCCGCAACATGGTTTAGACACTTATCAAATAGTACAAATATTCTACCAAGGATGCGACATCACTACAAGAAAAGACATCGATATAGCAGCTGGTGGTTCCATTATGAAGAAAACCGCAACTGAAGCTTACAAAATTATTGATAACACTGCTTCCCACTCACATGAGTGGCACCAAGAAAAAGATATCGTTAGATCATCTAAAGCGGCTAGAGCCGATTCTAGCCATAACTTCGATTCCATTTCTGCAAAGATAGATGCTGTCGAGAGACGAATGGAAAAAATGACTAAGGATATTCACTCAATAAGAATTAGTTGTGAGCAGTGTGGAGGACCACATTTAACAAAAGATTGTCTCAGTATTGAACAAACAATGGAACAAAGAGAGAATGTTTCATACATAAACCAAAGGCCTGAAAATAATTATCAGAATAATTATCAACTGCCAAGACCGATCTACAATCAAAAACAGAACTATAACCGAAATGTTCCATACAACAATCAACAAGGTCCTAGCAATCAACAAGTATCTAACAATACTTACAATCAGCAAAGACCTATTTTTCAAAACAAACCACCACAAACCGATGATAAAAAGTCAAATTTAGAAGATATGATGTCAAAGCTAGTTGAATCTCAAACTCAATTTTTCACATCTCAGAAACAAACCAATGAACAAAATGCCCAACCATTTAGAAATCAACAAGCTTCTATTCAAAATCTGGAACAAGAAGTGAGCAACCTAACAAGGTTAATAGGTGAAAGAAAACCGGGAAGTCTACCTAGTGATACAAATGCTAACCCCCGGAATGAAATAGCTAAAGCCATTACCACAAGAAGTGGTATTACACTTAAACCACCTGAAATACCTATAATTTCTGATGACTCTATTCCTACTCCACAAGAACCACAACCTGAGCAAGATAAGGAAACAGAACCGGTAGTTGAAAAGGTTAATGAAGATAACACAATTAAGGCTAAACCTTTTGTTAAACCATACCAACCACCACTTCCTTACCCGAGTAAAATGAGAAAAGAAAGACTTGAAGCCGAGCAATCCAAATTCTTGGATATGTTTAAACAAATAAATATAAATCTTCCTTTCATTGATGTAATTTCAGGAATGCCTAGATATGCCAAATTCTTGAAAGATCTAATCACAAATAGAAAGAAAATGGAAGAACTCTCGGCTGTTACTATGAATGCTAATTGTTCTGCAGTACTGTTGAATAAGATACCAGAAAAATTATCAGACCCAGGAAGTTTCACAATTCCATGTTTTCTGGGTAGTCTTAGTTCAATAGAAGCATTGGCAGACTGAAGTGCTAGTATAAATTTAATGCCATATTCACTATACGCTAAACTAGACCTTGGAGAATTAAAACCAACACGAATAAGCATACAACTAGCCGATCGATCAGTAAAATATCCTAGAAGGATAATGGAAAATATGCTAGTTAAAGTTGGTACTTTAGTATTTCCAGTAGATTTTGTTATTCTGGACATGGAAGAATATTCTCGAGTTCCTCTCATATTAGGAAGACCATTCTTAAACACGGCTAAAGCAATAATAGACGTGTTTGGTAAGATACTGACCCTAAGTATAGAGGACGAGAGTGTTACCTTTTCTGTTGATAGAGCCATGCAACAACCGCAATCTGCAGATGATACATATTATTATATTCAAACTATAGATTCACATGCAGAATTGTTAGAAGAATTTCCAGAATTACAAGGAACAGGAGAATGTTCTTTAGGAGAAGGAACTGAACCAATAGATGAAGCTGAAATGTTAGCTACACTTATGGCTAATGGATATGAACCTACAACAGAAGAAATTCAAATGCTAAAAGAAGAAGACAGATATCGATATAAATCATCGATAGAAGAACCACCGAAATTAGAGTTAAAGCCACTTCCAAACCATTTGGAATACGCTGATTTACATGGTGAATCTGAATTACCTGTAATAATATCGTCTTCTCTTACTGAAAATGGAAAATCTCAACTCATTTCTGTGATAAAAGCTCATAAACCAGCTATTGCATGGAAGATTCATGACATTAAAGGCATAAGTCCTTCGTATTGCACACATAAAATCCTTATGGAAGAAGGTCATAAAACGTATGTGCAACGCTAATGAAGACTAAATCCTAATATGCAAGATGTTGTTAAGAAAGAAATTATTAAACTACTTGATGCAGGTTTAATTTATCCAATCTCTGATAGTCCATGGATAAGCCCAGTTCAATGCGTACCTAAGAAGGGTGGCATGACTGTCATCACAAATGAGAAAAATGAGCTTATTCCTACTAGGACTATAACAAGATGGCGTGTTTGTATTGATTATAGAAAATTAAATGACGCCACCAGAAAATATCACTTTCCCTTACCTTTTATTGATCAAATGTTGGAAAGATTAGCCGGAAATAGTTACTATTGTTTTTTTGACGGTTTTTCCGGATACTTTCAAATTCCAATAGCACCCGAGGACCAAGAGAAAACCACGTTCACGTGCCCTTATGGTAATTTTACTTATAAACGCATGCCATTTGGACTTTGCAATGCCCCTGCAACCCTTCAAAGGTGCATGATGGCGATTTTTCACGACATGATAGAAGAATGCATGGAAGTTTTCATGGATGACTTTTCAGTCTTCGGTGATACTTTTGAATCATGTCTAGTTAATCTTGAACGAATGCTTATTAGATGCGAACAATCAAATCTAGTACTTAATTGGGAGAAATGCCATTTCATGATTAAAGAAGGCATCGTTCTTGGTCATAAAATTTCGAAGGAAGGAATTGAAGTGGATAGAGCTAAAGTAGATGTAATTGCTAAACTTCCACATCCCACCAATGTTAGAGGAGTTAGGAGTTTTCTAGGGCATGCTGGTTTTTACCGACGTTTCATAAAAGATTTTTCTAAAATTGCCACTCCTATGAATAAACTCCTAGAAAAGGATGCTCCATTCATCTTTTCAGATGAATGCATTAAATCTTTTAATATTCTTAAAGAAAAATTCACTAATGCGCCGATTATGATAACTCCAAATTGGAATCTACCATTTGAACTAATGTGCGATGCAAGTGATTTTGCAATGGGAGCCGTTTTAGGACAAAGGATTGAAAAACGATTTCAACTTATTTATTATGCTAGTAAGACATTACAAGGAGCACAAACAAATTACATAACTACTAAAAAAGAACTCCTTGCCATTGTCTTTGCTTTTGACAAATTTCGTTCATATCTCATTCTAGCTAAAACGGTGGTCTATACTGACCATTCTGCTCTTAGATACCTATTTTCAAAACAAGATGTTAAACCATGATTAATCCGTTGGATCTTACTCTTACAAGAGTTCGATATTGAAATCCGAGATAAAAAGGGAGCAGAAAATCTCGCTGCTGATCATCTTTCTCGTCTTGAAAATCCTGAATTAGAAGTTCTAAATGAATCGGCCATGCAAGATAACTTTCCTGATGAATATCTATTGAAGATAGATTATAGTGAAATTACATGGTTTGCAGACTATGCAAACTACTTAGTATGTGGATTCCTTGAAAAAGGGTTGTCGTACCAAAAACGAAAGAAATTCTTTAGTGATATAAAACACTATTTCTGGGAAGATCCACATTTGTTTAAAAGTTGTCCCGATGGAATAATACGCTGATGTGTATTTGGAGATGAAGCTAGTCAAATCTTAAACCATTGTCACACAGGACCAACAGGAGGGCATTATGGGCCTCAGCTCACAGCAAGAAAAGTTTACGATGCTGGATTCTATTGGCCTACAATTTTCAAAGACGCACACCTTCTTTGCAAATCCTGCGATGATTGTCAAAGGGCCGGAAAAATACGTCAACGTGATGAAATGCCACAAAATGTCATTCAAGTATGTGAAGTATTTGACATTTGGGGTATTGACTTTATGGGTCCATTTCCAAAATCTCATAATAATCTCTACATTCTCGTGGCCATTGATTATGTATCTAAATGGGCGGAAGCACATGCTCTCCCAACTAACGATGCACGAGTTGTAGTCAACTTTTTAAATGTCTTTTTGCTAGGTTTGGAACACCGAAAGCTTTAATAAGTGATCGGGGTACTCATTTTTGTAATAATCAACTTGAGAAAGTTCTCAAAAGATATGGAGTAACTCATAAAATCTCAACCGCTTATCATCCACAAACAAGTGGACAAGTTGAAAATACCAACCGAGCTTTAAAACGTATTCTAGAGAAAACCGTAGGATCAAATCCGAAGGAATGGTCCATGAAATTAGAGGATGCACTTTGGGCTTTTAGAACAGCCTACAAAACTCCAATTGGAACCACACCTTTTAGACTCATTTATGGAAAAGCATGTCATCTTCCAGTAGAAATTGAGCACAAAGCATTTTGGGCTTTGAAGACATGTAATCTTGATTTACATGAAGCTGGACGTCTACGGTTAAGTCAATTAGAAGAATTAAGACATGAAGCGTATGAAAATTCGTTAATCTATAAAGAAAGAACGAAGAAATGGCATGATAAAAGAATCAGAAGTTCAAAAGAATTTAGAGAAGGAGACAGAGTTCTTCTTTTCAATTCACGATTCAAGCTATTTCCTGGAAAATTGAAATCAAGATGGTCTGGACCATTTATAGTCAAAAGAGTTTTCCCGTACGGAACAATAGAATTAATAAATTCAAATGGAGTTAAATTTAAAGTTAATGATCACAGAGTTAAACATTACATAGATAATTCAATGGAAGTTAAAGATGAAGTTAATCACGATTTCGACACCACAGCTAACTAAGTGTGGGAAGTTTCGAATCTTTTTAGGGTAATATATATTTCTGTTAGAGTTAGATATTCTGTTTTCGTGTAGTTCTCGAGAATGGAATCTGAATGGTCTTTCCCTAGCAGACCCTAAAGAACTAGTCTTCTCCCCCCCCATTCTGAATTTTTATTTTTTTTAGGTTTTACGAGATGAAGAATTCCTTTGATCTGAACCATGGTCTAATGCTACATGCTATGATTACTAAACGTAATAATGACACACTTCCGAGTGAACTGGTATCCTTCATAAGAGGCAAAATGGACAGAGTAAGAAATGAACTCAGAAAAGATCATCATAAGATACATTTTGGTAAAGGAAAATCAAAATCCGCAACAAAAAGAAGAGCACAACACCTTGAAAGATGTTATAAATGCGGAAAATGGTTCAAATAATCAAACATATTCAAATACCGAATTTGTTACTCTATGCAGAGAAGGACCGTTCATATGTTTAGAAGAAAAGATATTGAAGATTCGAGGTTATGCTTACGTAGCTATGGAGAACCAAATCACACGACTCTCCTATGAGTCGGCTAAAACAGGTCTCTGAGAATTCTTTCTCATAGGTAAGTATGTACAGTTTTTATTTATTTTTATTGCTTTTAACCTTTTGATAATAAACGCTGAATCGTTCGCTATAAAGTATTAAATTGGTATTCAATAAAATTAGGTATGCGTAACCGAAATTATTGATATCATACAAAAATTTATTACATCACTGCGAAATTTACCGTTTATTCTTAAGGTATAAATATCTTTAATCAATCAACCCAAAATATTTCAGAAATTCGTCAGGAGTAAAACTAGGTAATATAGCCGAAATTACTTTACCGAAAAGAGGGGCGTATATTTTTGATAATATTTGATTGATTAAAGTGGGATAAAAGACCAAAAAGATTTTTAATTTTATTTTTTTACCATGTTTTTAAATTTAATATATAAATATTAAATTATTATTGTAAACTTTTTAAAATCAATATAATTAAGTTTGTAAATATTTAAAAAATTAATATTTTTAATATAAGTTTGTATGTATAAAAACAAAATATAATATAAATTGTGTGTGAATTTTTAATTTTAATAATATGAATTTTTAATTTTATGCATTTTAAATTTAAGTTTGGTGTGAATTTAAAAACAAAAATTTACTTTATTTCATTAAGTTAAAAATGTGATTTCTAAAAATTCGTCGTAAGTTGAAAACTAGGTCGTTGAACCGAAATTGCTTTACCCGAGGGCGGGACGAGAAGTTTTATTATCATTATTTTTAATCTTATTGAATTAAAGTAATCCAAAAACATTTAAAAAAATCCAAAAATCTTTGCTTTTAAAACGACGCTTAAAAAGTAACAAATTTTAAAACTTTGTTGAGAGACGGACTAGGACAACGATCCGAAACGCCCTCACTCCTAAAAAGAAACAAATTTTTAAAATTTTATTAATTTATGTTTCAAAAGTATAAGGTTTTTATATAAACAAAAACAACAGACCCCATGCGATCGCATGGTGTTTCCCCTTAAAATCCATGCGATCGCATGGATAGAGAAAACTGGGCAGAAACAAAGTCCATCGAGCTGTGTGTCTTCAACACTCCAACACACACATACATACGAACATACTCCCCAAATCCTCTCCATTTTCATCAATTTTTCACCAAAATCAACCAAATTTCTTGCTATAATCCGCTCTAATCATGAATTTGATAAGAAGTTTATCAAGAAGGGTAACAATTACACCCATAAACCTCTTTAAATTTGATTTTTATTGTTCTTGAGCTATAATTTTCCTAATTTGATTTTGTTAATTTCTAGTGTAATTAGAGTTAAATTGTTAGTATATTATGCATGTATAACCTAGATTGATGCTATTTAACATGATTTGAAGTCAAAAACTTCAAAAATTTTAGGAATCTAGGGTTTGTGTTCTTGAGCAATTTGGGGCTTTTTAATATAAACAGGTTATGGCCGATTTTTTTCATGAATTATTGCTGAATTAAGTAGTGTAACATGTTTAGGTAGCTAAATGATCTAAACTTTGATCCTAAACATGATTTTTGAGAATTAAAGTGGACTTTTTAGGTATAAAATTCATGAACTTGATTAAATTGATGTAAATGCCATTTGAAACTTGTTTAATTACTAGTAATGGTTATTTTAACATGTTATTTGAGTAGAATGCTTATGAACTTTGTAAACATTTTCATATATGCTTATTTAAAAAAGTATAGAATTGTTAAAATTGTGAAAATGTGTATAAGTTTAATTTTGATTAAACATGTTATTGTAATTGTTTCAAGTTGTTATTTTGCTAACACTAATGCATATTTGGATGAACAAATTTTGTGTTTAATGTGTTTTGCAGAGAAATACCGATACTGATGGTGCATCATCATCATCTAGACAACCTGCTCCAGAACCTGAACCAGAAATGCAATATGAACGGGAGCAACAACAGGAACAACAACAATAACCTGATCAACACGTACCTTATTATGATCCGCAACAAGAATATATTGATGCCTACGTAGTATTTCCGATACATCCAATAGTACAACACCCAACGATTCATGAAGAACAGTTGCATCCTAATTTGAGATTTGATCGAAGCTGGAAAGATTACCCAACATACCAAAGTAACAAATTCAAACTGGTACCGAAAAATGTAGAAGTGCCAAGGGTAATTGATTGGGAGCCTTTGGAAAGGGTCCAACTAGCTAACCATGTTAGAATGCTACTGATTCAAAGGTATGGCAGCTCTTCTTTTTCCGATTGGGAATGTTTATTCACCATTCATAGGCCTGTTTATAAAGAATGGTGCGTTGAGCTTATGAGTACTATAGCGTTAAATGCGGATGTAGATAGGTTAGATGATAGAAGTTTTCTTAGATTTATACTTGGCCGTAGGATGTATAGGATGTCCATGCTGGACATGGCCAGGGCTTTACAGATATATACGCCCGCTGAATTACTATTACCCGATTGTACAAATTTGATTTATCATGGTGAAAGGGTAGATAGGAATTTTGATGCTAACACTGTCTGGAGGCGTATGTCAGATAATAATGTTTTTGGACGGGCAGGAACACACTCCTACTTACATATTAACAGAGCCGAGCTTCGTATAATTCATAGATTTCTGGCTAACTCGATTACACAGAGAGGTCACAACAAGGAGAAAATGACCTTACATGATTTATTCTACCTTAAAGGTATTCGAGACCCAATAGGCTTTGTTAATATCCCCTACTGTGTTGGTTTTTATTTGTCTAAGATAGTGAAAGGAATACAGAAAGGGGGAATAATAGGAGGAGGTATTTTTGTTACTCTCATTGGAGAGTATTTGGGTGTAGATAGGGATCAAGGGGGTCCACTTATGGTATGTAGGGAACATGATGATACCTTAGGATTAAAGGTCTATCAGGGTGCTAAGGTATTGAAGAGCAGACGCAATCAGGCAGTACCATATGTTGGTCGTCATCCACAGGTAGAGAGAGGTTCAGATGAGGAAATAGAGGAAGCAGATGATATTAGGGATGTCATTAGGGAGGCTATGACTGACGTTTACCAGCGTATAGATGAGGTAGAAATGACAAACGAGGATAGATTTAGTCGGTTAGAGCAGTGGCAAGCCCGGAATGAGTACGAGCATTCTAGGCAACGACAGCATGATAGATGGGACTATCATCAGCGTCAGATCATGAGACTGCTATCACCTCAGGATCACTACGTACCGACCCGACCCGCTTACTATCCTCCACACCAGCCCGAGATGAGACCACCATTTACTCTCTACGACCCTAACCAGGCCTACTAGTACACCTATCACCAACCATGGAACCCGACCGACGACATGAACTGGAACCCCTATCCAGATTGATATAGTTCCCGTTGGTGATTTCTATGATTTTTATCTTTTTATTATTTTTATTTATTTATGTTTAAACTTTATATTTTGATTTGATACTTTTATGTAAGTTTAATATTTTTATTATGTTGTACTAATATTTCATATTTGATTTGAAAGTGGGATGTTAAGTCCCATTTTACATTACCATGCATGTTATTATTTGTATGTATGTATATTGTCAATTGTACACAACAGAGTAAAACAGCGCATTTTCAAAGACTGACATTAAGTTCAGCAAAAGCTACTAATTTTGACGACAAAACGAAAAACAAATGTGATGTAACAACAAGACGGAATGAACAAATGATGTGCACCATTTATCATTCAGCAAACAAACGCCAATATGTTTGGAAACTTTGGTAAAATTTAATCATTTTTCTACGCTAATCACCCTCAATAATTTAAATTGTTACTGATTTCTTGCAAATGAGGGCATTGCAAGATCTTAAATATGGGAAGGGATTAAATTCTTTCGGATTTTTAAAATTTTAACTTATACACTTGGTTACCATTAAAAATACTAGTAACGCAGTAGTTGTATTAGAATCTAGTGCTCTCTGATAATAAAGAACAGCCCTAGTCTTATATACTGACTACCCAATTCTAGTAAATTTTTCAAAATTTTCAAATAAATGAATTCAAAATCATGTTTATACATATTTATGAACGGTAAAACTAAGTGTTAACACCGAAATTATTGTTACCTCGGAAAGGACATAAATTGAGAAACAACCCAAAATGTTAGAATTCATTTAAAATAGAATAGAGGACAATAAAAAGGCAAAGAAAGGAAAATAAAAGCCAAGTGTGGGAAAATTTACCAAGTTATTTAAAACATATATCACATATTTTTGTACAAATAACTGAAGATACTGTTGTTTTGGACAATTTTATCAGTTTTACCCAATTTCTTATAATATATTTGAAAGAAAGATGGATCTACACGATGAATCAATTCCATCATTAAAAGGAAGTAAAGTCTTCTGAAAAAGACACGCGCTTCTTGATTTAGGTCAGGAAGTTGTCGTCCAGACCAGTTGTAGAGTCTACGAAAAACCTTGAAAAGTTTTCTCAAAAATCAGCTGGAAATCCACGGACCTCAGCATCAAACAGGGTCCCCAAGTGGTCAGACTTATCCTAACCATGAGAGGATCTATCTCGTAAAATGGGGAGGGCGCCGTGCAAATTAGCTTGATAAGACTAATGAATCAGACCCCCAGAAAGGATAATCTCCTTAAAGATTAAAAATCAGCTTTTAAGACTGATATTACTCAATCCTTGAGATTGACCTTAAAGATTGAGAATTCAAACTCATGGAATTCAATGATATCTAAACTCGAGCTTGAACGAGAAAATATTTTGATCAAATTACAAACCGATTTGTTTTCTGAAAACCCTATTTTTAATGCATTCATTACCATTGAACGTAAAATCCTAGGAATTCACCTGGAATTCATTAGGTCACCTGAACCAAATCGGCTGTCAACCGTAAGAACGGTGGTTGCATAGCATGGTCGAAGACAGGACCTTGTGCCAGACCGAAAAACTATAGGGTGATCTTTACTATTGCTCCTACCAAGGATAGTAATTGCATCCGACACGTTATAGACCACAATTAAAAGTATGTCACGGGACATTGCCTTAACAGTTGCTTGTTCAACGCTTTCCTTTACAACCGGACGGTAGTTTACCGAAAGGTAAAATACGGAGCAAGTAAACTGGACGTGTTGTTTTCCCAATACAAGGTTAGCAAGTGGGTGACACAAAACCATAAGTTTTGAGCTAAAATTTTCAAATCTGAAACCCACCAAACCCACAAAAACATTTTGCAAACACCGGTGAAGGGTTATTCCGGAAAACTTATCTAGGGTAAAAGCTAGATTAATTTTCAAAAGATCAAATGTTTTCATAAAGATCCAATTTCCTTAAGGATCTAAATTTTCATAGTCATGTGGGACTGTAAACCACATCGTTACTACCATTGTTTATACCGCCGTATAAAAATCACTGATGTACAAAGTGTGAAGAATAAAGAAGTGATTCTAGTATTTTTATTTCAAGACTATATTGTTTGAGGACAAGCAACGCTCAAGTGTGGGAATATTTGATAATGCTAAAAACGAACATATATTTCATAGCATTATCCCTCAAGGAAGACAAGCTTTTAGTTGCAATTGTTCTATTTACAAGTGATATCCGTTTAAATAATAAAAGGTGAAGACAAAAGTCAGATTCGACGATTTGAAGACGCAAATGACCAAAAAGCTAAAAAGTACAAAGTACAATCAAAGTGGTTCAAATTATTGGTGAGAAACGTCTCAAAATTACAAGAGTACAAGCCGCAAAACGCAAAATACAAGATATTAAATTGAACGAAAGGACGTTCAAAAATCCGGAACCGGGACCAGAGTCAACTCTCAACGCTCGACGCAACGGAGCTAAAATTACAAGTTAACTATGCACATAAATATAATATAATATATAAATAATTCTTAAAAATTATATATATATATATTATATATATTTATAAAACTGTCGGCAAGAAACAAACAACAAAATGTGAGCTGGAAAAGCAGGACATACGATCGCATAGCCTGGAAGTGAAAATTCCATGCGATCGCATGGCCCCAATATGCTGGCCACATCTATAAATTTCAGCATTTTCGGTCGAATGTTTACATCTTTTTCTTTCTTCATCTCTCAACGTATTTATATATATATATATATATATATATATATATATATATATATATATATATATATATATTATAATTTTAATTTTAATAATAATAAGGGTATGTTAGCGAATGTTGTAAGGGTGTAAGTCGAAATGCTGTCCGTGTAACGCTACGCTATTATTAATCATTGTAAGTTATGTTCAACCTTTTTAAATTAATGTCTCGTAGCTAAGTTATTATTATGCTTATTTAAGCCGAAGTAATCATGATGTTGGGATAAATATTAAAGACGGGGTAATTGGGCTTTGTACCATAATTGGGGTATAGACAAAAGAACGACACTTGTGGAAATTAGACTATGGGCTATTAATGGGCTTTATATTTGTTTAATTAAATGATAGTTTGTTAATTTAATATAAAGATTTACAATTGGATGTACCTATAAATAACCATATACACTCGATCGGACACGATGGGCGGGATATTTATAAGTACTAATAATCGTTCATTTAACCGGACACGGGAATGGATTAATAGTCAATGGACTTATTAAAATAGGGGTGAATTATATACAAGGACACTTGGTGTAATTATAGTTTAAGTCCCCAATTAGTTGGAATATTTGACTTCGGATATAAGGATAGTTTGACGAGGACACTCGCACTTTATATTTATGACTGATGGACTGTTACACTTTATATTTATTGTAGTGACCCGAACTTTTCCATGTTTATATATATTAATTGAGATTGATATTTACATGATTAAATGTTTCCAACATGTTAAGCAATCAAACTTGTTAAGACTTGATTAATTGAAATATGTTTCATATAGACAATTGACCACCCAAGTTGATCGGTGATTCACGAACGTTAAAACTTGTAAAAACTATATGATGACATATATATGGATATATATATATAGTTAACATGATACTATGATAAGAAAACATATCATAAAGTATATTAACAATGAACTACATATGTAAAAATAAGACTACTAACTTAATGATTTTTAAACGAGACATATATGTAACGATTATCGTTGTAAAGACATTTAATGTATATATATCATATTAAGAGATATTCATACATGATAATATCATGATAATATAATAATTTAAAATCTCATTTGATATTATAAACATTGGGTTAACAACATTTAACAAGATCGTTAACCTAAAGGTTTCAAAACAACACTTACATGTAACGACTAACGATGATTTAACGACTCAGTTAAAATGTATATACATGTAGTGTTTTAATATGTATTTATACACTTTTGAAAGACTTCAATACACTTATCAAAATACTTCTACTTAACAAAAATGCTTACAATTACATCCTCGTTCAGTTTCATCAACAATTCTACTCGTATGCACCCGTATTCGTACTCGTACAATACACAGCTTTTAGATGTATGTACTATTGGTATATACACTCCAATGATCAGCTCTTAGCAGCCCATGTGAGTCACCTAACACATGTGGGAACCATCATTTGGCAACTAGCATGAAATATCTCATAAAATTACAAAAATATGAGTAATCATTCATGACTTATTTACATGAAAACAAAATTACATATCCTTTATATCTAATCCATACACCAACGACCAAAAACACCTACAAACACTTTCATTCTTCAATTTTCTTCATCTAATTGATCTCTCTCAAGTTCTATCTTCAAGTTCTAAGTGTTCTTCATAAATTCCAAAAGTTCAAGTTTCATAAAATCAAGAATACTTTCAAGTTTGCTAGCTCACTTCCAATCTTGTAAGGTGATCATCCAACCTCAAGAAATCTTTGTTTCTTACAGTAGGTTATCATTCTAATACAAGGTAATAATCATATTCAAACTTTGGTTCAATTTCTATAACTATAACAATCTTATTTCAAGTGATGATCTTACTTGAACTTGTTTTCGTGTCATGATTCTGCTTCAAGAACTTCGAGCCATCCAAGGATCCATTGAAGCTAGATCCATTTTTCTCTTTTCCAGTAGGTTTATCCAAGGAAATTAAGGTAGTAATGATGTTCATAACATCATTCGATTCATACATATAAAGCTATCTTATTCGAAGGTTTAAACTTGTAATCACTAGAACATAGTTTAGTTAATTCTAAACTTGTTCGCAAACAAAAGTTAATCCTTCTAACTTGAATTTTAAAATCAACTAAACACATGTTCTATATCTATATGATATGCTAACTTAATGATTTAAAACCTGGAAACACGAAAAACACCGTAAAACCGGATTTACGCCGTCGTAGTAACACCGCGGGCTGTTTTGGGTTAGTTAATTAAAAACTATGATAAACTTTGATTTAAAAGTTGTTATTCTGAGAAAATTATTTTTATTATGAACATGAAACTATATCCAAAAATTATGGTTAAACTCAAAGTGGAAGTATATTTTCTAAAATGGTCATCTAGACGTCGTTCTTTCGACTGAAATGACTACCTTTACAAAAACGACTTGTAACTTATTTTTTGACTATAAACCTATACTTTTTCTGTTTAGATTCATAAAATAGAGTTCAATATGAAACCATAGCAATTTGATTCACTCAAAACGGATTTAAAATGAAGAAGTTATGGGTAAAACAAGATTGGATAATTTTTCTCATTTTAGCTACGTGAAAATTGGTAACAAATCTATTCCAACCATAACTTAATCAACTTGTATTGTATATTATGTAATCTTGAGATACCATAGACACGTATACAATGTTTCGACCTATCATGTCGACACATCTATATATATTTCGGAACAACCATAGACACTCTATATGTGAATGTTGGAGTTAGCTATACAGGGTTGAGGTTGATTCCAAAATATATATAGTTTGAGTTGTGATGAATACTGAGATACGTATACACTGGGTCGTGGATTGATTCAAGATAATATTTATCGATTTATTTCTGTACATCTAACTGTGGACAACTAGTTATAGGTTACTAACGAGGACAGCTGACTTAATAAACTTAAAACATCAAAATATATTAAAAGTGTTGTAAATATATTTTGAACATACTTTAATATATATGTATATATTGTTATAGGTTCGTGAATCAACAGTGGCCAAGTCTTACTTCCCGACGAAGTAAAAATCTGTGAAAGTGAGTTATAGTCCCACTTTTAAAATCTAATATTTTTGGGATGAGAATACATGCAGGTTTTATAAATGATTTACAAAATAGACACAAGTACGTGAAACTACATTCTATGGTTGAATTATCGAAATCGAATATGCCCCTTTTTATTAAGTCTGGTAATCTAAGAATTAGGGAACAGACACCCTAATTGACGCGAATCCTAAAGATAGATCTATTGGGCCTAACAAACCCCATCCAAAGTACCGGATGCTTTAGTACTTCGAAATTTATATCATATCCGAAGGGTGTCCCGGAATGATGGGGATATTCTTATATATGCATCTTGTTATTGTCGGTTACCAGGTGTTCACCATATGAATGATTTTTATCTCTATGTATGGGATGTGTATTGAAATATGAAATCTTGTGGTCTATTGTTACGATTTGATATATATAGGTTAAACCTATAACTCACCAACATTTTTGTTGACATTTAAAGCATGTTTATTCTCAGGTGAATATTAAGAGCTTCCGCTGTTGCATACTAAAATAAGGACAAGATTTGGAGTCCATGTTTGTATGATATTGTGTAAAAACTGCATTCAAGAAACTGATTTCGATGTAACATATTTGTATTGTAAACCATTATGTAATGGTCGTGTGTAAACATGATATTTTAGATTATCATTATTTGATAATCTACGTAAAGCTTTTTAAACCTTTATTTATGAAATAAAGGTTATGGTTTGTTTTAAAAATGAATGCAGTCTTTGAAAAACGTCTCATATAGAGGTCAAAACCTCGCAACGAAATCAATTAATATGGAACGTTTTTAATCAATAAGAACGGGACATTTCATTTATGACTGATGGACTGTTATGGACAAAAACCAGACGGACATATTGAATAATCCAGGACAAAGGACAATTAACCCATGGTAATAAACTAAAATCAACACGTCAAACATCATGATTATGGAAGTTTAAATAAGCATAATTCCTTTATTTCATATTTAATTGCACTTTTAATTATCGCACTTTAATTTATTGTCATTTTAATTATCGTACTTTTTAATTATCGCACTTTAATTTATTGTCATTTTATTTATCGCACTTTTATATCGCAATTTCATTATCGTTATTTACTTTACATTTTAAATTAAGTTATATTTATTTTTAATATTTTACATTAGGTTTTAACTGCGACTAAAGTTTTAAAATCGACAAACCGGTCATTAAACGGTAAAAACACCCTTTTATAATAATAATACTACTTATATATATATTTATATTTTTACAAATATAGTTTTTAAAAATATAGCGTTAAACTTGGCTAAGATCCTTGTGGAACGAACCGGACTTACTAAAAACTATACTACTGTACGATTAGGTACACTGCCTATAAGTGTTGTAGCAAGGTTTAGGTATATCCACTCTATAAATAAATAAATAAATAACTTGTGTAAAATTGTATCGTATTTAATAGTATTTTGTAGTAAAAATATAACTATTTTGTACCCCTTCGCTTTAACATCATATTTATATATGTCTTATCACTCCATGGTATTCAGTTAGTTTAATTTATTAATATTCAATCTCAATTTTTGTGTGCATGATAATTCTTATTTGTTTGACAGTCTAAAAGAAACGGTGTTTTTTGTAAACCTGTTTGGGTCATGTTTTCGAGTTGCAAAAACTACTAGAGAGTTGTTTTGGTGTTACTTGAGTCCCAACGAAAAAATGCAAACACCTGAATGTGAATGTGCTGAAAAGGCCTAGTTGCAACTACATGACAATCTATCTATTGAATTTCATTCGATGTGGGCTATATACCCAATAAAATACTCGTGTATGCTATGAACTCATTGTTTATGTGTCGTTATCAACATATATAAAGTTTTGACCTGATAAATACCATAAATAAGGTATTTATGTGGTTGGTCCCTCACCTTAACAACCGTTAAGAAAATTCCGTTAAGTGTTAACCGGCATTTTAAGGTTCTTTAGCCTCAGGGATGGGTTGGAAACAGCCAGAGAGTAATCCTGCTGGGCTGCGTACATCAGAGTATGAGGTCGGATTACTCGCCCTCTCGGGTAGCCCGAATAGGGAAAACCGTCTACTTTTTTTAGCCTTAGGGACTGCACATGCAAAGCGAGCTTACTACAGGGACTGTTTGCGTAACTTTTTCAGTTCATGAAATGACACATAACTAGTTTTACTGGTTGAAAAGGTAACCGGTCACATTTTGTTTACATTAACACACATTTTTGAAGTTTATGATCTACAATATGGTATTTTTTGGGGTATATAGCCTACATTGGAACAAAACTAAAAGTACATGACCTATTGGTAACTTCAACCTTAATTATTTTGATCATTTGTTGGATTCATTTTCTTAGAATATTACATGGATGTGATCAGGCCAGAAGTTGATCAGTCTTTGTGGATGGGAATCAAGGTGGCTTCCAAATGTTCAAGTTTTTGAGGAGCATTCTGCTCAATCGGCTAGAAATGGTGGCTCTTTCCGTCCTATTAAAGATCGTGACCCTAACAAGAAGATAATATCTACCTCAATAAAAAAAAGCTTCTAGAGTTCCGACATCAAAATTTGAATCTAGATCACCATTGTTGGATTGTATCTTATGTGGCGCCACTGTTAGAATCATGGATTTCATTCATGTTAGTTGCCCCGCTTGTTTTGCTCCTAATGATATCGATGTCCCTGAAACGAGTAAAAAATTGGTACTTACCCGTGGAGTAAGTGTCGCCAGTGGCATTAGCGGTTGGGTGGCTGATGGCGGCGGCATTGATGAAGCTGCAACTACTGGTGATGGTAAATCAGTTTCGAATATCAGGATGGATTTGAATCTTACGATGGGCAGTGGATTTTCGACTTTGCATGGTAGCAAAAGTCCGATATCTGAACTATACTACATGCCAATATAGGATGGGATCTAGTTATTGGGCAGTCAGCTAGCAGTGAGGTTAGTGACCGGGCAACATCATATGAATCCCGGGGTTCCAACACTTTTAAATGAAACGTGGATGAATGTGGGTCCACTGTTGATAGGCCACACGGGATAATTCGACAAGCAGATAGTGTAAAGGGTGTGGTCATTGACCGTGATGGTGATGAAGTATAACGACCTATCCTAATCCATATGGACGAATACATTACATTTGGTTACATCGCGAGGTACTTGACCTCTATATGATACATTTACAAACATTGCATTCGTTTTTAAAAGACAAACTTTCATTACATCGAAAGTTGACAGGCATGCATACCATTTCAGAATATATGAAATCTATAATTGACTTAATAATAATCTTGATGAACTCAACGACTCAAATACAACGTCTTTTGAAATATGTCATGAATGACTCAAAGTAATATCTCTAAAATGAGCAAATGCACAGCGGAAGATTTCTTTCATACCTGAGAATAAATATGCTTTAAAGTGTTAACCAAAAGGTTGGTGAGTTCATTAGTTTATCATAATCAATCATTTTCATTATTTTAATAGACCACGAGATTTTCATTTACATTTCTCATAAATATACGTCCCAAGCATAGAGACAAAAATCATTCATATGAATTGAACACCTGGTAACCGACATTAACAAGATGCATATAAGAATATCCCCTATCATTCCGGGACATCCATCGGACATGATAAAAACGAATTCGAAGTACTAAAGCATCAGGTACTTTGGATGGGGTTTGTTAGGCCCAATAGATCTATCTTTAGGATTCGCGTCAATTAGTTGATCGGTTTACTAATTCTTAGGCTACCAAGCAAAAAGGGCATATTCGGCTTCGATCATTCAACCATATAATGTAGTTTCGATTACTTGTGTCTATTTCGTAAAACATTTATAAAAACCCATGTATTCTCAGTCCCAAAAATATATTTTGCAAAATCATTTAAAAAGGGAGCAAATGAAACTCACTATACGATATTTTGTAGTAAAAATATGCATACGACGGAACTGAACAATGCAGGGTTGGCCTCGGATTCACGAACCTATATCATTTGTATATATATATATATATATATATATATATATATATATATATATATATATATATATATATATTTATATATATATATATATATATATATATGTATTCAAATATATGATAAACATATAATGGCATTCATACTAGGTTATATATTAATTATTAATTATTTAATATATTACTTATTTGAAATATTAATGTATTTATTATTTCCAATGTTATATATATCTATATATGTTATTTTTATATTAAAATAGTAATTTAGATATACTTATGATATATGTAATAAATATATATTTCTATATAAATATCTTTTGTCTATAAAAATAATGGTTATTATAATATTAAAATAATTTGTAGTAATGATAATAATAATAATAATAATATAATAATAATAATAATGATAATATTAATGACATAATAGTAATGATAATAATAATAATAATAAATTAAAAATACTAATAAAAGTAATGTTAATACTAATAATAATAACTATAACATTAATAATTTTACTAATAAGAATAATACTAATATTTATATTACTAACTATAATGATAATAATACTACTATTAATAATATTAATACTTATGGTAATAGTAATAATAATAATAATAATAATAATAATAATAATAATAATAATAATAATAAATCTAATTCTAATTCTAATTATAATAATAATAATAATAATAATACTAATAATAATAATAATAATAATAATAATAATAATAATAATAATAATAATAATAATAATAATAATAATAATAATAATAATAATAATAATAATAATAATAATAATAATAATAATGATAAAACTACCTTAAGTATATTGTAGCTTCCATGCTTGATTAAATAAAAAGAGATGTCACTTGCCCAGATTCGAACCCGTGACCTCTTGTTTCACAAACACACTACTAAACCATTGCACTGCTCGATACATCTTGTAATAACTTGCTCGGTTAATTAATTAACCTATACGAACTGTTTATTATTTTCTCATCATCTTCATCATAATTCTTTAATATCATCATCATATTAATCTCTTAATCATCATCGTCATAAAACTGAAGTTACCATCATCATTTATTCTTTATTACCATCACATCATAACCTAATCATCATCTAGTCTTCGTTTCTAATCTTCATCATCAACATAAACGGTCATTATCATTTTATAATCAACGAACAATCACCATTATCGTTTTTGTTCAATCATAATCATAATCGAATCGAGTATGATCATCTTTTCATCGTTAATCTTATCACCATCGTTCAAATAGGAACAGAAGTGGATTGGATTTTTGTGTATACCGACATCTAAAGCCCACTAATCAATTCCTAGTTTAACTAATTAGCCCAATTAGATTTTGAAGCCCAAATCATCAAACCTTTTTAATTGATCAAATGGATCCCCTTAGCCCAACACTGTATTAATACATTGATTAAACGGGTGTATGTAGGGTTCGAATGTTCGATCAGCAAAAGGAAATAGAAAACGCGAGTAGTAGCAAGAATAATTAGTATTATCATCGTCAACTCACCATCAACACTTTGTTTTCATCGGGTTACTCGTGTGACGACCCGGAAATTTTCGACTAAATTTAAACTTGATCTTAATATGATTTCAACACGATAAGCAAAGTTTGTAAAGTTCAATCTCAAAAATTTTGAAATTTCATTCATGTAATCAATTACCCTTTAACCGTGCTCGACGATTCACGAACATTTATGTGTTTATGAATATTATTTGTAAATATATTATAATAATAATTTTATTGGTTTAAAGATATAATTTGTATTTAATATATATATATATATATATATATATATATATATATATATATATATATATATATATATATATATATATGATTTCGAATTCATTTAGTAAACGATTGCAACACTCGATGGTTATGTAAACAAATCAAAATATAGTTATTATACTAATATTACTTTGGTATAATTAGTATTAATCTTAATATCGGTATTATTAGTATAACTATATATAATGTAAATAGATATGAAAGGTTATACATTTAAATTGTTACTAAAAATTATTGTTATCATCATTAATATCATTATTATTATTATACTTAGTAATAAAATTATAAATTAGTCATTATCATAATTATTATCATTAATTTCAAAATTATTATTACCAATATTATTAAAAATCATTATAGTTATCATTATTATTATAAATAGAATAAAATATTAATATTATCATAAATAATATTATTATTATCAATTTTATTATCTGTATTATTTATTATTATTATTATTATTATTATTATTATTATTATTATTATTATTATTAATAGTATTATTACTATTATAGTAATAATTATTAAATGATAAAATTATTTACATACACAAATAATATACATACAGATATATGATTACAAATACTATTATATATAAATACAAATACATACACAGCTATAATACAGTATATATACGTATATAAGTAAATACAGATATATAGATATATGATTATATGAATACGATGTATATTAATATATATATATATATACAGCTAAATTGTTTACTGATGGAGTCTGTATCAAATCACTATCCTTCTGTTTAATTTGTCTATTTGATTGAATGATATACGAATCAAATCACAGGAGTGTCCAAGAATTCTGTTAACAGTTGTAGTCTACTTTATTTATTTTTTTGTTTCTATTGTTTGTTCTTTCTCCCTCGTGATTCACTCTGTCGACATCATTGGGATAAAAAACAAACGGGTGTTAGCTGTTATCCTCACAATCATTCATTGAGTCATCTCTCATATCAATTACCATATTACACTACTGCAATTCGTGTAAATTAAAAACACAAGAACTGAGCAAAAAGCCGTTCCCTCTGTTCTTGTATCAATTAATCAAAAGCTTGTTTTCAAATAAAATTTTAAAATCCATAAATGTTATTTTGTTAGGAATCCTCTATTGATACTATCTGCAAAGTTTCCAATTCCAATTTCTATTATCGAATGAGAATTTTCAAGTCAAAGTTTTCGAACAAAAGTCAAACGAGTAGTTCTTAACAAAAAATTCGAAGTCAATTTGATGTTATTGTTTCAATTGAGTGTTCAAAAAGATTATAAAGGTGATTTAGAGACTCTTTCATGTTATAACCTTTATCTAAAACATTTTAAAAATCAAAATTGTTGTTTGAGTTCTTGAAGGTATAAACGAACGGTACCAGATGTGTGTTCTTTATTTTCTTTTTTGTTACAGACGATTTAAAAATATAACTAAACCATTCCTGTTGATAATAAATTCTAAAAACGATTTTGGTTATTCAATTGTTATGATTAACGGGTTGTTCAGTAGATCTGTGTTTTGAGAAGAAGAAGAACAAGGGTGAAAAGAGGGAATGGGTTTAATAAATTTAATTGGGGTTATAAATCAGAAAACTGGATTGGAGAAATGGTTTGGGAGATGGGTCGGTTACCTAGAGGTCAAGTACCTCGCGATGTAACCAAATGTAATGTATTCGTCCATATGGATTAGGACGGGGCATTTCAGTTGATATCAGAGCGGTGGTCTTAGCGAACCAGGTTTGCATTAGTGTGTCTAACTGATAAGTCGTTAGGATGCATTAGTGGGTCTGAACTTCGACCGTGTCTGCATGTCAAAAGTTTTGCTTATCATTTCGTGTCGAAAATTACCTGTTTATCATCCTTAGGAAATTACCTGCTTATCATTTTTAGTCTAGACACGTTTTACTGCACTGACTGCATGAATAGTGTATAGACAAAATTCATATCTTAGCGTATCTGCTAATTCATATCTTAGCGCATCTGTTACTGTAGACTTTCCTGACATATGTCGTAAATTCCTTCGTAGTTTACGAAATCTTTAGTACTATATATATATATATATATATATATATATATATATATATATATATATATATATATATATTCTATGTAGTTAGAATATCATCCAATATTCGAAAATCATTTCATATCGAAAAATCCTTTATTCAATCGTACGAAATGAAACTCGCCACTAGTTCAAGTCCCTCGGATTCTGACATGGATGTTCACCTAAGCTCCGAAAGTAGCGTCACCAGAATGAATCAACCAATCAGCCATCCCCAATTCATCTGATGGGTTCGTAGTCTACTTAATCATTGGAGACAAAAAGAAGGTGACCCCTTCCACCCACCTTATTTCCCTCTTGATGAAGAACCTGAAGTACTTATCGGCGAACCTATTCGAGACACCATTTTCTCTCTCATTCCCAGAGTATCTCGCCACGACTATATCATAACCCAGATTCTAAACCTTATTCATTCACTCGTTCCGACCGACAATCATCCCGGAATAATAGAAAAAGTCAACGAATTTCGCGCTCGAGTAATTAATTTGGAGAATATGGTGCAAAACTTACCAGCTTCAGCAACATCACCGGCACCAACAGTACCATCAGTAACAGTACCAGTACCATCAACAATCCATGTCTCAACATCTCATTTTGTACCTCGAGCATAATCATCGTTCTATATGACGTTCTGCAACAGTTATCTTCGTACGATATGATGAATATGTAATCTCTAAATGTTTTAGAGATTATATACTCTAGTTCTAACCTTAAATCAGATGAGTTTAATATCATATTAACTCATTAAATCCATGATTACATCTGAAGAAAATATATATGTATATATGTTTTCATAAAGATTGTAATTAAAAATTCTTTTGTACAAACTGTTAATGGTGAAAATATTTTAACGAGTAGGTAATACCCGAGGAATATTTAGATTTTACTTTAATAAGCTATACTGTACATTCTTCGAATCTGATTCAACAGTCATTTATTATCCTACTTACATCCACCGATATACGAATCCGTTCACCGCAGAATAACCATTTTCATTCAATTTCATATTTGGATTTTGACCTATCAAAATTCAACAAGTGGTATAATGAAGAAAACATTGGACACAAATAAAATTTGTTAGAAACAAACAAATTAACTATGAGAAATTCTGTTAAGAATCCACGCTAACTATTCCTAACTAACTGTTCCTAGCTAACTATTAATTCCTTATTACATTTATTTATCGCAAATTAATTATCGCAATTTAGTTTATCGTAATTTAATTCTCACAATTTTATTTATTGTCATTTACATTCTGTTATTTATTTTACGCACTTTATTTATCGTCATTTAAATACTGTTATTTACGCATTTTAAATATCGGGACACGTATACAAGGTTTTGACATATCATATCGACGCATCTATATATATTATTTGGAATAACCATAGACACTCTATATGTAGTAATGATAGAGTTAGCTATACAGGGTTGATGTTGATTCTCAAATAATATATATGATTTGAGTTGTGATCGAGTCTGAGACATGTACACGGGTCATGATACGTATTAATTAATTTGAATATTATATAGTAAATTATATATGAATTATTGGACTGTTAATTGTGGACTATCGATTGTGAACTAATAATATTGGACAATTAAAATGAATTAAAATATTGATTATAACATATGAAACTAAACAATTCTTCAAGTTTGCCACTTGATTTCATCTTAAACCTCATTTGTATCTTGACGATTACAATCTGCATTCAAACCTTTCACGATTCTTGAAAATACCTCAATCGAGTGGATGAACCAACCGCACTTCATCTACGAAAGAAAGATTGATGCATATAGTTATGCACCTGAAAACACTCAGAACCTGAGTAAACGTTTAACACATATCTGTGCTAATTCCTTTAAGTGTTATTATTACCCAAAATAACTTGGTAATTCCTTTCAAAGTAGCAAATTTTGTCACAGCTCCAGCAAGTCAACTTCGACTTTTCATTCGAAACAACCTTATTATCACCTTGATATATATGCGTACTCTTTTATTGTTACCAGGGAACCTTTTATATTCCACCATATCACCATCAACGTTTAATCATCTAAAAACACAATTCTCCTGAAACCACCTCGGATTGATAACCGATGATTCAGATATTGTACCATTAAATGCAGAGGAAACAGAAAAATTGTAGATGGTCTAAACGGCCAAAAGTTTGAAGATAAAGAAGGGAGTGTTAGGAACGCTCGATAGAAAATTTGGTACTGAAAAAAAAAACAGATTGAGCAAACCATGAAGGAGACCAAGGCCAAATACAAGGACCATATCATATATTCAAAGAATCCAGGTAATTCTGTATCCGATGAAACCTCCAACGAATATCTTGCTCCGTACTCATGTTAAAATCTTGCGGGAAATCTTTCTTCATCAATCATCGAACTTAGAAATTTCAAAATATCATCATAAATATCTTCGATATTTCTGAGGATATTTTCATAAATATTCTCGTCCGAAATTATTTATCTCTTCGTGCTATCTATATTACATCATAAAGGAAACTACTTTAGTTTCTAAATTTCTTTAAAATTCGAGTTTAAATTATGAATGTTTTTGAAGTAGTGTTGGGAACTGATGCATGAGTTAGTATAATATAATGACACTTGATCAACGTGATTATATTACAGTAAGTCATGCTGAGTTTCTAATGAAACGTGATGATTCACAGATTATAACATCATCATGTGACATGTTACACGACTCTTATATTCTACTTGATCTCTAAACATATCAAGAACATATCTTCTTGATAGTTCTATTTTTCTCTTGAATTCTGGTAACTTAATCAATCAAGATCGTGCTATTACAATCTCTCTCTTAGAACGTTAGTCATGTTCATTTGAAACTTCATATCTACGAATTCTGGATCGTTTTCGCTTGACTTAAAGTCAGGAAGAGGAAACAAAAGGATGGAACTCCAAAATATAAAGTAAACGAAGGAGGTGGATTTATAGTAAGATATCCGACAAAGCAAACGAGACAGATCATCGCATTTAATCAAAACGAATTCTAATTTCCTTAATTACCGAAGAACCAAATCTTATTATGAAGATTTTCCTTTAAATTTCTTGATTTCCGGAAATCAACCGTGGCTACGTCACCAGACAAGACGAATCTGCATTTATTCATTTCACTCTTTTGTGATAGCTTCATTCGTACTCATCGAATAATCGAATTGTTTTATCCATATTACTAAATGATGATAAAACTCTATTTATCAACTCATATTCGTCATAAAAACATGTTTATTGTTAATTATGACAACTCCACTCAAATTTCGGGACGAAATTTCTTTAACGGATAGGTACTGTGACGACCCGGAAATTTTTGACTAAATTTAAACTTGATCTTAATATGATTTTGACACGATAAGCAAAGTTTGTAAAGTTCAATCTCAAAAATTTTGAAATTTCATTCATGTAATCAATTACCCTTTGACCGTGCTCGACTATTCACGAACATTTATGTGTTTATGAATATTATTTGTAAATATATTATAATAATAATTTTATTGGTTTAAATATATATATATATATATATATATATATATATATATATATATATATATATATATATATATATATATATATATATATATATATATATATATATATATATATATATATATATATATATATATATATATATATATATATATAAAGTATATTGAGGGTATATATATTTGATTTCGGATTCATTAAGTAAACGATTGCAACACTCGATAGTTATGTAAACAAATCAAAATATAGTTATTATACTAATATTACTTTGGTATAATTAGTATTAATCTTAATATCAGTATTATTAGTATAACTATATATAATGTATATAGATATGAAAGCTTATACATTTAAATTGTTACTAAAAATTATTGTTATCATCATTAATATCATTATTATTATTATACTTAGTAATAAAATTATGAATTAGTCATTATCATAATTATTATCATTAATTTCAAAATTATTATTACCAATATTATTAAAAATCATTATAGTTATCATTATTATTATAAATAGAATAAAATATTAATATTATCATAAATTGATAAGAATCAAAGGATCCGTTGGAAGACAAACGCTCTTCACAACAATAATTAAAACACAAACGTGTCTAATTGATAAAGAAACTCATGTAACTCTTGTTACGTAAACAAGAGACCAAAATAAATGATATTATTATTTTAATAGAAGGAAGATGTCTTCCAGTTAGAAGGTTACGGAGTATATATAAGCACATAAACACCCACGTGAACTTGACACCGACTTTATGAAAACATATGGGACTAGGAGTCCAACTTCTAATCTAGTTCTTATTTTAATAAACAAATAATATAAACTAATAATAAAATAAATAATATAAATAATTTCTATAACTTTCTTTGCCTCCAAGGAAGTGTCAATCCAATTCAATTTGCGTTCCATATCAGTCTTCCCTACCTGAAAAGAACTCGCCCTCGAGTTTCGTTGGAAGACAAACGCTCTTCACAACAATAATTAAAACACGAACGTGTCTAATTGATAAAGAAACTCACATAACTCTTGTTACGTAAACAAGAGACCAAAATAAATGATATTATTATTTTAATAGAAGGAAGATGTCTTCCAGTTAGAAGGTTACGGAGTATATATAAGCACATAAACACCCACGTGAACTTGACACCGACTTTATGAAAACATATGGGACTAGGAGTCCAACTTCTAATCTAGTTCTTATTTTAAGAAACAAATAATATAAACTAATAATAAAATAAATAATATAAATAATTTCTATAACTTTCTTTGCCTCCAAGGAAGTGTCGATCCAATTCAATTTGCGTTCCATATCAGTCTTCCCTACCTGAAAAGAACTCGCCCTCGAGTTCCAACTCAAATAAGACGATATACCTGGATCAAAGATAAACCAATCAATGACAACTCGGTAGACAGTGCAACTCGAATAAAATATTATGCCTGGGTCAAATGAAAACGCACCAATGACAAATTCATCATTGTCATTCCAAATAAGTTTGCGCCGACCTCTTGAAAAAGTATTATGCTCTAAAACCCTTTCACTTATCTCCCCTTCTTGAAAAGAACTCGACCTCGAGTTCTCAATGCACGGTTTATACACGAACAAATCTCCTTTATTAACACTCTGACTTGCATCTATGGAGTTATTCAAATAAGCATATGATATTTTCTTGCCTCCGTAATCTTTTGAAATCTCTACAACTACACCTTCATCATGGATACCTTCCGAACTCGCGGCTAAATTACATATGGATAAATTCTCTTCTATTAAATTAGAGCCTAACGAATTTGGATCTTCTTCAACACTAACAACTATATCATTCTGCATCTCCTCCAAAATAATTTCTTTTTCTGGACACGATGATATATTTTCTACCTGACTCTCTTCAACTATTTTATCACACTTCTCCATACGAGAATCAGAATCTGATTTCTTCAACCTCTCTATTAAACTTTTCATCGAATCAAAAACTTCATCTGTATCGAGATTCTCCTTAACAGGTTGACTCTGTTGGTAGAGTTGTGGCTGATAGTATGGATGATAGTAGGGCAATGGTGGATAGTAGGGTTGATGGTAAGATTGTGGTTCATAGTAAATGGGGCTTTGGTAGTATTGAGATAATCCATATTCGTAGTATTGATGTGATTCGTTCCAAGGTCGTACATCATAAGTAGCTCTTCGGGTTTCTTCTTCAAGCCATCTTTGTTTTGCACGCTCGTTGGATTTATTAACTATATCTAGCGTGTTCTTGAGTTCTTTGAGAGCGATAGCGAGATCGCGACTTTGATTACCCTTATCGCCGGCCATTGAAACAAGAAAAGAAAAAAAATTCTTTTTTTTCTTCAGATGAACAGTAATCTGACTGATGAATAGCACCTGACAAATCTGACGGATGACCAGTACCTGACGATGAACAGTGGCGTGAATAGTGGTTTTTCTGATGGACAGTAATTTTCTGACGCGATAAACAGTGATTCGACGTGAACAGTTGATGTTAAAGCTAAGGGGTATAAAATACTATTAAATTTTACAAGGAAATACTATTAAATACGATACAATTTTACACAAGATATTTATTTATTTAGAGAATGGATATACTTAAACCTTGCTACAACACTTATAGGCAGTGTACCTAATCGTACAGTAGTGTAGTTTTTAGTAAGTCCGGTTCGTTCCACAGGGAAAATCTTTTAATCAAAGCTTAACGCTATATTAGTTTAATTTATAAAAATACAAATATATATATAAGTAATATTATTATTATAAAGGAGGGTTTTTACCGTTTAATGACCGGTTTGTCGATTTTAAAACTTTAATCGCAGTTAAAACCAAATGTAAAATATTAAATAAATAAAAGACTTAATTTAAAGCGTAAAGTAAATAACGATAATGAAATTGCGAATAATAAAAGTGTGATAAAATAAACTTGCGATAATTAAAAAGTACGATAATTAAAAGTGCAATTAAATACAATAACAATAAATAAAAATGCGATAATTAGAAGTGCAATTAAATATAAAATAAAGGAAATTAAATATGAAATAAAAGAATTATGCTTATTTAAACTTCCGTAATCATGATGTTTGACGTGTTGATTTTAGTTTTATGCCCATGGGTTAATTGTCCTTTGTCCTGGATTATTTAATATGTCCGTCTGATTTTTGTCCATAACAGTCCATCAGTCATAAATATAAAGTGCGAGTGTCCTCGTCAAATTATCCTTATACCCGAAGTCAAATATTCCAACTAATTGGGGACCTAAACTATAACAAGGTTTTATTACTTTGTTTAATAATTACACCAGGATGTCGACTGAGTGTAACCCAAGGTTTTAATACTTTGTTATCAATTATGCCAAGTGTCCTTGTACATAATTTCACCCCTGTTTTAATAATTCTAGTGACTATTAATCCATTCCCGTGTCCGGTTAAATGAACGATTATTCGTACATATAAATACCCTGCCCATCGTATCCGATCGAGTGTATATGGTTATTTATAGGGACGTTCAATTATAAATCTTTATATTAAAATTAACAAACTATCATTTAGTTAAACAAATATAAAGCCCATTAATAGCCCATAGTCTAATTTCCACAAGTGTCGTTCTTTTGTCCAAACCCCAATTATGGTACAAAGCCCAATTACCCAATTTTAATATTTTTAGCCCAACATCATGATTACTTCGGATTAAATAAGCATAATAATAACTTAGCTACGAGACATTAATGTAAAAAGGTTGAACATAACTTACAATGATTAAAAATAGTGTAGCGTTACACGGACAGAATTTCGACTTACACCCTTACAACATTCGCTAACACACCCTTATTATTATAAATTAAAATTAAAATTAAAATATAAATATAAATATATACTACGTATGAATGAGGAGAAGAAAAATATGTGTTTTGTGTTACACCAAATCTCGATTTTTATAGGCATGTGGGCTGGAACTGTGCACCATGCGATCGCATGAAGTTTCTTCCTCCAGGCCATGCGATCGCATGGCCAGCTGGGGAGACTCAAAAGTCTTTGTTTTTTTATGCCGACGGTTTTTAAATATAATATAATATATATATTAATTTTAAGAATTAATTATATATTATATTATATTCATGTGCATAGTTGACTTGTAATTTTTAGTCCGTTGCGTCGAGCGTTGAGAGTTGACTCTGGTCCCGGTTCTGGATTTTCGAACGTCCTTGCGTACAATTTAATATCTTGTACTTTGCGTTTTGAATCTTGTACTCTTGTAATTTGGAGACGTTTCTTATCAATAATTGGAACCTCAATGATTGTATTTTGTACTTTTGAGCTTTTTGGTCGTTTGCGTCTTCAATTCGTCGAATCTGTCTTTTGTATTCACCTTTTATTATTTAAACGAATATCACTAGTAAATAGAACAGTTGCAACTAAAAGCTTGTCTTTCTTGAGGGATAATGCTATGAAATATATGTTCGTTTTTAGCATTATCAAATATTTCCACACTTGATCTTTGCTTGTCCTCAAGCAATATAGTCTTGAAATACTAGAATCACTTCTTTATTCTTCACACTTTGTACATCAGTGATTTCAATACGACGGTATAAACAATGGTAGTAACGATATGGTTTACAGTCCCACATGACTTATGAAAATTTAGATCCTTTAGGAAATTGGATCTTTATGAAAACATTTGATTTTTTTTTTTTTGAAAATTAAATCTAGCTTTTACCCTAGATAAGTTTTCCAGAATAACCCTTCACCGGTGTTTGCAAATTCTTTTTGTGAGTTTGGTGGGTTTTAGATTTGAAAATTTTAGCTCAAAACTTATGGTTTTGTGTCACCCACTTGCTAACCTTGTATTAGGAAAGCAACACGTCCAGTATACTTGCTCCGTATATTACCTTTCGGTAAACTACCGTCCGGTTGTAAAGGAAAGCGTTGAACAAGCAACTGTTAAGGCAATGTCCCCTGACATGCTTTTAATTATGGTCTATAACGTGTCGGACGCAATTACTATCCTTGGTAGGAGCAATAGTAAAGCTCACCCTTATGATTTTTCGGTCTGGCACAAGGTCCTGTCTTCGACCATGCTAAGCAACCACCGTTCTTACGGTTGACACCCGATTTGGTTCAGGTGACCTAATGGATTCCAGGTGAATTCTTAGGATTTTACGTTCAATGGTAATGAACGCATTGAAAATGGGTTTTCAGAAAACAAATCGGTTTGTAATTTTGATCAAAATATTTTCTCGTTCAAGCTCGAGTTTAGATATCATTGAATTCCATGAGTTTGTAATTCTCAATCTTTAAGGTCAATATCAAGGATTGAGTAATATCAGGCTTAAAAGCTGATTTTTAATCTTTAAGGAGATTATCCTTTCTGGGGGTCTGATTTATTAGTCTTATCAAGCTAATTTGCACGGTGTCCTCCCCATTTTACAAGACAGATCCTCTCATGGTTTGGATAAGTCTGACCACTTGGCGACCCTGTTTGATGCTGATGTCCGTGGATTTCCTGCTGATTTTAGAGATGACTTTTCTAGATTTTTCATCAACCTACAGCTGGTCTGGACGACAACTTCATGACCTAAATCAAGAAGCGCGTGTCTTTTTCGAAAGACTTTACTTCCTTTTAACGATGGAATTGATTCATCGTGTAGATCCATCTCTTCTTTTCTTTCATCGGGTAAAACAGTTTAGTTTAGTCCAAAGCAAAAGTATCTTCAATTATTTGTTACAGAAATATGTTACATATGTTTAAGATAACTTGGTAATTTTTCTCACACTTGGCTTTTATTTTCCTTTTTATTGTCCTCTATTCCATTTTAAATGAATTCTAACATTTTGGTTTGTTTCTCAATTTATGTCCTTTCTGAGGTAACAATAATTTCGGTGTTAACACCTAGTTTTATCGTTCATAAATATGTATAAACATGATTTTGAGTTCATTTAATTGAAAATTTTGAAAAATTTTACTAGAATTGGGTAGTCAGTATATAAGACTAGGGCTGTTCTTTATTATCAGAGAGCACTAGATTCTAATACAACTACTACTTTACTAGTATTTCTAATGGTAACCAAGTGTTTAAAGTAAAAAAAATTAAAAATCCAAAAGAATTTAACCCCTTCCCACACTTAAGATCTTGCAATGCCCTCATTTGCAAGAAATCAGTAACAATTTAAATTATTGAGGGTGATTAGCGTAGAAATGATTAAATTTTACCAAAGTTTCCAAACATATTGGCGTTTGTTTGCTGAATGATAAATGGTGCATATCATTTGTTCATTCCGTCTGTTGTTACATCACATTTATTTGTCATCTTGTCGTCAAAATTAGTAGCTTTTGCTGAACTTAATGCCAGTCTTTGAAAATGTGCTGTTTTACCCTATTTTGTACAATCTACAATATACATACATACAAATATAAACATGCATGGCAATTTGAAATGGGACTTAATATCCCACTTTCAAATCCTAAATGTGAAATATTAGTACACAATAATAATAAAAATGATAATGATTACATAAGTATATTCAATAACATAAGTTTAAATATGAATAAGTAAAAAGATAAAAACATAAAAATCATATAAATAACCAAATGGAACTAAATCAGTCTGGATATGGGTTCCAGTTCATCTCGTCAGGTGGGTTCCATTGTTGGTTATAGGTGTTTTGATAGGCTTGGTTATAGTCATACCGGTTAAAGGGTGGTCGGATATCGGGGCTGTGTGGCGGAAAATGAGCAGGTCGAGTAGGTACATAGTTATTTGGTACCTGATATGATAGCTGGCTCATGATTTGGTGCTGATGAACTAACCAGCTATGGTGTTGGCGTCGCCTATAATCCTCATATACTCGCTCGGAGTTCCACTGCTCATACATATTATGTCTGGCCGCGTTCGTCATTGCTTCCTCATCTATACGAACGTGGACGTCAAGAATAGCATCTCGAAAGACATCCCTAATGTCTTCCGCCTCCTCCAATTCCTCGTCTGAGCCTCTCTCTACCTGAGGATGAGATCCCTCATAGGGTACTGCCTGGTTACGTCTACTTTTCAATACCTTAGCACCCACATAAACTTTCAATCATAAGGGCTCAACCTGTTCTCTACAAAGCTGTAATGGACCCCCTTGGTTCCTATCAACACCTAAATACTCTCCAATGAGAGTAACAAAAATACCTCCTCCTATTATACTCCCTTCCTGCATTCCCTCTACCATTTTAGATAAATAAAAAGCAACACAGTACGGGATATTGACAAAGCTTCTAGGATCCCGAATACACTTTAGGTAGAATAAATCATGTAAGGTAATTTTTTCTTTATTGTGACCTCTCTGTGTAATCGAGTTAGCTAAAAATCTATGAATAATACAAAGCTCGGCTCTGTCAATATGTGTATAGGAGTGTCCTCCTGCTCGTGTAAAAACATCAAAATGTGACATACGCCTCCAAATGGCATCAGCGTCAAAGTTGCTATCTACCCTTTCACCATAATGAATCAAGTTTGTACAATCGGGTAGTAGCAACTCACCAGGAGTATATATCTGTAAAGCCCTGGCCATGTCCAGCATGGACATTCTGTACATCCTACCGCCAAGGATAAACCTAAGAAATCTTCTATCATCTATTCTAACTATATTTGTATCAAGTGATACAGTACTCATCAACTCAACACACCATTCCTTATATACAGGTCTACGAATGGTGAAAAGACGTTCCCAATCTGTAAAAGAAGAACTGCCATACCTTTGAACTAAAAGTTGTCTAACACGGTCAGCTAGATGGACCGTTTCCAAAGGGGCCCAATCGATTACCCTTGGCACCTCTACATTTTTTGTTACCAATTTGAATTTGTTCCTTTGATATGTCTCGTAATCTCTCTATCTCCTATCAAATCTCAGATTAGGATGCAGAGTGTGCTCAGGAATCGTTGGGAATTCTACTGGTGGCCTCATTGGGAATACTATGAATTCATCAACAAACTGTACTGGATCATAATAAGGTATGTGCTGATCAGGCTGTTGTTGTGGTTCTTGTTGTGGTTCTTGTTCGTGTTGCATTTCTGGTTCTGGTGCTGGTGCTGGTCGTCTAGATGATGACGCTCCTGAACCTCCAGTATCGGCTTTCTGCAAAATACATTAAACACAAAATTTGTGCATCCAAATATGCATTAGTGTTAGCAAAATAACAACTTAAAACAATTACTATAACATGTTAAATCAAAATTAAACTTATACACATTTTCACAATTTTTCACAATTCTACACTTTTCAAATAAGCACATATGAAAATGTATACAAAGTTCATAAGTATTTAACTCAAATAACATGTCAAAATAGTCATTACTAATAATTAAACAAGTCTCAAATGGCAAATATATCAAATTAATCAAGTTCATAAATTTTGGACTTAAAAAGTCCACTTTAATCTCCAAAAATCATGTTTAGGATCAATGTTTGGATCATTTAACTATCTAAACATGTTACACTACTCAATTTAGCAATAATTCATGACGAAAATCGACCATAACCTGTTTATATCAAAAAGCCCCAAATTGCTCAAGAACACAAACCCTAGATTTCTAAAATTTTTGAAGTTTTTGGCTTCAAATCATGTTAAATAGCATCAATATAGGTTATACATGCATAAAATACTAACAATTTAACACTAATTACACTAGAAATTAACAAAATTGCATTAGGTAAAAAAATTGTAATTATCACAAAAACTAGGAATTTATAGAGTTTAGGGGTGTAATTTTTACCATTTTGCTGAAGAATGAAAATCTAGGCATGATTAGAGCAAGAAAAATGATGAATTACGGTGGAAAAATGATGAAATTTAGTGAAGATTTGAGAGAGTTTCGTGTTTGTGTGTGTGTGTTGGTGTGAGGAAGACAGACTCGCTGTCTGTATGTATCAGGCCTGGAATTTGCCTCCATGCGATCGCATGGAGGGATAGGGTGATTCCCATGCGATCGCATAGGTACCCGGCTACAGTGTTTAGCCCCTTTTTTTTTTTTTTAACAAAACCTTATAACTTCTAAAACATATAATTAATAAAATTCTAAAAATTTTGTTTTCCTTTAGGAGCGAGGGCGTTTCGGATCGTTGTCCTAGTCTGTCCCTTGACAAAATTTTTAAAATTTGTCAAATCAAAGCGCGGTTTTAAAAGTAAAGATTTTTGGATTTTTTAATGTTTTTGGCATACTTTAATTCAATAAGATTAAAAATAATGATAATAAAAGTTCTCGTCCCTCCCTCGGGTAAAGCAATTTCGGTTCGACCTAGTCTTCAACTCACGACGAATTTTAAAAATCATATTTTTAACTTAGCGAAATAAAGTAAATTTTTGTTTTTAAATTCACACAACTTAAATTTAAAATATGTATAAAATTAAAAATTCACATTTTTTAAAAATTAAAAATTCACACCAAACTTATATTATATTTTTGTTTTTATACATACAAACTTAAAAATATCAATTATTCAAATATTTACAATTTTAAATATATTAATTTAAAAAGTTTATAATACTAATTTAAGATTTATATATTAATTTTAAAAACATGGTAAAAATAAAATTAAAAATCTTTTTGGTCTTTTATCCCACTTTAATCAAACAAATATTATCAAAAATATGCGCCCCTCTTTTCGGTAAAGTAATTTCGGTTCCATGACCTAATTTAACTCATGACGAATTTTTGAAATATTTTGGGTTGATTGATTAAAGATATTTATACCTTAAGAATAAACGTTAAATTTCGCAGTGATGTAATAAATTTTTGAATGATATCAATAATTTGGATCGCCAAACCTAATTTTATTCAATACCAATTTAATACTTTATAGCGAACAAATTAGCGTTTATTATCAAAAGGTTAAAAATAAAAATAAAAAATAAAAACTGTACAGACTTACCTGTGAGATAGTATTCTTAGTTATATGATCTATCACATTCATAAGATAGTCGGTTTAATTGGTTTTCCATAGCTACATAGGCGTAACCTCGAGCATTCAGTGTTTTTTCTTCTAAACATATGAACGGTCCGTCTCTGCATAAAGTAACAAATTCGGTATTTGAATAGGTTTGATTATTTGAACATTTACCTCCATGTGACCATTTTCCGCATTTGTGACATCTTTCAAGGTGTCGTGCTCTTCTTTTCGCTGCGGATTTTGATTTTCCTTTACCAAATTGTAACTTATTATCTTCGCATCTGGATTCTTTTCTTACTCCGTCCAATCTTTCTCTGATTACTGATACTATTTCACTCGGAAGTGTGTCATTATTACGTTTAGTGATCAAAGCGTGTAGCATTAGACCATGGTTTAGTTCACAGGAAGTCTTCATTTCGTAAAAACCTAAAAAAAATAAAAATTCAGAATGGGGGGAGAAGACTAGTTCTTTAGGGTCTGCTAGGGAAAGACCATTCGGGTTCCATTTTCGAGAACTACACGAAAACAGAAAATCTAATTCTAACAGAAATACATATTATCCTTTAAAGACTTGATTCTCCCCACACTTAGTTAGCTGTGGTATTGAAATTGTGATTAACTTCGTTGTCGACTTCCATCGGATTATCTATGTAATGTTTAACTCTGTGACCATTAACTTTAAATTCAATTCCATTTGAATTTATTAATTCTATCGTTCCGTATGGGAAAACTCTTTTGACTATGAATGGTCCAGACCATCTTGATTTCAATTTTCCAGGAAATAGCTTGAATCGTGAATTGAAAAGAAGAACTCTGTCTCCTTCTTTAAATTCTTTTGAACTTCTGATTCTTTTATCATGCCATTTCTTCGTTCTTTCTTTATAGATTAACGAATTTTTGTATGCTTCATGTCTTAATTCTTCTAATTCGTTTAGTTGACTTAATCGTAGACGTCCAGCTTCATGTAAATCAAGATTACATGTCTTCAAAGCCCAAAATGCTTTGTGTTCAATTTCTACTGGAAGATGACATGCTTTTCCGTAGACGAGTTTAAAAGGTGTGGTTCCAATTGGAGTTTTGTAGGTTGTTCTAAAAGCCCAGAGTGCATCCTCCAATTTAATGGACCATTCCTTCGGATTTGATCCTACGGTTTTCTCTAGAATACGTTTTAAAGCTCGGTTGGTATTTTCAACTTGTCCACTTGTTTGTGGATGATATGCGGTGGAGATTTTATGAGTTACTCCATATCTTTTAAGAACTTTATCAAGTTGATTATTACAGAAATGAGTACCCCGATCACTTATTAAAGCTTTCGGTGTTCCAAACCTTGCAAAAAGACGTTTTAAAAAGTTTACTACAACTCGTGCATCGTTAGTTAGGAGAGCTTGTGCTTCCGCCCATTTAGATACATAATCAATGGCTACGAGAATGTAGAGATTATTATGAGACTTTGGAAATGGACCCATAAAGTCAATACCCCAAATGTCAAATACTTCGCATACTTGAATGACATTTTGTGGCATTTCATCACGTTGACTTATTTTTTCGGCCCTTTGACAAGCATCACAGGATTTGCAAAGAAGGTGTGCGTCTTTGTAAATTGTAGGCAAATAGAATCCAGCATCATAAACTTTTCTTGCTGTTAGTTGAGGCCCATAATGCCCTCCTGTTGGTCCTGTGTGACAATGGTTTAAAATTTTACTAGCTTCATCTCCGAATACACATCGGCGTATTATTCCATCGGGACAACTTTTAAACAAATGTGGATCTTCCCAGAAATAGTGTTTTATATCACTGAAGAATTTCTTTCGTTTTTGGTACGAAAATCTTTTTTCAAGGAATCCACATACTAAGTAGTTTGCATAGTCTGCAAACCATGGAATTTCAGTATAATCTATCTTCAATAGATATTCATCAGGAAAGTTGTCTTGTATGGCCGATTCATTTAGAATTTCTAATTCGGGATTTTCAAGACGAGAAAGATGATCAGCGGCGAGATTTTCTGCTCCTCTTTTATCTCGGATTTCAATATCGAACTCTTGTAAGAGTAAGATCCAACGGATTAATCTTGGTTTGACATCTTGTTTCGAAAATAGGTATCTAAGAGCAGAATGGTCGGTATAGACCACCGTTTTTGCTAGAACGAGATATGAACGAAATTTGTCAAAAGCAAAGACAATAGCAAGGAGTTCTTTTTCAGTAGTTGTATAGTTCGTTTGTGCTCCTTGTAACGTCTTACTAGCATAATATATAGGTTGAAATCGTTTTTCAATCCTTTGTCCTAAAACGGCTCCCATTGCAAAATCACTTGCATCGCACATTAGTTCAAACGATAGATTCCAATTTGGTGTTATCATGATCGGCGCATTAGTGAGTTTCTCTTTAAGAATATTAAAAGATTTGATGCATTCATCTGAAAAGATGAATGGAGCATCCTTTTCTAGGAGTTTATTCATAGGAGCGGCAATTTTAGAAAAATCTTTTATGAAACGTCGGTAAAAACCGGCATGCCCTAGAAAACTCCTAACTCCTCTAACATTGGTGGGATGTGGAAGTTTAGCAATTACATCTACTTTAGCTCTATCCACTTCAATTCCTTCTTTTGAAATTTTATGTCCAAGAACGATGCCTTCTTTAACCATGAAATGGCATTTCTCCCAATTAAGTACTAGATTTGATTGTTCGCATCTAATCAGCATTCGTTCAAGATTAGCTAGACATGATTCAAATGTATCACCGAAGACTGAAAATTCATCCATGAAAACTTCCATGCATTCTTCTATCATGTCGTGAAAAATCGCCATCATACACCTTTGAAAGGTTGCAGGGGCGTTGCAAATTCCAAATGGCATGCGTTTGTAAGCAAAAGTACCATAAGGGCACGTGAATGTGGTTTTCTCTTGATCTTCGAGTGCTATTGGAATTTGAAAATATCCGGAAAAACTATCAAGAAAACAATAGTAACTATTTCTGGCTAATCTTTCCAACATTTGATCAATAAAAGGTAAGGAAAAGTGATCTTTTCTGGTGGCGTCATTTAATTTTCTATAATCAATACATACACGCCATCCTGTTACAGTCCTAGTAGGAATAAGCTCATTTTTTTCATTTGTAATGACAGTCATGCCACCCTTCTTAGGCACGCATTGAACTGGGCTTACCCATGGACTATCAGAAATTGGATAAATTAGACCTGCGTCTAGCAGTTTAATAATTTCTTTTTTAACTACATCATGCATATTCGGATTTAGTCTTCGTTGGCGTTGCACATACGTTTTATGACCTTCTTCCATAAGGATTTTATGTGTGCAATACGAAGGACTTATTCCTTTAATATCATGAATCTTCCATGCAATGGCTGGTTTATGAGCTTTCAACACATAAATGAGTTGTGATTTCTCATTTTCAGTAAGAGAAGACGATATTATTACAGGTAATTCAGATTCACCATGTAAATAAGCGTATTCCAAATGGTTTGGAAGTGGCTTTAACTCTAATTTCGGAGGTTCTTCTATCAATGATTTGTATCGATATCTGTCTTCTTCTTTTAGCATTTGAATTTCTTCTGTTGTTGGTTCATATCCATTAGCTATAAGTGTAGCTAACATTTCAGCTTCATCAATTGGTTCATTACCTTCTCCTAAAGAACATTCTCCTGTTCCTTGTAATTCTGGAAATTCCTCCAACAATTCTGCATGTGAATCTATAGTTTGAATATAATAACATGTATCATCTGCAGATTGCGGTTGTTGCATTGCTCTATCAACTGAAAAGGTAACACTCTCGTCCTCTATACTTAGGGTCAATTTCTTACCGAACACGTCTATCATTGCTTTAGCCGTGTTTAAGAATGGTCTTCCTAATATGAGAGGAACTTGAGAATCTTCTTCCATGTCCAGAACAACAAAATCTACTGGAAATACTAAAGTACCAACTTTAACTAGCATGTTCTCCATTATCCCTCTAGGATATTTTATTAATCTATCGGATAGTTGTATACTTATTCTTGTTGGTTTCAATTCTCCAAGGTCTAGTTTAGTGTATAGTGAATACGGCATTAAATTTATACTAGCACCTAAGTCTGCCAATGCTTCTATTGAACTAAGACTACCCAGAAAACATGGAATTGTGAAACTTCCTGGATCAGATAGTTTTTCTGGTATTTTATTCAACAGCACTGCTGAACAATTAGCATTCATAGTAACAGCCGAGAGTTCTTCCATTTTCTTTCTATTCGTGATCAGATCTTTCAAGAATTTAGCATATCTAGGCATTCCTGAAATCACATCAATGAAAGGATGATTTACATTTATCTGTTTAAACATATCCAAGAATTTGGATTGCTCGGTGTCAAGTTTCTCTTTCTTCATTTTACTCGGGTAAGGAAGTGGTGGTTGGTATGGTTGAAGTGGTGGTTGGTATGGTTTAACATAAGGTTTAGCCTTAACTGTGTTATCTTCATTAACCTTTTCAACTACCGGTTCTTTTTCCTTATCTTGATCAGGTTGTGGTTCTTGTGGAGTAGGAATAGCTTCATCAGAAGTTACAGGTATTTCAGGTGGTTTAAGTGTTGTACCACTTCTTGTGGTAATGGCTTTAGCTGTTTCATTCCGGGGGTTTGCATTTGTATCACTAGGTAGACTTCCCGGTTTTCTTTCACCTATTAACCTTGCTAGGTTACTTACTTCTTATTCCAAGTTTTGAATAGAAGCTTGTTGATTTCTAAATGCTTGAGCATTTTGTTTATTAGTTTGTTTTTGAGATGTGAAAAACTGCGTTTGAGTTTCAACTAGCTTCGTCATCATATCTTCTAAATTCGGCTTTTTATCATCGGGTTGTGGTGGTTTGTTTTGAAAATTAGGTCTTTGCTGGTTGTAAGTATTGTTAGATACTTGTTGATTGCTAGGACCTTGTTGGTTGTTGTATGGAATATTTCGGTTATAATTCTGATTTTGATTATAGATCGGTCTTGGCGGTTGATCATTATTTCCAATCTTTTGTCAAATGTGGTCCTCCACACTGCTCACAACTAATTCGTATTGAGTGGATATCTTTAGTCATCTTTTCCATTCGTCTCTCCACAGCATCTATCTTTGCGGAAATGGAATCTAAGTCATGGCTAGAATCGGCTCTAGCTGCTTTAGATGATCTAACGATATCTTTTTCTTGGTGCCACTCATGTGAGTGGGAAGCAGTGTTATCAATAATTTTGTAAGCATCAGTTTCGGTTTTCTTCATAATAGAACCACCAGCTGCTATATCTAAGTCTTTTCTTGTAGTGATGTCGCATCCTTGGTAGAATATTTGTACTATTTGACAGGTGTCTAAACCATGTTGCGGACATCCTCTTAATAACTTTCCAAATCTTGTCCACGCCTCATATAGAGTTTCATTCGGTTTCTGTGTGAACGTAACAATTTCTCCTTGAAGTCTTACAGCTTTAGATGTCGGAAAGAATTGTTTAAGAAATTTTTCAACTAAAACGTCCCATGTATCGATCGCCCCTTCAGGTAACGATTCCAACCAATCTTTGGCTTCTCCCTTTAAAGTCCAGGGAAATAACATGAGATATATCTGTTCATCCTCCACTTCTCGGATTTTAAATAGAGTGCAGATCCTATTAAAGGTACGAAGATGTTCATTTGGATCTTCCTTCGGCGCACCACTAAATTGGCATTGATTAGTCACCATGTGTAGAATTTGTCCTTTGATTTCATAATCTGGCGCATTAATGTCTGGATGAGTAATTGCGTGACCTTGGCCAGTGCGTTTAGCTCTCATTCGGTCTTCCATACTTAAAGGTTCCAGATTCTCCATAATTGAATTTGTTGAATCGGAATCACTAGAGGATTCTGATTTAATGGTTCGTTCCTCAACAATCTCTGTTTGAATGATTGGTGGTTTCGGAGGAAAATTTAATGGTTCAGGATCTATGAATCGTCCCTGAATATTCTCCGGATTCTCAATTGTGAGGTCGGGTTCAAAAAATGGATTATCGGAAATTTGAATTGGAGTACTTGGTCGACTGGATGACGATTCTAAAGAAAAATCAACAGCGGTAATATTTGTTAGATGTCTTGATCGAGTTACAGGTGGTGAACGTACAAAAGGTGGTGAACGTCTTGCTCGGTGCATTCACTGAATATCCTATTAGTTTTTAAAAGGAAAGAAAAATTATATAAGTTATCCAATTAATAGACTTTTCTGATTTTGCCCACGTTTCGAATAGCCAAAAGATGCAGCAGAGGGGCAGGATTCGTTTGGTCTCAATATAATTGAGGACTGTTTGGCTCCAATAACCCGGTCCACGTACAAATCCAACTATTACTACGAACCAGAAAATTTTGATGTCTATCAGTTTAACCACTTAAAATAAATTTTCGTAATTTTAAGAAATTTAGATAAGAAGTAGAATAAAAATCTATGTCCTAAAACTAGAATGGCGAGAAATAAGAAAGAAAAAGAGCGCGTCGAAAAAGGTCGAAAAAGAAAAGATCGAAAAAATAAGAAAAAAAAGATTGACTTATAAAACTTAAAAATACTTGACTAACCCAACCTTATTACTATCACTAACTTAAAATTATAATCGCAAATTGAGATTACTAATTGGAATGATAATTGATACATAGGTAAAAGACGTCTAAAAATATTAAAGCTTACAAGTAAAACTGTATCCCAAATGGCAATATCTTAAAAAGGAACTAAAACTTAAAAAGGCGTCGCAAAATTCTAAAGCACCTATATCTTAGTCTAAAGAAAAAGCACTTAAGGAATTTTACGGCAAAGCCTAAAAATCTAGAAATAAAAATAACTATGGCAAAAACTATGAATTAAAACTAAATACGAGCGAAAAATACAAATATTACGCTAAAAATAATTAAAAAAAATAAAATATAAAAATATACTAAAAGTTATAAAAAGTACAATTTTTATAAAAATATTATTTTTATATTATTTATTTTATATAACTATTAATTTTAAAATTTAATTAAACTAATTAAACTAAATATATAAATTAAATCTAAAAACTAATAACTAATTAAATAATAAAACCTAATTAGGGTTTATTAAATAATAATAATAATAATACCCGTAATTAATGCAGTTTTAGGGTTGCAGTTGGCGTGTCAGACACTCTCATGCGATCGCATGAGTTTATGCCTTCGGGCTCATGCGATTGCATGAGCTGAGGTTTTGGGCCAGGTTACGGGCTGCTACAGTAGCAGGCCCGAGTGTTTTTATTTTTATTTTTTTTATTTTGCTGTTTTGAATTTTGCTGTTTTATATATTTATGTAATATATTTATATAAATTAAATAAAACTTATATTTTTATAAAATAAAGATAAAGAAACTTTTATAGAACTTAAATATTTAACAAACTCTTAAAAATATTTATATTTTTGTTTTCTTTTTATATTTTCGAATATTTAAAACGTATTTTTACAAAAGCGTATTTTAATAAAAGTAAATTAAAAATAATTTTTTTTTTCTTTTTAGCGTTGCGCTTCCAGCTTTTAAGCAAGAAAGTTCCCCGGCAGCGGCGCCAAAAATACTTGATGTTAAAGCTAAGGGGTATAAAATACTATTACATTTTACAAGGAAATACTATTAAATACGATACAATTTTACACAAGATATCTATTTATTTAGAGAATGGATATACTTAAACCTTGCTACAACACTTATAGGTAGTGTACCTAATCGTACAGTAGTGTAGTTTTTAGTAAGTTCGGTTCGTTCCACAGGGAAAATCTTTTAATCAAAGCTTAACGCTATATTAGTTTAATTTATAAAAATACAAATATATATATATAAGTAATATTATTATTATAAAGGGGGGTTTTTACCGTTTAATGACCGGTTTGTCGATTTTAAAACTTTAGTCGCATTTAAAACCAAATGTAAAATATTAAATAAATAAAAGACTTAATTTAAAGCGTAAATTAAATAACGATAATGAAATTGCGAATAACAAAAGTGCGATAAAATAAACTTGCGATAATTAAAAAGTACGATAATTAAAAGTGCAATTAAATACAATAACAATAAATAAAAATGCGATAATTAGAAGTGCAATTAAATATAAAATAAAGGAAATTAAATATGAAATAAAAGAATTATGCTTATTTAAACTTCCGTAATCATGATGTTTGACGTGTTGATTTTAGTTTTATGCCCATGGGTTAATTGTCCTTTGTCCTGGATTATTTAATATGTCCGTCTAGTTTTTGTCCATAACAGTCCATCAGTCATAAATATAAAGTGCGAGTGTCCTCGTCAAATTATCCTTATACCCGAAGTCAAATATTCCAACTAATTGGGGACTTAAACTGTAACAAGGTTTTATTACTTTGTTTAATAATTACACCAGGATGTCGACTGAGTGTAACCCAAGGTTTTAATACTTTGTTATCAATTATGCCAAGTATCCTTGTACATAATTTCACCCCTGTCCGGTTAAATGAATGATTATTCGTACATATAAATACCCTGCCCATCGTATCCGATCGAGTGTATATGGTTATTTATAGGGACGTTCAATTGTAAATCTTTATATTAAAATTAACAAACTATCATTTAGTTAAACAAATATAAAGCCCATTAATAGCCCATAGTCTAATTTCCACAAGTGTCGTTCTTTTGTCCAAACCCCAATTATGGTACAAAGCCCAATTACCCAATTTTAATATTTTTAGCCCAACATCATGATTACTTCGGATTAAATAAGCATAATAATAACTTAGCTACGAGACATTAATGTAAAAAGGTTGAACATAACTTACAATGATTAAAAATAGCGTAGCGTTACACGGACAGAATTTCGACTTACACCCTTACAACATTCGCTAACACACCCTTATTATTATAAATTAAAATTAAAATATAAATATATACTACGTATGAATGAGTAGAAGAAAAAGATGTGTTTTGTGTTACACCAAAGCTCGATTTTTATAGGCATGTGGGCTGGAACTGTGCACCATGCGATCGCATGGAGTTTCTTCCTCCAGGCCATGCGATCGCATGGCCAGCTGGGGAGACTCAAAAGTCTTTGTTTTTTTATGCCGACGGTTTTTAAATATAATATAATATATATATTAATTTTAAGAATTAATTATATATTATATTATATTCATGTGCATAGTTGACTTGTAATTTTTAGTCCGTTGCGTCGAGCGTTGAGAGTTGACTCTGGTCCCGGTTCCGGATTTTCGAACGTTCTTGCGTACAATTTAATATCTTGTACTTTGCGTTTTGAATCTTGTACTCTTGTAATTTTGAGACGTTTCTTATCAATAATTGGAATCTCATTGATTGTATTTTGTACTTTTGAACTTTTTGGTCGTTTGCGTCTTCAATTCGTCGAATCTGTCTTTTGTATTCACCTTTTATTATTTAAACGAATATCACTTGTAAATAGAACAGTTGCAACTAAAAGCTTGCCTTTCTTGAAGGATAATGCTATGAAATATATGTTCGTTTTTAGCATTATCAACAGTACCCGATGAACAGTACCGATGATTTTTTTTAGATAGAGTATCAAAATCCAAACGTGGGAGAGACCCAACTAATCGAATGATGATAGGGTGGATCGATTGCTCTGATACCAATTGATAAGAATCAAAGGATCCGTTGGAAGACAAACGCTCTTCACAACAATAATTAAAACACAAACGTGTCTAATTGATAAAGAAACTCACGTAACTCTTGTTACGTAAACAAGAGACCAAAATAAATGATATTATTATTTTAATAGAAGGAAGATGTCTTCCAGTTAGAAGGTTACGGAGTATATATAAGCACATAAACACCCAAGTGAACTTGACACCAACTTTATGAAAACATATGGGACTAGGAGTCCCACTTCTAATCTAGTTCTTATTTTAAGAAACAAATAATATAAACTAATAATAAAATAAATAATATAAATAATTTCTATAACTTTCTTTGCCTCCAAGGAAGTGTCGATCCAATTCAATTTGCGTTCCATATCATAAATAATATTATTATTATCAATTTTATTATCTGTATTATTATTTATAATTATTATTAATATTAATAGTATTATTACTATTATAGTAATAATTATTAAATGATAAAATTATTTACATACACAAATAATATACATACAGATATATGATTACAAATACTGTTATATATAAATACAAATACATACACCGCTATAATACAGTATATATATACTAAGTAAATACAGATAATAGATATATGATTATATGAATACGATGTATATGAATATATATACAGCTAAATTGTTTACTGATGGAGTCTGTATCAAATCACTATCCTTCTGTTTAATTTGTCTATTTGATTGAATGATATACGAATCAAATCACAGGAGTGTCCAAGAATTCTGTTAACAGTTGTAGTCTGCTTTATTTATTTTTTTGTTTCTATTGTTTGTTCTTTCTCCCTCGTGATTCACTCTGTCGACATCATTGGGATAAAAATCAAACGGGTGTTAGCTGTTATCCTCACAATCATTCATTGAGTCATCTCTCATATCAATTACCATATTACACTACTGCAATTCGTGTAAATTAAAAACACAAGAACTGAGCAAAAAGTCGTTACCTCTGTTCTTGTATCAATTAATCAAAAGCTTGTTTTCAAATGAAATTTTAAAATCCATAAATGCCATTTTGTTAGGAATCCTCTATTGATACTATCTGCAAAGTTTCCAATTCTAATTTCTATTATCGAATGAGAGTTTTCAAGTCAAAGTTTTAATACCTCGCGATGTAACCAAATGTAATGTATTCGTCCAGATGGATTAGGACGGGGCTTTTCAACTCGCTACTATTATCTCATTCGCGTATTACCCTTGCCATCATCGTGTCCCTACTACCTATCATCTTGGTCCATAAAAAAAATAGTGGACCGTGACATGGTTAGCCGAAAATTTCTATTTGATTAATTAATTGCATAATACCTTAGTGAGTTTGTAATCCACTAATGAGAAAAAAAATCAGTGGGTACCCTTGCTAATAAAATGTCGGCCATAACAACAATAAGTGGATTTTTATTAGTTAAAGCTATTGTATCAACAACATCTTATATACGCGTTACAGTATCACTTTTAACATCATAGTTTATCTTCCCTCAGTTAAGTCACATAATTTCTTTGTGGTTCTTGTGGTGATGGATAAATGAAGGAGAGGATTAACCATGGTTTAATGGGTTTAACAAGAGACGAAGAAAAAAAAATAGTAACAAGTTTAATAGCAGCTGCAACATGAGCAGCTGTAGTAGCGAATAACTTGTGTGATATTGTGGTGTACCTTTCACAATAGAAATAAAGAAACTACAGCAGATTGTCGTTCTCACAGCCCCCAAAACAGAAACAGTGAACAGCAGTTAAGTCATAGGTGATGGTTGTTCGTCAGTCCAAAAAAAAATGAATAGCAGTGGGTTTATTTAAGGATTTCAGTGATGGTTGTCATGATGGTTGTGGCGTTCGGACTGAATAGCACAACAGAAGACATGGTTTTCATGGTGTTTTGAGGTGAGCCGTAAATAGAAACAAAAAGTTTTGTTGTGATGGAATTGTGGGGGTCTTGAACATAAAAGATGGTGGTTTTATCATGGTGAGGTTGTGGTGGTTTTTTTTGAAGAAGAAATAATAAGATGGCGATTGATTTTCGATGAAGATGGTTGGTGTGATTGTGTGAAGTTCTCGGGCAAGAAACAAGGTAGAAATGGGTTTGGTGATGTTAGCCAATGGTGGTGACATGGGTGTTCATATTTGATGACGGGATTTAGTGGGTTTACAATGGTGATAAGGGAGGCGATGGTTGCCGAAGATGATGATTGTGTATGTGGTTGTGTGTGTTCATCTATGTATATGTATCTGTGTTATATATATATATATATATATATATATATATATATATATATATATATATATATATATATATATATATATATATATATATATATATATATATATATATATATATGGATCGGAGTTATTTTATTCCATTAACAGAGATAGGTATTTATAACCCATATTATAGGAGGTTTGATAAGAATGAAACTCCTAATATAAAGGAGATAACAACTAACAATAGTTTGACTACATAAGTTCAAATTCTAACTCCTATACTCCCTCTCAAGTTGGAGCATGAAGATTGCGAATACCAAACTTGCTAAGAAGAAATGCTAACTGTTGAGAGCCCAATCCTTTTGTCAGAATGTCAGCAATTTGTTGTTTGGTGTCGATCGGAAGTGGTTGAATTTCTTTAGATTCCACTCGCTCACGAACGAAGTAGCAGTCCATTTCTACATGTTTTGCTCGTTCATGAAACACCGGGTTAGTCGCTATGTCTCGAGCAGCCTGATTATCGCAAAAGAGAGGAGTTGGGGTAGCTGAACCAATCCTTAATTCATCTAGGAGCCATCGAACCCATATGATTTCACTAACAGTGGAAGCCATTGACCTGTATTCTGCCTCGGCTGACGAGCGAGATACCAAAGATTGCTTTTTAGTCTTCCAAGAGATTGGAGCACCTCCAAGAAGAAGAATATAACTAGTTCTGGACCGTCTTGTGTAAGGACACCCTAACCAATCTGAGTCACAATAGGCGCTGAGTTCAAAACCTCCTTTGCGAGGTAGTAGTATTCCCTGTCCAACAGTAGCCTTTAAATAACGAAGCACACGATGAACAGCTTCTAAATGAGGCTGTCGAGGATCAGCAACAAACTGAGATAGTATGTTGACCGAATAGGTAATGTCCGGCCGGGTTGCTTGTAGATACAGGAGGCGCCCAACCACTCTCCGATAGCGCCCATCATCTACTTTTGGTGCATTCTCACACTTATCCAATTTGTGATTTTGTTCTATAGGGAAAAGACTTGGTCGAGATCCTTCATAGCCGCAATCAGCAAGGATGTCGAGAATGTATTTTCGCTGGCTCAAGAACAAACCCTCTGAAGTCCGGGCAACTTCAATGCCTAGGAAATATTTGAGGTCGCCGAGATCCTTTATGCTGAATTTTTGATCGAGCTCCATTTTAGTATTTTGAATCTTCGCAGCATCGTTGCCTATCAAGACAACATCATCCACATATATAAGAGCTGCCACGAAAGAATCATTCTTTTGATAAATGAACAAGGAATGGTCTGCCTTCGATTGTTGGAAGTCGAGTGCCAATAGAGCAGTGGTGAACTTGTGATACCAGTTGCGAGATGCTTGCTTTAAACCGTAGAGGGACTTGTTTAGGCGGCAAACTCGTGTTTCTCCCTCTTTAGCAAAGCCTTGTGGTATTTTCATGTAGATTTCTTCGTGAAGATCACCATGCAAAAAGGCATTGTTCACATCGAGTTGATGAATTAACCAATCTTTCTTCACAGCAATAGCTAAAAGTGTTCGAACAGTGACCAACTTGGCAACCGGAGCAAAGGTGTCATGATAATCTACTCCCTCTGTTTGTGTAAATCCTTTAGCTACCAATCGAGCTTTGTACCTCTCGATTTCTCCATTGGGTTTAAATTTAATTTTATACACCCATTTGGAGTCAATGGCTCGTTTATTTTCAGGCAAGCTCGTGAGTGTCCAAGTTCCATTCTTTTCAAGTGCTTCGATCTCTCTTTTCATAGCTTCTTTCCAACATTCTCTTTTAGCTGCTTGGTGATAAAACCTTGGTTCTTCATGTGAGTCAATGGAAGCTAAAAATGCCTTATGAGAATCGGAAAAATTATGAGAGAAAAAATTAGATAGAGAGTGTACCGTCGATGAGGCAAGATTTGATGCGGGTTGTGCATTGTCTACCGAAGGGGGAAGATCAACTATGAAGTTCTCCAGATGTTTTGGCTGTGACTTGTGTCGCATGGGTCTACCAATATTGTCTCGGGCCGAAATATCAGGGGTGTCCACTGGATCAGTGGGGTTGGTGGTATTATTAGTTGGGCCGATGGTGTTTCCTTGGTCCAAATCCTCAGTTGGGCTGTTGTTGGTCTCGGTTTCAAGACCAGGAATTGGGCCATGATTTTTGGTTTGATTCCCCTTTGTCACATGTTTCGTACTTTAAGTCAGTATGATTATCAAGCATGAATAAATCACTTTGATCATTGGGGATAAATTTATCTTTGGGTAAATCAGCAAAAGGGAATTTGTCTTCCACGAATTTAACGTCTCTTGAGACAATGATCTTTTTGTCTTGAAGATCATAAATTTTGTACCCTTTCACACCAAGTGGGTACCCTATAAATAAACCCGGTCTCCCTCTCACTTCAAACTTGTCTCCATGAGTGTTGGTGTTTCGATAGTATGAGAGGCAGCCGAAAACTTTCATGGATTGGTAGTCAGGTTTACGATTGAAAACAAGCTCATAGGACGTTTTGTCTTTGATCACCTTAGATGGTAATCGGTTTATGACAAAAGTAGCAGTCAATACACATTCCCCCCAAAACTTTTTAGGTAAATTGGCTTCATACATTAAGGCTCTAGCAGTCTCAATTAAGTGTCTATGCTTTCGCTCCACCACTCCATTTTGTTGTGGAGTGTGCGGGCAAGATGTTTCAAGCATAATACCATATTTGTTATAAAAGGAATGCATCTCATTGGATGTAAATTCACCACCATTATCACTACGAATTCTTTTGATAGTTTTGCCAAATTGAGTTTTTATCAGGTTAACAAAATTCATCAAGTGGGTGCTTGTCTCATGTTTGAATTTTAATAAAAACACCCAAACCATCCGACTATAGTCATCGACGATGGTTAAAAAATAACTAGCCCCTGATAGAGATGGCACACGGTACTTCCCCCAAATATCACAATGAATTAATTCGAAACAATCATTGGTCTTAATATTGCTATTAGGAAATGGAAGTCTTGTATGTTTTGCTTTAGAACAAGAATCACAATTTGTATTAAAAGAAACATTACTAAGAAAATCTATTCGAGCAAGTTTTTCACCGGAAGCATGTCCCAATCTTTTGTGCCAAACGTCGATGGTGGTTGTCAAGGCTTTCCTTTCCTTCCCAAGCATCCCCATTCGGTATAGACCTCCTTTGCACTTACCCGTGCCAATCAAGCTTCTCGTGTATAGCTTCTGCACGACACAAAAATCAGGGAAAAAGGTTAATGCACATTGAAGGTCTTTAGTTAATCTGCTCACAGACAAGAGGTTACACGTGAACTTGAGTATATATAAAACACCATTTATTTCGGTTCCTCCTGGCAACTGACAATTGCCTTTCCCTTTAACAGGAACGACATCTCCATTAGGAATAATTACCGGGGTCTCATGGTGACTTACAGTGGCATTATCAAGATTTTCACTGTCATATGTAATATGCTCAGTGGACCCTGAGTCAACAACCCAGTTATTATCGTCATTACCTTTGGTATTCAAATATACCTTTGGGTTGTTATCCTCTTTACCAGAGGTTCCAACTTCAGAAAAGTGCCTAACGAAGGAATCGTATTGTTCTTTGGTTAAACCGGGAACGGGTGACTGATCATCAGAGTTGGCGAAGGAAGCCTTCGGTTTGGACACTTCCTTTTTCTTGTTCCCCGGCCACCATTCTGGATACCCAATCTTTTTGAAGCATCCATCCGTTGAGTGTCCCTCTTTGCCACATTCTCCACATATTAGTTTGGTATCTTTAGATTGCTTTTGACTCTTGCTTCCCTCTTTACGTGTTGGTGTCCATGCCTTGAAGGCTGCGACATCTTGATTGGGTCTCTTTTCTGTCGATATGTTTCTTTGACGTTCATCCTCGGCTACAAGATGGTAGGCGTTTCCCAGGTTTGGCAGCGGACTCATAGCAAGAATTTGGGTCTTGATAACCGAAAATTGATTGTGCAATCCCATAAGAAATTCATACAACTGTTCCTTTTCCCTTAGTAGCATAGAGTTCTTACCCACTTCACATGTACAGAGGCTGCATGTACACTTGGGTGTTGCAAGAATTGAGTCTATTTCATCCCAAAGCGATCTCAGTTTTGTGTAATAGACTGAAACCGTGGCTCCATCTTGGTGAGTCATTGTTAGAGTTTGCTTCAATTCATATGCTCTAGGAGCACTTTCTTTACCGAATCGTTCTTTTAGGTCATTCCAGATTTCGCAAGCTGCGTTTGCGTATTTAACACTGCTGCGAATGTCTTTCTCCATCGCGGTGGTGAGCCACCCTTTAACCATGGCGTCGCATCTCATCCATAGCATGTATTCCGGAGCCGTTGATTGGGGTTTCTGTAACGTTCCGTCGATAAACCCAACCTTGTTCTTGGCGTAGAGGAAATTCAACATCTCCTGTGACCAATCAGCGTAGTTGGTGTCATTGAGGGTGTCATTCACGTGCATTTGTTTCGGGTAGTCTGAGGCGTGAATGTAGTATGGAGAATTTACATCCGACGGGTTTTGAGAAGTTCCTTCATCGCCAGCCATGGCAATTTAGGTTTGGTTTTCTGATTTTGGTTTTTAATTGGCTCTTGATACCATAAAGAATTTAATATGGATCGGAGTTATTTTATTCCATTAACAGAGATAGGTATTTATAACCCATATTACATGAGGTTTGATAAGAATGAAACTCCTAATATAAAGGAGATAACAACTAACAATAGTTTGACTACATAAGTTCAAATTCTAACTCCTATAATATATATATATATATATATATATATATATATATATATATATATATATATATATATATATATATATATATATATATATATATATATATATATATGTCCTATATATTTATTTTACTTAATAATAGTTAATAATAATAATATTATATAAAAATATCACTTCAAGTTGAGGAACAAGTTAGAGAAACACGGTACAACTTATTAATCTTTCCAATTCACGGATCAATCTACTATAATAATGAATATAGTAATCAGCAAAAGTTAACAGAAATAAAATAGTGCAGCCGCCTGTCTTGTACCGACAGTTTTCACGGACTATTATTTCGTACCCATTGTTTACTTAGTGGCGAATAAAAGTGTTCAGAAAATCCCATATTTTTTTAAATTAACTATATTTATTTATTTTGGTCATTATGGTATAAAATTGGATCATTAACTTGTTAAATAAAAATTACATCAAATGTCCCTCTCAATTATGGGTAAAATATAAAAAGTGTTAAAACTTAACAAATAGTTCCTAAATACATTTTTAATAAGCCTAAAATTTGTAGAACACATTTTCGGATCACCGTTTATTTTAAAATCATAAGTTTGAAATTAACTTGCTTAATATCAATCGGAACATCAAACGAGTATTACAATCATTCAATATTTATTTTTAATATACTTTATTTATATATAGAGATATATTTTAAATAATAATTATTATAATATCCTATGTTTATTTTATTAATCTTTAATAACAAAAACATATAATACTTCAAATTATATCTCGAATTATTATTTATATATACATACACACATATTTATTTACAATTAATTGTTCGTGAATCGTCGAGAGCAGTCGAAGGTCAATTGAATATATGAAACAGTTTCAACATTTTAAGACTCAACATTACAGACTTTGCTTATCGTGTCGGAAACATATAAAGATTAAGTTTAAATTTGGTCGAAAATTTCCGGGTCGTCACATGAAAATGATAGCAAGATGATGTCACTGGTCCCGTATAAACGTGCACGTGACGAGCCGAGTTCTGGTGCGGGTCCTAGCCAGACTTTGTATTTTGATATTGGATGGGCTGGTCCTTCGAGCCAAGGTCATGAACATACAGGAAGAGCTTCTTTTGTTATAGCAATGGATACAATTTGTCATAGTGATGATGATTCAATGGAAAGCGTTGCAAATCATCCGGGATTTGTCGATGAGGTTAATTATCCGCTGATGTCAGAAATCAAGAGCCCTGATGTCAGCTGTGACGATCGCTCCAAATCCATATGGACAATACGTCATTCATTGATTTCATTGCGAGGTATTTGACCTCTATATGATACGTTTTGTAAACATTGCATTCTTTTGAAAAGGTACACCATAAATGAATATTTAAATCAAAGGTTTTCGACATCTGATGATTTCTACATATAGACAATCACTGTAAATAATAGTTTACAATAGTACTTCCATTGACAATGCAGTCAAAATAAGATACATGGTGATGATTTGGTGAATGCAACATTTCCTTAAAAAATATGCCATGTATAACTCCATGCACATAGCTTGTCTAACATATAAGCAAACAGCGGAAGACTTCTAGGGAACCTGAGAATAAACATGCTAACAAGTGTAAACACAAAGGTTGGTGAGTTCATAGTTTTAATGTTTCGTATAATCTGTATATAAAGGTGGATCACAAGATTTCAGTTGTTTCATCCAGAAACGTTTATCAAAATATTCTACAAGATTGAGCACCCTGGTAACTAAACTTAACGTATATATAATTTGTACCCTTTGTATAATCATCTTAATAATACACGCAAACCAACGTGTACGCTTCTCAAATAGCATACATCCGTTAAAAGGCTAGTGCTCTAGCTCGGACGGGGATATCAAGCCCTATGGATCCATATATAACTACTCGCGCCCACCAGTTCTTATAACCGGCAGTTACTAGTTACCAAAGCTAAGGGATTTTTGGTTCAAACTCGGTGTAGAATTTAGTATGTACTTGTATCCATTGCGTTTAAAATAAATTGCATGTATTCTCAGCCCAAAAATATAGATTGCAAAAGCAATTAAAAAGGGAGCAAATGAAACTCACGCATATAAATCTAGTATTTTCAGTATTTATAAACAGTCGCATGTATTCTCAGCCCAAAAATATATTGAGTAAAAGGGATCATATGAAACTCACCTTAGCAGCATATAAAGTCGTTCACCAAAATGTGATCAAAACACGGATTACCAAATAACCGTAGATCTCAACCTAGAGAACATATGTTGGTCAATAAATGTCTATCAAGCTAGGTCAGGTCATAGTGTATCACAATCCTAATGCTCGATATTGACATGCAAAAGTTATCCAATGTTGTTTCAAAAAGTCAATTTTGACAATAGTTTAACAAAACGAGACGTACCTTATATAAGGATTCATTTACTCGGTTGGTAATATTCAAAAATCCAATTTATCAATCTCGTAAACAAGTTGTTTAAATCTTAATTATAGATTCAAAAGCAATTTCAATTAACTTCAATCATAATTCAGTTGCTCACATCTTTTAATCCATTCATCGAAATTATTCGATATCTAAATGAAAAGTTATTGATTTTTCGTCAGCTTTCCAAAAACATGTATATCATATACTTTTTACCAGTAATATATGTATTTAATTCGTGGTACATCATAAACTGTTTAATAAGGAAATTTAGCATACAAGCATGTATAAATATATATACTCGAGCACTAGATATGGATACACAATTATTATATAAAAGATAAAATATAAGTACTTACATATCAATATTGAGATTCAATATTGTAGAAAAGTACGTAGACGTAACGGAGATGATAACACTAGGTTTGACTTGCAAATAATACCCATGAATATTACCCATAACCTCCTTGGCAATAACCCATAATTTCCTTAACTCTGCCCCGCTCGTAAAACCCGTTTTTAAATTACTCGAACAGCACTCCGTCGTAGTATTTTATGTATAATACTAATAATAATAAGATTAATAATAATGTTAATCTTAATATTAATTTTAATAATAGTAATAATAATAATAATAATAATATAAATATTAATAAAATAAATAACAGAGGGAGGTATGTGTGTGTGTCAAATGCCAGAACTCGATCGCGTTTTATAATGTTTCCTGAATCTTGATCCCATGCGATCGCATGGGTAATGTGGGTTAGTGCCATGCGATCGCATGGCCAGCTGTTTGGCACCCAATCTGTTTTGTTTTCATTCTGTCGACATATTTATATATATTATATATAATAATATATATATAATTTAAATAATTAATTATATATTATATTAAATTCACGTGCATAGTTGACTTGTAATTTTCATTCCGATAAGTCGTACGTCGTCACTCGACTTATGTCCCGGTTTTGATTTTTCGAACGTCCTATCGTATACTGAGAAAACTTGTACTTTACGTTTCGTGAATCGTACCTTTGTCAAAATATAGTCTTAAATCATCCATAAACTATACCACTGTAGCAAAGTTACTGTAGCAAAGCCAATTTTTACTGTAGCAATTCACTGTAGTAAAGAGTAATTTTCGAAAACACTGTAGCATTTTGGGTACTGTAGCAATTTGAAAATGTTACCATCGTCTACTAAATAACTTGAAATTATATATATGTATATATCTTTTTAATATACATAAATCAGTTTCTAAATACACATTGGAAGTTATTTATAAATAAATTTTAATAATAAATATTTCAACTTATCATATATATTCAAATAGATATTTAAACCAATAAGTTTAATGTACGGTATCAAATAATTAATACATTGTTACCTTTTCAAGTTATAGTATATATGTATCTATTTACATATAATTGTTCGCAAATCGTCGAAAATAACCGAAGGGTATTTAAATATATAAAAGTAGTTCAAAAATTTTGAGATTCAGTTTTACAGACTTTGCTTATCGTGTCGAAAATGTTAATCATACAAAGATTAAGTTTAAATTTGGTCAGAAATTTTCGGGTCATCACATCAGCATTCCAGCTCAGCAAAGCACCTAATGAGCAAAGTTGTCATCCTTCTCTTTCGTGCAATGCGGTTGTATTTTCTGGCCTTGAAGCATCAAAAGATGAGGTGATGCAGGCACACAACTCATCTCCTTACAATGAATGTAGGTACCGTGCAAATGGGATCGGTTAGACCATTTACTCTTTTCAATCATATTTATATTTATATTTTCTGTATGTACATTTTAAAGATGGTCTTTGGATGTGTGTTGCTGTTTCTCATAAATTTAAAATCTTGCACACACAAATTTATAAAATCTCGCACCAAATATGTTAAGTTTGCACAAAAATCAAAAGTTTGCATAATACATTATACACCCTAGTTTGATTAAGGTATTGTTTGTTTTTAAGATGTCTTTGTCTGAAGATATGCGGACCATGTCTCTGTAAGGAAGATGTGGCCTAAAGGTCGGTCTGTATGCCGAATAATGAAGAGTGTTAATTATGTCAGCAACACTTAGAAGCATATTTCTAAGTCTGTCTGCAGACAGAATAAAACATTATTTTACCTTATGTATTCAGAAAAACAAACTGTCTACCGCAAAAACGTCTACGGGCGCTCTTACATAAGACATAATAAGATTTGTAGACTGAAAAACAATCGACACTTAAATCAGTTTGTGGTCTTTTCTAATTTAGGGCCTCCAAATGGAGAAAGCAATTTTGAAGAACCTGTGGAGTTTGACCCAATAAAGCATCATAATTTTTTCTGCCCATGGGTGAATGGGAATGTGGCTGCAGCTGGGGTTAGTAACGGTAACAATGGTGCGGGTGCGAGTTCAAGTGCTATAAGTGGTGTAGCTCTTTGTGGATGGCAGCTGACTTTAGATGCTTTAGATGGCTTTCAAGGGCCTGAACAAAATCAAACAGTTGAATCTGAATCAGCTGCTTCTCTCTACAAGGTATCTCATGTCCAATTTTGTTCTTTTACTAATAATTCTTGTACTTGTTTCTGATATCTATGATATGATCGGTGTACTTAATTTCATATTTAGTTTCTTTAGTGAGATGCGCTGTTATATATACATTCATTTTAGAATACAGCTAAATTTGAATTGATTGAGGGCGTGCGTTGTATACGTATTTGCAGGATGATCGTCGAGGTTCTGGAAAAAAAACTCTATGGCACGACACTCCTTTAACAAAAACCGTGGCCAAAGTTGAAAGAATCATCTAACGGTTTTCTTTTTTCATGAACTTTTTCAACAACCTGTTTATCAGAGTCAAAATAGGCCGGTTGAGATGGAAGTTTTCTGGTACGGGTTGGATTGATACCTTGCTGGAAAATACTTGTCTCTAATTATTTACAAAAATTGTGTAATTATGCTTTGTATAAGTCAATTTTATTTCTTCGATTAATAATCTTGTTTTTTGAATAAAAATGACAAAGGAGGTTATTATGCATTAAAAATACACTTTGGCTACTCACGTATACGAACCGACTTTCTTTTGATAAAACATAACATAAATCAACCTGTTAACTTGTTCACATAATTTGTTTATACAGGTCAACATCAATGGCTAAGAAAGCTCAACAACTCTTTTCAAGGAGCCGAATTCAGCGCTTTAGGTTTAGTGTTTTCTCAAGACCTTCATAATTGTGAATCTAGCTTTAATGGTCTGTCTAATATTTGCCATTCTGTCATTTTCATTTCTGTCTTTGAATCTACCATTATAAGATTCTCTGATTCATTCATAGGAATATAAAGTCAGCTCGGTTTTAGTTACTAGGATAATGATGCCACCAAGACCAGTGGCAACGATACATATAGTAGAGATCCATTTTATTGATCCGTGTTCACAATTTTTGAGCTTTCTTACACAAAAAATGCACATCATACACACATTTAGTTGCTTGGAATAAATAGATTTCAGGGTTGCAATGAAGTTACATAATTTGAAGCTTGGGTTATCGCTTTTATAAATTACACATCTATTACATGCTTATAAAATGCCAATGGAGTGACATCACTTCCTAATATAAACCTTATCTTAAAAAATTATGAAGTACACATGTCATTTTTTTAAGCCCTCTTGCTTACATCATCAATATTATTAACTTTTAAATTAATACTAAAATTAATTAATATTAACTTTTAAATACTAAAATTAATTAATTTTTTAAGTAATACTAGTATATTATTATTGCATGGGTGTCTGACAAAAAGTTGTTGTTATCTTCTCCCACACACTTTCTTCATTTATTCTTATTAAACTCTTATTTAGGGTTGTTTTTTTTTTCATCTCTTCTTCATTTTTCAGATCCAATACAGATTCAAAAAGGCAGAGATAATCAAGATTTTCTTGAGATTCAACAGGTACCTTTTTCATTTTTGATTTTTCGTTTCCTTCAATTCTAATCATCGCCATCATCTACGGTCACCACCACCGCAGCAGCCATCTACAGCTGCCCTCAATCTCACCGTCGTGGAAATCGATTGAAGAAGTGGTGGCGGGTTTGCAAAATCGAGTGAAATTTGAAGGTAGCCTTTTGATTAATACTTTGTATTATGGTTTTTTTCAGGAATTGATATGATCTGAAACACAACGGGATTTAAAATTTTAGCTATTCAATAACATCTTCTTCTCTTGGAATTTAAATTTTTGTCTACTGTTTTGTTTTTTTTTTTTTCATTTTCTTTTCTTTTGATGCATTGGTTGAAATTTCAATTTAAAAAGTTTATCTAAGTTTTTTGTGTTTGATTGCTAAGGAAATGATATAGGCTTAATCGTATTGCATTATTTACTATGACTAATCATTTAAAATGTATGAAAATACATATAAGATGTTTGATGAAATGTCTAAGAGAGACGTAAGAAAGAAAGTGATATGATGGTGATGGTGTATGTTTGAAGGACAAACTTGATCTCACGAGTTTCGAATCTAACTAATTCAGGTATGTATTTCTTGGATTTCTTTGTGTTTGTAGTAGCTCTTGATGGTAGTGATGGTATAGTTTTACTTTGAAAATGAAACATAACTCATAGTGATTAATGCAAGTTTGAGAAAGGAAGCGCATTGGAATGTTTATTCTGTAGCGGGCTTATTGCTACATACAAAATAAATGAAGTTACACATATAGAAGTGCAATTGAAACAGCAATGAAGTTATGTGACACATCGAATCAATTGATGAAATTCAGTATGCTATAGGTTCTATCTCTCGCCTTCCATTATGACTGCATTTTCAAATTTCTTATTGTCTAATTTGATTTATTTATTTCTTAAATGTTGTTTTTGCTAATTATTTTGCAACTTGAAAACATAACCATGCTTACAAAAGAGAGTGTGACAAAGATGAGCAGTGCGAAATAACATGGCTTTGTAGATAAAGGATTTGAAAACTTAAAAGTGCACCAATGACATTTGTGTCTGGAACTATGCATTAGTAGACCAACAAAAGTATCATCTTAGTTTTTTTTTTTTTTTTGAATAATAGTATTGGTTTGGGATGTCTCAGTTTGTAATGATGTTTATCTGATGCTATACTTGATGTCATTTGAGTTGGGTTTTGGACTTTAAAGTCTTAATTAGATAATTCATAGTTCACTTGCTTTTTCTTGATTTTACATGTATGATTGTTGGATATTGGTGCAAGTTATAAATATTAATTTAATGAATGTTATATGGGTTTTGATTTTGAATTTTTTAGATGAGAATGACTTCGGTTATTTAAAAAACATAATCAACTTGACCAAAGAACTTTGCATTGATAAGTTTCTGAAACTGAATCACCAATAAAAGTGCATTGGTGTGGCAATTTGAACCCATTTATGTTGGTCAATCAAAGTTGTCCCTAAATTGATTGTAATGCGTACCATTATGAATATTTTAAACTTATTGTCATGTATATGCATACAAGTAAGACTGCACCTAAAAGTATAAAAAATGTGTAACTATAGATTTTGATTACTTTGATTATTACGCGGTTTGGTTTCTTACATTGTAGTGATTATGGAATAAAGTTTTAAAAGTAGGCTATCCAATAGTCATTATAAAATACTACGTAGATATATATCTTTCAGTGCATGTAAGCAGGCTTATTGTTATATATGCATATCATGTCAATGCGTGTTTGATTTGTATTTTACTCGAGAAAGGTAAAGCAGACCAAGAATTCACAGGTGGACCAGCGGGAGGCGAACAAGATTATGGCGCTCAGTGAAGCGGAGCTGCTCAAGGAGGTTGAGGTCATGAACACATTCACTCGAACATAGAAACTAAAGGTCGAGTTCTTGAGTATGAAATTAAGGTAAGTTTAGGCAATTTACTCGGTTTATAAACTTTTAAGTTTTACCTTATACTTACTTTTTTTACAAGAAAATCATGGTATGATTTTTGGTAGATTATTTCAACTCTAATGTAACTCAAGAGACATATGTTAGAATGAAATCTTATCTGTAACATTATGTCTATGAAGCCTGATTGTAATACTTTAAAGGCTGTGTTTTGATGCGTTCCGGTAACAGGAGATTGTTAATTGTTGACAATGGAAGTGCTTATGTCTACTATAATGGCGGGAGAGTTAAACCAACTTTTGAATGGTATGTTATTCTTTTTTTTTTTATCATTAATTTTTTTTAAGATTATAATTTGTAAAGCAAAGCAAGTGATAAATGTTGAGGTATAGTTGATGACTGAGCAAATATTTCGTTAGATTTATGAACAGTCTTTTGAAATACTTGCAAACTATCAAATTCATTCAAATACTAATTTCAAGGTCTAAGTTTGTTTATTAGATGTTAATGGTTGCATTTTGTACTGTGGAGATTTGGAGTACTATCAAAAGGAAAATGATGATGAAGGTAAACGCATTACAATCAGCATGAAAGATTTAGAGCAAGTTTTTGTAACTTTTTAAATTCACACCCATTTTCAATCAGCCTGAAAGATTTTAGAGCAAGTTTTCTTCCCATGCCTGAAAGACTATGTTGTTTTGTTTCTTATTAGACGTTCTTTTTTCCCATTATCTTTCTTTGGTAAAATTTTTGTATGTCGTTCGAGTATTCGGTTAAACATTGTTGTTTCCTATTTCGTAGAACTTGATGAATTATGTTATTTTATCTAATGTTGATTGTGTAATATATCATTCAAAAAATTTTTCTTTAAAATCACGTGATTTCACGGGTATCTGCACTAGTCAAGTTTATAAAATACAAACAAGAAAATCCATGAAGAACACTATATATCATATATAACCTCTCTTCACAATCTTATTTTTGTTCTTCATGAAAACCAAACATGCACACAAGTCAACACTATTAGTTCTCGATGTCAACGTTCTGGATCCCTTTGTTATGGTATCCACCAGGTGCATCATACTTGCTGAATAGCCTATACGAAGATATGAGTGACAGCGAAATGTAACAAAGCACCACAACAAAGGTGATGATGATCGATGTTGTCGCTTGTTTGCAGAAAAGTGGCCGTAGGTCCCACATGCCTCACTCCATGTCACCGCCACGTCACCTTTGTATGACAGAAACGCAAACTCAGTTGCCACCGCACCAGCAGCCAGTATCAAGTATGTCAAAACCTATAGGTACAGTGCATAAAACTATTAACTGCTGCTTGCTTTGTACTATAGTACGGAGTATTCTTTATAAAATATGTATGTGCAATAATGTATCTTTTATTATTTGTGGAAACCATATTATAATAATGATGTTTTTAACAAAACTACTTGAACGTCTTATAAAAATTTATCAAATATGCTATTTGGATAAAGTAAGATGACTTGTAAGTAATAAATTTGGATACAAGTTAAAGACATTTCAAAGACAAGTATATAGACTTAATTTGCTATGAATGTAAGGTTTAGAGGACGAAACCTACAATTTGAATTCAAGTATATAAGCATAAGAACTAACTACATAATTAACCTTTTTTTCTTTTTTGTAACTATCGTATTAAAGTTTTTAAATTTTTAAATACACTTCAAACAGTACATGTTATTTTAGCTTACAATCTCAAAATTATTCAATTCATTAGACTAATTAGAAATTAAATATAAAGTATAGTTACCTGATCAAGGAGAAAGAAGGTCCAGGCTCGAGGCATGGTTACAGGGCGAGGTATTGCTGTGACAGCTGCCGAGAGTAGCGAAAAACCAGCACATATGCCATTAGCATGCACCAAAAACCTGTGGTTATAATTAATTTCTTATAAACACAATATATAATAAAAACTATGTAATCTTTTTTATAGCAAGTAAGCATGTCAGGCAGTTTCCATATACAACTTAACAGCATTTTTTGTAACTACACATAACATAACGTAACCTATACGAAGTACTCCGTATTATTTATGTCTACAATACAATATTTTAAAATACGAAAAAACTATCGTATTTGCTCAAATTAATGGTATATTCATGTAATAAAAATACAGTCACATGTTAACTAAATCCTTGAGTGATAATGAAATAATCTATTAATCTTGTTTATCCAAGATTTTGTTTTTGTTTCCTCTGAAACTTTGAATTAGAGATTTTGTTTTTGTGATATCAAAGAACAAATATACCTGAATGCGGTGATGTTGGAGTAAGATAAAGATCCATACTCATTAGACTCGGAATCTTTAATCATGATAACAAGTGCAGCCACACATAACCCCACCGGAAACAGCCTCAACAACGTTTCCAGCGTTCGCATGCCGGACAAGTTATCATCTTCTTGATCAGGTGATGATCCTATTGGATTAGGGGTTGCTACAATACTCTTTTCTACTTTGTGATCAGTCATTTTAGACCCTAATATAGATTGTAACTTTTTTTTTTTTTTTGGTATTGTATGAAATTGAGTAGAGATGCGAAATGTGGGCTAACTATCTTGTTGCATTAGCTTATGATTATATTTATATTTACATGTAGTAATAAATAATAAATGGTGGTCGTAAAATTTAGGTGAAGTTAGGTGATGTTACATTCAATGCTAGCTTAATAATTTTATTAAAATCAAGTTGTTTTTCCCCATGTACACCATATCTCATATCATATTCATATGGACATTGATAACTCTCTGCAATTTGCTAACTTTATAACAAAAAGTTAATTGTTGAACACCAGTCCACCAACAAAATGTTTAATCATGCATCTTTAAAATTGCTCTAACATCATGTAACTATGAATGTCTTAGATCATATACTGTATTTAGTAATGTGTGACTAAAAATTAATATGATGCAAATAACATGTAGAACCAAAAGTTAATACTACTTTACCACTTATTAAACGATGTCACTTTATTGTAGGTAAATGGGGATGTTGAATTGAAAACGAAAGGTAGGTATGTGAATTTTGTTGGGTCGGTAGTTAAAGGTCTAACAATCGAGTTAGTTAGCATTGTAGGAAGTGCAGAAACTGCAAAAAGTTTACTTCAAGATATTATGGTTCAAAGAAGCATGAGCATAACATAGAGTTAGTTAAGCATTGTAGGAAGTATTTGAGGTATTCTTTAGACCATTCCCAACCGTGACTGTGACTTCACAGGCAGTTGGGACATTTTTTGGCCAAAAAGTGCAATTTTACTCTGACTGGGCAGTGTCAGTTTCTGACATTTTTTAACCCAAAATGTCAGTTTTCAGTGTCAGTTTCAGTAGGGTCCACCAGCTTTTAATTTTTTCATTTTTTATATATAATTTAACACATTATTTAATATTTGAAAATAAGATATTTATTAATAATAAAAACAAAATACAAATAATTAAATAAAATAATTAATAAAAAACATACAATATAAAATAATAATAATCTTAAAGATTACATAAATAAATAAATACTAATTCGTTCGTCGAAATGCCGTTGGAAGATTCCAAATATGCTCGATTAAATCTTCAGTCAGCTGGTCGTGCACCGCCCTATATCTTATTTCTCTTGTGACAACGTCTTGATCACGTCCTTTATTCCTAACTCGTTGGGCACGATTTGCTCTTTCCTCGGTTATAAACCTTTCTTCCCATTTACATAACGCAAAATCATTGTCTTCTAAAATCATATTATGTAAAATGAGACAACATTCCATTACTCTTCGCATCTTGTTTACTTTCAAAGTCCGTGAAGGTTGACTTAAAATATGAAATCGTCCTTGAAGAACACCAAAAGCCCTCTCTATGTCCTTTCGTGCACTTGCTTGAAATCTCGTGAACTTAATCCTTGGTTCATCTGTGGGGCACGACATTCCTTTGATCAGTGTCGCCCAATCAAGATATATACCATCGGCAAGGTAATAAACTTTGGTGTATTGATGACCATTAATCTCAAATGGTGCAGATGGAGCTGTTCCCTTCTTTAGTGCATCAAAAACTGGTGACTGATTCAAAACATTGATATCGTTGTTAGAACCTGCCATCCCGAAAAAGGCATGCCAAATCCACAAGTCATATGAAGCCACTGCTTCAAGCATAATCGTCGGTTTCTTGTGATCACCCCTAGTGTATTGTCCTTTATGAGCGACCGGACAATTCTTCCATTCCCAGTGCATACAATCGATACTACCGAGCATACCCTTGAATCCTAGCTTCTCCTCATGTGCACTATATATTCGTGCAACATCGGTTGTTGTGGGAGATCTCATTTATCGACTTTTATGAAAATCAATAATACATATACAAAAGTTGTCTAAACATATTACTGATGTTTGCTCACTCATATGTAAATATTCATCGAGAGCATCGGGGCTTAATCTATAAGCCAATTGATGTATAGCCGAAGTACACTTTTGTAAAGTAGTAAACGACTGCCTACCAAGTGCATCATTTATTTCTCTAAAAAAATCAAAATGTTCAGGAATATAATTACCATTAAAAGTAGTTATACCTTGAGCTATACGTAGAAATAAGTTTATGCGCATTCGAAACCGCCTTTTAAATTTCTTAGCAGGGTAAACGGGTGCGTCAGCTAAGTAATCATTCCAAAGACGTTGCGCTGCTGACTCCCGATCTCTCGGAATGTATCCACGAACTCTTGGATTACGAGGAACGGACTCGACTTCGGACTCTTCGTCCAATTCTTGAATAAGTTGGATAATACGAACATCCTCCGAATCTGAATCGGAAGCTAGTAAATATGACGCCATAATTTTTTTGAGTAAAAAGTATATTTTTTGAGAGTAGTGTTTTTTTATTTTTATTTTTTTTGTGTAAAAATGAAATGCAAGAATGGGTATTTATAATGGGAAAAAAAAAAAAAAAAAGGAAAAACGGCTATAAAGCCGTTGCCTAACGGCTATGACACGTGGCCCAATCCTGACGCGACACCACCAACTGACGTTTTTTCCGTCGAGATCCCGACTAACGCCAGTTAGTGATGAAACTGACGCCACGATAACGGCCGTCAGTTTTCGTCAGTTTTGGCCAGCAAGGACTGACCTTGCAAACCGACGCCCGGTTAGGAAAGGTCTTACAAAGCCCTGATAAACAATAGGTGAATTTGATTAAACCTTAATGGGGAATGTACATATTTATTTGTATGGTTTGGACAAGTATTTATCTCAAATTCTAATTTATTAAAATAGTAAAATAAAAATTTTGATTGGAAGCTGTTAACACCTATTTTCTTATGAGGTAAGGCTTAGTGTGTTAGCACAATTCTAGAAGCGATCTAGCTGAATGTGGGGGAGTATTGCAGATTGATGTTTACCCTCGGGAAATAATCTCTGCAGACCCGGCACACAGATCTGGAAATCTGTGGGGTGGCTTAATCAATCTGTTGTCCGTTTAGCGTTTAGCTGTTAGCCGGATGACTTCTAGTGAGAGAAAGTACTGTGTGGGAGAGAAAGGTGAAGTCTCTGCTCACAAGTTGTCAGAATGTCTGAATGTGTAAAATGACGACCCAAGAGGTCTATTTATAGTGACAGATCCATCGGATTGTTCGGGGACACGTGTCAGATGATGATATGTTCTGTTATTCGTGATCCGAAATTTATGCTGAATAGGGCGCTCTCCGTTCAGGGCTTATGCGCTAGGCGGCTTTTAGGGCTTACGCATGACGGAGCAGCCTGTACAGCGGAGAACGCTGGACGGATAATTCCACAAAACTGTTGTTTCCAGTCTTCCTGATGCTATTTTTATGCGATCATTATGCCTTGTGCGTGTATACGATAGGATACACCATTAAGTCCCCCCCAGTTTAATGACTTAAGCGTTTGAAAAATGATTAAGTTGTTAAACTTCTGATAACACATCCCAACCAAGTCTTCACGTTTCCCTTTTGCATCGGGGAGCACGTTACAGGCATTAAATGATAGGTAAAATTTACTGACTTCGTAATGATTGTTTTTACATGGCTATAATACCCCACGCGCCTCCAGCTGTAAAAAGCGTTTTTTCGTATTCACCTTTTAATCGTGTCCATACACGTGTGTGGTTGAAAATAAAACCCCCAAAATCACCACCAAGCACAGCTGTCACAACTTTTTCCTTTTTAACCACCATAAACCCTGATCGAGCATTCACTTTTACAGCTTCCTTCTACAGTGTTCATCTTTTACCATCAATACCTTCTTTACTTCCTATTTCATTAAAACTTTAATGGTAGCCATAAAGGATGTTACAGCTATTCATAGCAGAGTAAATGAGAAATATTTGGGCAAGCTACTGCAACGTTTTTCTAGATTAGCTGGTGTTGAACCAATAATTCCTGCAACTAATGCCAGAGCCTGCTCACCACCCCTGGCAAGGTTGCTATTTATGGCCATTTAATTTTCGATTTTTGTTTGCGACTGCCATTTACTCCATTCTTTTTAGAAGTTTGCAAGTTCTACGATGTTTCCGTTGGTCAATTTGAACCAGCATCAATTCGAAAGATTCTTATTTTTGAAATGTATTGCCACGCAAGGAATATAGAGCCATCTATTCGGATATTTTGTCATTTGGTACGTATAGCATCCCACGAAAAAGGTTGGTTTACATTCAACAAAGTTCATGGATTTCTGAGACCTGCACTTGATCATCCCAGCAATGATTGGTAAGCTTCATTTATCTTTATAAATGAAGATGCAATTGATGACAAATACTCAGCTGCTCGAGTTTGGCGTAAATACTTGCATACCGTATCAGTTACCTTTCCAAGACTAAAGAACAAGGAAAGCATTTTGTTTAAGAAAATTAAAGCTGAACAGATCAACGACGTTAAATATGGGGAACACATGCTTTCATTGACATCTGTAAGCCAAGATTGGGATATCACACAAGGTTATGCCTGTGTTCTTGCTGGGAGGAAGAGTAAGTGCTTACTTTTGCTATATATGCTTAATAAGATGCTCCTCTTTATTTATCCAATTTACTGCTGTGACTTTTAAACTTCTGCAGAAATTACTCCGCTTACCGCCATGCGATCATCGTCTTACTCGCAACTTACCTTTACTACTCAGACAATTATTGACGATACTCTCATTCCTGAAGAGGATACTGTAAGGGAGGAGGAAGATGAAGAAGAATAAGTAGAAGACATAGGTATGAACCGAGTTGCTTCTAGGGAACGTCGTGCCTTGGGTAATGAGAATGATAACACTGAATTATGTAAAATACCAGACCAAAACCTGTATTTGTTTTCTTTTAAGCCCAGTACTGGTGGATTTTATAATCCAAACCCTTCTTTATACATTATGCCACCCTTGAAATCTTGTGAAGCATATTGGAACTCTTTTATAAGTAATAATTTCCCTTTATCTCCAACAGCTAGTGCACCACTCCAAGACACTACATTAGTGACTCTTCCGCCTTCCGACAAGAGAAGAAGAACTGGTCAAAATCCTCCGTCATCCGCTCAACAAGGAGCTGGCACTAGTTCCTCTCAGAAACAAATTACGTTTCCCAATCTTGACACAAATATACTGTCTTTCTTTTTAAAGGGACCACCACACTCTTACGAGGATTTCATGAATTTTTTGAACGCCATGGTTTGTCCTTCACTAGCCCAATTTTTTAGCAGCCTATCTGATGTAGATGCTAAGAAGGTTAAGGCACAAAGTATCATTCTTAACATTGCTTCTGGGTTAAATGACCTTTAACGCCTATCTGAGTTGCAAAGCAATGAAATTAGCACAAATAAGGAACTATCGACTGAAAAAGAGAAAGTAACCAAGATTGAACAAGTAGCTACATCTTTAAAGAGGGAATATGATACGATGAAGAGGCTTTATGATAATAGCAACAATCAGAAGGCGGAATATAAAGAACAAGTCAAAGAACTATCCTCCAGAGAAAAGCAACACTTGTGCAAAATTGATGAACTAGTGAAGGAGAATGAAAAACACTTGAGCAGAATAACGCTTTGAAAGAGCAGCTTAAAGCTAAAGAAGAGAATGAAAGACGTATGATAGCTGGGATCCCTGTTCTTATAGAGCGTATCTTTAATTGTCAAGCTCTGTCTCACAGGATACGTGAGTTCGTCCGTCTTGCTAAGTCTGCTGAACGACTAAGCTTTTTCAACTTTAAGAAAAGAAAACTTCCAGAATTGCCAAATCCAATGCCTGTTGTTATTACAACGAAGATTAACGAAAACGCCATCAAAGAAGCTGATGCAGCTGGTGCACTGATAGAAAATATGAAGTTTGCTGATCTTAAAAATCTTTGTAAAAAGCCAGATGTAACAATAGACGATGTACTAAATTATACTCCTCAAGATGAATGAAATACTATATATATATATATATATATATATATATATATATATATATATATATATATATATATATATATATGCCTTGTATAACATTTAATATTGTACTTGGTTGTAATTATTAGAAAGATGCCTTAATTTAGTAAGATTTTCGGTGTAAATAATGCATAAGATATTGATATTGTACGTTGCAACCGTTATGCTTGTAAATATTGAAATTATATTCTCCGTTATACGCTTTCCGTCATGAAACTCATGAGGAAAAGTTATGAACTATTTTCGCCTTTAAACATTTTGCAGGACGCCATGGTCCGTTTTCTGTTTTGCTCTGTATTTTGTGTATATAAGTTGTGTCATGACATTTTTTTTAGATTCGTTTCATCGCCTCGATGCTTTAGTGAGTTCTACATGTCTCACTATCGATACAACCATTTTGATTATGATTGCACTTCTACCACCGAAATGGTATCTTTCTTTCTGCGGGTAGGGATGACACACAGCTATGTGACACCTGGGCTAAAAGTCCTTGTCCGGATAAAATTTATGAAAAATATTGCCAAAAGAATAATTGCTATTATTCATATTCATAAAGAAATTTTTACATTTATGACTAGATCTCATGCATTTGACAGTTGATCAAGCTGCCCATGCAAATAGTACTACGCATAAAATTTCTTTAAATTCATTGCATTCCAAGCTCTTTCGTATTGCTCGCCAGATGGCGCAGCAAGCATATATGATCCATTCTGATTTACTTTTGTGACCTTATAACGTCCTTCCCATTTTGGGGCTAGCTTTCCAAATTTGATCTGCCTGCTTGCCTCATTATCTCATAGAACCAGATCACCAACTTCAAATTGTGTATGCTTTACTTTCTTATTGTAATATTTTTCCATTTTATGCTTGTGATCTACTTGCCGGATGGCAGCCATCAACCTTCTTTCCTCCAACAAGTTGAGATTCTCCCTTAATGCTTTAGAATTAGCTTCAATATCAAATGCCATAATGCGTTGTGTTGGTACACATATTTCAGCCGGTATTACTGCCTCTGTACCATATACTATACTGAAGGGTGTTTCCCCCGTGCTCCGTTTTGGAGTCGTTCGGTGTGCCCATAACACATTTGGCAGTTCATCCACCCAACCAGTTTGACTCAGCCCCAACCGTGCCTTAATGCCAGCAACGATTTCTTTGTTGGTAACCTCCACTTGTCCATTCGCTTGAGTATGAGCAACAGATGTAAAGTTTTTCTTTATACCCAGCTCTTCATACCAACTCCGAAATGGATTTTCTGCAAATTGCTTGCCGTTATCACTGACTATTTCATTTGGCACCCCATAACGACACACGATATCATGCCAGACAAACTTCTTGACATTTTCTCCTGTGATTTTTGCTAAAGCCTTTTCTTCAACCCATTTCGTGAAAAAATCGATTGCTACCACCAAGAACTTAGCATTACCAGTGCTTCTATTGAACGGCCCCACAATATCGATAGCCCACTTACAGAACGGCCAAGCGGATGACACTGGTATCAAGTCATATTTTGGAAGACGCTGAATTGTACCATGCCTCTGATAATTCTCACATGTTTTTATGATTTCTGCAACATCTCGATAAAGGGAAGGCTAAAAATACCCTTGTCGCATGATCCGTGATGCCACAGTACGGAAGCTGGAGTGTTGAGAACAAACTCCTTCGTGCATTTCTTTGACCACCTTTAATGCTTCATCATCGGTTAAACACCTTAACAACAGACCATTGCAAGATTTTCGATAAAGGACACCATTAACAATTTCATACATTGGTGCTGTTACCCTTATTCTTCTTGCTTCCGCCTTATCAACAGGTAACCATCCGTCATGCAAATACCTCAAATATGGAGTCATCCAAGTTTCCTTAGCACCTTCTACTATTGCCATAATTGGTTTTTCATTTATTGATTTCTCCTTAAGCTCTTCAACCAACACTCGTTTGTGCAAATGATCAAAGGTTAAAGTAGCCAGCTTGCTCAAGACGTCAGCCTTTTTGTTCTTATTTCGAGGGATTTGCACGACTTCAAGGTTATCAAATTTCTTTGAAATTGCCTCCACCAACTTTACATACTGCCTCATGGATGTATCCCTTGCATCAAACGTTCCATTAACCTGCTGGGCGACGATTTGAGAATCAACACATGCTCGTAAACTTGTTTTGCCCATTTCTACCGCTATGCGGAGGCCGGAGAGTAATGCCTCATATTCTGCTTCATTGTTTGAAGCATAAAAACAAAATTTCAATGCATAGGTATACTCTTCTCGGTCTGGACTTGTTAAAACTAGTCCTGCACCTGTTCCCTCTTCACTGGATGCTCCATCAGTGTGTAATTCCCACACATGCTGTTGTGGTGCCATTTTGTTGTCATACTCTACTTTTTCATTTGTTTCCAAGAGGAAATCTGCCAAAATTTGCCCTTTAACTGCATTCCGGGGAGCAAAATTGATTTCATACTCCCCCAACTCGATGGCCCATTTTGCTAAACGGCCAAATGATTCTGGACGCCGGAGTACTTGCTTCAACGGTTGATCTGTTAACACTAAGATAGGATGACCTTGAAAATACCTTCGTAAACGCCTTGAAGTATGCACAAGGGCATAAACCAGGCGGTGAAGTAGTGGATAATTTGTTTCACTAAGCTGCAACACTTTGCTAACAAAATATATAGGCATTTGCACGCCGTTCCGTTCTGCGATTAAGACAGAACTTATCGCCTCTTTTGAGACATCTAAGTACAAAATTAAGGTCTCCCCTTCTTTTGGTGCTGTTAATGTAGGTAACGTTTTTAACAACTGCTTGACCTCTTGGAATGAATTTTCGGCTTCCGCCGTCCACACAAAATCTTTTTTATTTAAACAGCATTTTAACACCTTCATGAATGGAAGCGACTTTTCAGCTGCTCTGGACAAGAATCTTATTAATGCTGCCAGACATCCATGCAACCGTTGAACATCTTTCTTGCTAGTTGGCGACTTCATGTCTTCAATTGCTTGAATTTTCTTAGGATTAGCCTTAATACCACGTTCTGTGACAATATGACCTAAGAATTTTCCCTCTTCTACACCAAACGTTCACTTCTTGGGATTTAATTTCATATTGATTTTTCGTAGAGATGCAAAAGTCTCTTGTATATCTCGCAACATCTTCTCTTCAGTATGACTTTTGATGACAATGTCATCAACATAAGCTTCTAAATTATGCCCAATTTGATCCTTAAACGCCATATCAATAAGTCGTTGATATGTTACTCCTGCATTCTTCAAACCAAAAGGCATTTTCATGTAACAGAATATGCCTTCCGTCGTGTGAAAAGCCGTTTTGTCTTCATCTTTTAAAGCCATAGGTATTTGATGATATCCCTTAGCTGCATTTAGGAAACATTTGAATCGATATCCTGCCAATGATTCAACCTTCCAATCAATTTCAGGTAAAGAATAATTATCCTTTGGGCATGCTTTATTGATATCTGTGAAATCCACACACATCCGCCATGAGTTGTCCGGCTTCTGATATTACTCTAATTAGTCATATCTTTAGTCGTAATATCACGTCCTATTGTTGTTTATTTCATATGTAAACATAGTAAATCCGTTTGTATTTCATAGTATTGTAATATAGTCTAGAATCATTGTAAACTTGAAGAAATATGAAGATATTGTATGGTAACAGCTCAGAGATCGAAAACGAGACCAGAAACCCAAAGACAGAAGAGTGCGCTCAGCGCACCCCAAAATGTGCGCTCAGCGCACATTGCATAATTTTGATCAGAAGATTTCTTAGCCAAAACCAAAGTGCGCCAAGCGCACTTATTGATGTTGCGCGCCGCACACAGTGGTGCGCTCAGCGCACCCATACGCGCACTTTTGACAGAAAAGCATATTTGAACGTGCGTAGTCGAGCTGTAAAGTATAAAGTGAAGTAGGTGAGAGTGCGCTCAGCGCACCCTTGCTGTGCGCGCCGCGCACAGCGCTTTTCACCAACTTTTTAGCTTATTTAATTCCATTTCCAGTTTCATTTGAGGAGTACCAGTTTCCTTTCTGCTCAGAGATGAAAACATACGATTCAAAGCAGTTCCTAGGCTTATCAAAGTGCATCTAAGCACTCAAATCATTGAAGAATCCAAGATCATTCAAGAGCTTCATCCAAAATTACTCCTAAAAGGTTAATCTTGTATTTACAATGAATTCTATCTTTGTTACTGTTATGTTTAAGTTTTCAAGCATGATTGTTGGCTAGTCCATTTTATGTTCATCTAGATAAATAACCGAGATGTTGAATGGTTACTATTGATTGATCGTAATTATGCACGATAGTTTGATGTTTGAATACAAGAACCATTCTTGTTAAGTTTAATCCTTTCGATTCAACTAGTTGATATGTTCATTTGATTAAGAAACATCATCTTGTTAAGTTAATGTATTGATTTACACCTAGTGACATGTGTTTATCCGTCTTTTACCAAAAGGGATAAGTTGAGTTCAAATGGTTAATTTACATAAGAATGTAAGAACGACTCTTGTAGATACTTTAGAATAGCTTAATTAGTATGTGTAATTGTCTAGGAGAATGACCAATTCCTTATAATCTATTATACACACTTTCAACTACCTAGTTACATCAATTAACATGTGTTAGTGATTTGCCTTATCTAGTGACGTTTATAGGGATCTTATTATAACACTTAGTTAATTGTTTGGGTTGGGTGAATTGAGCATTTTACCAGACCAAGGGAATGAACTAAGTTAAACCTTTAGTTGATATAGGAGTGGATCGTGTACAACACACCATTGACTTGATCATTCTTCAAGTCTTCAAACTAGTTGAATTAGTTGATTACAAATAGGAGGTCTTAGATGTCAAGAACATCACTTGCGTTGTGTAATCCCGTTGGAGTGTTTGTGCAAGACTATTCTTGGTGAACCAATTAATTAGTTCTCGTGCATAACCAATCAATCCGATCTTAATCCTAAATAACATTCAACATTAAGGGTAAAAAGTCTAGATGAGCATATTTCTTTAATTTGAATTCAAAACTATCTTTCTGTTTTCATAAACTAAAAATACCAAAAATATTGTCTTTTTAATCTCATTCATCACTTGATTCGCCTATCGCAAAAGGGCAAACCAAAATATATCTTGTACTTGTAATTTTCTTAGATAATCACAATTTAGTCTATAATCCTAATTTGATTTAGATACTGTCCTTGGAACGATACACGGATTTTACCATTTATTATACTACTACACGATCGGGTACACTGCCCGTTAGTGTGTAGCAATCTCTAATCGGTATTTTTTCATACTATTTCATACGATAATTCATATACCACGTTTTACACATCAGCTTCCTAACCATGACTGGATTGGCCACCCATGTCTGATATTTAACTTCTCGCAGGATTCCAGCATCTACCAAACTGCGTACCTCATCACGGAGGAATTTGCTTCTTTCTGGCGCCATGCCTCGCTTCTTTTGACAAACAGGATGTATGTTAGGATTCACATTTAATATATGTTCTGCGACTTCCCTTGGAACACCGGTCATATCAGACGGTTGCCATGCAAAGACGTCTAAGTTTGCTGCCAAAATGGTGTACAATTTTTCTTTACATTCGGCGAACAATGTATGCCCAACTATGATTTTTTGATCTGGAAATTGTAAATTTGGCGAGATTGACCCGTCATCATGTATTATTGGCTTAACTGTTGCTTTTGTTACTTGAGAACACTCAATTGACTTCCGCCGTTCTGCATATAACGTTGCTACTCCGCCTGGCGTTGGAAACTTCATCATGCCATGTACAGTTGATGTTACAGCTCCAAACGTCATTAAAGCAGTTCTTCCCAAAATTATGTTGTACTGTGAATTTGCTTTAACCACCAGGAACTCAATGTTGGCTGTGCGTCTTGGGGGTGGCTTGCCCAAGGTTACTTCAAGCAGAATACTTCCTTCAGACCAAGACGGTTCACTTGTAAAACTTGCTAACGGCACGTATGTTTCCTTCATTTTTTCTTGTTCATCTTTGGGAAGCTGTATGAAGCAATGTTCATACATAATGTCTGCTCCAGCTCCCGTGTCAGTATAAATGTTGCGTATTAAGCAATTAGCAACTCGCGCTTCTATAACCACTGGACCATCGGATGGATTTGTGTTGAACATAGAAGGAAATGATATTAATTGCTCTTCCCAATCTTCTAACACTTCTGCCTTCCTCCGTTGTCCAGCTTTCCATGGATGTATCATGCCTACTTCTATGGGTACCCATTCGTTACCCTCGCCGTCTTTATCAGTGTTGGTGAGATGATTCGTCTTAATAATGGATGGCTCCATTGTTAACACCTATTTCCTTATGAGGTAAGGCTTAGTGTGTTAGCACAATTCTAGAAGTGATCTAGCTGAAGGTGGGGGAGTATTGCCGATTGATGTTTACCCTCGGGAAATAATCCCTGCAGACCCGGCACACAGATCTGGAAATCTGTGGGGTGGGTTAATCAATCTGTTGTCCGTTTAGCGTTTAGCTGTTAGCCGGATGACTTCTAGTGAGAGAAAGTACTGTGTGAGAGAGAAAGGTGAAGTCTCTGCTCACAAGTTGTCAGAATGTCTGAATGTGTAAAATGACGACCCAAGAGGTCTATTTATAGTGACAGATCCACCGGATTGTTCGGGGACACGTGTCAGATGATGATATGTTCTGTTATTCGTGATCCGAAATTTATGCTGAATAGGGCGCTCTCCGTTCAGGGCTTATGCGCTAGGCGGCTTTCAGGGCTTACGCATGACGGAGCAGCCTGTACAGCGGAGAACGCTGGACGGATAATTCCACAAAACTGTTATTTCCAGTCTTCCTGATGCTATTTTTATGCGATCATTATGCCTTTTATGCGTGTATACGATAGGATACACCATTAGAAGCATTAGCATACAATATCCCATTTTCACAAGCTAGTACCAATTTGAATAAAAATTTCACTTGGTTAGGCTGATAAGTTGTAGACAATCATATCTCCGAACTAACATAAAAAAACATGTAAGTTAATATTGTTGTTGAATTTGTGCTTTTAATCCCATATATATGAAAAATATCAAGTTATGTAACAAAGAAGTTTCATTTTGGCGAAGTGACAATAATAAAAAAAAGTTGTTCAAGTAATATGAACAAATTAACAATTAACAATTTGTAACATTTGTCAAATTCCCATGGACAACAAGAAAGCGGATAAAAATCTCTTATCTAAGCAATAGATTTGCCACATGTACTAACCTCATTGGAACAAAACATCCCAAACCTCATCTGCAAATTCCAAGTTGGCTCAACACAAACCACAACCATAACCTCATTTGGCCCACCACCACCCTTCACCCTCCTCCTTATGTTTACCTGTTTTTCTTTCACAAATGGTAGTAGCACAAACAATTAACCATCTTCTTCTAACATTTACAAGCTAGAAGAAAATGGCAACACAAGCTTTAGTATCATCATCATCATTAACCTCCTCAGTGGAGTCTGCTAGACAAATCTTTGGTGCAAGGCCTGTTTACTCACCTTCAAGAAAGTTATCTTTTCTTGTTAAAGCTGCTTCCACCCCTCCTGTTAAGGTACAAATTTTTATGTTATTTTTTTACGTATAAATAAATATAATTATATAATATGCATGTATATGTATATATTGCCAGTATTAGATTGATTATTAATATTAATTATTTGATGGCTTGCTGTTTATTTTTATGTTATGTGTATCAGCAAGGAGACAGACAACTATGGTTTGCATCCAAGCAATCCCTGTCTTACCTTGATGGAAGGTAATTTCATGACATAATTGAATTCTAGATGAAATTAATTTTCATTTCAATTAAAGTATGATTTGAACTTAAAGATTTATCATTTATTTCAACAAAGAATGGTATAGTATAAGTTTTATAGTAAAAGCTAAGTGCTTTTCAACTTAGAGTTCGACATGAAAGTGTGCAGTAAGTACAAATTAAACATGGATATTGAAAGTATCAATTTTGAAGATCAATCATATGTTCCTTGTTCTGTTATACCTGAAACTTTGAATGTTAAACAGTCTCCCAGGTGACTTTGGATTTGACCCACTTGGTCTTTCTGACCCAGAAGGAACTGGAGGATTCATTGAGCCCAAATGGCTAGCTTACGGAGAAGTTATCAACGGGCGGTTCGCCATGTTGGGTGCAGCCGGAGCCATAGCACCCGAGATTCTAGGCAAGCTTGGGCTCATCCCAGCCGAAACCGCCCTCCCCTGGTTCAAAACAGGCGTCATTCCCCCAGCAGGCACATACAACTACTGGGCTGACCCATTTACACTATTTGTACTAGAAATGGCACTTATGGGCTTTGCAGAACACAGAAGACTCCAAGATTGGTACAACCCAGGGTCAATGGGAAAGCAATACTTTTTGGGTTTGGAAAAGGGGTTTTCGGGGTCAGGCGACCCAGCGTACCCGGGCGGGCCATTTTTTAACCCGTTAGGATTCGGTAAAGATGAGAAGTCAATGAAGGAGTTGAAGCTTAAAGAGATCAAGAATGGTAGATTGGCTATGTTGGCAGTGTTGGGCTACTTCATTCAGGGTTTGGTGACCGGGGTTGGACCGTTCCAGAACCTTCTTGACCATTTGGCTGATCCAGTTAACAACAATGTCTTGACCAGCCTTAAGTTCCATTAGAAAATTTGTTGCCTTCCATATGTAATATTATGTGCAGAACTTTCTTTGAACGAAATTAATTATATGCTAAACTGAAACCTTGTTACTTATAACTCTAATTACATCAATGCATATGTAATCTAGTGGTAGTGTGGTACATCCATCATATACCAACAACCATAAATGTTCAAAAGTTTAGGTTTTTATATGCAGTCCAACTTGGTATGTTACAAAACCAAAGAGCTTTGAATCCTAATTCAAAAATATGATTTAAGGCTTTAAGTAACGATATAAATGTGAATCATTGGCATAAAAGGTTAAGGCTAACGTGCTAAATTAGCTCTGAACTTGATATTATATATATATATATATATATATATATATATATATATATATATATATATATATATATATATATGAATTGGTTCATCTACATTGAACCTTAAAATACATAAGATAGTATACCAAACATTAAATGACATGTGTCTTTCTTATAATTTTTAAATAAAGGACATTTTGGTAAAATTACAAATTAAAACTCAAAATAATTTATTAGTTAATTATATTTGATTGAAACCGTCGTCTTTGCATATTGTTTAAATACTTCTCGTGAAAATATGCTTCACAGTTTCATATACCAAGTGTAGTTTTGATACTGTCATTGAATTTTCAAAACTCTTTTAATGAACTACGGAGTACATATATATATATATTATATATGATATGATTATAATTTACAGTGAATAAAATAGTCATCTAATTTTATTTAGATGACATCTCCAACAAATAAAAGATGACCAACAGTCCAACACATGTGCATAATTTGCAATAACTTTCCACTGTATCACATTTGTACGACAAGTGTATCAATATCTTAAGATTAAATTATTAAAGGGATAAATTGTTCATCATTAAAGCATAAATAAAAGTATCGATGTGCATTATTTGTCTTCAGCAATTTTTGTTAAGCTCCATCAATTGTGTGATCAGTTTCTACATGACTGCAATGTTATGTTGATATCGTTTAAAATATCCACATTGTGCATCAAATAACTCACGTATGATCATTTCTTTTTTGTGCATCGAAAATACTCTCGCATACATCAAAAACATAATATATGTACCAATTTAAGAGGCTTCTGTGGTAAGTAGTCATTAGAACTACATGCGCATGAATACTCATCATGCATCAATAAAATCTTCGTGCATCACTTGTTTGATGCTATATATGTACATCACTTTTTATTAGTTATGGGCATCAATTTTAAAATACATCATGTATCAATAGATTCTTATCGTATCACTTATTTTTTATATCACTTTTATTAGTTATGTGCATCACTTTTTATTAGTTACGTGCATCACTTCTTATTAGTTATTTGTATTAATTATCATCCTTTGAGTATCTGTTCGTGAAGACCTAAAAACAAGCAGCAAAAAATGGAATTCTCGGAGAAGAGGACTAAAATACTATAATGCCCCTGGCCTCCCATTTAAATAGGGAAAAAAATGAATTGACTCGTTTAAAATCTCTATCAATCCAACGGTTAACATTTCTTCGTACATTTACTTACTTTAACCAACATTTTACAATAACCTAACCCTATATATATAATGAATTGACTCGTTTAAAATCTCTATCAATCCAACGGTTAACATTTCTTCGTACCTTTACTTACTTTAACCAACATTTTACAATAACCTAACCATATATATATATATATATATATATATATATATATATATATATATATATATATATATATATATATATATATATATATATATATATATATATATATATTTATTGGTAGGATCAAGAGGGAAGTAACCATTCGAGGGGAAGCGGGGGGAAGCAAATTTTTTTTTTTTTCGTTTTTTGAAAAAACTTTGTTCACGAACATTATAGATGAGATGAAAATATGAACATTTAGTAGAGACACTTTGTGATCAATGTTTTTATTTTGGCGGGAAAACGCTCGAAGAAGTAATATATAACAATTATCGTGTTTTTCGAGCGTATTTTGAGGTTTTAGCTATTGGGGTTTAGATATTAGGGTTTAGATATTAGCGTTTATAGGGTTTGGATATTAGGGTTTAGAAATTTAGGGTTTAGGGTTTAGATTTAGGGTTTAGATTTAGGATTTAGATTGAGTTTTTAACACAGACGGTTTAGAGTTTAGGGTTTAGGGTTTAGGGTTTGGTGTTTTGGGTTTATGGAATAAACCCAAAACACCAAACCCTAAACCCTAAACTCTAAATCGGGCTAAATTTTACTTCACAAAACATGAAGAAAAAAAACGTTCATGTTCTTCACGAACAATATTATCTTGGATGTTATTTTTGTCGATCGTTTTCCTGCCTAAATAATAACATTCATCACGAAGTGTCTCTTCTAAATGTTCATATTTTCGTGTGATCTTGATGCCAGAAAAAAAATTCAAAAAAAACGAAAAAAAAAAAAATTTGTTTCCCCCCGCTTCTCCCCGATTGGTTACTTCCCCATTGATCCTGCCCCTATATATATATATATATATATATATATATATATATATATATATATATATATATATATATATATATATATATATATATGGATTTGGAATTGATTTGCGGCTGGAAATAAAAATGTAAATATATTGTAGATTTGTATATGGACGCTACTCAACCCGAGACTATTAAATTGAGACGGAGTGTAATTATCTAAAACCAGTGTTGCAAAAAAACGACCGCGACGACCGTCATAACATATTTACTAGTGTACCCAGAGGCGGAGACAGGGGGATGTTTAGGGATGCTTTGCATCCCCCAACTCTTCAAATAAGCGAAATATATTGTGTTAAAAATTGTATATTAGTTGAAAATATCCCCCAACAAATAAACATAAGCATCCCTTAATTCATTCCCTATCCGTGAATCATCAAATTTTGCCCCAAAACCTACATATTTTGCTCAAAATCATCAAATTTTGCTCAAAAATCTCTAAATTTACCCCAAAAATTTCATAATTTGCCTAAAAACCTCAATTTTTTCCCCAAACCCTCAATATTTTGCCCAAAAAAATTGCTAGGTTTTTTTTTGCCCCCGATGAAAAAAATTACTGCTTCCGCCACTGTTCATAAGCATCCCCTATTCTGTATTCCTGGCTTCGCCTCTGAGTGTACCGTGGCAATGGATCAAAAACAGATTAAATAACAGTCAATGATTAAACAACAGTAAAAAACGGTCAACAACGGAAAATAAACCGGTGAGACGGATGTTGACCAACGCTGACTTTCTATATGTATTTCAAACATAAACATATCAAACATTATGTGATGACCCGGAAATTTCTGACCAAATTTAAACTTTATCTTTAAATGATTTAATGTTTTCGACACGATAAGCAAAGTCTGTAATGTTGAGTCTCAAAGTTTTGGAACTATATTCATGTAATCAATTATTCTTTGACTGTTCTCGAAGATTCACGAACAATATATATATATATATATAACTTAATGTGCATATATATATATATACATGATTTCAAGTTATTTAGTAAACGATAGTAACATTCGATTATTGATTCGATTGATATTTAGATAAGTTAACTAAAACGTTTAAGATGAACCAGTAAAACACTAATTTGCTACAGTATTTTCGAATTGCTACAGTACCCAAAAAGCTACAGTGTTTTCGAAAATCACTATTTGCTACAGTAAAAAACTTTGCTACAGTAACTTTGCTACAGTAAAACGCTATTTCAAAATGTATATGTATATACTACGAGACGATGATTTATAGAAGTAAATGACCAAAAAACTCGAAAGTTTAAGATACACTTTGAGTGATATAGTTTATTGATAATTTAAGACTATATTTTAACAAAGGTACGAGTCACGAAACGTAAAGAGCCAGTTTTCTCAGCGTGTGAAGGGACATTCGAAAAACCGGAACCTGGACATAAGTCGCGTGATGAGGTACGACTTATCGGAACAAAAATTACAAGTCAACTATGCACGTGAATTTAATATAATATATAATTAATTATTTAAATTAAATATATTATATATATTATAAATAAATATGTCGACAAACGTTAGGACAAAAATATGTGAGCTGGAAATTCATGCCATGCGATCGCATGGCTATACAGTGTAAACCCCATGCGATCGCATGGGGTATTGTTTCAGGCCAAGTAGTATAAATAAGCTCGATCTGGTTCCAGTTTATTTCATTATTTATTTTACTCCGTATTATTTAAGTTATTTATATTATTATTATTATTATTATTATTATTATTATTATTATTATTATTATTATTATTATTATTATTATTATTATTATTATTATTATTATTATTATTATTATTAATCCTATTATTATTAGTAGTATTAGTACATAAAATACTACGACGAGGTCATGAGCGTGTCACTTTCAAAATGGGTTTCGAGCGGGATAGAGCTAAGGAAATTATGGGTTATAATTATGGAGGTTATGGGTAATATTCGCAAGTCAAACCTAGTGTTTATCATCTCCGTTACGTCTACATACTTTCCTACAATATTGAATCTCAATATTGATACATAAGCACTCATATTTTATCTTTTATATATTAATTGTGTATCCATGTCTAGTGCTCGAGTATATATATTTATACATGCTTGTATGCTAAATTTTGTCGTTAAACAATTATGATGAATCACGAAGTAAATACATATATTACTGATAAAAGGTATATGATATGCATGTTTTTGAAAAGCTGGCGAAAAATCAATAACTTTTCATTTAGATATCGAATAGTTTCGATGAACGAATTAAAAGATATGGGCAACTGAATTATGATCAACGTTGATTGGAATTGCTTTTGAATCTGAAATTAATATTTAAACAACTTATCTATGAGATTGATAAATTGGATTTTTGAATATTACCAGCCGAGTAAATGAATCATTATATAAGGCACGCCTCGTTTTGTTGAACTATTGTCAAAATTGACTTTTTGAAACGACTTTGGATAACTTTTGTATGTCGATCTAGAGCATTAGGATTATGATACACTATGACCTGACCTAGCTTGATAGACATTTATTGATCAACATATGTTCTCTAGGTTGAGATCTACGGTTATTTGGTAATCCGAGTTTCAGTCACATTTTGGTGAACGACTTTATATGCTGCTAAGGTGAGTTTCATTTGCTCCCTTTTTAATTGCTTTTGCAATCTATATTTTTGGGCTGAGAATACATGCACTTTATTTTAAACGCAATGGATACAAGTACATACTAAATTCTACACCGAGTTTGAACCAAAAATCCCTTAGCTTTGGTAACTAGTAACTGCGAGTTATAAGAACTGGTGGGCGCGAGTAGTTATATATGGATCCATAAGGCTTGACATCCCCGTCTGTTCCAGGTATATAAACCTTAGCCTGAACTATAAAACAGACGTATGCTATTTGAGTTTAGTACACGTTGGTTTGCGTGTATTGTACATGTTGGTTGCATGTATGTTAAAACATGGGCACTTATTATAACGTTAAAGTTTAGTTACCAGGGTGCTCAATCTTGTAGAATATTTTGATAAACGTTTCTGGATGAAACAACTGAAATCTTGTGATCCACCTTTATATACAGATTATACGAAACATTAAAACTATGAACTCACCAACCTTTGTGTTGACACTTGTTAGCATGTTTATTCTCAGGTTCCCTAGAAGTCTTCCGCTGTTTGCTTATATGTTAGACAAGCTATGTGTATAAAGTCTTACATGGCATATTTTTACAAGAAAACGTTGCATTCACCAAATCATCACCATGTATCTTATTTTGACTGCATTGTCAACTGAAGTACTATTGTAAACTATTATTTACGGTGATTGTCTATATGTAGAAATCATCAGATGTCGAAAACATTTGATTTAAATATTCATTTATGGTGTGCCTTTTCAAAAGAATGCAATGTTTACAAAACGTATCATATAGAGGTCAAATACCTCGCAATGAAATCGAAGAATGACGTGTTCGTCCATATGGATTTGGAGCGATCGTCACACATTAATAGTTAAAACTAAAGGCAACGTGATCAAACACAATATACTTGCCTTAAATTTGAAATATTTATCTTTAAAATGTTTAAGTTTGAAATATTTATAAAAAAAAGTCAACGAATGTCAACATCCGTCTCGACTTCGTATTAACCGTTGCGACTCTCCAAGGTCTAAACTGTCTCGAACCTGTTACCTTGTCTTGTGTGAAACCTATAACCAACTTTTTAGAAGTCAAATCCAAATAGCACTACAATAATTACATTTTTCTAGTGATATAAAACACATGTTGTTGAATATTACTAATATTTATCTGTATTTGTATTTGTATTTTTATGAAACTAAAAAACGTTATAAACAAAACAAATCCACGTTATAAGCTGTCATCATTAAAAAAGGATGCACTCTTTAAAAAAGAGATGATCCTTATTAAATTTGTTTATTGTTTATACGGAGTAGTATTAAATTATGTAAATTAATTTTAAAAAGTGGTACTCCGTATAAATAAAAAAAGTAGATCGCATCTGGAACTAAAACACACACACAGACCTTCACCCAAATTCAGTCATGTCGTACTCTGCTATCTACCTATCTCTCTTCAATTAAACCCTAGCGACGTAGGGTTTCATCAACTACATCATTCCGTTCAGATCTGGTACATTTATCATTTTTACCATATCTTCAGCTTTCTTTTCATTCCTCTAGCTACATGTAACCGTTAGTATTTATTACTGTATATATGTATATAGGCCTATGCTACGAAAGTATAATGAACTAGGTTTTATCACTAATTTAATCATCCTTGAAGATTATTTGCCTATCTGTTGCTACCACATACTATATATCATTATCAATTTCATCAATTTAGTTAGATCTGTGCATATTAATCTATGAGTATGTGTTCGTTTTGAACTTGTAGATTCAGTAGTTAACTGTATATAACCACATGCAGAGGAACGCACTTATACTGATTGATCTGATTGAGCTGATGAAATATGTTTTTTAGGCTATAAAATTACTATACGAGTAATCATTATTGATGGTAATTACTGCTATGAGTAATTTAGTTTCTAGTATAATTTATTTTTTCTTTATGTGAAGAATGAAGATGAATCCTAGGGTTTGACATTATTGTAATTACTCACCTCATCCGAGTTCATAAATGGCTGAGTTCAAATATATGATTTTAAGATCTTGTTGTTGCACGAGGAGAACTGATTATCGATTAATGCCTTATAGGTTTTGTGATAGTTGCGACTGCATCGGCGAATCAAGTTGAGGGATCTGGTAGAGATTGGTTTCGTGTTCCTTTAGACCAAAGGCCATGTCATTGATCTCGAGAGGGACATACGGGCTACTTCTCACATTTGTCATTCTCGTTTCGCATATTTGCAATGGATTTTACTTACCTGGAAGTTACATGCATACGTATTCAACACATGATGAAATATATGCCAAAGTTAATTCTTTGACGTCTATTGAGACCGAGCTTCCCTTTAGTTATTACAGTCTACCGTACTGCAGGCCTAATGGCGGTGTAAAGAAAAGTGCAGAGAATCTAGGAGAATTACTTATGGGTGATCAGATTGATAACTCTCCTTATCGGTTCCGAATGAATGTTAACGAGTCTGTTTTCTTATGCACAACCCGCCCGTTAAGTGAGCATGAGGTAAAGCTGTTAAAACAGAGAACTCGCGATTTGTATCAAGTTAATATGATGCTGGATAACTTGCCTGCTATGAGATTTGCTAACCAAAATGGAATTAAAGTTCAGTGGACCGGGTTTCCTATTGGTTACACGCCTTCTAAAAGTGATGACGATTACATCATCAATCACCTGAAATTTAAGGTGTTTATACATGAGTATGAAGGCACGGGTGTGCAGATACTTGGCACAGGAGAAGAAGGTATGGGTGTAATCGAATCAGCTGATGATCAGAAAAAGGCTTCTGGATACGAGATTGTTGGTTTTGAGGTTTTCCCTTGTAGTGTTAAATACGATCCTGAGAAGATGGCAAAACTCCACCAATACGATGAAGTGCCATCTGTCAACTGCCCGTTGGATCTAGAAAAGTCTCAAGTTATAAGGGAACAGGAAAGAATCTCATTTACGTATGAAGTTGAATTTGTGAAGAGTGATACCAAATGGCCATCTCGCTGGGACGCTTATCTCAAAATGGATGGTGCTCGTGTCCACTGGTTTTCAATTCTAAACTCGCTAATGGTGATTTTCTTTTTAGCTGGTATTGTTTTTGTCATCTTTTTGAGAACAGTGAGAAGGGATCTCACACGATATGAAGAACTCGACAAAGAATCTCAAGCACAAATGAATGAGGAACTGTCTGGATGGAAACTCGTTGTTGGTGATGTATTTCGTGAACCTAATAACGCAAAACTTCTATGTGTAATGATAGGAGATGGAGTCCAGATCACAGGAATGGCGCTTGTAACAATCGTTTTCGCTGCTTTAGGTTTTATGTCACCAGCTTCACGGGGTATGCTTTTAACAGGAATGATAATCCTTTATCTGTTATTAGGAACTGGAGCTGGATATGCTGGCGTATATCTATGGCGAGTTATTAAAGGAACTTCAGAAGGATGGAGATCCGTATCTTGGTCGATAGCGTGTTTCTTCCCGGGGATTGTTTTTGTCATCCTAACAGCATTAAATTTCCTTCTCTGGGGAAATAATAGCTCGGGTGCCATTCCTATATCTTTATATTTCACACTTTTATCACTCTGGTTCTGCATCTCAGTCCCACTCACCCTCTTAGGAGGATTCTTAGGGACTCGAGCCGAAACTGTAACATACCCTGTTCGAACCAACCAGATTGCTAGGGAGATTCCAGCTAGAAAATACCCTTCATGGCTACTAGTTCTTGGTGCTGGGACCCTTCCATTTGGAACCCTTTTTATCGAACTCTTTTTCATCCTAACTAGCATCTGGCTCGGAAGATTCTATTATGTCTTTGGATTTTTGCTCGTTGTGCTTCTGTTGTTGGTTGTTGTTTGTGCTGAAGTTTCTGTTGTGTTAACTTACATGCATCTCTGTGTTGAGGACTGGCAGTGGTGGTGGAAGGCGTTTTATGCTTCTGGGTCGGTTTCTGTATATGTGTTCTTGTATTCGATAAAGTATTTGGTGTTTGAACTGCAGAGTTTGAGTGGGCCAGTATCCGCTACACTTTATCTTGGTTACTCGCTCATCATTACAGTTGCTATTATGTTGTCTACTGGCACAATCGGGTTCATCACATCTTTCTTCTTTGTTCATTATCTTTTTTCATCAGTTAAGATCGACTAGAACAACATTTGGAGTGAAATGGTTCCTCATTAATCTTACAAAGACACTGTATGTGGTTTTTACTTGTTAAAGGTTAGAGATTTCAGAATCTATCATGTTTATCTTTTAGATTTTCAGCCTCTTATTACTTGTATGATTCAACATTTTCAACAATACAAATGCTTTGCATCTTTTCTTTGCTAATTATTAGGGTTAATATGATTTAATCTTTTCAAGTTTCAACTTTTTTACTAGCTTTTATTCAAGTTTTTTCCTTCTCATATTTCAATCCTTCAAGTTTGCATTGACTTATTTGTTTATACCATTGCATTTTTGAAAGTTAGATGGTTAAACTAGATAAATTTATAAGAGCAAAAGTATTGTACAAGTTAAACTTCATAAGGTAAAACCATCAAAATTTTAGAACTTGAAGGATTAAAGCATGATGGAAATCTTTTTAGGGTTTAAGTTGTAACATTCAAAAGGCACTAATTAATTGTATATTTTTTTATTGCAGAATGAAATGAACAGGTTAAGTTGCTGCCTCTGCTTTATCATGGCTGTAGACTGTAGTGATCTCTTACTGTAATATTTTTGTGTGCCATTTTTTCTATCTTGAGCAAGATGCTGAGTTTGTAAACCAAATCCACTATTAAGCAAGATGGTGATTCAAAACATAGATCATCACTTAGATAATAATTTAAATAGGTTTAATATATCAATTGCAGGTGGATTACAACATGATACTGAGAAGTGAAGAACCCTTATACAAGACAAAAATGAAAATAATCGAATATGTAAATCCTTTCTTGCAATAATTGATATGGCATTCGTTAAATTGTTCTAGTGATCGGTCCAATAACACAACTTTCGTCATATTCCAATCATAATCCCACATCCACCACAATAATGACATATATGCCATGAATAACTTTTTTAGACAAGATCATTCAGGCATACCCGGTAAACATGCATTTTCTAAATTTAGTAGCAAGCTTTTCCATGTTCACATTCTTACTTTTCACAACATTTCACTAAAAAACTCATGATCAAATTATACCTGTAGAAGTGGAATTCTGAAACCCCATGGCAGTGACGGTCTCCTTTTAATCAGGAGAAAGATATTAAAATAAGCCGAATTAATCTCAAAACATTGTCAGTGTCTTTTTTTACAAATATAGACATGAAATTCGTTAAAATTTATGGCCAAACTAATCAACTGAATTTTGACGTGACTTGGCACGACTTTTGAGGTTCAGGTGAACTTTAGAATCTTTAGACTATTCGTAATGCGGCATTACCTGCTCGGCGTTATCCTTGTCAGCATACAGTAACAGTGTAACACCTTGTGAAGCCTCTAGTAAGGCGTTTGAAATTGACATTGCGGAGCGTAAGCCAGATAAGCGACGAAATAGAAGATGGTGTTAGCTTTTTGATCTCCAACCACAAGTTAACACGTCTATATTAATTATTAATTTAATTATTTTATATTCAACTCCCAATTTGACACTCAAAATTAACACAACCACCATTTACCTTTAAAATTTAACATCATCACGTCACATTCAAAAAATCAATTTTTCTTTAAAACGTGTAGAATCTGAGTCCACGTCACATCCACCATCCGGTTGAGGGTGGTATAAGCTAACCTCTTATTTTAAGCAAACCTTGTCCCACCTGTACAATGTGCTCGTGTGATCGTACACTAGACTTAAAATGTAAGACTCTGAGGTCAATTTTATTGAACCACTTTTGTTTAAGGGGACCTTATCCTACTTGTATAATGTGCTGGTGTGATTGTACATTAGACGTGAAATGTACGCCTCTATTTTTCCATTTGCGAAGTAGTGCTACCCTATTTTATTTATTTATTTATTTATTTATTTTTATTTTTTTGCAAAATAACGAAAACTTATATAAATACGGTTTCATGACCTGTCCTAATTCATCTGGACGAATACATTACATTTAGTTACATCGCGAGGTACTTGACCTCTATATGATACATTTTACAAACATTGCATTCGTTTTTAAATGACAAACTTTCATTACAATGAAAGTTGACGGCATGCATACCATTTCATAATACATCCAACTATAATTGACTTAATAATAATCTTGATGAACTCAACGACTCGAATGCAACGTCTTTTGAAATATGTCATGAATGACTCCAAGTAATATCTCTAAAATGAGCAAATGCACAGCGGAAGATTTCTTTAATACCTGAGAATAAACATGCTTTCAAGTGTCAATCAAAAGGTTGGTGAGTTCATTAGTTTATCATAATCATTCATTTTCATAATTTTAATAGACCACAAGATTTCATATATTGACACGCGTAACTCGCGAATTAAAATTCATTCATATGGTGAATACCTTGTAACCGACCTTAACAGGATGCATTTTTTTTTTTTTTTTTTTTTTTTTTTTTTTTTTTTTGAAAGGCAATGTTAGTGGTTAGAGTTAATTCACGAAAATCCCCCCCCCCCCCCCCCCCCCCGAGACTCGAACCCTTGGTCTCCTCGAACACCATGTTAACATGGTGACCAATGAGGCAAAGCCCCATTGGCGGATGCATATAGAATATCCCCATCATTCCGGGACTCACATCGGACATGATAAATCGAAGTACTAAAGCAGTTCAAATTCTCTGACTGGGCCTTGTTAGTGCACATAGATCTATCTTTAGGATTCGCGTCAATTGGTGGCAATTATCATAAACACCAATTCTTAGGCTACCAAGCTAAAAAGGGGCATATTCGATTTGATAATCCAACCATAGAATGTAGTTTCAATTACTTGTGTCTATTTCGTAAAGCATTTATAAAAGCAGCGCATGTATTCTCAGTCCCAAAAATATATATTGCAAAAGCATTTAAAAAGGGAGCAAATGAAACTCACAATACTGTATTTTGTAGTAAAAATACATATGACGACATTGAACAAGTGTAGGGTTGGCCTCGGATTCACGAACCTATATCATTTGTATATATATTAAAACATATAATGGAAATCACATAATTTCATTTATTAATATATATGTATTTGTAGTTATATAAAATTTATACTAGATTTCATTTAAAATCATATATTTATATTATATCTTAAATTATGTGTTATATATATTTATTTATATATATATATATATATATATATATATATATATATATATATATATATATATATATAATGGTTATTGTAGTTATATTAGTATCTATATATATTTAGTATTATATTAACAATACATAATTTGTTATATGTGGTCATATATATAATGATAATATGTTTTTCATATAGTTATATGGAATATCAATATATTTATAGTATATATAATAAGTGTGTTTTTATGTACAAAATATTTATTAGTTAAAAATGATAGTTTTGATATTAATGTTTTACTAATGATAATAATAGTAGTTTTATTTGTCACACCCCCCAAAATGGACCAGGGGTAATTGTGACCAATCATATCATAACACAGTTGTATATATGAGACTTTTTAAATAAAACCTTTGTTAATAAAACAACGGAAGCAGTAATACATGTTTACATTATTATTAAAACGTAAAATAAATGTTTATGAACTAAAATATAATATGCGATGTGGACTCCATGCAAACATCAAATCTATCATCACAAAGTTGCAAACAGCTAGCTCAATCATCACCTGAGACAAAACATGCTTAAAGTGTCAACCAAAAAGGTTGAGTGAAATTCACAGGTTTATAAATAATATCCAAAGTTTTAGACCACAAGATTTAGTTTAAAGTTGATTGATATAGAAATATCAATCTAAAAGTGTTGCTGCATTTTGTAATATCGCTACTAAACAAGTTTACCCTATGACACCTTATACTGTCAGTGTCGTGGAATCATTATTATGTAACCAAAGACCAACGGTCGAATGGTTAGAGACGTTACTCTCAATAGGCCTACTCACAATAATTAAGTTTGCATTTAAACGTAGCAATTGACGATATTACGGTAGGGATTTAGCATGAATCAAAGCATGACAGCATAGTTAACAATTTAGTACTTGTGTCTAAGTGTAAAACAGTTATAAAGCAAGCATGTGTCTCACCTCAAAAGTTGTAAAACAATTATGAAACAGTAAAAAGTGGGGCTATGAAGTTCACCTTAGTAGCACACGAAAGAATTGAACGGAAGGACGTGACCGAGATCTCAACCTAGAGATAGAACGTATGATCAGACATTGCCTAACAGACAATAGTATATAGTACTATATTGATAGTAATGGTTCACTAAAGAATTTCCATTTTCGGGAGGTTACTATTTATGGAAAGTTTCCACTTATAGTAATTTTTCAATTTTAGAAAGTTCGGGTTAATCTTTAGCAAGATGTTGTACAACTCTACTCAAACTTCGTTGCTATCAAATAAGTCAGGAATGACCAGATGTAACCGGGGGCCCAGGATTCTTGACCAGAATCTAAGTCATGGCATTCGAGATCCACAAGCTTACCCATAAATGGCAACCTAGACATCATTCACTTACGACCGTGAGTAGCGATGAAGTCCACATGAATTATACATTATCTTTGATTAACCTTCACTTTAGGTGTATACACACAACGAATTATTAATGTACTTAATAATTATATGTGTGATAATATAACCTAAGTTTTATTTAATATTTAGTTATTATACCTTAGTATGTCTTATATATATTAAATATAATTACCTTTAAATAAATACCTAAATTACTTCAAAAATAATAGTGTTTTATTAATCGAACATTATTCAAAAATGTCTAAATAATAAATTAAATATCTAAAAATTACATACATAATTTTTATAGTCTTAGTTAATCATATAGATTAGTAGAAAAATTTAAGAAAACATTTTTATTATATTTTTGTATTTATTTTTGTTTTTACCCTTAATGTATTCACAAAACAATTTTAATTCTACGTAATTACTAAATAAACCCAAATAATTATTTTTATAATTTTATAAGTTTATATCAGTCTAATAACCTGTAAAAAAATATTTAAAAAAATATTTTTTTATTTTTTTATATTTATTCTTAATTTACCTTCAAATTACATAATAATAGAGTTTAATTATATAATAAATACCAATTCGACCCAAGTAATTATTTTTATAATTTTTTCAGATCTATATAAGTTTTAAAAACTCAGAAAAAATTATATATATTTTATTTTTGGTTAAAAGTATTTATTACGAATTTTACATTGTTTTTACGTTTAAACACTACATAATTCGTATTTAATTATAAATAATATTCCATAAATTATCAAAATTATTTTTATGCATCATAACACTTATAATACTAATTATAACATATAAACATAATTAATTTTGAATTTTACAAAGAATATACAATAAATATAAATATAAATGACAATATTGAAAAAAATTAATAAAAATAGAAAGTACCTCAAATTTTCTTCAAGGTTTTGAGAGAATAACTTAAGTTTTTGTGTTTGGCAAGAAAAAATGAATGAGGATCCATGTATTTATAGGTAAAAAATGGTTGGTGAAAAGAAAAAAAAATAATAAAATAAAGGTGCCAATTTTGACAAAATAATAAAAACATGTTAAAAATGTTTTTAATAAGTTTTTGTTTTTGAAAATATTTAGTCAAAATTCATGGGCTCATTATTTAATTTATAAAAAAAATCTTATTTCTTTTTATTTTTATTTTTTTATAAGCTAAAAATATATATATAATGATTAAAATAACTTATCATTTAATTAATAATTATGTTACATATAGTTTTAAATATAATGCGCATTAATATTAACTAAAGTTATTTTATATAATTAGTGTAAACTTTAGTTAACAGAACGTGTCGACTAAAAATAAATATTTGATCAACGTCGAATTTAATTATATATTACGTATGGATAACAACCCTATAGTCAAATTAGTCAATTCAGGCATGGAAATATGAGGGTTGTTATAGTACCTACCCGTTAAAAGAAATTTCGTCCCGAAATTTAGTTGTTGCCATTAATCGGTGTTGTTCGTACATAGACGAGGATATTTACGTTTTATTTGGTTTTCACGTTCCCAGGTATGCTCGGGGCCTTGCGTGAATTCCAACGGATAGAATATTGTTCTGTTTCAAGAATTACAATCATACAAACCATAATTTCTACAAGTTCTTCTATGAAGTGCATTTTATTATTAATGCGGAGATCATTCAAAATGATGATGTTATACAAGTCATTTCAGTAAATTGGATATATAAAATGTGTTATGAATAATATCGAGCTCATTTAAACCTTGAGCGTTTATGCCACCACGCTAGGGTAGACAAAATAGAAAGGAGTTCATGAAAATCATAGTCGTGAAATTTGATAGAGATTGTCATTCTTTACAACAAGAATGATGAATATGAGTTGAAAATATTGTTTTATCAACATTGGGTAATATGGATAAAACGATTCGATTATAGGAAGAGTATAAATGAAGTTATCTTAAAAGTTTGAAATAAGGAATTATCAGTTTGCCTTAACTTTTGACATAATCAAAGGTGATTTCCGGAATTCAAGGGATTTAAAGGAAATCTTTATAATCTGTATAAGATTTGATTCTCCGATAATTAAGGAAATTAAAATTGCCTTGATTGTTGTGTCTAGAATTTTGCTATAAATTAGCTTCTTTTGTTTCATTATCTTCACCACTTCTATACTTTCTTTCTCGATTCATACTTCCAAAGATTGTGAAAATGCTCCATCCAGTTCTTATCCTGGATATTTTTCTGACTATCGTTTCTGTCATTCTTCTTTTTCATTTACCCCCAGAGGAATCTGTTTACTTCTACAATTACCTTGGGGTTATAGTGTTTTTAATTCTCCCGTGTCTTTATGTTGCTATACGCATTGATATACACGGTTTGTAATTTCCGTGTTGTTATCGGGCTTTATATTTTCCCTTATATGTCGGAACTCTATGCTCTTGTTTTTCCTTCCCGACTTCAAGTCAAGCGAATAATGGTCTAGAATTCGTAGGTATGGAGTTTCAAATGATCATAATATACAAAGCAGAAGGAAAGGTAATAGCACGATTTGATTTGTCAAATTACTAGAATTACTAAGGATAGAACTATCAAGAATATATGTTCTTGATATGTTCAGAGGTTAAGTAGAATGTAAAAGTCATGTAACATGGCAAATGATGATTATAAAGTCTATGAATCATCATCTTCCATTAAAAATTTAGCATGACTTACTGTAATATAATCACGTTGGCCTGACATCATTATATTATACTAACTCATGCTTCAATTCCCAACACTACCTCAAATCATTCAAAATTTAAACTTGTATGTTATAGAAATATAGAAACTAAAACAGTTTCCTTTATTATGTAACACATAAAGTGCGAAGTGATAAATAATTTCGGACAAGAGTAGTTATGAATGTATCTTCAGAAATATGGAGGATATTTATAACGAAAGATACGTGATATCTTAGAATTTTCTAAGATCAAATGATAACGAGAAAAATTCTTCTGTAAGGATTTAGAATGCGTAAGGAGATCTTTTGTGATTTTCATCAGAAATCGAATCATCTAGATTCTTTGATTACAGGTTTAATCCTTGTGATTTGTCCACGGTCTCCTTCATGGTTTGCTCAATCCGTTTTTCAGCACCAAATTTTCTATCGAGCGTTCCCAATACCCCATTCTTTATCATCAAACTCCTGGCCATTTAGGCCACCTACAATTTTGCTATTTCCTCTGCATTTAATGCAGCCATATTTGAATCGTCGGTTATCAATCTGAGATGGTTTCAAGAAATTTCGTTTTTAGATGATTGAACGCTGATTGTGATCGTCAAGATTCAAAGGATGTTTTCAAAAATTTTGAATTTGAAGTGTTTAAGCCTAAGATGCATCCATCAATGGATCTAACAGTTGACGAAGAAATGTTTGTGATTTTCAAAAGTAAGGAATGGTAAGTTCGGTGGTTTGATGTGATAATTCATCATAGAATACGAATGAATATAATTCATGAATGTAGTGATCTTTAAGAAGATAACACTTGCTAAAGTTTTACTTAAATTCCGATATGTCAAAATCAGAATATGTATTTGAATTTGTATGAAAATGGTTGTTCTTTAGTGAACGGATACATATGTGGATGTAAGTAGTATAGTTAATGACTGTTGAATCAGAATTGAAGAATGTACGGTGTAACATATTAATGTGAGATATAAATATTTCTCGGGTATTACCTACTCGTTAAAATATTTTCACCGTCAACAGTTTGTACAACAGAATATTTAATTACAATCTTTATGAAAATATACGTACATATATATTTTCTTTCAGATGTAATCATGAATTTAATGAGTTAATATAATTTAAAAGTCATTTGATTTACGGTTGAAATGAGAATTAATAATCTCCAAAACATTAGAGATTTAATAATTGTCGCGAAATATTTCGCTAATGAAGTTATGAATCAATACTTCATCGTTCATTGTTATTGATATATCTCGGTATATGATGTTGGTGCTCGTGGATTTCTTGTGAAATTCACAAGGCACGAATAATGTTTTCTAGAAAGTTTTGAGTACATCGAAAATGGAAGTGTAAAATCAAACATGTATTTGAATAATACACTTGATTTATTATGAAAATGGAGTTTAGTGTGCTGAAGCAGTGATTAACGATTGTTAAGTCATTAACGAAGGATGTACATCATAGCATATTAGTGATATGAATTAACCGAGTAGTATTTACTAGTTAAGATTCACACGTAATAGCTTAGTACGAAAATATTTATCATTGTTCCAAACCATATATATATATATATATATATATATATATATATATAAAGTATACATATATAATTCTTCAGGAAGAATGAGTCAATACATCTTAACTCATTATTACTAATATTCCTTGGTATCTATGGGGCGTATGATGTTAATGTTTGAGGTACTGAGTGTGATGTTGAGGCGTGGAATGCAGATGTTGTTGTTGGTGTAGCTGATGCTGTTGGCGGTGATGCTGATGGTACTGGTGGTGCTGGTTATGCTGCTGGTGCTGCTGCTGGTGCTCGTAGATTTTGCACCATATTTTCCAAAGCCACTACTCGAGCGCGAAGCTCGTTGACTTCTTCTATTATTCCGGGATGATTGGCGGTTCGGACAAGGGGATGAATAAGATATGAAATTCTAGATATTATATATTCGTAACGGGATATCCTGGAAATGAGGGTGAAAATAGTGTTCCGAACGGGTTCGCCGGTAAGTGCTTCATGTTCTTCGCCAATAGGGCAATGTGGTGGGTGAAAAGGATCACCTTCTTCACTTCTCCATTGATTAAGTAGACTATGAACCCACCCCCAATTCATCCAGAAAAGGTGATGACTAATTGGTTGGTTCATTCCGGTTACGCTGCCATTAGAGCTTGAGGAGTTCAAGGAATCAAGTGAGAAATCCATATTATCTGATCGGAATAAGGGTTTTTGTTATAAGATGAGTGTTGAATATTGAATGATATATTTGTCTTCTTGATATACGTCTATATAGCAAAAAGATTTCCGTAATTTACGGAGGAAATTTAGAAAAAGTGTTAGACAAAGTCTATTAAGATAGATATGATAAGATATAATAAGATATGATGTGTCTATACTCCAATAATAGCAGTATGACGTGTCGAGGTCATAAAATGATAAGTATGTATTCTGATAATCTTTCGATTAAAGACTTTCAGTTCGTAATGGCCTATTCAGGTCTACGGCTTGAGCTATAGGATCCTTTAAATCGATAATCCAAACCCTTCTATTATAGAGTTTCGTAGACGCCATCCGTCAAGAAAATTCAATGATAAAAAAAAAACGAGAAATCAAAGATTTAAAAGTAATGAATATGAGTAGTGATGACATTATAATGTCTTTGACATAATTCAATGACATTTTCTGGTTCACAAACCGATGCATAAAGGCATAAAGCATATAGGTACGTGATATAACAAGGAGGTTATATACGTTTGAGTATGAATAGTAACAAATATAGGAGTTTCAAAAATCATGGATAACATTTCATGTAAAACATATGTAATACACAAAACTATGATAGATGACATAGGAATGTCGAGAACGGTGTCGCATTTAAATGTGGTGGCGGAATTGAATAGTACTTAGGAAAGTGAGCAGAGTTCTTAGGTTGGTTCGGCATTCTAAGATAAGTAAAGTTTATAAAGTATAGTGTAGCATTTAACAGTTTAAGGCAACAATTAAAGGCACTATAGTCAAGGAAAGTTGTAGTCCTACATTGCTAAGGTACCTAATTGTATAAGGCACACATAAAATTCAATCCTGGTTCTCTACATCAGCCTGCTCTGATACCAATCTGTCACACCCCCCAAAATGGACCAGGGGTAATTGTGACCAATCATATCATAACACAGTTGTATAAACGAGAACGACTCTATATGAGACTTTTTAAATAAAACCTTTGTTAATAAAACAACGGAAGCAGTAATACATATTTACATTATTATTAAAACGTAAAATAAATGTTTATGAACTAAAATATAATATGCGACGTGGACTCCATGCAAGTATCAAATCTATCATCACAAAGTTGCAAACAGCTAGCTCAATCATCACCTGAGACAAAACATGCTTAAAGTGTCAACCAAAAAGGTTGAGTGAAATTCACAGGTTTATAAATAATATCCAAAGTTTTAGACCACAAGATTTAGTTTAAAGTTGATTGATATAGAAATATCAATCTAAAAGTGTTGCTGCATTTTGTAATATCGCTACTAAACAAGTTTACCCTATGACACCTTGTACTGTCAGTGTCGTGGAATCATTATTATGTAACCAAAGACCAACGGTCGAATGGTTAGAGACGTTACTCTCAATAGGCCTACTCACAATAATTAAGTTTGCATTTAAACGTAGCAATTGACGATATTACGGTAAGGATTTAGCATGAATCAAAACATGACAGCATAGTTAACAATTTAGTACTTGTGTCTAAGTGTAAAACAGTTATAAAGCAAGCATGTGTCTCACCTCAAAAGTTGTAAAACAGTTATGAAACAGTAAAAAGTGGGGCTATGAAGTTCACCTTAGTAGCACACGAAAGAATTGAACGGAAGGACGTGACCGAGATCTCAACCTAGAGATAGAACGTATGATCAGACATTGTCTAACAGACAATAGTATATAGTACTATATTGATAGTAATGGTTCACTAAAGAATTTCCATTTTCGGGAGGTTACTATTTATGGAAAGTTTCCACTTATAGTAATTTTTCAATTTTAGAAAGTTCGGGTTAATCTTTAGCAAGATGTTGTACAACTCTACTCAAACTTCGTTGCTATCAAATAAGTCAGGAATGACCAGATGTAACCGGGGGCCCAGGATTCTTGACCAGAATCTAAGTCATGGCATTCGAGATCCACAAGCTTACCCATAAATGGCAACCTAGACATCATTCACTTATGACCGTGAGTAGCGATGAAGTTCACATGAATTATACATTATCTTTGATTAACCTTCACTTTAGGTGTATACACACAACGAATTATTAATGTACTTAATAATTATATATGTGATAATATAACCTAAGTTTTATTTAATATTTAGTTATTATACCTTAGTATGTCTTATATATATTAAATATAATTACCTTTAAATAAATACCTAAATTACTTCAAAAATAATAGTGTTTTATTAATCGAACATTATTCAAAAATGTCTAAATAATAAATTAAATATCTTAAAATTACATACATAATTTTTATAGTCTTAGTTAATCATATAGATTAGTAAAAAAATTTAAGAAAACGTTTTTATTATATTTTTGTATTTATTTTTGTTTTTACCCTTAATGTATTCACAAAACAATTTTAATTCTACGTAATTACTAAATAAACCCAAATAATTATTTTTATAATTTTTATAAGTTTCTATCAGTCTAATAACTTGTAGAAAAATATTTAAAAAAATATTTTTTATTATTTTATATTTATTCTTAATTTACCTTCAAATTACATAATAATAGAGTTTAATTATATAATAAATACCAATTCGACCCAAGTAATTATTTTTATAATTTTTTCAGATCTATATAAGTTTTAAAAACTCAGAAAAAAATTATATATATTTTATTTTTGGTTAAAAGTATTTATTACGAATTTTACATTGTTTTTACGTTTAAACAATACATAATTCGTATTTAATTATAAATAATATTCCATAAATTATCAAAATTATTTTTATGCATCATAACACTTATAATACTAATTATAACATATAAACATAATTAATTTCTAATTTTACAAAGAATATACAATAAATATAAATATAAATGACAATATTGAAAAAAATTAATAAAAATAGAAAGTACCTCAAATTTTCTTCAAGGTTTGGAGAGAATAACTTAAGTTTTTGTGTTTGGCAAGAAAAAATGAATGAGGAGCCATGTATTTATAGGTAAAAAATGGTTGGTGAAAAGAAAAAAAAATAATAAAATAAAAGTGCCAATTTTGACAAAATAATAAAAACATGTTAAAAATATTTTTAATAAGTTTTTGTTTTTGAAAATATTTAGTCAAAATTCATGGGCTCATTATTTAATTTATAAAAAAAATCTTATTTCTTTTTATTTTTATTTTTTTATAAGCTAAAAATATATATATAATGATTAAAATAACTTATCATTTAATTAATAATTATGTTACATATAGTTTTAAATATAATACGCATTAATATTAACTAAAGTTATTTTATATAATTAGTGTAAACTTTAGTTAACAGAACGTGTCGACTAAAAATAAATATTTGATCAACGTCGAATTTAATTATATATTACGTATGGATAACAACCCTATAGTCAAATTAGTCAATTCAGGCATGGAAATATGAGGGTTGTTATAGTACCTACCCGTTAAAAGAAATTTCGTCCCGAAATTTAGTTGTTGCCATTAATCGGTGTTGTTCGTACATAGACGAGGATATTTACGTTTTATTTGGTTTTCACGTTCCCAGGTATGCTCGGGGCCTTGCGTGAATTCCAACGGATAGAATATTGTTCTGTTTCAAGAATTAAAATCATACAAACCATAATTTCTACAAGTTCTTCTACGAAGTGCATTTTATTATTAATGCGGTGATCATTCAAAATGATGATGTTATACAAGTCATTTCAGTAAATTGGATATATAAAATGTGTTATGAATAATATCGAGCTCATTTAAACCTTGAGCGTTTATGCCACCACGCTAGGGTAGACAAAATAGAAAGGAGTTCATGAAAATCATAGTCGTAAAATTTGATAGAGATTGTCATTCTTTACAACAAGAATGATGAATATGAGTTGAAAATATTGTTTTATCAACATTGGGTAATATGGATAAAACGATTCGATTATAGGAAGAGTATAAATGAAGTTATCTTAAAAGTTTGAAATAAGGAAATATCAGTTTGCCTTAACTTTTGACGTAATTAAAGGTGATTTCCGGAATTCAAGGGATTTAAAGGAAATCTTTATAATCTGTATAAGATTTGATTCTCCGATAATTAAGGAAATTAAAATTGCCTTGATTGTTGTGTCTAGAATTTTGCTATAAATTAGCTTCTTTTGTTTCATTATCTTCACCACTTCTATACTTTCTTTCTCGATTCATACTTCCAAAGATTGTGAAAATGCTCCATCCAGTTCTTATCCTGGATATTTTTCTGACTATCGTTTCTGTCATTCTTCTTTTTCATTTACCCCCAGAGGAATCTGTTTACTTCTACAATTACCTTGGGGTTATAGTGTTTTTAATTCTCCCGTGTCTTTATGTTGCTATACGCATTGATATACACGGTTTGTAATTTCCGTGTTGTTATCGGGCTTTATATTTTCCCTTATATGTCGGAGCTCTATGCTCTTGTTTTTCCTTCTCGACTTCAAGTCAAGCGAATAATGGTCTAGAATTCGTAGGTATGGAGTTTCAAATGTTAATATTTCGTATAACATAAATATAATATTAATATTATTAATATAAATAAATAAATACTAATAATAATAATAATAGAAATAATAATATCACTAATACTACTAATAATAATAATTGTATTAATAATATTAATACTAATGTTAATAATAATAATAATTAGTGATAATTTTACTAGTAATTATGATAATAGTATTAATAATAATAATAATAATCTTTAATGATAATGGTAATAAGAATATCTACTAATAATACTAAAATATTAATACAAAAAATTATAACTTTACTACTAGTTATAAATATAATGATATTATAAATGATAACAATAATACTACTAATAGTGATAATAATAATATAACCAATTAAATGAATCAATTTTCATATTATATTTTATATATAGTAATATTAATACCACTGAAAATAATAATTATAATAATATTAGTATAACAAATATATTTTTAACTTGTAATTACGTTTTAATATATTAGTTTATTATTTAGGTAATATTTAATGATTATATTATATGTTACATGATATCATTTATTGAATTACAATATAGTAATTACTGATAGCAATCCTATATATATAGATAATAGTATCATATATATATATATATATATATATATATATATATATATATATATATATATATATATATATATATTCTTTTTAATAATAACTTAATTATTCTATTTAATAATTTACATTTTTAATTCTAATTGACTAAAGTTATTTTATAAATTCAAAATATTATATATATATATACTTATACTTATATATATATATATATATATACATATTTATTTACACACAACTGTTCGTGAATCGTCGGGAGTGGTCAAAGGTCAAATGTATACATGAACACAGTTCAAAATTTTTGAGACTTCAACATTACAGATTTTGCTTATCGTGTCGATTTCATATTGAGATTAAGTTTAAATTTGATCGGAAATTTTCGGGTCGTCACATACGGAAAACGTTTTCGAAAAGAAAACATCTTCAACAAACAAGGCTCGAACCTAAAAAGCGGCGATCAAACAAACTATCTATACCGAGCCTCAAGTTTATGTTAGGATTAAATCACGTGAGCCCTAACAAGACTTGATAACCCTAGGTTATCAAACCCACTTACAATAATAAAAAATAGTTGATGCATATGAAGAAACTAGCAAAAACGATAACGACAAGAGAATTTAACGAGTTTATATGTAATTACGAATGATTACTTTAATCCTCGGTCACCAAAGAGAGCTCTTTTATTGATAAATTTCGTGGATATACATTAGGGTTACAATAAGATGTATTTATAGGCATAACATAACAAGGAAACAACTTGAGGAGCAAGAAAAAAGCGTGCTGGAAACTTCCTCGTCAGGCCATAGTCGCGTCGCGCCCAGAAGGAGCCGCGTCGCGCCTCTAAGGCAAAAACCAAAACAGAAACTTTCTTCGATTTGACCCATGTTCCCATTCTAGGCCGCGTCGCGCCTAGGAGAGGCCGCGGCGTGCCTTATCTCTTGAACCGAATTCTTTTCTCGTTTTTCAAATCTTGTTTAACTCGATTTGCACTCCAACACTTGATTATACCGTAACAAAACTCAACAAACTAACTAGAGACAAATCACAAAAACGAATAATACATTATGCAACGAAAAGCCGCGCAAACTCATACAGAGTATCAAAATTGTTTAGCTTATAGGGCCATGGATAGTGGTGACTGTGACGTGGGGTGGATGAGGGGTATTTTTGAGGGTATTCCTGTGACGTGTTAAGCAGGGGTTGTAGTGGGGAAAATTGTTGAATAAAGTTGCGATTGATGTGCCAAGATATGATTGGAGATCTGGTTAATTGTTGAAAAATGTAGGAAAAAAATCGAAAAACAAAAAACAAAAAACGCTCAAAATTTATGCGTTTGTCTTTGACAAACGAAGACAAATGCCCTCCGAAAAATTAACCACAACCGATGTGACGACCCGTCCTAATCCACCTGGACGAAGTCATCAACATTTGGTCCCATTGCGATGATCGACTCCAAATAATGTCCTTAAAATGAGCAATTGCACAGCGGAAGACTTAATTCGTACCTGAGAATAAACATGCTTAAAAGTGTCAACCAAAAAGGTTGGTGAGTTCATAAGTTTATCATAAAACAATAAAATTCATCTTCTTGATAGACCACAAGATTTCCGTTTATAAATATATGTACACTCGCAAGTGTATAAAAGTATTCTATAAGTTGTAGGCACCCGGTAACAAGCCTTAACGTTCATGTTTTACCCTCTGAAGTACACCAGATCAGGTGTGTTTAATATAACTTCGAAGTACTAAAGCATCCCATAGTCAGGATGGGGTTTGTCAGGCCCAATAGATCTATCTTTAGGATTCGCGCCTACCGTACATAGACAAGTAGTTTAATGTTACCAAGCTAAGGGTATATTTCTGGTTTAAACCCACGTAGAATTTGTTTTAGTACTTGTGCCTATTTCGTAAAACATTTATAAATCAGCGCATGTATTCTCAGCCCAAAAATATATATAAAAAGGGAGCAAATGAAACTCACCTTTAGCGCAGCTACCAAAGTACACAGATAATAGTGTAAACGATGATGAAAGCTAACGCGCGAGATATCGACTGGAAATGCCCTTAGAAATTGAAACCAAAATAGCACAGTATAAACGATCAAAAATTGCTTCCCATTTGATGTAGGACGTAAACTTCTTGACATATGTGTTTACTTTATTTGCTATATGAAAAGTTTGCTTTGAGAAAATGTTGTGAAAGGAGTTTAGTAAATATGAATATTAATATGAATGTCTAAATATGATAATGGGCCGATAGATACTAACAGTGTGATAAATTAAACAATAATTTTGGGATTTGATCACCTAATCCCTTTTATAATTATTAGTTACTCACTCCATTCATATATCAACTTTTATCACCTAACCACTTTTCAAATTATTAGCTATTGACTTCATTCACCATTTTAAATGACATATATTACGGAGTAACTTTTATCACCTAATCATTATTGGTTAAATTGCAAGGATTGGTCATAATATTAATATTAATATTAATATTAATAAATAATGTTTATATAATACTTATTATCTAATATAGTTCATATTGATTATTTTACTTGAAGAGGTGCCAACCACAATACATGTGGCCAATAACTTGTAAGTAGGTGCAAAACACAACAAGTGAAAATGGAATTGAGTCAATCATGTATTTTTATATAATATAATAATAATAATAATAATAATAATAATAATAATAATAATAATAATAATAATAATTATTATTATTATTATTATTATTATTATAATATATTAAGTACATGAATATGGAACTAATACGTGTGATATCTTTCACCATAGCCGCCCCACTTGTCCTTGTTCGACCCCGTGTTTTCACATACTGGTATTTCGTGCTCATTTTATAAAAATTGACGGGTAAAAAGTATATATAGAAAAATTATAAAATATCCATATATATTTTTTTTTAAGTTTTATAAAATGACTCATAAAAAGGTTTGTCCGTCCCCTGTCCTCTGTCCCAATTAAAATATACATAATTTTTAAAATAAAAATTCTAAAAAAAATAATTTTATCAACTTAAAAGTTTCATAATTTTTTTTACTAACCTCCGTCCCATATATATATATATATATATATATATATATATATATATATATATATATATATATATATATATATATATATATATAAATTAAGAAGTGATTGTAATTGGGTCCTTGAATGCCACGTTTTAATTGATTCATAATATCATTTTGTCCCACGTCTCATATAACCCTTTTTTTTATTACTCGTAATAAATAATGTACATGTAGTGTGGTAGATTTATTAAGAAGTTAAGCACGTCACATTTTATTAGGAGCATTAGTAGATAATTTTATTATAAATATGTAACTAGCTTTTTGTTTAAAGGTTATGATGAATGAAAATTGGTGTTAGCCAAAAGTCTATTTCTCTCTTTATTTCTTTGGAGACTAGTCATCTCGAACTGGCTTCTATCATTAATGATTCAGGAAAAAGGAAAAAGACTAACAATATAAAGTGTAATAGTAATCATGCTTGTGAAAAAATATGTCGATTAGCATATTTTAGTAATTTCAAAATATTGTTGATCATGTACACTAAAATGGTACTTGTCTATTTAAATTCTCCCATAATATGTTTAGGATTCATGCAGGTTAGAATCTAATATTATATCTTGCTAGTTGGGTTAAACTTTAGTAAACCTATCATAACAGAGTTTGTCTGTTACTCGTTTACAGTCTTAAATAAGATGTACGGAGTATTAAATTCAAAGTAGGAAGATAAATGTATTTTTATCAAACCTATTATTTATGAATTTATGTTTATTTTTAGATCCTCTTTAGTTTAATTTAAACTTGTTTAATAACAATCAAAATGACAAACGAGTGTTACTATCGTTTGCTAAATAAATTCTAAACTATATGTATATATATAAATGTTTTCAATATTATTTAATTTATCAAGAGACACGAGGCAATTATTGTAAAGCATGCATTGAAAATTAAGCAAGAATCTCCACTGACTTTTGTCTAGTTTCCGTTAATCGACACTTTTGTTCTTACTTGTAAACCACTTTACCGTTTATTCAGAATATTGTAAAAAAAGAAAAAAAAATTCAAATTATCGTGGACCTCACAACAGAGACTTATAATAATATCACAATATTTATGGAATTGATAATTGCTAACAAGAATATCCTTTAATTAAATCGTTTGATATTCTCTTTCAATTCCGTAGTTAAATATATCAAATATGTATCGAAACCAATAAGTTTAATGTACAGTATCATACACTTAATACTCTGTTAACGTTTTTAATTAATATATATATTTATATATATATAGTTATATATGCACATCTATTTACATATAATTGTCCATGAATCGTTGGAAATAGTCAAAGGGTAATTGAATACATGAACATAGTTCCAAAAATTTTGAGACTCAACATTACAGACTTTGCTTATCGTGTCAAAGCCAAATAAAGATCAAGTTTAAATTTAGTCGAAAATTTCCGGGTCGTCACAGTACCTACCCGTTAAAGAAATTTCGTCCCGAAATTTGAGTGAGGTGGTCATGGCTAACAATAAAAATGTTTTCATGATGAATATGCATTGTAAAATAGAGTTTTATTACTAATTACTATATGGTAATATGAATAAAACAATTCGTTTATATGAGGAGTACGAGTGAAGCTATCACTAAAGTGTGAAATGAGGAAATAAAGTTTCGTCATAACTCTTGACGTAGATAGGGTTGATTTCCAAGTTCAAGAGATTCAAAAGAAAATATTGGAAATCTATGAGATCTGATTCTTCGAGATTTAAGGAAATTAGGATCTCTTCAATTAAATGCGATGATCTGTTTTGATTACTCTGTCGGATATTTCACTATAAATCCAACTTCTTTGTTTCCTTATTATTACCACTCTCATCTTACTTCAAGTCAAGCGAATAATGGTCCAGAATTCGTAAGTATGGAGTTTCGAATGAACTAAATGTTCTAATCAAGAAAGAACGTAATAGCACGATTTGATTTGTCAAATTACCAGAATCATTGAGAATAGAACTATCAAGAATATATTTTCTTGATATGTTCAGAGGTTAATTAGAATGAAAGAATTATGTAACATGGCACATGATGACGTTATGATCTGTGAATCATCATGTTCCAATAGAAACTCAGCATGACTTACTGTAATATAATCACGTTGGCCAAGCGCCATTATATTATACTAATTCATGCTTCAATTCCCAACTCTTCTCCACAATTCATTCATAATTTATACTTAGATTTTACAGAAGTTTCCAAAATAATTAAATACAGAATACACGAAGAGGTAGATAATTTCGAACAAGAATATTTATGAAAATATCCTCAGAAATATCGAAGATATTTTGATGATATTTTGGAATTTTCTAAGTTCGAAGATTGATGGAGAAAATTTTCCGCAAGATTTTAATGTGAGTATGGAGCAAGATATTCTCTAAAGATTTCATCGGATCCAGATTTATCTAAATTCTTTGAATATAGGGTTTGGTCCTTGTATTTGTCCTTGGTCTCCTTCATGGTTAGCTCAATCCGTTTTTCAGTACCAAATTTTTAATCGAGCGTTCCCAACATTCCATTCTTTATCATCAACTTCTTGGCCATTTAAGCCATCTACAATTTTACCATTTTGTCTGCATTTAATGCAACCATATCTGAATCATCGGTTATCAATCCGAGGTGGTTTCAAGAGAATTGTGTTTTTAGATGATTAAACACTGATGGTAATATGGTAGAATATAAAAGGTTTCCCGGTAACAATAAAAGAGAAAGCACTGACATCAAGGTTATAATAAGGTTGATTCGAACGAAAAGTCGAAGTTGACTTGTTGGAGCTGTGACAAAATTTGCTACTTTGAAAGGGATTACCAAATTATTTTGGGTAATAATAACACTAAAGGAATTAGCACAGCTACGTGTTAAACGTTTACTCAGTTTTTGAGAGTTTTCATGTGCATAACTATATGTATCAATCTTTTCTTCCATAGATGAAGTGCGGTTGGTTCATCCTCTCGATTGAAGTGTTTTCCAGAATCATGAAAGATTTGAACATGGATTGGAATCGTCAAGATTCAAATGAGGTTTAAGATGAAATCAAGTGGCAAACTTGAAGAGTTGTTTAGTTTCATATGTTATAATCAATATTTTAATTCATTTTAATTGTCCAATGTTAGCAGTCCAATAGTCCAGTCCAATAATTCATATATAATTTTAATATATAATATTCGAATTAATTAATACGTATCGTGACCCGTGTACCGGTCTCAGTATTGATCACAACTCAAACTTTATATATATTTTGGAATCAACCTCAACCCTGTATAGCCAACTCCAACATTCACATATAGAGTGTCTATGGTTGTTCCGAAATATATATATAAATGGGTCAATATGATAGGTCGAAACCTTGTATACGTGTCCCGTTATCTATAGTGCGTAAAATAAAATAACAGTAATTAAATGGCGATAAATAAAATTGCGAGAATGTAAATTGCGATAATTAAATTGCAGTAAATAAAATATAACTAGTTAGCTAGGAACAGTTAGCTAGGAACAGTTAGCGTGGATTCTTAACAAAATTCTCTATAATTAATTTGTTTGTTTCTAACAAATTTTATTTTGTCCAATGTTTTCTTCATTATGCCACTTGTTGGATTCTGATAGGTCAAAATCCAAATATGAAATTGAATTTGAATGGAAATATTTATTCTTTGGTGAACGGATACGTATATGTATGGATTTGAGCAGTATTTGTTAATGATCGCTGAATCAGAACTGAAGAGTGTACCGTATAACTCATTAATGTGAATTCTAAATATTCCTCGAGTATTACCTACCCGTTAAAATATTTTCATCATTAACAGTTGGTACAAAAGAATTTTTAATTACAATCTTTATGAAAATATACCTACATATATATTTTCTTCAGATGTAATCATGGATTTAATGAGTCAATAAGGTATTAAACTCATTTGATTTACCGTTAGAACTAGAATACATGATCTCTAAAACATTAAAGATTACATAATTGACGTGTTGGATGAAGATAAATGAGGTAGAACGATACGTAGAACGAAGATAATCGATGTTGAACGATATGTAGAACGAAGATCATACTCGAAGTACAAGTAGTGATAGTGAGGCATGTGATGTTGAGGCTTGTGTTATTGGTAGTAATAGTGTCAATGCTGGTGGTACTGTTGATGTCGGTGATGCTGCTGGTGCTTGTAAGCTTTGCACCATATTCTCAAAGCCACTACTCGAACGCGAGGTTCGTTGACTTCTTCTATTACTCCGGGATGATTGGCGGTCGGAACGAGCGGTTGAATAAGGTTTAGAATTTTAGATAGAAGATAATCGTGACGAATTACTCTGGAGATGAGGCTAAAAATGGTGTTTCGGATAGGTTCACCGGTAAGTGCTTCAGGTTCTTCGCCGAGAGTGCAGGTTGGTGCGTGGAAAATATCGCCTTCTTCTTGTTTCCATTGGTTAAGTCGACTACGAACCCATCAGATGAATTGGGAATGGCTGATTGATTGATTCATTTTGGTGACGCTGCTTTCGGAGCTGAAGTGGGACTCCATATCGGAATCCGAGGAACTTGATCTAATGGTGAGTTCCATTGCGTACGATTGAATAAGGGATTTTTCGATATGAAATGATTTTCGGATATCGGATGATATTCTAATTATATAGTATACATATACATAGTACAGAAGATCCCGTAGATTACGGAGGGAATTAAGGAAACGTGTCAGATAAAGTCTACAGTAACAGATACGCTAAGATATGAATTAGCAGATACGCTAAGATATGAATTTATCTACACACTATCTATCAAATAAGTGCAGGAAGTCGTGTCTAGTCTTAGGAATAATAAGCAGGTAATTTTCCACTAAGTATGATAAACAATACGTATAATATGCAGCTAAGGTCGAAGTCCAGACTTGCTAATGCATCCTAACAACTATTAGTTAGACACACTAATGCAAGACCTGGTTCACTAGGACCAACGCTCTGATACCACCTGTGACGACCCGTCCTAATCCACCTGGACGAAGTCATCAACATTTGGTCCCATTGCGATGATCGACTCCAAATAATGTCCTTAAAATGAGCAATTGCACAGCGGAAGACTTAATTCGTACCTGAGAATAAACATGCTTAAAAGTGTCAACCAAAAAGGTTGGTGAGTTCATAAGTTTATCATAAAACAATAAAATTCATCTTCTTGATAGACCACAAGATTTCCGTTTATAAATATATGTACACTCGCAAGTGTATAAAAGTATTCTATAAGTTGTAGGCACCCGGTAACAAGCCTTAACGTTCATGTTTTACCCTCTGAAGTACACCAGATCAGGTGTGTTTAATATAACTTCGAAGTACTAAAGCATCCCATAGTCAGGATGGGGTTTGTCAGGCCCAATAGATCTATCTTTAGGATTCGCGCCTACCGTACATAGACAAGTAGTTTAATGTTACCAAGCTAAGGGTATATTTCTGGTTTAAACCCACGTAGAATTTGTTTTAGTACTTGTGCCTATTTCGTAAAACATTTATAAATCAGCGCATGTATTCTAAGCCCAAAAATATATATAAAAAGGGAGCAAATGAAACTCACCTTTAGCGCAGCTACCAAAGTACACAGATAATAGTGTAAACGATGATGAAAGCTAACGCGCGAGATATCGACTGGAAATGCCCTTAGAAATTGAAACCAAAATAGCACAGTATAAACGATCAAAAATTGCTTCCCATTTGATGTAGGACGTAAACTTCTTGACATATGTGTTTACTTTATTTGCTATATGAAAAGTTTGCTTTGAGAAAATGTTGTGAAAGGAGTTTAGTAAATATGAATATTAATATGAATGTCTAAATATGATAATGGGCCGATAGATACTAACAGTGTGATAAATTAAACAATAATTTTGGGATTTGATCACCTAATCCCTTTTATAATTATTAGTTACTCACTCCATTCATATATCAACTTTTATCACCTAACCACTTTTCGGCGGCTTGTACGAGCACACGACTCCCAGCTGATCGGGCCTGAGTCTACCGATAGTCCCTGCTACTCAATTCACAGTATAGTTATCCAGATGCAGGGGATGCATCATTCACACTATACTCCACAATCAGTAGCCTATGGACCCAACCTCCCCTAGGCACAGTTGACCTCATACGGACTCTAACCTCTCCTAGGCACGGTCTCGAGTCCCCAGTCTCCCTAGGCCCGACTGGTGCCATTCACACAGTGTACACATAATTCACATACAACATCAGGCAAACGATATTATTATTCTAACATGGCAATTTCTACACTATGCATGGTAAAAGAGTCAACCACGGTAGCATGATATGCTACTTAAACTCTATCCGGAGATAGACCCACTCACCAATTACCAGCAACTGCTCAGTTATTATTTCTGAGCTTCTTTCTTGTCCTTATCTCCTGAGAACAGCAAAAACCAAGTTAGAATAGTGTTCCCATCAAGATTAGGCACACTGACAGCGAATTATAGCAAATTCATAAAAAAATGTGTCCGCTAAAATTTTCATGCTTAACACTTATGCACTTTCAAAATTTACATCCTGAACACCAAAATATAAACGGGCAGCATAACAGCTAGAAAAAGGCACTTTGGTAAAACATTCTGCCCTGTACACACAGTCGGTCGACTGACACTTACAGTCGGTCGACTGTCGACACAATCGGTCGACTGACCTGTCCAGTCGGTCGATTCATTGGGTAATACATCAATCGGCCGAAGGTAAATCTCAGTCGGTCGGTTCACTCGCCAGTCGGTCGGTTCAACCTCAGTCGGTCGGTTCAACCTCAGTCGGTCGACTGTCGACCGACAGTCGGCCGACTGTGTTCATCTTCCTCAGAAACTGAACAAAGGCTACGGACTTCACGATGAAATCCTCAAATCTCGATCTAGAGCTCGTTTTAAACACCAAAATCGACTACCACTTGTTCACTACTTGTTATAGACTCAAAACCCACAACAATTTGACCATAACAACACTTAAATCACTTGTTTTGACACAAATTCAAGCTTTTTACCAAACTTACACAAAACCATGAATTTAACAACGAATTGAACACAAAAACACATGTTACTTACCTTGATAGACTCAGTAATCTGTAAGAAACAAGATGGTATGAACAATTTGAGCTCTAGAATACAATTTAGGAATTAGGGTTTGGTTAGGTGGGAGGGATGAAGGTACGGTGTATTTTCTAAAAATGGGAAGAAAATGAGAAAGTGGCAGCTGGTATAACACTTAATTGTGTTATATCACAATACCTCTCAACACACGGGTATTTACCAGTTATCTGATATCTTTCGCACAAGATTAGGTAACCCAAACGAGGTCCAAATAAAATAAACAAACCTGTTCTGGGACCCTTGTCACAAACTGAACACAACACAAATATAATAAAACACTAATTAAATAATTAAAATAAAAGCACTTAAGACTAAGCACAAACCCTTAGGGCAAAATGGACAACTTACAACTAGCCCGGGTTTCAGTCTGTTACAAATCCACCCCCCTTAAGGAGATTCTGTCCTCGGAATCTGGTCTTGGTCAAACAAATGAGGGTAGCGTTTTCTCATCAACTCTTCCGTTTCCCACGTAAGATTAGATCCCAAACTATGTTTCCACTCAATCAACACCATCGGAATCTCTTTCTTTCTCAGCTTAGTCACCTTTTGGTCAATCACACGGACCGGCTCTTCCACCAATTTCTTATTCAAATCGACCCTTAAATCTTCTAAAGGAAGAAGTTGTGTTTCATCGTCGACTTTACACTTACGAAGATAACATACGTTGAATGTATTATGAATACCAGCTAACTCTGGCGGAAGATCTAACACCACAGTCTGATCATTCAACACTTCACTGATCGGAAACGGACCAATAAATCTCGGTGCTAACTTACCACGTTTACCGAATCTGATAACCCCTTTCCATGGCGAAACTTTCAGATACACTCGTTCACCCACATTAAAGGTTACCGGACGTCTACGCGGATCAGCATACATTTTCTGCCTATCTCTAGCGGCTTTCAACTTTTCTCTCGCAATTGCAACTTTTTCGGCTGTCATTTGAACAATTTCGGGACCTGCAAACTGTTTCTCCCCGGCTTCTAACCAACAAGTCGGAGTTCTGCAACGACGACCGTATAACATTTCATAGGGCGGCATCCCTATACTCGAATGATATGAATTATTATACGCAAATTCGACCAACGGTAAATGTGTATCCCACGAACCACCGTATTCTAACACACAAGCCCTTAACATATCCTCCAAAGTCTGTATCGTTCTTTCACTCTGACCGTCTGTCTGAGGATGATAAGCTGTACTTAAATTCACACGTGTACCCAGATTCTGTTGAAGACTATTCCAAAAGTTTGACACAAATCTGGAATCTCTGTCTGAAACGATCGATAACGGCACACCATGTCGACTAACTATTTCTTTCACATACAAATCGGCTAACTCACTTAACGAAGCTGTCTCACGAGTAGCAAGAAAATGAGCACATTTAGTTAGACGATCCACTATTACCCAAATCATATCATGTCGTTTCTGAGTTCTTGGTAATTTGGTCACAAAATCCATCGTTATATGTTCCCATTTCCACTCTGGAATCTGTAACTGACGTAACGAACCATAAGGTTTCTGATGTTCTGCCTTCACTTGAGCACATATATGACACTTTTCAACATATCGAGCGATATCTGTTTTCATTGTCGGCCACCAATACACTGCTTTCAAATCATGATACATCTTATTACTACCCGGATGTACTGTCAATTTGGATTTGTGAGCTTCTGTTATAATTAAATCCCTCAAATCTCCAAGCTTAGGTACCCAAACACGATTGTTTAAAGTCTTTAGTCCACGTGAGTCATCACTTAAGTCCACTTTTTGTTTGATCATTTGTTCATATTTAATATGTTCGTCCTCCAAAGCACAGGCCTGAACGGTTCTTAAGCTGTTAATCAAATCTGAAGTTATATTCAAACGAAGGAATTTCACATTTTCACTTGACTTTTTACGACTTAGCGCATCTGCAACCACATTTGCCTTACCCGGATGATATTTAATTTCACAATCATAATCTTTGATCAACTCTTGCCACCGTCTCTGACGCATATTCAATTCTTTCTGTGAGAAGATATATTGCAAACTCTTATGATCTGTACAAATAACACAATGAGTTCCATACAAATAATGTCTCCACAGTTTCAAAGCAAACACTACTGCAGCCATTTCAAGATCATGCACTGGATAATTCTTCTCATGAACTTTCAACTGTTGCGAAGCGTAGGCGATTACTTTATCTCTCTGCATTAAGACACAACCCAACCCAGCATATGATGCATCACAGTATACCACGAAGTCGTCTGAACCTTCTGGTAAAGCTAACACTGGTGCCTGACACAGTAGCTGTTTCAATATCTGAAAAGCCTTTTCCTGTTCATCAGTCCATCGAAAGGCTACATCTTTACGAGTCAACTTAGTCAATGGACCCGCTATTTTAGAGAAATCTTTGATAAACCTGCGATAATAACCAGCCAATCCCAGAAAACTCTTAATCTCAGTCGGAGTCCTCGGAGAATTCCAATTCATTACCGCTTCTATCTTTGTCGGATCAACTTTTATACCCTCGGTACAAATCACATGACCCAAAAACTGCACTTCACGTAACCAAAATTCACACTTTGAAAATTTTGCAAATAGTTGCTCACGTTTTAACAAGTTCAAAACCAACCTCAGACGTTCAGCATGTTCACTCTCTGTTTTTGAATACACCAATATCTCATCAATAAACACAATCACAAACTTATCTAAGAATGGACGAAACACTCTATTCATTAGATCCATGAAGACTGCTGGCGCATTCGTCAACCCAAAAGGCATGACAAGAAATTCATAATGACCATACCTTGTTCTGAATGCTGTTTTCGGTATATCTGATTCAGCAACACGAACCTGATGATATCCGGATCGTAAGTCTATCTTTGAAAAGAATGAAGCACCCTGTAACTGATCGAACAAATCATCTATTCGAGGTAACGGATACTTATTCTTCATAGTTCTTTTGTTCAATTCACGATAATCAATACACATACGCATTGACCCATCTTTCTTTTTAACAAACAATACCGGAGCACCCCATCTTTCTCGAAACCTAAGTAAAACTTTAACACGTATCTGTGATAAATCCTTCGGCATTATTATTACTGAAAGTAACCTTGCAATTCCTTTTTAAAAGTATCCAGTATTATCACCCATTCAACTAGTCAACGACGACCTTTCAGACTTATAACTTTGGCATATACGTTTTTGTTACTGGGGAACCTTTTATGTTCCACCATATTAGCAGTAAATGTACCAGCGACTCCGTCACTCTGCTATTTGAAACTCTCCGGAAATCACTATATATACATTGAAACCCTATCATGTACTCATCCACATCTTGTAACAATAGTTGCCATTCCAACTATCGGGAATTTGCAATCAGTATTTTGAAATCTTGCAGCACGTCTACGCCAACAGTTATATGTGTACATATAACGTCTACCTCCTCGAATTACATACTTCGAATGTGAAGTTTTTGAAAAACACCCCAAACTATGAAACTAGTTCTCTGAAATTGGAACAATGCTGATGAAGCAGCAAAAACTGTAAACGACCTTAACAGTCAAAAGTTTGATGATAAAGAATAGTATGGTGGTAAAGCAGAGAAAAAGAGAAGGTTTGGAATTGAAAAACGGATTGAGCAGACCATGAAGGAGGCTGTGGACAAATCACAAAGACTAAATCTACCTTCAAAGAATCCAAATGATTCAGAGTCTGCTGAAATCATTAAAGAATATCTTGCTCCTTACACTAAAACCTTTGCGGACAATATTCTTCATCATCATCTTATCTTAAATATTCTAAGATATCATCGTATCTCCCATTATAAATATCCTCCATATTTCTGAAGATATTTTTTGAAACCATTCTTATCTGAAATCATTACCTCTTCGCGCTATCTGTGTTACATCATAAAAGAAACTATTTTAATTTCTAAAATCTAAAAAAATTCAAAAAAAAATGGATGTTTTGAAGTAATGTTGGGAACTGAAGCATGAGTTAGTATAATATAATGACACTTGATCAACGTGATTATATTACAGTAAGTCATGTTGAGTTTCTAATGGAACGTGACAAAGGTTCACAGATCACACCTTCATCATAAACCATGTTATATAACTCTTTCATTCTATATAATCTCTAAATATATCAAGAAAATATATTTCTTGATGATTCGGTATTTTCCGGATATTCTGGTAATTTGACAAGTCAGATTGTGCCATTACCGTTTCTTTCGTAGAACATTAATTATGTTTATTCTGAAATTCATACCTACGAATTCTGGACCATTATTCGCTTGACTTAAGGTCGGGAAGAGAAAACGAAAGCTTGAAGCTCCGAAATATAATGGAGAATATAAAGCCCGATAACAACCCCGAAATTACAAACCGTGTATATCAATGCGTATAGCAACATAAAGACACGGGAGAATGAAAAACACTATAACCCCAAGGTAATAGTAGAAGAAAATAACTTCCTCTGGTGGTAGATGAAAAAGAAGAATGAAGGATACGATAGCCAGGAAAATATCAAGAATCAGAACTGGATTAAGCATTTTCACAATCTGTTGGGATGTATGAAATAATAAAGAAGATTATAGGAGTGTTGAAAATAAATGAAACGGAAGAGGTCAATTTATAGCAAAATATCGGACGCAGCAATAGAGGCAGGTTACGCATTTAATCAAAGAAAATCCTAATTTCCGCAAATTCCGAAAAATCAAATCTTATTAAAATTATGAAGATTTTCTATTCCTTAAAATCCGGAAATCAATCGTTACTACATCAAGAGATAAGACGCATCTCTATTCTCCATTTCACTTGATTACGATAACTTCTCTCATACGCTTCGAGTAATTGGATTATTTTATCCATATTATTCAAACATAGATAAAACTCTATTATCAACTCATATTCGTCATTAAAACATTTTTATTGTTAGCCATGACGACCTCACTCAAATTTCGGGACGAAATTTCTTTAACGGGTAGGTACTGTGATGACCCAGAAATTTCGACTAAATTTAAACTTAATCTTTGTATGATTAACATTTCCGACAGAATAAGCTAAGTCTGTAAAACTGAATCTCAAAATTTTTGAATTACTTTTATATATTTAAATACCCTTCGGTTGTTTTCGACGATTCGCGAACAATTATATGTAAATAGATACATATATACTATAACATGAAAAGGTAACAATGTATTAATTGTTTGATACCGTACATTAAACTTATTGGTTTAAATATCTATTTGAATGTATATGATAAGTTGAAATATTTATTATTAAAATTTATTTATAAATAACTTCCAATGTGTATTTAAAAACTGATTTATGTATATTAAAAAGATATATACATATATATAATAAACGATAGTAACATTCGTTTATTGATTCAATTGATATTTAGATAAGTTAACTAAAGCGTTTAAGATGAACCAGTTAAACACTAATTTGTTACAGTGTTTTCAAATTGCCACATTACTCAAAATGCTACAGTGTTTTCGAAAATCACTATTTGCTACAGTGAAATTGACTTTGCTACAGTGAATTGCTACAGTAAAACGCTATTATAAAAATGTATTTTAACAAATAGCGAGACGATGATTTATAGAAGTAAATGACCAAAACACTCGAAAGTTTAAGATACACTTTGAGTGATATAATTAAGGGATAATTTAAGGCTATTGATAAGGCTAAAAAGGAACATATATTTCATAGCATTATCCCCCAAGAAAGACAGGATTTTAGTTGTAATTGTTCCATATTCAAGTAATATTCGTTTATATTTAATAAGTGCGAAGACAAAAGGCGAAAACGAAGAATTGAAGACGGAAAGGTCCAAAATGCTCAAATGTACAAGATACAATTAAAAAGGTTCAAATTATTGATGAAGAACGTCTAAAAATGACAAGAGTACAAGTTGCGGAACGCAAAGTACACGATATAAAATAGTACGCAAGGACGTCTGAAAATCCGGAACCGGGACCCGAGTCAAGAAGAAACGCCCGACGCAACGGACCAAAAATATCTAGTCTACTATGCACAAGAATAAAATATAATATATAAATAATTATATTAATTATTTATATATTTATATTTATTTTATATTATGTCGACAAGCTAGGAGCCAAAACAATGTGAGCTGTCCCTGGTCCTCATGCGAGTCGCATGGCCAGAAGGCCATTTCCATGCGAGTCGCATGACTCCAGATTTCAGGCCACATCTATAAATTTCAGTGATTTCGCTCGATTTAAATCACACACATACACAAATATATATATACTCCGTAATATTATTTATTATTTATTATTATTATTATTATTATTATTATTATTATTATTATTATTATTATTATTATTATTATTAATAAGATTATTATTAATCTTATTATTTTTTTTTATTATTAGTGTTATTATTTTTGCGATACAAAAATAATAATGTACATCAAATATTACGACGGAGTGCTGTCCAAGTAATTTTCAAAACGAGTTTTCGAGCGAGCTAGAGCTAAGGAAAATATGGGTTATTGCCAAGGAAATTATGGGTAATGTTCGGGGGTATTTTTGTGAATCAAACCTCGTGTTTATCATCTCCGATGCGTCTACGTGCTTTCCTGCAATATTGTATATCAATATTAAACTGTGAGTTTCATATGATCCCTTTTACTCATCATATTTTTGGGCTGAGAATACATGCGACTGTTTATAAATACTGAAAATACTCGATTTATATGCGTGAGTTTCATTTGCTCCCTTTTTAATTGCTTTTGCAATATATTTTTGGGCTGAGAATACATGCAATTTACTTTAAATGCAATGGACACAAGTACATACTAAATTCTACACCGAGTTTGAACCGAAAATCCCTTAGCTTTGGTAACTAGTAACTGCCGGTTATAAGAACTGGTGGGCGCGAGTAGTAGTATATGGATCCATAGGGCTTGATATCCCCGTCCGAGCTAGAGCGCTAGCCTTTTAACGGACGTATGCTATTTGAGAAGCGTACACGTTGATTTGCGTGTATTATTAAGATGATTATACAAAGGGTACAGATTATATATACGTTAAGTTTAGTTACCAGGGTGCTCAATCTTGTAGAATATTTTGATAAACGTTTCTGGATGAAACAACTGAAATCTTGTGATCCACCTTTATATACAGATTATACGAAACATTAAAACTATGAACTCACCAACCTTTGTGTTGACACTTGTTAGCATGTTTATTCTCAGGTTTCTAGAAGTCTTCCGCTGTTTGCTCATACGTGATACAAGTTATGTGCTTGGAGTCATACATGCTATATACAAGAAACTTGCATTCATCAAACCATTACCATGTATCTTATTTTGACTGTATTGTCAACAGATGTATTATTGTAAACCATTTAAATTGTGATTGTCTATACGTAGGAATCATCAGATGTAAAAAAACCTGGAATTTATATATTCATTTATGAAATACCTTTTCAAACGAATGCAATGTTACAAAACGTATCACATAGAGGTCAAATACCTCGCAATGAAATCAATGAATGACGTGTTCGTCCATATGGATTTGGAGCGATCGTCACATCCCTTACCGGCGGCAGACCTGGTAACTCATCTGGGAATACTTCGGGAAATTCTGATACTATCGGAATATCGGCCACTGTTTTCTTTTCTTTCTTCGCATCAATCACATATGCAAGAAATGATTCACAACCCTTTGCCATCGACTTTTTCGCTTTCATCATGGTTATCAACAGAAAATTATACCCTCCCCGCTCCCCTCGGGCCACAACACGGGTTCCATCGGTCGAACGAAAGGTAATCATTTTCCAATCACACTTAATATTAGCCCTAAGCGAGCTCAACCAATCCATTCCTAGTACTACATCAAAGCTAGGAATAGGTAACACTAAACAAGTCACCGGGAAAGACTTCCCTTCGATCTCTATACAAACCCCAGTCACATATGTTGTGACGGGTGTGGTCTTACCATCAGCTACTTCTACACTAACCGGCTTGGGTAACACAGTAGCTGGTAAATTCAACTTAGCACAGAAATCTAGGGACATAAAACACCTATTGGCACCACAATCAAACAATACGCGAGCAGGTATTGAGTTGATTAGAAACATACCGGTGATTACTTCGTCGGTTGCCACAGCATATTCTACCGACATCTGAAAAGCTCTAGCCTCTGCTATTGGAGGGTTCTTCCTCTTCTGCCCACTCGAGGCAGTTGACCCTCCAGCTGATGCTGAACGCGCCCCTGACCCTGCCCCGGAACTACCACTCTTCGACGGACAACTAATTGCACGATGCCCTGGTTTGTGACAACTCCAACACACACTATTTAGATACGGGCATGCTGAAGACTCATGCCCAACAACACCACACTTTAAGCATCTTCTTGTAGCCTCAGAACACTGACCACTGTGAGAAGATCGACACGTGTGACACCAATTCCCTTTACCTGATCCAGATCCAGTACTACTCTGACCACTTTTACCCTTCGATTTAAACCCACTAGACTTCTTAAATTTAGATCCTGATTGACCAGATACTTGTTCACCTTGTTGTAGCACATTACCAAACATTCTATTTCTGGCGGCCTGAACATCACTTTCTACCATCTTAGCCATCACAACCGCTTGAGACAACGACGTAGCCGTTCTAACAAAAGTTCGGTACTCTGGCAAAATGATATTAACAAAATGTTGTATACGAGACGCTTCGTCTGGCACCCACTGTTGTACAAACCTTAGTTTATCTATATACTTCTCTACTACCTCGTCGATCGTCATTTGAGGTGTCATCTTCATTTCAAGGAACTCAGTCTTGATTCGGTTCATATCAAACGGATTACAGTACTGTTCACACACCTTTCCATGAAACTGCTCCCAAGTGATCATACTCACTTGTTCTTTCGGTATACTGGAAATCAAGGAATCTCACCAAATCATAGCCCTACCTTTCAACATTCGACTAGCATATGTCACTTTCAGCTCGGGTTCACACTGGCACGCTTCAAATACCCTTTCAATTTCTCGCAACCAATTGAGAGTTACAGTCGGATCAGTACTTCCAGAAAACTCAGAGGGTTTGCAATCACGGAAGTTCTTATAAGTACATCTTTTGGGTGGTTTGTTGGAACATTTGCATTTGGTACGGGTTCATCATCATGGGATTTTGGTAAGTAAAAGTGTTTTGGGGTGGCATATAGTATTGGTTAGGTACTTGATTCTGAAACTGGTTCTGGTGCACATTAGGTATCGTTTGGGATTGCGCGGTTGGGAATCCAGGTGGTGTATCATCATTTCCAGAATGCCTTGCCAATTCAAGCTCATTAATTTTGTCCTCAGCCTCTTTTAGCTTACTTTCTAATTGAAGGATGTAACTACTCTGATCATCATCAGACTCAACACCCTCTTCTGGTGCTCTAAATGTTCCGGGGTTGGATGGGCCAGTTGCGTTTCTATCAGCCATACCTGTGCTACAAAACAGCTCACACAAAAGCTTAGTGGATAACAGTTAGTTCAATCACAACTAACACACGTATATCCTATTTTCACTTAGCCCCCACTCCCACAGACATGTTTGACTTGCCTCAGGGTTTGGGAACAAAATACGCGCACGTATTTGCTGCCAAACCATGCTCTGATACCAACTTGTAACACCGGCCATTTTTTTTTTTTTTTTTTTAAACACAGCGGAAGACTTTAATAATAAACACAATATAAGTCACGTCATTACGTTTAAGTTTACACAACGGTGTTACGTTATCACAAAACATTATTTATACAAAAGTCTACATCAGAGTTGGGTTGTCAAACATGTCTTCTGCAATAGCACCCTTCCCGACTAGCAGTACCTAAACCTGCAAGGGGAGAATATGTGGGGGATTAGCGCACCGCTAAGTGAATGGAATCTATCTAACAGATATAGCTTAAGCCACACACAAGCTATATACTAACAACAACACTTGCTAACTACCAACTAGCATACAATAAGACAATACGAGGATCGGCGGCTTGTACGAGCACACGACTCCCAGCTGATCGGGCCTGAGTCTACCGATAGTCCCTGCTACTCAATTCACAGTATAGTTATCCAGATGCAGGGGATGCATCATTCACACTATACTCCACAATCAGTAGCCTATGGACCCAACCTCCCCTAGGCACGGTTGACCTCATACGGACTCTAACCTCTCCTAGGCACGGTCTCGAGTCCCCAGTCTCCCTAGGCCCGACTGGTGCCATTCACACAGTGTACACATAATTCACATACAACATCAGGCAAACGATATTATTATTCTAACATGGCAATTTCTACACTATGCATGGTAAAAGAGTCAACCACGGTAGCATGATATGCTACTTAAACTCTATCCGGAGATAGACCCACTCACCAATTACCAGCAACTGCTCAGTTATTATTTCTGAGCTTCTTTCTTGTCCTTATCTCCTGAGAACAGCAAAAACCAAGTTAGAATAGTGTTCCCATCAAGATTAGGCACACTGACAGCGAATTATAGCAAATTCATAAAAAAATGTGTCCGCTAAAATTTTCATGCTTAACACTTATGCACTTTCAAAATTTACATCCTGAACACCAAAATATAAACGGGCAGCATAACAGCTAGAAAAAGGCACTTTGGTAAAACATTCTGCCCTGTACACACAGTCGGTCGACTGACACTTACAGTCGGTCGACTGTCGACACAATCGGTCGACTGACCTGTCCAGTCGGTCGATTCATTGGGTAATACATCAATCGGCCGAAGGTAAATCTCAGTCGGTCGGTTCACTCGCCAGTCGGTCGGTTCAACCTCAGTCGGTCGGTTCAACCTCAGTCGGTCGACTGTCGACCGACAGTCGGCCGACTGTGTCCATCTTCCTCAGAAACTAAACAAAGGCTACGGACTTCACGATGAAATCCTCAAATCTCGATCTAGAGCTCGTTTTAAACACCAAAATCGACTACCACTTGTTCACTACTTGTTATAGACTCAAAACCCACAACAATTTGACCATAACAACACTTAAATCACTTGTTTTGACACAAATTCAAGCTTTTTACCAAACTTACACAAAACCATGAATTTAACAACGAATTGAACACAAAAACACATGTTACTTACCTTGATAGACTCAGTAATCTGTAAGAAACAAGATGGTATGAACAATTTGAGCTCTAGAATACAATTTAGGAATTAGGGTTTGGTTAGGTGGGAGGGATGAAGGTACGGTGTATTTTCTAAAAATGGGAAGAAAATGAGAAAGTGGCAGCTGGTATAACACTTAATTGTGTTATATCACAATACCTCTCAACACACGGGTATTTACCAGTTATCTTATATCTTTCGCACAAGATTAGGTAACCCAAACGAGGTCCAAATAAAATAAACAAACCTGTTCTGGGACCCTTGTCACAAACTGGACACAACACAAATATAATAAAACACTAATTAAATAATTAAAATAAAAGCACTTAAGACTAAGCACAAACTCTTAGGGCAAAATGGACAACTTACAACTAACCCGGGTTTCAGTCTGTTACATAACCACTTTTCAAATTATTAGCTATTGACTTCATTCACCATTTTAAATGACATATATTACGGAGTAACTTTTATCACCTAATCATTATTGGTTAAATTGCAAGGATTGGTCATAATATTAATATTAATATTAATATTAATAATGTTTATATAATACTTATTATCTAATATAGTTCATATTGATTATTTTACTTGAAGAGGTACCAACCACAATACATGTGGCCAATAACTTGTAAGTAGGTGCAAAACACAACAAGTGAAAATGGAATTGAGTCAATCATGTATTTTTATATAATATAATAATAATAATAATAATAATAATAATAATAATAATAATAATTATTATTATTATTATTATTATTATTATTATAATATATTAAGTACATGAATATGGAACTAATACGTGTGATATCTTTCACCATAGCCGCCCCACTTGTCCTTGTTCGACCCCGTGTTTTCACATACTGGTATTTCGTGCTCATTTTCTAAAAATTGACGGGTAAAAAGTATATATAGAAAAATTATAAAATATCCATATATATTTTTTTTTTAAGTTTTATAAAATGACTCATAAAAAGGTTTGTCCGTCCCCTGTCCTCTGTCCCAATTAAAATATACATAATTTTTAAAATAAAAATTCTAAAAAAAATAATTTTATCAACTTAAAAGTTTCATATTTTTTTTTACTAACCTCCGTCCCATATATATATATATATATATATATATATATATATATATATATATATATATATATATATATATATATATATATATATTAAGAAGTGATTGTAATTGGGTCCTTGAATGCCACGTTTTAATTGATTCATAATATCATTTTGTCCCACGTCTCATATAACCCTTTTTTTTTATTACTTGTAATAAATAATGTACATGTAGTGTGGTAGATTTATTAAGAAGTTAAGCACGTCACATTTTATTAGGAGCATTAGTAGATAATTTTATTATAAATATGTAACTAGCTTTTTGTTTAAAGGTTATGATGAATGAAAATTGGTGTTAGCCAAAAGTCTATTTCTCTCTTTATTTCTTTGGAGACTAGTCATCTCGAACTGGCTTCTATCATTAATGATTCAGGAAAAAGGAAAAAGACTAACAATATAAAGTGTAATAGTAATCATGCTTGTGAAAAAATATGTCGATTAGCATATTTTAGTAATTTCAAAATATTGTTGATCATGTACACTAAAATGGTACTTGTCTATTTAAATTCTCCCATAATATGTTTAGGATTCATGCAGGTTAGAATCTAATATTATATCTTGCTACTTGGGTTAAACTTTAGTAAACCTATCATAACAGAGTTTGTCTGTTACTCGTTTACAGTCTTAAATAAGATGTACGGAGTATTAAATTCAAAGTAGGAAGATAAATGTATTTTTATCAAACCTATTATTTATGAATTTATGTTTATTTTTAGATCCTCTTTAGTTTAATTTAAACTTGTTTAATAACAATCAAAATGACAAACGAGTGTTACTATCGTTTGCTAAATAAATTCTAAACTATATGTATATATATAAATGTTTTCAATATTATTTAATTTATCAAGAGACACGAGGCAATTATTGTAAAGCATGCATTGAAAATTAAGCAAGAACCTCCACTGACTTTTGTCTAGTTTCCGTTAATCGACACTTTTGTTCTTACTTGTAAACCACTTTACCATTTATTCAGAATATTGTAAAAAAAGAAAAAAAAATTCAAATCATCGTGGACCTCACAACAGAGACTTATAATAATATCACAATATTTATGGAATTGATAATTGCTAACAAGAATATCCTTTAATTAAATCGTTTGATATTCTCTTTCAATTCCGTAGTTAAATATATCAAATATGTATCGAAACCAATAAGTTTAATGTACAGTATCATACACTTAATACTCTGTTAACGTTTTTAATTAATATATATATTTATATATATATATAGTTATATATGCACATCTATTTACATATAATTGTCCATGAATCGTTGGAAATAGTCAAAGGGTAATTGAATACATGAACATAGTTCCAAAAATTTTGAGACTCAACATTACAGACTTTGCTTATCGTGTCAAAGCCAAATAAAGATCAAGTTTAAATTTAGTCGAAAATTTCCGGGTCGTCACAACCGACCCACTACATATGTTTGTGGGGCGTTTGTGGTAATACCTAGGAGTGGAAGACCTTACAAACGCACTAATATCTATAGTCTAAGGGAGTTGGGTGAGGGAAGGATTTAAATTAAGTGAAAAATTGAACCCACCCTTGTGGTCCAGTGGTTCACCCCTTTGCACTTGTGCATTGGGATGGGGGTGGGGAGGTCTCAAGTTCGAGTCTCTCCCCTTAAAACATTTGTGAGATTTATTTCCTGAAAGCCGAATTGCTAGGGGAAGGTTTTACCGACCCGTATTCAGGACTCAGGTCCGACCGCCTGCCCCTCGGGATGGTATAAGGTTCGGATTCCTGTAATGCGGTTCGGGTTTCCTGCCTTAAAGCGCGTGCGTGCGTGGCAAATGAGAGTATTCGATGCCAACAACTTACCTTTCAAAAAAAAAAAAAAAAAGTGAAATTGGTACACATTATACAATATCTTATTAGTTGTTTTTAGTTCGCGAGGTTCACTTAATTTAGTATTTAGATTTGTAAAATAATCTCAGACATTGTTTAATATTGAGAAGTGATTTTGCTTATTCCAGTAATTTCACTATGATCAAATATATGTTGTATAAATCACAACAACAAACAAACACCCTTTTTGTCCACGACGGAACTCGAATTCACAAGATTGATTATCTTGATGAGCTTCCTTGATAATGCGGTAGAACAGAAGCCTTTTGGTTAATTTAATTCTCGACATTAGGTTTTCACTTCTTTAAAAATAACAAACACAACACATCATATTTAGTTTGGGATAATAAACACATGACCACCAAAATTGTGTTCACTGTCCAACATTCATGCTAATTCGCCTAAATACCGACTACTATTGTAAGATCATGACATGTATCTTCCAGTAATTCTCTCTCCAACCCATGAATCTTAGATCTTTCATGTGTCGCTATGTTACTGAGTAGGTTGAATTGTAGATTGAATTGATAGGTTGTATTGATAGTTTGATTAAACATTACTCTTTTAAAATCCTTTGTCCATTTTCACATCACAACATCAACATATGGAATTGCATATATATTACAAGAATTAACAGGATGAGTTTCTACAGAGCTAAAAAATTAACAATGTGTTGACTGTTTATTAAGGCACAAAAGCAATCACTTGTGTAACACACATACAATTCCCAGCAAGCCATTATTTTAACAATGAAGTTACGAATCACTAACGGGTGACCAACAAATGAGGTCCCACCACCCGATCATATCCGTTCCACATGTCAAGGATGTTCCATCGAACAAATATCATAGGGCAGGCTCTGCGTGTAATCACCTTTAAGGAACACCCCTGAACAATTGTCATAGAACATGCTTAGACAGAAATGCCGCCGACGGGATTCGAACTCAAGATGTTCTGCACCCATGAACCCGGATATCCGGGGTATGTTCGGGCAATGCCTACTTGGTAGAAAGCTAAATCCATTGTAAGACTAAACGCATTTGGGCACCATACCAGAACACGGGTAACAAAACAAGAGGACACTGAATGCAGTTTTATTTTTACTAAAGATATCATAAAGATACAATGTTATCTTTATATTTCACAACATGACGTTTCCTCTTCCGCTACCATATTTGCATTGTTCTTTAACAGGATGTCGTAACGTACCTTTAAAGTGGAGTCCTCACCGTATGCTCTCAAAATTTCTATGATGTCTAGATTATGCTACCAAAAGGACTCAACGCATCTTTGATAACTGTCACAATTCCACTTTTTATGAAGTACCCCTCTGTTTCTCTTGCTGCTTCTTAAACGTTATTGCTGTTAATAAACTGTAATCACAATTTAAAACGGTAGATAAAAAGTCCTTTACTCCCGTTACATGATGCTAAAATTTAGAGGTGGCATTTTATAAAATGACATGTGTAGTGACCCGAACTTTTCCATGTTTACATATATTAATTGAGATTGATATTTACATGACTAAATGTTTCCAACGTGTTAAGCAATCAAACTTGTTAAGACTTGATTAAATGAAATAAGTTTCATATAGACAATTGATCACCCAAGTTGACCGGCGATTCACGAACGTTACAAAATTGTAAAAACTACATGATGTGGTATATATAGACATATATATATATATGTTTGACATGAGATTATGATGAGTAAGTATATCACTAAGTATATTAACAATGTGTGATATACATAAGAAATGAGATTACTAAGTTAAGAAACTCGAAATGATATATATAACGATTATCGTTATGATAACGTCTACTAAATACATATGTATCATATTAAGATATTGATACACTATATTTAACATGATAAAATGATATTTAAATATATCATTAAGTGTGTTAACAATAAACTACATATGTAAAAACAAGACTGCTAACTCAAGAATTACGAAACAAGACTTATATGTAACGATTATCGTTGTAACGATATTTTAATGTATTTATCATATTAAGAGATATTCATACATCATAATATCATGATAATATAATAATTTAACATCTCATTTGATATAATAAACATTGGGTTAACAACATTAATTGAGATCGTTAACTTAAAGGTTTCAAAACAACACTTACATGTAACGACTAACGAAGACTTAACGACTCCATTAGAATGTATATACATGTTGTGTTTTGATATGTATTCTTACACTTTTGAAAGACTTCAAGACACATATCAAAGTACTTCTACTTAACAAAAATGCTTACAATTACATCCTCGTTCAGTTTCATCAACAATTCTACTCGTATGCACCCGTATTCGTACTCGTACAATACACAGCTTTTAGATGTATGTACTATTGGTATATACACTCCAATAATCAACTCTTAGCAGCCCATGTGAGTCACCTAACACATGTGGGAACCATCATTTGACAACTAGCATGAAATATCTCATAAAATTACAAAAATATTAGTAATCATTCATGACTTATTTACATGAAAACAAAATTACATATCCTTTATATCTAATCCATGTACCAACAACCAAAAACACCTACAAACACTTTCATTCTTCAATTTTCTTCATCTAATTGATCTCTCTCAAGTTCCATCTTCAAGTTCTAAGTGTTCTTCATAAATTCCATAAGTATAGTTTCATAAAAATCAAGAATATTTTCAAGTTTGCAAGTCTACTTCCAAGCTTTCTAATCCATTTCAAGTAATCATCTAAGATCAAGGAACATTTGTTATTTACAGTAGGTTATCTTTCTAATTCAAGGTAATATTCATATTCAAACTTTGATTCAATTTCTACAACTATAACAATCTTATTTCGAGTAAAAATTTTACTTGAACTGTTTTCGTGTCATGATTCTGCTTCAAGAACTTTCAAGCCATCCAAGGATCCTTTGAAGCTAGATCCATTTTTCTCATTTCCAGTAGTTTTATCCAGAAAACTTGAGGTAGTAATGATGTTCATAACATCATTCGATTCATACATATAAAACTATCTTATTCGAAGGTTTAAACTTGTAATCACTAGAACATAGTTTAGTTAATTCTAAACTTCTTCGCAAACAAAAGTTAATCCTTCTAACTTGACTTTTAAAATCAACTAAACACATGTTCTATATCTATATGATATGCTAACTTAATGATTTAAAACCTGAAAACACGATGAACACCATAAAATCGGATATACGCCATCGTAGTGAAACCGGGGGCTGTTTTAGTTTGGATAATTAAAAACTATGATAAACTTTGATTTAAAAGTTGTTCTTCTGGAAAAATGATTTTTCATATGAACATGAAACTATATCCAAAATCTTGGTTAAACTCAAAGTGAAAGTATGTTTTTCAAAATGGTCATCAAGATGTCGTTCTTTCGACGGAAATGACTACCTATTTAGTAATTGACATGTAACTTAAATTTCCGACTATAACCTATACTTTTTCTGTTTGGATTCTTAAATTAGAGTTCAATATGAAACCATAGCAATTTGATTCACTCAAAATGGATTTAAAATGAAGAAGTTATGGGTAAAACAAGATTGGATATTTTTGATCTTTTTAGCTACGGGAAATGTTTAACAAATCTATACAAATCATATCCTAGCTAACTTATATTGTATTATACAAGTATTCTAATATATTATGTAATCTTGGGATACCATAGACACGTATGCAAATGTTTTGACATATCATATCGACCCATGTATATATATTATTTGGAACAACCATAGACACTCTATATGCAGTAATGTTGGAGTTAGCTATACCGGGTTGAGGTTGATTCCAAAAATATATATATTTTGAGTTGTGATCTAGCCTGAGACGTGTATACACTGGGTCGTGGATTGATTTAAGATAATATATATCGATTTATTTCTGTACATCTAACTGTGGACAACTAGTTGTAGGTTACTAACGAGGACAGCTGACTTAATACACTCAAATCTTTAAAACATAATAAAAATGGTTGTAATTATATTTTAATCATACTTTGATATATATGTACATATTTGTATAGGTTCGTGAATCGATCCGTGGCCAAGTCTTATTTCCGAGGAAGGAAATATCTGTGAAAGTGAGTTATAGTCCCACTTTTAAAATCTAATATTTTTGGGATGAGAATACATGCAGGTTTTATAAATGATTTACAAAATAGACACAAGTACGTGAAACTACATTCTATGGTTAAATTATCGAAATCGAATATGCCCCTTTTTATTAAGTCTAGTAATCTAAGAATTAGGGAACAGACACCCTAATTGACGCGAATCCTAAAGATAGATCTATTGGGCCTAACAAACCCCATCCAAAGTACCGGATGCTTTAGTACTTCGAAATTATATCATATCCGAAGGGTGTACCGGAATGATGGGGATATTCTTATATATGCATCTTGTTAATGTCGGTTACCAGGTGTTCACCATATGAATGATTTTTTTATTTCTATGTATGTGATGTATATTGAAATATGAAATCTTGTGGTCTTTTGTTATGATTTGATATATATAGGTTAAACCTATAACTCACCAACATTTTTGTTGACGTTTAAAGCATGTTTATTCTCAGGTGAATACTAAGAGCTTCCGCTGTTGCATACTAAAATAAGGACAAGATTTGGAGTCCATGTTTGTATGATATTGTGTAAAAACTGCATTCAAGAAACATATGTCGATGTAATATATTTCTATTGTAAACCATTATGTAATGGTCGTGTGTAAACAGTATATTTTAGATTATCATTATTCGATAATCTACGTAATGCTTTTGAAACCTTTATTGATAAAATAAAGGTTATGGTTGTTTTAAAAATGAATGCAGTCTTTGAAAAACGTCTCATATAGAGGTCAAAACCTCGCAACGAAATCAATTAATATGGAACGTTTATAATCAATATGAACGGGACATTTCAACATGAATCAGGTCAAAACACGATGCAATTTGCCCAAAGTGTAATTATAAAGCATAAAACCTCCTCTACCATTTTAATAAAACTATGAATTTGTATGAATCACTAGAACACTTAGACCATTACTAACCGTGGCGATGATATCACGAACAGTTAGTCCAAAAAGTGCCAAAAACTCAAAAAGTGCAATCTGACTTATTTGGCAATGTTAGTTTCTGACATTTTTTAACCGGTGTGTCAGTTTTTTGTGTTAAATATTGAGTTTGGTGATGTAGTAAAATTTGATTGAAAATGAGGTGGAAAAAATAAATTAATAATAATAGATAATAGATATATATTTATTAAAAATAAAAAATCATTGATTGGCCAAAAGAAACTGACGAATTTTTTTTGTTCGTTACAAAACCGACTGACGCCCCTAACTGACGGAAACTGACGCCCCGTTAGAAAATGTCAGTTTCCGTCAGATTTGCCAAGTAGACTGACAGGTTGATCTGACGCCTCGATGGGAATGGTCATCATATTAGTCACACAAAATTGACCATTAAATATTAGATATTAAATTAAATATATAATAATAAAGATGATAAAAAAGAAGAGGCAAGTTGTGAATTTACACATAAATTTACCCGATAATTGTGACCCGTTTGACTTTGTACTAAAGATTTACCCATCCGTTTGAACAAACTTCCCCGCCCTTTATTTTGCCAGCTTTATTTCAAGATGCACCTATCTCTATATTGAACTGAAAACAAGTTATAAGTTACCTTCACATTGTGTCCTATGCGTGAATTCTTGTCTATAACTGCCCTTTTGATACGAGTGTTCTTCCCTCTACCAATCGCAACACTACCTTTCGCAGAAAGAAGCTCCTTGTCAGCATCGATCTAGAGCACAAAAAAATGACAATGTCAAATGGAGTGATTAATGGGTCAAAGTATTATAAAGGGAATACGACTTTCATATCTATTATCGTGACGTAATACCTCGTAATAATCTGCTCCCATCAGCAATGAATATTCAGCTATGCAAGATCGAAGCCCAACAACATAATGATCAATTTAGCGGTGCTATTACCTGCAAAGTTAAGAGACATCTGCAAAGTTCAAAGAGTTTTTCTGTGATTCCCAAATTGGCACTATAGAAGGCCTCAATTGTGGTATTGTACCAATATATATGTTCCTAGTAGCCCTCATAAAGATAAGCTTGTACCTACATATCTTCAATTGCAATCTGTCATCGCACTTATAGTTCGAAGGTCAATTAAAGTCTAAAACAGAAAGATTCAAACACAATCGGTCCTTCATTCCTTCTTTTTTCCATTTCTACATTAAGCTCTTCAATTCATTCAGAGTTCAGAGTTATTATAAAAGTATAACCAAATTTGCAAGCAACACTAAAATACACTAAAATACAGCCAAACCATTCATTCATTGAACAACTAAGGCTTGTTACTTCCTACTATAACGGAATCAGTTGCTAATTATTCACATTGGTCCCAGATGATTGCTGACAATACCATACATAGCTACTTTTTTACTTCTGTGACATAAGCAATATTATTACATATGAGGAAAATTGTACATTCTTTTAAAATCCATTGTGCATTCTTTTGAAATCTCAATCACAACAAATTAGTATTCAATTTGAATATATCTTGTATAGTGATTGTCTGTAAACACATTCCATGGTGCAATGTATCGAATTGTTCATACCCTAAAATGCAATCATGTATAGACATCAAAAAGCAGACTTTTGTATTGTATATCATACCATACCTCAAGACGTAATCGAATGTAGTAGTTTCATCTCTCAAACATATTACATGAAAGCACAGATTTGTGTGTCTGCTTTTTGAATCCACTACAAAATCACAACAGTATTAGTTAAAAAAGGTCAGTTAATTTGAAAGTGTATAGTGACTCGACCAATGATATACAATCAAAGTTTGAGTACGTCTTTAACCTTTTTTTTGGATTGAACAAAAACAACATCAGCTTCATAATGGTCTAACGAAAGTTGATCGCTCCTGCTCATGCTCATATTAATATAATAAAGAGAACTGACAATTGACATTAAAAAAAATTAAATCGCAAATAAGGTACATACCTGAGGTATCATATAGTTTTAAACACAATTATAATGTACCCTCAATTCGAATGCTTTCAATTCAACGTGTTCGAGATTCGACTGTTTGCGTTAACGTGATGAGCTATAAGTTTTGAAAGCTTCATATATGTCCAAATTTGGTTGATAGCCATTGTTACATAGAAAAACCCTCAATGAAAGAATGAATGGTAAGTTATCTTTCTTTCTTTTTTACTTGTTGATAAGAATTAAAGAGGGGGGAAGGGTCTGGAAGGTTTACTCGTTGACAATGTCGTATCAAGCTCTCTATGTAAGTGTATGGAGCTCTCTGTATAAGGTCATTATTGTCATTGTGTGTTAGCAGGGAAGGTGTCTAACCATTATTGGTTGTTTATTTATTATAAGAGAAAGGAAAATTGGTAAAATGACAATAAAGCCCAAGTTAATGGTACTGTTCATGAAGTTTTATCATTTAAATAAAGGGATAATATATACAAGATTACTAATAAACTTATACTTGAAGAGTGTTCATCATCGTCAGTGTGTTCATCATCGCCGGAAGAAATTGAAGAGACAAATTATTAACGTCATAAGCGACTAATTGCAAGTATGCCTTTCATCATAACATTTCGGTGTTTTTGTTGTTTTCTTTGTTACCAACACATACATCCTATCATCTTACAAACCAGACAACATGAGCCATATGGGTTAACAAGTACAGTATATATATATATATATATATATATATATATATATATATATATATATATATATATATATATATATATATATATATATATATAATCAATAGGGAAGCACTTTTTTGGAAGGAAATAAATTTTTTTCCATTTTTTTCAATTTTTTTTTTTTCAGAATTCAAGATCACATGAAAATATGAACATTTAAAAAAGACACTTTGTGATGAATGTTATTCTTTTGGCGGTAAACATCTCGAAGAAAAAAATGAAAACATTCAATGCATTGAATGTTTTGATTCTGAGTTTTTTTTTAAGGGGTTAGAAATTAGGGTTTAGAATTTAGAGGGTTAAAAATTAGGGTTTAGCTATTAGGGTTTAGAAATTAGGTTTTTGGGTTTAGAAATTAAGGTTTAGGGTTTAGAAATTATGGTTTAGATTGAATATTTTAACACGAACGGTTTAGAGTTTAGGGTTTTGGGCATTGTGACAAGTAATATTCATTATTCATCAAATGAATAATATTATCACTTCTAAAACTTTTATTTCTTATTTATATGTTAACAATTTTTTTAGATGTGACAGTTCGGCAGAGATGGTGTTCCTTAGTGGCGAGTGTAGTGCTTAGGAGGTGGAGTCCAATAACCCCACTAATGTAAAAAAATTCATACAATGTAATTTTCAAATTGTATAGGACACTATTAAATTCGAACTCTTCAAATGGTATAAGACACCACTATATTTAACTATAGGACCCAATATATTTTTAAAACTACAGTTTTTAGACCCAATATATTTACATTTGAGAACGCTTCAAACAACATTAAAATATGTAAATACAAATATATATATATATATATATATATATATATATATATATATATATATATATATATATATATATATATACCAACTTTTCTATGTCTCGTAGAAACATAATTTCACACACTACCAAGAGTCGGTTAGAGGGTAGTGATGATGAAGATATATATGCGGGTAAAGTTCAATGGGCATATGATATGAAAGATTTCATTGAGTGTTCTCGTCAGAAGAAGATTACGAATTATGAAAACTTTTTTGTGTTATACATAATGGCCTCGTGATGAATGACCAAATTACTTTAGGGACAAATAAACTAAATAACATCTATGAACAAATGCTTGATAACGTTTGTGTTAGAGTGCAAGTTGTGTAAACAGAAGTATTTTTCTAATTTTGTCAAAAATCTTCGGATGTCACATTGGTGCACAAATGTTGTCGGTTTACACGGAATAGCCTACAATGAAGATAGTGATTGTAATTTTTGGCATTCGATGTATAAATGGGTATTTAGAACATGAGTTGAATAGTAAAAAGAGTTTTTGATTTCTTCTTGGAATTGAGGAACTCATTGGACCATAGTGATCAAGTTGTTATAAATAACCTTTTTTACCAATTGAAACTAACATTTTAAAAAATATTTTATTAATTTAATGGATACTATCTCAGGACTCGAAAGTTTGCGTGAGAAAGGCTTGAGCCATTAAAATCCCAGTAGCCTACTGTTTTGACTGACCAAGTGGGTTGATTAAAATGAAAACTTGCAACAATTTTCCGGTAGGTAAATACTCATGTTACATAGAAACTAATTATATTAAAACTTTTCAGTTGTGTTATTTGTTTAATATGAAAGGTTTACTTCTAAGAGTTTTTAACTAATATGAGTACAAACTAAACAAAATAGCACCAATGGAAGTTTTAATATGAAAAGTTTTTAACTAATACTTGCCTGCCGAAAAACTGTTGTAACTTTTTATCAAAAATCTTTTATCACCCACTTGATCGGTCAATACAGTACCTCACCAAGGTCAGCGGCACAATCATTTCTCATACAATCTTTTAAGTCAAGAGACAATTTCCTTACGATTAATAAAATATTTTTTAAAACACCAGTTTCAATTAATTAAAAAGATTATTTATAACATATCAAACATAATTATTAGTCTAATCACATCCTAAATTCGAGGGAAAAAATCGTTCCTCAACTTAATTATGTTCTAAAGTACACATATATTTTGAATGCTAAAAATAACAATTATTACTTTAATTGCATGCTACTTGTAAACCAACAACGTTTATAAAAGAATATAAAGTTCGAAAATTTTGACCATATTAAAAAATATTTTCATTTACACAACTTGCTGCAGTGTTGCAAAAATCAAAAAAACTCGGGGAGTTCTCAGCGATAACTTGGTTTCATTAGAATGTCGAGTTCTCGATCAACGGTCGATTTCTCAGCCAACGATTTATTGAATTTCTCGATCAATTTTTAGATAAACATAATTTTTGTAGCTATATATATATATATATATATATATATATATATATATATATATATATATTATGAATTATAAAGAATTATATAAATATATAAATGCTTGTATCATAAAGATCATCTAAGGAGTCTAAATTTTATACATGTATATTCGAAAATTTATATTTATATTAGACACTCAACGTTAGTCAACAACCAATTTCTCCCCGAGTTCTTCGAGAACTCCCAAAAATTGTTCGTCCAAGTCCCCGAGTTCTAATTTTTGCAACCTTAACTTGCATTACAACACGGACATTATCAAATATCCCTACATAGATGTCATTTGACCTGTACAGTTAGTCGTTAAAAATAATCCGATCATTTACAATCCAAAATGTAGAACACATTCGTCAAGGGTCACATATCCATATCCATAATCCGTAATCTTCAACCAAAAAGAACACTCAAAGACACTTTTGTGGGGGGAAGTAATTTTTTTTGTTTTTTTCGGAAAAAAAAAAAATTTCAGGCATCAAGATTACATGTAAATATGAACTTTTAAAAAAGACTAATGTTATTATTTTTGCGTAAAACGCTCGAATAAAAAAATGAAAACATTCAATGCATTGAATGTTTTAATTCTGAGTTTTTTTAAGGGGTTAGAAATTAGGGGGTTAAAAATTAATGTTTAGCTATTAGGGTTTAGAAATTAGGGTTTTGGGTTTAGATTGAATATTTTAACACGAACGGTTTAGAGTTTTGGATGGGTGTTTACCCCAAAGTGTTCCCGGACTGCATGCATACATCCGTAAGTAACTTAGTGCAACATGGAAAATTTCATTGAGAGGAATCAGCAAAAAAAAGAAAAAGGGTCAACGGTTTAGTGTTTTGGATTTAGGCCAAAACACTAAACCCTAAATCCTAAATTCTAAATCGGACTAAATTTATAAAAGAAAAACACTTCACACAAGATGAAAACAAAACGATGCAAATAAACTCAGAATCAAAACATTCAATGCATTGAAGTGTCTTTTTTAAATGTTCATATTTTTACCTAATTTTGATGTCTGAAAAAAAAATCGAAAAAAAACAAAATTTAAAAAAAAAATTACTTCCCTAAAAAAAAAGTGCTTCCCTCTTGATTATGTATATAGTGAAAAGATCCACTTCTGAACTAGGGAGAGAAACCACATATTAAGTTCAATTTCAATATGCAAATTAAGTTCAGTCCGTGAGTTTTCCAAGTTCTCTATGAATCACCATTATCATATATATATATATATATATATATATATATATATATATATATATATACATATATATATATATATATGTATGGGCAGGATCAATGGGGAAGTAACCAATCAGGGGGATGCAAATTTTTTTTTTCGTTTTTTTGGAAAAAATTTTTCCCGGCATCAAGATCACACGAAAATATGAACATTTAGAAGAGACACTTCGTGATGAATGTTATTATTTAGGCGGGAAAATGATCGACAAAAATAATATTCAAGATAATATTGTTCGTGAAGAATATGAACGTTTTTTTTTCTTCATGTTTTGTGAAGTAAAAATTTAGCCCGATTTAGAGTTTAGGGTTTAGGGTTTGGTGTTTTGGGTTTATTCCATAAACCCAAAACACCAAACCCTAAACCTTAAACTCTAAACTCTAAACCGTTCGTGTTAAAAACTAAATCTAAACCCTAAACCCTAAATTTCTAAACCCTAATATCTAAACCCTATAAACCCTAATATCTAAACCCCAATGGCTAAAACCTCAACATAAGCTCGAAAAACACGATAATTGTTATATATTACTTCTTCGAGCGTTTTACCGCCAAAATAAAAACATTTATCACAAAGTGTCTCTACTAAATGTTCATATTTTCATCTCATCTATAATGTTCGTAAACAAAGTTTTTTCAAAAAACGAAAAAAAAAAAGTTTTTGCTTCCACCGCTTCCCCCAATTGGTGACTTCCCTCTTGATCCTACCACTATATATATATATATATATATATATATATATATATATATATATATATATATATATATATATATATATATATATACATTACAAAAGTGTAAAATAATTTTAAACTTAAATGAGTGAAAGTTTACGAAATTTTACCGAGATCTTTGTGTGATTATCGAGAAAATTCGAGAAATCATTTACCACATCGACAAGAACAAAGCAGTCAGAAACATCAGTGTCCGGTGGCCACAACCAAGTAGTGGACCACCATAGACCGCCGCCAAGAAAGTACGCCGGAAGGAGAAAAAGGGAAAGAAGCAAGGGCAAAGAGGTTCACTGACACCACCACAACATTCGGTGGCCACCACCAACTGGTTGGTGGACCCGCCGGAAAGGCAACCTCCTTCAAATCTGGTGCCAGAAAGGCAAAAATAAAACCCTAACAAACATAACCAAATTCACAGCGAGAACGGTGATGAGAAGGCGTAGCCTTGGAAGGGAAAACGAGTGACTGCCAGAAAGCGAAAACTAAGGAGAAGAAGAGCCAAATGCCAGAGGTTAGAGAAGGAGACCGCAACCAGCTACAAAACAACGATGAAACGGGAAAAAGGCCGGCGTAGGAAGAAAAATGATTTCAGAGAGGAATTATCGGAGAAACGAAGGAGAATAGAGAGGGTAACAAGATCTTACTCTAGAAAATGAAGAGTAGCCGGAGACAGTAGAAAACGACGGCAGGAGGTGGAGCAAAGGAGAGTGGTGGTGGCGGCTGTAAAGTTAAGTTAGGGTTGGGGTTTGGGAAAATAATAGAGGGGAGAAGAGTTCAAAACGAGTTGTTTTCAAAATCTACGGTAGGACTTTAGGAGTACAAGTTATCACAAGTCCGACTGCCAAATCATGTTACGCTTTTATCGAATATTCGTTAGCAGTTTTAATTTACCTACCTTTGAAAATAATCTAATTACAAAACAGTCTCTAAACTTATTAAATTTACTAAATCTTACTTCAGCATATACGTGAAAAATTGTATACATCCCACTTCCTCATACACCACTTATGTGATATTTGATTTTGTTGTTATTGTTGTTGTTGGCATATTAGTGAGAGTGTAGTAACATAAGGATAAGTGGTATTTGATTTTGTTGTTGTTGTTGGCATATTAATGAGAATGTAGTAACATAAGGATTGTATTTTTCTTATTGTGAAACTAACATATATGAAGTAACTTATTACAACAACAAAATTCAATTCCGCATAAGTGGAGTATGGGAAGGTAGGATGTAGACATTCATTCTTTTATCATAGAATAAAGAGAAGTCATTATTCCACCCAGAGTAAAACACCTCAAAGAGTAGAGAAAGTCCTCCTCCCAATATTATATGGATAGAGAGATTGCTTCCGAAATGACCTCTGACCAATAAGTAGGTTAAAAAATGTGAGACGCCATAAAAATGGTAGAATCAAATTTTCATAAATTTTAAACATGCCTAAAGTTCAATTTAAGCGACATTCAAGACACCAATAAATCGACGTTTGGTATTGTGACATCAATATGAATATTCAATATTCAATATAAAATATTCCGTATTAAATAAATGTAAATATTTATAAACAGAGCATATCAGACCCACCATGAATAATCGATTACTATTATTAGATTATTATTAGAGAGGTCTCAATGATTGTGTCTTAGTCCTACAGAACTAGATGTCACCTCAGCGCCACATCAGCACTTCCTTTTCAGGACTAAACACTCTCAACAATTACACCTTTCTTTCATATTTTTTAATTATTTTTTATTTTTTTCTAAACAATATTTATATTTATTTAAATAAAACTAAACTTTTATTAAAAATTAAAAACATTACAATAATTAAAATTATAACTTACATTAAAATAAAAAATAAAAAAAAAAAAAAAAAAAACTACTCTTCGCCTTCTTCTTGAACTTGGACTTCTTCTTCCTCATCGGGAATGTGTGAAGGTCCTGCCTCGACTTAATTGGTTGGATTAATTGTCGGATCATGTCGAATTCGATAATTAAGTGAATGATATTGTATGTTGATAGAGTGAAAAAGATTGATGAATGTGTATTAAAAATGAAATTGAATGTGTATATATAGTGTGAAAAAGAAAAGAAAAAAAAAATTCGCCGTTACTTGACCGTTGGAGGATTTTTTTTTTTTTTTTCTTTCTAACGGCTAAAATGTCCCAAAATATGGATTTTTTTTTTTTTTTTCTTTCTAACGGCTAAAATGTCCCAAAATATCCCAATTCTTCCATCCACAAATGTGATTCAAATGCACGAAATAGAGCACGCAAGGGAGGGTGGACCCCTGGGCGGCTCACTGCCATCGGCGCCCAGGAGGGCGGTCGGCTGGGCGGCCCCAGGGCAGTACCGTTAGGACCTCTCTTATGATAACATGATAACTATTCATGGTCAATTTCACATTGGTTAATAAGAAAGTTCCAAAAACATCTGTAGGAAAGGTTGTTAAGTTTTAAATCCAAATATGAATAACAAAAAACACTGCATCAAACAATCACCTGCTGCAAATACAATTGTGCATATTCATCACGAAAACTAATGAAACTTCAACAACATACATAGGTGTAAACAACGCAAGAATTACATAAACCCAATCACAAATATTTACCAGTGCCTATAATTCTTTTTACACAAACTGATTAAGCATGAATTATAAAGAGTTTTTTTTTATGGAGTCACACTGTTCAACATTTAACTGCAACAACCTCCTGTTTGAGAAGATGACCCATCTCTTCCACCAGATGGCCCAGGGATTCCACCATATCCAACTTTAATCCCATAAGACTGCTAAACATTAAACATAACAATATAATATATTAGCTTACAATTTATAATTATGCAATTGGATACAACCTAAACTGTACACGCAAACAAGGTCTGTGTGTCGAAAGATATAGTAAGATAACTTGCCTCATTTGATACATCAAAAACACCATCTTGAATCTTTTTGTAGATTGTCCCAGCTGTGTTAATGAATGCCTAAAAAAGATAAATCAACATTAATAGGAGAAAATAGTGGAACAAGTGTATAGTAGATATGACAAAGACGACCCGTTTATTTACGGAAGAGTTAACAAAGTCGACCCATTTACCTCCTCAACATTCTGAGCAGTTTTTGCAGAAGCTTCCATGAATATTAGACCATGTTCCTTTGCAAATTGTTCTCCTTCTTCTGTGCTAACAGCTCTTCTATGTGCAAGATCACTCTTGTTACCGATAAGCATAATCGTCATGTTTGCATTTGCATGCTGCCTTGCATCCTCTAACCAGCTAGCAAGATGATTAAAAGTTTCCCTCCTACACGTATGCAATCATTACAAAAATAATTTATAAATAGTAATTTCAAAATAAACAAAATCTACAGGACCATGTTTTCAAGCATACCTGGTAATGTCATAAACAAGAAGTGCACCAGCAGCACCTCTGTAGTAAGACCTTGTAATAGATCTGAATGATTCTTGACCCGCCTAACAGATAATATAGATCGAATAAAGATTTACATGCATAAATTTATCATTTAGAGCCATAAAATGAAGGAATAAAAGAAAAGGAAACAAAGATGTTGACAAACCGTATCCCATATCTGCAGCTTTATTGGTTTGTTGTCAATCGTGATCATTCTGGCTCCAAATTCAACACCGATTGTCAAATCATGAACTGGTTGAAAACGTTTGTCTGTGAACTGCAGAAGAAGGCAAGATTTTCCGACCCCTGATTAAAATACAAAAACCATTAGTTGCAAAGTGTCGTAACAAAACACTGTAATTGACCGAACAAACGGAGCTTAATTGTCAAATAAGGAATGAACAGACTATTTAAGAAGCATTAAGCAGTCTTATGCTCTTATTTCAAATTCAAAAATACAAATCACGTAATACTACGTTTATTCTTAAAGCTACCGATTTGTCTGTTGCCAATCCCTAAAATAGTAAATTACAATACAACAACTTCCAAGACTAATCATTTATTCATTTCCATAGACAAACTTATAATTTAGTAGATTTCCTCCTACACTTATAATTTCTTTACCCAATGACCTTGCTTACTTGATATGCACCTTACACAATTAAACTACTAAATAGTATCGTCGAGAACTATACGGATGCGGGAGGTCAAAAAGGATAATAAAGTATATAAAGAATAAAATAATTAAGTAATTAACAATAAATCACTATGTCGAATTAAACTGGAGATTACTTATATAGTAATACGACATATTTTGCTTTGATAAATGTCAAACAAGTTCCAATTTAGGCACGTATCTACCGTCTCCACATTAGAATAGATATATTGGAAAAAAGAAAACCAACTAGATACACATCAATTTCAAGGTGTTGGTGTATTGATAATGACCCGACTTCCTATTAGAGAGGTCAAGGGTTCAGCTCCCATGCACTGCAAAAATATTTCCCTTGAGGTTACCCGTGAGGTCTTGCGTTCGAACCTCACCCGAGGGAGGGGGTTTTACCACACACGATGCCCGTATGGATTCGCCGTGGGGGTTTTCTCCGAGGGGCGGTAAGAGTGTATTGGTGTGTCTCAAGAAATGATCGATTGGGTGAGTTCCGACAACACATTCGAATCCCCGTCAGTTACTCTAACCGCCGTTAAAAAAAAAAAAAAAAACCAGATACACATCAAATATCCAGCCTATAAACTTCTATCTTGAATTGACAAAATCTCATCATTCCAGATTATAGTGGTTGAAATAAATTGATAATTTACAACATAGTTGTGTTGTTTCAATGAGTTTCATGTAATAAAAATAGTACTAGACTATTATTAGAAGAACAATAACTAAACTACCCCCAACGATTAATCAAAATCCTAGCTGATCTACTGTAAAATTTAGACAAGTATTACTAATTATGCAAACCCTAACCATATGTGGCTTATACTAAATCGACATCATAAAAATTAGATCTATAAAAAAACTACTGTTCAATTGATTATTTAAAAAATTTAGGTCTCCAAACTAGCAAATATCATGAGCAAACTTGAATTATTAAATACAGAATTTGTATTGCAACAAATACTTTATAATCAAATAAGAAATATGAAAGAGATTTAACAATTATAATTACCAGTATCTCCGATGATGATGTACTTGAATAGATACGCATAAGACATGGTTACTCAGATCAATCTGCAGAAATTATTACTCCTTAATTTGCAAAAGTATAACACACCGATTTGATGAATAAAGTGTAGTGATTGATATTGAATCGAATTTGAGAATTTGTGTAAGAAATAGAATTGTGAGATTTTAGGATTCAATAGATAGATAGATGCGAATAGGCAAAATTAAAGGGGGGAACAGTTAAATTGTGTTGTGTTTGGGATGATTAGCTGTCACAGATACGCATAGTCAGGTTACGTGATAACAATCATAAAATTAACAAGGTCGGTGTGTTTATTATTCGGGCATTACTTTTATTATTACTCCCTCCGTCCCAAATCTATTGTCCCCAGACAAAAAATACGCAGCTTTAGAAAATTCCACTAACTTTGTTCTCCATCAGTAATATATCTTCTCTCTCCAGAATAACCTCTTTTGATTGGTTGAAAAAGAATCTGGACAATTAATTTGAGACATCCCAAAATGAAATAATGGATAATAGATTTGAGACGGAATATTTATATTTATTATATTATAGAGTTAATTACACTGATCGTTCCTGTGGTCTTGGTTAAATTACGTCACTAGTCCCTAATTCTTAAAAATTATATGCTTCGTCCCTGTAGTTTTAAGTCCAAACGGCGGTGGTCCATGTGGTCTTGGTTAAATTACATCGCTAGTCCCTAACTCTTGAAAATTATATGCTTCGTCCCTGTGATTTTAAGTTCAAACGACGGTGGTCCCTGTGGTCTTGGTTAAATTACATCGCCATTGGGACTTAAAATCACAATATTCATAAAATTAATTCCTGTTTTTCTCATTCTACAATAGCAATATTTATAAAATTAATTATTATAAACACATATTGTGGAAATCTTAAAATAAGTAGGAGCGTCAAAAAGATAATCACAGAGTTGATATTGTTTTGATATTTATGTAGTTTTCTAAAATAAAATGATGAGATTTATGTATTACATATACTTTGGTGGACTTTCTACTTAAAAAAGAAGAAAACCTGTGTTCTGTTAGTGATACTATATAACTCGAATGAACACAATCATATGTAAGTATGTTGAAGCTGCCCGCCTCTATAAGTTATTAGTCATAATGGTCTCTCTATCGGTTCTTCTATCAGTGAGGACAAAAGGTTCTAAGAAAAATTAGTGGTCTAATCTGGTAGTTTTTTAGGCAATTTTTTTTCTATGTAACATTTTGAAACTATGCATTGGTGGTTCATTGTAAAAAAATGAACTTATAAAGTTCTCATGTGTTCTCAAGGGAGCCTAATGTTTAATACTATGCTGTTTAGGTTGTTTTTTCTGTTGCCAATGATTATAAACAGGAACAGTGAAGCATGGTTTAATGCCCAACTTTAAATTAGTTATGGACTAGCGATGTAATTTAGACCACAGGGACCACCGCCGTTTGGACGTAAAATCACAGGGACGAAACATATAATTTTCAAGAGTTAGGGACTAGCGATGTAATTTAACCAAGACCACAGGGACCACCGCCGTTTGGACTTAAAACCACAGGGATGAAGCATATAACTTTTAAGAGTTAGGGACTAGCGACAAAATTTAACCAAGACCACAGGGACTATCAGTGTAATTAACTCTATATTATATTATACTTATTATTATTTTATTAATATTAATATTAATATTAATATTAATATTAATATTTAATATTTTACTTTACTTTACTTTACTTTAATCCCTATACATTAATCCTTATATACTAAATGTGGTTGCCTTTTGTGTAGTTTTAATTATATTCGATTGTTGTTTTGTACATACTAGGGATTCTTGGTCGTTTGTCGGAACAGGTTAGATTTATTCGGGCGTTACTTTTATTATTACTCCGTATTATTTATTTATTATATTATATTATACTTATTATTATTTTATTATTATTAATATAAGTATTAATATTAATATTAATATTTAATATATAATACTTTATTATTATTATTATTATTATTATTATTATTATTATTATTATTACTTTACTACTTTACATACTAAAACCCATGGAGAATCTCTTCGTTTAAGTTATATCGGGTTGTCGTTTTGAGTTTACGTTCACATTACAAACGGTCCCTTAACTTTGGCTATATTTACACAGCGACCCCTCAAGTTTACCCTTTTTTCAGGGGTAAAAAGTGTAAACACACAATTTTATTAAAATAAAATAAACTAATTTCACTCGAATTTATAACGGGCCCTATCTTTTCGCTCGATGCGATTTAAATTTTTCCTAGACCACCGTTCAACTCGAAAAAATCTTGCGTACCCAACGGGACTAACTATACGCGAAACGGACACTTCTCAAAAAAACGCTAAACACAACGACAACCCGTATCTTCCCGCTAGCCACGAGTTAAATTTTTTCGGCGGCAGCGTCAGACTCAAAATAATTTTATGACCAAAACGAAACTAACCACGTTCGAAACGGAAACTTTTTAAAAAATGCTAAACACAACGACAGCCCGTACCTTTCTGTTCGCCTTGAGTTAAATTTTTTCGACAACACCGTTACACTCGAAAAAATTTATTGAACAAAACAAAACTAACTACATTCAAAACGGATACTTTAAAAAAACGCTTAACAGAACGACATCTAAAACGGCGCTTAACACATGAGCCGCTTTCCCCTCTGTAAATACACAACGCTACGTTAAATATGAATAAGCAGGCCGAAACCCCCGCCGCAACGCGCGGGCCGGTCTGGACTAGTAACATACTAAAATGCATGGCGAATGTCGTCGTTTCAGTTATTCCCGATTGTCGTTTTGAGTTTTCGTTCACACTACAAACAGCCCCTCAAATTCAGCTCAATTTACACAACGGTCCTTCAACTTTACACTTTTTATCGGTAGAAAGCGTGAATATATAATTTTATTAAAATAAAAGAAACTAATTCCACCCGAATTTTTAACGGACCCTATCTTCTCGCTCGGTGCGAGTTAAATTTTTCCGAAATCACCGTTCAACTCGAAAAAATCTAACGAACACAACGGAACTAACTACGCGCGAAACGGGCATCGTTAAAAAAACACTAAATATTTCGGGCTATAATTCATACATATACATACACATACAACAAACAACTCAACATATTAGATATATTAAATACCAAACAACATATATCCAAATTCGACCGCGCGTTGAATACAACCGCAGCAACGCGCGATCAAATTTTTTTCTAGTTCAATAATAAATCACAAAGTTAATTTAATTTTAATGTAATTTAATTTAACAATATATCCATATAGTGTTGGAGATAATTGGTTTTTGTGTGTCTCACATAGGAAGTAGAACCAAACCCTAAACCCTAGAAATAAACAGTTGATTGTATATAAGTTTACGATAACCTTCAACTATCATCAATTGATTTTAGAATACTAGGGAACTCTCGAGCTAATATGCAAGACATGTTGGTGAACCAAATTGATCCAACAAGTTGTGTCAGACCATGTGGCACGAGTGTAATCATTGTGGCAACGACGGTTCATATCAGGGTGACTCTGGACGTGACCGAAAGAAAGTCGAGATGTAAATGAACGTGTCCTGGATAAAGCCACGTTATATGATACAAATGCATGAACAAACTGATTAAGGGAGTGATTAGTTCAATTTTATGTAGCAACCTAGCTTTTTCGTTATATTTTTTATAAAGTAGTTAACGAAACATAAACTTGGGATCGAGTCATAGGCTATTTGAAGCACGAATTATGAACATATCCGGTTAGAACCGAGACTAGGTCATTTGTGACCAACGATACTTAGGATAATTTAGTTATCCTCCTAACAACCTTGGACATCATCATCATCATCATCATCATCAAACGGAATTAATAAAATTACATTATTAGGGGACTAGAGTGTACTTTAATATAAATAATATATATATATATATATATAAAAATAAAAGCCGAAAATAAAAAAAATTATATATAATAAAATCGGTATATATATATATATATATATATATATATATATATATATATATATATATATATATATATATATATATATATAACAATTTTATAAGGTAGATGCGAATGCACGAAAATTAACATACATAGAAATTTCAAGTCAGTATGTTTGGGATTTAGCAAACGGAATTTGAGTGCCACTGAAAAGACGACTTAAGTTGGGAGGAATTCATCATGTTCTCTTCTTAATAAAGTCGAAGGTCCAACATGTTTTGAAGATATTCGAACACTTAGAGGAAAAGTTTGTCTAACATTTAAGGATGCTTGTTATGAGCTTGGACTTTTAGACGATGACAATGAATATGTTGAAGCTTTTCAAGAAGCAAGAAAGTAGACATCTGATCAATATTTAAGAACGTTATTTGTGATGTTTTTACTACCTAATGATATGTCAAAACCGGAGCGGGTATGGTCTGAATGTCACAAAGAACTCGGTGAGGACATATTACGCAAACAGAGGGCTATGATCCAGTATGCAGGTTAGATTTCGGTCTTTTTGTGTAACTGTTTTTTCTATATGTGATTCATATACTTTTTATAACTCTTATAAAACTCATAAGCCTTCGTCACTAATTTCTTTTTTTAGGAGCTAAATAATATGTGTTTATTTATTAATTTAATATTACTAACACTAGCTATTTGACTGCAGCTTATACTATGGAGCAAGAAGAAATTGACAATCATACATTGTATGAGATTGAACAGCTTTTGCGTAACCAAAGTAGTTAGTTGAAATTTTTTAATGGTATGCCATATCCTTCAGATGATTTAGTCATAAATACTTCAAACCAGTTGATTCATCATGAACTTCGATATGATCGTAAAGATTTATAAATAGAACATGATCAATTCTTTAGTACTTTAACTTCGGAACATATGTTGTTCAAAAAGATCTTGGAGGTGTTTCTTTGTTTATGGATATGGTGGTACTGAAAAGACCTTTTTGTGGAAAACATTGTCAACCGCAATTCCATCACCTAGAAAGATTGTCCTCAATGTTGCTTCAAGTGGGATTGCCTCTCTTTTATCGAGTGGCGGTAGAACTGCACATTCTTGATTCGTAATCCCAATAAATATCACTAGGAATTCATTTTGTTCCATTAAAATAAACAGGCAACTAGAATAATTATTGAAGTTAACTTCCTGGATAATTTGGGATGAATATCCAATGATACATAAACATTGTTTTGAAGCTTTAGACATGACAATGCGAGATATGATGCGGTCTAGAACTCCCGACAGTGAGCAAAGGTGTTTGGAGAAAAAGTTGTCGTTTTTAGAGAAGATTTTAGACAATTTCTTCCTGTTGTTCCTAAAGGAAGTAAACAATACATAGTTAATGCTTCTTTGAATGCATCTTATATTTGGGATCAAATTGAAGTTCTCATACTTGATGTCAATATAAGACTGAAATGCGGTTCACAGACCTGAATATTAGACTATGTAATCTTTGCATTTGCAAACAGCCCAAAAGTACATTACTTAATTTCGAGTAAATATTTATGTTTTGAAAAAAAATTGAACGACAATGATGTTTCAAGGCAAAAGCAAAAACTAACCATCTTGAACGTAGAGAAGAGTATAGCTGTAAAACCTAATATGTATGAGTGACTTCTTATATACTTAGAATCAATTTATGTCATAAAGGTAGGAGGAATTCCTAAAACATGTCAATCACATGACCCATGAGATGAAGACATGCAAATGGTGAGCTGATGTGTTGAATCTTTACTCTTACCGGTGTGCTAGCTTAGGTGTTGTTTGTTTTCCTGTCTGCGGACCTTATTATGTATAACGACCTTCATTTTTCCATTCTATATTTTTTCAATATTAAATGCCCAAACAATATAATTAAAACTTAATGATCAAACTTTAATCAACAATTGTTAAGTGTTAAGAGTTAGAAAACATATTAATTAACTTTGTGCAATAATTGACAAGTTAATAAAAGATGAAAATAATAAACTGTTAGTCGACACTCGCTACTAATTAAAATTTATGCATTTATGTAATATTATAACTAATAACCTGTAAGTAATAAATAAAAAGTGACATTTATATAAATAATAAAACAATTGGGAACTAAATATATACAAGTCATGAATTAGTAAAAAGAAAATAATACTTATCAATGTAGTAAATGTAAAAATAATAATAGTAATAATAATGAGACTAAAGAATCTTAAACCATTACATCCTTATGTTGACTAAAAATAAGGTATAAACTAGTACCACCTATTGTTGACTAAAAAAAAAAAAAATTATAAAACTCATTTTATCAACTTTATTTTCACTATAAATAGCACCCATTTGTTTCATTTCAACTCACACCTCAAAACACACTCTCAACTTGAAAGAAACTCTCCCAAGTCTCAGCAACTATTTTTTTGTAAGTCCCCTAATTAATTTATATAGTTTTTATTAAGTTTTTATATAGTTTTATGCTAGTTTTTATGTTAAAAACTAATTAAATACGAAATTAATTTTAATAAAAAATGTAAATACATGATAATTAGTGTTAAGTATCCTAATGTCTATAAAAATTAGTTTCATGAATTATAAAGTCGGAATAGTATTTATTAAAAATCAAAAACTGATTTTTTTTTATAAACCGAAATACATAAATGATTTTTATTAAATAGTAAACGAACTTTTTTGTAAAATTTTATTTTAGTCGCTTGCTATATCATATGTAAGGGTAATTATAAATTTTTTTATAATTAAATTCGCATGTTTAATATTTAATTTGAATTTTCTTCTGAAAACGCTACAGTACCCGATTAAACTGTTTTTTATAATAAAATGAAATTACATGTTACAGCAGGTTTTTAACCATGATAACTATTAAAAACTACTTAATAACTATTAATAAAGTTATAAAAATATTTGTAGAATTAATGGTTATGTATTTCTATTTAATTTTTTTTATTAAAACTAAAAACTACACAATAGTATGATTAAATAGTTAAACTATTTATATAAATGTATAAATAATTTTTCTGACTTTGTTGTAACATTATAAGCATAGAAAAAATATTGGTTGAATTAATTTGGTTCATTTAATAATTAATTCTTTATAAACTTTGTATTATTACAAACCGAAAGGAAAATGGAAAATAAATACTTAAACACCATAACAAAAATCTATAAATTTTTCTTAAGCTTATTTTGATCAGTAGAACATAAGAAAAATATAAAATGTGATGTTTAATTTGTTTACCTATTTATTTACATTTTAGCTATTAAAACAATAATAAAAAGTGTTATTTAATACACAAAACTTAATATTAATGTGTATAAAAATTTTATTATGTTTTATACATATTACCTACTGATATTAAATCAATATTACACTTGTTAATATTATTAGATAATTAATTGATGCTATTATTGATCTAAAACAAAATTTAAAATAAATATATATATGTATCCTTACATATATATAATATTTATATATATTGAAACACTTATAAGTAAAATAACTAAAGTGTTGTATTCCTATACACACCTAAAAACATATTGGATCGGTATATTAGACTTGTATAGATCTTAAACTTTCTCGATGTGGATGGAAGCTCGAAAGTCTTAGGTGGAGGGTCTGGATTGACCAATTTAACGGATCCTAGTGCTCAGAAACCTAATGACCTGAAAAGTCCATTTTAAATTGAAAGTGGGTAGATTGGAAGCTTGTCTAATATGCAAAAGCCTTTCCAAAACGATAAACAATCTTTAAACTTACTACACACGAAAATACTTAAACTTATCTTCATACGGGCAAAACATCTAAACTATTCTCAACTTATTCTTAGGTTGACTTATCTTGTGCTTCGATCATCCATACATTCTCTTTAAGGACTACCTTACTTCATCGAATTACTAAGGTGATTTTTATAGCCCCACTTTACTTGAGCTCAATTTACTTTTTATACTTATTGGGGTGAGACACATGCTGCTTTTACTATTTACAATTTAGACACAAGTACCAACTAAAACTATGCTATACCCGGCTATGTCCGACTAAGTCCCTACAGTGATATTTTTAGGTGCTGCGGCATGCTTAGTTATTGGGGGTAGGCCTATCGGGAGTAACGTCCCCGATACATTTGATGTTATCTTTGTATTGCTTGATAATGAAATTAAACCGACAAGTAGAACTAACTTGTCATGGGGCAAACTTGAACGTTTAGTCTAAATATCACGCACTGGCATAACTTTTTGATCCTGCGGGAGATCAACCTTACAAATTAAATCTTGTGGTCTAAAACAAACGGTCAAACTTATTTGTTAAACCTATGAACTTCACTCAACCTTTTGGTTGACACTTTAGCATGTTTTGTCTCAGGTGCTGTTTGATTCAAGCTCGTATACTTACTGCTTATGTGATGCTACTTGGACATAGGATCAAGAGATATCGCATTTATTACTTCTGCATGTGAACATTTCCATTATTGTTATTCCTATCATTGTAACTACGTTTCATTTTCCGCTGCGTGCTCAATAAAGTTTGTTTTATCATTTAGTATTGTTCTCGTATATTATAATATGTTGGTTGATTTGATATTAAGTCACATTTCACCCAGGCCCTAACTGGGGGTGTGACAGATTGGTATCAGAGCAAACCAGGCTGTTATAGAGAACCAGGATTGCATTTTTATGTGTGCCTTACTTGTTAGCTAGGGTGCCTTAGCAATCTAGGAAACTATAACCTTTCCTGCCTTAGACTTAAAGCACTTAGGATTGTCGTATAATCTTAACAATTATGCTTTAATAAACTTGACTCAAAGATTCTAATCAAGGTCTCTTTCCTAATGATAGGATGTCAAGCTCAAGCGTTAACAAGCCCAACAAAGCAACTCACAACCCTACCACCGAAGTAGGTGTTGGACACTCTTCAACTTCGAGACCAGTTCGAAGTCCTCTTTATAGTCCTGCTTCACCACCGCTGAATTATAGCCCGAATACTATTTTAGATTCACATGGGTCTCCTCAATACTACCCAACTTCGAGAACCCAAGATAAGGGAAAACGGCATGAAGAAGTTGGTCCATCAAGGAAGAGAGCCCGATCTCCTTTTTATGATGGTCCTAAGTATGAAATCATGAGATTACGAAACGATACCGAGAGAAACATTGGAGGTCTACTTCGCCACATGGAAAGAGTGGATCGTCGAATGAAGAAACTTATGAAAGAAAACGTCGAGCTAAGAAAGGAGTTGCTGATGCTAAAGTGCGAGGAAGAACGCAACACTCGCTGGGGAAAGCAATCACTTGCTTACCTCAAGGAGGATGTTGATGTCCGAATGAAAATGGAGAAAGGTCGAGTCGACGAACAACTTGCCATAAGAGAGTACAACACTAATGCCGTAAACAGTCGTGTTACCAACCTTTATGACAACTTCGAGTATCTCTATGAGAAACAAAAGACGAAAAATGAGAAAGTTGAGGAGTTTATGAAGAAGGTTGGAGACGAAATATGAAGACTACTTCAATCTTAATATTTCCTAGTTATTTTTCCTATTTTCCATCTATGTAAAGGCTGTGCCTTAAACAATTTCTATTTCCGAATCGTGTAATAAAGGCTTATTTAATGTCTCGTTCTAATAATATAAAGTGTTTTATTAATATCATGCGATATCAATACTTTAGTTTATTCATACTTGTGATTACTCAAACTTGTAACTTGTTAAACTTATCAAACATATGTTCACTTTTATGTAGTGACATCATGGTTCGTTCAGCTGCACCTACCGTTAACAACGTTGTGTTAACTACTGAGCAATTCCAACAGTTACTCGCTGCTGCCCAAGGCAACGCCCAAGCTAATCATGCTAATACTCAACCAAAACCTTGTTCCTACAAGGACTTTACAAACTGTCACCCTCCCGCTTTTAAGGGAAACGAAGAAGCTGTCGAACTAGTTCGTTGGTTCGAAAAGATGGAATCTATTTTCCGTATTTGCAACTGTGGTGATGATGATCGAGTAAAGTATGCCACTAGCTCGTTGGGTGGTAATGCTTTAACTTGGTGGACTGCTTATGCCAAGTCCGTAGGAATTGATAATGCTAATGCAATTCCATGGGACGAACTCAAAAGTATGATGGTCAACAAATTCTGCCCAAGGAGTCAAGTTCAGAAGCTTGAAGCTGAGTTCTGGGAACTCAGGGTCAAGGGTACTGACATTGAGAATTATACCAATCGTTATCTGGAGCTTTCTACTCTATGTCCTGAAATGTTTCCTACTGAAGCTAGAAGAATTGAGCGGTATATTGAAGGTCTTCCCGAGGATGTTCAAGGGAATGTTATTGCTGCTGAGAAGGTTACTTTGGATGCTGTGATTCTCATGGCACAAAATCTCATGTTGGCCAAGAGAAGAAGGGCGTCGGCCAATAAGCAAGTTGAAACCAAGGGTAATGATGGTAAGAGGAAGTTTGAGCCGTCTCAAGGTTCAACTCAGAATGTTAGTAAAAAGCTTATGGATAGTACAAGGACGAATTATAAGGGCACTTATCCTTTTTGTGTTCGTTGTGAAAGGCATCACCCGGGGCAGTGCACTGCCACTTGTTCGTTGTGTAAGAAAGTGGGACACGTAGCTAAGACGTGTAGGACTCCTCCAAAGAATAAATCTATTGTTCCTTCCAAAGCTCCTCCTACTTGTTATACTTGTGGGGAAAAGGGACACATTAGTCCAAATTGCCCTAAGAAGAGAGATAATCCTGCTACTGGAGCCAATACTACTGCTGCAAAGGGTCGTGCATTTGTTATTACTGCTGCTGAAGCCCGAGATGAAGATGAGGTCATCACGGGTACGTATCTCGTCAATAATTGCTACGCAACTATTTTATTCGATACTGGTGCCGACCGAAGTTACGTATCTAATGAATTTTGTACCCTATTTACTGAAAAGCCTCAACCCTTAGAAACTAAACGATTAGTAGAAGTAGCCAATGGAAAGATCATGAAAGTTGATAAAATTTATAAAAACTGCAACCTAATCTTAGCCAGCAAAGAATTTAAGATAGACCTTTTGCCGGTCGAGCTAGGAAGTTTCGATGTCGTAGTTGGAATGGATTGGTTACGTCCATTAAGAGCTGCGATCATGTGTTACGATAAAACCGTTCATGTTCCATTAGGAAATGGAGAGACTCTTATTATCCAAGGTGAAAAGAGTGGTTCCAATCTCAATATTATCTCCTGTATTAAAACCCGCAAATACCTTATGAAAGGTTATCCAGCTATTCTAGCCCACGTTAATCTGATTGAATCGAAAGAGAAGCGAATTGAAGATGTACCAGTAGTTAAAGACTTTCCCGATGTGTTTCCCGAAGATCTTCCGGGTATTCCACCTCCTCGACAAGTTGAATTCCAAATTGATTTAACTCCTGGTGCTGCTCCTGTTGCTAAAGCACCATACCGTTTAGCACCTTCCGAAATGAAGGAATTATCCAACCAACTCCAAGAACTATTGGATAAAGGTTTCATTCGTCCAAGCTCGTCCCCTTGGGGAGCTCCTATTCTGTTTGTTAAAAAGAAGGATGGTACATTAAGGATGTGCATTGATTACCGCGAACTTAACAAGCTTACTATCAAGAACCGTTATCCGTTGCCACGTATTGATGATCTATTTGACCAACTTCAAGGGTCAAGTGTTTATTCAAAGATTGATTTAAGATCCGGTTATCACCAACTCAAGGTCAAGGAATCCGATATTCCTAAGACTGCTTTTCGCACTCGTTATGGGCACTATGAATTCTGTGTCATGCCTTTTGGTTTAACTAATGCTCCTGCCGTGTTCATGGACCTCATGAATCGTGTTTGTAAACCGTATCTTGACAAATTTGTCATCGTATTCATTGACGACATCTTGATCTATTCGAAGAATGAGAAAGAGCATGAGCAACATTTGCGCATGATTCTTGAACTCTTACGAAAGGAACAACTTTATGCTAAATTTTCTAAGTGCGAGTTTTGGCTCAAAACCGTACAATTTCTCGGACATGTTGTTGATAGAAACGGAATACATGTCGATCCAGCTAAGATTACTGCTATTCAGAACTGGGAGATACCAAAGACTGCAAAGCATATTCGTCAATTTTTGGGACTTGCCGGTTACTATCGAAGGTTTATAAAAGATTTTTCTCTCATTGCCAAACCTCTTACAAAGCTGACTCAAAAAGGAAAGAAATTTGAGTGGTCCGAAGAACAGGAATCTGCTTTCAAGATTCTAAAGGAGAAGTTGACCACAGCCCCGATTCTTTCTTTACCTGAAGGTACCGACGACTTTGTTGTTTACTGCGATGCCTCAAAGCATGGCTTTGGTTGTGTTTTAATGCAACGAGAGAAGGTTATCGCCTATGCATCTAGACAGTTGAAGAAACATGAAGTAAACTATACCACACATGACCTAGAGTTAGGTGCCGTGGTATTTGCATTAAAGATATGGAGACATTATCTCTATGGTAATCACTTTACGGTGTACACTGACCATAAAAGTCTTCGACACATCTTTGATCAAAAACAGCTGAATATGAGGCAAAGTCGATGGCTCGAGACATTGAACGATTATTATTGTGAGCTGAAATATCATCCTGGCAAGGCGAATGTAGTTGCCGATGCCCTTAGTCGAAAAGACGATATTAAACGTGTTCGTGCTTTAAACCTAAAAATCAAATCGAATCTTATTTCACGAATCTGTGAAGCTCAATTGGAAGCTATTAGACCGACACTTATCGAAGGTGAAGGACCTATTGGTTTTGAGAACCAACTTCAAGTGAAAGCTAATGGTACACGGTACTTTGGCAATAGAATCTGGGTTCCTCGTTTTGGTAATCTTCGCGAACTAGTCTTGGATGAAGCACATAAGACTAGATATTCTATCCATCCCGGTTCCAGTAAGATGTATCACGATGTGAAGAAATTCTACTGGTGGCCTAACATGAAAGCCGATATTGCTACTTATGTTAGTAAGTGTCTCACTTGTTTGAAAGTCAAGGCCGAACATCAAAAGCCTTCTGGTCTGTTGACACAACCCGACATTCCGCAGTGGAAGTGGGAAGGTATCACTATGGACTTCGTTACTAAGTTACCTAAGACTTCGAACGGTAATGATACTATTTGGGTCGTAGTTGATCGTCTTACTAAATCTGCACATTTCATACCGATCAAGGAAACCGACAAGATGGAGAGATTAGCACAGCTTTATATTAAAGAAATCGTCTCACGTCATGGTGTTCCTATCTCGATCATTTCTGATCGCGATAGTCGATTTGTTTCTAGATTTTGGAAAACTTTACAATCTGCTCTTGGAACTCAACTCGACATGAGTACAGCTTATCATCCGCAAACCGATGGTCAAAGTGAACGAACCATTCAAACTATGGAGGATATGCTACGTGCTTGTGCAATCGATTTCGGCAAAGGATGGGATAGACATCTACCTTTGGTTGAATTTTCTTATAATAACAGTTATCACTCCAGCATTAAGGCTGCACCTTTTGAAGCTTTATATGGACGGAAGTGTAGATCCCCTTTGTGTTGGGATGAACTTGAGGACAGACATTTAACTGGTCCTGAAATTATTCACGAAACTACCGAAAAGATCGTTCAAATCAAGCAACGTTTAGAAACTGCCCGTAGCCGACAGAAAAGCTATGCCAATAAGAAACGAAAAGACATCGAATACCAAGTTGGAGATAAAGTCATGTTGAAAGTATCCCCTTGGAAAGGTGTTGTCCGCTTCGGTAAGCGAAGTAAACTCAGTCCACGATATGTTGGACCATTCACAATCACTGAAAGAGTCGGTCCCGTGGCATACCGATTAGAACTGCCAACCGAACTTAGTCAAGTACATGATGTGTTTCATGTCTCAAATCTTAAACGGTGTCTTGCCGATGACACACTCGTTATTCCTCTGGATGATGTCCGCATTGATGAGCAAATGCACTTCGTTGAAGAACCTATAGAAATCATGGAAGGAGAGGTCAAACAAACGCGTAAAAGCAATATACCTATCGTTAAAGTCCGGTGGAATTCTCGTAGAGGCCCCGAATATACCTGGGAACGCAAAGACCATATGAAACGGAAATATCCCCATCTCTTCTCAACTGCTGATGCAAACGAGAAAACTACCTAAAAACTTCGGGACGAAGTTTTCAATAACGGGGAGGTACTATAACGACCCTCATTTTTCCATTCTATATTTTTTCAATATTAAATGCCCAAACAATATAATTAAAACTTAATGATCAAACTTTAATCAACAATTGTTAAGTGTTAAGAGTTAGAAAACATATTAATTAACTTTGTGCAATAATTGACAAGTTAATAAAAGATGAAAATAATAAACTGTTAGTCGACACTCGCTACTAATTAAAATTTATGCATTTATGTAATATTATAACTAATAACCTGTAAGTAATAAATAAAAAGTGACATTTATATAAATAATAAAACAATTGGGAACTAAATATATACAAGTCATGAATTAGTAAAAAGAAAATAATACTTATCAATGTAGTAAATGTAAAAATAATAATAGTAATAATAATGAGACTAAAGAATCTTAAACCATTACATCCTTATGTTGACTAAAAATAAGGTATAAACTAGTACCACCTATTGTTGACTAAAAAAAAAAAAAAATTATAAAACTCATTTTATCAACTTTATTTTCACTATAAATAGCACCCATTTGTTTCATTTCAACTCACACCTCAAAACACACTCTCAACTTGAAAGAAACTCTCCCAAGTCTCAGCAACTACTTTTTTGTAAGTCCCCTAATTAATTTATATAGTTTTTATTAAGTTTTTATATAGTTTTATGTTAGTTTTTATGTTAAAAACTAATTAAATACGAAATTAATTTTAATAAAAAATGTAAATACATGATAATTAGTGTTAAGTATCCTAATGTCTATAAAAATTAGTTTCATGAATTATAAAGTCGGAATAGTATTTATTAAAAATCAAAAACTGATTTTTTTTTATAAACCGAAATACATAAATGATTTTTATTAAATAGTAAACGAATTTTTTTGTAAAATTTTATTTTAGTCGCTTGCTATATCATATGTAAGGGTAATTATAAATTTTTTTTATAATTAAATTCGCATGTTTAATATTTAATTTGAATTTTCTTCTGAAAACGCTACAGTACCCGATTAAACTGTTTTTTATAATAAAATGAAATTACATGTTACAGCAGGTTTTTAACCATGATAACTATTAAAAACTACTTAATAACTATTAATAAAGTTATAAAAATATTTGTAGAATTAATGGTTATGTATTTCTATTTAATTTTTTTTATTAAAACTAAAAACTACACAATAGTATGATTAAATAGTTAAACTATTTATATAAATGTATAAATAATTTTTCTGACTTTGTTGTAACATTATAAGCATAGAAAAAATATTGGTTGAATTAATTTGGTTCATTTAATAATTAATTCTTTATAAACTTTGTATTATTACAAACCGAAAGGAAAATGGAAAATAAATACTTAAACACCATAACAAAAATCTATAAATTTTTCTTAAGCTTATTTTGATCAGTAGAACATAAGAAAAATATAAAATGTGATGTTTAATTTGTTTACCTATTTATTTACATTTTAGCTATTAAAACAATAATAAAAAGTGTTATTTAATACACAAAACTTAATATTAATGTGTATAAAAATTTTATTATGTTTTATACATATTACCTACTGATATTAAATCAATATTACACTTGTTAATATTATTAGATAATTAATTGATGCTATTATTGATCTAAAACAAAATTTAAAATAAATATATATATGTATCCTTACATATATATAATATTTATATATATTGAAACACTTATAAGTAAAATAACTAAAGTGTTGTATTTCTATACACACCTAAAAACATATTGGATCGGTATATTAGACTTGTATAGATCTTAAACTTTCTCGATGTGGATGGAAGCTCGAAAGTCTTAGGTGGAGGGTCTGGATTGACCAATTTAACGGATCCTAGTGCTCAGAAACCTAATGACCTGAAAAGTCCATTTTAAATTGAAAGTGGGTAGATTGGAAGCTTGTCTAATATGCAAAAGCCTTTCCAAAACGATAAACAATCTTTAAACTTACTACACACGAAAATACTTAAACTTATCTTCATACGGGCAAAACATCTAAACTATTCTCAACTTATTCTTAGGTTGACTTATCTTGTGCTTCGATCATCCATACATTCTCTTTAAGGACTACCTTACTTCATCGAATTACTAAGGTGATTTTTATAGCCCCACTTTACTTGAGCTCAATTTACTTTTTATACTTATTGGGGTGAGACACATGCTGCTTTTACTATTTACAATTTAGACACAAGTACCAACTAAAACTATGCTATACCCGGCTATGTCCGACTAAGTCCCTACAGTGATATTTTTAGGTGCTGCGGCATGCTTAGTTATTGGGGGTAGGCCTATCGGGAGTAACGTCCCCGATACATTTGATGTTATCTTTGTATTGCTTGATAATGAAATTAAACCGACAAGTAGAACTAACTTGTCATGGGGCAAACTTGAACGTTTAGTCTAAATATCACGCACTGGCATAACTTTTTGATCCTGCGGGAGATCAACCTTACAAATTAAATCTTGTGGTCTAAAACAAACGGTCAAACTTATTTGTTAAACCTATGAACTTCACTCAACCTTTTGGTTGACACTTTAGCATGTTTTGTCTCAGGTGCTGTTTGATTCAAGCTCTTATACTTACTGCTTATGTGATGCTACTTGGACATAGGATCAAGAGATATCGCATTTATTACTTCTGCATGTGAACATTTCCATTATTGTTATTCCTATCATTGTAACTACGTTTCATTTTCCGCTGCGTGCTCAATAAAGTTTGTTTTATCATTTAGTATTGTTCTCGTATATTATAATATGTTGGTTGATTTGATATTAAGTCACATTTCACCCAGGCCCTAACTGGGGGTGTGACATTATGTCTTATGTCTGCGCGTCCGCAGACGTTTTTACTGCAGACAGTTTGTTTTTCTGAAGACATAAGATAAAATAATGTCTTATTATGTCTGCAGCCTCGCAGACTTAGAAATGTGCTTCTAAGTGCTGCAGACAGAATTAAGTTATGTTGCAGACATAAAAACAAACAGTCTTCATTATTCAGCATACAGACCTTCAGACCACATCTTCTTAACAGACATGGTCCGCAGATCTTCAGACAAAAACATCTTAAAAAACAAACAGCACCTTAGACATTCTTGATCTAGAAAAAAGATGAGAGCATCCCGTTGTAACTCGTTAATCAGGCTTTATGCACTTAATAACTCGTTAATCAAGAGAGAAACACTTTTTTGGGGAGAAGTAATGTTTTTTTTCAAACATTAAGATCAAATGAAAATATGAACATTTAAAAAAATCACTTTGTGACGAATGTTATTATTTTGGCGGGAAATCGCTCGAAGAAATAAATGATAATATTCATCATGAGTAATGTTTAAATTAGAGTTTATTTGCATCGTTTTGTTTCATCTTGTGTGAAGTGTTATTTTCAAAATTTAGCCCGATTTAGGATTTAGGGTTTAGGATTTTGGATTAGTCCCTAAACCCTAAACTCTAAACCGTTCGTGTTTAATATTCAATCTAAACCCTATTTTCTATACCCTAAACCATAATTTCTTAACCCAAAACCCTAATTTTCTAAACCCTAATAACTAAATCCTAATTTTTAACCCCCTAATTTCTAAACCTTAATTTCTAAACCCTAATTTCTAACCCCTTAAAAAAAACTCAGAAGCAAAACATTTATTGCAATGAATGTTATCATTTATTTCTTCGAACGTTTTCCCATCAAAATAATAACATTTATCACAAAGTATTTTTTTTTTAAATATTCATATTTTCATGTGATCTTAATGCTTGAAAAAAAAATTCAAAAAAACAAAAAAAAATTAATTTCCCCCATTTCCCTCCAAAAAAGTGTTTACCTCTTGATTAAAACACTATACATATATATATATATATATATATATATATATATATATATATATATATATATATATATATATATATATATATATATATATATATATATATAGTTATAGGATCAAGAGGAAAGTAACCATTCGGGGGGAAGCAAAAACTTTTTTTTTTTTTTCGTTTTTTGAAAAAACTTTGTTCACGAACATTATAGATGAGATGAAAATATGAACATTTAGTAGAGACACTTTGTGATAAATGTTTTTATTTTGGCAGGAAAACGCTCGAAGAAGTAATATATAACAATTATCGTATTTTTCGAGCGTATTTTGAGGTTTTAGCTATTGGGGTTTAGATATTAGGGTTTAGATATTAGAGTTTGTAGTGTTTAGATATTAGGGTTTAGAAATCTAGGGTTTAGGGTTTTAGATTTAGGGTTTAGATTTAGGATTTAGATTCAGTTTTTAACACGAACGGTTTAGAGTTTAGGGTTTAGGGTTTGATGTTTTGGGTTTATAGAATAAACCCTAAACCCTAAACCCTAAACTCTAAATCGGGCTAAATTTTACTTCCCAAAACATGAAGGAAAAAAAACGTTCATATTCTTCACGAACAATATTATCTTGAATGTTATTTTCGTCGATCGTTTTCCCGCCTAAATAATAACATTCATCACGAAGTGTCTCTTCTAAATGTTCATATTTTCGTGTGATCTTGATGCCGGAAAAAAAAATTCAAAAAAACGGAAAAAAAAATTTGCTTCCCCCCGCTTTCCCCCGATTGGTTACTTCCCCATTGATCCTGCCCCTATATATATATATATATATATATATATATATATATATATATATATATATATATATATATATATATATTGTAGAGGGATCAAATGAGAACCATTTTTAGAATGAGAACTCTGAGAACTACAGTAGTCGAGCAAAAATTTGAACATGGCCGAACAAAAATTGTTCTGGTCGAGCAATTTTTATTTTTTGTCTTTTAGATGCATTGTTTACTTGGTTCTACATTTTTATGTAGAACATGATGTAGAACAGCATGTAGAACATGCTTTTCTACACTTGTTCTACATCAATTTTCATCAAATTAAGTTAGGGTTTAGATTTAGGGTTTTAGGATTTAGGGTTTAGAGTGAGTTTTTTATACGAACGGTTTAGAGTTTAGGGTTTAGGGTTGAGGGTTTACGGAGTAAACCCGAAAACCCTAATCCCTAAACTCTAAATCGGGCTAAACAAAAAAAAAAAAAAAGAAAAAAAAAAAAAAAACTGAACAGAAGTAATTCGAACAAAAAATGAGTAATTCGAACCAATTTTAGTTCTACAATTTTGTAGAACCGAACCAAAATTTTGTAGAACCGAAAAAAATTCTGGCGGCCGAACAAAAATGCCCCAATTCGAACTAATTTTCGTTCTACAATTTTGTAGAACCGAACCAAATTTTGTAGAACCAAACAAAATTGTAGAACATGTGATTTTCATGCAACTAATCTTTTTGTTCGACTAACCACAAAATTGTTCGGCCGTGTCATTTTTTTGTTCGAATTTGAGTTCTCAGGTTCTCACTCTTAATGAGTTCTTAGTGGATCCCTTCCTTATATATATATATATATATATATATATATATATATATATATATATATATATATATATGAACATTGTGTTGTAGGTCATGTAGTAGTGGTCTGCCTCTCTTAGCGAGATATCGGGAGTTCGACTTCCGTGGGGTGCAGCATTGCACACAATGTTGTCCCTTTACCCTTGAATTTCAACTAAAGGTGCCTTTCGCACATCGCGTTGTTGGGGCAGTCAGGGTGGGGATTTTATCGCTCATGTCCTCGGTTTGGATCGGGTTTCCTCATGGACAGCAGTTGAGGATGGGTTATGCAACTGCAGGGAGATGAACGCATGAGTAGTTAAGTACTCCTGAATGATCTCGTAATACTGTTCAAAAAATTATATATACATGTGTGTGTAAATATAAATTGAACCTCACAAGTCACAAGCATATATTACCCATGGAACGACAATTATGTCGTCCATTGTTACTTTATTTATTAATAACTAGTTTGTGGTGCCCCGCTTCGTTGGGGCTTCGGTAAGGCTGTTTTGGAAATCCCTCTTTAAATACATAGATCATATGTTATGTTTATACAAAAAGCATGGTAGGAGTCACATTGTAAAGGATAGTATCAATCAAAATTATATGGGTAGGCCCGTTTTGGAAAAAGAAACTTAATAATCCATGATTATCTCCAACCGCCCCGGGGGCCACAATATGACAAATGTATGCTTTTGACCGAACAGTAGATCCACTGGTATGCTTGAGTTATCCTTGGCCTATACCTGTGTTCTGGCTCCTTAATCTCAACCACCACTGATGCTCCAAGCAACATCTAACCACCTGCATCGATTCAAGTCAATGACTAGCACTAATTAAAACTTGTGTTCATCTAAGTTGAAGGTGGGTTTGAAAGGTTATATGGAGGACTGGCCATTGATCAAGTGTTAATATTTATCGTTATAGGTGTCAATTTTGACCCATTTATGATTGAGTTAACTGATTCTAGTACAAAATAAAAAACGTTCTTAAAATTTTTAAGACCATGAAATGTTTAAGCTGTAAAATAATAGTTGAAACAGTTTGAATGGGTCAAAATTTTCCCAAATTGCTTCGAAAATGCATAATTTTTTAGAGCTTGCCAACCGCGCTTCGCGGCGGATATTTGTAGACGTTTGGGTGAGAAGCGAACATGTCGAAATCTACTATTACCCATTTTGACACCAATAAAAGAGGTCCTAATGAATAAATTTGCTTTCCACTCTATAACATCCAAGCAACTATCATTTCCATATATGCTTGACGATAATTTGAAATGATAACTACAAACTGCACGCCTTGTCGAAATTGACAATTACCGAATTTGAAACCACGTTGCATATATATATATATATATATATATATATATATAATGCATATGAACATAAACAACCTCTTGTAAACAATCAACAGTACCTTCATCCCTTCCTTCCAAAATCATATATGCCCCATAAGTGCTTGGCTTAAAGTTGGTGCAGCTTCCCTTCCATTACACAAAATGGCGTCTTTGTCAGAAGCCGTGAATTAAAAAAGAGATTACTGATTATGTCGGGAGAAAAGACACTGGAGTTCTGAGATGACTAATGCGTTATGTTTTAAAAAAAGCTTCTAATACGTATATTGTTGAACAATCCAAGGTAAACATACCTGAAACCAAGTATAATAATATAACCGAGATTGTTTCATCTGATATTCTAATTGACCCATTCCAAATCAAACATAACCAAAATCAACTCATTCATATATAAACTGATTATAATTGCTAAAATCACCAAATTTGAAGTTCACTTGGTTGTCTAGGAAAGTAGAAGTCACCTGGAAAAAAACGACTCAAATAAACTATTGTAAACCTGTTTTTCTCATCACAACAAACAAACGACAGATGCCCATGATAAAACACAGGAAATAACTTTAAGATAACAAATATGAACAAAAAAGAAGTTTCAAAACAATTTGTAACAGGTACCTTTCTTTGGCAAAATCAAAATCACGATGATAGATAGGTACAACGTGTTTATTGATAAGAGCATCATGAGTCTTTTGCCTTTTATTTATCTGATTGTCCATGTAAACAAATATTCAATAACGTAAAATAATGTAAAGGAGATTATATTGACAAAAAAAAAGTTGGATTACAATAACATGTTGTGTTTACTCTACCACATTATTTCAGTTACATTTTTTTTAACTAATATGCTCGTTGAACATATAGGCAGACTGAATCAGATTAATATCAATCATACTATTTTATTCTGCATTTAATTCAAAGTAAGTAGTACTATAGTTTGCATACTTCCATTTTTGAACATATAGTTTGCATACTTCCATTTTTGAACAACTAAATGGATTGTAAAATTTTATGTTGTCATTGTAAAATGTTGAATTCTTTTTCCTACTAATAATCATATAGCCCCTGACCCATTTCGGCTGACGTATTTGATAGGGTAATTTAGGCTGACCCATTTGAGATGTTACCGGACTATTCCATCTTGCCACGTTTAAAATTAAAGAAGAAAACGAAACTACAATCAACACAACTTCCACGTCCAACACTTACCTTCATATGCAAATCTTGAGGTGATTTTTGCCTGATGTACAGAATTTTCATACGTTTACTCTCATAATCATATTGATCCAACGATTATTGCCTTCTCAATCCTATAGTTTTTGTAGTTATGACAACATGCGCCATATATATAATACACTTGTTAATCCTGAATAAGAACAAAAGACGACTACACAGTTCTTAATAAAGTGGCTTGGGAAATGGAACCCAAACCCTGAAACCCGTGAGTTAATTAATATTACAAATATGATTTTGGAGATGGTTTTGGTGTTTTTGACTGATGGGTCATTTTAAATGTCAATAAAGTCTCGAGCTACCTGTTAATCGGGCTAATTCATCACCATAAATTTTTGTAGGCGGAAAAGGTGTTGGATACTACTACTCATCATGATCTGCTTGAAATTTTGAGAAAGTGAAGAAAATGCTTAAGGTATGGTACGGGAAGTTGAAATTAACACATGAATTTCTAAAACAATTATTTCCAGAGTAACTGGAATAACCTTTATTGTTGTGTGAATGATCTAGGAACATGAATAGACGCTGATTGATGTCATTGCGAAGCTTGCTGATGTGCCTAATGGTGACAGTGGTAATAATCATGTTTACATGAGTGCGTGTTATCTTTTGTTATTTGTGCAGATATTTCACTACTCTCTGTTCAATCTGGCTATATATAACTTGGCACATAAGAACATAAGAAAATAATCTGCAAATGATTAGATTGCACACTCGTTTGGATCTGTTTAGCCGGGTTACATAATCTGCGTGTAGTTCAGTTCTAGATATGGGTATTGAGTGTGTGATATGATATTCAGATATATATAGTGACATAGATTAGATATAATCTGCAAATGATTAGATATACAGTAGTTCTCAATACATCCCATTTCGACCTGTAGACGTTTCTTCTAACTTAAAAGAATATCAAGAAATTAGAATCTTAGTTTTAGTATGGGATTATGTTTGTTAAGACTATTTTTATATAGACGGTACTATAGAATAGAATGCACATAGAAAAATTCAAACCTATGGTCGTGTAGCTCACCATGGTTTCAACTTTCAAGCTAGGTTCATGTGCCTACAGTTAGAAAATGCAGGCTATAATAATATTATCCCTTGCCATTTGAGCATTTGAGAATATTTTGCTACCATTTAGGCCTTTTTCTTCTTCATATTACTATGCAACAACAATCAACTATCAAATGACTAAACTGTTGCTACCTAGGATATTCAGTTCTATAGCAGTTCCAACAAAAGGCTATTTAAGAAATATTTAAAGTTACACATATACTCCTTGATTCTTAGTTAAATGTATTGACCTTTTGAGATACATTTGTTGCTGTTTACGTTATTATTGTTTAGAGCATAGCACAGTTGACTGAAACATACACGACAGATTATCTAAGAACATCATTTAACAAAAAGAACATCAATTAACAAAAAAGAAAACAGAGTAAACTAAAGAATTATCAACCTAAATACTGTTTACCTCTACCAATATACTCCGTACAAAATACCCCATCCGGAAACCTTATCACCAACACCACCTCTTCCAACAGATTCTCCTTTATCACTTACAAACACACCTGTACACCAACACCATCTTCGATTATTATCCGATCATCTACTTAGTTTACACTAAGTTCAAAACCTACCCAAATTTAAATCCATGATCACTTATCCTCCATGGAAGCTTCTACAATCAGCTACACCTTTATACTTTAAATCAGATATTGTTTCGATTTCAATCAGCGTACGGCCCGAGTTCCTGGCGACTGCCTCAGCGATTTGTACTTCTTACTAGATGAAATATATACATTCCTCTACTATGATCGACATAAATCGTCATCTCCTCCTTTGGTGGCGGCGATGATCAACGATTCACCGATTTTCCCTTAAATAAGGTGACTTACGTTTATAATTCTTTGGTTTACTCTGTTATCCTTATGTTAAATGACGTACTTAGGTCGACTTTTAAAAAAAGGTAATAAATTAGGCTTTATTGTTTTCCATCTTTTTTCTCTAATTTGTGTAAGTAATTTTTTTTTTTTGTACGAATCTAACAAAACTAAGAATGAAATGGAACAGAGGAAACTAACAAAGCTTACCTCTAATGTACATTAGGCTCATCATTTTCATTTTCACTATCTTTCGATCCATCAAATTTCTCACAATCATTAAACCCTGCACATAGAAGACTCTGAATTCTGGCTCAAATAATTCATATTTAATGTTTAACAAAATCTATATTATTTACTCCAGGCTATATGTGAGATTTTAAACATCACAAACCAACACTGATTGCAAAAATTGTAATCTTTTGAAACATAATAACAAACGTTTACTTTTATACCCGTGTTTAGCTTATAACGTTTACATCACAAATTATTAACACTAAACAACTAAAAAGGAATCAATAAAATTTGTGACTTTGAATACAAAGAATAATTTAATTCCTACTTTAATTTTTCTAACAGCAAAAACCTGGCAATAATATGTCCTAGGTTCTGAAATCAAAACCTAGAGCCAATAAAACAACAAATCCATAAATGTAAAGGAATGGAAAACTTGCTTACCTAATCAATTTTAGAAACGGAAAAAGAGTGAAAGACGGTCAAGTGTGCCAGTGCTAGAAGCAGCGACGGTGGTTCAGAAGAATACGGTAGCGGCGGCAGTCGTGGTGGTCGGAGCAGCGACAACGATGGTGATGGTAGCTACGGTGGATGCGCTATCAATTTCAAATTTATTGTGGGAATCCGCCATTTTTGTTGGAGATGGAGGTGCTGATTTGGGGGTTTAGGGTTTACAAAGTTTGTCTGAATAGAGAGATAGGGTTAGAAGCAAGCCAAGAACTCATTGAATTTGTTGATGAAGATGATGATCCCCTATGATGATGATGACGAATCTGGGTCAAGATAGTGTACAGAGATGCCTAAGGTGAGTTCCGATGAGGAAGATGATGATGGCAGATGTTGTTGATCATAGAAGGTTTTTGAGTGCACTGAAGATATGGAGAGAATAAGACGACATTAATGAAAAAGGATCTGGTACAATCTTCTGGAGAAGGCGGTGGGAGTGTTAAAAGACAAAATTACCCCTCAGGCGTTACTATTACGCTGTATGTTTACTGTTATGCTGTTGCTTTTGTAGGCAATAGGAGTGGAATTTTTTTACGTGAATTAGTATTAGTATTAGTATGTTTTATAATAATAAAATCTCATATGTACTCAAGACATTAGATTAAACTAGTAATTAGGTGATTGAGCTAAGGCTCAGTTTTATGGAGCTACTGCTGCCAACCTTTTTGGACCAATGGCATTTTTTTTGAAAGGCAACAAAACTATTATATAGATATATAGAATCGATACACCTAGCAAGAAGCTACAAAAATAACGCGACCACGAAAAACACAACCTACAAAACAGACACGACACAACCCAATATCACGAATTATAAAATGACGCTACAATTTAAAGAACGACACACGAGCCCCGAAACACGAAAGAGACACGAAAAAATACAAATACTCCCGAACATGCACCAAGACCCAAACACAAACTTCTACGAGTTTGAGTCTGAATCCGAATCTGAAGATGAATATTCATCATCAGTTTCATCCTCGATCTCCTCCAATTGCTTCATTAGATCAACGAGATAAGCCTGTTCATACCATCTTTGTTCATCCCGATAGATTTTTTTTTTTACCTGGGTATCCAAACGGTCAACTTGACTAATCCCAGGGCGACTACTCGCTACGCGAGCAGCCCGGAGTCATTGCAGGCGAACCTCCGTGGCCATGAGTGGATAACTGTGGGTGCCTGGAATTGAACCCATGACCTCCACTATGGAAGGCCAGGGTCATAACCATTCAACCACCACACTCATGGTTTAAATGCGTTTTAAATGCGTTCTCTCTAAGATGTAATTAGTAAAATGATGTTTTATTAAGGAAAAAATTACGCCGGTGGTACCTGTGGTTTGTTAACTTTTGCATCAAAACACCTAAAGTATTTTTCTTGCGCCAATGGTACCTGTGGTTTCAATCTGTTTCTTGCTTAGTATGCCTCTTAACAGACGTTTACAAACCTCACGGCAGCCCTCACATGTGCCACACATGTGAGGGTATTTTCGTCCTTCAGTCAATTAATAATTAATATTAATATTATATATTATATATTATATTATATACTTATTAAAAGTGCACGCTTAATTTCTGGCTTTCTTATCTGGCGTGTTCAAAAAAACCGACGTATGGTTTTCTTCTTCACACAATAACAAACCCTAAAGAATCCTAGAGCTATTTTGCACAATGGAAACAACATTATACAAGATGAGAAACGAATTAAACGCCTTTGATGTCAACTTGATTTATGGTACGATTCCATTGAAATCTACTGCTACTGTTAATTCGTTTTTTATGAAATTGTACTGTTACATCGATTTTTTTTTCAGAATTTTTGGTTTATACTTTCCAATGCTTTTGCTACTGTATCATTGATGTATTATGTTATCAAATATTTTTCAGAATTGTACTGCTACTGTTACATCAAGAGTGGTAATGTTGGTGAAAGCAGTGGAGCAAAAAGAAAGAAGAAGCAAAGTAGTGGCATTTAGAAGACAAAGTTTCATGTTGGTGCAAGCATCATAAGTCAAAGTTATCTCTTTATTTTTATTTTACTTTTTATGATGTAATGTATGCACTTATGCTTTTGAACCTTGATGTATTCCTTGAATGTTTTTGATTTTATGATTCTGATGCAAGTACTTATGGTTTTGAACCTTTATGTTATTGAATGATTTTGATTGTTATGATTTGGGTCAAATGTTATTGACTGATATGTAATGTCTTAACTGATTTGGGTCATCTTTACCACCCATTTTACTCATTAGGTTAAAAATGTTTAAGAAAAAAGGAACAAAAAAAATAAAATAAAAAATTAATTTTTTTTTTGACTGATTTGGGTCATGTTTACCACCCATTTTAGTCATTAGGTTAAAAAAGTTTAAGAAAAACAGAACAAAAAAAATTAATTTTTTTTTGACTGATTTGAGTCATGTTTACCACCCATTTTAGTCATTAGGTAAAAAAAAGTTTAAAAAAGAGGAACAGAAAAAAAATTGACTTATTTGGGTCATGTTTACCACCCAGAAAGATGTTGACTGATTTGGGTCATGTTTACCACCCATATATCTTTGACTGATTTGGGTCATGTTTACCACCCATGTGTTGTCATTAGTATGCGAAAACTTATGACCAACCTGTTGACATCAAGCTTTTGACTCAAACACTTATGCACTTATGATCATGGTTTCGACAATTTTAGTATGCACAATAGAGACTGTTGACACAATTTAGTATGCTTATTAGGGCCTGTTGACATACATGACATTTTTAAAAATGACCAAATGCATATACAGTGCCTGTTGACACAATATAGTATGCTTAATATGACCATGTTTATTTTGCTTAATATGACCATGTTTAGACTAATGCACTTATGCACTTATGCCTGTCGACAGTTTTTTTTTTTTTTTTTTTTCAAACTGTGAGATATATTAATTTTCATCACAAACATTACAATAATATGGCAGTGCATACACTAACCATAAAACTCCAAATACAAATGATCCAAACTAACAAACGAATTCCATCACACTACTTATACAATCTGCAAACTATTTCCCATCAATTTCAAATTACACAGGATTACAATACTATGGCAGTGCATCACACTACTTATGCCCGTCGACAGTTCTAGTATGAATTGCATATACAGGGTACCTTAATCACAGTATCCTAAATGCATATACACTTTACCTTATGCATTTATGCTTTTGACCAAATGCATATACACTTTACTAAATGCATATACACTTTAGCTTAATCACAGTACCTTATACAATCACATTTTAATATATATACAAATCTGAACAATGTACAAAGAATAAAGAACAAGAAATTTGAAGTGAAAGACAATTTATTATAACCACTTTTCAATTACATTACATAAGAAATACATGATCAAAGCGGTGGGCATTAAGAACAATTTCAATAAGCTATCTACCCAACTAAGAAAACATTCATAACATAGACAACCAACATGATAAACAAAAGCATCTTCATCATCAAATCTCGACGTTTAAGCCTTTTGACCTCTGCTTCAAGCTTGTTCTTGGACTTCAACAAACCTCTAATAACAATAGCTGCTCGTTCGCCCATCGGTGGATCAAACCAAGCAATGAAAGGGCAATTCCACCACTGTGAAAAAAATTCCATTATACCACAGGTACCAATCTTTTCGTTTAGACTAGGGAAGAAAAAAGTTATAATCATACCTTAATAGGGCAACCATAATAGCGTCTTCCAGGATTAAGATCTGACCACTAACATCGAATTACAGCAGCTTTACCACACCTGCAAACAATCATTATGATATTCAATTTGTGAATATGACACGAATTCAGTAAATGGGAACCGATTATGGTTTTTGCAAAATTAGGGTTTATTTGCTTTGGGATTTATAACTCGTTGATTGGGATTATGCCGAGGACTGACGTGCACTTTTAATAGGTATATAATGCTGAAGGACGAAAATACCCTCACATGTGTGGCACATGTGAGGGCTGCCGTGAGGTTTATAAACGTCTGTTAAGAGGCCATACTAAGCAAGAAACAGATTGAAACCACAGGTACCATTGGCGCAACAAAAATACTTTAGGTGTTTTGATGCAAAAGTTAACAAACCACAGGTACCACCGGCGTAATTTTTTCTTTATTAAGGGACGGATTTTCCTATTCTTCTTTCTAAAACGGGACACCAAGCTAAAAATCAATTCATGTCGATTAATTTCTTAGAATTACTCCCATTTGGATTAACATCACAAAACCCATGTTTCAAATTTTGCCTAAAAGGATTGGCATTAAACGACACTTTAGAAAGCAAAACCCCAAACCCACAATTTACTAATATTTTTAATTTTTAATAAACATAATTGTTTTTGGCAAGTAAAAGTTGGTGGATTTTGGTTTGCTAAAGGTAATCCATCCGACACTGATTGGGTGGAAAAATATGATTGACCAAGTGAATGAAATATAGTAGTATATAAACAGTTGTTGTTATAATTGATTATTAGTTTTAATTAGTAATTAGTAATTAGTAATTAGTAATTAGTAATATTATATATTACTTTAGTTGTTTTGACAAATGAGAATTATAAATATATATTACTAAAGTAATATATAATATATTACTAATTACTAATTACTAATTACTATTACTAGTTAAAACTAATAATCAATTATAACAACAACTGTTTATATACTATATTTCATTCAGTTGGTCAATCATATTTTTCCACCCAATCAGTGTCGGATGGATTACCTTTAGCAAACCAAAATCCACCATCTTTTACTTGCCAAAAACAATTATGTTTATTAAAAATACTATGGTGGCCATGGGCACATTCATCACCAATATCATAATTAAAAATTTCAAACTTGACTGCTTTAACAAGATTGCCGTTCGGATCCATCCAGTAAAACTTCCCAACAAACTTATTTGTTTCAGGCAAATTCATGCGAAAACTCCAATGAAATTCGTCGTTTACAGTCATCGTATGGTTTCCGTAATCATCCAGAGACGAGTAAGGATGAAAAATGAGATTCCAAATAGTCTTGTCAACGACATGAATTGTAAATTTATCAAAAGAATTGATTTCATCTTGATTTGAAGATGTTACAGAATAACCATAATATAAAATCAGCATGAAAAACAGTTGAAACTGCATCGTACGATCCATGCTACTGTATTATATATCCCTTTAGTTTTGAGTCTAAGAATTTGTTTAGTCCTTTATATAGATAAAAAAACAAGTATTCGTAGTTATTGTAGGTTGACTATTTAATATTCTTGAAACTAGCAAAAATTATATGTTTTAATCTTTATATTATAAATTGTTACATAGTTTATAATAAATATCCTAAAAAGTCCATCATACGTAATAAATAAATAACAACAATTTTAATTTTAGTATAGTAGGCTTTACATCAACGTTCCGTTTAACATTTAGTTATAGCTCAACTTTTAGTGGTCTGCCTCTCTTAGCGAGAGGTCAGGAGTTCGACTTCGCTGGGCTGCAACATTTCACTCAATTTTATCTCTTGACCTGAAGTATCCACCCAGGTCGCCTTTCGCTTCGTGCGGGGCAGCGGGGAGGGGGGTTTTACCGACCATGCCCTCGGATTGGTCTGAGTTTCTTCCAGGGCAGTAGTTGGGGGCGGGCAATGCAACTACGTGAGATGAACGCGTGACTGGTTATGTCCCTCTGGGTGATCCCAAAATGATGTCAAAAAAAAAAAAAACATCAACGTTCCGTTTTAATATTAATATGTCATGTTTAAAGTCCATCGTAATTAATAAAAACAATTTTAAAACAACCTCTTACTTTTCTCTCCCCTCTTTCTAAAAAAAACCGATCTCCTTGCACTGCCGTTTATAGCACCGACGGTAATGGCCTCCGGCATCTCGCCGGAGGTCAGGCGTTGATTTCCGGTCCTTTTAAGTGCTTTTCTCTTCTCTTCTCCACAGATCTAAGCTTTTTGTCCAAACTTTCGGTGGTGGGTTTTATCTCGTTCTGTCCTCCGTTCATCTCCGGTGAGTCTTGACGGGATTCTTCTCGCCGGTGGTGTCTTTGGTGTTTCGTGGTGGGTTACCGCTGGTTGTTTTCTTGATTTTGTCCGCGCACTTTCGCCGGCGGGTTCTCCTCCGGTAAGCCTTCTTCTCCTTCACAGGACGTTGTACGGTTTGTGGTTGTTGAGGTTAGCTTTTCGGTTTGGTTTTCTTGTTTCTCGAATTCTGTGCTTGGCCGGTGTAGATTAGATCCTGTTTTGTGACATGCGTCTTTGCCGGATATGTTGCCGGATCTTCTGTTTCTTTTTTGTTTCTTTATTTTTTTACAAAAGGCTATTTTGCTTCACCCTCTTCTCACCTCCTTGGGTTTGCTTCGGTGGATGTATTCGCTGGAATTCGGCATCCTAGCCGGTTGTGTTGACTGTGGACTGGTTGGCTTCTTTTTGGGCCGATTTGGTTTGCAGGCTTAGGCTCGAGGCTGGTGGGCCAGGCATGGTTGGTTTAGGCCTGGGGCTGACTTGGGTTTATATTCGGCTGGTAGGTTGGGTTTCGTGGGGGGTTTGTTCGCTGTTGTGCGCTTTAGGTTCGTTTTATCCCTTGGTGGTCTCGTTGGATCTTATCCGCGCGTTCCATCGTCTTGTCGCTGGGTTCGGTTCGGAACGTTCCGGTGTTGTTGCCGCCTTAGTAACTTTAGGGTTGTTAAGCGCCAAAAGATTGGTCTCCCGGAGTAGTATTCTCGGTTGGTACCCGATCATCCGTATGGTGGGGTTTTGACAGGTTAGGGTTTCTGAGCTGATTGCTGTTTTGGTTTGCTTGGATGTGCTGGTCAACGAGGTTATGATTTGGGTTACTGGTTGATGCGGTCTCGAGATGGGTGGTTTTGGGTTGCCCGTCGGGCGATTTGGATTCAGTGTTATTCGATGAGTGTTGATGCAGTTTGGTGGGTGGACTCGTGGATTGTTGTTCGCTGTTGCTGACTTCGGTTCAGGTGAGGATTTTTTTCAAGATTCAGTGGTCTAGGTGGCGGTTACTTCACGGAAATTGCTGATACTAGTTATCGTTATTGGTTGCGTTGAGGTTTAATCCCATGCAATCAGATCTATTTTTATTTATTTAATAATACACTTTTTGCCAAAAAAATAATAAAAGAAAAAAAGTAGGCATTCCGTCTCAACGTTCCGTTTTACAATATTTGAAGTTATAAAAAACTTCAATAATTTTGCTATCAACAATAAAACATCATATCCCTTCAGTAAAATCTATTATAATGTGTTGGGGAAAAAAACTTTTGATTTTGAAACTAAAATATAAATGTAACCACTTCTTATGAATAGAATGTAGTAATAAATATGAATATTAGATTACAATAATGTTCAATTTATATATTTTTTCTTCATCTTAAATTTATTATTCACTAAATAAATATTTATTATTAAAACACATAAATGATTATTACAATGTACCTTTGTGTAAGATAACAAGTATCGCACTGACCTACATGAATCTGGATTGAGTTTCCTAATCCTCAAAAAATTGTTAGACCACTCTTATGGGGCTCGCCGTTAGGGCTTCTTTGGGCCGCCGTTGAGTGACGTCGTTGCTAGCAGCCGCGGTTAGAGACGCCGTTCAGAGACCGCGGTTGAAACTGCCCAACATTGATCGATTGCAAGACGGAGCACAAGCTATTTTGAAATTTAAGAAAAATTAAAAATAAAATAAATAAATATAGTCGTTGATGATCAAACGGTTATATTTATATTTAAAATTTATTTTCCTTTTTATTTAAAAACTTATTATTTCCTATATAATCAAGCTTGGATTTTCAAATGGGTAAAAACTCTTAAGAGCATCAGTTCCAGAGTCTTGAATATGTTGGTGATTTTAGTGTCATCCAACATGCATTTTAGTTAGTTGCGATTTACTTGAATGCAAGAGTTAGCTACTTTTACTTAACAACGGGTTCGAAGAGTATGGAGTACACGCCCGTAAGAATTGGCTCTAACGGACGCGTAATTGCGGGATCAAGGGGGCTGCGCCCCCTTGCGGGGTCCAAGGGCAGCGCCCCGAAGCCTCAATCGAAATTGCACTATTCGTTACTTAGGAAAAGTGCATTCCAATAGTTATACCTTTTCGGTATAACAGATTTTTCCAGCTAAAAATGAAGGGATACACTCTTTCATTTCCTAACTATTTTCTATAACAATTTTATGGACGTTTCACTTGTTCATTCTGCATTCATTCTAACCAACAGAAAACACACAATCTCTCTGATAATTTAATTAGTGATTTCATTGCCAAAACCACTAATTGCGTTCTTGTCTTTTCCCTGTAAAGATTTCGTGAAACCGAGGCAATTGTTGGGTCGATATACTTTATAGAGAAAGTGAACACACGATTCAAGAATCAATCCGGACAGTCAATTCACACCCATTTTCTAAAGCATATGTTCCCTTTCATTATGAAAGTAATATAGGAAAATATTCAAAGTACAAACATGAGATGAATTAAATTAAAAATATTCCTACTATTACAGAAGAAAAATAATGCAAACAGAAAGAGATACCAATATGAAGAACATAACAAAAAGAACAGTAAACAACGATGGCTAAAGCTTGTGTTGAACACAATTCCTTTAAAACAGATTCGAGTCTATTTCACAGGGTACGGCGGCCTAAAGCTGCGTACAGCCGGAGTAAGAAACTTGCCTGAAAATGCAGAGGTTATAGAGAGTGTTTGCTGTGATTTTTGGTGTGTTTCAATAGGTGAGAATGGTCATCTATTTATACACAAAAAGCAATCAACACCATGATTTGCTTATTAAAAATAAGACCCATAAACTTAGAAAAGATTGAGAAAAAATTCTGGAAGCATACCTTCTGGTGGGTCAACTTAACCGACATAAAATGATGGGTTACGGGTCAAAAACAACCTCATGGGTCGGGTACAAAACTGGCCCAAAACAACCCAATTTTCTTCTAAATTTTCAGCATCACCCACCTCACTTTGAAGCACGATATCTCATTCAACACTAGATAACTTTGGACATATAATATATCGTTGCAAAGCCCTTATCAAGAGCTACGTAACCATATAATATATCGCTTATAAATATGTTATATACATATAACTATTTAAGTCCAAAGTTTGTGAAAATTGCACTTAAAACCAAATTTTTCAACAATCCCCCACATGAATCGATATCGATCCATAACACACAAATATACTGCATTCTCAACGGTTGAGTCTTGCATAGGATAGGTAGGTGTTATCCTTTGAACCTTCCCTCATGAAACATACTTAGTCTACTCGCTTGTAGTGACCCGAACTTTTTCATGATTATATATATTAAATAAAAACTATATTTGCATGATTAAATGTTTCCAACATGTTAAGCAATCAAACTTGTTAAGACTTGATTATTTGAAATGAGTTTCATGTAGACAATTGACCACCCGAGTTGACCGGCGATTCACGAACGTTAAAACTTGTAAAAACTATATGATGATATATATATGGATATATATATAGTTAACATGATATTATGATAAGTAAGTATCTCACTAGGTATATTAACAATGAGTTATATACATAAAAAAAATGAGATTACTAAGTTAAGAAACTCGAAACGATATATATAACGATTATCGTTATAACAACGCCTTACTAAATACATATGTATCATATTAAGGTGTTGTTACACTATATTTAACATGATAAAATGATAATTATATATATCATTATGTATGTTAACAATGAACTACATATGTAAAACAAGACTACTAACTTAAGAATTTCGAAACGAGGCATATATATAACGATTATCGTTGTAACGACATTTTAATGTATATATATCATATTAAGATATATTCATACATCATAATATCATGATAATGTAATAAATAACATCTCATTAGATATAATAAACAATGGGTTAACTACATTAAATGAGATCGTTAACTTAAAGGTTTCAAAACAACACTTACATGTAACGACTAAGGATGACTTAACGACTCAGTTAAAATGTATATACATGTAGTATTTTAAGATGTATTCATACACTTTTGAAAGACTTCAAGACACATATCAAAGTACTTCTACTTATCAAAAATGCTTACAATTGCATTCTCATTCATTTTCATCAACAATTCTACTCGTATACACCCGTATTCGTACTCGTACAATACACAGCTTCTAGATGTATTTACTATTGGTATATACACTCCAATTATCAGCTCTTAGCAGCCCTTGTGAGTCACAAGACATGTGGGGACTATCATTTGACAACTAGCATGACTTATGAGCATGAAAACAAAAACTAGTAACCTTATATTGACTAAGCATTAGGCATTTTTTTCAAACAACACACACATCACATTTCTTTGATTTTCTAATCCAAATTCTCTCCACCTTAACTCTCTCTAAGCTTAAGAACGTCTATACTTCAGTAATATTGATCATCTAGGTCAATCTAGCTTCAATTACAATCAAGAAACATCATCATTCAAGAACACATCAAGAACACTTCACAAATACTTTCAAGTTTACTAGCTTACTTCCAATCTTGCAAATCTATTTCAAGTGATAATTCAATCTCAAGAAATCTTTCTTATTTACAGTAAGATATCTTTCTAATTCAAGGTAATACTCATATTCAAACTTTGATTCAATTTCTATAACTATAACAATCTTATTTCGAGTGGAAATCTTACTTGAACTTGTTTTCGTGTCATGATTCTACTTCAAGAACTTTCAAGCCATCCAAGAATCCTTTGAAGCTAGATCAATTTTTGTCACTTACAGTAGGTTTACCTACTAAACTTAAGGTAGTAATGATGTTCATAACATCATTCGATTCATATATATATAACTATCTTATTCGAAGGTTTAAACTTGTAATCACTATAATATAGTTTAGTTAATTCTAAATTTGTTCGTAAACAAAGTTAATCCCTCTAACTTAACTTTTAAAATCAACTAAACACATATTCTATATCTATATGATATGCTAACTTAATGATTTAAAACTTGAAAACACGATGAACACCGTAAAACCGGACATACGCTGTCGTAGTAAAACCGCGGGCTGTTTTGGGTTTGATAATTAAAAAAACTATGATAAACTTTGATTTAAAAGTTGTTCTTCTGGGAAAATGATTTTTCTTATTAACATGAAACTATATCCAAAAATCTTGATTAAACTCAAAGTGGAAGTATGTTTTTCAAAATGGTCATCAAGATGTCCTTATTTCGACTGAAATGACTACCTCTTACAATATTGACTTGTAACCTCTATTTTCGACTATAAACTTATACTTTTTCTATTTATTTTTATAAATTTCAGTTCATTATGAAACCATAGCAACTTGAATCACTCAAAACGGATTTAAAACGAAGAAGTTATGGGTAAAATAAGATTGGATAATTTTGCTTGTTGTAGCTACGTGAAATTTGTAACCAATCTATGCAAACCATAACTTAACTAACTTATATTGTATTATACATGTATTCTAACATATATTATGTAATCTTGGGATACCATAGACACGTATACAATATTTTGACATATCATATCGACCCATCTATATATATTATTTGGGAACAACCATAGACACTCTATATGCAGTAATGCTAGAGTTAGCTATACAGGGTTGAGGTTGATTCTAAAATAATATATATACTTTGAGTTGTGATCTAGCCTGAGACTTGTATACACTGGGTCGTGGATTGATTCGAGATAATATATATATTGATTTATTTCTGTACATCTAACTGTGGACAACTAGTTGTAGATTACTAACGTTGGACTGCTAACTTAACAAACTTAAATCAATAAAACGTGATAAAAAATGTTGTGAATATATTTCGATCTTACTTTGATATATATGTACATAATTGTTATAGGTTCATGAATCGACCCGTGGCCAAGTCTTATTTTCCCGACGATGGAAAAATCTGTGAAAGTGAGTTATAGTCCCATTTTTACTATCTAATATTTTTGGGATGAGAATACATGCAGTTTTGAAAATGATTTATAAAATAGACACAAGTATTGAAACTACATTCTATGTTGAATCGTTATACCGGATATCGTCCTTGTTGAACTTGGTAGCCTAAGAATTAGTGTTTATTATAATTGCCACCAATTGACACGAATACTAAAGATAGATCTATGGGCTTTGACACACCCCAGTCAGAGAATTTGAACTGCTTTAGTACTTCGATATTTATATATAGGGATATTCTAGATGCATTTGTTAATGTCGGTTACCAGGTGTTCAACCATATGAATGATTTTTATGCAGATTGCATGTTATTGAAAGATAAAATCTTGTGGTCTACTATTACAATTTGATATATGTCGTGACCCGTCCTAATCCATAAGAACGAATACAATAACATATGATTACATCGCGAGGTATTTGACCTCTATATGATACATTTTACAAACATTGCATTCGTTTTAAAAGACAAACTTTCATTACATCGAAAGTTGACAGGCATGCATACCATTTCATAATATCCATCTATAAATGATCTAATCTGTCATTTAATTAATCATAATCTTTACTAAACTCAGCGACTTGAATGCAACATCTTTTGAAATATGCCATGAATGACTTCAAGTAATATCTTTAAAATGAGTAAATGCACATCGGAATATTTCTTTAACACCTGAGAATAAACATGCTTTAAAGTGTCAACCAAAAGGTTGGTGAGTTCATTAGTTTATCATAAACGATCATTTTCATCATTTTAATAGACTACAAAATTTTCATTTCCATTTCTCATAAATATACTTCCCATGCATAGAGACAAAAATCATTCATATGGATTGAACACCTGGTAACCGACATTAACAAGATGCATATAAGAATATATCCGGGACATCCATCGGACATGATAAAACAACATCGAAGTACTAAAGCATCCGGTACTTTGGATGAGGTTTGTTAGGCCCAATAGATCTATCTTTAGAATTCGCGTCAATTAATAGATCGGTTTACTAATTCTTAGGCTACCAAGCAAAAGGGACATATTCGACTTCGATCATTCAACCACAGAATTAGTTTCAATTACTTGTGTCTATTTCGTCAAACATTTATAAAAGCGCATGTATTCTCAGTCCCAAAAATATATATTGCAAAAGCATTTAAAAAGGGAGTAATGAAACTCACAATACTGTATTTTGTAGTAAAAATACATATGACGACATTGAACAGTGCAGGGTTGGCCTCGGATTCACGAACCTATATCAATTGTATATCTATTAATACGTATCATCGTAATCAAACAGATTTATATATTATCGTCTTAAATTATATATCTTATATATATTTAATATAGTTAATATTTATATATATATATATATATATACACATATGTTTAATTTTGTATTGAAAATAAATAATTTGTTATATGTAAATATTTATATAAATAATCCTAATATTTATACTTATATGAAATATTACGATAGTTGAAATAAATATACTCTTATATAGAAAATATTTATTTGTTATAATAATTTTGTTAATATGAAATTAATAATGATAATAATAATAAATAAAAAGTTGTAATGTCTTTATAATAATAATAACTACAATTGTAATAATCAAAATAATAACCATAGTAATACTAATAATAATTTTTATGAAGTAAGATTAACAATATTAGTGATAATAATAATGATAATATTAATAAAAAATGTTAATATTGATAATAAGAATGATAATAATATTAAAATATATAAAAGTGTAATAATGATAGTAATAATAACAAAATAAAAAGTTGTACTATTTTTACAGTAAAAAAATACTAATTTTGATAATAATTCTTACTACTAAAATACTTAATATTAATACTTGATAATAATAATACTTATGTTAATAATAGTAGTAATAATAATAATAGTAGTAATAATTATATCTATTTTTATACTTATCCTTATAAGTTATAAACTTTGTAAGAGTAGCTACAATCTTTCATTATTTTTATTTTATATATCTTAGTTTACATTATTTTTGTAATCTAATCATTTTATTACAATCTAGATTAATACTTTCAATTTCTAAGATCAACTAACTTAATTAATAATAATAATAATAATAATAATAATAATAATAATAATAATAATAATAATAATAATAATAATAATAATAATAATAATAATAATAATAATAATAATAATAATAATAATAAATAAGTAATACTACCTTAAGAGTATAATCCTAAAAAAAAAAAAAGCCCTGCCAAGGCTTGAACTTGCGACATCCCGCTCACCAAGACAACATCCTAATCTTCCATCTGACTTTGTTTTTCTGTTTTATCTCAGATCCTAAATCTATTTAACCATTATTTTCCTGTTTCCATTTTCTACTTCAATTAAAACTGGATCGACCAAAGTAGTGATCAACATAACTTCACTACCATAACTATTTCATAATCATCATCAAACGCGTTTTCAAATCATCATCACCATATCAATCATCAACATTTTCATCAGCCATTATCATCATAATTTATCATTATCAACTCATAATATTATCACCTCCTAATTCATATTCATCATCATCATTGCTAATATCTATATCAACTATGTCATTATACGATTATTATCATCGTACATCATTATCCTTAATCATTTATTATCATTTAGTTACTATCATCGTCATATCCTAACAACATCATCGCCATACTTTCATTATCGACACCATCCTAGCAACCTCAACGAGTTCTAGGCTCAACAAAATAGGAACACAGTCCCAAAGATACGGCCCATTAATAGTCTAACCCAAAACAGTTTAAAAGGTCCAAGAAAGAAATCTGTTTAACAAAAGAAAAGGAGCCCAATCTATCACATAGCATAAACTAAATCGTTTAACAGATAAGTTTAATAGGAAAAGAAAATCAATGGTGGGGTTAAGGGTTTGGTATATGTCGGCCACAAGGAAGAAAAAGAAAAGGAAACGTGTAAAGAAATTTTGAAAAGCTAAAATCAATTGTAGCAGGTTCAATTCATGGTGGTCTGTTTGGTTGGCGAATACCCTACAGTAAAACAGTTGTATCAGCAGGAGATTACAGTGAAGTTTTGGTGTGTTTTACGACTAAAACAACAGACTCATAATGATTGTTGTATAGGGTTGTAGTGGTGATTGTTGATGGTGACTTGTTGATCACATAAAGGGTTCGAACAGGAAGGTTACAGGGAAACAGAAAAATGGAGCATGGTTAGCAGGTGGCAGTTTTTCCGGTTCACTCAAATAGAAATAGAAACATAGTAATGGCAGCTAACCATTTGATGGTCTTCATGGATTTCGTGGCTGTGATGGTTAGTTTGAACGATTGTAATTAAATAGGAAACAACAAGTTGTTGGGTGGATTTATGATGGTGATGATCGATGTTTGATGAAGTGGTGGTTTGGTTTGTGGCATTGAGCTGAAACGAAAAGTAGTGGCAACAATCATGGTTCATAAAGGCCTTGATGATGGTTATTCAATGATCCAAAAGCAAGAAAGGAATTTGTGAGCTTACCATATTATCGAGTAGATCAAATCTAGAAAGCATGGGTTCTTCAACTGTTGTTACCACCGTTATTGATTTATTGGACTAAAAGGTTTTCGAATGGAACAAAGGTAGGAACAAAAGGTAGCGAGTAGTAGAATAAGGGTATCGTCATCCTCAAAAAGTACTATTCATCTTCTTCTTAAATGGGTTTCGTGATGATGGGCTGTAATTCAGAAAGCAAACAAGTAAAGTGGAGTGGAGATCGAATAGAAATAGTAGTAGCAGCATAGGAAGCCACAACAATCGATGGTGGTGTGGTTTGTACATGGTGTTCTTGGGTTGTTGATTGAAGAGACAGAACAAATTAGATTGTGGTGATGTTCGATGATCTAGTGGTGTTAAGATGGCTCGATTGAAAGAAGAAAGAAGGAAAGGTGTTGGCATGTATGTAATCTAGTAGGGTGTATCGGTGAATGTTGGTAATGCAATATGATGCATATATAAGTGTATGCATAAATATATGGTTATATATAAAATATAAACACAAAGTCATAAAGCACACAGTAATTTCAATTACATCAATTATGTATAGTGAACCACACATGTAGCTGATGGAATTCAACATAACAACAAGTTCTAAATGTTCACATAATTACAAAACCGAATTGTATTTAAGTTAAAGCAATGGAAGCATAATTATTAAGAAAACAAGTTTATATATTTAACCATTTAAATTGAATCCCATATATGTATCAAGTCATGAACATATGCTTACATATAAAAGAAGGAAGTAAGATTGTACCTCCTCAATATTAATTGAGGGCTGAATTTGGACAGCAAGATGATGATGAAGATGATGGAATGAATAAGCTTCTAACTTGAAGCCTCAAGTGTGTAATACCCCAAGCTTTCAATCACCAACACCTTCCTTTGTTTAGTTAGGATTTTAGAACACTTAATCACTTGATTTAGCAAGTAAAATACTCTCTTTTCTCCCTAAAACAATTCGGCCAGCAGCACACACAGCAGCAGAAAATTGCAGTTTTTTTATGAGTATATTGCTAGTTAAGTCTTGGTGTTGAGTCAAGGAATCCCTTGGTTAAAGAGAGACACATGCACCTAAGGAAGAGTGACCTTAAAAGTAACAAAGCATGGGTGTTGTCATGTGGGAGACCAAAAAAAAACGTCCACCACCAAGGGTGGGTGTATTTTTTTTATAAACTTTGCAATATGTAAAACTTTGTTATATAATTCCATGCTCTTACTAAGTTACTTGCATTTTATAAACCAATTTATAAAATATAAATCAACATAATTATTTAAACCTATAAATAATTAAATATAAATTATCCAAATAATCTATCTCAAGTGATGATATTTTAGAAAATTGATTTTCTAAAGTTCAAGTGTCGCGTATTTAGTTAAATGATCCAATCATTAAGATTAAATACGCATAAGGTGTCGGTAAGCTTGTTATTGGGTATGACCTGACTTGGATCATAACATATTAGCCACATTAATTTAATATGTCTCTCGGGCATACGAAATACCTTCAATCTCCCACTTGCACGAGAAACATAAGAAATTAATGCAAGTGATGGATACCACCTAACGACCGTCCATCACCCCCAATATGTTATGACTTTGTGCCATTCAATAACATCACCCTTTTAGAGTTCCCATCTCGAATATGAATAGGTGAATCTTTCATTTATCCTTTTATCCTAGATGTCATGTTAAATCCAAGAGACACAGAGTGATCACTCTCTTATAGATTTAACTTTATCAGGCCTTAGACATCTGACTCTCAACGAATAAGAGGGACAAATTCCATCTTGACTACATACGTCCTAGATATATACTTTGTATCTCACCTGAGCTCTTCCTTGTGAACTACCATATTTCAGAATAGCGAAGGAAAGAATCAAGGCACAACACTTAGTAAATATCCGAACCCAATATGTATCTCAGGTCAGAGGATACAATGATATTCGCCTTTACTCAAGATTACATGTGATCAACCACAAAGGCTCCATTTAGTAAGTCTTGAGAGCGGGTCTTCCAATATTTGTTTCCCACAAATATCTATGAACCTTGGTAGCAACCTTGCCCCACATTCAGCCTATGAATGTATACCAATCCAAGTTCATAATAGTCTAAACCTCACACTTGTTCCCACAAATGTGATCGACTACGAAATTTAGAATAATTACTTATTCATGGATAAAATATGCAAAATAGGAACATGACTCAAGATTAATAAATTAACACCATAATTATATTAATGAGTTTGAACCACTTCGTTCCGATACAATACATAAAACAGATCACAACCAATCACTAGAATATCGAAGCCCTAATGCACTAACATGCCCTTGATGTTTTGCACCATGTAAGAGCTTCGTGAGTGGATCCGCTATATTAAGATCTGTGTGAACTTTGCGAATACATATCTTTACCTTTTCAACTTCATCCCTTATGTATTTGAATCTTCGCTCAATGTGACGGGTCTTTTGGTGAGCACGAGGTTCCTTGATTTGAGCAATCGCACCCTCGTTGTCATAAAAGATCTCAAGAGGGTCCTGAATGGAAGAGACTACTCCTAAGTCGTCGATGAATTTCTTCATCCATGCAGCTTCCTGAGCTGCCAATGAGGCGGCAATGTACTCCGACTCTGTAGTGGATAATGCAACAACATCCTGTTTTGAACTCTTCCAAGAGACCGCACCTCCATTTAACGTGAAGACATAACCAGATTGTGATTGAGAATCATCTCGATCAGTTTGGAAACTTGCGTCCACGTAACCCTTTACTGCGAGTTCCTCCTCACCAGACCCATATATTAGAAACATATCCTTAGTCCTCCTAAGGTATTTCAATATACTTTTGACAGCAATCCAATGACTGTTTCCTGGGTTATTCTGGTATCTACTTGTCAAGCTAAGAGCGCATGACACATCCGGTCTAGTACATATCATTGCATACATTATTGACCCAATAGCAGATGCGTACGGGACTTTCTTCATTCTCTCTTATTCATCTTTCGTGGTAGGGCACTGAGATGAACTGAGAATCGTTCCTCTTTGAATAGGTACCAAACCTTTCTTAGAGTTCTCCATCTTGAACCTTTTCAAGATCTTTTCAATGTATGCACTTTGATTCAAACCTATCAGTTTCTTGGATCTATCCCTGTAGATCCCAATCCCCAAAATATATTGTGCTTCTCCAAGATCCTTAATGGAGAAGCATTTACTTAACCAAGTTTTAACACCTTGCATTGCCGGAATATCGTTCCCAAATAATAATATATCATCCACATATAATACAAGGAACATGATAGTGCTCCCACTAGCTTTCTTGTATACACAAGCTTCATCACCATTTTTAATGAAGCCAAATTTCTTGGCCTCCTCATTAAAATGATGATTCCACATTCTAGATGCTTGTTTCAATCCGTATATTGACTTCTTTAACTTGCATAACTTTTTAGGATACTTCGGATCAACAAAACCTTCAGGCTGAACCATATAGACATCTTCCTCAAGATGTCCATTTAGGAAAGCGGTCTTGACATCGATTTGCCATATTTCATAATCATAATGAGCAACAATGGCAAGTAATATCCTAATAGACTTTAGCATTACCACAGGCGAAAAAGTTTCATCATAGTCAACCCCTTGAGTTTGAGTGAAACCTTTTGCTACAAGTCTAGCTTTATATGTATCCAAGTTTCCATGTATGTCTATTTTCATCTTGAAAAGCCATTTACAATCAACTAGCCTTGAGCCAGTAGGTTGTGCAACAAGTTCCCAAACTTGGTTGTCATACATGGATTGCATCTCAGCGTTCATGGCTTCCTGCCATTTATCTTTATCAATCCTTGATAAAGCATCTTGGTAGTTTGTTGGTTAATCCAAATCAACCACATAGCAACCATCCATGAGAAACCCATATCTCTCAGGAGGATTACTAATCCTACCAGATCTGCGAACGTCATGTATACTTTGATCATCCATTTGATCATTCTCAACATTTTCATGTTGAGTGCTAGTGTCAACCAATTGTGTATCATCTACTTGATCTTGAACCTCTTCAAGATCTATCTTCCTTTCACTATTACCTTCCATTAGGAACTTAGTTTCAAGGAATTCAGCCTTCCGAGTAACAAATACATTTTGTTCGGATGGATCATAGAAATAGTATCCCATATCATCCTTGGGATATCCTATGAAGATACACTTCGTGGATCGAGCATTCAACTTATTTGGGACGTAACGCTTAGGATAAGCTTCACATCCCCATACCTTTAAGTATGATAGAGATGGAGGTTTTCTAAACCACATCTCATGAGGTGTTCGTTCCACTTTCTTGGTTGGGGCCATATTTAGAATACGAGCCACGGAGCATAGACAATAACCCCAAAATGATAGAGGTAACGAGCTTCTAGCCATCATAGATCGAACCATATCTATTAGGGTTCGGTTCCTCCTTTCGGAAACTCCATTAAGTTGGGGTGTTCCAGGAGAAGTGAGTTGCGAGATAATCCCACAACTTTTAAGATGATCTTGGAAAGCATCGCTTAGGTATTCACCTCCTCTGTCGGTACGAAGTACCTTGATTGTCTTATTGAGTTGATTTTGTACTTCATTTTGATATTCCTTGAATGCTTCAAAAGTTTCGTCCTTATGTCTTAATAAGTAAACATATCCGAAACGACTAAAGTCATCAATGAAGGTAACGAAGTATCTTTCACCATTCCTAGTTATGGGCTTAAAGGGTCCACATACATCCGAATGTATTAATCCCAATAAGTCCTTAGCCCTTTCATAGGTCCCTTTGAAAGGTGCTTTAGTCATTTTGCCTTATAAACAAGATTCACATACATCAAACGAGTCTAGTTCATTTGATTTCAAAAGTCCATTCTTTTGAAGTATATGCATTCGATTCTTGTTTATGTGACCAAGGCGACAATGCCATAAGTAGGAATCACTCAAATCCCTTTTGAGTTTCTTGGTGTTTGCATGGAACATTGAGCTATTGTATGATGTGTCATCATGAACCAATTCATAAATACCATTCGAAGGCGAAGCCTTGAAATAGAACACATTATTTAAAGAAACATGGATATCATCATTAATGAAATTAAGATTAAAACCACATTGTTTCAAACGGGATACAAAAATAATGTTTCGAGATAAATCGGGTGCATACAAAACATTTTTCAAAATAAGCTCCAAACCACTTGGAAGCTTCAAAATAAAGTCTCCTTGAACTACTACTTGCACCTTAGCTCCATTTCCCATGAAGAGACTTGATGTTCCCGCTTCTTGTCTACTTCTTTTGAACCCCAGCATAGAATTGCAAATGTGAGTTCCACATCCTGTGTCTAATACCCATGTATTAGAAGAAGTAATACTAAGCTCAATGTATACCATATATACATTACCTGAGGTTTGCCCTGCATCCCTCTTTTCTTTCAACTCCTTAAGGTAGACCAGGCAGTTGCGTTTCCAGTTACCCATTTCACCGCAACCAAAGCATGGATCTTCCTTGGGTTAGCTTTACCGGCAACCTTTTGCTTCTTGTTATTATTGGTTGGGGTAACCATCTTCCCCTTTCCCTTGCCATTGCCTTGGTAAGCAGGTCCTTTCCTCTTAGCCGTCTTTGGCTTAGAAGTGTTATTATTTTTGGACCCGCCTTCATTGATCATAAACATGGGTGAAGCCCTTTTACCCATGCTCGCTTCGGCCGTCTTAAGCATGGCATGTAATTCGCCAATGCTCTTATCCCATCCATTCATGTTGTAATTCATTACAAATGTGTCAAACCTCTTTGACAAAGAATTAAGGATAAGGTTCGTGGCTAATTCATTAGACACGTTGCAGTTTAGACGGTTTGCTCGATCAATTAGGCTTTTCATCTTAAGGACATAAGATGAAACGGATTGGGAGTCATCCATCCGACATGCATGAAGCGCTCAAACCGTTTTGAAGCGCTCGACACGAGCTTGTTGAAGGAACATCTCCTTCAATTGTGTGATCATGTGATATGCACTATGATGCTCGAAATCCTTTTGGAGTTCTAGTATCATAGTCCCAAGCATGAGGCAAGAAACTTGCACCGAATCGGTGCAATATTTCTCCCAATAAGCCATGCCTTCCGTATCATCCTCGTCCGGTTGATCGGGAATGGGGTCTTCCAACACATACGCCCTATCCTCAAGTTTGAGGACAATTCTTAGATTGCGAAACCAATCCATGAAGTTCGTATGGTTGAGTTTTTCCTTTTTGAGGATTGACCTCAACGATAGGTTGTTAAAGTTGATAGGTGCATTTGGAATGTTGTTGTTATTGGTGGCCATCTACAAAATTTAACAAAGTTGTTTAAGTATCAATTTTAATTTAACAATCAATACCCTTTAAATCCAATTGATATTTATTAAATTTTAGAATCCAACGGTAAACCAAATTTCGGTTAGGTGACCTTTATCCCGTCATTTGATTTAGCTAGGTAGTCATTATATGACAATTACAATCCTTTTGCAACTTCTAAGTTATGGAATCATGCAATCCTTTTGCATGACATATTTATTCCATCAACGCCTATTTGTTCCTCATGCTTCGGTGACCCTAAGTTCATGATTCCCAAATCAAGTCGTCCTACTTGTGTAAACGTGTAAATTTAACATACAAGTGGTTAGGTGACCTTTATCCCACAAGTGTGCGAAATTCATCTTAATCATATTAGTTTACTCATAACGGTTAGGTGACCTTTATCCCATTATGAGTTCCCTAATTATTTTTAAGTGTCACACAAAAGGATGGCGTTTAACTTGTTTGCCTTGTTAAAATGGATTTTAAGTTTTCATTATTTCTAGTTTAAGAAAACTTTTATGCCATACACCAACATGCATTTAGTGTATGGTACTTATGAAAAACCGTTTTCATGTCTTGTAATTAAGCCAATTACTTGATATAAACCATTTTATATATGTGATCCTTTTAGTGTTCTTAATAACCATTTATTAATGTCCTTTTGCCATTTCAATTTAACCATTTAAATTGTCGTTTTGCATGTCGTTAATAATGTCTAATTTAACCAATTAAATTGTCATCTTGCTTGTTGTTAACTTGTGATATTCTTGTAGCAACCAAACATACAAACACAATAAACAACCATGCATGCAAAACAAATATGTTCACAATCAAGCCAATTTGGTAGACATTTGTTTAGCCGAAAACAAATGCCACCGGTTAAGGGGTTATAACACAAAGTAGGAGATTTTAAATCTCCCACTTAATCTTGCATCCAAATGCTTCTTCTTGTGTTCTTCCAAGTCTTCATCTTGTATCTTCATCTTTTTTACAAAATATATCCTAATACATTTTTCTATAAAATGAAAATACAACCTAATCTATTTTACATACCAAATATAAAATAAATTACATAACTAAATTAATAATACTACAAACCAATTGAATAAATATTATTACAAACCAAATAAATAAATAATAAATCAACCAAACATTCATTCAAACACAAGGTCATGGCTATGATTGTGAACATCAATATCTCATCAAATATTAACCAAATGGCAAACCAAAAACCAATTTGGAACCCTCCTAAATTCGGCCAAAACCATATCCCACCCAAACTCGAACATTTTTACATTCTACTTTCATGCATGTTAATAGAATGCAAAGTTGGTGGGTTTTAAAGACCATGTATAAGAAGCATATTTCATAGACTTCGGCTCTAGATACCATTGATGGAATTCAACATAACAACAAGTTCTAAATGTTCACATAATTACAAAATCGAATTGTATTTAAGTTAAAGCAACGGAAGCATAATTATTAAGAAAACAAGTTTATATGTTTAACCATTTAAATTGAATCCCATATATGTATCAAGTCATGAACATATGCTTACATATAAAAGAAGGAAGTAAGATTGTACCTCCTCAATATTAATTAAGGGCTGAATTTGGACAGCAAGATGATGATGAAGATGATGGAATGAATAAGCTTCTAACTTGAAGCCTCAAGTGTGTAATACCCCAAGCTTTCAATCACCAACACCTTCCTTTGTTTAGTTAGGATTTTAGAACACTTAATCACTTGATTTAGCAAGCAAAATACTCTCTTTTCTCCCTAAAACAATTCGGCCAGCAGCACACACAGCAGCAGAAAATTGCAGTTTTTTTATGAGTATATTGCTAGTTAAGTCTTGGTGTTGAGTCAAGGAATCCCGTGGTTAAAGAGAGACACATGCACCTAAGGAAGAGTGACCTTAAAAGTAACAAAGCATGGGTGTTGTCATGTGGGAGACCAAAAAAAAAAACGTCCACCACCAAGGGTGGGTGTATTTTTTTTATAAACTTTGCAATATATAAAACTTTGTTATATAATTCCATGCTCTTACTAAGTTACTTACATTTTATAAACCAATTTATAAAATATAAATCAACATAATTATTTAAACCTATAAATAATTAAATATAAATTATCCAAATAATCTATCTCAAGTGATGATATTTTAGAAAACCGATTTTCTAAAGTTTAAGTGTCGCGTATTTATTTAAATGATCCAATCATTAAGATTAAATACGCATAAGGTGTCGGTAAGCTTGTTATTGGGTATGATCCGACTTGAATCATAACATATTAGCCACATTAATTTAATATGTCTCTCGGGCATACGAAATACTTTCAGTAGCAGCCATAAATCTTGGATTATATTACCGACAGTTTCCATGGACTGTGTAACGTGCGAAATCAGTGGCGGAATAAAGTGTTCAAAAAAATCCCATATTTTAAAATTAACTATATTTATTTATTTTGGTCATTATGATATAAAATTCGATCATAAATTATTAAATAAAAATTACATCAACTATCCCTCTCATTTATGGGTGAAATATAAAAAAGTGTTGAAATTTATTAATTAGCTTCTAAATATATTTTTAATAAATCTAAAATTTATATAGCTTATTTTCGGATCACCGTTATTTTAAAATTACATAAGTTTGAATTTAATTTGCTTAATATCGATCGAAACATCAAACGAGTATTACAATCATTTAATATTTTTTTTAATATACTTTATTTATATTTAGAGATATATTTTAAATAATAATTACTATAATATCCTATTTTTATTTTATTAATTTTTAATAATAATAACATATAATACTTCAAATTATATTTGAAATTATTATTTATATATACATACACACATATCTATTTACAATTAATTGTTCGTGAATTGTCGAGAGCAGTCGAAGGTCAAATGAATATATTAAACATAGTTCAAAGTTTTTAAGATTTCAACATTACAGACTCTGCTTATCGTGTCAGAAACATATAAAGATTAAGTTTAAATTTAGTTAGAAATTTTTGGGTCGTCATAGTACCTACCCGTTAAAGAAATTTTGTTCCAAAATTTGATTGGAATGGTCATGGTTGAAAATAAATATGTTTTCATGACCCATATAAGCTGATAAATAGAGTTTTATTACCATTGAGTAATAAGGATAAAATAATTCGATTATACGAAGAGTACGAATGAAGCTATCACAAAAGAGTGAAAATGAGTAAATGAAGATTTGACTTAAGCGGTGACGTAGTCACGGTTGATTTTCGGAATTTGAGGGATTTAGAGGAAATCTTTGTAATAAAATTTGTTTCTTCGATAATTAAGGAAATTATGATCCTCTTTGATTAAAGGTGATAATCTGTTTCGATTGCTCTGTCGGATATTTCACTATAAATTCACCCCCTTATTTCCACAGCTCATATCTTCTATTCTTTCTTTCTCAATTCATACTTTTGTTTTCTCTTCTCGATTTTAAGCCAAGCGAATAATGGTCCAGAATTTCATAGGTATGGAGTTTCGAATGAACATAACTCATGTTCTAAGAGAGAAATTGTAATAGTACAATCTTAATTGGTTAAATTACCAATATTAGATAGAATGTAAGAGTCGTATAACATGGCACCCGATGACGTTATGGTCTGTGAATCATCAAGTTCCATTAGAAACTCAGCATGACTTACTGTAATATAACCACGTTGATCAAGTGTCATTATATTATACTAACTCATGCATCAGTTCCAAACACTACTTCAAAAACATTCATAATTCAAACTCTAATTTTCAGAGATTTAGAAACTAAAACAGTTTTCCTTTTATGATATAACGCAGATAGCACGGAGAGATAATTAATATCGAACAAGAATATTTATGTAGATATCTTCAGAAATATTGAGGATATTAATAAAGAAAGATACGATAATATCTTATAATTCTACAATCAACATGTGATGAAAAAATTCATTCACAATGATTTAGAACAATTACGAAACCAAGTATTCGCTAAAGATTTCATCAGAAACAGAATCATCTGGATTCTTTATGTACAAGTTTAGTCCTTGTGATTTGTTCAGAGTCTCCTTCATGGTTTGCTCAATCCGTTTTTCAGTTTCAAACTTTTTTTGAGTTTTGTCAACACACTATTTTTTATCATCAAACTTTTGACTGTTTCAGTTATCTACAGTTTCTGCTGCTTCATTCAGCTTTTCAAAGTTCAGTGTATTGATTCGTAGGCTGAGTGCTTTTCAGAATTTCAGAATTGAAGATCATAATTTTAGAAGATAGATGTTATATGTATACATACAACTGTTGATGTAGAAACGCTGCGAGATTATGAATACTGATTCGTTGATTCTCAGTATTTGGTATGGCAATTTTTGTTACAAGATGCGGATGAGTGTATGATAGGGTTTTAATGAATGAATATATTGATTTTTCGGAAAATTAAAGATCAATAAGGTTGTTGGTAAGTTTATTGCTCATGTGGTGGGATATAAAAGGTTTCTCCGGTAACGACGACGAAGGGCGAACTTATATATCAAAGTTATAATAGAGTTTATTTGAATGAAAAGTCGAAGTTGATTTGCTGGAGCTGTGACAAAATTGTCTAATTTGAAAAAAAAATTGCAACGTTATTTTCGGTAATAATAATGCCAAAGGAGCTTGTACAGATACGTGTTAAACGTTTACTCAGGTTCTGAGTGTTTTCAGGTACAAAACTATATGCATCAATCTTTTCTTCCGTAGATGAAGTGCGGTTGGTTCATCCTCTCGATTGAGGTGTTTTCAAGAATCATGAAAGGTTTGAACGCAGATTGTAATCGTCAAGATACAAATGAGGTTTAAGATGAAATCAAGTGGCAAACTTGAAGAGATGTTTAGATTCATATGTTATAATCAATATTTTAATTCATTTTAATTGTCCAATGTTGGTAGTCCACAATTAATAGTTCACAGTTAGTAATTCAACAATTCATATATAGTTTAATATATAATATTCGAATTAATTAATACGTATCGTGACCCATTGTATACATGTCTCAGACTCGATCACAACTCAAAGTATATATATTATTATAGAATCAACCTCAACCCTGTATAGCTAACTCAAGCATTACTGCATATAGAGTGTCTATGGTTATTCCAAACAATATATATAGATGCGTCGATATGATATGTCAAAACCTTGTATACGTGTCCCGATATTTAAAGTGCGTAAAATAAATAACAGAAATTAAATGACGATAAATAAAATTGCGAAAATTTAAATTGCGATAAATAAATTGCGATAATTAAATTACGATAAATAAATTGCGATAATTAAATGTAATAAGGAATTAACAGTTAGCTAGGAACAGTTAGATAGGATTTTGTTAGCGTGGTTTCTTAACAAAATTTCTCATAGTTAATTTGTTTGTTTCTAACAAATTTTATTTTTGGTCCAATGTTTTCTTCATTATGCCACTTGTTGAATTCTGGTAAGTCAAAATTCAAATATGAAATTGAATGAAAATGGTTATTTTGTAGTGAACGGATTCGTATATCTTGTGGATGTAAGTAGGATAGTATATGACTGTTGAATCAGATTCGAAGAATGTACAATGTAACTTATTAATGTGAAATCTAAATATTTCTCGGGTATTACCTACCCGTTAAAATATTTTCACCATTAACAGTTTGTACGAAAGAATTTTAATTACAATCTTTATGAAAATATACTTACATATATATTTTTTTCAGATGTAATCATATATTTAATGAGTTAAAATATTAATCTCATTTGATTTACCGTTAGAACGAGAATACATAATCTCTAAAACATTAGAGTTTACATAATCGCCATGAAGAACGAAGATAAATGATGTAGGACGTCATGTAGAATGATGATTATGCTCGAGGTACATATCGTGATGTTGAGGCGTGTGTTGTTGATGGTACGGGTGCTGTTGCTGGTGGTTCTGTTGATGTCGGTGATGTTGCTGAAGCTGGTAAGTTTTGCACCATGTTTTCAAAAGCTACAACTCGGGCGCGAAGCTCATTGATTTCTGCTATTACTCCGGGATGGTTGACGGTTGGAATGAGCAGACGAATAAGGTTTCGAATTTGAGATAGTATATAATCACGGCGAGATATTCGGGGAATGATGGTGAAAATGGTGTTTCGAACTGGTTTGCCGGTAAGTGCTTCAGATTCTTCGCCAAGAGGACAATATGGTGGATGAAAGGGATCGCCTTTTTCTTATCTCCAATGATTAAGTAGACTACAATCCCATCAAATGAATTGATTGATTCATTCTGGTGACACTGCTTTCGGAGCTTTGGTGAAACTCCATATAGAAATAGCTGTCAGAATTCGAGGAATTCGAACTGGTTGAGGGATTCATCTCGTATGATCAGATGAAAGATTTTCGATAAGAAATAGATTATAGGATGTAGATTAGTACCCTGCAATACATAATTTACATATGCACATATAATACTAAAATCCCATAAGTTACGGAGGAATCTACATAAGCTGTCAGGTAAAGGTAACAGTAACAGATACGCTAAGATATGAATTCGCAGATATGCTAAGATATAAGTTTTGTCTATACACTATCTAGGTAATAGTGGCAGTAAGATGTGTCTAGACTTTAAGGATGATAAGCAAATAATTTTCGACACTAAATGATAAGCAAAACTTTTGACATGCAGACACGGTCGAAGTCCAGACCCACTAATGCATCTAAACAACTATCAGTTAGACACACTAATGCAAGACCTGGTTCGCTAAGACCACCGCTCTGATACCACATGTCGTGACCCGTCCTAATCCATAAGAATGAATACAATAAAATATGATTACATCGCGAGGTATTTGACCTCTATATGATACATTTTACAAACATTGCATTCGTTTTAAAAGACAAACTTTCATTACATCGAAATTTGACAGGCATGCATACCATTTCATAATATCCATCTATAAATGATCTAATCTATCATTTACTTAATCATAATCTTTACTGAACTCAACGACTTGAATGCAACATCTTTTGAAATATGCCATGAATGACTCCAAGTAATATCTTTAAAATGAGTAAATGCACAGCGAAAAATTTCTTTAACACCTGAGAATAAACATGCTTTAAAGTGTCAACCAAAAGGTTGGTGAGTTCATTAGTTTATCATAAACGATCATTTTCATCATTTTAAAAGATCACAAGATTTTCATTTCCATTTCTCATAAATATACGTCCCATGCATAGAGACAAAAATCATTCATATGGATTGAACACCTGGTAACCAACATTAACAAGATGCATATAAAAATATCCCCTATCATTCTGGGACATCCATCGAACATGATAAAACAACATCGAAGTACTAAAGCATCTGGTACTTTGGATGGGGTTTGTTAGGCCCAATAGATCTATCTTTAGGATTCGCATCAATTAGTAGATCGGTTTACTAATTCTTAGGCTACCAAGCAAAAGGGGCATATTCGGCTTCGATCATTCAACCATAGAATGTAGTTTCAATTACTTGTGTCTATTTCGTCAAACATTTATAAAAGCGCATGTATTCTCAGTCCCAAAAATATATATTGCAAAAGCATTTAAAAAGGGAGTAATGAAACTCACAATACTGTATTTTGTAGTAAAAATACATATGAAGACATTGAACAGTGCAGGGTTGGCCTCGGATTCACGAACCTATATCAATTGTATATCTATTAATACGTATCATCGTAATCAAACAGATTTATATATTATCGTCTTAAATTATATATCTTATATATATTTAATATAGTTAATATATATATATATATATATATATATATATATATATATATATATATATATATATATATATATACATATATATATATATATACATATGTTTAATTTTGTATTGAAAATAAATAATTTGTTATATGTAAATATTTATATAAATAATCCTAATATTTATAATTATATGAAATATTATGATAGTTGAAATAAATATACTCTTATATAGAAAATATTTATTTGTTATAATAATTTTGTTAATATGAAATTAATAATGATAATAATAATAAATAAAAAGTTATAATGTCTTTATAATAATAATAACTACAATTGTAATAATCAAAATAATAACCATAGTAATACTAATAATAATTTTTATGAAGTAAGATTAACAATATTAGTGATAATGATAATATTAATAAAAAATGTTAATATTGATAATAAGAATGATAATAATATTAAAATATATAAAAGTGTAATAATGATAGTAATAATAACAAAATAAAAAGTTGTACTATTTGTACAGTAAAAATACTAATTTTGATAATAATTCTTACTACTAAAATACTTAATATTAATACTTGATAATAATAATACTTATGTTAATAATAGTAGTAATAATAATAGTAGTAATAATTATATGTATTTTTATACTTATCCTTATAAGTTATAAACTTTGTAAGAGTAGCTACAATCTTTCATTATTTTTATTTTAAATATCTTAGTTTACATTATTTTTGTAATCTAATCATTTTATTACAATCTAGATTAATACTTTCAATTTCTAAGATCAACTAACTTAATTAATAATAATAATAATAATAATAATAATAATAATAATAATTAATAATAATAATAATAATAATAATAATAATAATAATAATAATAATAATAATAATAATAATAATAATAATAATAATAATAATAATAAAAAATAAGTAATACTACCTTAAGAGTATAATCCTCAAAAAAAAAAATAGCCCTGCCAAGGCTTGAACTTGCGACCTCCCGCTCACCAAGACAACACCCTAATCTTCCATCCGACTTTGCTTTTCTATTTTATCTCAGATCCTAAATCTATTTAACCATTATTTTCCTGTTTCCATTTTCTACTTCAATTAAAACTGGATCGACCAAAGTAGTGATCAACATAACTTCACTACTATAACTATTTCATAATCATCATCAAACGCGTTTTCGAATCATCATCACCATATCAATCATCATCGTTTTCATCAGCCATTATCATCATAATTTATCATTATCAACTCATAATATTATCACCCCCTAATTCGTATTCATCATCATCATCATCATTGCTAATATCTATATCAACTATGTCATTATACGATTATTATCATCGTACATCATTATCCTTAATCATTTATTATTATTTAGTTATTATCATCGTCATATCCTAACAACATCATCGCCTTACCTTCATTATCGACACCATCCTAGCAACCTCAACGAGTTCTAGGCTCAACAAAATAGGAACACAGTCCCAGAGATACGGCCCATTAATAGTCTAACCCAAAACAGTATAAAAGGCCTAAGAAAGAAATCTGTTTAACAAAAGAAAAGGAGCCCAATCTATCACATAGCATAAACTAAATCGTTTAACAGATAAGTTTAATAGGAAAAGAAAATCGATGGTGGGGTTAAGGGTTTGGTATATGTCGGCCACAAGGAAGAAAAAGAAAAGGAAATGTGTAAAGAAATTTTGAAAAGCTAAAATCAATTGCAGTAGGTTCAATTCATGGTGGTCTGTTTGGTTGGCGAATACCCTACAGTAAAATAGTTGCATCAACAGGAGATTATAGCGAAGTTTTGGTGTGTTTTACGACTGAAACAACAGACTCATAATGATGGTTGTATGGGCTTGTAGTGATGATTGTTGATGGTGACTTGTTGATCATAAAAAGGGTTCGAACAGGAAGGTTACAGGGAAACAGAAAAATGGAGCATGGTTAGCACGTGGTGGTTTTTCCGGTTCACTCAAATAGAAATAGAAACATAGTAATGGCAGCTAACCACTTGATGGTCTTCATGGATTTCGTGGCTGTGATGGTTAGTTTGAACGATTGTAATTAAACAGGAAACAACAAGTTGTTGGGTGGATTTATGATGGTGATGATCGATGTTTGATGAAGTGGTGGTTTGGTTTATGGCATTGAGCTGAAACGAAAAGCAGTGGCAACAATCATGGTTCATAAAGGCCTTGATGATGGTTGTTCGATGATCCAAAAGCAAGAAAGGAATTCGTGAGCTTACCATATTATTGAGTAGATCAAATCTAGAAAGCATGGGTTCTTCAACTGTTGTTACCACCGTTATTAATTTATTGGACTAAAAGGTTTTTGAATGGAACAAAGGTAGGAACAAATGGTAGCGAGTAGTAGAATAAGGGTATCGTCATCCTCAAAAAGTATTATTCATCTTCTTCTTAAATGGTTTCGTGAAGATGGGCTGTAATTTAGAAAGCAAACAAGTAAAGTGGAGTGGAGATCGAACAGAAATAGTAGTAGCAGCATAGGAAGCTGCAACAATCGCTGGTGGTCTGTGAAATGTCCCGTTCTTATTGATTAAAAACGTTCCATATTAATTGATTTCGTTGCGAGGTTTTGACCTCTATATGAGACGTTTTTCAAAGACTGCATTCATTTTAAAACAAACCATAACCTTTATTTCATCAATAAAGGTTTAAAAAGCTTTACGTAGATTATCAAATAATGATAATCTAAAATATCCTGTTTACACATGACCATTACATAATGGTTTACAATACAAATATGTTACGACAAAATAAGTTTCTTGAATGCAGTTTTTATACAATATCATACAAGCATGGACTCCTAATCTCGTCCTTATTTAAGTATGCGACAGCAGAAGCTCTTAATAATCACTTGAGAATAAACATTCTTTAAACGTCAACAAAAATGTTGGTGAGTTATAGGTTTAACCTATATATATCAAATCGTAACAATAGACCACAAGATTTCATATTTCAATACACATCCCATACATAGAGATAAAAATCATTCATATGGTGAACACCTGGTAACCGACATTAACAAGATGCATATATAAGAATATCCCCATCATTCCGGGACACCCTTCGGATATGATATAAATTTCGAAGTACTAAAGTATCCGGTACTTTGGATGGGGTTTGTTAAGCCCAATAGATCTATCTTTAGGATTCGTGTCAATTAGGGTGTCTGTTCCCTAATTCTTAGATTACCAGACTTAATAAAAAGGGGCATATTCGATTTCGATAATTCAACCATAGAATGTAGTTTCATGTACTTGTGTCTATTTTATAAATCATTTATAAAACCTGCATGTATTCTCATCCCAAAAATATTAGATTTTAAAAGTGGGACTATAACTCACTTTCACAGATTTTTACTTCGTTGGGAAGTAAGACTTGGCCACTGGTTGATTCACGAACCTATAACAATATATACATATATATCAAAGTATGTTCAAAATATATTTACAACACTTTTAATATATTTTGATGTTTTAAGTTTATTAAGTCAGCTGTCCTCGTTAGTAACCTACAACTAGTTGTCCACAGTTAGATATACAGAAATAAATCGATAAATATTATCTTGAATCAATCAACGACCCAGTGTATACGTATCTCAGTATTGATCACAACTCAAACTATACATATTTTGAAATCAACCTCAACCCTGTATAGCTAACTCCAACATTCACATATAGAGTGTCTATGGTTGTTCCGAAATATATATAGATGTGTCGACATGATAGGTCGAAACATTGTATACGTGTCTATGGTATCTCAAGATTACATAATATACAATACAAGTTGATTAAGTTATGGTTGGAATAGATTTGTTACCAATTTTCACGTAGCTAAAATGAGAAAAATTATCCAATCTTGTTTTACCCATAACTTCTTCATTTTAAATCCGTTTTGAGTGAATCAAATTGCTATGGTTTCATATTGAACTCTATTTTATGAATCTAAATAGAAAAGTATAGGTTTATAGTCGGAAAAATAAGTTACAAGTCGTTTTTGTAAAGGTAGTCATTTCAGTCGAAAAAACGACGTCTAGATGACCATTTTAGAAAACATACTTCCACTTTGAGTTTAACCATAATTTTTGGATATAGTTTCATGTTCATAATAAAAATCATTTTCTCATAATAACAACTTTTAAATCAAAGTTTATCATAGTTTTTAATTAACTAACCCAAAACAGCCCGCGGTGTTACTACGACGGCGTAAATCCGGTTTTACGGTGTTTTTCGTGTTTCCAGGTTTTAAATCATTAAGTTAGCATATCATATAGATATAGAACATGTGTTTAGTTAATTTTAAAAGTCAAGTTAGAAGGATTAACGTTTGTTTGCGAACAAGTTTAGAATTAACTAAACTATGTTCTAGTGATTACGAGTTTAAACCTTCGAATAAGATAGTTTTATATATATGAATCGAATGATGTTATGAACATCATTACTACCTCAAGTTTAGTAGGTAAACCTACTGGAAGTGACAAGAAATGATCTAGCTTCAAAGGATCTTGGATGGCTTGAAAGTTCTTGAAGTAGGATCATGACACAAAAACAAGTTCAAGTAAGATTTTTACTCGAATTAAGATAGTTTATAGTTATAGAAATTGAATCAAAGTTTGAATATGAATATTACCTTTAATAAGAAAGATAACCTACTATATATAACAAAGGTTTCTTGATCTTAGATGATTACTTGGAATGGATTAGAAAGCTTGGAAGTAAATTAGTAAACTTGAAGGGATTTTTGAAGTGTTCTTGAAGTGTTCTTCCTATGATGATTATAGCTTGATTCTTGAAGTGATTTTTGATGAAGATGATGATTAACTACTAGAAAAATACGTTCATAATAGTGTGTGTGTGTTGAGAGAGAATTAGAAAGAGAATTGGAAGTGAAATGGAGTGAATGATGAGTGGTAATTGGTGAGTGGTGAGTGGGGTTAAAAGGAGTTCTAGTTAGTTGACTAGCTCATGGTAGAAGTTAAAATTGATTAGTCATACATGACATAATCAAGAGTGGAATCCCATGCTAGTTCCTATTGGTATATACCCATAGTAAGTACGTTTTGAAGCTGTGTATAATACGGGTAAGAATACGACTAGAATTCTTGATGAAAGAAAAGAATGGGAAAGTAACTGTAACCATTTTCGTTAAGTATGAGTGTTTTGATATATGTCTTGAAGTCTTCCAAAAGTATTTTAATACATCTAAATACACTACATGTATATACATTTTAACCGAGTCGTTAAGTCATCGTTAGTCGTTACATGTAAGTGTTGTTTTGAAACCTTTAAGTTAACGATCTCAATTAATGTTGTTAACCCATTGTTTATTATATCTAATGAGATGTTAAATTATTATATTATCATGATATTATGATATATTAATATATCTTAATATGATATATATACATTTAAATGTCGTTACAACGATAATCGTTACATATATGTCTCGTTTCGAAATCCTTAAGTTAGTAGTCTTGTTTATATGTATATAACTCATTATTAATATACTTATGGAGATACTTACTTATCATAATCTCATGTTAACCATATGTATATCCATATATATATCGTCATGTCATTTTTACAAGTTTTAACGTTCGTGAATCGCCGGTCAACTTGGGTGGTCAATTGTCTATATGAAACATATTTAAATTAATCAAGTCTTAACAAGTTTGATTGCTTAACATGTTGGAAACATTTAATCATGTAAATATCAATCTCAATTAATATATATAAACATGGAAAAGTTCGGGTCACTACAGTACCTACCCGTTAAATAAATTTCGTCCCGAAATTTTAAGCTGTTGAAGGTGTTGACGAATCTTCTGGAAATAGATGCGGGTATTTCTTCTTCATCTGATCTTCACGCTCCCAGGTGAACTCGGGTCCTCTACGAGCATTCCATCGAACCTTAACAATTGGTATCTTGTTTTGCTTAAGTCTTTTAACCTCACGATCCATTATTTCGACGGGTTCTTCGATGAATTGAAGTTTTTCGTTGATTTGGATTTCATCTAATGGAATTGTGAGATCTTCTTTAGCAAAACATTTCTTCAAATTTGAGACGTGGAAAGTGTTATGTACAGCCGCGAGTTATTGAGGTAACTCAAGTCGGTAAGCTACTGGTCCGACACGATCAATAATCTTGAATGGTCCAATATACCTTGGATTTAATTTCCCTCGTTTACCAAATCGAACAACGCCTTTCCAAGGTGCAACTTTAAGCATGACCATCTCTCCAATTTCAAATTCTATATCTTTTCTTTTAATGTCAGCGTAGCTCTTTTGTTGACTTTGGGCGGTTTTCAACTGTTGTTGAATTTGGATGATCTTCTCGGTAGTTTCTTGTATAATCTCCGGACCCGTAATCTGTCTATCCCCCACTTCACTCCAACAAATCGGAGACCCTTACTTTCTACCATAAAGTGCTTCAAACGACGCCATCTCAATGCTTGAATGGTAGCTGTTGTTGTAGGAAAATTCTGCTAACGGTAGATGTCGATCCCAACTTTTTCCGAAATCAATAACACATGCTCGTAGCATGTCTTCAAGCGTTTGTATCGTCCTTTCGCTCTGCCCATCAGTTTGTGGATGATAGGTAGTACTCATGTCTAGACGAGTTCCTAATGCTTGCTGTAATGTCTGCCAGAATCTTGAAATAAATCTGCCATCCCTATCAGAGATAATAGAGATTGGTATTCCATGTCTGGAGACGACTTCCTTCAAATACAGTCGTGCTAACTTCTCCATCTTGTCATCTTCTCTTATTGGCAGGAAGTGTGCTGATTTGGTGAGACGATCAACTATTACCCAAATAGTATCAAAACCACTTGCAGTCCTTGGCAATTTAATGATGAAATCCATGGTAATGTTTTCCCATTTCCATTCCGGGATTTCGGGTTGTTGAAGTAGACCTGATGGTTTCTGATGCTCAGCTTTGACCTTAGAACACGTCAAACATTCTCCTACGTATTTAGCAACATCGGCTTTCATACCCGGCCACCAAAAATGTTTCTTGAGATCCTTGTACATCTTCCCCGTTTCAGGATGTATTGAGTATCTGGTTTTATGAGCTTCTCTAAGTACCATTTCTCTCATATCTCCAAATTTTGATACCCAAATCCTTTCAGCCCTATACCGGGTTCCGTCTTCCCGAATATTAAGATGCTTCTCCGATCCTTTGGGTATTTCATCCTTTAAATTTCCCTCTTTTAAAACTCCTTGTTGTGCCTCCTTTATTTGAGTAGTAATGTTATTACGAATCATTATATTCATAGATTTTACTCGAATGGGTTCTCTGTCCTTCCTGCTCAAGGCATCGGCTACCACATTTTCTTCCCCGGGTGGTAACGAATCTCAAAGTCGTAATCATTCAATAATTCAATCCACCTACGCTGCCTCATATTCAGTTGTTTCTGATTAAGTATGTGTTGAAGACTTTTGTGGTCGGTATATATAATACTTTTGACCCCATATAAGTAGTGCCTCCAAGTCTTTAATGCAAAAACAACCGCGCCTAATTCCAAATCATGCGTCGTATAATTTTGTTCATGAATCTTCAATTGTCTAGACGCATAAGCAATCACCTTCGTTCGTTGCATTAATACACAACCGAGACCTTGCTTTGATGCATCACAATAAATCACAAAATCATCATTCCCTTCAGGCAATGACAATATAGGTGCCGTAGTTAGCTTTTTCTTCAATAACTGAAACGCTTTCTCTTGTTCATCATTCCATTCAAATTTCTTCCCTTTATGCGTTAAAGCAGTCAAGGGTTTTGCTATTCTGGAAAAGTCTTGGATGAACCTTCTGTAGTAACCAGCTAGTCCTAAAAACTGGCGTATGTGTTTCGGAGTTTTCGAGGTTTCCCACTTTTCAACAGTTTCTATCTTTGCCGGATCCACCTTAATATCTTCTTTGTTCACTATGTGACCGAGGAATTGAACTTCTTCCAACCAAAATGCACACTTTGAAAACTTAGCGTACAATTCTTCCTTCCTCAATACTTCTAACACCTTTCTCAAATGTTCACCGTGTTCTTGGTCATTCTTTGAGTAAATAAGTATGTCATCAATGAAAACAATGACAAACTTGTCAAGGTATGGTCCACACACCCGGTTCATAAGGTTCATGAACACAGCTGGTGCATTAGTTAAACCAAACGGCATGACCATAAACTCGTAATGACCGTAACGTGTTCTGAAAGCAGTCTTTGGAATATCATCTTCTTTCACCCGCATTTGATGATACCCGGAACGTAAGTCAATCTTTGAATAAACAGACGAGCCTTGTAGTTGATCAAATAAGTCGTCGATTCTCGGTAGTGGGTAGCGGTTCTTGATGGTAAGTTTGTTCAACTCTCGGTAGTCGATACACAACCTGAATGTACCATCTTTCTTCTTGACAAACAAAACAGGAGCTCCCCACGGTGATGTGCTTGGTCGAATGAAACCACGCTCTAAAAGTTCTTGTAATTGGCTTTGCAGTTCTTTCATCTCGCTGGGTGCGAGTCTGTAAGGAGCACGAGCTATTGGTGCAGCTCCTGGTACAAGATCTATATGAAATTCAACGGATCGATGTGGGGGTAATCCCGGTAATTCTTTTGGAAATACATCGGGAAATTCTTTTGCAATGGGAACATCATTGATGCTCTTTTCTTCAGTTTGTACTTTCTCGACGTGTGCTAGAACAGCATAGCAACCTTTTCTTATTAGTTTTTATGCCTTCAAATTACTAATAAGATGTAGCTTCGTGTTGCCCTTTTCTCCGTACACCATTAAGGGTTTTCCTTTTTCTCGTATAATGCGAATTGCATTTTTGTAACAAACGATCTCTGCTTTCACTTCTTTCAACCAGTCCATACCGATTATCACATCAAAACTCCTTAACTCTACTGGTATCAAATCAATCTTAAATGTTTCGCTAACCAGTTTAATTTCTCGATTCCGACATATATTATCTGCTGAAATTAATTTACCATTTGCTAATTCGAGTAAAAATTTACTATCCAAAGGCGTCAATGGACAACTTAATTTAGAACAAAAATCTCTACTCATATAGCTTATATCCACACCCGAATCAAATAAAACGTAAGCAGATTTATTGTCAATAAGAAACGTACCCGTAACAAGCTCCGGGTCTTCCTGTGCCTCTGCCGCATTAATATTGAAAACTCTTCCGCGGCCTTGTCCATTCGTGTTCTCCTGGTTCGGGCAATTTCTAATAATGTGGCCCGGTTTTCCACATTTATAACTAACTACATTGGCATAACTTGCTCCGACACTACTTGCTCCGCCATTACTCGTTCCGACACCATTTGTTCCTTTTGTTCTATTAATCCCTGGTCCGTAGACCTCACATTTCGCCGCGCTATGACCATTTCTTTTACACTTGTTGCAAAATTTGGTGCAGAACCCCGAGTGATACTTTTCACACCTTTGGCATAGCTGCTTCTGATTGTTGTTGTTGTTGCGGTTATTATTGTTGTTGGGATGATTGTTGTAGTTGCTGTTGTTGTTGTTGTTGTTGTTGTTGTTGTTGTTAGGCCATTTGTTGTAGTTGCGATTGATGTTGCGATTGTTGGGATAATTGTTGCGATTATTGTTGTAATTGCTGTTGTTGTATTGGTGATTCTTATCACCGTTTTCCTCCCACTTTCTTTTGACTTGCTTCACATTGGCCTCTTCAGCAGTCTGTTCTTTAATTCTTTCTTCAATCTGGTTCACTAGTTTGTGAGCCATTCTACATGCCTGTTGTATGGAGGCGGGCTCGTGTGAACTTATATCTTCTTGGATTCTATCCGGTAATCCTTTCACAAACGCGTCGATCTTCTCTTCCTCATCTTCGAATGCTCCCGGACACAATAGGCACAATTCTGTGAATCGTCTTTCGTACGTGGTAATATCAAATCCTTGGGTTCGTAACCCTCTAAGTTCTGTCTTGAGCTTATTGACCTCGGTTCTGGGACGGTACTTCTCGTTCATCAAGTGCTTGAATGCTGACCACGGTAGTGCATACGCATCGTCTTGTCCCACTTGCTCTAGATAGGTATTCCACCATGTTAACGCAGAACCTGTGAAGGTATGCGTAGCGTACTTCACTTTGTCCTCTTCAGTACACTTACTTATGGCAAACACCGATTCGACCTTCTCGGTCCACCGTTTCAATCCGATCGGTCCTTCGGTTCCATCAAATTCCAAAGTTTTGCAGGCAGTAAATTCTTTGTAGGTGCATCCTACACGATTTCCTGTACTGCTAGATCCAAGGTTATTGTTGGTATGTAGCGCAGCCTGTATTGCGGCTATGTTTGAAGCTAGAAAAGTACGGAATTCCTCTTCATTCATATTCACGGTGTGTCGAGTAGTCGGTGCCATTTCCTTCAAAATAGTCAAATGGAACAAGTTAATCATACAGAATATTAAGAGTAGTTAATAGTATTTCGTAGCATAATATGAACTCATTTATAAAAGCTTTTTCTTCATATTAGCGTTTTATAAGTTTAAATTCGGGTAGTACCTACCCGTTAAGTTCATACTTAGTAGCTAATATACAATTCAACTACTACAATTCTATATGAAAAACTGATTATAATAATATTTCGCGTTCAAACTTTTATACAATATTTTACAAACTTACAATACTGCTTATTTTACATAAAGCATGAAATATAGCACACAATATCTTTGATACAAGATAGTTGTGAAGATAATTCTAGCTAGTACACAAGTCGTTCAGCAAAGGCAATAAAGACACGTAATTCATACGTCCAGAAACAAGTCATGCATTCTGGTTTTACTAGGATTACTTCCCATCCTTGGTCTTGTGGAACATAACCGTTATGGCCGTTGATAAGACAGCGTGTTGTAACGTCATCAAAGGGACGAGGGTTACGTAATGTCCAACAGTCCCGTAAAAATCTAAAAACCTCATTTCTTACCCCAATTACCGACTCCGTCACTTGTGGGAACGTTTTGTTTAATAGTTGTAGGCCGATGTTCTTGTTCTCACTTTGGTGAGAAGCGAACATTACTAATCCGTAAGCATAACATGCTTCTTTATGTTGCATGTTAGCCGCTTTTTCTAAATCACGAAGTCCAATATTCGGATATATTGAGTCAAAATAATTTCTTAACCCATTGCGTAAAAAAGCATTTGGGTTCCCCGCAATATATGCGTCAAAGTAAACACATCGTAACTTATGGATTTTCCAATGTGATATCCCCCATCTTTCGAACGAAAGCCTTTTATAAACCAAGGCATTCTTGGAACGTTCTTCGAATGTCTTACAAACTGATCTCGCCTTAAATAGTTGTGCCGAAGAATTCTGACCGACTCTAGACAAGATTTCATCAATCATGTCTCCGGGTAGGTCTCTTAAAATATTGGGTTGTCTATCCATTTTGTGTTTTTATACTGTAAAATAGACAAGAGTTAGATTCATAAAAAAAATACTTATTAATACAAGCAATTTTTACACATATCATAAAGCATAAGCACACTATATTACATATATTACACCACATGAATACAACTATCTTATTCCGACTCGCTTGTTTTTTCTTCTTCGGTTTTGGTTCGTTTTGTCAAGTTTCTAGGGATATATGATGTTCCCTTAATACGAGCCGTCGTTATCCATATTGGTTTAGAAAAACCTGGTGGTTTAGAGGTTCCCGGGTCATTGTTACAACTTAAGGACTTCGGGGGTTGACGATACATATAAAGTTCATCGGGGTTGGAATTAGATTTCTCTATTTTTATGCCCTTTCCCTTATTATTTTCTTTTGCCTTTTTAAATTCAGTTGGGGTAATTTCTATAACATCATCGGAATTTTCGTCGGAATTCGATTCATCGGAGAATAGGTAATCCTCCCAATATTTTGCTTCCTTGGCGGAAACACCATTGACCATAATTAACCTTGGTCGGTTGGTTGAGAATTTTCTTTTACTTAATCGTTTTATTATTTCCCCCACCGGTTCTATTTCTTCATCCGGTTCTGATTCTTCTTCCGGTTCCGATTCTTCTTCCGGTTCCGACTCTTCTTCCGGTTCCTCTTCGGGAACTCGTGAATCAGTCCACGAATCATTCCAATTTATATTTGACTCTTCATTATTATTAGGTGAGTCAATGGGACTTGTTCTAGAGGTAGACATCTATCACATAATATCAAACGCGTTAAGAGATTAATATATCACATAATATTCACATGTTAAAAATATATAGTTTCCAACAAAATTTGTTAAGCAATCATTTTTCAAGTAAACACGGTCGAAGTCCAGACTCACTAATGCATCCTAACAAACTCGATAAGACACACTAATGCAAAATTCTGGTTCTCTAAGACCAACGCTCGGATACCAACTGAAATGTCCCGTTCTTATTGATTAAAAACGTTCCATATTAATTGATTTCGTTGCGAGGTTTTGACCTCTATATGAGACGTTTTTCAAAGACTGTATTCATTTTAAAACAAACCATAACCTTTATTTCATCAATAAAGGTTTAAAAAGCTTTACGTAGATTATCAAATAATGATAATCTAAAATATCCTGTTTACACATGACCATTACATAATGGTTTACAATACAAATATGTTACAACAAAATAAGTTTCTTGAATGCAGTTTTTACACAATATCATACAAGCATGGACTCCAAATCTCGTCCTTATTTAAGTATGCGACAGCGGAAGCTCTTAATAATCACCTGAGAATAAACATGCTTTAAACGTCAACAAAAATGTTGGTGAGTTATAGGTTTAACCTATATATATCAAATCGTAACAATAGACCACAAGATTTCATATTTCAATACACATCCCATACATAGAGATAAAAATCATTCATATGGTGAACACCTGGTAACCGACATTAACAAGATGCATATATAAGAATATCCCCATCATTCCGGGACACCCTTCGGATATGATATAAATTTCGAAGTACTAAAGCATCCGGTACTTTGGATGGGGTTTGTTAAGCCCAATAGATCTATCTTTAGGATTCGCGTCAATTAGGGTGTCTGTTCCCTAATTCTTAGATTACCAGACTTAATAAAAAGGGGCATATTCGATTTCGATAATTCAACCATAGAATGTAGTTTCACGTACTTGTGTCTATTTTGTAAATCATTTATAAAACCTGCATGTATTCTCATCCCAAAAATATTAGATTTTAAAAGTGGGACTATAACTCACTTTCACAGATTTTTACTTCGTCGGGAAGTAAGACTTGGCCACTGGTTGATTCACGAACCTATAACAATATATACATATATATCAAAGTATGTTCAAAATATATTTACAACACTTTTAATATATTTTGATGTTTTAAGTTTATTAAGTCAGCTGTCCTCGTTAGTAACCTACAACTAGTTGTCCACAGTTAGATATACAGAAATAAATCGATAAATATTATCTTGAATCAATCCACGACCCAGTGTATACGTATCTCAGTATTGATCACAACTCAAACTATACATATTTTGGAATCAACCTCAACCCTGTATAGCTAACTCCAACATTCACATATAGAGTGTCTATGGTTGTTCCGAAATATATATAGATGTGTCGAAATGATAGGTCGAAACATTGTATACGTGTCTATGGTATCTCAAGATTACATAATATACAATACAAGTTGATTAAGTTATGGTTGGAATAGATTTGTTACCAATTTTCACGTAGCTAAAATGAGAAAAATTATCCAATCTTGTTTTACCTATAACTTCTTCATTTTAAATCCGTTTTGAGTGAATCAAATTGCTATGGTTTCATATTGAACTCTATTTTATGAATCTAAATAGAAAAAGTATAGGTTTATAGTCGGAAAAATAAGTTACAAGTCGTTTTTGTAAAGGTAGTCATTTCAGTCGAAAGAACGACGTTTAGATGACCATTTTAGAAAACATACTTCCACTTTGAGTTTAACCATAATTTTTGGATATAGTTTCATGTTCATAATAAAAATCATTTTCTCAGAATAACAACTTTTAAATCAAAGTTTATCATAGTTTTTAATTAACTAACCCAAAACAGCCCGCGGTGTTACTACGACGGCGTAAATCCGGTTTTACGGTGTTTTTCGTGTTTCCAGGTTTTAAATCATTAAGTTAGCATATCATATAGATATAGAACATGTGTTTAGTTAATTTTAAAAGTCAAGTTAGAAGGATTAACTTTTGTTTGCGAACAAGTTTAGAATTAACTAAACTATGTTCTAGTGATTACGAGTTTAAACCTTCGAATAAGATAGTTTTATATATATGAATAGAATGATGTTATGAACATAATTACTACCTCAATTTTAGTAGGTAAACCTACTGGAAGTGACAAGAAATGATCTAGCTTCAAAGGATCTTGGATGGCTTGAAAGTTCTTGAAGTAGGATCATGACACAAAAACAAGTTCAAGTAAGATTTTTACTCGAATTAAGATAGTTTATAGTTATAGAAATTGAATCAAAGTTTGAATATGAATATTACCTTGAATAAGAAAGATAACCTACTGTATATAACAAAGGTTTCTTGATCTTAGATGATTACTTGGAATGGATTAGAAAGCTTGGAAGTAAATTAGTAAACTTGAAGGGATTTTTGAAGTGTTCTTGAAGTGTTCTTCCTATGATGATTATAGCTTGATTCTTGAAGTAATTTTTGATGAAGATGATGATTAACTACTGGAAAAATACGTTCATAATAGTGTGTGTGTGTTGAGAGAGAATTAGAAAGAGAATTGGAAGTGAAATGGAGTGAATGATGAGTGGTAATTGGTGAGTGGTGAGTGGGGTTAAAAGGAGTTCTAGTTAGTTGACTAGCTCATGGTAGAAGTTAAAATTGATTAGTCATACATGACATAATCAAGAGTGGAATCCCATGCTAGTTCCTATTGGTATATACCCATAGTAAGTACGTTTTGAAGCTGTGTATAATACGGGTAAGAATACGACTAGAATTCTTGATGAAAGAAAAGAATGGGAAAGTAACTGTAACCATTTTCGTTAAGTATGAGTGTTTTGATATATGTCTTGAAGTCTTCCAAAAGTATTTTAATACATCTAAATACACTACATGTATATACATTTTAACTGAGTCGTTAAGTCATCGTTAGTCGTTACATGTAAGTGTTGTTTTGAAACCTTTAAGTTAACGATCTCAATTAATGTTGTTAACCCATTGTTTATTATATCTAATGAGATGTTAAATTATTATATTATCATGATATTATGATATATTAATATATCTTAATATGATATATATACATTTAAATGTCGTTACAACGATAATCGTTACATATATGTCTCGTTTCGAAATCCTTAAGTTAGTAGTCTTGTTTATATGTATATAACTCATTATTAATATACATATGGAGATACTTACTTATCATAATCTCATGTTAACCATATGTATATCCATATATATATCGTCATGTCGTTTTTACAAGTTTTAACGTTCGTGAATCGCCGGTCAACTTGGGTGGTCAATTGTCTATATGAAACATATTTAAATTAATCAAGTCTTAACAAGTTTGATTGCTTAACATGTTGGAAACATTTAATCATGTAAATATCAATCTCAATTAATATATATAAACATGGAAAAGTTCGGGTCACTACAGTGTGGTTTGTACATGGTGTTCTTGGGTTGTTGATTGAAGAGACAGAACAAATTAGATTGTAGTGATGTTCGATGATCTAGTGGTGTTAAGATGGCTCGATTGAAACAAGAAAGAAGGAAAGGTGTTGGCATGTATGAAATCTAGTAGGGTGTATCGGTGAATGTTGGTAATGCAATATGATGCATATATAAGTGTATCCATAAATATATGGTTATATATAAAATATAAACACAAAGTCATAAAGCACACAGTAATTTCAATTACATCAATTATGTATAGTGAACCACACATGTAGCAGCCATAAATCTTGGATTATATTACCGACAGTTTCCATGGACTGTGTAACGTGCGAAATCAGTGGCGGAATAAAGTGTTCAAAAAAAAATCCCATATTTTAAAATTAACTATATTTATTTATTTTAGTCATTATGGTATAAAATTCGATCATAAATTATTAAATAAAAATTACATCAACTGTCCCTCTCATTTATGGGTGAAATATAAAAAAGTGTTAAAATTTATTAATTAGCTTCTAAATATATTTTTAATAAATCTAAAATTTATATAGCTCATTTTCGGATCACCGTTATTTTAAAATTACATAAGTTTGAATTTAATTTGCTTAATATCAATCGAAACATCAAACGAATATTACAATAATTTAATATTTTTTTTAATATACTTTATTTATATATAGAGATATATTTTAAATAATAATTACTATAATATCCTATTTTTATTTTATTAATTTTTAATAACAATAACATATAATACTTCAAATTATATTTCAAATTATTATTTATATATACATACACACATATCTATTTACAATTAATTGTTCGTGAATCGTCGAGAGCGGTCGAAGGTCAAATGAATATATTAAACATAGTTCAAAGTTTTTAAGATTACAAATCTAATCCTTGTCTATTTTACAGTATAAAACACACAATGGACGTTAATGATACACAACCGAAAATTTTAGAAGACCTACCAGGGGACATGATTGATGAAATCTTTTCTAGAGTCAGTCAGAATTCATCGGCACAATTATTTACGGCGAAATTAGTTTGTCGAACATTTGAAGGACATTCCAAGCATGCCTTAGTTTATAAAAGGCTTGCCTTTGAAAGATGGGGTATATCACATTGGGGAGACTTTAAGTTACGCCGTGTTTTCTTTAAGGCATTAAATGCGGGGAACCCAAATGCAATTTTATGCTTCAGGTTGAGAGCCTATTTTGACTCCACATATCCCAACATAGGACTTCGTTCTTCAGAAAGAGCTTCTAACATGCAACTTAAAGAAGCATGTTATGTTTACGAGTTAGTGATGTTCGCTTCTCACCAAATTGAGAAAAAGAACATCGGATTACAACTTTTAAATAAAACATTCTCACAAGTGACGGATTCGGTAGTTGGGGTGAGAAACAAGGTTTTTAGATTGTTACGGGGCTGTTGGGCATTACGTAACTCCCGTCCTTTTGACGACGTTGCAACATGCTGCCCAGGCAACGGTCACAACGGTTATTTTCCACACGACCAAGGATGGGAAATAATACTAGTAAAACCTAAATGCATGACTTGTTTCTGGACTTATGAATTACGTGTCTTTATTGCCTTTACTGAACGACTTGCGTATTAACTAGAACTGTCTTCACAACTACCTTGTATAAAAGTTATTGTGTGCTATATTTCATGCTATATGTATAATGTAGTAACCTGTCCTAATCCATCTGGACGAAGTCTTCAACAGTTGGTCACATTGCGAGGTTCTGACCTCTATATGCGATGAACGACTCCATGTAATATGAGCAAATGCACAGCGGAAAATTTCTTTCATACCTGAGAATAAACATGCTTTAAAGTGTCAACCAAAAGGTTGGTGAGTTCATAAGTTTATCATAAAACAATAAAATTCATCATTTTGATAGACCACAAGATTTAAATGCTGCATGGTACAAATGGGCTCGAATCCTATACCCACCTGTAATGTACATGCTATATCTTTTAAATACAATACATCTTTCTCGTGTACGAAACCATTTTCATAAATCATAGTAACCGTACACATATCTTGTGCACAAAAATAACATACACATAACCTGTGTATAAAATCATTCTCTCGATATATATAACATTCGCATCAACTGGTGGCAATTATCATGTCCACATAATTCAATGGTGGCAATTATCATGTCCACATAATTCAATGGTGGCAATTATCATGTCCACATAATTCAATAATAATCTGCAGAACTTCTGTTTGCATAATAATTCATTCGAGGAATGTTTTGCTTGTGTCTATCTCGTCAAACACTTATAAAAGCATTTCATGTATTCGCAGTTCAAATATATTTCAAAAGCATTTAATAAAGCAGTTGTAAAACAGTTATAAAGCAGCACATGCATTCTCAGTCCCAAAAATATAAAGAGTAAAAGGGAATCAAATGAAACTCACGCATATAAATATTGTAAAACAATTGATAAAGCATTTTGCATGTATTCTCAGCCCCAAAATGTATATAAAAAGGGAATAATAAAACTCACGCATATAAATATTATAAAACAGTTAATAAAGCATTTGCATGTATTCTCAGCCCAAAAATGTAAAGAGTAAAAAGGGCAAATGAAACTCACTCATACTGTATTTTGTAGTAAAAATACATATAACGGCATTGAACAACTGAATAATGCAGGGTTGGCCTCGGATTCACGAACCTATATCATTTGTATATTTATTAATATACATATTTGTAATCGAACATATATATATATACATATATATATATATATATATATATAAATTTTTTAGTTATATCCTTTATATATTAATAATATATATATATATATATATATATATATATATATATATATATATATATATATATTTATATATTCATTTTGTATATAAAATATTAATATAGTTAAGTTATGTATTTTAATTATATTTTTATATGAGTAATGTGATTGTGAAATTAATAATTATAATAACAATAATGATAAAAATAATACTAACTTTAATAAAAAGATAAATTTAAAAATAGTGATACTTTTAGTAATAATGATAATAATAATACTAATACTTATAATAATAATAATAAAAATAATCCTAATAATAATAATAATAAGAATAAGTTTACAACCTTTGAAGGGTGAGTTCCTAAAAAATAATGCCCTACACGGGGCTCGAACCCAAGACCTCTCGAATACCCGCAAACACCCTCAACCATAACACCAACCGTTTCATTCTATCTTATTTCATATGCTTAATCTATTTAATCGTTAAACATCTTCTTCCATTCTCACTCGGCCCAATCAATATTTACCATCACAGCCCAATAATTAAACAGTCTTCAGCCCATCAAGCGTACACAGATCACGGCCCATCTTATTATGTGATCTATTTAACATCAAACCTTGATCCAGTAAGAAAATATAGGATCCTAATCTGGTAGCAGTCGTCGAGGAGAATCATTAGGGTCGGTTCAGAAGAAGAAAAAAAATAGCAGCAGCCTAACAAAAGCTTTGGTTCATCTTCATCGTCATTTTTCATCTTTATCCTATCGTTGAATCTAATTATCACCATTATAATTTGTACCGTCATCACCATCTATTGTTTATGATCATCCACCATCATCATCATCATAAATAAATTTACAGCTCCTCTTAAATCCATGACCATAAAAAAAATAATTAAATGTCAAATTGGGTGACCCATTGGTCGGCCAATGATTCTTCCTCTGGTCCCATATAATTTAGTAATTGACGGTTCATTACAAAAGGAATTTGATATTTGATAACAAACTTTCAATTTGTACATGGGATTCTTTTAGACTATATCCATCATCATTAAATAAAAAAAAAACGCATCATATAAGGACCTATTTTGGGTCGGCCAAGAAGTGTGGCTTGTCCCACTTGATAACTTGTGTCCCGTTTTTTTTTTTTTTTTTTTTTACGGAGTATATTGCAATTTGTAACTAACTTCAATATAATTAAGTGAATGAAGTGGGGTTAGGGATTAGGTGGATGTCGGCCATGATAGGTAAAAGAAAAGAAAAGAATAGAATACACAGTTCAATATGCAATCATAGAAATCAAAAAGGTTTGGCCTTGGTTTGATGTGTTGTTTGATCCGAAAATATATATATATATATATATATATATATATATATATATATATATATATATATATATATATATATATATATACTAGTTGTGAAGTTGTGGTAGTGCATTTATTCGACTCCAGCAGAAAAAGAAATCAGATATTTAAAACCTGCAATAGCAGCATAATTGTGATGGCGACAATTGGGTGAGTTCGTTCAATAAAAAGAAACAGAAGAAGGAAACGTAACTGTAGTTGCATGCTGCTGTTCATTTGATCTAACCTCCAACAAAAGGAGAATTATAATAGTGTAAAGGTTTGTTAGATTGGTTGCAATAACTGAAACTCATTTTATAGCAGTTGGTCTCGAGTTGCAGAGGAGAGAGAGATAGATGAAAGAGATACTAAGAAAGGGAGTAGCAATGTGGGTGGTGATTGAGGTAGCCGGGAGTACGTGGTGGTGATGGTTTCAAGATATGCATGTATGCTTGATAAAAATTAGGGTGTCTTGAAATGGTTTTAATCGAGTAGTATAGGAATAGAATGATTGTGATTTCTTTCGTTGTTTTGTAGCTGGATTTAATCGACAACAAATATTCTGTCAGAAGCAATAATAAAAAAAAAAAATAGAAGTCGAATACGATGGTCAACAAATTTGTACTACTGAAAATGATATGAAACAGATTTGAAGATGGAAACAAAATTTGAAACAGCTGGATTGTGAAATCAAACAAAAATTGTACGACTTCCTGATTTTTATATGATTAAATAATATTAGCCAGATAGTTACCTCTAACAAATTTTGGATTGTTCCTATGTTTAAATCTCTGATTTGTACTAGAGAAATCAATTACCTACAGTTGGGAAAATGATATGAAACCGATTTCGTACCAGAAAGAACCAAAACAATAAAAATCAGATAGGGATAGATCTACCTATATATATATTATCCGTTATTTTTATTTTATTTTATTTTATTTTATTTATAGTTAATAAATATGTATTACAAACTATGATTCTGTATATTAAGTTAGTATTAATAACAATAAGATAAAAAAAATAAGTATATTAATAATAACAATAATAATAAAGATAATAATAATATGTTACTTATAATAAAAAAAATATGATAGTTTTGGTAAGTTTAATAGCAATCATAATAAAAATGATAACAATAAAATTAATCATAATATTTATAATTCTTAATAATAGTTATACTAACAATAATTATAATACAAATACATAATAATAACAATTTTATTAACTGATAATATTTAGATTACAATTATAATATATACATAAAACTGATATTGATATTGATATTAGTACTAATAATGAAAGTAATAATATAGTTATTATTACGACTATATTCTTAATTTGTATTTACACTTTATATACAATTTATTAATTATGTAATATTTAATAATTTTATATATAGTAACTACATCATACAATATTTAAAAATATATTTCAAATTATTATATATATATATATACACATACCAAGTTATAATTACTTGTTCGTGAATCGTCGGGAATAGTCAAGGTAATTGAATATGTAACATAGTTCCAAATTTTTTTTTTTCAAGACTCAACATTATAGACTTTGCTTATCGTGTCGAATTCATATTGAAATTAAGTTTAAATTTGGTCGGAAATTTTCGGGTCGTCACAGTACTTACCCGTTAAAGAAATTTCGTCCCGAAATTTGAGTGAGGTGGTCATGGCTAACAATAAAAATGTTTTCATGATGAATATGAGTTGATAAATAGAGTTTTATCATTTATTGAATAATATAGATAAAATGACTCGATTATGTAAAGCGTACGAGTGAAGCTGTCACAAAAGATTGAGATAGAGCTTTAACTTTTGACGTAGTCATCGTTAATTTCCGGAATCAAGGAATTTAGAGGAAATCTTCGTGATAAGATTTGATTCTTCGGGATTTATGGAAATTAAGATCTCCATAATTAAATGCGATCATTTGTCTCAATTATTTTGTCTGGTATTTTCACTATAAATGAACTTCTTCCGTTCCATTACTTCCCACCACTCCCATTTTCTATATTTTAATTTATACTTTCAAATCATTAGTCAATATGCTTCATTCAGTTTTAATTCTGAATATATTCTGGACTTTCATATCGATCATTCTCCTTTTTCATCTACCTCAGAGGAATCTGTTTACTTCTACTTCACTATTGGGGTTATTGTATTTATCATACTCCCGTGTCTTTATATTGCTATTCACGTTAATGTACACTGTTTGTGATTTCTGTGTTGTTGTCGAGTTTTATATCTTCCCTTATGTTTCGGAGTTCTTTGCCTTTTTATTCTCTTCTCGACCTCGAGTAAAACGAGTAATGGTTCAGAATTCGTAAGTATGGAGTTTCAAATGATTATAGTATTCTAAGCAGAAAGGAATGTATTAGCACGATTTGATTTATCAAATTACCAGAATCTCTGAGGATGGAACTATCAGGAATATATTTTCTTGATATGTTCAGAGATTAAGTAGAATGAAAGAATTATGTAACATGACACATGATGAGGGTATGATCTGTGAACCATCATCACGCTCCATTAGTAATTCAGCATGATTTACTGTAATATAATCACGTTGGCCAAGTGTCATTATATTATACTAACCCATGCTTCAATTCCCAACACTTCTCCATAATTCATTCGTAATTTATACTTAAATTTTACAGAAGTTTCCAATATAATGGAATACAAAAAACACGAAGAGGTAGATAGTTTTGGACAAGAATATTTATGAAAATATCCTCAGAAATATCGAAGATATTTATGATGATATTTTGGAATTTCTAAGTTCAAAGGTTGATGAAGAAAAATTTTCCGCAAGATTTTTAACATGACTTCAGAGCAAGATATTCTCTAAAGATGTCATCGGATCCAGAATAATCTGGATTCTTTGAATATAGGGTTTGGTCCATGTATTTGTCCTTGGTCTCCTTCATGGTTAGCTCAATCCGTTTTTCAATATCAAATTTTCTATCGAGCGTTCCCAACACTCAATTCTTTATCATCAAACTTTTAGCCATTTTGACCTTCTATAATTTTGCTGTTTCCTCTGCATTTAATGCTACCATATCTGAATCACCGGTTATCTATCCGAGGTGGTTTCAAGAGAATTTTATTTTTAGATGATTAAACGCTGATGGTAATCGTCAATATACGAATGATTGTTTAGGATGAAATCAAGTGGCATACATATATATCAAAGTTATAATAAGGTTAATCCAAATGAAAGTCGAAGTTGATTTGCTGGAGCTGTGACAAAATTGGCTAATTTTGGAAAGGTATTATAAAGTTATTTTCGGTAATAACAAGTCAATGGATCTGGCACAGTTTTGAATTTAAAGTATGGCTTTGAAAGATGTAGGAATCTAAAAGTGATATCTTCTGTTAAATCTTGACTTGGATTTTGATCGGTCAAAATCCGAATATAAAATTAAACTTGAATAAAAATGGTCATTCTTTGGTGAACGGATACGTATATCTGTGGTTGTGAGTAGGATAATAAATGATTGTTGAATCGGATTTGAAGAATGTACAGTGTAACTTATTAACGTGAAATCTAAATATTCCTCGGGTATTACCTACCCATTAAAATATTTTTACCATTAACAGTTTGTACAAAAGAACTTTTAATTATAATCTTTATGAAAATACATATACATATATTCTTCAGATGCAATCATGGATTTAATGAGTTAATATGATATTAAACTCATATGATTTTCGGTTTGAGCTAGAATAAGTAATCTCTAAAACTATTAGGAACCACATATTCTTCGCATAATATTTCTTCAATGAAGTTATGGATCAATACTTCATCGTTCATTGTTGTTGGTACTCCTTGGTATCTATGGTGCGTATGATGTAGATGTTCGAGATATAGATTGTGATGTCGAGACGTGTGAGATGCAGATGTTGCTGTTGGTGGTGGTACTGTTGATGCCAGTGATGTTGTTGAAGCTGGTACGTTTCGTACCATATTTTTCAAGGCTACAACTCGGGCGCGAAGCTATTTGGCTTCTGCTATTACTCCGGGATGATTGTCGGTCGGAACAAGTGGATGAATCAGGTTCAGAATTTGGGATATCATATAATCATTACGAGATATCCTGGAAATGAGAGAGAAAATGGTATTACGAACAGGTTCTTCACCAAGAGGGCAATGTGGTGAATGAAAGGGATCACCTTCTTCTTGTCTCCAGTGATTAAGTAGACTACGAATCCATCCCCAATTCATCCAGAATAGATGATGGCTGATTGATTGATCCATTCCGGTTACACTACTTACGGAGCTCGAGTGGAAATCCATATCGGAATCCGAGGAACTTGAACTGGTGACGAGTTCCATTTCGTACGATCAAATAAAGGATTTTTGATATGAAATGAGTTCCGGCTATCGAATGGTATTCTAATTACATAGAATATCTATATATATATATATATATATATATATATATATATATATATATATATATAGAACAAAGGATTTCGTAGATTACAGAGGGATTTACAGAATATGTCAGGAAAAGTTTTACAGTAACAGATACGCTAAGATATGAATTAGCAGATACGTTAAGATATGAGTTTTGTCTATACACTAATCATGCAGTCAATGCAGTAAGATGTGTCTAGACTAAGAATGATAAGCAAGTGATTCCCTAAGAATGATAAGCAAAACTTTTGTCATGCAGACACGGTCGAAGTCCAGACTTACTAATGCATCCTAACAACTATCAGTTAGACACACTAGTGTAAGACCTGGTTCGCTAAGACCACCGCTCTGATACCACCTGTAGTAACCTGTCCTAATCCATCTGGACGAAGTCTTCAACAGTTGGTCACATTACGAGGTTCTGACCTCTATATGCGATGAACGACTCCATGTAATATGAGCAAATGCACAGCGAAAAATTTCTTTCATACATGAGAATAAACATGCTTTAAAGTGTCAACCAAAAGGTTGGTGAGTTCATAAGTTTATCATAAAACAATAAAATTCATCATTTTGATAGACCACAAGATTTAAATGCTGCATGGTACAAATGGGCCCGAATCCTATACCCACCTGTAATGTACATGCTATATCTTTTAAATACAATACATCTTTCTCGTGTACGAAACCATTTTCATAAATCATAGTAACCGTACACATATCTTGTGCACAAAAATAACATACACATAACCTGTGTATAAAATCATTCTCTCGATATATATAACATTCGCATCAACTGGTGGCAATTATCATGTCCACATAATTCAATGGTGGCAATTATCATGTCCACATAATTCAATGGTGGCAATTATCATGTCCACATAATTCAATAATAATCCGCAGAACTTCTATCTGCATAATAATTCATTCGAGGAATGTTTTGCTTGTGTCTATCTCGTCAAACAATTATAAAAGCATTTTGTAACGACCCGGATTTTTCCGATCGTTTTACACTTATAAGATTAATATTTATATAAATTAAAACTTACCAACATGATAAGCAATCTAAATTGTTGAGATTTATGATTTTGAAAAGAGTTTTACATAACGTTTAACCGTCTAGTTTGATCGATGATATCACTAACTATACAATATATGTTAATTATACGTTTGTGTATATATATGTATATATACATATTTAACATGATTTAAGGATGTTTAAATATCTCATTTTGTATTAATAACAATAAGTTATAAGTATATTTTGAAACTACTAACTTAAGCTTTCAAAACGATAACTATACGTAACGTTATTTGACATAAATACTTACGACCTATAATGTTTATACATATATCGTATATATAATGTATTTAATCACTTTTAAAGACTTAAATACATAAAACAATATAAGTATATTCACAAAAGATAGCTATATTTGAATCCTCATTCCATTTTTCACAAGATTTCTATACGTATATCTAGAGTATATGTACTCGTATCATACCTAGCTTCTATACGTATTTACTATTGGTATATACACATCAAATCACCACCAACCAGCCCTTGTTCATGCCTTATGTATAAGGTAACTACTTTTGTTATTTAGTATGACAATTTCACATGATTAAAAGATCTTTTCACAAAATTACAAATTTATACACCTTTTACACCACCATAAATACATGCATCCATTTTCAATTTTTGGAACATCATTTCTCTAGCTAAACACACACACTTACTAGCCTCATGTCTCTCTAAGAACTCCAGCAAAAATCCTCTCAAGAATCACCTTAAACACCACCATAAAAAGATCAACAAAAACACTACAAAAATACAACTTTCAATTCAAGTTTATGTCTTAAGTTGCTTCCAATCTTTCATCCAATTTCATCACTCTTTTGGTTCTAGGTTTTTACTCCTCTTTTACAGCAATCTTGTCCAAGTAACTTGAGGTAGTAACTTTGTTCATAACCTTATTCGATTCATATATATATATAGCTATCTTATTGTATGGTATACAATTTTAACAACAAAAACATAGTTTGAATGATTTCAAACTTGTTTGAAAACTAAATAGATCCTTCTAACTTAACTTTTAAAATACTTCAAGACCTGTAATATAACTTAAATATATGCTAATTTAACAAGGTATAACTTGGTTTTTCAAAGAATACCTTAAAAAAAACTGTTTTTATGACGTCGGAGTGCAACCGGGGGCTGTTTTGGGTTGGATAATTAAAAACCATCTTGAACTTTGAATTGGAGGTTTATATTCTGGAAAAATGATATTTATTATGAATATGTTAACACATAAAAATTTCATGATTTAATTCATAGTATAAGTATTTTTAGAAAAATGGTCATTAAATGATGTTTTTGTAACAAAAATGATTAACTTCATAAGTTTCACCAAAATTTGACCTATGACCTATGATTTCGAATACAAACTAAGGTATTTACAGTTCATATTCTTAAAGAGGGACTCGATCCAAGGAAGTGTAAAGTTGAATCAACGAAAACGGAGTTGTAACGAAGAAATTATGACCAAAACAAAATCGGATATCCAAGACTAGTTTAGCCACGAAAATAATTGGAGAAAATTAAATAAATCACATCTTCCTAAAGTAACATGATATTTTATACATATGTACTCATAATTTAATTTTATATGGTTCAGGATCACCCGTAAACAATACGAGAAGATTAATCATAAGATCCCATGATTGTACGCAACACGTCATTTGACAACACCGGTACTTTATGTACGCAACACGTCATTTGACAACACCGGTACCATGGGTCAAGATTAATCTCGACCAATACATATACGATGGGGGTTTTATTTATTTCATTGGGGGTTTATTAAACAACTAAATATGAACCATTAAAATTGAATTACTAACATCGGACTGCTAACTACGGACTAAGGAATTATTAAAAGTATTAAAAGTATTATAAGTATATATATGTGACGATTGTTTAAAAAGAAAAGGTATTGATATATTATATATGGATAGGTTCGTGATATCAATCGGAGACCAAGTCGAAATTACATATCTTCAAGACAAAAGTGAGTATATAGTCCCACTTTTAAACTCTAAATATTTCGGGATGAGAATACATGTATTTTATGTTTTACGCTATGGACACAAGTAACTGAAAAATATATTCTACGTTGAGTTGTACCACTGGCATACTTCCCTGTAGCTTGGTAACTAATATTTACAGCGGTATTGTAAACGCGAATCCTGTTGATAGATCTATCGGGCCTGACAACCCCAACCGGACTGGACGACCAGTATTCAACGGTTGCACAGTACTTCGTTTCGTGACTACACCTTGGTACGGTGTAGTAAGATTTCATAATAAAGGGAATATGCAACGTGATTAAATGTTAAGTATGGTTACCAAGTGCTCAACCACTTAGAATATTTTTATTAAAATGTTTATATATGAAATCTTGTGTTTCATTGTTATAACGCTGCTAGCATCAAACCTATATATCTCACCAACTTTATGTTGACGTTTTAAAGCATGTTATTCTCAGGTATGAATTAAGTCTTCCGCTGTGCATTAGCTCATGTTAAGGATACTACTTGGGACCTTTTAAGCCATGATACAAAGACGTTGCATTCGATTCATTGGAGTTCAATAGAGAATATAAATAAGTAAATGACAGATTAGGTCATTTGGATATTATGAAATGTTAGACGAAAATGTCAAATATTGATGTAATGATAGTTTGCCTTTTAAGAATAAATGCAACGTTTGTAAAATGTATCATATAGAGGTCAAGTACCTCGCAATGTTATCATATGTTATTGTATTCGTCCCTATGGATTGGGTCGGGTCGTCTCATGTGGTATCAGAGCGTTGGTCTTAGCGAACCAGGCCTTGCATTAGTGTGTCTAACTGGTAGTTGTTAGGATGCATTAGTGAGTCTGGACTTTGACCGTGTCTACATGTCAAAAGTTTTGCTTATCATTTCTAGTCGGAAATCATCTGTTTATCATCCTTAGGAAACTGCCTGCTTATCATTCTTAAGTCTAGACATGTCTTACTGCATTTAGTGCATCGATAGTGTATAGACAAAATTCATATCTTAGCGTATCTGTTACTATAGACATTGCTTGACGTATTTCAAAAATTCTCCGTAATTCACGGGATTTTGGTATTATATATACATATGTAAATTATGTATTGAAGAGTACCAAACCCAATTTCTATAATCTATTCCAAACCAAAAATTCATTTCTCCGACTATACAAGATGGATTCTTCATCCAGTTCGAATTCCTCCGACTTCGATAGCTACGCCGATATGGATTTCCATTCGAGCTCCGAGAACAGCGTCACCGGAATGGATCAACCAATTTCCCATCATCTATTCTGGATGAATTGGGGATGGGTTCGTAATATACTAAATCTCTGGAGGCAAGAAGAAGGTGATCCATTCCATCCACCAGATTGTCCTCTTAACGATGAACCTGAAGCACTTACCGGCGAACCTATTCGAAACACCATTTTCTCGCTCATTTCTAGAGTATCTCGTCATGACTACATACTATCCCATATTTCGAATCTTGTTCATTCGCTCGTTCCAACCGTCAATCATCCCGGTATAATAGAAGAAGTCAACGAGCTTCGCGCTCGGGTAGTGGCTTTAGAAAATACGGTGCGAAGGTTACAAACACCAGCAGCAGCACCAGCAGCATAATCTGTACCACCATCATCAACGCCGACAGTACTCTTGTCACCCCCAAAATCTCAACCTCACAAACTGTATCTCGAATATCAACATCACATACCTCAAAAACCTCATCGGAACTTCGAGTATGATCTTTGTTCTATATATTGTTCCACATTGATTATCATCGTTCTACGTATTGTTCTACATCATTTGTTTTCGTTCTACATAGCGATTATGTAATCTTTAATGTTTTAAAGATTATGTACTCCAATTCTAACCGAAAAAAAAATCAAATGAGTTTAATATCTTATGGACTCATTAAATTCATAATTACATCCGAAGAAATATATATGCAAGTATATTTTCATAAAGATTGTAATTAAAAATTCTTTCGTACAAACTGTTAATGATGAAAAATATTTAACGGGTAGGTAGTACCCGTGGAATATTTGGATTTCATATTAATAAGTTACACTGTACATTCTTCGAATCTGATTCAACGGTCATTTGTTATTCTACTTACAACCATCGATATACGTATCCGTTCACCCCAGAATAACCATTTCCATTTAAATTTCATATTTGAATTTTTACCTATCCGAATCCAACAAGTGGCATAAAGAAGAAACATTGGACAATTAAAATGAAATAAAATGTTGATTATAACATATGAAACTAAACAATTCTTCAAGTTTGCCACTTGATTTCATCCTAAACCTCATTTGTACTTCGACAATTATAATCCTCATTCAAATCTTTTCATGATTCTTGAAAACACCTCGATATATATACCTTGTCCTTTCACCGTTGTTACCAGAGAACCTTTCATATTTCACGACATCATGTACCAGCAGCTTGTCATCTTTTTGGCGGAATCCGCAATTAGTATTTTAAAAATCTCGCAAAACTTCGCAGTCATACCTATAACGTCTATTCCTAAGGATTTCATACTCCGAAGGTGAAGTTTCTGAAAAACACCCTGAATTATGAAGTAGTTCTTTAAATGCTGATGAAGCAGCGAAAATTGTAAACGATTTTTAAACAGTCAAAAGTTTGATGATGAAGCACAGTGTGTTGATAAAACTTAGAAAAAGAAAAGAGTTGAAACCGGAAAACGGTTTGAGCAAAGTATGAAAGAGGTTGTGGATAAATCACAAGAACTGAATCTGCTTTCAAAGGATTCAAACGAGTCAGTGTCTGCTGAAACCATTAGTAAAAACCCTACCCCTTATCCTAAACCTTTCCCGATGATATTCTTCATCATCATCTTATCTTAGATATTATAAGATATCTTCATATCTTCCGTTATACATATTCTCCATATTTCTGGAGATATTTTCACAACTATTCTTATCTGAGAATATTTATCTCTCCGTAATATCTGCATTACAACATAAAAGAAACTGTGTTAGTTTCTAAGTTCTAAAACCTTCAAGTTTAAAATAGGAATGTTCTGAAGCAGTGTTGGGAACTGATGCATGAATTAGTATAATATAATGAAACTTAATCAACTTCATTATATTACAGTAAGTCATGTTAAGTTTCTAATGAAATGTGATGATTCATAGTACCATCATCATGTGCCATGTTACACGACTTTTACATTCTATCCAATTTCGAAACATATTAAGAACAAATCATCTTGATAGTTCTATTTTCCTGGATATTCTGGTAATTTGACAAATCAAAATCGTGCCATTACCATTCCTTTCTTAGAGCATTAGCTATGTTCATTCCGAATTTTATACCTACGAATTTCGAACTATTGATCGCTTGACTCAAGGACGGGAAGAAGAAACGAAGGGACAAAGTCCCAAAATAGAAATTGGGGTATAGATTACAGCAAATAGGAGAGAGTATTAACTATGGATGACAATGATTATGGAAAACAGAAGCAGGAGCATCGAAATATAAGGAAAGATATCAAACCCAATAACCACCCAGAAACTACAAACCGTGTGTATCAATACGTATGGCGACGTAAAGACACGGGAATATTAGAAACATTATAATTCCAAGAAAATCATAAAAGTGAATAGATTCTTCTAGCGGTAGATGAAAGAGAAGAATGAAAGATATGAAAGTTAGAAGTATAACAAAAATCAGAACGGGATGAAGCATTTTAAAGGATACCTTAAGGTATGAATTAGAGGAGGAAGAGTAAGAGATGTGAGGTATGGAAGTAAGAAAGGGAAGGAGGTGGATTTATAGTGAAATATCCGACAAAGAAATCGAAACAGATAATCGCATTAAATCAAAGGAGATCCTGTTTTCTAAATCATCGAAGAACCAAATCTTATTACATAAGATTTTCTTTAAATCCCTTAAATTCTGGAAATCAATCCTAATCTCGACATCGGTTAAAACAATTCTATATTCACTCATTTCATTCTTTTGTGATAGCTTCACTCGTGCGCTTCACATGACCGAATCGTTTTATCCATATCTTCCAATAATGATAAAACTCTATTAATACCTCATATTCGTCATGAAAACATTCCTATTGTTATTTATGACAACCTCTACCAAATTTCGGGACGAAATTTCTTTAACGGGTGGGTACTGTAACGACCCGGATTTTTCCGATCGTTTTACACTTATAAGATTAATATTTATATAAATTAAAACTTACCAACATGATAAGCAATCTAAATTGTTGAGATTTATGATTTTGAAAAGAGTTTTACATAACGTTTAACCGTCTAGTTTGATCGATGATATCACTAACTATACAATATATGTTAATTATACGTTTGTGTATATATATGTATATATACATATTTAACATGATTTAAGGATGTTTAAATATCTCATTTTGTATTAATAACAATAAGTTATAAGTATATTTTGAAACTACTAACTTAAGCTTTCAAAACGATAACTATACGTAACGTTATTTGACATAAATACTTACGACCTATAATGTTTATACATATATCGTATATATAATGTATTTAATCACTTTTAAAGACTTAAATACATAAAACAATATAAGTATATTCACAAAAGATAGCTATATTTGAATCCTCATTCCATTTTTCACAAGATTTCTATACGTATATCTAGAGTATATGTACTCGTATCATACCTAGCTTCTATACGTATTTACTATTGGTATATACACATCAAATCACCACCAACCAGCCCTTGTTCATGCCTTATGTATAAGGTAACTACTTTTGTTATTTAGTATGACAATTTCACATGATTAAAAGATCTTTTCACAAAATTACAAATTTATACACCTTTTACACCACCATAAATACATGCATCCATTTTCAATTTTTGGAACATCATTTCTCTAGCTAAACACACACACTTACTAGCCTCATGTCTCTCTAAGAACTCCAGCAAAAATCCTCTCAAGAATCACCTTAAACACCACCATAAAAAGATCAACAAAAACACTACAAAAATACAACTTTCAATTCAAGTTTATGTCTTAAGTTGCTTCCAATCTTTCATCCAATTTCATCACTCTTTTGGTTCTAGGTTTTTACTCCTCTTTTACAGCAATCTTGTCCAAGTAACTTGAGGTAGTAACTTTGTTCATAACCTTATTCGATTCATATATATATATAGCTATCTTATTGTATGGTATACAATTTTAACAACAAAAACATAGTTTGAATGATTTCAAACTTGTTTGAAAACTAAATAGATCCTTCTAACTTAACTTTTAAAATACTTCAAGACCTGTAATATAACTTAAATATATGCTAATTTAACAAGGTATAACTTGGTTTTTCAAAGAATACCTTAAAAAAACTGTTTTTATGACGTCGGAGTGCAACCGGGGGCTGTTTTGGGTTGGATAATTAAAAACCATCTTGAACTTTGAATTGGAGGTTTATATTCTGGAAAAATGATATTTATTATGAATATGTTAACACATAAAAATTTCATGATTTAATTCATAGTATAAGTATTTTTAGAAAAATGGTCATTAAATGATGTTTTTGTAACAAAAATGATTAACTTCATAAGTTTCACCAAAATTTGACCTATGACCTATGATTTCGAATACAAACTAAGGTATTTACAGTTCATATTCTTAAAGAGGGACTCGATCCAAGGAAGTGTAAAGTTGAATCAACGAAAACGGAGTTGTAACGAAGAAATTATGACCAAAACAAAATCGGATATCCAAGACTAGTTTAGCCACGAAAATAATTGGAGAAAATTAAATAAATCACATCTTCCTAAAGTAACATGATATTTTATACATATGTACTCATAATTTAATTTTATATGGTTCAGGATCACCCGTAAACAATACGAGAAGATTAATCATAAGATCCCATGATTGTACGCAACACGTCATTTGACAACACCGGTACTTTATGTACGCAACACGTCATTTGACAACACCGGTACCATGGGTCAAGATTAATCTCGACCAATACATATACGATGGGGGTTTTATTTATTTCATTGGGGGTTTATTAAACAACTAAATATGAACCATTAAAATTGAATTACTAACATCGGACTGCTAACTACGGACTAAGGAATTATTAAAAGTATTAAAAGTATTATAAGTATATATATGTGACGATTGTTTAAAAAGAAAAGGTATTGATATATTATATATGGATAGGTTCGTGATATCAATCGGAGACCAAGTCGAAATTACATATCTTCAAGACAAAAGTGAGTATATAGTCCCACTTTTAAACTCTAAATATTTCGGGATGAGAATACATGTATTTTATGTTTTACGCTATGGACACAAGTAACTGAAAAATATATTCTACGTTGAGTTGTACCACTGGCATACTTCCCTGTAGCTTGGTAACTAATATTTACAGCGGTATTGTAAACGCGAATCCTGTTGATAGATCTATCGGGCCTGACAACCCCAACCGGACTGGACGACCAGTATTCAACGGTTGCACAGTACTTCGTTTCGTGACTACACCTTGGTACGGTGTAGTAAGATTTCATAATAAAGGGAATATGCAACGTGATTAAATGTTAAGTATGGTTACCAAGTGCTCAACCACTTAGAATATTTTTATTAAAATGTTTATATATGAAATCTTGTGTTTCATTGTTATAACGCTGCTAGCATCAAACCTATATATCTCACCAACTTTATGTTGACGTTTTAAAGCATGTTATTCTCAGGTATGAATTAAGTCTTCCGCTGTGCATTAGCTCATGTTAAGGATACTACTTGGGACCTTTTAAGCCATGATACAAAGACGTTGCATTCGATTCATTGGAGTTCAATAGAGAATATAAATAAGTAAATGACAGATTAGGTCATTTGGATATTATGAAATGTTAGACGAAAATGTCAAATATTGATGTAATGATAGTTTGCCTTTTAAGAATAAATGCAACGTTTGTAAAATGTATCATATAGAGGTCAAGTACCTCGCAATGTTATCATATGTTATTGTATTCGTCCCTATGGATTGGGTCGGGTCGTCTCACATTTCATGTATTCGCAGTTCAAAATATATTTCAAAAGCATTTAATAAAGCAGTTGTAAAACAGTTATAAAGCAGCACATGCATTCTCAGTCCCAAAAATATAAAGAGTAAAAGGGAATCAAATGAAACTCACGCATATAAATATTGTAAAACAATTGATAAAGCATTTTGCATGTATTCCTAGCCCCAAAATGTATATAAAAAGGGAATAATGAAACTCACGCATATAAATATTATAAAACAGTTAATAAAGCATTTGCATGTATTCTCAGCCCAAAAATGTAAAGAGTAAAAAGGGCAAATGAAACTCACTCATACTGTATTTTGTAGTAAAAATACATATAACGGCATTGAACAACTGAATAATGCAGGGTTGACCTCGGATTCACGAACCTATATCATTTGTATATTTATTAATATACATATTTGTAATCGAACATATATATATATATATATATATATATATATATATATATATATATATATATATATATAAATTTTTTATTTATATCCTTTATATATTAATAATATATATATATATATATATATATATATATATATATATATATATGTTTTATATATTCATTTTGTATATAAAATATTAATATAGTTAAGTTATGTATTTTAATTATATTTTTATATGAGTAATGTGATTGTGAAATTAATAATTATAATAAAAATAATGATAAAAATAATACTAACTTTAATAAAAAGATAAATTTAAAAATAGTGATACTTTTAGTAATAATGATAATAATAATAATACTAATAATAATACTAATACTTATAATAATAATAATAATAATAATAATAATAATAATAATAATAATAATAATAATAATAATAATAATAATAATAATAATAATAATAATAATAATAATAATAATAATAATAATAATAATAATAATAATAATAATAAGAATAAGTTTACAACCTTTGAAGGGTGAGTTCCTAAAAAATAATGCCCTACACGGGGCTCGAACCCAAGACCTCTCGAATACCCGCAAACACCCTCAACCATAACACCAACCGTTTCATTCTATCTTATTTCATATGCTTAATCTATTTAATCGTTAAACATCTTCTTCCATTCTCACTCGGCCAAATCAATATTTACCATCACAGCCCAACAATTAAACAGTCTTCAGCCCATCAAGCGTACACAGATCACGGCCCATCTTATTATGTGATCTATTTAACATCAAACCTTGATCCAGTAAGAAAATATAGGATCCTAATCTGGTAGCAGTCATCGAGGAGAATCATTAGGGTCGGTTCAGAAGAGAAAAAAAATAGCAGCAGCCTAACAAAAGCTTTGGTTCATCTTCATCGTCATTTTTCATCTTTATCCTATCGTTGAATCTAATTATCACCATTATAATTTGTCCCGTCATCACCATCTATCATTTATGATCATCCACCATCATCATCATCATAAATAAATTTACAGCTCCCCTTAAATCCATGACCATAAAAAAAAAAAAAATGTCAAATTGGGTGACCCATTGGTCAGCCAATGATTCTTCCTCTGGTCCCATATAATTTAGTAATTGACGGTTCATTACAAAAGGAATTTGATATTTGATAACAAACTTTCAATTTGTACATGGGATTCTTTTAGACTATATCCATCATCATTAAATAAAAAAAAATGCATCATATAAGGACCCATTTTGGGTCGGCCAAGAAGTGTGGCTTGTCCCACTTGATAACTTGTGTCCCGTTTTTTTTTTTTTTTACGGAGTATATTGCAATTTGTAACTAACTTCAATATAATTAAGTGAATGAAGTGGGGTTAGGGATTAGGTGGATGTCGGCCATGATAGGTAAAAGAAAAGAAAAGAAAAGAATAGAATACACAATTCAATATGCAATCATAGAAATCAAAAAGGTTTGACCTTGGTTTGATGTGTTGATTGATCCGAAAATATATATATATATATATATATATATATACTAGTTGTGAAGTTGTGGTAGTGCATTTATTCGACTCCAGCAGAAAAAGAAATCGGATATTTAAAACCTGCAATAGCAGCATAATTGTGATGGCGACAATTGGGTGAGTTCGTTCAATAAAAAGAAACAGAAGAAGGAAACGTAACTGTAGTTGCATGCTGCTGTTCATTTGATCTAACCTCCAACAAAAGGAGAATTATAATAGTGTAAGGGTTTGTTAGATTGGTTGCAATAACTGAAACTCATTTTATAGCAGTTGGTCTCGAGTTGCAGAGGAGAGAGAGATAGATGAAAGAGATACTAAGAAAGGGAGTAGCAATGTGGGTGGTGATTGAGGTAGCCGGGAGTACGTGGTGGTGATGGTTTCAAGATGAAAGGTGGTGGTCATGGATGTTAGGATGGTGATAAAGTGGCAGGTTTGGATACAATGAAGGTGGTGAAGGTTTGATGAAATGCATGTATGCTTGATAAAAATTAGGGTGTCTTGAAATGGTTTTAATCGAGTAGTATAGGAATAGAATGATTGTGATTTCTTTCTTTGTTTTGTAGCTGAATTTAATCGACAACAAATATTCTGTCAGAAGCAATAATAAAAAAAATAGAAGTCGAATACGATGGTCAACAAATTTGTACTACTGAAAATGATATGAAACAGATTTGAAGATGGAAACAAAATTTGAAACAGCTGGATTGTGAAATCAAACAAAAATTGTACGACTTCCTGATTTTTATATGATTAAATAATATTAGCCAGATAGTTACCTCTAACAAATTTTGGATTGTTCCTATGTTTAAATCTCTGATTTGTACTAGAGAAATCAATTACCTACAGTTGGGAAAATGATAAGAAACCGATTTCGTACCAGAAAGAACCAAAACAATAAAAATCAGATAGGGATAGATCTACCTATATATATATTATCCGTTATTTTTATTTTATTTTATTTTATTTTATTTATAGTTAATAAATATGTATTACAAACTATGATTCTGTATATTAAGTTAGTATTAATAACAATAAGATAAAAAAAAATAAGTATATTAATAATAACAATAATAATAAAGATAATAATAATATGTTACTTATAATAAAAAAATATGATAGTTTTGGTAAGTTTAATAGCAATCATAATAAAAATGATAACAATAAAATTAATCATAATATTTATAATTCTTAATAATAGTTATACTAACAATAATTATAATACAAATCAAGGTTGCAAAAGACGCGAGACGGGGTCGAGACGGTCGGGTCCTAAAAGGGTCGAGACGGTCGAGACGGGATCGAGACGGAGGTCTAGACGGATGTTGACTAACGTTGACTTTTAAATAAAAATGTTATATATTATATATATATATATATTGTACATTACATTATTTCAAACATAAGCATTTCACACATGTTTAAATACTTCAACATTTCAAACATAAAAAAAGAAACCCTAAGTAATAGCACAACGTTTAATTTTTTTTTTTTTATAAAAAAAAAAAAACTTGAAAAAAATCAGAAAAACCCGTTTTTTCCCGTCTCGGACCGTGTTTGACCGTCTTTTGACCGTTTTTTGGCCGATTTCCGTTTTTTCAAACGTTTTATGTATAAACGGGACGGGGCGCTCCAAAATCCGTCTACACCCCCGTTTTTTCCGTTTTTTACAACACTGATACAAATACATAATAATAACAATTTTATTAACTGATAATATTTAGATTACAATTATAATATATACATAAAACTGATATTGATATTGATATTAGTACTAATAATGAAAGTAATAATATAGTTATTATTACGACTATATTCTTAACTTGTATTTACACTTTATATACAATTTATTAATTATGTAATATTTAATAATTTTATATATAGTAACTACATCATACAATATTTAAAAATATATTTCAAATTATTATATATATATATATACACATACCAAGTTATAATTACTTGTTCGTGAATCGTCGGGAATAGTCAAGGTAATTGAATATGTAACATAGTTCCAATTTTTTTAATTTTTTTTTCAAGACTCAACATTATAGACTTTGCTTATCGTGTCGAATTCATATTGAAATTAAGTTTAAATTTGGTCGAAAATTTTCGGGTCGTCACATATAATAGCGGTATTATAAGTTTGTAAAATTGTATAAAAGTTTGAACGCGAAATATTCTGATCAGTTTTTCATATAGAATTGTAGTAGTTGAATGGTATATTAGCTACTAAGTATGAACTTAACGGGTAGGTAGTACCCGAATTAAAACTTATAAAATGCTAATATGAAGAAAAAGCTTTTATAAATAAGTTCATATTATGCTACGAAATACTATTAACTACTCTTAATATTCTATATGATTAACTTAATTCTTTTGGCTATTTTTGAAGGAAATGGCACCGACTACTCGTCAGAACTTGAACATGAGCGTGGAAGACTTCCGTATTTTTCTTGCTGCCAACATAGCCGCAGTAGAGGCTGCAATGCAAAAAAACAACAATAACTCCGGATCTAGTAGTGGAACTAATTCCACAAGAAATCGTGTAGGATGCTCCTACAAAGAATTCACTGCCTGTAAACCTTTGGAATTTGATGGAACCGAAGGACCAATTGGATTGAAACGGTGGACCGAGAAGGTTGAATCGGTGTTTGACATAAGTAAATGTACTGAAGAAGATAAAGTAAAGTACGCTATGCATACCTTCACGGGTACTGCATTAATATGGTGGAACACCTACCTCGAGCAGGTGGGACAAGATGCTGCATACACACTACCGTGGTCAGCATTCAAGCACTTGATGAATGAGCAGTATCGTCCTAGAAACGAGGTCAATAAGATCAAGGTAGAGCTTAGAGGGTTACAAACACAAGGATTTGATAATACCACGTACAGAGTTGTGCCTATTGTGTCCGGGAGCGTTCGAAGATGATGAAGAGAAAATCGACGCATTTGTAAAAGGGCTACCAGAAAGGATTCAAGAAGATGTGAGTTCACACGAGCCCGCCTCCATACAAAAGGCAAGTCGAATGGCTCATAAACTCATAAATCAGATTGAGGGAAGACTTAAAGAGCAGGTGGCCGAAGAAGCCAACACGAAACAAGTCAAGAGGAAGTGGAAAGAAAACAGTGATAAGAGTCACCAACAAAACAACAGTAACTATCGCTTCAACAACCAACACATCAATCACAACTACAATTGCCCCATTTTTCGCAAAAACAAACGCAACAACAACTATCCCAACAACAACAACAACCACAATAACCGTCCTAACAACAATAACAATGGCAACAACAACCAAATCAATAACAACAATGGCAACAACAATCAGAACAATAAATGTCTAAGGTGTGGAGGGTATCATCCAGATAAGTTCTATGTAGTAGTGTGTACCAAGTGTAACAAAACAGGACATAGTGTAACGAAGTGTGATGTCTATGGACCAAAGGCATATAAAAATAACAGAACAAATAATTCCATTATTTGTTTCGGATGCAGAAAGCAGGGCCATTTTAGCCAAGCATGCCCTAATCAAGGGAGTAATGATGGGCAAGGCCATGGACGAGTCTTCAACATTAATTCGGCAGAAGCGCAGGAAGACCCGGAGCTTGTTACGGGTACGTTTCTTATTGACGATAAATCTGCTTATGTTTTATTTGATTCGGGTGTAGATAGAAGCTATATGAGTAGAGATTTTTGTGCCAAATTAAATTGTCCATTAATGCCTTTGGATAATAAATTTTTACTCGAATTAGCAAACGGTAAACTAATTACAGCAGATAAAGTATGTCGGGATAGAGAAATTAAACTGGTTGACGAAACGTTTAAGATTGACTTAATACCAGTCGAGTTAGGAGTTTTGATGTAATAATTGGCATGGACTGGTTGAAAAAGGTGAGAGCAGAGGTCGTTTGTTACAAAAATGTGATTCGCATTATGCGCGAAAAAGGAAAACCTTTAATGGTGTACGGAGAAAAGAACAACGCGAAGTTAAATCTTATTAGTAGTTTGAAGGCGCACAAACTAATAAGAAAAGGTTGCTATGTCATTCTAGCACACATCGAAGAAGTCAAACCTGAAGAAAAGAACATCAGTGATGTTCCCGTCGCAAAAGAATTTCCCGACGTATTTCCGAAAGAATTACCGGGACTACCCCCACATCGATCCATTGAATTTCAAATAGATCTTATACTGGGAGCTGCACCAATAGCTCGTGCTCCTTACAGACTCGCACCCAGTGAAATGAAGGAATTACAAAGTCAACTACAAGAACTGTCAGAACGTGGTTTCATTTGATCAAGCACATCACCATGGAGAGCTCCTGTTTTGTTTATCAAAAAGAAGGATGGTACATTCAGGTTGTGTATTGACTACTGAGAGTTGAACAAACTTACCATCAAGAATCGTTATCTACTACCGAGAATCAACGACTTATTCGGTCAACTACAAGGCTCGTCGGTTTATTCGAAGATCTATTTACGTTCTGGGTATCATCAAATGCGGGTGAAGGAGGATGATATTCCAAAGATTGCTTTCAGAACACGTTACGGTCATTACGAGTTTATGGTTATGCTGTTTGGATTGACTAACGCACCAGCTGTGTTCATGGACCTCATGAACCGCGTGTGTGGGCCATATCTTGACAAGTTTGTCATTGTTTTCATTAATGACATACTCATTTACTCAAAGAATGATCAAGAGCACGAGGAACATTTGAGAAAAGTGCTAGAATTGTTGAGGAAGGAACAACTATACGCAAAATTTTTAAAGTGTGCATTTTGGTTGGAAGAAGTTCAATTTCTCGGTCACATAGTGAACAAAGAAGGTATTCAGGTAGATCCGGCAAAGATTGAAACCGTTGAAAAGTGGGAAACCCCGAAAACTCCGAAGCATATACGCCAATTTTTAGGACTGGCTGGTTACTACAGAAGGTTCATCCAAGATTTTTCCAAAATAGCAAAACCCTTGGCTGCATTAACGTATAAAGAGAAGAAATTTGAATGGAAGAATGAGCAGGAGAAAGCGTTTCAATTGTTGAAGAAAAAGTTAACTACGGCACCTATATTGTCATTGCTTGAAGGGAACGATGATTTTGTGATATATTGTGATGCCTCAAAGCAAGGCCTCGGTTATGTATTAATGCAACGAACGAAAGTAATTGCTTATGCGTCTAGACAATTGAAGATTCACGAGCAGAATTATACGATACATGATTTGGAATTGGGCGCGGTTGTTTTTGCATTAAAGACTTGGAGGCACTACATATATGGGGTCAAAAGTATTATATATACCGACCACAAAAGTCTCCAACACATATTTGATCAGAAACAACTGAACATGAGGCAGCGTAGGTGGGTAGAACTGTTGAACGATTACGATTTTGAGATTCGTTACCACCCGGGGAAGGCGAATGTGGTAGCTGACGCTCTGAGTAGGAAGGACAGAGAACCTATGCGGGTAAAAGCTATGAATATAGTTATTCGTACTAACCTTACTACTCAAATAAAGGAGGCACATCAGGGAGTTTTAAAAGAAGGAAAGTTGAGGAATGAAATACCCAAAGGATCGGAGAAACATCTAAATATTCGGGAAGACGGAACCTGGTATAGGGCTGAAAGAATTTGGGTATCAAAGTTTGGAGATGTGAGAGAAATGGTACTTAAGGAAGCACATAAAACCAGATACTCAATACATCCCGGAGCGGGAAAGATGTACAAAGATCTCAATAAACACTTTTGGTGGCCGTGTATGAAAGCCGATATTGCTAGATATGTAAGAGAATGTTTGACGTATTCTAAGGTCAAAGCTAAACATCAGAAACCATCAGGTCTACTTCAACAACCTGAAATCCCGGAATGGAAATGGGAAAACATTACCATGGATTTCATTACTAAATTGCCAAGGACTGCAAGTGGTTATGATACTATATGGGTAATAGTCGATCGTCTCACCAAGTCAGAACACTTTCTGCCAATGAGAGAAGATGATAAAATGAAAAAATTGGCACGTTTATACTTGAAGGAAGTTGTCTCCAGACATGAAATACCAGTCTCTATTATCTCTGATAGGAATGGCAGATTTGTTTCAAGATTCTAGCAGACATTACAGCAAGCATTGGGAACTCGTCTAGACATGAGTACTGCCTATCATCCACAAAATGATGGGCAAAGTGAAAGGACGATACAGACCCTTGAAGACATGCTACGAGCATATGTTATTGATTTCGGAAACAGTTGGGATCGACATCTACCGTTAGCAGAATTTTCCTACAACAACAGTTACCATTCGAGTATTGAGATGGCGCCGTTTGAAGCACTTTATGGTAGAAAGTACATGTCTCTGATTTGTTGGAGTGAATTCGGAGATAGACAAATTACGGGTCCGGAGATAATCCAAGAAACTACCGAGAAAATCATTCAAATTCAACAACGGTTAAAAATCGCCCAAAGTCGACAAAAGAGCTACGCGGATATTAAAAGAAAAGATATAGAATTTGAGATTGGAGAGATGGTCATGCTTAAGGTTTTACCTTGGAAAGGCGTTGTTCGATTTGGAAAACGGGAAAAACTAAATCCAAGGTACATTGGACCATTCAAAATTATAGATCGTGTCGGACCAATAGCTTACCGACTTGACTTACCGCAACAACTCTCCGGGGTACATAATACCTTTTATGTCTCGAATCTGAAGAAATATTTTGCTAAAGAAGATCTCACTATTCCGTTAGACGAAATCCAAATCAATGAAAAACTTCAATTCATCGAAGAACCCGTCGAAATAATGGATCGTGAGGTTAAAAGACTTAAGCAAAATAAAATACCGATTGTTAAGGTTCGATGGAATGCTCGTAGAGGACCCGAGTTCACCTGGGAGCGTGAAGATCAGATGAAGCTGAAATACCCGCACTTATTTCCTGAAGATGCGTCAACACCTCCAACAGCTTGAAATTTAGGGACGAAATTTATTTAACGGGTAGGTACTGTAGTGACCCGAACTTTTCCATGATTATATATATTAAATGAAAACTATATTTGCATGATTAAATGTTTCCAACATGTTAAGCAATCAAACTTGTTAAGACTTGATTATTTGAAATGAGTTTCATGTAGACAATTGACCACCCGAGTTGACCGGCGATTCACGAACGTTAAAGCTTGTAAAAACTATATGATGATATATATATGGATATATATATATATATATATATATATATATATATATATATATATATATATATATATATATATATATATATATATAGTTAACATGATATTATGATAAGTAAGTATCTCATTAGGTATATTAACAATGAGTTATATACATAAAAAAAATGAGATTACTAAGTTAAGAAACTCGAAACGATATATATAACGATTATCGTTATAACAACGCCTTACTAAATACATATGTATCATATTAAGGTATTGTTACAATATATTTAACATGATAAAATAATAATTATATATATCATTATGTATGTTAACAATGAACTACATATAAAAAACAAGACTACTAACTTAAGAATTTCGAAACGAGGCATATATGTAACGATTATCGTTGTAACAACATTCATATTAAGATATATTCATACATCATAATATCATGATAATGTAATAATTTAACATCTCATTAGATAAAATAAACAATGGGTTAACTACATTAAATGAGATCGTTAACTTAAAGGTTTCAAAATAACACTTACATGTAACGACTAACGATGACTTAACGACTCAGTTAAAATATATATACATGTAGTATTTTAAGATGTATTCATACACTTTTGAAAGACTTCAAGATACATATCAAAGTACTTCTACTTATCAAAAATGCTTACAATTGCATTCTCATTCATTTTCATCAACAATTCTACTCGTATACACCCGTATTCATACTCGTACAATACACAGCTTCTAGATGTATTTAATATTGGTATATACACTCCAATGATCAGATCTTAGCAGCCCTTGTGAGTCACTAAGATATGTGGGAACCATCATTTGACAACTAGCATGACTTATGAGCATGAAAACAAAAACTAGTAACCTTATATTGACTAAGCATTAGGCATTTTTTCAAACAACACACACATCATAATTCTTTGATTTTCTAATCCAAATTCTCTCCACCTTAACTCTCTCTAAGCTTAAGAACGTCTATACTTCAGTAATATTGATCATCTAGGTCAATCTAGCTTCAGTTACAATCAAGAAACATCATCATTCAAGAACACATCAAGAACACTTCACAAATACTTTCAAGTTTACTAGTTTACTTCCAATCTTGCAAATCCATTTCAAGTGATCATCCAATTTCAAGAAATCTTTCTTATTTACAGTAAGATATCTTTCTAATTCAAGGTAATACTCATATTCAAACTTTGATTCAATTTCTATAACTATAACAATCTTATTTCGAGTGGAAATCTTACTTGAACTTGTTTTCGTGTCATGATTCTACTTCAAGAACTTTCAAGCCATCCAAGATTCCTTTGAAGCTAGATCAATTTTTGTCACTTATAGTAGGTTTACCTACTAAACTTAAGGTAGTAATGATGTTCATAACATCATTCGATTCATATATATATATATATATATATATATATATATATATATATATATATATATATATATATATATATATATATATATATATATATATATATATATATATATAACTATCTTATTCGAAGATTTAAACTTGTAATCACTAGAACATAGTTTAGTTAATTCTAAAATTGTTCGTAAACAAAGTTAATCCCTCTAACTTAACTTTTAAAATCAACTAAACACATGTTCTATATTTATATGATATGCTAACTTAATGATTTAAAACCTGAAAACACGATGAACACCGTAAAACCGGACATACGCCGTCGTAGTAAAACCGCGGGCTGTTTTGGGTTTGATAAATAAAAAAACTATGATAAACTTTGATTTAAAAGTTGTTCTTCTGGGAAAATGATTTTTCTTATTAACATGAAACTATATCCAAAAATCATGGTTAAACTCAAAGTGGAAGTATGTTTTTCAAAATGGTCATCAAGACGTCGTTCTTTCGACTGAAATGACTACCTCTTACAATATTGACTTGTAACCTGTATTTTCTACTATAAACTTATACTTTTTCTGTTTATTTTTATAAATTTCAATTCATTATGAAACCATAGCAACTTGAATCACTCAAAACGGATTTAAAACGAAGAAGTTATGGGTAAAACAAGATTGAATAATTTTGCTTGTTGTAGCTACGTGAAATTTGTAACAAATCTATGCAAACCATAACTTAACTAACTTATATTGTATTATACATGTATTCTAATATATATTATGTAATCTTGGGATACCATAGACACATATACAATGTTTTGACATATCATATCGACCCATCTATATATATTATTTGGAAACAACTATAGACACTCTATATGCAGTAATGCTAGAGTTAGCTATACAGGGTTGAGGTTGATTCCAAAATAATATATATACTTTAAGTTGTGATCTAGCCTGAGACTTGTATACACTGGGTCGTGGATTGATTCGAGATAATATATATTGATTTATTTCTGTACATCTAACTGTGGACAACTAGTTGTAGATTACTAACGTTGGACTGCTAACTTAACAAACTTAAATCATTAAAACGTAATAAAAAATGTTGTGAATATATTTCGATCATATGTACATAATTGTTATAGGTTCGTGAATCGACCCGTGGCCAAGTCTTATTTTACCAACGAAGGAAAAATCTGTGAAAGTGAGTTATAGTCCCATTTTTACTATCTAATATTTTTGGGATGAGAATACATGCAGTTTTGAAAATAATTTACAAAATAGACACAAGTATTGAAACTACATTCTATGTTGAATCGTTATACCGGATATCGCCCTTGTTGAACTTGGTAGCCTAAGAATTGGTGTTTATTATAATTGCCACCAATTGACGCGAATCCTAAAGATAGATCTATGGGCTTTGACACGCCCCAGTCAGAGAATTTGAACTGCTTTAGTACTTCGATATTTATATATGGGGATATTCTAGATGCATTTGTTAATGTCGGTTACCAGGTGTTCAACCATATGAATGATTTTTATGCAGATTGCATGTTATTGAAAGATGAAATCTTGTGGTCTATTATTACAATTTGATATATAGGTTAAACCTATAACTCACCAACATTTTTGTTGACGTTTAAAGCATGTTTATTCTCAGGTGATTATTAAGAGCTTCCGCTGTTGCATGTTAATTTATGGACAAGAGTTGTAGTCAGCATGCTTGTATACTATTGTTTAAAAACTGCATTCGAAGACATATATATTGTTGTGTAATATTATTGTAAACCATTATGTAATGGTCGTGTGAAAATGCTATATTTTAGATTATCATTATTTGATAATCGTCGTAATATTTTAAAGGTTATGGTTTGTTTTAAAAATCGAATGCAGTCTTTGAAAAACGTCTCATATAGAGGTCAAAACCTGGCAACGAAATCAATTAATATGGAACGTTTATAATCGATATGAACGGGACATTTCAGTTGGTATCCGAGCGTTGGTCTTAGAGAACCAGAAATTTGCATTAGTGTGTCTTATCGAGTTCGTTAGGATGCATTAGTGAGTCTGGACTTCGACCGTGTTTACTTGAAAAACGATTGCTTAACATTTTTGTTGGAAACTATATATTGTTAACATGTAAATATTATGTGATATATTAATTTCTTAACATGTTTGATATTGTGTGATAGATGTCTACCTCTAGTATAAATCTCATCGACTCACCTAATAATAATGAAGAGTCGAATATAATTTGGGAAGATTCACAAATTCCCGAAGAAGAATCGGAAGAAGAAGAACCGAAAGAAGAAGAACTTGAAGAAGAGGAACCGGAAGAAGAGGTTTCGGAGGGGGAAATATTAGGAACCACAGAAAAACAGATAAATAAAAGAAAATCCTCAACCAATGGACCAAAGTTAATAATGGTCAATGGTGTTTCCGCCGAGGAAGCAAAATATTGGGAAAATTACCAATTTTCTGATGAATCGGATTCCGATGAGGATTCCGATGATGTTATAGAAATTACCTCGACCCAATTTGAAAAAGCAAAAGAAAATAATAAGGGAAAAGGCATCAAAATAGAGAAACCTAATTCCAACCCCGATGAACTCTACGTTAACATGAAATACCCTTATGGGGTGTACCGTAAACACCCGCATTTCTTAAACTTTCACTATAACCCGGGAACATGTAAGCCACCAGGTTTTTCTAAACCGCATAGGTGATTCACACATAATCATTAAAAGCTTAACGCTTAACCTCGTAATTATGTAACTGAATTAATAGAAATGGGCTAGAGAGTTTATTCAAACTCCCCATAGTGACTTCCCTCAGTTTATACTGATCAATCCTAAATTAGATGTTTAGATCTAATTTAGAAATTGAGTGCAATGAGGGGTGTATGATGGTGTTGATAATGTTTTTGGGACCTTATGATTGTCTTGCACTTAGATTACAGTGATCAATCACCATGTCCCGGTCTTGATTGCATTACCTTGGCTTGATTATGATTAAGGCTTGGGTGTATTCACAAGCGAACCATAAAAACCTTAGCAATTGTACAGAATCAACAACCTAAAATGAGAGGCCAAGTTCCCTATTTATATGTTTGGAATATACATATATATGCCTATATATATGATCATATACAATTAGGTTATCCTATTGAACCTAGATCTTGGGATCTCCAGTCAACTAGGTTAGGTTTCCTTCGTATAAACTTATTCATTCAAGCGCTTTAGTCCCATTCCTCTTGACGACCTATACACTACCTCTCTGCTTAAGCCTTTCGTAAGCGGATTCGCTATGTTATCAGTTGACTTCACATATTCAATAGTGATAATTCCCGTTGAGAGTAATTGTCATATCGTATTATGTCTACGTCGTATATGCCGAGATTTACCATTATATATTAAGATGTGAGCTCTGCCAATGGCCGATTGGATGTCACAATGTATACATATGGCCGAAACCGGCTTAGGCCATTCTGGTATATCCTCGGTGAACGGACGTAGCCACTCTGCCTCTTTTCCACATTTATCTAACGCAGTAAATTCAGATTCCATTGTGGACCTAGCTATAACTTTATGTTTACAGGACTTCCACGATATAGTTGCACCTCCCAATGTGAAAACATATCCACTGGTAGCTCTGGAATCCTTTATATCAGAGATCCAATTTACATCACTGAATCCTTCTATTACATCTGGATATATGTTATAATGCAGTCGAGAACAACTGATTATTGTATTGTAATTGTATTCAATAACCAATACTAACGTTTATGATACTAATGTTTTCAATAACGTATACTCATCTAATCATACATTATATGAAGTGTGCACTACTAACGTTATTGTATACAATGCTTTTAATAGTAATGGTTTCGATACAAATGTTATCGGTGATAAATGAATTTTTATTATAATTGTATTATACATTTGACGAGTATCAATACTAACGGCTGCTTTATTTTGGGTTTTGTGGTGTTTTCGAAATGGTGTTGTTTTTCAATATGAGATGTTAAAAGGAGACTTATTTGATCTTATTCGCTCAACTGCTTATCTTTGAATTTATTACAGAAGTAAAGATAACGTTAATTGGAACAATTGGCTATTAAAGCCGTTGTAACTTTATTGTACGTTTATTTTTTTCCTGCCCTCTATTGTCTCTCTAGAGGTGTAATAAAATTGCATTTGCCGTTCAAAAAATTATATTTACAAGCGTCGTGCAACCCACGAACTCATAAAACTAGTATGTGAAATAAAATAAATACAAACAGTTAAACAGTAGAATTGTTCAAAAATATTTCAAAACCTTTTTATTATTCCTCAATGATTCACACAAAATACAGGTAGCATTTATTTACATGAAGCCATTTAAATAGAGAAATATCTACATCAAGGCTTACTCTCTTTATGTAGAAAAAAAACCCCTGTTTAAATAGAGAAAAATAAAAGAGGTGAAAACAGTTCAATTTCTTTGGCATGTTTCAACTGATGAGATTAATCTCAATTCTCATAATACTTAGTAGTAGTACGGATAGTAACCGTAGTTATAGTAGTACTGATACGGACTAATTTGCAGCACCTCAGCTACTTTCGTCTCCTTATTTTCGGGTTTTTTCTCGACCGGGCCAACACTCACTAACTCGGTGTACCCCACACTTTTTCTTAACGAAGTCGTTAACTCGACCGAGTCAATTCCTTCTCCAGTCACCGCTATCTGGTCTTTATCCGGTCCAACAAATGAGGCCGACTCGACGCCTGTTCATAAATATTTGAATTATTAATTATTATATTATTTAAATTTAAATTTAAAATTGAATAAACAAAATGTAAGAACCGTGATCGTACCCCAGAGAGTAGCAGCGATCCTTAGAGCCTTACGAGTTTTCTTCTCGGTGTTCATGGTCACTTTAACGACAATCTTTTGCTGCAAAAACGATCAATTATAAAAATTCAGTCCGATAATAATTACAGTACAATTTTTCACATAAATTTAATAAGATGAAATGACTAAACAGATAGATCTGTGCGTACCTTTGCCATTGCTGTGATATATTATAGCGATGAACTGAAATTGAATAAGTGAGTGTGGTTTGGATCGTGTATGTCTGTTGATCGAGAAACAGAGGATTCAAATTAGAGGGAGAATTAGATTAGATGCAGAGTGAAAATGCAAAGAAGTGGGGATTTATAGAGGATTTTGGGGGAGTGGTAGATCAAGACTTAGACGACGACGTGAACGTCAATGCCGTGGGAAGGAAGGAAGCTTCGACTAAAATTACAAACGTTGCGTCATAATAATCGATCATACCGTGTGAAATCCATATTTTATTGCCAACCTTTAATTTAGTTAGTCTTTAATTAGAATTTTTTTTTTTTTAAATAGTTTTATTTATAAAGTATACTACCTCCGTCTCATTCCAATAGTCCACAGACAAAAAACACGCAGTTTTAGGAAATCCTACTAACTTCATTTCTCCACCAATGAAATATCTTCTCTCTCCAAATCCACCAATGAAATATCTTCTTTTCTTTCTATTTATGGAAGTGGACTATCAAAATGGGACAGCCCAAAATAGAATAATGGCCTATTGAAATGAGACGGAGGTAGTATTAAAAAAATGGTTTTTCAAAGTCAAAATATACAAAAATAGGAAAACCGGCATCTCAAATGCCGGTTTGCAACTTGTCACCCCAAACCGGCATTTCAAATGCCGGTTTGCCTATGTGACATTTTTTTAATTTTTTTTTTTTTTTTGAGATCTTATAAACTCGTAAGCTTGTTTTGTTTTTGAAAATTTTAAAGCTCGTTTTATTTTGAAATGTTTCAAAACATAGCTCGATATATTTTGATACGGAGTAATACATATAGTTAATTAAATTTTACGAGTAAAAAACTTTTCAAAACAAAACGAGTTTTAAAACCTTTCAAAACAAAACGAGCTTTAAAATCTTTCAAGAACATATAGTTTTTTTTTTTTTTTTTTTTTGAAAAGTTTTTTACTCGTAAAATTTAGTTAACTATATGTATTACTCCGTATCAAAATATATCGAGCTTTGTTTTGTAACCTTTAAAAAAACGAGCTTTAATATCTTTCAAAACAAAAGGAGTGTATCACAAGTTTGTAAGATCAAAAAAAAAATTAAAATAAAAAAAATGCCACGTAGGCAAACTGTCATTTGAAATGCCGGTTTGGGGTGACAAGTTGCAAACCGGTATTTGAAAGGCCGGTTTCTCTATTTTTGTAAATTTTGACTTTGAAAAGCCATTTCTGTAAATATCCTATAAATATTACTATTTTAAAAAAAAATTCTTTAATTAATTTTTTTAAAGTACTAAACAAGAGTTGCTTAGTGTAGTCACATGCCCTAAATGTTTCAGATCGAGCTTGCTCTACACAGCTACCGTGGACTTGACTCGTCTTATTATCATTTTAAGAGAATGTAACATTTATAATAGCTATAACTAGTAGAAGTGGCCCGCGCGATGCGACGGGATCTTTCAAGTTGCATATTCATATTTAACGTAAAGTTATGTATTTACAGAATTAAAAATGCGTTGTTGCTGGTGTATTTGGATACGCCTGGTTAGTACCTAGTATACCTAATTGCCGGCGCGTTTTTAAAGCCGGGAAAATCGCGTAAAGGGAGACGGAACCATCGATATGACGTAGTTAGTTTGGGTTGTTTATTATACGTGTGTGTGTATATATATATATATATATATATATATATATATATATATATATATATATATATATATATATATATATATATATATATATATATATATATATGTAAAATAGCCTGAAATATTTAGTGCTTTTTTTAAAACGTCCGTTTCGCATATAGTTTTTTGCATTGTGCTCGTAAAATTATTTCGAGTTGAACGGTGAGGTCGGACAAATTTAACTCGCGGCGAGCGGGAAGATACGCCCCGTTAAAAATTTGGATGGAGTTTGTTTAAGTTTCTTAATAAAATAATAATTTTATATTTTATATCCTATTTGGGGGGAGGTGGTTCTCACACACACACACACACACACACACACACCACTTTTTGATTCATGTAAACTTTTATTTCATAAAATCACAGTTATATCCATAGAGAGTAAAACTTATATTATTATTATAAGTATAATTAAGGTAAAATAGGTAATTAGGTGTATCCTATTTTGGGGGAGCTGGTTCTCCCACACACCACTTTTTGATCCATGTACACTTTTATTTCATAAAATCACAGTTATATCCATAGGGAGTAAAATTTATATTATTATTATTACTAGTGAAATGACCCGTGAAATCAAGAGTTCGTTTAAACGAAACAGTTTAATGATATATTTTAGGTATTAAATGAACGTAAATGCTAAAGTTATTTAGTTTAATGACCCGTGGAACCAAAAATTCCGACTAAGAAACTTTTCGTTATTTTTACAAACATATTGATATACTTAACTTGGTCAAAATAAATGAACTACATTTATTATCCCACGACCTTCTTCCAGTTTTCGTCAGAATTACTATTTTCCTTATCATAAAAGCCTATATTACAACATTTTATTGAGATATGTATTTTGTATACATATATAACGTAATTAATCATGTAAAGAGAATCCATATTTAAATAGTAATAATATAATAATAATAAAGTTTGCTCTAAAATTAAGTATTTATATTTTTAATAATAATAATTATTAATAACAAATGCGTCTTTAATTATTTTTTAAAGATTTAAAATACAATTATTATATGAAGTTTGTACAATATGTTTTAAAGTTTGTACATGTGTTCATGGGTGTTTTATAAAAGATTATACATGTGTATGTGTTTGTTTTTGGGGGGGGGGGGGGGGGGGGGGGGGGGTTGTTGTTGTCGTTTTAGATGGATTTGGGCAACATATGATTAAAACACGGGTGCCATTTAGTATTATAAGGTACTTACGATATATATATATATATATATATATATATATATATATATATATATATATATATATATATATATATATATATATATATATATATATATATATATATATATATATATAAGGGTAGAAGGTTACTCTCTAGTTCTTTCTGGCTACCACTAAATATTAGTTATAGACATGATTCAAACTCGAGACATTTTTAAATCACGGGATTATTTTCTGAAAGTTTCAAATGCTATATTAGATATTAGATATTATATATTTATATTATATTATATATTGATTGATATTGATATTGATATTGATATTGATATTAATATTAGTTCTTTTCTAGTGACAATATTAAGAATTGTTATTAAGAAATTAAGACATGCATTATTATTTTGTACAAATTGAAATAAACACCCATCTCTTAAAATTAACCAACAAAAAAAAGTTACCATCATTTTTTCACACTTTATTCTTTAAAAACAACCCTAATAGTAAGATTGCAATCATATACAAGTATAATTTAGTGAACGTGCATAAGCAAAAAGTACCAACCCTCGTACCATGGTCTATTAGTCAATATGGTGAAGGTAAATTACGTATAATAGAGACGAGCTTTGAGGACGTGACTTTAAACTCGAAAATATTACACTTTTCATCTCAGTTTTTTTTAACAGTAGTACGAGATCACCTAGGGGACTTAATCACCCACGAGTTCATATATCGCAGTTGCATAACCTACTCCAACTGCTAACCAGGAGGAAATTCGACCCAATCCGAGAGCATGGCGGCAAAACCCACTTCTCCCCCACGCAACGCGATGTGCTGAAGGTATCTTTGGGTGAAATTCAAGGGTAAAGGGACAACCTTGTGTGCAATGTTGCACCACATGAGAGTCGAACTCCTGACCTCTCGTTAAAAGATAATGATAATACCACATGAGTTACTTTTTTTGAACGGCAAACTTGCATCAGTTCGGACCGAAGCCTAGTGATCATTTGCACACACACACGCGTTCGGGCAGGAAACCCGAACCACACTCAGGGGATCCGACCCTTAAACCATCCCATACGGGGCAGGCGGGCCGGACCTTAGTCCCGTAGCGGGTCGGTAAAACCTTACCTTTGGGCCACCCTCAAGGAATTTCTTTCAAAATGAGTTACTAAGGCAAAGTTTTCTTCTCAATTTATTATTCCGCTGTAATTATATTTTTATATGAATTGTCTCAAATTAATTATTGAATTCATTAAATAAATTTATTATTGAATTCAATTGTAATTCATTTCTTAAGTTCGTTTACACATACTCCGTAACAAAACTGACATATATATATGTAATAAATACACACAGTTAAACAGTAGAATTCCTTAAAAATATTTCAAAACCACTCTATTATTCCACGATGATTCACACATAGGGAGCATTTAATTACATGAAGCCATTAATAAAAAAAAATATCTACATCAAGGCTTACTCTGTTTATGTAGACAAAAATCCCCTGTTTAAATAAAGAAAAATAAAAGTGGTGAAAATTGATCTCAATTTCTTTTGCATGTTGCAACTGATGAAATTAATCTCAATTCTCATACACTTAGTAGTACGGATAGTAACCGTAGTTATAGTAGTACTGATACGGATTTATTTGCAACACCTCAGTTGCTTTTGTGTCCTTATTTTCGGGTTTTTTCTCGACCGGGCCAACACTCACTAACTCGGTGTACCCCACACTCTTTCTTAACGAAGTCGTTAACTCGACCGAGTCAATTCCTTCTCCCGTTACCGCTATCTGGTCTTTATCCGGTCCAACAAATGAGGCCGATTCGACACCTGTTCATCAATATTTGAATTAGTAATTATTATATTATATTATTTAAATTTGAAATTGAATAAACAAAATGTAAGAAACGTGATCGTACCCCAGAGACTAGCAGCGATCCTTAGAGCCTTACGAGTTTTCTTCTCGGTGTTCATGGTCACTTTAACGACAATCTTTTGCTGCAAAAATAATCAATTAAAAAAATTCAGTCCGATAATCATTACAGTACAATTTTTCACATAAATTTAATAAGATGAAATGACTAAACAGATAGATTTGTGCGTACCTTTGCCATTGCTGTGAAAAATTATAGCGATGAAATTGAATAATTGAGTGTGTTTTGGATCGTATTTGTCTCTCGATCGAGAAACAGAGGATTTAAATTAGAAAGAGAATTTGATTAAGATGCGTAGTGAGGATGGAGAGAAGGTGGGATTTATAGAAGATTTTTAATTTGAGTTTAGAGTTAGGGGAGTGGTGGATGAAGAAGACGACGACCACGTCAATACCGTGTGGGAAGGTAGCTTCGACTAAAATTACAAACGTCACGTCATAGATATGAAGGAATATTTATATTACTACAGTATTAATTTTATATCCCATCCCCAAGAGTTTTTATTAAGTACTCCTTCTCATAATTATTACAGTATTTACCTTACTACAGTAGTAAATTAGTTTATTTCAAAAAAAATTGTCCTTTACTATAAATAACAATAAAATCTCATTTAATTTTTAACTAGAAAAAAAAATCGGCCCGCGCGATGCAGCAGGACCTTTCTGATTGCGTATTCATATTTAACGTGACGTTAGAATAAAAAACAACGTGGTGCTGGTGCGAGTGTTATCCAAGGAAGATAGCTCGGAATAATTGTCGTTTTTTAAAAAGTGTCCGTTTCGCGTATATCAAGTTGCGTTTTGTTCATTAAATTATTTCTGGTTGTACGGTGATGGAGAAAGAATTTAACCCGTGTCGAGATGGAATATACGGGCGTACAAACATTTGGGTGGTGTTACTTTATGGGTTTTAAAATAGTTTAATAATTTACGGGTTTGACCCCTGAAAACTTGAGAAAGTGAGATAAGTTGAGGGAGAAAATTGTATTTTTGTGGGGTGGAGTGGGGTGTCTTTATTAGCTTGTGAAACGATCAAAGTTTGGTCTTGTTTTAGTGTGTAGGTAAATAAATTACCTATATACTTTATGGGTTTTAAAATAGTTTAATAATTTGGGTGGTGTTACTTTATGGGTTTTAAAATAGTTTAAAACTTTTTACTCCATCAAGTATTACAACCTTTTTATTTTTGGAAATCTAACATTTAATACTTCTTCCGTCCCATTACAAGTGTCCAATATGACTTTTTAGAGTCTTTTTTGTTTAACTTTGACTCTAAATAATTTTATTTGTATTAAATAATACTTGATGATATTTATATCCATATAAAATACAATTAAAAAACAATCCATTCATATCATTTTCTTAAAAGTTACATAATAAAAACAAAATTGTTTAGAGTCAAAGTTTAACTAAATAGACTCTGAAAAGTCAAACTGGACACTAGTCATGGGACGGAAGGAGTATAAAACTAATTTCCTACTTACTTTTTATAATAACTCATTTATTTAAAATAACTCATTCAATTAAAGGCATAATAAACAACTCACAATTATATCTTAAATCTAACAAAAAAATCAACCCAGCCAATAATTATGGGATAGATGGAGTAATAATTATTTTTAGAACTCTCTTTTGAACCATTAGATTAAAAAATGACAATATAGTTGGAGCTGGTGGTGCTTGTAACTGGAGCTTATGGGCTAGAGCTGGAACTGAAACTTATTTTTAACGCAGTTATCTTGAACTAATTATTTTTTTAATAAGTGTCTAGTAAAATAGCTAGAACTTATTTTCAATTCACAAATTCTATTTTTTTTAATAAGCAACTATGAATAATTTATTTTTTAAGACCTTATGATTTTTGTAAGCTCTACTTTTTATATTTACTAAATAAAACATATGACTTAGAGCTTATTAAAATCATACGTTAATGCGTCAAATACACCCTAGGAAAGCCCATATCTTTACAAAGACATTACAAAAACGTACATCAACTTACAAACATGACGTGATAACAACATTATTACATCTAGGGTTTTACTTGTAAGAAGTACTCCTTATCACATATAATTCTTTTAATCAGGAACAAATGTGAAAAATAATGAAAAACACAATACCATATTAGTAGGGATTATTAATAGAATTTGAACTAAACATGTAATAATAGTTTTATCATGTGCTTTAAGAGCACACTTTAAATAATTTCATATACTTAATACGATTAATTAACTAAGGGTGGTAATATTTTCACTTTTATATTTAATAAATTCATTCATATATTATGCATTAAGAGTTTGTTTACTTTTCACTTAATGAAAAATTTCTGTACATCTCTTAATTCACTGTGTAAAATTACCTTTTGTTTGTCACTTGACCTGAAATTAGCCTCTTATATGAGACATGGAAAATAAATATTCATTCCTATTAAGAGACAAATAGAAACAGAAGTAAATTCAAAGAAAAAGTAAACAACCCTTTGATATAATATTTTTTTCATCTCAATTTAATTGTTCAAACTTCAAATAGAAAAAAATATCTTGATTGTTATAATTCAGTAGGCTTATAACTACCTTTAGTGGCCTAGTTCTTGACTGTAGACTAATAAGTATATAGAGAGAATATGAGAGAATATGAGAGAATATATTTAGTGTGTTTTTGTAACTTACATTATGCACATATATATAGTACAAATTTTACTATCCATATTTGACTAATTACCATCCATATTTAACTACTAAATTTACAACACTCCCCCTTGGATGGTAATTTTTTTAAAGAGCAATTAATACTGCCTCGTTAAAAACCTTGCTAAAGAAAAACCCAGTGGGATAAAACTTTAGCTAAGGGAAAAAGAGTGCAGCATAGAGTTGACTCCCCCTCAAGTAGACAACGCTGAGTCGTCACATCTTTTGAACTTGCCTCATGCCAATATTGTGAACGTATGTTTTGAAAACAGCGATTGACAGTGCTTTGGTATAAAGATCAGCAGAGTTGTTGATTGAACGTATCTCATTTTAATCTGGTTGTCTTTTACGAGATCTTGAGTATATGAGAAGAATCTGAGATTTTCATCTGAAACTGTATCATCTAAATCTTTTATGTACAAGTTTGACCCATGTGATTTGTCTACAGTCTCCTTCATGGTTTGCTCAAACTGTTGTTTCAATTCCTATTCGCTTTCAGTCTTTTTCTGAGCCTTACCAATATACCATTCTTTTCCATCAAACTTATGACCGTTAAGACCGTTTATAGCTTTAGCGCCTCGTCAGCATTTATGTTTTGTTCTGTCATTTTTGATACTCTTCTTTCATTTGTACTATGTAAGCTGTATTATCTTCATAGATAGTTGTTAGGCTTTTATAGCGTTCTAGTCCACAAGAATCAATAATGATTTGTATCATTGATCTTAACTAAAATCATTCACGAGTAGCTTCATGTAACGCAATCACTTCGGCATGATTTGATGATGTTGCAACAAGTGTTTGTTTTGAGAACGTCATGATATTGCGGTGCCTCCATTTAGGAATACATATCCAGTTTGAGATTTAGCTTCATGTAGATCAGATAAATAATCTGCATCTGTATAACCAAACAAATCTTGTTTCGAGTTGTTAGAATAAAATAATTATAAATCAGTAGTTCCCCGAAGGTATCAAACTATTTGTTTGATCCCATTCCAATGTCTTTTGGTAGGGGCTGAGCTGAACCTTGTCAACAAATTAACTGCAAAAGAAATGTCAGATCTTGTATAATTTGTAAGATACATAAGAGCCCCAATTGCACTAAAATATGGAACTTCTGAACCAAGAAGATCTTCATGATCTTCTAGAGGATGAAATGGATTAGTATCAATATTAAGATCTAACAACCATATGAGTACTTAATGGTTTTTGTCTTGTCCATATTAAATATTTTAAAATCTTTTCGGTATAAGTTGTTTGATGTATAAGTAAGTCATTAGTTATATGCTCAATATGTAAATCAACGTAATACTTGATTTTTATTTTATTTTAAAATCTTTCTTTAGAAGTTGAATGACTTCATAGATTTCTTTATTTAAGATAATTGATATAAACAGCTATGATCACATATCCGAACATTGTTTTTATAAAACACACGTGCAAATAAGTTTATATGTATACCCTTTTCTTATCAAGTAGTAATTTAATCGATTATACCACATACGTCCTGATTGTATAAACCCATTTAGAAATCTTTGTGATTTAATGGAATATATTCCATTGGGTTTTGCATTAGATGCTTATGATACCTTAACCCTTCAGGTATATTCATATATATATCATTATTAAGTGATCCATACAGATAAGTAGTAACAACATCCATGAGATGCATTTAAATAACTACCAGGTTGATTAAGTATCTAATAAGTAATTGTATTCATTATAGGAGGATAAGTTTTTCTCCTAATTCATTTCTGGTCTTTGTAGGAAATCTTGAGTTACAAGTCAAGTTTTGCCTTGTAACTTCATTTGCACATTTTTTTTTGGATAAAAATTCATTTGTATCCCATTGTTTCACATCTTTAAAAGTGATAACGATTGATCCAAAAACTTTTCTTTTATTGAGCGATTCTAATTCAGCTCGTATTGTTCCTTTCCGTTGAGTTCAATCACGTCTATTTTGATATTCAATGACAGATTTTGGTTCCAGATCATCATATTTATTCATGATGTCATTATAACATTATATGAAAATATCTCATCAAGATTTTTCATTTCATTTCAGTTTCATAATATTGCATAATTTATTGCAATTTATGTATTTACATTTATCAATATCCTCTGCAGAAGGAGTATTGATTTGTGGTTCTTCTTGAACACTTTCTTTTACCTCATTATCAGCTGATTTTCTTTTCGAGCATTTTTATCTTTGGAACCAATTGGCCTCCCACGTTTCTGCCGTAGCAAAGACTCATAAGTGACATTATTGCCAGCTTTTGTAATTTCAATTCTAGCTGAAGCATTTACTGCTGGTATATATGATTTAATCACTTATTTTTTGTATCTTTAAATGCATAAAGTAATTAATTTGCAAGTTCTTGCATATGCATTATATTTGAACTTTCTTTTCGCATTCTTTTGTGCGATGATCAATATTCCTTAATTGATGTTCACACCATGAAACATCATTTTATTTATATTTCATTTCTCCCCCTAATATAGGGAACAATGTTTCATTAAAGTGACAATCGACAAAACTTGCTGTAAAAACATCACCCTTCATGGGTTCAATATATCTTATGATTGAAGATGTTTCATATCTAACATATATTTCAATCCTTCTTTGAGGAACCATTTATTGTGATTGTTCAATTAAAAATACACTGCACAACCAAATGTTCTAAGATGGAAAATATTCGGTCTTCACCAAAATTAAGTTGGTAATGGAGAATATTTATAACTTGCACTTGATTTAATGCGAATTAATGTCACATCATGTAAATTTACATGTCCCCATATAAATATTGAGAGTTTTGTACTCATTTCTAATTGTCTAGTTATTAGCTGTAAGCGTTTATCTATTGATTAAGCTAAACCAATTTTGTGTATGCACATGAGCAACTGGATGTTCAACAACAATCCTTGTAGACATATAATAATCATTAAAAGCTTGAGATGTTAACTCACCAGCATTATCAAGTCTCATCCTTTTAATGGTGTAATCAGAATAATGTGTTCTTAATTTAATAATTTGTGCAAGAAACTTTGCAAATGCCATATTACGGCTTGATAACACACAAACATGAGACCATGCGTTAGATGCGTCTATTAGAAAAATGGTCCACATGATGGATGAATTGGTCCATATATATATACCCTTGAATTCTTTCAAGAAACATTTATGATTATTTCTCAATGTGCTTTTCATTAATCGCCATATGTGCTTTTCATTAATTCCCATATGTGTTTTTCGTTAATCACTATATGTGCTTTTCATTAATCACTATATGTGCTTTTCATTAATCACCATATGTGATTTTCATTAATCACCATATGTGCTTTTCATCATATATCATTTTCACCATATGCGCTTTTAATCATATGTGCTGCACTTTTCATTATATGCGCTTTTAATTATATGCGCTGCGCTTTTCATCATATGCGTTTTTTATCATATGCGCTTTTAATCATATGCGTTGCGCTTTTCATCATATGCGCTTTTTATCATATGCGCTTTTAATCCTATGCGCTGCGCTTTTCATCATATGCGCTTTTTATCATATGCGCTTTTCGGTGCTACATAGATATTTCTCATTTTCGATTATCATTGACTGATAATCATATCCATTATGATATATATCAGAGAAACTTAACAAATTTCTCTTTGATTTGGGAGAAAACAAGACATTGTTTACCAAAAAATTCGTACAATTTGGTAATATGAAATTTTGCCTTTTTCGTTCCTTATATCAAGTTTGCAAGAGCTGATATAGTATTTATAATTCCTTCATTTGATTTAAATCAATGAAATATTTCTTAGATTTGATCATAGTGTGTATGTTACTACTATCTGCAATACATAGGTCTTTACCATTTAGTTGATGTTGTATTTCAGCAGGATTCATACTAAAACTTCAAATAAGATAAGCAAATAATGAGTTATATTTCAGCAAGATAATCAAATTATATTACCTGCAAACAAGTTATAATCTGAAGTACATAAAAGATAACACTTAATAAAATATATGCGTTATGGTCTAAAACCATTTATTTATGAGTGATACATAAAAAAAAAACTAGGCATCTTAGAAAATTCAAACCATTCAAGTCTCAAGGTAGCTCAGGGTTAATTTAATCAAGATTTGTCAACAGATTCACTCTCGTTTTCTTTTCTTTTGGGACTTATTTGTAGAGCTAAACAAGATGTTCATGTATTCAAGAAATACTAGACTGATGATCCACGTTACCAGATCATTAATAAGAATCTCCGGAATTCTTATAAGAGCGTCTACTAATATCTTTAACTTTATTCTTTCATGGATCACCGTTATTTTTTTTATTTTATTTTTTTTTATTTTTGATAATTAATATCGTATCTATCTTTGAGTATTTTCCATAATACACTTGGATTTTCGATCATATAATATGTAGATTCTAAGGACTCGTAATATGTTTGCTAAGAAAAATACTTACTATTGCTTTCTCTTGTTCGGAATAATTGTTATTTTCATTCAGGGTTTCTAAAATACCGTTTGATTCGAGATGTTTTTCTACATTCATAACCCATGTTAAGTAGTTGTTCCCACTTGTTCTAAATGAGCAAATTTAAGCCTTTTCAAATTCGACATTTTCTATTATCAAAAAGATGAATAACATAAATCATAATCATAATCAACTTCTATTCATAGACAAATAATAAAATGAAATTAGAATCATTTTAAATTCATAAGTAGCAAACAACAGAATAATGGTATGATTACAAATAATAAAACCACAAGGGCAGGATAGAATATAGGTTCACCCGGTGGTATATTAGCAACAATGATGATAGTTAATATTACCAATACAATAGAAAAAATCATCCTTGTGTGAATCATTTTTACAAAAACTTTTTGAGAGTAGTAATTTGAAAAATGAAGATTGATTTGTGAAAATGTGAAAACGGAGATGTTTATTTTATATTTGAAAAATATAGTTGTTGTAACGTCGTCAGTTGACGTTAACAACCGTTATGTATATATGACCGTTGTAACGTCGTTAGTTGACGTTAACGAATAAAGTCACTATATCAAAACGCTTATGAGTAATATAAAGGACAAGATTTTTTTTTTTATTTTAACTTTTAAGATTTACTTTTAATAAAAATACAAACTACTTTTTCTTATTTTAACTTTTAAGATTTTAACTTTTAAGATTTACTTTTAATAAAAATACAAACTACTTTTTATTATTTTAACTTTTAAGATTTACTTTTAATAAAAATACAAACTACTTTTTCTTATTTTAACTTTTAAGATTTACTTTTAATAAAAATACAAACTACTTTTTCTTATTTTAACTTTTAAGATTTACTTTTAATAAAAATACAAACTACCTTTTCTTATTTTAACTTTTAAGATTTACTTTTAATAAAAATACAAACTATTTTTTCTTATTTTAACTTTTAAGATTATAAATTTAAGAATAAACATTAGTATGCATGAAATAAATAATGATTAATTGCATAAGTAATCATAAATGTTAGATAACATATAAAGATCCCATCGTATTCGTATTGATCGGAATTAATCTCGACCCATGGTACCGTGTTGTCAAATGACGTGTTGCGTACATAAAGTACCGTGTTGTCAAATGACATGTTGTGTACAATCATGAGGTCTTATTAACATAAATATAAATGTTAGTGAAGTTAATAAGAGTTAGATTACATAAAATATAATTTAGGCGGTATAACCGACCATATATAACTTAAATAACATAAATATAAATGTTAGTGAAGTTAATAAAAGTTAGATTACAGAAATATAATTCAGGCGGTATAACCGACCATATATAACTTAAATAACATAAATATAAATGTTAGTGAAGTTAATAAAAGTTAGATTACAGAAATATAATTCAGGCGGTATAACCGACCATATATAACTTAAATAACATAAATATAAATGTTAGTGAAGTTAATAAAAGTTAGATAATTTCTTACCTTGATTAGTGACGTGTGCTTGCTTAGATAAACCTTGATTATACGGAGCACTTCGTGCTGATAACGTGTTATAATTCAGTAGGCTTATAACTACCTTTAGTGGCCTAGTTCTTGACTGTAGACTAATAAGTATATAGAGAGAATATGAGAGAATATGAGAGAATATATTTAGTGTGTTTTTGTAACTTACATTATGCACATATATATAGTACAAATTTTACTATCCATATTTGACTAATTACCATCCATATTTAACTACTAAATTTACAACATTGATTATATTGTTTTTTTTGTTTAATTTATAATTTTATCATTTATTTTTTTGTTTTGTTTTGTTTTACATTTATTTATGTTGAAGATATACTGAACTTCTACCCATTATTACCACTATAATCTAAAACACGTATGATGTTTATCTATTCAATTTTATTTGAACATCGATATCAACATCGAATGCTCTCATTTGTCATTCACATACGTTAGGAGGAATCTCAATTCGCGACGATGTTGGCAGTACCATCGAAGGTTGGGAAAACACCTAAGAGACATTTCCCCAATCGCATTAATGTTGGCAATACCTTCAAAAGTTGTAAACTCTTTGCTTGGAGTGAGAATCGAACTGGGTTGACAGTACCTCAAGTTGGATCCCACCCTCACACCACTCAAGCCAAATTTCGGTAGTACGATTTTTATTCTTATAGATTTATACGATTGAATAGTGAATAATAAATTTAGTACAATACAAAAAATATATTAAAAAATATAATTGAAACGTATCGAGTAATTATATAACTTATATTCTGATTAGATATGTGTTAGACATATGTGAAGTGGTGAGTCGGGTTGAAGACGTTGATTCTGATTCATCCAACGTTGAATCATATTCGTACAAATCTAGGAGTAGTAAACACGTTGTCCATGAAAAAGCTGACGTGTAACAACCCAAACCAACCCTCGACCAAACCACGCGAAAATACAAAATAAAAAAAAAAAAATCCTGTGCAGCATACCCGCGCGGCGCGCCAGGTAGGGGCGCGGCGCGCCAAAGTGGACTGTCCGGAAAGTCTCAAAACGCGAAAAAGATTGACTAGTTCCCGACACTTTTAGACGAAACGCTTTTTACCATACATTCAAATATGTAAAACTAACTTGTTTCAATTATAAAATCAATGTTTTACAGGCGGGGCCCACATCGGCCGTTTTACGAGTTTAATACAATTTACGAGTTTCGACCACCAAAAAGTTTAAGTTCCAAACTACACAATGAGCATGGCGTTTGGGATTAAACTACCCAACTATCGGTCAAACTCCAAGAACTACTAAAACCAAAAGCGTCCCCTAGCATCAAGCGGGATCTCTAGTCCAAAACGATGCCCTTACCCTTGTCCAAAACCGAACCTATAAAATGGTAAACAACGAGAGGGTAAGCAAAGCTTAGTGAATGCAATAATTATACGAATACATATATAATTATACCTACTTGCATACACTTACACAACCGCAAACATGCTAGCAAACAACATTAGCTTATCGTCGCAATAACAAGCTATAATTCACCAATACCCCCAAGCTAGCATAACAACCGCATATAAATATAACTCGAATAATATAATATGCTTACAACACAAATAACCATGGTTAACCAATAGTACAAGGGAACGACGCTCGCGAAAACGCCATCGGTGTTCATAACATCCGTTAGGGCACTTAACACCTCGCACCACTAACCCCTAGGGTGGCACCTTAACACCTCGGCACATCACCCTGAGTGGCATCTTAACACCTCGATGCATCACTCATTATTTTTATGGAGTGGTGTCTTAACACCTCGACACTACACTTCTAGGTGGCATCTTAACACCTCGATGCTACACCCGAGTGGCATCTTAACACCTCGATGCTACACTCTTCACGTGAAACATGGTGTCTTAACACCTCGACACTACACATTTCACGCTACAACAAATAGATACATTATATACCTACACATATAATTATTCCACTCACCTCAAAGTCTTGTGAAAAGATACCCGAGCTTGCGAAACCTCAAAGTAACGTACCTATCACATTATACATATTATCAAACGCAAACTCAAGTCGGTCAACTAATTCTTTCACCATTCCTAAGTCATTTTGACCCAAAGTGCAATCCCGACCCATTTTGCACCATTAACCCTAATAATGGGTCAACTTCACCAAAAACCCTAACTCTAGTCAAATATGGTCTTATGACATTTTTAAATCACCAATTTAACTCATTTTCACACATGCAAGACCACTTAGGTCATTAAAGACCCATTTGACCCATTTCAAGGTCAACACACCCATTTGGGTCATCCATGCCCAATTAACACCCATTTACATATCATTGAAGTGTTCTAGTACTTTAACTAACTAATTAGGTTCATTAACATAAATTAACACTTTGAAAACCCTAATTAGTTACCTTTGAGTCTACATGACCCAAATTCACCCAAAATCCCCAAATTACTAGCAAGTGGGTTTTGTGTGCATCACTAACCCAAACCCTAACCCTTAATGCAATTAAAGTAAGAATCTAGGTTTTAGAACTTACCAACACAATCACTACGTAGCTAGCGACTAGATGAACGACTTTAGAACTCGCACTAAGACCCGATTCAACCTCCTTTACCCTTTAATGAAGCTTTCTCACTCAAGAAATGCACTCTCTCACTAGAATTGAATTGGAGAGGATAAGGTGGTTGTGAATGGAGTTAATGAGCTCCCAAAACTGATCCAAGGCATTAAATTCGGGCTCCAAAGTGTTTTGACCAAAATGCCCTCAAAATATCTTTTTTTTTAAAAGAAGAGGAGAATCTGTCGCAGACAGATGGCGCGGCACGCCACCAGGCCGCGCGGCGCGCGATACCTCCAGTTCAGCTTCTTTCTTGTTTTTAAATATATAACCAAAACCCCTTTTCAAGTATCGAACATTACACTTATATACACTACAAATATTCGGGTCTTACAACTCTCCCCCACTTATTCGGATTGCGTCCTCGCAATCCAAGCCGCATGACACGAGGGAAGATAAACTAACACGAACTCTTCGGGCTCCCAAGTGAACTCGGAACCTTTACTTCGTCGCCATTGAACCTTGAAAGTTCTCACCTCTTTATTTCTCAACATTTTCACCTTCTCGTCAAGGATAGCAATCGGTTCCTCGACATATTCTAACTTGTTGTTTAGCTCGATCTCGTCTAAAGGTATCCATGAGGAATCATCCGCAAGACACTTACGGAGGTGGGAAACATGAAATGTATTATGGATCCCCGCAAGCTCTTTGGGTAATTCCAATCGATATGCAACTTCACCAACACGAGCTAAAACCTTGAATGGCCCAATAAACCGAGGAGCTAACTTTCCCCGTTTTCGAAATCGAATAATACCTTTCCATGGAGAAACCTTAAGCATCACCATATCGCCTTCTTGGAACTCAATCAATCGCCTACGTCTATCGGCATACGACTTTTGCCTATCTTGAGCCTTCTTCAAATGTTCCCGAATCAAATCGATCTTGCCATTGGTCTCAAAAACCAAATCGGTACTCCCGATCTCTCTTTGACCCACTTCTCCCCAACAAATGGGAGTTCGACACCTACGCCCATAAAGCATTTTGTAAGGTGGCATCCCGATACTAGTATGATAACTATTATTGTACGAGAATTTCACCAAAGGCAAATGCTCATCCCAACTACCACCGAAGTCAATGATGCACGCTCGTAGCATATCTTCCAAAGTTTGATTCGTACGTTCGGTTTGACCGTCCGTTTGAGGATGATACGCCGTGCTCAACTTCAATTGCGTACCCATATCTTCATGAAACTTTTCCCAAAACCGAGATGTAAAACGGGTATCTCGATCCGAAATAATAGATATAGGAACCCAATGTCGCGAGACCACTTTCTTGATAAACAACTTAGCCAAGGTCTCCGACGATATCGCTTCTTTAATGGGAAGAAACAAAGCACTTTTTGTCAATCGGTCAACTATAACCCAAATCGAATCGAATTGGGTTCTCGCCGTTTTAGGTAACTTTGTAATGAAATCCATGGTAATGTGTTCCCATTTCCACTTCGGGATTTCTAACGGTTGCAACTTACCATACGGCTTTTGGTGTTCGACTTTTACTTGTAAACACGTGACACATTGTTCAACATACTTCACAACATCACGTTTCATGCCCGGCCACCAATAATCTTTCTTCAAGTCAAGATACATTTTCGTCGCGCCCGGATGAATGGAATATTTTGACTTATGTGCTTCATCAAGTAGCACCCGTCGGTAATCACCCATCTTAGGCACCCACACCCTTCCTTGGAAAGACAACAAACCACGCGGACCCATAGTAATAAACTCCGATTGGCCCACGATTCGCTCCGTATGCTTGTTGTGAACATAAGCCTCTATTTGAATCTCACCAAGCTTTTCAAGAAAATCGTTGGTAATAATCAAACGTAACGACCCCACTTTTATCGCCGGATGTTGACTCTTTCGACTCAACGCATCCGCGACCACATTCGCCTTACCCGGATGATAAAGTATTTCACAATCGTAGTCTTTCACCACATCCATCCACCTACGTTGGCAATAATTCAAATCTCGTTGATTAAAGAGATGTTTCAAACTCTTATGATCCGAATAAATCGTACACTTGACACCATACAAGTAATGGCGCCAAATTTTCAACGCATGCACTACCGCCGCCAACTCAAGATCATGAGTCGGATACCTCGTTTCATGTTCCTTTAATTGTCGAGAGGCATAAGCGATGACCTTACCTCTTTACATTAGAACACACCCGAGACCATTTAAGGAAGCATCACAATAGACCACCATGTCTTCAACACCTTCCGGTAACACTAACACCGGAGCTTGACACAACTTCTCTTTTAACAATTGAAAAGCAATTTCTTGCTCGTTCTCCCAACCAAACCTAGCATTCTTTCTCGTCAACTTCGTCAATGGAGAAGCAATCTTAGAAAAGTCTTGGACAAACCGACGATAATAACCTGCCAATCCGAGAAAACTTCGGATTTCCGTAGGCGTAGTCGGTCGTCCCCAACTCTTCACCGTTTCGATCTTCCCCGGATCTACTTGAATCCCGTTTTCGTTCACGATATGACCAAGGAATTGAACTTCCCTTAGCCAAAATTCACATTTGGAGAACTTTGCATACAACTTCTCCCTTCGTAGCGTCTTCAATACTTCACGCAAATGATGTTCATGTTCGTTCATACTTTTTGAGTAGACTAGTATGTCGTCAATGAACACTATTACCGACTTGTCCAACATAGGTTGGCACACTCGGTTCATAAGATCCATGAATGCCGCCGGTGCATTCGTAAGACCAAAGGGCATAACTACAAACTCATAATGCCCGTAACGCGTTCGAAAAGCCGTTTTCTCTATGTCTTCCTCACGGACCCGCATTTGGTGATAGCCGGACCGTAGGTCGATCTTAGAGAAATACGTTGCACCTTGAAGTTGATCAAATAAATCGTCAATCCTAGGTAATGGATAACGATTCTTGATCGTCACTTTATTCAACTCACGGTAATCAATGCACATACGCATACTACCATCTTTCTTCTTCACAAATAACACCGGAGCGCCCCATGGCGAAGCACTCGGCCGAATAAAACTCTTCTCGAGCAACTCTTGGGTTTGATTTAACAACTCTTGCATTTCCGTTGGTGCTAAACGATAAAGAGTTTTAACAATGGGAGTAGCTCCCGGAACCAACTCAATACGAAACTCAACTTGTCTTTCCGCCGGAACACCCGGTAATTCGTCCGAAAAAACGTCTTCGAATTCACTAACAACCGGAATTTCAAGAATAGGTGGTGGCTCATTGCGAGTATCAACAACATGAGCAAGGAAAGCCATGCCACCGGTAACAACAAAACGACGTGCCCGTGCAAAAGTGCATATCGGCACCGGTCTCCTTCGCTTATCACCATGAATAATTAACTCTCCCCCACTTAGGGTCTTCACACGAATAAACTTATCATGGCATGCAATATCGGCTCTATAACGATCGAGCCAATCCATACCAATGACAATATCAAAGTCGCCCAAGGTCATTGGAATAAGATCAATTTTAAAGGTTTCGGCACCAAAAACAACATCACAATTTTCACACACATCAACCACTAGCACCGTCTTGCCGTCCGCTATTTCGACTTCTATCGGACGACTTAACTTAGCTAACGGTCTATTAAGTTTAGGCACAAATTTAGGAGACACAAACGACAAATTTGCACCGCTATCGAAAAGAATCCTTGCCGGATTAGAATTAACCATGTAAGTACCTGAGACAACTTCGTGCGATTGTTTAGCTTCATCATTGGTCATCAAATAGTTGCGACCCCTAGCCGTACCCGCCGCCTTCTCTAACCGCTTCACATTATCATTTCGCAAGTCGGGACACTCCGGCTTCTTATGCCCTTCTTTGCCGCAATTAAAACAAGTGACTTTGTTCCCGGAACGTGGTTTCGGACACTCACGAGCCATATGACCCGGTTGCCCACAATTGTAGCACGTATAAGAAAACACGCCGGTAGTGCCCTTCTTTGCAGTATTGACACTTTCGGCCCCCCTCTTGCTCTTGCTCTTCTTGCTTGAGGCGTTAGAGTAACTAAAACCTTCAAATTTTCTTTTGGAAAACATGAAATCACTCTTTCTTGGAACCTCCGGCTCAAAACCCCGAGCCAACTCGAACAATTCATCAAAAGACTTAGCCATACCCCGACTAATCTTCCCCTTGTACTCATCATTCAAAGTACGGTAGAAATCCTTCATGAGCTTATGATCATCACCAACATATTCCGGGCAAAAACGAGTCTTTGCCAAGAATGTAGACTTAAGAGTAACTAAGTCCATTGAGCCTTGTTGCAAATGGTGCAACTCGTCCCGGATTCTATCGAGATCGGAAGAAGTTCGGTATTCCTTGAAAAACTCCTTCTTAAACTCTTCCCACGTCAAGCCCATACATTGTTCCTCACCATATAAGTTGATTTTATCATCCCACCATAACTTAGCCTCTTCTCGTAGCATGCTAGAGCCATACCTCGCCTTCTTCTCGGGAGGACATTCCGAGGTACGGAAAGCTCCCTCAATATCGGAGATCCAACATGTACTTTTCAAGGGATCTCGCACCCCATTAAACATCGGGGGTTGAGCGTCCTTGAAATTCTTGTAGTGGAAGTCCCGCCTTCCTTCACCTCCTTCACCACGAGGATAAATGTTTCTAGCATCAAGGGCCTCTTCGATAGTGGCCTTCATTCGTTCATTTATCAAATCGGTCACTTGCCCATCGACCGAATCTTGGAAGACTTTTCGGACGTCCGTAAGAAAATCCGCTTTTAACTTTTTAAAGACGGCCTCAACCTTGGCCGAAAACTCGGCGTCCTCACTTGTACTTCCGTTATCATGATCGGGTCCATTTCTCGTCTTCATTCTATAAAACGAAGTAGGTTAAACGGCAAAACAAAAGACATAACACGTATGTATATACATATACACCACACTACCCCATCTTGCTCAACAATCGTCGTACATTGCTTGTTCGACACGATTTGTGCCCGTAACAATGGTAGCTAATCATTGTTACGCGAGCACGTCGCATTAACTTGCTAGTACAACGTCCATCTCGCTCGATGCTCGCTAAACATACATAACAATTAGCGCATGATTAGTTTACATAAACCTATGCACAAACCAATCCCGATCCGACCCAAAGTCCTACAAGTCCCGCATAGCGCACACACAAAAAGTCTAAGTCTAGGCGCCTATCTCAAGTCACCTAAATCCCTTAGACCATGCTCTGATACCACTTGTAACAACCCAAACCAACCCTCGACCAAACCACGCGAAAATACAAAATAAAAAAAAAAATTCCTGTGCAGCATACCCGCGCGGCGCGCCAGGTAGGGGCGCGGCGCGCCAAAGTGGACTGTCCGGAAAGTCTCAAAACGCGAAAAAGATTGACTAGTTCCGGACACTTTTAGACGAAACGCTTTTTACCATACATTCAAATATGTAAAACTAACTTGTTTCAAATATAAAATCAATGTTTTACAGGCGGGGCCCACATCGGCCGTTTTACGAGTTTAATACAATTTACGAGTTTCGACCACCAAAAAGTTTAAGTTCCAAACTACACAATGAGCATGGCGTTTGGGATTAAACTACCCAACTATCGGTCAAACTCCAAGAGCTACTAAAACCAAAAGCGTCCCCTAGCATCAAGCGGGATCTCTAGTCCAAAACGATGCCCTTACCCTTGTCCAAAACCGAACCTATAAAATGGTAAACAACGAGAGGGTAAGCAAAGCTTAGTGAATGCAATAATTAAACGAATACATATATAATTATACCTACTTGCATACACTTACACAACCGCAAACATGCTAGCAAACAACATTAGCTTATCGTCGCAGTAACAAGCTATAATTCACCAATACCCCCAAGCTAGCATAACAACCGCATATAAATATAACTCGAATAATATAATATGCTTACAACACAAATAACCATGGTTAACCAATAGTACAAGGGAACGGCGCTCGCGAAAACGCCATCGGTGTTCATAACATCCGTTAGGGCACTTAACACCTCGCACCACTAACCCCTAGGGTGGCACCTTAACACCTCGGCACATCACCCTGAGTGGCATCTTAACACCTCGATGCATCACTCATTATTTTTATGGAGTGGTGTCTTAACACCTCGACACTACACTCCTAGGTGGCAGCTTAACACCTCGATGCTACACCCGAGTGACATCTTAACACCTCGATGCTACACTCTTCACGTGAAACGTGGTGTCTTAACACCTCGACACTACACATTTCACGCTACAACAAATAGATACATTATATACCTACACATATAATTATTCCACTCACCTCAAAGTCTTGTGAAAAGATACCCGAGCTTGCGAAACCTCAAAGTAACGTACCTATCACATTATACATATTATCAAACGCAAACTCAAGTCGGTCAACCAATTCTTTCACCATTCCTAAGTCATTTTGACCCAAAGTGCAATCCCGACCCATTTTGCACCATTAACCCTAATAATGGGTCAACTTCACCAAAAACCCTAACTCTAGTCAAATATGGTCTTATTACATTTTTAAATCACCAATTTAACTCATTTTCACACATGCAAGACCACTTAGGTCATTAAAGACCCATTTGACCCATTTCAAGGTCAACACACCCATTTAGGTCATCCATGCCCAATTAACACCCATTTACATATCATTGAAGTGTTCTAGTACTTTAACTAACTAATTAGGTTCATTAACATAAATTAGGTTCATTAACATAAATTAACACTTTGAAAACCCTAATTAGTTACCTTTGAGTCTACATGACCCAAATTCACCCAAAATCCCCAAATTACTAGCAAGTGGGTTTTGTGTGCATCACTAACCCAAACCCTAACCCTTAATGCAATTAAAGTAAGAATCTAGGTTTTAGAACTTACCAACACAATCACTACGTAGCTAGCGACTAGATGAACGACTTTAGAACTCGCACTAAGACCCGATTCAACCTCCTTTACCCTTTAATGAAGCTTTCTCACTCAAGAAATGCACTCTCTCACTAGAATTGAATTGGAGAGGATAAGGTGGTTGTGAATGGAGTTAATGAGCTCCCAAAACTGATCCAAGGCATTAAATTCAGGCTCCAAAGTGTTTTGACCAAAATGCCCTCAAAATATCTTTTTTTTAAAAGAAGAGGAGAATCTGTCGCAGACAGATGGCGCGGCGCGCCACCAGGCCGCGCGGCGCGCGACACCGCTAGTTCAGCTTCTTTCTTGCTTTTAAATATATAACCAAAACCCCGTTTCAAGTATCGAACATTACACTTATATACACTACAAATATTCGGGTCTTACATGACGGTTTGGTATCAAAATCGAATTTGAGAGGTCGGAATTAGGGATGACAATGGATCGGTTATGGATCGGGTGACCATATCCATATCCATTTATTTATTTTTTACTTTTCATCCATCCATATCCATATACGTCGGGTGAAGCGGGTTAATGGATAATTATCCATATCCGTTTATATTTATTTTATTTTTAACAATTATAAGCGGTGGTTCACTATATACGATCCAAAGTAATATTTTTAATAGTTTATGCGATCGAAAGTCACATTTTACTAATCTATATAACAAATATTCAATAGATAACCTATTAAACGTGCAAATATATCGACATGTAAGTTGCTTACTTTTAGTTACATGGAATCACATTTGAACCACCAAAGTACGATAAATACATTTGATTATTTAAACAAAACAAAATATAAGAAGAAAGTTATATTTTTAGAGAAAATATAAAGAAAGATAAATATGAATATAATTAATGAAATATCACTACATAAATGATACTAATTTGAGTGATAAATTTATATATTTACTTATTTCGGGTGAAAGCGGGTTCATCCATGGATGAAATTTTTTCATTCACATCCATATCCATATCCATTTAGATCGTCCATATCCACGAATAATCGGGTGGATCGGATGGATATCCACTGGATCGGGTATCCATTGCCATCCCTAGTCGGAATGGCTTGTCCAAATAGACTTACTGTTTGGGTTTGGCTTTGAGATGTATATTTTATATTTCAAAATTTTTTCAACTTATAGGTCGGAGGTTCTTTTAGAAGCAATCTCTCTATTCATAAAATATTGAAAATGATGACTTTCTCTACTCCTGAGAGTGTTTTACTTCGGGTGAAGAAAGTGACTTGTCTTTATTCTAGGATAGAGGAATGATTGTCTACATCTCACTCCCATATCCTGAATATGCGGGAATGATTTTGTTGTTGTTGTTGTTGTTGTGTAAGGTCCTTTGTAGTTTGTTATTTGTGGTATTATTTGTTTGGTGGTTTTGTAGTGTTTATTAGATGTCAGGATAAGGTTCGGTTCTAGTTACCGAGTTGGGCTCTGTTTACTACCTTCGAACCTTTTCGCCCCGTTTTTTTTTTTTTTTTTTATTAGGTCCTTCATTTTTGAATGAAGGTTACTAATTTTGTGGTAATTGTTATTTTTGGTAAACAGTAAAAGATGGAAAAGCGATATGCGTGTTCCCACCGTGTGAACTCCATATTTTAATGTCTAACTATTTAGTTAGTCTTTAACAATGATATCATAATCTTAATCTTAATTTTTGTTTATATGTAGTACTACGTACCAAATAAGAGTTGCTTAATGTAGTTCCATGCACTAGAAGGTTCCAGATCGAACTTGCTTTACACGGCCACCGTGGACTTAAGTCTGTCTTATTATTTTCTTAATAAAATAAATAAATGATATCGTTATCGTTATTTACAAATATAAATATATAATAATAAAATATATCTAATTCTATCTTTTTGTTCCAGCGAAAAAACGGATAAACTTGTATTAAAATAAAGAGGATCATCGGAAAAATGAATCCTCCTTCAAACATACAACCATGAAACCCGAGCAAAACTAAACTAACATACACAAAGCTCGCACAACCAACAACAAGGACGATCGGGAGAATAAGATTCATCTAAACATAAAAAATGAAAACGACAAAAAGCTAAAGCGTCTTTGATGAAGTCACCGAACACCTCTAACTCTTCTTCATAGGAAATTTTCTTTTTAGGTTCCTTTCCCGGCTTCTTAACTTGCGCCGACTAGGAAGACATCTATTTATCTATTATTAACTTCAAAATATAATATGTGTCAGCTTCTGATTAAATTATGCCACGTGTCAACTTCTGGTTAAATTTTTCGGGTACTTTTTGAAGTTCTTGCAGATGTATATTCAATTTCAGACATATTTTTTGTGTTGTATTCTTTAATTTTTTTTCGTAAGTTTTCAACTTTATGTGGTCTTGTGATTTATGAGTAATTTTATTTGGTAATTCTTATACTTTTCCTATTTTTTTAGTATCGCTATTTACATACCAATATGAAAATATGAATTGCAAATTACATTTTTTGCACAGTTTTTTTACACACTCATGCAACGCACGACTGCACGAGCTCAAAAATTTGGTATATATCTATTCTATGTATACATATAGATCGGTAAGCTTTTGTCCACATGTCCTTCACCCCTTAATTTTCGGTCCATGTAGGAGAGAAGTTTGTCTCACAAAAAACCTATACATATACACTATCTGTTGCTAAATTTTTTTTTTTTACCTTACACCAAACCTATACATACAATACATACACCACCTCATCATCCTATGTGGTCCAAAATAATCTTATCAGATTCAAATTTGAATTTGTAGTGCCTTTTAATTAATTATTTAAATTTAAATTTAAATTGTTTTAGTACATGGAGCAGATACCAGACTTACTTTTTATGACGCACTATTCGATCAATTTGATAAGGAGCCTCTTTTAATTTGAATTTTGAAATTAAACTAGTGCAGAGACCCGTGAAATCACGGGATTTTAAAGAAAACTTTTTTGAATGATACGTTATACAATCAAACATGTAGATAAAATAACATGATTCTTCAAGTTATACGAAATAGAAAACAACAATGTTTAAGTGAATAACCGAATACTTGAATGATATGTTGAATAATGTTTAACAAAATGTTTAACCGAATACTTGAATAATATGATCAATAACTTGCCCATATTAAAGACCTCCACACTTCAGCTAGACAAAAAAAAAAAAAAAAAAAAAAAAAAAAACTACATAATACACATAAGAATGGTTGGTTTGAATGGACATTTTAAGTCATTATGAATTTGCACTAAAACAACCACAGTATACATAGAAATCAAGAACCTAACACAAATTATCACAATTAAATTTTAAGCGAAAAAGATAAGGGAAATGTAAAAGCAACAAATAAAATTCACCAAACCTATCTTTAAACCTATCTTTTTATGATGCATGGTTACTCTGTTTAATTTTTGAAAGGAATGTATCAATTATTAAAACTCAAAAACCTGTGTTGTTTCCACATCAGGTGCACAATCACCATCAACATCACACACATCATCATCAAAATTTAGATAACCTTGATAGACGCACGCTCATTCAACTTGAGGCAACAATATGATAGAAATTAAGTGAAATCAGTATAGAAAAGTAATTAACTTGTACCATTTTCATCTACACATGAACAAACTCTTGCACATAGATGAAACCACATCAAATGAACCATAACAATGATGCTTATGAAATCAAGTGAACCATTGGTCATTCAATAATTCATTCACCGCTACTCAAAACTTTTGTGTTACCCATTTTGACACACCTAGTTATACCCCACTATCTGGGTCATTCACCGCTACTCAAAATCTTTGTGTTACCCATTTTGACACATGTAGTTATCCCAGCTGAAATAATTTGATGTCACCAAACAATGAAAAAAAGACATTTACAAACCTGAAAGACTAATACCACTAATAGAAGTTTTATCCCGAAAATATGATTCAACAGACACTGATGCCTAGTCCAATATGCCATTTTTCCCTACACAAATGAACATCTCAGTAAATCGATAATGTGCCCACTCACTACCACTACGACCAGAGTAAATTCGTACTCCGTAATATGTAAGAAACTCCAATCAAGACAAAACATGCATTACCCAACTCAATGGAAAACATTTAGAAAATTCATCACCTAAAAAATTATTTACAAAACAATGTGTAGACATTAGGAATTGTCATTGCTTACTTGACAATCTTCTTATCGATCTTAGGAATTGTCATTGCTTACCTAATAATAATCAACCAAATAAGTAGACATTCATTGAAGGAGATAACATACAAATTATTATGATACTGAAAAAAGTGGGTACTTCAGAAATTTTACAATATAAACATGATATAAGAAAAAATTCTAATAAAATGAACCCTACCTTAACATGAAGCAACAAAATAAATTCATACACAATGCTCCAAAACTTCATTAAATCCTTCAGAGAAATTACCCCCCTCTCTATTTTAATATAAATTGTAGGTAAAATTGTCACCACTAAGTTATACAGTATTAAAAGTTGAAAAACTATTTGAAATGCGAATACAACACAATACACTAAAATCAGTAGAACTTATCCACAAATAATAAAAAATTCAAAAATGGGCAAAATAATGTACCTTACACATTTGAACGGGCTTACTCAGTTTAATGGTAGAAGCTAATAATTTGTCATTCAACATATGCATATCAATATAAATACTATAGTTAATGAGAAAATGTATTTACAGTTGACTGACAAATGATGCATCAAAGTCAACAACAATCTCTTTCTCAATATGATTTAGGGGTTGGCTACATTCTTAAAATCTTTTGCATAAGCTCCATGATTTTGCTGAAATTACCAGGCTCGGTGTCAAAAACAATATTTAATTTCTTTATGAGCTTATGTCGATGTAAGTCACATATGTATTCCTCTTTGGTAAGTTCAGATTCATTTTCTTCTAGCCATTTCAGATATATTTATCTGATTTCTTTCATGAATTCATGAAGAATATTTTTGAACAAAAGATGTTACATCATTGCGTCTACTATAAGCTCCATGTCTGCCAAACTGAGAACAACATTAGCAACCGAATTTACTAAGCATATATACATTAACAAAAAAAAAAAAAAAAAAACAATTGAATCATCATTTTGTAATATATACGAGACTTAGCCACTTCCTCATACTGCTACACTAAATCCTCCATCATTTTTTCATCGCCCACCCCATGAACACCACTTAGTTTTAAACGTGCTATAAATAGGCAGAATGCAAAACACAGTATAAGAGGAAAACATATTAAGATAGCCATGATAACACACACCATAGATACCGTAGCAATAAAGAAGAAATAGAATTAACCACCATCGTAAACAGAAAAAAAACCTACATGTGAATAACTATTCATCCATAGAAATCATTTACCAAGTAAAAGGTAACCAACACCCTAATACATAAACAGCAGCATATGCAAGTAGTTATAGATAGTGAATCTGTATACACTGCCACAGAACATACACATGGCACTTGTGTTTACAGCTGTAACTATACGGTAACACAACAATTAAAAACACAGAGAAGTATAAACATGTCACTTACTTTTCAGTTGATAAAATTAGGGTTTCAATTGCAAAAACCTCGATTGAAAAAACCTCAATAGCAAAATTATCCAGTCATTCAACAACCTGGAAAAATAATATAAACACAATAAAAAAGATGCAGGCACTACAAAAAGCAGCAAAATGACACATAAACAAAAGAAAGCAAAGCAGCGCAAACAAAAACATTAGATTAAGAAAAAAAAAATACAAAATCACGAAGGAATGGAAGAAACAACGAACCCATACCCACCTTTTTATCTCCGGCAGCTGGTTTTAAGTCTTCCTCCGCCTTCTTTTTCTCTTCCGATTTGCTGTATATTCTGAAAAAAACAACACTTATTACAACACCCATATTAGATGAAACATGTATTATAAAATACAAAGAGATCTGTAGAAAAATGTTGCAGCAACTCGGTTCTGTAGAAAAATATTGAGATGTAATGAGGAAAAATTGAGATTAAAAAATGGAAGCAAAGAGATCTGTAGAAGAAGAAAGATACTACTCCGTATAAATTTGAATTTGAATTGTTGTTTAATGGAATTGGAATTGGAATTGGAATTGAAAGATTTAGGATTTTTTGGATTTGGGAAAAGAATGATGCATGAGAGTTTAGAGAGAGACACAGTCTGGAACAGGTGCAGGCGAGTGTGAGCGAGGTTTTTTGTCATTTGTCAGGACTTATACACGGCTCCGTATTTTTTTTATTACCCATATTTATTTCCTTTTTTTTTTGTTTAGTCTTTAAAACAACCCTTTATTGTATTTATCTTTTTAAAATTTTTTTTTTACTGAAAAAATATTTGTTATTGGTTAATGTATTATTTTTTAAATTCAAAAACAAAATGATATATGACATCATGTAGATGTCTTAGATATGTGACATGTGTCCCATATAATTTTTTAAGCTAAGGTTAAAATTATGAAATGATATCATGGCAATGACATTTTGTAATAGATATTCAAATTCTCTCTCAGTAAATATATATCAAAATCAAATTCTTCCACAACAAACAACTGAAACCATTTTCATCATCAGCCGTTCCACCGCCATCTTCATCAACCACTGACACGAAATTGTTGAGCAGGAAACAAAAACCTTATCACCATCATCTTCATCAGCTCATCTGAATGTCCGACAATTTCCAGACGACTATTGATGAGCAACGACTGAAGGGTTTTTCCCTTGATAATTTGGTCATTGGAAGCGAATACAATCTCGATTCGAAACCTAAATCCCTCACAATTTTAGCTGCAAAGGGCTATAAGATGAAAACTCACAAGGTAATATCTACTCATTAATTATGGTTTTGAGGTTATATACTTATATGGATTTACTTGCATACATTTAGGACTATTACGTGTTTATCATGTTTGTGTAACTTTTTTGTTAAGAGGAGATTTCATTTTTATTGAATTTAAGATCTATATACATGTGGGTTTATGTTAAATTGAGTTCATGTGTGTGAAATTGTTAGCTTTGAATCATTTTCTTGAAATCAAATTCGTATGCGTTATGGTTTTTTGGGTATATTGTTTTATTGTATACATTCAGGACCTTTATGTGCCTTATCATTTTCATTGCAAATAAATTGTTTTTTATTCAATTTTAGAATGTAATGTATGTATGCATGGTAGTTTATGTTTAATTGAACCCCGTGTGTGACACTGATTGGTTTTTATTCAATTCTGTGTGAAATGTGTAGTCTTTACATATGTGTTGTGTGTGGTGGTGTTGTAGATGAGGGTGTGTTGGTTAATACTTTTAGTTTAATGTGATCAAGTGTAACATTTTGTATTGGAATTTAGTGTATATAGTACATTCGAGTGCTTTTATAGTTTCTTATCTTGAAGTTTACACTTGCAGGCATCTGCCAAAAGATTTCGTGTAACTGGTACCGGGAAGGTAGTGAGGAGGAGAGCTGGGAAGCAACATTTGCTAAGAAAGAAGAATGCTAAGAGGAGAACACGTCTCTCTAAAACGGTTAGTGCTTAAGCCTATGATTAACGTAGAGATATTATTTTGCGCTCGTGATTAAACGAAACGACTCGCTTGATACTTTTATTTGTTCACATTTTCAGAATGTCCATTTTGAATGATACAAATATATTGTTTGACCATGAAAGGGAAAACATATGTCTAAATAACGAAGAAAAAAAAAAAAAACATATGTCTGAATAACGAAGAAAAAAAATTTATTTTGGGATGTTCCATTTTGCAGCATTTCTTCTTTAGGCAACCATATACATCAGAATTACTTCTTAATCTGTTAGGGTCCTTATTATAAATTGTTAATTTGGGTCCAAACAAAACACTGCAATTTTTGTACTTCCTTCATTCTTTAAAGGCTATTTTAGACACTTGATCAGTAGTTAGATACTCGAACTATAAGGTGGTCAGAGGGTCAGACGTTGCAATTTTCATTTGGGTGAAGTATTTTTCTAATATCGGTCCACTATTTTATAGTTGGTTGCAATTTACATGTTCTGATTTCACCCATTATGATTTGATTTCATTTGTCTTTGTTTCTTTTGTTTAGATTTTTGGCATCATTCATTGTGGTCTTCGTTTTCGCATCATGAAATCGGTAAAATCGGTCAAATCGATCCAGCGCCAAAAGCAAGCGATGAATCCGATTGCTTCAATACGGTTCAAGTTATGCAAATAGGGAGAAGATATTAAAGGTATGCGAACATAACCTGGATCTTTTTTTTTATTCAATTAAAATATTACAATACTTTCTTATCAACTAATTAAATATTATTAATAATGTACATATGATGCCTGTGTGTTGGGTTTGGAAGGTGTTAATAAGGGTTAAGAAATAGAAAAATATGCTTTGATTTACACACTTGCATTTGAGACTGTTGTCGTTAGTATAAAACCTAGATGTGAGGTAACTCATATTTACTTAAATGGAATTTGTGTATGTATAAATGTTGGTCTGATGGTGATGAAGAGATGTACTTTTGGTTTGTAGATAATGTTCTGTTAAACTTTTGGTTCTACTCGTCACAAGTTTGGGGAGGCATCGTAATTGATTAACTTATCGTTCCCACAAACCTGCAAAAATTTTTAACTCTGCAAGTAAAACATTGACTTCACAAAATTACGATGTTGGTGGTGTTTTGTTTTACATTAGGCAGATCACGTTTTATTTTAATTCTATTTGGTTGTCATTTGTTTTACATTATGATACTGATGTTGGTGATGATTTGCGTTTAAAGGAAGATCATGATGTACTATTGCGTCTGATGGTGATGAAGATATGTACGTAGTAGTAAACTTAAGTAACTCAAAGTTAAGTGTTTACGGAGGTTAATGATGATGGTGGATGGAGGAAGGTCGACGGTGGTGGTGGGCGTAGATTGGCGGTCGGGGTGGACGTAGATTGGCGGTCGTGGTGGTGATGGTGGACGGAGATTCACGGTGTGGACGGAGGTCGATTACGGTGGTGATCTGAAACCGCGATGAATCATGAGGTGTGACAAAGGTAAACTTCATTTTCTTGATTTCATTTCACCATTTCCTTTTTAATCTCATTTTACTGTTTTCGATTTTAATTGAACCGGAAATGGGTTTCACCACACCATGAATTAGTTTGTAATTTCTGTTTCTTAATGTGCAGGTAGGGTTTGTATAAACTTTGATCTCATAAGCTTTGATTTTAATTTAGAGCAGAAATCTTTATGGTTTATAAAATTTGAGTGAGAGAAATGGATGATTGATATTTGTACAAAGGATGGAGTGGATTATATAAAAGTTGAAACTAAAAATAATCTTTAATTACCAAAATACCGCTGTAAACTAGATGTTTAATTCGATTTTCACACAATGTTCAATCCTTAATTCATGTTAGTGAGGTTTTGTTAACGTTTGTTTGTATTTTTTGTTTTGTTCCAGTGGCAATTAAAGTTGCATCTTGCATATGCTCTTTGCTTCGCTTTTTGCTGTAAGTAACTGCTTTTTTATTGTCTTTTTTTATTTTTTATTTATTTTTTATTATTATTTGCTTTTATTCTTAATTACTTGAGGTTGTGTTTGATTTGCCAACTGTGTTGAAAATTTTGCATTTGCTGCTTATATGATACTTGCATACATGATATGTTTAGTTCCGTGCTTATACTACCTTCATATTCTATATTGTTCTCTTAAACTGCATATATATAAATATGTCAACTTCAAATAGGCAAAGAAAAAGTAGGTTTGTTCAATGTGATTTAGGTGAGGTTGGCGAAAGTAGTCGGTCTCTGGAGGAATCATACGTCACCCCAAGACAAGTGGCTAGAATGCGTATGCACTCTCGACGTAACAATCTTCAATTTACCTCTAAAAGAGGTATTCAAAGGGGTGTCTTCTGTAATAATTTTTCGGCTGTTGGTTCTACATTTGATGAGAGAGATGTTTTTGCTTATGTTGCAATGACTACTTCTGCAAGTGTCCAAGGTTCAATACCTGGTAATAGTTTTATTTGTTTTTCGGTTATCGATTTTTAACGTTTCATCTTGCATTGCAAGGACATAGATTGACTGATCTATAGGTGCTTGTGTAATGTCTGTTGATGATGTTAATTTGCAGGTGCTCTGCTTATTGTCTACAAAATGGTAGTAACTGAATCTGACAACATTAGCTGTTTCAAAATGGTAGCAAGAACCTGGTAGTTTTCTTTTTAATTTTATGATGGTAATTTTGATTTTGATAATGTTGCAGATCAGAGAAGTTTTTCTTTGTTACTCCGTATTATTTTCTTTTCAAAGCTGAGATTATATTTATAATCACCAAAGGCACAAGGCCATTCATTACACCAAGTAGTCTGCAATTAAGATACGAACTACACCACTAGGTATGTTTACATGTAATTTACATCTCTTATGTTTTAGAACTTAACATGGTCAACTAAGCGGGTCAGACGGGTTGAGTAATGGGCTAAAATGTAACCTTATGTGTATATGATGCTGCTTGAGTTGACTCGGTATACTTATTGCCAAAACTATTGAAAACTAAAATTGTTACATTTGTTTCTATTGAGCTACTTTTTTTTTTTTTGTTTTATTAGAGATACAACATAACCGGTTAGGTAACCAGTCAAAATGTTTAGATACTTTGATACGGGTCGAAATGGGTAGGTTTTGGGTCACCGGGAACACCTCTTGTGAGACGGGGCCGAAACGTTAGCGACCTTAAAACGTCGCAACGGAAAAAACGGGGTCGAAACGGATGTTGACTAACGTTGACTTATATATATATATATATATATATATATATATATATATATATATATATATATATATATATGTATATATATATGTATATATATATATATATATATATATATATAAAGTTGACCTTTTTTTCTGTCTTTGACCCTTTTTTTCCTTTTTTTCCGTCTTTGACCGTTTTTAGCGTTGTTGACCGTTTTTTAATCGTTGACCGTCTTTTTTGCCGTTTCAAGGCCCGTTGCAACGATACTAAGGCAAATCCGTTGCGGCGCCCGTTTCGGCCGTTTTTTAAAACACTGCTTGAAATACACAATGCGTAATGTTTGACCATTCAATTCATTTTTTTATTGAGCTATTTTTTTTTTTTTGTTCCACAACATTTAAAAATTAGTTATTTTTTATTTACAAACAAATCAAAACTTATATCATTGTATTCTTAGTCTAATGTTTATATCATTTATACACAATATTTATGTATGTAATGCTAACTATGTTTTTATTTACGGTTGTAAATGAAATCCATAGGTCAGCAAAAAGGAAGAACAAAGAATGTCAAGATAAGCTTCGAGTTGTGGTTCTTAAAGCGGAAGAAATCATGTACTAAAAAGCTAATTCTAAGCGGTTGAAGTTTTGATTTTAATTTGGATCCTTTATGTGGAAAATATGAAAATGGAATTTAGGTCACATTTCTTTGAACTCGACAGAGAATATGATTTTACTTTTGTATTTTCTGCTTATTTTACTTGTTTGATTAAGAGTCAGTTGCACGTGCTCTTAAATCTAAATGTATGTATTTTTATGTATATGTATGAAAGACATATGTATATATGTATTTATATGAAATACATATAAACATATAAAAAGTAAAACTTTTGTTTATTAGATTCACAAATATACTTGTCATAGTTAGCTTATAATAACGTCAAATGATATAACGTTTTACATTTTAATTTAATCTGCTTAGGAGTCTCTGTGCAACGCACAGACTCATAAATCTAGATATTAATCTTAGACAAGGATAACAAACTATCCAACACAATAAAAAAATGTGGTATAAAAAAAAGTCTTACAACACTTATAGACTTAATTGAAGAAATGTTTTGAATAATTTATATTTATATGATATCTATGAACTATTATGTATGTGCAATGTTATTTTTAAAAAAATAATATTTGAATTATGTTACATTATTATGAGATCCATCAACTATAATCTATTTTTTAAATATGTTTCATTCGTATCAGATATATGAAAAATAGTATATGTTTTAATGTTATATTACTAATATTATACGTACGGTATCTTTAAAATAATATTAATTTCAACGTGCAACGCACGGGCTCCAAAACCTAATATATATATATATATATATATATATATATATATATATATATATATATATATATATATATATATATATATATATATATATATATACACACACAAACACACACACTCCGTATCTTCTATACATATATAAACCAAAAAGCTCTTTGCTTATGTGTCATTTTCTAATTAAATTGAATAATATATATATATATATATATATATATATCGACATTTTCCTTCTTCCTTTTTTGTCTTTTCCTTCACAGGAAGAAGCCAGCCCAATCGGAGGGCATGAACGGTAAAACTCCCCCTCCCCCACTGCCGGCGCAACGCGATGTGTGGAAGGTACTCTTGGGTGTAATTCAATGGTAAATGAACAACCTTGTGTGCAATGTTGCACTCCACGGGAGTCGAACCACTGACCTCTCGCTAAGAGAGACATACCACTACTAGATGAGCTACAACACAAGGTTTGAAAATTTTGTCTCCTACTTTAAGGCTGCATTCTTGAGTTTTTTTTTATGAAAGAAATGAAAACAATTGAAGGGAAACAAAACTAATCATTTATTCATGAGGTTTTTTTTTTTTTTTTTTTTTTTTTTTTTTTTTTTTTTTTTTTTTTAAGAAAGTGATAGAGATGAAAGGGCTTGAGGGGGGGATTTATGAGCTTTTTATTTAGATAACAATCTGCTCAATTTTTAGGTGATTTGAAAGGAAAACAATGGTTAAATATTCAAAAGACCATTTTTATCCCATTTACCTCAATTATTATGTACAGTAGTTTTTTTTTTTTTTTTTTTTTCACTTCATACTGCGTCTCGGAACTCTGTAGACTATCATGACAGGTAACATCGATTCGAATAAATCATGGAATATTATATTAAATCGGCATAATGCTTTCTCAGTTTATTAAAATATTCATCCAAAATATTGTTAGACTCTCCCTGCAATATCGATTTTTGTAAGATTATTTTACTTGTTATACTTTATATTAATAATACTTATATACTTTGCTGAATATTATATGAGGTTTTTTATATGATATTAACAAAGAGAATAGCTGTGAATTTTTAATTTGTTCATTATTTTTCTTATTCAATTCAAGAATAAAAAACAAGTAAATTTCTTTCCTTTCTTTTACTCGTCGTCCAAATCGAGAATACACATAAGTAACAATAACAAACCACTTAATTTCTAATTAAATCTTTTTCATGATTGGAAATGTAACATTTTAAATATAGAAATAAATTCATCAATTACTCTTTATAATAATTTTCTTAACTTAAATTTTTTTTTGAAAGGCAATCATAATTATAATTATAATATTAATAAAAAAACTAGCAAGATGCTAGGAGGTACAATAGCCACGACTATTAAACACGAAACTAACTCGATAACGACAATCCCAAAACCATCACACGAACACGACAATAACAATCATAGGAATTGGCCTAAACACAAAAATTAACTCGATAATTGACATTACACGACAACAATCCTCAACCTCACTCGAATGACCTAACACGAAATTTACACGACAAATGAAAGATCCAACCATCAAAGTGAACTCTCGATTCGAACCAAAACACATTACAAATCACATAAGGCAATCACTCGATCGAAGCATGGACTCGGAGTATTCCAACAACAAACACGAAAGTCGGAGCACATAAACCCCACGAAAGCCTGACAATCACGAAACTCGAGCACCCAAAACCAAAATCACGAAATCCCCAAATCCAAACCAATATTCCAAGCACACACTCAAATCGAGAGGTGAACATGTAATATGTCAAGATGTTTTACAAGAGCCAAACCAAGATAGAAGGACACCATACGGTTAACCAGATGCACCCAGGAACATTATAAAACCACGAATAGAACCCACTTGCTACCACTTCAAAACCCCGAACCCGAAAAGACCCAAGACACAGACCATAGACCACCTGAAATCGGAGGCCGCTGACCACCTGAGCCCACGAAACAAGGGACCTCAAAACTTTTGAAAACCACGAACGAGTATGAGTCCATCTCCACGAAACTACAAACACTAACCTGAAAATCGAAGTTGAAATCACGAAACCGAAGTAGCGGCAGCATGGAGGATCCAGTCCGGATCTGGCAGACAACCTTACGTACCAGATCCACTCGAGATATTCTCTGACTATAGGGACTGTTGAAGCAAAATGAGGCCATCGAGAGACGGAAAAACCGTCGGAACATGCAGGAGGCAAGAAGAGAACGCATGAGTGACACAAAAGGAAAACAAGGACAAGAAAAGGAAGGAGATCCGGACCACCGGCGGAGAGCCGGTGGTCGGAAGAGCAAGCGGCGCTGTTTAGATGTAGGGTTTGAAGAATTTTTAAGAGACGAGAGAGAATATTTAAGAGAGAGAGATGTTATTATTATTCCTAGTGTGATTGGATTCTCATTCAATCATGGATAAAAAGGTTAATTCAAACATGAATATAATAGATAACTCATTCAATCATGAATAAAATAGATAACTCATAAAATATTTTAAATTAAATAAAAAAGTTAATTCAAACAATAATTTTGAAATGAGACGAGGAAGTATTAAAGTAAATAAGTTTGCTTAGTCAATAATGTGAAGAGGAGGATAACTTTTTCCATTTTTGGTGTGGAAAAAAAACACCCCATTCCTTTTCTTTTCTTTCAAAGCCCCCGTTCCTTTTGTTGTGATAGTATCTTCATGATCATGTAGGTCAGGGGAATATTTATATCACTCACTTCACATAATTAGTCAATAATTGTATATGATCTACAATATACTCGTAAACTGGGTTATGGATTAATAAAATACGAGTAGATAATTTTAAAATTCACTCCGACCTTAACATGCATATGCATATATAGACCAATTGAATATTGAATATCATTCTTGTAGCATATATACTTGCGATCCTTAATTAATTTAACTAGCTAGATACATACACATTGAACATAAATGGACAATTAACTAAACATATAAAATAGTAAAACAAAATTTACCTGAACATATTCATTATGATGTGGACATATTCATTATGATGCATACTAAGAATACCAAAAAATTCAAAACTTTTTTTTTTTTTTTTCAGTAGTTCAGTTAAGAATGCATTTATAATATTTATCAGTGACCATCATCAGATTTTTGCCAAACGAGAGTATTTTAAGGATTCATGAAAGTTGGGATTTATACCCAACCGTTTGCAGTCGGGTCTTAATTGCAGTGAAATTATGCTCAAATGGAAATGATTGTGATAGGGATACAAGTTATACTGGTCCTTTACAAGAATCTGCTAGTCCATTACAAGAGGAGCCCACTAACATGATCAAGCCCAATAGACAAACAACTAGGCCCAGTGGAATCAAATGTCACGAGCAAAACAAGTGGTCAGTTAGTATTGAGTTGTTAGGGTTGTTATAGTTGTTAGGGCAAACAATTGTAATAAATAGATAGATTTGTAGCTGTAATGGGCATCGAAATACTTGTAATTGAAATCAGTTTTCTGTTTCTTCTTTCTATTTTCTGTTGGAGAATTGGCTCGCTCGAAAGAAGCCGTATCATTTTGGTGCTTTCATTGTTACACAACCTTGTAACAATGGCGGAATCTTCATCTTCTCAATCCGATTTGATAGAGAAATTAACCGATCGAATTATCCAAGCATTACAACCTATTATCACAATCGCAACACAAAATCATCAATCACAGCAAACATACCCTATTCATAACCCCCATATTCATGTCAATCATCAACATACATTTGATCACCCATTCAATACAAAGAAACCTACCATGGAATTTCCTAGATTCGGTGGTGGAGATCCTTCTGAATGGTTGTATAAAGTTGAAAAGTATTTTGAATTTCACAAAGTTTCAGACCCACAAAAACTGATCTATACATCATTACATTTAGATGGATTAGCAAGTAATTGGTTTGAATGGATGGAGATGACAAATCAAGTCCATTCTTGGGCAGATTTCATCACAGCTTTAAAGGTACAATTTGGCCCTTCTTCTTATAAAGATCAATTGAATGTTAAATGTGGTAATAATGAGTGGTCCAGTCAACAAAAGAGCAATTTTTCTTTACCAAATGCATATAAGAATATTGATATTTCTGGTAATAAAAATACTAACATTGCAACTTCAAAAGTGATAGCAAAATTGACTGATGTAGAAAGGGTAGATGTTTTTGATTTTAAAGTTTCAAAGGAAGAAAATAATGACAACAAAATTTTGGAATCACTATCTTCTTTAATGCCAAAAGATTCAAATCTTGAAGGAATGGGTGACAATGAACGGGAGATTGAGTCTAATCAGGTGTTGGTGAAAGTGGATATTCATAGTGCAATTGCAGTTATCAATAAGTTCAAAGGTGAAGAGACTGGAGATATCAATGCTATGTCTAGTGGTATATTGAGGTGTGGAGATTCGTTTGAATATCATAATGGAAACGAAGAACCCATTACTGAGGCTACCCAAAATTGCAGTGGTAATCAACATTATGGGTCAGGGAAAACTGCAATTACTACTCAGGTTAATCATTCAAATGTTTTGTCATTTCTTCACAATACAGAAGCCGAGATAGTCGATGAGTCATCCACACAGGTTGTTACTTCTATTTGGACACAAATTGTGGTGCCATTGGCTGACAATATCAAGGAATTAGGATTTCAAGATACACAAAGAAACAAATACGATGCTTGGGAACTGTATCACATAACCGAAGTTGTGAGTTTCAATTGTTATTACATTCTTGTTTATCTTCAACTTCAGTTAGTCCAAACTTTCGTGTATCGATTTAAAAGGAAAGAGAAAATGCACTTGTGGCCCAAGTGGAAGTCTAAACAAGTTTGTTTCTTCAGTGGTACAATTTGGATGCCACAATACATTTTGGAAAATAGAAAATGTTGGACTGATGTGGTGATTAATCAAGTTTTGGTTAAGTGTAAAATGCTACCTGTTGAAGAAACAATTTTTAGGAATAAAATGGAAATGGATCAAATGCTAGTTAATATCAACCATGAGGACATTGTGGATTTTAAAGAGCAAGGCAACAATGATAGGGCTAGAATTGTTGAAAGTCAACAAATCAGAGAAGTCAACATGAGTAAACTTAGAAGAAATACTGGTTGCCAAGGTGCAGTTGTTAATAAGGTTCATATGAGTGTTAAAGTTCATAACAGAATTGCTACAGTTGTATATTTGTTATTTGAAATGGCATATAAGTCTTATGGGATTCCTAGACTTGATAGACAAAACTCTTGGAATACAAATGCCAAAATGAATTTAATAGCAGACATCATTGCACATGCATTTAAAGAAGGTAAGTTGGTATGGGTAAAAATACGAGTTTCGGTGGTCAAGCGAATCAACAAAGTTGAAAAGTTGGACAAAAGCAGTAAGCAGTTATTAAGTCATGCTTCACCAAAAGCAGATAACCATAAAGGACCCATTTTGACCCATCAACATGGGTCAGATAATGGAGAAATTTTGGGGAATGAAGTAAGGACACCTTGAGTGCTGGATAAGTGGAATTATGTCCATATGAAGAAGTTACTAGGTTGGATGTTGATGATTTTAACCAGGAAATTAAGAACCATGAGGGCATGGTTTCTTTAAAAGGACAAGGCAATGATAGGGATACAAGTTATACTGGTCCTTTACAAGAATCTGCTAGTCCATTACAAGAGGAGCCCACTAACATGATCAAGCCCAATAGACAAACAACTAGGCCCAGTGGAATCAAATGTCACGAGCAAAACAAGTGGTCAGTTAGTATTGAGTTGTTAGGGTTGTTATAGTTGTTAGGGCAAACAATTGTAATAAATAGATAGATTTGTAGCTGTAATGGGCATTGAAATACTTGTAATTGAAATCATTTTTCTCTTTCTTCTTTCTATTTTCTATTGGAGAATTGGCTCGCTCGAAAGAAGCCGTATCATGATATAATCCCACATTGGTCATGTAGGAAACTACATGAGGGTACTTAAGCTTAAGGGGTTCTCCTAACCATTAGACATGTCTTTTGGGCTAGGCTCTTCCTTTGGGTTTAGGTTCCTATCATTTGGTGCTTTCATTGAGAGGCTGTGTTTTCGGAGGGGGCGACCTAGGAGAGGGCTACCGGGAATATCTAGAGTGGGCACCACGCGTAGCGGAAGAGGCGACCTAGAAAAGGGCTACCTAGTGAAAAAAGTCTAGAGTGAAAGCCATCTAGAGTGGGCTAACAAGCACCCAACGGGCCAACGTGCGCTGTGGGAGGGGTGACCTAGCAAAAATAAAAGAAAACCCGAGTGAGAGCTACCTAGAGTGGGCCAACGAGCACCCAACGGGCCAACGAGGACGTCGGCACTTGATGCGGTGTGCAATGATACAATCCCACATTGGTCATGTAGGAAACTACATGAGGGTACTTAAGCTTAAGGGGTTCTCCTAACCATTAGACATGTCTTTTGGGCTAGGCTCTTCCTTTGGGTTTAGGTTCCTATCAGATTGTAACCGAGTAATACAATAATAGAGAATGAGAGTAATGATATGTACACAAAACATTTTTGTTATATACACCGTAAAACATGATTGGTTGTTTACATAACAAAAATAATTGTGTACATATCACTCCAAATGAATATACATATACATTACAATTACAATTATAGTATTATTAAAAGAACTATTGCAAATTTGTAATTGAAAACAAGAGTACAAAAGTCAGATATATTTTGTCAAGAGGTTGTAAACCTAACACACTTACAAGTTCTTGTCGGGTTAAAATTCTTAAGCTAAGAAATTACTAGGAAATTGCGAGGTATATAACCTACTCTCAAGTTCATCACTTTTTTTATTTGTATTTTTAATAAATTTCGTTCCTAGGTTAATTAAAAGTTTTTTTTACATGACACTATATGAACAAACGTTTTTCCGAACGTCACTTTTCTGTCATGTAGTCGTCCGAAAAAAACTACACTGCACGACAAAAAACTACTTTTTGTTGGTGATTTTAGCATGATCCAACATACATTTTAGGGATTGGATTGCTATATTGAAAGTGTTTTTCGAACCATTGATACGTTACACGAATTCGGAGAGTGTGGAGTACACGTTCGTAAAACGTGAGGTAGTTTGAGGTTTCCTTTGGACTTGGAAATGATATTTGGAACTTAAGGAATGTGAAACGAGACTTGAAAAGGCCATACGTGTGAAAAACATTGAGATCGAAATTTCAAGTGCTGGACAAGCTTAGCCCGCGGCGAGGCTGGGCCACCCGCGGCGCGGCTTAAAGCACAAATTTGGGGTCGAGACTTTCGGCAATTTTCAAGTATTTTTCTCTGTTAGCCCGCGGCGCGGCTCATGGGCCCGCGGCGCGGCTTAACTGAAATGTCCCGTTCTTATTGATTAAAAACGTTCCATATTAATTGATTTCGTTGCGAGGTTTTGACCTCTATATGAGACGTTTTTCAAAGACTGCATTCATTTTTAAAACAAACCATAACCTTTATTTCATAGATAAAGGTTTAAAAAGCTTTACGTAGATTATCAAATAATGATAATCTAAAATATCCTGTTTACACACGACCATTACATAATGGTTTACAATACAAATATGTTACATCGAAATCAGTTTCTTGAATGCAATTTTTACACAATATCATACAAACATGGACTCCAAATCTTGTCCTTATTTTAGTATGCAACAGCGGAAGCTCTTAGTATTCACCTGAGAATAAACATGCTTTAAACGTCAACAAAAATGTTGGTGAGTTATAGGTTTAACCTATATATATCAAATCGTAACAATAGACCACAAGATTTCATATTTCAATACACATCCCATACATAGAGATAAAAATCATTCATATGGTGAACACCTGGTAACCGACATTAACAAGATGCATATATAAGAATATCCCCATCATTCCGGGACACCCTTCGGATATGATATAAATTTCGAAGTACTAAAGCATCCGGTACTTTGGATGAGGTTTGTTAGGCCCAATAGATCTATCTTTAGGATTCGCGTCAATTAGGGTGTCTGTTCCCTAATTCTTAGATTACCAGACTTAATAAAAAGGGGCATATTCGATTTCGATAATTCAACCATAGAATGTAGTTTCACGTACTTGTGTCTATTTTGTAAATCATTTATAAAACCTGCATGTATTCTCATCCCAAAAATATTAGATTTTAAAAGTGGGACTATAACTCACTTTCACAGATTTTTACTTCGTCGGGAAGTAAGACTTGGCCACTGGTTGATTCACGAACCTATAGCAATATATACATATATATCAAAGTATGTTCAAAATATATTTACAACACTTTTAATATATTTTGATGTTTTAAGTTTATTAAGTCAGCTGTCCTCGTTAGTAACCTACAACTAGTTGTCCACAGTTAGATGTACAGAAATAAATCGATAAATATTATCTTGAATCAATCCACGAACCAGTGTATACGTATCTCAGTATTGATCACAACTCAAACTATATATATTTTGGAATCAACCTCAACCCTGTATAGCTAACTCTAACATTCACATATAGAGTGTCTATGGTTGTTCTGAAATATATATAGATGTGTCGACATGATAGGTTGAAACATTGTATACGTGTCTATGGTATCTCAAGATTACATAATATACAATACAAGTTGATTAAGTTATGGTTGGAATAGATTTGTTACCAATTTTCACGTAGCTAAAATGAGAAAAATTATCCAATCTTGTTTTACCTATAACTTCTTCATTTTAAATCCGTTTTGAGTGAATCAAATTGCTATGGTTTCATATTGAACTCTATTTTATGAATATAAGTAGAAAAAGTATAGGTTTATAGTCGGAAAAATAAGTTACAAGTCGTTTTTGTAAAGGTAGTCATTTCAGTCGAAAGAACGACGTCTAGATGACCATTTTAGAAAACATACTTCCACTTTGAGTTTAACCATAATTTTTGGATATAGTTTCATGTTCATAATAAAAATCATTTTCTCAGAATAACAACTTTTAAATCAAAGTTTATCATAGTTTTTAATTAACTAACCCAAAACATCCCGCGGTGTTACTACGACGGCGTAAATCCGGTTTTACGGTGTTTTTCGTGTTTCCAGGTTTTAAATCATTAAGTTAGCATATCATATAGATATATAACATGTGTTTAGTTGATTTTAAAAGTCAAGTTAGAAGGATTAACTTCTGTTTGCGAACAAGTTTAGAATTAACTAAACTATGTTCTAGTGATTACGAGTTTAAACCTTCGAATAATATAGTTTTATATATATGAATCGAATGATGTTATGAACATCATTACTACCTCAAGTTTAGTAGGTAAACCTACTGGAAGTGACAAGAAATGATCTAGCTTCAAAGGATCTTGGATGGCTTGAAAGTTCTTGAAGTAGGATCATGACACAAAAACAAGTTCAAGTAAGATTTTTACTCGAATTAAGATAGTTTATAGTTATAGAAATTGAATCAAAGTTTGAATATGAATATTACCTTGAATAAGAAAGATAACCTACTGTATATAACAAAGGTTTCTTGATCTTAGATGATTACTTGGAATGGATTAGAAAGCTTGGAAGTAAATTAGTAAACTTGAAGGGATTTTTGAAGTGTTCTTGAAGTGTTCTTCCTATGATGATTATAGCTTGATTCTTGAAGTGATTTTTGATGAATATGATGATTAACTACTGGAAAAATACGTTCATAATAGTGTGTGTGTGTGTTGAGAGAGAATTAGAAAGAGAATTGGAAGTGAAATGGAGTGAATGATGAGTGGTAATTGGTGAGTGGTGAGTGGGGTTAAAAGGAGTTCTAGCTAGTTGACTAGCTCATGGTAGAAGTTAAAATTGATTAGTCATACATGACATAATCAAGAGTGGAATCCCATGCTAGTTCCTATTGGTATATACCCATAGTAAGTACGTTTTGAAGCTGTGTATAATACGGGTAAGAATACGACTAGAATTCTTGATGAAAGAAAAGAATGGGAAAGTAACTGTAACCATTTTCGTTAAGTATGAGTGTTTTGATATATGTCTTGAAGTCTTCCAAAAGTATTTTAATACATCTAAATACACTACATGTATATACATTTTAACTGAGTCGTTAAGTCATCGTTAGTCGTTACATGTAAGTGTTGTTTTGAAACCTTTAAGTTAACGATCTCAATTAATGTTGTTAACCCATTGTTTATTATATCTAATGAGATGTTAAATTATTATATTATCATGATATTATGATATATTAATATATCTTAATATGATATATATACATTTAAATGTCGTTACAACGATAATCGTTACATATATGTCTCGTTTCGAAATCCTTAAGTTAGTAGTCTTGTTTATATGTATATAACTCATTATTAATATAATTATGGAGATACTTACTTATCATAATCTCATGTTAACCATATGTATATCCATATATATATCGTCATGTCGTTTTTACAAGTTTTAACGTTCGTGAATCGCCGGTCAACTTGGGTGGTCAATTGTCTATATGAAACATATTTCAATTAATCAAGTCTTAACAAGTTTGATTGCTTAACATGTTGGAAACATTTAATCATGTAAATATCAATCTCAATTAATATATATAAACATGGAAAAGTTCGGGTCACTACAGTACCTACCCGTTAAATAAATTTCGTCCCGAAATTTTAAACTGTTGAAGGTGTTGACGAATCTTCTGGAAATAGATGCGGGTATTTCTTCTTCATCTGATCTTCACGCTCCCAGGTGAACTCGGGTCCTCTACAAGAATTCCATCGAACCTTAACAATTGGTATCTTGTTTTGCTTAAGTCTTTTAACCTCACGATCCATTATTTCTACGGGTTCTTCGATGAATTGGAGTTTTTCGTTGATTTGGATTTCATCTAACGGAATAGTGAGATCTTCTTTAGCAAAACATTTCTTCAAATTCGAGACGTGGAAAGTGTTATGTACAGCCGCGAGTTGTTGAGGTAACTCAAGTCGGTAAGCTACTAGTCCGACACGATCAATAATCTTGAATGGTCCAATATACCTTGGATTTAATTTCCCTCGTTTACCAAATCGAACAACGCCTTTCCAAGGTGCAACTTTAAGCATGACCATCTCTTCAATTTCAAATTTTTTATATTTTCTTTTAATGTCAGCGTAGCTCTTTTGTCGACTTTGGGCGGTTTTCAACCGTTGTTGAATTTGGATGATCTTCTCGGTAGTTTCTTGTATAATCTCCGGACCCGTAATCTGTCTATCCCCCACTTCACTCCAACAAATTGGAGACCTGCACTTTCTACCATAAAGTGCTTCAAAGGGCGCCATCTCAATGCTTGAATGGTAGCTGTTGTTGTAGAAAAATTCTGCTAACGGTAGATGTCGATCCCAACCGTTTACGAAATCAATAATACAAGCTCGTAGCATGTCTTCAAGCGTTTGTATCGTCCTTTCGCTCTGCCCATCAGTTTGTGGATGATAGGCAGTACTCATGTCTAGACGAGTTCCCAATGCTTGCTGTAATGTCTGCCAGAATCTTGAAATAAATCTGCCATCCCTATCAGAGATAATAGAGATTGGTATTCCATGTCTGGAGACGACTTCCTTCAAATACAGTCGTGCTAACTTCTCCATCTTGTCATCTTCTCTTATTGGCAGGAAGTGTGTTGACTTGGTGAGACGATCAACTATTACCCAAATAGTATCATAACCACTTGCAGTCCTTGGCAATTTAGTAATGAAATCCATGGTAATGTTTTCCCATTTCCATTCCGGGATTTCAGGTTGTTGAAGTAGACCTGATGGTTTTTGATGCTCAGCTTTGACCTTAGAACACGTTAAACATTCTCCTACGTATTTAGCAACATCGACTTTCATACCCGGCCACCAAAAATGTTTCTTGAGATCCTTGTACATCTTCCCCGTTCCAGGATGTATTGAGTATCTGGTTTTATGAGCTTCTCTAAGTACCATTTCTCTCATATCTCCAAATTTTGGTACCCAAATCCTTTCAGCCCTATACCGGGTTCCGTCTTCCCGAATATTAAGATGCTTCTCCGATCCTTTGGGTATTTCATCCTTTAAATTTTCCTTTTTTAAAACTCCTTGTTGCGCCTCCTTTATTTGAGTAGTAAGGTTATTATGAATCATTATATTCATAGATTTTACTCGAATGGGTTCTCTGTCCTTCCTGCTCAAGGCATCGGCTACCACATTTGCCTTCCCCGGGTGGTAACGAATCTCAAAGTCGTAATCATTCAATAATTCAATCCACCTACGCTGCCTCATATTCAGTTGTTTCTGATTAAATATGTGTTGAAGACTATTGTGGTCGGTATATATAATACTTTTGACCCCATATAAGTAGTGCCTCCAAGTCTTTAATGCAAAAACAACCGCGCCTAATTCCAAATCATGCGTTGTATAATTTTGTTCGTGAATCTTCAATTGTCTAGACGCATAAGCAATCACCTTCGTTCGTTGCATTATTACACAAACGAGACCTTGCTTTGATGCGTCACAATAAATCACAAAATCATCATTCCCTTCAGGCAATGACAATATAGGTGCCGTAGTTAGCTTTTTCTTCAATAACTGAAACGCTTTCTCTTGTTCATCATTCCATTCAAATTTCTTCCCTTTATGCGTTAATGCAGTCAAGGGTTTTGCTATTCTGGAAAAGTCTTGGATGAACCTTCTGTAGTAACCAGCTAGTCCTAAAAACTGGCGTATGTGTTTCGGAGTTTTCGGAGTTTCCCACTTTTCAACAGTTTCTATCTTTGCCGGATCCACCTTAATACCTTCTTTGTTCACTATGTGACCGAGGAATTGAACTTCTTCCAACCAAAATGCACACTTTGAAAACTTAGCGTACAATTCTTCCTTCCTCAATACTTCTAACACCTTTCTCAAATGTTCACCGTGTTCTTGGTCATTCTTTGAGTAAATAAGTATGTCATCAATGAAAACAATGACAAACTTGTCAAGGTATGGTCCACACACTCGGTTCATAAGGTCCATGAACACAGCTGGTGCATTAGTTAAACCAAACGGCATGACCATAAACTCGTAATGACCGTAACGTGTTCTGAAAGTAGTCTTTGGAATATCATCTTCTTTCACCCGCATTTGATGATACCCGGAACGTAAGTCAATCTTTGAATAAACAGACGAGCCTTGTAGTTGATCAAATAAGTCGTCGATTCTCGGTAGTGGGTAGCTGTTCTTGATGGTAAGTTTGTTCAACTCTCGGTAGTCGATACACAACCTGAATGTACCATCTTTCTTCTTGACAAACAAAACAGGAGCTCCCCACGGTGATGTGCTTGGTTGAATGAAACCATGCTCTAAAAGTTCTTGTAATTGGCTTTGCAGTTCTTTCATCTCGCTGGGTGCGAGACTGTAAGGAGCACGAGCTATTGGTGCAGCTCCTGGTACAAGATCTATTTGAAATTCAACGGATCGATATGGGGGTAATCCCGGTAATTCTTTCGGAAATACATCGGGAAATTCTTTTGCAATGGGAACATCATTGATGCTCTTTTCTTCAGTTTGTACTTTCTCGACGTGTGCTAGAACAGCATATCAACCTTTTCTTATTAGTTTTTGTGCCTTCAAATTACTAATAAGATGTAGCTTCGTGTTGCCCTTTTCTCCGTACACCATTAAGGGTTTTCCTTTTTCTCGTATAATGCGAATTGCATTTTTGTAACAAACGATCTCTGCTTTCACTTCTTTCAACCAGTCCATACCGATTATCACATCAAAACTCCCTAACTCTACTGGTATCAAATCAATCTTAAATGTTTCGCTAACCAGTTTAATTTCTCGATTCCGACATATATTATCTGCTGAAATTAATTTACCATTTGCTAATTCGAGTAAAAATTTACTATCCAATGGCGTCAATGGACAACTTAATTTAGCACAAAAATCTCTACTCATATAGCTTCTATCCGCACCCGAATCAAATAAAACGTAAGCAGATTTATTGTCAATAAGAAACGTACCCGTAACAAGCTCCGGGTCTTCCTGTGCCTCTGCCGCATTAATATTGAAAACTCTTTCGCGGCCTTATCCATTCGTGTTCTCCTGGTTCGGGCAATTTCTAATAATGTGGCCCGGTTTTCCACATTTATAACAAACTACATTGGCATAACTTGCTCCGACACTACTTGCTCCGCCATTACTCATTCCGACACCATTTGTTCCTTTCGTTCTATTAACCCCTGGTCCGTAGACCTCACACTTCGCCACGCTATGACCATTTCTTTTACATTTGTTGCAAAATTTGGTGCAGAACCCCGAGTGATACTTTTCACACCTTTGGCATAGCTGCTTCTGATTGTTGTTGTTGTTGCTGTTATTATTGTTGTTGGGATGATTGTTGTAGTTGTTGTTGTTGTTGTTGCTGTTGTTGTTGTTGTTGTTGTTGGGCCGTTTGTTGTAGTTGCGATTGATGTTGCGATTGTTGGGATAATTGTTGCGATTATTGTTGTAATTGCTGTTGTTGTTGTATTGGTGATTCTTATCACCGTTTTCCTCCCACTTTCTTTTGACTTGCTTCACATTGGCCTATTCAGCAGTCTGTTCTTTAATTCTTTCTTCAATCTGGTTCACTAGTTTGTGAGCCATTCTACATGCCTGTTGTATGGAGGCGGGCTCGTGTGAACTTATATCTTCTTGGATTATTTCCGGTAATCCTTTCACAAACGCGTCGATCTTCTCTTCCTCATCTTCGAAGGCTCCCGGACACAATAGGCACAATTCTGTGAATCGTCTTTCGTACGTGGTAATATCAAATCCTTGGGTTCGTAACCCTCTAAGTTCTGTCTTGAGCTTATTGACCTCGGTTCTGGGACGGTACTTCTCGTTCATCAAGTGCTTGAATGCTGACCACGGTAGTGCGTACGCATCATCTTGTCCCACTTGCTCTAGATATGTATTCCACCATGTTAACGCAGAACCTGTGAAGGTATGCGTAGCGTACTTCACTTTGTCCTCTTCAGTACACTTACTTATGGCAAACACCGATTCGACCTTCTCGGTCCACCGTTTTAATCCGATCGGTCCTTCGGTTCCATCAAATTCCAAAGGTTTGCAGGCAGTGAATTCTTTGTAGGTGCATCCTACACGATTTCCTGTACTGCTAGATCCAAGGTTATTGTTGGTATGTAGCGCAGCCTGTACTGCGGCTATGTTTGAAGCTAGAAAAGTACAGAATTCCTCTTCATTCATATTCACGGTGTGTCGAGTAGTCGGTGCCATTTCCTTCAAAATAGTCAAATGGAACAAGTTAATCATACAGAATATTAAGAGTAGTTAATAGTATTTCGTAGCATAATATGAACTCATTTATAAAAGCTTTTTCTTCATATTAGCGTTTTATAAGTTTAAATTCGGGTAGTACCTACCCGTTAAGTTCATACTTAGTAGCTAATATACAATTCAACTACTACAATTCTATATGAAAAATTGATTATAATAATATTTCGCGTTCAAACTTTTATACAATATTTTACAAACTTACAATACCGCTTATTTTACATAAAGCATGAAATATAGCACACAATAACTTTGATACAAGATAGTTGTGAAGATAATTCTAGCTAGTACACAAGTCGTTCAGCAAAGGCAATAAAGACACGTAATTCATACGTCCAGAAACAAGTCATGCATTCTGGTTTTACTAGGACTACTTCCCATCCTTGGTCTTGTGGAACATAACAGTTATGGCCGTTGATAAGACAGCGTGTTGTAACGTCGTCAAAGGGACGAGGGTTACGTAATGACCAACAGTCTCGTAATAACCTAAAAACCTCATTTCTTACCCCAATTACCGACTCCGTCACTTGTGGGAACGTTTTGTTTAATAGTTGTAGCCCGATGTTCTTTTTCTCACTTTGGTGAGAAGCGAACATTACTAACCCGTAAGCATAGCATGCTTCTTTATGTTGCATGTTAGCCGCTTTTTCTAAATCATGAAGTCCTATATTCGGATACATTGAGTCAAAATAATTTCTTAACCCGTTGCGTAAAATAGCATTTGGGTTCCCCGCAATATATGCGTCAAAGTAAATACATCGTAACTTATGGGTTTCCCAATGTGATATCCCCCATCTTTCAAACGAAAGTCTCTTATAAACCAAGACATTCTTGGAACGTTCTTCGAATGTCTTACAAACTGATTTCGCCTTAAATAGTTGTGCCGAGGAATTCTGACCGACTCTAGACAAGATTTCATCAATCATGTCTCCGGGTAGGTCTCTTAAAATATTGAGTTGTCTATCCATTTTGTGTTTTTAAACTGTAAAATAGAAAAGAGTTAGATTCATAAAAAAAAATTACTTATTAATACAAGCAATTTTTACATATATCATAAAGCATAAGCACACTATATTACATATATTACACCACACGAATACAACTATCTTATTCCGACTCGCTCGTTTCTTCTTCTTCGGTTTTGGTTCGTTTTACCAAGTTTCTAGGGATATATGATGTTCCCCTAATACGAGCCGTCGTTTTCCACATTGGTTTAGAAAAACCTGGTGGTTTAGAGGTTCCCGGGTCATTGTTACAACTTAAGGGCTTCGGGGGTTGACGATACATATAAAGTTCATCGGGGTTGGAATTAGATTTCTCTATTTTTATGCCCTTTCCCTTATTATTTTCTTTTACCTTTTTAAATTCAGTTGGGGTAATTTCTATAACATCATCGGAATTCTCGTCGGAATCCGATTCATCGGAGAATTGGTAATCCTCCCAATATTTTGCTTCCTTGGCGGAAACACCATTGACCATAATTAACCTTGGTCGGTTGGTTGAGGATTTTATTTTACTTAACCGTTTTATTATTTCCCCCACCGGTTCTATTTCTTCATCCGGTTCCGATTCTTCTTCTGGTTCCGACTCTTCTTCCGGTTCCTCTTCGGGAACTTGTGAATCAGTCCACGAATCATTCCAATTTACATTTGACTCTTCATTATTATTAGGTGAGTCAATGGGACTTGTTCTAGAGGTAGACATCTATCACATAATATCAAACGCGTTAAGAGATTAATATATCACATAATATTCACATGTTAAAAATATATAGTTTCCAACAAAATTTGTTAAGCAATCATTTTTCAAGTAAACACGGTCGAAGTCCAGACTCACTAATGCATCCTAACAAACTCGATAAGACACACTAATGCAAAATTCTGGTTCTCTAAGACCAACGCTCGGATACCAACTGAAATGTCCCGTTCTTATTGATTAAAAACGTTCATATTAATTGATTTCGTTGCGAGGTTCCCCCCCAGTCAAGAATTGGGGCCTCGCAATCACTATTTTCTCTCATGCCATAAAATTCGCCCACCGGGGTTTATTAATTTGCAAATTCTTCCTCAGTTAGTTAAAAGAATGAAATTGGGACCTCTATATGAGACGTTTTTCAAAGACTGCATTCATTTTTAAAACAAACCATAACCTTTATTTCATAGATAAAGGTTTAAAAAGCTTTACGTAGATTATCAAATAATGATAATCTAAAATATCCTGTTTACACACGACCATTACATAATGGTTTACAATACAAATATGTTACATCGAAATCAGTTTCTTGAATGCAGTTTTTACATAATATCATACAAACATGGACTCCAAATCTTGTCCTTATTTTATTATGCAACAGCGGAAGCTCTTAGTATTCACCTGAGAATAAACATGCTTTAAACGTCAACAAAAATGTTGGTGAGTTATAGGTTTAACCTATATATATCAAATCGTAACAATAGACCACAAGATTTCATATTTCAATACACATCCCATACATAGAGATAAAAATCATTCATATGGTGAACACCTGGTAACCGACATTAACAAGATGCATATATAAGAATATCCCCATCATTCCGGGACACCCTTCGGATATGATATAAATTTCAAAGTACTAAAGCATCCGGTACTTTGGATAGGGTTTGTTAGGCCCAATAGATCTATCTTTAGGATTCGCGTCAATTAGGGTGTCTGTTCCCTAATTCTTAGATTACCAGACTTAATAAAAAGGGGCATATTCGATTTCGATAATTCAACCATAGAATGTAGTTTCACGTACTTGTGTCTATTTTGTAAATCATTTATAAAACCTGCATGTATTCTCATCCCAAAAATATTAGATTTTAAAAGTGGGACTATAACTCACTTTCACAGATTTTTACTTCGTCGGGAAGTAAGACTTGGCCACTGGTTGATTCACGAACCTATAGCAATATATACATATATATCAAAGTATGTTCAAAATATATTTACAACACTTTTAATATATTTTGATGTTTTAAGTTTATTAAGTCAGCTGTCCTCGTTAGTAACCTACAACTAGTTGTCCACAGTTAGATGTACAGAAATAAATCGATAAATATTATCTTGAATCAATCCACGACCCAATGTATACGTATCTCAGTATTGATCACAACTCAAACTATATATATTTTGGAATCAACCTCAACCCTGTATAGCTAACTCTAACATTCACATATAGAGTGTCTATGGTTGTTCCGAAATATATATAGATGTGTCGACATGATAGGTCGAAACATTGTATACGTGTCTATGGTATCTCAAGATTACATAATATACAATACAAGTTGATTAAGTTATGGTTGAAATAGATTTGTTACCAATTTTCACGTAGCTAAAATGAGAAAAATTATCCAATCTTGTTTTACCCATAACTTCTTAATTTTAAATCCGTTTTGAGTGAATCAAATTGCTATGGTTTCATATTGAACTCTATTTTATGAATCTAAATAGAAAAAGTATAGGTTTATAGTCAAAAAAATAAGTTACAAGTCGTTTTTGTAAAGGTAGTCATTTCAGTCGAAAGAACGACGTCTAGATGACCATTTTAGAAAACATACTTCCACTTTGAGTTTAACCATAATTTTTGGATATAGTTTCATGTTCATAATAAAAATCATTTTCTCAGAATAACAACTTTTAAATCAAAGTTTATCATAGTTTTTAATTAACTAACCCAAAACAGCTCGCGGTGTTACTACGACGGCGTAAATCCGGTTTTACGGTGTTTTTCGTGTTTCCAGGTTTTAAATCATTAAGTTAGCATATCATATAGATATAGAACATGTGTTTAGTTGATCTTAAAAGTCAAGTTAGAAGGATTAACTTTTATTTGCGAACAAGTTTAGAATTAACTAAACTATGTTCTAGTGATTACGAGTTTAAACCTTCGAATAATATAGTTTTATATATATGAATCGAATGATGTTATGAACATCATTACTACCTAAAGTTTAGTAGGTAAACCTACTGGAAGTGACAAGAAATGATCTAGCTTCAAAGGATCTTGGATGGCTTGAAAGTTCTTGAAGTAGGATCATGACACAAAAACAAGTTCAACTAAGGATTTTACTCGAATTAAGATAGTTTATAGTTATAGAAATTGAATCAAAGTTTGAATATGAATATTACCTTGAATAAGAAAGATAACCTACTATATATAACAAAGGTTTCTTGATCTTAGATGATTACTTGGAATGGATTAGAAAGCTTGGAAGTAAATTAGTAAACTTGAAGGGATTTTTGAAGTGTTCTTGAAGTGTTCTTCCTATGATGATTATAGCTTGATTATTGAAGTGATTTTTGATGAAGATGATGATTAACTACTGGAAAAATACGTTCATAATAGTGTGTGTGTGTTGAGAGAGAATTAGAAAGAGAATTGGAAGTGAAATGGAGTGAATGATGAGTGGTAATTGGTGAGTGGTGAGTGGGGTTAAAAGGAGTTCTAGTTAGTTGACTAGCTCAGGGTAGAAGTTAAAATTGATTAGTCATACATGACATAATCAAGAGTGAAATCCCATGCTAGTTCCTATTGGTATATACCCATAGTAAGTACGTTTTGAAGCTGTGTATAATACGGGTAAGAATACGACTAGAATTCTTGATGAAAGAAAAGAATGGGAAAGTAACTGTAACCATTTTCGTTAAGTATGAGTGTTTTGATATATGTCTTGAAGTCTTCCAAAAGTATTTTAATACATCTAATTACACTACATGTATATACATTTTAACTGAGTCGTTAAGTCATTGTTAGTCGTTACATGTAAGTGTTGTTTTGAAACCTTTAAGTTAACGATCTCAATTAATGTTGTTAACCCATTGTTTATTATATCTAATGAGATGTTAAATTATTATATTATCATGATATTATGATATATTAATATATCTTAATATGATATATATACATTTAAATGTCGTTACAACGATAATCGTTACATATATGTCTCGTTTCGAAATCCTTAAGTTAGTAGTCTTGTTTATATGTATATAACTCATTGTTAATATACTTATGGAGATACTTACTTATCATAATCTCATGTTAACCATATGTATATCCATATATATATCGTCATGTCGTTTTTACAAGTTTTAACGTTCGTGAATCGCCGGTCAACTTGGGTGGTCAATTGTCTATATGAAACATATTTCAATTAATCAAGTCTTAACAAGTTTGATTGCTTAACATGTTGGAAACATTTAATCATGTAAATATCAATCTCAATTAATATATATAAACATGGAAAAGTTCGGGTCACTACATTAACACTGGGCACGCTGAAAATGTGCCTTTTCTACCCAAAAGGCACATTCGAACCCCAAACGTTTTGGGGTTGTTCCAGGGCAATTTTAACTGCATTTTTTCATGGTTTTAGACCATTTTAAGTCTAAATACATGAATGTAAACCTCCAAGTCACTAATGGGTATGAATCAAAGGTTGTGACTTTCCAAGAAGTCTTTTGACCCATTATAAATACACTCTTTGTGTATTTGAAAAAGGTTCCAGATTTTTAACCTTTTACACACACTTTCAACTTAAACAATTAGAAGATAATTCTCTGCAATTGTTTTGAATAACTTTGATTGTTTTCTTTTAGCCAAGACAACAATCTAGTCTTTGTCTTATCTCAATCGAAACTTCGTGTAACCCGTGGCTAATTGGGTCAAAATATTCGATTAGGAAAGTGTACACACGATTCAAAGATCAATCCGGAGTTGGTTTCGTTTCAGGCACGAAGATTACTTATAATCCAAGTTCATAATATTCTAATCGAATATTTATCACCATGTCCGGTGAAACGGTGAAGGAAATGACTTCAAGGTTTGCAAAATTGGAAAGGTTTGAAGGGGCAGATTTCAGGAGATGGCAAAAGAAGATGAAATTTCTTTTGACTTCATTGAAATTGGTGTATGTGTTGTCTACTCCAAGACCCGCTGAATCGGATGAAGAGACCATTGAACATGCCCGATTAAGGAGCAAATGGGACAATGATGACTTGCTGTGTCGTGGCCACATTCTAAATGGTATGTCCGATGTTTTATTTGATGTTTACAATTCGTTTGAATCGGCCAAGGAACTTTGGGATAAATTGGAGGCCAAGTATATGGCCGAGGATGCATCTAGCAAGAAATTTCTTGTTAGTAATTTCAACAATTACAAGATTGTTGATACAAGGCCCATCATGGAACAATTCCATGAGATCCTTAGGATCTTGGGGCAATTTACCCAACACAACATAAGTGTGGATGAAACTTTCACGGTTTCATCCATCATTGACAAATTGCCACCTTCATGGCAAGATTTCAAACACACACTCAAACACAATAAGGAAGAGATGAATTTGAATGAGTTAGGAAGTCACTTGAGAATTGAGGAATCAATTCGGGTACTAGATAGTGGCAAGGGGAAGGGTAAAGAAGTGGGATCTTCTTCAATCAACATGATAGAAGATAAATCTCATGGGAACAAATACAACAAGAAATCAAACAATAAGAAACGAAAGTCTGAAAACAACAAGAATGCGTCCAATAAGAAGGACAAGAAGTCTTGTTGGAGATGTGGCAAACCCGGTCACTATAAGCTGGATTGCAAAGTCAAGATGGTAGAAGGAGGAAGCACATCGGGTGCGGGCCAAGTATCAAAGGATCCTACTCCTAATCAAGGTCAAATTTATGACTTTGTGACTATTCCAATTAAGAACTATGTTTCACATATTTCTGATGCATTCTATGTACAGGATGATACAATTGGATGGTGGGTAGATTCGGGTGCAACTTGCCATGCTTGCAAGGATCGTGAATGGTTCAAAACCTTTGTACCGGATAAGGATGTTTTGCACATGGGTAACGAATCTATTGCTAGTGTTGTTGGTTATGGAAATGTTGTATTGGAGTTTAGCTCCGGAAAATCTATTACTCTTTATAATGTATTGTATGTACCTAACTTGCGTAAGAATCTTATATCTAGTCCCATGTTGAATAAATGTGGGTATAAACAAGTGTTTGAAAGTGACAAATATATATTGTCTAAGTGTGGTGTGTTTGTTGGTTTTGGGTATTATAACAATGGAATGTTCATGCTTAATCTCAAAAATGTTCCTAGGGCCATTAATTCTACTTGCATGATTAGTTCTAGTACTTGTGATTCCGGTTTATGTCATGCTCGTTTAGGTCATGTACATTACAAACTAATCTATGAAATGTCTAAGGATGACTTAATACCAAGTTTTGATAAACATTTAGATAAATGTAAAACTTGTATGCTAACAAAGATCACTAGACAACCTTTTAGAGAAATAAACTGGAAATCATCATTATTGGAACTAATTCATAGCGATCTATGTGATCTTCATGCTACTCCTTCAATGGGTAACAAGAAGTACATGATTACTTTTATAGATGATTCGTCTAGGTATTGCTATGTGTATCTTTTGCATACTAAAGATGAAGCTTTAGACAAATTTAAAATCTATAAAAAAGAAGTAGAATTGCAACTTGATTGTTCAATTAAAACATTGCGTACCGACCGAGGTGGTGAGTATTATGACCCAGAATATTTCCAATCGATAGGAGTGATTCACCAAACCACGGCTCCCTATACGCCACAACAAAATGGTATAGCCAAAAGGAAGAATATGACACTTAAAGAGATGGTTAACTCCATGTTGTCTTATTCCGGTTTGAGTGAGGGATTTTAGGGGAAAGCCATGTTAACGGCTTGCTACATCTTGAATAGGGTTCCCAATAAGAATGGGAAGAAGACTCCATATGAAATTTGGTTTAACAAACGTCCTAACTTGCATTACTTGCGAGTTTGGGGATGTAGGGCGGTCTTGAGACTTTCGGAACCCAAAAGGAAAACGTTGGGTGAAAAGGGTATTGATTGCATTTTTATTGGATATGCCGAGCATTCCAAGGCGTATAGATTCTTTGTCATTAAGCCAAATGATGCTATTTCGGTTAATACCGTGATTGAATCTAGAGATGCAATATTTGATGAATCTAGGTTCTCGTCAATACCTAAACCAAAGGATATGGTACCTATTGCAAGTACCTCCCAAGGTGCTCAATTGGAAGAAATTCCAAATGAGACATGAGCCACGAAGTGGAAGTAGGAAAAGAACTCTTAAATCATATGGTGAGGATTTTCAACTATTCTTAGCTGAAAGAACTAGAGATAGTGTCATATCTCAACTTCATTATTGCTATAATATTGAAGAGGATCCGAGGACATATGATGAGGCCATGAGGTCTCGTGACGTTGCCTTTTGGAAAGAGGCAATTCGTGACGAGATACACTCTATCATGGAAAATAATACATGGGTTCTAGTTGATTTGCCTCCCAGTTGTAAACTTTTGGGCAACAAGTGGATCTTCAAAAGAAAGATGAAAGTTGATGGATCGGTTGACAAGTTTAAAGCACGTTTGGTCATACAAGGCTTTAGGCAAAATGAGGGTATTGATTACTTCGATACTTATGCTCCGGTTGCGCGTATCACCACCATTAGATTGTTGATTTCGCTTGCGCCGATTCACAATCTTGTTATTCACCAAATGGATGTAAAAACCGCTTTTTTTAACGGTGATTTGGAGGAGGAGGTGTACATGAAACAACCGAAAGGGTTTGTCATGCCGGGACAAGAAACGAAGGTGTGCAAGTTGATTAAGTCTTTGTATGGACTTAAACAAGCACCAAAGCAATGGCATAAAAAGTTTGATGATGTCATTTTGTCTCATGGTTTTATGATCAACCAATCGGATAAGTGTGTGTATAGCAAATTTGATCACAAGGGGAATGGAGTGAATATTTGCTTGTATGTGGATGACATGTTGATATTTGGTACTAACCAAGATCAAGTTGATAAGACCAAACAATTTTTGTCATCCAAGTTTTCGATGAAGGATATGGGGGTTGCGGATGTGATTCTTGGGATAAGAATCATCCGTGGTGACAATGGTATCACAATAACTCGATCTCATTATGTTGAGAAGATCCTCAAGAAGTTCAATCTTGAGGATACCTCCCCGGTAAGTACTCCCATTGATCCTACTCTTAAGCTCTTACCCAATACGGGTTCGGCTGTGTATCAACTTAAACACTCGAGTGCTATAGGGTGTCTAATGTGTGCAATGACTTGCACTAGACTGGATATTGCCTATGCGGTGGGTAAATTGAGTAGATTTACAAGTAACCCGGGTTCTCACCATTGGCAAGCTGTGAATAGAGTATTTAAGTATTTGAAGCGAACTAAGGATTTTGGTATCACATATACCGGCTTTCCTTCTATTATAGAAGGTTATTCGGATGCAAGTTGGATAACCAATATGGAAGATCATTCTTCTACTACTGGTTGGATATTCCTACTTGGTGGAGGGGCAATTTCATGGGTTTCCAAGAAGCAAACATGTATTACAAATTCGACAATGGAGTCGGAATTTGTTGCATTGGCTGCGGCGGGTAATGAAGCCGAGTGGTTAAGGAATTTGGTATATGAAATTCCTTTGTGGCCAAAGCCCATTCCTCCTATTGGTATGCATTGTGATAGTGCTTCAACGGTGGCTAAGGCTTATAGTCACATGTATAATGGTAAGTCTAGACACTTGGGTGTTAGACATTCCATGGTACGTGAATTAATCACAAATGGAGTGATCTCCATTGATTTTGTTAGATCGGAACAAAATCTAGCAGATCACTTGACCAAGGGACTAGCCAGAGACTCGGTGCACAAGTCGGCTATTGGTGTGGGATTGAAGTCCATCTAAATCTTTCAAAGTGGGATACCCAATTCCCTTCTAGTACAACGCTAGGAGATGAATTCAATGAGGAAAGCCTATTTTGAGAAGATTGGAACACATGTTTTCATATAATCCCAAAGGTATGTGTTCGGACCTACAAGATAAAGTAAGGTTGAAGTTAATAACTTCTTAATAGTTCTCTTGAAAAATTGCATTGTAGGAGCAAGATTGAAGAGAGCTACCTAAGTGGACATGAAGTTGGGCCGCTTCAAGAAAGCTTTGGACTTAGTTTTCTATATGTTCATGATTGGATTGGGACACATGGATCCTAATAGTGTCAAGTTTGTATTGTTAGAGATTATGGAACTTGTGTGTATATTATCGATAGGTTTTCAAATGAATTGATGGGTTCAAACTATTAGAGCACCCTGATTTTTGAATTCTTGCACATGTAGTATACTATGTGTAAATTCAATCCATGTGACATTTACACTTATGCATTAGTTTATAATTGTTGATATTTTAGTAATCAAGGATCATACTAAAATGGGGAGGATTTGTTGGTGATTTTAGCATGATCCAACATACATTTTAGGGATTGGATTGCTATATTGAAAGTGTTTTTCGAACCATTGATACGTTACACGAATTCGGAGAGTGTGGAGTACACGTTCGTAAAACGTGAGGTGGTTTGAGGTTTCCTTTGGACTTGGAAATGATATTTGGAACTTAAGGAATGCGAAACGAGACTTGAAAAGGCCATACGTGTGAAAAACATTGAGATCGAAATTTCAAGTGCTGGACAAGCTTAGCCCGCGGCGCGGCTTAAAGCACAAATTTGGGGTCGAGACTTTTGGCAATTTTCAAGTATTTTCCTTTGTTAGCCCGCGGCGCGGCTCATGGGCCCGCGGCGCGGCTTAACACTGGGCACGCTGAAAAGGTGCCTTTTCTACCCAAAAGGCACATTCGAACCCCAAACGTTTTGGGGTTGTTCCAGGGCAATTTTAACTGCGTTTTTTCATGGTTTTAGACCATTTTAAGTCTAAATACATGAATGTAAACCTCCAAGTCACTAATGGGTATGAATCAAAGGTTGTGACTTTCCAAGAAGTCTTTTGACCCATTATAAATACACTCTTTGTGTATTTGAAAAAGGTTCCAGATTTTTAACCTTTTACACACACTTTTAACTTAAACAATTAGAAGATAATTCTCTGCAATTGTTTTGATTGTTTTCTTTTAGCCAAGACAACAATCTAGTCTTCGTCTTATCCCAATCGAAACTTCGTGTAACCCGTGGCTAATTGGGTCAAAATATTCGATTAGGAAAGTGTACACACGATTCAAATATCAATCCGGAGTCGGTTCCGTTTCAGGCACGAAGATTACTTACAATCCAAGTTCATAACACTTTTGACCAGATTTTTCTCGGACGACATGTTGTCCGAGAAGCTTTATTCAGTTTATTTATTTTCTTTTGTAAAAAGCTTTTTTTTTTTTTTGGCTCGAAAAGGACATTTTTCCCTGACTTTTGTTTAGGACGACATGTCGTCCTTTAAGGAAAAATCATTCTTTTCTATTTTTCTCTCAGTGAAAAGATTTTTGACTCGAAAAAGTACATTTTTTCCTGGTCTTCTTTACCGGACGACATGTCCTCCGGAAAGGGAAAAATATAATCGACCAGATTGGAAAAGTGTGTTTCTTGTAGTGAGTTTAAAATTAGAACTTTGTTTTTCTTGTTTGCTTTTCAAAAAAAAAAAAAAGAAAAAGAAAAAGAATTTGCATCTTGTTAAGATTCAATAACCGAACTCCTTTTGTTTTACAAATCTAACTGACATAAGTGGAAACATTTGACGTTATACTATATTTATATTATCTAAATAAACAGAAAATATAAGGCATGAGAAACTGTGTTTACTTGAGCGTTTTTTTATTTTTTTATTATTTTTATTTTATTTTATATATATGTAAACCGTTTATTATGAAAATGAAATATTGGGAACAGAATACATGGAAGAATGCCAAAATAAGGCACTCAACCTCTCAGCTAAACATGAATCGTATTTGCTATATACAAAAAATGGACCCAAGCCTAATAAGACAAAATTACACGCGTCGCTCCTGAACTTGTATCCGGTCTTCTCATGTCATCCTTAAAGTTTTTTTTTTGCTGGCGTCGTCCCTGAACTTGTAATTTGTAACTCCGGTCGTCCCTCCGTCTACATTCCGTCCAATTTTTCCGTTAAACCATACCATGTGCGAGACACATGAGGGTCTTTTAGTCTTTTACCACTGTTTTAAAATAATTTAATTTAGTTTTATCTTTTCTTTTCTAATATTTTTTTTTAAAACCCATTTTCATCTACCAAAATTTGTCACCCAATTCAGAAACCTTAATTCATCCCCTGGATCAAAATCCTAAATCAACTAAACCCACTATTGCTAAAAATAAAAAAAAAAACAACTTATTGGTGCTAGTATTATTGAGTAACACCGTAAAAAAAAAAAAAAAAAAAAAAAAAAAAAAACTTAGTACCACCATTCAATCTTTCATCTAAGTATATAATTTTGCTTATATCAAAATTAACAAAGCCAAATCACAAAGCTCGTCTATCAGATCTGTCATGATTCTTGTATTACCATCAACACCACCATTATTTTAAGAAGATGAAAACACGATCTGGGTTTGTCTCATCATTCCGGTAACAAGCACCACATATCTGGTTTCTTAAACCCACAACCACTCATTGTCGTCTTTTTCAACCTCCGCCACTTCCACCGCCGTCTTCAACCTCCGCCACTTCCACTACCGTCCTCAACCTCTACCACCGTTGTCCTCTTCAGATCTTGAATATCTGTCCAGATTTATGAATAGCTTTCAATTGAGATTAGTAGGCCTTGAATCCTTCATGTAAAACGTTCAAAATCACCTCCTTAATACTCGACTATCAACAATTCAACCAAAAACAACATCTAAATCACGAATTTGATGATGAACGAATCGTTGACTTTGTATTTTGATGTTTGACCAGCAAATTCATTCACAATTCTCCAAGTTTGGATTTAAGCTTTTGCAGAGAGTTTCAAGATTAGATTTAGAACACAACTGCATTTTTACTTTTCGCTATAACATCTCAGATTGATTCGGAGCTCAAGTCGGTTGATGAAGAACATAAACGATGAACACAATCTGAATCTCATTAGATTTGTTGTAAATCTGATATAATGATCGACGAAGCTTAAGTTTGAGATTAGGAAAAGTGTTCTGTAATCAATTCGATGTTAGAATCATCGATTATTGATGTTCAATTTAGAGAGTGATGAAACTCATGAACACACGTACTGTAGCAGCAGCTTTTAAATATGATTTTGTGAAACTTAAATGATAAAGACTGAAATACCCTCACATGATTCACACATGATTCAGTTTAACAGAGAAATTGGATGGAATATAGACGGAGGGACGAACAGAGTTACAAAGTACAAGTTCAGGGACGATGTCAGCAAAAAAAAAAGTTTAAGGATAGCATGAGAAGGCTTGATACAAGTTCAGGGACGACGAGCTTAATTTTGTCACCTAATAAAGAAAATATGTTTCTGTTGATCACGAACAACTGGGTCAAGGTAGGAGAGGTGTCAACCTTCACTCATTATACAGATTTTGGACCCAATTTGCAATTCAGTAGCATTAATGTTGACGCTTTGGCACCATCGAACTCCCAATCTATTGACGATCCTGTTTTGAATGAAGAGTGCCTGGTGGTGCAATCTGTTGTTGCGTCACCGGTTAGTGTAAATAATGCGATCAAATATGTTGTTGCCTCGTTTGTTATTGCAAATAATGTGGTCGGGGTAATTCTTGCCCATTTAAATTCGTCCAATGAAATCTTGGTCAAAGGTGAAGAATCAATGGCGGTACTTAGTTATACTCGGGGTTTCCCGGCCCGTCCGGATCTAAAATAAAAAATAAAAAAAATTACACTTAATTTTTTTTTTTTACTAAAAATATAAGAATTTTTTAGTGTTTACCCCCGTCGCTGGTTTCGCCCCACCTGTTGTAGTTTGCTCCAAGTTCCGGCACTGTGAAGAACGATTTCAACGAGTTTACGTTATGTGGGCAAAGATGAGGGGCTTCTTCGGATGTTAACCATAAAGGGTTTTTTTTCAAGAATTGACAGATTGCCGTTTGATTCCCCTAATTTTCGGGCACCCCAATAAGTAGTAGCACAGCTAATGTCATATCATATTCCTTTACGTCTCTGAAAGGTAAAAGGTAAAGGTGTGCACATCAATAAAATCGACGGGATCACGTCTCTGCCGGATATAGTAATCGTCATTTTAGGGAGGAGTTCAAGTAAATTTGTGTGTGAAAAATAGATTTAACTTTGTGATTACGTTATTGGAACGCATACGCAGCATCTTCACAATCTCAGGATCTAGATTCTTCTGGCCTTGATTTCGACATCGAGTCTGCTGTTAGAACCGCTAATGATAAGGTTTCCGGCACTTTTAATGTGTAAGTAGCTTATTGTTTATGTATATACGGTTATATATTGTGAATTTGGATCTTCATACTGTTATGTGTTATAACCTTAATATAGCTACTTGCGTGTGTGTATTATTAGATGTATGAAAACCTAATTGTCGTGATTTAGGTTAAATGATTGAACTAAATTTGATTATTGGATAGTTATTTCGTTAATTATGAAATAATAACTGAAGGCAACTCTTATGATATGAAGATTGAAGATCAGTTAAGACGTTAACTATATACTCTATATCTGTATATGAGACGCAAATTGATTTACTACTTTGTAAAGCTGAATCTGCTAAAATATGTAAAGTTTTAATTAATGTTATAATTATAAATGTGGTTATCTAACTTGCCTTTCATTTTATCATATGTTTTTTAGCATCTTCTATGATCATAATTCATATTCATATGTACATAGGAAGAAAGCAAATTATGTATACTCTAGAGAACACTGTATAACCATGTGTCCTGGAAGGGTGAACACTTATGATAGTTTACGATTCAATTCATTGTATATAGAGCTGCCTTTAGAAGTAAAAGACAACTGCAATGTCTGTACTTTAAAAGGAAGGGGAGTGTTATATGTCTGCTTTATTTCTCATTCTTTATTTGCTAGATAATTACACATTTTTGAGAAGTTAATTTGGACTGCGACATCTGATCTTTTTAATTGGGGGTAGTTTGTCATTTAAGAAATTATATGTGGCTTGCTGCTTGCATTGCAGATAAGTAGGAAGATGACATGGCATATATGTATATATGAAATTTTTTATTTTTCATGGTTCAAACAACTGTACATGGCGATTGGTAATTATTTTATGGTGGCAGTTACGTGATTGTACGATTATTTGATGTGTGTTAAGAAGCGCCCTCTTACAAAAATCCTAGAAATTAAAAGCAGAATGCAAGTGTCTAGTTATCTTTGTGGGTAATATATTACAGCTAAAAGTACTTATCAAAGCACATACATCTGCATATCACAAGTTACAAAAAATAAACTGAAAACTACAAAGTTAAAAAAGATGGCAATTATTGATATTCTAAGAAAGCTGATTAAGGGCTCAGTTTGATCTTTTGGTGTTCCTGATAGGCCTTACCCATTTGTCTTCCCTCATCCCGAATCTATCAATGAGCCAATCACGGTACCTTGCATATCGAGAGTTCCATAAAACCAGGCCGACCACAAAACCGCTTACAACACCTGAGAATATGACCATCCAATTAAGTATATCATCTGGAAGGAAAGACCGATCGGATGCATACTCACTAGTGTTGCTCGTTGTTGGTGCGTTTGAACTTCCACATCCCTTGGATAACGGTTCTCCACACAATCCGGGATTATTCATGTATGAATTGTTCTGAAATGTAAAGAATTGTTTACCTTGAGGAATAGGCCCATCAAGATTGTTAAATGACACATTCAAAAGGGCTAGGAAGTCAAGCTGCAATAGTTCTTGAGGAATCTCTCCCGTTAGACCGTTTTGGGAGAGATCTAACGATTCAAGATTGGCTAGATTCCCCAAAGATGGCAAGATAGGACCTGAAAGATGGTTGTTCGAAAGATTAAGAGATTGTAGCCCTCGAAGATCTTGAAGCGCTACAGGAATTGGTCCATCAAAATTGTTACTAGAAAGATCAATGGCTACGAATACATTCAAGATTTTCAAGTACTCTGTCTTAACACCTTTGTTAGTTAATGTCATTGAGTAGTGGTAAGTGCCCGAGAGACCATTAGTCAACGATTTTAAAACAATATAACTTGAGTTGCCAACATAAACCGATTTCATTGCTTGCCAACTCTTGATGTAGCTCTGAGGCAACTGACCACTAAAATCATTATTTGAGAGGTCAATGATACGCAAATTTGAGAACTGTGAATCATGAGTTGACGAATCTTGAATTGCACCATGTAATTTGTTGGACCCTAAAATGAGAACTTGTAGTTCAGCAAGAGGTCCAAGCCAATATGGAAAAACGTCATCGAACAAGTTATCTCTAAGAGAAAGAACCTCTAACCCAGTACAATTTGCTAATGATCTTGATAACTTCCCAGTAAACTGATTTGCGCTTAAATCGATCATACTCAACAGACACCCATCTGTGAATTCATTCATCATTGTGCCATGAAAGTTATTTCCTTTGAGATTCAACGTGGATAATGAATTACTTAAGCTGCCTAAACATGAAGGAAGAGTTCCATTCATGTTATTAAAGGACAAATCTAGCAATTTAAGAGATCTCGCTTCACATATCGACGATGGTATTTCTCCTGTTAAGTTATTATTGTTTACATAGTAATAAACAATGGTGGGTGGTGGTACTGGAAGTTGTCCTTGTAGCTGATTATACATTATACCGAATAAACCTAAATTAACCCATGGAAGATATACAGGATGCTGTTCAAAACCAGTGATTGAATTTAAGGAAAGTTCGATAAACTGCAATGTTTCAAGACTGTTGTTCCAAAACCATACTGGTACAAGGCCTGCAATTTTGTTTTCTTTTAAAAGTAATACCTCCATGTTGTTTTGGAAGCGTAAAAAAGTAGGAAATTCATTTAAATTGCAAAATGACAGTCCTAGATTTTTCAATGCCGGTAGGACGACACTGGTGTAGTTATTTGAATCGACAAAAGATATATTGTTATAATCAAGATAAAGAGTTTCAAGCTTGTTGAGTCCTGCAAACGTGTCAAGGAAAACTGTACCACTAAAATTGTTATTAACAAGGCTAAGATATGTGAGGTTTTTAAAATTGGAAAAAGCACTAGAAATTGGTCCTTCCAACTGATTTCTGTCAAGGCTTATCACTGTTAGTTGTGTGAGGTTCATAAAGGAAGATGGGATACGGCCATATATAGAATTACCTTCTAAACTGGTGATGCTAAGTTTTGTTAGGTTTGAAAAAGGAGGTGGAATTTCAGAGGATAAGTTAACATCTTCCAGATAAAGTGTTCTAAGCTCATAAAGCTTTCCAATCCAATCGGGCAAGCTTCCTTGATCGAAATTGATACTACTAATATCCAAATTAACGAGTTTCAGTACACTAACCAATGAAGGAAAACGTCCTGTGAACTCATTGTAACGGAGACTCAAGAAAGTGAGTTGTGTCAAGTTAGACAGTGTAACCGGAAGAGGCCCCACGAAATTGCAATAGCGAAGGTCCAAGACGGCCAAATTGGTTAATTTACTGAAAGAATGTTCTGGAATAATCCCAGAGAAACCTGTAGTACCCAAATCCAAAATTTCGAGTAAGGTGTTGTTTTGGAATTCAGGAAAGGTGCCACTAAGGTTTGAATTGTTTCTTATTGCAAGAATTTTCAGCTTTGGTAAGTGAAATATTGATGATGGGAATTCATCTTGAAGCTGACAATTGTTGAGTAGGATTGACGTCAAGGAAGAAAAATTGGCTAAGAAACGAGGTATGAAAGAATTGATTTCAACCCCCGAGAGACGGAGCACTTCAAGTGCGGTCATGTTTCGCAACAAACGGTCAAGGCTTGGACTTTGAAGAGGATTCAAAGACAAATCTAACCAAGACAATTGGGTTAAATATGAAATCTCACCAGGGATTTGGCCGTTGAAGCTTGAATTAGAAAGATCAAGCGTCCTTAATTGCTTTAGATGACCAATCTCAGTTGGAATTCGAGAGTTTGAAAAATCGTTCAGCGAGAGGTTAAGCTTTTGAAGATAAACAAGATTGAAAATAGTACTATTTGAGCTGATAGGTCCCTGGAGAGAAGTTTTGCTCAAGTCAAGCTCGATTACATGACGCCCCTTATTTTTGCTACATACCACACCATTCCACAAACAACAATCAGAATCATTATCTGATTTATTGTTTGTGATCTTCCTCCAAGAGTTAAAAAAGTTGGAATCTTGATGAAGCACACTCTGCTTAAGTTGGAATAAAGCGGTGCATTCGTCATCATGGCTCAGTAACGATTTGGTACGCGTGAAGATGGCTAATATGTATGTAAAGAAAAAGAACATTCGGATGAAGCTGAACTGATACAAGTATGGAGCCATATATGAAGAAAATATATGTTGAAGACGATTTACTTTGAATTTTTAGTGAATGTGAAATGTTGTTTATATAGAAGATTGATGATGATGATATGCATGATAGAAACTGAAGGATATTGAATTTGAGATGTTATGTGCTACCTGCTAAAACTTGAAGAATTCAAGGTCTGACCATGGTGAATGTATCAGATATTCATATTATACAGTTGATTATATATAGATATTGATTGCCATTTTGGTTAAACCATACTGTAATTAATAGTTAATTTATGAAATGTACTTATCACCACTTTTCAAAAGAATCAGCTGAAAACTACATATAAGTGTTGAATTAATATATCTCAACACACATGATCAACCACATCATGAATCAAAATATAATTAACATTAAAGAATACTTGATTGTATTGCAGAATCTATTGACTGAATCTTGAGTTTGAATGATGAAACATCATTAAGGATTGTCAATTCCAATATTAATGTCAAGAATTCGATGGAGAGATTCTTAGGTTATTGGTGTTATTAAGAGGATACATAAATTGACAATATGTGGGAAAATAACCATCCCTAATACGTAGTATATATATAGTTATAGTTATGGTGTTTGTGGCAAATATACTTTCATCAAATAACGGCCAAAGTTAGGGAAAATAATGTCATTAATGCAAACATAAGAGGACAAGAGGTGTAATAAATAGTAAAAAGTCACATAATAAATGAATATTGTAACAAATGCCTACTTATTAATATATATATATATTGTTATAATTCAGTAGGCTTATAACTACCTTTAATGGTTATAAGAACAAAGAGAGAAAAAGAGAGAAGAAGGAGAGAAGAAATATTGATATTGATATTTCAAGAGAAATGGTGCACCTTAAATGGCTACCATACATGTCTATTTATAGCATAAAATATTACTATGCAAGAAATATAATAATAATAAAATTAACATCCAATCTAGATATTTTATAACACTCCCCCTTGGATGACAATTTTATTAGAGAATAACTAGTACTGCCTCGTTAAAAACCTTGCTAAAGAAAACCCATTGGGATAAAACTTTAGCTAAGGGAAAAAGAGTGCAGCATAGAGTTGACTCCCCCTCAAGTAGGCAACGTCTGAGTTGTTACATCTTCTGAACATGCCTCATGTCAATATTATGAACGTGTGTTCTGAAAATAGCAGTTGGCAGTGCTTTGGTATAAAGATCAGCAGAGTTGTTGATTGAACGTATCTCATTTTAATCTGGTTGTCTTTTACGAGATCTTGAGTATATGAGAAGAATCTGAGGTTTTCATCTGAAACTGTATCATCTAAATCTTTTATGTACAAGTTTAGCCCCTGTGATTTGTCTACAGTCTCCTTCATGGTTTGCTCAAACCCTTGTTTCAATTCCTATTCTCTTGTAGTCTTTTCTGAGCCTTACCAACATACCATTCTTTTCCATCAAACTTATGACCGTTAAGACCGTTTATAGCTTTAGCGCCTCGTCAGCATTTATGTTTTGTTCTGTCATTTTTGATACTCTTCTTTCATTTATGTAAGCTGTATTATCTTCATAGATAGTTGTTACGCTTTTATAGCGTTCTAGTCCACAAGAATCAATAATGATTTGTATCATTGATCTTAACTAAAATCATTCCCGAGTAGCTTCATGTAATGCAATCACTTCGGCATGATTTGATGATGTTGCAACAAGTGTTTGTTTTGAGAACGTCACGATATTGCGGTGCCTCCATTTAGGAATACATATCCAGTTTGAGATTTAGCTTTATGTAGATCGGATAAATAATCTGCATCTGTATAACCAAACAAATCTTGTTTCGAGTTGTTAGAATAAAATAATTATAATTCAGTAGTTCCCCGAAGGTATCAAACTATTTGTTTGATCCCATTCCAATGTCTTTTGGTAGGGGCTGAGCTGAACCTTGTCAACAAATTAACTGCAAAAGAAATGTCAGATCTTGTATAATCTATAAGATACATAAGAACCTCAATTGCACTAAAATATAGAACTTCCGATCTGTTAAAATTTTCATGATCTTCGCAGGGATGAAATAGATCAGTGTCAATATTGAGTGATCTAACAACAATGAGTTTGTCTTTAAAAAAAATGTTTTAAAATCTTTTCGGTATAAGTTGTTTGATGTACAAGTAAACCATTAGGCATATGCTCAATTTGCAATCCAAGGTAATACTTAGTTTTTTCAAGATCTTTCATTTCAAAATAATTCTTTAGAAGTTGAATGATTTCATAGATCTCTTTATTTGTTCATATGATGTTAAGAACATTGACATAAATAACTACGATCTCATATCCGAACATTGTTTTTATAAAACATACGTGCAAAATAAGTTTATATTTATACCCTTTTTTTTTTATCAAGTAGTCATTTAATCGGTTATACCACATACGTCCCGTTTGAATAAACCCACTTAGAAATCTTTGTGATTTAATGGAATATATTCCCTTGGGTTTTACATTAGGTGCTTATGATACCTTAACCCTTTAGGTATATTCATATACATCACTATTAAGTGATCCATACAGATAAGTAGTAACAACATTCATGAGATGCATTTAAATAACTACCAGGTTGATTAAGTATCTAATAAGTAATTGTATCCATTACAGGAGGATAATTTTTCCTCCTAATTCATTTCTGGTCTTTGTGGGAAATATTGAGTTACAAGTCTAGTTTTGCCTTGTAACTTCATTTGCACATTTCTTTTCGGATAAAAATTCATTTGTATCCCATACGTTTCACATCTTTAAAAGTGATAACGATTGATCCGAAAACTTTTCTTTTATCGAGCGATTCTAATTCAGCTCTTATTGCTCCTTTCCATTGAGCTCAATCATGTCCATTTTGTATATTCAATGACAGATTTTAGTTCCAGATCATCATCTTTATTCATGATGTCATTGTAACATTATATGAAAATATCTCATAGAGATTTTAGTTTCATTTCGGTTCCATAATATTGCATAATTTATCGCAATTTTAGTATTTACATTTATCAATATCCTCTGCAGAAGGAATATTGATTTGTGGTTCTTCTTGAACACTTTCTCTTACCTCATTATCAGCTGATTTTCTTTTTCGAGGATTTTTATCTTCGGAACCAATTGATCTTCCACGTTTGATGCGTGGCAAAGACTCAACAGTGACATTATTGCCAGCTTTTGGAATTTCAGTTCGAGCTGGAGCATTTATCGCTGGTATATATGATTTAGTCACTTTTTTATATCTGTAAATGCATAAAGTAATTAATTTGCAAGTTCTTGCATATGCATTATTTTTGAACTTTCGTTTCACATTCTTTTGTGCGAGTTCAATATACCTTAATTGATGTTCACATCATGAAGCATCATTTTATTTTTTATTTTTATTTCTCCCCCTAATCTAGGGAACAATGTTTTATTAAAATGACAATCAGCAAAACGTGCTGTAAAAACATCACCCATCATGGGTTCAATATATCTTATGATTGAAGATGTTTTATATCCAAAATATATTATCATCTTTCTTTGAAGAACCATTTTATTGTGTTGTGGTGATACAATTGGAATATACACTGCACAACCAATGTTTTAAGGTAGAAAATATTTGGCTCTTGGCCAAAATCAAGTATTAAGTGAAAATATTTACGACTTCCACATGGTATAATGCGAATTAATGTCGCAGCATGTAAATTTACATGTCCACATATAAATATTGAGAGATTTGTACTCATTATCAATTGTCTAGTTATTAGCTGTAAGCGTTTATCTATTGATTCAGCTAAAACAATTTTGTGTATGCACATGAGCAACTGGATGTTCAACAACAATCCCTGTAGATATATAATGATCATTAAATGCTTGAGATGTTAACTCACCAGCATTATCAAGTCTCATCCTTTTAATGGTGTAATCAGAATAATGTGTTCTCAATTTAATAATTTGTGCAAGAAACTTTGCAAATGCCATATTACGGCTTGATAACATACAAATATGAGACCATCCGCTAGATGCGTCTATTAGAACCATGAAATATCAAAATGGTTCACATGATGGATGAATTGGTTCATATATCTTACCTTGAATTCTTTCAAGAAACATTTGTGATTCTTTTTCACAATATACTTTTCATTAATCACCATATGTGCTTTCCATTAATCACCATATGTGTTTTTTTTTTTTTTTTTTTTTTATTTTATAAATCACCATATGTGTTTTTTTTTTATCATATATCCTTTTCACCATATACGCTTTTAATCATATGCGCTGTGTTTTTCACCATATGCGCTTTTAATCATATGCGATTTTCATCATATGCGTTGTGCTTTTCATCATATTCGCTTTTTATCATATGCGCTTATCATATGCGATGCGCTTTTTATCATATGCGCTTTTTTATGTGAATAGTAAATTAATTAATTTCGTTTTACTATTCATATGAATTAATTTAGATTTACTATTTTGTTAATTGAGTAATATATATATACATCATATACTTGTGACTCCGAAGGCTCAAATGAATTTGACCATATAGTTATACGTTGTACCTTGCACATTAATTTTCAGTAGAAGCTTTAGATGCATATTATTTTCAGTAGAAGCTTTAGATGCACTTTTTTTTTAATCACCAAATACCACAAACACTTTGTTTGCGTTTGTTCATAGTCATCAATGAAAACCATTTTCTTTAATTTTATTTTATACAATAAAATTAACGCATCATTATTCTTTTCAAAAACAATAATCTATTGTTATTGTTCACTTGTGCCATGTTTAACAACAAAAGTCAACAACCTCTGTCTTGTTTGTTGTGGCAACCAAAAACAACCTTTGCTTTTGTTACCGAGAATCCAAGACCAAAAAACAATTAATTTTTAATTAATCTTTTATCAAAACCATAAATGATTTTATTGATCTACGTTGATATGGCCATAAAGAATTGACGGCTGACCTACTTTTGTAAGTGTATTTCGGCTATCATCCCGAAAACGCACAACGACCTTTTTTTTTTTTTTTTTATGAACTATTTGTTTCATATCTAGCTTAGGCAATTATTGTGAACATTTGGTCCCTATAAGAGCATTTATTTTTTAGACTTTTAGTTGATTTGTACTTGTCACAATTAGGGATAGCACCCGAGGGTCGAGGATGCGGATCCATTGGATCCATCACCCGTACCCGCGGATTTTTTTTAAGAGACATCCAATTGAACCCTTGTTCGTTGAAACAATTTGACTATATTTTTACTCCCCATTATTAAACGGGCCATTTTGATGCACACTCTTAAAAAAAATAATTTGTTTTTTAAGTTTTATTATTCAACCTCCTTTTTTTCAACGGTCACGTTTTTAACAAAACATTTGACAAGTTTGGAAAAAAGTTTTTTATTGATTATCATCAAAAGTTTTCTATTATCACTCTACTGGATGGAATTATGGCATACAACCAAAATTGCAACCCAACACTACATAAGAACAAAAAAGGTTGTTTTTAATTAACATATGTATATGTGTTAAACTCGGAATAATAATAACTTATTTTAGAAAATTAACATAAGACATGTTGAAACATTTTTGTCACATTTAGCTCATCAAGTCTAATACTTATCATTGATAGATTTTATCACGTCTAGGAGTTGTTTACTTTTTTCTTGTATTAAGTCCTACTTTCATTTACCTTTGTTTGGAAAAAAGTTTTTTTTTTACTTTGCTTTCCCCCTTTCTGTAAAACTCATTTAAACACTTTCTTTGTTTTTTTTTTTTAAAAAAAACTTCCTTTTTTTTACGTTACCCGTAAATTATAAATATATAAAAAAAAACTTTTTGTTTAAATTTTTTTTCTAGTTTTTAAAAGGCCACTTGACCAATTTTTTAATTCTTTCACAACACCTGATATCGTGATCGTGACATTTCACCAAAGCAAGAGATATTCTTGATAAACTAAACACGGACTCGTGTTTGAAATTGTCGGCCACAAAAAAATTCATTTGATAAAAGTATATATATTTTTTTAGTTATAGAAGGAGACCACTTCATTTTCAATACTTCATTTTTTGACAAAAAACTATTCCATTTTACCATCCCCTTTTTTTTTTTCTTACTTTAACTTTTAAGATATACTTTTAATAAAAATACAAACTACTTTTTCTTATTTTAACTTTTAAGATTTACTTTTAATAAAAATACAAACTACTTTTTGTATTTTAACTTTTAAGATTTACTTTTAATAAAAGTACAAACTACTTTTCTTATTTTAACTTTTAAGATTTACTTTTAATAAAAATACAAACTATTTTTTTATTTTAACTTTTAAAATTATAAATTTAAGAATAAACATTAGTATGCATGAAATAAATAATGATTAATTGCATAAGTAATCATAAATGTTAGATAACATATAAAGACCCCGTCATATTCGTATTGATCGGAATTAATCTCGACCCATGGTACCGTGTTGTCAAATGACGTGTTGCGTACATAAAGTACCGTGTTGTCAAATGACGTGTTGCGTACAATCATGAGGTCTTATTAACATAAATATAAATGTTAGTGAAGTTAATAAGAGTTAGATTACAGAAAATATAATTCAGGTGGTATAACCGACCATATATAACTTAAATAACATAAATATAAATGTTAGTGAAGTTAGTAAAAGTTAGATTACAGAAATATAATTCAGGTGGTATAACCGACCATATATAACTTAAATAACATAAATATAAATGTTAGTGAAGTTAGTAAAAGTTAGATTACAGAAATATAATTCAGGTGGTATAACCGACCATATATAACTTAAATAACATAAATATAAATGTTAGTGAAGTTAGTAAAAGTTAGATTACAGAAATATAATTCAGGTGGTATAACCGACCATATATAACTTAAATAACATAAATATAAATGTTAGTAGTCCAAAATTTGATATATTCGAGTCTGAAAATTATTAATAATTTCATACCTTGATTAGTGATTCGTGATCGTTTGAGATATCTTTTAATTACACTAAGCTTTTCGTGCTGATAACGTGTTATAATTCAGTAGGCTTATAACTACCTTTAATGGTTATAAGAACAAAGAGAGAAAAAGAGAGAAGAAGGAGAGAAGAAATATTGATATTGATATTTCAAGAGAAATGGTGCACCTTAAATGGCTACCATACATGTCTATTTATAGCATAAAATATTACTATGCAAGAAATATAATAATAATAAAATTAACATCCAATCTAGATATTTTATAATATATATATATATATATATATATATATATATATATAGTGGTAGGATCAAGAGGGAAGTAACCATTCGGGGGGAAACGGGGGGAAGCAAAAACTTTATTTTTTTCGTTTTTTGAAAAAATTTTGTTCACGAACATTATAGATGAGATGAAAATATGAACATTTAGTAGAGACACTTTGTGATAAATATTTTTATTTTGGCGGGAAAACGCTCGAAGAAGTAATATATAACAATTATCGTGTTTTTCGAGCGTATTTTGAGGTTTTAGCAATTGGGGTTTAGATATTAGGGTTTATAGGGTTTAGAAATTTAGGGTTTAGGGTTTAGATTTAGGGTTTAGATTTAGGATTTAGATTGAATTTTTAACACGAACGGTTTAGAGTTTAGGGTTTAGGGTTTAGGGTTTGGTGTTTTGGGTTTATTCCCAAAACACAAAACCCTAAACCCTAAACTCTAAATCGGGCTAAATTTTACTTCACAAAACATGAAGAAAAAAACGTTCATATTCTTCACGAACAATATTATCTTGAATGTTATTTTTGACGATCTTTTTCCCGCCTAAATAATAACATTCATCACGAAGTGTCTCTTCTAAATGTTCATATTTTCGTGTGATCTTGATGCCGGAAAAAAAAAGTTTCAAAAAAAACGAATTTTTTTTTTTTGCTTCCCCCCGCTTGGTTACTTCCTCATTGATCCTGCCCATATATATATATATATATATATATATATATATATATATATATATATATATATATATATATATATATATATATGGGTAGGATCAAGAGGGAAGTAACCAATCGGGGGAAGCAATTTTTTTTTCTTTTCGTTTTTTGAAAAAATTTTGTTCACGAACATTATAGATTGGATGAAAATAAGAACATTTAGAAAAGACACTTCGTGATGAATGTTATTATTTTGGCGGGAAAACGCTCGAAGAAGTAATATATAACAATTATCGTGTTTTTCGAGCGTATGTTGAGGTTTTAGACATTAGGGTTTAGATATTAGGGTTTATAGGGTTTAGATATTAGGGTTTAGAAATTTAGGGTTTAGGGTTTAGAATTAGGGTTTAGATTTAGGATTTAGATTGAGTTTTTAACACAAACGGTTTAGAGTTTAGGGTTTAGGATTGGTGTTTTGGGTTTATGGAATAAATCCAAAACACCAAACCCTAAACCCTAAACTCTAAATTGGGCTAAATTTTACTTCACAAAACATGGAAAAAAAAAACGTTAACATTCTTCACGAACAATATTATCTTGAATGTTATTTTTGTCGATCGTTTTTCCGCCAAAATAATAACATTCATCACGAAGTGTCTTTTCTAAATGTCCTTATTTTCATCCAATCTATAATGTTCGTGAACAAAGTTTTTTCAAAAAACGGAAAAAAAAAATTTGCTTCCCCCCGCTTTTCCCCGATTGGTTACTTCCCTATTGATCTGCCCATATATATATATATATATATATATATATATATATATATATATATATATATATATATATATATATATATATATATACATATCTGATTTACAAGTTTCACTGATTACCAAGGCTCCATAAGAATCTGGTATTGGTTTTACATGCGTGAAATAAACAACGGTTCATATGTTTTAAAGTTGGATTGCTCAGTGATTCAATTATCTCTAGCATTAACGAAAAATAGCTGCCAGTTTTCCAAGAGGCTGAGAAGGCCTCCCGAAGCTATTTCCAAGCCTTCCCCTAATGATAATATATATAATATAATGTTTTACTTGTTAAAATATCATTAAGCTAGTGGCCATAAACAAGTATACACACAGCTGTCTGAATGGCTTGACCAATTCTGAAACTTGCTTGGCTTGACTAATGCTTAAACTTGCTTAATTAATTATTGCTAATAAGGATATATGAATATTTAGTTGTGCACACCAAAGTGATTTATATTTATATAACTTAATAGGAGTAATAATAATATCATCTTGGGAAGATACTTACCGGAGATACGAGTGGTTGTTGGCCGCCACCAGCGAGGAAGGCAAGAGGATTAGTAGAGAGCGAGTACCATTATATATTAAAGTTTGGATATTTGGATAATTCGATATCCGAAAACCTGATATCCGAAATTTCGGGTTCGAATATCGGATGCCCAAATCCACCATCCAAATTTTCGGATATTCGAAATTCGGGTATATGAACTTTCGGATATCCGATTTTAAACACCCCAGTTTATGGCAGTACATTGAACCAGTCAGTTAGCCAATCGCAAATATTTTGTAAATAAAAAAAAAAACATCATACGGAATATAAGCATTGTAAAATTCAATATGTAATCAAGCATAAAATTAAGGGAAATCGGCCAGAATGCCCCATTTTTAAATGTGTTTAACAATATGCCCTCAAAATCAAAATTACAAAAATGCCCCCGACCACGCATCACGCCCATGCTAGTAGCTAGGTGCGCATGCGTGATTCCGAGATAATAACCGAGATAACCATTTTTCATCGCGAGCATGCACCATGCACCACGTGCGGACGTTTTCGTTGTTTTGAATTTTTTACATACTTTGAGCGCTCATAACTTGGTATAGGACATTCTAATTTGTAATCCGTTAAATTTATCACCAGTCTTGACTAAAAGTACACGAAACTCTTCAATCAATTTGAATAAACGTCACATTTAACAAATCGAGCAATTTCTATGTTAATTTACAAAAAAACGCGATATCATATCAGGTAATAATTTCATAATTCTTTGTCACTTCAAAAGCGTTCGGCGGATAGATCTCGAAAAAATAAACATTAAAAAAACAGTGACTAAATCAGAGCTACGAGTCAAAAGATACGGTCATTCAAAGTTCTTGCCAACAAGTACCACGCACAGAGCACCGTGCGTAGAGCGTGTTCGCGATTAAAATGGTTATCACGATCATTATCTTGGAAACACGTATACGCACCAAGCTACAAGCATGATGCATTGTCAAAAAGAATTTTTGCAATTACGATTTTTTTAAGGGCATACTATTAAACATTTTTGAAAATAGGGGCATTTTGATTAATTTTCCTAAAATTAAACTAAAAGATACAAAGACTTAATCTTATTATCTTGGGAAACTAGAGGTGGGGCATGACTAGTCATAAGTTAAGTGCACAACACATTTTCAAAAACTAGCTTGAAAGAGTAGAGAACAGCTAGACTTATAAGTCATTACCGAATCTCATAATTAGCGGTGAGGGCTTGTAACAAAAATGCCGAAATTTTATGGAGGCGGATATTTAGGATTTAGGGTGAATTAACACCCTATAATACTAAAAAGAGTGGGATTTTTGGTCGTTTTTGACTCCTCGCGTTTATCAAACGACATCAAGCCCCAAAGTTACAAAACCTCTCCCCAAAGATTGTTAAACATGTTAACTTCTTAGGGGTAAAAACCGTAACATTATTATTTTATGAAAAAAACTTAAATAGACTCCACCCAAATTTTTAACGGCCCATATCTTCTCGCCCACCACGAGTTGAATTTTCCCGACGTCAACGTCCAACGCGAAATAATTTTATGAACACAACGTAACTAACTATACACGAAACGGACGTTTTTCAAAAAAACGCTAAATATTTCGGGCTATCTTTAATACATATATATACACGTATAATAAACATCCCAAATTAACTACATCATATCGATGGTTCCGTCCCCATTTTTTAACCGATTTTCTCGGCGTTCAAAACGCGCATGCCATTAGGTATAATAAGTACTACCCGCATATATCCAAACACACCCATAACAACGCGTTTTTAACTCTATAAACAAATAATGTTACGTTAAATATGAATATGCAATCCAAAAGGCCCCGCCGCATCGCGCGGGTAAATCCGTATCTAGTTAATTATTAATATGGTGAACTTGGGATAGTGTGGAGTTTTTGGTCTGAAGTCTTTTGTCTTTATAACCCCGCCCGTATAGGCCCATCTCGGACCAATCGGTGAACATTTTGAGAAATTGCTTTACATTTACTCTAGCAAAATTAGAAGTTTTAATTTTCTAGGTATTTTACATTTTACATTTGCATATACCGCAAGATCATAAAATATATTGAGAAGTACATAGTTAGAAAAGATTGCAATGATTGATATTCAAAAGATTGTCTACTTAAGCGCTTAGTTTGATCTTTTGTGTTCCTGATAGGCCTTACCCATGTGTCCTTCCGCATCCTGTAACATCCGTGTTACATCCGTCCCACATCGGTTGGAAAGGGGAACGAAACATGCCTTATAAGGGTGTGGAGACCTTTTTTCCTAGCATGACGCGTTTTGGGACCACAAGCACAGCAGATGACGCGTTTTGAGACCACAAGCACAGCAGATCCCATGAGAACTCTGCAGTTAAGCGTGCTCAGGCAAGAGCACTACCAGAATGGGTGACCTCCTGGGAAAGTGCTCGTCGTGTTTGGTCGCCAAGAAAAATCCGTGAGCAACCTACGGGGCAGACAAGGGTACGTCCCTATCTCTGCAAAGCGGACAATTTCATGCTACGGGAAACGTTTTACCTGGGGTGTTTCAGATGGTATCAGAGCCAGGCCCCGGACCAAACATGCACAGCGAGGACGCTGTGTCCCATTAGGGGGGAGGATTGTAACATCCGTGTTACATCCATCCCACATCGGTTGGAAAGGGGAACGAAACATGCCTTATAAGGGTGTGGAGACCTTTCCTAGCATGACGCGTTTTGGGACCACAAGCACAGCAGATGACGCGTTTTGGGACCACAAGCACAGCAGATCCCATGAGAACTCTGCAGTTAAGCGTGCTCAGGCAATAGCACTACCAGGATGGGTGACCTCCTGGGAAAGTGCTCGTCGTGTTTGGTCGCCAAGAAAAATCCGTGAGCAACCTACGGGGGAGACAAGGGTACGTCCCTATCTGTGCAAAGCGGACAATATCATGCTACGGGGAACGTTTTACCTGGGGTGTTTCACATCCCGAACCGATTAATAAGCCAATCACTATACCTTGCGTATCGAGAGTTCCATAAAACCATGCCGACCACAAAACTGCTTACGACACCTGATAATATGAGTCATAACTCATAAGCACTTTTGTGACCATCCAATCAAGTATATCATTCGGAAGGAGAGACCGATCAGACACATACTCGATAGTGTTGCTTTTTGTTGGTGCCTTGAACTTCCGCATTCCTTGGATAACGGTTCTCCACTCCACACAGTTCGAGATTACTCATGTAAGAAATTTTTATAATGTAAAGAATAGTTTACCTTGAGGAATGTGACCATGAAGATTCTTAAATAACACATTCAAAAGGGCTTGGAAACCTAGTTGCAATAGTTCTTGAGGAATTTCTCCTGTTAGCGCGTTTTGGGAGAAATCTAACGAATCAAGATTCGTTAGATTCCCCAAAGATGGCAAGATAGGACCTGTAAGATTAAAGAGTAAACAAATAAGATTTTCCTTGTTCAAAATATCCGACAAAGGAGAGTATTGTTTTTACGTACATGGTCTGACCGGGTTATACCGTGACTGTTTTCAACCCTTTTCGGTGGCCACCCAAGATATGGTGGTGGTGAGATTTGAACCTTAGACCTCTTGTGAGGAAATCGAGGCCTCAAACACTAGACTCTCTTGGAATGGTTATAGGACCTATAAGATGTTTATGGGACCTGAAAGATGGTTGTTCGAAAGATTAAGAGATTTTGACCCTCGAAGATCTTGAAGCACTAAAGGAATCCGTCCATCAAAATTGTTACCTGAAAGATCAATGGCTACGAATACGAGAACTTGCGGACATAGCCCAACGGTTCCCCCATGTACTATGTGTCATGGGATGGGGAAAGGTGATGAGTTCGATCCTTAGTGATGACATGATTTTCTCTAAAACAATTGAACATCAATAATGGTGGTATATATTGACCCTATAGGGAGGTTTTACTGGATTCGTTCACGGACCTCTACCCAGGAACAATGCTTGAATGGATGTATTCCCGGGTACCGTCGATCATGTTCGGGGTTTCGCCCGAACGTGTGTGATACGTGCAAATGATGAAGGTTGTTGGAATAAATGATCTACTGATGCCAAAAAATCATCGTTAAAAAAATGGCTACGAATACATTCAAGATTTTTTGGTACTCTGTCTTCACACCTTTGTTAGTTTGTGTCATCGTGTATTGGTAAGTGGCCGACAGACCATCTATCGCCACTTCAAAAGAAAAAAGAACTCGAACTGCCAACATAAATCAATTACATAAACCATTATTCGAGAGGTCAATGATCCGCTACTTTGAGAACTGTAGATTATCAGTTGATGAACCTTGTATTGCACCATGTAATTTGCTGGACCCCAAAATGTGAACTTGTAAGTCAGCAAGAGGTCCAAGCTAATATGGAAATACGTCATCGAACAAGTTATCTCCAAAAGATATATCCTCTAACCCGTTACAAATTTTTAACGATCTTGATAACTGCCCTGCAAACTCATTTGCGCTCAAGTCGATTCTATTCAACAGACATCCATCTATGAATTCATTCATCATTGTGCCATTGTGAGAACTCGTCCCACATCGGTGGGGGAGGAGAACGAAACACCCCTTATAAGGGTGTTGATACCTCCTCTAGTGGACGTGTTTTGAGGGTGAGTCTCAAGAAGCAAAACCGTGAGCCATCGTGTGTCGGGGCAAAGCGAACAAATCCCCTACGGGTTGGCGCTGGCTTTTACAGGTGGTATCAGAGTTGGGGCCCGCATTGATGATTGAGGGTGAGTCCCAAAAAGCAAAACCGTGAGCCACCGTGTGTCGGGGTAAAGCGGACAATATCCACTATGGGCTGGCGCTGGTCGTTACAACCATGATAGTTATTAAATGACAAATCCATCATTTGCATGATACCCTAATACACCTAAATTAACCCATGGGAGATAAACAGGACGTAGTTCAAACCAGCGATTAAATTTAATGAAGGTCCATAAACTGCATTGTTTCAAGACTTTTGTTCCAAAACCATATTGGTACAAGGCCTGCAACTTTGTTGTCTATAAATTTTAAGACCTTCATGTTTTGAACGCCTAAAAAAGTAGGAATTTCATTCAAGTTGCAATATGACAGTCCTAGATTTTTCAATGCCGCTAGGACGACACTTGTGTGGTTATTTGAATCGACGAAAGATAAAAACATCTGAGATTCTTGAGTCCTACAAATGTGTCAAGGACAACCGTACCACTAACTCAATAGACTAACCAGTGACGGAATGAGTCATGTGAACTCATTGTAGCGGAGACTCAAGTACGTGAGTTGTGTCAAGTTAGAGAGTGTAACTTGAAGAGGTCCGAGAAATAGCAATTGTGAAGGTCCATGACGACCAAATTGGTTAGTTTGCTCATAGAATGTTACCGAATAATCCCAGCGAAATTTGTTAACCCAAATCCAAAGTTTCGAGCAAGGTGTTGTTTTTGAAATTCAGGAAAGGTGCCACTAAGGTTTTGATTGTTTCTCAATGCAAGATAATTCAGGTTTGGCAAGTGAAATATTGATGATGGGAATTCATCTTCAAGCTGACATTCATCGAGATTGATTGAAAAGGTTTGAATTTTGATGAAGAATGCTCTGCTTAGATTGGAATAGAGCGGTGCATTCGTCATCATGGCTTAGTAACGATTTAGTGCCCGTTAGGATGACTAATATGTAAGTAAATATAGAGTATTTGGATGAAGCTGAATTGATTGAAGAAAGGAGCCATATATGAAGAGAATATATGGTAAAAGATTTTACTTTACTTTGATTTGATTTTTAGTGGCTGTGAAATGTTATTTATATAGAAGATGATAGATTATGGTATAAAATGAAGGATATTTAAATTAAGGTGTTATCTGGTACCAGCTAAAAGGGAAAGAATTGGTATGATCGACCATGGTGATGGTCCAATTTACATGATGTATCAAATCTTAATATTATACATTTAACTCGATATTGATTGCATTTTTGGAAGGTGTTCAATGGTCCATTTTTTTTAACATGGCATATGTGATTATCTTCTTGATTCATTAAACAATTTTTTACAATAAATTAATCACTTGTCAATGAGGATTGATAACGACATGTTGGTTGACCACTTGTGAATGAAATTATGACTAACACGAACACGTAAGCGATGGTTTGCACAAAAGCCGCTCTGTGATTAAAAAAATATATATACTAGTTCAAAGGACTCGACAGATTACTGTTGAGTTCAAAGTTTAATAAAATATTCAAGCAATTTTCTAGGTTTATGGTTCTAATCATTTTTCTTGTTTCCTAGAGTTTAGCATTGGGCAAAACTTACCTCTAGTAAAATCTTCACAATTTTGCAAATATCCTTTGTAGAATTTTATTCTTTTGGAAAAATTTCATATTTTTATGAGAAATGTATTTACAATTAGGTTTTAAATATATTATTATTTATATTTATATCGATTTTGGAGGAGTGCTATTTGTAAGATGCGGTAATAAGTTGCTATTGAGGTTCGATTCACCATGGATTTGGCGAGAGTTTTATATGCATGTGAGACCCTAAATGCTTTAAATTGTTTATACTTTATGCTATACTAGATTTATGAGCCCGTGCGTTGCACGGAGACTCATCCGTAAACATTATTGGTTTTTAAACTTATATATGAAATAACGATATTATAGGAAAAGTGTCAAAAGTAGTGTTGTGGTTGAATTAGTAAAATATGTTTTTGTAAACAACACATATTAGTAAAACTTTGATAAATTATAGTTCATACATAGATTTTAAGAGCCCGTGCGTTGCACGACAGCTATAAAAAATAGTTTCCCTAACATAATTACGTCATTGTGTAAAATACCTGATATAAAAAACAATGTGGACATCAATATTGTTAATAATGAATCAGACTATTGGTAGCAAATAATCCATTAAGATCCATATATAGTGGATAGCCACTTTCTAATTGTAGTCGAAACTGCCTGGATTCAGTCTATTTAATCAATCTAAAATTGAACACTCATATAAGGAAACGACGAATAAGCAACAAACCACAAATAATTGGATAACAAAAAAATTGGTACCTTCATTTAGCATCTGAGACGGGTACGATTTAAGCATACAATAGAAGATTGGTTAGGGTCACTCGCAACAATTCATACTCAGTATTGTCAAGATACATTCTTTAGCACCGAAGTTGAAGATACATTCTTAATAAATACATAATACAATAACCAAATGATGTATTAAGATTTGCAGCTCCAAGTCATTTGTTTCCATTTCAATTGTTTAAAGTCCAATACAATAAATTCAGCATAAAGTTGAGTACATTACCAGTGTGTTGACCTGCAGCAACATGAAGAGATGTTTAGTAAGTAAATAATATGTTGGCTTTTAAAATCACTACGATTAAAAAATGTTGGCTTTTAACATAAAGTTCAATTATTGGAATAAACTTCATAAAAATCACTACTATTAAAAAATGTTGGCTTTTAAAATCCATATTAGTTAGTTAACACTTTGACGTATAGTAAAACTGTAAAGTTGACACTTTGACCTCTAGTAACATTGTAATACCACACGAGTAGTGGTCACATTATATTAAAAAATCTATAACGGGTCAAGATTACCACCTCTAATTTTGACCGTGTCCAAGACAACTTAATAACAAGATTAATTGAGTATTATAAATTGGTTAAACAACACGGGTCAAACATGTCAATCGGGTAAAATTAAATGCAACTGGCCATAGTTAAATTTTAGCATGCATAACCTTTTAGAGCCTACTAAATCAATTTATACATGGATCTGGACAGCCTTTGGACAGCCTTTTGGACAGCTTGGTTAATAGTTATACATGTAATAACTAATGTTTTTGTGAATAATAAGTAACAAATATGGTTATGTTTGGTCAATAGTGAGACACGTAACAAATAAGGAATATACTAAAAGATGACAACTTTATCAAATGGGTTGAAAAGGTTAGATGGGTCGTGGATCTAAAGTAATATAACGTCCTGTAATGATAAACGTTCTAAATCATTCTCTTAAAAAAATTTCACACTCAGACAAACCTTATATTAGTTTATGTAATTGTATTTGATAGTTTATAATTTTAATTTACACATGTATTCATAATACCTAATTTTTAGTACATGTTAACCTTCATGTAGTTAAGAAATACCATATATCTATCAGTGAGCAAAACCTATCATTCGATTAAAAAACTTCATGAGATTTCAAAGCAATTTGAACAAATAATATGATTAGTCAAACATACAACTAATGAAGTACATACCTAATAAAAGGAATCTGTAAACGGTCCAAAAGGCTGTCCAAATGCTTTTAGAGCCTGAAGAGTGAACACTTTCTAATTCGCGCAGCTAATACAGACAGTTTTGTTTATTCCATCCAGTTTTTCTCAATATCAACTTGAAACCGATTTACAGTTTTTCTAAATTAAATATATACTAACTACGTATGAATGAGACTAATTAGAAAATAGCAAATGGCAGAAAGTATACGTTTTTAATTGCATGAATCCTTTATAGTAACGAATTTATGGAAAAAAACATATTAGTATTGAAAGTAGAGTTATTGTAATTATGCTTAAATACAAATTACAGAAAAATTCAAAAAGATATCACACAAAGGCGTTTGACTCGACCATTTTTACTTGTATCAAAAAACGAGTGAATTGACAGGAGCCTAATGTGACTGACTACCCATGTTTCCAGCTCTACCCAGGATGCATTGAACTGTAATGTTTAGTAAAACTTACTTGGGTCAGCTAAAGAGTCACCTATTATCATAAGTCTAATAGTTAATACTCCGTACAATATTTGTAATCATATCTAAAGATTCACCTATTATCATAAGAAGTCTAAAAATTACACAAAAGAACTATTGCTAGTCAGTTTTACCCGCCCAACCTGATAGTCTGATACGTTTCAACATAACCCAATTGACATGTTACCCCACCCACCAATAAAGTAACCTGTAACGCAAAATTGAGTAGATTTTTGAAGTTGATAGGCTCTTTTTTCATAACATCTGAATTCCTGGATTCAGCTTTATCGACGACTTTCTAGCCTTTTCTACCACATGTTTTTAATTTAGTAGCATTGCCTAAAAAGGTTGGATGAAAGATTAGAGTGAGCAATCAAAAACAAAGGCATAATAATACTATGAGATCAAAAGTACAGGGTATCACTGAGTTGAAATTTAAGATTGGAGAGCAATGAAATAACATAGTAAGTTGACAACTCCAACAGACATAGAAGGAAAGTTAGAGCACAAGGTTAGATTTAATATGTTGTAAAGCACAAAATGTATTAATATAACAATAATGTACCTGAACCACAAATTATTTGAGAAAAGTTCTTGGAATCTACACATTTAATCTGGATCGTAAAGTTTAAACTTTTATGTTCTTGGAATTTCGCATGGCAGTGTATATGAATTGCATTTGATTGAACGGCATTTGATTGAACGACATTTGATTCGAAACCCGGAACATTTCTCAAACGATATCCATCGCTTCCCCTTTCTATTATTCCATGTTTTGGTATGCTTAAGGAAAACCTAAAACATGATTTTAAGGAGAGGCAGTATGTTAGCAATCTTTCATGTCCGGTAAACCTAAATTCACATACTAAGTTGCTGACTTTTACACAATTCAAATTGCAGTAGCATGAGTTTATTAAAAACCCATTCATAAAAAAATCAAAATTGGGTAAATCAACAAAGTGATCGATTAGTTCATTCTTCATTGTTAGTAACAAAATTTAGTAAAATTCAAATTCGTGGTCGATATCAACAAACCTTATTACAAATCATGAGAACTGAGGCAATAGCACCACACCCATTGAAACATAATTTGGTAATTTTTCGTATTCAGGCGTTTCATCAAACAGGTGGTGTTCAACAAACAAATACTAAATTTAAAACCTAACCTCATATTGATCTGTGTATTTGCAACAATAAAACCTGATTTTTATCCGTTCAATTAAAAAAAGAAAAAAATAAATTAAATCAAAGGAACTCACCTTAATCAAGAGAAGAACGCTAAATGACTGTCCGTTCCATTACCGAACCCTATAATTATTTATCCGTTCATCATCATGCCGCTGCCACCCAGATTCGATTCCATATCTCTTATTCGTCTCTTAATCGATTGAGGATACGATGATGATGATGATGACGATGATGATGATGATGATAATGATGATGATGATGATGATGATGATGATGATGAAGAGGCGTAGGAGAAGAGAGAATCTGGATTTGTGCAGCGGTTTTTGTGTTTATGCCAGCGTGTATATTAGATAGGTTAATTAGGGTTAATTAGAATTAACTGTAGGATTAACACATCAGCAAAAGAAATTAAAGGGTGTTTATGGATTGACACGTCAGATTTAATTTCACGATTTATAGTATGTAATAGATAGATAGATAATAGATAATAGATAATAGATAGATAGATAGATAGATAGAAGATAGATAGATATTTTGTACATTGTTAGTTATGATAGGGAGTGTTTAGTTATATGATTTTATGAGTCAGTTATAGGACATGAGTGTTGATTCGGCGTTGACGAGACACTTGAGAGAATGATTAGTGTTAACCACGATAGAAAGTGGCCTAATGGTGTGTTTAATCGTGGCAGGTGAGTAGTTTTCCCTCTAAACTCTACGGGCTTTATAAGACCTGGCCCATCTCGGCCCAATCAGTCAGATTTTGGAGAAATTGCTTTGCATTTCTTTATGATTTTACAGTCCTCAACTTTTATCTTGTCCCGTATAATTAAAACCTTCAAAGTAATCATAACTTTTCAGATCCTAGGTAACTTACATCGTCTTGAAAACAATCACGTTAATTGTATTTTAAAAACTGTACATACAGGCATACAGAACACAAATTATGCATAATACGGCACAATCGTGGTTCAGTGAGGTACGATTTAATTCATTGTTCATATAGCTGCCTTTAAAAAGGGTGAACACACTTATGTAAAAGTCCATTGCAATGTGTGTATGTACTTGAAAAGCAAGGGGATTGATATATGGTCTGCAAGTCTTCTCATTCTTTATTTGCTAGATAATAAAAGATTTTGAGACCTTCATTTTGACTAATAGTTGGATGCAATTTCATTTTTTTTTTTTTTAAATAGTTGGATGCAAGTGCCTAGTTATCTTTGTAGGAAATATATTACAATTAAAAGTGTTTATCGAAGTACATTTGCATATCACAAGATCACAAAATAAACTGAAAAGTATAAAGTTAAAAAAATCGAAATGATTGATATTCAAAATATGCTGATTAACGCCTTAGTTTGATCTTCTGGTGTTCCTGATAGGCCTTACCCATGTGTCCTCCCTCATCCCGAATCGATCAATGAGCCAATCGCTGTACCTTGCGTATCGAGAGTTCCATAAAACCAGGCCGACCACAAAACCGCTTACAACACCTGATAATATGACCATCCAATCAAGTATAGTATTCGGAAGGAGAGACCGATCGGATGCATACTCAATAGTGTTGCTCGTTGTTGGTGCGTTTGAACTTCCACATTCCTTGGATAATGGTTCTCCACATAATCCGGGATTACTCATGTAAGAACTGTTCTGAAATGTGAAGAATTGTTTACCTTGAGGAATGGGCCCCTCAAGATTGTTAAATGACACATTCAAAAGGGCTAGGAACCCAAGTTGCAACAGTTCTTGAGGAATCTCTCCCGTTAGACCGTTTTGGGAGAGATCTAATGATTCTAGATTCGCTAGATTCCCTAAAGATGGCAAGATAGGACCTGAAAGATGGTTGTTCGAAAGATTAAGAGATTGAAGCCCTTGAAGATCTTGAAGCGCTAATGGAATCGGTCCATCGAAATTGTTACTTGAAAGATCAATGGCTACGAATACACTCAAGATTTTTTGGTACTCTGTCTTGACACCTTTGTTAGTTAATGTCATTGAATATTCGTAAGTGGCCGAAAGACCATCTATCGCCACTCCTAAATTAATAAAACTCGAACTTCCAACATAAACCGATTTCATTGCTTGCCAACTCTCGATGTAGCTCAGGGGCAAATGACCACTGAAACCATTATTTGAGAGGTCAATGATCCGCAACTTTGAGAACAATAAATTATCGGCTGATGAACCTTGAATTGCACCATGTAATTTGTTGGACCCCAAAATTAGAACTTGTAGGTTTGCAAGAGGTCCAAGCCAATAAGGAAAAACGTCATCGAACAAGTTATCTCCAAGAGAAAGAACCTCTAACCTGGTACAATTTGTTAACGATCTTGGTAACGGTCCCGTAAACTGATTTTCGCTCAACTCGATCCTATTCAACAGACAGCCATCTGTGAATTCATTCATCATTGTGCCATTAAAGTTATTTCCTTTGAGGTTCAACGCGAATAACGAATTACTTAAGCTGCCTAAACATGATGGAAGAGTTCCATTCATGTTATTAAATGACAAATCTAGCAATTGAAGAGATCTCGCTTCACATATCGAAGATGGTATTTCTCCTGATAAGTTATTATAGTTTAGATAGTAATAAACTAAGGTTGGTGGTGGAACTGGAAGTTGTCCTTGTAGCTGATTATACATGATACCGAATACACCCAAATTGACCCACGGGAGATATACAGGATGTTGTTCGAAACCAGTGATTAAATTTAACGAAAGGTCGAGAATCTGCAGTGTTTCAAGACTGTTGTTCCAAAACCATACTGGTACTAGGCCTTCAATTTGATTTTGTTTAAAAATTAAGACCTCCATGTTGTTTTGTAAGCCTAAAAAGGTGGGAAATTCATTCAAGTTGCAATATGAAAGTCCTAGATTTTTCAAAGCCGGTAGGACGACACTAGTGTAGTTATTTGCATCAACGAAAGATATATTGTTATAATCAAGATAAAAACTTTCAAGTTTCTTGAGTCCTGCAAATGTATCAAAGTCTACCCTGCCTTCAAACATGTTATAACCTAAGTGGAAATATGTTAGGTTTTCGAAATTGGAAAATGCACGGGAAATTGACCCTTCCAAATGATTATCGTGAAAGCTTATCACACTTAGTTGCGTGAGGTTCATAAACGAATATGGGATGCGGCCGTATATAGAATTAGCTGCCATTTTGATGGCGTTAAGTTTTGTTAGGTTCGCAAAAGAAGGTGGAATTTCAGATGATATGTTAACAGCTTGCAGTGAAAGTGTTCTAAGCGCGGGAAGCTTTACAATCCAATCGGGCATGCTTCCTTGATCGAAAGTGATACTAGTAAAATCTAAAGTAACGAGCTTCGTTAGACTAACTAACGAAGGGATGGCACCTGTGAACGCATTGTTGCGGAGAATCAAATAATTAAGTTGTGTCAAGTTAGAGATTGTAACTGGAACGGGCCCCCAGAAATGGCAACTGCGAAGGTCCAAGTTGACCAGATTGGTTAGCTTGGTCAGAGATTGTTCTTGAATAATCCCAGAGAAACCTGTTGTACCCAAATCCAAAGTTTCGAGTAAGGTGTTGTTATGAAAATCAGGAAAGGTGCCACTAAGGTTTTGATTGTTTCTCAATGCAAGATATTTCAGATTTGGCAAGTGAAATATTGATGATGGGAATTCATCTTGAAGCTGACATTCGGTAAGATTAATTGACGTCAAGGAAGAAAAATTGGCTAAGAAACGGGGTACAAAAGAATTGATTTTAACCCCCGAGAGATGGAGTACTTCAAGCGCAGTCATGTTTCGCAACAAACGGTCAAGGCTTGGACTTTGAAGAGGATTTAAAGAGAGATCTAACCAAGACAGTTGGGTTAAATATGAAATCTCACTTGGGATTTGGCCACTGAAACTTGAATTAGACAGATCAAGGGTCCTTAATTTGTTTAGATGAGCAATTTCAGTTGGAATTCGAGAGTTTGAAAAATCGTTCATGGAGAGGTTAAGCTTTTGAAGATATGCAAGGTTGAAAATGGTACTATTTGAGCTTATAGGTCCTTGGAGAGAGCTTTTGCTTAAGTCAAGCTCGATTACATGACGTGCATTATTTTTGGTACATACGACACCATTCCACAAACAACAATCAGAACCATTATCTGATCTATTGTTTGTGATTAGCCTCCAAGAGTTGAAAAAGTTGGAATCTTGATGAAGAATGCTTTGTTTAAATTGGAATAAAGCGGAGCATTCATCATCATGGCTTAGTAACGATTTAGTGCACGTGAGGATGGCTAATATGTTTGTAAAGCAAAAAAGTATTTGGGTGAAGCCGAATTGATTGAAGTAATTAGGAGCCATATGAAGAGAATATATGGTAAAAGATTTACTTTGGTATTATTTTAGTGCATGTGAAATGTTGTTTATATAGAAGATGATATGTATGATTAAAACTGAAGGATATTGAATTTCAGGTGTTATCTGGTATCTGCAAAATCAAGAAGAATCTAAGGTCTGACCATGGTGATGGACCAATTTACATGATGTATCAAATCTTCATATTTCACATTTGACTAGATATTGATTGCCATTTTAGTTAAACCATAATTAATACTCTCTCCGTTCAAAATTAAAAGTCTTTTTTTTTTTTTTTTACTTTTCAAAGTCTTTATTTTTCAACTTTACTTTGATTGTCATTTTTGTTAAACCATAATTAAACCATGACTATTAATTTAGAACAAGGGATTAATTAATTTTGACAATGTACTCATTACCATTCTGTGTTGGCGTGTTGCCCAAGAAAAGACAAACATTAATAAGAACAAAATTTAAGAGTTAGTTAAACACGTTACATCTTTGTTAATATTATAAATCATGATTTTTTTTTTTTCGAAAGACAAACATTTTATTAGCACGAGAAATATTATAAATCATGATTTGATCCTTAGTTTGGTTGATTAACTTAATAGAAAGGTGTTGTTCAATGACCTAGTTTGGGTTGATTAACTTAATAAAAAGGTGTTGTTCAATGGTTTACTTCTGTATCATAGGTATCTTGTACTATATATTACATTCATACAAATCTTCCTGATTCAATAAAGCATATCTTTTCAATAAATAATAGATATTTAGTCAATGAGGAATAATAATGACATGTTGGTTGACTTGCTTGTGAATGAAACTATGACTAACACCGTTACGAAAGCGATGGTCTGCATAAAAGCCGGCCTGCGAAGAAGAAAGATGAGTTCAAAGTACTGGACAGATAACTGTTGAGTTCAAAGTTTAGTAAAATATTAAGTACTACCAAGCAAATTCTTTTTGCTTGGTTCTTGTTCTAATCTTTTTGTTCTTGTTTCCTAGACTTTTAAATAAAATAATACTTACCTTTGCACAATGATTGCCAAATTGTTTCTGTACTACGAATCTAGAGGAAGCTTCTAATTGCAACAATTTTAAATGAAGTAACACTTGTCTAAAAGAGTGGGTATATATCTACAAAGGTGGTTAATTTGTAGATTAATGATAACCATTCACTCACTCACTGCCCTTAACCAACTCAATATACAAAATGTCCATGCTTGAATTTAGTTCTTAAATCTTAAGCGTACTTGTTTTTTTGTGAAATTTTGTCCAACCAGTTGGATGGATCATATGAATAAATATATAATGCTTTCAAGTTTCAATTAATAAAAGTCGAAAGAGATATTAGAAGGAATATGAAGTCTTAGCTTACTTAATCTTTCTACTAATTCTCGTACAACAATTAATTATTTTTATTTTTATTTTATTTGTCAAAAAAACGAATACTCATATAGAAACGAGGACGTTTTTCAAAAGAAAACGCTTTCAACAGAGAATACAAAAGGACTGCAGGAAAATAGGAAGGCTCGCGCGCCTAAAAAGCAACCAACTAATTTGTTGATCCCAGGCCCACGTACTTGAAATAATATGCAATGGTTCGAATCTTGGGAGGGAGGGTGAATTGATTGAAGAAAGGAGCCATATATGAAGAGAATATATGAAAAAGAAGATTCGCTTGATTTGATCTTAGTGGATGTGAAATGTTGTTAACGAAATTGAGCATCAACGAAGCTTTTCGAGGTAATCTAAACCACACATTATCTACAATTGGTTCGAGTATTTGGCAAACTTTGGAGTGGACTTGTGAGTATTTAATGTGGAAGAACCGAAACAACAAAGTTTTCGAGAATAGATGTTGGACGGAGCGAACGGCTCTAATAGAGATACAATTGAAATCGTTCGAATGGATCTTCACTCGAGTTAAAAATACGAAGATAGAATGGCTTGATTGGATATCCAATCCTCTAATTTATTGTATCTAATTAGTTGTTATATTGTTGCGTTCTTTGCAACTATTTAGTTTCGATGGAGTTCCAGGTTGTTTTGCTGGGACTTTCATGTATTCCTTCATGTACTTCCTGGGCTAGGCGTTGCTTAGTCTTTCGAGTTTAATATTATTGCTTTTCGAAAAAAAATGAAGGATATTTAAGTTCAGGTGTTATTTGGTGCCCGCTAAAAGTGATGGTCCAATTTACATTATCTATCTTAATATATATATATATATATATATATATATATATATATATATATATATATATATATATATATATATATATATATATATATATATATATATATATATATATATACACACACACACACACACACACACGTATATATATAATACATATATATACGTATATACATATACATATATATACACGTATATATACATAGCCAAAAGTTCAATTAAGAACCCCAAAAAGATACAGAACCATGAGAACCTCAATAGATGAGGGTAAATCAGTAATTTACAGGCTAAATTAGGTTTTCCGTTTTTGAATTTCATTTTTTTGCCTGATAAACAGCGACGGTTACTCCACAATCTAGCATAGCAGTTATTTTGGCCATGGTTTACGCTATCTCTTTCCCCCTCACTAGAATGAGTCATTCGATCAAGGGAGAGAACACAAGCCGGTTACTCCACAATTACGTTTTTAATTTGCCTTTCAAAAAAAAAATTACGTTTTTAATTTACGATGTCTGTGCCAATCGATCAAGGGAGAGAACCGAATGAATTCAATTTACCGAACCATCGCAATTCAGACGATGCAGGGTGTTCTAATGTTCATCATTTGGAAGATGTTAATATCAATCAAGAACATTCCACCCCTAATCGAAATCAAGGTATTTAGTATTTTAGAATTCTTAAAATTATCGAGTGAATTTTTCATCAATGTTAATAAATTATCCATTGAATTTGTCGTCAATGCTTCATCTGATATGTTTACTAGTGTTTATATTGATACCATTTTGAAAAAATTGTTACATAATTGATGCATTTGTGGTTTTACATACTTTATGTAAACATTATGTTTCTGTGGTTTTACACAATTCACTATCTGATATGTTTATTAGTGTTGTACATAAATACATAGATTGTGGTTTTACATTATTTATATATACATTTTTACATAATAGTTGCACACTAATTGTTTCGTTAGTTAACATCAGAACATGTATGTTAACAAATACATGTTTGAATAGATGTTAAAATTAACATTTTTTCAATAAATGAATGATTAATAAGTTATCATTGGTACATATTTTGTGATCACAGATACCTTATTGAATTGTTATATTTTTTCTCAATAGGTTCATCCGGTTCAAGTGTTCCATTCTTCACCCCTAATGGAACCAGATACTTCATACCAGAGGTTCCGTCAATACACAAGCCGGTTGTAGGCACCGTGTTTAATTCACTCGAGGAAGCCTTAGTTATGTATGAAAGTTATGCTGAAAAAGCTGGTTTCACCGTAAGAAAATCAACGGCTAAACATAAACTAAATGGAGAATTAACACACAGGCTGTTTGTGTGCAACAGAGAAGGTAAACCGAGGCTTCAAACACAAGCTGATTCATTGAAACGTGGCCCGGTGATGGAGAAATCTCAAGAGCAGCCCGTGTGTAATGAAGAACCAAATAACGAACCTGAGAAAAAGAAGCCTGTACGTCAAAGACGAAACTCAAACTTCAAAGTTACAGACTGTTATGCTAGAATAAAACTGAGGCTGATTCAAGGAACGGAAAAATGTTTTTTATATGGTTTTGTGGAGGAGCACAATCACGTACTTGATCAAGTCGAAGATAGACATCTAGCAAGAGCACGAAGACAGCTAGAGTATGAAGACAGACGTTTTATACAATTGGTCGGTACGAACAATATCGGACCTGTTAGGGCACACCGGTTACGTGCATGTCTTAATGGCGGATATGATCAAGTTAGGGGAACTGTGGTTGATTATAAGAATCATAAGAGAGATGTGAACGTTTGTATTGGTGAGAGAGATGCACAAATGTTGATCAATAAGTTCGCCAACAGGAAGTTAAACAATCCTGAGTTATGTTTTGAATACAAAACTGAACAAAATGAGCTTGTTGCGTTTTTCTGGGCTGATGAGACCTCACGTTGTAATTATCAGTTGTTTGGCGATGTACTTGCATTTGACGCAACCTACCGAACTAACAGGTGAAAACTTCATTTTTATGTGTAGTGTATCATATGTTATGGTTTGATTAGTGCATCTATGTTGAATTGTTTTACTGTGTATTTATTAACTAATTATGTTGAGTTCAAACATTTTAATCTTCAAATCAACATACATTCTATCTACTAGTTAACAATAAAAAAGATACAAGTTAAAAAAACAAAAATTGAATTAAAAAAATAAATAAAAAAATAAAATAAAAACATGCTAGATAACATCAGACTTGGTGTCATACTTGTATCATATTTTATTGTTTATATTTTTGGGCTTTTATACAATACTTTTTAGAACCATACTTGTACATTATATATAACTATTTAACTCTATATTTTCAGGTACAGCATGGTGTTCGTTCCTTTTACTGGTGTGGATCACCACAACAAGTGTGTAACGTTTGGTGGTGGTCTGCTTAAGTACGAAACTATTGAGAGTTATCAGTGGCTTCTTAATGCATTTATGAAAGCGAATCCGAATCAACCCCAACTTGTTCTTACGGACCAGGACGCGGCAATGAAAGAAGCTGTAAAAAAGGTTTTTACTGAGTCTACACATAGACTTTGCATGTGGCATGTAATGAGGAAATTACCTTTTAAGGTAATGTATATAAAACATTTTTTTTTTTTATTAACTAGTTTTTGGTGTTCGTTATTATCTAATCTTGTCTTTTACTTATTACATCTACATATCTAATATCCTCAAGGTATGCGGGGAGCTCTTAAAGAACACAGATCTTAGGAGACGGATACACAAACTAGTTTGGGATGTTCTACTCACAGTCGAAAAATTTGAGGCCAGGTGGCAGTTGTTGATTAGAGATTTTAATCTCGAAGCTAACACATGGCTTTCTGACATGTTTAAGATTCGTGATAGATGGGTTCCTGGGTTTTTTTTCTCACGTGGAAATGTGCTGTTTGATGAAAACAACATCGAGGGCAGAAAGTTCAAACTCATTCTTCCATATATTTACAGATCCAGCGCACACACTCGTTCAGTTTATGGTGTGCTTTGAGTCGGCAATGGAAAAACAGAGACATACTCACCAGGTACTAGTGTTATAAATTTGTACGATTAACTTAGTAGTGATTTTGTCGACACACTATCAAATGTTTACTATATTCAATGGGGTTAATACATTGGTAACGTGAACATTATCAACTTCACTAGTATAACATGTTAACTGTAACAGATGCATGCCATTAGTAACGTGTACCAATGTTAACGGTACACGTTAACTAACATGTTAAGTTAGCACATGTGTTTGTTAACAAACATGTTTTGATGTTAACTTTATCATCAATTAGTGTACAACTGTTATGTATCTACATTAACTTACATTTGTATGTGTTAACACCCATGTACTAATTGTAACCTTTGATATCCTATTCTATTGTTAACACAATTACTATTGTTATAACACCATGTACAAGTACTGATGTAAACACCTTCACTATACAGGAACTTGATTATCAAACGAAGACAACAACCCCACGTATGCTTACTGAATTAAAAATTGAGGAGCACGCTGCTAGTGTCTACACGTTAAACATTTTTAATAAGGTACAGAAAGAAATATACAGAGGTTTATATTTTTGTTTCCACAAGGTTGTTTCGACTGATGATGTTTCGGAAGTATATGCGATTGAAGATGTTAATCAGAGAACAAAAGTCATTTCTCGGCATCAGGTAATATAGAAGTTGGACCATGTTGAATTCAAAATCAAAATACAAATAACAGAATAAACAACTTATATTTCAATAGTATATATGTATGCTTTTTGTCTTTTTTTTTTTTTTGTATTTTATCATTTATTTTCTACTACCTAACAGGTTGTGCATAACAAAGATGGTAGCATTGTCTGTAGCTGCAACCACTTTGGCCGTCATGGATGGTTGTGTCGTCACATTTTTCATGTCCTTAACAACAACAAAATTGAAGAAATCCCAGAACCTTATATCAAGCAGCGATGGAGACGGGACGTACTACCTTCGAATTTGTTGGATAAGATACATAGATATGGGATGGAAACCGATGAAACCTCAAAAATGTGCACACAAGTAATTTCAGACGTCGAAGCCATTGTCAGTCGACTAAAGAGCAATCCGGAAAAGTTAAATGACATTGCTGAATTGGTAAAGAAGATGAAGGAAGATGTCTTACTACAAACTCCTCCGCGATCAGCTGAACAAACAAAAGAAGACATGATATGCGAGATGCTTGGTGTGACCATACCTGACGAGATCCACATTACAAATCCAAAAAACGTAAAAACCAAAGGTTCTGGTTTAAGAAAACGTATGATTGGACAAGAAGAGAGGCATGTCAAGAAACGCAAACGATGTTATAGGTTGTGCAAAAAATGTGGAGAATATCAAGATACACACGATTCACGCAACTGTGAAAAGTTGAAAGAGATAGAAAAGGAAAAGATGTTGAAAAAAAAGAGGTGTAAGTGAAGGACACAATGAAATTTCTGGACATGCACGAGTGATCACGTTCGATGGTTACTATGATCACAAATAAAGTAACTAATTTGAACAGTTTAAGTACGATTTGGTATTTATTTTTTAGAACTATGTTTCGTTGTTTTTATACAGTTTCGGTTTCTTGGAACGATGTGTTGGTGTTTTATTTATAACACGTTTATAATTTCATCTTTCACTTATTACTATATTATAAATGTAAGATACCTGTGTTATGATTTTATTACAATAAATTTGTTACAAAAGCCTTGCTAAACTGTGCAGATTGTCCAAAATGGTTACTCAGATTTATGTACAGGCAAGTATGATTTAATGAAAAATCCAAATTAAACACACTAACGTATCTTATGCATTGTTCACTATGACTCACCTGATTTTTTTCGCCAACACAGTCAACTAATTACATAAAATTCAATTGTCACACGAATATAAATCATAACATGAACTATCCAACAAACAACGGTCCAAATAAAAATAAACCATGAAAACCACATCAATCAAGTACACTGAATAAAGTAACATGAGTTTCACAACCGAACTTAACATAACATTCCTAAGTTCACTACGAATAAGAAACATACCTAAATATACCAATAACAAATACCAAAATGCCTAATATCCAGAAATAAAGTTACCAATAAAACATAAACAAACCATAAGTTGTTGAAAATCTTAAAAAACTAAAAATACCAAAACATGTTATCTTCATTTGCGTCACAAATTCACGTTCATCTCTCTTTAATTTCCCCTTCCACGCGACTTCATCCTCTTGTTATTATTTCTCACGATGGTTGCATAACACCCCGCATTAAACAAAATATTATCCTTTAATAAGTTGTGATTTGATAAGAGTAACTTTATAACATACTTCTTCCTTAACGTTTTCAACACAGTTTTTTGTGAATGCCCCGCTCCTCCAAGTCCACAATTCCATCAACTTACGTCTTCACCTGCATAAGACTCCATGTGTCGCATTAAAAATATTCCACAATCGACAAAGTTATTGTAAGTTCCCCAACTCAGGTCATGGACTTCAATTTCAGCTGTTTCGATTTCTTCTTTCTTTGGATGCTTAATAGACGCAAGATACTCGACAAACAAGGTTTTTTGTTCCAGAAAAAAAAAAAAAAAAATTAACTATAATTCGCACTTTCATACATCATGTACCTAAATAATACTAGTAATAACATTAACTTTACCGGTATACGACATTCAATCGAAATCTTTACTCAAATAAAAAACATACCAACGTGTTAGGAAAAACGTTGTATTTTTCCTCAAACGAGAGCGTTGTTATCATTTTGTCTAGTATTCCAACTCTTTCTTCTTTCAAATCAAAATACACGAGATAAAAATGGTTATCTTGTATAACAGGGAAAAACACCTACATCACAAATAATTAACTGATTATCGAATAAGAAAATAATTAATTTAACACGAGGAAAATACACAATAAGAACACTTAATAAAACATTAATCTTAAAAACAAAATAAAAAGATATCACGTTTAACATACTAAATCGACGTTTGGTAAAGCCAGACGTTCTCTGTCCCCCATCACAACTTCTTCAATATTAGCCACAAAAAGATTAAAACAATCCCTTTGTGACATCGAACCATCAATCATGCCATCTTTCTGCAAAAAAAAAAAGATAAATAAATAAAAAAATAAAAAAAAGAAAGTTAACATTACAGCAAAAAATATCATTAACATGTTCACAAATCTGTTACAGTCATACTCACCAACATTCCACTATGAAAAAACAATCTTTTGCGTGCGCCTTTACCCCTCCTCTCTTCTTCCAGATTCAGTAAAGCAGACCAGCAATCGATAATTGGTGAAGCAACCCAATTATCTGGAAGCAAGCTGTGAAACGTGTCCAATATACTTTCAACACCCTCTCTTGTTTGAAACACAATATCCCTGTTCATTAGATAATAAAGTAAACAACAAACCATTGCATTTTTTCATCAAACACCTTAAATACGGTACTAAAAATAACATCTAACTTACGTTCTCATTCCAGGCCCGGATTGTATATATTTCAACACTTGATTTTCCTCAGTGTTAAATCCTTCGTTAACATCCACAATTCGTACATAAAAAGGTGAACACCCAGATTCTGCTACTCGTTTGGTTCTAACAGGTCTCCCATTATCTGCATTTCCTTTAGTTAGTTTTATAGCACTAACTGGTTCGACATCTAAATACTCGTCTGTTACTTGAGAAGCCACTATCTGCTTGTTATCATTCTCCATAAACTCTTGAGTAAAACCTAAACTAAAACTTGGCGGCTCAAAATCCATCGCCGCATCATTACTTGATCCTTTCTTTTTATTTTCATCTTTCTTGTGGCTGTGCATTATTTCTTCTATTGAATCCAAATTATCATGCCACCATTGGCTACAAGGAGCCAATGATGCATTCAAATTATTGTCCACTTCATCAGTCTCTGTTGAAACAATCACAGGTACATCTACACAGTTGTTGGGCATACTTGTTTGTTCATCTTCGCTATTTGACACATCTGACTTTCCGTTTTCATCAACATATCCAAATAAAGTTTTTACTTTATGCGCAAACGCATCGATAACTAGACTATCAGGGAACTTTATTCGCGATTCCCGTATGGTTTCTTCCAGAAGTAACTTTTCATTGAGAATCCGCTGATACATATTCTCCATCTTGTTTACTAACACCTGCTAATATTAGGAACTAATTGTTAATAATGCAACGAATATGAACCACATACTAGTTTAACAAACCGTGAAATATTTCGGTTCAATACATAACAAATTAACAATATTAACATTTCCTGATATGACATGCGTACTCTACGTCCCCAACTTTTAAACTGCCGTATATACCATAGTATATATTCACAAATATTACAAAGATATACTCCTAACCTGGCCCTCTTTATCTCTGATTCTGGCTGACTTTTCAGGAGTAATACGCTGTTCTTCAATTTTTTTCTTTTTCCAGAGTTCGTCAACGTCAACACCATTTCTCAGTCTCACTACACCTAACTCTCCAATATCTAGCTCTAGTTTTTCTCTCTTCTTCAGTTGTTCATAACTCCAAAAATTGATTGCCGGCCTTTTTTGCTCAACATCCATTCCTTTAACTATTGTTCCATCGACATAAATCAACTGCAATTTTAAACTCTTGTAGGTTACGCATCGCATACACAAGGTACATTATTACTTAAATTGTCATCAGATTATTAACAAATATAAACGAACCAAACATGTTAACCAATGATTTATAGTATTCCAAAGAAAAATACAAGATTAACTTACTGTTAACAACACTAGTGGACCGACAAAGTAACTTGATTCGTCGGTATTTTGCCATCCACCCTTGCACTGTTTAACAGACTCAAACAGAAAACCACACCAATCAACGTTATTGATAGACGTTTCTTCGCGAATATACTTAGAGATCATTAGATTGCATGTTCCCCTTGTAAATGATCCCCCCAACACGCTTGTGAATAACACAAGGAAATTTAACTTGAAGTTCCAATCTGCAACATCAGATTCCTTTATTTTCTTTTGTACTTCGTTCGGGCTTACGCTCCTCTTATCATACTGTTTAAACCATTCTTCCCATATTCCATCATTTACCTTACTGTAACTCAAGGATCTTAAGCTTACACCCCCGATTGGTAACCCAAACATATCGTGGACTGTTTGTTTTATTACAACTAATGATTTTCCGTTCATTTTGAAATCCAAATCATCATCATCGAATTTATCGACAGCAACGTACCCTAACTTACCAGGCAATCTGCTAATATTAAAATTGAGTAGACCCCCAAACCCCATCTCTTTAACACTTTCCTTTTGCGTTTTGTTCAAACGCTTAATTGCGGTGAACAATGGCTTCGGCGAAGATCTAGTTCTAATTAAAGGCAATGTACTTTCTGATGCATGCTTATTGCTCAAATCATCTTTTTTCTTGTTACTATTTGACTTTCCTTCAGAATACTTATTTCTTACCTGATGAACGTCGAAATCATTATCTTCTACTTCAGCCAAGTTTTTTTCCAGTTTTAGGCGACTATTCCCAGATGATCTTAATGCTGCTATTATTAGAACATTACATAAAGTTAGTCATTACCAACTACACACTAACCATATTTTTACAATAACTAAGCAATCGATACGTTCTTTCAACAAATTAACTACCAAATGATAATGTTAAATAAAAGTGAACTAATGAACAGTATATATTAACATCCTAACATATTATCTTATTATTTACGTAACCATTTTTTGCCATTATTAGCCTGTTATCATTAAGATGTTCACCAAATTAACCAACATAAATAACTGTACATCAACTAATGAACATCCTTATCTAGTTAACAACAAAACATGCTAACCTGCACACGTGAACTTTTCTTCGTTAAAATTAACAACTAATGCTACCAATTACTTAATTTTCACATAATGCACAACTTAACCAACTAGAAAGGTTCACTGAAACCACAACTACAAAAATTCTTAAAAAATTGTTATCATAGGCTGTTATTATCATGTTCTGTTAATTAAGAACTTAACAACTATAAATGTTCTCCTATCAATCAATTAAACCAGTGAACAATATGATCATATCTATAACGTTTGCCCAGGTAACCAATAGATCAACACACCAACAAACTAACAAATTAAATAAAAAAATAATTAATGCATTTACAATCTGGAAATAGGGCTTATCAAATACAGGTGAACAAAATAAAATAATATGTTAACAACTAACAGATTCTTCGAAACTTCTCACTTTTTAAATTGTTGGTTTGAATCATACGGGTAAGAATACGGGTAAGAATACGACTAGAATTCTTGATGAAAGAAAAGAATGGGAAAGTAACTGTAACCATTTTCGTTAAGTATGAGTGTTTTGATATATGTCTTGAAGTCTTCCAAAAGTATTTTAATACATCTAATTACACTACATGTATATACATTTTAACTGAGTCGTTAAGTCATTGTTAGTCGTTACATGTAAGTGTTGTTTTGAAACCTTTAAGTTAACGATCTCAATTAATGTTGTTAACCCATTGTTTATTATATCTAATGAGATGTTAAATTATTATATTATCATGATATTATGATATATTAATATATCTTAATATGATATATATACATTTAAATGTCGTTACAACGATAATCGTTACATATATGTCTCGTTTCGAAATCCTTAAGTTAGTAGTCTTGTTTATATGTATATTATAACGACCCTCATTTTTTTCCATTCTATATTTTTCCAATATTAAAAGCCCAAACAATATAATTAAAACTTAATGATTAAACTTTAATCAACAATTGTTAAGTGTTAAGAGTTAGAAAACATATTAATTAACTTTGTACAAAAATTGACAAGTTAATAAAAGATGAAAATAATAAACTGTTAGTCGACACTCACTGCTAATTAAAATTTATGCATTTATGTAATATTATAACTAATAACCTATAAGTAATAAATAAAAAGTGAAATAATAAAACAATTGGGAACTAAATATATACAAGTCATGAATTAGTAAAAAGAAAATAATACTTATCATGTAGTAAATGTAAAAATAATAATAATAATAATAGTAATAATAATGAGACTAAAAAAATCTTACATCCTTATGTTGACTAAAAATAAAGTGTAAACTAGTACATCCTTATGTTGACTAATTATAAATTAGTACCACCTATTGTTGACTAAAAATTATAAAACAAAATAAAATCATTAATTAGAACATCCTTATGTTGACTAACACTCTAATACTTGCACTATATAAACACCTAGTTTCTCATTCACAAATCACACCAAAATCCTCTCTCAAAAACAATCTCTCCCTCTCCCTCTCTTGTGGTATTCGGATCTTCAAGCTTGTTCTTCGTGTTCTTCAAGAATCTTCAAGGAGTTCTTCAAGATTTTCAAGGCTTTGATTGAAATGTCCCGTTCTTATTGATTAAAAACGTTCCATATTAATTGATTTCGTTGCGAGGTTTTGACCTCTATATGAGACGTTTTTCAAAGACTGCATTCATTTTTAAACAAACCATAACCTTTATTTCATCAATAAAGGTTTAAAAAGCTTTACGTAGATTATCAAATAATGATAATCTAATATATCCTGTTTACACACGACCATTACATAATGGTTTACAATACAAATATGTTACAACAAAATAAGTTTCTTGAATGCAGTTTTTACACAATATCATACAAGCATGGACTCCAAATCTTGTCCTTATTTAAGTATGCGACAGCGGAAGCTCTTAATAATCACCTGAGAATAAACATGCTTAAAACGTCAACAAAAATGTTGGTGAGTTATAGGTTTAACCTATATATATCAAATCGTAACAATAGACCACAAGATTTCATATTTCAATACACATCCCATACATAGAGATAAAAATCATTCATATGATGAACACCTGGTAACCGACAATAACAAGATGCATATATAAGAATATCCCCATCATTCCGGGACACCCTTCGGATATGATATAAATTTCGAAGTACTAAAGCATCCGGTACTTTGGATGGGGTTTGTTAGGCCCAATAGATCTATCTTTAGGATTCGCGTCAATTAGGGTGTCTGTTCCCTAATTCTTAGATTACCAGACTTAATAAAAAGGGGCATATTCGATTTCGATAATTCAACCATAGAATGTAGTTTCACGTACTTGTGTCTATTTTGTAAATCATTTATAAAACCTGCATGTATTCTCATCCCAAAAATATTAGATTTTAAAAGTGGGACTATAACTCACTTTCACAGATTTTTACTTCGTCGGGAAGTAAGACTTGGCCACTGGTTGATTCACGAACCTATAACAATATATACATATATATCAAAGTATGTTCAAAATATATTTACAACACTTTTAATATATTTTGATGTTTTAAGTTTATTAAGTCAGCTGTCCTCGTTAGTAACCTACAACTAGTTGTCCACAGTTAGATGTACAGAAATAAATCGATAAATATTATCTTGAATCAATCCACGACCCAGTGTATACGTATCTCAGTATTGATCACAACTCAAACTATATATATTTTGGAATCAACTTCAACCCTGTATAGCTAACTCCAACATTCACATATAGAGTGTCTATGGTTGTTCCGAAATATATATAGATGTGTCGACATGATAGGTCGAAACATTGTATACGTGTCTATGGTATCTCAAGATTACATAATATATAATACAAGTTGATTAAGTTATGGTTGGAATAGATTTGTTACCAATTTTCACGTAGCTAAAATGAGAAAAATTATCCAATCTTGTTTTACCCATAACTTCTTCATTTTAAATCCGTTTTGAGTGAATCAAATTGCTATGGTTTCATATTGAACTCTATTTTATGAATCTAAACAAAAAAAGTATAGGTTTCTAGTCGGAAAAATAAGTTACAAGTCGTTTTTGTAAAGGTAGTCATTTCAGTCGAAAGAACGACGTCTAGATGACCATTTTAGAAAACATACTTCCACTTTGAGTTTAACCATAATTTTTGGATATAGTTTCATGTTCATAATAAAAATCATTTTCTCAGAATAACAACTTTTAAATCAAAGTTTATCATAGTTTTTAATTAACTAACCCAAAACAGCCCGCGGTGTTACTACGACGGCGTAAATCCGGTTTTACGGTGTTTTTCGTGTTTCCAGGTTTTAAATCATTAAGTTAGCATATCATATAGATATAGAACATGTGTTTAGTTGATTTTAAAAGTCAAGTTAGAAGGATTAACTTTTGTTTGCGAACAAGTTTAGAATTAACTAAACTATGTTCTAGTGATTACAAGTTTAAACCTTCGAATAAGATAGCTTTATATGTATGAATCGAATGATGTTATGAACATCATTACTACCTTAAGTTCCTTGGATGAACCTACTGGAAAAGGGAAAAATGGATCTAGCTTCAATGGATCCTTGGATGGCTCAAAGTTCTTGAAGCAAAATCATGACACGAAAACAAGTTCAAGTAAGATCATCACTTGAAATAAGATTGTTATAGTTATAGAAATTGAACCAAAGTTTGAATATGATTATTACCTTGTATTAGAATGATAACCTACTGTAAGAAACAAAGATTTCTTGAGGTTGGATGATCACCTTACAAGATTGGAAGTGAGCTAGCAAACTTGAAAGTATTCTTGATTTTATGAAACTAGAACTTTTGGAATTTATGAAGAACACTTAGAACTTGAAGATAGAACTTGAGAGAGTTCAATTAGATGAAGAAAATTGAAGAATGAAAGTGTTTGTAGGTGTTTTTGGTCGTTGGTGTATGGATTAGATATAAAGGATATGTAATTTTGTTTTCATGTAAATAAGTCATGAATGATTACTCATATTTTTGTAATCTTATGAGATATTTCATGCTAGTTGCCAAATGATGGTTCCCACATGTGTTAGGTGACTCACATGGGCTGCTAAGAGCTGATCATTGGAGTGTATATACCAATAGTACATACATCTAAAAGCTGTGTATTGTACGAGTACGAATACGGGTGCATACGAGTAGAATTGTTGATGAAACTGAACGAGAATGTAATTGTAAGCATTTTTGTTAAGTAGAAGTATTTTGATAAGTGTATTGAAGTCTTTCAAAAGTGTATAAATACATATTAAAACACTACATGTATATACATTTTAACTGAGTCGTTAAGTCATCGTTAGTCGTTACATGTAAGTGTTGTTTTGAAACCTTTAGGTTAACGATCTTGTTAAATGTTGTTAACCCAATGTTTATAATAACAAAAAAGATTTTAAATTATTATATTATCATGATATTATGATGTACGAATATCTCTTAATATGATATATATACATTAAATGTCGTTACAACGATAAACGTTACATATATGTCTCGTTTCAAAATCATTAAGTTAGTAGTCTTGTTTTTACATATGTAGTTCATTGTTAATATAATTAATGATATGTTTACTTATCATAATATCATGTTAACTATATATATAACCATATATATGTCATCATATAGTTTTTTTACAAGTTTTAACGTTCGTGAATCACCGGTCAACTTGGGTGGTCAATTGTCTATATGAAACCTATTTCAATTAATCAAGTCTTAACAAGTTTGATTGCTTAACATGTTGGAAACATTTAATCATGTAAACATCAATCTCAATTAATATATATAAACATGGAAAAGTTCGGGTCACTACAGTACCTACCCGTTAAATAAATTTCGTCCCGAAATTTTAAGCTGTTGAAGGTGTTGACGAATCTTCTGGAAATAGATGCGGGTATTTCTTCTTCATCTGATCTTCACGCTCCCAGGTGAACTCGGGTCCTCTACGAGCATTCCATCGAACCTTAACAATTGGTATCTTGTTTTGCTTAAGTCTTTTAACCTCACGATCCATTATTTCGACGGGTTCTTCGATGAATTGGAGTTTTTCGTTGATTTGGATTTCATCTAACGGAATAGTGAGATCTTCTTTAGCAAAACATTTCTTCAAATTCGAGACGTGGAAAGTGTTATGTACAGCCGCGAGTTGTTGAGGTAACTCAAGTCGGTAAGCTACTGGTCCGACACGATCAATAATCTTGAATGGTCCAATATACCTTGGATTTAATTTCCCTCGTTTACCAAATCGAACAACGCCTTTCCAAGGTGAAACTTTAAGCATGACCATCTCTCCAATTTCAAATTCTATATCTTTTCTTTTAATGTCAGCGTAGCTCTTTTGTCGACTTTGGGCGGTTTTCAACCGTTGTTGAATTTGGATGATCTTCTCGGTAGTTTCTTGTATAATCTCCGGACCCGTAATCTGTCTATCCCCCACCTCACTCCAACAAATCGGAGACCTGCACTTTCTACCATAAAGTGCTTCAAACGGCGCCATCTCAATGCTTGAATGGTAGCTGTTGTTGTAGGAAAATTCTGCTAACGGTAGATGTCGATCCCAACTGTTTCCGAAATCAATAACACATGCTCGTAGCATGTCTTCAAGCGTTTGTATCGTCCTTTCGCTCTGCCCATCAGTTTGTGGATGATAGGCAGTACTCATGTCTAGACGAGTTCCTAATGCTTGCTGTAATGTCTGCCAGAATCTTGAAATAAATCTGCCATCCCTATCAGAGATAATAGAGATTGGTATTCCATGTCTGGAGACGACTTCCTTCAAATACAGTCGTGCTAACTTCTCCATCTTGTCATCTTCTCTTATTGGTAGGAAGTGTGCTGATTTGGTGAGACGATCAACTATTACCCAAATAGTATCAAAACCACTTGCAGTCCTTGGCAATTTAGTGATGAAATCCATGGTAATGTTTTCCCATTTCCATTCCGGGATTTCGGGTTGTTGAAGTAGACCTGATGGTTTCTGATGCTCAGCTTTGACCTTAGAACACGTCAAACATTCTCCTACGTATTTAGCAACATCGGCTTTCATACCCGGCCACCAAAAATGTTTCTTGAGATCCTTGTACATCTTCCCCGTTCCAGGATGTATTGAGTATCTGGTTTTATGAGCTTCTCTAAGTACCATTTCTCTCATATCTCCAAATTTTGGTACCCAAATCCTTTCAGCCCTATACCGGGTTCCGTCTTCCCGAATATTAAGATGTTTCTCCGATCCTTTGGGTATTTCATCCTTTAAATTTCCCTCTTTTAAAACTCCTTGTTGCGCCTCCTTTATTTGAGTAGTAATGTTATTATGAATCATTATATTCATAGATTTTACTCGAATGGGTTCTCTATCCTTCCTGCTCAAGGCATCGGCTACCACATTTGCCTTCCCCGGGTGGTAACGAATCTCAAAATCGTAATCATTCAATAATTCAATCCACCTACGCTGCCTCATATTCAGTTGTTTCTGATTAAATATGTGTTGAAGACTTTTGTGGTCGGTATATATAATACTTTTGACCCCATATAAGTAGTGCCTCCAAGTCTTTAATGCAAAAACAACCGCGCCTAATTCCAAATCATGCGTCGTATAATTTTGTTCGTGAATCTTCAATTGTCTAGACGCATAAGCAATCACCTTCGTTCGTTGCATTAATACACAACCGAGACCTTGCTTTGATGCGTCACAATAAATCACAAAATCATCATTCCCTTCAGGCAATGACAATATAGGTGCCGTAGTTAGCTTTTTCTTCAATAACTGAAACGCTTTCTCTTGTTCATCATTCCATTCAAATTTCTTCCCTTTATGCGTTAATGCAGTCAAGGGTTTTGCTATTCTGGAAAAGTCTTGGATGAACCTTCTGTAGTAACCAGCTAGTCCTAAAAACTGGCGTATGTGTTTCGGAGTTTTCGGGGTTTCCCACTTTTCAACAGTTTCTATCTTTGCCGGATCCACCTTAATACCTTCTTTGTTCACTATGTGACCGAGGAATTGAACTTCTTCCAACCAAAATGCACACTTTGAAAACTTAGCGTACAATTCTTCCTTCCTCAATACTTCTAACACTTTTCTCAAATGTTCACCGTGTTCTTGGTCATTCTTTGAGTAAATAAGTATGTCATCAATGAAAACAATGACAAACTTGTCAAGGTATGGTCCACACACTCGGTTCATAAGGTCCATGAACACAGCTGGTGCATTAGTTAAACCAAACGGCATGACCATAAACTCGTAATGACCGTAACGTGTTCTGAAAGCAGTCTTTGGAATATCATTTTCTTTCACCCGCATTTGATGATACCCGGAACGTAAGGCAATCTTTGAATAAACAGACGAGCCTTGTAGTTGATCAAATAAGTCGTCGATTCTCGGTAGTGGGTAGCGGTTCTTGATGGTAAGTTTGTTCAACTCTCGGTAGTCGATACACAACCTGAATGTACCATCTTTCTTCTTGACAAACAAAACAGGAGCTCCCCACGGTGATGTGCTTGGTCGAATGAAACCACGCTCTAAAAGTTCTTGTAATTGGCTTTGCAGTTCTTTCATCTCGCTGGGTGCGAGTCTGTAAGGAGCACGAGCTATTGGTGCAGCTCCTGGTACAAGATCTATTTGAAATTCAACGGATCGATGTGGGGGTAATCCCGGTAATTCTTTCGGAAATACATCGGGAAATTCTTTTGCAATGGGAACATCATTGATGCTCTTTTCTTCAGTTTGTACTTTCTCGACGTGTGCTAGAACAGCATAGCAACCTTTTCTTATTAGTTTTTGTGCCTTCAAATTACTAATAAGATGTAGCTTCGTGTTGCCCTTTTCTCCGTACACCATTAAGGGTTTTCCTTTTTCTCGTATAATGCGAATTGCATTTTTGTAACAAACGATCTCCGCTTTCACTTCTTTCAACCAGTCCATACCGATTATCACATCAAAACTCCCTAACTCTACTGGTATCAAATCAATCTTAAATGTTTCGCTAACCAGTTTAATTTCTCGATTCCGACATATATTATCTGCTGAAATTAATTTACCATTTGCTAATTCGAGTAAAAATTTACTATCCAAAGGCGTCAATGGACAACTTAATTTAGCACAAAAATCTCTACTCATATAGCTTCTATCCGCACCCGAATCAAATAAAACGTAAGCAGATTTATTGTCAATAAGAAACGTACCCGTAACAAGCTCCGGGTCTTCCTGTGCCTCTACCGCATTAATATTGAAAACTCTTCCACGGCCTTGTCCATTCGTGTTCTCCTGGTTCGGGCAATTTCTAATAATGTGGCCTGGTTTTCCACATTTATAACAAACTACATTGGCATAACTTGCTCCGACACTACTTGCTCCGCCATTACTCGTTCCGACACCATTTGTTCCTTTCGTTCTATTAACCCCTGGTCCGTAGACCTCACACTTCGCCGCGCTATGACCATTTCTTTTACACTTGTTGCAAAATTTGGTGCAGAACCCCGAGTGATTCTTTTCACACCTTTGGCATAGTTGCTTCTGATTGTTGTTGTTGTTGTTGCGGTTATTATTGTTGTTGGGATGATTGTTGTAGTTGCTGTTGTTGTTGTTGTTGTTGTTGTTGTTGTTGTTGTTGGGCCGTTTGTTGTAGTTGCGATTGATGTTGCGATTGTTGGGATAATTGTTGCGATTATTGTTGTAATTGCTGTTGTTGTTGTATTGGTGATTCTTATCACCGTTTTCCTCCCACTTTCTTTTGACTTGCTTCACATTGGCCTCTTCAGCAGTCTGTTCTTTAATTCTTTCTTCAATCTGGTTCACTAGTTTGTGAGCCATTCTACATGCCTGTTGTATGGAGGCGGGCTCGTGTGAACTTATATCTTCTTGGATTCTTTCCGGTAATCCTTTCACAAACGCGTCGATCTTCTCTTCCTCATCTTCGAATGCTCCCGGACACAATAGGCACAATTCTGTGAATCGTCTTTCGTACGTGGTAATATCAAATCCTTGGGTTCGTAACCCTCTAAGTTCTGTCTTGAGCTTATTGACCTCGGTTCTGGGACGGTACTTCTCGTTCATCAAGTGCTTGAATGCTGACCACGGTAGTGCGTACGCATCATCTTGTCCCACTTGCTCTAGATAGGTATTCCACCATGTTAACGCAGAACCTGTGAAGGTATGCGTAGCGTACTTCACTTTGTCCTCTTCAGTACACTTACTTATGGCAAACACCGATTCAACCTTCTCGGTCCACCGTTTCAATCCGATCGGTCCTTCGGTTCCATCAAATTCCAAAGGTTTGCAGGCAGTGAATTCTTTGTAGGTGCATCCTACACGATTTCCTGTACTGCTAGATCCAAGGTTATTGTTGGTATGTAGCGCAGCCTGTACTGCGGCTATGTTTGAAGCTAGAAAAGTACGGAATTCCTCTTCATTCATATTCACGGTGTGTCGAGTAGTCGGTGCCATTTCCTTCAAAATAGTTAAATGGAACAAGTTAATCATACAGAATATTAAGAGTAGTTAATAGTATTTCGTAGCATAATATGAACTCATTTATAAAAGCTTTTTCTTCATATTAGCGTTTTATAAGTTTAAATTCGGGTAGTACCTACCCGTTAAGTTCATACTTAGTAGCTAATATACAATTCAACTACTACAATTCTATATGAAAAACTGATTATAATAATATTTCGCGTTCAAACTTTTATACAATATTTTACAAACTTACAATACCGCTTATTTTACATAAAGCATGAAATATAGCACACAATAACTTTGATACAAGATAGTTGTGAAGACAATTCTAGCTAGTACACAAGTCGTTCAGCAAAGGCAATAAATACACGTAATTCATACGTCCAGAAACAAGTCATGCATTCTGGTTTTACTAGGACTACTTCCCATCCTTGGTCTTGTGCAACATAACCGTTATGGCCGTTGATAAGACAGCGTGTTGTAACGTCATCAAAGGGACGAGGGTTACGTAATGTCCAACAGTCCCGTAATAATCTAAAAACCTCATTTCTTACCCCAATTACCGACTCCGTCACTTGTGGAAACGTTTTGTTTAATAGTTGTAGCCCGATGTTCTTGTTCTCACTTTGGTGAGAAGCGAACATTACTAATCCGTAAGCATAACATGCTTCTTTATGTTGCATGTTAGCCGCTTTTTCTAAATCACGAAGTCCAATATTCGGATATATTGAGTCAAAATAATTTCTTAACCCGTTGCGTAAAATAGCATTTGGGTTCCCCGCAATATATGCGTCAAAGTAAACACATCGTAACTTATGGGTTTCCCAATGTGATATCCCCCATCTTTCAAACGAAAGTCTCTTATAAACCAAGACATTCTTGGAACGTTCTTCGAATGTCTTACAAACTGATCTCGCCTTAAATAGTTGTGCCGAAGAATTCTGGCCGACTCTAGACAAGATTTCATCAATCATGTCTCCGGGTAGGTCTCTTAAAATATTGGGTTGTCTATCCATTTTGTGTTTTTAAACTGTAAAATAGACAAGAGTTAGATTCATAAAAAAAATACTTATTAATACAAGCAATTTTTACATATATCATAAAGCATAAGAACACTATATTACATATATTACACCACACGAATACAACTATCTTATTCCGACTCACTTGTTTCTTCTTCTTCGGTTTTGGTTCGTTTTGCTAAGTTTCTAGGGATATATGATGTTCCCCTAATACGAGCTGTTATTTTCCACATTGGTTTAGAAAAACCTGGTGGTTTAGAGGTTCCCGGGTCATTGTTACAACTTAAGGACTTCGGGGGTTGACGATACATATAAAGTTCATCGGGATTGGAATTAGATTTCTCTATTTTTATGCCCTTTCCCTTATTATTTTCTTTTGCCTTTTTAAATTCAGTTGGGGTAATTTCTATAACATCATCGGAATTCTCGTCGGAATCCGATTCATCGGAGAATTGGTAATCCTCCCAATATTTTGCTTCCTTGGCGGAAACACCATTGACCATAATTAACTTTGGTCGGTTGGTTGAGGATTTTCTTTTACTTAACCGTTTTATTATTTCCCCCACCGGTTCTATTTCTTCATCCGGTTCCGATTCTTCTTCCGGTTCCGATTCTTCTTCCGGTTCCGACTCTTCTTCCGGTTCCTCTTCGGGAACTTGTGAATCAGTCCACAAATTATTCCAATTTACATTTGACTCTTCATTATTATTAGGTGAGTCAATGGGACTTGTTCTAGAGGTAGACATCTATCACATAATATCAAACACGTTAAGAGATTAATATATCACATAATATTCATATGTTAAAAATATATAGTTTCCAACAAAAATGTTTAGCAATCATTTTTAAAGAAAACACGGTCGAAGTCCAGACTCACTAATGCATCCTAACAAACTCGATAAGACACACTAATGCAAATTTTCTGGTTCTCTAAGACCAACGCTCGGATACCAACTGAAATGTCCCGTTCTTATTGATTAAAAACGTTCCATATTAATTGATTTCGTTGCGAGGTTTTGACCTCTATATGAGACGTTTTTCAAAGACTGCATTCATTTTTAAACAAACCATAACCTTTATTTCATCAATAAAGGTTTAAAAAGCTTTACGTAGATTATCAAATAATGATAATCTAATATATCCTGTTTACACACGACCATTACATAATGGTTTACAATACAAATATGTTACAACAAAATAAGTTTCTTGAATGCAGTTTTTACACAATATCATACAAGCATGGACTCCAAATCTTGTCCTTATTTAAGTATGCGACAGCGGAAGCTCTTAATAATCACCTGAGAATAAACATGCTTAAAACGTCAACAAAAATGTTGGTGAGTTATAGGTTTAACCTATATATATCAAATCGTAACAATAGACCACAAGATTTCATATTTCAATACACATCCCATACATAGAGATAAAAATCATTCATATGATGAACACCTGGTAACCGACAATAACAAGATGCATATATAAGAATATCCCCATCATTCCGGGACACCCTTCGGATATGATATAAATTTCGAAGTACTAAAGCATCCGGTACTTTGGATGGGGTTTGTTAGGCCCAATAGATCTATCTTTAGGATTCGCGTCAATTAGGGTGTCTGTTTCCTAATTCTTAGATTACCAGACTTAATAAAAAGGGGCATATTCGATTTCGATAATTCAACCATAGAATGTAGTTTCACGTACTTGTGTCTATTTTGTAAATCATTTATAAAACCTGCATGTATTCTCATCCCAAAAATATTAGATTTTAAAAGTGGGACTATAACTCACTTTCACAGATTTTTACTTCGTCGGGAAGTAAGACTTGGCCACTGGTTGATTCACGAACCTATAACAATATATACATATATATCAAAGTATGTTCAAAATATATTTACAACACTTTTAATATATTTTGATGTTTTAAGTTTATTAAGTCAGCTGTCCTCGTTAGTAACCTACAACTAGTTGTCCACAGTTAGATGTACAGAAATAAATCGATAAATATTATCTTGAATCAATCCACGACCCAGTGTATACGTATCTCAGTATTGATCACAACTCAAACTATATATATTTTGGAATCAACTTCAACCCTGTATAGCTAACTCCAACATTCACATATAGAGTGTCTATGGTTGTTCCGAAATATATATAGATGTGTCGACATGATAGGTCGAAACATTGTATACGTGTCTATGGTATCTCAAGATTACATAATATATAATACAAGTTGATTAAGTTATGGTTGGAATAGATTTGTTACCAATTTTCACGTAGCTAAAATGAGAAAAATTATCCAATCTTGTTTTACCCATAACTTCTTCATTTTAAATCCGTTTTGAGTGAATCAAATTGCTATGGTTTCATATTGAACTCTATTTTATGAATCTAAACAAAAAAAGTATAGGTTTCTAGTCGGAAAAATAAGTTACAAGTCGTTTTTGTAAAGGTAGTCATTTCAGTCGAAAGAACGACGTCTAGATGACCATTTTAGAAAACATACTTCCACTTTGAGTTTAACCATAATTTTTGGATATAGTTTCATGTTCATAATAAAAATCATTTTCTCAGAATAACAACTTTTAAATCAAAGTTTATCATAGTTTTTAATTAACTAACCCAAAACAGCCCGCGGTGTTACTACGACGGCGTAAATCCGGTTTTACGGTGTTTTTCGTGTTTCCAGGTTTTAAATCATTAAGTTAGCATATCATATAGATATAGAACATGTGTTTAGTTGATTTTAAAAGTCAAGTTAGAAGGATTAACTTTTGTTTGCGAACAAGTTTAGAATTAACTAAACTATGTTCTAGTGATTACAAGTTTAAACCTTCGAATAAGATAGCTTTATATGTATGAATCGAATGATGTTATGAACATCATTACTACCTTAAGTTCCTTGGATGAACCTACTGGAAAAGAGAAAAATGGATCTAGCTTCAATGGATCCTTGGATGGCTCAAAGTTCTTGAAGCAAAATCATGACACGAAAACAAGTTCAAGTAAGATCATCACTTGAAATAAGATTGTTATAGTTATAGAAATTGAACCAAAGTTTGAATATGATTATTACCTTGTATTAGAATGATAACCTACTGTAAGAAACAAAGATTTCTTGAGGTTGGATGATCACCTTACAAGATTGGAAGTGAGCTAGCAAACTTGAAAGTATTCTTGATTTTATGAAACTAGAACTTTTGGAATTTATGAAGAACACTTAGAACTTGAAGATAGAACTTGAGAGAGTTCAATTAGATGAAGAAAATTGAAGAATGAAAGTGTTTGTAGGTGTTTTTGGTCGTTGGTGTATGGATTAGATATAAAGGATATGTAATTTTGTTTTCATGTAAATAAGTCATGAATGATTACTCATATTTTTGTAATCTTATGAGATATTTCATGCTAGTTGCCAAATGATGGTTCCCACATGTGTTAGGTGACTCACATGGGCTGCTAAGAGCTGATCATTGGAGTGTATATACCAATAGTACATACATCTAAAAGCTGTGTATTGTACGAGTACGAATACGGGTGCATACGAGTAGAATTGTTGATGAAACTGAACGAGAATGTAATTGTAAGCATTTTTGTTAAGTAGAAGTATTTTGATAAGTGTATTGAAGTCTTTCAAAAGTGTATAAATACATATTAAAACACTACATGTATATACATTTTAACTGAGTCGTTAAGTCATCGTTAGTCGTTACATGTAAGTGTTGTTTTGAAACCTTTAGGTTAACGATCTTGTTAAATGTTGTTAACCCAATGTTTATAATAACAAAAAAGATTTTAAATTATTATATTATCATGATATTATGATGTACGAATATCTCTTAATATGATATATATACATTAAATGTCGTTACAACGATAAACGTTACATATATGTCTCGTTTCAAAATCATTAAGTTAGTAGTCTTGTTTTTACATATGTAGTTCATTGTTAATATAATTAATGATATGTTTACTTATCATAATATCATGTTAACTATATATATAACCATATATATGTCATCATATAGTTTTTTTACAAGTTTTAACGTTCGTGAATCACCGGTCAACTTGGGTGGTCAATTGTCTATATGAAACCTATTTCAATTAATCAAGTCTTAACAAGTTTGATTGCTTAACATGTTGGAAACATTTAATCATGTAAACATCAATCTCAATTAATATATATAAACATGGAAAAGTTCGGGTCACTACATTGATCTTCCATCTTCATCGTGTTCATCTTTTCTTTGTTAATTATCTTGAATCTTCAAAGGTATAACATAAACCCTAAACTATTTACATAAACTTTGATCTTTGATAATTCATATTCATATTATAAACTTGTTATTCATAAGTATATACATAAACACACCTAGATTTATATATACATATATACATGTAAAAAAAAAATATTTATATATATATATATATACATATATATACGAATTATATATACATATACATATTAAAACCTTAAACCCTAATTACACCTAAACTATAATTCTTAAACCCTAATTAATTAAACTCTAAACATTTATGAAACCCTAGGACATTAATTACTAAACCCTAGTTATTAATTACTACTTTAATTAACTAACCCTAATTAATGAAACCCTAATACTACTTATACTAGTACTTAACATGTATACACTATTACTATTACTAGCACCTATAACCTACTAATTATATTGTAGCACAAAAACATTTTGGGATATGTATTAGAGATGTATAGATCTTCGAACTTTCTTGACGAATGGTTTCTACGAGATTCTAGGCAGAGGGTTTGGATTTCCGATTTAAAGGGTCCTATGGCTCAAGCCCCTAGATCTAAATTAGCCATTCGAAGGGAAAGGGGTGATTGGAAGCTTATCTAATACGGCAAGTATCCTAAAATGGAAACACTCATAAAAGTAGAAACTCTCTAGTCATAGAAACTTAGTAAAATAAGAAACTTTCTAAAAATAGAAACTTTATAAAAATAGTAACTTACTAGGAATAGAAACTTAGTAAAACAAACTATACTTAAACACATACTTAAACTTAAACATGGGCAAAACACTTAACTACTCTTAAATGTCAATAGGTTGACTTTCCTGCTCACTCGTTCAACTCTCTATTCCGAGGAATAACTCTCTCTACTTACTAAGGTGAATTCATAGCCCCATTCTTTATTGCTAGCAAACTTATTTAACTTATTTGGGGTGAGACACATGCTGCTTTTACTATTTACAATTTAGACACAAGTACCAACTGCTAAAACTATGCTATACCCGGCTACGTCCGACTAAGTCCCTACAGTGATATTTTTAAGTGCTGCGGCATGCTTATTTATTGGGGGTAGGCCTATCGGGAGTAACGTCCCCGATACATTTGACTCAGTCTTTGTATTACTTGATAATGAAATTTAAACCGACAAGGACAGACACAACTTGTCATGGGGCAAACTTGAACGTTTAGTCTAAATATCACGCACTGGCATAACTTTTGGATCTGCGAGATCTACTTTTTGATCCTGCGGGAGATCAACTTTACAACTAAATCTTGTGGTCTAAAAACAACGATAACTACTTTTGTTAAACCTATGAACTTCACTCAACCTTTTTGGTTGACACTTTAGCATGTTTTGTCTCAGGTGCTGTTTGATTCAAGCTTTCTTATCTACTACTTATGTGATGCTACTTGGACTTAGGATCAAGAGATATCGCATTTATTACTTCTGCATATGAACAATTACTTTATCGTTATTTCCATTATTGTAACGACATTTCATTTTCCGCTGCGTACTCAATAAAGTTAAATTTTCTCATTTAGTATTGTTCTCGTATTATAATATGTTGGTTTATTTGATATTACTAACGTTTCTTCCAGACCCTATTGGGAGGACGTTACAGATTGGTATCAGAGCATAACCAGGCTGTTATAGAGAACCAGGATTGCAATTTTATGTGTGCCTTACTTGCTAGCTAGGGTGCCTTAGCAATCTAGGAAACTATAACCTTTCCCGCCTTACACTTAAAGCACTTAGGATTGCCTTATAATCTTAACAATCATGCTTTACCAAACTTGACTTAAAGATTCTAATCAAAGTCTCTTTCCTAATGTAGGACTACAACTTTTCTTGACCATAGTGCCTTTAATTGTTGCCTTTAACTGTTAAATGCTACACTATACTTTATAAACTTTACTTATCTTAGAATGACGAGCTAATCTAAGAACTCTGCTCACTTTCCTGAGTACTATCCAATTACACCACCGCATCTAAATGCGACACAATGATTTCAGAAATTCTTGACATTCATAAGTCATCTATCATGGTTATGTGTATTACATATGTATTACATGAAATATTATCCATGATTTTGAAACTCTTATAGTTGTTACTACTCACACACAAACGTATATAACTCCCTATTATATCACGTACCTATATGCCTTATGCCTTTATGCATCGGTTTATGAATCGAAAAATGTCATTTGGTTATCACAGTATACGAATTGAAAGTCTTTAATCAAAAGATTATTAGATTACATACTTATCACTTTATGATCTCGACACGTCATACTGCCATTATTAAAGTATAGACACATCATATCTTATTATATCTTATCGTATCTATCCCAATAGATTTTGTCTAACACTTTTCCTAAATTCCCTCCGTAAATTACGGAAATCTTTTTGCTATATACACGTATTCGAGGAGACGAATATATCATCCAGTATTCAACACTAATCTCATATCAAAAACCCTAATTCCAAACACATAATATGGATTCCTCGAACTCTTCGAGCTCCAATGGCAGCATAACCGGAATGAACCAACCAATCAGCCATCATCTATTTTGGATGAATTGGGGATGGGTTCGTAGTAAACTTAATCAATGGAGACAAGAAGAAGGTGATCCCTTCCACCAACCGAATTCACCTCTTGGTGAAGAACCTGAAGCACTTACTGGCGAACCCGTTCGGAACACTATTTTCACCCTCATTTCCAGGATATCCAGTCACGAATATATAATATCTAAAATTTTAGATCTTATTCATCCACTTGTCCGAACCGCCAATCATCCCGGAATAATAGAAGAAGTCAACGAGCTTCGCGCTCGAGTAGTGGCTCTGGAGAATATGGTGCGAAACCTACGAACACCAGCAGCAGCACCAGCAGCATAACCAGTACCACCAGTACCATCAGCATCACCACCAACATCACCACCAACATCACCAGCTTCACCAACGACAACATCCACATTCCACGCCTCAACATCGCACTCAGTACCTCAAACATCAACATCATACGCCCCATAGATACCAAGGAATATTATTAATAATGAGTTAAGATGTATTGACTCATTCTTCCTGAAGAATTACATATGTATACTTTATATATATGGATTGGAACAATAATAAATCTTTTCGTACTAAGCTATTACGTGTGAATCTTAACTAGTATGTACTACATGGTTAATTCATATCACAATATGCTATGATGTACATCTTTTGTTAATAACTTAACAATCGTTAATCATTGCTTCAATACAATAAACTCCATTTCGTAATAAACCAAGTGTATTACTCAAATATATGATTGATTGTATACTTTAATTTTCGATGTACTCGAAACTTTCTAGAAAATATCATTAGTGCCTTATGAATTTCACAAGAATTCCAAGAGCACCAACATCATATACCGAAGTATATCAATAACAATGAACGATGAAGTATTAATTCATAACTTCATTAGCGAAATATTTCACGACAATTATGAAATCTCTAAGGTTTTGGAGATTATTTATTCTCGTTTCAACAGCAAATCAAATGAGTTTAATATTATATTAGCTCATTAAAACCATGATTACATCTGAAGAATACATATATGAACGTATATCTTCTCTTTTGTACAAACTGTTAATTGTAAAAAATATTTTAACGGGTAGGTAAAACCCGAGAGATATTCATATCTCATATAAATATGTTACATTGTACATTCTTCCATTCTGATTCAGCAGTTGTTAACTATACTACTTACATTCACATGATATATGTATATGTTCACCAAAGAAAAACCATTTTCATACAAATTCAGTTACATACTCTGATTTTGACATATCGAAACTTAAGTAAAGCTTTAGCAAGTGTTATCTTCCTAAAGATCACTACATTCATGAATTATATTCATTCGTATTCTATGATGAATTATCAAATCAAACCACCGAACTTACCATTCCTTACTTTTGAAAATCACAACATTTCTTCGTCAACCGTTAGATCCATTGATGGATGCATCTTACGCTTAAACACTTCAAATTTAAAATTCTTGAAAACATCCTTTGAATCTTGACGATCGCAATCAGCGTTTAATCATCTAAAAATGAAATTTCTTGAAACCATTTCGGATTGATAACCGATGATTCAAATATGGCTGCATTAAATGCAGAGGAAACAGAAAAAAATTGTAGATGGTCTTAAGGGCCGACAGTTTGATAATAAAGAATGGTACGTTGGAAAAGCTCAAAAGAAAATATGGAACTGAAAAACGGATTGAGCTAACCATGGAGGAGACCAAGGACAAACACAAGGGTCAAACCCTATATTCAAAGAATCCAGGTAATTTTGGATCCGGTGAAATCTTTAGAGAATATCTTGCTCCGAAGTCATGTTAAAAGCTTGCGGAAAATTTTTCTTCATCAACTTTCGAACTTAGAAATTCCAAAATATCATCATAAATATCCTCTATATTTCGAAAGATATCTTCATAACGATTCATGTCCGCAATTAAGTATCTCTTTGCGATATCTTTATAAAGGAAACTGTTTTAGTTTCTATATTCTGTAAAATTCGAGTTTAAATTATAAATGCTTTGAAGAAGTGTTGGGAATTGAAGCATGAGTTAGTATAATATAATGACGTCAGGCCAACGTGATTATATTACAGTAAGTCATGCTAAGTTTTTAATGGAAGATGATGATTCATAGATTTTATAATCATCATTTTCCATGTTACACGACTCTTACATTCTATTTAACCTCTAAATATATCAAGAACATATTTTTCTTGATGATTCGGTCTTTTCCGGATATTCTGGTAATATGACAAATCAAATCGTGCTATTACATTTCCTTTCTACTTTATATATTATGATCATTCGAAACTTCATACCTATGAATTCTGGACCATTACTCGCTTGACTTGAAGTCGGGAAGAAGAAACAAAAGCATAAAGCTCCGACATATAAGGGAAAATATAAAGCCCGATAACGACTCCGAAATTACAAACCGTGTATATCAATGCGTATAGCAATATAAAGACACGGGATAATTAAAAACACTATAACCCCAAGAGCATAGTAGAAGTAAACAGATTCCTCTGACGGTAAAAGAAAAAGAAGAATGACTGCATAGATGGTCAATATAATAACCAGGATCAGAACTGGATTAAGCATTTTCTTAATCTTTTGAAAGTTTGAATTGAGAAAGAAAGTATAGAAGTGGTGAAGATAATGAAACGAAAGAAGCTAATTTATAGCAAAATTCCAAACACATCAATCGAGGCAAATCACCGCATTTAATCAAACAAATCTCAAAATTTCGTAAATACCGGAGAATCAAATCTTATAGATTACGAAGATTTCCTTTAATTCCTTGAATTCCGGAAATCAATCGTGACTACGTCAAAAGTTAAGGCGAACATTTAATTTTCTCATTTCACTCTTTTATGATAGCTTCATTTATACTCTTCCTATAAACGAATCGTTTTATCCATATTATTCAATAGTGATAAAACTTTATTTTTCAACTTATATTCATCATTAAAATATTCTTGTTGTAAACAATGAAGATCTCTATCAAATTTCATGACTGTGATTTTCACGAACTCCTCTTTGTTTGTCTGCCCTAATATTGTGGCATAAAATGCTCAAGGTTTTAAATGAGCTCAGTACTATTCATAACACATTTCATGTATCCAATTTACTGAAATGACTTGTATAACATCATCATTTTGAATGATATTCGCATTAATGATAAAATGCACTTCGTTGAATAACCTATAGAAATCATGGAAGGAGAGGTCAAACAAACGCGTAAAAGCAATATACCTATCGTTAAAGTCCGTTGGAATTCGCGTAGAGGCCCCGAATATACCTGGGAACGCAAAGACCATATGAAACGGAAATATCCCCATCTCTTCTCAACTGCTGATGCAAACGAGGAAACTACCTAAAAACTTCGGGACGAAGTTTTCAATAACGGGGAGGTACTATAACGACCCTCATTTTTTTCCATTCTATATTTTTCCAATATTAAAAGCCCAAACAATATAATTAAAACTTAATGATTAAACTTTAATCAACAATTGTTAAGTGTTAAGAGTTAGAAAACATATAAATTAACTTTGTACAAAAATTGACAAGTTAATAAAAGATGAAAATAATAAACTGTTAGTCGACACTCACTGCTAATTAAAATTTATGCATTTATGTAATATTATAACTAATAACCTATAAGTAATAAATAAAAAGTGAAATAATAAAACAATTGGGAACTAAATATATACAAGTCATGAATTAGTAAAAAGAAAATAATACTTATCATGTAGTAAATGTAAAAATAATAATAATAATAATAGTAATAATAATGAGACTAAAAAAATCTTACATCCTTATGTTGACTAAAAATAAAGTGTAAACTAGTACATCCTTATGTTGACTAATTATAAATTAGTACCACCTATTGTTGACTAAAAATTATAAAACAAAATAAAATCATTAATTAGAACATCCTTATGTTGACTAACACTCTAATACTTGCACTATATAAACACCTAGTTTCTCATTCACAAATCACACCAAAATCCTCTCTCAAAAACAATCTCTCCCTCTCCCTCTCTTGTGGTATTCGGATCTTCAAGCTTGTTCTTCGTGTTCTTCAAGAATCTTCAAGGAGTTCTTCAAGATTTTCAAGGCTTTGATCTTCCATCTTCATCGTGTTCATCTTTTCTTTGTTAATTATCTTGAATCTTCAAAGGTATAACATAAACCCTAAACTATTTACATAAACTTTGATCTTTGATAATTCATATTCATATTATAAACTTGTTATTCATAAGTATATACATAAACACACCTAGATTTATATATACATATATACATGTAAAAAAAAAATATTTATATATATATATATACATATATATACGAATTATATATACATATACATATTAAAACCTTAAACCCTAATTACACCTAAACTATAATTCTTAAACCCTAATTAATTAAACTCTAAACATTTATGAAACCCTAGGACATTAATTACTAAACCCTAGTTATTAATTACTACTTTAATTAACTAACCCTAATTAATGAAACCCTAATACTACTTATACTAGTACTTAACATGTATACACTATTACTATTACTAGCACCTATAACCTACTAATTATATTGTAGCACAAAAACATTTTGGGATATGTATTAGAGATGTATAGATCTTCGAACTTTCTTGACGAATGGTTTCTACGAGATTCTAGGCAGAGGGTTTGGATTTCCGATTTAAAGGGTCCTATGGCTCAAGCCCCTAGATCTAAATTAGCCATTCGAAGGGAAAGGGGTGATTGGAAGCTTATCTAATACGACAAGTATCCTAAAATGGAAACACTCATAAAAGTAGAAACTCTCTAGTCATAGAAACTTAGTAAAATAAGAAACTTTCTAAAAATAGAAACTTTATAAAAATAGTAACTTACTAGGAATAGAAACTTAGTAAAACAAACTATACTTAAACACATACTTAAACTTAAACATGGGCAAAACACTTAACTACTCTTAAATGTCAATAGGTTGACTTTCCTGCTCACTCGTTCAACTCTCTATTCCGAGGAATAACTCTCTCTACTTACTAAGGTGAATTCATAGCCCCATTCTTTATTGCTAGCAAACTTATTTAACTTATTTGGGGTGAGACACATGCTGCTTTTACTATTTACAATTTAGACACAAGTACCAACTGCTAAAACTATGCTATACCCGGCTACGTCCGACTAAGTCCCTACAGTGATATTTTTAAGTGCTGCGGCATGCTTATTTATTGGGGGTAGGCCTATCGGGAGTAACGTCCCTGATACATTTGACTCAGTCTTTGTATTACTTGATAATGAAATTTAAACCGACAAGGACAGACACAACTTGTCATGGGGCAAACTTGAACGTTTAGTCTAAATATCACGCACTGGCATAACTTTTGGATCTGCGAGATCTACTTTTTGATCCTGCGGGAGATCAACTTTACAACTAAATCTTGTGGTCTAAAAACAACGATAACTACTTTTGTTAAACCTATGAACTTCACTCAACCTTTTTGGTTGACACTTTAGCATGTTTTGTCTCAGGTGCTGTTTGATTCAAGCTTTCTTATCTACTACTTATGTGATGCTACTTGGACTTAGGATCAAGAGATATCGCATTTATTACTTCTGCATATGAACAATTACTTTATCGTTATTTCCATTATTGTAACGACATTTCATTTTCCGCTGCGTACTCAATAAAGTTAAATTTTCTCATTTAGTATTGTTCTCGTATTATAATATGTTGGTTTATTTGATATTAAGTCACATTTCACCCAGGCCCTAACTGGGGGTGTGACATATATAACTCATTGTTAATATACTTATGGAGATACTTACTTATCATAATCTCATGTTAACCATATGTATATCCATATATATATCGTCATATCGTTTTTACAAGTTTTAACGTTCGTGAATCGCCGGTCAACTTGGGTGGTCAATTGTCTATATGAAACATATTTCAATTAATCAAGTCTTAACAAGTTTGATTGCTTAACATGTTGGAAACATTTAATCATGTAAATATCAATCTCAATTAATATATATAAACATGGAAAAGTTCGGGTCACTACATTAACACTGGGCACGCTGAAAATGTGCCTTTTCTACCCAAAAGGCACATTCGAACCCCAAACATTTTGGGGTTGTTCCAGGGCAATTTTAACTGCATTTTTTCATGGTTTTAGACCATTTTAAGTCTAAATACATGAATGTAAACCTCCAAGTCACTAATGGGTATGAATCAAAGGTTGTGACTTTCCAAGAAGTCTTTTGACCCATTATAAATACACTCTTTGTGTATTTGAAAAAGGTTCCAGATTTTTAACCTTTTACACACACTTTCAACTTAAACAATTAGAAGATAATTCTCTGCAATTGTTTTGAATAACTTTGATTGTTTTCTTTTAGCCAAGACAACAATCTAGTCTTTGTCTTATCTCAATCGAAACTTCGTGTAACCCATGGCTAATTGGGTCAAAATATTCGATTAGGAAAGTGTACACACGATTCAAAGATCAATCCGGAGTTGGTTTCGTTTCAGGCACGAAGATTACTTATAATCCAAGTTCATAATATTCTAATCGAATATTTATCACCATGTCCGGTGAAACGGTGAAGGAAATGACTTCAAGGTTTGCAAAATTGGAAAGGTTTGAAGGGGCAGATTTCAGGAGATGGCAAAAGAAGATGAAATTTCTTTTGACTTCATTGAAATTGGTGTATGTGTTGTCTACTCCAAGACCCGCTGAATCGGATGAAGAGACCATGGAACATGCCCGATTAAGGAGCAAATGGGACAATGATGACTTGCTGTGTCGTGGCCACATTCTAAATGGTATGTCCGATGTTTTATTTGATGTTTACAATTCGTTTGAATCGGCCAAGGAACTTTGGGATAAATTGGAGGCCAAGTATATGGCCGAGGATGCATCTAGCAAGAAATTTCTTGTTAGTAATTTCAACAATTACAAGATTGTTGATACAAGGCCCATCATGGAACAATTCCATGAGATCCTTAGGATCTTGGGGCAATTTACCCAACACAACATAAGTGTGGATGAAACTTTCACGGTTTCATCCATCATTGACAAATTGCCACCTTCATGGCAAGATTTCAAACACACACACAAACACAATAAGGAAGAGATGAATTTGAATGAGTTAGGAAGTCACTTGAGAATTGAGGAATCAATTCGGGTACTAGATAGTGGCAAGGGGAAGGGTAAAGAAGTGGGATCTTCTTCAATCAACATGATAGAAGATAAATCTCATGGGAACAAATACAACAAGAAATCAAACAATAAGAAACGAAAGTCTGAAAACAACAAGAATGCGTCCAATAAGAAGGACAAGAAGTCTTGTTGGAGATGTGGCAAACCCGGTCACTATAAGCTGGATTGCAAAGTCAAGATGGTAGAAGGAGGAAGCACATCGGGTGCGGGCCAAGTATCAAAGGATCCTACTCCTAATCAAGGTCAAATTTATGACTTTGTGACTATTCCAATTAAGAACTATGTTTCACATATTTCTGATGCATTCTATGTACAGGATGATACAATTGGATGGTGGGTAGATTCGGGTGCAACTTGCCATGCTTGCAAGGATCGTGAATGGTTCAAAACCTTTGTACCGGATAAGGATGTTTTGCACATGGGTAACGAATCTATTGCTAGTGTTGTTGGTTATGGAAATGTTGTATTGGAGTTTAGCTCCGGAAAATCTATTACTCTTTATAATGTATTGTATGTACCTAACTTGCGTAAGAATCTTATATCTAGTCCCATGTTGAATAAATGTGGGTATAAACAAGTGTTTGAAAGTGACAAATATATATTGTCTAAGTGTGGTGTGTTTGTTGGTTTTGGGTATTATAACAATGGAATGTTCATGCTTAATCTCAAAAATGTTCCTAGGGCCATTAATTCTACTTGCATGATTAGTTCTAGTACTTGTGATTCCGGTTTATGTCATGCTCGTTTAGGTCATGTACATTACAAACTAATGTATGAAATGTCTAAGGATGACTTAATACCAAGTTTTGATAAACATTTAGATAAATGTAAAACTTGTATGCTAACAAAGATCACTAGACAACCTTTTAGAGAAATAAACTGGAAATCATCATTATTGGAACTAATTCATAGCGATCTATGTGATCTTCATGCTACTCCTTCAATGGGTAACAAGAAGTACATGATTACTTTTATAGATGATTCGTCTAGGTATTGCTATGTGTATCTTTTGCATACTAAAGATGAAGCTTTAGACAAATTTAAAATCTATAAAAAAGAAGTAGAATTGCAACTTGATTGTTCAATTAAAACATTGCGTACCGACCGAGGTGGTGAGTATTATGACCCAGAATATTTCCAATCGATAGGAGTGATTCACCAAACCACGGCTCCCTATACGCCACAACAAAATGGTATAGCCAAAAGGAAGAATATGACACTTAAAGAGATGGTTAACTCCATGTTGTCTTATTCCGGTTTGAGTGAGGGATTTTAGGGGAAAGCCATGTTAACGGCTTGCTACATCTTGAATAGGGTTCCCAATAAGAATGGGAAGAAGACTCCATATGAAATTTGGTTTAACAAACGTCCTAACTTGCATTACTTGCGAGTTTGGGGATGTAGGGCGGTCTTGAGACTTTCGGAACCCAAAAGGAAAACGTTGGGTGAAAAGGGTATTGATTGCATTTTTATTGGATATGCCGAGCATTCCAAGGCGTATAGATTCTTTGTCATTAAGCCAAATGATGCTATTTTGGTTAATACCGTGATTGAATCTAGAGATGCAATATTTGATGAATCTAGGTTCTCGTCAATACCTAAACCAAAGGATATGGTACCTATTGCAAGTACCTCCCAAGGTGCTCAATTGGAAGAAATTCCAAATGAGACATGAGCCACGAAGTGGAAGTAGGAAAAGAACTCTTAAATCATATGGTGAGGATTTTCAACTATTCTTAGCTGAAAGAACTAGAGATAGTGTCATATCTCAACTTCATTATTGCTATAATATTGAAGAGGATCCGAGGACATATGATGAGGCCATGAGGTCTCGTGACGTTGCCTTTTGGAAAGAGGCAATTCGTGACGAGATACACTCTATCATGGAAAATAATACATGGGTTCTAGTTGATTTGCCTCCCAGTTGTAAACTTTTGGGCAACAAGTGGATCTTCAAAAGAAAGATGAAAGTTGATGGATCGGTTGACAAGTTTAAAGCACGTTTGGTCATACAAGGCTTTAGGCAAAATGAGGGTATTGATTACTTCGATACTTATGCTCCGGTTGCGCGTATCACCACCATTAGATTGTTGATTTCGCTTGCGCCGATTCACAATCTTGTTATTCACCAAATGGATGTAAAAACCGCTTTTTTTAACGGTGATTTGGAGGAGGAGGTGTACATGAAACAACCGAAAGGGTTTGTCATGCCGGGACAAGAAACGAAGGTGTGCAAGTTGATTAAGTCTTTGTATGGACTTAAACAAGAACCAAAGCAATGGCATAAAAAGTTTGATGATGTCATTTTGTCTCATGGTTTTATGATCAACCAATCGGATAAGTGTGTGTATAGCAAATTTGATCACAAGGGGAATGGAGTGAATATTTGCTTGTATGTGGATGACATGTTGATATTTGGTACTAACCAAGATCAAGTTGATAAGACCAAACAATTTTTGTCATCCAAGTTTTCGATGAAGGATATGGGGGTTGCGGATGTGATTCTTGGGATAAGAATCATCCGTGGTGACAATGGTATCACAATAACTCGATCTCATTATGTTGAGAAGATCCTCAAGAAGTTCAATCTTGAGGATACCTCCCCGGTAAGTACTCCCATTGATCCTACTCTTAAGCTCTTACCCAATACGGGTTCGGCTGTGTATCAACTTAAACACTCGAGTGCTATAGGGTGTCTAATGTGTGCAATGACTTGCACTAGACTGGATATTGCCTATGCGGTGGGTAAATTGAGTAGATTTACAAGTAACCCGGGTTCTCACCATTGGCAAGCTGTGAATAGAGTATTTAAGTATTTGAAGCGAACTAAGGATTTTGGTATCACATATACCGGCTTTCCTTCTATTATAGAAGGTTATTCGGATGCAAGTTGGATAACCAATATGGAAGATCATTCTTCTACTACTGGTTGGATATTCCTACTTGGTGGAGGGGCAATTTCATGGGTTTCCAAGAAGCAAACATGTATTACAAATTCGACAATGGAGTCGGAATTTGTTGCATTGGCTGCGGCGGGTAATGAAGCCGAGTGGTTAAGGAATTTGGTATATGAAATTCCTTTGTGGCCAAAGCCCATTCCTCCTATTGGTATGCATTGTGATAGTGCTTCAACGGTGGCTAAGGCTTATAGTCACATGTATAATGGTAAGTCTAGACACTTGGGTGTTAGACATTCCATGGTACGTGAATTAATCACAAATGGAGTGATCTCCATTGATTTTGTTAGATCGGAACAAAATCTAGCAGATCACTTGACCAAGGGACTAGCCAGAGACTCGGTGCACAAGTCGGCTATTGGTGTGGGATTGAAGTCCATCTAAATCTTTCAAAGTGGGATACCCAATTCCCTTCTAGTACAACGCTAGGAGATGAATTCAATGAGGAAAGCCTATTTTGAGAAGATTGGAACACATGTTTTCATATAATCCCAAAGGTATGTGTTCGGACCTACAAGATAAAGTAAGGTTGAAGTTAATAACTTCTTAATAGTTCTCTTGAAAAATTGCATTGTAGGAGCAAGATTGAAGAGAGCTACCTAAGTGGACATGAAGTTGAGCCGCTTCAAGAAAGCTTTGGACTTAGTTTTCTATATGTTCATGATTGGATTGGGACACATGGATCCTAATAGTGTCAAGTTTGTATTGTTAGAGATTATGGAACTTGTGTGTATATTATCGATAGGTTTTCAAATGAATTGATGGGTTCAAACTATTAGAGCACCCTGATTTTTGAATTCTTGCACATGTAGTATACTATGTGTAAATTCAATCCATGTGACATTTACACTTATGCATTAGTTTATAATTGTTGATATTTTAGTAATCAAGGATCATACTAAAATGGGGAGGATTTGTTGGTGATTTTAGCATGATCCAACATACATTTTAGGGATTGGATTGCTATATTGAAAGTGTTTTTCGAACCATTGATACGTTACACGAATTCGGAGAGTGTGGAGTACACGTTCGTAAAACGTGAGGTGGTTTGAGGTTTCCTTTGGACTTGGAAATGATATTTGGAACTTAAGGAATGCGAAACGAGAGTTGAAAAGGCCATACGTGTGAAAAACATTGAGATCGAAATTTCAAGTGCTGGACAAGCTTAGCCCGCGGCGCGGCTTAAAGCACAAATTTGGGGTCGAGACTTTTGGCAATTTTCAAGTATTTTCCTTTGTTAGCCCGCGGCGCGGCTCATGGGCCCGCGGCGCGGCTTAACACTGGGCACGCTGAAAAGGTGCCTTTTCTACCCAAAAGGCACATTCGAACCCCAAACGTTTTGGGGTTGTTCCAGGGCAATTTTAACTGCGTTTTTTCATGGTTTTAGACCATTTTAAGTCTAAATACATGAATGTAAACCTCCAAGTCACTAATGGGTATGAATCAAAGGTTGTGACTTTCCAAGAAGTCTTTTGACCCATTATAAATACACTCTTTGTGTATTTGAAAAAGGTTCCAGATTTTTAACCTTTTACACACACTTTTAACTTAAACAATTAGAAGATAATTCTCTGCAATTGTTTTGATTGTTTTCTTTTAGCCAAGACAACAATCTAGTCTTCGTCTTATCCCAATCGAAACTTCGTGTAACCCGTGGCTAATTGGGTCAAAATATTCGATTAGGAAAGTGTACACACGATTCAAATATCAATCCGGAGTCGGTTCCGTTTCAGGCACGAAGATTACTTACAATCCAAGTTCATAACACTTTTGACCAGATTTTTCTCGGACGACATGTTGTCCGAGAAGCTTTATTCAGTTTATTTATTTTCTTTTGTAAAAAGCTTTTTTTTTTTTTTTGGCTCGAAAAGGACATTTTTCCCTGACTTTTGTTTAGGACGACATGTCGTCCTTTAAGGAAAAATCATTCTTTTCTATTTTTCTCTCAGTGAAAAGATTTTTTACTCGAAAAAGTACATTTTTTCCTGGTCTTCTTTACCGGACGACATGTCCTCCGGAAAGGGAAAAATATAATCGACCAGATTGGAAAAGTGTGTTTCTTGTAGTGAGTTTAAAATTAGAACTTTGTTTTTCTTGTTTGCTTTTCAAAAAAAAAAAAGAAAAAGAAAAAGAATTTGCATCTTGTTAAGATTCAATAACCGAACTCCTTTTGTTTTACAAATCTAACTGACATAAGTGGAAACATTTGACGTTATACTATATTTATATTATCTAAATAAACAGAAAATATAAGGCATGAGAAACTGTGTTTACTTGAGCGTTTTTTTATTTTTTTATTATTTTTATTTTATTTTATATATATGTAAACCGTTTATTATGAAAATGAAATATTGGGAACAGAATACATGGAAGAATGCCAAAATAAGGCACTCAACCTCTCAGCTAAACATGAATCGTATTTGCTATATACAAAAAATGGACCCAAGCCTAATAAGACAAAATTACACGCGTCGCTCCTGAACTTGTATCCGGTCTTCTCATGTCATCCTTAAAGTTTTTTTTTTTGCTGGCGTCGTCCCTGAACTTGTAATTTGTAACTCCGGTCGTCCCTCCGTCTACATTCCGTCCAATTTTTCCGTTAAACCATACCATGTGCGAGACACATGAGGGTCTTTTAGTCTTTTACCACTGTTTTAAAATAATTTAATTTAGTTTTATCTTTTCTTTTCTAATATTTTTTTTTAAAACCCATTTTCATCTACCAAAATTTGTCACCCAATTCAGAAACCTTAATTCATCCCCTGGATCAAAATCCTAAATCAACTAAACCCACTATTGCTAAAAATAAAAAAAAAAACAACTTATTGGTGCTAGTATTATTGAGTAACACCGTAAAAAAAAAAAAAAAAAAAAAAAAAAAACTTAGTACCACCATTCAATCTTTCATCTAAGTATATAATTTTGCTTATATCAAAATTAACAAAGCCAAATCACAAAGCTCGTCTATCAGATCTGTCATGATTCTTGTATTACCATCAACACCACCATTATTTTAAGAAGATGAAAACACGATCTGGGTTTGTCTCATCATTCCGGTAACAAGCACCACATATCTGGTTTCTTAAACCCACAACCACTCATTGTCGTCTTTTTCAACCTCCGCCACTTCCACCGCCGTCTTCAACCTCCGCCACTTCCACTACCGTCCTCAACCTCTACCACCGTTGTCCTCTTCAGATCTTGAATATCTGTCCAGATTTATGAATAGCTTTCAATTGAGATTAGTAGGCCTTGAATCCTTCATGTAAAACGTTCAAAATCACCTCCTTAATACTCGACTATCAACAATTCAACCAAAAACAACATCTAAATCACGAATTTGATGATGAACGAATCGTTGACTTTGTATTTTGATGTTTGACCAGCAAATTCATTCACAATTCTCCAAGTTTGGATTTAAGCTTTTGCAGAGAGTTTCAAGATTAGATTTAGAACACAACTGCATTTTTACTTTTCGCTATAACATCTCAGATTGATTCGGAGCTCAAGTCGGTTGATGAAGAACATAAACGATGAACACAATCTGAATCTCATTAGATTTGTTGTAAATCTGATATAATGATCGACGAAGCTTAAGTTTGAGATTAGGAAAAGTGTTCTGTAATCAATTCGATGTTAGAATCATCGATTATTGATGTTCAATTTAGAGAGTGATGAAACTCATGAACACACGTACTGTAGCAGCAGCTTTTAAATATGATTTTGTGAAACTTAAATGATAAAGACTGAAATACCCTCACATGATTCACACATGATTCAGTTTAACAGAGAAATTGGATGGAATATAGACGGAGGGACGAACAGAGTTACAAAGTACAAGTTCAGGGACGATGTCAGCAAAAAAAAAAGTTTAAGGATAGCATGAGAAGGCTTGATACAAGTTCAGGGACGACGAGCTTAATTTTGTCACCTAATAAAGAAAATATGTTTCTGTTGATCACGAACAACTGGGTCAAGGTAGGAGAGGTGTCAACCTTCACTCATTATACAGATTTTGGACCCAATTTGCAATTCAGTAGCATTAATGTTGACGCTTTGGCACCATCGAACTCCCAATCTATTGACGATCCTGTTTTGAATGAAGAGTGCCTGGTGGTGCAATCTGTTGTTGCGTCACCGGTTAGTGTAAATAATGCGATCAAATATGTTGTTGCCTCGTTTGTTATTGCAAATAATGTGGTCGGGGTAATTCTTGCCCATTTAAATTCGTCCAATGAAATCTTGGTCAAAGGTGAAGAATCAATGGCGGTACTTAGTTATACTCGGGGTTTCCCGGCCCGTCCGGATCTAAAATAAAAAATAAAAAAAATTACACTTAATTTTTTTTTTTTACTAAAAATATAAGAATTTTTTAGTGTTTACCCCCGTCGCTGGTTTCGCCCCACCTGTTGTAGTTTGCTCCAAGTTCCGGCACTGTGAAGAACGATTTCAACGAGTTTACGTTATGTGGGCAAAGATGAGGGGCTTCTTCGGATGTTAACCATAAAGGGTTTTTTTTCAAGAATTGACAGATTGCCGTTTGATTCCCCTAATTTTCGGGCACCCCAATAAGTAGTAGCACAGCTAATGTCATATCATATTCCTTTACGTCTCTGAAAGGTAAAAGGTAAAGGTGTGCACATCAATAAAATCGACGGGATCACGTCTCTGCCGGATATAGTAATCGTCATTTTAGGGAGGAGTTCAAGTAAATTTGTGTGTGAAAAATAGATTTAACTTTGTGATTACGTTATTGGAACGCATACGCAGCATCTTCACAATCTCAGGATCTAGATTCTTCTGGCCTTGATTTCGACATCGAGTCTGCTGTTAGAACCGCTAATGATAAGGTTTCCGGCACTTTTAATGTGTAAGTAGCTTATTGTTTATGTATATACGGTTATATATTGTGAATTTGGATCTTCATACTGTTATGTGTTATAACCTTAATATAGCTACTTGCGTGTGTGTATTATTAGATGTATGAAAACCTAATTGTCGTGATTTAGGTTAAATGATTGAACTAAATTTGATTATTGGATAGTTATTTCGTTAATTATGAAATAATAACTGAAGGCAACTCTTATGATATGAAGATTGAAGATCAGTTAAGACGTTAACTATATACTCTATATCTGTATATGAGACGCAAATTGATTTACTACTTTGTAAAGCTGAATCTGCTAAAATATGTAAAGTTTTAATTAATGTTATAATTATAAATGTGGTTATCTAACTTGCCTTTCATTTTATCATATGTTTTTTAGCATCTTCTATGATCATAATTCATATTCATATGTACATAGGAAGAAAGCAAATTATGTATACTCTAGAGAACACTGTATAACCATGTGTCCTGGAAGGGTGAACACTTATGATAGTTTACGATTCAATTCATTGTATATAGAGCTGCCTTTAGAAGTAAAAGACAACTGCAATGTCTGTACTTTAAAAGGAAGGGGAGTGTTATATGTCTGCTTTATTTCTCATTCTTTATTTGCTAGATAATTACACATTTTTGAGAAGTTAATTTGGACTGCGACATCTGATCTTTTTAATTGGGGGTAGTTTGTCATTTAAGAAATTATATGTGGCTTGCTGCTTGCATTGCAGATAAGTAGGAAGATGACATGGCATATATGTATATATGAAATTTTTTATTTTTCATGGTTCAAACAACTGTACATGGCGATTGGTAATTATTTTATGGTGGCAGTTACGTGATTGTACGATTATTTGATGTGTGTTAAGAAGCGCCCTCTTACAAAAATCCTAGAAATTAAAAGCAGAATGCAAGTGTCTAGTTATCTTTGTGGGTAATATATTACAGCTAAAAGTACTTATCAAAGCACATACATCTGCATATCACAAGTTACAAAAAATAAACTGAAAACTACAAAGTTAAAAAAGATGGCAATTATTGATATTCTAAGAAAGCTGATTAAGGGCTCAGTTTGATCTTTTGGTGTTCCTGATAGGCCTTACCCATTTGTCTTCCCTCATCCCGAATCTATCAATGAGCCAATCACGGTACCTTGCATATCGAGAGTTCCATAAAACCAGGCCGACCACAAAACCGCTTACAACACCTGAGAATATGACCATCCAATTAAGTATATCATCTGGAAGGAAAGACCGATCGGATGCATACTCACTAGTGTTGCTCGTTGTTGGTGCGTTTGAACTTCCACATCCCTTGGATAACGGTTCTCCACACAATCCGGGATTATTCATGTATGAATTGTTCTGAAATGTAAAGAATTGTTTACCTTGAGGAATAGGCCCATCAAGATTGTTAAATGACACATTCAAAAGGGCTAGGAAGTCAAGCTGCAATAGTTCTTGAGGAATCTCTCCCGTTAGACCGTTTTGGGAGAGATCTAACGATTCAAGATTGGCTAGATTCCCCAAAGATGGCAAGATAGGACCTGAAAGATGGTTGTTCGAAAGATTAAGAGATTGTAGCCCTCGAAGATCTTGAAGCGCTACAGGAATTGGTCCATCAAAATTGTTACTAGAAAGATCAATGGCTACGAATACATTCAAGATTTTCAAGTACTCTGTCTTAACACCTTTGTTAGTTAATGTCATTGAGTAGTGGTAAGTGCCCGAGAGACCATTAGTCAACGATTTTAAAACAATATAACTTGAGTTGCCAACATAAACCGATTTCATTGCTTGCCAACTCTTGATGTAGCTCTGAGGCAACTGACCACTAAAATCATTATTTGAGAGGTCAATGATACGCAAATTTGAGAACTGTGAATCATGAGTTGACGAATCTTGAATTGCACCATGTAATTTGTTGGACCCTAAAATGAGAACTTGTAGTTCAGCAAGAGGTCCAAGCCAATATGGAAAAACGTCATCGAACAAGTTATCTCTAAGAGAAAGAACCTCTAACCCAGTACAATTTGCTAATGATCTTGATAACTTCCCAGTAAACTGATTTGCGCTTAAATCGATCATACTCAACAGACACCCATCTGTGAATTCATTCATCATTGTGCCATGAAAGTTATTTCCTTTGAGATTCAACGTGGATAATGAATTACTTAAGCTGCCTAAACATGAAGGAAGAGTTCCATTCATGTTATTAAAGGACAAATCTAGCAATTTAAGAGATCTCGCTTCACATATCGACGATGGTATTTCTCCTGTTAAGTTATTATTGTTTACATAGTAATAAACAATGGTGGGTGGTGGTACTGGAAGTTGTCCTTGTAGCTGATTATACATTATACCGAATAAACCTAAATTAACCCATGGAAGATATACAGGATGCTGTTCAAAACCAGTGATTGAATTTAAGGAAAGTTCGATAAACTGCAATGTTTCAAGACTGTTGTTCCAAAACCATACTGGTACAAGGCCTGCAATTTTGTTTTCTTTTAAAAGTAATACCTCCATGTTGTTTTGGAAGCGTAAAAAAGTAGGAAATTCATTTAAATTGCAAAATGACAGTCCTAGATTTTTCAATGCCGGTAGGACGACACTGGTGTAGTTATTTGAATCGACAAAAGATATATTGTTATAATCAAGATAAAGAGTTTCAAGCTTGTTGAGTCCTGCAAACGTGTCAAGGAAAACTGTACCACTAAAATTGTTATTAACAAGGCTAAGATATGTGAGGTTTTTAAAATTGGAAAAAGCACTAGAAATTGGTCCTTCCAACTGATTTCTGTCAAGGCTTATCACTGTTAGTTGTGTGAGGTTCATAAAGGAAGATGGGATACGGCCATATATAGAATTACCTTCTAAACTGGTGATGCTAAGTTTTGTTAGGTTTGAAAAAGGAGGTGGAATTTCAGAGGATAAGTTAACATCTTCCAGATAAAGTGTTCTAAGCTCATAAAGCTTTCCAATCCAATCGGGCAAGCTTCCTTGATCGAAATTGATACTACTAATATCCAAATTAACGAGTTTCAGTACACTAACCAATGAAGGAAAACGTCCTGTGAACTCATTGTAACGGAGACTCAAGAAAGTGAGTTGTGTCAAGTTAGACAGTGTAACCGGAAGAGGCCCCACGAAATTGCAATAGCGAAGGTCCAAGACGGCCAAATTGGTTAATTTACTGAAAGAATGTTCTGGAATAATCCCAGAGAAACCTGTAGTACCCAAATCCAAAATTTCGAGTAAGGTGTTGTTTTGGAATTCAGGAAAGGTGCCACTAAGGTTTGAATTGTTTCTTATTGCAAGAATTTTCAGCTTTGGTAAGTGAAATATTGATGATGGGAATTCATCTTGAAGCTGACAATTGTTGAGTAGGATTGACGTCAAGGAAGAAAAATTGGCTAAGAAACGAGGTATGAAAGAATTGATTTCAACCCCCGAGAGACGGAGCACTTCAAGTGCGGTCATGTTTCGCAACAAACGGTCAAGGCTTGGACTTTGAAGAGGATTCAAAGACAAATCTAACCAAGACAATTGGGTTAAATATGAAATCTCACCAGGGATTTGGCCGTTGAAGCTTGAATTAGAAAGATCAAGCGTCCTTAATTGCTTTAGATGACCAATCTCAGTTGGAATTCGAGAGTTTGAAAAATCGTTCAGCGAGAGGTTAAGCTTTTGAAGATAAACAAGATTGAAAATAGTACTATTTGAGCTGATAGGTCCCTGGAGAGAAGTTTTGCTCAAGTCAAGCTCGATTACATGACGCCCCTTATTTTTGCTACATACCACACCATTCCACAAACAACAATCAGAATCATTATCTGATTTATTGTTTGTGATCTTCCTCCAAGAGTTAAAAAAGTTGGAATCTTGATGAAGCACACTCTGCTTAAGTTGGAATAAAGCGGTGCATTCGTCATCATGGCTCAGTAACGATTTGGTACGCGTGAAGATGGCTAATATGTATGTAAAGAAAAAGAACATTCGGATGAAGCTGAACTGATACAAGTATGGAGCCATATATGAAGAAAATATATGTTGAAGACGATTTACTTTGAATTTTTAGTGAATGTGAAATGTTGTTTATATAGAAGATTGATGATGATGATATGCATGATAGAAACTGAAGGATATTGAATTTGAGATGTTATGTGCTACCTGCTAAAACTTGAAGAATTCAAGGTCTGACCATGGTGAATGTATCAGATATTCATATTATACAGTTGATTATATATAGATATTGATTGCCATTTTGGTTAAACCATACTGTAATTAATAGTTAATTTTTTTTTTTTTTTTTTAGGTAAATTAATAGTTAATTTATGAAATGTACTTATCACCACTTTTCAAAAGAATCAGCTGAAAACTACATATAAGTGTTGAATTAATATATCTCAACACACATGATCAACCACATCATGAATCAAAATATAATTAACATTAAAGAATACTTGATTGTATTGCAGAATCTATTGACTGAATCTTGAGTTTGAATGATGAAACATCATTAAGGATTGTCAATTCCAATATTAATGTCAAGAATTCGATGGAGAGATTCTTAGGTTATTGGTGTTATTAAGAGGATACATAAATTGACAATATGTGGGAAAATAACCATCCCTAATACGTAGTATATATATAGTTATAGTTATGGTGTTTGTGGCAAATATACTTTCATCAAATAACGGCCAAAGTTAGGGAAAATAATGTCATTAATGCAAACATAAGAGGACAAGAGGTGTAATAAATAGTAAAAAGTCACATAATAAATGAATATTGTAACAAATGCCTACTTATTAATATATATATATATTGTTATAATTCAGTAGGCTTATAACTACCTTTAATGGTTATAAGAACAAAGAGAGAAAAAGAGAGAAGAAGGAGAGAAGAAATATTGATATTGATATTTCAAGAGAAATGGTGCACCTTAAATGGCTACCATACATGTCTATTTATAGCATAAAATATTACTATGCAAGAAATATAATAATAATAAAATTAACATCCAATCTAGATATTTTATAACACTCCCCCTTGGATGACAATTTTATTAGAGAATAACTAGTACTGCCTCGTTAAAAACCTTGCTAAAGAAAACCCATTGGGATAAAACTTTAGCTAAGGGAAAAAGAGTGCAGCATAGAGTTGACTCCCCCTCAAGTAGGCAACGTCTGAGTTGTTACATCTTCTGAACATGCCTCATGTCAATATTATGAACGTGTGTTCTGAAAATAGCAGTTGGCAGTGCTTTGGTATAAAGATCAGCAGAGTTGTTGATTGAACGTATCTCATTTTAATCTGGTTGTCTTTTACGAGATCTTGAGTATATGAGAAGAATCTGAGGTTTTCATCTGAAACTGTATCATCTAAATCTTTTATGTACAAGTTTAGCCCCTGTGATTTGTCTACAGTCTCCTTCATGGTTTGCTCAAACCCTTGTTTCAATTCCTATTCTCTTGTAGTCTTTTCTGAGCCTTACCAACATACCATTCTTTTCCATCAAACTTATGACCGTTAAGACCGTTTATAGCTTTAGCGCCTCGTCAGCATTTATGTTTTGTTCTGTCATTTTTGATACTCTTCTTTCATTTATGTAAGCTGTATTATCTTCATAGATAGTTGTTACGCTTTTATAGCGTTCTAGTCCACAAGAATCAATAATGATTTGTATCATTGATCTTAACTAAAATCATTCCCGAGTAGCTTCATGTAATGCAATCACTTCGGCATGATTTGATGATGTTGCAACAAGTGTTTGTTTTGAGAACGTCACGATATTGCGGTGCCTCCATTTAGGAATACATATCCAGTTTGAGATTTAGCTTTATGTAGATCGGATAAATAATCTGCATCTGTATAACCAAACAAATCTTGTTTCGAGTTGTTAGAATAAAATAATTATAATTCAGTAGTTCCCCGAAGGTATCAAACTATTTGTTTGATCCCATTCCAATGTCTTTTGGTAGGGGCTGAGCTGAACCTTGTCAACAAATTAACTGCAAAAGAAATGTCAGATCTTGTATAATCTATAAGATACATAAGAACCTCAATTGCACTAAAATATAGAACTTCCGATCTGTTAAAATTTTCATGATCTTCGCAGGGATGAAATAGATCAGTGTCAATATTGAGTGATCTAACAACAATGAGTTTGTCTTTAAAAAAAATGTTTTAAAATCTTTTCGGTATAAGTTGTTTGATGTACAAGTAAACCATTAGGCATATGCTCAATTTGCAATCCAAGGTAATACTTAGTTTTTTCAAGATCTTTCATTTCAAAATAATTCTTTAGAAGTTGAATGATTTCATAGATCTCTTTATTTGTTCATATGATGTTAAGAACATTGACATAAATAACTACGATCTCATATCCGAACATTGTTTTTATAAAACATACGTGCAAAATAAGTTTATATTTATACCCTTTTTTTTTTATCAAGTAGTCATTTAATCGGTTATACCACATACGTCCCGTTTGAATAAACCCACTTAGAAATCTTTGTGATTTAATGGAATATATTCCCTTGGGTTTTACATTAGGTGCTTATGATACCTTAACCCTTTACGTATATTCATATACATCACTATTAAGTGATCCATACAGATAAGTAGTAACAACATTCATGAGATGCATTTAAATAACTACCAGGTTGATTAAGTATCTAATAAGTAATTGTATCCATTACAGGAGGATAATTTTTCCTCCTAATTCATTTCTGGTCTTTGTGGGAAATATTGAGTTACAAGTCTAGTTTTGCCTTGTAACTTCATTTGCACATTTCTTTTCGGATAAAAATTCATTTGTATCCCATACGTTTCACATCTTTAAAAGTGATAACGATTGATCCGAAAACTTTTCTTTTATCGAGCGATTCTAATTTAGCTCTTATTGCTCCTTTCCATTGAGCTCAATCATGTCCATTTTGTATATTCAATGACAGATTTTAGTTCCAGATCATCATCTTTATTCATGATGTCATTGTAACATTATATGAAAATATCTCATAGAGATTTTAGTTTCATTTCGGTTCCATAATATTGCATAATTTATCGCAATTTTAGTATTTACATTTATCAATATCCTCTGCAGAAGGAATATTGATTTGTGGTTCTTCTTGAACACTTTCTCTTACCTCATTATCAGCTGATTTTCTTTTTCGAGGATTTTTATCTTCGGAACCAATTGATCTTCCACGTTTGATGCGTGGCAAAGACTCAACAGTGACATTATTGCCAGCTTTTGGAATTTCAGTTCGAGCTGGAGCATTTATCGCTGGTATATATGATTTAGTCACTTTTTTATATCTGTAAATGCATAAAGTAATTAATTTGCAAGTTCTTGCATATGCATTATTTTTGAACTTTCGTTTCACATTCTTTTGTGCGAGTTCAATATACCTTAATTGATGTTCACATCATGAAGCATCATTTTATTTTTTATTTTTATTTCTCCCCCTAATCTAGGGAACAATGTTTTATTAAAATGACAATCAGCAAAACGTGCTGTAAAAACATCACCCATCATGGGTTCAATATATCTTATGATTGAAGATGTTTTATATCCAAAATATATTATCATCTTTCTTTGAAGAACCATTTTATTGTGTTGTGGTGATACAATTGGAATATACACTGCACAACCAATGTTTTAAGGTAGAAAATATTTGGCTCTTGGCCAAAATCAAGTATTAAGTGAAAATATTTACGACTTCCACATGGTATAATGCGAATTAATGTCGCAGCATGTAAATTTACATGTCCACATATAAATATTGAGAGATTTGTACTCATTATCAATTGTCTAGTTATTAGCTGTAAGCGTTTATCTATTGATTCAGCTAAAACAATTTTGTGTATGCACATGAGCAACTGGATGTTCAACAACAATCCCTGTAGATATATAATGATCATTAAATGCTTGAGATGTTAACTCACCAGCATTATCAAGTCTCATCCTTTTAATGGTGTAATCAGAATAATGTGTTCTCAATTTAATAATTTGTGCAAGAAACTTTGCAAATGCCATATTACGGCTTGATAACATACAAATATGAGACCATCCGCTAGATGCGTCTATTAGAACCATGAAATATCAAAATGGTTCACATGATGGATGAATTGGTTCATATATCTTACCTTGAATTCTTTCAAGAAACATTTGTGATTCTTTTTCACAATATACTTTTCATTAATCACCATATGTGCTTTCCATTAATCACCATATGTGTGTTTTTTTTTTTTATTTTATAAATCACCATATGTGTTTTTTTTTTATCATATATCCTTTTCACCATATACGCTTTTAATCATATGCGCTGTGTTTTTCACCATATGCGCTTTTAATCATATGCGATTTTCATCATATGCGTTGTGCTTTTCATCATATTCGCTTTTTATCATATGCGCTTATCATATGCGATGCGCTTTTTATCATATGCGCTTTTTTATGTGAATAGTAAATTAATTAATTTCGTTTTACTATTCATATGAATTAATTTAGATTTACTATTTTGTTAATTGAGTAATATATATATACATCATATACTTGTGACTCCGAAGGCTCAAATGAATTTGACCATATAGTTATACGTTGTACCTTGCACATTAATTTTCAGTAGAAGCTTTAGATGCATATTATTTTCAGTAGAAGCTTTAGATGCACTTTTTTTTTAATCACCAAATACCACAAACACTTTGTTTGCGTTTGTTCATAGTCATCAATGAAAACCATTTTCTTTAATTTTATTTTATACAATAAAATTAACGCATTATTATTCTTTTCAAAAACAATAATCTATTGTTATTGTTCACTTGTGCCATGTTTAACAACAAAAGTCAACAACCTCTGTCTTGTTTGTTGTGGCAACCAAAAACAACCTTTGCTTTTGTTACCGAGAATCCAAGACCAAAAAACAATTAATTTTTAATTAATCTTTTATCAAAACCATAAATGATTTTATTGATCTACGTTGATATGGCCATAAAGAATTGACGGCTGACCTACTTTTGTAAGTGTATTTCGGCTATCATCCCGAAAACGCACAACGACCTTTTTTTTTTTTTTTTATGAACTATTTGTTTCATATCTAGCTTAGGCAATTATTGTGAACATTTGGTCCCTATAAGAGCATTTATTTTTTAGACTTTTAGTTGATTTGTACTTGTCACAATTAGGGATAGCACCCGCGGGTCGAGGATGCGGATCCATTGGATCCATCACCCGTACCCGCGGATTTTTTTTAAGAGACATCCAATTGAACCCTTGTTCGTTGAAACAATTTGACTATATTTTTACTCCCCATTATTAAACGGGCCATTTTGATGCACACTCTTAAAAAAAATAATTTGTTTTTTAAGTTTTATTATTCAACCTCCTTTTTTTCAACGGTCACGTTTTTAACAAAACATTTGACAAGTTTGGAAAAAAGTTTTTTATTGATTATCATCAAAAGTTTTCTATTATCACTCTACTGGATGGAATTATGGCATACAACCAAAATTGCAACCCAACACTACATAAGAACAAAAAAGGTTGTTTTTAATTAACATATGTATATGTGTTAAACTCGGAATAATAATAACTTATTTTAGAAAATTAACATAAGACATGTTGAAACATTTTTGTCACATTTAGCTCATCAAGTCTAATACTTATCATTGATAGATTTTATCACGTCTAGGAGTTGTTTACTTTTTTCTTGTATTAAGTCCTACTTTCATTTACCTTTGTTTGGAAAAAAGTTTTTTTTTTACTTTGCTTTCCCCCTTTCTGTAAAACTCATTTAAACACTTTCTTTGTTTTTTTTTTTAAAAAAAACTTCCTTTTTTTTACGTTACCCGTAAATTATAAATATATAAAAAAAAACTTTTTGTTTAAATTTTTTTTCTAGTTTTTAAAAGGCCACTTGACCAATTTTTTAATTCTTTCACAACACCTGATATCGTGATCGTGACATTTCACCAAAGCAAGAGATATTCTTGATAAACTAAACACGGACTCGTGTTTGAAATTGTCGGCCACAAAAAAATTCATTTGATAAAAGTATATATATTTTTTTAGTTATAGAAGGAGACCACTTCATTTTCAATACTTCATTTTTTGACAAAAAACTATTCCATTTTACTATCCCTTTTTTTTTTTTCTTACTTTAACTTTTAAGATATACTTTTAATAAAAATACAAACTACTTTTTCTTATTTTAACTTTTAAGATTTACTTTTAATAAAAATACAAACTACTTTTTGTATTTTAACTTTTAAGATTTACTTTTAATAAAAGTACAAACTACTTTTCTTATTTTAACTTTTAAGATTTACTTTTAATAAAAATACAAACTATTTTTTTATTTTAACTTTTAAAATTATAAATTTAAGAATAAACATTAGTATGCATGAAATAAATAATGATTAATTGCATAAGTAATCATAAATGTTAGATAACATATAAAGACCCCGTCATATTCGTATTGATCGGAATTAATCTCGACCCATGGTACCGTGTTGTCAAATGACGTGTTGCGTACATAAAGTACCGTGTTGTCAAATGACGTGTTGCGTACAATCATGAGGTCTTATTAACATAAATATAAATGTTAGTGAAGTTAATAAGAGTTAGATTACAGAAAATATAATTCAGGTGGTATAACCGACCATATATAACTTAAATAACATAAATATAAATGTTAGTGAAGTTAGTAAAAGTTAGATTACAGAAATATAATTCAGGTGGTATAACCGACCATATATAACTTAAATAACATAAATATAAATGTTAGTGAAGTTAGTAAAAGTTAGATTACAGAAATATAATTCAGGTGGTATAACCGACCATATATAACTTAAATAACATAAATATAAATGTTAGTGAAGTTAGTAAAAGTTAGATTACAGAAATATAATTCAGGTGGTATAACCGACCATATATAACTTAAATAACATAAATATAAATGTTAGTAGTCCAAAATTTGATATATTCGAGTCTGAAAATTATTAATAATTTCATACCTTGATTAGTGATTCGTGATCGTTTGAGATATCTTTTAATTACACTAAGCTTTTCGTGCTGATAACGTGTTATAATTCAGTAGGCTTATAACTACCTTTAATGGTTATAAGAACAAAGAGAGAAAAAGAGAGAAGAAGGAGAGAAGAAATATTGATATTGATATTTCAAGAGAAATGGTGCACCTTAAATGGCTACCATACATGTCTATTTATAGCATAAAATATTACTATGCAAGAAATATAATAATAATAAAATTAACATCCAATCTAGATATTTTATAATATATATATATATATATATATATATATATATATATAGTGGTAGGATCAAGAGGGAAGTAACCATTCGGGGGGAAACGGGGGGAAGCAAAAACTTTATTTTTTTCGTTTTTTGAAAAAATTTTGTTCACGAACATTATAGATGAGATGAAAATATGAACATTTAGTAGAGACACTTTGTGATAAATATTTTTATTTTGGCGGGAAAACGCTCGAAGAAGTAATATATAACAATTATCGTGTTTTTCGAGCGTATTTTGAGGTTTTAGCAATTGGGGTTTAGATATTAGGGTTTATAGGGTTTAGAAATTTAGGGTTTAGGGTTTAGATTTAGGGTTTAGATTTAGGATTTAGATTGAATTTTTAACACGAACGGTTTAGAGTTTAGGGTTTAGGGTTTAGGGTTTGGTGTTTTGGGTTTATTCCCAAAACACAAAACCCTAAACCCTAAACTCTAAATCGGGCTAAATTTTACTTCACAAAACATGAAGAAAAAAACGTTCATATTCTTCACGAACAATATTATCTTGAATGTTATTTTTGACGATCTTTTTCCCGCCTAAATAATAACATTCATCACGAAGTGTCTCTTCTAAATGTTCATATTTTCGTGTGATCTTGATGCCGGAAAAAAAAAGTTTCAAAAAAAACGAATTTTTTTTTTTTGCTTCCCCCCGCTTGGTTACTTCCTCATTGATCCTGCCCATATATATATATATATATATATATATATATATATATATATATATATATATATATATATATATATATATATATATATATATATATATGGGTAGGATCAAGAGGGAAGTAACCAATCGGGGGAAGCAATTTTTTTTTCTTTTCGTTTTTTGAAAAAATTTTGTTCACGAACATTATAGATTGGATGAAAATAAGAACATTTAGAAAAGACACTTCGTGATGAATGTTATTATTTTGGCGGGAAAACGCTCGAAGAAGTAATATATAACAATTATCGTGTTTTTCGAGCGTATGTTGAGGTTTTAGACATTAGGGTTTAGATATTAGGGTTTATAGGGTTTAGATATTAGGGTTTAGAAATTTAGGGTTTAGGGTTTAGAATTAGGGTTTAGATTTAGGATTTAGATTGAGTTTTTAACACAAACGGTTTAGAGTTTAGGGTTTAGGATTGGTGTTTTGGGTTTATGGAATAAATCCAAAACACCAAACCCTAAACCCTAAACTCTAAATTGGGCTAAATTTTACTTCACAAAACATGGAAAAAAAAAACGTTAACATTCTTCACGAACAATATTATCTTGAATGTTATTTTTGTCGATCGTTTTTCCGCCAAAATAATAACATTCATCACGAAGTGTCTTTTCTAAATGTCCTTATTTTCATCCAATCTATAATGTTCGTGAACAAAGTTTTTTCAAAAAACGGAAAAAAAAAATTTGCTTCCCCCCGCTTTTCCCCGATTGGTTACTTCCCTATTGATCTGCCCATATATATATATATATATATATATATATATATATATATATATATATATATATATATATATATATATATATATATATATATATATATATATATCTGATTTACAAGTTTCACTGATTACCAAGGCTCCATAAGAATCTGGTATTGGTTTTACATGCGTGAAATAAACAACGGTTCATATGTTTTAAAGTTGGATTGCTCAGTGATTCAATTATCTCTAGCATTAACGAAAAATAGCTGCCAGTTTTCCAAGAGGCTGAGAAGGCCTCCCGAAGCTATTTCCAAGCCTTCCCCTAATGATAATATATATAATATAATGTTTTACTTGTTAAAATATCATTAAGCTAGTGGCCATAAACAAGTATACACACAGCTGTCTGAATGGCTTGACCAATTCTGAAACTTGCTTGGCTTGACTAATGCTTAAACTTGCTTAATTAATTATTGCTAATAAGGATATATGAATATTTAGTTGTGCACACCAAAGTGATTTATATTTATATAACTTAATAGGAGTAATAATAATATCATCTTGGGAAGATACTTACCGGAGATACGAGTGGTTGTTGGCCGCCACCAGCGAGGAAGGCAAGAGGATTAGTAGAGAGCGAGTACCATTATATATTAAAGTTTGGATATTTGGATAATTCGATATCCGAAAACCTGATATCCGAAATTTCGGGTTCGAATATCGGATGCCCAAATCCACCATCCAAATTTTCGGATATTCGAAATTCGGGTATATGAACTTTCGGATATCCGATTTTAAACACCCCAGTTTATGGCAGTACATTGAACCAGTCAGTTAGCCAATCGCAAATATTTTGTAAATAAAAAAAAAAACATCATACGGAATATAAGCATTGTAAAATTCAATATGTAATCAAGCATAAAATTAAGGGAAATCGGCCAGAATGCCCCATTTTTAAATGTGTTTAACAATATGCCCTCAAAATCAAAATTACAAAAATGCCCCCGACCACGCATCACGCCCATGCTAGTAGCTAGGTGCGCATGCGTGATTCCGAGATAATAACCGAGATAACCATTTTTCATCGCGAGCATGCACCATGCACCACGTGCGGACGTTTTCGTTGTTTTGAATTTTTTACATACTTTGAGCGCTCATAACTTGGTATAGGACATTCTAATTTGTAATCCGTTAAATTTATCACCAGTCTTGACTAAAAGTACACGAAACTCTTCAATCAATTTGAATAAACGTCACATTTAACAAATCGAGCAATTTCTATGTTAATTTACAAAAAAACGCGATATCATATCAGGTAATAATTTCATAATTCTTTGTCACTTCAAAAGCGTTCGGCGGATAGATCTCGAAAAAATAAACATTAAAAAAACAGTGACTAAATCAGAGCTACGAGTCAAAAGATACGGTCATTCAAAGTTCTTGCCAACAAGTACCACGCACAGAGCACCGTGCGTAGAGCGTGTTCGCGATTAAAATGGTTATCACGATCATTATCTTGGAAACACGTATACGCACCAAGCTACAAGCATGATGCATTGTCAAAAAGAATTTTTGCAATTACGATTTTTTTAAGGGCATACTATTAAACATTTTTGAAAATAGGGGCATTTTGATTAATTTTCCTAAAATTAAACTAAAAGATACAAAGACTTAATCTTATTATCTTGGGAAACTAGAGGTGGGGCATGACTAGTCATAAGTTAAGTGCACAACACATTTTCAAAAACTAGCTTGAAAGAGTAGAGAACAGCTAGACTTATAAGTCATTACCGAATCTCATAATTAGCGGTGAGGGCTTGTAACAAAAATGCCGAAATTTTATGGAGGCGGATATTTAGGATTTAGGGTGAATTAACATTAACACCCTATAATACTAAAAAGAGTGGGATTTTTGGTCGTTTTTGACTCCTCACGTTTATCAAACGACATCAAGCCCCAAAGTTACAAAACCTCTCCCCAAAGATTGTTAAACATGTTAACTTCTTAGGGGTAAAAACCGTAACATTATTATTTTATGAAAAAAACTTAAATAGACTCCACCCAAATTTTTAACGGCCCATATCTTCTCGCCCACCACGAGTTGAATTTTCCCGACGTCAACGTCCAACGCGAAATAATTTTATGAACACAACGTAACTAACTATACACGAAACGGACGTTTTTCAAAAAACGCTAAATATTTCGGGCTATCTTTAATACATATATATACACGTATAATAAACATCCCAAATTAACTACATCATATCGATGGTTCCATCCCCATTTTTTAACCGATTTTCTCGGCGTTCAAAACGCGCATGCCATTAGGTATAATAAGTACTACCCGCATATATCCAAACACACCCATAACAACGCGTTTTTAACTCTATAAACAAATAATGTTACGTTAAATATGAATATGCAATCCAAAAGGCCCCGCCGCATCGCGCGGGTAAATCCGTATCTAGTTAATTATTAATATGGTGAACTTGGGATAGTGTGGAGTTTTTGGTCTGAAGTCTTTTGTCTTTATAACCCCGCCCGTATAGGCCCATCTCGGACCAATCGGTGAACATTTTGAGAAATTGCTTTACATTTACTCTAGCAAAATTAGAAGTTTTAATTTTCTAGGTATTTTACATTTTACATTTGCATATACCGCAAGATCATAAAATATATTGAGAAGTACATAGTTAGAAAAGATTGCAATGATTGATATTCAAAAGATTGTCTACTTAAGCGCTTAGTTTGATCTTTTGTGTTCCTGATAGGCCTTACCCATGTGTCCTTCCGCATCCTGTAACATCCGTGTTACATCCGTCCCACATCGGTTGGAAAGGGGAACGAAACATGCCTTATAAGGGTGTGGAGACCTTTTTTCCTAGCATGACGCGTTTTGGGACCACAAGCACAGCAGATGACGCGTTTTGAGACCACAAGCACAGCAGATCCCATGAGAACTCTGCAGTTAAGCGTGCTCAGGCAAGAGCACTACCAGAATGGGTGACCTCCTGGGAAAGTGCTCGTCGTGTTTGGTCGCCAAGAAAAATCCGTGAGCAACCTACGGGGCAGACAAGGGTACGTCCCTATCTCTGCAAAGCGGACAATTTCATGCTACGGGAAACGTTTTACCTGGGGTGTTTCAGATGGTATCAGAGCCAGGCCCCGGACCAAACATGCACAGCGAGGACGCTGTGTCCCATTAGGGGGGAGGATTGTAACATCCGTGTTACATCCATCCCACATCGGTTGGAAAGGGGAACGAAACATGCCTTATAAGGGTGTGGAGACCTTTCCTAGCATGACGCGTTTTGGGACCACAAGCACAGCAGATGACGCGTTTTGGGACCACAAGCACAGCAGATCCCATGAGAACTCTGCAGTTAAGCGTGCTCAGGCAATAGCACTACCAGGATGGGTGACCTCCTGGGAAAGTGCTCGTCGTGTTTGGTCGCCAAGAAAAATCCGTGAGCAACCTACGGGGGAGACAAGGGTACGTCCCTATCTGTGCAAAGCGGACAATATCATGCTACGGGGAACGTTTTACCTGGGGTGTTTCACATCCCGAACCGATTAATAAGCCAATCACTATACCTTGCGTATCGAGAGTTCCATAAAACCATGCCGACCACAAAACTGCTTACGACACCTGATAATATGAGTCATAACTCATAAGCACTTTTGTGACCATCCAATCAAGTATATCATTCGGAAGGAGAGACCGATCAGACACATACTCGATAGTGTTGCTTTTTGTTGGTGCCTTGAACTTCCGCATTCCTTGGATAACGGTTCTCCACTCCACACAGTTCGAGATTACTCATGTAAGAAATTTTTATAATGTAAAGAATAGTTTACCTTGAGGAATGTGACCATGAAGATTCTTAAATAACACATTCAAAAGGGCTTGGAAACCTAGTTGCAATAGTTCTTGAGGAATTTCTCCTGTTAGCGCGTTTTGGGAGAAATCTAACGAATCAAGATTCGTTAGATTCCCCAAAGATGGCAAGATAGGACCTGTAAGATTAAAGAGTAAACAAATAAGATTTTCCTTGTTCAAAATATCCGACAAAGGAGAGTATTGTTTTTACGTACATGGTCTGACCGGGTTATACCGTGACTGTTTTCAACCCTTTTCGGTGGCCACCCAAGATATGGTGGTGGTGAGATTTGAACCTTAGACCTCTTGTGAGGAAATCGAGGCCTCAAACACTAGACTCTCTTGGAATGGTTATAGGACCTATAAGATGTTTATGGGACCTGAAAGATGGTTGTTCGAAAGATTAAGAGATTTTGACCCTCGAAGATCTTGAAGCACTAAAGGAATCCGTCCATCAAAATTGTTACCTGAAAGATCAATGGCTACGAATACGAGAACTTGCGGACATAGCCCAACGGTTCCCCCATGTACTATGTGTCATGGGATGGGGAAAGGTGATGAGTTCGATCCTTAGTGATGACATGATTTTCTCTAAAACAATTGAACATCAATAATGGTGGTATATATTGACCCTATAGGGAGGTTTTACTGGATTCGTTCACGGACCTCTACCCAGGAACAATGCTTGAATGGATGTATTCCCGGGTACCGTCGATCATGTTCGGGGTTTCGCCCGAACGTGTGTGATACGTGCAAATGATGAAGGTTGTTGGAATAAATGATCTACTGATGCCAAAAAATCATCGTTAAAAAAATGGCTACGAATACATTCAAGATTTTTTGGTACTCTGTCTTCACACCTTTGTTAGTTTGTGTCATCGTGTATTGGTAAGTGGCCGACAGACCATCTATCGCCACTTCAAAAGAAAAAAGAACTCGAACTGCCAACATAAATCAATTACATAAACCATTATTCGAGAGGTCAATGATCCGCTACTTTGAGAACTGTAGATTATCAGTTGATGAACCTTGTATTGCACCATGTAATTTGCTGGACCCCAAAATGTGAACTTGTAAGTCAGCAAGAGGTCCAAGCTAATATGGAAATACGTCATCGAACAAGTTATCTCCAAAAGATATATCCTCTAACCCGTTACAAATTTTTAACGATCTTGATAACTGCCCTGCAAACTCATTTGCGCTCAAGTCGATTCTATTCAACAGACATCCATCTATGAATTCATTCATCATTGTGCCATTGTGAGAACTCGTCCCACATCGGTGGGGGAGGAGAACGAAACACCCCTTATAAGGGTGTTGATACCTCCTCTAGTGGACGTGTTTTGAGGGTGAGTCTCAAGAAGCAAAACCGTGAGCCATCGTGTGTCGGGGCAAAGCGGACAATATCCACTATGGGCTGGCGCTGGTCGTTACAACCATGATAGTTATTAAATGACAAATCCATCATTTGCATGATACCCTAATACACCTAAATTAACCCATGGGAGATAAACAGGACGTAGTTCAAACCAGCGATTAAATTTAATGAAGGTCCATAAACTGCATTGTTTCAAGACTTTTGTTCCAAAACCATATTGGTACAAGGCCTGCAACTTTGTTGTCTATAAATTTTAAGACCTTCATGTTTTGAACGCCTAAAAAAGTAGGAATTTCATTCAAGTTGCAATATGACAGTCCTAGATTTTTCAATGCCGCTAGGACGACACTTGTGTGGTTATTTGAATCGACGAAAGATAAAAACATCTGAGATTCTTGAGTCCTACAAATGTGTCAAGGACAACCGTACCACTAACTCAATAGACTAACCAGTGACGGAATGAGTCATGTGAACTCATTGTAGCGGAGACTCAAGTACGTGAGTTGTGTCAAGTTAGAGAGTGTAACTTGAAGAGGTCCGAGAAATAGCAATTGTGAAGGTCCATGACGACCAAATTGGTTAGTTTGCTCATAGAATGTTACCGAATAATCCCAGCGAAATTTGTTAACCCAAATCCAAAGTTTCGAGCAAGGTGTTGTTTTTGAAATTCAGGAAAGGTGCCACTAAGGTTTTGATTGTTTCTCAATGCAAGATAATTCAGGTTTGGCAAGTGAAATATTGATGATGGGAATTCATCTTCAAGCTGACATTCATCGAGATTGATTGAAAAGGTTTGAATTTTGATGAAGAATGCTCTGCTTAGATTGGAATAGAGCGGTGCATTCGTCATCATGGCTTAGTAACGATTTAGTGCCCGTTAGGATGACTAATATGTAAGTAAATATAGAGTATTTGGATGAAGCTGAATTGATTGAAGAAAGGAGCCATATATGAAGAGAATATATGGTAAAAGATTTTACTTTGATTTGATTTTTAGTGGCTGTGAAATGTTATTTATATAGAAGATGATAGATTATGGTATAAAATGAAGGATATTTAAATTAAGGTGTTATCTGGTACCAGCTAAAAGGGAAAGAATTGGTATGATCGACCATGGTGATGGTCCAATTTACATGATGTATCAAATCTTAATATTATACATTTAACTCGATATTGATTGCATTTTTGGAAGGTGTTCAATGGTCCATTTTTTTTAACATGGCATATGTGATTATCTTCTTGATTCATTAAACAATTTTTTACAATAAATTAATCACTTGTCAATGAGGATTGATAACGACATGTTGGTTGACCACTTGTGAATGAAATTATGACTAACACGAACACGTAAGCGATGGTTTGCACAAAAGCCGCTCTGTGATTAAAAAAATATATATACTAGTTCAAAGGACTCGACAGATTACTGTTGAGTTCAAAGTTTAATAAAATATTCAAGCAATTTTCTAGGTTTATGGTTCTAATCATTTTTCTTGTTTCCTAGAGTTTAGCATTGGGCAAAACTTACCTCTAGTAAAATCTTCACAATTTTGCAAATATCCTTTGTAGAATTTTATTCTTTTGGAAAAATTTCATATTTTTATGAGAAATGTATTTACAATTAGGTTTTAAATATATTATTATTTATATTTATATCGATTTTGGAGGAGTGCTATTTGTAAGATGCGGTAATAAGTTGCTATTGAGGTTCGATTCACCATGGATTTGGCGAGAGTTTTATATGCATGTGAGACCCTAAATGCTTTAAATTGTTTATACTTTATGCTATACTAGATTTATGAGCCCGTGCGTTGCACGGAGACTCATCCGTAAACATTATTGGTTTTTAAACTTATATATGAAATAACGATATTATAGGAAAAGTGTCAAAAGTAGTGTTGTGGTTGAATTAGTAAAATATGTTTTTGTAAACAACACATATTAGTAAAACTTTGATAAATTATAGTTCATACATAGATTTTAAGAGCCCGTGCGTTGCACGACAGCTATAAAAAATAGTTTCCCTAACATAATTACGTCATTGTGTAAAATACCTGATATAAAAAACAATGTGGACATCGATATTGTTAATAATGAATCAGACTATTGGTAGCAAATAATCCATTAAGATCCATATATAGTGGATAGCCACTTTCTAATTGTAGTCGAAACTGCCTGGATTCAGTCTATTTAATCAATCTAAAATTGAACACTCATATAAGGAAACGACGAATAAGCAACAAACCACAAATAATTGGATAACAAAAAAATTGGTACCTTCATTTAGCATCTGAGACGGGTACGATTTAAGCATACAATAGAAGATTGGTTAGGGTCACTCGCAACAATTCATACTCAGTATTGTCAAGATACATTCTTTAGCACCGAAGTTGAAGATACATTCTTAATAAATACATAATACAATAACCAAATGATGTATTAAGATTTGCAGCTCCAAGTCATTTGTTTCCATTTCAATTGTTTAAAGTCCAATACAATAAATTCAGCATAAAGTTGAGTACATTACCAGTGTGTTGACCTGCAGCAACATGAAGAGATGTTTAGTAAGTAAATAATATGTTGGCTTTTAAAATCACTACGATTAAAAAATGTTGGCTTTTAACATAAAGTTCAATTATTGGAATAAACTTCATAAAAATCACTACTATTAAAAAATGTTGGCTTTTAAAATCCATATTAGTTAGTTAACACTTTGACGTATAGTAAAACTGTAAAGTTGACACTTTGACCTCTAGTAACATTGTAATACCACACGAGTAGTGGTCACATTATATTAAAAAATCTATAACGGGTCAAGATTACCACCTCTAATTTTGACCGTGTCCAAGACAACTTAATAACAAGATTAATTGAGTATTATAAATTGGTTAAACAACACGGGTCAAACATGTCAATCGGGTAAAATTAAATGCAACTGGCCATAGTTAAATTTTAGCATGCATAACCTTTTAGAGCCTACTAAATCAATTTATACATGGATCTGGACAGCCTTTGGACAGCCTTTTGGACAGCTTGGTTAATAGTTATACATGTAATAACTAATGTTTTTGTGAATAATAAGTAACAAATATGGTTATGTTTGGTCAATAGTGAGACACGTAACAAATAAGGAATATACTAAAAGATGACAACTTTATCAAATGGGTTGAAAAGGTTAGATGGGTCGTGGATCTAAAGTAATATAACGTCCTGTAATGATAAACGTTCTAAATCATTCTCTTAAAAAAATTTCACACTCAGACAAACCTTATATTAGTTTATGTAATTGTATTTGATAGTTTATAATTTTAATTTACACATGTATTCATAATACCTAATTTTTAGTACATGTTAACCTTCATGTAGTTAAGAAATACCATATATCTATCAGTGAGCAAAACCTATCATTCGATTAAAAAACTTCATGAGATTTCAAAGCAATTTGAACAAATAATATGATTAGTCAAACATACAACTAATGAAGTACATACCTAATAAAAGGAATCTGTAAACGGTCCAAAAGGCTGTCCAAATGCTTTTAGAGCCTGAAGAGTGAACACTTTCTAATTCGCGCAGCTAATACAGACAGTTTTGTTTATTCCATCCAGTTTTTCTCAATATCAACTTGAAACCGATTTACAGTTTTTCTAAATTAAATATATACTAACTACGTATGAATGAGACTAATTAGAAAATAGCAAATGGCAGAAAGTATACGTTTTTAATTGCATGAATCCTTTATAGTAACGAATTTATGGAAAAAAACATATTAGTATTGAAAGTAGAGTTATTGTAATTATGCTTAAATACAAATTACAGAAAAATTCAAAAAGATATCACACAAAGGCGTTTGACTCGACCATTTTTACTTGTATCAAAAAACGAGTGAATTGACAGGAGCCTAATGTGACTGACTACCCATGTTTCCAGCTCTACCCAGGATGCATTGAACTGTAATGTTTAGTAAAACTTACTTGGGTCAGCTAAAGAGTCACCTATTATCATAAGTCTAATAGTTAATACTCCGTACAATATTTGTAATCATATCTAAAGATTCACCTATTATCATAAGAAGTCTAAAAATTACACAAAAGAACTATTGCTAGTCAGTTTTACCCGCCCAACCTGATAGTCTGATACGTTTCAACATAACCCAATTGACATGTTACCCCACCCACCAATAAAGTAACCTGTAACGCAAAATTGAGTAGATTTTTGAAGTTGATAGGCTCTTTTTTCATAACATCTGAATTCCTGGATTCAGCTTTATCGACGACTTTCTAGCCTTTTCTACCACATGTTTTTAATTTAGTAGCATTGCCTAAAAAGGTTGGATGAAAGATTAGAGTGAGCAATCAAAAACAAAGGCATAATAATACTATGAGATCAAAAGTACAGGGTATCACTGAGTTGAAATTTAAGATTGGAGAGCAATGAAATAACATAGTAAGTTGACAACTCCAACAGACATAGAAGGAAAGTTAGAGCACAAGGTTAGATTTAATATGTTGTAAAGCACAAAATGTATTAATATAACAATAATGTACCTGAACCACAAATTATTTGAGAAAAGTTCTTGGAATCTACACATTTAATCTGGATCGTAAAGTTTAAACTTTTATGTTCTTGGAATTTCGCATGGCAGTGTATATGAATTGCATTTGATTGAACGGCATTTGATTGAACGACATTTGATTCGAAACCCGGAACATTTCTCAAACGATATCCATCGCTTCCCCTTTCTATTATTCCATGTTTTGGTATGCTTAAGGAAAACCTAAAACATGATTTTAAGGAGAGGCAGTATGTTAGCAATCTTTCATGTCCGGTAAACCTAAATTCACATACTAAGTTGCTGACTTTTACACAATTCAAATTGCAGTAGCATGAGTTTATTAAAAACCCATTCATAAAAAAATCAAAATTGGGTAAATCAACAAAGTGATCGATTAGTTCATTCTTCATTGTTAGTAACAAAATTTAGTAAAATTCAAATTCGTGGTCGATATCAACAAACCTTATTACAAATCATGAGAACTGAGGCAATAGCACCACACCCATTGAAACATAATTTGGTAATTTTTCGTATTCAGGCGTTTCATCAAACAGGTGGTGTTCAACAAACAAATACTAAATTTAAAACCTAACCTCATATTGATCTGTGTATTTGCAACAATAAAACCTGATTTTTATCCGTTCAATTAAAAAAAGAAAAAAATAAATTAAATCAAAGGAACTCACCTTAATCAAGAGAAGAACGCTAAATGACTGTCCGTTCCATTACCGAACCCTATAATTATTTATCCGTTCATCATCATGCCGCTGCCACCCAGATTCGATTCCATATCTCTTATTCGTCTCTTAATCGATTGAGGATACGATGATGATGATGATGACGATGATGATGATGATGATAATGATGATGATGATGATGATGATGATGATGATGAAGAGGCGTAGGAGAAGAGAGAATCTGGATTTGTGCAGCGGTTTTTGTGTTTATGCCAGCGTGTATATTAGATAGGTTAATTAGGGTTAATTAGAATTAACTGTAGGATTAACACATCAGCAAAAGAAATTAAAGGGTGTTTATGGATTGACACGTCAGATTTAATTTCACGATTTATAGTATGTAATAGATAGATAATAGATAATAGATAATAGATAGATAGATAGATAGATAGAAGATAGATAGATATTTTGTACATTGTTAGTTATGATAGGGAGTGTTTAGTTATATGATTTTATGAGTCAGTTATAGGACATGAGTGTTGATTCGGCGTTAACGAGACACTTGAGAGAATGATTAGTGTTAACCACGATAGAAAGTGGCCTAATGGTGTGTTTAATCGTGGCAGGTGAGTAGTTTTCCCTCTAAACTCTACGGGCTTTATAAGACCTGGCCCATCTCGGCCCAATCAGTCAGATTTTGGAGAAATTGCTTTGCATTTCTTTATGATTTTACAGTCCTCAACTTTTATCTTGTCCCGTATAATTAAAACCTTCAAAGTAATCATAACTTTTCAGATCCTAGGTAACTTACATCGTCTTGAAAACAATCACGTTAATTGTATTTTAAAAACTGTACATACAGGCATACAGAACACAAATTATGCATAATACGGCACAATCGTGGTTCAGTGAGGTACGATTTAATTCATTGTTCATATAGCTGCCTTTAAAAAGGGTGAACACACTTATGTAAAAGTCCATTGCAATGTGTGTATGTACTTGAAAAGCAAGGGGATTGATATATGGTCTGCAAGTCTTCTCATTCTTTATTTGCTAGATAATAAAAGATTTTGAGACCTTCATTTTGACTAATAGTTGGATGCAATTTCATTTTTTTTTTTTTTAAATAGTTGGATGCAAGTGCCTAGTTATCTTTGTAGGAAATATATTACAATTAAAAGTGTTTATCGAAGTACATTTGCATATCACAAGATCACAAAATAAACTGAAAAGTATAAAGTTAAAAAAATCGAAATGATTGATATTCAAAATATGCTGATTAACGCCTTAGTTTGATCTTCTGGTGTTCCTGATAGGCCTTACCCATGTGTCCTCCCTCATCCCGAATCGATCAATGAGCCAATCGCTGTACCTTGCGTATCGAGAGTTCCATAAAACCAGGCCGACCACAAAACCGCTTACAACACCTGATAATATGACCATCCAATCAAGTATAGTATTCGGAAGGAGAGACCGATCGGATGCATACTCAATAGTGTTGCTCGTTGTTGGTGCGTTTGAACTTCCACATTCCTTGGATAATGGTTCTCCACATAATCCGGGATTACTCATGTAAGAACTGTTCTGAAATGTGAAGAATTGTTTACCTTGAGGAATGGGCCCCTCAAGATTGTTAAATGACACATTCAAAAGGGCTAGGAACCCAAGTTGCAACAGTTCTTGAGGAATCTCTCCCGTTAGACCGTTTTGGGAGAGATCTAATGATTCTAGATTCGCTAGATTCCCTAAAGATGGCAAGATAGGACCTGAAAGATGGTTGTTCGAAAGATTAAGAGATTGAAGCCCTTGAAGATCTTGAAGCGCTAATGGAATCGGTCCATCGAAATTGTTACTTGAAAGATCAATGGCTACGAATACACTCAAGATTTTTTGGTACTCTGTCTTGACACCTTTGTTAGTTAATGTCATTGAATATTCGTAAGTGGCCGAAAGACCATCTATCGCCACTCCTAAATTAATAAAACTCGAACTTCCAACATAAACCGATTTCATTGCTTGCCAACTCTCGATGTAGCTCAGGGGCAAATGACCACTGAAACCATTATTTGAGAGGTCAATGATCCGCAACTTTGAGAACAATAAATTATCGGCTGATGAACCTTGAATTGCACCATGTAATTTGTTGGACCCCAAAATTAGAACTTGTAGGTTTGCAAGAGGTCCAAGCCAATAAGGAAAAACGTCATCGAACAAGTTATCTCCAAGAGAAAGAACCTCTAACCTGGTACAATTTGTTAACGATCTTGGTAACGGTCCCGTAAACTGATTTTCGCTCAACTCGATCCTATTCAACAGACAGCCATCTGTGAATTCATTCATCATTGTGCCATTAAAGTTATTTCCTTTGAGGTTCAACGCGAATAACGAATTACTTAAGCTGCCTAAACATGATGGAAGAGTTCCATTCATGTTATTAAATGACAAATCTAGCAATTGAAGAGATCTCGCTTCACATATCGAAGATGGTATTTCTCCTGATAAGTTATTATAGTTTAGATAGTAATAAACTAAGGTTGGTGGTGGAACTGGAAGTTGTCCTTGTAGCTGATTATACATGATACCGAATACACCCAAATTGACCCACGGGAGATATACAGGATGTTGTTCGAAACCAGTGATTAAATTTAACGAAAGGTCGAGAATCTGCAGTGTTTCAAGACTGTTGTTCCAAAACCATACTGGTACTAGGCCTTCAATTTGATTTTGTTTAAAAATTAAGACCTCCATGTTGTTTTGTAAGCCTAAAAAGGTGGGAAATTCATTCAAGTTGCAATATGAAAGTCCTAGATTTTTCAAAGCCGGTAGGACGACACTAGTGTAGTTATTTGCATCAACGAAAGATATATTGTTATAATCAAGATAAAAACTTTCAAGTTTCTTGAGTCCTGCAAATGTATCAAAGTCTACCCTGCCTTCAAACATGTTATAACCTAAGTGGAAATATGTTAGGTTTTCGAAATTGGAAAATGCACGGGAAATTGACCCTTCCAAATGATTATCGTGAAAGCTTATCACACTTAGTTGCGTGAGGTTCATAAACGAATATGGGATGCGGCCGTATATAGAATTAGCTGCCATTTTGATGGCGTTAAGTTTTGTTAGGTTCGCAAAAGAAGGTGGAATTTCAGATGATATGTTAACAGCTTGCAGTGAAAGTGTTCTAAGCGCGGGAAGCTTTACAATCCAATCGGGCATGCTTCCTTGATCGAAAGTGATACTAGTAAAATCTAAAGTAACGAGCTTCGTTAGACTAACTAACGAAGGGATGGCACCTGTGAACGCATTGTTGCGGAGAATCAAATAATTAAGTTGTGTCAAGTTAGAGATTGTAACTGGAACGGGCCCCCAGAAATGGCAACTGCGAAGGTCCAAGTTGACCAGATTGGTTAGCTTGGTCAGAGATTGTTCTTGAATAATCCCAGAGAAACCTGTTGTACCCAAATCCAAAGTTTCGAGTAAGGTGTTGTTATGAAAATCAGGAAAGGTGCCACTAAGGTTTTGATTGTTTCTCAATGCAAGATATTTCAGATTTGGCAAGTGAAATATTGATGATGGGAATTCATCTTGAAGCTGACATTCGGTAAGATTAATTGACGTCAAGGAAGAAAAATTGGCTAAGAAACGGGGTACAAAAGAATTGATTTTAACCCCCGAGAGATGGAGTACTTCAAGCGCAGTCATGTTTCGCAACAAACGGTCAAGGCTTGGACTTTGAAGAGGATTTAAAGAGAGATCTAACCAAGACAGTTGGGTTAAATATGAAATCTCACTTGGGATTTGGCCACTGAAACTTGAATTAGACAGATCAAGGGTCCTTAATTTGTTTAGATGAGCAATTTCAGTTGGAATTCGAGAGTTTGAAAAATCGTTCATGGAGAGGTTAAGCTTTTGAAGATATGCAAGGTTGAAAATGGTACTATTTGAGCTTATAGGTCCTTGGAGAGAGCTTTTGCTTAAGTCAAGCTCGATTACATGACGTGCATTATTTTTGGTACATACGACACCATTCCACAAACAACAATCAGAACCATTATCTGATCTATTGTTTGTGATTAGCCTCCAAGAGTTGAAAAAGTTGGAATCTTGATGAAGAATGCTTTGTTTAAATTGGAATAAAGCGGAGCATTCATCATCATGGCTTAGTAACGATTTAGTGCACGTGAGGATGGCTAATATGTTTGTAAAGCAAAAAAGTATTTGGGTGAAGCCGAATTGATTGAAGTAATTAGGAGCCATATGAAGAGAATATATGGTAAAAGATTTACTTTGGTATTATTTTAGTGCATGTGAAATGTTGTTTATATAGAAGATGATATGTATGATTAAAACTGAAGGATATTGAATTTCAGGTGTTATCTGGTATCTGCAAAATCAAGAAGAATCTAAGGTCTGACCATGGTGATGGACCAATTTACATGATGTATCAAATCTTCATATTTCACATTTGACTAGATATTGATTGCCATTTTAGTTAAACCATAATTAATACTCTCTCCGTTCAAAATTAAAAGTCTTTTTTTTTTTTTTTACTTTTCAAAGTCTTTATTTTTCAACTTTACTTTGATTGTCATTTTTGTTAAACCATAATTAAACCATGACTATTAATTTAGAACAAGGGATTAATTAATTTTGACAATGTACTCATTACCATTCTGTGTTGGCGTGTTGCCCAAGAAAAGACAAACATTAATAAGAACAAAATTTAAGAGTTAGTTAAACACGTTACATCTTTGTTAATATTATAAATCATGATTTTTTTTTTTTCGAAAGACAAACATTTTATTAGCACGAGAAATATTATAAATCATGATTTGATCCTTAGTTTGGTTGATTAACTTAATAGAAAGGTGTTGTTCAATGACCTAGTTTGGGTTGATTAACTTAATAAAAAGGTGTTGTTCAATGGTTTACTTCTGTATCATAGGTATCTTGTACTATATATTACATTCATACAAATCTTCCTGATTCAATAAAGCATATCTTTTCAATAAATAATAGATATTTAGTCAATGAGGAATAATAATGACATGTTGGTTGACTTGCTTGTGAATGAAACTATGACTAACACCGTTACGAAAGCGATGGTCTGCATAAAAGCCGGCCTGCGAAGAAGAAAGATGAGTTCAAAGTACTGGACAGATAACTGTTGAGTTCAAAGTTTAGTAAAATATTAAGTACTACCAAGCAAATTCTTTTTGCTTGGTTCTTGTTCTAATCTTTTTGTTCTTGTTTCCTAGACTTTTAAATAAAATAATACTTACCTTTGCACAATGATTGCCAAATTGTTTCTGTACTACGAATCTAGAGGAAGCTTCTAATTGCAACAATTTTAAATGAAGTAACACTTGTCTAAAAGAGTGGGTATATATCTACAAAGGTGGTTAATTTGTAGATTAATGATAACCATTCACTCACTCACTGCCCTTAACCAACTCAATATACAAAATGTCCATGCTTGAATTTAGTTCTTAAATCTTAAGCGTACTTGTTTTTTTGTGAAATTTTGTCCAACCAGTTGGATGGATCATATGAATAAATATATAATGCTTTCAAGTTTCAATTAATAAAAGTCGAAAGAGATATTAGAAGGAATATGAAGTCTTAGCTTACTTAATCTTTCTACTAATTCTCGTACAACAATTAATTATTTTTATTTTTATTTTATTTGTCAAAAAAACGAATACTCATATAGAAACGAGGACGTTTTTCAAAAGAAAACGCTTTCAACAGAGAATACAAAAGGACTGCAGGAAAATAGGAAGGCTCGCGCGCCTAAAAAGCAACCAACTAATTTGTTGATCCCAGGCCCACGTACTTGAAATAATATGCAATGGTTCGAATCTTGGGAGGGAGGGTGAATTGATTGAAGAAAGGAGCCATATATGAAGAGAATATATGAAAAAGAAGATTCGCTTGATTTGATCTTAGTGGATGTGAAATGTTGTTAACGAAATTGAGCATCAACGAAGCTTTTCGAGGTAATCTAAACCACACATTATCTACAATTGGTTCGAGTATTTGGCAAACTTTGGAGTGGACTTGTGAGTATTTAATGTGGAAGAACCGAAACAACAAAGTTTTCGAGAATAGATGTTGGACGGAGCGAACGGCTCTAATAGAGATACAATTGAAATCGTTCGAATGGATCTTCACTCGAGTTAAAAATACGAAGATAGAATGGCTTGATTGGATATCCAATCCTCTAATTTATTGTATCTAATTAGTTGTTATATTGTTGCGTTCTTTGCAACTATTTAGTTTCGATGGAGTTCCAGGTTGTTTTGCTGGGACTTTCATGTATTCCTTCATGTACTTCCTGGGCTAGGCGTTGCTTAGTCTTTCGAGTTTAATATTATTGCTTTTCGAAAAAAAATGAAGGATATTTAAGTTCAGGTGTTATTTGGTGCCCGCTAAAAGTGATGGTCCAATTTACATTATCTATCTTAATATATATATATATATATATATATATATATATATATATATATATATATATATATATATATATATATATATATACACACACACACACACACACACGTATATATATAATACATATATATACGTATATATATATACATATATATACACGTATATATACATAGCCAAAAGTTCAATTAAGAACCCCAAAAAGATACAGAACCGTGAGAACCTCAATAGATGAGGGTAAATCAGTAATTTACAGGCTAAATTAGGTTTTCCGTTTTTGAATTTCATTTTTTTGCCTGATAAACAGCGACGGTTACTCCACAATCTAGCATAGCAGTTATTTTGGCCATGGTTTACGCTATCTCTTTCCCCCTCACTAGAATGAGTCATTCGATCAAGGGAGAGAACACAAGCCGGTTACTCCACAATTACGTTTTTAATTTGCCTTTCAAAAAAAAAATTACGTTTTTAATTTACGATGTCTGTGCCAATCGATCAAGGGAGAGAACCGAATGAATTCAATTTACCGAACCATCGCAATTCAGACGATGCAGGGTGTTCTAATGTTCATCATTTGGAAGATGTTAATATCAATCAAGAACATTCCACCCCTAATCGAAATCAAGGTATTTAGTATTTTAGAATTCTTAAAATTATCGAGTGAATTTTTCATCAATGTTAATAAATTATCCATTGAATTTGTCGTCAATGCTTCATCTGATATGTTTACTAGTGTTTATATTGATACCATTTTGAAAAAATTGTTACATAATTGATGCATTTGTGGTTTTACATACTTTATGTAAACATTATGTTTCTGTGGTTTTACACAATTCACTATCTGATATGTTTATTAGTGTTGTACATAAATACATAGATTGTGGTTTTACATTATTTATATATACATTTTTACATAATAGTTGCACACTAATTGTTTCGTTAGTTAACATCAGAACATGTATGTTAACAAATACATGTTTGAATAGATGTTAAAATTAACATTTTTTCAATAAATGAATGATTAATAAGTTATCATTGGTACATATTTTGTGATCACAGATACCTTATTGAATTGTTATATTTTTTCTCAATAGGTTCATCCGGTTCAAGTGTTCCATTCTTCACCCCTAATGGAACCAGATACTTCATACCAGAGGTTCCGTCAATACACAAGCCGGTTGTAGGCACCGTGTTTAATTCACTCGAGGAAGCCTTAGTTATGTATGAAAGTTATGCTGAAAAAGCTGGTTTCACCTTAAGAAAATCAACGGCTAAACATAAACTAAATGGAGAATTAACACACAGGCTGTTTGTGTGCAACAGAGAAGGTAAACCGAGGCTTCAAACACAAGCTGATTCATTGAAACGTGGCCCGGTGATGGAGAAATCTCAAGAGCAGCCCGTGTGTAATGAAGAACCAAATAACGAACCTGAGAAAAAGAAGCCTGTACGTCAAAGACGAAACTCAAACTTCAAAGTTACAGACTGTTATGCTAGAATAAAACTGAGGCTGATTCAAGGAACGGAAAAATGTTTTTTATATGGTTTTTTGGAGGAGCACAATCACGTACTTGATCAAGTCGAAGATAGACATCTAGCAAGAGCACGAAGACAGCTAGAGTATGAAGACAGACGTTTTATACAATTGGTCGGTACGAACAATATCGGACCTGTTAGGGCACACCGGTTACGTGCATGTCTTAATGGCGGATATGATCAAGTTAGGGGAACTGTGGTTGATTATAAGAATCATAAGAGAGATGTGAACGTTTGTATTGGTGAGAGAGATGCACAAATGTTGATCAATAAGTTCGCCAACAGGAAGTTAAACAATCCTGAGTTATGTTTTGAATACAAAACTGAACAAAATGAGCTTGTTGCGTTTTTCTGGGCTGATGAGACCTCACGTTGTAATTATCAGTTGTTTGGCGATGTACTTGCATTTGACGCAACCTACCGAACTAACAGGTGAAAACTTCATTTTTATGTGTAGTGTATCGTATGTTATGGTTTGATTAGTGCATCTATGTTGAATTGTTTTACTGTGTATTTATTAACTAATTATGTTGAGTTCAAACATTTTAATCTTCAAATCAACATACATTCTATCTACTAGTTAACAATAAAAAAGATACAAGTTAAAAAAACAAAAATTGAATTAAAAAAATAAATAAAAAAATAAAATAAAAACATGCTAGATAACATCAGACTTGGTGTCATACTTGTATCATATTTTATTGTTTATATTTTTGGGCTTTTATACAATACTTTTTAGAACTATACTTGTACATTATATATAACTATTTAACTCTATATTTTCAGGTACAGCATGGTGTTCGTTCCTTTTACTGGTGTGGATCACCACAACAAGTGTGTAACGTTTGGTGGTGGTCTGCTTAAGTACGAAACTATTGAGAGTTATCAGTGGCTTCTTAATGCATTTATGAAAGCGAATCCGAATCAACCCCAACTTGTTCTTACGGACCAGGACGCGGCAATGAAAGAAGCTGTAAAAAAGGTTTTTACTGAGTCTACACATAGACTTTGCATGTGGCATGTAATGAGGAAATTACCTTTTAAGGTAATGTATATAAAACATTTTTTTTTTATTAACTAGTTTTTGGTGTTCGTTATTATCTAATCTTGTCTTTTACTTATTACATCTACATATCTAATATCCTCAAGGTATGCGGGGAGCTCTTAAAGAACACAGATCTTAGGAGACGGATACACAAACTAGTTTGGGATGTTCTACTCACAGTCGAAAAATTTGAGGCCAGGTGGCAGTTGTTGATTAGAGATTTTAATCTCGAAGCTAACACATGGCTTTCTGACATGTTTAAGATTCGTGATAGATGGGTTCCTGGGTTTTTTTTCTCACGTGCCAATGTGCTGTTTGATGAAAACAACATCGAGGGCAGAAAGTTCAAACTCATTCTTCCATATATTTACAGATCCAGCGCACACACTCGTTCAGTTTATGGTGTGCTTTGAGTCGGCAATGGAAAAACAGAGACATACTCACCAGGTACTAGTGTTATAAATTTGTTCGATTAACTTAGTAGTGATTTTGTCGACACACTATCAAATGTTTACTATATTCAATGGGGTTAATACATTGGTAACGTGAACATTATCAACTTCACTAGTATAACATGTTAACTGTAACAGATGCATGCCATTAGTAACGTGTACCAATGTTAACGGTACACGTTAACTAACATGTTAAGTTAGCACATGTGTTTGTTAACAAACATGTTTTGATGTTAACTTTATCATCAATTAGTGTACAACTGTTATGTATCTACATTAACTTACATTTGTATGTGTTAACACCCATGTACTAATTGTAACCTTTGATATCCTATTCTATTGTTAACACAATTACTATTGTTATAACACCATGTACAAGTACTGATGTAAACACCTTCACTATACAGGAACTTGATTATCAAACGAAGACAACAACCCCACGTATGCTTACTGAATTAAAAATTGAGGAGCACGCTGCTAGTGTCTACACGTTAACCATTTTTAATAAGGTACAGAAAGAAATATACAGAGGTTTATATTTTTGTTTCCACAAGGTTGTTTCGACTGATGATGTTTCGGAAGTATATGCGATTGAAGATGTTAATCAGAGAACAAAAGTCATTTCTCGGCATCAGGTAATATAGAAGTTGGACCATGTTGAATTCAAAATCAAAATACAAATAACAGAATAAACAACTTATATTTCAATAGTATATATGTATGCTTTTTGTCTTTTTTTTTTTTTTTGTATTTTATCATTTATTTTCTACTACCTAACAGGTTGTGCATAACAAAGATGGTAGCATTGTCTGTAGCTGCAACCACTTTGGCCGTCATGGATGGTTGTGTCGTCACATTTTTCATGTCCTTAACAACAACAAAATTGAAGAAATCCCAGAACCTTATATCAAGCAGCGATGGAGACGGGACGTACTACCTTCGAATTTGTTGGATAAGATACATAGATATGGGATGGAAACCGATGAAACCTCAAAAATGTGCACACAAGTAATTTCAGACGTCGAAGCCATTGTCAGTCGACTAAAGAGCAATCCGGAAAAGTTAAATGACATTGCTGAATTGGTAAAGAAGATGAAGGAAGATGTCTTACTACAAACTCCTCCGCGATCAGCTGAACAAACAAAAGAAGACATGATATGCGAGATGCTTGGTGTGACCATACCTGACGAGATCCACATTACAAATCCAAAAAACGTAAAAACCAAAGGTTCTGGTTTAAGAAAACGTATGATTGGACAAGAAGAGAGGCATGTCAAGAAACGCAAACGATGTTATAGGTTGTGCAAAAAATGTGGAGAATATCAAGATACACACGATTCACGCAACTGTGAAAAGTTGAAAGAGATAGAAAAGGAAAAGATGTTGAAAAAAAAGAGGTGTAAGTGAAGGACACAATGAAATTTCTGGACATGCACGAGTGATCACGTTCGATGGTTACTATGATCACAAATAAAGTAACTAATTTGAACAGTTTAAGTACGATTTGGTATTTATTTTTTAGAACTATGTTTCGTTGTTTTTATACAGTTTCGGTTTCTTGGAACGATGTGTTGGTGTTTTATTTATAACACGTTTATAATTTCATCTTTCACTTATTACTATATTATAAATGTAAGATACCTGTGTTATGATTTTATTACAATAAATTTGTTACAAAAGCCTTGCTAAACTGTGCAGATTGTCCAAAATGGTTACTCAGATTTATGTACAGGCAAGTATGATTTAATGAAAAATCCAAATTAAACACACTAACGTATCTTATGCATTGTTCACTATGACTCACCTGATTTTTTTCGCCAACACAGTCAACTAATTACATAAAATTCAATTGTCACACGAATATAAATCATAACATGAACTATCCAACAAACAACGGTCCAAATAAAAATAAACCATGAAAACCACATCAATCAAGTACACTGAATAAAGTAACATGAGTTTCACAACCGAACTTAACATAACATTCCTAAGTTCACTACGAATAAGAAACATACCTAAATATACCAATAACAAATACCAAAATGCCTAATATCCAGAAATAAAGTTACCAATAAAACATAAACAAACCATAAGTTGTTGAAAATCTTAAAAAACTAAAAATACCAAAACATGTTATCTTCATTTGCGTCACAAATTCACGTTCATCTCTCTTTAATTTCCCCTTCCACGCGACTTCATCCTCTTGTTATTATTTCTCACGATGGTTGCATAACACCCCGCATTAAACAAAATATTATCCTTTAATAAGTTGTGATTTGATAAGAGTAACTTTATAACATACTTCTTCCTTAACGTTTTCAACACAGTTTTTTGTGAATGCCCCGCTCCTCCAAGTCCACAATTCCATCAACTTACGTCTTCACCTGCATAAGACTCCATGTGTCGCATTAAAAATATTCCACAATCGACAAAGTTATTGTAAGTTCCCCAACTCAGGTCATGGACTTCAATTTCAGCTGTTTCGATTTCTTCTTTCTTTGGATGCTTAATAGACGCAAGATACTCGACAAACAAGGTTTTTTGTTCCAGAAAAAAAAAAAAAATTAACTATAATTCGCACTTTCATACATCATGTACCTAAATAATACTAGTAATAACATTAACTTTACCGGTATACGACATTCAATCGAAATCTTTACTCAAATAAAAAACATACCAATGTGTTAGGAAAAACGTTGTATTTTTCCTCAAACGAGAGCGTTGTTATCATGTTGTCTAGTATTCCAACTCTTTCTTCTTTCAAATCAAAATACACGAGATAAAAATGGTTATCTTGTATAACAGGGAAAAACACCTACATCACAAATAATTAACTGATTATCGAATAAAAAAATAATTAATTTAACACGAGGAAAATACACAATAAGAACACTTAATAAAACATTAATCTTAAAAACAAAATAAAAAGATATCACGTTTAACATACTAAATCGACGTTTGGTAAAGCCAGACGTTCTCTGTCCCCCATCACAACTTCTTCAATATTAGCCACAAAAAGATTAAAACAATCCCTTTGTGACATCGAACCATCAATCATGCCATCTTTCTGCAAAAAAAAAAAAGATAAATAAATAAAAAAATAAAAAAAAGAAAGTTAACATTACAGCAAAAAATATCATTAACATGTTCACAAATCTGTTACAGTCATACTCACCAACATTCCACTATGAAAAAACAATCTTTTGCGTGCGCCTTTACCCCTCCTCTCTTCTTCCAGATTCAGTAAAGCAGACCAGCAATCGATAATTGGTGAAGCAACCCAATTATCTGGAAGCAAGCTGTGAAACGTGTCCAATATACTTTCAACACCCTCTCTTGTTTGAAACACAATATCCCTGTTCATTAGATAATAAAGTAAACAACAAACCATTGCATTTTTTCATCAAACACCTTAAATACGGTACTAAAAATAACATCTAACTTACGTTCTCATTCCAGGCCCGGATTGTATATATTTCAACACTTGATTTTCCTCAGTGTTAAATCCTTCGTTAACATCCACAATTCGTACATAAAAAGGTGAACACCCAGATTCTGCTACTCGTTTGGTTCTAACAGGTCTCCCATTATCTGCATTTCCTTTAGTTAGTTTTATAGCACTAACTGGTTCGACATCTAAATACTCGTCTGTTACTTGAGAAGCCACTATCTGCTTGTTATCATTCTCCATAAACTCTTGAGTAAAACCTAAACTAAAACTTGGCGGCTCAAAATCCATCGCCGCATCATTACTTGATCCTTTCTTTTTATTTTCATCTTTCTTGTGGCTGTGCATTATTTCTTCTATTGAATCCAAATTATCATGCCACCATTGGCTACAAGGAGCCAATGATGCATTCAAATTATTGTCCACTTCATCAGTCTCTGTTGAAACAATCACAGGTACATCTACACAGTTGTTGGGCATACTTGTTTGTTCATCTTCGCTATTTGACACATCTGACTTTCCGTTTTCATCAACATATCCAAATAAAGTTTTTACTTTATGCGCAAACGCATCGATAACTAGACTATCAGGGAACTTTATTCGCGATTCCCGTATGGTTTCTTCCAGAAGTAACTTTTCATTGAGAATCCGCTGATACATATTCTCCATCTTGTTTACTAACACCTGCTAATATTAGGAACTAATTGTTAATAATGCAACGAATATGAACCACATACTAGTTTAACAAACCGTGAAATATTTCGGTTCAATACATAACAAATTAACAATATTAACATTTCCTGATATGACATGCGTACTCTACGTCCCCAACTTTTAAACTGCCGTATATACCATAGTATATATTCACAAATATTACAAAGATATACTCCTAACCTGGCCCTCTTTATCTCTGATTCTGGCTGACTTTTCAGGAGTAATACGCTGTTCTTCAATTTTTTTCTTTTTCCAGAGTTCGTCAACGTCAACACCATTTCTCAGTCTCACTACACCTAACTCTCCAATATCTAGCTCTAGTTTTTCTCTCTTCTTCAGTTGTTCATAACTCCAAAAATTGATTGCCGGCCTTTTTTGCTCAACATCCATTCCTTTAACTATTGTTCCATCGACATAAATCAACTGCAATTTTAAACTCTTGTAGGTTACGCATCGCATACACAAGGTACATTATTACTTAAATTGTCATCAGATTATTAACAAATATAAACGAACCAAACATGTTAACCAATGATTTATAGTATTCCAAAGAAAAATACAAGATTAACTTACTGTTAACAACACTAGTGGACCGACAAAGTAACTTGATTCGTCGGTATTTTGCCATCCACCCTTGCACTGTTTAACAGACTCAAACAGAAAACCACACCAATCAACGTTATTGATAGACGTTTCTTCGCGAATATACTTAGAGATCATTAGATTGCATGTTCCCCTTGTAAATGATCCCCCCAACACGCTTGTGAATAACACAAGGAAATTTAACTTGAAGTTCCAATCTGCAACATCAGATTCCTTTATTTTCTTTTGTACTTCGTTCGGGCTTACGCTCCTCTTATCATACTGTTTAAACCATTCTTCCCATATTCCATCATTTACCTTACTGTAACTCAAGGATCTTAAGCTTACACCCCCGATTGGTAACCCAAACATATCGTGGACTGTTTGTTTTATTACAACTAATGATTTTCCGTTCATTTTGAAATCCAAATCATCATCATCGAATTTATCGACAGCAACGTACCCTAACTTACCAGGCAATCTGCTAATATTAAAATTGAGTAGACCCCCAAACCCCATCTCTTTAACACTTTCCTTTTGCGTTTTGTTCAAACGCTTAATTGCGGTGAACAATGGCTTCGGCGAAGATCTAGTTCTAATTAAAGGCAATGTACTTTCTGATGCATGCTTATTGCTCAAATCATCTTTTTTCTTGTTACTATTTGACTTTCCTTCAGAATACTTATTTCTTACCTGATGAACGTCGAAATCATTATCTTCTACTTCAGCCAAGTTTTTTTCCAGTTTTAGGCGACTATTCCCAGATGATCTTAATGCTGCTATTATTAGAACATTACATAAAGTTAGTCATTACCAACTACACACTAACCATATTTTTACAATAACTAAGCAATCGATACGTTCTTTCAACAAATTAACTACCAAATGATAATGTTAAATAAAAGTGAACTAATGAACAGTATATATTAACATCCTAACATATTATCTTATTATTTACGTAACCATTTTTTGCCATTATTAGCCTGTTATCATTAAGATGTTCACCAAATTAACCAACATAAATAACTGTACATCAACTAATGAACATCCTTATCTAGTTAACAACAAAACATGCTAACCTGCACACGTGAACTTTTCTTCGTTAAAATTAACAACTAATGCTACCAATTACTTAATTTTCACATAATGCACAACTTAACCAACTAGAAAGGTTCACTGAAACCACAACTACAAAAATTCTTAAAAAATTGTTATCATAGGCTGTTATTATCATGTTCTGTTAATTAAGAACTTAACAACTATAAATGTTCTCCTATCAATCAATTAAACCAGTGAACAATATGATCATATCTATAACCTTTGCCCAGGTAACCAATAGATCAACACACCAACAAACTAACAAATTAAATAAAAAAATAATTAATGCATTTACAATCTGGAAATAGGGCTTATCAAATACAGGTGAACAAAATAAAATAATATGTTAACAACTAACAGATTCTTCGAAACTTCTCACTTTTTAAATTGTTGGTTTGAATCATTAACATTTTCACCAAAAAAAAAAAAAACTTCAGTCCTAATTAACATCCAAACATGCTAACCTGCACACGTGCACCCTTGTTAATTAAAACATAATTTCCATTGTTTAAGAAACATACATGTGTTACTTTGTTACCAATTAAAAACTACAAATGAACATGTTACCAATTATAAATATAACACAATGAACATGTTAACGTTTATAAATTTTCACATAACGCACACTAAATAGACAAGTTTACTGAAACCACAACTAATACATGCTAACATTAACACGTGTACCTTTGTTCATTAAACATTAAGTATTTTGTTATCCTAATTAAATACAACACCTGATAAACACAAAAATAACATGTTAACATTAACAGATATTCACATAATGTTCATCTTAACCAACCGGACAATGTTCAAGTAATGCACACCAGAAAAAAACAGAACATGTTATCCTTTGTTTTCTTAAACATGTTCCTTTAATGAACAACTACACATCTCTAATTGTTCTCCTGTCATACATTAATGAACAAACCATATTATAACCTCTGTTAATTAAAACGCTTGATTAACATGTTAACATTAAAGCAATTTCACCAACTGAACATCATAACCTAATGATCATGTTGCAGTATCTTGTCATCTTAACATAAACTCATAACCAAACAGAAAATTCAGTAACTTTTTGGCATCAAATGTGAACATATTCAAACAAAATTTCATACATCTAATATCAAACATGTCATCATCTGAACATCTTTCCAAGAACTTATCAAAACAAGTGAATAAAAAAAAAAAATTCCATACTAGAGGTCAAAACACCAAGATTCAACCAAATTATCTTGTTAACATTTATGCACATACTACATAATACATGCGTCTGCACTAAATTGTGAACAAAGACACACTATTTGCACCATATATACTTTGAACAACTAACATACCTGTCTTCTTCGCAGCAGTATTCGACTTCTTCTTCGACGACTCCATATACTACAGCTTTGAAAAAAAAATGTTTTGCTTTCAATAATTAGTAACACGAATAACCCATTCTAATGTTACTCACTGAATATGAACATATAAAAGAAAACATACCTCGGGTTCGGACGATTACACACCAAATTTTGTTTGTTCTTGAATATTGGTGGTTCATATAAATAAAATAACAACAAATAAAATTGCAGTTATACGCATAGTTGATTAAAATTCGGGATTGTAGCTTGAATCCCTTTAGAATCGGAGATCGAATCATCGTTAATTTGTTCATCGAACCGTTGTTCCTGATTTCACTCAACTGAAGCGTCGGTTATCTTTCAAAAATTAAGTTTTCAGATCCCTATTATATTATTTTTATTCCGTAAATGCCCCTTTTAGTGTACACATATTATTAATTAATTTTTATTTATTAGTATATTATACTAGCCATAGATGTATTTAATCCAACGGTTAATAAGAGTTCCTGCAGTTCTGTATCTTTTTGAGGTTCTTAATTGAACCCTCCCCTATATACATATATACGTATATACATATATATACGTATATATATGTATTATACATATATATATACGTATATATATGTATACATATATATACGTATATATATGTATACATATATATACATATATATACATATATATACATATATATAAGTATATATACGTATATATATATACATATATATACGTATATATATATATACTAGTTAAAGACCCGCGGTTTCGCGGGTTTTATGAAATGATAATATTTTAAGATAAACTTCAACCATGATAATACATATAAACAATTAAACATTCTAAAAGTTCAAACGTGTAAAAACATAAATAAAAAAGCCTTGTTAAAAATAAAAATAAAGTACTCCATTCAAATTCGAAAATAGTAGTAATCAACGATTCATACTCCTAATAGGTTTGACCTATAAAGTTGCAAGTGGCAATAATGCAACTTTTTTTTTGTCTTTCTCAACTCTTCGGTGTAGTTTTTCACATATTCATTAACTTTATTAATCTTTTGAGGTGTCATTAATTGTGAATAATGTCATCGTTTCGTTTGTTATCTTGTGGCATTTTTTGGATCTCCGACAAAGCTTTATCATATAATTGGTCAGCCTATATATTGTTGCAAATATGTATATTATATTATTTAAAAATATTAAAAGCTTAAAATGTATCGATTGTTTTACATGATCTATAAAATTGTGCATAATACTCATCTTTTCCACTAAACTTGACATACAATTCTCAAAATTACTCATCTTTCCTACTAAACTTTACATAAAATTCTCATAATTTGACATGGTAGATTCTATCATTTCATGAAGTGATAGAATTTGATAGAGTATTTGTTAGGTTGGTTAAAAAGCAAACAATATTAGATAAACCTTTGACATGGTAGATTCTATCATTTCATGAAGTGATAGAATTTGATAGAGTATTTGTTAGGTTGGTTAAAAAGCAAACAATATTAGATAAACCACAAAGAGTTGTGATATCTTCAATAACATAAATAGACTTCATAATACGTTGCACATATCTAACCAGCAAAGGCTTGTAATAAGAAATGCTAATGAGTAAAAGTACATACGAAGCCAAAATTAAACAATTCTTTTTATCATGGATGGAAATACTAAATAGGCATATATAACTATTTCATTAACATGAGCGTCACAAGCATTGAACCATTATATAGACCCACGAATTCGCGGAAATTTTTGAGGGATGAATCACCATTGACTTGTATGAATCACTATATCTTGTATAGTATTTGTTAAGTTTATAATAAATTGATTCAGTTGCAATATTAGTGTTACTTGACTTATAATCAATGTAAGTGTTTTGAACCTTAAAACGATACATATAAAATAAAATTCGCTTGATTGCTTTCTTTGATTTATTTTTTAGATTCTTTTTCATCTTAAACTGTAATGGAGACTTGCTGGCTTCTTGAGATGATGTCTCTGATCCTGCAGATACACATACACAATGCTGAGCGTACATAAACGAATCACAACAAAGAATGTAAACAAGTCAAACCAACTCAACTCATAAATAATTATAGTAAAAATACATAATAATATACAAAATATACAGATTACAGATTTAATTAGTAAAACCAATGTACAGATTACAGATCACATATGATAATATTAGGTAATCCTAACCTAAACTCTAAACAATATAATCTAAACCATAAATTCTAAACCTTACACCCTAAAATCTAAACCCCAAACTCTTTTAAATCCTTTGATTTAAAAACTAAATCTAAACTCTAACCCTAAGCCCTAAGCCCTAAGCCCTAAATCTAAGCCCTAGAATCTAAACCCTACAGCCTTAACCTAAACCCTAAATCTAAACCCAAAATCCTAGACCTAAACTCTAAACCTTAAAATCTAAACTCTAAACCCTAAACCTAAAACCTAAACTCTAAACCCTTAACCCTAAATCTAAACCCAAAACCTAAACTCTAAACCCTACACCCCAAATCTAAACCCTAACCTAACCCCTAAAAACTCTAAACCCTAACCCCAACCCTAAACCTAAAATATAAACCCAAAACCCTACACCCTAGAATCTAAACCCTGACCTAAACCGTAAATCTAAACCCTAAAATCTAAACCCTAAAATCTAAACCCTAAACCCTAAATCTAAACCCTAAACCCTAACCTAAACGCCAAATCTAAACCATAAATGCTAAATCTAAACCTTAAACCTAAACTCAAAACCCTACACCCTGAATCTAAACCCTGAAAACTCTAAACCCTAAGCCCTAAAATATAAACCCTAAATCCTAGGAATCTAAACCCTAAACCTAAACTCTAAACAGAGTAATTTGTAAATGGCCAAAAAACTATTTTAAATTAAATTAGATATAAGGCAAGGAAATTAGCAAGATGAGTTGACAAATAGTTATTTGTAGCAATAATATGAAGTGTCTTACCTGATGCGTTTTATGACCCATATGTATGCTTTAATAATTCCCAACAAAGGTCTCCATGACCATGCAACTTGATAATGTTTCTCCTGGTTCTTTGGCATAATCGATGAATATGCGATTAAAATGAGCGATGAGATCATATCCTACCCGCAAATATCATAAAGATGTTACCTTGATATATTGACGACCTTAAATTCAAACAAGTGAGTTGTTACCTCCTATATGCATTTACAAACAAACACTCCATGTAAAAGTGTACTTTTGGATTGCATTTACAAATAGCATTTTATAAATTGTATACAAGTATTTGCTAAAAACATACCTTGAATTTTAGGACATATAGAAGAGTGCCAAAACTTCTTTATTCACAGCATCAACACTTGTTCAAATTTCAACCATTGTGGATCAAAATCCTAATCTCTTTTAAATTTCTACACTTTAAAACAATGATACACATGATGGCATCAGTAGCAAGTGATCTTACCTTGGAGGTCTGAGTGGAGCTGACACATCAAGACCCATGTAAATCCACTAAGACAATGTGCTTCTTCTCCCTCACTAACTTTAAGAATATACTGATCGGTTATGGAAGTTTAACCAAAAAATAAAATAAAAACAAACATATAGTCAGAGTTTATATAAATGTGTTGAAATGAAAACCAAATTGTTAACACAGAGAATGAAAAACATATTGATTAAATTATAAACTTAGTACATCATATTCCATTATCTTGGGTCATACCAGTTGTGACCAAACCTAATTAGCTAAACTAATACTTTGTTTTTTGACCACTCATTGAGGCCCAAAGCTAGAATCAAAAGACAAATAATTTACTTCACTTAAACTTAGGAGTACAACCATACAACGTTGCATGTGTCGTTGCTAAGTGTTGGTTGGCATTTCCCTATAACCAAATAAAGAAACATAACACAAAAATGGTATATAAAAATACAAATTCCAGTAAAGGTATAAAAATAAGAGTTTTACCTACATGCCATTGTAAAAAAAAAAATAATAATAAAAAAAAATACACTACCCAAAGAAACACCATATCAATAGCATACCTAAAAGTACAAGCACGATGTTGTTGTAAAATATAATAACAATAAAACAATATTAATGTCAATATCAAATACCCTTTACATAAAGGTGTAAGCTTGTTCTCTGAAGCAAATGAAATAAACAAATTACTACCTCCGTCAAATTTTAGAAATTAAAGCATTTCAAAAGTTTAAATGTGTAAAAATATAAATTTAAATAATCTTGTTCAAAATGAAGTTCGAATATTGATTTAATTAAATTGAATACTATAGTAAAAATTATTTCACAAGTAGGTATTAATTTTGGCCCAAAATTGTGTGAAACATAAATTTAACCAAGTTTTTTTTCCGGATAAAGGGGTAGGAAAACATCCAAGAACTAAAACTCAAAAATATGTAGAATTACAACGAATATGCGAGGAGATGTTTTTAGTAAACATCCAAACCCTCTAGAATAATGACCCAAACCTTCTAGTATAATGACCCTAGAACTATTACTTATCCAATTACATAAATTAACATTCCAACTATTATAGGTTCAAAACCTATTATAACTCAAAACATATAATATAAATAAAACATCTTTAACATCTCTGTAAGCCACCATCATATTAAGATCATGAACCACATTCCTGCATATCTTCTGATCTTCCTAAATGAAACCCTTTATACCAATATTATCCACAAAAATGTACCGATATTAGTCATATGTACTAATCTAACCAAATAAAATTTATCAGAATACTATTGATTTTGACCACCAAAAGTCAAGCCATCATTTCTTTTCCTTAAATAATCACTTAAACATTTCAATACCATCATGTCAATATAACCATTATGCATCATTATCCCATTCCAAAAAATAACAGCTCTAACCCATATATACCATATATCATATAGTGCAAATCAAATTCAATTGACTCCTCAAGGTCAATTGATAGTTAAGTCGTATATTACATTGATTGCTTCGTGGTTAAGTCATATTGTCCCAAAACTTCATAACGAAAATGTGATTTAACACGAGACAAACCTTTTATGATGTAAATATTTGAGAGTCTATCAATTCAACCAAAGGCATGAGAGATTCAATCAATTCTTATAAGGAATAAGGAACCTTACATAATATAAAATTGAAAAATACCTGAGATAACTGGGCCGTGTCATCAAATTCATGATAGATGAGAAGCTGCAGCATAAGAATGAGCTTTGTATGAGCACTTATACATAGGGTATATAGGATAAATAAATACTGAGATGTAAAGACACCGAGGGTGACAGTTGTACTGATATTTTATCAGCTCGAACACCTTGTTTCAAAAGATATGGATTTCTGGGAAGGAGATGTCAAATCAGGCAATGTACTTTTAGAGATGTGACTTTTAAGATCTTCAAGAAGGCCCCTAAATTGCGCCCTCCGGGAGACTGTCTACCCAAAAAAAACCATCCCAACTCTGAAATTATAATAATGTACAGAAAGAAGTTTATTGATAGATACACCAACAAACAAGTTGTTGCTAAGAATAAATTTTACTGTATGTTATAGTAACCAAAAGATCCTGACAATCAAAATGTTATACCTCATTGCAGGATGTTCACTAACGATCAAGGAAACAAAAATCCAGATGAATCTACCACATTAGTTGTTACATCATCAAAATTATACTCGCACATTATTTCCTGAGCAGAGGCCAATAAAAGATTGTTTATAAGATTTATGGTCTGTGATATCTACTCCACATCAACTGCTAATCAAACTAATTTCCATTTCATAAGTAGTATAAAATAATGCAAACATGAAAATATTGACAACTATATTGAAAAATAATTCTTAAACTCGGGATATACTGGAACATTAGATAACCTCATAAGTTTCCTTTTCCTAACAAAAATCATTCTGTCTCCAACTTTAAACCCATGTACCTTTCCCTGTTTGAGATTTATGATCAGGTACCTTGAGTTTAAGAAAGGGTATTTTCGCGGGTTTTTATAATGAGAGGATATGAAACCTCTTTTGAGAAGTATCAAAAATGTTTTGGTATGAATAATTACTGAAATTGGATTTCCTAAAAAGATAAATATGGTGAAATATAGGAGTAATTCATAAGGATATATATGCACTTGTATATATTGAACCAAAAAAATTTCGTCACTATTTATCAAATTAACATTGAACCAACCGTAATCGATCATCTGTTCTTGTCAAGATGATATTTTTTTTGGTACAAATCAAGTAAAAACTTCAAACAAACCTTAATCGAGTACAAACCTTGAACAACCGTTAATCGATGCAGTAATTGATTTCCTTATTTTGGCGTATGGATCTCCAACATCTCTGGATCATGCAAGTACGGTAGCATCTCCATTTTCTTTTCTTGCAAGTACGTTTCTAGATTCAGGCGCCAACTTTGTCGCCATAAATTTCAATGATGACTGTGACTTCTCCTGCCAACTCAAATAAACACACGGACATGAACAACGAAACGAAAAAAATATATGCAAAACTAACCTAGAAATACAAAGGTTGCGTGAGAGAATTCAGATAGCTCATATAAGAAGTTGCCCAATGCCCATGTAAAGTTGAGAAAATATAAAAAATACTATAGCGCTACAAAACCAAATGTTAACCAAATGACTATATTCACAATAACCCATCTAAATTTGGTTCATTTGGGTGGGTTTTCATCACTACAAAAAGTTGAGAGAATAAATCATCATTCAGTCACCTAAGTCACTAATCATCAGACAGAAGATCAAAGGATGACAGAAAACGACTATATTTTGTGACGCAAGGTAAACCATATTATAATTTATTGAAATGACTGAAGCCATAGACATACCAAATTGCAGAGAAACCATTTCTTTGTGATCTTTATGCCTCTATTAACTCAGGGTCGTAGAGCTTCTAATCAACTACAATGAACTACAAGTGACAATATCAAGCTACCCACTTACGAAGTGGGTCAATTTGGGTTAAAAGGTCTAACATGTGGAAACAAATGGGCTAAAAAGGCGACGGTTCAGCACCTGCATAAGTGTATTGTCCATTTTCATTGTTATGCATAAATTCTCTATTTGAGGAAGATTTCAGAACTTTACCGTGTGGTTGAAAACATGTTCTATCGATTTTTTAGGATGTCCTAGTACAAGTAGGCATGTGATGAGACACATACTTTTTCCTCTATACTATGAGTTTCGAATCCATAACCCATTTCCGTGGATAAATGTTTTAAACCTATAATGGATAGCCAAACCATTTATAAATCATAGGAAAATTATATTTAATAACTGTTGTATATTAAATCTGATTCAAAACCCTAAACTTAAAACTAAACCCTAAGATTTATAGTATAAACCATAAACCTAAACCTAAACCCTAAGATTTATAATATAAACCCTAAAAATTATTGAATCAACATACTGATCTCAAATCTATACCCAAAGAATTGAGTCTGCATTCAGGAATTATAAGTGGCGATTGCAGTGGACAACAACATACGTTTTACACAATTACCAATTAAAATTGCCGATTAAAACACAAAAGATAACAACATAAATACGGTTTAAAATTGATTATTAACTAAAGACAAGTACACAACAACATAAGTTAACAGATCATAGATGAAAAATTGGAAGTTACCAATTAAGATTTGAAGGTATAGGATTTGATATTGAAGAGAGTCACAAACGTATTGGCGTTTAGAACCTTCGATTACTAATTTGGTGTCATCCAATTTGAAGAAGATATATCGCCGAAGAAACTAATCGATTACATTATAGCTGAAACATATTGGATTTGATTTCGATGGGTTAAATTTGTTAGTCTTTCTAAAGTGTATATTTGATAACTCTCAAATTGAATGGAACCCTTAATTTTGTTAGATGGTACCGTGTTTTTAATTAGAAGGGTATTTTAGGGATGGAGTGTATGTAAAATTGATTTATTAGCTAATTTTTTAGTGGATGATTAAGAACTATTGGATCAAGGGGTATTATAATGTAATTTTTTAATTTAACGGTAATTAAGGGGGTTTTGAAAACATTTATTAGCTAATCGAGACTCTCTCTTAATGTATATAGTGATATATACATATATATATACATATATATATATATATATATATATATATATATATATATATATATATATATATATATATATATATATATATATATATATATGTGTGTGTGTGTGTGTGTGTGTGTGTGTGTATATATGTATATGTAACGACCCGACTTTTTCGACTTACTTTTGTTCTCGTTACTTTCACGAAACTGCGTATTTATGCGTACTGAGCTATATTATATTCTGGGATCTTAATGCATAATGATTACTTTCGTTAATACCTTACAACGTGCCATTAAGTACGTAGTTACTTAACTCGATCCCCGAATGCTTTTATGACCGTTAGTGTCACTTGACGTTTAAAACGAGCTATGTACTTTGTACACGTTTAACTTTGGTCATAATTGGAATATTATGACTACGTAAAACTAATTATTATTTTCTAATGACAATTACTTGGCTTATTGGTTAATTAATTACGCTTAGTAATTTACTAATGCACACTAGTTAGTCTTGTTGGACTTTCTACCTTATTGGACTTTAGCTCACCCTATTCTAGCTAATGGACCATTTAATTAGCCCAAATTTAATAAGTTAATGACCCACTAATATGAAAGACAAATACCCATTAATAAGAGTCAACATACTAGCATTTTTGTTCACCATTACCATACATGTTGCATGGGATCCTAACAATAAGCACCACCTTTAGACCACCACTAACCAAAAAGCAAAAAGGTGTCCCCCTTGTCCCCCCATGTCCCTACGGTTTTGATACACCAAGCACCACCTCCACCACTATAAATACAAGCCTTATTTCATCCATTTTGAAATGTCCCGTTCATATCGATTATAAACGTTCCATATTAATTGATTACGTTGCGAGGTTTTGACCTCTATATGAGACGTTTTTCAAAGACTGCATTCGATTTTAAAACAAACCATAACCTTTATTTTATCGATAAAGGTTTAAAAATATTATGACGATTATCAAATAATGATAATCTAAAATATAGCGTTTTCACACGATTATTACATAATGGTTTACAATAATATTACACATCAATTTAAATCTTCGAATGCAGTTTTTAAACAATATTATACAAGCATGCTGACTCCAACTCTTGTCCATAAATTAGCATGCAACAGCGGAAGCTCTTAATAATCACCTGAGAATAAACATGCTTTAATCGTCAACAAAAATGTTGGTGAGTTATAGATTTAACCTATATATTTATCAATTCGTAATAATAGACCACAAAATTTCATATTTCCATTTCTTGTAAACAACATGCATGCATAAAAATCATTCATATGGTGAACACCTGGTAACCGACATTAACAAGATGCATATAAGAATATCCCCATCATTCCGAGACATCCTTCGAACATGATAACAAAAACTCGAAGTACTAAAGCATCTGTGACGATCGTTCCAAATCCATATGGACGAACACGTCATTCATCGATTTAATTGCGAGGTATTTGACCTTTATATGATACATTTTGTAAATATTGCATTCTTTTGAAAAGGTACACCATAAATGAATATTTAAATCAAAGGTTTTCGACATCTGATAATTTCTACATATAGACAATCACCGTAATATAATAGTTTACAATAGTACTTCCGTTGACAATGCAGTCAAAATAAGATACATGGTGATGATTTGGTGAATGCAACGTTTCCTTGAAAAATATGCCATGTAAGACTCCATGCACATAGCTTGTCTAACATATAAGCAAACAGCGGAAGACTTCTAGGGAACTTGAGAATAAACATGCTAACAAGTGTCAACACAAAGTTTGATGAGTTAGTAGTTTTAATGTTTTGCATAATATGTACATAAAGGTGGATCACAAGATTTCAGTTGTTTCATCCAGAAACGTTTATCAAAATATTCTACAAGATTGAGCACCCTGGTAACTAAGCTTTAACATTATAATAAGTACCCCTGTTTTAACATACATGCAACCAACATGTACAATACACGCAACCAACATGTACAATACATGCAAACCAACGTGTACTAAACTCAAATAGCATACGTCTGTTTTATAGTTCAGGCTAGGGTTTCAATACCTAGAACAGACGGGGATGTCAAGCCCTACGGATTCATATATAACTACTCGTGCCCACCAGTTCTTATAACCGGCAGTTACTAGTTACCAAAGCTAAGGGATTTTCGGTTCAAACTCGGTGTAGAATTTAGTATGTACTTGTATCCATTGCGTTTAAAATAAAGTGCATGTATTCTCAGCCCAAAAATATAGATTGCAAAAGCAATTAAAAACGGAGCATATGAAACTCACCTTAGCAGCACATAAAGTCGTTCACCGAAATGTGACCGAAACTTGGAATACCAAATAACCGTAGATCTCAACCTAGAGAACATATGTTGGTCAATAATTGTCTATCAAGCTAGGTCAGGTCATAGTGTATCATAATCCTAATGCTCGATATCGACATACAAAAGTTATCCAAAGTCGTTTCAAAAAGTCAATCTGATTCAATACTATAGTTTTTATAAGGCTTTAAAATATGATAAAATAATCAATTTTGACAATTGTTCAACAAAACAAGACTTGCCTTATATAAGGATTCATTTACTCGACTGATAATATTCAAAAATCCAATTTATCAATCTTATAAACAAGTTGTTTAAGTATCAATTACGGATTCAAAAGCAATTCCAATTAACGTCAATCATAATTCAGTTGACCATATCTTTAAATTCGTTCATCGAAATTACGCGATTTATAAATGAAAAGTTATTGATTTTTCGCCAGCTTTCCAAAAAATATGCATATCATATACCTTTTATCAGTAATATATGTATTTAACTCGTGATACATCATAAACTGTTTAACGAGGAAATTTAGCATACAAGCATGCATAAATATATATACTCGAGCACTAGACATGGATACACAATTAATATATAAAAGATAAGATATGAATGCTCACGTATCAATATTGTGATTCAATATTGCAGGAAAGTACGTAGACATAACAGAGATGATAAACACTAGGTTTGATTTGCAAACAATACCCACGAACATTACCCATAACCTCCATAGCTATAACCCATAGTTTCCTTAGCTCTATCCCGCTCGAAAACCCATTTTTGAAAATAACCCGCTCATAACCTCGTCGTAATATTTTATGTAATAACAATAATAATACTAATACTACTAATAATAATAAGATTAATAATAATATTAATCTTAATAATATAAATAATATAAATAATAATAATAATAATAATTATACAGAGGGAGTAAATGAATATTTGTGTGTGTGCTTGTGTCGAACAGAATGTCGAGTTTTATAGATGAATCCTGAAATCCCCTGCCATGCGATCGCATGGCTTGAAGGGGTAAATCCTATGCGATCGCATGGGTACCCATGACAGCTCACAATCGTTTAACTTTTTGTTTGTCGACATAATTTTATATAATATATATATATAATATATTTAATTTATATAATTATTTATATATTGTATTATATTTACGTGCATAGTTAACTTGTAACTTTTGTTTCGATAAGTCGTACGTCATCACTCGACTTATGTCCCGGTTCCGATTTTTCGAATGTCCCTTTGTACGCTGACAAAACTTGTATTTTTCGTTTCATGAGTCGTACCTTTGTTAAAAATTAGACTTAAATTATCCATAAACTATACCACTCGAGATGTAACTTATACATTTGAGTGTTTTGGTCATTTACTTCTATAAATCATCGTCTCGTAGTATATACATATACATATATATATTTTCATTTTGAAATAGTATTTTACTGTAGCATAGTACCGTAGCAAAGTTTTTTACTGTAGCAAATAGTGATTTTCGAAAACACTGTAGCTTTTCGGGTACTGTAGCAATTCGAAAATACTGTAGCAAATTAGTGTTTTACTGGTTCATTTTAAACGTTTTAGTTAACTTATCTAAATATCAATCGAATCAATAATCGAATGTTACTATCGTTTACTAAATAACTTGAAATCATATATATATATATATATATATATATATATATATATATATATATATATATATATATATATATATATATATATATATATATATATATATATATATATGCACATTAAGTTATATATATATATTGTTCGTGAATCTTCGAGAACAGTCAAAGAATAATTGATTACATGAATATAGTTCCAAAACTTTGAGACTCAACATTACAGACTTTGCTTATCGTGTCGAAAACATTAAATCATTTAAAGATAAAGTTTAAATTTGGTCTGAAATTTCCGGGTCGTCACAGTACCTACCCGTTAAAGAAATTTCGTCCCGAAATTTGAGTGAGGTCGTCATGGCTAACAATAAAAATGTTTTCATGACGAATATGAGTTGATAATTAGAGTTTTATCATCGTTGAATAATATGGATAAAACAATCCAATTACTCGAAGCGTATGAGAGAAATTATCGTAAAAGAGTGAAATGAAGGAATAGAGATTCGTCTTAATTTTTGACGTATTAACGATTGATTTCCGGAATTTAAGGAATAGAAAATCTTCATATTCTAAATAAGATTTGATTCTTCGAGAATTAAGGAGATTAAGATCTTCTTTAATTAAATGCGTAATCTGCCTTGATTGCTATGTCTGATATTTCACTATAAATTGATCTCTTCCGTTTCATTTATTTTCACCACTCCTATAAGCTTCTTCCTTATTTCATACTTCCTAATAGATTGTGAAAATGCTTAATCCAGTTCTGATTCTTGATATTTTCTTGGCTATCGTATCCTTCATTCTTCTTTTTCATCTGCCACCAGAGGAGGTTATTTTCTTCTACTATTACCTTGGGGTTATAGTGTTTTTCATTCTTCCGTGTCTTTATATTGCTATAAGCATTGATATACACGGTTTGTAATTTCGGGGTTTTGTATCGGGCTTTTTATTCTCCATTATATTTCGGAGCTTCATGCTTTTGTTTTCTCTTCCCGACCTTAAGTCAAGCGGATAATGGTCCAGAATTCGTAGTTATGCATTTTGGAATGAACATAGTTAATGTTCTAAGAAAGAAATTGTAATGGCACAATCTTGATTTGTCAAATTACCAGAATATCCAAAAAAGACCGAATCATCAAGAAAAATATTTTCTTGATATATTTAGAGGTTAAATAGAATGAAAGAGTTATGTAACATGGTTCATGATGAGGGTATGATCCGTGAATCTTTATCACGTTCCATTAGAAACTCAGCATGACTTACTGTAATATAATTACGTTGATCAAGTGTCATTATATTATACTAACTCAAGCTTCAATTCCCAACAGTACTTCAAAAACATCCATTTTTCGAAATTTTCAGGATTTAAAAACTAAAATAGTTTCTTTTATGATGTAATACAGGTAGCGCAAAGAGATAAATGATTTCAGATAAGAATAGTTGTGAAAATATCTTCAGAAATATCGAAGATATTAATAATGAAAGATACGATGATATCTTAGAATTTCTAATATTGAAGAATGATGAAGAAGATTTGTTCGTAAAGGTTTAGAGTCAGAAGCAAGGTATTCGTTAATGACTTCAGCAGACACTGAATCAATTGGATTCTTTGAAGGCATGTTTAGTCTTTGTGATTTGTCCACAGCCTCCTTCATGGTTTGCTCAATTCATTTTTCAGTACCAAATTTTCTCTTTTTCTGTGCTTTTCCAACACACTACTCTTTATCATCAAACTTTTGACTGTTAAAGTCGTTTACAGTTTTTGCTGCTTCATCAGCATTTTTCAAGATTTCGAGAACTAGTTCGTATTTTAGGGTGTTTTTCAGAAATTTCACATTCGAAGTCTGTTAGTCTTGAAGGTAAATGTTATATGTATATATATATAACTGTTGGCGAAAAATTGCTACGAAATTCAAAATACTGATTTGCTAATTCCCAGTAGTTGGTATGACAATTGTTGTTACAAGTTGTATATGGGTACTTGATAGAGTTTCAATGAATAATTATCGTGATTTTTCGGAGAGGCTTAATGATCAATGAAGTTGTTGATAAGTTTACTGCTAATGTGGTGGAATATGAAAGGTTCCCAGGTAACAATGATGAAGGGGTAATCGTTATAATAAGGCTTATTCGAATGAACAATTGAAGGTGATTTGCTAGAGTGGTGACAAAACTGTCTATTTTGAAAAGGGATTGAAAAGTTATTTTAGCTAATAAATGCCAAAGGGTCTGACACGGATACGTGTTAAACTATGACTTTGATTTTGAGGGTTTTTCAGGTACAAGACTGCGGTAACATGTGGTTGGATCATCATCTCGATAATTCATTATTTGAAGTGTCTTCAGGAATTTCGAGGGATTTGAACATAGATTGTAATCGTTAATATTCATATGATGTTCTAGGAATTTGAATGATACAAATACTTTTCTGGGTTCTATGATGTTCTAGCACAGTTTTGAAGTCAAAGTATAGCTTCGAAAGATGTAGGAATCTAAGAATGATGTCTTTTGTTAAATCTTGACTTGGATTTTGATTTGTCAAAATCAAAATATGTAATCAAATTTGGATGAGGATGGTTGCTTTGATTTTTATAAAAGAATATATATTGTTATGAAAGTAGTGAGTATAGTTGATTATTTGTTAAATCAGAATCGAAGAATGTCACATATTAATTGTGAATTTATATATCTCTCGGGTATTACCTACCCGTTAAAATATTCTCACCATTAACAGTTTGTACAAAAGAATTTTCTTAATTACAATCTTTATGAAAATATACTTACATATATATTTTCCTTAGATGTAATCATGGATTTAATGAGTTAACATAATATTAATCTCATCTGGTTTTCGACTAGGACTAGAATATATAATCTCTAAAACTTTTAGAAACTACATATTCTCTGCAAAATATTTCTTCGATACAGTTATGAATCAATACTTCATCGTTTGTTGTTGTTGGTATTCCTTGGTATCTATGGTGCGTATGACGTTGATGTTCGAGGTACAGATTGTGATGTTGAGGTGTGAGATGCGGATGTTGTTGTTGGTGGTGGTGGTGATGGTACTGTTGGTGTTGCTGATGGTGGTACAGTTGTTGCCGGTGCTGCTGCTGGTGCTTGTAACCTTTGCACCACATTCTCCAAAGCTACTACCCGAGCGCGAAGCTCGTTGACTTCTTCTATTACACCGGAGTGATTGTCGGTTCGGACGAGTGGATGAATAAGATCTAGAATTTGAGATAATATATAATCGCGACGAGACACTCTAGAAATGAGAGAGAAAATGGTGTCTCGAATAGGTTCGCCGGTAAGTGCTTCAGGTTCTTCGCCAAGAGGGCAATGTGGTGGATGGAAGGGATCACCTTCTTCTTGTCTCCAATGACTAAGCAGGCTACGAACCCATCCCCAATTCATCCAGAATAGGTGATGGCTGATTGGTTAATCCATTCCGGTTACACTGTCTTCGGAATTCAGGTGAATATCCATATTGGAATAGCTGTCGGAGTTTAAGGAATTTGAACTAGATACCGGATCCATCTTGTATAATTAGGGAGATGATTTTTGATATGAATTAGATTATAGAATTTAGTTTGGTATTCTTCAATACATAATTTACATATGTATATATAATACCAAATTCCATAAATCACGGAGAAATTTTCGAAAGGTGTCAGGAAAAGTTTACAGTAACAGATACGCTAAGATATGAATTTTTGTATATACACTATTTATGCAGTAAATGCAGGAAAACATGTCTAGACTTAAGAATGATAAGCATATAATTTCCGACAAGAAATGATAAGCAAAACTTTTAACATATAGACACGGTCGAAGTCCAGACTTACTAATGCATCTTAACAACTATCAGTTAGACATACTCATGCAAGACCTGGTTCGCTACGACCAACGCTCTGATACCAACTATGACGATCACTCCAAATCCATATGGACAAACACGTCATTCATCGATTTCATTGCGAGGTATTTGACCTCTATATGATACATTTTGTAAATATTGCATTCTTTTGAAAAAGTACACCATAAATGAATATTTAAATCAAAGGTTTTCGACATCTGATGATTTCTACATATAGACAATCACCGTAATATAATAGTTTACAATTGTACTTTCGTTGACAATGCAGTCAAAATAAGATACATGGTGATGATTTGGTGAATGCAACGTTTCCTTGAAAAATATGCCATGTAAGACTCCATGCACATAGCTTGTCTAACATATAAGCAAACAGCGGAAGACTTCTAGGGAACCTGAGAATAAACATGCTAACAAGTGTCAACACAAAGGTTGGTGAGTTCGTAGTTTTAATGTTTTGCATAATCTGTACATAAAGGTGGATCACAAGATTTTAGTTGTTTCATCCAGAAACGTTTATTAAAATATTCTACAAGATTGAGCACCCTGGTAACTAAGCTTTAACATTATAATAAGTACCCCTGTTTTAACATACATGCAACCAACATGTACAATACACGCAAACCAACGTGTACTAAACTCAAATAGCATACGTCTGTTTTATAGTTCAGGCTAGGGTTTCTATACCTGAAACAGACGGGGATGTCAAGCCCTATGGATCCATATATAACTACTCGCGCTCACCAGTTCTTATAACCGGCAGTTACTAGTTACCAAAGCTAAGGGATTTTTGGTTCAAACTCGGTGTAGAATTTAATATGTACTTGTATCCATTGCGTTTAAAATAAAGTGCATGTATTCTCAGCCTAAAAATATAGATTGCAAAAGCAATTAAAAATGGAGCATATGAAACTCACCTTAGCAGCACATAAAGTCGTTCACCAAAATGTGACCGAAACTTGGAATACCAAATAACTGTAGATCTCAACCTAGAGAACATATGTTGGTCAATAATTGTCTATCAAGCTAGGTCAGGTCATAGTGTATCACAATCCTAATGCTCGATATCGACATACAAAAGTTATCCAAAGTCGTTTCAAAAAGTCAATCTGATTCAATACTATAGTTTTTATAAGGCTTTAAAATATGATAAAATAATCAATTTTGACAATTGTTCAACAAAACAAGACGTGCCTTATATAAGGATTCATTTACTAGGCTGATAATATTCAAAAATCTAATTTATCAATCGTATAAACAAGTTGTTTAAGTATCAATTGCGGATTCAAAAGCAATTCCAATTAACGTCAATCATAATTCAGTTGACCATATCTTTTAATTCGTTCATCAAAATTACGCGATTTCTAAATGAAAAGTTATTGATTTTTCGCCAGCTTTCCAAAAAACATGCATATCATATACCTTTTATCAGTAATATATGTATTTAATTCATGATTCATCATAAACTGTTTAACGAGGAAATTTAGCATACAAGCGTGCATAAATATATATACTCGAGCACTAGACATGGATACACAATTAATATATAAAAGATAAGATATGAATGCTCACGTATCAATATTGTGATTCAATATTGCAGAAAAGTATGTAGACGTAACAGAGATGATAAACACTAGGTTTGATTTGCAAACAATACCCACGAACATTACCCATAACCTCCATAGCTATAACCCATAGTTTCCTTAGCTCTATCCCGCTCGAAAACCCATTTTTGAAAATAACCCGCTCATAACCTCTTCGTAATATTTTATGTAATAACAATAATAATACTAATACTACTAATAATAATAAGATTAATAATAATATTAATCTTAATAATATAAATAATATAAATAATAATAATAATTATACAGAGGAAGTAAATGAATATTTGTGTGTGTGCTTGTGTCGAACAGAATGTCGAGTTTTATAGATGAATCCTGAAATCCCCTGCCATGCGATCGCATGGCTTGAAGAGGTAAATCCTATGTGATCGCATGGGTGCCCATGACAGCTCACAATCGTTTAACTTTTTGTTTGTCGACATAATTTTATATAATATATATAATATATTTAATTTATATAATTATTTATGTATTATATTATATTTACGTGCATAGTTAACTTGTAACTTTTGTTCCGATAAGTCGTACGTCGTCACTCGACTTATGTCCCGGTTCCGGTTTTTCGAATGTCCCTTCGTACGCTGAGAAAACTTGTATTTTTCGTTTCGTGAGTCGTACCTTTGAAAAAAATTAGACTTAAATTATCCATAAACTATACCACTCGAGATGTAACTTATACATTTGAGTTTTTTGGTCATTTACCTCTATAAATCATTGTCTCGTAGTATATACATATACATATATACATTTTCATTTTAAAATAGTGTTTTACTGTAGCACAGGTACTGTAGCAAAGTTTTTTTACTGTAGCAAATAGTGATTTTCGAAAACACTGTAGCTTTTCGGGTACTGTAGCAATTCGAAAATACTGTAGCAAATTAGTGTTTTACTGGTTCATTTTAAACGTTTTAGTTAACTTATCTAAATATCAATCGAATCAATAATCGAATGTTACTATCGTTTACTAAATAACTTGAAATCATATATATATATATATATATATATATATATATATATATATATATATATATATATATATATATATATATATATATATATATATATATATATATATATATATATATATATATATATATATGCACATTAAGTTATATATATATTGTTCGTGAATCTTTGAGAACACTCAAAGAATAATTGATTACATGAATATAGTTCCAAAACTTTGAGACTCAACATTACAGACTTTGCTTATCGTGTCGAAAACATTAAATCATTTAAAGATAAAGTTTAAATTTGGTCAGAAATTTCCGGGTAGTCACAGCATCCGCAACCATGGATGGGGTTTGTTAGGCCCAACAGATCTATCTTTAGGATTCGCGTCAATTAGGGGCCAGTTCCCTAATTCTTAGGCTACCAAGCAAAAAGGGGCATATTCAGCTCGATCATTCACCCATAGAATGTAGCTTCGATTACTTGTATCTATTTCGTAAAACATTTATAAAACTGCATGTATTCTCATCCCAAAAATATTAGATTTTAAAAGTGGGACTATAACTCACTTTCACGTATTTTCACTTCGTCAGAAAATAAGACTTGGCCACTGGTCGATTCACGAACCTATAACAAATATGAACATATATATCAAATTATGATCGAAATATATTCACAACATTTTTTATTATGTTTTAATGATTTAAGTTTGTTAAGTTAGCAGTCCAACGTTAGTAATCTACAACTAGTTGTCCACAGTTAGATGTACAGAAATAAATCAATATTATCTCGAATCAATCCACGACCCAGTGTATACAAGTCTCAGGCTAGATCATAACTCAAAGTATATATATTATTTTGGAATCAACCTCAACCCTGTATAGCTAACTCAAGCATTACTGCATATAGAGTGTCTATGGCTGTTCCAAATAATATATATAGTTGGGTCGATACGATATATCAAAACATTGTATACATGTCTATGGTATTCCAAGATTACATAATATGTATAATACAATATAAATTAGCTAGGATATGTTTAGTTTAGATTTGTTACAAAATTTTCGTAGCTAAAACTAGCAAATTTATCTAATTTTGTTTTACCCGTCATTTTTTCGTTTCAAATCCGTTTTGAGTGATTCAAGTTGCTATGGTTTCATAATGAACTGAAATTTATGAAACTAAATAGAAAAAGTATAAGTTTATAGTCAGAAATACAGGTTACGAGTCATTTTTTAAAGAGGTAGTCATTTCCGTCAAAAGAACGACATCTTGATGACCATTTTGAAAAACATACTTCCACTTTGAGTTTAACCGTGATTTTTGGATATAGTTTCATGTTCATAAGAAAAATCATTTTCCCAGAAGAACAACTTTTAAATCAAAGTTTATCATAGTTTTTAATTATCAAACCCAAAACAGCCCGCGGTGTTACTACAACGGCGTATGTCCGGTTTTACGGTGTTTTTCGTGTTTCCAGGTTTTAAATCATTAAGTTAGCATATCATATAGATATAGAACATGTGTTTAGTTGATTTTAAAAGTCAAGTTAGAAGGATTAACTTTATTTTCGAACAAGTTTAGAATTAACTAAACTATGTTCTAGTGATTACAAGTTTAAATCTTCGAATAAGATAGTTTTATATGTATGAATCGAATGATGTTATGAACATCATTACTACCTCAAGTTTAGTAGGTAAACCTACTGGAAGTGACAAAATTTGATCTAGCTTCAAAGGATTCTGGGATGGCTTGAAAGTTCTTGAAGTAGAATCATGACACGAAAACAAGTTCAAGTAAGATTTCCACTCGAAATAAGATTGTTATAGTTATAGAAATTGAATCAAAGTTTGAGTATGAGTATTACCTTGAATTAGAAAGATATCTTACTGTAAATAAGAAAGATTTCTTGAGATTGGATGATCACTTGAAATGGATTTGCAAGATTGAAAGTAAGCTAGTAAACTTGAAAGTGTTCTTGAGTTGTTGTTTTGTATGTTGATCTAGGTTAACTACATTGAGCTAGATTGAGTTATATTATGAAGAAAATGATGAAGAACACTTAGAAAACCAAGAGAGAACTTGAGAGAGATGAGTTTGATGCATAAAAATTGAAAAGTGAATGTGTTTATGATGATGGTGAAAAATGTGATGTTTAGCTAACATATAAGGTTCCATTAGTTTGTTGTTTTGTTAGATATTTCATGCTAGTTGCCAAATGATGGTTCCCACATGTATTAGGTGACTCACAAGGGCAGCTAAAAGCTAATCATTGGAGTGTATATACCAATAGTAAATACATCTAAAAGCTGTGTATTGTACGAGTACGAATACGGGTGCATACGAGTAGAATTGTTGATGAAATTGAACGAGAACGTAATTGTAAGCATTTTTGATAAGTAGAAGTACTTTGATATATGTCTTGAAGTCTTTCAAAAGTGTATGAATACATATTAAAACACTACATGTATATACATTTTAACGGAGTCGTTAAATCATTGTTAGTCACAACAACAACAACAATATCCAATTCCACTAAAGTGGAGTATGGGGGAGGCTAGATGTAGACAGTCCTTTCCTTTACCCTAAAGTAAAAGGGAAGTCATTCCTCCACCCATAAATACCTATCGGTCCCCAGGTAGAGGAAGTCATCCCTCCCTATTCTGTAGAGCAGAGAGGCTGCTTCCTAAATCATCGTTAGTCGTTACATGTAAGTGTTGTTTTGAAACCTTTAAGTTAACGATCTCATTTAATGTTGTTAATCCATTATTTATTATATCTAATGAGATGTTAAATTATTGCATTATCATGATATTATGATGTATGAATATATCTTAATATGATATATATACATTAAAATGTCGTTACAACGATAATCGTTACATATATGTCTCGTTTCAAAATTCTTAAGTTAATAGTCTTGCTTTACATATGTAGTTCTTTATTAACATACTCAATGATATATATATAATTATCATTTTATCATGTTAAATATAGTGTAACAATATCTTAATATGATACATATGTATTTAGTAAGACGTTGTTATAACGATAATCGTTATATATATCGTTTCGAGTTTCTTAATTCAATATTCTCATTTTTATGTATATAACTCATTGTTAATCTACCTAGTGAGATACTTACTTATCATAATATCATGTTAAATATATATATATATATATATATATATATATATATATATATATATATATATATATATATATATATATATATATATATATATATATATATATATATATATATATATATATATATATATATATATATATATATCATGTTGTTTTTACAAGTTTTAACGTTCGTGAATCGCCGGTCAACTTGGGTGGTCAATTGTCTACACGAAACTCATTTCAATTAATCAAGTCTTAACAAGTTTGATTGCTTAACATGTTGGAAACATTTAATCATGTAAATATCAATTTCATCTAATATATATAAACATGAAAAAGTTCGGGTCACTACATTACCTACCCGTTAAATAAATTTCGTCCCGAAATTTTAAGCAGTTGGAGGTGTTGACGCATCTTCTGGAAATAGGTGCGGGTATTTCAGCTTCATTTGATCTTCATGCTCCCAGGTGAACTCAGGTCCTCTACGAGCATTCCATCAAACCTTAACAATTGGTATTTTATTTTGCTTAAGTCTTTTAACCTCACGATCCATTATTTCGACGGGTTCTTCGATGAATTGAAGTTTTTCATTGATTTGGATTTCGTCTAATGGAATAGTGAGATATTCTTTAGCAAAACATTTCTTCAGATTCGAGACATGAAAAGTATTATGTACCCCGACGAGTTGTTGAGGTAAGTCAAGTCGGTAAGCTACCGGTCTGACACGATCTATAATCTTGAATGGCCCAATGTACCTTGGATTTAGCTTCCCTCGTTTACCAAATCGAACAACACCCTTCCAAGGTGAAACCTTAAGCATGAACATCTCTCCAATCTCAAATTCTATATCTTTTCTCTTAATGTCCGCGTAGCTCTTTTGTCGACTTTGGGAGATTTTCAACCGTTGTTGAATTTGAATGATTTTCTCTGTGGTTTCTTGGATAGTTTTTGGACCCGTAATCTGTCTATCCCCAACTTCACTCCAACAAATCAGAGACCTGCACTTTCTACCATAAAGTGCCTCGAATGGTGCCATCTCAATACTCGAATGATAACTGTTGTTGTAGGAAAATTCTGCTAACGGTAGATGTCGTTCCCAAATATTTCTGAAATCGATAACACATGCTCGTAGCATATCTTCAAGGGTTCGTATCGCCTTTCACTTTGCCCATCAGTTTGTGGGTGATAAGCAGTACTCGTGTCTATACGAGTCCCCAATGCTTGTTGCAAGGTCTGCCAGAATCTTGAAACAAGTCTGCCATCCCTATTAGAGATAATAGAGACTGGTATTCCAAGTCTGAAGAAGACTTCCTTCAAATATAAATGTGCCAACTTTTCCATTTTATCATCTTCTCTCATTGGCAAAAAGTGTGCTGATTTGGTGAGACGATCGACTATTACCCAAATAGTATCATAACCACTTGCAGTCCTTGGTAATTTTGTAATGAAATCCATGGTAATGTTTTCCCATTTCCATTCTGAGATTTCGGGTTGTTGAAGTAGACCTGATGGTTTCTGATGTTCAGCTTTAACCTTAGAACATGTCAAACATTCTCCTACATATCTAACAATATCGGCTTTCATACCCAGCCACCAAAAGTGTTTCTTGAGATCTTTATACATCTTTCCCACTCCGGAATGTATTGAGTATATAGTTTTATGTGCTTCCTTAAGTACCATTTCTATCACATCTCCAAACTTTGGTACCCAAATTCTTTCAGCCCTATAACGGGTTCCGTCTTCCCTAATATTAAGACATTTCTCCGAGCCTTTGGGTATTTCATTCTTCAAATTTCCCTATTTTAAAACTCCTTGTTGCGCCTCCTTTATTTGAGTAGTAAGGTTAGTACGAATAATTATATTCATAGCTTTTATCCGCATAGGTTCTCTGTCCTTTCTACTCAAAGCGTCGGCTACCACATTTGCCTTCCCCGGGTGGTAACGAATCTCAAAGTCGTAATCATTCAACAATTCAATCCACTTACGCTGTCTCACGTTCAGTTGTTTCTGATCAAATATATGTTGGAGACTTTTGTGGTCGGTATATATGATACTTTTGACCCCATATAAGTAGTGCCTCCAAGTCTTTAATGAAAAAACAACAGCGCCCAATTCCAAATCGTGAGTCGTATAATTTTGCTCGTGAATCTTCAATTGTCTGGACGCATAAGCAATTACCTTCTTTCGTTGCATTAATACACAACCAAGACCTTGTTTCGAAGCGTCACAATAAATCACAAAATCATCATTCCCTTCAGGCAATGACAATATAGGTGCCGTAGTTAGCTTTTTCTTTAACAATTGAAACGCTTTCTCTTGTTCATCCTTCCATTCAAATTTCTTCCCTTTATGCGTTAATGCAGTCAAGGGTTTTGCTATTTAGGAAAAATCTTGGATGAATCTTCTGTAGTAACCAGCCAGTCCTAAAAATTGGCGTATATGTTTCGGAGTTTTCGGGGTTTCCCACTTTTCAACGGTTTCAATCTTTGCCGGATCCACTTGAATACCTTCTTTGTTCACTATGTGACCGAGGAATTGGACTTCTTCCAACCAAAATGCATAATTTGAAAACTTAGCGTACAGTTTTTCTTTTCTCAACATTTCTAGCACTTTTCTCAAATATTCTTCGTGCTCTTGATCATTCTTTGAGTAAATAAGTATGTCATCGATGAAAACAATGACAAACTTGTCAAGGTATGGTCCACACACTCGGTTCATGAGGTCCATGAACACAGCTGGTGCGTTAGTCAAACCAAACGGCATAACCATAAACTCGTAATGACCGTAACGCTTCTTGAAAGCAGTCTTTGGAATATCATCCTCCTTCACCCGCATTTGATGATACCCGGAACGTAAATCAATCTTCGAATAAACCGACGAGCCTTGTAGTTGATCAAATAAGTTGTCGATTCTCGGTAGTGGGTAACGGTTCTTGATGGTAAGTTTGTTCAACTCTCGGTAGTCGATACACAACCTGAATGTACCATCCTTCTTTTTGACAAATAAAACAGGAGCTCCCTATGGTGATGTACTTGGTCGTATAAAACCACGCTCTAAAAGTTTTTGTAATTGGCTTTGGAGTTCCTTCATTTCGCTGGGTGCGAGTCTGTATGGAGCACGAGCTATTGGTGCAGCTCCTGGTACGAGATCTATTTGAAATTCAACAAATCGGTGTGGAGGTAGTCCCGGTAATTCTTTCGAAAATACATCGGGAAATTCTTTTGCGACGGGAACATCATTGATGTTCTTTTCTTCGTATTGACTTTCTCGACGTGTGCTAGAATGGCATAGCAACCTTTTCATATTAGTTTTTACGCCTTCAGGTTACTAATAAGATTTAACTTCGCGTTGCTCTTTTCTCCCTACACCATTAAGGGTTTTCCTTTTTCTCGTACAATGCGAATTGCATTTTTGTAACATACAATTTCTGCTCTCTCCTTTTTCAACCAGTCCATGCCGATTATCACATCAAAACTCCCTAACTCTACTGGTATCAAATCAATCTTAAACGTTTCGCTAACCAGTTTAATTTCTCGATTCCGACATGTATTATCTGCTGTAATTAATTTACCGTTTGCTAATTCGAGTAAAAATTTATTATCCAAGGGCGTCGGTGGACAACTTAGTTTAGCACAAAAATCTCTACTCATATAGCTTCTATCCGCACCCGAATCAAATAAAACATAAGAAGATTTATTGTCAATAAGAAACGTACCCGTAACAAGCTCCGGGTCTTCCTGCGCTTCTGCCGTATTAATATTGAAAACTCTTCCACGGCCTTGCCCATTAGTATTCCCCTTATTCGGGCAATCTCTATTAATGTGGCCTGGTTTTCCACATCCAAAACAAACTATGGCGGCATTATTTGTTCCGACATTATTTGTTCTTTTAATTCTGTTATACATTGGTCCGTTGACCTCACACTTCGTCGTGCTATGACCATTTCTTTTACACCTGTTGCAAAATGTCGTGCAGAACCCCTGGTGATGCTCTTCACACCTTTGGCATGGCTGTTTTTGGTTTTTGTTGCCATTGTTGTTGTTGTTGTTGAGATTGTTGTTGGGATTTTTATTGTTGTTGAAACGATTGTTGTAGTTGTTGTTGTTATTGTTGGGACCTTTGTTGTAGTTATTGTTAGGATTACGGTTATTGTTGCGGTTGTTGTTACGGTTGTTATGATTGTTATTGTGATTGTTGTTGTTGTATTGGTGACCCTTGTCACTGGTTTCTTCCCACTTTCTCTTGACCTATTTCATGTTGGTCTCTTCGACCGCCTGCTCCTTAATCCTTCCCTTAATCTGGTTTACTAGTTTGTGAGCCATACGGATTGCCTTTTGTATGGAGGCAGGCTCGTGTGAACTCACATCTTCTTGAATCCTTTCTGGTAACCCTTTAATAAATGCATCGATCTTCTCTTCTTCATCTTCGAACACTCTTGGACATAATAGGCACAACTCTATGAATCGTCGTTCATACGTAGTAATGTCGAATCCTTGCGTTCGTAATCCTCTAAACTCTACTTTGAGCTTATTGACCTCGTTTCTGGGGCGATATTGTTCATTCATCAGGTGTTTGAATGCTGACCACGGTAGCGCGTAGGCAGTATCTTGTCCCACCTCCTCGAGATAGGTATTCGACCATGTTAATGCAGTTCCTGTGAAGGTACACGTAGCGTACTTTACTTTATCTTCTTCAGTGCACTTACTTATAGCAAACGCCGATTCGACCTTCTCGGTCCACCGTTTTAATCCAATTGGACCCTCGGTTCCATCAAATTCCAGAGGTTTGCAGGGAGTGAATTCTTTGTAGGAGCATCCTACACGATTTCTTGTGGAATTAGTTCCACTGCTAGATCCAGAGTTATTGTTATTTTGCATCGCAGCCTGTACTGCGGCTATGTTTGCTGCAAGGAAAACACGAAAGTCTTCCTCGCTCATGTTCAAGTTCTGACGAGTAGTCGGTGCCATTTCCTTCAAAAATAGCCAAAAGAATTAAGTTAATCATATAGAATATTAAGAGTAGTCAATAGTATTTCGTAGCATAATATGAACTTATTTATAAAAGCTTTTTCTTCATATTAGCGTTTTATAATTTTTCATTCGGGTAGTACCTACCCGTTAAGTTCATACTTAATAGCCAATATACAATTCAACTACTACAATTCTATATGAAAAAATGTTTATAATAATATTTCATGTTCAAACTTTTATACAATATTTTACAAACTTACACTACCGCTATTTTACATATAGCATGAAATATAGCACACAATAACTTTGATACAAGATAATTCTAGCTAGTACGTAAGTCGTTCAGCAAAGGCAATAAAGACACGTAATTCATAAGTCCAGAAACAAGTCATGCATTCTGGTTTTACTAAGACTATTTTCCATCCTTGGTCTTGTGAAAAATAACCGTTATGACCGTTGGCTAGGCAGCATGTTGCAATGTCGTCAAAAGGACGAGGGTTTCGTAATGCCCAACAGCCCCGTAATAATCTAAAAATCTTATTTCTCATCCCAACTACTGAATCTGTCACTTGTGGGAATGTTTTATTTAGTAGTTGCAATCCTATGTTCTTTTTATCGATTTGGTGAGAAGCGAACATTACTAACCCGTAGACATAACATGCTTCTTTATGTTGCATGTTTGAAGCTCTTTCTAAAGAATGAAGTCCTATGTTAGGATAGGTAGAGTCAAAATAGGCTCTCAACCCGTAGTGTAAAATTGCATCTGGGTTCCCCGCATTCAATGCTTTAAAGAAAACACAGCGTAACTTATGGTCTCCCCAATGTGATATACCCCATCTATTAAAGGAAAGCCTTTTATAAACTAAGGCATGCCTGGAACGTCTTTCAAATGTTTGACAAACTAATTTCGCCATAAATAATTGTGCCGATGAACTCTGACCGACTGTAGACAAGATTTCATCAATCATGTCCCCGGGTATGTCTTCTAAAATATTCGGTTGTCTATCCTTAACGTCCGTTGTGTGTTTTTATACTGTAAAATATATGAGGATTAGATTCGTAAAAGATAATTAACAAACAATACAAGCAATTTTTACATATAACATTAAAATACAAGCACACTACAATACATATATTACACAACATGATTACAACTCTTTATTTCGACTCACTCGTTTCTTCCTCTTCGGACTTGGTTCGTTTCGTTAATTTCCTAGGGATATATGGTGCTCCCCTAATACGATCTGTTCTTTTCTCAAATGGTCTAGAAAAACCTGGTGGCTTAGATGTTCCCGGGTTATAGTGAAAGTTTAAGAAATACGGGTGTTTACGGTACACCCTATCAGGGTACTTCATGTTAACATAAAGTTCATCATTTTGGGCTCGGGTTTTTCTATTTTAATGCCTTTTCCCTTATTGTTTTCTTTTGCTTTTTCAAATTGGGTCGAGGTAATTTATGTAACATCATCGGAATCCTCATCGGGATCCGATTCATCATAAAACTGTTAATTTTCACAATATTTTGCTTCCTTGGCGGAAACACCATTGACCATTTTTAACTTTGGTCCATTGGTTGAGGATTTTCTTTTATTTAACCATTTTTCTGTAGTTATTAATATTTCTTCCTCCAGAACCTCTTCTTCTTCCGGTTCCTCTTCTTCCAGTTCCTCCTCTTCCGGTTCCTCCTCTTCCGGTTCCTCCTCTTCCGGTTCTTCCTAGGGAATTTGTGAATCTTCCCAAAATATATTCAACTCTTCATTATTATTAGGTGAGTCGATGGGATTTGTACTAGAGGTAGACATCTATCACACAATATCAAACACGTTAAGAGATTAATATATCACATAATATTTACATGTTAATAATATATAGATTCCAACAAAAAGTGTTAAGCAATCATTTTTGAAGAAAACACAGTCGAAGTCCAGACTCACTAATGCATCCTAACAAACTCAGTAAGACACACTAATGCAAATTTATGGTTCTCTAAGACCAACGCTCGGATACCAACTGAAATGACCAGTTCATATCGATTATAAATGTTCCATATTAATTGATTTCGTTGCGAGGTTTTGACCTCTATATGAGACGTTTTTCAAAGACTGCATTCGATTTTAAAACAAACCATAACCTTTATTTTATCTATAAAAGTTTAAAAATATTACGACGATTATCAAATAATGATAATCTAAAATATAGCATTTTCACACGATTATTACATAATGGTTTACATTAATATTACATATCAATTTAAATCTCCGAATGCAGTTTTTAAACAATATTATACAAGCATGCTGACTCCAACTCTTGTCCATAAATTAGCATGCAACAACGAAAGCTCTTAATAATCACCTGAGAATAAACATGCTTTAAACGTCAACAAAAATGTTGGTGAGTTATAGGTTTAACCTATATATTTATCAATTCGTAATAATAGACCACAAGATTTCATATTTCCATTTCTTGTAAACAACATGCATGCATAAAAATCATTCATATGGTGAACACCTGGTAACGGACATTAACAAAATGCATATAAGAATATCCCCATCATTCCGAGACATCCTTCGAACATGATAAACAAAACTCGAAGTACTAAAGCATCCGCAACCATGGATGGGGTTTGTTAGGCCCAATAGATCTATCTTTAGGATTCGCGTCAATTAGGGGCCAGTTCCCTAATTCTTAGGCTACCAAGCAAAAAGGGGCATATTCAGCTTCGATCATTCACCCATAGAATGTAGTTTCGATTACTTGTGTCTATTTCGTAAAACATTTATAAAACAGCATGTATTCTCATCCCAAAAATATTAGATTTTAAAAGTGGGACTATAACTCACTTTCACGTATTTTCACCTCGTCAAAAAATAAGACTTGGCCACTGGTCGATTTGTGAACCTATAATAAATATGTACATATATATCAAATTATGATCGAAATATATTCACAACATTTTTTATTATGTTTTAATGATTTAAGTTTATTAAGTTAGCAGTCCAACGTTAATAATCTACAACTAGTTGTCCACAGTTAGATGTACAGAAATAAATCAATATTATCTCAAATCAATCCACAACCCAGTGTATACAAGTCTCAGGCTAGATCACAACTCAAAGTATATATATATTATTTTGGAATCAACCTCAACCTTGTATAGCTAACTCAAGCATTACTGCATATAGAGTGTCTATGGTTGTTCCAAATAATATATATAGATGGGTCGATATGATATGTCAAAACATTGTATACGTGTCTATGGTATCCCAAGATTACATAATATGTATAATACAATATAAATTAGTTAGGATATGTTTAGTCTAGATTTGTTACAAAATTTTCGTAGCTAAAACTAGCAAATTTATCCAATTTTGTTTTACCCGTCATTTCTTCGTTTCAAATTCGTTTTGAATGATTCAAGTCGCTATGGTTTCATAATGAACTGAAATTTATGAAACTAAACAAAAAAAGTATAAGTTTATAGTAGGAAATACAGGTTACAAGTCATTTTTTAAAGAGGTAGTCATTTCCGTCGAAAGAACGACATCTTGATGACCATTTTGAAAAACATACTTCCACTTTGAGTTTAACCGTGATTTTTGGATATAGTTTCATGTTCATAAGAAAAATCATTTTCCCAGAAGAACAACTTTTAAATCAAAGTTTATCATAGTTTTTAATTATTAAACCCAAAACAGCCCGCGGTGTTACTACAACGGCGTATGTCCGATTTTACGGTGTTTTTCGTGTTTTCAGGTTTTAAATCATTAAGTTAGCATATCATATAGATATAGAACATGTGTTTAGTTGATTTTAAAAGTCAATTTAGAAGGATATACTTTATTTGCGAACAAGTTTAGAATTAACTAAACTATGTTCTAGTGATTACAAGTTTAAATCTTCGAATAAGATAGTTTATATGTATGAATCGAATGATGTTATGAACATCATTACTACCTCAAGTTTAGTAGGTAAACCTACTGGAAGTGACAAAATTTGATCTAGCTTCAAAGGATTCTTGGATGGCTTGAAAGTTCTTGAAGTAGAATCATGACAAGAAAACATGTTCAAGTAAGATTTCCACTCGAAATAAGATTGTTATAGTTATAGAAATTGAATCAAAGTTTGAGTATGAGTATTACCTTGAATTAGAAAGATATCTTACTATAAATAAGAAAGATTTCTTGAGATTGGATGATCACTTGAAATAGATTTGCAAGATTGGAAGTAAGCTAGTAAACTTGAAAGTGTTCTTGAGTTGTTGTTTTGTATGTTGATCAAGGTTAACTAGATTGAGCTAGATTGAGTTAGATTATGAAGAAAATGATGAAGAACACTTAGAACACCAAGAGAGAACTTGAGAGAGATGAGTTTGATGCATAAAAATTGAAAAGTGAATGTGTTTATAATGATGGTGAAAAACGTGATGTTTAGCTAGCATATAAGGTTCTATTAGTTTGTTGTTTTGTTAGATATTTCATGCTAGTTGCCAAATTATGGTTCCCACATGTGTTAGATGACTCAAAAGGGCTGCTAAGAGCTGATCATTGGAGTGTATATACCAATAGTAAATACATCTAAAAGCTGTGTATTGTACGAGTACGAATACGGGTGCATACGAGTAGAATTGTTGATGGAATTGAACGAGAACGTAATTGTAAGCATTTTTGATAAGTAGAAGTACTTTGATATATGTCTTGAAGTCTTTCAAAAGTGTATGAACACATATTAAAACACTTCATGTATATACATTTTAACGGAGTCGTTAAATCATCGTTAGTCGTTACATGTAAGTGTTGTTTTGAAACCTTTAAGTTAACGATCTCATTTAATGTTGTTAATCCATTGTTTAATGTTAAATTATTGCATTATCATGATATTATGATGTATGAATATATCTTAATATGATATATATACATTAAAATGTCATTACAACGATAATCGTTACATATATGTCTCGTTTCAAAATTCTTAAGTTAATAGTCTTGCTTTACATATGTAGTTCTTTGTTAACATACTCAATGATATATATAATTATCATTTTATCATGTTAAATATAGTGTAATAATATCTTAATATGATATATATGTATTTAGTAAGACGTTGTTATAACGATAATCGTTATATATATCGTTTCGAGTTTCTTAATTCAATATTCTCATATTTATGTATATAACTCATTGTTAATCTACCTAGTGAGATACTTACTTATCATAATATCATGTTAACTATATATATATATATATATATATATATATATATATATATATATATATATATATATATATATATATATATATATATATATATATATATATATATATATATATATATATATATATATATATCATGTCATTTTTACAAGTTTTAACGTTCGTGAATCGCCGGTCAACTTGGGTGGTCAATTGTCTACACGAAAGTTATTTCAATTAATCAAGTCTTAACAAGTTTGATTGCTTAACATGTTGGAAACATTTAATCATGTAAATATCAATTTCAGTTAATATATATAAACATGGAAAAGTTTGGGTCACTACACATTTTACACTTGATCTCATTCTCATTTTACACACTTACTCTCTAATTTTCTCTCTAGTCTTTCTCACTCTAAAAATTGTAAGTTTTAAATTTTTTTCTTCTTCTTCTTCTTCTCTAAATAAAGATATCATCATCATGCAAGGATCAAGCTTTTTAGCTTTTTGTGAAATGCCACGTTCATATCGATTATAAACATTACATAATAATTGATTTTATTACAAGGTACTTGACCTCTAAATGATACATTTTACAAACATTGCATTCGTTTTTAAAAGACAAACTTTCATCACATCGAAAGTTGACAGGCATGCATACCATTTCATAATATCCAAACTATAAATGACCTAACCTGTCATTTACTTTAATAATAATCTTTATTGATCTCAATGACTCGAATGCAACGTCTTTTGAAATATGCCATGAATGACTCCAAGTAATATCTCTAAAATGAGCAAATGCACAGTGGAAGATTTCTTTCATACCTGAGAATAAACATGCTTTCAAGTGTCAACCAAAGGTTGGTGAGTTCATTAGTTTAACATAAACAATCATTTCCATTAATTTAATAGACCACAAGATTTTCATTTCCATTTCTTATAAACATCATGCTTCTGCATAAAAATCATTCATATGGATTGAACCCCTGGTAACCGACATTAACAAAATGCATCTAGAATATCCCCAAAACAGAACCACTAGTCTGTAGAGAAAAATCGAAGTACTAAAGCAGTTCAAAATCTCTGACTGGGGCGTGCCAAAGCCCATAGATCTATCTTTAGGATTCGCGTCAATTAGTGGCAATTATAATAAACACTAATTCTTAGGCTACCAAGTTCAACAAGGGCGATATCCGGTATAAAAATTCAACCATAGAATGTAGGAAAAATACATTCTATGGTTGAATTTAAAAAGTATTTAAAAAGGGAGTAATGAAACTCACTATACTGTATTTCATAGTAAAAATACATATGACGGCATTGAACAAGTGTAAGGTTGGCCACGGATTCACGAACCTATATTAATTATATATATTTATATGTTGGTCAACATCTGTCTAACAATTTAGGTCAAGTCGTAGTGTATCACAATCCTAATGCTCGAGATTATCATACAAAAGTCAACAAAAGTCATCTAATCCAAAAATGACTTTCAAAATCCATACATGTTTATTATATAGTTTTATTACCGGAGTATAAGTCTATGAATCGATAAATTACAAAACTCAATTTGTCGCATAACTGACTAAATTGTTATATTCGGAAATTTTTAGATAAATCAATGTAACTAGTTTATATATATTTATTTGAAATTTATATGTTATTTTACTAAATATATGTTATGTTAATAATTAAATAACTTACATATATTCTACATATTTTAAGTAATTAATATTTATATAGTAAAAGTTTATTAAATTATTTCATCATTTATTATAATGTATTAACGATAAAAATTTATGTTAATATATGATAAGAATATATTTTATATATTAAGTATTATAATTTGTATAAAGTTTACATAATATCATCTTAATGATAAAAATATAATGATATGTATTATTAATATAATTGTATTACAGGTAATAAATTTATATTTGTATCAAATATTTATTTGATTAAATAATATAATATCGATAATAATAATAATGAACCAAAAGTTGTATTATTTTGTAATAAGAATAATATTAATTATTTTAATAATAATAATAATAATAATAATAATAATAATAATAATAATAATAACAATATTTATTTTTACTAATTATAACAATAATTTTGATAATAAATTACAATCTTTGTAGTAATGCTAATGTCATAATAATAATATTACTAATAATGATAAAATAATGAAAATGATATTTTTATCTAAATTATAATCTTAACAATATTTTAACTGAATCATGATACTTATACTCATTATTTTCTAATGGACTTGTTTATGTAACACCGGCCATTTTTTTATAAACACAGCTGAAGACTTTTATATTAAAATCACAACATTTAATACATCACAGCATAAATCCACATAATTAAGTTTAAGTTTACACGACGGTGTTACTTATTACAAAATACATGTTGCAAAAGTCCACATCAGAGTTCACACGTCAAACATGTCTTCAACACTAGCACCTGTCTAAACTAGCAGAACTTAAACCTGCAAGGGTGGAAATGTGGGGGATTAGCATAACGCTAAGTGAATGGAATCTATCTAACAGATATCGCGTAAGCACCAGACATGCGAACAATATCACTAACATGCTAACAACCGAATAACATAAAACATAAAGACAGTATGAGGATCGGCGGCTTGTACGAGCACACGACTCCTAGTTGATCGAGCTAGAGTCTACCGATAGTCCTTACTACACGATTCACAGCATAGTTATTCGGACGCAGGGGATGCGTCATTCAATACTATACTCCACAATCGGTAGTCCTTGGACCCAACCTCCTCAGGCCTGGTTGACCTCACATGAACTCTAACCTCCTCAGGCCCGGTTACGAGTCCCCATCCTCCTCAGGCCCGGCTGGTGCCAACCACAGTGCGCACATAATATCACATAATCACAATAAACATGTAATAAACTCACTAGCATGGCAACCAATATCTAAACATGGCAATAACATTATAGCAAAGCATGGTAATAGAATAAATCATAGTAGCATGACATGCTACTTAAACTCTATAAGGAGATACACCCACTCACCGATTACCAGCTACAGCTCAGTTATCTTACTTCTGAGCTTCTTCCTTGTTCTTATCACCTGAGAACAACACAAACGAAGTCAATATACATACCTCAATAAATATTATAACCAAATCATACTATAAACTAGGTCATAACATCATTTCATAAGTCCACAATGTAACTCCATTCACTATTGTCAAACAAGTACGTGGAAAACGAGACACACACGCCAAAACCTATTTTCCTGCCCCAAAAACAGTTTGATCCATATTCTTAAAAGTTCATCATTGAAATGTACTCTTCAATACGATTCCAACGATATTTGATTCATCAAAAATGGAGTTACTGTTTGAAAGTTATGACCAAAACAAATTTCTCAAATTGCTGAAAAGACACACTACTCAACTCGGTAGTGTGTGTCATAGACACTCGACTGAGTGTGTAGACACACGGCTGAATGAGTAGAGACACTCGATCGACTGTCTTTTCAAAAGACACACTACTGAGTGTGTAGACACATGACCCACTTCAAAAGACACTCGACCGAGTGTGTACACACACGGCCCACTTTCAAAAGACACTCGACCGAGTGTGTTCTTGAGCTGCTGAAAATTGGAAAAGTGACGGGTTTGAGCCAAAAATCACCAAATCTCGACCATATACTCATTTTAAACCTCAAAACTCATCACATCTTGTGTATAAAACCTTTTGGGACATAAACCCACAAACATTACATCAAAACAACAACAAAGTAAGCAATTTTGACATCAAAATCCACTTTGACAAAAACCTAACTTTAAACCCAATTTGACACAAATTTAGGTAATGAAAATGGGTGATTCTTACCTTGTTTGAATCAGTAAAACACAAAGAATTGATTTCTAACACAAATTAAACTTCAAATCGAGATTTGGAGAATTAGGGTTCAAGAGGTGAAGAAATTAGGTACGGGAGTGATTTTGGGAATTTCTAGAGAGAAGGAGAAAAATGAGCTGAACCACAGCTCTCTAGTCACTTAATTGGGTTAAAACCCATACCCCTCAACACACGGGTATTTATCAGTTATCTAAAATCTTTCGTACCTCGTTAGGCGGCCCTAACGGAGTCCAACTTAAATAAACAAACCTGTTCTGTGACCCTTATCAAAAACTGGTCTTAACTAAATAATAAAATAACACTATTCACATAATTAAAATAAAAGCATATAAAACACATAATAAAATCCTAAGGGCAAAATAGTCCCTTAAAGAGATTCCGTCCTCGGAATCTGGTCTTGGTCAAACAAATGAGGATAGCGATTTCTCATCAACTCTTCTGTTTCCCACGTAAGATTAGAACTCAAATTGTGTTTCCACTCAATTAATACCATCGGTATCTCTTTCTTTCTCAACTTAGTCACCTTTCGGTCAACTACACGGACCGGCTCTTTCACTAATTTCTTATTCAAATCAACCCTTAAATCTTCTAAAGAAAGAAGTTGTGTTTCATCGTCGACTTTACACTTACGAAGATAACACACGTTGAATGTATTATGAATACCGGCTAACTCTAGTGGAAGATCTAACACCACAGTCTGATTATTCAACACTTCACTGATCGGAAACAGACCAATAAATCTAGGTGCTAACTTACCACGTTTACCGAATCTGATAACCCCTTTCCACGGCGAAACTTTTAGATACACTCATTCACCCACATTAAAGGTTACAGGACGTCTACGCGGATCAGCATACATTTTCTGCCTATCTCTAGTGGCTTTCAAGTTTTCTCTCGCAATTGCAACTTTTTCGGCTGTCATTTGAACAATTTCGGGACCTGCAAACTGTTTCTCCCCGGCTTCTAACCAACAAGTCAGAGTTCTGCAACGACGACCGTATATCATTTCATAGGGAATCATCCCTATACTCGAATGATATGAATTATTATACGCGAATTTGACCAACGGCAAGTGTGTATCCCACGAACCACCGTATTCTAACACACAAGCCCTTAACATATCCTCCAAAGTTTGTATTGTTCTTTCACTCTGACCGTCTGTCTGAGGATGATAAGCTGTACTTAAATTCACACGTGTGCCCAAATTTTGTTGAAGACTATTCCAAAAATTCGACACAAATCTGGAATCTCTGTCTGAAACGATCGATAATGGCACACCATGTCGACTAACTATTTCTTTCACATACAGTTCGGCTAACTCACTTAATGAAGCTGTTTTACGAGTAGCAAGAAAATGAGCACTTTTAGTTAGACGATCCACTATTACCCAAATCATATCATGTCTTTTCTAAGTTCGAGGTAATTTGGTCACAAAATCCATCGTTATATGTTCCCATTTCCACTCTGGAATTTGTAACTGACGAAACGAACCATAAGGTTTCTGATGTTCTACCTTCACTTGAGCACAAATATGACACTTTTCGACATATCGAGCAATATCTGTTTTCATTTTCGGCCACCAATACACTGTTTTCAAATCATGATACATTTTATTGCTGCCTGGATGGACTGTCAATCTGGATTTATGCGCTTCTGTCAAGATTAATTCCCTCAAGTCTCCAAGCATAGGCACCCAAACATGATCATGAAAGGTTTTAAGTCCACGTGAGTCATCGGCTAGGTCAAATTTTCGTTTAGTTATAAGTTCAGATTTAACATGTTCATCTTCCAAAGAAATGGCTTGAACAGTTTTCAATTGGTCAATCAAATCTGAAGTTATACTCAAACTCAGGAAATTAACATTCTCACTAGACTTTTTGCGACTTAAAGCATCTGCAACCACATTTGCCTTACCAGGATGGTATTTAATTTCACAATCATAATCTTTGATCAACTCTTGCCATCGTCTCTGACGCATATTCAATTCTTTCTGTGAGAAGATATACTACAAACTCTTATGATCTGTACATATAACACAATGAGTTCCATACAAATAGTGTCTCCACAGTTTCAAAGCAAACACTACTGCAGCTATTTCAAGATCATGCACTGGATAGTTCTTCTCATGAACTTTCAATTGTCACGAGGTGTAAGCGATTACTTTATCTCTTTGCATTAATACACAACCCAACCCAGCATATGATGCATCACAGTATACCAAGAAGTCATCTGAACCTTCTGGTAAAGCTAATACTGGTGCCTAACACAGTAGCTGTTTCAAAATCTGAAAAGCCTTTTCCTGTTCATCAGTCCATCGAAAGGCTACATCTTTACGAGTCAACTTAGTCAACGGACCTACTATTTTAGAAAAATCTTTGATAAACCTGCGATAATAATCAGGCAATCCCAGAAAACTCTTAATCTCAGTTGGAGTCTTCGGAGAATTCCAATTCATTACCGCTTCTATCTTTATTGGATCAACCTTTATACCTTCGGAACAAATCACATGACCCAAAAAACTGCACTTCACTTAACCAAAATTCACATTTTGAAAATTTTGCAAATAGTTGCTCGCGTTTTAACAAGTTCAAAACCTGTCTCAGATGTTCAGCATGTTCACTCTCTGTCTTTGAATACACTAGTATATCGTCTATAAACACAATCACAAACTTATCTAAGAATGGATGACACACTCTATTCATTAGATCCATGAAGACTGCTGGCGCATTCGTCAACCCAAACGGCATGACAAGAAATTCATAATGACCATACCTTGTTCTAAATGCTGTTTTCGGTATATCTGATTCAGCAACACGAACCTGATGATATCCGGATCGTAAGTCTATCTTAGAAAAGAATGAAACACCATGTAACTGATCGAACAAATCGTCTATTCGAGGTAACGGATACTTATTCTTCACTGTTCTTTTGTTCCATTCACGATAATCAATACACATACGCATTGACCCATCTTTCTTTTTAGCAAACGATACTGGAGCACCCCACGGTGAAGAACTCGGTCGGATAAACCCATGATCTAATAACTCTTGAATCTGTGACATCATTTCACGGATTTCATACGGTGCTAATCGGTATGGAGCTTTTGCAACTGGAGTTGTTCCAGGAACCAACTCAATCTTATATTCGACTTCCCTTACAGGCGGCAGACCTGGTAACTCATCAGGGAACACTTCAGGAAATTCTGATACTATCGGTATATCGGCCACTGTTTTCTTTTCTTTCTTCGCATCAATCACATATGCAAGAAATGATTCACAACCCTTCGCTAACGTCTTCTTAGCTTTCATCATGGATATCAACGAAAAATTATACCCGCCCCGCTCCCCTCGGGCCACGACACGGGTTCCATCGGTCGAACGGAAGGTAATCATTTTCCTATCACACTTAATATTGGCCCTAAGCGTGCTCAACTAATCCATTTCTAATACTACATCAAAGCTAGGAATAGGTAACACTAAACAAGTCACCGGGAAAGACTTCCCTTCGATCTCTATACAAACCCAGACACATATGTTGTGATGGGTGTGGTCTTACCATCGGCTACTTCTACACTAACCGGCTTGGGTAATACAGTAGCTGGTAAATTCAGCTTAGCACAGAAATCTAGAGACATAAAACACCTATTGGCACCACAATCAAACAATACACGAGAAGGTATTGAGTTGATTAGAAACATACCGGTGATCACTTCATCAGTTGCAGTAGCTGTCTCAACTAACATCTGAAAAGCCCTGGCCTCTGCTGATGGAGGGTTCTTCCTCTTCTGCCCACTCTAGGCAGTAGACCCTTCGGCTGATGCCGAATGCACACCTGACCCCGCCCCAGAACTAACACTCTTGGATGGACAACTTGCTGCACGATGCCCAGATTGATGACAATTCCAGCACACACTACTTGGGAATGAGCAAGCTTGTGAATCGTGCCCAATTACACCACATCTTATACACCGCCTAGTCGCATCTGAACACTGACCATTATGTGAAGATTTACAATTGCGGCACCAATCCCCTCTACCAGATCCGGACCCAGAACTACTCTGACCACTTTTACCCTTTGATCTAAACCCGCCTGACTTTTTGGACTTAGATCCTGATTGACTAGATGCCTGTCCACCCTGATTTACCACATTGCCAAACATCCTATACCTAGCTGCCTTAACATCACTTTCCACCATCTTGGCTAGCACAACAGCTTGAGACAACGATGTAGATGTTCTAACAAAAGTTCGGTACTCTGGCAGAATGATATTTACAAAATGCTGGATACGAGACACTTCGTCTGGCACCCACTGTTGTACAAACCTCAGTTTATCCATATACTTCTCTACTACCTCATCGATCGTCATTTGAGGTGTCATCTTCATTTCAAGATACTCGGTCTTGATTCGGTTCATATCAAACGGATTACAATACTATTCACACACCTTCCCATGAAACTGCTCCCACGTGATCATACTCACTTGCTCCTTCGGTATACTGGAAATCAAAGAATCCCACCAAATCATAGCCCTACCTTTCACCAGTCGACTAGCATATGTTACTTTCAGATCAGGTTCACACTGACACGCTTCAAATACCCTTTCAATTTCTCGCAACCAATTAAGAGTTACAGTCGGATCAGTACTTCCAAAAAACTCGGAGGGTTTGCAATCACGAAAGTTCTTATAAGTACACTTTTTAGGTGGCTGCATGTATGGTTGTTGAAACATTTGCATTTGATATGGGTTCATCATCATGGGATTTTGGTAAGTAAAAGCGTTTTGCGGTGGCATATGTAGTGACCCGAACTTTTCCATGTTTATATATATTAATTGAGATTGATATTTACATGATTAAATGTTTCCAACATGTTAAGCAATCAAATTTGTTAAGACTTGATTAATTGAAATATGTTTCATATAGACAATTGACCACCCAAGTTAACCGGTGATTCACGAACATTAAAACTTGTAAAAACTATATGATGACATATATATGGATATATATATAGTTAACATGATACTATGATAAGTAAACATATCATTAAGTATATTAACAATGAACTACATATGTAAAAACAAGACTACTAACTTAATGATTTTTAAACGAGACATATATGTAACGATTATCGTTGTAAAGACATTTAATGTATATATATCATATTAAGAGATATTCATACATGATAATATCATGATAATATAATAATTTAAAATCTCATTTGATATTATAAACATTGGGTTAACAACATTTAACAAGATCGTTAACCTAAAGGTTTCAAAACAACACTTACATGTAACGACTAACGATGACTTAACGACTCAGTTAAAATGTATATACATGTATTGTTTTAATATGTATTTATACACTTTTGAAAGACTTCAATACACTTATCAAAATACTTCTACTTAACAAAAATGCTTACAATTACATCCTCGTTCAGTTTCATCAACAATTCTACTCGTATGCACCCGTATTCGTACTCGTACAATACACAGCTTTTAGATGTATGTACTATTGGTATATACACTCCAATGATCAGCTCTTAGCAGCCCATGTGAGTCACCTAACACATGTGAGAACCATCATTTGGCAACTAGCATGAAATATCTCATAAAATTACAAAAATATGAGTAATCATTCATGACTTATTTACATGAAAATAAAATTACATATCCTTTATATCTAATCCATACACCAACGACCAAAAACACCTACAAACACTTTCATTCTTCAATTTTCTTCATCTAATTGATCTCTCTCAAGTTCTATCTTCAAGTTCTAAGTGTTCTTCATAAATTCCAAAAGTTCTAGTTTCATAAAATCAAGAATACTTTCAAGTTTGCTAGCTCACTTCCAATCTTGTAAGGTGATCATCCAACCTCAAGAAATCTTTGTTTCTTATAGTAGGTTATCATTCTAATACAAGGTAATAATCATATTCAAACTTTGGTTCAATTTCTATAACTATAACAATCTTATTTCAAGTGATGATCTTACTTGAACTTGTTTTCGTGTCATGATTCTGCTTCAAGAACTTCGAGCCATCCAAGGATCCGTTGAAGCTAGATCCATTTTTCTCTTTTCCAGTAGGTTTATCCAAGGAACTTAAGGTAGTAATGATGTTCATAACATCATTCGATTCATACATATAAAGCTATCTTATTCGAAGGTTTAAACTTGTAATCACTAGAACATAGTTTAGTTAATTCTAAACTTGTTCGCAAACAAAAGTTAATCCTTCTAACTTGAATTTTAAAATCAACTAAACACATGTTCTATATCTATATGATATGCTAACTTAATGATTTAAAACCTGGAGACACGAAAAACACCGTAAAACCGGATTTACGCCGTCGTAGTAACACCGCGGGCTGTTTTGGGTTAGTTAATTAAAAACTATGATAAACTTTGATTTAAAAGTTGTTATTCTGAGAAAATTATTTTTATTATGAACATGAAACTATAACCAAAAATTATAGTTAAACTCAAAGTGGAAGTATGTTTTCTAAAATGGTCATCTAGACGTCGTTCTTTCGACTGAAATGACTACCTTTACAAAAATGACTTGTAACTTATTTTTCCGACTATAAACCTATACTTTTTCTTTTTAGATTCATAAAATAGAGTTCAATATGAAACCATAGCAATTTGATTCACTCAAAACGGATTTAAAATGAAGAAGTTATGGGTAAAACAAGATTGGATAATTTTTCTCATTTTAGCTACGTGAAAATTGGTAACAAATCTATTCCAACCATAACTTAATCAACTTGTATTGTATATTATGTAATCTTGAGATACCATAGACACGTATACAATGTTTCGACCTATCATGTCGACACATCTATATATATTTCGGAACAACCATAGACACTCTATATGTGAATGTTGGAGTTAGCTATACAGGGTTGAGGTTGATTCCAAAATATATATAGTTTGAGTTGTGATCAATACTGAGATACGTATACACTGGTTCGTGGATTGATTCAAGATAATATTTATCGATTTATTTCTGTACATCTAACTGTGGACAACTAGTTATAGGTTACTAACGAGGACAGCTGACTTAATAAACTTAAAACATCAAAATATATTAAAAGTGTTGTAAATATATTTTGAACATACTTTGATATATATGTATATATTGTTATAGGTTCGTGAATCAACCAGTGGCCAAGTCTTACTTCTCGACGAAGTAAAAATCTGTGAAAGTGAGTTATAGTCCCACTTTTAAAATCTAATATTTTTGGGATGAGAATACATGCAGGTTTTATAAATGATTTACAAAATAGACACAAGTACGTGAAACTACATTCTATGGTTGAATTATCAAAATCGAATATGCCCCTTTTTATTAAGTCTGGTAATCTAAGAATTAGGGAACAGACACCCTAATTGACGCGAATCCTAAAGATAGATCTATTGGGCCTAACAAACCCCATCCAAAGTACCGGATGCTTTAGTACTTCGAAATTTATATCATATCCGAAGGGTGTCCCGGAATGATGGGGATATTCTTATATATGCATCTTGTTAATGTCGGTTACCAGGTGTTCACCATATGAATGATTTTTATCTCTATGTATGGGATGTGTATTGAAATATGAAATCTTGTGGTCTATTATTATGATTTGATATATATAGGTTAAACCTATAACTCACCAACATTTTTGTTGACGTTTTAAGCATGTTTATTCTCAGGTGATTATTAAGAGCTTCCGCTGTCGCATACTTAAATAAGGACGAGATTGTGAGTCCATGCTTGTATGATATTGTGTAAAAACTGCATTCAAGAAACTTATTTTGTTGTAACATATTTGTATTATAAACCATTATGTAATGGTCGTGTGTAAACGGGATATTTTAGATTATCATTATTTGATAATCTACGTAAAGCTTTTTAAACCTTTATTGATGAAATAAAGGTTATGGTTTGTTTTAAAATGAATGCAGTCTTTGAAAAACGTCTCATATAGAGGTCAAAACCTCGCAACGAAATCAATTAATATGGAACGTTTTTAATCAATAAGAACGGGACATTTCAGTTGGTATCCGAGCGTTGGTCTTAGAGAACCAGAAAATTTGCATTAGTGTGTCTTATCGAGTTTGTTAGGATGCATTAGTGAGTCTGGACTTCGACCGTGTTTTCTTTAAAAATGATTGCTTAACATTTTTGTTGGAAACTATATATTTTTAACATATGAATATTATGTGATATATTAATCTCTTAACGTGTTTGATATTATGTGATAGATGTCTACCTCTAGAACAAGTCCCATTGACTCACCTAATAATAATGAAGAGTCAAATGTAAATTGGAATGATTTGTGGACTGATTCACAAGTTCCCGAAGAGGAACCGGAAGAAGAGTCGGAACCGGAAGAAGAATCGGAACCGGAAGAAGAATCGGAACCGGATGAAGAAATAGAACCGGTGGGGGAAATAATAAAACGGTTAAGTAAAAGAAAATCCTCAACCAACCGACCAAAGTTAATTATGGTCAATGGTGTTTCCGCCAAGGAAGAAAAATATTGGGAGGATTACCAATTCTCCGATGAATCGGATTCCGACGAGAATTCCGATGATGTTATAGAAATTACCCCAACTGAATTTAAAAAGGCAAAAGAAAATAATAAGGGAAAGGGCATAAAAATAGAGAAATCTAATTCCAACCCCGATGAACTTTATATGTATCGTCAACCCCCGAAGTCCTTAAGTTGTAACAATGACCCGGGAACCTCTAAACCACCAGGTTTTTCTAAACCAATGTGGACAACGACGGCTCGTATTAGGGGAACATCATATATCCCTAGAAACTTGGCAAAACGAACCAAAACCGAAGAAGAAGAAACGAGCGAGTCGGAATAAGATAGTTGTATTCGTGTGGTGTAATATATGTAATATAGTGTTCTTATGCTTTATGATATATGTAAAAATTGCTTGTATTAATAAGTATTTTTTTTATGAAACTAACTCTTGTCTATTTTACAGTTTAAAAACACAAAATGGATAGACAACCCAATATTTTAAGAGACCTACCCGGAGACATGATTGATGAAATCTTGTCTAGAGTCGGCCAAAATTCTTCGGCACAACTATTTAAGGCGAGATCAGTTTGTAAGACATTCGAAGAACGTTCCAAGAATGTCTTGGTTTATAAGAGACTTTCGTTTGAAAGATGGGGGATATCACATTGGGAAACCCATAAGTTACGATGTGTTTACTTTGACGCATATATTGCGGGGAACCCAAATGCTATTTTACGCAACGGGTTAAGAAATTATTTTGACTCAATATATCCGAATATTGGACTTCGTGATTTAGAAAAAGCGGCTAACATGCAACATAAAGAAGCATGTTATGCTTACGGATTAGTAATGTTCGCTTCTCACCAAAGTGAGAACAAGAACATCGGGCTACAACTATTAAACAAAACGTTTCCACAAGTGACGGAGTCGGTAATTGGGGTAAGAAATGAGGTTTTTAGATTATTACGGGACTGTTGGACATTACGTAACCCTCGTCCCTTTGATGACGTTACAACACGCTGTCTTATCAACGGCCATAACGGTTATGTTGCACAAGACCAAGGATGGGAAGTAGTCCTAGTAAAACCAGAATGCATGACTTGTTTCTGGACGTATGAATTACGTGTCTTTATTGCCTTTGCCGAACGACTTGTGTACTAGCTAGAATTGTCTTCACAACTATCTTGTATCAAAGTTATTGTGTGCTATATTTCATGCTTTATGTAAAATAAGCGGTATTGTAAGTTTGTAAAATATTGTATAAAAGTTTGAACGCGAAATATTATTACAATCAGTTTTTCATATAGAATTGTAGTAGTTGAATTGTATATTAGCTACTAAGTATGAACTTAACGGGTAGGTACTACCCAAATTTAAACTTATAAAACGCTAATATGAAGAAAAAGCTTTTATAAATGAGTTCATATTATGCTACGAAATACTATTAACTACTCTTAATATTCTGTATGATTAACTTGTTCCATTTAACTATTTTGAAGGAAATGGCACCGACTACTCGACACACCGTGAATATGAATGAAGAGGAATTCCGTACTTTTCTAGCTTCAAACATAGCCGCAGTACAGGCTGCACTACATACCAACAATAACCTTGGATCTAGCAGTACAGGAAATCGTGTAGGATGCACCTACAAAGAATTCACTGCCTGCAAACCTTTGGAATTTGATGGAACCGAAGGACCGATCGGATTGAAACGGTGGACCGAGAAGGTTGAATCGGTGTTTGCCATAAGTAAGTGTACTGAAGAGGACAAAGTGAAGTACGCTACGCATACCTTCACAGGTTCTGCGTTAACATGGTGGAATACCTATCTAGAGCAAGTGGGACAAGATGATGCGTACGCACTACCGTGGTCAGCATTCAAGCACTTGATGAACGAGAAGTACCGTCCCAGAACCGAGGTCAATAAGCTCAAGACAGAACTTAGAGGGTTACGAACCCAAGGATTTGATATTACCACGTACGAAAGACGATTCACAGAATTGTGCCTATTGTGTCCGGGAGCATTCGAAGATGAGGAAGAGAAGATCGACGCGTTTGTGAAAGGATTACCGGAAAGAATCCAAGAAGATATAAGTTCACACGAGCCCGCCTCCATACAACAGGCATGTAGAATGGCTCACAAACTAGTGAACCAGATTGAAGAAAGAATTAAAGAACAGACTGCTGAAGAGGCCAATGTGAAGCAAGTCAAAAGAAAGTGGGAGGAAAACGGTGATAAGAATCACCAATACAACAACAACAGTAATTACAACAATAATCGCAACAATTATCCCAACAATCGCAACATCAATCGCAACTACAACAAACGGCCCAACAACAACAACAACAACAACAACAACAGCAACTACAACAATCATCCCAACAACAATAATAACCGCAACAACAACAACAATCAGAAGCAGCTATGCCAAAGGTGTGAAAAGAATCACTCGGGGTTCTGCACCAAATTTTGCAACAAGTGTAAAAGAAATGGTCATAGCGCGGCGAAGTGTGAGGTCTACGGACCAGGGGCTAATAGAACGAAAGGAACAAATGGTGTCGAAACGAGTAATGGCGGAGCAAGTAGTGTCAGAGCAAGTTATGCCAATGTAGTTTGTTATAAATGTGGAAAACCAGGCCACATTATTAGAAATTGCCCGAACCAGGAGAACACGAATGGACAAGGCCGTGGAAGAGTTTTCAATATTAATGCGATAGAGGCACAGGAAGACCCGGAGCTTGTTACGGGTACGTTTCTTATTGACAATAAATCTGCTTACGTTTTATTTGATTCGGGTGCGGATAGAAGCTATATGAGTAGAGATTTTTGTGCTAAATTAAGTTGTCCATTGACGCCTTTGGATAGTAAATTTTTACTCGAATTAGCAAATGGTAAATTAATTTCAGCAGATAATATATGTCGGAATCGAGAAATTAAACTGGTTAGCGAAACATTTAAGATTGATTTGATACCAGTAGAGTTAGGGAGTTTTGATGTGATAATCGGTATGGACTGGTTGAAAGAAATGAAAGCGGAGATCGTTTGTTACAAAAATGCAATTCGCATTATACGAGAAAAAGGAAAACCCTTAATGGTGTACGGAGAAAAGGGCAACACGAAGCTACATCTTATTAGTAATTTGAAGGCACAAAAACTAATAAGAAAAGGTTGCTATGCTGTTCTAGCACACGTCGAGAAAGTACAAACTGAAGAAAGAGCATCAATGATGTTCCCATTGCAAAAGAATTTCCCGATGTATTTCCGAAAGAATTACCGGGATTACCCCCACATCGATCCGTTGAATTTCAAATAGATCTTGTACCAGGAGCTGCACCAATAGCTCGTGCTCCTTACAGACTCGCACCCAGCGAGATGAAAGAACTGCAAAGCCAATTACAAGAACTTTTAGAGCGTGGTTTCATTCGACCAAGCACATCACCGTGGGGAGCTCCTGTTTTGTTTGTCAAGAAAAAAGATGGTACATTCAGGTTGTGTATCGACTACCGAGAGTTGAACAAACTTACCATCAAGAACCGCTACCCACTACCGAGAATCGACGACTTATTTGATCAACTACAAGGCTCGTCTGTTTATTCAAAGATTGACTTACGTTTTGGGTATCATCAAATGCTGGTGAAAGAAGATGATATTCCAAAGACTGCTTTCAGAACATGTTACGGTCATTATGAGTTTATAGTCATGCCGTTTGGTTTAACTAATGCACCAGCTGTGTTCATGGACCTTATGAACCGAGTGTGTGGACCATACCTTGACAAGTTTGTCATTGTTTTCATTGATGACATACTTATTTACTCAAAGAATGACCAAGAACACGGTGAACATTTGAGAAAGGTGTTAGAAGTATTGAGGAAGGAAGAATTGTACGCTAAGTTTTCAAAGTGTGCATTTTGGTTGGAAGAAGTTCAATTCCTCGGTCACATAGTGAACAAAGAAGGTATTAAGGTGGATCCGGCAAAGATAGAAACTGTTGAAAAGTGGGAAACCCCGAAAACTCCGAAACACATACGCCAGTTTTTAGGACTAGCTGGTTACTACCGAAGGTTCATCCAAGACTTTTCCAGAATAGCAAAACCCTTGACTGCATTAACGCATAAAGGGAAGAAATTTGAATGGAATGATGAACAAGAGAAAGCGTTTCAGTTATTGAAGAAAAAGCTAACTACGGCACCTATATTGTCATTGCCTGAAGGGAATGATGATTTTGTGATTTATTGTGACGCATCAAAGCAAGGTCTCGGTTGTGTATTAATGCAACGAACGAAGGTGATTGCTTATGCGTCTAGACAATTGAAGATTCACGAACAAAATTATACGACGCATGATTTGGAATTAGGCGCGGTTGTTTTTGCATTAAAGACTTGGAGGCACTACTTATATGGGGTCAAAAGTATTATATATACCGACCACAAAAGTCTTCAACACATATTTAATCAGAAACAACTGAATATGAGGCAGCGTAGGTGGATTGAATTATTGAATGATTACGACTTTGAGATTCGTTACCACCCGGGGAAGGCAAATGTGGTAGCCGATGCCTTGAGCAGGAAGGACAGAGAACCCATTCGAGTAAAATCTATGAATATAATGATTCATAATAACCTTACTACTCAAATAAAGGAGGCGCAACAAGGAGTTTTAAAAGAGGGAAATTTAAAGGATGAAATACCCAAAGGATCGGAGAAGCATCTTAATATTCGGGAAGACGGAACCCGGTATAGGGCTGAAAGGATTTGGGTACCAAAATTTGGAGATATGAGAGAAATGGTACTTAGAGAAGCTCATAAAACCAGATACTCAATACATCCTGGAACGGGGAAGATGTACAAGGATCTCAAGAAACATTTTTGGTGGCCGGTTATGAAAGCCGATGTTGCTAAATACGTAGGAGAATGTTTGACGTGTTCTAAGGTCAAAGCTGAGCATCAGAAACCATCAGGTCTACTTCAACAACCCGAAATCCCGGAATGGAAATGGGAAAACATTACCATGGATTTCATCACTAAATTGCCAAGGACTGCAAGTGGTTTTGATACTATTTGGGTAATAGTTGATCGTCTCACCAAATCAGCACACTTCCTACCAATAAGAGAAGATGACAAGATGGAGAAGTTAGCACGACTGTATTTGAAGGAAGTTGTCTCCAGACATGGAATACCAATCTCTATTATCTCTGATAGGGATGGCAGATTTATTTCAAGATTCTGGCAGACATTACAGCAAGCATTAGGAACTCGTCTAGACATGAGTACTGCCTATCATCCACAAACTGATGGGCAGAGTGAAAGGACGATACAAACGCTTGAAGACATGCTACGAGCATGTGTTATTGATTTCGGAAACAGTTGGGATCGACATCTACCATTAGCAGAATTTTCCTACAACAACAGCTACCATTCAAGCATTGAGATGACGCCGTTTGAAGCACTTTATGGTAGAAAGTGCAGGTCTCCAATTTGTTGGAGTGAAGTGGGGGATAGACAGATTACGGGTCCGGAGATTATACAAGAAACTACCGAGAAGATCATCCAAATTCAACAACGGTTGAAAACCGCCCAAAGTCGACAAAAGAGCTACGCTGACATTAAAAGAAAAGATATAGAATTTGAAATTGGAGAGATGGTCATGCTTAAAGTTGCACCTTGGAAAGGCGTTGTTCGATTTGGTAAACGAGGGAAATTAAATCCAAGGTATATTGGACCATTCAAGATTATTGATCGTGTCGGACCAGTAGCTTACCGACTTGAGTTACCTCAACAACTCGCGGCTGTACATAACACTTTCCACGTCTCGAATTTGAAGAAATGTTTTGCTAAAGAAGATCTCACTATTCCGTTAGATGAAATCCAAATCAACGAAAAACTCCAATTCATCGAAGAACCCGTCGAAATAACGGATCGTGAGGTTAAAAGACTTAAGCAAAACAAGATACCAATTGTTAAGGTTCGATGGAATGCTCGTAGAGGACCCGAGTTCACCTGGGAGCATGAAGATCAGATGAAGAAGAAATACCCGCATCTATTTCCAGAAGATTCGTCAACACCTTCAACAGCTTAAAATTTCGGGACGAAATTTATTTAACGGGTAGGTACTGTAGTGACCCGAACTTTTCCATGTTTATATATATTAATTGAGATTGATATTTACATGATTAAATGTTTCCAACATGTTAAGCAATCAAATTTGTTAAGACTTGATTAATTGAAATATGTTTCATATAGACAATTGACCACCCAAGTTAACCGGTGATTCACGAACATTAAAACTTGTAAAAACTATATGATGACATATATATGGATATATATATAGTTAAAATGATACTATGATAAGTAAACATATCATTAAGTATATTAACAATGAACTACATATGTAAAAACAAGACTACTAACTTAATGATTTTTAAACGAGACATATATGTAACGATTATCGTTGTAAAGACATTTAATGTATATATATCATATTAAGAGATATTCATACATGATAATATCATGATAATATAATAATTTAAAATCTCATTTGATATTATAAACATTGGGTTAACAACATTTAACAAGATCGTTAACCTAAAGGTTTCAAAACAACACTTACATGTAACGACTAACGATGACTTAACGACTCAGTTAAAATGTATATACATGTAGTGTTTTAATATGTATTTATACACTTTTGAAAGACTTCAATACACTTATCAAAATACTTCTACTTAACAAAAATGCTTACAATTACATCCTCGTTCAGTTTCATCAACAATTCTACTCGTATGCACCCGTATTCGTACTCGTACAATACACAGCTTTTAGATGTATGTACTATTGGTATATACACTCCAATGATCAGCTCTTAGCAGCCCATGTGAGTCACCTAACACATGTGGGAACCATCATTTGGCAACTAGCATGAAATATCTCATAAAATTACAAAAATATGAGTAATCATTCATGACTTATTTACATGAAAACAAAATTACATATCCTTTATATCTAATCCATACACCAACGACCAAAAACACCTACAAACACTTTCATTCTTCAATTTTCTTCATCTAATTGATCTCTCTCAAGTTCTATCTTCAAGTTCTAAGTGTTCTTCATAAATTCCAAAAGTTCTAGTTTCATAAAATCAAGAATACTTTCAAGTTTGCTAGCTCACTTCCAATCTTGTAAGGTGATCATCCATCCTCAAGAAATCTTTGTTTCTTATAGTAGGTTATCATTCTAATACAAGGTAATAATTATATTCAAACTTTGGTTCAATTTCTATAACTATAACAATCTTATTTCAAGTGATGATCTTACTTGAACTTGTTTTCGTGTCATGATTCTGCTTCAAGAACTTCGAGCCATCCAAGGATCCGTTGAAGCTAGATCCATTTTTCTCTTTTCCAGTAGGTTTATCCAAGGAACTTAAGGTAGTAATGATGTTCATAACATCATTCGATTCATACATATAAAGCTATCTTATTCGAAGGTTTAAACTTGTAATCACTAGAACATAGTTTAGTTAATTCTAAACTTGTTCGCAAACAAAAGTTAATCCTTCTAACTTGACTTTTAAAATCAACTAAACACATGTTCTATATCTATATGATATGCTAACTTAATGATTTAAAACCTGGAGACACGAAAAACACCGTAAAACCGGATTTACGCCGTCGTAGTAACACCGCGGGCTGTTTTGGGTTAGTTAATTAAAAACTATGATAAACTTTGATTTAAAAGTTGTTATTTTGAGAAAATTATTTTTATTATGAACATGAAACTATATCCAAAAATTATAGTTAAACTCAAAGTGGAAGTATGTTTTCTAAAATGGTCATCTAGACGTCGTTCTTTCGACTGAAATGACTACCTTTACAAAAATGACTTGTAACTTATTTTTACGACTATAAACCTATACTTTTTCTTTTTAGATTCATAAAATAGAGTTCAATATGAAACCATAGCAATTTGATTCACTCAAAACGGATTTAAAATGAAGAAGTTATGGGTAAAACAAGATTGGATAATTTTTCTCATTTTAGCTACGTGAAAATTGGTAACAAATCTATTCCAACCATAACTTAATCAACTTGTATTGTATATTATGTAATCTTGAGATACCATAGACACGTATACAATGTTTCGACCTATCATGTCGACACATCTATATATATTTCGGAACAACCATAGACACTCTATATGTGAATGTTGGAGTTAGCTATACAGGGTTGAGGTTGATTCCAAAATATATATAGTTTGAGTTGTGATCAATACTGAGATACGTATACACTGGTTCGTGGATTGATTCAAGATAATATTTATCGATTTATTTCTGTACATCTAACTGTGGACAACTAGTTGTAGGTTACTAACGAGGACAGCTGACTTAATAAACTTAAAACATCAAAATATATTAAAAGTGTTGTAAATATATTTTGAACATACTTTGATATATATGTATATATTGTTATAGGTTCGTGAATCAACCAGTGGCCAAGTCTTACTTCTCGACGAAGTAAAAATCTGTGAAAATGAGTTATAGTCCCACTTTTAAAATCTAATATTTTTGGGATGAGAATACATGCAGGTTTTATAAATGATTTACAAAATAGACACAAGTACGTGAAACTACATTCTATGGTTGAATTATCAAAATCGAATATGCCCCTTTTTATTAAGTCTGGTAATCTAAGAATTAGGGAACAGACACCCTAATTGACGCGAATCCTAAAGATAGATCTATTGGGCCTAACAAACCCCATCCAAAGTACCGGATGCTTTAGTACTTCGAAATTTATATCATATCCGAAGGGTGTCCCGGAATGATGGGGATATTCTTATATATGCATCTTGTTAATGTCGGTTACCAGGTGTTCACCATATGAATGATTTTTATCTCTATGTATGGGATGTGTATTGAAATATGAAATCTTGTGGTCTATTATTATGATTTGATATATATAGGTTAAACCTATAACTCACCAACATTTTTGTTGACGTTTTAAGCATGTTTATTCTCAGGTGATTATTAAGAGCTTCCGCTGTCGCATACTTAAATAAGGACGAGATTGTGAGTCCATGCTTGTATGATATTGTGTAAAAACTGCATTCAAGAAACTTATTTTGTTGTAACATATTTGTATTATAAACCATTATGTAATGGTCGTGTGTAAACGGGATATTTTAGATTATCATTATTTGATAATCTACGTAAAGCTTTTTAAACCTTTATTGATGAAATAAAGGTTATGGTTTGTTTTAAAATGAATGCAGTCTTTGAAAAACGTCTCATATAGAGGTCAAAACCTCGCAACGAAATCAATTAATATGGAACGTTTTTAATCAATAAGAACGGGACATTTCAGCATATAGTATTGGTTAGGTATTTGGTTTTGAAACTGATTCTGGTGCACATTAAGTATTGTTTGGGATTGCGCGGTTGGGAATCCAGGTGGTGTATCATCATTTCCAGAATGCCTCGCCAATTCAAGCTCATTAATTTTGTCTTCAACCTCCTTTAGCTTGCTTTCTAACTGAAGGATGTAACTATTCTGATCCTCATCCGACTCAACACCCTCTTCTGGTGCTCTAAATGTTCCGGGGTTGGATGGGCCAGTTGCGTGTCTATCAGCCATACCTGTGCTATAAAACAGCTCACACAAAAGTTTAGTGGATATCAGTTAGTTCAATCACAACTAACACGCACACAACTCCTACATTCACTTAACCCCCATTCCATTGACATGTTTGACTAGTCACAAGGTTTGGGAACAATATACACGCATGTACTTGCTGCCAAACCTATGCTCTGATACCAACTTGTAACACCGGCCATTTTTTTTAAAACATAGTGGAAGACTTTTATATTAAAATCATAACATTTAATACATCACAGCATAAATCCACACAATTAAGTTTAAGTTTACACGACGGTGTTACTTATTACAAAATACATGTTGCAAAAGTCCACATCAGAATTCACACGTTAAACATGTCTTCAACACTAGCACCCGTCCAAACTAGCAGAACTTAAACCTGCAACGGTGGAAATGTGGATTAGCATAACGCTAAGTGAATGGAATCTATCTAACAGATATCGCATAAGCACCACACATGCGAACAATATTACTAACATGCTAACAACCAAATAGCATACAACATAAAGACAATATGAGGATCGGCGGCTTATATGAGCACACGACTCCTAGTTGATTGAGCTAGAGTCTACCGATAGTCCTTACTACACGATTCACAGCATAGTTATCCGGACGCAAGGGATGCGTCATTCAATACTATACTCCACAATCGGTAGTCCTTGGGCCCAACCTCCTCAGGCCCGGTTGACCTTACACGAACTCTAACCTCCTCAGGCCCGGTTACGAGTCCCCAGCCTCCTCAGGCCCGGCTGGTGCCAAACACAGTGCGCACATAATATTACATAATCACAATAAACATGTAATAAACTCACTAGAATGGCAACCAATATCTAAACATGGAAATAACATTATAGCAAAGCATGGTAATAGAATAAATCACAGTAGCATGACATGCTACTTAAACTCTATCCGAAGATAGACCCACTCACCGATTACCAGCTACAGCTCAGTTATCTTACTTCTGAGCTTCTTCCTTGTTCTTATCACCTGAGAACAACACAAACGAAGTCAATATACATACCTCAATCAATATTATAACCAAAGCATACTATAAACTAGGTCATAACATCATTTCACAAGTCCACAACGTAACTCCATTCACTATTGTCAAACAAGTACGTGGAAAACGAGACACACACACCAAAACCTATTTTCCCGTCCCAAAAATAGTTTGATCCATATTCTTAAAAGTTCGTCATTGAAATGTACTCTTCAATACGATTCCAACGATATTTGATTCATCAAAAACGGAGTTACGGTTTGAAAGTTATGACCAAAACAAATTTCCCAAATTGCTGAAAAGACACACTACTCAACTCGGTAGTGTGTGTCATAGACACTCGACCGAGTGTGTAGACACACGGCCGAATGAGTAGAGACACTCGATCGACTGTCTTTTCAAAATACACACTACCGAGTGTGTAGACACACGGCCCACCTCAAAAGACACTCGACCGAGTGTGTACACACACGACCCACTTTCAAAAGACACTCGACCGAGTGTGTTCTTGAGCTGCTGAAAATTGGAAAAGTGACGGGTTTGAGCCAAAAATAACCAAATCTCGACCATATACTCATTTTAAACCTCAAAACTCATCACATCTTGTTTATAAAACCTTTTGGGACATAAACTCACAAACATTACATCAAAACAACAACAAATTAAGGAATTTTGACATCAAAACCCACTTTGACAAAGACCTAACTTTAAACCCAATTTGACACAAATTTAGGTAATGAAAATGGGTAATTCTTACCTTGTTTGAATCAGTAAAACACAAAGAATCGATTTCTAACACAAATTAAACTTCAAATCGAGATTTGGAGAATTAGGGTTCAAGAGGTGAAGAAATTAGGTACGGGAGTGATTTTGGGAATTTCTAGAGAGAAGGAGAAAAATGAGCTGAACCACAGTTCTCTAGTCACTTAATTGGGTTAAAATCCATACCCCTCAACACACGGGTATTTATCAGTTATCTAAAATCTTCCGTACCTCGTTAGGCGGCCCTAACGAAGTCCAAATTAAATAAACAAACATGTTCTGTGACCCTTATCACAAACTGGTCTTAACTAAATAATAAAATAACACTATTCACATAATTAAAATAAAAGCATATAAAACACATAATAAAATCCTAAGGGCAAAATAGTCCACTTACAACTAGCTCAGGTTCCAGTCTGTTACAGTTTAATAGCTTTTAGTCATCTTTTATATCGCATTCATAATAATGATAATAATAATAATTAGAATAATTAGTTAATACTAATATTAGTTTTAATGATAATGATACTAATAATAATAACTATTATAATAATGTTAATGATAATACTAATACTAATAATAATAATAATAATAATAATAATAATAATAATAATAATAATAATAATAATAATAATAATAATAATAATAATAATAATATTAATAATAATAATAATAATAATAATAATAATATTAATAACTTTAATGATAATAACAATAGTAATAATAATAACAATAACAATTTTCCTGATAATACTTATATTAATAATGATAATGATAATAATAATAATAATAATAATAATAATAATAATAATAATAATTAGATAATAATAATAACGACGCTAATAACGATGATAGTAATAATAACAATCATTTTTAATAATAATACTAAAATTAATGATAATTCAGTTGACGATATCTTTTAATCCGTTCATCGAAACCATACGCTTTCTAAATGAAAAGCTATTAATTTTTCGCCAGCTTTCCAACGACATGCATATCATATACCTTATCTCAGTAGCATATGTATTAAATTCATGATTTATCATAAACTATTTAACGACGAACTTAAGCATACAAGCATGCATAATCATATATATTCGAGCACTAGTTAGGGATACACTATTAATATATAAAAGATAAGATATGAATGCTCACGTATCAATATTGTGATTCAATATTGCAGGAAAGCATGTAGACGCGATGGAGATGATAAATACTAGATTGACCTTACGAGCATACCCCCGACATTACCCATAACCTCCATAGCTATAACCCATAATTTCCTTAGCTCTATCCTGCTCGTAAAACCCGCTTTGAAATAGCTCGCTCATGACTTCGTCGTAGTATTTTATGTATAATACTAATAATAATACTACTAATAATGATAATACGATTAATAATAATATTAATCTTAATAATAATAATAATAATAATAATAATAATAATAATAATAATAATAATAATAATAATAATAATAATAATAATAATAATATATTTAGAGAAGAGAGATTGAGTTCGAAAGATAGAATGAGAAACTGAATCAGAATTTGATCGAGCTTTATACACCTTGCGTGACCTCAGACCACATGCGACCTATGATTTGGCCATGCGATCGCATGGCCACCTGGCTCCAGCTCATTTCGTTTGTCAAGTTCTGCCGACGGTTTATATAATATATATATATAATATATTTAATTTATATAATTAATTATATATTATATTAAATTCACATGCATAGTTGACTTGTAATTTTAATTCTAATGACTTGTACGTTGTCACCCGACTTATGTCTCAGTTTCGGTTTTTCGAACGATGTTTCGTACGCTTATAAAACTAGCATTTTACGTTTCGCGATGTGTACCTTTATCAAAAATTAGACTTAATTATTAATAATTTATATTATAAGAAATGTTACTTGAATGTTTGAGTGTTTTGGTCATTTACTTCTATAAATCAACGTCTCGTTATTTATCATAGTATATATAATTCAAAACATTTTATATCTAAGTTAATATTATATTTTGTAATATATATATATATATATATATATATATATATATATATATATATATATATATATATATATATATATATCATCATTTAAAATATAAACTCGTACACATTATATATATAATTGAAATATTTATCTAATAATATAATATTTAGTTTTTCAAAACTAATTATATTTCAAAGTTCAATATATATAATTTAAAATTGTTTAAATAATAGATATTATTATATCACCTAACGTTTATGTTCTAGAAATTAATTTGATATAATTCATTTATGCGCCAACATTTATTTTAACTTCTTAAACGTTCTAAAAATCAATTGAATCAAATAACCAAATGTTACTAACGTTTACTTAACTAATTTTGAAATCATATATATTCAATATTCATAAACACGTTTTAAATACACATTGCGAGTTATTTATATATTTAATTCTAATAATTAATATCATATTGTATATATTCAAATTATGTTATTTAACCAAAATTGTGATGACCCGGAAAATTTTGACTTATTTTGAACCAAATTCTCGATATGATTTAATATTTTGGACACGATAAGCAAAGTCTGTAAAGTTGAATCTCAAAATTTTAAACTATTCAAATACCCTTCGATTATTCTCAACAATTCGCGAACAATTATATGTAAATAGATACATATATATATATATATATATATATATATATATATATATATATATATATATATATATATATATATATATATATATATATATATATATATATATATACTCTAACTTGAAAACGTAACAAAGTGTTAAGAAAATGATATTGTGCATTAAACTTATTGGTTTGATTATCTGATTGATATATTTAACTACGGAATTAAAAGATTATGCCAAACGAATGAATTAAAAGATATTTATTAAGTCCCTTAAAAATTATAATATTATTACAAGTTTCTGTTGTGAGGTCCACGTTGATTTGGGAAATCATTCATGTTTAACGGTATTCGGAATAAATGGTAAAGTGTTTGTTTAAATAACGTAATTTGGACACATACAATAATAAGGAATATTAACTGTTAGAATTAGATATATGAATAAATTGCGATATGTATTTTAAAACGTGTTTATAAATATTGAGAATAGATATTAACTTGGTTATGAAACGTTTGATAAATACTATTATTTTAGTAAATAACGAGACAATGATTTATAAAAGTAAATGACCAAAACACTTGAAAGATTAAGATATACTTTGAGTGGTATAGTTTATTGATAATATAAGACTATATTTTGATAAAGGTACGAGTCACGAAACGTAAAGTGATAGTTTTCTAAGCATACGAAATTGCATTCGAGAAACCGGAACCGGGGAATAAGTCGAGTAACAACGTACGAGACATCGGAACAAAAATTTCAAGTCAACTATGCACGATAATATAATATAATATATAATTAATTAATATAAATTATATATATTATACATTAATAAATAAATATGTTGACAAATAAGAAAACAAAAGTTTGTGAGCTGGATCAGAGGGCCATGCAATCGCATGGCCTTGATGCCCAAAAACCATGCGATCGCATGGGGTTGGAAATCAGGCCACATCTATAAATTCAGTCGAATTCGTTCCAGTTTTGCACACATATTACACTCGTATATATTTATATTTATTTTATTATTATTATTATTAATATTATTATTATTATTATTATTATTATTATTATTATTATTATTATAATTATTATTATTAAGATTAATATTATTATTATTAATCTTATTATTATTAGTAGTATTAGTACATAAAATACTACGACGAGGCCATGAGCGGGTCACTTTTGAAATGGGTTTTTGAGCGGGATAGAGCTAAGGAAATTATGAGTAATATTTGTGGGTATTATTCGCAAGTCAAACCTTGTTTTTTATCATCTCTGTTGCGTCTACGTACTTTCCTACAATATTGAATCTCAATATTGATACGTAAGCACGCATATTTTATCTTTTATATATTAATAGTGTATCCCTGACTAGTGCTCGAGTGTATATATTTATACATGCTTGTATGCTAAATTTCATCGCTAAACAGTTTATAATGAATCACGAATTAAATACATATATTACTGGTAAAAGGTATATGATATACATGTTTTTGAAAAGCTGACGAAAAATCAATAACTTTTCATTTAGATATCGAATAGTTTCAATGAACGGATTAAAAGATATGATCAACTGAATTATAATTGACGTTAATTGGAATTGCTTATGAATCTGCAATTAATATTTAAACAACTTGTTTGTAAGATTGATAAATTGGATTTTTGAATATTACCAACCGAGTAAATGAATCCTTATATAAGGCACGTCTCGTTTTGTTAAACAATTGTCAAAACTGATTGTTTTATCATATTTTAAAGCCATATAAAAACTATAGTTTAATTTTACAAGAATTGGAAAACTATGTGAAATATTAAAATGATTCGATTGCCATGATCATTCAACTATTGTATTAAGTCAGAATGACTTTTTGAAATGACTTTTGATAAACTTTTGTATGTCGATCTCGATCATTAGGATTGTGATACACTATGACCTAACCTAGCTTAATAGACATTTATTGACCAACATATCTTCTCTAGGTTGAGATCTACGATTATTTGGTAATCCGAGTTTCAGTCACATTTTGGTGAACGACTTTATATGCTGCTAAGGTGAGTTTATAGATCCCTTTTTAAATGCTTTAATTATTTTAAGCTGAGAATACATGCAATTTATTTTAAACGCAATGGATACAAGTACATACTTAATTCTACACTGAGTTTGAACCGAAAATCCCTTAGCTTTGGTAACTAGTAACTGCCAGTTATAAGAACTGGTGGGCGCGAGTAGTAGTATATGGATCCATAGGGCTTGATATCCCCGTCCGAGCTAGAGCACTAGCCTTTTAATGGACGTATGCTATTTGAGAAGCGTACACATTGGTTTGCGTGTATTATTAAGATGATTATATAAAGGGTACAAATTATATATACGTTAAGTTTAGTTACCAGGGTGCTCAATCTTGTAGAATATTTTGATAAACGTTTCTGGATGAAACAACTGAAATCTTGTGGTCCACCTTTATATACAGATTATGCAAAACACTAAAACTATGAACTCACCAACCTTTGTGTTGACACTTGTTAGCATGTTTATTCTCAGGTTCCCTGGAAGTCTTCCGTTGTTTGCTTATATGTTAGACAAGCTATGTGCATGAAGTCTTACATGGCATATTTATCAAGGAAACGTTGCATTCACCAAATCTTCACCGTGTATCTTATTTTGACTGCATTGTCAATGGAAATACTATTGTAAACTATTATTTACGGTGATTGTCTATATGCAGAAATCATCAGATGTCAATGTTTACAAAATGTATCATATAGAGGTCAAATACCTCACAATGAAATTGATGAATGATGTGTTCCTCCATATGGATTTGGAGTGATTGTTACAGTTGGTATCAGAGCGTTGGTCCTAGCGAACCAGGTCTTGCATGAGTGTATCTAACTGATAGTTGTTAAGATGTATTAGTAAGTCTGGACTTCGACTGTGTCTGCATGTTAAAAGTTTTGCTTATCATTTCTTGTCAGAAATTACATGCTTATCATTATTAAGTCTAGACACGTTTTCCTGCATTTATTGCATAAATAGTGTATAGACAAAAATTCATATCTTAGCGTATCTGTTACTGTAAACTTTTCCTGACACCTTCCGAAAATTTCTGCGTGATTTATGGAATTTGATATTATATATACATATGTAAATTATGTATTGAAGAATACCAAACTAAATTCAATAATCTAATTCATATCAAAAATCATCTCCCTAATTATACAAGATGGATCCCGTATCTAGTTCAAATTTCTTAAACTCCGACAGCTATTCCGATATGGATATTCACCTGAATTCCGAAGACAGTGTAACCGGAATGGATCAACCAATTAGCCATCATCTATTCTGGATGAATTGGGGATAGGTTCATAGTCTACTTAATCATTGGGGACAAGAATAAGGTGATCCCTTCCATCCACCACATGAAATGTCCCGTTCATATTGATTATAAACGTTCCATATTAATTGATTTCGTCGCGAGGTTTTGACGAGGTTTTGACCTCTATATGAGACGTTTTTCAAAGACTGCATTCATTTTTAAAACAACCATAACCTTTATTTTATCGATAAAGGTTTAAAAAGCATTACGTAGATTATCAAGTAATGATAATCTAAAATATACCGTTTACACACGACCATTACATAATGGTTTACAATAAGAATATATTACATCAAAAATAAGTTTCTTGAATGCAGTTTTAACATAATATCATACAAGCATGGACTCCAAATCTTGTCCGTATTTTAGTATGCAACAGCGGAAGCTCTTAATAATCACCTGAGAATAAACATGCTTAAAACGTCAACAAAAATGTTGGTGAGTTATAGGTTTAACCTATATATTATCAAATCATAATAATAGACCACAAGATTTCAAATTTCAATATGCATCCCATACATTGAGATAAAATTCATTCATATGGTGAACACCTGGTAACCGACATTAACAAGATGCATATAAGAATATCCCCTATCATTCCGGGAAATCCTTCGAACATGATAAAAACAACATCGAAGTACTAAAGCATCCGGTACTTTGGATGGGGTTCGTTAGGCCCAATAGATCTATCTTTAGGATTCGCGTCAATTAGTAGATCGGTTTACTAATTCTTAGGTTACCAAGCAAAAGGGGCATATTCGACTTCGATCATTCACCCATATAATGTAGTTTTAATTACATGTGTCTATTTCGTAAAACATTTATAAAACTGCATGTATTCTCATCCCAAAATATTAGATTTTAAAAGTGGGACTATAACTCACTTTCACAGATTTTTACTTCATCGGGAAGTAAGACTTGGCCACTGGTCAATTAACGAACCTATAACAAATATGTACATATATATCAAAGTATGTTCAAAATATATTTACAATATTTTTAATACGTTTTACTATTTTAAATTTATTAAGTCAGCTGTCCTCGTTAGTAACCTACAACTAGTTGTCCGCAATTAGTTGTACAGAAATAAATCGATATATATTATCTTGAATCAATCCACGACCCAGTGTATACACGTCTCAGGCTAGATCACAACTCAAAGTATATATATTTTTGGAATCAACCTCAACCATGTATAGCTAACTCCAACATTACTGCATATAGAGTGTCTATGGTTGTTCCAAATAATATATATACATGGGTCGATATGATATGTAAAAACATTTGTATACGTGTATATGGTATCCCAAGATTACATAATATATTAGAATACATGTATAATACAATATAAGTTAGCTAGGATATGATTTGTATAGAATTGTTACAATATTTCCCGTAGCTACAACAATCAAAAAATATTCAATCTTGTTTTACCCATAACTTCTTCGTTTTAAATCCGATTTGAGTGAATCAAATTGCTATGGTTTCATATTGAACTCTATTTTATGAATCTAAACATAAAAAGTATAGGTTTATAGTCGGAAATATAAGTTACAAGTCGTTTTTGTAAAGGTAGTCATTTCAGTCGAAAGAACGACGTCTAGATGACCATTTTGGAAAACATACATCCACTTTGAGTTTAACCATGATTTTTGGATATAGTTTCATGTTCATAAGAAAAATCATTTTCCCATAAGAACAACTTTTAAATCAAAGTTTATCATAGTTTTTAATTAACTAACCCAAAACAGCCCGCGGTGTTACTACGACGGCGTATATCCGGTTTTACGGTGTTTTTCGTGTTTTCCGATTTTAAATTATTAAGTTAGCATATCATATAGATATAGAACATATGTTTATTTGATTTTAAAAGTCAAGTTAGAAGGATTAACTTTTATTTGCGAACAAGTTTAGAATTAACTAAACTATGTTCTAGTGATTACATGTTCAAATCTTCGAATAAGATAGTTTTATATGTATGAATCGAATGATGTTATGAACATCATTACTACCTCAAGTTTAGTAGCTAAACCTACTGGAAGTGACAAGAAATGATCTAGCTTCAAAGGATCTTGGATGGCTTGAAAGTTCTTGAAGTAGAATTATGACACGAAAACAAGTTCAAGTAAGATTATCACTCGAATTAAGATAGTTATAGTTATAGGAATTGAATAAAAGTTTGTATATGAGTATTACCTTGATTTAGAATGATATATTACTGTAAACAACAAGGATTTATTGAGTTTGGATGATCACTTTACAAGATTGGAAGTGAGCTAGTAAACTTGGAAGTATTCTTGATTTTATGAAACTAGAACTTGTAGAATTTATGAAGAACACTTAGAACTTGAAGATGGAACTTGAGAGAGATCAATTAGATGAAGAAAATTGAAGAATGAAAGTGTTTGTAGGTGTTTTTGGTCATTGGTATATGGATTAGATATAAAGGATATGTAATTTTGTTTTCATGTAAATAAGTCATGAATGATTACTAATATTTTTGTAATTTTATGAGATATTTTATGCTAGTTGCCAAATGATGGTTCCCACATATGTTAGGTGACTCAAATGGGCTGCTAAGAGCTGATCATTGGAGTGTATATACCAATAGTACATACATCTAAATGTTGTGTATTGTACGAGTACGAATACGGGTGCATACGAGTAGAATTGTTGATGAAACTGAACGAGGATGTAATTGTAAGCATTTTTGTTAAGTAGAAGTATTTTGATAAGTGTCTTAAAGTCTTTCAAAAGTGTATGAATACATATTAAAACACTACATGTATATACATTTTAACTGAGTCGTTAAGTCATCGTTAGTCGTTACATGTAAATGTTGATTTGAAACCTTTAAGTTAACGATCTTGTTAAAATGTTGTTAACCCAATGTTTATTATATCTAATGAGATGTTAAATTATTATATTATCATGATATTATGATATATTAATATATCTTAATATGATATATATACATTTAAATGTCGTTACAACGATAATCGTTACATATATGTCTCGTTTAAAAATCCTTAAGTTAGTAGTCTTGTTTTTACATATGTAGTTCATTGTTAATATACATAATGACATGTTTACTTATCATTTATCATGATTAAACATAGTGTAACAATATCTTAAAATGATTCATATGTAATTAGTAAGACATTGTTATAACGATAATCGTTATATATGTCGTTTCAAGTTTTTAATTCAATAAACTCAATTTTATGTATATAACTCATTGTTAAAATACCTAATGAGATACTTACTTATCATAATATCATGTTAACTATATATATAATCATATATATGTCATCATATAGTTTTTACAAGTTTTAACGTTCGTGAATCACCGGTCAACTTGGGTAGTCAATTGTCTATATGAAACCTATTTCAATTAATCAAGTCTTAACAAGTTTGATTGCTTAACATGTTGGAAACACTTAATCATGTAAATATCAATTTCATTTAATATATATAAACATGGAAAAGTTCGGGTCACTACACCACATTGCCCTCTTGGCGAAGAACCTGTTCGAGACACCATTTTCTCTCTCATTTCCAGAGTATCTCGTCACGATAATATACTATCTCAAATTCTGGATCTTATTCATCCGCTCGTCCGAATCGCCAATCATCCTGGTGTAGTAGAAGAAGTCAACGAGCTTCGCGCTTGGGTAGTGGCTTTGGAGAATATGGTGCAAAGGTTACAAGCACCAGCAGCATCACCGGCATCAACAGTACCACCGACAACAACACCAACAGTACCATTACCACCGCCAACAACATCCGCATCGCAAACCTTAACTTCACAATCTGTTCCACGAGCATCAACGTCATACGCACTGTAGTTACCAAGAAATACCAGCAACAATAACCGATGAAGTATTAACTCATTTCCCCTGAAGAAATTTTATGTATATTTAATATATATAAATTTTGAAATCAAAATAAATCTTTTCGTACTAAGCTGTTACATGTGAATCTTAACTGGTAGGTACTACTCGGTTAGTTCATATTACTAATATGCAATGATGTACATCCTTCCTTAACAACTTAACCATTGTTAACTACAATCTCTGTTTCAACCTAATGAATTCCATTTCATAATAAACCAAGTGTATTAATCAATTACATAATTGATTTTACATTTTCAATTTCGGTATAATCGAAACTTTCCAGAAAACATCATCTGTGCCTTGTAAGGTTCACAAAAATTCCACGAGTACCAACATCCTTCACCGAGGAATATCAATAAGAATAAATAATGAAGTGTTGATTTCATTAGTGAAAAACTCCGCAAAGATTATGTAATCTTTAATGTTTTAGAGATTAATCATTTCTAAGTCAAGCCGAAAATCAAATGAGCTTAATATGATATTAACTCATTAAATCCGTATTACATATGAAGAAATATACATACATATATTTTCATAAAGACTGTAATAAAAATTCTTTTGTATAAAATATTACTTGTGAAATCTTTAACGGGTAGGTAATTTCCGGGAAATATATAAGTTCACAATTAATATGTTATACTGTACATTCTTCAACTTTGATTCAAAAAAATTATTAACTATGCTCACATCGGTATACGATCGTTTCCATACAAATTCAATTACATATTCTGATATTGACGGATCAGAATCCAAGTCAAGATTTAATGGGTGACATCATTCTTAGATCTCTACATCTTTCAAAGCTATACTTTGACTTCAAAAATGTGAAAGATCCTTTAGCATTGACATTACTGAAAATAATATTGCAATCCGTTTTCAAAGTATCCAGTTTTACCACACTTTCAACCAGTCAACTTCAACTTTTCAGATTAACCTTATTATAATCTTGACATATACGTTCTTGTTACTGGGGAACCTTTCATGTTCCACCACATTAGCAGTAAATTTACCAACAACTTTATTAATCCTTGACCTTTTGAAAAATTCTTATACTCATTGAAACCCTATCATGTACTCATCCACATCTTGTAACAATAATTGCCATACCAACCACCGGGAATTAGCAATCAGTATTTTGAATCTCGCAGCATTTTCTACAACAACAGTTATATATAGATAACATCTATCTTCTAGACTTACATACTTCGAATGTGAAGTTTCTGAAAAACATCTCAAACTATGAACTAGTTCTCTGAAATTGGAAAAATGCTGATGAAGCAGCAAAAACTGTAAACGACCTTAACAGTCAAAAGTTTGATGATAAAGAATAGTATGGTGGTAAAGCTGAGAATAAGAGAAGGTTTGGAACTGAAAAACGGATTGAGTAAAGTATGAAAGAGGCTGTGGATAAATCACAAAGACTGAACCTGCCTTCAAAGAATCTAAATGATTTAGTGACTGCTGAAACCATTAGTAAGAACCTTACTTCTTATTCTAAACCTTCACAGACAGATTTTCCACATCATCCTCTGATATTAGAAATTCTAAGATATCATCGTATCTTCATTATAAATATCCTCGATATTTCTGGAGATATCTTCATACCTATTCTTATCGGAAATCATTCATCTCTTCGCACTATCTGTGTTACATCATAAAAGAAACTATTTTAGTTTCTAAAATCTGAAAAATTCGAAAAATAGATGTTTTGAAGTAATGTTGGGAATTGAAGCATGAGTTAGTATAATATAATGACACTTGATCAACGTGATTATATTACAGTAAGTCATGCTGAGTGATGTTATGCGAGGTGTATATGAAATAGCTTATATTTTACTAGGAAATACTATTAAATACGATACAATTTTACACAAGATATTTATTTATTTATAGAATGGATATACCTAAACCTTGCTACAACACTTATAGGCAGTGTACCTAATCATACAGTAGTGTAGTTTTTAGTAAGTCCGGTTCGTTCCATAGGGAAATCTTTAAACAAAGCTTAACGCTATATTAGTTTTAATTTATAAAAATACAAATATATATATAAGTAATATTATTATTATAAAGGGGGGTTTTTACCGTTTAATGACCGGTTTGTCATTTTTAAAACTTTAGTCGCAGTTAAAACCTAATGTAAAATATTAAATAAATAAAAGACTTAATTTAAAGCGTAAAGTAAATAACGATAATGAAATTGAGATAAATAAAAGTGCGATAAAATAAAATTACGATAATTAAAGAGTACGAAAATTAAAAGTGCAATTAAATACAATAACAATAAATAAAAGTGCGATAATTAGAAGTGCAATTAAATATAAAAATAAAGGAATTATGCTTATTTAAATTTTCGTAATCATGATGTTTGACGTGTTGATTTTAGTTTTATGCCCATGGGTTAATTGTCCTTTGTCCTGGATTATTCAATTTGTCCGTCTGGTTTTTGTCCATAACAGTCCATCAGTCATAAATATAAAGTGCGAGTATCCTCGTCAAATTATCCTTATATCCGAAGTTAAATGTTCCAACTAATTGGGGACTTAAACTGTAACAAGGTTTTAATACTTTGTTTAATAATTATACCAGGATATCGACTACGTGTAACCCAAGGTTTTAATACTTTGTTATCAATTATGTCAAGTGTCCTTGTACATAATTTCACCCCTGTTTTAATAATTCCATAGACTATTAATTCATTCCCGTGTCCGGTTAAATGAACGATTATTCGTACATATAAATACCCCGCCCATCGTGTCTGATTGAGTGTATATGGTTATTTATAGGTACGTCCAATTGTAAATCTTTATATTAAAATTAACAAACTATCATTTAGTTAAACAAATATAAAGCCCATTAATAGCCCATAGTCTAATTTCCACAAGTGTCGTTCTTTTTTCCAAACCCCAATTATGGTACAAAGCCCAATTACACAAATTTAAATATTTAGCCCAACATCATGATTACTTCGTTTTAAATAAGCATAATAATAACTTAGCTACGAGACATTAATGTAAAAGGTTGAACATAACTTACAATGATTAAAAATAACGTAGCGTTACGCGGACAGAATTTCGACTTACACCCTTACAACATTCGCTAACATACCCTTATTATTAGCAATTAAAATTAAAATTAAAATTATAATATAATATATATACATATACGTTGATGAATGAAGAGAAAAAGATATGTTAAATGGTGCACCAAAGCTCGAAATTTATAGGCCTGTGAGCTGAGAAAGGGGCTCATGCGATCGCATGAGCTTTGCCCTTCAAGGCCATGCGATCGCATGGCCAGCTGGGGAGGCTCACATGTGTTTGTTTCTTCTGCCGACGGTTTATAAATAATAATATAATATATAAATAATTATAAGAATTATTTAAATATTATATTTTATTTATGTGCATAGTTGACTTGTAATTTTTAGTCCGTTGCGTCGAGCGTTGAGAGTTGACTCTGGTCCCGGTTCCGGATTTTCGAACGTCCTTGCGTATAATTTAATATCTTGTACTTTGCGTTTCGAATCTTGTACTCTTGTAATTTTGAGACGTTTCTCATCAATAATTGGAACCTCTTTGATTGTATTTTGTACTTTTGAGCTTTTTGGTCGTTTGCGTCTTCAATTCGTCGAATCTGTCTTTTGTCTTCACCTTTTATTATTTAAACGAATATCACTTGTAGATAGAACAGTTGCAACTAAAAGCTTGTCTTTCTTGAGGGATAATGCTATGAAATATATGTTCGTTTTTAGCATTATCAAATATTCCCACACTTGCGCGTTGCTTGTCCTCAAGCAATATAGTCTTGAAATATACTAGAATCACTTCTTTATTCTTCACACTTTGTACATCAGTGATTTCTATACGGCGGTATAAACAATGGTAATAACGATGTGGTTTACAGTCCCACATGACTATGAAAATTTAGATCCTGTAAGGAAATTGGATCTTTATGAAAACATTTGATCTTTTTGAAAATTCAATCTAGTTTTTACCCTAGATAAGTTTTCCGGAATAACCCTTCACCGGTATTTGCAAATTGTTTTTGTGGGTTTGGTGAGTTTCAGATTTGAAAATTTTAGCTCAAAACTTGTGGTTTTGTGTCACCCACTTGCTAACCTTGTATTGGGAAAGCAACACGCCCAGTATACTTGCTCCGTATATTACCTTTCGGTAAACTACCGTCCGGTTGTAAAGGAAAGCGTTGAACAAGCAACTGTTAAGGCAATGTCCCCTGACATGCTTTTAATTATGGTCTAAAACGTGTCGGACGCAATTACTATCCTTGGTAGGAGCAATAGTAAAGCTCACCCTTATAATTTTTTGATCTGGCACAAGGTCCTGTCTTTGACCATGCTATGCAACCACCGTTCTTACGGTTGACACCCGATTTGGTTCAGGTGACCTAATGAATTCCAGGTGAATTCCTAGGATTTTACGTTCAATGGTAATGAACGCATTGAAAATAGGTTTTTAGAAAACAAATCGGTTTGTAATTTTGATCAAAATATTTTCTCGTTCAAGCTCGAGTATAGATATCATCGAATTCCATGAGTTTGAATTCTCAATCTTTAAGGTCAATCTCTAGGATTGAGTAATATCAGTCTTAAAAGCTGATTTTTGATCTTTTAAGGAGATTATCCTTTTCTGGGGATCTGATTCATTAGTATTATCAAGCTAATTTGCACGGCGTCCTCCCCATTTTACAAGACCGATCCTCTCATGGTTAGGATAAGTCTGACCACTTGGCGACCCTGTTTGATGCTGAGGTCCGTGGATTTCCTGCTGATTTTAGAGATGACTTTTCTAGATTTTTCGTCAACCTACAGCTGGTCTGGACGACAACTTCATGACCTAAATCAAGTAGCGCGTTTCTTTTTCGGAAGACTTTACTTCCTTTTAATGATGGAATTGATTCATCGTGTAGATCCATTTTTCTTTCAAATATATTACAGTAAATCGGGTAAAACTAATTAAAATCGTCCAAAACAAAAGTATCTTCAGTTATTTATTACAAAAATATGTGTGATATATGTTTTAAATAACTTAGTAAATTTTCCCACACTTGGCTTTTATTTTCTTTTATTTGCCTTTTTATTGTCCTCTATTCCATTTTAAATGAATTCTAACATTTTGGGTTGTTTCTTAATTTATGTCCTTTCCGAGGTAACAATAATTTCGGTGTTAACACCTAGTTTTATCGTTCATAAATATGTATAAACATGATTTTGAATTCATTTAATTGAAAATTTTGAAAAATTTTACTAGAATTGGGTAGTCAGTATATAAGACTAGGGCTGTTCTTTATTATCAGAGAGCACTAGATTCTAATACAACTACTGCGTTACTAGTATTTTTAATGGTAACCAAGTGTTTAAGTCAAAAAAAAAAATTTTAAAATCTGAAAGAATTTAACCCCTTCCCACACTTAAGATCTTGCAATGCCCTCATTTGCAAGAAATCAGTAACAATTTAAATTATTGAGGGTGATTAGCGTAGAAAAATGATTAAATTTTACCAAAGTTTCCAAACATATTGGCGTTTGTTTGCTGAATGATAAATGGTGCACATCATTTGTTCATTCCGTCTTGTTGTTACATCACATTTATTTTTCATCTTGTCATCAAAATTAGTAGCTTTTGCTGAACTTAATGCCAGTCTTTGAAAATGCGCTGTTTTACCCTGTTTTGTACAATCGACAATATACATACATACAAATATAAACATGCATGGCAATTTGAAATGGAACTTAATATCCTACTTTCAAATCTTAAATGTGAAATATTAGTACACAATAATAATAAAAATGATAAAAATTACATAAATATATCCAATAACATAAGTTTAAACATGAAAAAGTAAAAAAGATAAAAACATAAAAATCATAAAAAATAACCAATGGAACTAAATCAGTCTGGATAGGGGTTCCAGTTCATCTCGTCAGGTGGGTTCCATTGTTGGTTATAGGTGTCCTGATAGGCTTGGTTATAGTCATACCGGTTAAAGGGTGGTCGGATGTCGGGGTTGTGTGGCGGAAAATGAGCAGGTCGAGTAGGTACGTAATTATTTGGTACCTGATATGATAGCTGGCTCATGATTTGGTGCTGATGAACTAACCAGCTATCGTGTTGGCGTCGCCTATAATCCTCGTATACTCACTCGGAGTTCCACTGCTCGTACATACTATGTCTGGCCGCGCTTGTCATTGCTTCCTCATCTATACGAACGTGGACGTCAAGAATAGCATCTCGAAAGACATCCCTAATGTCTTCCGCTTCCTCCATTTCCTCGTCTGAGCCTCTCTCTACCTGAGGATGATTACCCTCATAGGGCAATGCCTGGTTGCGTCTACTCTTCAATACCTTAGCACCCACATAAACCCGCAATCCTATGGTCTCATCCTGTTCTCTACAAATCTGTAATGGACCCCCTTGGTTCCTATCAACACCTAAATACTCTCCAATTAGAGTAACAAAAATACCTCCTCCTATTATACTCCCGTCCTGCATTCCTTCTACCATTTTAGATAAATAAAAACCAACACAGTAAGGGATATTAACAAAGCTTCTCGGGTCTCGAATACACTTTAGGTAAAATAAATCATGTAAGGTCATTTTCTCCTTTTTGTGACCTCTCTGTGTAATCGAGTTAGCTAAAAATCTATGAATTACACGCAGCTCGGCTTTGTTAATATGTAAGTAGAGTGTTTTCCTCCCAGTGTAAAAACATTATAGTTTGACATACGCCTCCAAACGGCGTTCGCGTCAAAGTTCCTATCTACCCTTTCACCACGATAAATCAAACTCATACAATCGGGTAGTAGCATTTCACTAGGAGTGTAAATCTGTAATGCCCTGGCCATGTCTATCATGGACATCCTGTACATCTTACCGCCAAGGATAAATCTAAGAAAACTTCTATCATCTAACCTATCTACATCTACATTTAACGATATAGTACTCATCAACTCAACACACCATTCCTTATATACCGGTCTACGAATGGTAAAAAGACGTTCCCAATCTGTAAAAGAAGAACTGCCATACCTTTGAATCAAATGCTGTCTAACACGGTCAGCTACATGGACCGTTTCCAAAGGATTCCAATCAATTACTCTCGGCACCTCTACCTCTTTTGTTACCAATTTAAATTTATTACTTTGATATGCCGGGTAATCTCTCCATCGTCTATCGAATCTCAGATTAGGATGCAATGTGTGTTCCGGAATTGTTGGATATTCTACAGGCGGATGCGGGGAAAATACTATGAATTCATTAGGTAACTGTAGCGGATCATAATAAGGTACGTGCTGATCAAGCTATTGTTGTGGTTCCTGTTGTGGTACTTGTTCAGGTTCTGGCTCGTATTGCATTTCTGGTTCTGGTTCTGGAGCTGGAGCAGGCCGTTTAGATGATGATGATCCTGAACCTCCAGTATCGGCTTTCTACAAAACACATTAAACACAAAATTTGTGCATCCAAATATGCATTAGTGTTAGCAAAATAACAATTTAAAACAATCACAATAACATGTTAAATCAAAATTAAACTTATATACATTTTCACATTTTTTACAATTCTATACTTTTTTTAAATAAGCACATATGGAAATGTAGACAAAGTTCATAAGCATTTAACTCAAATAACATGTCAAAATAGTCATTACTAACAATTAAACAAGTCTCAAATGGCAAATATATCAAATTAATCAAGTTCATGAATTTTCGCCTAAAAAGTCCACTTTAATCTTTAAAAATCATGTTTACGATCAATGTTTGGATCATTTAGCTACCTAAACATGTTACACTACTTAATTTAGCAATAATTCATGACAAAAATCGGCCATAACCTGTTTATATCAAAAAGCCCCAAATTGCTCAAGAATACAAACCCTAGATTTCTAAAAATTTTAAAGTTTTTGGCTTCAAATCATGTTAAATAGCATTAATCTAGGTTATACATGCATAAAATACTAACAATTTAACACTAATTACACTAGAAATTAACAAAATTGCATTAGGTAAAATATTGGTAATTATCACAAAAACTAGAAAATTTATGAGTTTAGGGGTGTAATTTTTACCTTTTTGCTGAAGAATGAGAATCTAGGCATGATTAGATCGAAAAATTTGATGAATTACGGTGAATATTTGATGAAATTTGGTGAGATTTTGAGAGAATTTCGTGTATGTGTGTGTTGTGGTGTTGAAGAACAGCTCGCTGCCCTTTTGTGTCTGGCCTGATTTCCAGCCTCATGCGATCGCATGAGGTTGGAGTGTAAACCCCATGCGATCGCATGGGGTGCCGGCTACAGTGTTTTGACCTTTTTTTTTATATATATAAAAAACCTTACACTTTATAAAACATAAAATTAATAAAATTTTAAAAATTTGTTTCTTTTTAGGATGAGGGCTTTTCGGATCGATGTCCTAGTCCGTCCCTCGACAAAATTTTAAAATTTGTCAATTCAAAGCGCGGTTTTAAAAGCAAAGATTTTTGAGTTTTTTTAATATTTTTGGCATACTTTAATTTAATAAGATTAAAAATAATGATAATAAAAGTTCTCGTCCCTCCCTCGGGTAAAGCAATTTCGGTTCAAAGACCTAATCTTCAACTCACAACGAATTTTAAAAATCATATTTTTAACTTAGCGAAATAAAGTAAATTTTTGTTTTTAAATTCACACCAAACATAAATTTAAAATGCATAAAATTAAAAATTCATATTAAAAATTCACACCAAACTTAAATTATATTTTTGTTTTTATACATACAAACTTATATTAAAAATATTAATTTTTCAGATATTTACAAACTTAAATATATTGATTTAAAAAATTCACAATATTAATTTAATATTTATATATTAATTTTAAAAACATGGTAAAAATAAAATTAAAAATCTTTTTGGCTTTTATCCTACTTTAATCAATCAAATATTATCAAAAATATACGCCCCTCTTTTCGATAAAGTAATTTCAGTTTCATAACCTAATTTAACTCATGACGAATTTTTGAAATATTTTGGGTTGATTGATTAAAGATATTTATACCTTAAGAATAAACGGTAAATTTCGCAGTGATGTAATAAATTTTTGTATGATATCAATAATTTCGGTCGCAAGACCTAATTTCATCGAATACCAATTTAATACTTTATAGCGAACAAATTAGCATTTATTATCAAAAGGTTAAAAATAAAAATAAAAATAAAAACTGTACATACTTACCTGTGAAATAAATTTCTTAGTGATATGCTCTAGCCCACTCATAAGATAGTCGGACTAATTGATTTTCCATGGCTACATAGGCGTAACCTCGAGCATTTAACGTTTTTTCTTCTAAACAAATGAATGGTCCATCTCTGCATAAAGTAACAAATTCGGTATTTGAATAGGTTTGATTATTTGAACATTTACCTTCACGTGACCATTTTCCGCATTTGTGACATCTTTCAAGGTGTCGTGCTCTTCTTTTCGCTGCGGATTTTGATTTTCCTTTACCAAATTGTAACTTATTATTTTCGCATCTGGATTCTTTTCTTACTCCGTCCAATTTTTCTCTGATTACTGATACCAGTTCACTCGGAAGTGTGTCATTATTACGTTTAGTGATTAAAGCGTGTAGCATTAGACCATGGTTTAATTCACAGGAAGTCTTCATCTCGTAAAACCTAAAAAAAATAAAAATTCAGAATGGGGGGAGAAGACTAGTTCTTTAGGGTCTGCTAGGGAAAGACCATTCGGGTTCCATTTTCGAGAACTACACGAAAACAGAAAATCTAACTCTAACAGAAATACATATTATCCTTTAAAGACTTGATTCTCCCCACACTTAGTTAGCTGTGGTGTTGAAATTGTGATTAACTTCGTTGTCAACTTCCATTGGACTATCTATGTAATGTTTAACTCTGTGACCATTAACTTTAAATTCAATCCCATTTGAATTTATCAATTCTACTGTTCCGTATGGGAAAACTCTTTTGACTATAAATGGTCCAGACCATCTTGATTTCAATTTTTCAGGAAATAGCTTGAATCGTGAATTGAAAAGAAGAACTCTGTCTCCTTCTTTAAATTCTTTTGAACTTCTGATTCTTTTATCATGCCATTTCTTCGTTCTTTCCTTATAGATCAACGAATTTTCGTATGCTTCATGTCTTAATTCTTCTAATTCGTTTAATTGACTTAACCGTAGACGTCCAGCTTCATGTAAATCAAGATTACATTTCTTCAAAGCCCAAAATGCTTTGTGTTCAATTTCTACTGGAAGATGACATGCTTTTCCGTAAACGAGTTTAAAAGGTGTGGTTCCAATTGGAGTTTTGTAGGCTGTTCTAAAAGCCCAGAGTGCATCCTCTAATTTTATGGACCATTCCTTCGGATTTGATCCTACGGTTTTCTCTAGAATACGTTTTAAAGCTCGGTTGGTATTTTCAACTTGTCCACTTGTCTGTGGATGATAAGCAGTGGAGATTTTATGAGTTACTCCATATCTTTTAAGAACTTTCTCAAGTTAATTATTACAGAAATGAGTTCCCCGATCACTTATTAAAGCTTTCGGTGTTCCAAACCTTGCAAAAAGACGTTTTAAAAAGTTGACTACAACTCGTGCATCGTTAGTTGGGAGAGCTTGTGTTTCTGCCCATTTAGATACATAATCAATGGCTACGAGAATATATAGATTATTATGAGATTTTGGAAATGGACCCATAAAGTCAATACCCCAAATGTCAAATACTTCACATACTTGAATGACATTTTGTGGCATTTCATCACGTTGACTTATTTTTCCGGCCCTTTGACAAGCATCACAGGATTTGCAAAGAAGGTGTGCGTTTTTGTAAATTGTAGGCCAATAGAATCCAGCATCATAAACTTTTCTTGCTGTTAGTTGAGGCTCATAATGCCCTCCTGTTGGTCATGTGTGACAATGGTTTAAAATTTTACTAGCTTCATCTCCGAATACACATCGGCGTATTATTCCATCTGGACAACTTTTAAACAAATGTGGATCTTCCCAGAAATAGTGTTTTATATCACTAAAGAATTTCTTTCGTTTTTGGTACGATAATCCTTTTTCAAGGAATCCACATACTAGTTAGTTTGCATAGTCTGCAAACCATGAAATTTCATTATAATCTATCTTCAATAGATATTCATCAGGAAAGTTGTCTTGTATGGCCGATTCATTTAGAACTTCTAATTCGGGATTTTCAAGACGAGAAAGATGATCAGCGGCGAGATTTTCTGCTCCTCTTTTATCTCGGATTTCAATATCAAACTCTTATAAGAGTAAGATCCAATGGATTAATCTTGGTTTAGCATCTTGTTTCGAAAATAGGTATCTAAGAGCAGAATGGTCAGTATAGACCACCGTTTTAGCTAGAACGAGATATGAACGAAATTTGTCAAAAGCAAAGACAATAGCAAGGAGTTCTTTTTCAGTAGTTGTGTAATTTGTTTGTGCTCCTTGTAACGTCTTACTAGCATAATATATAGGTTGAAATCGTTTTTCAATCCTTTGTCCTAAAACGGCTCCCATTGCAAAATCACTTGCATCGCACATAAGTTCAAACGGTAGATTCCAATTTGGAGTTATCATGATCGGTGCATTAGTGAGTTTCTCTTTAAGAATATTAAAAGATTTAATACATTCATCTGAAAAGATGAATGGAGCATCCTTTTCTAGGAGTTTATTCATAGGAGTGGCAATTTTAGAAAAATCTTTTATGAAACGTCGGTAAAAACCGGCATGCCCTAGAAAACTCCTAACTCCTCTAACATTGGTGGGATGTGGAAGTTTAGCAATTACATCTACTTTAGCTCTATCCACTTCAATTCCTTCTTTTGAGATTTTATGACCAAAAACGATGCCTTCTTTAACCATGAAATGGCATTTCTCCCAATTAAGAACTAGATTTGATTGTTCACATCTAATAAGCATTCGTTCAAGATTAACTAGACATGATTCAAATGTATCACCGAAGACTGAAAAGTCATCCATGAAAACTTCCATGCATTCTTCTATCATGTCGTGAAAAATTGCCATCATGCACCTTTGAAAGGTTGCAGGGGCGTTGCAAAGTCCAAATGGCATGCATTTGTAAACGAAAGTTCCATAAGGGCATGTGAACGTGGTTTTCTCTTGGTCTTCGGGTGCTATTGGAATTTGAAAGTATCCGGAAAAACCATCAAGAAAACAATAGTAACTATTTTCGGCTAATCTTTCCAACATTTGATCAATAAAAGGTAAAGGAAAGTGATCTTTTCTGGTGGCGTCATTTAATTTTCTATAATCAATACAAACACGCCATCCTGTTACAGTCCTAGTAGGAATAAGCTCATTTTTCTCATTTGTGATGACAGTCATGCCACCCTTCTTAGGCACGCATTGAACTGGGCTTACCCATGGACTATCAGAGATTGGATAAATTAAACCTGCATCTAGCAGTTTAATAATTTCTTTCTTAACAACATCTTGCATATTAGGATTTAGTCTTCATTGGCGTTGCACATACGTTTTATGACCTTCTTCCATAAGGATTTTATGTGTGCAATACGAAGGACTTATTCCTTTAATATCATGAATCTTCCATGCAATGGCTGGTTTATGAGCTTTTAACACAGAAATGAGTTGTGATTTCTCATTTTCAGTAAGAGAAGACGATATTATTACAGGTAATTCAGATTCACCATGTAAATAAGCGTATTCCAAATGGTTTGGAAGTGGCTTTAACTCTAATGTCGGAGGTTCTTCTATCGATGATTTGTATCGATATCTGTCTTCTTCTTTTAGCATTTGAATTTCTTCTGTTGTTGGTTCATATCCATTAGCCATAAGTGTAGCTAACATTTCACTTTCATCAATTGGTTCAGTTCCTTCTCCTAAAGAACATTCTCATGTTCCTTGTAATTCTGGAAATTCTTCTAACAATTCTGCATGTGTATCTATAGTTTGAATATAATAACATGTATCATTTGTAGATTGCGGTTGTTGCATGTCTCTATCAACAGAAAAGGTAACTCTCTCGTCCTCTATACTTAGGGTCAATTTCTTACCAAACACGTCTATTATTGCTTTAGCCGTGTTTAAGAATAGTCTTCCTAATATGAGAGGAACTCGAGAATCTTCTTTCATGTCCAGAACAACAAAATCTACTGGAAATACTAAAGTACCAACTTTAACTAGCATGTTCTCCATTATCCCTCTAGGATATTTTACTGATCTATCAGCTAGTTGTATACTTATTCGTGTTGGTTTCAATTCTCCAAGGTCAAGTTTAGCGTATAGTGAATACGGCATTAAATTTATACTAGCACCTAAATCTGCCAATGCTTCTATTGAACTAAGACTACCCAGAAAACAAGGAATTGTGAAACTTCCTGGATCAGATAGTTTTTCTGGTATCTTATTCAACAGCACTACTGAACAATTAGCATTCATAGTAACGGCTGAGAGTTCTTCCATTTTCTTTCTATTCGAGATTAGATCTTTCAGAAATTTAGCATATCTAGGCATTCCTGAAATCACATCAATGAAAGGAAGATTTACATTTATCTGTTTAAACATATCCAAGAATTTAGATTGCTCGGCTTCAAGTCTCTCTTTTCTCATTTTACTTGGGTAAGGAAGTGGTGGTTGGTATGGTTTAACATAAGGTTTAGCCTTAACTGTGTTATCTTCATTAACCTTTTCCACTACCGGTTCTTTTTCCTTATCTTGATCAGGTTGTGGTTCTTGTGGAGTAGGAATAGCTTCATCAGAAATTACAGGTATTTCAGGTGGTTTAAGTGTAATACCACTTCTTGTGGTAATGGCTTTAGCTGTTTCATTCCGGGGGTTAGCATTTATATCACTAGGTAAACTTCCCGGTTTTCTTTCACCTATTAACCTTGCTAGGTTGCTCACTTCTTGTTCCAGATTTTGAATAGAAGCTTGTTGATTTCTAAATGCTTGAGCATTTTGTTCATTGGTTTGTTTCTGAGATGTGAAAAACTGTGTTTGAGATTCAACTAGCTTCGTCGTTATATCTTCTAAATTCGGCTTTTTATCATCAGTTTGTGGTGGTTTGTTTTGAAAATTAGGTCTTTGCTGATTGTAAGTATTATTGGATACTTGTTGATTGCTAGGACCTTGTTGGTTGTTGTATGGAACATTTCAATTATAATTCTGGTTTTGATTGTAAATTGGTCTTGGCGGTTGATAATTATTCTGATAATTATTTCCAGGCCTTTGGTTTATATATGAAACATTCTCTCTTTGTTCCATTGTTAGTTCAATACTGAGACAATCTTTTGTCAAATGTGGTCCTCTACACTGCTCACAACTAATTCGTATTGAGTGTATATCCTTAGTCATCTTTTCCATTCGTCTCTCGACAGCATCTATCTTTGCGGAAATGGAATCTAAGTCATGGCTAGAATCGGCTCTAGCTACTTTAGATGATCTAACGATATCTTTTTCTTGGTGCCACTCATGTGAGTGGGAAGCAGTGTTATCAATAATTTTGTAAGCATCAGTTTCTGTTTTCTTCATAATGGAACCACCAGCTGCTATGTCTATGTCTTTCCTTGTAGTGATGTCGCATCCTTGGTAGAATATTTGTACTATTTGACAGGTGTCTAAACCATGTTGCGGACATCCTCTCAATAACTTTCCAAATCTTGTCCATGCCTCATATAGAGTTTCATTTGGCTTCTGTGTGAATGTAACAATTTCTCCTTGAAGTCTTACGGCTTTTGAAGCCGGAAAGAATTGTTTAAGAAATTTTTCAACTAAAACGTCCCATGTATCAATCGCCCCTTCAGGTAACGATTCCAACCAATCTTTGGCTTCTCCCTTTAAAGTCCAGGGAAATAACATGAGATATATCTGTTCAACCTCTACTTCTCTTATTTTAAATAGAGTGCAGATCCTATTAATGGTACGAAGATGTTCATTTGGATCTTCCTTCGGCGCACCACTAAATTGGCATTGATTAGTCACCATGTGTAGAATTTGTCCTTTGATTTCATAATCTGGCGCATTTATGTCAGGATGAGTAATTGCGTGACCTTGGCCAGTGCGTTTAGCTCTCATTCGATCTTCCATACTTAGAGGTTCCAGATTCTCCATGATTGAATTTGTTGAATCTGAATCACTAGAGGATTCTGATTTAATGGTTCGTTCCTCAACAATCTCTGTTTGAATGATTGGTGGTTCCGGAGGAAAGATTAATGGTTCAGGATCTATGAATTGTCCTTGAATATTCTCTGGATTCTCAATTGTGAGGTCGGGTTCAAAAAATGGATTATCGGAAATTTGAATTGGAGTACTTGGTCGATTGGATGACGATTCTAAACAAAAATCAACGGCGACAATATTTGCTAGATGTCTTGATCGAGTTACAGGTGGTGAACGTACAAAAGGTGGTGAACGTTTTGCTCGGTGCATTCACTGAATATCCTATTAGTTTTTAAAAAGAAAGAAAAATTATATAAGTTATCCAATTAATAGACTTTTCTGATTTTGTCCACATTTCGAATAGCCAAAAGATGCAGCAGAGGGGCAGGATTCGTTTGGTCTCAATATAATTGAGTACTGTTTAGCTCCAATAACCCGGTCCACGTACAAATTCAACTATTACTACGAACCAGAAAATTTTGATGTCTACCAATTTAACCACTTAAAATAAATTTTCATAATTTAAAGAAATATTAGATAAGAAATAGAATAAAAATCTATGTCCTAAAAACTAGAATGGCGAGAAATAAGAAAGAAAAAGAGCGCGTCGAAAAAGGTCGAAAAATAAAAGGATGAAAAAAAAATAAAAGGCGTTGAAAAATAAAAATAAGAAAGTAGCGCGTCGAAATTTAAAAAGGCACTAAAAACTAAAAATTAAAAGTTGTGTCTAAAAATATTAAAGCTTACAAGTAAAACTATATCCCAAATGGCAATAACTTAAAAAGGTACTAAAAACTAAAAAAAACGTCGCAAAATTCTAAAGCACCTAAATCTTAGTCTAAAGAAAAAGCACTTAAGGGATTTTACGGCAAAGCCTAAAAATCTAGAAATAAAAATAAATATGGCAAAAACTATGGATTAAAACCAAATACGAGCGAAAAACACAAATATTACGCTAAAACAATTAAAAAGAGACAAAATATAAAAATATACTAAAAGTTTTAAAAGTACAATTTTTATAAAAATATTATTTTTATATTATTTATTTTATAAAACTATTAATTTTATAAATTATTAAAACTAAATTAACTAAAAATACAAATTAAAGAATTAAAACTAAACTAATTAATAAAATATTAAAACCTAATTAGGGTTTAATTATAAAAAATAATAATACACCGTAATGATTGCTGTTTTTAGGGTAAACTGTGGCGTGTCAGACACTCTCATGCGATCGCATGAGATTTTGCCTTCGGGCTCATGCGATCGCATGAGCCAGGGTTTTGGGCCAGGTTACAGGCTGCTACAGTACCAGGCCGAGAGTTATTTTTTTATTAATTTTTTTCTGTTTTATATATTTATATAAATTAAATAAAACTTATATTTTTATAAAATAAAGATAAAGAAACTTTTATAGAAGTTATATATTTAACAAACTCTTAAAAATATATAAATTTTGTTTTTCTTTTTATATTTTTGAATATATTATTTAAAACGTATTTTTTACAAAAACGTATTTTTATAAAAGTAAACTTAAAAATTAATAAAAATCTTTTTTTATAGCGTTGCGCTTCCGGTGTTTAAGCAGAAATTAATCCCCGGCAGCGGCGCCAAAAATACTTGATGTTATGCGAGGTGTATATGAAATAGCTTATATTTTACTAGGAAATACTATTAAATACGATACAATTTTACACAAGATATTTATTTATTTATAGAATGGATATACCTAAACCTTGCTACAACACTTATATGCAGTGTACCTAATCGTACAGTAGTGTAGTTTTTAGTAAGTCCGGTTCGTTCCACAGGGAAATCTTTAAACAAAGCTTAACGCTATATTAGTTTTAATTTATAAAAATACAAATATATATATATAAGTAATATTATTATTATAAAGGGGGGTTTTTACCGTTTAATTACAGGTTTGTTTTAAAACTTTAGTCGCAGTTAAAACCTAATGTAAAATATTAAATAAATAAAAGACTTAATTTAAAGCGTAAAGTAAATAACGATAATGAAATTGCAATAAATAAAAGTGCGATAAAATAAAATTACGATAATTAAAGAGTACAAAAATTAAAAGTTCAATTAAATACAATAACAATAAATAAAAGTGCGATAATTAGAAGTGCAATTAAATATGAAAATAAAGAAATTATGCTTATTTAAACTTCCGTAATCATGATGTTTGACGTGTTGATTTTAGTTTTATGCCCATGAGTTAATTGTCCTTTGTCCTGGATTATTCAATTTGTCCGTCTGGTTTTTGTCCATAACAGTCCATCAGTCATAAATATAAAGTGCGAGTATCCTCGTCAAATTATCCTTATATGCGAAGTTAAATATTCCAACTAATTGGGGACTTAAACTGTAACAAGGTTTTAATACTTTGTTTAATAATTACACCAGGATATCGACTGCGTGTAACCCAAGGTTTTAATACTTTGTTATCAATTATGTCAAGTGTCCTTGTACATAATTTCACCCCTGTTTTAATAATTCCATAGACTATTAATTCATTCCCGTGTCCGGTTAAATAAACAATTATTCGTACATATAAATACCCCGCCCATCGTGTCCGATTGAGTGTATATGGTTATTTATAGGTACGTCCAATTGTAAATCTTTATATTAAAATTAACAATCTATCATTTAGTTAATCAAATATAAAGCCCATTAATAGCCCATAGTCTAATTTCCACAAGTGTCGTTCTTTTGTCCAAACCCCAATTATGGTACAAAGCCCAATTACCCAAATTTAAATATTTAGCCCAACATCATGATTACTTCGTTTTAAATAAGCATAATAATAACTTAGCTACGAGACATTAATGTAAAAAGGTTGAACATAACTTACAATGATTAAAAATAGCGTAGCGTTACACGGACAGAATTTCGACTTACACCCTTACAACATTCGCTAACATACCCTTATTATTAGAAATTAAAATTAAAATTAAAATTATAATATAATATATATACATATACGTTGATGAATGAAGAGAAAAAGATATGTTAAATGGTGCACCAAAGCTCGAAATTTATAGGCCTGTGAGCTGAAAAAGGGGCTCATGCGATCACATGAGCTTTGCCCTTCAAGGCCATGCGATCGCATAGCCAGCTGGGGAGGCTCACATGTGTTTGTTTCTTCTGCCGACGGTTTATAAATAATAATATAATATATAAATAATTATAAGAATTATTTAAATATTATATTTTATTTATGTGCATAGTTGACTTGTAATTTTTAGTCCGTTGTGTCGAGCGTTGAGAGTTGACTCTGGTCCCAGTTCCGGATTTTCGAACGTCCTTGCGTATAATTTAATATCTTGTACTTTGCGTTTCGAATCTTGTACTCTTGTAATTTTGAGACGTTTCTCATCAATAATTGGAACCTCTTTGATTGTATTTTGTACTTTTGAGCTTTTTGGTCGTTTGCGTCTTCAATTCGTCGAATCTGTCTTTTGTCTTCACCTTTTATTATTTAAAAGAATATCACTTGCAAATAGAACAGTTGCAACTAAAAGCTTATCTTTCTTGAGGGATAATGCTATGAAAGATATGTTCATTTTTAGCATTATCACTGAGTTTCTAATGGAACGTGATAAAGGTTCACAGATCACACCCTCATCATGAATCATGTTACATAACTCTTTCATTCTATTTAATCTCTAAATATATCAAGAAAATACTTTTCTTGATGATTCGGTCTTTTCCAGATATTCTGGTAATTTGACAAATCAAAATCGTGTCATTACAATTTCTTTCTTAGAATATTAACTATGTTCATTCCAAAATGTATAGCTACGAATTCTGGACCATTATTCGCTTGACTTAAAGTCGGGAAGGAAAAACAAAATCATGGAGCTCCTAAATATAAGGGAAAATATAAAGCCTGACAACAACACATATATTACAAACCGTGTATATCAAATGTGTATAGCAATATAAAGACACGGGAGAATGAAAAATACTATAACCCCAAGGTAATAGTAGAAGAAAATAATTTTCTCTGGTGGAAGATGAAAAAGAAGAATGAAGGATACGATAGCCAAGAAAATATCAAGAATCAGAACTGGATTAAGCATTTCACAATCTTTTGGAAGTATGAAATAAAGAAGAAGACGTAGGAGTGGTGAAAATAATGAAACGGAAGTGGTTAATTCATAGCAAAATATCAGACATAGCAATCGAGGCAGATTACGCATTTAAAGGAAATCTTAATTTCTTTAAATTTTGAAAAATCAAATCTTATTTAGATTATGAAGATTTTCTATTTCTTAAATTCCGAAAATCAATTGTAACTACGTCAAAAGTTAAGACGGATCTCTATTCTTTCATTTCACTCTTTTACGATAACTTCTCTCATACGCCTCGAGAAATCGGATTGTTTTATCCATATTATTCAACGGTGATAAAATTCTATTTACCAACTCATATTCGTCATGAAAACATTTTTATTGTTAGCCATGACGACCTCACTCAAATTTCGGGACGAAATTTCTTTAACGGGTAGGTACTGTGATGACCCGGAAAATTTCGACTTATATTGAACCAAATTCTCGATATGATTTAATATTTTCGACACGATAAGCAAAGTCTGTAAAGTTGAATCTCAAAATTTTAAACTATTCAAATACCCTTCGATTGTTCTCAACAATTCGCGAACAATTATATATATATATATATATATATATATATATATATATATATATATATATATATATATATATATATATATATATATATATATATACACTATAACTTGAAAACGTAACAAAGTGTTAAGAAAATGATACTGTGCATTAAACTTATTGGTTTGATTATCTGATTGATATATTTAACTACGGAATTAAAAGATTATGCCAAACAATTGAATTAAAAGATATTTATTAAGTCCCTTAAGAATTATAATATTATTACAAGTTTCTGGTGTGAGGTCCACGTTGATTTGGGAAATCATTCATGTTTAACGGTATTCGGAATAAATGGTAAAGTGTTTGTTTAAATAACGTAATTTGGACACATACAATAATAAGGAATATTAACTGTTAGTATTAGATATATGAATAAATTGCGATATTTATTTTAAAACGTGTTTATAAATATTGAGAATAGATATTAACTTGGTTATGAAACGTTTGATAAATACTATTATATTAATAAATAACGAGACAATGATTTATAAAAGTAAATGACCAAAACACTCGAAAGATTAAGATATGCTTTGAGTGGTATAGTTTATTGATAATATAAGACTACATTTTGACAAAGGTACGAGTCACGAAACGTAAAGTGATAGTTTTCTAAGCATACGAAAATACGTTCGAGAAACCGGAACAGGGGCATAAGTCGAATGACAACGTACGAGACATCGAAACGAAAATTTCAAGTCAACTATGCACGAGAATATAATATAATATATAATTAATTAATATAAATTATATATATTATATATTAATAAATAAATATGTCGACAAACAAGAAAACAAAAGTTTGTGAGCTGGATCAGAGGGCCATGCGATCGCATGGCCTTGATGCCCAAAAACTATGCGATCGCATGGGGTTGGAAATCATGCCACATCTATAAATTCTGTCGAATTCATTCCAGTTTTGCACACATATTACACTCGTATATATTTATATTTATATTATTATTATTATTATTATAATTATTATTATTAAGATTAATATTAATATTATTAATCTTATTATTATTAGTAGTATTAGTACATAAAATACTACGACGAGGCCATGAGCGGGTCACTTTTGAAATGGGTTTTCGAGCTGGATAGAGCTAAGGAAATTATGAGTAATATTCGTGGGTATTATTCGCAAGTCAAACCTAGTTTTTTTATCATCTCTGTTACATCTACGTACTTTCCTACAATATTGAATCTCTATATTGATACGTAAACACGCATATTTTATCTTTTATATATTAATAGTGTATCTCTGACTAGTGCTCGAGTGTATATATTTATACATGCTTGTTTGCTAAATTTCGTCGCTAAACAGTTTATAATAAATCATGAATTAAATACATATATTACTGGTAAAAGGTATATGATATACATGTTTTTGAAAAGCTGACGAAAAATCAATAACTTTTCATTTAGATATCGAATAGTTTCGATGAACGGATTAAAAGATATGATCAACTGAATTATAATTGACGTTAATTGGAATTGCTTATGAATCTGCAATTAATAGTTAAACAACTTGTTTGTAAGATTGATAAATTGGATTTTTGAATATTACCAATCGAGTAAATGAATCCTTATATAAGGCACGTCTCGTTTTGTTAAACAATTGTCAAAACTGATTGTTTTATCATATTTTAAAGCCATATAAAAACTATAGTTTAATTTTACAAGAATTGGAAAACTATGTGAAATATTAAAATGATTCGATTGCCATGATCATTCAACTATTGTATTAAGTCAGAATGACTTTTTAAAATGACTTTTGATAAACTTTTGTATGTCGATCTCGAGCATTAGGATTGTGATACACTATGACCTGACCTAGCTTAATAGACATTTATTGACCAACATATCTTCTCTAGGTTGAGATCTACGATTATTTGGTAATCCGAGTTTCAGTCACATTTTGGTGAACGACTTTATATGCTGCTAAGGTGAGTTTATAGATCCCTTTTTAAATGCTTTAAATATTTTGGGCTGAGAATACATGCAATTTATTTTAAACGTAATAGATACAAGTACATACTTAATTCTACACTGAGTTTGAACCGAAAATCCCTTAGCTTTGGTAATGATTAACTGCCAGTTATAAGAACTGGTGGGCACGAGTAGTAGTATATGGATCCATAAGGCTTGATATCCCCGTCCGAGCTAGAGCACTAGCCTTTTAACGGACGTATGCTATTTGAGAAGCGTACACGTTGGTTTGCGTGTATTATTAAGATAATTATACAAAGGGTACAAATTATATATACGTTAAGTTTAGTTACCAGGGTGCTCAATCTTGTAGAATATTTTGATAAACGTTTCTGGATGAAACAACTGAAATCTTGTGGTCCACCTTTATATACAGATTATGCGAAACACTAAAACTATGAACTCACCAACCTTTGTGTTGACACTTGTTAGCATGTTTATTCTCAGGTTCCCTAGAAGTCTTCCGCTGTTTGCTTATATGTTAGAAAAGCTATGTGCATGGAGTCTTGCATGGCATATTTATCAAGGAAACGTTGCATTCACCAAATCTTCACCATGTATCTTATTTTGACTGCATTGTCAATGGAAGTACTATTGTAAACTATTATTTACGGTGATTGTCTATATGTAGAAATCATCAGATGTCAAAAACCTTTGATTTAAATATTCATTTATGGTGTGCCTTTTTAAAAGAATGCAATGTTTACAAAACGTATCATATAGAGGTCAAATACCTCGCAATGAAATCGATGAATGACGTGTTCGTCCATATGGATTTGGAGCGATCGTTACAGTTGGTATCAGAGCATTGTTCCTAGCGAACCAGGTCTTGCATGAGTGTGTCTAACTGATAGTTGTTAAGATGCATTAGTAAGTCTGGACTTCGACCGTGTCTGCATGTTAAAAGTTTTGCTTATCATTTCTTGTCAGAAATTACATGCTTATCATTCTTAAGTCTAGACACGTTTTCCTGCATTTATTGCATAAATAGTGTATAGACAAAAATTCATATCTTAGCGTATCTGTTACTGTAAACTTTTCCTGACACCTTCCGAAAATTTCTGCGTGATTTATGGAATTTGATATTATATATATATATGTAAATTATGTATTGAAGAATTCCAAACTAAATTCAATAATCTATATCATATCAAAAATCATCTCCCTAATTATACAAGATGGATCCCGTATCTAGTTCAAATTCCTTAAACTCCGACAGCTATTCCGATATGGATATTCACCTGAATTTCGAAGACAGTGTAACCGGAATGGATCAACCAATTAGCCATCATCTATTCTGGATGAATTGAGGATGGGTTCGTAGTCTACTTAATCATTGGAGACAAGAAGAAGGTGATCCCTTCCATCCACCACATGAAATGTCCCGTTCATATTGATTATAAAAGTTCCATATTAATTGATTTCGTCGCGAGGTTTTGACCTCTATATGAGACGTTTTTCAAAGACTGCACTCATTTTTAAAACAACCATAACCTTTATTTTATCGATAAAGGTTTAAAAAGCATTACGTAGATTATCAAGTAATGATAATCTAAAATATACCGTTTACACACGACCATTACATAATGGTTTACAATAAGAATATATTACATCAAAAATAAGTTTCTTGAATGCAGTTTTAACATAATATCATACAAGCATGGACTTTAAATCTTGTCCTTATTTTAGTATGCAACAGCGGAAGCTCTTAATAATCACCTGAGAATAAACATGCTTAAAACGTCAACAAAAATGTTGGTGAGTTATAGGTTTAACCTATATATTATCAAATCATAATAATAGACCACAAGATTTCATATTTCAATATACATCCCGTACATAGAGATAAAATTCATTCATATGGTGAACACCTGGTAACCGACATTAACAAGATGCATATAAGAATATCCCCTATCATTCCGGGAAATCCTTCGAACATGATAAAAACAACATCGAAGTACTAAAGCATCCGGTACTTTGGATGGGGTTCGTTAGGCCCAATAGATATATCTTTAGGATTCGCGTCAATTAGTAGATCGGTTTACTAATTCTTAGGTTACCAAGCAAAAGGGGCATATTCGGCTTTGATCATTTACCCATATAATGTAGTTTCAATTACTTGTGTCTATTTCGTAAAACATTTATAAAACTGCATGTATTTTCATCCCAAAATATTAGATTTTAAAAGTGGGACTATAACTCACTTTCACAGATTTTTACTTCATCGGGAAGTAAGACTTGGCCACTGGTCGATTCACGAACCTATAACAAATATGTACATATATATCAAAGTATATTCAAAATATATTTACAATATTTTTAATATGTTTTACTGTTTTAAATTTATTAAGTCAGCTGTCCTCGTTAGTAACCTACAACTAGTTGTCCACAATTAGATGTACAGAAATAAATCGATATATATTATCTTGAATCAATCCACGACCCAGTGTATACACGTCTCAGGCTAGATCACAACTCAAAGTATATATATTTTTGGAATCAACCTCAACCCTGTATAGCTAACTCCAACATTACTGCATATAGAGTGTCTATGGTTGCATACGTGTCTATGGTATCCCAAGATTACATAATATATTAGAATACATGTATAATACAATATAAGTTAGCTAGGATATGATTTGTATAGAATTGTTACAATATTTCCCGTAGCTACAACAATCAAAAAATATCCAATCTTGTTTTACCCATAACTTCTTCGTTTTAAATCCGATTTGAGTGAATCAAATTGCTATGGTTTCATATTGAACTCTATTTTAAGAATCTAAACATAAAAATTATAGGTTTATAGTCGGAAATATAAGTTACAAGTCGTTTTTGTAAAGGTAGTCATTTCAGTCGAAAGAACGACGTCTAGATGACCATTTTGGAAAACATACTTCCACTTTGAGTTTAACCATGTTTTTTGGATATAGTTTCATGTTCATAAGAAAAATCAGTTTCCCAGAAGAACAACTTTTAAATCAAAGTTTATCATAGTTTTTAATTAACTAACCCAAAACAGCCCGCGGTGTTACTACGACGGCGTATATCCGGTTTTACGGTGTTTTTCGTGTTTTTCGGTTTTAAATCATTAAGTTAGCATATCATATAGATATAGAACATGTGTTTAGTTGATTTTAAAAGTCAAGTTAGAAGGATTAACTTTTATTTGCGAACAAGTTTAGAATTAACTAAACTATGTTCTAGTGATTACATGTTCAAATCTTCGAATAAGATAGTTTTATATGTATGAATCGAATGATGTTATGAACATCATTACTACCTCAAGTTTAGTAGCTAAACCTAATGGAAGTGACAAGAAATGATCTAGCTTCAAAGGATCTTGGATGGCTTGAAAGTTCTTGAAGTAGAATTATGACACGAAAACAAGTTCAAGTAAGATTATCACTCGAATTAAGATAGTTATAGTTATAGGAATTGAATCAAAGTTTGTATATGAGTATTACCTTGATTTAGAATGATATCTTACTGTAAACAACAAGGATTTATTGAGGTTGGATGATCACTTTACAAGATTGGAAGTGAGCTAGTAAACTTGGAAGTATTCTTGATTTGATGAAACTAGAACTTGTAGAATTTATGAAGAACACTTAGAACTTGAAGATGGTACTTGAGAGAGATCAATTAGATGAAGAAAATTGAAGAATTAAAGTATTTGTAGGTGTTTTTGGTCGTTGGTATATGGATTAGATATAAAGGATATGTAATTTTGTTTTCATGTAAATAAGTCATGAATGATTACTAATATTTTTGTAATTTTATGAGATATTTCATGCTAGTTGCCAAATGATGGTTCCCACATATGTTAGGTGACTCACATGGGCTGCTAAGAGCTGATCATTGGAGTGTATATACCAATAGTACATACATCTAAAAGTTGTGTATTGTACGAGTACGAATACGGGTACATACGAGTAGAATTGTTGATGAAACTGAACGAGGATGTAATTGTAAGCATTTTTGTTAAGTAGAAGTATTTTGATAAGTGTCTTAAAGTCTTTCAAAAGTGTATGAATACATATTAAAACACTACATGTATATACATTTTAACTGAGTCATTAAGTCATCGTTAGTCGTTACATGTAAATGTTGATTTGAAACCTTTAAGTTAACGATCTTGTTAAATGTTGTTAACCCAATGTTTATTATATCTAATGAGATGTTAAATTATTATATTATCATGATATTATGATATATTAATATATCTTAATATGATATATATACATTTAAATGTCGTTACAACGATAATCGTTACATATATGTCTCGTTTCGAAATCCTTAAGTTAGTAGTCTTGTTTTTACATATGTAGTTCATTGTTAATATACGTAATGACATGTTTACTTATCATTTATCATGATTAAACATAGTGTAACAATATCTTAATATGATTCATATGTAATTAGTAAGACGTTGTTATAACGATAATCGTTATATATATATCGTTTCGAGTTTTTAATTCAATAAACTCAATTTTATGTATATAACTCATTGTTAAAATACCTAATGAGATACTTACTTATTATAATATCATGTTAACTATATATATAATCATATATATGTCATCATATAGTTTTTACAAGTTTTAACGTTCGTGAATCACCGGTCAACTTGGGTGGTCAATTGTCTATATGAAACCTATTTCAATTAATCAAGTCTTAACAAGTTTGATTGCTTAACATGTTGGAAACACTTAATCATGTAAATATCAATTTCATTTAATATATATAAACATGGAAAAGTTTGGGTCACTACACCACATTGCCCTCTTGGCAAAGAACCTGAAGCACTTACCGGCGAACCTGTTTGAGACACCATTTTCTCTCTCATTTCCAGAGTATCTCGTCATGATAATATACTATCTCAAATTTTGGATCTTATTCATCCGCTCGTCCGAACCGCCAATCATCCCGGTGTAGTAGAAGAAGTCAACGAGCTTCGCGCTCGGGTAGTGGCTTTGGAGAATATGGTGCAAAGGATACAAGCACCAGCAGCATCACCGGCATCAACAGTACCACCGACAACAACACCAACAGTACTATTACCACCGCCAACAACATCCGCATCGCAAACCTCAACTTCATAATCTGTTCCACGAGCATCAACGTCATACGCACTGTAGTTACCAAGAAATACCAGCAACAATAACCGATGAAGTATTAACTCATTTCCCTTGAAGAAATTTTATGTATATTTAATATATATGAATTTTGAAATCAATAAATCTTTTCGTACTAAGCTATTACATGTGAATCTTAACTTGTAGGTACTACTCGGTTAGTTCATATTACTAATATGCAGTGATGTACATCCTTCCTTAACAACTTAACCATTGTTAACTACAATCTCTGTTTCAACCTAATGAATTCCATTTCATAATAAACCAAGTGTATTAATCAATTACATAATTGATTTTACATTTTCAATTTTGGTATACTCGAAACTTTCCAGAAAACATCATCTGTGCCTTGTAAGGTTCACAAAAATTTCACGAGCACCAACATCCTTCACCGAGGAATATCAATAAAAATAAATAATGAAGTGTTGATTTCATTAGTGAAAAACTCCGCAAAGATTATGTAATCTTTAATGTTTTAGAGATTAATCATTTCTAAGTCAAGCTGAAAATCAAATGAGCTTAATATGATATTAACTCATTAAATCCGTATTACATCTGAAGAAATATACATACATATATTTTTATAAAGACTGTAATAAAAACTTTTGTACAAAATATTACTTGTGAAATCTTTAACGGGTAGGTAATTCTCGGGAAATATATAAGTTCACAATTAATATGCTATACTGTACATTCTTCAACTTTGATTCAAAAAAATTATTAACTATGCTCACAGCGATATACAATCGTTTCCATACAAATTCAATTACATATTCTGATATTGACGGATCAGAATCCAAGTCAAGATTTAATGGGTGACATCATTCTTAGATCTCTACATCTTTCAAAGCTATACTTTGACTTTAAAAATGTGAAAGATCCTTCAGCATTGACATTAATGAAAATAATATTGCAATCCCTTTTCAAAGTATCCAGTTTTACCACACTTTCAACCAGTCAACTTCAACTTTTTAGATTAACCTTATTATAATCTTGACATATACGTTCTTGTTACTGGGGAACCTTTCATGTTCCACCACATTAGCAGTAAATTTACCAACAACTTTATTAATCCTTGACCTTTCGAAAAATCCTTATACTCATTGAAACCCTATCATGTACTCATCCACATCTTGTAACAATAATTGCCATACCAACCACCGGGAATTAGCAATCAGTATTTTGAATCACGCAGCATTTTCTACAACAACAGTTATATATAGATAACATCTATCTTCTAGACTTACATACTTCGAATGTGAAGTTTCTGAAAAACATCTCAAACTATGAACTAGTTCTCTGAAATTGGAAAAATGCTGATGAAGCAGCAAAAACTGTAAATGATCTTAACAGTCAAAAGTTTGATGATAAAGAATAGTATGGTGGTAAAGCTGAGAAAAAGAGAAGGTTTGAAAAACGGATTGAGTAAAGTATGAAAGAGGCTGTGGATAAATCACAAAGACTGAACCTGCCTTCAAAGAATCTAAATGATTTAGTGACTGCTGAAACCATTAGTAAGAACCTTACTTCTTATTCTAAACCTTCACAGACAGATTTTCCGCATCATCTTCTGATATTAGAAATTCTAAGATATCATCGTATCTTCATTATAAATATCCTCGATATTTCTGGAGATATCTTCATACCTATTCTTATCGGAAATCATTCATCTCTTCGCACTATCTGTGTTACATCATAAAAGAAACTATTTTAGTTTCTAAAATCTGAAAAATTCAAAAAATAGATGTTTTGAAGTAATGTTGAGAATTGAAGCATGAGTTAGTATAATATAATGACACTTGATCAACGTGATTATATTACAGTAAGTCATGTTGAGTTTTTAATAGAACGTGATAAAGGTTCACAGATCACACCCTCATCATGAATCATGTTACATAACTCTTTCATTCTATTTAATCTCTAAATATATCAAGAAAATACTTTTCTTGATGATTCGGTCTTTTCCAGATATTCTGGTAATTTGACAAATCAAGATCGTGCCATTACAATTTCTTTCTTAGAACATTAACTATGTTCATTCTGAAATGTATAGCTACGAATTCTGGACCATTATTCGCTTGACTTGAAGTCGGGAAGGAAAAACAAAATCATGGAGCTCCTAAAAATAAGGGAAAATATAAAGCCTGACAACAACACATATATTACAAACCGTGTATATCAATGCGTATAGCAATATAAAGACACGGGAGAATGAATCATACTATAACCCTAAGGTAATAGTAGAAGAAAATAATTTCCTCTGGTGGCAGATGAAAAAGAAGAATGAAGGATACGATAGCCAAGAAAATATCAAGAATCAGAAATGGATTAAGCATTTCACAATCTTTTGGAAGTATGAAATAAAGAAGAAGACGTATGAGTGGTGAAAATAATGAAACGGAAGTGGTTAATTCATAGCAAAATATCAGACATAGCAATCGAGGCAGATTACGCATTTAAAGGAAATCTTAATTTCCTTAAATTTTGAAAAATCAAATCTTATTTAGATTATGAAGATTTTCTATTTCTTAAATTCCGAAAATCAATCGTAACTACGTCAAAAGTTAAGACGAATCTCTATTCTTTCATTTCACTCTTTTACGATAACTTCTCTCATACGCCTCGAGAAATCGGATTGTTTTATCCATATTATTCAACGGTGATAAAATTCTATTTACCAACTCATATTCGTCATGAAAACATTTTTATTGTTAGGCATGACGACCTCACTCAAATTTCAGGACGAAATTTCTTTAACGGATAGGTACTGTGATGACCCAGAAAATTTCGACTTATTTTGAACCAAATTCTCGATATGATTTAATATTTTCGACACGATAAGCAAAGTCTGTAAAGTTGAATCTCAAAATTTTAAACTATTCAAATACCCTTCGATTGTTCTCAACAATTCGCGAACAATTATATGTAAATAGATATATATATATATATATATATATATATATATATATATATATATATATATATATATATATATATATATATATATATATATATATATATATATATATATATATATATATATATATACACTATAACTTGAAAACGTAACAAAGTGTTAAGAAAATGATACTGTGTATTAAACTTATTGGTTTGATTATCTGATTGATATATTTAACTACGGAATTAAAAGATTATGCCAAACGATTGAATTAAAAGATATTTATTAAGTTCTTTAAGAATTATAATATTATTACAAGTTTCTATTGTGAGGTCCACGTTGATTTGGGAAATCATTCATGTTTAACGGTATTCGGAATAAATGGTAAAGTGTTTGTTTAAATAACGTAATTTGGACACATACAATAATAAGAAATATTAACTGTTAGAATTAGATATATGAATAAATTGCGATATGTATTTTAAAACGTGTTTATAAATATTGAGAATAGATATTAACTTGGTTATGAAACGTTTGATAAATACTATTATATTAATAAATAACGAGACAATGATTTATAAAAGTAAATGACCAAAACACTCGAAAGATTAAGATATACTTTGAGTGATATAGTTTATTGATAATATAAGACTATATTTTGACAAAGGTACGAGTCACGAAACGTAAAGTGATAGTTTTCTAAGCATACGAAAATGCGTTCGAGAAACCGGAACCGGGGCATAAGTCGAGTGACAACGTACGAGACATCGGAATGAAAATTTCAAGTCAACTATGCACGAGAATATAATATAATATATAATTAATTAATATAAATTATATATATTATATAATAATAAATAAATATGTCGACAAACAAGAAAACAAAAGTTTGTAAGCTGGATCAGAGGGCCATGCGATCGCATGGCCTTGATGCCCAAAAACTATGCGATCGTATGGGGCTGGAAATCAGGCCACATCTATAAATTCAGTCGAATTCGTTCCAGTTTTGCACACATATTACACTCGTATATATTTATATTTATAATATTATTATTATTATTATTATTATTATTATTATTATTATTATTATTATTATTATTATTAAGATTAATACTATTATTATTAATCTTATTATTATTAGTAGTATTAGTACATAAAATACTACGACGAGGCCATGAGCGGGTCACTTTTGAAATGGGTTTTCGAGCGGGATAGAGCTAAGGAAATTATGAGTAATATTCGTGGGTATTATTCGCAAGTCAAACCTAGTTTTTTTATCATCTTCGTTGCGTCTACGCACTTTCCTACAATATTGAATCTCAATATTGATACGTAAGCACGCATATTTTATCTTTTATATATTAATAGTGTATCCCTGACTAGTGCTCGAGTGTATATATTTATACATGCTTGTATACTAAATTTCGTCGCTAAACAGTTTATAATGAATCACGAATTAAATACATATATTACTGGTAAAAGGTATATGATATACATGTTTTTGAAAAGCTGACGAAAAATCAATAACTTTTCATTTAGATATCGAATAGTTTCGATGAACGGATTAAAAGATATGATCAACTGAATTATAATTGACGTTAATTGGAATTGCTTATGAATCTGCAATTAATATTTAAACAACTTGTTTGTAAGATTGATAAATTGGATTTTTGAATATTACCAACCGAGTAAATGAATCCTTATATAAGGCACGTCTCGTTTTGTTAAACAATTGTCAAAACTGATTGTTTTATCATATTTTAAAGCCATATAAAAACTATAGTTTAATTTTACAAGAATTAAAAAAAATTATGTGAAATATTAAAATGATTCGATTTCCATGATCATTCAACTATTGTATTAAGTCAGAATGACTTTTTGAAATGACTTTTGATAAACTTTTGTATGTCGATCTCGAGCATTAGGATTGTGATACACTATGACCTGACCTAGCTTAATAGACATTTATTGACCAACATATCTTCTCTAGGTTGAGATCTACGGTTATTTGGTAATCCGAGTTTCAGTCACATTTTGGTGAACGACTTTATATGCTGCTAAGGTGAGTTTATAGATCCCTTTTTAAATGCTTTAAATATTTTGGGCTGAGAATACATGCAATTTATTTTAAACGCAATGGATACAAGTACATACTTAATTCTACACTGAGTTTGAACAGAAAATCCCTTAGCTTTGGTAACTAGTAACTGCCAGTTATAAGAACTGGTGGGCGCGAGTAGTAGTATATGGATCCATAGGGCTTGATATCCCCGTCCGAGCTAGAGCACTAGCCTTTTAACGGACGTATGCTATTTGAGAAGCGTACACGTTGGTTTGCGTGTATTATTAAGATGATTATACAAAGGGTACAAATTATATATACGTTAAGTTTAGTTACCAGGGTGCTCAATCTTGTAGGATATTTTGATAAACGTTTCTGGATGAAACAACTGAAATCTTGTGGTCCACCTTTATATACAGATTATGCGAAACACTAAAACTATGAACTCACCAACCTTTGTATTGACACTTGTTAGCATGTTTATTCTCAGGTTCCCTAGAAGTCTTCCGCTGTTTGCTTATATGTTAGACAAGCTATGTGCATGGAGTCTTACATAGCATATTTATCAAGGAAACGTTGCATTCACCAAATCTTCACCATGTATCTTATTTTGACTGCATTGTCAATGGAAGTACTATTGTAAACTATTATTTACGGTGATTGTCTATATGTAGAAATCATCAGATGTCGAAAACCTTTGATTTAAATATTCATTTATGGTGTGCCTTTTCAAAAGAATGCAATGTTTACAAAACGTATCATATAGAGGTCAAATACCTCGCAATGAAATCGATGAATGACGTGTTCGTCCATATGGATTTGGAGCGATCGTCACAATATATATATAAAATATACATATAATTTCTTCAGGGGAAATAATTTAATACTTCATAACTCGTTGATATAATATACGCGTTGTTAATTTGTGATGATGTTTGCGGTGATTATGGATTTGACGGAGCTTGTGATGTTGTAGATGCTACTGATTTTGACGATGCTGACGGCACTGATGGTGCTGGTGATGCTGACAGTACTATTGATGCTGCTGGTAGAACAAGTCTAGCTTGTAATTCGTGCACCATCCTTGTCAGGGTTTTACTCTTCCTTTTATCATCTCGGTCCACATATCTGATTTATGATTAAGGCTAGAATAGATAATCTCTGAGACTTTTGAGATTACATAATCGCTACAGAATGTTTCTCTAATGAAGTTATAGATTAATACTTCATCGGTTATTGTTGTTGGTACTCCTTGGTATCTATGGTGCGTTTGACGTTGATGCTCGAGATACAAATTGTGATGTTGAGGTATGTGATGCGGATGTTCTTCTTAGTGGTGGTGATGGTACTGTTGGTGTTGCTGATGGTGGTACTGTTGCTGCCGATGCTGCTGCTGGTGCTTGTAACCTTTGCACCATATTCTCCAAAGCCACTACCCGAGCGCGAAGCTCGTTGACTTCTTCCATTACACCGGGGTGATTGTCGGTTCGGACGAGTGGATGAATAAGATCTAGAATTTGAGATAGTATATAATCGTGATGAGATACTCTGGAAATAAGAGAGAAAATGGTATTACGAACAGGTTCGCCGGTAAGTGCTTCAGGTTCTTCGCCAAGAGCGGAATGTGCGGGATGGAAGGGATCACCTTCTTCTTGTCTCCAATGATTAAGTAGGCTACAAACCCATCCCTAATTCATCTAGAATAGGTGATGGCTGATTGGTTGATCTGTCTTCGGAGTTCAGGTGAATATCCATATCGGAATAGCTGTCGGAGTTTAAGGAATTTGAACTAGATACGGGATCCATCTTGTATAATTAGGGAGATGATTTATGATATGAAATAGATTATAGAATTTAGATTGGTACTCTTCAATACATAATTTACATATGTATATATAATACCAAAATTCCATAAATCACGGAGGAATTTTCGAAAGATATCAAGAAAAGTTTACAGCAACAGATATGCTAAGATACGAAATCGTCTGTACACTATGTATGCAATAAATGCAGGAAAACATGTCTAGACTTAAGAATGATAAGCAGGTAATTTTCTAAGGATGATAAGCAGATGATTTCCGACTAGAAATGATAAGCAAAACTTTTGACATGCAGACATGGTCGAAGTCCAGACTTACTAATGTATCTTAATAACTATCCATTAGACACACTAATGCAAGACTTGGTTCGCTAAGACCACCGCTCTGATACCAACTGAAATGCCCCGTTCATATCGATTATAAACGTTACATAATAATTGATTTCATTACGAGGTATTTGACCTCTAAATGATACATTTTACAAACATTGCATTCGTTTTTAAAAGACAAACTTTCATCACATCGAAAGTCGACAGGCATGCATACCATTTCATAATATCCAAACTATAAATGACCTAATCTGTAATTTACTTTAATAATAATCTTTATTGATCTCAACGACTCGAATGCAACGTCTTTTGAAATATGTCATGAATGACTCCAAGTAATATCTCTAAAATGAGCAAATGCACAGCGGAAGATTTCTTTCATACCTGAGAATGAATATGCTTTCAAGTGTCAACCAAAGGTTGGTGAGTTCATTAGTTTAACGTAAACAATTATTTCCATTAATTTAATAGACCAAAAGATTTTCATTTCCATTTCTTATAAACATCATGCTTCTGCATAAAAATCATTCATATGGATTGAACCCCTGGTAACCGACATTAACAAAATGCATCTAGAATATCCCCAAAACAGAACCACTCGTCTGTAAAGAAAAATCGAAGTACTAAAGCAGTTCAAAATCTCTGACTGGGGCGTGTCAAAGCCCATAGATCTATCTTTAGGATTCGTGCCAATTAGTGGCAATTATAATAAACACTAATTCTTAGACTACCAAGTTCAACAAGGGCAATATCCGGTATAAAAATTCAACCATAGAATGTAGTTTCGATTACTTGTGTCTATTTCGTCAAACATTTATAAAAGCGCATGTATTCTCAGTCCCAAAAATATATATTGCAAAAGCATTTAAAAAGGGAGTAATGAAACTCACTATACTGTATTTCGTAGTAAAAATACATATGACGGCATTGAATAAGTGTAAGGTTGGCCTCGGATTCACGAACCTATATTAATTATATATATTTGTATGTTGGTCAACATCTGTCTAACAATTTAGGTCAAGTCGTAGTGTATCACAATCCTAATACTCGAGATTATCATACAAAAGTCAACAAAAGTCATCTAATCCAAAAATGACTTTCAAAATCTATACGTCTTTATTATATAGTTTTATTACCAGAGTATAAGTCTTGATAGTTGAATGAATCGATAAATTACAAAACTCAATTTGTGCCATAACTGACTAAATTGTTATATTCGGAAATTTTTAGATAAATCAATGTAACTAGTTTATATATATTTATTTGAAATCTATATGTTATTTTACTGAATTATATGGTATGTTAATAATTAAATAACTTACATTTATTCTACATATTTTAAGTAATTAATATTTATATAGTAAATGTTTATTAAATTATTTCATCATTTATTATAATGTATTAACGATAAAAATTTATGTTAATATATGATAAGAATATATTTTATATATTAAGTATTATAATTTGTATAACGTTTACATAATATCATCTTAATGATAAAAATATAATGATATGTATTATTAATATAATTGTATTACAGGTAATAAATTTGTATTTGTATCAAATATTTATTTGATTAAATAATATAATATCGATAATTATAATAATAATGAACCAAAAGTTGTATTATTTTTTAATAAGAATAATATTAATTATTTTAATAATAATAATAATAATAATAATAATAATAATAATAATAATAATAATAACAATATTTATTTTTACTAATTATAATAATAATTTTGATAATAAATAACAATCTTTTTAGTAATACTAATGTCATAACAATAATATTACTAATAATGATAAAATAATAAAAATGATATTTTTATCTAAGTTATAATCTTAACGATATTTTAACTGAATCATGATAATTATACTCATTATTTTCTAATCGACTTGTTTAATAGCTTTTAGTCCTCTTTTATATCGCATTCATAATCATAATAATGATAATAATAATAATCATAATAATTAGTTAATACTAATATTAGTTTTAATGATAATGATACTAATAATAATAATAATAATAATAATAATAATAATAATAATAATAATAATAATAATAATAATAATAATAATAATAATAATGATAATAATAATAATAATAATAATAATAATAATAATAATAATAATAATAGTAATAATAATAATAACTTTAATGATAATAACGATAGTAATAATAATAACAATTACAATTTTACTGATAATACTTATATTATAAATGATAATGATAATAATAATAATAATTATTAGATAATAATAATAACGACGATAATAACGATGATAGTAATAATAACAATCATTTTTAATAATAATACTAAAATTAATGATAATTCAGTTGACGATATCTTTTAATCCGTTCATCGAAACCATACGCTGTCTAAATGAAAAGCTATTAATTTTTTGCCAGCTTTCCAACGACATGCATATCATATACCTTATCTCAGTAGCATATGTATTAAATTCATGATTTATCATAAACTATTTAACGACGAACTTAAGCATACAAGCATGCATAATCATATATACTCGAGCACTAGTCAGGGATACACTATTAATATATAAAAGATAAGATAGGAATGCTCACGTATCAATATTGTAATTCAATATTGCAGGAAAGCACGTAGACGCGACGGAGATGATAAATACTAGATTGACCTCACGAGCATACCCCCGACATTACCCATAACCTCCATAGCTATAACCCATAATTTCCTTAGCTCTATCCTGCTCGTAAAACCCGTTTTGAAATAGCTCGCTCATGACTTCGTCGTAGTATTTTATGTATAATACTAATAATAATACTACTAATAATGATAATGCGATTAATAATAATAATATTAATCTTAATAATAATAATAATAATAATAATAATAATAATAATAATAATAATAATAATAATAATAATAATAATAATAATAATAATTAATATATATATATTTAGAGAAGAGAGATTGAGTTCGAAAGATAGAATAAGAAACTGAATCAAAATTTGATCGAGCTTTATACACCTTGCCTGTCCTCAGACCCCGTGTGATCGCATGGGTCTTCTATGCTTTGGCCATGCGATCGCATGGCCACCTGGCTCCAGCTCACTTCGTTTGTCAAGTTCTGCCGACGGTTTATATAATAATATATATATAATATATTTAATTTATATAATTAATTATATATTATATTAAATTCACTTGCATAGTTGACTTGTAATTTTAATTCTAATGACTTGTACGTTGTCACCCGACTTATGTCTCAGTTCCGATTTTTTGAACGATGTTTCGTACGCTTAGAAAACTAGCATTTTACGTTTCGCGATGTGTACCTTTATCAAAAATTAGACTTAACTATCAATAATCAATAATTTATATTATAAGAAATGTTACTTGAACGTTTGAGTGTTTTGGTCATTTGCTTCTATAAATCAACGTCTCGTTATTCATCAAAGTATATATAATTCAAAACGTTTTATATCTAAGTTAATATTATATATATATATATGTATACATATCATTTAAAATATAAACGCGTACACATTATATATATAATTGAAATATTTATCTAATAACATAATATTTAGTTTTTCAAAACTAATTATATTTCAAAGTTCAATATATATAATTTATAATCGTTTAAATAATAGTTATTATTATATCACCTAACGTTTATGTTCTAGAACTTAATTTGATATAATTCATTTATGCGCCAACGTTTATTTTAACTTCTCAAACGTTCTAAAAATCAATTGAATCGAATAACCAAATGTTACTAACGTTTACTTAACTAATTTTGAAATCATATATATTCAATATTCATAAACACGTTTTAAATATACATTGCGAGTTATTTATATATTTAATTCTAATAATTAATATCATATTGTATATATTTAAATTATGTTATTTAACTAAAACATTTTTAATTATCAAGTTCTATTGTATCAAAAAAACGTTTTCGCGCGTTTGAAGTTAAATCAATAGATTATTATGAACTTTAGTTCTCCACTAACTTTTGTTGAACTTTCGTTAATTGACACATTTTTTCTTACTTATAATTTACTTTACCATTTATTCCGAATACCGTTAAAAAGAAACGATTTCTCAAATCAACGTGGACCTCACAACCGAGACCCCTAATCATATCACAATGTATCTGATAATTCAATCATTTGATATTATCTTTAAAATTCCGTCGATAATTATATTAAATATATATTGAAACAAATATGTTCATGTAAAGTATTATACATTTAATACTTTGTTAACGTTTTCAATTAATATAACTACATCTTATATATATACATTTCTATACACATAAATGTTCGTGAATCGTCGAGCATAGTCAAAGGGTAATTGATTACATGAACATAGTTCAACATTTTTGAGATTTTAACATTACAGACTTTGATTATCGTGTCAAAAGTATTAAATCATATAAAGATAAAGTTTAAATTTAATCGGAAATTTCCGGGTTGTCACATTTTGATCTTGTTATATCTTGTAGATTCAAACTTTGATTTGAATCCTTCAAGAACATGGAAGATTCAAGCTTTCTAGCTTTGAATCTTCACTTACTTTGTTGGATCTAAGTTTTCTAGCTTATGATCTCTTTATTTTGTTATAAAGATCAAAACTTGTGTTATGATCTTCATGAAACTTGAAGATATAGCCTTTTGCTTTAAAAGATCTTCAAGAACATAAAAGATGCATGCTTTCTAGCTTGGATCTTCATTACTTTGATGGATCTAAGCTTTATAGCTTAAGATCACTTTGTTTTTGCTAAAAGATCAAAACTTGTGTTTATGGTCTTTATGAAACTTGAAGATCTAGCTTTTTGCTTTCAAGAACATTAAAGATTCAAGCTTTCTAGCTTTGAAATCTCATAACTTTTGTTAAAAAGATCCAAGCTCTCTAGCTTAGGGTTCCATTACTTTGTTTGATCAAATTTATGTTCTTACTTGTTTGATTGAATGAAAGTTTGTATCTTTAGTTGTAGATAGAACTTGTATTTGTGTTAAGACTAAGAACATGATGTAACCTTGGTTCATCATCCTCCTAAAACTCTTAAGTGAGTTGTATTCTTACTTAGTCTTGACGTTGTGTGTTGATGGTTGAAACTTGGTCAAAGTGATGCTAAAACATCAAAGAGTTGTACACTTGAAGCTTACACGCATCAAGGATGAGAACCGTGATGAGCATCAAACACCAAGAAACCCACCGGAGCACTGTTTACTATTTTTCGGGGTCTGATCATGCACCTGGGACTTCTAGAAAATTTATTTTCAGATAGTTCGTTTCGAGTAAATGACTTTTTGTTTAAGACTCGCCTAAATCCGATATACGGTTTAGGATTTATAGCCTTTCGAAAATCACTACGCCTTTGTAACGACGTGCTTAAAATTCTGACCTACTCGCGCTTGAACCGACGCCACAGTCAAATGACATCAAGTTAGGATCTGAAAATTGGATGACGATTATAGGACTCACATACGGAGCCTTGGCCACTGACCACGCATCTTTTCTATTTGTATAGAGGTCGTAACAGCTGTCCAAAGTCAGCCTTTTGTTCCGATCTCTATACTTGTTGAAAACTTACTTTAGCTTTTACGAATGATGATGATGATGATACTTAAGACTTAATTTATTCACTTTTAAACTTTTGGGCACAATATACTGACTTAGTGACCTTTGACTTAGGTTGACGACCTTTCGGACCGACTTACTACTTGTATACTTTTCATGTCGACTTTTACTGCTTATTCACTGTGAGTTATAGCTTCCCTTTTATACTTTACTATTTTTGGGACTGAGAATACATGCACTTTTTATGTTTTACATACTAGACACGAGTACTTAAACTTTATATATGTGTGGGTGACATAACAGCACAAAGATTCCCCTTAGCACGGTAACGTTTAGTCATTGGTTTATGAACCGGTGAACGCGAATCTTAGATATGGATCCATGGGGTCTGACATCCCCACTCGGGCTAGTCGTGCTAGCATTCAACGGGTGTTTAATACTTCGTCAACAGACGCACTCGCCAAGTGTACTTTTAGGGGGTAATAATACGTTAAGTTAGTTACCGGGTGCCCACGGATAAGCATATACTTTATCATATTGATTTGAATTACTAATTTGAAACGCTGGTTGAAGCACTGAAATCTAGTGGTCTACATTACATTACTGATTACAAACAAACTATAGCTCACCAACATTCGTGTTGACTTTTTAAACATGTATTTCTCAGGTGCTTGGACGTTGTTGCTTCTGCTGTTAGACTTGCTGTTATAGTCTTGGTGTTATAGACTTGCTGTTACAGACTCGCTGTGTTAGACTTTCGCTGCATTGTTTAGAGATGTCTCAATCATGGAACTTTTATCTTGCATTCACAACTTATGTTATTGGCTTTGTAATAACCTTTGTGTCACGTTATCTTTTGTAAAACAATTGAAGTTATCTTTATCATGAATGCAAAACTGATTTTTAAACAGCATATAGTGTTTGACCTTGTAATGATCATGTTGTTAATGATCCGTACACGTTGATTTTGTACGGGGCGTCACAGTATATATACGTATATATATATATATATACATATGTATATATATATATATATATACACACACACACGTATATAGGGTAGTGATCCTATGAGAATATTCTCATATATATATTTTGGTGAGAACACTTTGCAGCCATTGAATGAGTTTTGATCAAAATTCTTCAAATTTAAATTAAGAAAACTTAATAGAGGGTATTAATGCCAAATATAAAATTTCGTCCATCTTCCTCCTATAAAATTGCAAATCTACTACATCAACTCTCTTTTACCCCTAATAAATTTGTAATCGTCAGTATGTTAAAATTTTGATCCAATGAAATGTATATTTAAATGCATATTATCAAAAAATAAAAGGGATGCATAAAAATCCGTATATAGAATCAAAAAATAAACGTGATGCATAAAAATCCGTATATACAACTATGTAAACGATAAACACTAATGAATAGATTATATATTCATATGCATATGGATTAACTGATAATGCTGTTACTAAACTTTACAATATAGATGTGACAACCCAGAAATTTCTGACCAAATTTAAACTTTAATCTTTATATATTCCCGACACGATAAGCAAAGTTTGTAAGTTGAATCTCAAAAATTTTAAACTATGTTCATACATTCATTTAACCTCGACCAAATTCCAATGATTCAAGAACCATTAGATGAACAGATATGATTATAGATATATATGTGTATATATTATAACTTGAAAACATTAACAAAGTATTAGACGAATAATACTTTACATAAACGTATTTGTTTTAAAATATATTTAGAATAATTATCGATGGAATTAAAAGTTAAAAGATAATATAAAGAGATTGAAATATTAGATACATTGAATTATGATTACGAGTCTCTGTTAAGAGGTCCACTTTGAATTAGAAAACCTTTTCTTTTTAACGGTATCTGGAATATTTGGTAAAAGTGATTTACAAAAGTGTCATTAACGAAAGTTAGTCAAAAGTTAGTAATCATTTCCGTTTAAATTTCAAAAGTGTACTTTACTTTGATTAACTAGTGTCCCTTGATAAATCAACTATTTAGTTTTTCATATTAAAAACATTGTTTGGTAAAATAAATACCAATATTTAAAAAGAGTTAAATTATATAAAACGAACTTTGAAATATAATTGGTTTTGAAAGACTAAATATTATATCATTTTCGAACATATATATTATGTACAAATTTACAATTTTAAATATACATACATACATACATATATATATATATATATATATATATATATATATATATATATATATATATATATATATATATATATATATATATATATATATATATATATTAACTTAGTCATAAAACGTCCTGATTTAAAATAATATATTTTGATAAACAACGAGTCACTGATTTATAGAAGCAAATGACCACAACGCTCAATTTTATAAACTACATTTTTTATAAGGTAATTTATTGATGAATAAGTCAAATTATTAATAAGGGTACACGTCGCGTAACGTAAAAGGCTAGTCTTCTAAACGTACGAAAGTGCGCTCGAAAAACCGAAAGTGGAACATGAGTCGAATGACAATGTACGAGTCATTTGAACAAAAATTACATTTTTACTACGCATGTAAATATAATATAATATTTAATTAATTCTAAAGATTAAATATATTATATATATTATAATAATTAATAAAGCATAAGGAAACATGTAATAGAACTTTAAAAGAATTGTTCCGCAAATTACGAACTTGTTATTCAGCAATCCTCCGGGATTTGCGGAGGTGGGGATTCCAGATTTGGGATTATAAAACTTGAGCTCGGCCGACTCATTCTTCAATCTATCTTCTATCTCTCGTTATATATATTTATTATTATTATTATTATTATTATTATTATAAAGATTATTATCATTAAACTTATTATTAGTAGTACTAGTATTATTATAATTAGTATTATACGTAAAATATTACGACGAGGTCATGAGTGCATTATTTTCAAAACGGATTTTATGAGCGGGATAAAGCTAAGGAAATTATGGGCTATGGCTATGGAGGTTATGGGTCTGGGTCGAGGGTATGCCCATTAGGTCAACCTAGTATTTATCATCTCCGTTGCATTTACGTACCATTCCGGCAATATTGAATCTCAATATTGATACGTAAGCACTCATAATTTAATTTTTTACATGTTAATAGTGTATCCCTAACTAGTGCTCGAGTATATAGGATTATGCATGCTTGTACTTTTGATATTGTCGTTAGATAGGTTATGTTGAATCTCGAATTAGTTACACCTGCGGTTGAGATAAGGTATAAGATATGCATGTCGTTGGAAAGCTAGCGAAAAATTAAGAACTTTTCCTTTAGATATCGAATGGTTTCGATGAACGGATTAGAAGTTGTAATCAATTAAATTTTTGATATTTTTATTAAAAATGATTATTATTATCGTCGTTTTTATCGTCGTTCTAGTTTTATCTTATTATTATCATTATTATTATCTTTATCAATAAAAGGGATTTATCATTAAAAATTATTATTTTTTATTTATTTATTACTATCGTTATTATCGTTAAAGTTATAATTAGTATTATTATCCAATTATTATTATTATTATTAGTATTATTATTATTATTATTATTATTATTATTATTATTATTATTATTATTATTATCATCATCATTATTAATATATATATCATTATTTAAAAATGGTTATTGTTATTGTTATTATTATTATTATTTTATTATCATTAAGATAATTATTAGTATTATCGTTAATAATTTTATAGTAACTATCATTATTAATATTAGTGTAATTAAAACAAATATTTGTAACACCTAATTATTTTGATTACTATTATTATCTTTATTATGAACACGATATAAAAGACGATTAAAAACTATTAAACGAAACGATTAGGAAATAATAAGTAAGAGTATCATGATGAAATTAAGATATTATAAGATATTGATTTAGATAAAATTATCGTTCTTATTATTTTATCATTATTATTAAAAGTATCGTTAGTATTAAAACTATCATTTTAACAAAAATTATCATTTTAATATAAATGTCATTGTTATTATAGAATATCATTATTATTATCATTTTAAATAGAATTATTATTTTAAAGATAATATTAAAAAGTATCGTAAATATTAAAGTTATCATAATTAGAATTATCGTTTATTCATAATATCACTTTTAGTAAATATAAATATTGATATTATTATTAATAGAATAATAAAAATTATTATTTCAAAATAATACAAGTTTTGCTTATTATTATTATCAATGTTATTTTATCAAATAAATATGTAATACAAAGATATTTTACTACGTGTAATATAATTACGTTAATACTACCTATCATATTATATTAAATGAACTTTATAAATTTTATTACTTAAGATATATAAAAGTATATTTTTATATAAAATTTTAGTTATTAATAAATGAATTATATTATTTACTCTATTAAATCTTTTAAAAATATTTAAAAATATAAAACGACGATATTTAAACTATATAATAATCATGTATAAGTTTTGAAAATCATTTTGAGTTAAATTGACTTTTGTTGACTTTTGCATATTAGTCTCGAGCATTAGGATTGTGGTACACTATGACCTGACTTAAATTGTTAGACAAATTTTGACCAATATATATATATATATATATATATATATATATATATATATATATATATATATATATATATATATATAATATAATTAATTTAGGTTCGTGAATCCGAAGCCAACCTTGCACTTGTTCAATGAAGTTATATGTATTTTTTCTACGAAATACAGTATGGTGAGTTTCATTTGCTCCCTTTTTATATATATTTTTGGGACTGAGAATACATGCGCAACTTTTATAAATGTTTTACGAAATAGACACAAGTAATCGAAACTACATTATATGGTTGAATGATCGAAGCCTAATATGCCCCTTTTGCTTGGTAACCTAAGAATTAGTAAACCGATCTACTAATTGACGCGAATCCTAAAGATAGATCTATGGGCCCGACGAACCTCATCCAACGTACCGGATGCTTTAGTACTTCGATGTTGTTTTATATCATGTCCGAAGGATTTCCCGGAATGATAGGGGATATTCTTATATGCATCTAGTTAATGTCAGTTACCAGGTGTTCAATCCATATCAATGATTTTTGTCTCTATGCATGGGACGTATATTTATGAGAAATGTAAATGAAAATCTTGTGGTCTATTAAAATGATGAAAATGAATGATTATGATAAACTAATGAACTCACCAACCTTTTGGTTGACACTTTAAAGCATGTTTATTCTCAGGTGTTAAAGAATTCTTTCGCTGTGCATTTGCTCATTTTAAAGATATTACTTGGAGTCATTCATGGCATATTTCAAAAGACGTTGCATTCAAGTCGTTGAGTTTAATAGAGATTATTATTAAGTAAATGAGAGATTAGGTCATTTATAGTTGGATATTATGAAATGGTATGCATGCCTGTCAATTTTCGATGTAAAGAAAGTTTATCTTTTAAAAACGAATGCAATGTCTGAAAAATGTATCATATAGAGGTCAAATACCTCGCTATGTAATCAACTATTGAGAATCGTTTATAATATATATGAACGGGTCCTTTCAGTTGGTATCAGATCGGTGGTCTTAGCGAACCAGGTCTGCATTAGTGTGTCTAACTGATAAGTCGTTAAGATGCATTAGTGAGTCTGGACTTCGACCGTGTCTGCATGTCAAAAGTTTTGCTTATCATTTCTATTCGGAAATCATCTGCTTATAATCCTTAGGAAATTACCTGCTTATCATTATTTGTCTAAACACGTCTTGCTACATTAATTACATGAGTAGTGTATAGACAAAAATTCATATCTTAGCGTATCTGCTAAATCATATCTTATCGTATCTGTTACTTTAAACTTTGCCTGACATATCCCGCAAATTCCTCCGTAATCTACGAAATCTTTTGATCTCTATATATGGATATTCTATGTAATTAGAATACCATCCGTTAGCCAAAATCATTTCATACCGAAAAATCCTTTATCCAATTATACGAAATAGAATTCGTTATCAGTTCAAGTCACTCGGATTCCGAAATGGAATCCCATTCAAGCTCCGAAAGCAGTGTGACTGGAATGGATCAACCAATCAGCCATCATCTATTTTGGATGAATTGGGGATGGGTTTGTAGCCTTCTCAATCATTGGAGACAAGAAGAAGGTGATCCCTTCCATCCACCACATTGCCCTCTTGGCGAAGAACCTGAAGCACTTACCGGCGAACCAATCCGAAACACCATTTTCTCTCTCATTTCCAGAGTATCTCGTCACGATTATATACTACATCAAATTCTAGATTTTATTTATCCGCTCGTCCGAACCGACAATCACCCCGGTGTAATAGAAGAAGTCAACGAGCTTCGCTCTCGGGTAGTAGCTTTGGAGAATGTGGTGCAGAGATTACAAACACCAGCAGCAGCACCAGCAGCATAATCAGTACTATAATCATCAACGCCAACAATACCATTACCACCTCCAACCACAACCGCGTCGTAAACCTCAACTTCACAATTTGTCCCACGAGCATCAACGTCATACGCACCATAGATACCAAGGAGTACCAACAACAATAACTGACGAAGTATTAACTCATAACTTCATTGGAGAAACATTCCGCGGTGATTATGTAATCTCTAAAGTCTTAGAGATTATCTAATCTAGTCCTAACCATAAATCAGTTAAACGAACCAAAATGATAGAAGGAAGAGTAGAAACCCTGACAAAAATGGTGTGTGATTAACAAACTAAACTTGTTTTACCAACAGCATCAACATTACCGTCAACGTCACCAGCATCGTCAGTACAGTCAACATCAGAATCAACAACACCTATAACATCACAAACTCCGTCAGTTCAAAAATCATTGTGGACATCATTACGAATCAATAACGCGTATATTGTGTCAACGAGTTAGGAAGAATTAACTCATTCCTTCTGAAGAAATTATATGTATATTATATATATATATATATATATATATATATATATATATATATATATATATATATATATATATATATATATATATATATATATATATATATATATATATATATTTTAAAATAAAAAAATAAATCTTTCCGTGCTAAGCTATTGTGTATGAATCTTAACTAATCGGTTAATTCATACTACAAATATGCAATAATGTACGTCCTTCAGCCGCAACTTAACCAGCATTAACTACAATCTCTGTCTCAATTCAACAAATTCCAATTCCTAATAAATCAAGTATATATTTGATTTTACACTTCATCATTGATGTAACCGAAACTTTTCAGATAACATCATTCGTACTTTGCGAAGTTCACAAGAATTTAACGAAAACCAACATCACATCTTAACAAATGACGAAGTATTGATTCATAATTTCAATATTATTGAAGAAATACTTATGTAATCTCTAAAGCCTTCAAGAGACTATTCAATTCTAGTTCCAACCGTAAATCGAATGAGTTTAATTTAGTATTAACTCATTAAAAATCTATGTTACATCTGAGGAGAATATATACATATATATTTTCATAAAGACTGTAATAAAAATTCTTATGTACAAAATATTGTGAAATTTTTTTAACGGGTAGGTAATACCTATATATATATATACCTATATATATATATATACCTATATATATATATACCTATATATATATACCTATATATATATATATATATACCTATATATATATATATATATATATACCTATATATATATATATACCTATATATATACACCTATATATATATATATATATATATATATATATATATATATATATTCACAATTAATATGTTACATTCTTCGAATCAGATTAAGCAAATTATCAACTATACTTCCTACTTTCACAATAATATACATTGTTTCATAGAAATCAAAACAACCATACTCATTCAAACCCAATTACATATTCTGATTTTGAAACCTCAGAATTAAATTCGAGATATAACTGGTACCATCACTTTTAGATTCCTACATCTTTCAAAGCTATATTTTAACTTTAAAACTGTGTTAGAACATCAAATGTATGTTAACGATTACAATCTGTGTTCAAACCCTTCAAAAATTTCTGAAGACACTTCGAATGATGAGCAATCGAGATGATGATCCAACCACATGTTACCCACAGTTATGTACCCGAAAAAAAAAACTCTTGAAACCAAAGTAAAAGTTTAAACAATGTATCCGCGTCAGATTCTTTGGCATTTCTTAGCAAAAATAACTTTGCGACCCCTTTTCAAAGTAGCCAGTTTTGTCACAGCTCCAGCAAGTCAACTTTGACTTTTCAGTCAGACTAACGTTATTATAACTTTGAGATATACACCATCGTTACCAGGGAACCTTTTACATTCCACCACATTATTAGCAAACGTACCAACAACTTCATTACCCTTTGACTTTAGCCTCTCCAAAAAGTCATTATAATTATTCATTGAAACCCCATCATTTACTCATTCGCATCTTGTAACGAGAATTGCCATACGAATCATTGGGAATTAGCAATCGGTATTTTGAAATCTCGCAGCATGTCTACGCCAACAGTTATATGTGTATATATAACGTCTATCTTCTGGACTTAATTTGAATGTGAAGTTTCTGAAAAACACTCCGAAATACGAATTGGTTCTCCGAAAATGGAAAAATGCTGATAAAGCAGCAAAAACTATAAACGACTTTAACAGTAAAAGTTTGATGATAATGAATAAGTGTGCTGGCAAAGCGCAGAAAAAGAGAAGTCTTGGAACTGGAAACCGGATTGAGCAAAGTATGAAGGAGGCTGTGGACAAATCACAAAGACTGAACCTGACTTCAAAGAATCCAAATGATTCAGTACCTGCTGAAGTCATTAATGAATACCTATCTCCTGACTCTAAACCCCTGCAGACAATATTCTTCATCATCCTCTAATATTAGAAATTCTAAGATATCATTGTATCTTTCATTATAAATATCCTTCATATTTCTGAAGATATTTTCATAATTATTCTTATCTGAAATCATTTACCTCTTCGCGCTATCTGTATTACATCATAAAAGAAACTATTTTAGTTTCTAAATTCTGAAACATTCGAGTTTAAAATAGGAATATTTTTGAAGTAGTGTTGGTAACTGGAGCATGAGTTAGTATAATATAATGACACTTGATCAACGTGATTATATTACAGTAAGTCATGCTGAGTTTCTAAATGGAACGTGATAATTCACAGATTATAACATCATCATGTGTCATGTTATACGACTCTTGTATTCTATTTAACCTCTAAAATATCAAGAAAATATTTCTTGATGATTCGGCCTTTTCCAAGGTATTCTGGTAATATGACAAGTCAAGATCGTGCCATCACAATTTCCTTCCTAGAACATTAACAATGTTCATTCCGAAATTCATATCTTCGAATTCTGGACCATTACAAGTGGTGCTTAATCGCAAGAAGAATAAACGAAAGGACAAAACTCTGAAATAGAAATTGGGGTATAAATTGCAGCAAATAAAAGAGAGTATTAACTGTGGATGACAATGATTATAGAAGACAGAAGCAGAGACTTTGAAATATAAGGAAAGATATAAAGTCCAACGACAAATCAGCAATTATAAACCATATATATCGATGCATATAGCAATATAAAGACACGGGAGAACTAGAAATACTATAAACCCAAGAGTATAGTAGAAGTAAATAGATTCTTCCGGCGGTAGATGAAAAAGAAGAATGACTGATATGAAAGTTAGAAGTATATCGAGAATCAGAACTGGATGGAGCATATTGACGAATACTTTAAAATATGAGTTGAGGGGGAAAGAATAGAAGGTGATGAAACATGACTAGGAACTTAGAAATCAACAGATTTAACTCACACAATGGCGGAATAAGTGAATCAAACCCTCTAGTGAATAGGTTAAGTTTTTTTTTTTTTTTGATTAATTTAGTCAAACCACAACTAAATCAAGTGTGATTAGATCAACACCTAGAGCTATTATTCACCACCTGGGTGATTTGGACTGAGAGAGAATCGGAGGAGCTCACCAGATCTGAGTGTGTGTAACAAATAAGAGGCTTAACCTAAAATGAAGAACATAAGACTTTATATACCCCTGCTGTTAACTCACCCGTACGATTCATCCATCACACGTACGAGTTGGCTTCATCAGTCGTACGGGTGATCAATCACTCGTGTCTTCTCATTTATGTTGTAATTGTGACTTAGCTCAGCATCAACCGTGCGTATGATCCTGTCAGCCGTGCGAGTGAGGCTTCACTCGTACGTCTGACTAAGTCTAACATAGTCAAACATCCAAATCTCGTTCCTACAGTTCCTGTAACCACATGCAAACACGGATAGGATTATAACGAGCGATCATGGTGGCCTGTAAACTGGTGTACCTGCAATAGACGTGGGTAGATGTCTAGGGACTTGCATAAAATGCATCAACAGAAGGTGTGAGTTGTAAGGAAACGAAGGAGGTGAATTTATAAGAAAATCTCCGACAGAACAATTAAAATGGACGATCGCATTTAAAGCAGATACTAATTCTCTTGGTTACCGGAGAATCAAATCTTATTACGAATATTTTCTTCAAATCCCTTAAAATCTGGGAATCAATCATATCTACGTCAAATGATAAGATGAATCTACACTTACTCATTTCACTCTTCTATGTTAGCTTCATTCGTACTCTTCATATAAATGGATTGGTTATCCGAATTTTTCGCTGATGATAAAACTCTAATTTTCAGCCTGTATGCATCATGAAAACATATTTATTATCATTCACGATCTTTCCACTCAAATTTCGGGACGAAATTTCTTTAACGGGTAGGTACTGTGACAACCCGGAAATTTTCGACCAAATTTAAACTTTAATCTTTATATATTCCCGACACGATAAGCAAAGTTTGTAAGTTGAATCTCAAAAATTTTAAACTATGTTCATACATTCATTTAACCTCGACCAAATTCCAATGATTCACGAACCATTAGATGAACAGATATGATTATAGATATATATGTGTATATATTATAACTTGAAAACATTAACAAAGTATTAGACGAATAATACTTTACATAAACGTATTTGTTTTAAAATATATTTAGAATAATTATCGATGGAATTAAAAGTTAAAAGATAATATAAAGAGATTGAAATATTAGATACATTGAATTATGATTACGAGTCTCTGTTAAGAGGTCCACTTTGAATTAGAAAACCTTTTCTTTTTAATGGTATCCGGAATATTTGGTAAAAGTGATTTACAAAAGTGTCATTAACGAGAGTTAGTCAAAAGTTAGTAATCATTTCCGTTTAAATTTCAAAAGTTTACTTTACTTTGATTAACTAGTGTCCCTTGATAAATCAACTATTTAGTTTTTCATATTAAAAACATTGTTTGGTAGAATAAATACTAATATTTAAAAAGAGTTAAATTATATAAAACGAACTTTGAAATATAATTGGTTTTGAAAGACTAAATATTATATCATTTTCGAACATATATATTATGTACAAATTTACAATTTTAAATATATATATATATATATATATATATATATATATATATATATATATATATATATATATATATATATATATATATATATATTTTAACTTAGTCATAAAACGTCCTGATTTAAAATAATATATTTTGATAAACAACGAGTCACTGATTTATAGAAGCAAATGACCACAACGCTCAATTTTATAAACTACATTTTTTATAAGGTAATTTATTGATGAGTAAGTCAAATTATTAATAAGGGTACACGTCGCGTAACGTAAAAGGCTAGTTTTCTAAACGTACGAAAGTGCGCTCGAAAAACCGAAAGTGGAACATGAGTCGAATGACAATGTACGAGTCATTTGAACAAAAATTATATTTTTACTACGCACGTAAATATAATATTTAATTAATTCTAAAGATTAAATATATTATATATATTATAATAATTAATAAAGCATAAGGAAACATGTAATACGAGTGAACTTTAAAAGAATTGTTCCGCAAATTACGGACTTGTTATTCAGCAATCCTCCGAGATTTGCGGAGGTGGGTATTCCAGATTTGGGATTATAAAACTTGAGCTCGGCCGACTCATTCTTCAATCTATTTCTATCTCTCGTTATATATATTTTATTATTATTATTATTATTATTATTATTATTATTATTATTATTATTATTATTATTATTATAAAGATTATTATCATTAAACTTATTATTAGTAGTACTAGTATTATTATAATTAGTATTATACGTAAAATATTACGACGAGGTCATGAGTGCATTATTTTCAAAACGGATTTTATGAGCGGGATAAAGCTAAGGAAATTATGGGCTATGGTTATGGAGGTTATGGGTATGGGTCGAGGGTATGCCCATGAGGTCAACCTAGTATTTATCATCTTCGTTGCGTTTACCATTCATACAATATTGAATCTCAATATTGATACGTAAGCACTCATAATTTAATTTTTTACATGTTAATAGTGTATCCCTGACTAGCGCTCGAGTATATAGGATTATGCATGCTTGTACTTTTAATATTATCGTTAGATAGGTTATGTTGAATCTCGAATTAGTTACACCTGCGGTTGAGATAAGGTATAAGATATGCATGTCGTTGGAAAGCTAGCGAAAAATTAAGAACTTTTCCTTTAGATATCGAATGGTTTCGATGAACGAATTAGAAGTTATAATCAATTAAATTTTCGATATTTTTATTAAAAATGATTATTATTATCGTCGTTTTTATCATCGTTCTAGTTTTATCTTATTATTATCTTTATCAATAAAAGGGATTTATCATTAAAAATTGTTATTTTTTATTTATTTATTACTATCGTTATTATCGTTAAAGTTATAATTAGTATTATTATCCAATTATTATTATTATTATTATTATTATTATTATTATTATTATTATTATTATTATTATTATTATTATTAGTATTATTATTATTATTATTATTATCATTATTAATATATATATCATTATTTAAAAATGATTATTGTTATTGTTATTATTATTATTATTTTATTATCATTAAGATAATTATTAGTATTATCGTTAATAATGTTATAGTAACTATCATTATTAATATTAGTGTAATTAAAATAAATATTTGTAACACCTAATTATTTTGATTACTATTATTATCTTTATTATGAACACGATATAAAAGACGATTAAAAACTATTAAACGAAACGATTAGGAAATAATAAGTAAGAGTATCATGATGAAATTAAGATATTATAAGATATTGATTTAGATAAAATTATCGTTCTTATTATTTTATCATTATTATTAAAAGTATCGTTAGTATTAAAACTATCATTTTAACAAAAATTATCATTTTAATAGAAATGTCATTGTTATTATAAAATATCATTATTATTATCATTTTAAATAGAATTATTATTTTAAAGATAATATTAAAAAGTATCGTAAATATTAAAGTTATCATAATTAGAATTATCGTTTATTCATAATATCACTTTTAGTAAATATAAATATTGATATTATTATTAATAGAATAATAAAAATTATTATTTCAAAATAATACAAGTTTTGCTTATTATTATTATCAATGTTATTTTATCAAATAAATATGTAATACAAAGATATTTTACTACGTGTAATATAATTACGTTAATACTACCTATCATATTATATTAAATGAACTTTATAAATTTTATTACTTAAGATATATAAAAGTATATTTTTATATAAAATTTTAGTTATTAATAAATGAATTATATTATTTACTCTATTAAATCTTTTAAAAATATTTAAAAATATAAAACGACGATATTTAAACTATATAATAATCATGTATAAGTTTTGAAAATCATTTTGAGTCAAATTGACTTTTGTTAACTTTTGCATATTAGTCTCGAGCATTAGGATTGTGGTACACTATGACCTGACTTAAATTGTTAGACAAATTTTGACCAACATATATATATATAAATATAATTAATTTAGGTTCGTGAATCCGAAGCCAACCTTGCACTTGTTCAATTAAGTTATATGTATTTTTTCTACGAAATACAGTATGGTGAGTTTCATTTGCTCCCTTTTTATATATATTTTTGGGACTGAGAATACATGCGCAACTTTTATAAATGTTTTACGAAATAGACACAAGTAATCGAAACTACATTATATGGTTGAATGATCGAAGCCGAATATGCCCCTTTTGCTTGGTAACCTAAGAATTAGTAAACCGATCTACTAATTGACGCGAATCCTAAAGATAGATATATGGGCCCGACGAACCTCATCCAACGTACCGGATGCTTTAGTACTTCGATGTTGTTTTATATCATGTCCGAAGGATTTCCCGGAATGATAGGGGATATTCTTATATGCATCTAGTTAATGTCGGTTACCAGGTGTTCAATCTATATGAATGATTTTTGTCTCTATGCATGGGACGTATATTTATGAGAAATAGAAATGAAAATCTTGTGGTCTATTAAAATGATGAAAATGAATGATTATGATAAACTAATGAACTCACCAACCTTTTGGTTGACACTTTAAAGCATGTTTATTCTCAGGTGTTAAAGAATTCTTCCGCTGTGCATTTGCTCATTTTAAAGATATTACTTGGAGTCATTCATGGCATATTTCAAAAGACGTTGCATTCAAGTCGTTGAGTTTAATAGAGATTATTATTAAGTAAATGACAGATTAGGTCATTTATAGTTGGATATTATGAAATGGTATGCATGCCTGTCAATTTTCGATGTAAAGAAAGTTTATCTTTTAAAAACGAAGGCAATGCCTGAAAAATGTATCATATAGAGGTCAAATACCTCGCTATGTAATAAACTATTGAGAATCGTTTATAATGTATATGAACGGGTCCTTTCAATAGAACATAGAAGAAATCCAATAAAAAGGATGCAAACACATCCAAGACAACTAAGGCGACCAAAAATTAATTTACATTTTCTGGTAATCCAAAATTGATGTCAAAAAAGAAAAAATGGATTTATATATTAATTTTAATTGATGCATACCAAAATAAATTACTCCGTAATATTTTAACGTTATTGCATCATCTAATATCAATACTGAAAACGACCGATTAAACTGAATTAGAAGTAGAATGAACTAAGCATTCAATTTATTTTATTGGAAGGGATAATGTTGTCAAATTTCATATTATTAATTAATATTAATATTATAAAGTTTTGATGATAAAACGTGGTTAGCCTAGAAGATCGGGACGGTTGGACTTTGAGTTTAGAAACTGTTATCCTATAAATTTCCGGTTATGCCTTTTAAATTTAAAAACTAATTAGATTATATTAAATTTCATATTAATTAAATGATTGCTCCACAAGTGTTCTCACAAAAGTTAAAAATAAGAATGTTCTCATTTGAATACATTTCTACGATATCTCTCTACTTATTAAAGCAGGAGCTTAAATAGGTAATATTGTTTTCAAATATTAAATCTTAGCCATCAATTTAACATAAACTCACATTTAGAGCCCTTGGATTAAATCCTCAAAACATTATTACATAATACGAATTTCATAAAAAGTTAGACTTACATTTTTACCCATAAAATAACCACATTTTACAAAATTTTCATTAAAATCCAATAAAGACGTGTTTTTAAAAAAATTTCAAATTTCAACTATCCATTTGAGAAGCTAAAATTGTGGATTTTAATATGGAACATTTAAATTCAAATTAACTGATAACTCGGAATGTAATTAATTTATTGTTATTGACTTAAAATAATTGTGGAAAGACTCGCGTGAACATAACTGCAATTTGATTTAGTCATCCTTTTAATTTGAACTGTTAATCCAACGCGTTCTAGGATTAAACCTAAACCTTACAAATAAACGAAAGTTGACTAATAACATCTTCGATTCGCTTCTTTTCACATTATGTTATACCAAAATCGATTAATCTATCCCGTAATGATACGATTCATCATAATTCGATTAATCTTTCCCCGAGATTGATAAGGTGGTTTCAGTTGGGATTCATCGGGTAAACAATCGAGTGTCGATATCTTTGATTAGTGTTTCAGAACGAATCGAGGGCAAAAAGATTGCAAGGTATTTTGTTTAATTTGATTCTTCTACATTATATATCTATGATTTACGTTTTCAGATTTTGGATGTGAGTAATTTTGTAGATTTACTATGTATTACAGAGTATGATTTAATATTAAAAATAAATATTTATATAATAATTCAATAGAATCATGTTGTTGTTGATTAGTTACCTTAACTGATTTTGTTAACATTCTAGGCTTGGATGCTTGATTAATTGCAAGATGATATTCACCCAGGGGTATCCACGAGCTTGAAGTATTCGTAATGTTCTTATTTTTGGATTAATCGATAACATAGTACTATTTGTGAACATCATCCTTATTGTCTAATGGAAATATCATTTTCATTTGGTGTTGCGATTGATTAATCATTATGTTTTTTTTTTTTTGTTATCAGTTGTAGAGCAAAGCAGGAGAGACGATCTTGAGTCACTTGGTTATGTGCTGATGTTATTTTTTGAGACAAAATTTTCATAATATTTTAATCATCATTTATAATTATATGTTCAACATCAAAATCATTTAACTTCAAATATTAACTCTGTTTTTATATATTTGGCAAGGACTGAAAGCAGGCACTAAGAAGCATAAATACGATAAAAAGGTGAAAAGAAGATGCTCGCTCCTATAGAGGTATCATCAAGAAAAAAACATATTTAAGTGTTTCTTTATTAAATTTAACTACATGATTTTCGAATGAATCATCATCATTTATATAAAACTTGTGCAGGTGATGTGCAAGTTTTATCCTACATAATTCATATCGTATTTTCATTATTGTCGTTCTTTGTCCTTTGATGACAAGCCAGATTATTCATACTTGAAAAGGCTTTTTTGTGATCTTTTTATTCGAGAAGGTAACATTATAAATTTCTTGAGTATTTTATTTTACTTTTTTATTAAGTGCGTGAAAAAATTATGGATGTTGTAGAGATTTTGTTTGGTTTGTCTTTTGTATGTTTTCATCATATGAACAATGTATTATAATCGTTATTATTGTCTTCGTCTCTCTAAATTAGTATACACATACGAGTGGGTCCGTATTGCTAAAATATCAATCTGACTATGTTTTTTTATTTGGGCTTTAGAATTGAAAAGTGAATAAAACAAGTACTCACAAAACCCTTCGTTGTTCGTCTTTAATTTGTTGCTCAAGGGAATGAAATTTAGCTATAAGATCGAAATATGTGTTTTTAATGTAAACTGACATTATAGTCCAAATTAGATGGGCTCATGATTATCATTGTATTTATGTTCTTAAATATTTAGTATTGCTTCTAAGATAATGTTGTATCTTTATCGTGTAGAATTCATTGGAGGAACGTCCCACTTAAAAGTTACTAGCCTTTCATGTAAGTTCAACTAATTATTGTGTTGCACATAATTCGTTATTGTATTTATATATTTTAAATTGGTTTATTATTTAAACAGACCACTGCCATATCTTTTAGAGATCCAACACCATGGTATTATATAGTTTCAACTGCTTTATTTATTAATCTTAGTTTCGATTACTTCCTTTATTTAAATCTTACTTTATTATATATATTTATTTACTTACCCATGTTAATGAGAAATGAGTAAGTAAAACATGCTTCAATAGTAAAAGTAAATGTATGAACAGAACATGATGCAGACCTAGGCTGAGAAATTAGGAAACACGCAAGTACCATAATTTTCAAAAATGCAACTATCATTCACATTTCTAACCATATGTGTGGACTGCCATAGTTCGATAGGTGGAAAACTTATGTTCATAATATCTCCTACTTTTGGCAGGCCTAAGATGATCTTGTGATGGCATTAGAGACTCTAGTAAATCATGAACAAGGTAAATATCAGATATCAAATGCTTTGTTTTTATTTATAAGTTTTGTAACGTATATAGTTAGTGACTCCAATCTTAAAAGGTGTTATGGTTGTTCCAATGGATGTTGCTCAAATGACTTAGTATGTTGCTCAAAAGCGATATATCTCAATCTTTCGTATTTGTGTGTGACATCGCAAAATATGTGCATAATTATAATTAAAAATTATCAAAATATAATGATTTTGAATATGTACTAATGTGAAGATGTTATAGTCCTCATGTGAAAAGGATTGTGTTAGAAAAAACCTATTTTTTTTTTGTTGAACGGTAAGTTTGCATCAGCGTAACATTTATTTCAACGACACTTATCATTTGCACACACACACGCGTTCGGGAGGAAACCCGAATCGCGTTACAGGAACCCGACCCTTTAACCATCCCGAGGGGCAGGCGGAGATGAGCTTGTATCATGAATGGATCCGGAAGAAAACCCCCCATGGGGTTAATCTGGAAGGCAAACACATTTTTTTGAAAGACAAACACACACACCCACCTAATACTAACACGAATATATACATACGAAATGTTCAAAACATGACTCGAACCCTCAACCTCAATGTTGTAAGGGTGACCTCGATACCATAAAGCCATTAGCTCTTTGATCAAATCTTAATATTTTACGTTTGACTAGATATTGATTGCATTTTTGAAAGTTGTTGTTTAACATGGCATATGTAAGTTGCACTATCTATAGATTACATTCAGTTCAAATCTTCTTGATTTGTTAAAACAATTCTTTTCAATAAATCATACAAATCTAATTAATCATTAGTCAATGAGGAATTAATAACGACTGTTGGTTGACTTCTTGTGAAAGTAACTATGATTGACATGGATTTGAAAGCAATGGTATGCAGAAATGCAGCCCTGCGAAGAAGAAAGATGAGTTCAAGGACTCTACAAATAACTGTTGAATTCAAAGTTTAATAAGATAATTAAGTACTACCAAGCTATCTCCTTTTTCTTGGTTCAGTTGGATCATATGGATAAAACATATAATTCTTTCGGATTTCAATTAATAAGTCGAAGAGTGATATTTGAGAGAATATAAATTTTTATCTTACTTAATCTTCCTACTAATTCTCGTACAGCAATTATTTATTGGCGTGTGGCCGTAACTGTTAGGCCACTTGCTATGGTTAGTAACCCGGAACCGCCACCAGTCGCAACCCGTTAACCACCATCGACACCATTCCGTGAAAAGGACCGCCAGTTACCCCTGCAACGGTGGTAACGGCTCTCGAGTGGGCTCCACTTTTTATTTTTTATTATTTTTTTTTTTTTTTTTCCCAACAGCTAAAATGCAGTTTTTTTCCCTTATTACTTATTTACTTTATTTCACTATATATACATGCACATACTACACAAACTCAATCACTACATGAAATGCCCCGTTCATATACAATATAAACGATTCACAATAGTTGATTACATCACGAGGTAATTGACCTCTATATGATACATTTTACAAACATTGCATTCGTTTTTAAAAGACAAACTTTCTTTACATCGAAAGTTGACGGCAAGCATACTATTTCATAATACCTCCAACTATAATTGACTTAATAATAATCTTGATGAACTCGACGACTTGAATGCAACGTCTTTTGAAATATGTCATGAATGACTCCAAGTAATATCTCTAATATGAGCAAATGCACAGCGTAAGATTTCTTTCATACCTGAGAATAAACATGCTTTCAAGTGTCAACCAAAAGGTTGGTGAGTTCATAGGTTTATCATAAAACAATAAAATTCATCATTTTGATAGACCACAAGATTTAAATCCTGCATGGTACAAATGGGCCCGAATTCTATACCCACCTGTAATGTACATGCGATATCTTTTAAATACAGTACACCTTTCTCGTGTACGAAATCATCTTTCATAAATCTTAGTAACCGTACACATATCTTGTGCACAAAAATAACATACACATAATCTGTGTATAAAATCATTCTCTTGATACATAACATTCACTTTTCATTTCTTTCATAGCTTGACTTGGTAACCGACCTTAACATATAATGCGCATAATAATATCCCCAAAACAGAACATCTCATCTATATAATAATCATATAAACTTCGAAATACTAAACACCACACCCACTAGTCCTTCCGTCTAGTGAACATTCTGGGTGGGGGTGTTAAACCCGGTAGCTACCTTTAGGATTCGCGTCAATTAAGCGTGCACTAATTCTCAAAATTAGCGATGTTCCCTAATTCTTAGGTTACCAAGCAATAATAATCAGGGAAAAAATATTCATATCAATTGTGACAATTATCACGTCCACATAATTCAATGGTGGCAATTATCACGTCCACATAATTCATTCGAGGAATGTTTTGCTTGTGTCTATCTCGTCAAACATTTATAAAAGCATTTCATATATTCGGAGTTCAAAATGTATTTCAAAAGCATTTAATAAAGCAATTGTAAAAGTAGCGCATGTATTCTCAGTCCCAAAAATGTAAACAGAAAAAGGGAATCAAATGAACTCACAATACTGTATTTTGTAGTAAAAATACATATGACGATAATGAACAATGTAGGGTTGGTCTTGGATTCACGAACCTATATCATTCGTATATGCATTAATACATATACTTGTAATCGAATTTATATAGCTTTAGTTTATTATTAGGATTAATATTTATATTTATATATATATATATATATATATATATATATATATATATATATATATATATATATATATATATATATATATATATATATATAATTTTATTAATACTTATCATATTTTATAATATTCATTTGTTTTATGGTTTAATTAACGTCATATCAATATAGATGATATTATATTAGTTAAAATGTAATATTATGTAATATTAGTATACTTAAGTAATACATATATTCTTATAAAATTTTCTTTTGTTTGACAAATACTTATGATAATAGTACTAGAATAAGGATATTAATAGTTATGATACTAATAATAATGATAATGGTAATAATAATAATATCTTTAATAAAGATGGCAATTTTTGATAATAATGATAGGATAAAATGATAGTTTTCATAAAGATAATATTCTTAACAATAATAGGACTTTTAATAAACATGATGCTTTTTAATAGAAATTTTACTAATCATATTACTGATATTACTAATATTAATATTAAATGATAATTCTAATACTAACTATTACTAATAATGATACTTAGTACTAAGACTAATTTTAATGATAACCAGTGGATAGTTTTTAGTAAAAATGGCAATATTAGTAATAATTTTCAATATTAGCAATACTAATAACGATCATAATCCTATCAATGATAATATTACTAGCAAATAATACAATAATAATAATGCTAATAATAACAATAATATTTGTAGTAATGATATTACTAATAACTTTTCAAATTATACTAGTATTGATAATGATAATATCTTAAATCATCTCATTAATAATAATGACTAACATAATAACAATAGTAATAATTAATAATTAATGATAATAATAATAATAATAATAATAATAATAATAATAATAATAATAATAATAATAATAATAATAATAATAATAATAACTACAAACTAATAATAACTATAATCTTTTCAATAATAATAGTAATCTTGATCATAATAATAACAATAACAATAATACTAGTAATAATAATAATAACGATAATAATAATAATAATAATAATAATAATAATAATAATAATAATAATAATAATAATAATAATAATAATAATAATAATAATAATAATAATAATGATTTTTAAAAATGAAGAACTACCTTATATAGCTCATCTTAAAAAAAAGGTGCACCAAGCAGGGATTGAACCCGAGACCTCTCGAAACCCGACAACACTCCTACCCATTCAAGCAATTTTGTTTTTCTGATAATAATCCCTACCCATTTTTATTTAAAACTTTGTCTGTTTCATGTTCTTCTTCCCCCCATTCAAATCGACCAGGAATCAAACTCAAATAACCACGAGTTTCTTAATGGGTTTTAGAATTAAAACTGATAACAAATAAATATTAGTTGATTCAGTTAATTAAAACAGAAGAAGAAAAAAAAATATAAAGAAAAGGAGATGTACAGTGTCGACGAAGAACACAATGAACTCCAAAATCAATTTTAAGTTTTTAGAACGTTTTAGATAAAAAATTTAACATGAAAAATGTTGTAAATCCCCCCTAGAAACTTTCTGAATCTTTAATTGATCCTAAAACATCATAACAAGTTCGAATTTCTTGATGAACGAACCTGTTGACTTTTAGAAATTACGTTTGACTTCGAAAATTTAAATTCGTTTTGAGAAATTGAAAGTTGAAACTTTCCAGATAATTTGAATGAAAGCTTTCTAATAGAATTGCGTTTATAGATTTTGAAATAACACTCGAATTCGAAATTTGGCTGAAAAATTGGATGTACATAGTAGTCGATGGTTTTTCTTCAAAAATTTGGTTTAATTCATTATGTTTTCAATCGAATTGCTTTTGCAGAGGGTTGCATAAAGGGTAAGGATTATTACTATCACCATAATAATTCAATTACGTTTGTTTTGTAGTTGGATTTTATTCGACAGCATAATATTCTGTCAGAAAAGAAATAAAAAAAAATCGACTTTAAACTGTATTTGTTTGCGTTCATGTTAACTGGATCGAATTGGTATCTTCAGCAGACAAATTACACAGCAATTGGACAACGATTGGAAACTGAATTATGTATAAATCTTATATTTAATTATGTATATATCGTATTTATATATAAATATCTTTATTTGTATATGTATTTATGTATATAAACCTGTCTTTTGTATATGTTTATGTATTTATGTATATATCTGTATTTGTATATATAATGAATCATAATAATATTAATTATACCAATTTTAATATTGAATAATAATAACAATAGAAATAAAATGATAATATTGATAATACTAATATTAATAATAATAATATGGTAAAATTAATAATAATACTAATGATCTCTTTAATAATAATTATAGGTTTAATAATTATTAGTACTAGTAATGACTTTAATGAAAATAATGATTTTTAAATGATAATAATAATAACAATTATCAAAGTATTAATAGCAATAATATAACAACCTACTCATATCAGATTTTATATCTATTTACTATATTGAAACTAATAATATAACTAATACTAATTTTAATATTCATATTAATATTATTAATAGTAATAATAATGGAGGTAATAATAATATTAGTATAACAATCATAAGTTTAACTTATAATCACAGTTAATATATTACATTTTATTAATTATGTAATATTACCATATCCTATATTATATGATAACATTTATTGAATATTTGATATGTATATAATACAATTTAATTATGAATAGAACTCATGTATAGATTTATATATATACTACGATATATACAATTATGTTTTAAATATTAAATAGATAACTACTTATATATATTAAACTGTTAAACTCAAAGTATAACGTTATATCTTTAATACTTTAATAACGTTGACAAATTATGTTTGAAACCATTTATATCCAATATACTCTATATATTTAAAATAACAAATTTATAGTTATTTAAAGTTGTCTTTCATAATAACTAAATTACATAATGGTTCTTTGATATATTTAATATAATTATTTACATAAGTAATTATTTATGTTTACATTTCTGATTACAATTAAAGGTTCGTAAATCATTGGAAATAGTCAAAGGTTAAATGAATCCATGAAAATAGTTCACAAGTTTTGAGACTCAACATTACAGACTTTGCTTATCGTGTCGAATTCATATTAAGATTAAGTTTAAATTTGATCGGAAATTTTCGGGTCGTCACACTACACTCTCATTCTCTATCTTTATTCTAACACAAACATAATCACACTCATACACTCTCAATCTTTCAATTCAAACAAAAATGTCCAACCCAAATAACGATTTTTTCAACCATATGTTAAACAATCCAATCCCGTCACAAAATCAATCATCTTCAAACCAAGCTAACAATTCGTCTCCAAGCCAAACTAGTTTTTCTCAACAACAAAATTTTGTTCCATCACAACAACTATCACCATTTCAACAACAATTACAATTTGTTCAACCACCACCACTACCATTTCAACAACAATTACAATTTCAAAACATGAATACATATTATTCACCTCAACAATTTCCTATTAACCAACAACAATTCTTTTCACAATCACAACAACAACAACTTCCATACATACAACAACATTTAACACAACCGACGCTTGAAAGCGTCCCCGAAACACAACCCGAGACCGAAAAACAAAAAGCTAAAAGAAAGGGAAAAAGTAAATTAGTCGAAGGAAGCCAAAAGCCGAAACGCCAACTTATGCATTGGACTCCGGAAGAAGAAGAAATTTTGGCCGAACGTTGGCTCGATGCCACGGAAAATCCGAAAATTGGAACTTCACAGTCGGCCGATTCGTTTTGGAATACGGTTGTATCCGCCTATAATCAAGTCGCCGATCGAAAAAGAAACAACGATCAAATAACCGGGAAATGGGCGAAAATGGCAAGAGATATCAAAGTGTTTATTGGTATTTACAACCAATTAAAAAAAATTTGGCAAATTGGACATAATGACACGGATGTCATTGAAGCGGCGCGTGAAGAATATCGGAAGCGTCAAAGTGTTTTGTTTACGCATTACAAAGCATGACAAGTACTTAAAACTTGTCCGAAATTTTGTGCCCCGGAAGGTGTTATGACATCTCCCCGGCGTCCAATACGGGAGTCACCGATCACTTTGGGGGACGATCAACCATTAAGGGTTGATTCAACCCCGATCACTCTACTTTATTTGGGGAAGACGCAATCCGACGTCCACCGGGTCGACTAGCGGGTAGAAAAAGCCGAAAGAGTTCGGCTTCGTCGGACGCCGCCTCGTCTTGTTCATCCGAAGAAGTTCGTTCTCAATTGTTGGTCGCCCAACAAGAAATTGCTTTAACTCAAAAACAAAAACGGTAATCGGCTTTGATGAAAGTAATGAATCGCGCCTTTCGAATTTTGAACACAAGCATCAACCCGGACTTGCCAAGGGAAGATCAACAAATACTTCAAAAGTATCGAAAATAAAATGAAGACGATCTTGTTAACTGACGAAGACGTAGAAAACGCAAACACCGAAGAACAACAAAACGAAGACGACGACCCGACACCACTCGAGTAGCTTGTTTTTTTTTTAATAAGTTCGTATTTTTATATAACGTTTTTATTTATTTATGTATTGTCTTTTATTTTTTAATTATGTAATGTTTTAAATTTTTATTATGTAATGTTTTTAATTTTATTAAATAAATTGTTTTTTAATTATTGGTATTTATTTATTGTATTTTAATAATAATTTTAAATTGGTTAAAGTTTGAAAGTGAGTGTATGATAATGAGTGTTTAGTGAAAGAAATGTTAAAATGTTTGTGATGATGTGGCACTGATGTGGCGGGTAAAAATTAAGTTAAAAGAACATAACCATAGCAAGTGGCCTTAACATAGGGTACAATCACAGTGACCTTTCTTGAATAATGCTACCAAAACGATCATTAACTAACTATAGTTCAGTCAAATACTCAAATGATATCCAGACGACAATGAATACTAAAGTTATCAAATTAAAAGCTGATGCACCCAAGTATATATTCAAATCTTGAGGTATTCCCTACTAAAGATATCAAACTATTTTGTCAACTTAATCATCCCTTAAAGCATCTAATCTACAGACTATAGTTCGGTCAAAAAATCAAATTAAACGCTCAATTACTCAACATAAAAATCATCAACTGACAATGTATAGCACTATCAATCTTGTACTGTGTAACTAATACAGTCAAGAGCTGGTTTTGTGCCACAAATTTCATCTAGCGACTGTATTAACTTACTGTTTCTGGTAGTACTTGAACCAGTCAGCTCGGCCAGTCGCAAATAATTTTAAATCGAAAAAAGAAAAATCATCACATATGCTATATAAACATTGTAAGATACAATAAAACGTAAGTAATTGAGCACAAAAAAATAAAATCAAAAGATACAAAGACCTATGAAAGAACACTATTATCATTCACAAATTACTCCTCCTTATTTCATCTTTTACACAGCATAAGGATGTAGGAGAAGTCGCCGACATCGAGGTGATTTAGGGTTTAGGGTGAATCACTTTATAGAATGGTGTTTTGTATACGTGGGCCGGTGAGTAGTTTTCATTCTAAACTCTACGGCCTTTATTAAGACTCGGCCCATCTCGACCCAATTGTTGAACTTTTTGAGAATTTGTTATAGATTTTTCTTTATGAGTTTAACAAAAATTTTATTTTATATTCTCGTGTAAAATTTCACTAAAAGTTACTCTCTAACATTTTTATCTCAATTTTTTTATTTTAGGTAAGCTATTTTATTTGACTGTTTAAAAGATTATTTTATCAAATGTTAATAAAAAAATAGGAGTATCGTTAATTTTAGGTTAGAACTCCGTCAAAAAATTAACGATACTCTGTTATTTCAAGTAAATTATATGCAAGACTAATCATTACCACTTATCTGAATATAACGAACATATGGAAGTCTGATAATTGGCACATACGTGTGTCGTTAATTTTCTATGCTCATATTACGAACATAACAAAATTAAGTAAATATCCAGTTTGTGTTATGGCAAAAAGTGTACGTTTGGCAGGGACACCCCGACCCTGTGTTTCCTTTGGAAATTCACCAGAACACCTCGAAAGAGTCGGATGCTGGAAAATTACCTCTACCAGGTCCCCACACATGTGACAGGAGCAACCATTATCCCACTACCACAAATAGTTGTAAATTCTTACCGCGAGTGGGGATTGAACCTGCGCCTATTTTATGGCAAAGCTTCCACATGGCGGGTCTCAACTTCAAATGTATCGGGTACCACTGAGCTATTGCTACATTGGTATATCCAGTTTGTGTTAATCATCATTAACGTGGTTTTCCATATCGTCAGGTAAGTGACAATGATCAAACTTACATATGATTTACTTATGCACCAAATAACTAGGCCACCCCTTGGGTTCAAGAGAATTACACACTTTGAGAAGTTAATTTGCATTTTCATTCGCCAATTTAGTTACAAAATGTTGAATATAGGGTAAAGGGAATGACTGGATAAACCTTTGAATTGTGTAAACAAATTCCAAATAAAGTATTTCGACTCTATATAATTATATTGTCTTAGGGTAATAAGAAATCCTTATTGAGATAAGACAAAGTCACAACTCCAATGTAGGCAAAAAAATTAAGTCAAGAATATAGAGAATTTGTATTTTAGGTAATCTATTTTATTTGACTATTTAACGGATTATTTTATCAATGTTGAAAAAAAAAATGAGTATCATTAATTTTAAGTTAAAACTCCGTCAAAAAATTAACGATACTCCATTATTTTAAGTAAATCATATGCAAGCCTAACTATTGGCACTTATCTGAAGATAACGAACATATGGAAGTCTGATAATTGACACATACGTGTGTCGTTAATTCACACATCATTTTACTTTTAAATTTCACTTTGATTTACATGTAATATGCGGTGTATTTGTAGTTGTGGGGCAGAGGTAGGAGGTGGCGGGCGGCGGTAGAGGTGGCGGCTGCCAGTAATAGTTAGACCGGAGAAAGCTTCTAAATGACCGTAAAAAGAATTCTAGCGATGTAGCTTGTCGGGCGCGCGGTTGCTCGGATTTTAGTACATTTTGTTGGGTTTGGTTCGTAAAAATATTTCGTGTTTAATGGTGATGATGGTGACATTCAACTTGCAAAGAACATAAAGAAAAGATCGGTTAAAACAATTTGGTGCTATTTGAGAGTAATTGGAGAAGATGATACATAGTTGGTGTGGCTGTGATTTGGTTGATTAAACAATACCTAAACAACACGTAAATATCTGAAGGAAGCAAAAAATACGAAAATACTCTTAAGTATTAAAATATAGGGATGAACATGCGGTGCCGGTGACGATGGTAGATGCGACGGTGCCGGTAACGATGGTGGATGCGGTGGTGATGGTGACGACGGTGGATGCGGCGGTGATGGTGACGACGGTAAAGAGAGGACGGTGTTGGTGATGATGGTGGAGTAAAACCGAGTAGTGAGATTAGAGAATAGTTAATAGCGTAGAAACAGTAGCTCAGAAGGGTGTAGAATAGCTAAGAAGGGTGTGGAAGATGTAGGAAACCCTAGGGTGTAAAATTAGTAAAGTACCCTTTTCGAATATAATAATGGAGTGGATAGTAAAAGTGTATGTTCTCTTGATATATATAAAATATATAATTTATATATATTATATTATTATAAAATAATAATCAGATAACGTATTTAAATGCAAGGTTTATTTAGGGTCGCGAGCATCTAAAGAAAATGACTTTTGAAATACGTTTAAGCTCGGGCTTAAATTTGTTTAAGTTTGGCTTAAATCAATTTTTTAACGATCGTTCACGAGAATCCTTATTCACAGTAGAACCGATACAACAAAATCATGACCATAAAGGCTCGAAATAAATAAACTACCGGAAACTAACTAAGCAAAAACACGCTAACTCGACCGAGTTTAAAAGAAAACGTCGTTCAAAACCAAAACTAACCGACCGAACCATAACAACATGAATGCTTACTAAAATCAAGGTTGTAAAGACGCGAGTCGGGGACGCGTCGGTCAGGAGCTTGGAGGGACAAGTCGGTCGAGACGGGGATGTTATGGGGACGCGTCGGGCGTTGACCAACGTTGACTTTTTAAAATAGTTTATTTAATATATATTTATATTTATATTATATAGAAATCGAATCTTAAAATATAAACTATATTTACAATAAACATGAACAATTAACAATTATTACCAATATTACAAAATAAAAATATAATATTTTTTACTTTGATCGACTTAGGCCGAATTTGACCGACTTTTTTCGACTTTGACCGACATTTTTCAACTTTGACCGACTTTTTACCGTTGTTCGTTTTTTTAGCCACGACGTGTCAGTCATACTTAAATAACGACGCATCAGCCGATGCATCGGTCAAGTCGACCGAGTGTTGTAACAATGACTACAATACAACATCAAACAAACACAAAAACTAACGATAGAAACTACAATATAAAAGTTATCACTTGTTATAAAAGTAATAATTGGATGATAATTTTATTATTATTATAGATATTGCATAGTATATTTTTTTGAGTATAAATAGGTGTGTTGAGTTAGAGTTTATTGTATGTATTTTTTGGTTAACAAAAACACTCTCTCTCTCTAGATTCCAAATGCCACCAAACTCTCATTGTACATTTTTCTATAAATAAAAAACCAATTACTCATACCTTTTGTTCAACCTTTGTTTTCTCCGTTTTACAGTATCTCTATCTCTATATACCTTCTACAGTCAAGAACCACTAAAGGTAGTTATAAGCCTACTGAATTATAACACGTTATCAGCACGATTATCTCAACATTTATACTAAATATGGTTGGCTCTGCCACCTAACTAATATATGGTCGGTTATACCACCTAAATGATATATGGTCGACACTGTCGCCTAATTTACATTTATGTTATCTAAAATTTATTTATGTATACTAACATTTACATTTATGTTATCTAACATTTATTTATGTATACTAACATTTACAGTTATGTTCACTAACATTTATATTTATGTTATTTAAGTTATATATGGTCGGTTATACCACCTGAATTATATTTTCTGTAATCTAACTCTTATTAACTTCACTAACATTTATATTTATGTTATTTAAGTTATATATGGTCGGTTATACCACCTGAATTATATTTTCTGTAATCTAACTCTTATTAACTTCACTAACATTTATATTTATGTTAATAAGACCTCATGATTGTACGCAACACGTCATTTGACAACACGGTACTTTATGTACGCAACACGTCATTTGACAACACGGTACCATGGGTCGAGATTAATTCCGATCAATACGAATACGATGGGGTCTTTATATGTTATCTAACATTTATGATTACTTATGCAATTAATCATTATTTATTTCATGCATACTAATGTTTATTCTTAAATTTATAATCTTAAAAGTTAAAATAGAAAAAGTAGTTTGTATTTTTATTAAAAGTAAATCTTAAAAGTTAAAATAGAAAAAATAGTTTGTATTTTTATTAAAAGTAAATCTTAAAAGTTAAAATAAAAAAAAAGTAGTTTGTATTTTTATTAAAAGTAAATCTTAAAAGTTAAAATAAGAAAAGTAGTTTGTATTTTTATTAAAAGTAAATCTTAAAGGTTAAAATAAGAAAAATATATTATAATAATATATATTATAACTTAATATATATTATAATAATATCATTAATAATATAATATAATATGAACCTATATTCCCTTATGATTTTATTATTTGTAATCATACCATTATTCCTTTGTTTACTACTTATGAATCTAAACTAATTCTAATTGCATGTTGTTATTTATCTACGAAAAAAAATATTATGATTATGATTATGATTATGATTTATGTTGTTCATCTTTCTGAAAATAGAAAATGTCAAACTTATCAAAGCATGAGTTTGATGCCTTAGACGTATCGGGAACAAACTACACATCATGGGTTATGGACGTAGAAATAAATCTTGGATCATTGGGTATTCTAGAAACTTTAAAAGAAAATAATACTTGTTCCGATCAAGATAAATTAAAATCAATTGCTTTTATTCGCAAACATATTGATACCACCTTAAAACATATGTTTCTCACTATCAAAGATCCACATGTTTTATGGGAAAGTATCAAGAGTAGATTCGATAATCAAAAGGAAATATTACTTCCAGCTGCGAGGGAAGAATGGAGAAATCTAAGGTTCCAAGATTTCAAAAAGGTAAGTGAATACAGCTCGGCCATGTTCAAGATCCGTTCAAAGCTTCAATTCTGTGGTCAAGAAATAAGTGATGCTGATATGATGGAGAAAACTTTCTCCACAATGCATTCTGCAAATATAACTGTGCAAGAAAATTTAAGATTGCAGAATTATAAAACTTTTTCCAAACTTCAAACTTATCTCTTAGTTGCAGAAGTTAATAAAGAATTACTGATGAAAAATCAAGAATCTCGTCCTACCGGTGCGCTAGCATTTCCTGAAGCTAATGCTATTAACAATAATAATAATAATAATAATAAAAGAAGAAATGCACATGGACGAGGGTGTGGAAGAGGTCGTAGCCATATTGGCCAAAACCATCATCATGGAAATTACCATAACAATAATAAAAATCATAACTATGTTCGAAATCACCCTTATGGTAATGGTCGTGGTGGTGGTCGTGGTCGTGGTGGTCGTGGTGGTCGTGGTCGTGGACAAAGAAATAATAATCCACAAAATTATAAAATCCAAACACCATACAATCCCACAAATCACAATGTTGAAGAAGGCTCTTCAAAGAATGTTGAAGATTCTTGTTACCGATGTGGTAAAATTGGCCACTGGTCTAAAAACTGCCGAACAAATCAGCATTCTATTAATCGGTATCAAGAATCCCTAAAGGGAAAAGGAAAAGAAGCAAATCTTGTGGATGACCTTGATACAAAAATCACTGAGCCAACTTGTGACTACTTTAATGAATAAATTTCTAATATATATATATATATATATATATATATATATATATATATATATATATATATATATATATATATATCCTATTATATGTTCTCGTTAAATAAATGGTTGTAGATTTTCAATCTACACCATATCTAGTTTACTACATATTTCCTTATTATGTGCTATCGTTTGTAACATGTTTTGAATGTAATATATTGATGAATTATATACTCATTATTTGTTTCTCATATTTTTTTTGAAGTTCATGATGTATACTGCTGGAATAAAAAATCAGTCAAATGGTGGAGATATTTGTATTGCAGACAGTGGTGCCACTCACACCATACTCAAATCTAAAAAATATTTCACAGACTTGAAAGCAACGGAAGGAACTATACATACTATATCAGGTCCTGTGGACTTAATAAAAGGAATGGGAAAGGCAAAATTCATGTTACCGAATGGTACGAATTTTCTGATAAATAATGCCTTATTTTCTCCCATGTCAAAGAGAAATTTGTTAAGTTTCTCTGACATATACCAAAATGGATATGATTATCAGTCAGTGACAACAGAAAATGAAAAATATTTAAGTATCACTGATAAGAATCGTGTAATTGAAAAACTACCAAGACTTCATTCTGGTTTACATTATACACATATAAATGTACCTGAAGTAAATGTGGTAGTTAAAGAAAAATTATGTGATCCTGTAATGATCAGTTTGTGGCATGAGAGATTAGGTCACCCAGGATCAACAATGATGAAAAGAATAATACAAAATACACATGGACATCCATTGGCGGATCAAAGGATCCCTCATGATGCACTTATCCCATGTACATCATGCTCACTTGGAAAGTTGATAATAAGACCATCACCTCTTAAGGTTGAAAAAGAATCACCAATGTTTCTTGAAAGAATTCAAGGTGATATATGTGGACCAATTCATCCACCATGTGGACCATTTAGATATTTTATGGTTCTAATAGACGCATCTAGTAGATGGTCTCATGTTTGTCTATTATCAAGTCGAAATATGGCATTTGCAAAATTTCTTGCTCAAATTATTAAATTGAGAGCACATTTTCCTGATTATACTATTAAAAGGGTGAGACTAGATAATGCCGGTGAGTTTACGTCTCAAGCATTTAATAACTTTTGCATGTCTATTGGGATTATTGTTGAACATCCCGTTGCCCATGTGCATACACAAAATGGTTTAGCTGAATCATTAATTAAACGATTGCAGCTAATAGCTAGACCATTGATAATGCGAACAAAACTCCCAGTATCTGTATGGGGCCATGCAATTTTGCATGCTGCATCATTGATTCGCATTAGACCAAGCGCAAGTCATACATATTCTCCTTTGCAACTTGCTTTTGGTCATCAGCCAAATATTTCCCACCTTAGAACATTTGGTTGTGCGGTTTATGTCCCTATCGCACCACCACAACGCACTAAAATGGGTCCTCAAAGAAGGATGGGAATATATGTTGAATATGAAACATCTTCAATAATAAGATATATTGAACCCATGACGGGTGATGTTTTTACAGCACGTTTTGCTGATTGTCACTTTAATGAAACATTATTCCCTAGATTAGGGGGAGAAATAAAAAATAAAGAAAATGATGTTTCATGGTGTGAACCTCAATTAATGTATCTTGATCCTCGCACAAAAGAATGCGAGATCGAAGTTCAAAAAATAATGCATATGCAAGAACTTGCAAATAAATTGCCTGATGCATTTACAGATACAAAAAAGTGACTAAATCATATATACCAGCAGCAAATGCTCCAGCTCGAATTGAAATTCCAAAAACTGGCAATAATGTTATTCTTGAGTCTTTGCCATGCCAGAAACGTGGGAGATCAATTGGTTCCAAAGATAAAAATCCTCGGAAAAGAAAATCAGCTGATAATGAGGTAAAAGAAAGTGTTCAAGAAGAACTACAAATCAATACTCCTTCTGCAGAGGAGATTGATGATGTCAATACGGAATTTTCAATCAATTACGCACATTCAAAAATATTATGGAACCGAAATGAAATGAAAAATCTTGATGAGATATTTTCATATAATGTTGCATATGACATCATGAATGATGATGATGATCCAGAACCAAAATCTGTCATGGAATGTCAAAATAGACATGATTGGGTTCATTGGAAAGGAGCAATACGAGCTGAATTTGAATCACTCAATAAAAGAAAAGTTTTCGGATCTATCATTCTCACACCTAAAGATGTGAAACCTGTGGGATATAGATGGGTTTTTGTGCGAAAAAGAAATGAGAAAAATGAAGTTACAAGGTATAAAGCTAGACTTGTAGCTCAAGGTTTTTCTCAAAGACCGGGAATTGATTATGAGGAAACTTATTCTCCTGTTATGGATGCAATTACTTTTAGATACTTAATCAGCCTGGCAGTTTCTGAAAATTTAGAAATGCATCTCATGGATGTTGTGACTGCTTATCTTTATGGATCACTTGATAGTGATATATATATGAAGATACCTGAAGGATTTAAGGTATCAGAAGCAACCAATGCAAAACCCAAAGAAATGTACTCAATCAAGTTACAAAGGTCTTTATATGGGTTGAAACAATCGGGTCGCATGTGGTATAAACGATTAAGTGATTACTTGATAAGCAAAGGGTATACCAATAATCTTATTTGCCCATGTGTTTTCATTAAGAAAACAACATCCGGATATGTGATCATAGCTGTTTATGTTGATGATCTTAATATCATAGGTACAAATAAAGAGATCCATGAAGCCATTCAACTTCTAAAGAAAGAATTTGAAATGAAAGATCTCGGAAAAACCAAGTATTGCCTTGGTTTACAAATTGAACATATGCCTAATGGTTTACTTGTACATCAAACAACATATACTGAAAAGATTTTAAAACGTTTTAATATGGACAAGGCAAAACCATTAAGTACTCCTATGGTTGTTAGATCACTTAATGTTGACACTGATCCATTTCGTCCCTGTGAAGATCATGAAGATATCCTGGGACCAGAAGTACCATATCTTAGTGCAATTGGAGCTCTTATGTATCTTACAAATTGTACAAGACCTGACATTTCTTTTGCAGTTAATTTGTTGGCAAGGTTCAGCTCAGCTCCTACCAAAAGACACTGGAATGGGATCAAACACATATTTCGATACCTTCGAGGAACTACTGATTTAGGATTATTTTATTCTAACGAATCAAAACAAGATTTGGTTGGTTATGCAGATGCAGGTTATTTATCTGATCCACATAAAGCTAAATCTCAAAATGGATATGTATTCCTAAATGGAGGTACCGCAATATCATGGCGTTCTCAAAAACAAACACTTGTTGCAACATCATCAAATCATGCCGAAGTAATTGCATTACATGAAGCCAGTCGGGAATGTTTTTGGTTGAGATCAATGACACAACTCATTACTGATTCTTGTGGACTAGAACGCAATAAAAGTTCAACAACTATCTATGAAGATAATGTAGCTTGCATAACACAGATGAAAGAAGGGTATATCAAAAGTGACCGAACAAAACACATACCCCCTAGATTCTTCTCATACACTCAAAATCTCATTAAGGACAACCAGATTGAAATGAGATATGTTCAGTCCAGCAAAAACTCTGCTGACCTTTTCACCAAAGCACTTCCAACTGCTATTTTCAGAACACACGTTCATAATATTGGCATGAGGCATGTTCAGAAGATGTAACAACTCAGGCGTTGCCTACTTGAGGGGGAGTCAACTCTATGCTGCACTCTTTTTCCCTTAGCTAAAGTTTTATCCCAAAGGGTTTTCTTTAGCAAGGTTTTTAACGAGGCAGTACTAGTTATTCACTAATAAAATTATCATCCAAGGGAGAGTGTTATAAAAGTAATAATTGGATGATAATTTTATTATTATTATAGATATTGCATAGTATATTTTTTTGAGTATAAATAGGTGTGTTGAGTTGGAGTTTATTGTATGTATTTTTTGGTTAACAAAAACACTCTCTCTCTATAGATTCCAAATGCCACCAAACTCTCATTGTACATTTTTCTATAAATAAAAAACCAATTACTCATACCTTTTGTTCAACCTTTGTTTTCTCTGTTTTACAGTATCTCTATCTCTATATACCTTCTACAGTCAAGAACCACTAAAGGTAGTTATAAGCCTACTTAATTATAACATCACTTTTATATTTTTATTTCTTTATGTTTAATTTAGTATTGTGTACTATTCAATAGGATGTCATCATCATCAACCATTATTATCAGCAATTCCCTCTTTCCTCAACCTCCCAGGTTTTTTCTTGCTGGAAATTCATTAAAACCCCAATTTAAAATAATCTCAATTCATTTCAATTCTCAACCACACTCTGCTTGCAAGTATGCCTTTTTTTCTCTCCCTTTGTTGTTGCTTTTATTTTATAATTTATTTAGTGTTGAAGATCTCACCTTAGATTTCAATTACCTTATCAAGTACTATATGTTTTGTTTTTGGAACTGGGTTTTGATTTTTATAATATTACTCAACAAATTATATTAATTGTGTGATTTGATATAAGATTAATAGGATTTGTTATTCTTTTTTTTTTTTAAAATCATTGTATTAAAGATGTTGTTTTTTATGTAACATATACATAAATGAGCAATTTGCTTCATGATTGATGATATAAAGAACTGCTATAAAAGTATAAATAATAAATAAATGAAATTAAAGAAAAAGCAAAAAAAATCAACCTTTTTGGCAGTATGAGGGTGTGAAATTCTTGTTTCTAAATGAATGTAACTTTTATGGTTGCCAAAGATCTCTTTTTTTATTGTTTGGCCTAACATACTGCTACCTTGAAGCCAAGTAATAATCTTATAATAGCAAATCAAAGTATAAAGGGAACTGTTACACTTTTTGATGGTGAAGGGAGCCAAAAAAAGCATATTTTATTAGTGTTTTTGAGTCAATGTGTGTTACATGGATCAATTAAAGTTCTAATCCGTGTAATAATTTTGGCATATTCGCACAGCAATTTGGTTGAGCACTTGGGGAGGAACTATTTGAACTTGGTCAGCTTGTTTCAAAATTCTTTTCTAACAAAAGGTAATGTATTGAATTTAACTTTATCCTTGCAAATGCGAAACTTCGAGAAACTGGAATGGTTTCTTGTATTGGCGGCGGGACAATTTTGGCCCAGTTAAGAACGGGTTCTGGTTACATTCATATCGCTGATGGGTCAAGCGAGTAAAATGAAGCAAGTTAGCTAAACAGGATAAAGTTCTAATATGCGTGCAAATTTTAATCCCTTTTAGTCAAAAGATACGATTATTACTCTATCTAGTCCCATAATAAATGTCCCATTTTGACTTTTGAAAGTCATTCTTTTTCAACTTTGACTTTAAACTTTTGTTTATTTGTGTTATTTTATACTTGATGAAACTTATGCCGATGAAAAATCATATAGAAACTTATTTTCATCATTTATTATATAACACAAACAAATAAATTTAAAGTTAAAGCTGAAAAAGAAAGACTTTCAAAAGATAAAAATGACAGACGGATGGAGTACTAAAAAGTAAAAAATTTGTTAGTCGTATATCGTGAACCAAAAAATTTCAGGCCAATCCAAGCTGGCCTATTTCGACCCATATAGAAAAGTTCCATTTTGACCAGTTTTGCAGTGCAGTTAAACCGCCCATTTTCCACCTTTGGTTTCTCGATACAGTGTAAAAGCTTAACGTTGATGAATAAAAAGTTTCACTTCTTGACGTGTATGTTTTATCTAATTAGGTTTAAACAACGATATGGGTCTGTCACCATACTCGAACCCATCTGATGCTGGAGTGCTATGTGTAATTCTAGTCAACACAGCCATGTCCATAAACATCATGAAAGAAATCGTATGTTCAATCCTTCATGTGGTAGGCATTCGTTTAGCATCATCCAATCACGAATTAGCAGAATCATTTGAACACCGAGGAAGCCCGTCGGAAACTTATATTGAAGAGTTCAGAAGCCAAACCCCATCAGTACGTTACATTTCTTTATGTCGTTCCATCAAACAAGAATGCTCAGTTTGTTTGATGGAGTTTAAACCCGATGCAGAGATCAATCACCTTTCATGTGGTCATGTTTTTCATAAAACTTGCCTTGAAAAATGGCTAAAATGCTGGAACGTTACTTGCCCGTTATGTAGAAACCATATGATGATTTCTAACGAAATGGACGAGAACACTTGCCCTATGTGAAAGGATCCGATACTATTAAATGTGTTGGTGTACAGGGGAGTGTGATTGCAAACTTACCCTTTTTTGTAGAAATCGATTGTGTAAGGTTTCCGGTGCGTTGTGCATCTGAGAAACTGAAAAGTATTTGTTCTTTTTCTCTCGGTTGTTCGAGTTTTCTTCGAGAAACATGTAATGTTTCTTTCGGTATCATCATATCTATTTATGCTACAATATTGAATGAGTTTCCACTGTGTCATCATACACTGCATTCTAGTGACAAAATGTTACAATTACAAAAAAAAAAAAACTACAGTTATACAATTCTTCAGAAAAAGAACATATTGTATTTTGCATGCCAAAAATATTAATAAAGTAAATTGTTGTGTGACATTATATCTTTTGATAATATACTGTTTGATTTGATATAATAATAAAACGATTGATAAATTAATCAAACCAATACATATTGCAAGACAATATTGATTTGAATGGAGATATGACACTGACATACTTGACATTGAATTTTTTTTTTTGTTTTGTTTTATGTATGTCATTCTCATTCATATGCACACACATTGATTGATATCTAAGTTCTTGTTTTTATGAGTCTATTACTTGGTGGTGATTGTACGCTACTGATGGGGCCGGGAGGAGTTGGTGGACGGTGTGCTTTTTGTCGGTGGAAGTTTGTGCGTGTTACATGGGTTTCTTATCTTTCCGTGGCGCCTTCGGGTTTTGACAAGACAATGATCTCCATCTGGTTTCAAATCTCGGGATCTCGGGGTTGGACCGATTTTTTTACGATTGAGATCACTTTGTGGAGGTTTGTGGTTCTTCATGGCTGCTGGTGTACGGATCAACAGGCCTCAACGTTCTCCCGACAGTTCATTATTTTGTCGTTATTGGTACTAGGTGCATGCTGGTCTAAGGTTTTAGTGTTTGTTTTGTAGTTAACTTTATTAAATGTTTGTCCACCTTGTTTGTAGTACGTTTGTTGGTTTAGCTTAGTTTGTGTTTTATCCGCATTTGCGGTTAGTTTTAAACTAGATTTTCTTTTCCCTTTGATTCGGTTTTATATCTTGTTGATTATCGGATCCGTTATGTATATTACTGTATTTTTGAATAAATATAAAAAGAGTTTACTTGGTCTTGGGCCATTTCATATTGTATAATTTATTTGTCTACGTACTCTATGTTCCATTCTAAATCATAAAATGAGTTCATTACTTATTCTCATGGACATAATACCAATATGAGTAATCATTTTTCATTGTCTTACTCTTCTTTTTCGTTACTTGTGTTTACTTCCTATTATGGCCTTGGTTCACTCGTGTAAATCGAATCACAACTTACACGATAATCATGTGTCATGTATAGATGGTGAGAAACAAGGCCTTCTGCAGTTCAAACATGGACTCATAGATGAAGCCTAGTGAATGACTGAATTCTGTCCCCTCTGTGCACTTCACAACTTGACCTCTCTTGTTAGCCTTGACCTGTCTACAATCAGTTTACAAAGACAATACCTAAATCGTTATGTAACATTTGTCATTTGAGATATATTTATTAGTCACATAATAAATTCTATGATATTAGCTTAACATACCTTCTTGAAAGCCTTTTCAAATGCAAATCAAATGGAGCAGATTTTTACTCGAATTAGCAATAGCTTGTTAAAGTGGGATAATGCTCCCAATCAAAACTTTAATTTCACTAATACAGACAGACTTTGAGATTAATATACAAGTAAAGGGCTTTCTACAAACATTATAAAAAAAAAGATTTACATTCACCTGTAAGGTTTAGTCAAAATCACCTCATGTTTTTCAGGGCTCTGTAATGAATACCTCAAATACTACCTACAATGCTAACTCTATGTTATGCTCATGCTTCTTTGCACCATATCTTGCAATAAACTTTTTGCAGTTTCTGCAGTTGTTTCTGACCCATCAACCCTTGCTGCAATATCATGCACAATTGTCTCAAGAACAGATGAGCTGAGTCTCTTTTCTGTAGGAGAATCCCTGAGCAGGTCCAATAGGGTCCTAGCCATGTCCTGTGCTTGAACGGTTCCATAAACGGTTAGCCGTAGCAAGCCAGGAATCGGGCCTTCGTTCAGAATGAGTTGTCTATATTTACTTCTGCAACTTTGGCACAATGAAAGTAATGCACTTACTGCATGTTCTGTGCTAACTAAAGATCCATCTTCAATCGTCTCTACTAATGTTAGTATCCCATTATTAGCTTTTGTAATACTCAATCTTCCTTCTTCTGACTTTAAGATAATTCCAATTAAAATAATAGTTTTTTCAGCAAAATTAGAGGATTTTTTGCATTCTTTGAGAAGGTTAATGAGAGGAGGGATTGCATTAGGGTCGGGAATTATAGTTGGTTGTTCATTTGAGGTTGTGAGGTTATAAAGGGCGGTGACAGCATCAACTCTTCCTTGTACGTTTCCACAACTAAGAATTTGAACCAGTAGCGGTATCACTCCGGATTCTACAAGGGTGTGTTTGTTGGGTGGGGCCGTCGATAAGGTCAAAATTGCAGCAGTGGCTAATTTGCGCATGGTGCTGGCGTTTTGGAATTTGAGAAGCTCAACAAGAGGAGGGATGGCACCACATGTCACTATTTGTTCCTTGTTTCTGGAATTTAGTGTTGAACTTGGTTAGACACACAACTACTACTCACCATAACTTGAACAAACAATAATAAATATAAATATAAATAATAATAATAATAATAATAATAATAATAATAATAATAATAATAATAATAATAATAATAATAATAATAATAATAATCGAATATAATACTGTATATACACATAAAATAAAAGAAACAGTAGCATGTCAAATATTTTTGCAACAATAACTTGATTTAATTTATGAAACCTAATTCAACATCAGATAAGGTTTCAATACATGACTTTAGAATTCAATCCACAAGAATTAAATTGAAAATATAGACATCATAATGTCACAATTCTTTTAATTCACATACATATATACAATGAATAATAATCTACAGAATTTAAAGGCGCACAAATTGTCTCACTTAATTCATCCTATTACCCTAAAATAGCTAATATATATCAAATTAAACATCTAGAAATTAACGAAATTACTAACCGTTCGTTTCTAGAAGCGAGATTAAGAAGCGCGAGTAACGAAACTTCACGAGCGTCGTGAACTTTGGAATATAGCATGAGAACGAGTGGCTTAATAACGCCGGCAGCGGCGAATTTGGTACGGATCTTATCGGAGGAATTACGGTGTCGAATTAAGCTCCGGATCTCTCTAGCAGCTTGAATTTTGGTAGGGAGATCGCCGGTGATAACTTTACCGGAGATTTCATCAATTAGGGTTTGTTTTTTGTGATTGAATGCTTGTTCTGCTGCCCTACTACTACTGCTGCTTTCCTCTACCATATCTTTTTGGTTTCTAATTTATCTCAAGGCATGGATGGATTCAGCTTAGGGCACTGTGATTACTGGTTACCACTCTCCACGGTTAGGTTGTGATTTTCTAATTTGAGGTATGTATACGTACATAAGTGCTGTATCTACCTATATATATATCCGGTACTGTTATAATTCAGTAGGCTTATAACTACCTTTTAGTGGTTTAATTCTTAATGTTATAATTCAGTAGGCTTATAACTACCTTTAGTGGTTTGATTCTTGATTAAGAATGCTAATAATGAAGTGTAAGAACAAAGATGATAATGGAGAGAAAGAAAGAAACACTTTGTAAGTGTGAGAAAATGGTGCAAGTTTAATGCTTGCATTCATGGCTATTTATAGCAAAAATATCACAAGTTTAGGTAATACAATAATATTACTTTTGTGTATCAATAATTGACTATCCATTTATATATATATTTATATATTATAACACTCCCATTTGGATAGCAATTTTGTTTGTTGAAGATCAACTGTAAGTTACTGCCTCGTTAAAAACCTTGCTAAAGAAAACTCAGTGGGAAAAAAAACTTTAGCTAAGGGAAAAAGAGTGCAGCATGGAGTTGACTCCCCCTCAAGTAGACATCGCTTCAGTTGTTACATCTTTTGAACATGTCTCATACCAATATTATGAACGTGTGTTCTGAAAATAGCAGTTGGAAGTGCTTTCGTGAAAAGATCAGCAGAGTTTTTGCTGGATTGAACATATCTCATTTCAATCTCGTTGTCCTTAATGAGATTTTGAGTGTATGAGAAGAATCTAGGAAGTATGTGTTTGGTTCGGTCACTTTTGATATACCCTTCTTTCATCTGTGCTATGCAAGCTGCATTATCTTCATAGATAATTGTTGGACTTTTATCGCGTTCTAGTCCACAAGAATCAGTAATGATTTGTGTCATCGATCTCAACCAAAAACATTCCCGAGTAGCTTCGTGTAATGCAATCACTTCGGCATGATTTGATGATGTAGCAACAAGTGTTTGTTTTTTAGAACGCCATGATATTGCAGTACCTCCATTTAGGAATACATATCCAGTTTGAGATTTAGCTTTATGTGGATCAGATAAATAACCTGCATCAGCATAACCAACCAAATCTTGTTTTGATTCGTTAGAATAAAATAATCCTAAATCAGTAGTTCCTCGAAGGTATCGAAATACGTGTTTGATCCCATTCCAGTGTCTTTTGGTAGGAGCAGAGCTGAACCTTGCCAACAAATTAACTGCAAAAGAAATGTCAGGTCTTGTACAATTTGTAAGATACATAAGAGCTCCAATTGCACTAAGATATGGTACTTCTGGTCCAAGAATATCTTCATGATCTTCACATGGACGAAATGGATCAGTTTCAACATTGAGTGATTTAACAACCATAGGAGTACTTAATGGTTTTGCCTTGTCCATATTGAAACGTTTCAGAATCTTTTCAGTATATGTTGTTTGATGTACAAGTAAACCATTAGGCATATGCTCAATTTGTAAACCAAGGCAATACTTGGTTTTTCCGAGATCTTTCATTTCAAATTCTTTCTTTAGAAGTTGAATGGCTTCATGGATCTCTTTATTTGTACCTATGATGTTAAGATCATCAACATAAACAGCTATGATCACATATCCGGATGTTGTTTTCTTAATGAAAACACAAGGACAAGTAAGGTTATTTGTATACCATTTGCTTATCAAGTAATCACTTAATTGGTTATACCACATACGTCCCGATTGTTTTAACCCATATAAAGATCTTTGTAATTTAATCGAATACATTTCTTTGGGTTTTGCATTTGATGCTTCTGGTACCTTAAATCCTTCAGGTATCTTCATATATATATATCACTATCAAGTGATCCATATAGATAAGCAGTCACAACATCCATGAGATGCATTTCTAAATTTTTAGAAACTGCCAGGCTGATTAAGTATATAAAAGTAATTGCATCCATAACAGGGGAATAAGTTTCTTCATAATCAATTCCCGGTCTTTAAGAAAAACCTTGAGCTACAAGTCTAGCTTTATACCTTGTAACTTCATTTTTCTCATTTCTTTTTCGGACAAAAATCCATCTGTATCCTACAGGTTTCACATCTTTAGGAGTGAGAATGATGGATCCGAAAACTTTTCTTTTATTGAGTGATTCTAATTCAGCTCGTATTGCTTCTTTCCATTGAGCCCAATCATGTCTATTTTGACATTCAACCATAGATGTTGGTTCTGGATCATCATCATTATTCATGATGTCATATGCAACATTAAATGAAAATTTCTCATCAAGATTTTTCATTTCATTTCGGTTCCATAATATTTTTGAATATGCATAATTGATTGCAATTTCTGTATTGACATCATCAATCTCCTCTGCAGTAGGAGTACTGATTTGTGGTTCTTCTTGAACACTTTCTTTTACTTCATTATCAGCTGATTTTCTTTTTCGAGGATTTTTATCCTTTGAACCAATTGGTCTTCCACGTTTCTGACGTGGCAAAGATTCATGAGTGACGTTATTGCCAGCTTTTGGAATTTCAATTCGAGCTGGAGTATTTACTGCTGGTATATATGATTTTGTCACCGTTTTTGTATCTGTAAATGCATCAGGCAATTGATTTGCAAGTTCTTGTATATGCATTATCTTTTAAACTTCTGTCTCGCATTCTTTTGTGCGAGGATCAAGATACTTTAATTGAGGTTCACACCATGAAACATCATTTTCTTTATTTTTCATTTCTCCCCCTAATCTAGGGAACAATGTTTCATTAAAATGACAATCAGCAAAACGTGCTGCAAAAACATCACCTGTCATAGGTTCAATATACCTTATGATTGAAGATGTTTCATATCCAACATATATTCCCAACCTCCTTTGAGGACCCATTTTTGTACGTTGTGGTGGCGCAATTGGAACATATACTGCACAACCAAATGTTCTAAGGTGGGAAATATTTGGCTCTTGACCAAAAGCAAGTTGTAGGGGGAATATTTATGACTTGCACTTAGTCTGATGCGAATCAATGCAGCAGCATGTAAAATTGCATGACCCCATATAGATACAGGGAGTTTTGTTCTCATTATCAATGGTCTAGCGATTAACTGTAAACGTTTAATCAGTGACTCGGCTAAACCATTTTGTGTATGCACATGAGCAACAGAATGTTCAACAACAATTCCTATAGACATGCAATAGTCATTAAATGTTTGAGATGTAAACTCACCAGCATTATAAAGTCTCACCTTTTTAATGATGTAATCAGGAAAATGTGCTCTCAATTTAATAATTTCGGCAAGAAATTTTGCAAATGCCACATTACGGCTTGATAACAGACAAACATGAGACCATCTACTAGATGCGTCTATTAGGACCATGAAATATCTAAATGGTCCACATGGTGGATGAATTGATCCACAAATATCACCTTGAATTCTTTCAAGAAACATTGGTGATTCTTTCTCAACCTTAAGTGGTGAGGGTCTAGTTATCAATTTTCCAAGAGAGCAAGATATACATGGAACCATTGTATCATGAAGGATTTTTCTATCCTTCAGTGGATGTCCATGTGTACATTCAATAATTCTTTTCATCATTGTTGATCCTGGATGGCCCAATCTGTTATGCCATAAATTAAATACACCAGGATCAATATACTTTTCTTTAATCACCATATGTGCTTCTGGTACATTTATATGTGTATAATGTAATCCAGAATTAAGTCTTTGCAGTTTTTCAATCACGTGATTCTTGTTAGTGATACTTAAATATTTCTCATTTTCTGCCGTTACTGACTGATAATCATATCCATTAAGGTATATGTCAGAAAAACTCAATAAATTTCTGCTTGACTTAGGAGAGAATAAGGCATTATTAATTAAAAATGTTGTACCGTTTGGTAATATGAATTTTGCCTTTCCTATCCCTTCTATCAAGTTATCAGCACCTGGTATTGTATGTATAGTTCCTTCCGTTGGTTTCAAATCAATGAAATATTTTTCAGATTTAAGTATAGTGTGTGTAGTACCACTATCTGCTATACAGAGATCTCCACTACTTGATTGATGTTGTGTTCCAGCAGAATTCATATTAAACTTCATATATAAGAAACAAACAGTAAGTATATAAATGTTACACAAAATGTTTATTACACACAAATAGATAAAACTGAAACATTTGACATACATAGAATTGAAACATCAAACATAGAACTGAAACATTTGATAAAACATATAGAACTGAAACATTTGAGAAAACATGATGACAAAGGTTAAATCGTTTTATTTATAAAAGAAACATATTAATTTAATTCAAGAAATCTTCATATAAATCAGATGGTTGCTCAGTGACTGTTGGATCAATATTATCCACAAAATTTACTTCCTTTTCTTTACCTTTCAGCGAATCCTGATACATCTTAACAAGATGTTTAGATGTTCGGCAAGTATTAGCCCAGTGGCCCATTCTACCACATCTGTAACAAGATTCTTCAGAATTTTTAGAAGAATTTTCTTCAACATCTTGTTTAGTGGGCTTGTTTTGTGGTTGATATTTATATTTTCGTGAATTATTATTTCTTTGACCACCACGGCCACGACCACGGCCACGTTCACGCCCATTCCCATTACCATAAGGATGGTTTCTACCATAGTTATGGCTTTTGGCATGATGATGGAGATGGTTATTATAACCACGACCTTGCCCGCGTCCTTGTCCCTGTTTATAATTATTTGCAGTATTTGCTTCAGGGATTGCAAGTGTACCAGTAGGACGGGATTGCTGATTTTTCATTAATAGCTCATCATTTTGCTCTGCAACCAAGAGATATGAATTAAGTTCAGGATATGTGTTGAACTTTAGCATTCTCAAATTTCTTTGCACTGTGATGTTGGCAGCATTCATTGTGGAGAAAGTTTTCTCCAACATGTCTGCATCACTTATTTCATGTCCACAGAATTTAAGTTGTGAGACTGTATTATACAGAGCTGAGCTGTATTCATTTACTTTCTTAAAGTCTTGGAACCTTAATGTTCTCCATTGATCCATAGCAGCTGGAAGTAAAATTTCTCTTTGATTATTGAATCTGCTTTTGAGACCTTCCCATAAAACATGGGGATCTTCTACAGTCACATAATTATTTTGTAAGCATTCATCAATATGTTGATGAATAAAGCAACATGCCGTTGCTTGTTCTTTTTCGGAACAAGTGTTGTTTTCATTTATGGTTTCAAGAATGCCCATTGATTTAAGATGCATTTTTACTTTTATAACCCATGGCATGTAGTTGTTTCCCGTTGATTCTAAAGGAGTAAATTTAAGCTTTTCCAGATTCGACATTTTCTATTATCAAAAATTAAAACAAACAACATGATAAATTAGAGTCAATTTATATTCATAAGTATATAAACATTAAACAAAAATTTAATATAACATAAATGATAAGTAGGCGACAGTGTCGACCATATGTAAGCAATCATAAATAAATGTTATATAACATAAATGATAATTAGGTGACAGTGTCGACCATATAAATGTTAGATAATAGAAATATAAATGTTAGTAACATAAATGATAATTAGGCGACAGTGTCGACCATATATTATTCAGGTGGTATAACCGACCATATATCATTTAGGTGGCAGAGCCAACCATAATTAGTATTAAGATTATCGTGCTAATAACGTGTTATAATTCAGTAGGCTTATAACTACCTTTAGTGGTTTGATTCTTAATGTTATAATTCAGTAAGCTTATAACTACCTTTAGTGGTTTGATTCTTGATTAAGAATGCTAATAATGAAGTGTAAGAACAAAGATGATAATGGAGAGAAAGAAAGAAACACTTTGTAAGTGTGAGAAAATGGTGCAAGTTTAATGCTTGCATTCATAGCTATTTATAGCAAAAATATCACAAGTTTAGGTAATACAATAATATTACTTTTGTGTATCAATAATTGACTATCCATTTATATATATATTTATATATTATAACAAGTACATCAATATTAAATATCTGCGAAATTGATTATTGATTATCAGAATGATTCAAGTAGTACTTCGTATTATTTTTCTTATTTTTTCTTACAAGTTGCTTAAATAAAAAAATTAGCCGGCTGTAAGCATATAATCAGGAAAAAAAAAAGATGTTTAATCCTTTAAAAAAAAAGGATTTGATCCTCACAAAATATTTTTTTTTATCTATCTACACAAAATTACCTACTATATCCTTAATTATGCTTAAAAGCATAATATAAGTTCTAACTTCCTAAATTAATCTAGGGTTATAACGGTAAATTTATAAAGTAGGGTGATGATATACACACAACCAATTTTTACAAATATACAACCAAACATGCTTTACAGTGTTGTACAGTACAACACTGTAAAGCATGTTTGGTTGTGTATTTGTAAAAATTGGTTGTGTAGATATCACTACCCATTTATAAAACAAATGTGTACATGGATCAAAAAGTGGTGTGTGAGGATCACCTTTCTAAAAAAATTAATGAATGATGACATCACAATAACGACATCACAATAACGTCAGCATAATGTCATAAAAACACTGTTCATCATCGTTATTTTTTACATAAAAATATCATATGTTTAATCCTTATATGAATAGTCATCTCTCTTATCTATAATAAGAAAGTAATTATGGCATCATTAGGAACAAACGTGTAAACAGCTCAACCCTTGAATCTGTTTTCTTATTTTAATCTTATCCGTTTAAATAACTAATGTCGTCATTTAGGATTCTAATCGGTGGTTACATAACCTAATTACCCCATTACCCTTATTACTAATTTTTTCCCCTAATTTAAAAACAAGAAACCGTAATCCCCATTCATCGTTCGATTTCATCTTAAAAACTTAAAACTGTCATATCCATTAACCGCATTTAAAATCCCCTTTATTCTCATTCCATTCCTGCTAATTTGATTTGATGGGAAAAATCAATTGCTGTTATCAGATATGAATACGTTTTGATGTTAATCGGCGACATCCATATCACAATGAGATCCATATCATAGTGATCAATTGATATACGTCCAGCCATATCAGGTTTGATTTTTATTGTTTTTTATATTCATTTTGAATTGTTTTTAATACTTATATATTAATATGTGTTAGGCTAATATCTGACTTTTTTTGTCTGTGAAGATATGGCTGATAAAAGTGGGAACTGAAATTGTAAGAACATGGCTGAAAGTTGAAAGGATAAAAAGAATAAGAAAAACAAGTGAGGTACTGAGTCTGCTAATAAAGTTCAAATGATTTTTTTTTTCTTTTTTTTTTTTTTTTGCTAATGGGTAGGTAATGTTGTGAAATTGTCAAATTTGATTTTCTTGCTAGCTTTTTTTCCTGTTTAGTTAAATCTGAATTTTTGCTGGCTACCATACTGTGTAATTGAAGGAAGAACGTTATGAAGCTTTTATTTCATGGAGAACCATTATAACTCAGGCCATCTCATGTTCTCATTGATGGAATCACTAGGTGCACAAATGTATTGGTATTAAAGGAGGTTTGGACGAAGCAGTTGGTGTTGCTATATCAGAAAAGGGTATCATTCTTAGATTAATTATGAATTTTTTACTCTCTTTTTAACATGTTTCCCTATTAAACTTGATATCTTACTTTTATAAAGCTTATACATTTAAAGTTATACAAATATGGTTTTAATAACACAGTTAATTGAGATATTATTGATGGAATAATAGGTTTTTTCTTTTTTGGTTGTTCTGATCAAGACCATATCAATGTATTGTACTTGTGATACTTCCATCTTTTGGCTACCTTATAAGTTGGTGAATTAGTGTGGTTTTAAATGAGGTAGCTTGTGGATGGAGATATCAGATCAAAAGAAACTGGGAAACTATGTTGATCTCACACATCTTGAACTAAAAATAGATGACGAATGTGAGATTTGCTTAGAACCTTACCCAAAGATTAATTAGGCTAATTGCTTCCACACCATGTGTATGAACGGTTATCAAGCGGTGTGAACCTAATATATAAGAACTAATGCATTCCTTGAGAAAATAATATAGGTGGCAAAATGGGTTGGCTGAAGGGATAGTTTATTTAATTGGTGGCACGACTTTAGTAACCTTCCAACTTCCTACTAAATTAGGGTTAATTTGATTGAAATTGGGCTAAAAATCTGTTTAGAATTTATGACAGTAGGCAAAGTCAAGTACATCATTCTCGGCTTTTATATTTATATAAACATTCAACACTTCAATTTATCTTACTATATTGTGCTTATCAAGGTTGGCAGTTGTTTCGGGATAGTTATCATAAGATTTAAAATATTGTTTAGTTCTAATAGACTTAGTGTAAAATGGATAGTGTAATACGTTGTACCATTATTTAGTGAAAAAATAAACAATAATACATGTATCAAGTTTGTGTTCCCTTTGTTGTGATTTCCTTTTCTAATAACATTATCTTATTAGATAGAGTGGTTTGACGTGTTGTTAATACAGGATTTCATTGTAAATAGGATGGTGATCACTTGATTTTGGATGTGAATCAACCCATTGAAAGGACCAAGGAGATGGCGGCTGGTCCCTCATATTCTTCGAATTCATTAGCTGATGTTGAAGTGGATCAAAACAACACATAAAATCTCTCTGACACTTGTAAGTAAGTATGCGAGCGGTGTGTAAAAAAATAGGAGTCTCTTTGCAAATAAAAATGTGAGAGTGCATGCACAGGTTTTGCACTTTTTCTCAAATATTTATTTAATTATCAGAAGGGGGTGACATCTGTTGTGAAATAAGACTGGTTGCTTTAATTTTCCAGCATTGATATTACTGCCATAGTCATTCTTGACACACGAATTAGTTTAATGAATGTACTTTTATGTGGACAAAAAGTATTCCAGGTGAGGTCACTCAGCGTGACCCATTTTGACTTGCAATGAAAGGATGCCTATTTTGAGCAAAACCCCTTTTAGACCAGTTTTCCAACTGATCCTCTGCAGGTGGATGGAACTTACACATACAATACTGAAAATTTAGTTCCAAAGATTTGTATGGTTGCACGTAAACCTGAAGAAGAAGATGAGAAAAAGCGATTAATGGTAGCAAGCTTACAATTCCTTTCAGCCATGGTACACTTCTAACATTATGAATTGTGAAAATGATATCCTTTCTTTTTGTCTTTAGATAACACATTACAAATGCTGATTTGGTTTATGACGGAGTTCTCGCATATGTTTGATGAATTTAACGTGGTTCGTCAGTTAAACTATATTTTTTGTTGCAAATATTATGACGTACAATTGTGACTATTCAAATCGTTGTGTCTGAACTCTAACAATGCAGATTATACATGTGATTTTGAGTAACTATGTTTCGACCTCGACCACTGAACAAGACGATGAACGGGGGGAAGCACATCATTTTTGGGTGGATGAAGTAGTTAGATGTGAAGGAAGGGGGGCTTAAAATGAAGCCAATTCTAACTACTAGACTGTTAAACCACGGGCCGAAAAAAAGACCCTTCCCTTTTGACTAGGTTATCAACTATTGAACCCTCTTCCATAATGTGTGTGTATCCGCTGTAATTTATATTTTAAAGTTAAAATTTCTATTATTTGTTTTGCAAATGGTATAGAGAAGAGGTTGAAACACTCAAAATATGGACTCAAATTTGTATTCAAAGAATGGTAGAGCCCGCTAAGGCTCGTACGACGATGGGTAGAGTGTTAGACCCGATGTTTATCTTTTTCGAGATTAACCGACAATGGATTGCTCCTCGTGGGTTAGGGTTGTTTGTGTTATCTGGAGCATCTAGGTACTTAATTTTTTATATGTATCTTCTATATTTTATTCAGTATATATCAATACTAAATTTGTTTCGATTTTGATTCAGAAAACAAGCAGTTGATATTAGCTTCAGTTGTTCACCACTTGGACCACAAAAATGTTTCACATGATCCTGAATTGAAGTCGGATGTTATACAGACTACTATTTTTTTTGCTCGGCAAGTTTGGTCCTAAATTGATCTGTGTCGGCATTTGAGAAAAAGCCTTCATGCAATCGTTGAATCAGTTGGAGAACATGAGTTTAGATTGAATACTTCACTTCAATCATCAATAGAATATTGTTTACTCAAAATAGCCAAAGGGGTATGTATTTCTATTTATCAACAATTTCCATGTGTATACTTTATCAATTATGATTCCGAATTTTCTTAGAATCGAGCTTTGTGATGTCTTTACTTATTAATAATATTTTTTAAAATCTTGTATGATAAAATACACGCGAATGCGCTTGTTATAAACTAGTTTATTCTAATTTGATCTAGTTAGTCTTTTTTTTGTTTAACTCTACTCCCATTTAAACACCTACTATTAATCCTAATCTACTATTAGTGGTGGATATGTAATTACAATTTAACTACCAATAATAAATGTTACTTTATTCGTTCCAAAATAATTGTTCTGTCTTTACTTTTTGAGTTTTTCCTTTTCAACTTTAATTTTAAATATATTTTTTTTGTTATATAATATTGGATAATATATACCAAATGAAAACACATTCAAAAATCAATCTATTCATATAAATCTTGTCAAATATTCTACAACAAAAGCCAAAAATTATTTAAAGTCAAAAGTTAATAAACTGACTTTGAAAAATCCAATAGGACAATTATTATGGAACGGATGGAGTATATGATCATTTTAAGATGAAGATAGCTATTGCTTTTATAAAGACATAACTATAACTATTTCTCTTATAAGGACGTGTAAAGAAAATTAGCCGGTTGTTATATAGAAAAAACTAGTGAAATGACCCGTGAAACCACGGGTTTGTTTAAACGAAATAGTTTAATGATATGTTGTAGGTATTAAGTGAACGTAAATGCTAAAGTTATTTAGTTTAATGACCCGTGGAATCACATAGTCCGATTAAGAAACTCGTCAGCTGAACATTTCATTAAACACCTAAAATGCATATTAAACAATCCTCATCCAATCATAAGATATAATATTGGTTGTCATTTTATTTTAAAAGTGTAAATTAAAAATATAAATATAAAATTAGTTTCCTTCTACCTAACTTTTATACATTCTCGTACTCAATTCAAAATAATTAATTACAATAATTTAAAATTATTTAATTTTAATAATTAAAATAATTATTAATAAGATTTAATAATAATAATTAATTAATAAGATTTAATTTTAATTTAAAATTATTTAGATTAATGACATCATTCACCATGCTTAGATTTTTTTCTTTTTCTTTTTTGATTTTTTCTTAACAAAGGAATTAGCCTAATAATGACATCATCATTTTAGCAATATAATAGAGACTATAGATATGTTTAATTTTTATCATTTTATGTGAATGGTCATTTATTTGTAAGTTTAATCCTGGTTAGTTCATTACATAATACTGTAATAGAGTTCAATTTTTCGTTAATTCTTACTCCACGGTTAATTGTCTTTTTGTTTAACACTACTCTCATTTGAACATCTACTATTAATCGTAATCTACTATTAAACTATTAGTCGTCAATATGTAATTATAACTTAAATACTAATAACAAATGCTATATGACCTTTTTAAGGATAGAGATAGCTATTTCTTTCTCTTATAAAAACATAGCTAATCCTCTTATGAGGACATATAACTTCTTGTTGCAAATTGAAACGGGAACCAACTTCGAAAGTATCAAATCAAAAAGTGGAAATACAAATCTTACCTACACTAATTTCATCATCATCTTGCTAGTTCAATAAGAAAATCACCAAAAGGTTTTGCAACCTCTTTTTAGGATGAAATTATATAAGAACTTGACAAAATTATGTCTTTAGCGTCGTTGTTCGCAGGATTAGTTCTACGCACGGCTATATGCAAGATTGATTTTCCACTAAACTGTCCGCACAAATTTTTGCGCACTTATCAGCGTAGCTATTCAACACACTTGTTCTTACCGTGATGCAACAGTGAGTTCAATATTATACTTAACAAAGATATCACGTCGAATCGGGGACTAATTTTGGTATAATTCAGTTAGAATAGCACTTGGGCTTAGCCCATAAGCTCTAAGCTCTTATTTTCCGTTAACCATATATATATATATATATATATACAGGGGCAGGATCAATGGGGAAGTAACCAATCCGGGGGAGGCGGGGGGAAGCAAAACTTTTTTTTTCGTTTTTTGAAAAAACTTTGTTCACGAACATTATAGATTGGATGAAAATATGAACATTTAGTAAAGACACTTTGTGATAAATGTTTTTATTTTGGCGGGAAACGCTCGAAGAAGTAATATATAACAATTATCGTGTTTTTCGAGCGTATGTTGAGGTTTTAGATATTAGGGTTTAGATATTAGGGTTTATAGGGTTTAGATATTAGGGTTTAGAAGTTAAGGGTTTAGGGTTTAGATTTAGGGTTTAGATTTAGGATTTAGATTGAGTTTTTAACACAAATGGTTTAGAGTTTAGGGATTAGGGTTTAGGGTTTAGTGTTTTGGATTTAGGGATTAAACCCAAAACACCAAACCCTAAACCCTAAACTCTAAATCAGGGTAAATTTTGCTTCACAAAACATGAAGGAAAAAAAACGTTAACATTCTTAACGATCAATATTATCTTGAATGTTATTTTTGTCGATCGTTTTCCCACCTAAATAATAACATTCATCACGAAGTGTGTGACGATCGCTCCAAATCCATATGGACGAACACGTCATTCATTGATTTCATTGCGAGGTATTTGACCTCTATATGATACGTTTTGTAAACATTGCATTCTTTGAAAAGGCACACCATAAATGAATATTTAAATCAAAGGTTTTCGACATCTGATGATTTCTACATATAGACAATCACCGTAAATAATAGTTTACAATAGTACTTCCATTGACAATGCAGTCAAAATAAGATACATGGTGATGATTTGGTGAATGCAACGTTTCCTTGATAAATATGCCATGTAAGACTCCATGCACATAGCTTGTCTAACATATAAGCAAACAGCGGAAGACTTCTAGGAACCTGAGAATAAACATGCTAACAAGTATCAACACAAAGGTTGGTGAGTTCATAGTTTTATTGTTTCGTATAATCTGTATATAAAGTTGGACCACAAGATTTCAGTTGTTTCATCCAGAAACGTTTATCAATAGATTCTACATAACAGAGCACCCTGGTAACTAAGCTTTAACGTTATAATGATAAATACCCCATTCATTTTAATACACGCAAACCAACGTGTCCTAAACTCAAATAACACACGTCCGTTAAAAGGCTAGCGCTCTAGCTCGGACGGGGATGTCAAGCCCTATGGATCCATATACTATTATTCGCGCCCACCAGTCCATATCCTATGTACTGGCAGCTACTAGTTACCAAAGTTAAGGGATTTTCGGTTCAAACTCAGTGTAGAATTTAGTATGTACTTGTATCCATTGCGTTTAAAATAAATTGCATGTATTCTCAGCTCAAAAATATAGATTGCAAAAGCAATTAAAAAGGGAGCAATGAAACTCACCTTAGCAGCATATAAAGTCGTTCATCGTAATGTGACCGAAACTCGGAATATCAAATAATCGTAGATCTCAACCTAGAAAACATATGTTGGTCAATAAATGTCTATCAAGCTCGGTCAGGTCAGATTGTATCACAATCCTAATGCTCGAGATCGACATACAAAAGTTATCTAAAGTTGTTTCAAAAAGTCAATTTTGACAATAGTTCAACAAAACGAGATGTATCTTATATAAGAATTCATTTTCTCGGCTGGTAATATTTAAAAATTCATTTTATCAATCTCGTAGACAAGTTGTTTAAATCTTAATTGCAGATTCAAAAGCAATTTCAATTAACGTCAATCATAATTCAGTTGATCATATCTTTTAATCCGTTCATCGAAATTATTCGATATCTAAATGAAAAGTTATTGATTTTTCGTCAGCTTTCCAAAAACATGTATATCATATACCTTTCACCAGTAATATATGTATTTAATTCGTGATTCATTATAAACTGTTTAATGACGAAATTTAGCATACAATCATGTATAAATATATATACTCGAGCACTAGACATGGATACACAATTAATATATAAAAGATAAGATATGAATGCTCACGTATCAATATTGTGATTCAATATTGCAGGAAAGTACGTAGACGTAACATAGATGATAAACACTAGTTTTGACTTGCGAATATTACCCACGAATATTACCCACGAATATTACGCATAACCTCCATAGCTATGACCCATAATTTTCTTAGCTCTATCCCGCTCGAAAACCCATTTTGAAGGTGACACGCTCATAACCTCGTCGTAGTATTTTATGTATAATATTAATTAATAATACTAATAATAATAAGATTAATAATAATATTAATCTTAATAATAATAATAATAATAATAATAATAATAATAATTTAAATAAATAAATACTTACGGAGTAAAATTGAGTGAGGAAACAAACTGGAACCAAATCGAGTTTTTATAGTATGTGGCCTGCTACAGTACCCCATGCGATCGCACGAGTTTTCAGTGCTTTTGCCATGCGATCGCATGGTCGCCTGATCCGCTTTTGTTTGCTAGTTCGTCGACATAAAAATACTGCAGCAAATAGTGTCCACTGTAGCAAATAGTGTTCACTGTAGCAAAATAGTGTGTACTGTAGCAAATAGTGTTTTACTGTAGCAAGTCGTTTCACTGTAGCAAAGTCGTTTTTACTGTAGCAAATAGTGTTTTACTATAGCAAATAGTGTTTTTCGAAAACACTGTAGCTTTTCGGGTACTGTAGCAATTCGAAAATACTTAGTAAATTAGTGTTTTACTTGTTCATCTTAAACGTTTTAGTTAACTTATCTAAATATCAATCGAATGTTACTTTCGTTTACTAAATAACTTGAAATCAAATATAATTCTAACAGTTAATATTCCTTATTATTGTATGTGTCCAAATTACGTTATTTAAACACACACTTTACCATTTATTCCGAATACTATTAAAAATGAATGATTTCCCAAATCAACGTGGACCTCACAACAGAGACCCGTAATAATATCATAATCCTTAAGGGACTCAATAAATATCCTTTCATTCAATCGTTTAGCATAATCTTTTAACTTCGTAGTTAAATATATAAATCAGATAATCAAACCAATATGTTTAATGCACAGTATCATATACTCCACACTTTGTTACGTTTTCAAATTATAGTATATGTATCTATTTACATGTAATTGTTCGCGAATCATTGAGAACAATCGAAGGGTAATTGAATAGTTCAAAATTTTGAGATTCAACTTCATAGACTTTGCTTATCGTGTCGGAAACGTTAAAGATTAAGTTTAAATTTGGTCAGAAATTTCCGAGTCATCACAAAGTGTCTTTTCTAAATGTTCATATTTTCGTGTGATTTTGATGCCTGAAAAAAATAATATAAGGTACCTTGTTAGTGCCTCCTACGACCTCTATGGTCATACGACTCCTTGAAATCCATTATCTACAGTTTTCTCCTACATTTTGTAGGGTTTTTTCCGTCGCCTTGATTGACCCGTCTTAATTGATCGGCGATTAGCCTTTGACCACCCCCACGATTGCTAGATTTCTCAGGATCGGGTTATCCACGGCAACCGCAGAGGTTCAAATCCCGTCTTGTCCTAAAACCCCGAATATTACATCATAGTATGTTTTACAGTGACCCGTAAAAACATGTTTGATCATCAAGTTACAGGAGAGAATGTCACTTCGCTAAATCTTAAAGTGGAGCTGTAGAAATAAAAATTTTTGCTAAATCTTGAAGTGGAGCTGTAGATATCAAGTTCGTATCTAAAGGGCTAGTATTATATTGCACTATACCATACCTTGCATTTTTAAGAACTTAACATGGAAGAAAATATAACCCTAAATGAGATACTCAATATAGTATGGGATGAGATCTCCAATTACTTGATAGATTGATCAAGTTGTTTTTTGTAAGTAGTAAAAATAATACTCTCTCCGTCTTATAAAAAGAGTCGATGCTAGTATGCTGTTATTTATATTTGTCTCAAAATAAATGTCAAATAATACTAAAAAGTCACTGAAATACTTTTTTATATATGGAAGTCACTAAAACATTTACTCATAATTTCTTCTTTCAATTACTTTGACAAGGAAACTAATTAATTCGGATAATATATTAAATCACGGACAAAATAGACATTTTAACAACATATTCTAAATCCAACCTTTTGTTGTTCGGGGCACTCTTTGTGAAATAGAGGTAGTAATATAAATATATCATAATTGAAATAATGAATCTAATTCAAAAATTTTCATCTATAGCAAATTATATTACATGACCTGTAACATTTTTTATTTTTTTTATTTTTTTTATTCGCAGATGAAGCCTTAATAACGACAACTACATTGGGCACTACTAACAAGTAAAAGACCTACGTGACGAATAGAATTTCAATTCAATAGGTAAAAAGGGTAAAAGGTAAAAGTTTTTTACTGTTCGAGCTATTCGGGAGGACGAGTAATTCGACCACATACTTTGATGTGCGCAGCCTAACAGGATTATTGTGTAGCTATTTTCAACCCATTCGTGACCACCACTAAGTATTCGTCATAAACATGATTCGAACATGAAACCTCCAACAAGAAACTCAGGCCCAGCTACAAAGCTATTATTGTGATGATTAGAATTTCAATCCAATATTAAATTGTACTACGTAATTGTGTTGATTTTTTGATAAAAATATATTCCATTATTTTCTGTTTTTGCTTTTCATAATAAAAAGTAATTTCATTATAAGATTCTTATGTGAAATTAAAGTTATGTATTTCACTATAAATAAATATATAAATATAATAATTATAAAATATAAATATAATATAAAGAAAAAATTAGGCCGTTAGTACATGTGGTTTGTTTACATTATCATTACAACACCTAAATTTTATTTTTTGCGTAGTTGGTACCTAGGTTTTATTTAACTTGCCTAGTTGGTACCCCTAGCTAACTATGGTCAAATTTATTGGTTAACCCCTCACATTTGTCACACATGTGAGGGTAATATTGTCCATTTAATAATTTAACTCTATATAAATTTAACAACAATGTCACTCGGGAGACCAGTTTGTGCAGAACAAAGGAAATCACAAAATTATGCTGTTTATGACTTCGAGTTCTTAATTTTCCAATTTTCTTAAAATTGCAGTATCCCACACCAATCTTTACATATTAAAATTAGTTTTAAACATTATGACTCCCTATGAAATTTACAGTAGTTTTCTTTCAACAAAAACTCCATCCAATGACCATTGAGAATGAAAGTTAAACGCAAAAATTTTAAACTTCAAACATATATTGTTCTTCAAATTCGTAAGAATATTATGGCTTTTATACTTGACAACACTGTTCCAGTGAAAAAAAAAGCCAATTATTGGTGAAACTTGGATCAAGTCCTCCCTGAGGCAACATATGTACTTTTGAGTTTTCAGGTTAAACAAACTATTTATATACTCCTACTTAAAAGTTAACAGAGTTCCCTTAATAGTCTAAAGAAAAACCATGATAAAGAAAGATTGTTAGATCTCTTCAGATGGCCCCCGATTCCGATCAACAACGCAATAACAAATCCCTTTCAACCTTTTTCATCACCAATTTCCCCCACCACTTTACCTCTTCAGACCTTCGTGAGCTGTTTTCATGTTTTGGAGCGATTGCAGATGTATACATCGCAAGGAAATTATCAAAATTGAATAAACGATTTGCCTTCATTCGTTTCCACTCTCTAGCATCGAATCGTAACCTAGACAAAGAGGCTGCGTCGATTTGGGTAAGCAATTTCCATGTCTTTGTCTCTCGTGCACGTTTTGACAGGTCTTCCAATTTTAAACCTAATCGTACACAAGCTACTCCTGTTAACCCCACGCTTGCAAACCACAATTCCAGTCGTGTAAATCGTGTTAATCCACCTCCCATTAACTCTTATGCATCTGCCATTATTGGCAATCGTTTGGATGCTCAGATTCACACACCTCTGAAACGGATCTCTATTGTTGATGAGGAATGTCTTCAATTGGAAAACTCTGATCTGATCCTTTTGGGTAGAGCAAAAACACCAACCCAAATCCCTTATCTCAATCGAATTTGGTTGGATGAAGGTTTTGACTACCTTTCTGTCCGCTACATTGGTGGGGATTGGGTTTGGATTGAATTCCCTAACATCGAATCCGTTTGGAACTTTAAGAAATGCCTTGCAATACATAACACCCTTGCTGATATTTTGCCTTACTCTGAAACTTTTTCTGTTAAGGAGCGTGCAATTTGGATCGAAATATCAGGTTTACCGATTCGTGCGTGGACTGCACAGGCTTTTAAGAAAATTGCCTTTCGTTTTGGAAGAGTCCTCTTTCAAGATACTGACATCAATGATAAAAAAGGAGCAGGAAAAGTTTGTATTCTATCCACAAACTTGAACCTTATTCACGAGAAGACTTTGGTCCCGGTTGCAGATAAAGAATATTATGTACTTGTGAAAGAAGTAGCTGACTGGAATCCGACTATTTTGAAGGCACAAGTAGATTCGAATGAAGAAAAATCTGATGATGAAGACCATCAGAACTTTAAAGTTCTCTCTGATGATTCTAGTAGCGACGATATAGAGGAAGGTGAATACGTCAATGATTCTTTTGATTTGTTGGGGCAACCACACACATTTCAGTCCATTCCCAAAGTGCAACCTCAAGGCGAGAAGGATTTCAATCAGTCTGTTGCCAACTCTCCTAATATCGGCTTTAATAATTCTGGTATCAATGAAAAAAAGGAACAACCTGTTCCCGAGGAATGTAATTCTCAGCCTCAAGACGGTAGTAGCTTATCCAAAGCACCTGGTTTTAGTGGAACGAAACAAAATAATGGGAACCCAGTTTTATCAACCGAATCAACGGGAAATAACAAGTCTCCTTCGGTCAACGTGGACGAAGTGCTCTGTGAAAAATTAGATAACTATATCACTTTTGGGAATTCCTTAGGCTATGACATGAAAGGTTGTCAAAGAGATCTCAAGAAACTGCTTGCTAGTTTGGGTGCTCATAACTCTGTTTAATGAATACGTTGTCATTTAATCTTGGTGGAGGGGTGAGATCATTAAACAAACAAAAATGGGTGAGAAGTCTTTGCATAGATCATGGTATTGTCGTTTTGGGTATTCAAGAAACGAAACTTACTCAACTTGATATTTTTGTCGTTAAATCGCTTTGGGGTAACTCTCTTTTTGAGGTGGCTTCTTCTAGTGCCCGTGGTCGTTCAGGTGGTATTTTAACCATTTGGGACCCTACTAGTTTTGTAAAGAAAAGGATTCTTTCTTTCGATAATTTCCTGATCGTTGAAGGTTTTAGAAAAGGTTTTCAAACTCCCTGTTTTCTTATTAACATTTATGCTCCTCAACAAAGACCTAAGAAGATTCTTTTGTGGTCCTATTTATCTTCGTTTATGGCTAATAATATTGGTGAATTCTTACTTTTTGGTGACTTCAATGCTGTTCGGGCTCCTCATGAACGAGATGGATCTTCCTTTTGTCACCTAACTGCAGGCGACCTCAATGGCTTTATTCTTAACACTAGCTTAGTGGATATTCCTTTAAGCGGGCGTAAGTTTACTCGTTCCAATAAATTTTGCAACAATAGAGCTCGGTTGGATCGGTTCTTAATGTCTTCTGACTGCTTTAATGATTGGCCTTCAATGGTTGGTAGAATCCTGCCTAACTTGTGGTCGGACCATTGCCCGATTATTCTAACTGTCGACAAGTCTGACTTTGGCCCGATCCCCTTCAAGATCTTTAATTCTTGGTTTTGCATTGACGGTTTTGACCAAATTGTTGTTGCTGCTTGCGATGAATTCGATGCTTCATATGCATGTTGCGACGTAAATTCTTTTGTTTACTTTAAAGACAAGTTGAAATTTCTTAAAGGTAAGCTGAAGGTGTGGTATAAGTCGAAAAAAGATGTGAATTTTGTTGATCGATCTAATTTGCTTACCCTTATTGATAATATTGATTGTGAGCTTGATAATGGAGGTGATTCCGCTACTCTTTTCCCTCGTCGTATTGAGGCCTTAAACAATCTTTTACGCATCAACAAACTTGATGCGATGGATGTAGCTCAGAAGAACAAGAAACAATGGATTCAGTTTGGCGACGAAAATTCGGCTTTCTTCCATTCTTCTATTAAGAGGAAGAGAAAAAAGCTTGCTGTTCCTGGCATCATGTATAACGGAGTTTGGGAGGCTGACCCGTTGGCTGTGAAAGGCGCTTTTCTTGACTGTTTTAAAGAGAAATTTATGCGCGTAGATTGTGTTAAAATCATTAGTCCAAGTTCTCACCTTTTGAAGCTGACTCCTGCTACTGCCGATACTATTGAACAACCTTTTTCAGCTTTTGAAATTAAGCGTGGTGTTTGGGACTGTGGAGATGATAAGGCTCCTGGCCCGGATGGTTTCTCGTTTCGCTTTATTAAACATTTTTGGTCTGTTCTGGAGCCTAATATTTTTGATTTCGTTGAAAACTTTTATGCATCAGGTCACTTTCCAAAAGGTTGCAACTCATCCTTTTTCACCATGATCCCGAAGGTTGATAATCCGTTGTTTGTCAAAGACTATCGCCCGATTAGCTTGATTGGCATTCAATATAAGATCCTAGCGAAGATTCTTGCTAATCGTCTTGCTGGGGTCATCGATTATATCATTAGTCCAGAGCAAACTGGTTTTATTAAGGGACGTCAAATTCTTGATGGACCTTTAATTATTAACGAAGTCATAGACTGGTGCAAACGTCGCAAGAAAAAGGCCATGATTCTCAAGGTGGATTTTGAAAAAGCCTTCGACTCAATAAGTTGGGATTTTATTTTTTCGATGCTTTCTTTCCTGGGATTCGGTAAGAGATGGATTATGTGGATCAAAGGATGCCTCACCTCCTCTTGTGCTTCCATTCTGGTTAACGGTTCTCCTTCTGAGGAATTTCGTATCGGTCATGGATTGAGGCAAGGAGATCCCCTGTCCCCGTTTCTTTTTATTATTGGTATGGAAGGGCTTCATGCGGCTATCCAAGATGCCATGGACGCAAGCTTGTTTGCGGGTATTCGTATTGGCAATCGTAACACCTCCTGTCTCCTTTCACATTGTTTTTTTGCAGATGATGCTCTTTTCGTGGGAGAATGGAATGACGATAACATATGCAACTTGATAACCTTGCTCGAGTGCTTCTATACTGTTTCTGGCTTACGTATAAATATTCATAAGTCAAACTTGTTAGGGATTGGCATTCCTCAAGATGAAGTGATTCGTGTGGCTTCTCTTATTGGGTGTGCTCATTCTCCTCTCCCTTTTAAGTACTTAGGCTTTCCCGTGGGTGCTAACATGAGTCGTATTGACAATTGGTCCCCGGTTCTTGATAAAGTCGAGAAAAGACTTGCATCGTGGAAGGTTAATCTATTATCTTATGGCGGTAGACTTACCTTGGTGAAGTCGGTTCTTGGCACTCTTGGTACATATTTTTTTTCGATCTTTAAAGCCCCAAAGAGTGTTATTAATCGCCTTGAATCTATTCGTGCAAATTTCTTTTGGGGTGGTAATCCGGGCGATAGAAAGATTCATTGGGTCAAGTGGGATGACATTTTGAAAGAAAAAGATAAGGGCGGTCTTGGTGTGATTAGCATGGAATCTCTCAACAATTCTCTTCTTTATAAATGGAGGTGGCGTTATGTCCATAACAAGAACCAAATTTGGGTCAAAATTATTCAAGCTATTCATGGTGTTCAACCGGATGGCCTTTATCCTTGCATCACGCGTGCTCCTGCTACTTGTTGGGGCAAAATTAACAGTTGTCTTTTATCTTTGCACTCTTTGCAGGTTATTCACCCTTCAATCTTGTCCATTCATGTTGGAAATGGTCTTCATACTAGATTCTGGATGGATAGATGGTGTCATGATTCCACTCTTGGTGCTCTTTTCCCACGTCTTTTCTACCTTGACGTGAATAGGGAATGCTTGGTTTCTGATAGATGGCAGAACCTTAATTGGGTTTGGCAATGGCGAAGAGGTGTTCGTGGTGGGGCAGAAGCTGATCAACTCACTTCTCTTTGCAACTTATTGGAGAATGTTTCATGTACGGATAAGGTGGACAAGTGGGTTTGGTCTCTTACTTCTGATAATGTGTTTTCGGTTAGCTCTCTTCGGCATATTTTAGATAGCTCTATGGACGTCTCCCGACACACGTACTGGAATAAAGTGATCCCTTCTAAAGTCCTTATTTTTTATTGGCGCCTTTTGCTTAATAGATTGCCCCATAAGAAGAATTTGCAGGCCCGAAATGTGTATTGTTCTACTTTCTCGTGCTCTGATTGCGGATTTTTCTTGGAGGATTCGAACCATATTTTCTTTCATTGTCAGTCTGCTTCTCAAGTGTGGAGTTTTGTTGCTTCATGGACCGGTATTTCCCTGCCTAGGTGGTCAAATGGGTTGGAGCTTCGGAATTGGCTAGCTTCGGCCTCCCCAGACCCAAAAGTTACGCTTGTTTTACACTGCATCTGCATCGCATCTCTCTGGTCTATTTGGAGGCTCAGGAACGATATTGTCTTCAGCTCCGGTTTGTTCAAGAAGAGCCATCTTTTAGACTACATTGTTGTTAATGCTTTTGATTGGTTATCCTCTAGATCTAAGTTATTTAAGATCGATTGGAATGTTTGGCTTCAATTTCCTTTGAACATTTTGTAATTTTTTCCTAGCTTCTTGCTAGCTTATTTAATTCTGCCGTTCTAAAAAAAAAAAAAACCATGATAAAGAAAAACCATGATAGTTTGAGTTGGGGGGTTTCGGAAAGCACTTCTTTCACCGTTTCTTCATCTACCGGCGGCGGAGCTCGGCTTGATTTTGATGATTGCAGTTGGAATTGAGGAAATGGTGTAATTTATTTGTGCTAGCACAACAACCAATTTTGTAAAAAAAGAAAAAGATTGGATCCTTAAAAGTTTTGAATCTTGAAAATGGTGGTGGTTTGTGGCGGTGTTACGTGGTGATACGGTGGTGTCATGTTTCTGAGATGCTGGGTTTTACAGTTACAATACATCGATATACTATCTAAAAGGGGATACTATTAGAATGGATAATTTCAGATGAATTTATATGAATTAAATTATTAAACAGACGATATTACCCTCACATGCATGACACATGTGAGAGGTTAACCATTAAAATTTGATTGTAGTTAGCCAGGAGTACCAACCACGCAAGTTAAACAAACCTTAGGTACCTGTACCAACTACGCAAAAAAATAAAGCTTAGGTGTTGTGACTATATTGTAAACAAACTACATGTAACAATCACGTAATTTTTTCTAATATAAATAAGTAAATATAATAAAAATTACTCCGTAAAAAATTAAAGCACCGATATAAATATAATAATCTGCTTTAAGTTTTGACCCTACCCTCTAACGCATAAAACGCCCTATTGTCACACACTCGAGCCCTAAAATCCTCAAAACCCCCAAATTCAAGTAAACTGATCATCAATTCAATGGCTTCTAAGCGATCTGATTTCGGCGACGGCGCCAGTCCAGGGTTCGTCATCATCAACTATCTTTAATCTTTCAATCCTTTTCTCTTTAATAACTAAAAACCTAAACTTTTATTTATGATTTTACAGGAAAATTTTCATCGGAGGTTTAGCAAAAGATACAACCATAGGTTAGTTCTTATTCGTATAATGTTCTTATATAATTTAATTAAGACTATATATATATATATATATATATATATATATATATATATATATATATATATATATATATATATATATATGTTTGTATGTATAGATACGTTTGTGAAGTATTTTGGAAAGTATGGAGAGATAACGGATTCGGTGATAATGAAAGATCGATTAACTGGTCGACCAAGGGGCTTTGGGTTTATTACATATGCAGATCCTTCTGTTGTTGATACTGTTATTGCTGAAACTCATGTCATCAATGGCAAACAGGTTTATTTTATTCTTCTTTTCTGTTCGATTAATAGAATTTTGATCTTTTATAGATAAAATTTGAATCTTTACTTGAGATATTGGTTAATAGATCATGAATCTAATTTTTCTATTTCAATAGGGTATTAGTTAATGGATTATTTCGATATTTTACAGATAAAATTATTAATAGTGTATTGTTTATAAATTATGACTTTAATTTCACCCTTTTAATGTTGAGATAACTATTTTAAATAGGTTGAGATCAAGAGAACAATTCCTAAAGGTTCTGGTGAGTCTAACGATTTCAAGACGAAAAAGATATTCGTTGGTGGCATTCCGGCCACAGTTACTGAAGGTTAGTGTTTTTTATAAAATTGTAACAGAGAAAAGTTGGACGTGTTTGATATCTATCCAGTACACACGCTTGTCTTTGTTAATGAGTTGGGCTGACGCTCGTACGTTCTTTTTTGTTCAGATGAGCTAAAAAATTTCTTCTCAAAATATGGGAAAGTAGTCGAAAATGAGATTATCAGAGACCATGTGACACAACGTCCTCGTGGGTTTGGATTTGTTGTATTTGATGGTGAAAAAACAGTTGATGAAATTCTTGTCAATGGAAATATGATTGAAATGAATGGTACACAGGTAAGTAGTATTAAGGATTGTTCTAGCCATTTAGATGTTCATGTATGTGTTTACACCAATCATGGAACAGATTTAAAAAAGTTTCTTGATTTTTTTGTTGCATCTCGATTCCTTTAATAGTGTGATTGTTAAATGTTTAGAATTGTTTTAGAATGTTAAAAAAACAGGATAACATGTTTGTTTCGTGTAGGTTGAGATCAAGAAGGCTGAACCAAAGAAAGCCTCAAACCCTGGACCTCATTCATACAATAGGGAACCTAAGGGACCACGTGGTTATGACGATAGTTATGACCGATTTGATGATTCTTATGGAAGGTATGGTAGTGCCGGTGGCGGCGGTTATGGTCCTCCTCCTCCTTATAGGTCTTTTGGTGGAGGACCACCAAGTAGGTTTGGCGATTACGGGCCATATGGGCCCGGTGCAAGTGAATTCGGTAGTCGTTATGGTGGTGATTATGGAGGTGATTACGGTAGTTATAGAGGTGTTGAGCCACCTATTGGTGGCTATTCTAGCCGGTTTAGTTCATATGGCGGTGGGTACGGTGGAGGTTATGGCGGGAGTGGGCTAGGTGGTGGGTATGGCCGCGGTGTTGGCGGCGGCTATGGCGGTTATATTGGTGGGTCAGGTGGAAGTGGTAGTTATGAGTCAGGTGCAGGTGCAGGTTATGGTGGAGCGGGTGGGCCGTATGGCGGCGGTAGGGGTGGTTATAGTGGCGGTAGTCGTTACCATCCTTATGGCAGGTAGACAACTTATGGTAGACATTAATATCCCTTACAAGAAACTAGAAGATCAGAAGCTTTATTAGAGAATCAGAGTTGGCTTTGCATTAGCTAGATAGCTTGCCTATGCGGTTTTCTAGTGAAGACAATAGAAATATTATTCGTGTTTACTTTTCGTGTAAGAGTTGTCGTTTTTAGATGTATCTTTAATTAATTTGCAGTTTTAAGGATAATTTTTACTATTAGGGTGTGTCCTACTATTCTATATGTTATTGTAGGTGACTCTGTACCCTTTCGTAGGGTGTATGAACGCATCGTTGAACTGTTGTCAGACATTTGATGTAGGGTTGTTTATCTTTAAGCTAGATTTGGTGTTACATAGCCTTCTTAACTAAGCTTTTTGTTTATGACACATCGTTCCTGGACCAAGTTCTAGTTAAAATTGGGCTTAAGAATTAAAATTTAAATTATCATAGCTTCTTTAGATGATGTGGCAACATTGGATGTGTTCCATTTTAAGTTACTGCATTGATACAAGATAATGAATGTGAGGATAGAATTTTGTTTCCAAATGTTAACTTTAGATTTATATCGAGTTTAGTTTGTGCTATTCTACTCTATGTTCTACAATTAATATGTGCTCCTTGTGTAAAAAAGGGGTTGATCACATGAAACGTTTACAGGTGAAATTATCTGATTGTGGCAGTTAGCGTGATAGTATATTTTTATCATCATGCGATCTAACTTTGTGTTTTTGACTGTACGTGACACAGAAGATGGATTCTTCGTTTGGGTCCTGACTTAAATTTATTCTTGATTTCTTGTAAATTTTATATCAATATATCAATGGGTATTGGAATAGGGTGATGGTGAAATTCATCCTTACTTTTGGTAGATCTACCATCACTAAGCATTATTACTTATCTGTACAAACATTAAATTTATCAAAAATGTGGGTGTTAGTATCATTAAATTGGATATGGCGGTTGATTTATTTATAAATATTAAGATTGACACATACATCACAGTTACGTTGTGATGTACTATAAAGTTTTTAACATGTTATAATATTTGTACTTGCGTAGTGTGAGCATAATTATGCGTTGTAAATATTTAGCTCCGTAGAACTATGTCAAAACTGTTTGTAATTGGTTAAAAATCTGTATCGTATGCTATAATTTTTATTTGTAGAGTTTTTTGTGCTCTCTATTATTTCCAATGAAGTATTTTATGGTTTTCAAATCAGCTTCTTGCAAATCGAAAATGTTTTGGATTTTGGTAAAAGTAACCATAGGAGCATATCTTAGTGTCCGTTTGTTTTTTTTCTTCTTATTATGTCCTTTTGTTTGAACGTCGAGTATGTCGAGTATAAAGTGATGAATAAATAATTAGTGTTTGTTTTATGTATTGAATAATCTTCTGAATAATTGAATTTAACAGAGTAACCCTTCATGTGAGAAAGTTAATAAAACAATTAATAATAATAATCAGAAAGTAAGGGTTTAAACAGATATTAACATTTATTTGAATCTTTTTCATCAAGACATAGTTTTATCTTTTCATATTACGTTACAGATTATTAAGTTGATTAAGCTGAAAACAAACATGTGTTCGGGTGATTAGTGAAAGTGTTAGAAATTAGAAAGTTGTGTAATTTGAGTAATAGGCAGTTGGTGTGTGGTTGTAAGGTTTTTTTAGTCCTACACAACTAGAACGCTGATAATGAAGCCCCGTTGAGAATGACCGAAGGCGCTCTTTATAGCAAAACACGGCACCACAGTAAGTGCAAGCACAAATGCAGTCACCCATGTCTATGGTAAAAACATGTTACACCTACACATTACAATATATAATATAAAAATATATATAAACAAACACATACATCAATTAAAAAGATAAGTTGTAAACAACGTATGAATATTTCATAATATATATATATATATATATATATATATATATATATATATATATATATATATATATATATATATATATATATATATATATATATATATATATATAGAGAGAGAGAGAGAGAGAGAGAGAGAGAGAGAGAGAGAGAGAGAGAGAGAGAGAGAGAGAGAGAGAGAGAGAGAGAGACGAAAGGCATAAAGATACATGTGTATAGAAGTAAACATTTGATATTCAACTAAATGATACAGATATAAGAAACTTTCAATTCCAATCAACAAAGTATGACTTTTTGAATAACAATGCACAATTCGTAGACGATACCAGCAAAGGGGTTGCCAAATTGGAACGAAGATATGCATTACTGGAACGATGCATAGAAGATGTAGCAACAACACCTATGCTCAAAAACAAAAGACACAATAAGAAAATACAAAAAGATCTATACAAAAGTATAAGGTTAATATGAAAATGAAGCAAAATTTAATGAAATTAAAAACACACCTGCAGCACCAGAAGGACCTGCAACACCAGGGGATCAGACTAAAACGGATAATCCGGTGCAGAAATAAGCAACCCAGAAACGAAAGTAGTCGCACATTTGCTCACAAAAAGATCTGTTATTAGCTTATTTATAAGCACTCGAAAAATCCTTGAAAGCCTTTCTTTTTGTGAAATGTAGTGACACAACTATCACTTCTAACACATGCTTTCTTAACACACATTTGTTCAATATCAGTGAGTTTTTACAACGATCCCTATCTATAACAGCAACATTGGTTTGCAAATTACGGTGGTGATTTAGGTTTTTGTTTTCTCGTCAACAATCGCCTGGATGATGGAGATGGTGCCTTAGGTTTTCTTCATCAACAATGACGTGGATGATGGCGATGGTGCTTTAGGTTTTTGATTTGGGAAATTTGGTGAAGAAATTCCCAGAAGTCTCCGTGGAGAGAATATTTAGAGAACAGAAATAGATTAGATGAATAAAGATTGGGTGGAATGTCGTTTGATGGATTCAAACAACACAATTAGGGGAGACAAATAGTATACAAGGAACCGTAAAAAAAGAATAGAAGAACAAATTCTAAGACACTACCTTGTAAGCTATTACTTCAACAACGGAATACAAAGAACCTAACCAAACACAAGCAAATAGCTTACATCAGAGCAACTCCACCTAACAAGTGACCATACCAATGCAAGTAACAGAGGGATCCAAATTATTAGCTAATAATCTATGGACAACGAAAAGTATAAATTACATTACATGTTTATAGAGTTCAAATAAAACACAAAGAAAAAATAGTTGGGTATGTTTAATGCTTCCTGATATTGTAATGTTAACAGCCTATTTCCATTAATCGTGTATCCTAGGGGATACACGCATAAAAGCATCATTTTTTTATAGAGAAGAATAGATCAAAAAACATAAAAGATAACAGTACTTGGCAGTTTTTAGAAATTGCCGTCCAGCGCATAGCAGGCCGCCCAGCGTCAAGCGTATGCCCTGCAGGCAGCTTCAATGCTTAAGCCCTTTTACTAAGCGCGTGAGCGGCACGCAACCACGTCAGCACACACCACCGACCTTCCAGATACTTCGCATAACAGAATTAATCAACGATTGACACGTGTATCCCGATAATTTCGGACATTCTACGCCTATAAATAGACCCACTGGGTCACCACATTTCAGGATCATTAACTGTCAGAGAGAAATACACTTTCTCTCTCACACAGTTTTTTCTCACTCTAAAACATTAACCGCTTAACAACAGAACGCTAGACGGATCAATTATAGATTGGTCCACAGATTGATTGAGGCCACCCCACGGATCTCTCATCCGTGTTCCGGGTCTGCAGGGATTATTTCCCAAGGGCAAACATCAATCAACATATTATAACTCCACGCTAGGCGGCTATTGTTCTGTACTGGTACCTTACACCCGCTATACGAAAAATAGTACCAACATATGGCGCTATCCGTTTCAAAGACCAACAAGAATACCAAGAACGCAAAGGCACCGACATGACTTCAACACGAACAACACTCGAACCAATCACTGAAACTCTCGTTAAGAACATACCAGTAGATCAATTAACCTTAAAGGCAGGGCGTAGGACGCTGCACGGAAAACATACTGTTTACATGAAAAGTGTAGCGCAGCTTGTTAAAAATGTTTTTCTTTCAACAGTTCAAATAAGCACAATACAATTTTTTGTAGTTTTCTGGATATGCTTGATCACCCTATCTATACGAAGATGTTACACAAAAATATTGTAAGTGCAGCAGTTAAATATCAATGATATATTTTTCCTACACGCAAAATGTTACGCGTTACGAATGTAGAACATTGCATTCTTACCTACCCACATAAGGCAAGGGATCGGCCGATGGTAGAGGCTTTTGTGTCAACATTATAGACACAAGGGATCGGCTAGTGTAAAGTGTTTACTTCACTATAGAACACCGAGGCACAAATACAATATCTGTTAAATGTCATGACATACACAATGGTTTATCTCAACTGCATAAATCCATTTATTCGGAGAACAGAAAAATTCAAACATAAAATACAAGTGTATTTTGGAAGCCGCACAACGCCTAAGCGCAACACGCTAAACGGAATACTGGTAATTCTTTAGAAGCATATTTTACAAATTTCATAAATATATCATTTTTATGATTCCTGGTTAACATTAAAACATTATGATTGGCAAGATTCAATATTCATTCTAACAATTTGACTTTAGCAATATATTATATCTCGTAAACTTTCCGAAGCATCACGTAAACTTTCTGAAGCATCACGGAAAGCGGATGATGTCCTAGCACATCCGCCAAACGAAAAACAGTAAAAGCAAACTAAGTTTTATTGACAAAAACTAATGAACAGTAAATGTAATGCAGCCATCATTACATGTAACATGCAAATGTTTCATATTCAAAAAGTTTATCACTTTTATTCATAAATATAGTTTCAGTAAGAACATCATAAGTTACATCAAACAAAGCCTTTGACGCAGAACGGACAACGGATCAAGATTCAATCATATGCCATATAAAAACAGTTAAGGCAAAAATATTTATTATGGCATATGATATTCAAGTTTCTTATTGCTAACAAGACACATATACAATATCAAGCATATTGAGACATATAATAAGCATAAAAAAGCATGGCAAACATATGAGAAACATCAAAATATACATCTAATTAAAACACAGTTAATCACAAATTCTTTATTACAGACAAATTATAAAATGTTTTCAAATAGGAACTCACAGAATATCTTTAACAGAAACACCTTCTCTACCACACACTTCCTCCAATGAAGCAATCTTCAGAGTAGACACTTCATCAATTGTTACCTGCAGTTTAGCCTCAGCATCAGGTTTGACGCGTTGGGAAATTACAGCTGGTATTGGGTCAGGCTTGTCAAGAAGAGCATTCAAAATCTCTTCAACAACATCAGAAATGTTCTTCTCAGTTGAAGCTACAAGATATCTTTCAAAGGTACGACCAACAAGATCAGAACTTAATATTCTCTGCACAAGGGCAGAAAGGCCACCCTTCAATCGATAAAGTTCTTTTCAGAAGCAGCAGCAACAATGTTCTCTTCAGCAACACGCTTTTCTGCTTCCAACATCTTCTTCAACTCTTCATTTTCCTTCAACAAAGCTTCTTTCTCTTCAATCACTTTCTCCTTCTCAACCCTCTCTGCAACACACTTACTCTCCACCAGCTGCATCGTCTCATCCTTTTTCTTTGCTACATCTACTGCAGTTTTCCATTTCAAATTAACATCTTGCAAGTCAATTTCCATCTTCTTTAACCTGGTAGCATTATGAACAGCATTGGAAACAATGGCCTCCTGAGATTCTTGTATTTTAAGGCCATGAATCACATGTTGATTAAGAAGGAAGCACCATAGCTGCAGCAGTAGATTGGCAACTCTTATAAGTCATAGTAGACAGAGAGGAAGAAAGATCAGCAATTGTGTTTGCCTACATAATAAACATATATTTATAATCTGCAAATAACTATGTATTAAGAAAATAATAGTTGGTGTCCATGGATCAAGCTGCAAAGTTTACCTTTAGAAAGTTAACAAAACTATCAGATTTGTTAATTGGATCCTCAAGAAAGCTTCTCAAGCCGGCCCGTGGCACAACGGAAGGCGGTTGAGAAGAAGAAGATTGTGTTGTGCCAGTTCTTTTAGAAATTAATGGATTGTTGAAGGGTGGTGTCTCAAAAGTATCATCATCAGGAGTATCATCATCATGAGTATCATCATCATTGGTTTCATCATCATCCTCATCATCGTCGTCTTCAACATCAACAACTTTATTACTTTCATCCTTGTCACCACCAGCAGTGGTCTCATCATCATCTTCTTGCAGAATCATTTCTATGAAATGCAGAAACAAATGAGCATACAACATATCATCAACACATATTATTAGCATTATTAAAAATCATAAGTGTTAAACATACTTCTCTTCTTAGGTTTCTCAGCAGTTTCAGTCATTGAACGCTTCCATACACGCTTTGTGCGTTTGCCAGACTTTTTTGTTCCAGATGGTTGGGGGGTTGTTTCAATGATTTCTACATCAGAAGAAGAAGGTTGTGCAACACTGCCACCTTCGCCTTCAGTGGGCCGTTTAGGACTTTTCAGTTGCTGTTCAAACTATGCATCTTTCGTTTTATCAACCTCAAGCTCAACATGAGTTTTTGGTCGTTCAGATACCATAAGGGGGTCCAAGTTAGCTTTCTTGAAAGTTCTGTAAACCTGCATCTCTTCTTCTGCAACAGATGAAAACACATACAAATAGAAAAATCATATAAGGATACATGTAATTCATGTTAACATAATTGAAGCATGGCATATTAATAAAAGTGCCTACCACGGCCTTTCCAGTGCAGCACTGGCATACGGTCAGCATGCCAATTGTCACTCATATTACCGAGAACTAAAATAGCTTCATAGTCAACATATGACCTTTGTGGAAGTCTCAGTTCCTTCCAAGCTTCTATCGTTGTTTTTTCTTCATCAGACAGCACGATGGATTTGCTCACCCCTATTTTTGTTTTTCTCCATCCTCTAACACTTGCCCATGCATCTTGAATAACCCTTTCATTAACAAAGAAGTTGGGTTCTTTCCAGTTTTTCAAGGAAGTTTCTTTCTCACCAGTAAAAGCCTTGTTTGATTTACAGTCAAACGTATAGCAGCATTTGCTCACTAATCGAGTCCTAAATAACTCAATGAAAATATTTACACTTGGTACTCTATTTACAGCATTACAATACATATCAAAAAGAATAATTTTTTGCATTCCAGGAGGGTGAATTTGGCTTATCCCTATCCCATAATGGGCAAGAATTTCTTGTAGAAATACAGAGAGTGGAATACGAAGATTACCTACAGTTAATTGAAGTTTGTACAGGGTGATCATTTTCTTAGGAGGTTTAGTAGCTCTATCACTAGATGAAGGGACCATGGGGTTCAACAATCTAAGATTCCTATGATCTATACACAATTTGTCTATCTCTGCTTCGGTTATACTATACGAAATAGTACTTACATCATGAGTGTCTTTCTGCGAAGAAGTGCTGCAGGATTCGGCCATGGTAGCAATATAAACAAAGTAATAGAAACAGAGAAGGAGAAAAATCGAGAACTGACCTTGAGTAAATCAACTGCTATGAACCCTAGAAAGTAATTGCAGATATCTTTAAAGCAATTGATCAGTTTCGAAAAAGGGAAAATGAAATGAGAACGGATTATTTATAGTCAAATTGGTAGACGATGAAAGGGTATGATCGTGCCACGTGTATGAACCATATTAATTGGGTAAACAATTTAAATTTCGAAAAATAAATCAAAAAGGTTTTGGGGGCAAATTCATAATTGGAAGGGTGATGTCAGGACAGATAAACAGACTGCTTCAACAGTTTTGTGTCTTCGAGGAAAAAGGCATCTTTTATTTTTTATAGTTTAATGACTTTATTTTTTGCAAAAATAAAGACATTAAACTGGGGGACTTAATGGTGTATCCTACGGATACACGCATAAAAACATCATTTTTTATACAGAAGAATGGATCAAAAAGCATAAAAGATAATAGTACTTGGCAGTTTTTAGCAATTGTCGTCCAGCGCATAGCAGGCCGCCCATCGTCAAGCATAAGCCCTGCAGACAGCTTCAATGCTTAAGCCCTTTTACTAAGCGCGTGAGCGGCACACAGCCACGTCAGCACACACCACCGACCTTCCAGATACTTCGCATAACAGAATTAATCAGCGATTGACACCTGTATCCCGATAATTTCGGACATTCTACGCCTATAAATAGACCCCATGGGTCACCACATTTCAGGATCATTAACTGTCAGAGAGAAATACACTTTCTCTCTCACACAGTTCTTTCTCACTCTAAAACATTAACAGCTTAGCAACAGAACGCTAGACGGATCATTTACAGATTGGTCCACAGATTGATTGAGGCCACCCCACGGATCTCTCATCCATGTTCTGGGTCTGCAGGGATTATTTTCCAAGGGTAAACATCAATCAACATACTATCACTCCACGCTAGGCGGCTATTGTTCTGTACTGGTACCTTACACCCGCTATACGGAAAATAGTACCAACATCCATCAATAAGAAAATAATGAATTTCACAACAATCAGCTTAAGGGGTTTCATCACTTCAACATAAATCAGAAATGCAAAACCCTAGTAACAATAATACCAAATTTTCATAAGTAATAGCAGTAAATGTAAAACATAGTCTCAAATATAACCTCAGCTTGCATTTGTTCCAAGTCAGGCACGCCAAACAGGTTCTCATCATCGTTGCTCACCTCTTCCACCATCGCCACAGCCGCTGCCTTGGCAACCACCGCCATGACTTCCAGAGCAGTACCGGAGGAGGAGTTAATCGGAAGTAAGAGAAAGAACGAAAGGCGAAAGATGTGGTGACGGTGGTGGTGGTGGATAAAAGATGGAGAAAAAGGTAAGCTTGAATCTTAGATGAAGGTAATGTGGGTGACAGTTAGGATAAGGGTAGCGAGTGGGGTTTCTTTAATCCGGAAATAATACTCCGTAATAGACGTTTGTACCTCCGCTAAGAACACAAAACGCGGACACAAGTGAATAAAACGACAGAAATTAGGGCCTCTATTAGTATATAAGGGTGGGGTTTCTTTAATCCGGAAATAATACTCCGTAATAGACGTTTGTACCTCCGCTAAGAACACAAAACGCGGACACAAGTGAATAAAACGACAGAAATTAGGGCCTCTATTAGTATATAAGGGTAATATCAGGATGAAAACTTGCAGTTTGTACCTCCATCAATCCTTATTTTGGCCAGGTTGGTATGATAATTGGTCCAATTTGGTACTCCGTATTATACCTTGTTCAGTTTGTATATGTTATAAACATACTAGTTTGGTGATTACTACTAATTACATTGTAGATAATCCTTAATTATGAGATATGATTAGATGACATCATTGAAATACCATTAGCCTAAAATGTGTAGTCTATTTTGTTAATAATCGTCTTGTAATATTCCAGTGACGTCATAGTAACAATTTAGCGCCGAACCAACTTCCAAATCATCTATTAGATGGATCCTTTTGAAAGTATACCAATTCAATTTCCGTTCGAGCCAACTTCCAAATCATCTATTTTCGTTAGTATCCGGATTCTGAATATAACTCTGCAAGTCGGTGGACTGTGGGGTTGTCATTGAGGAGGACGGAGTACTTTCCACATCAATTGCATCGGGTGGCATTTCGTTCTCGCTCTTGGATGAACCATTAGTAGGTGTGAACTCATCTTCAGACATTGGTACCTTGATAACAGTAGACAAGGGTTTTGGTTAATTACAAAAAATCTTTACATGTATGCACATAAGGATGAATGTTTTATGGAAGCATACTTATCTATTTTGTTTAAAATGAAATTTACATATTTTTTGTTTTTATGCATGTAACAACGGGGTCAACCCATAAATAATTTAATTAGGTATATATATATATAGTCAAAAGTTCAAACGAGAACCACAAAAAGGACGATAACTGCGAGAACTTTTAATTTACAAAAATTTCACATATGAGTTAATTGAATCACCCATAAATGTTGATGGGAAGTAAAATTGAACATATATATAATCAAAAATATAGTTTCTCGTTCACATATGAATATTTGTCTGTGAACATGTGGACAAATTCATATAATTAACAATTTAACATGTTATTTGTGGTAATAAACATATGTTTGTTAATGATATGAATATTAATTAACATTTCCATATAATATGTTGCATTTAAATGCATGAAAACTATGAAATTAAAAAGTTTTCGCAGTTCTCGCCCTTTTTATGGTTCTCGTTATATATATATATATATATATATATATATATATATATATATATATATAAAGATTTAATCAAGAGGGAAGCACTTTTTTTTGTGTGTGTGTGTGTGGTGGGGGGTGTGGTGGGGGGGAATGGGTGGAAGAAATTTTTTTTTTTTTTTTTGAATTCTTTTTCGCATCAAGATCACATGAAAATATGAACATTTAAAAAAGACACTCGAAGAAAAAAATGAAAACATGCATCATGAGTAATATTATGCTTCTGAGTTTTTCTTTTATGGTTTAAAAATTAGGGTTTAGTAATTAGGGTTTAGTAATTAGGGTTTAGAAATTATGGTTCAAAAATTAAGGTTTAGCTATTAGGGTTTAGAAAATAGGATTTAGGGTTTAGAAATTTGAGTTTAGGGTATAGAAATTAGGGTTTAGATTGAATTTTTTACACGAACGGTTTAGATTTTAGGGTTTAGGGTTTTGGGTTTAGGGACTAAACCCAAAACACCAAACCCTAAACCACTAAATTTTGATAAAAAACTTCATATAAGATGAAAGAAAACAACGTTCTAAAAATATTATTAGGAATAACATTACTCATGATAAATGTTATCAATTATTTATTCGATCGTTTTCCCGCCTAAATAATAACATTCATCACAAAGTGTCTTTTTTTAAATGTTCATATTTTCACCTAAACTTGATGTCCGAATTTTTTTTTTTTCAAAAAAAACCAAAAAAAAAAAATTTACTCACCCCACTTCTCCCAAAAAAAAAAAGTAAAAGTGCTTCCCAAAAAAGTACAATTATGAGACAATTAATCTGCAAAATACAATAAACACCAACTTTCAAGCAATATATACTTCATGAACTCATTTCGACTACTAATTACATAAATTACATAAATAAGTCTAAATTTCACATTTTCACTAACAGAATACAAAATTTACAGATAGCAGATTATAGCACACATTATCTATTATTATTTTGTTTACTGTACATCTAATAATCTATCTATGTTTGCTTAAGATATGATCACAATATACTATAGTTTTTAGTGTGTAGTTAAATTTCTCTTTGTATGTAAACAATATATTTGCCACAGATGTATCTATAAATAAATCTAAGTTACATACAGTTTAGCTGACCTTGGAAGTATATATGGTATAATGTAATTATCCATGTCTAATAACTTCTCAGCAACCATATTAATTAGTCAGTCACAGGTTTGATTTAAAAGGTGTAACATGAAAGTCACAGTAGGTCGATGTAGCATATTAATACTAATAGTAACTAATAAGTTGATTTAAAAACATAAACACACATTATTGTACCTTCTCTACTGTCAACCATTCTAGTGTAAATTCATCAAGCGCATCAGCAGCTTCATTATTTCCCTTGGGATCTTTAGTTATTTCATTCCTTGCTATCATCTCTTCTTCCGGTGAAGCACCAGAGAAGATATGTGGAAACCTGACAGTACAAGTTCACAAATAAGTAGTATTCATAACACACGTACGCCACGTGTGTGTGTGTGTGTGTGTGTGTGTGTTATATAAGCAAAACATATCTTTGATTCAGACCTATTTATGATTTCATCAAGATCTGTAGTAGGCCCAGCTAGAAAATGTACAATATGCTTGCTGTTGTTGTTGTTGTTGTTATCGTTAACAGCAGCAGCAACAAATTTATCAAGGGCCATCTTCGAATCTTCGAACTGTTTTCCCTCTAGAAAGAAGTTGAAAACATCAACAGCTACACCACATTCTTTTAGCAACTCTCCAATATCCTCCATTTCTTTAACATTCAAATGTATACAACTAGCAGACAAGAGCAAACATATAACATATATACTAGTGACATAGATAAAAGTAGTTGGGTGAAACATTTAACCATAATCAAATAATATATACATACCCGCCTCCTGTAAACAGATATATCCTTTTCGGCTTACTTTTACTTGCTTTACCCAACGGAAAACACGTCAAAGACTTCATTATCGCTTCTTCAAACTTCAAGCTACCACCTAAGTGAAAATCATCTGAGCAACAAGGTGAAATTGATTAAAAAATTATGCAAAGATTATAACATAAAAACAATTAAGAGCAGGAAGCTAACACCGAAGCGTATCCAGGATTTTGTGAATATCACTAGTAGGCTTAAGGAAAACTTCAGATTGATGAGAACCCATTGTCAGTATGCCTATAGCAGTCTTCGAATCTGACTGTAAAGAAAAACAATTCCAACTATTGGTGAATAAATAAAATAAATATTAATAACAAAGAAAAATGGCTGGCTAATTAACCTGATGATAAACTAGCTATTGGACACGAATGAAATTAACTAGGGCTCTCTTTTATTTGGGGTTTTAACACAAGTCAGATACCAATATATGTTTCAGATTCGATAGATTTGAACTTAATATAAGGTTAATATTTTGAACGATTATCTTCGTCCTTCAAATATTAATTTATAGTAAATCGGAATATATATACTCCTTGTATCAACACAATAAATTGTTAACCAAAAAAATAATTATATATCCATATAAAAAAAAAAAAAAAAAAAAACCTTAAGTTTAAGTTGGCAATACAATCGAATACACTGAATTTGAAGCTCAAATCTGTAAGGATCAAAATACTTCATATACCCCGAATTGTCGATGCAGATCATCAAAGTCTCCTATAATATCAACCAACCAGACCAAGTTCGATTAGATTAGATAAAACAAAAATCTATAGATATCTATAGATATAAAGCATAAAAAAGAAAGAATTATAGGAGAAACCGATACCTCATCCTCCATTGTTTTGAATTGCGAATGAATGAATTGAACGAACGTTCCAGATTATAAACCCTATACGAGTAACTGAGAATGATATGAAATTGGTCGTGCGCTTATTTTATACATATGCGCGAGCAGTTTTAATTTACCTCCTTAGTAAATTACGAAACGGGTATCTCAACTCATTAAATTAGCAAAATCGATTTTTTTTTTAATTATTTTTATGATTTTAGTTATATACTAGTTAAGACCCGCGAATTCGCGGGTTTTTTTAGGGATGAATCAAATATTAAATTGTTAGAAAGTTACATTTTATATACAATTTGTTGGCTTGTAAAGAATCAAAAGTTTCAGTAGTAGTGTTAAATTAATGATAATAAAGCAAGTAAATTATATTCTGGAAAGAACAAATAACACAAAGTTGAAAAAAAAGGTTAGGTTTGTAGTAAATTTTTTAATCGAGTTTCCCACATATTATCCATATCATTTGTAATTTCGGAATCTTTTTTGAATAGTTGATAATTTCAATAATTCCATTTTCTCTGTTTGATTTGGTGACAATTCGATGCGGTTCATTAGTAACTACAAAGTGTTAAACATAAGAAAGCATTAATAATGATTGCCAATCAATTAGTATGTGGTTGCAACCAGATTACAAATAAGAACTTTATAAACAGATCTAGATAGCATTCTGCAAATAACAACCAAATATAGGTATCTTATTCCAAATATGACACTAAAGATTAGTGACTTACAATATGACACCATAATATAAGTACCTTATTCCAAGTATGACACCATAATCGATTGTATGTTATTATTCCAATTTCATATTGCTTGATTCCTATTTTGAATCAGCAGTTTTAGACAAGTCAAAGTCTAATGCCAGCAAAAATCTATATATACATAGTTGTCAGACATACAATAATATCGGCAATTACAACCAATTTTCATATATATACAACCTCCTAGAACTCTCATAGGTTATCCACAATTAACACATCAAAGGTTTTAAGAAAAAAACACGATATTTGCAAGTCAAATCGACTTAAAGTATGACAATCCTATTTCGACCCAACATCCAACTCATATTACCACTTATAGGGTGCTTAAGGAAACACACACATAATATACATGAAACACAAATTGATATAAAGGCATCGATGTGAAAACTTAATTCCGATTTGACTTCTCCGTTCCATGGGCAATGAGCAGCAAAGAATTGGTAATGTTGGATATGGACACCAGTTTGGTACCTCAAATAGCTGGAGCTTCCTAACCAGTAGTCAAACATAAGCATATTACACACCTTGTAACATGAATTGGTACTTCCTCATATGATACATTATACACGTGTGACAAATGAATAAAAAAAATAATGAACAAAAAAGTAAACTTCCTGAATTACCTTTGTATTGGGGACAAGCAATGTCTGAGAGGTAGCAAACTGTTGTCCATATTAAAAAAAGGTAAACATCATATTGTAAACGCAAGTTAAATTAGGATAATTGTTGCATAAAATATGCTAATGAACAAAGTACATTATCTGTTGTGTTACCAACTTGACTAACTTCACTTTAATTCACTTTGGACAACTCAGCAATGCTTGAAAATGGTAGATCTCTCAATTTTTGTCTTTGGATTTATCACTACCATTCACTTTGGGTCACCTTTGATATGTTCGACCCGTTTGAATTGTTTCAGCTTAAATAAGTTTATGAACCTAACATGTACAAGACTCGAACAATCATATTAAGCTATTCTCTGTTTGTATCTTCGTAATTAATATGGTGGTGGATGAAAACAAAAGAAAGAAAGAACAAAAAGGTTAAGATCAAAAATTACCTTTGTACAAAAATTTAATTTCAACATCACGGAAAAGTTCCTTAAGAAAAGTAATCTATAAACCAACAAAAAAGAAACAATTTTCCAATACCCACAGGATTATAAAGTTCAAATATCACACAATTAATGTATTTCGGCAACACAAACTGACCCATTCAACCATTCTAAAAATGCTGCTTTAACCCATTTGCTATCTCTTAATACTTTGATACCACTAAAGATTAAGATAACATCAAAACGAAGAAATAACCTGATGTTGAATATGGAAAACAAAAGGCTGGTGACAAGATTATGTGATGTAAAAGATGGTTGTGTAAACTTTCGTCTATACCAGCAGCCAAGATCAGAAGCATATCTCTTCAGTTCAAATATAATTGATGTCCTTCCAACAATAACAAATATTGAAAGAAAATTCATGGTTAACTATAATCCTTCAAGTTAATTAAAGTACTCTAAATTACACAAAAAGTCTAGGAAGTTTACTTACAAGTTAATTAATGTTTGTTGGATGAAAATCATATTGCCATATAAAATCGTCAATGAATTAAGATTGAATTCGATCCTATTTTAATCTTTTCGATTCTACATAATGGGCATGGAAATATTTTCTCATCCAACAAAGATATATAATTATCCCTTTAGTTTTAATTCAATCAGCTTTTGTTTTAAAAATTGACTTACAATGAAACCAAAACCAACAAAGATAGAATGGAAATATAATTTTAGGAAGTGAAGTAATACTTGCAGTATGAGTGCCAATCTACATAGGGGTGGGCAAAACCGGATATTCGAAATTTCGGATATCCGAATTTCGGATATCCGAAAATTCGGATAGTGAATACGGCCATCCGAAATCCGAATCCGAAATTTCGGATATCCGAAATTTCGGATTCGGATACCGGATTATCCGAATATCCGAACTATATCTAATAAATGCAAAAAATACAAATGGCAATGCACATATTACATAACAAGTCACATACGCCTAAGTTCAACATTCTATAGTTCGTATTACAAAATGTTCAAAACACGATTAATACATCATCGTAAAATACATAACAACGTTCAAAATATGATTAACACATCATCGTAACACAAACATAACAGTTATATCTGGTTAACTGTTTAAATAGAGATATTCATACAAATTATCTGCTTAACATAAATTGCTATATTTCTTATAACTTTTGATTGTGATTTATTTCTTATATAGTGATTTATTCTATATCAAATAATAACTTTATGTTTTCTAGAACGCGAATCAAGTTATAATTGGTATGTCATAATCGTTACAATAAAAATGATACAAATTCATCTTTTAAGGATGAACCAAACAAAAAGTGTATCCAAATATGAATGCAAGTTAGTTTCAACAAGAAAGAGTATTAATAAAAGTTCAAAGGATACTAACTTTACTCTTTGTAACGATTGATTGTTTCTATCTGTTATCTTTGTTCTTTTTACTCTTAAAAGTTAAAAGTTTAGTTTACCTTGAAAGCTATAAGCTCCATAAGCGATAACATTGGGCTACTAAACTATAAATACAATAAATATATTAATAATAAGTGTACTTTATTTCGGATATCGGATTATCCGAATATCCAAAAATTTTGGAAAATTGATCCGATATCCGAATCCGAAAATCCGGATATCCGATTTTCGGATATCCGAAAATCCGGATATCCGAATTTTCGGATCGGATTTTCGGATAATTCGGATTGCGGATTCGGATATTATGCCCACCCCTAAATCTACATCCAAGAATGTTTAGTCAAAGAATGGCCATAAGGGTCCACCCAAGATGTCCTTGAACAACAATAAATTGAGATTGTTAACAAAATGTGAGCAAAGGTAAATATTTCAGATTGTTAGCAGTTCATAAATTGAATTCATATTACTAATGTAGCTCAGAAAATTACCCTTGATATCTAAACCATTTCATATTCAGATAGTTTGGTACCTTAACAGATATTAAGTGTGTCACGTCTATACCTGGAAATTGAGACGCAAACACTCAAATTCGGGTCAAATGGGTCAAGCTTTCGGGTCAATTTGGTCTTGAAAAAATTTAGCAAAATGTAAATCAAAACTTAAAAAAATACTCAAATGGGTTTCTCTCCAACCTATTGAAACCTATACAGAAAATGAAGGAACGGGTCTAATGGGTATCAATACTCAAAGATAAATAAATAGAAATAGGTCTAATGGGTTTTGTGAATGGGTCAAATGGGTCGAGCATAAAAAGTTTCATCCGTAAAAAATTTATGAAAGCATTCATGGTTATATCATTTATTTATTATGTATATTAATAATTAATATTTCTTATGTATATATAATAAATAATAATAATAATAACTAAAATAATGTAATAAATGTAAAAAAAAAAAAAAAAAAAAAAACGATGTAACCCAATTGACATGTGACCCGTTTCAACCCGTTACCCAAACCGACCCAAACCGACCCATTTTGACCCATTTAAAAGATTGACACGTTTGACCTATGACCCATTTTGACCCAAAATCATTTTGACTCGTTACCCAAACCGACCCAACCTGGCCCGTTTGCCGGGCACAGTCACGTCAAATATGATTACAAAACCTAGCTTCCGTTTTCAATCATTACAACTATTTATGCTCAATAAAAACTATATAAGAGTAATTGTTAATGGTAAACTGATTATGTAACAAAGTTGCCATGTTGATTTTGTCTTCAGGTTATAAAGCGGATGACTGATGGTGGGGCAGACTATTATTTTGAATGTATTGGTGAAACTGACATGATAGCTACTGCTTTACAATCTTGTTGTGACGCAATGGTCTCGCTATCGTAATCAAAATCTCATTAACATATATTTATAATAATGTACTGATATGAGATACCTGTTATATGTAGGGCTGGGGTGTGACCGTTACACTCGGGGTTGCAAAGACGAAGCCCTAAGTAAGAAAACTCAAAGAAACTGCTAATAAAATAAGTAAACGAACAATAAAGGAAAATCGACGACCTCAACACACATGTTAATCGAACAAAAACAACTGTTCTTGGTCTACTAATGTAGCTCAGAAGATTGAATTCATATTACTAATGTAGCTCAGAAAAATTACCCTTGATATCTAATGTACCAAATTGGTGTTTTATTGAGCAAAAATATATGAACCATATCATTGATTTAGGTTTTGTAATCATATTTGACTGTGACACACTTAATATCCGTAGAACACAAGAAAAATTATTTCTTTGGCCAAGAAAAATTAAAGTCAACCCGACCCAACCCATCCATTGTGCAACCCATACACTACTACATCGACTACATGATAAATCCTTAAGATGGTGAAATAGAAATACAAACCTCAACAAACGGAAAAATATCTTCGTCAAAGTGAAAAGATTCAACGATGTGTACCAATGTCGAAAACACCCTGAAATTAGTTTAAGATCAGATGTATATACCACAACACAAAAAATCTATCAAGAACATTATTACACCATAAAGATCTAATCTTTAATCAAATAAATAGACCTTAAATAAACATCAACCTATAAAATAGATTTATTAATCTAACTGGAAATTGTATCAAGAATTAGTGAAGAATAGATTATTTTAATGCACTAAATTCCTGAACTTGTAAGATGATTTCGCAAGGGTTTTAAAGTCACAAAATCAGAAGCATCCATACTCATAACCACATGGTATAAAAAATGTATCGAGTAAAGAATCATCTTCACTCATAAACATAAGAGATACAAATCTATGATAAAGAAGCATTCATATTCATAATCGTAGCATATGAAATTATGCCTTCAAATCTAGGATACAGAAGCTTAAAACACATATAAAGCGCAGATTTGTAATGGCCATTATCTACCCTTTAATCATAATCATAATAATTTTGAAGACTAACCTGATTATCATTTACAGCGGCTAGTCTGATTACAAATCTGATTATTGTTTACAGCGCCTTTAATCATCATAATAATTTTCAACACTAACCTATATACAGCAGAAACTGACTCAAACCCATTAATCTTTCTGTTATATTTGATCTACATCAGAATCTGACTCAAACCCATTAATCTTCCTGACCTCATGATTTACAACAGAAACCATTATTCTTCCTGTTTAACGTTCGTACGCATCGAAATCATGGACGAAATTCAGATTTGATTTTGTTTTTGGACGAGTATTTTGGGGGAGAAAGTTTAGGGTTTTTTTTTACTCTTAAAGTAAGTCGTGAATGAATGATATGTTCTAGACCCCTAATTTTGTTATTTTCTACCGTCCTTTTTTTATTTTTATTTAGAGGGAATTATAGTCTTATTATTGCTAATCAAGATGATTAGACGGTTAGTTACCGCCCATTACCCGCTCATTACTCGTAACTAACCATAGGCACCACTTAGTTACCCGCGTTAGTTACTCGCTTTTACCATAGATTTAACGGAAGAGTTATAGGAATTGCGGGTCTCAGTGCTTTTTATTGTTGGACTTGATGCTTTATTGCTTGTACGTTGTATATTAAGAGGAGTATTTTTTTAGCCATGAAATGGAGTGTTTAGTTATGAGTTAGTTATAGGATATTGGTGTTGATGTGGCGCTGATGTGGAAGGTTAAGAGGATGAATAGTTTAGTTACGATAGGGAGTGGCCTTATGAGGTCATAATCTTGATTAGAAAATTTGGATGGTCTAGATTATGGATATTAATGACAATGGAAGGCTAGGATTAGTATTTTTAGCTTTGTTATTATAATATAAAGAGATAGTCATACACACTTTCTCCTTTTTATCCAAATTAAAGATTTTTTTGCTCGGCTGATCCTTCGTTTATACTCCAAATAGCAATCCGCGTCCCTCTAATTTTCTTTTGCCTTTTGAATCAATTGCTTTTTGGACAGCGATTGGGATCACTCATTGGGGACTAAACCACCCGTTGCGATCATCTTCCGTTTCGACTATGCCGATGCAGCGATAATAACCCCGCCCCCTGGAGGAAACCTTGAAACTAATCCAAGGGCACGGCCAAGTAAAACCTCCCTCCCCTTTACCCCCCAAACGATATGGAAAAGGTGTCATGGGTGGATACTTCATGGCAGGGATGAAATTGTTTTTTTAATATGTAGCCAACAGGGGTCGAACTCCTGACCTCCCCTAAAGGAGGCATGCCACCAACCGCTAGACCATATCACAACTTCATAATAATAAGCTCATGAGTTCTCTAGTACTCCAAAATCAATTGGTAAAAATATGTCTGTTAAATCAATTTATTTGCAAAATATGGCAATCATAATTCCTCCATCAAATTACCGTTAAATATGTCTGATAGTGCTTGATTTATAAATATTTACTCTTCGCACTATCGAACTAGTTGCATTTATGTGGGTGACATTTGAAGCTAAAGTGTTTAAAAATATTAAAGTTTACGCCTTTTATGTTAAGGTGGTGTTTTGGTATAGAGTTGGTGATTTTTGATATATTAGAGTGTTTCGGGGCAAAACATCAAGTTTAAGGTTCCAGATTCGAGCCGGGGTTTAACGCCAACTTTTTAAAGTGAGTTTTTGGACAAAAATGGAGTTTTTCGCCTTTCCATCGCAAGATTTAAGTCATCGTTCGCGAAACAACATCGAGCCTTACTCACTAACCGAAATATTGGAAAGCGAACGTGAACCTATTTTTTTAGGATTCTCGCGAACGCGAGAATACATACATGCAATTTTAGCGAACGCGAGGAAGTAAAGGTGGGTCGGAATGATCGTTTTGGGCCTGAACGAGTTTAATGTTTTCCAAATTCAACAAGTTTTATATTATTAGATTGGAGGAATTAATTAATGGGCAAGACATCTCATTATTATTTATATTACTCTATATTACGTCTACAAAGAAGTTAGTTTTTATATTAGGTTTAATTATTTTCATTCTTGTGGTGACATAAGGCTGTGGAAGCCGACCCCACTAGGGGATTTTACTTTTTTTCGTCATCGAGCAGTAAGGCAAATAACAATTTGTTAATTCTATAATTTTCGCTGGAAGCTGCTGTACGAATTGGGAGACCACAATTCTTCAAACTTGGGATTTTGACTTTCATTGCTTTTTATTCAACATTCAATATATCGGTATTATTTATTTTAATTCCTTGTTTATTTATACAATGATTAATTTAATATTCTTGATTATTTTGTTTGTTGGTTCAAGTCTAATGATGAGTAGCTAAATCCCTAGTATTCACTCAGATGATTGAACATAGGTAATGGATTGCTTATCTTAATGATTTCTACAATTGTAATTGTTCTTGATTGTTGGTTTTTATTACTCCCATTGATTAATCCCTCAATTGTATGTCTAATGAATTAATTAACGACAGTTAAGTGATTGATAGACTTGCTAGGTTATGGACACATGATTTAGTATTCGTTGAATTGTATAAGGGACACCAAACTACAAGTAAACGATAACAATTGACCCATTAATCGAGTAGGTAATAGTGAAGCTAAAAAGGGACACTAATTTATCCTTCACTAACTTACATCTTGAGTGATTATTATTTAATTGATCGTGTGCTTGGTTGAAAGATCCATTGTTGGTTGAATTATTCGAATTGAACCAGTCACATAGGTTATTTATTAGTTAACGACAGTTAATTGACGATTAATAACTTATGCTTCAACACCTTGTGTGATCTAGACAATTGTGTGAATACGTAGGGACACCGAAGTAGGAACATAATTGGTGATTGATTTGCGTTTAGTTCTTTCAATCGTGAGGTTACATAGGGACACCGAAGTAGCCTAAGTTTTATGAAAATAAAACTGGACTGAGTCACATGATTTATCTGTTTTAATTGAAGTAATCCAGATCCTAGGGAATTGATTCTAGGTGGATACCCTTGTCTCATCTGAATTTTTATTTATTTACTTTGCATTAATTAGTTTTAAATCAAACCCCCCCATTTTTATAACTTTGTTTTTTTAGAATAATTATTAGTTTTAAAATCTTGAACACTGCTCTCTGTGGACGAATTCGTAATCATATTACAATAAGATTAGGTGTGCTCTCAAGCATATCAAATTTTTGGCGCCACTGCCGGGGAGCGGTGTGTTTTAAGATTTTAATAACTCTTAGTTGTTCGATCCTTTCGTGGAATTCGTTTCTGCGGAAGTTATTTTTTGTTATTTTATTTTGTTTGGTTTTACGCGCTGGTTTGGTTGTGTTGTGATTGCAGCTAGGTACAGGTATACCATGGTCGGGCAAGAATCTTTGTATGATTTGTTATGGTCAAGAGTAATGAATGATGGTCAACAATTAGGCACGAACGATGATTATGGTTATATGAGCATGAACAATGGTGATTATTTGGGTATGAATGATGGTTATGGGTATGTGAATGATGGTTATGGGTATGTGAATGATGGTCACATGGGTAATCATGATAATGGGTGTATGGATTCGTGGCAAGCTAATGGTGAGCCGAATGGTTATTATGGTACTTATGATGGTTATTGTGATGACGGGGGTTATGATAATGGTTATATGAATGATTTTGTTCCCGTGGATCAACCTTGTGATAGTGGTCCCATTTCTAATTTTGACTCTTTTGGTCAACCAACGGACTATTGTTATGAGGGGGATGACTCGACATGGGAGTCTTCTCAACATCAATTCCAAGAGCAACAACAAGAGGAGATCGATCCGAATTTACAAGAGTTGTTATCAAACTTCATGAGGATCCACTCTGACCGCATCGAGGCTCTCAACCAAGAAAGCCAAGATCTAAAAGAAATGTTAGCTAATCAACAAGAAACCATCCAAAGATTAGAGAAGGTCGTGAGTTCCTTACTCCCATTGGTCGAAGACTTTGTATCCACCAGCATTTCACCACCCACCACACCCGTAGTCTCCACTTCTCGGTCACGAGATTGGATCTTTTATGATGATGATGTAAGATTTTATGCTAAGACCGAAGTGGTGGAGAGTACACAAGTACCCACATATTTTATAACCAATGATGAAGAGAAGGATGAAGAAGATGATAAAGATGATGGTAGTGATGAGGAAGATGATGAAGTGAGTGAAACTTTGCCAACACTTAACGTTTTTAAAATTTATGATAATCCACTTGGTGATGGCAGAGATGATACTGATGATGATTGTGAGGATGATAGTGAAGACGAGGTTGAAGATATCATACCCGAAACTTTTAAAGTGTACAATAATCCACTCGGGTATGGTAATGATGATATTGAGGAGATTTTGCAACCCGAGATTGAAGTGAACGAGTCACCAAAGGTCATTGATAATGAGGCGACTGATATAGTGAAACCATTTGAGGAATCACCTTCTCATGTGGAAATTGTATGTCCTTACGAGTTTAACATGTGTGATATGATGTATGATGACCCGTTTTGGTACGAGCCGATCAAGAAGATAACCTTTTGTTGAAAACCGTGTTTGGAAGAGAGTCTTTCATTGACTCTAGGGTTTGTTTAATCTTCTTCATCAAGAAGATTGTTGTTTTTTTATACACAACCCGAGGAGTCATTGATTGGCTCACTTTACTTATTCGTGGAACTTTTTTCATTGATTTCATATGTCGTCCGATAAGTGTGGGGGAGGATGACCCCACTAGGAGTTAATAATATGGGGTCAATTCTAGTGCAAGACTCGTTAATAAACTTGCACAATGTATAATTTTGTATATTGCGTGTGTTTTAAAACTAAAAAAACCTAAAAATTTGAAAAAACCCAAAAATCCAAAAATATTTTTCTTTTTGTGTTTTGTTTTTGTGTAAGCTTTGCAGGTACCATAATTTGATGACAATCGAGGAATGGCCTTCAGTGCAGAGCCGTCTGTCACTCCGTTTCGCGATTATATTGCTCTACATCCGGTTATGTTTTTCCCATTCACTCTATTGTCCTCTCAATTTTATATTTTATTTATATGATTTCATGTAAATGAGGACATTACATGATCTTAAGTGTGGGGGGAGAGATATAAATTCTCGAGGATGTAATGCACTTGGTTTGAGTCTTATTTTTGACTAAAGTGTTGAAAAATTGGGGAAATTTTAAAATTATTGACTCGTTAAAAAGCAAGTGTAGTTTTGTAATTAAGCAAACGTTATCACTGTTGTAAGTTTAATTGTGCAGGTACCTCAATGATTTTGGTGTTTTGCATTTTCTTTTGTGTGAGTGTGTGTGCGTAATAAGGAAGCAATGTCTTCCAGGATTTTAAAAAAAATTCCAAATTATAGGATGATTCAAGTGCATCCATAAAGGAAGTCAAGTCTTCCGAATGCCCGTCTTACTTGGTGTAGGAGACTTCCTAATCTACATCATTTTATACTGACATTGGTTAATGCATCATTTCATGATGTATTACACCGATGTATCGTACTGTGGGAAGAGGAGCCTTGAGCTTCAACCGTGCTGTCTTTTTATGTAAGAGCAATGGCTTCGTGCTAGCGTTTGCATAGACAACGCAAGCCATGGCTAAAAGCCATGGTACTCTTTAAAATATGGAAATGTAGTATCTGCTTCCTACATTTTCTTAAAACTAGCTGTGACGATCGCTCCAAATCCATATGGACGAACACGTCATTCATCGATTTCATTGCGAGGTATTTAACCTCTATATGATACGTTTTGTAAACATTGCATTCTTTTGAAAAGGCACACCATAAATGAATATTTAAATCAAAGGTTTTTGACATATGATGATTTCTTCATATAGACAATCACCATAAATAATAGTTTACAACAGTACTTCCGTTGACAATGCAGTCAAAATAAGATACTTGGTGATGATTTGGTGAATGCAACGTTTCCTTGGAAAAATATGCCATGTAAGACTCCATGCACATAGCTTGTCTAACATATAAGCAAACAGCGGAAGACTTCTAGGGAACCTGAGAATAAACATGCTAACAAGTGTCAACACAAAGGTTGGTGAGTTCATAGTTTTAATGTATCATATAATCTGTACATAAAGGTGGATCACAAGATTTCAGTTGTTTCATCCAGAAACGTTTATCAAAATATTCTACGAAATTGAGCACCCTGGTAACTAAACTTAACGTATATATAATTTGTACCCTTTGTATAATCATCTTAATAACACACGCAAATCAACGTGTACGCTTCTCAAATAGCATACGTCCGTTAAAAGGCTAGTGCTCTAGCTCGGACGGGGATATCAAGCCCTATGGATCCATATACTACTACTCGCGCCCACCAGTTCTTATAACCGGCAGTTACTAGTTACCAAAGCTAAGGGATTTTCGGTTCAAACTCAGTATAGAATTTAGTATGTACTTGTGTCCATTGTTTAAAATAAAGTGCATGTATTCTCAGCCCAAAAATATATATTGCAAAAGCATTTAAAAAGGGAGCAAATGAAACTCACCTTAGCAGCATATAAAGTCGTTCACCAAAATATGACCGAAACTCGGATTACCAAATAACCGTAGATCTCAACCTAGAGAACATATGTTGGTCAATAAATGTCTATCAAGCTAGGTCTGGTCATAGTGTATCACAATCCTAATGCTCGAGATCGACATACAAAAGTTATCCAAAGTCGTTTCAAAAAGTCAATTTTGACAATAGTTCAACAAAACGAGACATATCTTATATAAGGAGTCATTTACTCGGTTGGTAATATTCAAAAATCCATTTTATCAATCTCGTAAACAACTTGTTTAAATCTTAATTGCAGATTCAAAAGCAATTTCAATTAACGTTAATCATAATTCAGTTGATCATATCTCTTAATCCGTTCATCGAAACTATTCGATATCTAAATGAAAAGTCATTGATTTTTCGCCAGCTTTCCAAAAACATGCATATCATATACCTTTTACCAGTAGCATATGTATTTAATTCGTGATTCATCATAAACTGTTTAACGACGAAATTTAGCATACAAGCCTGTATAAATATATATACTCGAGCACTAGACATGGATACACAATTAATATATAAAAGATAAAATATGAGTGCTTACGTATCAATATTGAGATTCAATATTGTAGGAAAGTACGTAGACGCAACAGAGATGATAAACACTAGGTTTGATTCACAAATATACCCCCGAACATTACCCATAACCTCCTTGGCAATAACCCATAATTTCCTTAGCTCTATCCCGCTTGAAAACCATTTTGAAAGTGACACGCTCATAACCTCGTCGTAGTATTTTATGTATAATACTAATTAATAATATTAATAATAATAAGATTAATAATAATATTAATCTCAATAATAATAATAATAATAATAATAATAATAATAATAATAATAATAATTTATATAATATATATATGAGAGAAGAGGTCGAGAGATAGATTGAGTAAAAAAAATGGCAGAAACGATCGAGCTTTATAATGTGGCCTGATATCAGACCCCATGCGATCGCATGGGGAATGTGAGGGAATTCCATGCGATCGCATGGATCCCTTTTCCAGCTCACATTTTTTGATTTCTTCCTCGTCGACATAATATTATAATATTATGATACAAGTTTAAAATTTTAAAAAGTCGTATTTATTAAATACTTCAGGGGTATTCTATGTAACTTATAATTAATAATTTCTATCATGTCATTTTCATGTGAATAGTAAATGAATTAATTTAAATTCAACTATTTAAGCTACACGTTGTATGTTGTGCTTTACAAATTGTACATTATTAATTTAACTTCGTTTCTTAAAAAAAAATACAAAAATTATATCATAAAAATAAAATGACTTTATACGTAAAAATTTTAATTTGAAATAGCATCGTTTAATAGTAAATTTTTAATCATTTATATAAATATTATTCGCATGATTCCGTATATATCGAAAGCTCTTATATTTATTAAAATATGTATATAATACATGTTATGACGTTCGTGAATCGTTGGACAAACAGGGTGGTCAACCGTTATATAAAAAAATCATTTTCAAAAGTTTTAAAACTTGTCAAAATTCATTGCTTATCATGTCGAAAATATTAAATCATATAGAGAATTGGTTTAAATAAGTCGAAATTTTCCGGGTCATCATACTAGCATAAAAGCTAAGATGCGTGGGAAGTGGGGTCCAAGGACCTTAAATTAAATAAACAAGTGTTTAAACACTTCCGGGAAAATCGAGTCCTCCCATGTTGTTCTTAGGAAGTAAAGTGTCACACCCCCAAAATAGGGCCTAGGGTATTTGTGACTAATTATATCAAATCACAGTTGTATAAACGAGAACGACTCTATATGAGACGTTTTGAATAAAACATTTATTAATAAAACAGCTGAAGCATTAAAAGTTTTACATCAAATTTAAACTGAAATAATAATAATAGTCTTAATGCAAAGTAAATGTAATGAAATGAAGACTCCATGTAGCAGCATTTAATTCATCAGGTAGCAATCATGGCAATCATCTTATTCGTCACCTGAGACAAAACATGCTTAAAGTGTCAACCAAAAAGGTTGGTGAGTTCATTAGTTTATCAAAATCAATCATTTCCGTTATAATAATAGGCCACAAGATTTCAGTTTCATAAATATCCGTACACTAGCAAGTGTATAAAAGCATTCTATAAGTTGTGGGCACCCGGTAACTAGCCTTAACAAGAGTGTGTACCCCTGAGTTATAATAATATTTGCACCGAATCAAGTGCGTTACGTTAACCTCGAAGTACTAAACACCCGTTCTTCTAGTTTAGTAGTGACTAGAACAACATCTGGGTGGGGGTGTAAGACCCGATAGATCTATCTTTAGGATTCGCGCCTACCAGTTCATAAACCAATAGTTAAAGTTACCAAGCTAGGGGATTTTTGATTATAACCCACGTAGAATTAGTTTTAGTACTTGTGCCTATTTCGTAAAATATTTATAAAACATCGCATGTATTATCAGTCCAAAAATATATATAAAAAGGGAGTAATGAAACTCACGCATATAATTATTGTAAAACAGTTAATAAAACATTTGCATGTATTCTCAGCCCCAAAAATGTAAAGAGTAAAAGGGGAGAAAATGAAACTCACGCAAAATCAGTTTTAGTGTTTGTATTCATTTCATAAAACAGTTATAAAACAGCGCATGTATTCTCAGCCCAAAAATGTAAATTGCAAAGCAATTAAAAAGGGAGCAAATGAAACTCACCTTAAATAGCAGTTGAAGTATTCCACGCAAGAAAGGAAAGTAAAGCAAGTAAGTGACCGAGATATTAACTAGAAGTAGTTCTTTAAGAGAGAAATGAGAGATTAAGGTGTAAGTTTGAAATGAGAAATGTATGTGGTATTTATAGTTGAAAATGTTAGGTAAAAAAAAATTAAAATAAAATAAGTAAATCTTAAAAGTTAAAATAAGAAAAAGTATTTTATATTTTTATTAAAAGTAATTTTAAAAGTTAAAATAAGAAAAAGTAGTTTGTATTTTTATTAAAAGTAAAATCTTAAAAGTTAAAATAAGAAAAAGTATTTTGTATTTTTATTAAAAGTAAATCTTAAAAGTTAAAATAAGAAAAAGTAGTTTGTATTTTTATTAAAAGTAAAATCTTAAAAGTTAAAATAAGAAAAAGTAGTTTGTATTTTTATTAAAAGTAAAATCTTAAAAGTTAAAATAAGAAAAAGTATTTTGTATTTTTATTAAAAGTAAATTTTAAAAGTTAAAATAAGAAAAAGTAGTTTGTATTTTTATTAAAAGTAAATCTTAAAAGTTAAAATAAGAAAAAGTAGTTTGTATTTTTATTAAAAGTAAATCTTAAAAGTTAAAATAAGAAAAAGTAGTTTGTATTTTTATTAAAAGTAAATCTTAAAAGAAAAAGTAGTTTGTATTTTTGTATTTATTTATTAAAAGTAGATATAGTTTTGATTTTTTTTTTTGTATAAAATTCTAAAAAAAAAATTTGTTTAATATATTTCTAAGAACATTTAACATTTTATTTCTATATTTGTTTAATTATTAAATACGAATTTTATATAAAAATTATTATTATATTTAGTTTTTATAAAAATTAAAATTTATGATTATTAATTTATAGTTTTTATTAGTTTTATAAATGTTATAATATTATTTATTATTTAGTTAATTATATATTCTATTAACTAAATAACAAAAGTAATATAAATATTATATATATATTCATTGATGTAATTATGTTATAATATATATCATAATCTTATTTATAATATTTATAATTATATTATTTATTTTAAGCGTACGTTTATTCGGTCAACGTTAAATTTATTCGTATATAACAACTCTAGGTATTTTAGTAAAATCGGAAGTCGAAAAGTGAGGGTTGTTATATAAAGTCTTCCGAACTTGTAAGTAAAGTCTTACAAGTTATGCTTGTTTCAAAAGACCATTGCTTAAAAGTAAAGTCTTTCAGGTTTCGTGCAATAGACCCTCCGAAAAATTTACACCCAAGGTAGTTCGCTTCAGTGCAACTACCCGTGCGGCTGTCCCATAATCGGGAAGGCTTGTATGCACACCGGCTTATGAGCCAAATTATGAAATTGATGGACCTCTTAATTAGCCACGTGGGGCACTAATTCCACGAACCTCCGTCAATGCTTTCGCCCTACTATGAGAGAAACCATAGAGTTGTGATAGAAAGCTTGATGAGTGTCGGTCATCCTGTGCCCGGATTAACCATAAAGATAGGGGTAACCAGTCCCCTACGCTTTGGCACACCCACCTTAACCCAAAATTTGGAATTGACGGTTATATTTGGAATTGACGATTATTGGTGTTTTGGGGGCATGGAGGTGAAAGAAGGATAGCCAATACGGGTTGATTAGAGGAGCATATTTTTGGAAGCGTACACTTGATGAATGGTAATTTTTATGATGCTCAAAATTTTACTCATTTTGGTTATACTTTATAATTTTCAGGGTGACTATAATTCATGATACATATTGATTGATATCTTGAACTTATTTTGGTGAAATTGAGTAATTGTTAACAATATTGAGGGTGATTTTGATTGGTAATTTGTTGAGTCAATGGCTGTCCCGTGGATCCTACGTAATTGGTCAAAGTCAATGAGGTCAACTTTTGAAATATGAAAAGTATTTACTTGATGATTGATGTTTTGATGACCTTTTTGAAGATGTAGTTGACTTTGACCGGGAAAATGATTGTGTTGGGTAGACTTAGGCTTGAACAGGTGTTGAATGTTGATGGTTTTGATTGAAGACTTGAGCCTTGTACTAATTTTGTGAAGACTACACGATATGGAGTTAATGATTTTTGAAGACACTTCGGGTATGTTAATCTTGTATTAAGTTTTACCATTTTGAAGATAAGCTTACTTGAGGACAATCAAGGTTCAAGTGTGGGGGATTTTGATAGTGCTTGATTTATACATATTTACTCTTCGCACTATCGAACTAGTTGCATTTATGTGGGTGACATTTGAAGCTAAAGTGTTTAAAAATATTAAAGTTTACGCCTTTTATGTTAAGGTGGTGTTTTGGTAAAGAGTTGGTGATTTTTGATATATTAGAGTGTTTCGGGGCAAAATATCAAGTTTAAGGTTCCAGGTTCGAGCCGGGGTTTAACGCCAACTTTTTAAAGTGATTTTTTGGACAAAAATGGAGTTTTTCGCCTCGCTATCGCAAGATTTAAGTCATCGTTCGCGAAACAACATCGAGCCTTACTCACTAACCGAAATATTGGAAAGCGAACGTGAACCTATTTTTTTAGGATTCTCGCGAACGCGAGAATACATACATGCAATTTTAGCGAACGCGAGGAAGTAAAGGTGGGTCGGAATGATCGTTTTGGGCCTGAACGAGTTTAATGTTTTCCAAATTCAACAAGTTTTATATTATTAGATTGGAGGAATTAATTAATGGGCAAGACATCTCATTATTTATATTACTCTATATTACGTTTACAAAGAAGTTAGTTTTGTTATAATAATAATAATAATATAGATATGGATAGTCAATTTTGGTGTATACATATAGTCAATTTTGGTACACAAAGTATGTATTTTTATATTGAGATTTTAGGCTATAAATACTCATGAATGCAAGCATTAAACTTGCACCATTTCTCACACTTACAAAGTGTTTCTTTCTTTCTCTCCATTATCATCTTTGTTCTTACACTTCATTATTAGTATTCTAAATCAAGAATCAAATCACTAAAGGTAGTTATAAGCCTACTGAATTATAACATCAAGAATCAAACCACTAAAGGTAGTTATAAGCCTACTGAATTATAACACGTTATCAGCACGATAATCTTAATACTAAATATGGTTGGCTCTGCCACCAAAATGATATATGGTCGGTTATACCACCAAAATGATATATGGTCGGTTATACCACCAAAATGATATATGGTCGGTTATACCACCAGAATGATATAGGTCGGTTATACCACCTGAAAAAATATATGGTCGACACTGTCGCCAAATTTTCATTTATGTTTACTAATATTTATATTTTTGTTATATAACATTTATTTATGATTGCTTACACATGGTCGACACTGTCACCTACTTATCATTTATGTTATATTAAATTTATGTTTAATGTTTATATACTTATGAATATAAATTGACTCTAATTTATCATGATGTTTGTTTTAATTTTTGATAATAGAAAATGTCGAATCTGGAAAAGCTTAAATTTACTCCTTTAGAATCAACTGGAAACAACTACATGCCATGGGTTATAAAAGTAAAAATGCATCTTAAATCAATGGGCATTCTTGAAACCATAAATGAAAACAACACTTGTTCTGAAAAAGAACAAGCTACGGCATGTTGCTTTATTCATCAACATATTGATGAATGCTTACAAAATAATTATGTGACTGTAGAAGATCCCCATGTTTTATGGGAAGGTCTCAAAAGCAGATTCAATAATCAAAGAGAAATTTTACTTCCAGCTGCAATGGAACAATGGAGAACATTAAGGTTCCAAGACTTTAAGAAAGTAAATGAATACAGCTCAGCTCTGTATAATACATGTTCACAACTTAAATTCTGTGGACATGAAATTAGTGATGCAGACATGATGGAGAAAACTTTCTCCACAATGAATGCTGCAAACATCACAGTGCAAAGAAATTTGAGAATGCTAAAGTTCAAAACATATCCTGAACTTAATTCATATCTCTTAGTTGCAGAGCAAAATGATGAGCTATTAATGAAAAATCAGCAATCCCGTCCTACTGGTACACTTGCAATCCCTGAAGCAAATACTGCAAATAATTATAAACAGGGACAAGGACGCGGGCAAGGTCGTGGTTATAATAACCATCACCATCATCATGCCAAAAGCCATAACTATGGTAGAAACCATCCTTATGGTAATGGTAATGGGCGTGGACGTGGTCGTGGTCGTGGCCGTGGTGGTCAAAGAAATAGTAATCCACGAAAATATAAATATCAACCACAAAACAAGCCCATTAAACAAGATGTTGAAGAAAATTCTTCTAAAAATTCTGAAGAATCTTGCTACAGATGTGGTAGAATGGGCCACTGGGCTAATACTTGCCGAACATCTAAACATCTTGTTAAGATGTATCAGGATTCGCTGAAAGGTAAAGAAAAGGAAGTAAATTTTGTGGATAATATTGATCCAACAGTCACTGAGAAACCATCTGATTTATATGAAGATTTCTTGAATGTTTAAGTTGTGTGTCTTTTGAAAAATAAACGATTTAATATCGTCTGTCTTTGTCATTATGTTTGCTAAATGTTTCAGTACTATCTATTTGCGTTTAAAATATTGTGTAATATTAATGTACTCACTATTTATTTCTTATATATGAAGTTCAATATGAATTTTGATGGAATACAACATCAATCAAGTGGTGGAGATCTCTGTATAGCAGACAGTGGAACTACACACACTATACTTAAATCCGAGAAATATTTTATTGATCTAAAACCAACGGAAGGAACTATACATACAATATCAGGACCTGCTAACTTGATAAAAGGGATAGGAAAGGCAAATTTCATACTACCAAATGGTACAAAATTTTTAATAAATGATGCCTTATTTTCTCCCAAGTCAAGCAGAAATTTATTGAGTTTCTCCGACATATACCTTAACGGGTATGATTATCAGTCAGTGACAACAGAAAATGAGAAATATTTAAGTATCACTGACAAGAGTCATGTGGTTGAAAAACTACCAAGACTTAGTTCTGGATTACATTATACACATATAAATGTACCAGAAATACATATGGTAGTTAACGAAAAATATATTGATCCTGGTGTATTCAGTTTATGGCATAACAGATTAGGCCATCCAGGATCAACAATGATGAAAAGGATTATTGAATGTACTCATGGACATCCACTAAAGGATAGAAAAATCCATCATGATACAATGGTTCCATGTACATCTTGCTCTCTTGGAAAATTGATAACTAGACCCTCACCACTTAAGGTTGAGAAAGAATCACCAATGTTTCTTGAAAGAATTCAAGGTGATATATGTGGACCAATTCATCCACCATGTGGACCATTTAGATATTTCATGGTTCTAATAGACGCATCTAGCAGATGGTCTCATGTTTGTCTGTTATCAAGCCGTAATGTGGCATTTGCAAAATTTCTTGCCCAAATTATTAAATTGAGAGCTCATTTTCCTGATTACACCATTAAAAGGGTGAGACTTGATAATGCTGGTGAATTTACATCTCAAGCATTTAATGACTATTGCATGTCTATAGGAATTGTTGTTGAACATTCTGTTGCTCATGTGCATACACAAAATGGTTTAGCCGAGTCATTGATTAAACGTTTACAGTTAATCGCTAGACCATTGATAATGAGAACAAAACTCCCTGTATCTATATGGGGTCATGCAATTTTACATGCTGCTGCATTGATTCGCATCAGACCAAGTGCAAGTCATAAATATTCCCCCCTACAACTTGCTTTTGGTCAAGAGCCAAATATTTCCCATCTTAGAACATTTGGTTGTGCAGTGTATGTTCCAATTGCGACACCACAACGTACAAAAATGGGTCCTCAAAGGAGGTTGGGAATATATGTTGGATATGAAACATCTTCAATATTAAGGTATATTGAACCTATGACAGGTGACGTTTTTACAGCACGTTTTGCTGATTGTCATTTTAATGAAACATTGTTCCCTAGATTAGGGGGAGAAATGAAAAATAAAGAAAATGATGTTTCATGGTGTGAACCTCAATTAAAGTATCTTGATCCTCGCACAAAAGAATGCGAGACAGAAGTTCAAAAGATAATGCATATACAAGAACTTGCAAATCAATTGCCTGATGCATTTACAGATACAAAAACGGTGACAAAATCATATATACCAGCAGTAAATACTCCAGCTCGAATTGAAATTCCAAAAGCTGGCAATAACGTCACTCATGAATCTTTGCCACGTCAGAAACGTGGAAGACCAATCGGTTCAAAGGATAAAAATCCTCGAAAAAGAAAATCAGCTGATAATGAAGTAAAAGAAAGTGTTCAAGAAGAACCACAAATCAGTACTCCTACTGCAGAGGAGATTGATGATGTCAATACAGAAATTGCAATCAATTATGCATATTCAAAAATATTATGGAACCGAAATGAAATGAAAAATCTTGATGAGAAATTTTCATTTAATGTTGCATATGACATCATGAATAATGATGATGATCCAGAACCAACATCTATGGTTGAATGTCAAAATAGACATGATTGGGCTCAATGGAAAGAAGCAATACGAGCTGAATTAGAATCACTCAATAAAAGAAAAGTTTTCGGATCCATCATTCTCACTCCTAAAGATGTGAAACCTGTAGGATACAGATGGATTTTTGTCCGAAAAAGAAATGAGAAAAATGAAGTTACAAGGTATAAAGCTAGACTTGTAGCTCAAGGTTTTTCTCAAAGACCGGGAATTGATTATGAAGAAACTTATTCTCCTGTTATGGATGCAATTACTTTTAGGTACTTAATCAGTCTGGCAGTTTCTAAAAATTTAGAAATGCATCTCATGGATGTTGTGACTGCTTATCTATATGGATCACTTGATAGTGATATATATATGAAGATACCTGAAGGATTTAAGGTACCAGAAGCATCAAATGCAAAACCCAAAGAAATGTATTCGATTAAATTACAAAGATCTTTATATGGGTTAAAACAATCGGGACGTATGTGGTATAACCGATTAAGTGATTACTTGATAAGCAAAGGGTATACAAATAATCTTACTTGCCCTTGTGTTTTCATTAAGAAAACAACATCCGGATATGTGATCATAGCTGTTTATGTTGATGATCTTAACATCATAGGTACAAATAAAGAGATCCATGAAGCCATTCAACTTCTAAAGAAAGAATTTGAAATGAAAGATCTCGGAAAAACCAAGTATTGCCTTGGTTTACAAATTGAGCATATGCCTAATGGTTTACTTGTACATCAAACAACATATACTGAAAAGATTTTGAAACGTTTCAATATGGACAAGGCAAAACCATTAAGTACTCCTATGGTTGTTAGATCACTCAATGTTGAAGCTGATCCATTTCGTCCATGTGAAGATCAAGAAGACATTCTTGGACCAGAAGTACCATATCTTAGTGCAATTGGAGCTCTTATGTATCTTACAAATTGTACAAGACCTGACATTTCTTTTGCAGTTAATTTGTTGGCAAGGTTCAGCTCTGCTCCTACCAAAAGACACTGGAATGGGATCAAACACATATTTCGATACCTTCGAGGAACTACTGATTTAGGATTATTTTATTCTAACGAATCAAAACAAGATTTGGTTGGTTATGCAGATGCAGGTTATTTATCTGATCCACATAAAGCTAAATCTCAAACTGGATATGTATTCCTAAATGGAGGTACTGCAATATCATGGCGTTCTCAAAAACAAACACTTGTTGCTACATCGTCAAATCATGCCGAAGTGATTGCATTACATGAAGCTACTCGAGAATGTTTTTGGTTGAGATCAATGACACAACTCATTACTGATTCTTGTGGACTAGAACGCGATAAAAGTCCAACAACTATCTATGAAGATAATGCAGCTTGCATAGCACAGATGAAAGAAGGGTATATCAAAAGTGACCGAACAAAACACATACCACCTAGATTCTTCTCATACACTCAAAATCTCATTAAGGACAACCAGATTGAAATGAGATATGTGCAATCTAGCAAAAACTCTGCTGATCTTTTCACGAAAGCACTTCCAACTGCTATTTTCAGAACACACGTTCATAACATTGGCATGAGACATGTTCAAAAGATGTAACAGCTGAAGCGATGTCTACTTGAGGGGGAGTCAACTCCATGCTGCACTCTTTTTCCCTTAGCTAAAGTTTTTTCCCACTGGGTTTTCTTTAGCAAGGTTTTTAACGAGGCAGTAATTTATAGTTGATCTTCAACAAAATAAAATTGCTATCCAAGGGGGAGTGTTATAATAATAATAATAATATAGATATGGATAGTCAATTTTGGTGTATACATATAGTCAATTTTGGTACACAAAGTATGTATTTTTATATTGAGATTTTAGGCTATAAATACTCATGAATGCAAGCATTAAACTTGCACCATTTCTCACACTTACAAAGTGTTTCTTTCTTTCTCTCCATTATCATCTTTGTTCTTACACTTCATTATTAGTATTCTAAATCAAGAATCAAATCACTAAAGGTAGTTATAAGCCTACTGAATTATAACATCAAGAATCAAACCACTAAAGGTAGTTATAAGCCTACTGAATTATAACAAGTTTTTATATTAGGTTTAATTATTTTCATTCTTGTGGTGACATAAGGCTGTGGAAGCCGACCCTACTAGGGGATTTTATTTTTTTCGTCATCCAGCAGTAAGGCAAATAACAATTTGTTAATTCTATAATTTTCGCTGGAAGCTGCTGTACGAATTGGGAGACCACAATTCTTCAAACTTGGGATTTTGACTTTCATTGCTTTTTATTCAACATTCAATATATCGGTATTATTTATTTTAATTCCTTGTTTATTTATACAATGATTAATTTAATGTTCTTGATTATTTTGTTTGTTGGTTCAAGTCTAATGATGAGTAGCTAAATCTCTAGTATTCACTTAGATGATTGAACATAGGTGATGGATTGCTTATCTTAATGATTTCTACAATTGTAATTGTTCTTGATTGTTGGTTTTTATTACTCCCATTGATTAATCCCTCAATTGTATGTCTAATGAATTAATTAACGACAGTTAAGTGATTGATAGACTTGCTAGGTTATGGACACATGATTTAGTATTCGTTGAATTGTATAAGGGACACCAAACTACAAGTAAACGATAACAATTGACCCATTAATCGAGTAGATAATAGTGAAGCTAAAAAGGGACACTAATTTATCCTTCACTAACTTACATCTTGAGTGATTATTATTTAACTGATTGTGTGCTTGGTTGAAAGATCCATTGTTGGTTGAATTATTCGAATTGAACCAGTCACATAGGTTATTTATTAGTTAACGACAGTTAATTGACGATTAATAACTTATGCTTCAACACCTTGTGTGATCTAGACAATTGTGTGAATACGTAGGGACACCGAAGTAGGAACATAATTGGTGATTGGTTTGCGTTTAGTTCTTTCAATCGTGAGGTTACACAGGGACACCGAAGTAGCCTAAGTTTTATGAAAATAAAACTGGACTGAGTCACATGATTTATCTGTTTTAATTGAAGTAATACGGATCCTAGGGAATTGATTCTATGTAGATACCCTTGTCTCATCTGAATTTTTATTTATTTACTTTGCATTAATTAGTTTTAAATCAAAACCCCCATTTTTATAACTTTGTTTTTTTAGAATAATTATTAGTTTTAAAATCTTGAACACTGCTCTCTGTGGACGAATTCGTAATCATATTACAATAAGATTAGGTGTGCTCTCAAGCATATCAATGTCTGTCAACCCTTGACATGTGCATTGCATGTGAGGGTAAATTCGTCTTTTTACTATTTTCTTCACTTAAAACACTAAAAACGAGGAACCAACGGCGCAAAAAATTTCTTATAATATATAGTTTTCAACTTATAAGTTTATGAAAATAAGAATTTATAAATATAAGTATATTTAACATTGTTTTGATTTAATTTATTTTGTTAACTACTTTATTAGAGCTACATTATATATTAAAAAATAAAGGAAACCATATCGAAGCATATCTTTGCTAACAATATACTACTTTCTTCATAAATTTCTTCATAAAGTTGCTTCTCTAACAGTTTGAATGAAACAACACTCACACATGTATCCATCAACATCCATCGACATCATCATCCACAAAAAAAAAGTTTGAAGAATAAATTGATTTATATGTTTCTACTATCTTCATAGTGCCACCATCTTCATGTTTACCATCTTCATGTTACTACCATTTTATTCAGAATACAAATAACATATACGGAGTAGAATACAACCACTCATGTGAGTTTGAAATCAAAATCGAGTTCGATGGCGTTTTTGATGTTGATTCCTTCACGAAAAATGTTGTAAATCACGTTCTTAAACTTCGTGGATCATGACCTAGAACAAAACATAATCTTCCAATTTGATCTAAGTCCATTCGTTTGACTTTTGTAGACTGATTAAAGAACATCATATCTGAACAAGATTTGTTAATGATAACAAAATCAATTTTTGAAAAGGATTCAGTTTGGGTTTAGGAGTATAGATTTGAGCTTAGGTCTCTTTTTACTTCACAAAATCAAAAACCCCTAAAAAAATTTTATGAAGAGCATGAAGAATAAGGTTTACGATGAAGGTTGATGAAACTGAAAATATGTTTATGTTTCGAAATCTGATTGTAATAATCCTCTTTTTTCATTAACTTTTTCCGTTAATTCCTTAGCGACCGTTAATTTGACTTTTGTGTCATACGTGAAATAGATAACATTTTTATTTTATATTTGATTATAAATATTATTTGTACTATTTATGTGTTAATCATTGCTAAGAATTTCTATTCTTGGTTAAGTGTAACTTAACGAGCGTTAACCGAATTTTAAGTCACGTTTTGAGAAAATAACATTTATGTTATCCGTTATTAATAAATATTATTTTTAATATTTATTGGAGCTAGATTTATTTTAAGAATTTTTATTCTTAATTTTTTATAGTTTAAACCTGGCGATCTTTAGAACTCGTTAGAGGTTTATCATTTTCGTACCTGTAAATTGACTTCTATGTCTTGGGAAGTGTTAGGTGCCAAATCTAGAGTAGCACAATTAATATGCATGAAGTGCACTCCTTCCTTCAGATTTTCCACCATGTAAACTCATATTTTAACCCCAACTGTTATCGGGACCAACCATGATGATAATGTTAGGTTGAAAACACCTCAGAAGTCAGAACCTTCAAAACATGTCACGAAGTTCCTCTTGATACAAATATACAAACCTTCTTAGAATATCATCAAAAGGCCTTCAAACTTGCATAAAACTGAGAGAATAATGTTTAATATTGTGAAAGATCAAATGTTAAATTTGAGCCATATCAATCATGTTTATTATTATGTTGATTGTTGTTTGAGGCCTATCAGTTGGTATAAGAGTAGGAGGATTGATTCCTACATCAATCTCAGATCCATATCAACAACAATCTATGCAATTTTGAATTTTATTTTCATTTTAACGAGAGAAATTTTCATTTTTTGTTTGTTTGGTTTGAAAATAACTTGAATCTGATTGAGATCGTTAGTATTGATCATTTGAAAACTTCCAATTGGTTTCATTAAAATCCATGCAGTAAATCTCAAGATTCAAGCAATTTTGTGCTATTTTGAGATTCATGATTTTTCATCAAATTAATCAAGTTTAAGGACGTTATTTGATATATTTTTTTTATTGCAATTCACTCTCTTAATCATTGCGCAGCTACAGTAATCGGATTATGATAGAAAGCTAGATGCAGTAGTAAGCAATTAGTAATCAAAATAGTAGTAACAGAAGTAACAATTGATTAATAACGAAAAATAAAGAAGTGATGATGAACATATGAACGAAGATGAAGAGAGTTGAATGCTGTGGTGGTTTACCATCCTGTTGGTGGTGGTCACCTTTGGTGGCTAAATGATGGTAGATGAGTGGCGGGAGATGGCCTCTAACGGTGGCAGGTGAAGGGGGAACTAGAGTTTGGTGGTGGTTGTGGATCTGTTGAGCTTTTGGGTTGTTGTTGGTCGTGGTTCCGTTTTGCAGGTCTTTTCCTTTCAGGGAAGCCATCGGGTCTGGACCAGGAGACGATCTCTCATTGGAGATCTGGTCTCGATTTCAGAGGAGTTTTCGGTTTTTTGTAGGTTTGGCTTATCTGAAGACGGCTTGGGTTGCATTGCGGTTTGATGGTGTTCTATTTCTGTTGTTATTGCGTAGGCGGTCGGCGTTCTCCCGACCGATGCCATTGTATTATGTTTCTGTTTTATTTATGCTTCTTAGTGTGATTGTTACTTTGGTTTCTATGTTTAGTTTGTTAGGTTTTTATTTACTACCTAGTCATGTTTAATTCGCAGTGTTACCTAGGTGTTTGATTTAGGTTAGTTCTTATTGCTGCTTGTTTTGGGTATGTTTGGAATCCTTTGTAACAGTTGTACTTGTTGATCTTCGGAGCAATTATATGTTATCGTTTGTTTCGCCAAAAAAAAAAAAAGATTATGATTTTCAAAACTCCCGTAACCCGAACAAAATCAACACTCTTTTCTCGAGAATTATTTAAGAGCAAGTGGGGTACAAATTGTCACCGTTTAAGTCCTCTACACAGACCCATCATTTGTGCCTCCATTTTTCGCCAACGTTTCTTTTAAACTCACCCGCTGACGTTTTTTTTTTTTTTTAATGTCACATTTATTCTATTGTTGCCGTTAATAATAATCAGGAAGGGTGAAAATTTGCTGTTTGTACCTTCGTCACTCGTTATTTTGGCCAAGTATAATAATTGGTCCAATTTGGTATTATAACTTGTTCAGTATCATCTCATAAACATACTAGTTTGGTAATTACTAATTACGGTGTAAACAATCCTTAATAATGAAATTTGATTACCCTACAATATGTATTCTATTTTGTTAATAATCGTTCTGTAATATTCCAGTAACGTCACATCGACGATTTAGCGCCGAGCCAACTTCCAAATCATCTATTAGATGGATCCAAATCGTCTATTCTAAAAGCGAAGAAGAACACGAACAACATCTCCGACTTGTACTTGAACTCTTGAGACAAGAACGACTCTATGCCAAATTCTCCAAGTGTGAATTTTGGTTGAAGGAAGTTCAATTTCTTGGTCATGTTGTAAGTGATCAAGGTATTAAAGTCGATCCTACGAAAATCGAAGCCATTAGTAAATGGGAGACTCCTACTACTCCTACTCACATTCATCAATTTTTGGGTCTCGCCGGATACTATCGTAGATTCATCAAGGATTTCTCTTTTGTTGCTCGTCCTCTAACCGCATTAACTCACAAGGGAAAGAAATTCATTTGGGCGACCGAACAAGAATCCGCATTTCAAATCTTGAAAACAAAGCAAACCACCGCTCCTATCTTGTCACTTCCCGAAGGCAATGATGATTTTGTTGTATATTGCGATGCCTCGAAACATGGTTTTGGGTGTGTATTGATGCAACGAAAGAAAGTCATTGCTTATGCCTCTCGACAATTGAAAATTCATGAACGAAAATATACGACACATGATCTCGAACTCGGAGCCGTTGTCTTTGCACTTAAAATGTGGAGACACTATCTTTATGGAACCAAAAGTACCATCTTCACTGATCACAAAAGCCTCCAACACATCTTTGATCAAAAGCAACTAAACATGAGACAACGACGGTGGATTGAAACTTTAAACGATTATGATTGTGAGCTTCGTTACCATCCCGGGAAGGCAAATGTAGTAGCCGATGCCTTAAGTCGAAAAGAAAGAGCGGTGCCTCTTCGTGTCCGAGATTTAAACATCACCATTCACACCAATCTCAATAGTCAAATTCGTGTAGCCCAAGACGAGGCTCTCAAGGATGAAAACATCTCTCTCGAACACTTGAACGTCCTCACCTCTCGATTCGAAGTTAAAGAAATCGGACTCCGATATTTCGCCGGAAGAATTTGGGTGCCTAGTTATGGGGACTTGCGAAGCCTTATTTTAGATGAAGCCCATAAGTCAAGATATTCGATTCCCCCCGGTGCCAATAAGATGTACCACGACCTCAAAGAACAATATTGGTGGCCGAACATTAAAAGGGACATTGCTAATTATGTTGGAAAATGCCTAACTTGCTCCAAAGTCAAAGTCGAACATCAAAGACCATCCAGACTACTTCAACAACCCGAAATCCCGCAATGGAAGTGGGAAAGGATAACGATGGATTTTATCACCAAACTACCAAAGACGGTTGGCGGTTATGATACTATTTGGGTTATTGTTGACCGTCTCACCAAATCCGCACACTTCATGGCCATGAAGGAAACCAAAAACACGGAGAAACTCGCACAACTTTACATTAAAGAAATCGTAGCCCGACACGGTGTACCCTTATCGATTATCTCCGACCGAGATGGCCATTTTGTTTCTAGATTTTGGCGTACTTTACAAGAAGCGTTGGGAACGCGTTTAGATATGAGCACCGCATATCATCCACAAACCGATGGACAAAGCGAACGCATAATTCAAACTTTGGAAGACATGCTACGAGCTTGTGTTATCGACTTTGGAAAAGCTTGGGATAAGCACTTACCTCTCGCCGAATTCTCCTACAACAATAGTTATCACGCGAGTATCAACGCCGCACCATTCGAAGCTTTATATGGCCAAAAATTTCGTTCACCTCTTTGTTGGGACGAAGTAGGCGACACATAAATCGCTGGACCTGAACTCATTCATGAAACAACCGAGAAGATCGTTCAAATCCGAGATAGACTTAGGACGGCCCGAAGTCGTCAAAAGAGCTATACCGACAAAAGAGGCAACGACCTCGAATTTCAAGTCGGTGACCGCGTAATGTTAAAAGTCGCACCTCGAAAAGGTGTAATCCGTTTTGAAAAACGCGGGAAGCTAAATCCGCGGTATATTGGTCCTTTCGAAATCTTGGAGCGTGTTGGAACCGTTGCTTATCGTTTAGATCTTCCGCCTCAGTTGAGCTCCGTTCATCCTACTTTTCATGCATCCAACTTGAAAAAGTGCCTTGCCGAACCCGATATCATCTCTCTCGAGGAGTTTACCATTGATGACAAACTTCATTTCGTGGAGGAACCGGTTGAAATTGTGGACACCTCTGTCAAAACGTTAAAACAAATCCGAATTCCAATTGTCAAGGTCCATTGGAACGCCAAAAGGGGACCCGAGTTTACTTGGGAAAGACAAGACCAAATGCAAAGGAAGTACCCTCATCTATTCGCGGATGCGGAAACGCAAGGTCTCGAGGAAGAAACAACGACTACTACGCCTACTTAAATTTCGGGACGAAATTTCTTTTAAGGAGTAGGTAATGTAACATCCCGTCTTTTTCCGTTTACTTTCCGTTTATTTATTCTAAAGTCCGTTACATAATTATGACATCTTCCGTTAATACGCGTTTTTAAATTATCTCGTTTAGGTAATTCACGCACCCATTTTAAACTTGAGGGACCAATTTTGCCAAAAGACCAAAAGTGTGACTAGGTCAAATGGTCAACACTTTCCTCATCCATTCATTCATCTCCTAACTCTTCCAATACTTCCACTTTTTACTCTCAAATCTTCAAACAAAAGAATCATCATCTATTTCAAATCGAGCAAGCATCAATCCAAACAAATTACATATTTGGAATCCTTGCAACTTCTTCTTTGATTCCATACCGATTTCATTACATTTGGGTAACTTTCTAAAATCACTAGATTTTGTGTTCTTGATGTTTTTAACTTATAGAAGTGTTAATTAGTGTCTATGGCTCAAGTCTAACATGAATATATGATTTGTATGCTCGATCTTGTTGTTTTGAAGTAACTAGCATGAACTTGAATTTTGGTGTGTTGTTCTTGAGATTTAGTTGCTTAAAAGTTGTTAGATGTTAAAAGTTCATGTTTTAATTGTGTTACTAGTATCACTAGCTTCAATTTGATGTGTAGGTTGCTTTAGAAAACTTCATAAACTTGATTATTGATTTTGGTGATGTTGGTTAGGGTTTGATAGAACTAAATGTGCACATTTAATGCATTGAATGTCATGAATTGTTGTTAGTAAGTGTTTGGTTGGATTGTATGCTTGATTACCTTCGAAACGGCATATCATACATGTAAATTGGTTGCCCGAATCATGAAATGAGATTTATGAACTTGGATACAATTAAGGATGAGCATTTAATGCAGTTTGGTTGTTGTAAGTGGTAGATTGATTGATGAAATATGCTTAGTTGTTTTCCTCGTCAAAATACCTTTCCGATGATATAAGATACATGTTTTGGTTGTTTGCGGGTCATAAATTGGGATTGTTTGAGTTTTGGTTCGTGCATTTGTGTGTTGCAGCAAAACAGGAACTGGATACTGATCTGGATGCCGTCCAGATTCTTGGACGCCGTCCAGTCCTTCAATGCTGGACGCCGTCCAGCAAATCTGGACGCCGTCCAGATTCACTGCCAGTGACTGTTTTGATTTGCCATTTTACGAAAAATGTTTGCTATGCTACGCACCTCCGATTCACATGTAACTTGTTCTAACATGCTCATATATGATTAAAAACCTCAGAAAAATAGTTTGAGACCCGACCCGAACGTGTTGACTTTTTCGTTGACTTTGACCCGACCCAACTCGACTTTTAATCAAACTTAACCAAATGTTTATGCAATCGTTCTAACATGCTTTTATACTTGTATCTTGCATGAAACGTGACAACTTGACTCACATGCTATAGTAATCGAGTCGTAAGGAGCCATAGGACTAATTGAACACTTTGACCGACCGTGTTTACTGATATTGATACAAACTATTTGTTTAGGTCATGACTAGCATTCGTTCTTGCACAAGTTTACTAGTTGAAATACTTTTACATACGTACACTCAAGGTGAGATCATAGTCCCACTTTTACTCTTTTGAACTTATATTTGGGATGAGAAAACATAAACGTTTCTTTTTACTAAGTGAACACAAGTACAGGAAAACAAACATTCTACAAACGAGTTTAGAACAAAATCCTCAATTCGATTATCATTAGTTACATTTGCCGGGTGTAAGCGAGAACTTATGTTATATGGCTATATGGGTTTGACAAAACCTCATTCGGACGGTTCGCTACCATTATTCGGATGAAATGTATTTTCGAGAAACAGTGTATGTTCTAACACTATTGTGATGGGGTTCTATGGATGGAATGTTAAGCCTTGATAATTGGGTGCTCGTGATAACAATTTTTGGAATGGTTAACTATTATTTCAATGATATAAATCTTGTGGTTCATTTGTACTTACTTACTTAAACCTATGATTTCACCAACGTTTTCGTTGATAGATTTCTATGTTTTTCTCAGGTCCTTGAACGTTTTGTGATACATGCTTTCGCTCATTACTTTTGATACTTGCTTGGATGTCGAGTATACATGCATACGTAGAGCGTCTTTTGGCTACTTTTAAATTGTGTCGCATATGTTTCAATTGAACTTTAAACTTTGTAATGTAACTAGTTCTCGAACTACTTTGTAAACCTTGAAACATCTTTACTTTTGAAATGAATGCGACATACTTTTGGTCAAACATTGTTTTAAAGACTTATGACCACGTAAAGGGACCTAAGTAGACGGCGCCGTCAATGACGATTTTGTTCGGGTCGCTACAGATGGTATCAGAGCGTTGGTTGTAGGGATTTAGAGTTCATTGGTGTCAACCCTGAGTCATAGGGTACATTAGTGAGTCTAGACTACAACCGGCATATAGACTTGAAGTAGGAATTACTTGACTACTTGTGCATTTATACTCGAACGTTTCTACTCATATCTACTCTTATTTCATCTTAATCTCACGCTGTTTAATTTGATTGACGCGCCACCTTGACTTAGTGAAATAATGTCGAATGCACATATGAATTAGGGTAATATAATTTCCGGGATTATATTACGGTGACTCATATGAACGTTCCGACATTATGACATAAAGAATTTAAGGCGAGTCAAGGAAAAATTTTCTCTCTATCCTTATTCCATATCATGATTAGTATTATTGAAAATACTAATCAACGGTATTCTTGTGTTTTGAAGGAACAATGCCTCCTCGCCGTGTACCACACCATGAGACTCCCGAACAAGCCCTTCAACGGATGATAGCCACCGCCGTGGATGCGGCCATGGCCGGTCACTCCTCCAACAACAACAATAACAATAACCACAACAACAACAATCAAGGGGCCGGCAACTCAAGCGAAGGGTGCTCCTACAAAGCCTTCATGGGGTGCAAACCACATACTTTTGATAGGACCGGGGGACCGGTTACTCTCACTCGATGGTTCGAACAAACGTAGGCCGTTTTTAGCATAAGCGGTTGTCGGGACCAAGATAAGGTCAAATACTCCACTCACACTTTCGCCGGTGTCGCCCTCACATGGTGGAACACCTATGTACAATCGGTGGGTACCGATGAAGCTCACGCCCTCTCTTGGGCCGACTTAAGGGAAAAGATGATCGTCGAATATTTCCCTCATGAAGAAACCCGAAGTCTCGAACAAGAGCTAAGAACTTTGAAAGCGGTCGGAAACGATCTCAAGGCCTACAATCAACGATTTTCCGAACTAGCCTTGATGTGCCCAAACCTTGTGAACCCTGAATCTTTAAGGGTTGAACTTTACATGGATGGTCTTCCAAAGAGCATCAAACACGGAGTAATGTCATCCAAACCCACTAATCATCAAGAAGCTTTGAACATGGCCCACAAATTGATAGAAACGGTGGACGAAATTATAGTGCTGACACCTAAAGCCAAGGATAAGTCGGGTAACAACAAAAGAAAATGGGAAGCCCCCAATCAAGGAACAACAACTTTGCCAAGAAACCTTTCGCCTCCGACGGCAAGAAGGGTTATGTCGGAAACCTACCTCTTTGCAACAAATGCAACAAACATCACTTTGGTGAATGTGGCAAGCTAATTTGCCATCGGTGCCAAGGAGTTGGTCATAAGGCCAACGAATGTAAAAGTGTCGCCCCCGTCGCTCGAAAGGGGCCCAATGCACCAGACGGTCACTTGTTACGAATGTGGCCAAACGGGCCATTATAGAAATGCATGCCCGAAGAAGAAAGATAACCCCAATACGCGCGACCGAGCTTTCAACATCAACATCGAGGAAGCCCGAGATGACAATGAATTAGTCATGGGTACGTTTCTTCTCAACAACACTTATGTTACTTGTTTATTTGATTCGGGTGCCGATAAGAGTTTTGTATCCAAGACTTCGACTCATTCTTTTAGCACTCCACCACTTCTACTAGATACCACTTATACCATTGAAGTGGCCAACGGGAAACTATTGAGTGCCAACACATATTACCGGGGGTGTACGTTAAACATTTTGGGTAATGAGTTCGAAATTGACTTGATACCCATGGAACTAGGAAGCTTCGATGTAATAATCGGTATGAATTGGTTAGCTAAAAGAAAATCTCACATCTTTTGTGATCTTAACACAATCCGAATTCCTATCGAGAATTGTGAACCCTTGATTGTTTATGGCGATAAGAGTTGCACCAGACTCAACCTTGTTTCATGCCTTAAAGTTAGAAAACTACTCCGTAAGGGTTGTCTTGCGATCCTTGCCCACGTTACGAAAGTCGAGTCCGATGAGAAGCATATCGATGATGTGCCAATTGTTAGTGACTTTTTCGATGTATTTCCCGAAGAATTGCCGGGTCTTCCACCTCATCGACCGGTTGAATTCCAAATCGATCTTATTCCAGGAGCTGCACCCGTAGTACGTGCACCGTATAGACTTTCTCCCTCCGAAATGCAAGAATTGCAAAGTCAAATCCAAGAACTACTTGGCCGTGGTTTTATCCAACCTAGCCATTCACCTTGGGGCGCTCCGATTTTGTTTGTTAAAAAGAAAGATGGATCCCTATGAATGTGCATCGATTATCGTGAACTAAATAAATTGACGGTTAAGAACCAATATCCCCTTCCTCGCATCGATGACCTCTTTGATCAACTACAAGGATCTCGTGTATATTCGAAAATCGATCTCCACTCGGGTTATCATCAATTAAGGGTTAAGGGGGAAGATGTCTCCAAAACCGCTTTCCGAACTCGTTATGATAGTTATGAATTTCTTGTAATGCCATTTGGTCTCACTAACGCACCGGCGGTGTTCATGGATCTTATGAACCGCGTGTGCAAACCGTATCTCGATAAATTTGTTATTGTGTTCATCGATGACATCTTGGTCTATTCTAAAAGCGAAGAAGAACACGAACAACATCTCCGAATTGTGCTTGAAATCTTGAGACAAGAACGACTCTATGCTAAATTCTCCAAGTGTGAATTTTGGTTGAAGGAAGTTCAATTTCTTGGTCATGTTGTAAGTGATCAAGGTATTAAAGTCGATCCCACGAAAATCGAAGCCATTAGTAAATGGGAGACTCCTACTACTCCTACTCACATTCGTCAATTTTTGGGACTCGCCGGATACTATCTTTATTTTCATCAAGGATTTCTCTTTGGTTGCTCGTCCTCTAACCGCATTAACTCACAAGGGAAAGAAATTCATTTGGGCGACCGAACAAGAATCCACATTTCAAATCTTGAAAACAAAGCTAACCACCGCTCCTATCTTGTCACTTCCCGAAGGCAATGATGATTTTGTTGTATATTGCGATGCATCGAAACATGGTTTTTGGTGTGTATTGATGCAACGAAAGAAAGTCATTGCTTATGCCTCTCGACAATTGAAAATTCATGAACGAAACTATACGACACATGATCTCGAACTCGAAGCCGTTGTCTTTGCACTTAAAATGTGGAGACACTATCTTTATGGAACCAAAAGTACCATCTTCACCTATCACAAAAGCCTCCAACACATTTTTGATCAAAAGCAACTAAACATGAGACAATGATGGTGGATTGAAACTTTAAACGATTATGATTGTGAGCTTCGTTACCATCCCGGGAAGGCAAACGTAGTAGCCGATGCCTTAAGTCAAAAATAAAGAGCGGTGCCTCTTCATGTCCGAGCTTTAAACATCACCATTCACACCAACCTCAATAGTCAAATTCGTGTAGCCCAAGACGAGGCTCTCAAGGATGAAAACATCTCTCTCGAACACTTGAACGTCCTCACCTCTCGATTCGAAGTTAAAGAAACCGGACTCCGATATTTCACCGAAAGAATTTGGGTGCCTAGTTATGGGGACTTGCGGAGCCTTATTTTAGACGAAGCCCATAAGTCAAGATATTCGATTCACCCCGGTGCCAATAAGATGTACCACGACCTCAAAGAACAATATTGGTGGACTCTCGCCGAATTCTCCTACAACAATAGTTATCACGCGAGTATCAACGCCGCACCATTCGAAGCTTTATATGGCCGAAAATATCGTTCACCTCTTTGTTGGGCCGAAGTAGGCGACACACAAATTGAAATGTCCCGTTCTTATTGATTAAAAACGTTCCATATTAATTGATTTCGTTGCGAGGTTTTGACCTCTATATGAGACGTTTTTCAAAGACTGCATTAATTTTAAAACAAACCATAACCTTTATTTTATCAATAAATGTTTAAAAAGCTTTACGTAGATTATCAAATAATGATAATCTAAAATATCCTGTTTACACGCGACCATTACATAATGGTTTACAATACAAATATGTTACAACGAAATAAGTTTCTTGAATGCAGTTTTTACACAATATCATACAATCATGGACTCCAAATCTCGTCCTTATTTAAGTATGCGACAGCGGAAGCTCTTAATAATCACCTGAGAATAAACATGCTTAAAACGTCAACAAAAATGTTGGTGAGTTATAGGTTTAACCTATATATTATCAAATCATAATAATAGACCACAAGATTTCATATTTCAATACATATCCCATACATAGAGATAAAAATCATTCATATGGTGAACACCTGGTAACCGACATTAACAAGATCCATATTTAAGAATATCCCCATCATTCCAGGACACCCTTCGGATATGATATAAATTTCGAAGTACTAAAGCATCCGGTACTTTGGATGGGGTTTGTTAGGCCCAATAGATCTATCTTTAGAATTCGCGTCAATTAGGGTGTCTGTTCCCTAATTCTTAGATTACCAGACTTAATAAAAAGGGGCATATTCGATTTCGATAATTCAACCATAGAATGTAGTTTCACGTACTTGTGTCTATTTTGTAAATCATTTATAAAACCTGCATGTATTCTCATCCCAAAAATATTATATTTTAAAAGTGGGACTATAACTCACTTTCACAGATTTTTTACTTCTTCGGGAAGTAAGACTTGACCACTGGTCGATTCACGAACCTATAACAAATATGTACATATATATCAAAGTATGTTCAAAATATATTTACAACACTTTTAATATATTTTGATGTTTTAAGTTTATTAAGTCAGCTGTCCTCGTTAGTAACCTACAACTAGTTGTCCACAGTTAGATGTACAGAAATAAATCGATATATATTATCTTGAATCAATCCACGACCCAGTGTATACATATCTCAGTATTGATCACAACTCAAACTATATATATTTTGGAATCAACCTCAACCCTGTATAGCTAACTCCAACATTCACATATAGAGTGTCTATGGTTGTTCCGAAATATATATAGATGTGTCGACATGATAGGTAGAAACATTGTATACGTGTCTATGGTATCTCAAGATTACATAATATACAATACAAGTTGATTAAGTTATGGTTGGAATAGATTTGTTACCAATTTTCACGTAGCTAAAATGAGTAGTTTTTACCAATTTTGTTTTGCTCGCCATTTCTTCGTTTCTAATCCGTTTTGAGTGATTTAAGCGGCCACGGTTTCGTATTGAACTTGACTTTATGAAACTAAACAGAATAGGTATAGGTTTATAGTCAAAAATACAAGTTACAAGTCGTTTTTGAAAGAGGTAGTCATTTCCGTCGAAAGAACGACATCTTGATGACTGTTTTGAAAAACATACTTTCACTTTGAGTTTAACCATGATTTTTGGATATGGTTTCATGTTCATAAGAAAAATCATTTTCCCAGAAGTATAGCTTTTAAATCAAAGTTTTTCATAGTTTTTAATTATCCAAACCAAAACAGCCCCCGGTTGTAAATGTCGAGACTTTTGTAAAAGTGTACAGCCATCGCATATTCTATTCAGGAGCTGTGATTTAGTTAAACCCTTGGACTTGTTTGATTTTTAAAAGGGCTGTCGAGGATTAATTTTTTTGTTGGGCCGAGGAGATCAATTGGGCCGAAACATTTCCAGTTGGGCCGTATTAACCTGTGGGCTGTAGATGGAACGGAAAACATATGGGTTATATATTAAATCTTGGCGTGTAAATCAGAGAAACTTGTGAATAGCTAAGTGGTGTTGTGTGTTTTGTGTTAAGCATGAGGTTTCGGGTTCAATCCCGGTCATGGGCATTTTTTTTGAGAAAACAATTAAAGGTAGTCTTTACTTATTATATTTATTATTATGATCATTATTGTTATTATAAATTATTATTGCTATTAGTATTATTATTATTATTGTTACTATTATTAGTATTGTTATTATTAAGATCACCATTATTATAATTATCATTATTATTACAAATATAAGTATTAGTATAACCATTATCATTTATTATTATTATTATGATAATAACTAATATTATTAGTATTATTAGGGAAAATAATAAAATTATTGTTTTCCATTAATATTAGTATTAGTATCATTTCTATGAAGTATTATTAACATATTTAAAATTTGTAATATCATTATTATTATTATTATTGTTATAAGTACTATCTTAATATTATCATTATATTTAAGATTATCATTATCTATTATTATTACTAAAACTTATTATCATTACGAACAATTTATTTAAAGTTATCATTAAAACAAAAAGTATTATGATTATTAGTAATATCAATATCATTATTATTAAAAGTATTATAAGGATAAAAATAAAAGTTTTAAAAATATTATTATAAGAATATATTAACTATATTAACAAATTATTCATATATAACAATTCATGTATTTTTAATATAACACTAAAACAGATATACATATATATAAATATAACTATAAAATATTAATCATTTTGAATGTATATACAAAGTAAAAATATATGTTATTAATATAAAAATGGTGTAACTAATAAATTCATATATATATATATATATATATATATATATATATATATATATATATATATATATATATATATATATATATATATATATATATATATATATATATATATATATATATATATATATATATATATATATATATTCATTCGATTACGATTATATGTATTAATGAATATACAAATGATATAGGTTCGTGTATCCGAGGCCAACCCTACATTGTTCAGTTGTTCAATATAGTCATATGTATTTTTACTACAAAATACATTAGGTGAGTTTCATTTGCTCCCTTTTATTCATTACATTTTTGGGCTGAGAATACATGCACTGTTTTAATAACTGTTTTACAATATTTATATGCGTGAGTTTCATTTGCTCCCTTTTACTCATTACATTTTTGGGCTGAGAATACATGCACTGTTTTAATAACTGTTTTACAATATTTATATGCGTGAGTTTCATTAATCCCTTTTTAAATACTTTTGCAATATATATTTTTGGGACTGAGAATACATGCGATGTTTTTATAACTGTTTTATAAAATAGACACAAGTAATCGAAACTACACTCTATGGTTGAATTTTCGAAATCGAATATGCCCCTTTTATTAAGTCTGGTAATCTAAGAATTAGGGAACAGACACCCTAATTGACGCGAACTCTAAAGATAGATCTATCGGGCCCAACAAGCCCCATCCAAAGTACCGGATGCTTTAGTACTTCGAAATTTATATCATGTCCGAAGGAGGATCCCGGAATGATGGGGATATTCTGATATACATATTGTGAATGTCGGTTACCAGGTGTTCAATCCATATGAATGATATTGTTGTCTCTATGCATGGGACGTATGATTATGAGAAATGGAAATATGAAATCTTGTGGTCTATTAAAATGTTGGAAATGATTATTTATGTTAAACTAATGAACTCACCAACCTTTTGGTTGACACTTTAAAGCATGTTTATTCTCAGGTATGAAAGAAATCTTCTGCTGTGCATTTGCTCATTTTAGAGATATTACTTGGAGTCATTCATTACATATTTCAAAAGACGTTGCATTCGAGTCGTTGAGTTCATCAAGAATATTATTAAGTCAATTATAGATGGATATATTATAAAATGGTATGCATGCTGTTAACTGTCGATGTAAATGAAAGTTTGTCTTTTAAAAACGAATGCAATGTTTATAAAAGGTATCATATAGAGGTCAAGTACCTCGCGATGTAATCAACTATTGTGAATCGTTTGTAATCAATATGGACTTCGTCCGGATGGATTAGGACGGGTCCTTTCAGTTGGTATCAGAGCTGGTATAACACCGTCCATGTGTGGCGGGTTAGTCGTAAAGGAGGTTCTCACAGTGTTACCTGTGACGAAGCATTGGCTCTTACTCCTTGCGATCCCTTACGAGGGTTGGCAATTGCCAAGAGGCAGGCCCTAAAATCAGTATCTGAGGTACACTCAGTGGTCACCAGGCGGTTAGCTGGGAAGGCACTGGGTGGGACGTGTGGTGTCCCTAACTGACTTTCAGTTGGTATCAGAATGGTGGTCTTAGCGAACCATGTCTGCATTAGTGTGTCTAACTGATAAGTCGTTAGGATGCATTATTGAGTCTGGACTTCGACCGTGTCTGCATATCAAAAGTTTTGCTTATCATTTTGTGTCAAAAATTACCTGCTTATCATTCTTAGAGAATCACTTACTTATCATTCTTAGTCTAGACACGTTTTACTGCATTGACTGCATGAATAGTGTATAGACAAAAATTCATATCTTAGCGTATCTGTTACTGTAACTTTGCCTGACAACTTCCGTAGATTCCTCTGTAACTTATGGGATTTTAGTATTATTTATGCATATGTAAATTATGTATTGCAGGGTACTAATCTACATCCTATAATCTATTTCTTATCAAAAATCCTTCATCTGATCGTACGAGATGAATCCTGCAACCAGTTCGAGTCCCTCAAATTCCGATAGCTATTCCGATAGTTATTCCGACAGCTATTCCGACATAGATGTTCACCTAAGCTCCGAAAACAGTGTCATCGGCATGAATCAACCAATCAGCCATTATCAATTCATCTAATGGTTTCGTAGTTGACCTAATTAATGGAAACGCACGGAAGGCAATCCCTTCCACCAACTGAATTCACCTCTTGACAATGAACCTGAAATGTTTACCGGCGAACCTGTTCGAGACACGATTTTCAGTACCATTTCCAGGGTAACTCGACAAGATCATATTCTATCCACAATTCTGAACCTTATTCATCCGCTCGTTCCGACCAACAATCATCCTGGAGTAATAAGTCAACGAACTTCGCGCTCGAATAATCAATTCGGAGGATATGGTGCAAAATATACCAGCTTCAGCAACATCACCGGCACCAACAATACAATCAATAACAGTACCAGTACCATCAACGATCCATGCTTCAATATCATCATATGTACTTTGAGTATGATCTTCGTTCTACGTATCGTTCTACCTCATTTATCTTCGTTCGACATGGCGAATATGTAATCTCTAAAGTTTTAGAGATTATTTATTCTAGTTCCAACCTAAAAGCAAATGAGTTTAATATCATATTAACTCATTAAATCCATGAATACATCTGAAGAAAATATATATGTATATATGTTTTCCTAAAGATTGTAATTAAAAATTCTCTTGTACAAACTGTTAATGGTGAAAATATTTTAACGGGTAGGTAATACCCGAGGACTATTTAAATTTCACATTAATAAGTTACATTGTACGTTCTTCGAATCTGTTCCAACAAGTCATATACTATCCTACTTACATCCACCGATATACAAATCTGTTCACCACAGAATAACAATATTCATCCAATTACATATTTGAATTTTGATCTATCAGAATCCATCAAGTGGCATAACGAAGAAATAATAGACACAATAAAAATTGATTAGAAACAGATTAATTAACAATATGAAATTCTATTAAGAATCCACGCTAACAAAAATCCTAGCTAACTGTTCCTAGCTAACTGTTAATTCCGTATTACCATTTAATTATCTCAATTTATTTATCGCAGTTTATTTATCGCAATTTATATTCTCGCAATTTTATTTATCGTCATTTAATTTCTGTTATTTACTTTACGCACTTTATTATTCGTCATTTAAATCTCTGTTATTTATTTTTACGCACTTTAAATATCGGGACATGTATACAAGGTTTTGACATATCATATCGACGCATTTATATATATTATTTGGAATAACCATAGACACTCTATATGCAGTAATGAACGAGTTCTCTATACAGGGTTGAGATTGATTCTACAATAATATATATAATTTGAGTTGTGATCGAGTCTGAGACATGTATACGGGTCACGATACGTATTAATTAATTCGAATATTATATATTAAATTATATATGAATTATTGGACTGTCAACTGTGGACTATCGACTGTGGACTAATAACATTGGACAATTAAAATGAATTAAAATATTGAATATAACATATGAAACTAAACATTTCTTCAAGTTGCCACTTGATTTCATCTTAAACCTCATTTGTATCTTGACGATTACAATATGCGTTCAAACCTTTCATGATTCTTGAAAACACCTCAATCGATAGGATGAATCAACCGCACTTCATTAATGGAAGGAAAGATTTATGCATATAGTTATGCACCTGAAAAACTATCGGCAACTGAGTAAAAGTTTAACACGTAGCCGCGTCAGATCCTTTGATATTTATTAGCAAAAATAACTTTGCGATTCCTTTTCAAAGTAGCCAATTTTGTCACAGCTCTAGCAAGTCAACTTCGACTTTTCATTCGAAGTAGCCTTACTATAATCCTAATATATATACGATTACCCTTTTTATACCGGAGAATTCTTTTATATTCCACCATATTACCAGCAGACGTACCAGCCACCTCGTTGCTTTTTGGCTTAAATCTCTCTGATAAATCATTATATTTATTCATTGAAGCCCTATCATATACTCATCCGCATCTTATAACGAGAATTGCCATAACAATTACCGGGAATCAGCAATCAGTACTTTGAAAACTCACAACATATCTACATCAACAGTTATATATATGACATTTATCTCTTAGAATTATGATCTCTCATTCTGAAATTCTGAGAAGCACTCAGTCACAAATCAATACTCTGAATGTTGAAAAAGCTGAATGAAGCAGCAGAAACTGTAGATAACCGTAAACGACCATAATCATCGAAAGTTTGATGATAAAGATTAGTATGTTGGAAAAGGCTCAGAAAAGTCGGAACTGGAAAGCGGATTGAGCTAACCATAAAGGAAACCAAGGAGAAATACAAGTAACATACCCTAAATTCATAGAACCCAGATAAATCTAGATCCGTTGAAATCTTTAGAGAATATCTTGCTACGAAGTCATGTTAAAATCTTGAGGGAAAATCTTTCTCCATCAACCATCGAACTTAGAAATTCCAAAATATCATCATTAATATCTTCGATATTTCTGAGGATATTTTCATAAATATTCTCGTCCGAAATTATATACCTCTTCGTGTTTCCTGTGTATCATTATATTGGAAACATTCAATAGAAAATTTAGTACCGAAAAGCAGATTATGCGAAAGTATGAAGAACGCCGTGGACAAATCGCAAAGAATAAGTTTGACTTCAAAGAATCCAAATAATTCTGTTTCTGATGAAATCTTTAGCGAATACCTTGCTTCCAAATCTAAACCTTTACGGATAAATCTTCTTCATCATCCATCGATATTAGAAATTCCAAGATATCATCGTATCTTTCATTATAAATATCCTTCATATTTCTGAAGATATTTTCATAACTATTCTTATCTGAAATCATTAATCTCTTCATGCTATCAGTGTTACATCATATAGAAACTGTTAGTTTCTATATTCTGTACACTTTCGAGCTTAAAATATGAATGTTATTGAAGTAGTGTTGGGAACTGATGCATGAGTTAGTATAATATAATGACACTTGATCAACGTGATTATATTATAGTAAGTCATGCTGAGTTTCTAATGGGACATGATGATTCACAGATCATCACGTCATCATGTACCATGTTACATAACTCTTTCATTCTACTTAACTGCTGAACATATCAAGAAAGTATATTCTTGATAGTTCTATTCTCGGTGATTCTGGTAATTTGATAAATCAAATCGTGCTAATACGTTCTTTCCTGTTTAGAACATTAGGATCATTCAAAACTCTATACCTACGAATTCTGGACCATTACTCACTTTAATAGAAGTCGAGAGGAGAATAAAAAGGCAAAGAACTTCAAGATGTAAGAGAAGATATAAAGCTCAATCACAACCCGGAGATTACAAACTGTGGATATTAATACGAATAAAAAATATAAAGACACGGTATAATTAAGAATAGTATCACCCCAAGGTTATATTAAAGTAAACAGATTTTCTGGTGGAAGATTAAAAAGAAGGATGACAGAAATGATAATTAGAAAAATATCAGGGTATAGGATTAGATTAAGCTTTTTCACAATCTTTTGGATGTATGAACTAAGAAAGAAAGTATAGGAATGGTAAGAATAATGAAACGGAAAAAGTTTAATTTATAATGGAAATAACAGACAGAGTAATCGAGGCAGATCACCGTATTTAATTATAGAGATCTTAATTTCCTTATTCGCCGTAGAATCAGATTTTTTTTATAGATTTCGAAGATTTTCTTTAATCCCTTGAATTCCGGAATTCAACCCTGACTCTGTCAAAAGTTAAGATGAATCTTTATTTTCTCATTTCACTCTTTTGCGATAGCTTCACTTATACTCTTCGTATAATCAAATTGTTTTATCTATATTACTCAATGATGATAAAACTCTATTTATCAACTAATATTCGTCATGAAAACATTTTTATTGTTAACCATGACCACCTCACTCAAATTTCGGGACGAAATTTCTTTAACGGGTAGGTACTGTGATGACCCGAAAATTTCCGATCAAATTTAAACTTTAATCTTTATATGGTTTCGACACGATAAGCAAAGTCTATAATGCTGAAATCTTAAAAACTTCGAATTGTGTTCATGTAACCAATTACCCTTTGACTGTTCTCGGCGATTCACGAACAATTGTGTGTAAATAAATATGTGAATATATATATATATATATATATATATAAGTATTATTATTATTATTATTATTAATAATATTAATATTATTATAAGTAGTGTTAATATTAGAAATATTATTGTTATCATTATTATATTATATATTACTTTAACTTATTATATATAATATATATTTCTAATATATATTTCTGTTTTCCTTGTTAACATATAGAATATATATGTATATAGGTATATGGATTTATGTATCATTATTAGTATTATTATATTTATTAAAAACTAATATTAATTACATATAAATTCATGAAGACCAAAAATTACGCGAATTAAATTTAGTATCACAATCAAACTTTATTGAAATATACTAATAGTTTATTATCTCAAATCGATGCAAGCAAATTCTGTTCAAGGTCGATATCAACTTTAATATTTTTGTTATTACTTCGTTGTTCTATCGAATATCTCTTGGTTCCTTTCGCTGTCAAATTATGAGATATTTTGTATAGATTAACCATATTTATCTATCTACACATTACTCGATCAACTTTCATTCCAACAAACTGAGAACCACTTTCTTCTTATTCCAATCAATCCCCACTCAAATTTTGTTTTACTCCTTGATTGGTACTAATCCGTTTCCTGTCTAATCACCCATTTACGTTTTCATTCTTTCTTTATAATACCAATCATCACTAGTATTATGGTATATGTTTGTTACTTTATCATAATATACAACTTGATATTTTTTTTAAACAAATACATATTCATATGAAACACATCTTCATTCCTCAAACACTTCACTTGTGTACTACTACTACTAACCATCCAGCTTCTACTTCTTGCTCTTGCTCGACATTATCACATAAACTAAGAACCTACACTATCGATCACTATTTCCTTTCTGGTTCAATCTCCTTGCACCATAACTTTAATCATATGCATCAAACAAATAACCCCTTTTATCTCTTGAAAACCACGACTAAAAACAACCATCGTTTAGACCCTACAACTGCTACCTTACCACTCTAATTGCACGACAACATTTAAACTTGTTTTGCTTTCTTGACCAGAAAACTAATCACCACTTTAAACCCACATGCTGCTACTTGATTCACTGTTATCATCGAACCACTACCACCAAGTCACCACCTTCATATTCAACATCCACAATTATCAATTGTTTACATCCTTCAAGAACAAACCCACTCTTAGTTGTACCCACCAACACGAACCACAGATTACATTTTTCGTATAATTGTTGTTGCTGCACTAGACCAAGACCAAACCCACTTATGTTTCGTTTCTGTTTCGTGCCTTCGATTAACAACACCCAAAAACCACCTTGGCACCATGAATCGTGCATCATCACATCCATCCTAACCTACAACTATTAAAACCATTTAAAACACCACCTTGATCGATTTATATCACCACCATATTCCACCACCTCGGCCACCATACTCCATCACCTACATATCTTCAACTACCGTAAGACAGCTCAAACAAACCTGAAAATACTTCTTAGTTGTTTCGATTTGCAACCACAACTATTGAGCTACCAAAGAAGCACAACTAACACCATCTCTCTATCCTCACTCTTTTTTTTTCTCTTCTTTCTTATTTGAAAAGCACCATACAAACCGCCATCAGATTCTTTCCGGTGTTTCTGTTGTAAAACGAATTTAATATGGTGATTCTTCTTTGTTTTCGTACTCAAAGACAACACCAAGCAACTATCAGTATGGTTGATTGCTATGGCCGCTGTTTCTATTTTATATACATGAAAAAGATGAGGCAATGATAATAATATATGATAACTGCTCCACTAATTTCTCTTTATTCTTTTACCAAACCCCACAAGCCTTATTAGATAAATATATCATTATAAATGTCGAGACTTTTGTAAAAGTGTACAGCCATCGCATATTCTATTCAGGAGCCATGATTTAGTTAAACCCTTGGACTTGTTTGATTTTTAAAAGGGCTGTCGAGGATTAATTTTTTTTGTTGGGCCGAGGAGATCAATTGGGCCGAAACATTTCCAGTTGGGCCGTATTAACCTGTGGGCTGTAGATGGAACGGAAAACATATGGGTTATATATTAAATCTTGGGGTGTAAATCAGAGAAACTTGTGAATAGCTAAGTGGTGTTGTGTGTTTTGTGTTAAGCATGAGGTTTCGGGTTCAATCCCGGTCATGGGCATTTTTTTTGAGAAAACAATTAAAGGTAGTCTTTACTTATTATATTTATTATTATGATCATTATTGTTATTATAAATTATTATTGCTATTAGTATTATTATTATTATTGTTACTATTATTAGTATTGTTATTATTAAGATCACCATTATTATAATTATCATTATTATTACAAATATAAGTATTAGTATAACCATTATCATTTATTATTATTATTATGATAATAACTAATATTATTATATACCTATATCTAAAAAGTAAAGTGGAAATGAATAGTACTATTCATTTCCCCATTTTTCGCAAACTTAACCCCTTAACTTTTATTAAAATACAAATCGAACCCCCACTTTATACGTATATTTTTTTCCCCAAATTTCACAAGCTTAACCCCCTAACTTTTATTAAAATACAAATCGAACCCCCACTTTACTAACTTTTTTTTTTACTAATATTCAATTTTCACAAACTTAACCCATAACTTTTATTAAAATACAAATCGAACCCCCACTTTATACGTAAAGTTTTTTCAAATTTCACAAACTTAACCCACTAACTTTTATTAAAATACAAATCGAACCCCCACTTTACTAATTTTTTTTTTTTTTACTAATATTCAATTTTCACAAACTTAACCCCTAACTTTTATTAAAATACAAATCGAACCCCCACTTTATACGTAAAGTTTTTTCAAATTTCACAAACTTAACCCACTAACTTTTATTAAAATACAAATCGAACCCCCACTTTACTAACTTTTTTTTTTTTTAAAATAAAACCCGAACGCTAAAAGAAGCAACTTTCACAAAAGGAACAACCCTTCAATGTTATGTCGAAAAAAATTCTTTTTTACAAAATAGATCAAGACTTTTTTTTAACTCGCATTCAAAACGGAGCCCCCGGCGCGAAGCGAGGGCTCCACAACTAGTTAGTATTATTAGGGAAAATAATAAAATTATCGTTTTCCATTAATATTAGTATTAGTATCATTTCTATGAAGTATTATTAACATATTTAAAATTTGTAATATCATTATTATTATTATTATTATTGTTATAAGTACTATCTTAATATTATCATTATATTTAAGATTATCATTATCTATTATTATTACTAAAACTTATTATCATTACGAACAATTTATTTAAAGTTATCATTAAAACAAAAAGTATTATGATTATTAGTAATATCAATATCATTATTATTAAAAGTATTATAAGGATAAAAATAAAAGTTTTAAAAATATTATTATAAGAATATGTTAACTATATTAACAAATTATTCATATATAACAATTCAGGTATTTTTAATATAACACTAAAACAGATATACATATATATAAATATAACTATAAAATATTAATCATTTTGAATGTATATACAAAGTAAAAATATATGTTATTAATATAAAAATGGTGTAACTAATAAAGTCATATATATATTCATTCGATTACGATTATATGTATTAATGAATATACAAATGATATAGGTTCGTGTATCCGAGGCCAACCCTACATTGTTCAGTTGTTCAATATAGTCATATGTATTTTTACTACAAAATAAATTAGGTGAGTTTCATTTGCTCCCTTTTACTCATTACATTTTTGGGCTGAGAATACATGCACTGTTTTAATAACCGTTTTACAATATTTATATGCTTGAGTTTCATTTGCTCCCTTTTACTCATTACATTTTTGGGTTGAGAATACATGCACTGTTTTAATAACTGTTTTACAATATTTATATGCGTAAGTTTCATTAATCCCCTTTTAAATACTTTTGCAATATATATTTTTGGGACTGAGAATACATGCGATGTTTTTATAACTGTTTTATGAAATAGACACAAGTAATCGAAACTACACTCTATGGTTGAATTTTCGAAATCGAATATGCCCCTTTTATTAAGTCTGGTAATCTAAGAATTAGGGAACAGACACCCTAATTGACGCGAACTCTAAAGATAGATCTATCGGGCCCAACAAGCCCCATCCAAAGTACCAGATGCTTTAGTACTTCGAAATTTATATCATGTCCGAAGGAGGATCCCGGAATGATGGGGATATTCTGATATACATATTGTGAATGTCGGTTACCAGGTGTTCAATCCATATGAATGATATTGTTGTCTCTATGCATGGGACGTATGATTATGAGAAATGGAAATATGAAATCTTGTGGTCTATTAAAAGGATGGAAATGATTATTTATGTTAAACTAATGAACTCACCAACCTTTTGGTTGACACTTTAAAGCATGTTTATTCTCAGGTATGAAAGAAATCTTCCGCTGTGCATTTGCTCATTTTAGAGATATTACTCGGAGTCATTCATTACATATTTCAAAAGACGTTGCATTCGAGTCGTTGAGTTCATCAAGATTATTATTAAGTCAATTATAGATGGATATATTATAAAATGGTATGCATGCTGTTAACTGTCGATGTAAATGAAAGTTTGTCTTTTAAAAACGAATGCAATGTTTGTAAAAGGTATCATATAGAGGTCAAGTACCTCGCGATGTAATCTACTATTGTGAATCGTTTGTAATCAATATGGACTTCGTCCGGATGGATTAGGACGGGTCCTTTCAAGTTTGGTAATTACTAATTACAGTGTAAACAATCCTTAATAATGGAATTTGATTAGCCTACAATATGTATTCTATTTTGTTAATAATCGTTCTGTAATATTCAAGTGACGTCACAGCAACGATTTAGCGCCGAACCAACTTCCAAATCATCTATTAGATGGATCTATTTGAAAGTATACCAGTTCAATTTCCGTTCGGGCCAACAAAGAACTAGCATCCAAAAGATTCAATCATGTCAAAGATCTTGATTTTTCATGGTACCATGATCCGCCAAATTCCAGTCAAAATGCAGATATAATTTAACAGATTACACATACAATTCAGCAGCCAACATGGATTAAACAGCACGTTGTTCCATTCCCAGTCCTTTTACACTTTCACCATGCGTAACATTGTTAGGTGCCAAATCTATAGTAGTAACTTCATCAAAAACAGGCATCCTTCTAACAGTTTCAAGAATTTGTGTCAGTTCTCTATGGACATAATTAAACCGGTCCTTAGATATCATCGATTCTGAACATAAATCTGATATGATGCCCCGTACAAAACCATCGTGTACGAATCATCAACAACAGGATCATTACAAGGTCAAACACTATATGCTATTTCAAAATATGTTTGCATTCATGATAAAAGGTGACGTCATAATGAACGTCAAGTGTTTTACAACTAAAGTATGCTTCTATGAACGGAAGCAAAGATAATAGTACGTGACCCTTAGGTCGTTACAAATCATAGTTCAAAAGTATTAAAGTTATGAATGCAGGATAAACAGTTCATGCGGTGATAACACTAGAGCAGCAGGTGTCTACGGCAAGACTAGTACACAGCGGAAGCAACCTTAAGCACCTGAGAAAAACATGTTTAAAAACGTCAACACAAAGGTTGGTGAGCTATAGTTTAAGTATAACAGTATGTAAGGTAGGCCACGAGATTTCAGTGCTACAAAGAGCGCTTCAAAACAGTATGATAAAATATATGTTAACCGTGGGCACTTGGTAACTAACTTAATGTTTATACCCCCTGAAAGTACACTTGGCAAGTGCGTATGTTTACGAAGTATTAAACACTCGTTAAATACTAGCGCGACTAGCCCGAGTGGGGATGTCAAACCCTATGGATTCATATCTAAGATTCGCGTTCACCGGTTCAAAAACCAATGACTAAACGTTACCGAGCTAAAGGGAATGTTTATGCCGTTGTATAACCCACACATATATAAGTTTAAGTACTCGTGCCTAGTATGTAAAACGTAAAATGCGCATGTATTCTCAGTTCCCAAAATAGTTAAAGTAAAAAGGGAATGCTATAACTCACAATGATAAAGTAGCGGTAAAGTCGAGTCGGGAAATAAGCAAGTACGTAGGTCCGGAAAGTCCTCAACCTAAGTCAAATAGTACTAAGTCAGTAAATCGTCCCAATAGGTTTAAATGTACGTAAATAAGGTCTTAAGGGTCATCATCATTCATCATCAAACAAAAGGTGTAAAGTAAGTTTCGTTCATGAAAAGAGTTTAAAACAAAGGCTGAGTTCGGTCAGTCACCACGGCCTCTATACCTACTGAAATACGGTAAGACCAGTGGCTATGGCTCCGTATATGAGTCCTTTAGTTTTGGTAAAAATCCCAGAAGCAAACTCGTCTTCGTTTGACCGTGGCGACGGTCTAAGTGCGAGTAGGTCAGAATTTTCAGCACAACGTTAAAAGACATAGTGACGATCGGAGGGCCATAAATCCTAAACCGTAACACGGATTAAGACGAGTCCTAAATGAAAAGTTATCTAATCGAACAGAGCTATCTGAAAATCATCTTTACAGTAGCCCAGGTCGTACGGGTCAGACACAGAAACAGTAAAACAGTAGGTTCCGGTGGGTTCTTGGGTTCGATGCTTATCACGGTTCTCATCCTTGATGCATATAGCTTCAAGTGTACAACTCGTTGATGTGTTTACATCATCTTTACCAAGTTTTGACCATCATAACCCAAGTGTAAGTCTAAGATAAGTAGCACAACTCAATTAAGTGTTGCAAGTTTTTTGATGAACCAAAGTTACATCAAAGTCTTAGATTTAACACATACATGAAATATAAAAGTAATATTGAACTACAAACTAGAAAGATTGACCTTTTATATATATATATATATATATATATATATATATATATATATATATATATATATATATATATATATATATATATATATATATATATATATATATATATGCACATAAGGATGAATGTTTTATGGAAGAATACTTATCTGTTTTGTTTAAAATGAGATTTACATATTATTATTTTTATGTTTCTATGTATGTAACAACGGAGTCAACCCATAAATAATTTAATTAGGCAGACTTTATTATACGTATATGTAATATGTAACATGTAATATGTTTATGTATATATGTATATATTACTATAGGGTCTCCAATGTCGAGACAATTTGCAAAATACAATAAACACCAACTTTGAAGCAATATATACTTCATGCACTCATTTCGACTACTAATTACATATTACATAAATAAGTCTATATTTCACATTTTTACCAACAGATTATAACATTTACAGATAGCAGATTATAGCACACAATATATGATTTATCAAATTATCAAATTATCAATATATTACATAAAATGTATGTACATGATTTATCAAATTATCTATAATTATTTTGTTTACTGTGCATCTAATAATTTATCTATATTTGGTTAAGATATGATCACAATATACTGTAGTTTTTAGCGTGTAGTTAAATTTCTTGTTGTATGTACACAATATATTTGCCTCAGACATACCTATAATATATAAATCTAAGTTGCATATATTTTAGCTGACCTTAGAAGTATGTATGGCATAATGTAATTATCCATGTCTAATAACTTCTCAGCAACCATATTAATTAGTCAGTCACAGCCTGTGACTCACAGGTTTAATTAATAGGTGTACCATGAAAGTCACAGTAGGTCGATGTAGCATACCAATACTAATACTAATAGTAACTAATACTAAGTTGATTTAAAAACATAAACACACATTGGTGTACCTTGTCTAGTGGCACCCATTCTTGTGCAAGACATTGAGATACCCATTCATCATCCACATCATCATCAGTATCAGTTTCATTATTTCCCTTGATTATAAGATTCCTTGCTATCATCAATTGTTCCGATGAAGCACCAGAGAAGATATGTGGAAACCTGACAGTACACGTTCACAAAATAACTAGTATTCATAACACATGGCACGTACGTGTGTGTGTGTGTGTGTTATATATAAGTAAAACATATATTTGATTCAGACCTAGCTATGATGTCATCAAGACTTGCACTAGACCCAGCTGGAAAATGTATAATGTGCTCGTTGTTGTTTTTATCGTTAACAGCAGCAGCAACAAATGCACCAAACGCCGGCTTCGAATTTTCAAACTGTTTTCCCTCTAGCAAGAAGTTGAAAACATCAACAGCTATACCACAATCTTTTACATACTTTCCAATTTCCTTCATTTTTTTAACATTCATATCTATGCAACTGGCAGGCAAGAGCAAACATATAACATAATATATACTAGTTAGTGTACAAGATAAAAGTAGTAGCTAGGGTGAAACATTTAAGCATAAACATATATATATATATATATATATATATATATATATATATATATATATATATATATATATATATATATATATATATATATATATATATATATATATATACATACCAGCCTCCAAAAAACAGATATAACCTTTTCCGCTTACTTCTACTTTCTTCATCCAACGGAAAACACAACATAGATTTCAGTATCGCTTCTTGTAAGTTTAAGCCACCACCTAAGTGAAAATCATCTGGGCAACAAAGGTGAAATTGATTAGAAAATGATGCAAAAATTCTAACAAAAAAAAATAAAAATAAAAATAAAAAATCAAGAGTAGGAAGCTAACACCGAAGCGTATCCAGGATTTCCTGAATATCGCTAGTAGGCCGAAGGAAAACTTCACATTGATGAGAACCCATTGTCAGTATGCCTATAGCAATCTTCGGATAGGACTGTAAGAAATACAATTCCAACTATTGGTGAATAGATAAAATGAATATAAATAACAAAGAAAAATGGCTGGATAACCTGATGATAAACTAGATATTGGACCCCAATGAATTAACTAGGGCTCTCTTTTGTGTGTGTGTGTGTGTGTGTTGGGGGGGGGGGTGGGGGGGGGGGGGGGGGGGTTAACACAAGTCAGATACCAATATACGTTTCAGATTCGATAGATTTGAACTTAAAACAAAATATAATATATAAGGTCAATCTTTTAATTGAACGATTATCTTTGTCCTTCAATTAATTAATTATTATTATTATTAATGGATTTTGGGTGGAAATGGCGGTCCTGGATTGAAGCTTGCCTTAAATCCGCTACTATTCCAATATTAGTTAACGGCTCCCCGACCATGGAATTCTCAATGAAAGGAGGCATAAGGCAGGGGATCCCCTATCCCCTATCTTTTCATACTTGCCTTATAAGGTCTTAGTCGACTAACAAAGTGAGCAATTGATGAAAATTTATTCAAAGGAGTAGATATTGGAGCCAATCATGTTTCGGTATCACATCTTCAATATGCCGACGACACCATTTTCTCCGGAGATTGGAGTAAAAAGAATGCTAGGAATCTCATGAAACTATTGAAATGTTTCGAGAAATTGTTGGGTGTAAAGGTCAATTATCTTCGTTCATGTACACTTTCTCCCTATTCCGTGCTCCATCAGGTGTCTTCGACTCGCTTGAAGGTTTTTGGCGTAAATTTTTTTGGGGCGGGTCCGGTGAAAATCATAAAATGTCTTGGGTGGGGTGGGATACCATCCTTTCTCCTTACGAGAAGGGTGGCTTAAACATCGGTTCTTTAAAATCAAAAAAATCTTGCGTTGCTAGGAAAATGGTGGTGGCGTTTTTATACCGAAAACGATTCTCTTTGGGTTCGTGTCATTAAAAGTATTTATGGGCAGGAAGGAGGTTTGGGTTTAAGAAATGATGCTTTTGTTTTTCAAAATGGTTCATCATGGAATTCAATTCAACAAATCAGCAAGGAACTAAGAAAGTTGGACTTTAACTTTGCTAATACTTTTATTAAATCTGTTAGCTTGACGGGCGATACGTTCTTTTGCGAGAAATTTGAACGTTTATACAGGTTGGAAGGAAACAAACATGCCTTGATACCGGATCGCATACAACAAAATGGTGTCTCTAAATCTTTCTCATGGAACTGGCCAAGACAGCCTTCGGGTAGAACCGAAGACGAATTATCTCGGCTAAATGGTGCATTGCTCTCATTTTCATTCTCGCAAATCGAGAGAGATACATGGTCCTGGTCTCTTCATCCCAATGGATATGGTGGTTAACGAAATCCAAGTACGAAGTTTCCAATGGATTAACTGCCGTGCGAAAAAGCCAAAAATGGATTGGAACCAATGGCTCATTAACCCGAGTGTATACGACGACCACGGTTGATACTCAAAGCTTCATCGGGTCTTAATAGTGTTTAGCATAGGATAAGGAATTTCGATGTATGCTTATCATTGTTTCTGATCTTGGGTTGCATCTTCCTCTTTGCATCCCATGTATTTTCTTTAGTTATCAATAAAATTACCTTTGGCTTCCAAAAAAAATAATAATAATAATAATAATTATATATCCATAAAAAAAAGACCTTAAGTTTAAGTTGGCAATACAATCGAATACACTGAATTTGAAGCTCAAATCTGTAAGTATCAAAATACTTCATATACCCCGAATTGTCGATGCAGATCATCAAAGTCTCCTATAATATCAACCAACCAAACAAAGTTCGTTTAGATAAAAAAATATCTATTGATTAGATAGCATAAGAAAAAATAAAATTAGAAGAAAACGATACCTCATTTTCCATTGTTTTGAATTGCGAATAAATTAATTGAAGGGCCGTTCCAGAATATAAACCATAGAGGAGAATTTGGGAATGATATTAAATTGGTCGATATGCTTCTTATATATATCCGCTAGCAGTTTTAATTTACCTCCTTATGAAAATCAGAGAATTACAAAACACTCACTAAACTAGCAAAATCAGATTTCTTTTTAAGTATTATTGTTTTGGTCTATGCTAACTTGGATTAAAAGCGCCCAATCGAATGAGGGTCTAACGCGTAAACCGTCACATAATCGAATAGAGTTTAAAAGCGCCCTATAGTTTGGCTTCTATTTGTCAAGACTCTAGAATATAAAGTCATAACAATTATAACTTAACATAATCGAATAATAATAACGGATCTAATATGATATAAATACCTCTTAGGGTTTCGTTAATTTGCAAAGAACGATTGTAGCTTTTGATAACGTGTCATGAAAAAGTGAAGGTCAACTTCTTTATACTGTTAGACTATATTATTATAATATTATGCTTGTTGGGCTTAGCCCATTAGACTTTGTTAGGGTATTTGGCTATATATATGGCCTCCTTCTTGTACTGATCGATGCACAAATAATATATCCATCAATTACATTACTTAACATGGTATCGAGCCTATCGAGCCTAATTATTTAGGTTATTCTTCTTCTTCTTCTTTTTTGCCGGCGATTCAATCAATAATACCACACCTGCTGCTTTCTTTTCTTCATTATCCATTATCAAAATCATCACCGCCGCATGTCTCTTGCACCTCATATTTCTATTCCACTATCTATTTAATTCCTTTGCAATATACACATGGTTGATTTTGTTGCTTACACTCATATTTGGTGGCTTCAAAAAGGTGTATACCCCTCTTATTAAAATAATACTAGTTGTTGAAATCAATTAATAAATTAATTGATTATCGGGATACATACTTCGTCTACGGTGTCAATTGTTCATCTACTCAATAGGATATATTTTTTTTCTACTCAGTGGGATATTATTTGGTTTTTCTTTCTCCTAAATATATAATGAACGGTTATCGAGGTAAATGTGATTGGCTTTGAGTTTGGAATTGTTCAAGCACTCAACAGATTGGATCTATTTATCTATTTATATCGAGAAAAAAAAATCAAATCATCATGTGGTAAATGGGTGGCACACAACAACCTACCTCACTTGTGCTTTAATATCCTTTTTCTCTTTTTTTTTTTTTTTTTTTTCAATTGTTACCATGGCTGATGACAACATTTGCCGAATACAAAGTCAAAACGCTACGTCGTCAACATATGCCGAATTGATAAATATTATTAATTGTCAAGCCCAAATTTTAGCTCAAAATAAATTGGCCAGCGATTATGTCCAAGGAATTCAATCAACTGTCCAACAACAAGCCCATCAGCAGGCCCAACAGCAGGCTCAACAGCAGGCCCAACAGCAGGCCCAACATTTTTACAAAACTCAGAAGATTATTCCTCCTAATGCATTCAGTGCAATGACTCTTCAGGATTACGGTACTGCCGGGTGGCACATGGATACGGGTGCGTCTTCACATCTTACCTCCTGTATTAATAATCTTAGTACCGTTTTTAATAATTGCAAATATTCATCAGTAGCCGTTGGTAACGGGAACACCATTCCTGTCACTAACACCGACCATAGCTTGTTACCCAATGTTCACCGTCCGTTACATTTAAATAATGTACTTGTAATCCCTAACATCGTTAAAAACCTCATATCTGTTCGTCAATTTACTCGTGATAATTTAGTCTCTGCTGAATTTGATCCTTTTGGGTTTTATGTAAAAGATTATCTTACGCGTCACTTGCTTCTCCGATGTGATAGCACCGGGGATCTCTACCCACTTACATCACCCACCTCTTACTCTTCTCAGCAGGCTTTTCTCACCAGTCCGGTAACATGGCATCAGCGTCTCGGGCATCCCGGGCATGATGTTTTTCGAAGACTCATTTCTAATAAAGATATTATTTGTAATAAAACGTCGTCCCCTGTTCTTTGCCATGCCTGTCAGCTTGGCAAACACGTGCGACTCCCTTTTTCTGTTTCAAGTTCTAATGTTAATGATACTTTTGATATTATTCATTCAGATTTATGGACATCTCCTGTTCCTAGTCTTAGTGGTTTAAAATATTATATTATATTTCTGGATCACTTTTCGCATTATGTATGGGTTTTTCCGTTACGCAATAAATCTGACGCATTTACTACATTCATAAAATTTCGTACATTTGTTCGCACTCAATTTAACAAAGAAATCAAAGCTTTTCAATGTGATAATGGGGGTGAATTCGGTAACACTGCTTTTCATCAACTTCTTCAAACTAATGGTATTCAATTCCGGTTCTCCTGCCCTCACACCTCTCAGCAAAATGAAAAGTCTGAACGCATGCTCCGCACCATTAGCAATCTAATTCGCACTCTTCTCTTTCAAGCTCATCTCCCGCCAACTTACTGGGCGAAAGCTCTCCACATGGCAGCTTACCTACTTAACATTCTTCCCTCTTCTGCTATCAATCATGATATCCCGCACTTTCGTCTCTACAAACAAAAACCTAACTACACTACTCTTCGAGTCTTCGGATGCCTCTGCTACCCTCACCTTCCCACCACACACAAACTTGATCCTCGCTCCACTCCATACATTTTTCTTGGGTACCCCTCCAATCATCGGGGTTACCGCTGTCTAGATCTTACCACCAACAAAATCATCCTCTCTCGACATGTCACCTTCGATGAGACCTGCTTCCCATTCGGTTCCATGACACCCACTCAACCACCATCTTATGACTTTTTGGACCCTCCTCCAAATCTCTTTTCCCGGACATTCCATATACCACCGGAGACATAGCCTCCTCCTACTGAGGCTACCGACACCACACTTCCACCTCCTATTATTACAGAGCCACATCCCCCTCATACTGAGGCTACCGACCCTACACCTCCACCTCGTAATTTTCCAGAGCCACAGCCTCCTCCTACTGAGGCTACATCTTCCTCTACTTCTTTCTCCACTCACCCCATGATCACTCGAACCCGCCTTGGTACCACCAAGCCGGTTCAACGTCTCAACCTTCGCACAACCACCATATCTCCCATTCCCCGTACTTACTCTGAAGCTCTTAACGACCCTAACTGGAAACAAGCTATGACTGATGAATATAATGCTTTAATTAACAACTGTACTTGGAAACTTGTGCCTCGCCCATCGGACACGAACATCGTTCGCTCCATGTGGCTATTTAAGCACAAGCATAATGCAGACGGTAATTTGAGCAGGTATAAGGCTCGACTCGTTGCTAACGGTCGAAGCCAGCAGGTTGGCATTGATTGTGATGAGACTTTTAGTCCGGTTGTTAAACCATCATCTATACGTACGGTTCTTAGTTTAGCGGTTTCTAGACAATGGCCTGTTCACCAGCTAGATGTTAAGAACGCTTTTCTACATGGACAGATTTCTGAGACTGTCTATACGCATCAGCCTCACAGGTTTCGTGATACCAGATACCCATATCATGTATGTTTATTGCAGAAATCTCTATATGGCCTCAAGCAGGCCCCTCGTGCTTGGTTTCAACGCTTTGCCGGATATGCACATCGAATTGGTTTTCATCAAAGCCGCTGTGATACATCACTTTTTATTTTTCGTCAAGGATCTGATACAGCATACTTGGTTCTATATGTTGATGATATTGTGTTGACTGCTTCCTCTACAGGTTTACTTCAGCGGATTATATCTTCTTTACATAAGGAATTTGCTATGACTGATTTGGGACCTTTGAACTACTTTCTTGGGATCCATTATGTTGATAGCAATATGTGCATTAGTTTGATTTGATTTGGTTATTTTGATTACTCTTTACATATATAACCATGATCGAACTATAACCGAACTAACTATTTAAGTCAATCAAAATTTACAAACTGAATCATCAATCATCCAAATTTTCAATTAACTGGATTTCTTTTGACGACTTATTCGATATTATCTGTTAATTCAATTTCTTGCTTACTTATTCGATCTTATCTGTTAATTGCATAACTTGAGTTATATATGGTTTGATTTGCATGATAGATTATGATCTTGAAAACTCCCGTAGCCCGAACAAAGTTAACACCCTTTTGTTGGGAGTTATTTTAGAGCAGATAGGTAGACACTAGACAGAAATGTTGGGACAAATGATGTGGTTCAAATTGTCATCGTTTTTCACACTGCCCATCATTTGTCCCTCCATTTGTCCTCAAAGTTTATGTCAACCTCACCCCGCAGACGTTGATTTAAAAAAGAAAATTTGTTTTGCATTTATATTATTATTGCTGTTAATAATAATATCAGGAAGGGTGAAAATTGCAGTTTTACCTCCGTTCCTCCTTATTTTGGCGGTAAGATAATTGGTCCACTCTCGTATCTAATAAACAGACTAGTGACATCATTGAAATACTATTAGCCTACAAATGGTTGTTTATTTTTGTGATATTCCAGTGACGTCATAGCGACAATTTAGTGCCGAACCAACTTCAAAATCATCTATAAGATGGATCCTTTTGAAAGTATACTAGTTCAATTTCCTTTCAACCCAACAAAGAACCTAACATCCAAAAGATTCAATCCATGTCAAGATCTTCATTTTTCATGGTGCCAAATCTAGAGTAGTAACTTCATCAGAACAGGCATACTTCTAACATTTTCAAGAGTTTGTGTCAATACTCTATGAATGTAATTAAACCGCTCCTTAGATATCATCGATTCTGAACATAATATGACGTAAGAGAATTAAGCGAAACAAAAGAGTTGAATGTCGTGGTTGTTTACCATCCTATTGGTGGTGGTCACCTTTGGTGGCTAAATTATGGTAGATGAGTGGCGGGAGATGGCCTCTAACGGTGGTGGGTGAAAGGGGAACTAGATTTTGGTGGTTGATATCGGCTAAAAAGTCACATTTTCATCCCGGTATTGAGGCCCAAAAACAATAAAGTTCCAAGCTTTATCGCCAAAATACTCGCTTTGCCGGTTAAAAGTGAAGATCAAGTGATTACGAGGCCGGTGCAAAAAGAATCAAGAGAATCGGAGCTAAAACTAAGATTCTAGAGCGAAAACGGTGAAAGACAAGTGACGACCCCGGAAACCAAGTTACGATCCAGCAAAAACATCAAACCAGGGCAGCCATACGACCTGCCATCTGGCTTGCCATACGGCTTTCCACATGGGAAACGGCCTGCCATGCATCTGAGCACAACAAACGGTTTTCCAAGCCATACGGCTTACGGCCTGCCAGCCGTATGACAACAAATCCATTTTCTATTTTAAGGGTCATTTTGTAGTGACCCTAACTTTTCCATATTTATATATATTAAATGAAATTGGTATATTTACATGATTAAATGTTTTCAACATGTTAAGCAATCAAACTTGTTAAGACTTGATTATTTGAAATGTGCTTCATATAGACAATTGACCACCCAAGTTGACCGGCGATTCACGAACGTTAAAAATTTGTAAAAACTACATGATGATATATATATGGATATATATATGGTTAACATGAGATTATGATAAGTAAGTATCTCACTAAGTATATTAACAATGAGTGATATACATAAAAATGAGTTTATTGAATTAAGAAACTCGAAACAATATATATAACGATTATCGTTATAACAACGTCTTACTAAATACATATGAATCATATTAAGATATTGATACACTATGTTTAACATGATAAAATGATAATTAAGTATATCATTAACTGTGTTAACAATGAACTACATATGTAAACAAGACTACTAACTTAAGAATTTCGAAACGAGAAATATATGTAACGATTATCGTTGTAACAACATTTAACTGTATATATATCATACTAAGATATATTAATATATCATAATATCATGATAATATAATAATTTAACATCTCTTTAGATATAATAAACAATAGGTTAACAACATTTAACAAGATCGTTAACCTAAAGGTTTCAAAACAACATTTACATGTAACGACTAACGATGACTTAACGACTCAGTTAAAATGTATATACATGTAGTGTTTTAATATGTATTCATACACTTTTGGAAGACTTCAAGACACTTATCAAAATACTTCTACTTAACAAAAATGCTTACAATTACATCCTCGTTCAGTTTCATCAACAATTCTACTCGTATGCACCCGTATTCGTACTCGTACAATACACAGCTTTTAGATGTATGTACTATTGGTATATATACTCCAATGATCAGCTCTTATCAGCCCATGTGCGTCACCTAACACATGTGGGAACCATCATTTGGCAAATAGCATGAAATATCTCATAAAATTACAAAAATATTAGTAATCATTCATGACTTATTTACATGTAAACAAAATTACACATCCTTTATATCTAATCCATATACCAACGACCAAAAACACCTACAAACACTTTCATTCTTCAATTTTATTCATCTAAGTGATCTCTCTCAAGTTCTATCTTCAAGTTCTAAGTGTTCTTCATAAATTTTACAAGTTCTAGTTTCATAAAATCAAGAATACTTTCAAGTTTACTAGCTCACTTCCAATCTTGTAAAGTGATCATCCAACCTCAAGAAATCCTTGTTGTTTATAGTAAGATATCATTCTAAATCAAGGTAATACTCATATACAAACTTTGATTCAATTCCTATAACTATAACTATCTTAATTCGAGTGATAATCTTACTTGAACTTGTTTTCGTGTCATGATTCTGCTTCAAGAACTTTCAAGTCATCCAAGATCCTTTGAAGCTATATAATTTCTTGTCACTTCTAGTAGGTTTACCTACTAAACTTGAGGTAGTAATGATGTTCATAACATCATTCGATTCATATATATAAAACTACCTTATTCGAAGGTTTAAACTTGAAATCACTAGAACATAGTTTAGTTAATTCTAAACTTGTTCGCAAACAAAAGTTAATCCTTATAACTTGACTTTTAAAATCAACTAAACATATGTTATATATCTATATGATATGCTAACTTAATGATTTAAAACCGGAAAACACGAAAAACACCGTAAAATCGGATATACGCCGTCGTAGTAACACCGCGGGCTGTTTTGGGTTAGTTAATTAAAAACTATGATAAAATTTGATTTAAAAGTTGTTCTTCTGGGAAAATGATTTTTCTTATGAACATGAAACTATATCCAAAAATCATGGTTAAACTCAAAGTAGAAGTATATTTTCCAAAATGGTCATCTAGACGTCGTTCTTTCGACTGAAATGACTACCTTTACAAAAATGACTTGTAACCTGTATTTCCGACTATAAACTTATACTTTTTCTTTTTAGATTCATAAACTTAAGTTCAATATGACACCATAGCAACTTAAAACACTCAAAATGGATTTTAAACGAAGAAGTTATGGGTAAAACAAGATTGGATAATTTTTCTTGTTGTAGCTACGTGAAAATTGGTAACAAATCTATATTAATCATATCCTAGCTAACTTATATTGTATTACATGTATTCTAATATATTATGTAATCTTGGGATACCATAGACACGTATGCAAATGTTTTGACATATCATATCGACCCATGTATATATATTATTTGGAACAACCATAGACACTCTATATGCAGTAATGTTGGAGTTAGCTATACAGGGTTGAGGTTGATTCCAAAAATATATATACTTTGAGTTGTGATCTAGCCTAAGATGTGTATACACTGGGTCGTGGATTGATCCAAGAAAATATATATCGATTTATTTCTGTACATCTAACTATGGACAACTAGTTGTAGGTTACTAACGAGGACAGCTGACTTAATAAACTTAAAACATTAAAACGTATTAAAAATGTTGTAAATATATTTTGAACATACTTTGATATATATATATATGTACATATTTGTTATAGGTTCGTGAATCGACCAGTGGCCAAGTCTTACTTCCCGACGAAGTAAAAATCTGTGAAAGTGAGTTTTAGTCCCACTTTTAAAATCTATTATTTTTTTGGGATGAGAATACATGCGATTTTATAAATGTTTTACAAAATAGACACAAATAATCGAAAATACTTTCTATGTTGGATTATCGAACCGAATATGTCCCTTTTTAGCTTGGTAGCCTAAGAATTAGGGAAATGGCCCCTAATTGACGCGAATCCTAAAGATAGATCTATTTGGCCCAACAAGCCTCATCCGAGTTACGGATGCTTTAGTACTTCAATTTATCATATCCGATGAGAGTCCCGGAATGATGGGGATATTCTATATGCATTTTGTTAAGGTCGGTTACCAGGTGTTTAACATATGAATGATTTTTATCTCTATGCAGTTTGCGAAATGCCTGATATGAGATGTGTTATAAAAATGAAATCTTGTGGTCTATTATTATGATTTGATAATATGTAGGTTAAACCTATAACTCACCAACAATTTTGTTGACGTTTTAAGCATGTTTATTCTCAGGTGATTATTAAGAGCTTCCGCTGTTGCATACTAAACTAAGGACAAGATTTGGAGTCCATGCTTGTATAATATTGTTTAAAAACTGTATTCGAAGACTTATGTTGATGTGTAATATTATTGTAAACCATTATGTAATGGGCGTGTGAAAAACGCTATATTTTAGATTATCATTATTTTATAATCGTCATAATATTTTAAAGGTTATGGTTTGTTCTAAAATCGAATGCAGTCTTTGAAAAACGTCTCATATAGAGGTCAAAACCTCGCAACGAAATCAATTAATATGGAACGTTTATAATCAATATGAACGGGACATTTCAGTTGGTATCCGAGCGTTGGTCTTAGAGAACCAGAAATTTGCATTAGTGTGTCTTATCGAGTTTGTTAGGATACATTAGTGAGTCTGGACTTCGACCGTGTTTTCTTTAAAAACGATTGCTTAACACTTTTGTTGGAAACTATATATTATTAACATATAAATATTATGTGATATATTAACCTCATAATGTGTTTGATATTGTGTGATAGAGGTCTACTACTAGTACAAATCCCATCGATTCACCTAATAATAATGAAGAGTCGAATATATTTTGGGAAGATTCACAAATTCCCGAAGAGGAACCGAAAGAAGAGGAACCGGAAGAGGAGGAACCGGAAAAAGAAGAGGTTCCGGAGGAAGAAATATTGATACCAATAGTAAATCGATTAAATAAAAGAAAATCCTCAACCAACGGACCAAAGTTAATAATGGTCAATGGTGTTTCCGCCGAGGAAGCAAAATATTGGGAAGATTATCAATTTTCCGATGAATCGGATCCCGATGAGGATTCCGATGATGTTATAGAAATTACCTCGAACCAATTTAATAAAGCGAAAGAAAATAATAAGGGAAAAGGTATAAAAATAGAGAAATCCGATCCCAACCCCGATGAACTTTATATGTATCGGCAACATCTGTATTTCCTAAAATGTAACAATGACCCGGGAACCTCTAAACCACCACGTTTTTCTAAACCATTGTGGAAAACGACAGCTCGTATTAGAGGAACATCATATATTCCTAGAAAATTAGGAAAACGAACCAAGTCCGAAGAAGAAGAAACCCGTGATTCAGATTAGAGGGTTGTAATCATGTTGTGTATTATATGTATTGTAGTGTGCTTGTACTTTTATGTTCTATGTAAAAATTACTTGTATTATTTGTTAATTATCTTTTATGAATCTAACCCTCGTCTATTTTTACAGTATAAAAACACAAAATGGACGTTAAGGGTAGACAACCGAATATTTTAGAAGACCTACCAGAGGATATGATTGATGAAATCTTGTCTAGAGTCGGTCAGAATTCATCAGCACAATTAGTTATGGCGAAATTAACTTGTCAAACATTTGAAAGACTTTCCAGAAATGTCTTAGTTTATAAAAGGCTTTCCTTTGATAGGTGGGGTATATCACATTGGGGAGACCGTAAGTTACGCCGTGTTTTCTTTAAAGCGTTAAATGCGGGGAACTCAAATGCAATTTTACGCTACGGGTTAAGAACCTATTTTGACTCAACATATCCCAACATAGGATTTCGTGAATTAGAAAGAGCTTCTAACATGCAACATAAAGAAGCATGTTATGCTTACGGGTTAGTGATGTTCGCTTCTTACCAAAGTGAGAAAAAGAACATCGGATTGCAACTTTTAAATAAAACCTTCCCACAAGTGACGGATTCAGTAGTTGGGGTGAGAAACAAGGTTTTTAGATTATAACGGGGCTGTTGGACATTACGAAACCCCGTTCTTTTGACGACATTACAACATGCTGTCTTGTCAACGGTCACAACGGTTATGTTCCACAAGACCAAGGATGGGAAGTAGTCTTAGTAAAACCAGAATGCATGACTTGTTTCTGGACGTATGAATTACGTGTCTTTATTACCTTTGTTGAACGACTTGTGTATTAACTAGAATTGTCTTCGCAACTGTTTTGTATCAGAGTTTTTATGTGCTATATTTCATGCTATATGTAAAATAGCGGTATTGTAAGTTTGCAAAATATTGTATAAAAGTTTGAATGTGAAATATTATTATAATCAGTTTTTCATATAGAATTATAGTAGTTGAATTGTATGTTAGCTACTAAGTATGAACTTAACGGGTAGGTATTGTAGAGACCAGTCCTAATCCATCCGGATGAAGTCCATATCGATTATAAACGATTCACAACAGTTGTTTACATCGCGAGGTATTTGACCTCTATATGATACATTTTACAAACATTGCATTCATTTTTGAAAAGACAATCTTTCGTTACATCGAAAGTTGACGGCATGTATACCATTTCATAATATATCTAACTATAATTGACTTAATAAAATCTTGAAGAATGCAACGACTCGAATGCAACGTCTTTTGAAATATGTCATGAATGACTCCAAGTAATTTCTCTAAAATGAGCAAATGCACAGCGGAAGATTTCTGTCGTACCTGAGAATAAACATGCTTTCAAGTGTCAACCAAAAGGTTGGTGAGTTCATTAGTTTATCATAAATAATCATTTCATAATTTTAATAGACCACAAGATGTCATATTTTCATTTCTCATAAACATACGTCCCATGCATAGAGACAAAAATCATTCATATGGATTGAACACCTGGTAACCGACATTCACAATATGCATATAAGAATATCCCCATCATTCCGGGATCCTCCTTCGGACATGATATAAATTTCGAAGTACTAAAGCATCCGGTACTTTGGATGGGGCTTGTTGGGCCCGATAGATCTATCTTTAGAGTTCGCGTCAATTAGGGTGTCTGTTCCCTAATTCTTAGATTACCAGACTTAATAAAAATGGCATATTCGATTAGATAATCCAACCATAGAATGTAGTTTCGATTACTTGTGTCTATTTCGTAAAGCATTTATAAAAGCAGCGCATGTATTCTCAGTCCCAAAAAGGTAAAGAGTAAAAGGGAATCAAATGAAACTCACCTAATGTATTTTGTAGTAAAAATACATATAACTATATTGAACAATGCAGGATTGACCTCGAATTCACGAACCTATATCATTTGTATATTTATTAATATACATAATTATAATTGAACAATATCTATATAAATTTATTAGTTACACTATTTTTATAATAATAACATATATTTTTAATCTGTATATATATTTAAAATGATTAATACCTTTATAGTTATTAATACACATAATTGTAATCGAATAAGTTTATATATATTTAATTACATCATTTTAATATAGATATATATAACTCGTGTCGTATTAGTCTTAATTACCATAATAATAATAATGATAATAATGAGTAATAATAATAATAATAATAATAATAATAATAATAATAATAATAATAATAATAATAATAATAATAATAATAATAATAATAATAATAATAATAAAATGCTACCTCAAAAGAATAGGCTTTTAAAATAATGTCTCAACACGGGCTCGAACCCAGGACCTCTCACCTAAACCCAACACACTCCACCATCCATCTATCCTTGCTTTTCTAATTATAACCAGATACCGATTATACTTAAACCGAAATTTGCTGTTTCCTTTTTCTTCTTTTAAATTCAAAACCCATTTAATCTTTTCATCATCCCTTTTCATCTTTGTTTCTAATCTGTATATCATCTAACAGAAATTTGATATTGGCATAACTAATATAACGGCCCAACTGACTTCGTAGCCCAATAATAGAAGAAGACTTGGCCCATCTGGAATTTAGTATTGGTTCACGGCCCAACTTGTATAGTTATTAGGAAAAAAAAAATACTAAAACGTAGGAGCTTGGACTCGAATTCAAGACCACTCGCCTACCAAGCATCCACTAAACCAATGAAGCGTTAGTATGTTTTGGTTACAATTCGTGTCTCTAATCATTTATCCATTACCAACAGTTCATCATTTTCATCCTAAATTTATCATCATTCTTAACATCATTCACCATAAAATCATAACCTATATCATCTTCTTAATCCTTATCATTAAACGTATCATCATCATAATTATCAAGTATTATGAAAAGGGTGTGGTTTAAGCTTGTGGATCCATAGGAACCGTAGAAACAGACTCCTCGAGCAGCAACCCACAGCAAGTAATTACGGCCCATTGTGTTTGTTTGGATTCAAGAAGCAGCTCATTTAACATTTACAAAGTTTACGGTTTCTTTTATTTTTTTAAATATAATCAAACGTGTAAAGATAGCCTCCCTCTAGTGCTATCACTTTATACTAACTCTAATATATTCATCTCCCATCATCACTTTAATTAATCAGTATAAAAAAAATATGATAACCGCAAGTTATTCCCTTGGACCCATGTGGTTCGGTAATCAATTTCCAACCACAACACATCATGCGTAAAAGAATATTGTGCTGTAAAGAAGTTCTATAATAGGTATGATGTCCCACAAGTATTATTATGTGTCATCAATTATAATACTTTTTAAAAAAAAAAAATCGACAAGTAGCTATAGTAGTGGATCTCATCATAAATGGTGGGGCAAACTTTATATATAGTTCCAACCAAATTGATATGAGCTAGTGTTTAAATCATAACCAAATAAAGTGAAGCATGCACGAGTGGTTTTGGTTGAGGTAAAAGATGATTATTAAATGTTTAATTATTGAATAGATATACCTTCGAGCAGGAGCAGAAATTGAAGGCCAATTAGTAGCAGCAATACATGATTTTTTGTTGGCTATTATGGGGTTTGTTTAGAGATAGAAGTACTCCATGGTGTTGGTTTTGGTTTGTGTGATTCACAAAGAAAGAACTCAAAGAAGAAGAATGAAAGACATGTATGGTGTTCGATAGATAACACAGAAAGAAAACAGAAAGCAACAATTGGTGATGGATGTATGAGTTTTAAAATGGTCTCGTTGGTGACGGGTTAAATGAGGTTAACGGTGGTAGAGATGGTTCACGAAAAACAACAAAGAAGAAGAAAAGAAAGAAAGAAAATATGGCGTAGGAGATCGAACAAGAATGAGGTTTGGTTTTTATGAGGAAGGTGTTTTGTGGTCCGATGGTTAAACCGGAGGTGTGGTGCAAAGTAATCAAAGTTAATGATTGAAACAAGTTGATTCAATGATGCCTCACAATGGACATTAGAGACAAGTTAAAACAAATAAAAAGTTGATCATGACATTCAACCGATTTTGGATGTTATGGTGATAAAAGTCGTGATTTGTACTTGGTATTAGATATTGGAATCCAATTAAATATAGTAAGAATGAAACATGTGACTACTAACATAATAATAATACTATTAATAATAATAATTATAATAAATTTTAATGATAATAATAATAATAATATTTTTGATAATAATATTATTATTAGTTGTAATAATAATAATAACATGATGTTATTAATAATAACTATAATAATAATTTTTAATAAGTTTAATAATAACTAATGATAATGATAATGATAATAATAAAAATGTTATTAATAATAAGAAGTATTAGTTCCTAATAATAGTATTAATTAATAATTCTTAATAATAACAATAATTTTTAATAATACAAGTGATATAAAGATATAACAAATTACATGTGTTCTATTTTCGTATTAGATTAATGATATTAATAATACTGATATAGATATTAATATAAATAATTTTAAAAGTAATAATAATATTATACAATTATATTTATATATATATGCACACTCATTCTCCTTCAAACAATGGTTCATGAATCGTCGGGAATAGTCAAAGGTTTAAACAATTACATGAGCAAAGTTCAAAAGTTTTTGAGATTCAATTTAAGAGGTTTTGCTTATTGTGTCGAGATCAAATACAAATCAAGTTTAAATTTGGTCAAAAATTTCTGGGTCGTCACAGTACCTACCCGTTAAAGAAATTTTGTCCCGAAATTTGAGTGAGGTGGTCATGGCAAACAATAAAAAAAAATGTTTTCATGACAAATATGAGTTGATAAGCAGAGTTTTATTACCATTGAGTAATTTAGATAAAACGATTCGATTACTCGAAGCGTACGAGTGAAGCTATCACAAAAGATTGAGATAAGTTAATAGGTATTTGTCTTTACTTTTGATGTAGTCATGGTTGAATGTAGAAAATAAGGTGCGTCTTAACTTTTGACGTTGTCTTGGTTGAATTCTGGAATTCAAGGGATTTAAAGAAAATCTTCGAAATCTAAAAGATTTGATTCTTCGGCGAGTAAAGAAATTAAGATCTCTATGATTAAATATGGTGATCTGCCTCGATTACTCTGTCTGATATTTCCATTATAAATTTACTTCTTCCGTTTTCTTATTCTCACCCCCCTATACTTTCTTCTTTAATCCATACTTCTAAAGCTTGTAAAAATGCTTAATCCAGTTCTGATCCTTGTCCTTATCCTAACTATCGCAACAATCATTCTCCTTTTCCAACTTCCACTGGAGGAATCTGTTTTCTTCTACTTCGCCCTTTGGGTTATAATATTTTTAATTCTCCCGTGTATTTATGTTGCGATAAACATTGATATACACGGCTTGTAATTTATGTGTTGTTATCGAGCTTTATATTTCCCCATATATTTGGAGTTTCATACTTTGGTTTTCTCTTCCCGACTTTAAGTCAAGCGAATAATGGTCCAGAATTCATATGTATGAAATTTTGAATGATCATAATATACTAAGCAGAAGAATTGTAATAGCACGATTTGATTGGTTAAAATACCAACTATCAAGAATATATTTTTCTTGATATGTTTGGAGGTTAAGTAGAATGAAAGAGTTATGTAATATGACACATGATGATGGTATGATCTACTGTGAACCATCATCACGTCCATTAGGAATTCAGCATGACTTGTTGTAATATAACCACGTTGGCCTGGCGTCATTATATTATACTAACTCATGCTTTAATTCTCAACACTTCTCCATAATTCATTCATAATTTATACTTAGATTTTACAGAAGTATCCAATATAATGGAATACAGAAAACACGAAGAGGTAGATAAATTTCGGACAAGAATATTTATGAAAATATCCTCAGAAATATCAAAGATATTTATGATGATATTTTAGAATTTCTAAGTTCGAAGGTTGATGAGGAAAAATTTTCCGTAAGATTTTAACATGACTTCGGAGCAGGATATTTTCTAAAGATTTCATCGGATCCAGAATTCCCTGGATTCTTTGAATATAGGGTATGGTCCTTGTATTTATCCTTGGTCTCCTTCGTGGTTAGCTCAATCCATTTTCCAGTTCCAACTTTTCTGAGCTTTTCCAACATACAATTCTTTATCATCAAACTTTTGATGATTATGGTCGTTTACAGTTGTCTATGGTTTCTGCTGCTTCATTCAGCTTTTTCAACATTCAGAGTATTGATTTGTGACTGAGTGATGTTCAGAATTCCAGAAGGAGAGATCATAATTCTAATAGATAAATGTCATACATATAACTGTTGATGTAGATATGCTGTGAGTTTTCAAAGTACTGATTGCTGATTCCCGGTAATTGGTATGGCAGTTCTCGTTACAAGATACGGATGAGTATATGATATGGTTTCAATGAATAAATATAATGATTTGTCAGAGAGATTTAAGCCAAGAAGTAACGAGGTTGCTTGTATGTCTGCTGGTAATATGGTGGAATATAAAAGAATTCTCCGGTATCAAAAGGGTAATCGTATATATCAGGATTATAGTAAGGCTACTTCGAATGAAAAGTCGAAGTTGACTTACTGAAGCTGTGACAAAATTGACTACCTTGAAAAGGGATCGCAAAGTTATTTTTGCTAATAAATGCCAAAGGATCTGACGCGGCTACGTGTTAAACTTTTACTCAGTTGCCGAAAGTTTCTCAGGTGCATAACTATATGCATAAATCTTTCCTTCCGTAGATGAAGTGCGGTTGATTCATCCTATCGATTGAGGTGTTTTCAAGAATCATGAAAGGTTTGAACGCAGAATGTAATCGTGAAGATACAAATGAGGTTTAAGACGAAATCAAGTGGCAACTTGAAGAATTGTTTAGTTTCATATGTTATAATCAATATTTTAATTCTTTTTAATTGTCCAATATTATTAGTCCACAGTCGATAGTCCACAGTCGGCAGTCCAATAATTCATATATAGTTTAATATATAATATTCGAATTAATACATATCGTGACCCGTGTACATGTCTCAGACTCGATCACAACTCAAAGTATATATATTATTATAGAATCAACCTCAACCCTGTATAGAGAACTCGATCATTACTGCATATATAGTGTCTATGGTGATTCCAAATAATATATATATATGCGTCGATATGATATGTCAAAACTTTGTAAACGTGTCCTGATATTTAAAGTGCGTAAAATAAATAACAGAAATTAAATGATGATAAATAAAGTGCGTAAAGTAAATAACAGAAATTAAATGACGATAAATAAAATTGCGAGAATGTAAATTGCGATAATTAAATTGCGATAAATAAATTGCGATACAAAATTAACAGTTAGCTAGGAACAGTTAGCTAGGATTTTGTTAGCGTGGATTCTTAACAATATTTCTCATAGTTAACTTGTTTGTTTCTAACAAATTTTATTTTTTCTAATGTTTTCTTCATTATGCCACTTGTTGGATTCTGATAGATCAAAATCCAAATATGAAATTGAATGAAAATGGTTATTTTGTGGTGAACGGATTTGTATATCGGTGGATGTAAGTAAGATTGTGAATGACGGTTGATTCAGATTCGAAGATTGTACAGTGTAACTTATTAATGTGAAATCTAAATATCTCTCGGGTATTACCTACCCGTTAAAATATTTTCACCATTAACAGTTTGTACGAAAAAATTTTTAATTACAATCTTTATGAAAATATATACATATATATTTTCTTCAGATGTAATCATGGATTTAATGAGTCAATGTGATATTAAACTCATTTAATTTACCGTTAGAACAAGAATATATAATCTTTAAAACATTAGAGATTTCATAATCGTCATATATAACGAAGATAAATGATATAGAACGTCATGTAGAACGATGATTATGCTCGAGATATAGGATGAGATGTTGAGGCATGGATTGTTGATGGTACTGGTGCTGTTACTGGTGGTACTGTTGGTGCCGGTGATGTTGTTGAAGCTGGTACATTTTGCACCATATTCTCCAGAGCCACTACTCAAGTGCAAAGCTCATTGACTTCTGCTATTACGCCGAGATGATTGTCGGTTCGGACGAGCGGATGAATGAGGTTTAGAATCTGAGTTATGATATAGTCGTGGCGAGATATTCGGGAAATGAGGGTGAAAATGGTGTTACGAACAGGTTCGCCGATAAGTGCTTCAGGTTATTCATCAAGAGGTGAATTCGGTTAGTGGAAGGGATCGCCGTCTGCGCGTCTCCATCGATTAAGTTGACAACGAACTCATCAGATGAATTGGGGATGGATGATTGGTTGATTCATTCTGGTGACTCTGCTTTCAGAGCTTAGGTGAAATTCCATATTGGAATAGCTGTCGGAATCCGAGGAATTCGATCTGGTTGAGTGATTCATCTCGTATGATCAGATGAATGATTTTCGATAAGAAATAGATTATAGGATGTAGATTAATACCCTGCAATACATAATTTACATATGCATATATAATACTAAAATCCCATAAGTTACGGAGGAATCTACGGAAGCTGTCAGGCAAAGGTAACTATAACAGATACGCTAAGATATGAATTTTGTCTATACATTATTCATGCAATCAATGCAGTAAGATGTGTCTAGACTAAGAATGATAAGAAAATGATTCCCTAAGGATGATAAGCAGGTAATTTTTGACACGAATGATAAGCAAAACTTTTGACATGAAGACACGGTCGAAGTCCAGACTCACTAATGCATCTTAACGACTATCAGTTAGACATACTAATACAAGACCTGGTTCGCTAAGACCACCGCTCTGATACCAACTGTAGAGACCCGTCCTAATCCATCCGGATGAAGTCCATATCGATTATAAACGATTCACAACAGTTGTTTACATCGCGAGGTATTTGACCTCTATATGATACATTTTACAAACATTGCATTCGTTTTTGAAAAGACAATCTTTCGTTACATCGAAAGTTGACGGCATGCATACCATTTCATAATATATCTAACTATAATTGACTTAATAAAATCTTGAAGAATGCAACGACTCGAATGCAACGTCTTTTGAAATATGTCATGAATGACTCCAAGTAATTTCTCTAAAATGAGCAAATGCACAGTGGGAGATTTCTGTCATACCTGAGAATAAACATGCTTTCAAGTGTCAACCAAAAGGTTGGTGAGTTCATTAGTTTATCATAAATAATCATTTCATAATTTTAATAGACCACAAGATGTCATATTTCCATTTCTCATAAACATACGTCCCATGCATAGAGACAAAAATCATTCATATGGATTGAACACCTGGTAACCGACATTCACAATATGCATATAAGAATATCCCCATCATTCCGGGATCCTCCTTCGGACATGATATAAATTTCGAAGTACTAAAGCATCCGGTACTTTGGATGGGGCTTGTTGGGCCCGATAGATCTATCTTTAGAGTTCGCGTCAATTAGGGTGTCTGTTCCCTAATTCTTAGATTACCAGACTTAATAAAAATGGCATATTCGATTAGATAATCCAACCATAGAATGTAGTTTCGATTACTTGTGTCTATTTCGTAAAGCATTTATAAAAGCAGCGCATGTATTCTCAGTCCCAAAAATGTAAAGGGTAAAAGGGAATCAAATGAAACTCACCTAATGTATTTTGTAGTAAAAATACATATAACTATATTGAACAATGCAGGGTTGGCCTCAGATTCACGAACCTATATCATTTGTATATTTATTAATATACATAATTATAATTGAACAATATCTATATAAATTTATTAGTTACACTATTTTTATAATAATAACATATATTTTTAATCTGTATATATATTTAAAATGATTAATACCTTTAAAGTTATTAATACACATAATTGTAATCGAATAAGTTTATATATATTTAATTACATCATTTTAATATAGATATATATAACTCGTGTCGTATTAGTCTTAATTACCATAATAATAATGATAATAATGAGTAATAATAATAATAATAATAATAATAATAATAATAATAATAATAATAATAATAATAATAATAATAATAATAATAATAATAATAATAATAATAATAATAATAATAATAATAATAATAAAATGCTACCTCAAAAGAATAGGCTTTTAAAATAATGTCTCAACACGGGCTCGAACCCAGGACCTCTCACCTAAACCCAACACACTCCACCATCCATCTATCCTTGCTTTTCTAATTATAACCAGATACCGATTATACTTAAACCGAAATTTGCTGTTTCCTTTTTCTTCTTTTAAATTCAAAACCCATTTAATCTTTTCATCATCCCTTTTCATCTTTGTTTCTAATCTGTATATCATCTAACAGAAATTTGATATTGGCATAACTAATATAACGGCCCAACTGACTTCGTAGCCCAATAATAGAAGAAGACTCAGCCCATCTGGAATTTAGTATTGGTTTACGGCCCAACTTGTATAGTTATTAGGAAAAAAAAAATACTAAAACGTAGGAGCTTAGACTCGAACTCAAGACCACTCGCCTACCAAGCATCCACTAAACCAATGAAGCGTCAGTATGTTTTGGTTACAATTCGTGTCTCTAATCATTTATCCATTACCAACAGTTCATCATTTTCATCCTAAATTTATCATCATTCTTAACATCATTCACCATAAAATCATAACCTATATCATCTTCTTAATCCTTATCATTAAACGTATCATCATCATAATTATCAAGTATTATGAAAAGGGTGTGGTTTAAGCTTGTGGATCCAAAGGAACCGTAGAAACAGACTCCTCGAGCAGCAACCCACAGCAAGTAATTACGGCCCATTGTGTTTGTTTGGATTCAAGAAGCAGCTCATTTAACATTTACAAAGTTTACGGTTTCTTTTATTTTTTTAAATATAATCAAACGTGTAAAGATAGCCTCCCTCTAGTGCTATCACTTTATACTAACTCTAATATATTCATCTCCCATCATCACTTTAATTAATCAGTGTAAAAAAAAATATGATAACCGCAAGTTATTCCCTTGGACCCATGTGGTTCGGTAATCAATTTCCAACCACAACACATCATGCGTAAAAGAATATTGTGCTGTAAAGAAGTTCTATAATAGGTATGATGTCCCACAAGTATTATTATGTGTCATCAATTATAATACTTTTTAAAAAAAAAAATCGACAAGTAGCTATAGTAGTGGATCTCATCATAAATGGTGGGGCAAACTTTATATATAGTTCCAACCAAATTGATATGAGCTAGTGTTTAAATCATAACCAAATAAAGTGCAGCATGCACGAGTGGTTTTGGTTGAGGTAAAAGATGATTATTAAATGTTTAATTATTGAATAGATATACCTTCGAGCAGGAGCAAAAATCGAAGGCCAATTAGTAGCAGCAATACATGATTTTTCGTTGGCTATTATGGGGTTTGTTTAGAGATAGAAGTACTCCATGGTGTTGGTTTTGGTTTGTGTGATTCACAAAGAAAGAACTCAAAGAAGAAGAATGAAAGACATGTATGGTGTTCGATAGATAACACAGAAAGCAACGATTGGTGATGGATGTATGAGTTTTAAAATGGTCTCGTTGGTGACGGGTTAAATGAGGTTAACGGTGGTAGAGATGGTTCACGAAAAACAACAAAGAAGAAGAAAAGAAAGAAAGAAAATATGGCGTAGGAGATCGAACAAGAATGAGGTTTGGTTTTTATGAGGAAGGTGTTTTGTGGTCCGATGGTTAAACCGGAGGTGTGGTGCAAAGTAATCAAAGTTAATGATTGAAACAAGTTGATTCAATGATGCTTCACAATGGACATTAGAGACAAGTTAAAACAAATAAAAAGTTGATCATGACATTCAACCGATTTTGGATGTTATGGTGATAAAAGTCGTGATTTGTACTTGGTATTAGATATTGGAATCCAATTAAATATAGTAAGAATGAAACATGTGACCGATTTGAACAAGTGGTCATGAATGAATTTACTGATTATTATTAATACTACTAACATAATAATAATACTATTAATAATAATAATTATAATAAATTTTAATGATAATAATAATAATAATATTTTTGATAATAATATTATTATTAGTTGTAATAATAATAATAACATGATGTTATTAATAATAACTATAATAATAATTTTTAATAAGTTTAATAATAACTAATGATAATGATAATGATAATAATAAAAATGTTATTAATAATAAGAAGTATTAGTTCCTAATAATAGTATTAATTAATAATTCTTAATAATAACAATAATTTTTAATAATACAAGTGATATAAAGATATAACAAATTACATGTGTTCTATTTTCGTATTAGATTAATGATATTAATAATACTGATATAGATATTAATATAAATAATTTTAAAAGTAATAATAATATTATACAATTATATTTATATATATATGCACACTCATTCTCCTTCAAACAATGGTTCGTGAATCGTCGGGAATAGTCAAAGGTTTAAACAATTACATGAGCAAAGTTCAAAAGTTTTTGAGATTCAATTTAAGAGGTTTTGCTTATTGTGTCGAGATCAAATACAAATCAAGTTTAAATTTGGTCAAAAATTTCTGGGTCGTCACAGGTATTACCCGACTTAAAACTTATAAAACGCTAATAAGAAGAAAAAGCTTTTATAAATGAGTTCATATTATGCTACGGAATACTATTGACTACTCTTAATATTCTATATGATTAACTTAATTCTTTTGGCTATTTTTGAAGGAAATGGCACCGACTACTCGTCAGAACTTGAACATGAGTGAGGAAGACTTCCGTGCTTTCCTTGCAGCAAATATAGCAACAGTACAGGCTACAATGCAAAACAACAATAACTCAGGGTCTAGCAGTGGAGTTAACTCCATAGGAAACCGTGTAGGATGCTCCTACAAGGCTTTCACTGCCTGTAAATCTCTGGAATTCTATGGAACTGAAGGACCAGTCGGACTGAAACGATGGACCGAAAAGTTTGAGTCTGTGTTTGCTATAAGCAAATGTGCTGAGGAAGATAAGGTAAAGTACGCCGCGCATACCTTCACATGTACTGCGTTAACATGGTGGAATACCTATCTCGAACAAGTGGGACAAGATGCGGCTTACGCACTACCGTGGTTAGCATTCAAACACTTGATGAACGAGTAGTACCGTCCCAGAAACGAAGTCAATAAGCTCAAGACAGAGCTTAGAGAATTACGAATGAAGGGATTCGATATCACCACATACGAACGACGATTCACCGAGTTGTGTTTATTGTGCCCAAGAGTGTTCGAAGATGAAGAAGAGCAGATCGATGCATTTGTAAAGGGGTTACCAGAGAGAATTCTGGAGGATGTGAGTTCAAGCGCGCCCACTTCAATGCAAAAGGAAAGCCGAATGGCTCACAAACTTATAAACCAGATCGAGGGAAGGATTAAAGAGCAGGTGGCCGAGGAGGCCAAAATGAAACAAGTCAATAGAAAGTGGGAAGAACCTAGTGATAAGAGTCACAATTTCAACAATCAACACCACAATCACAACCACAATCGCACCATTTTTCGCACCAATAAACGCAACAAAAACCATTCCAACAACAACAACTACAACAATCATCCCAACAATAATACCAACCGCAACAACAAAAATCCCAACAACAATCTCAATAACAACACTGGTAATCAAAATCAGAAAATTCCGTGTCTGAGGTGTGAAGGGTACCATCCAACTACTTTTTGTCCAGCAATATGTACTAAATGTAATAGAAAGGGTCATGATATAACGAAGTGTGAAATTTATGGACCATCGGGTAAAGGAACAAGTAATGCCCACATTATTTGTTTTAGATGCGGGAAGAAGGGTCACTACAAAACTGCGTGTCCAAACCAGGGAAATAATAATGGGCAAAGCCGTGGGAGAGTTTTTAACATTAATGCGGAAGAAGCGCAGGAAGACCCGGAGCTTGTTACGGGTACATTTCTTATCGATGAAAAATCTGCTTATGTTTTATTTGATTCTGGTGCGGATAGACGTTATATGAGTAGAGATTTTTGTGCTAAATTAAGTGGTCCATTGATGCCTATTAATAATAAATTTTTACTCGAATTAGCAAACGGTAAATTAATTTCGGCAGATAAAATATGTCGGAATCGAGAAATTAAACTGGTTAGCGAAACGTTTAAGATCGATTTGATACCAGTAGAGTTAGGGAGTTTTGATGTGATAATCGGCATGGACTGGTTGAAAAAGGAGAGAGCGGAAATCGTATGTTACAAAAATGCAATTCGCATTGTACGAGAAAAAGGAAAACCTATAATGGTGTACGGAGAAAAGAGCAACGCGAAGCTAAATCTTATTAGTAATTTGAATGCGCAAAAACTAATAAGAAAAGGTTGCTATGCCGTTCTAGCACACATCGAAGAAGTCAAACCCGAAGAAAAGAACATCAATGATGTTCCCGTCACAAAAGAATTTCCCGATGTATTTCCGAAAGAATTACCGGGACTACCTCCACATCGATCTGTTGAATTTTAAATAGATCTCGTACCAGGAGCTGCACCAATAGCTCGTGCTCCATACAGACTCGCATCCAGTGAAATGAAAGAACTCCAAAGCCAACTAAAAGAACTTTTAGAGCGTGGTTTCATACGACCAAGTACATCACCATGGGGTGCTCCTGTTTTGTTTGTCAAAAAGAAGGATGGTACATTCAGGTTGTGTATCGACTACCGAGAGTTGAACAAACTTACCATCAAGAATCGTTATCCACTACCAAGAATCGACGACTTATTTGATCAACTACAAGGCTCGTCAGTTTATTCGAAGATTGATTTACATTCTGGGTATCATCAAATGCGGGTGAAGGAGGATGATATTCCAAAGACTGCTTTCAGGACGCGTTACGGTCATTATGAGTTTATGGTTATGCCGTTTGGGTTGACTAACGCACCAGCTGTGTTCATGGACCTCATGAACCGAGTGTGTGGACCATACCTTGACAAGTTTGTCATTGTTTTTATCGATGACATACTTATTTACTCAAAGAATGATCAAGAGCACGAAGAACATTTGAGAAAAGTGCTAGAGTTGTTGAGGAAAGAAAAACTGTACGCTAAGTTTTCAAAGTGTGCATTTTGGTTGGAAGAAGTTCAATTCCTCGGTCACATAGTGAACAAAGAAGGTATTCAAGTGGATCCGGCAAAGATTGAAATCGTTGAAAAGTGGGAAACCCCGAAAACTCCGAAGCATATACGTCAATTTTTAGGACTGGCTGGTTACTACAGAAGGTTCATCCAAGATTTTTCCAAAATAGCAAAACCCTTGACTGCATTAACGCATAAAGGGAAGAAATTTGAATGGAAGGATGAGCAGGAGAAAGCGTTTCAATTGTTGAAGAAAAAGTTAACTACGGCACCTATATTGTCATTGCCTGAAGGGAATGATGATTCACGAGCAAAATTATACGACTCACAATTTGGAATTGGGCGCTGTTGTTTTTGCATTAAAGACTTGGAGGCACTACTTATATGGGGTCAAAAGTATCATATATACCGACCACAAAAGTCTCCAACATATATTTAATCAGAAACAACTGAACATGAGGCAGCGTAGGTGGATTGAGTTATTGAATGATTACGATTTCGAGATTCGTTACCACTCGGGGAAGGTAAATGTGGTAGCCGACGCTTTGAGTAGAAAGGATAGAGAACCAATGCGGGTAAAAGCTATGAATATAATTATTCGTACTAACCTTACTACTCAAATAAAGGAGGCGCAACAGGGAGTTGTAAAAGAAGGAAAGTTGAAGAATGAAATACCCAAAGGATCGGAGAAATATCTTAATATTCGGGAAGACGGAACCCGGTATAGGGCTGAAAGAATTTGGGTACCAAAGTTTGGAGATGTGAGAGAAAAGGTACTTAAGGAAGCACATAAAACCAGATATTCAATACATCCCGGAGCGAGAAAGATGTACAAAGATCTCAAGAAACACTTTTGGTGGCCGGATATGAAAGCCGATATTGCTAGATACGTAGGAGAATGTTTGACGTGTTCTAAGGTCAAAGCTGAACATCAGAAACCATCAGGTCTACTTCAATAACCCAAAATTACAGAATGGAAATGGGAAAACATTACCATGGATTTCATTACTAAATTTCCAAGGACTGCAAGTGGTTATGATACTATTTGGGTAATAGTCGATCGTCTCACCAAGTCAGCACACTTTCTGCCAATGAGAGAAGATGATAAAATGGAGAAGTTAGCGAGATTATACTTGAAGGAAGTTGTCTCTAGACATGGAATACCAATCTCTATTATCTCTGATAGAGATGGCAGATTTTTTTCAAGGTTTTGGCAGACATTACAACAAGCATTGGGAACTCGTCTAGACATGAGTACTACCTATCATCCACAAACCGATGGGCAGAGTGAAAGGACGATACAAACTCTTGAAGACATGCTACGAGCATGTGTTATTGATTTTGGAAACGGTTGGGATCGACATCTATCATTAGCAGAATTTTCCTACAACAACAGTTACCACTCGAGTATCGAAATGGCACCGTTCGAAGCACTTTATGGTAGAAAGTGCAGATCTCCAATTTTTTTGGAATGAATTGAGGGATAGACAGATTACGGGTCCAGAGATAATCTAAGAAACTACAGAGAAAATCATCCAAATTCAACAACGGTTGAAAACTGCTCAGAGTCGACAAAAGAGCTACGCGGACCTTAAAAGGAAAGATATAGAATTTGAAATTGGGGAGATGGTCATGTTTAAGGTTTCGCCTTGGTAAGGCGTTGTTCAATTTGGTAAACGGGGGAAACTAAATCCAAGATACATTGGACCATTTAAGATTTTAGATCGTGTCGGACCAGTAGCCTACCGACTTGAATTACCTCAACAACTCGCCAATGTACATAATACCTTTCACGTCTCGAATCTGAAGAAGTGCTTAGCCAAAGAAGATCTCACTATTCCTTTAGACGAAATTAAAATCAATGAAAAACTACAATTCATTGAAGAACCCGTCGAGATAATGGATCGTGAGGTTAAAAGGCTCAAGCAAAATAAGATACCGATTGTCAAGGTTTGATGGAATGCTCGTAGGGGACCCGAGTTCACCTGGGAGCATGAAGATCAAATGAAGCTGAAATACCCGTACCTATTTCCAGAAGATTCGTCAACACCTTCAACAGCTTAAAATTTCGAGACGAAATTTATTTAACGGGTAGGTACTGTAGTGACCCGATCTTTTCCATGTTTATATATATTAAATGAAATTGGTATATTTACATGATTAAATGTTTTCAACATGTTAAGCAATCAAACTTGTTAAGACTTGATTATTTGAAATGTGCTTCATATAGACAATTGACCGGCGATTCACGAACTTTAAAAATTTGTAAAAACTACATGATGATATATATATGGATATATATATGGTTAACATGAGATTATGATAAGTAAGTATCTCACTAAGTATATTAACAATGAGTGATATACATAAAAATGAATTTATTGAATTAAGAAACTCGAAACAATATATATAACGATTATCGTTATAACAACGTCTTACTAAATACATATGAATCATATTAAGATATTGATACACTATGTTTAACATGATAAAATGATAATTAAGTATATCATTAAGTGTGTTAACAATGAACTACATATGTAAAACAAGACTACTAACTTAAGAATTTCGAAACGAGACATATATGTAACGATTATCGTTGTAACAACATTTAACTGTATATATATCATACTAAGATATATTAATATATCATAATATCATGATAATGTAATAATTTAACATCTCTTTAGATATAATAAACAAAGGTTAACAACATTTAACAAGATCGTTAACCTAAAGGTTTCAAAATAACATTTACATGTAACGACTAACGATGACTTAACGACTCAGTTAAAATGTATATACATATAGTGTTTTAATATGTATTCATACACTTTTGGAAGACTTCAAGACACTTATCAAAATACTTCTACTTAACAAAAATGCTTACAATTACATCCTCGTTCAGTTTCATCAACAATTCTACTCGTATGCACCCGTATTTGTACTCGTACAATACACAGCTTTTAGCAGCTCTTAGCGGCCCATGCGAGTCATCTAACACATGTGGGAACCATCATTTGGAAACTAGCATGAAATATCTCATAAAATTACAAAAATATTAGTAATCATTCATGACTTATTTACATGTAAACAAAATTACACATCCTTTATATCTAATCCATATACCAACGACCAAAAACACCTACAAACACTTTCATTCTTCAATTTTCTTCATCTAAGTGATCTCTCTCAAGTTCTATCTTCAAGTTCTAAGTGTTCTTCATAAATTCTACAAGTTCTAGTTTCATAAAATCGAGAATACTTTCAAGTTTACTAGCTCACTTCCAATCTTGTAAAGTGATCATCCAACCTCAAGAAATCCTTGTTGTTTACAGTAAGATATCATTCTAAATCAAGGTAATACTCATATACAAACTTTGATTCAATTCCTATAACTATAACTATCTTAATTCGAGTGATAATCTTACTTGAACTTGTTTTCGTGTCATGATTCTGCTTCAAGAACTTTCAAGCCATCCAAGATCCTTTGAAGCTAGATCATTTCTTGTCACTTCCAGTAGGTTTACCTACTAAACTTGAGGTAGTAATTATGTTCATAACATCATTCGATTCATATATATAAAACTACTTTATTCGAAGGTTTAAACTTGAAATCACTAGAACATAGTTTAGTTAATTCTAAACTTGTTCGCAAACAAAAGTTAATCCTTCTAACTTGACTTTTAAAATCAACTAAACACATGTTCTATATCTATATGATATGCTAACTTAATGATTTAAAACCGGAAAACACGAAAAACACCGTAAAACCGGATATACGCCGTCGTAGTAACACCGCGAGCTGTTTTGGGTTAGTTAATTAAAAACTATGATAAACTTTGATTTAAAAGTTGTTCTTATGGGAAAATGATTTTTCTTATGAACATAAAACTATATCCAAAAATCATGGTTAAACTCAAAGTAGAAGTATGTTTTCCAAAATGGTCATCTAGACGTCGTTCTTTCGACTGAAATGACTACCTTTACAAAAACAACTTTTAACATGTATTTCCGACTATAAACTTATACTTATACTTTTTAGATTCATAAACTTAAGTTCAATATGAAACTATAGCAACTTGAAACACTCAAAACGGATTTTAAACGAAGAAGTTTTGGGTAAAACAAGATTGGATAATTTTTCTTGTTGTAGCTACGTGAAAATTGGTAACAAATCTATATTAATCATATCCTAGCTAACTTATATTGTATTACATGTATTCTAATATATTATATAATCTTGGGATACCATAGACACGTATGCAAATGTTTTGACATATCATATCGACCCATGTATATATATTATTTGGAACAACCATAGACACTCTATATGTAGTAATGTTGGAGTTAGCTATACATGGTTGAGGTTGATTCCAAAAATATATATACTTTGAGTTGTGATCTAGCCTGAGACGTGTATACACTGGGTCGTGGATTGATCCAAGATAATATATATCGATTTATTTCTGTACATCTAAATATGAACAACTAGTTGTTGGTTACTGACGAGGACAGCTGACTTAATAAACTTAAAACATTGAAACGTATTAAAAATGTTGTAAATATATTTTGAACATACTTTGATATATATATGTACATATTTGTTATAGGTTCGTGAATCAACCAATGGCCAAGTCTTACTTCCCGATGAAGTAAAAATCTGTGAAAGTGAGTTATAGTCCCACTTTTATAATCTATTATTTTTTTTGGATGAGAATACATGCGATTTTATAAATGTTTTACAAAATAGACACAAGTAATCAAAAATACTTTCTATGTTGGATTATCGAACCGAATATGCCCCTTTTTAGCTTGGTAGCCTAAGAATTAGGGAAATGGCCCCTAATTGACGTGAATCCTAAAGATAGATCTATTTGGCCCAACAAGCCTCATCCGAGTTACGGATGCTTTAGTACTTTGATTTATCATATCCGATGAGAGTCCCGGAATGATGGGGATATTCTATATGCATCTTGTTAAGGTCGGTTACCAGGTGTTCAACATATGAATGATTTTTATCTCTATGCAGTTTGCAAAATGCCTGATATGAGATGTGTTATAAAAATGAAATCTTGTGGTCTATTATTATGATTTGATAATATGTAGGTTAAACCTATAACTCACCAACAATTTTGTTGACGTTTTAAGCATGTTTATTCTCAGGTGATTATTAAGAGCTTCCGCTGTTGCATACTAAATTAAGGACAAGATTTGGAGTCCATGCTTGTATAATATTGTTTAAAAACTGCATTCGAAGACTTATGTTGATGTGTAATATTATTGTAAACCATTATGTAATGGTCGTGTGAAAAAAGCTATATTTTAGATTATCATTATTTGATAATCGTCATAATATTTTAAAGGTTATGGTTTGTTCTAAAATCGAATGCAGTCTTTGAAAAACGTCTCATATAGAGGTCAAAACCTCGCAACGAAATCAATTAATATGGAACGTTTATAATCAATATGAACGGGACATTTCACATTTGTCATCCATTTTTACACACACTTCAATTCACTTCTCTCTCTCTCTCTCTCTCTACAATACTAGTCATACTTTCAAGGTCTTCGACTCCGTGTGGGAATCCTAGTACCCGAAGAAGAACGACAAAAATTGTATTAGGAGTGGTCTGGAGTTTGAAGTTGTCACTTTTGTATTCGGAACTCGTGTAATCTACTGGTACTTCTATCCTTTGTCTTTATATAATGTCTTTCATTATTATGATTTGTGATATTGTTACCATGATTAGCGAGTAGTTATCTTTAGTGTATGCTATGATGTAGTCAGTTATAATGCCGAAATAATATTATAGTTTGTGTATGTTGTCAAGATGCTTTCCGATTATGCTTTAAACTCAATCGCTTTTCCAACTAATAGAACGTAGTTATCGGCTCTGTTATTGGGAAACCGCGAACCCCGATTCAGAATACACTATCTGTGTCACCCCTTGGTAAGAGAAGTCTATCGGATACAACGTAAGTTTGACTGAGGAACACCGGTTGTAGTAAGTCCACCGAGCCTTGGACTCCAACTGAGGACTCTTTCGTAGTGAAACATCTAACTATGCCCTTAGTACATTATCGGTCCTAGACCATGCTAGTGTAGTCACCAAGCATATAAACTTCGTACGTGCATGTAGAAGCACAACGGTTGTTGTAAGATGTACCTCTGCTAAGTAAGGCCACGGAACACGGTCAGTGCTGATTAGTACACTTCACCATAACGCGGCCTTAAGCATTGCACCCCGCTTGAGGGGTTCTTAGTTAATTAATGAACTGTTTGTTTAAACACTTAAAGGATTGGACCAATAGGATAACCGAACGTGTTCATGGAAGTCAAACTGACTTGTCCATGGTGTTCTTTATGGTCACGAAGTTCCACTTGATACAAATTTTTCGAAAGGCAATAAGTTTTTTATAATCAACGAAGGCCCAAGGAAGGGGGCCAGCCCATTACAAACCTTCTTAGAAGATCATCAAAAGGCCTTCTAACTTGCATAATACTGAGAGAATAAAGTTTGATATTGTGAAAGAATAAATGTCCGATTTGAGCCATATCAATCATGTTTATTGTTATGTTGATTGTTGTTTGAGGCCTATCAGTTGGTATAAGAGTAGGATGATTGATTCCTACATCAATCTCAGATCCATATCAACAACAATCTATGCAATTTTAAATTTTATTTTCATTTTAGTGAGAGAAATTTTCGTTTTTTGTTTGTTTGGTTTGAAAATAACTTGAATCTGATTGAGATCGTTAGTATTGATCATTCAGAAACTATTCCAATTGGTTTCATTAAAATCCATGCAACAAATATCAAGATTCAAGCAATTTTGTGCTTGAATAATCACTCTCTTAATCTTGTGCAGCTACAGTAATCGGATTATGATAGAAAGCTAGATGCAGCAGTAAGCAATTAGCAATCAAAATAGCAGTAACAAAAGTAACAATTGATTAATAACGAAAAATAAAGAAGTGATGATGAGCATATGAACGAAGATGAAGAGAGTTAAATGATGTGGTGGTTTACCATCCTGTTGGTGGTGGTCACCTCTGGTGGATAAATGATGGTAGATGAGTGGCGAGAGATGGCCTCTAACGGTGGTGGGTGATGGGGGAACTAGAGTTTGGTGGTGGTTGTGGATTTGTTGCCCTTTTGGGTTGCTGTTGGTCGTGGTTTCGTTTTGTGGATCTTTTCCTTTCGGGGAAGCCATCAGGTCTGTACCATGAGACGATCTCCCATTGGAGATCTGGTCTCGATTTCAGAGGAGTTTTCGATTTTTTGTAGGTTTGGCTTATCTGAAGACGACTTGGGTTCCATTGTATTTTCATGGTGTTCCATTTATGTTGTTATTGCGTAGGCGGTCGGCGTTCTCCGACCTATGCCGTTGTATTATGTTTCTGTTTTATTGATGCTTCTTAGTGCGGTTTTTACTTTGATTTCTATGTTTAGTTTGTTAGGTTTTTATTTACCACCTAGTCATTTTTAATTTGCGGTGTTAGCTAGGTGTTTGATTTAAGTTAGTTCTCATTACCACTTGTTTTGGCTAGGTTTGGAATCCTTTGTAACGGTTAAACTTTTTGATCTTTGGATCGTTTGTTTCGCCAAAGAAAAGATTATGATTATGAAAACTCCCGTAACCCGAACAAAGTTAACACTCTTTTCTTGAGAATTATTTAAGAGCAGCTGGAGTATAAATTGTGACCATTTAATTTCTCTACACGGACCCATCATTTGTCCCTCCATTTGTCACCAGCGTTTCTTTTAACCTCACCCACAGACGTTTATTTTTTTTACAAAAAATGTCACATTTATTCTATTGTTGCCGTTAATAATAATAATCAAATAGGGTGAAAAATTGTTGTTTGTACCTTCGTCACTCGTTATTTCGGCCAAGTCAGTATGATAATTGGTTCAATTTGGTATTATAACTTGTTCAATTTATATACTCTATATACTCCGTATCTGATAAACAGACTAGTTTGGTAATTACTAATTAAAGTGTAAACAATCCTTAATAATGACATTTGATTAGCCTACAATATGTATGCTATTTTGTTAATAATTGTTTTGTAATATTCCAGTGATGTCACAGCGACGATTTAGCCGCCGAACCAACTTCCAAATCATCCATTTGAAAGTATACCAGTTAAATTTCCGTTCGAGCCAACAAAGAACCTAGCATCCAAAAGATTCGATCATGTCAAAAATCTTCATTTTTCATGGTACCATGATCAGCAAATTTCCAGTCAAAATGGATTAAACGGCAACCATTTTCCTCTTGACCAACTTCACCTTTTCATTCATCTTCACCACGTTGTTCCATTCCCTGTGCTTTAATACTTTCACCATGCGTAACATTGTTAGGTGCCAAATCTATAGTAATAACTTCATCTAAAACAGGCATACTTCTAACAATTTCAAGAATTTGTGTCAGTTCTCTATGAACATACCTAAGCTGTCCTTAGATATCATCGATTCTAAACATAAATCTGATGTAAGAGATTTAAGCGAAACGAAACACTCATCGTTAATAATATCCCGATTCTGAATATTAATCTGCAAGTCGGCTGACTGTTGGGTTGTCTTTGAGGAAGAGGACGGAGTACTTTTGTAATGACCCGGAATTTTTTGACCAAATTATACTTATGAATTAATATTTACATAAATTAAACCATACCAACATGATAAGCAATCCAAATTGTTGAGACTTGTGTTTTTCAAAAGAGTTTTACACAACGTTTGACCGTCCAATATGACCGATGATATCACGAACTATATAACATACGATAATTATACGTTTGTGTATATATATGTATTTATATATATTTAACATGATCTAAGGATGGTTTAACATCTCATTGTGTACTAATGACAATGAGTTATAAGTATATTTTGAAATTACTAACTTAAGTTTTCAAAACGATAACTATACGTAACATTCTTTGATATATATACTTATAATCTATAATGCTTATACATGTATCGTATATATAATGTATTTAATCACTTTTTAAGGACTTAAATACATAAAACAATATAAGTATATTCACAAAAGATAGCTATATTTGAATTCTCGTTCCGTTTCCTCAAGATTTCTATACGTATATCTAGGGTATATGTACCCGTATCATACCCAACTTCTATACGTATTTACTATTGGTATATACATATCAAATCAACATCCTAATCAACATTATTACTGCCCTAGATATGAGGTAACTAGAATTTGTCAAGTAGTATGAATTATTAGTAAGAAAACAAAATTAGGAATCATTTTCTTTCTTTATAAACTAAAAACGTTTTTATAAATGAACACCATTTCTTCACTCCATTTTCTCATACCTACACCCTCATTTCTCTCTCAAAATACTCCTAACTTCATACTTGATCATCTCCAAGCATTTTCCCCATCATTTAGCTTCAATTACAAGCCTTAAATACCATAATAAAACTCTTTCAAGAACACATCAAAATAACCACCCATTTGAAGAAGTTTACTTCCAACCTTTTGATCTAACTCCACCACTCTTTGATTCCAAAATCATTTCTTATCTTTTGCAGTAACTTTGTCCAAGTAACTTGAGGTAGTAACCTTGTTCATAATCTTATTCAATTCATATTCATATAGCTATCTTATTTTGTGGTATAAAATTTTAACAACAAGAACATAGTTTGAATGATTTCAAACTTGTTCGCAAACTAAATAGATCCTTCTAACTTGACTTTTAAAATACTTCAAGACCTGTAATATATCATAATAATATGCTAACCTAACAAGATATAACTTGGTTTTACAAAGAACATCTTAAAAACTGAATCTACGTCGTCGGAGTGCAACCGGGGGCTGTTTTGGGTTGGATAATTAAAAATCATCTTGAACTTTGAATTGGAAGTTCATGTTCTGGAAAAATGATATTTCTTATGAATATGTTAACAAATAAAAATTTCATGGTTTAACTCAAAGTGTAAGTATTTTTAGAAAAATGATCATTAAATGTTGTTTTTATGATGGAAAATGATCACTTTCATAAGTTTCACCAAAGTTTGACCTATAACCTATGATTTTGAATATAAACTAAGGTATTTTCAGTTCATATTCTTAAATTTTGACTCAATCCAAGGAAGTGGCAAGTTGAACCAACAAAAACGGAGTTGTAATGAAGAAACTACGACTAAAACAAGATTGGGTATCCGAAGCTAGTTTAGCTACGAAAATATTTGGAGAAAAAGTAAATTAATCATATCTTTCCTAATTAATATGATATTTTATATATAATTACTTATGATTTGATTTTATATATTTCAGGACCACCCGTAAACAACACGAGAAGATTAATCATAAGACCTCATGATTGTACGCAACACGTCATTTGACAACACGGTACTTTATGTACGCAACACGTCATTTGACAACATGGTACCATGGGTTGAGATTAATTCTGATCAATATGAATACGATGGGGTCTTTATTTATTTTATTTAAACAACTAATTATGGACCACTAACATCGGACTGCTAACTACGGACTAAGAAAATATTAATAGTATTAAAAGTATATATATATGTAACGATTACTTAAAAAGAAAATATGTTGATATATTATATATATGGTTAGGTTCGTGATATCTATCGGAGACCAAGTCGAATTAAATACCTTCAAGGCAAAATGTGAGTTTCATTTGCTCCCTTTTATATATATTTTTGGGACTGAGAATACATGCGCTGTTTTTATAAATGTTTTACGAAATAGACACAAGTACTAAAACTAATTCTACGTGGGTTTAAACCAGAAATATACCCTTAGCTTGGTAACATTAAACTACTTGTCTATGTACGGTAGGCGCGAATCCTAAAGATAGATCTATTGGGCCTGACAAACCCCATCCTGACTATGGGATGCTTTAGTACTTCGAGGTTATTTTAAACACACCTGATCTGGTGTACTTCAGAGGGTAAAACATGAACGTTAAGGCTTGTTACTGGGTGCCTACAACTTATAGAATACTTTTATACACTTGCGAGTGTACATATATTTATAAACGGAAATCTTGTGGTCTATTAATATATTGAAATGATTGTTATGATAAACCTATGAACTCACCAACCTTTTGGTTGACACTTTAAAGCATGTTTATTCTCAGGTATTAAAGAAATCTTCCGCTGTGCATTAGCTCATTTTAAGGATATTACTTGGAGTCATTCATGGCATATTTTGAAAGACGTTGCATTCGAGTCATTGAGTTCATCAAGATTATTATTAAGCCAATTATAGTTGGATGTATTATGAAATGGTGTGCATGCCGACAAATTTCATTGTAAAGAAAGTTTTTCTTTTAAAAACGAATGCAATGTTTGTAAAATGTATCATATAGAGGTTAAATACCTCGCGATGTAATCAACTATTGTGAATCGTTTATAATGTATATGAACGGGTCCTTTCAGTTGGTATCAGAGCGGTGGTCGTAGCGAACCAGGTCTTGCATTAGTGTGTCTAACTAGCAGTTGTTAGGATGCATTAATGAGTCTGGACTTCGACCGTGTCTACATGTCAAAAGTTTTGCTTATCATTTCTAGTCGGAAATCATCTGCTTATCATCCTTAGGAAATTACCTGCTTATCATTCATAAGTCTAGACATGTTTTACTACATTTACTGCATTGATAGTGTATAGACGAATTCTTATCTTAGCATATCTGTTATTGCGAACTTTGACTGATATCTTTTCAAAGATTCTCCGTAATTTACGGAATTTTGGTATTATATATACATATGTAAATTATGTATTGAAGAGTACCAAATCTAACTTCTATAATCTATTCCATACCAAAAATTCATTTTTCCCATTATACAAGATGGATTCCGCATCTAGTTCGAATTCTTCAGATTCCGACAGTTATGCCGATATGGATTTCCATTCGAGCTCTGAAAGCAGCGTCACCGGAATGGATCAACCAATTTCCCATCATCTATTCTGGATGAATTGGGGATGGGTTCGTAATATACTAAATCACTGGAGACAAGAAGAAGGTGATCCATTCCATCCACCAAATTGCCCTCTTGGCGATGAACCTGAAGCACTTACCGGTGAACCTATCCGAAACACCATTTTCTCTCTCATTTCTAGAGTATCTCGTCACGATTATATACTATCCCATATTACAAATCTTGTTCATTCGCTCGCTCCAACCGACAATCATCCCGGTGTACTAGCAGAAGTTAACGAACTTCGCGCTCGCGTGACGGCTTTGGAGAACATGGTGCGAAGGTTGCAAACACCAGCAGCAGCACCAGCAGCATAATCAGCACCACCATTAATAACATCAACAATACCATCATCACCACTAACAAACAACATCCGCATCACACGTCTCGACATCATAATCTGTCCCACTAACATCAAAATCATACGCACCATAGATACCAAGGAGTACCAACAATAATGAACGATGAAGTATTGATCCATAACTTCATTGATATTCTGCGAAGAATATGTGGTTTCAAAAAGTTTTAGAGATTTCTTATTCTAGCTCAAACCGAAAAGCAAATGAGATTAATATCATATTAACTCATTAAATTCATGATTTCATCTGAAGAAAATATATATGTATATATGTTTTCATAAAGATTGTAATTAAAAGTTTTTTTGTACAAAATATTAATGGTGAATTTTTTTTTAACGGGTAGGTAATACCCGAGGAATAATTAGATTTCATCTTAATAAGTTACATTGTACATTCGTCGAAGCTGATTCAATAGTCATTTACTATCCTACTTACAACCACCGATATATGTATCCGTTCACCGCAGAATAACCATTTTCATTCAATTTCATATTTGAATTTTGACTTCCCAGAATCCAACAAGTGGCATATGAAGAAAACATATGACAAAATAAAATCTGTTAGAAACAAACAAATTAACTATGAAAAATTTTGTTAAGAATCCACGCTAACTGTTCCAGTTAACTGTTCCTAGCTAACTGATTACATTTTATTTATCGCAGTTTATTTATCGCAATTTAATTATCGCACTTTTATTTATCGTCATTTAATTTCTGTAATTATTTTACGCACTTTAAATATCGAGACACGTATACAATGTTTTGACATATTATATCGACGCATCTATATATATTATTTGGAATCACCATAGACACTCTATATGCAGTAATGATCGAGTTCTCTATACAGGGTTGAGGTTGATTCTACAATAATATATATAGTTTGAGTTGTGATCGAGTCTGAGACGTATACGGGTCATGACACGTATTAATTAATTCGTATATTATATATTAAACTATATATGAACTATTGGACTGTTACTTTGGACTATCGACTGTGGACTAATGACATTGGACAATTAAAATGAATTAAAATATTGATTATAACATATGAAACTAAACATTTCTTCAAGATTGCCACTTGATTTCATCTTAAACCTCATTGTATCTCGACGATTACAATCAGCGTTCAAATCTATCATGATTCTTAAAAATACCTCAATCGAGAGGATAAACCAACCGCACTTCATCTACGGAAGAAAAGATTGATGCATATAGTTATGCACCTGAAAAACCCTCGGAAAGTGAGTAAACGTTTGACACGTATCTGTTCTAGTTCCTTTGACATTGTTATTACCGAAGATCATTTTGCAATCCCTTTCCAAAGTAGCTAATTTTGTCACAGCTCCAGCAAGTTAACTCCGACTTTTCATCCGAAACAACTTTATTATAACCATGATATATATGCGTACTCTTTATTGTTACTGGGGAACCTTTTATATTCCACAATATTACCATCAGCGATTAATCATTCTAAAAACACAATTATCCTGAAACTACCTCGGTTTGATAACCGATGACCCAGATCAGTTAACTTTGAAAATGCTGACGAAGTAGCATGTTGTAGATGATCTTAATGGCCAAAAGTTTGATGATAAAGAAAGGAGTGTTAGGAACGCTCGATAGAAAATTTAGTACCGAAAAGCGGATTATGTGAAACTATGAAGAAAGCTGTGGACAAATCACAAAGAATAAGTTTGCCTTCAAAGAATCCAAATGATTCTGTGCCTGCTGAAATCGTTAGCAAACATCTTATTTCTCATTCTAAACCTTCACAGACAAATCTTCTTCATCATCCATTGATATTAGAAATTCTAAGATATTCTCGTATGTTCTATTATAAATATCCTCCATATTTCTGGCGATATTTTCACAACTATTCTTATCTGAGATCATTTATCTCTCCGTAATATCTGCAACATAAAAGAAACTGTGTAAGTTTCTAAATTCTAAAACCTTCGAGTTTAAAATATGAATGTTTTGAAGTAGTGTTGGGAACTGAAGCATGGATTAGTATAATATAATGACACTTGATCAACGTCATTATATTACAGTAAGTCATGCTGAGTTTCTAATGAAGCATGATGATTCACAGTACCATCATCATGTGCCATTTACATGACTCTTACATTCTATCTAATCTCTAAACATATCAAGAGAATATTTTTCTGGATGACTCGGTCTTCTCCAGGATATTCTGGTAATTTAACAAATCAAAATCGTTCTATTACCATTTTCTTCTTAGAGCATTAGCTATGTTCATTCTGAATTTCATATCTACGAATTCCGGACCATTACTCGCTTGACTCGAAGTCGGGACGAGAAAACGAAAGCATGAAGCTCCGAAAAATAATGAAGAATATAAACTTCGATAATAACCTCGAAATTACAAACCATGTATATCGATGCAGATAGCAATATAGAGACACGGGAGAATTAGAAACACTATAAACACAAGAGTATAGTAGAAGTAAATAGATTTTTCTGGTGGTAGATGAAAAAACAAGAATGACAGATATAAAAGTTAGGAGTATATCAAGAATCAGGACTGGATGGAGCATATTGATGAATGCTTTAAAGTAAGAATCAAGGGAGAAAGAATAGAAGGTGTGAGTCGTTGAAAATAAGGAAACGAAGGGGTGAATTTATAGTGAAATATCCGATAGAGCAATCGAAACAGATTATTGCATATAATCAAAGAAGATCCTGATTTCCTTAATCACCAAATAACCAAATCTTATTACGTAAGATTCTCTTTAAATCCCTTAAATCCCGAAAATCAATCATAACTACGTCATCGGTTAAGACGAATATATTTTACTCATCTCACTCTTTTACGATAGTCTCATTTATATTCTTCGCATAATCGAATCGTTTTATCTACATTACTCAATGATGATAAAACTCCATTATCACCTTATATTTGTCATGAAAACCTTCTTATTGTTATCCATAACAACCTCTATCAAATTTCGGGGACGAAATTTCTTTAACGGGTAGGTACTGTAATGACCCAGAATTTTCTGACCAAATTATACTTATGAGATTAATATTTACATAAATTAAACCAAACCAACATGATAAGCAATCCAAATTGTTGAGACTTGTGTTTTTGAAAAGAGTTTTACACAACGTTTGACCGTCCAATATGACCGATGATATCACGAACTATACAACATACGATAATTATACGTTTGTGTATATATATGTATTTATATATATTTAACATGATCTAAGGATGGTTTAACATCTCATTGTGTACTAATGACAATGAGTTATAAGTATATTTTGAAATTACTAACTTAAGTTTTCAAAACGATAACTATACGTAACATTCTTTGATATATATACTTATAATCTATAATGCTTATACATGTATCGTATATATAATGTATTTAATCACTTTTTAAGGACTTAAATACATAAAACAATATAAGTATATTCACAAAAGATAGCTATATTTGAATTCTCGTTCCGTTTCCTCAAGATTTCTATACGTATATCTAGGGTATATGTACCCGTATCATACCCAGCTTCTATACGTATTTACTATTGGTATATACACATCAAATCAACATCCTAATCAACATTATTACTGCCCTAGATATGAGGTAACTAGAATTTGTCAAGTAGTATGAATTATTAGTAAGAAAACAAAATTAGGAATCCTTTTCTTTCTTTATAAACTAAAAACGTTTTTATAAATGATCACCATTTCTTCACTCCATTTTCTCATACCTACACCCTCATTTCTCTCTCAAAATACTCCTAACTTCATACTTGATCATCTCCAAGCATTTTTCCCATCATTTAGCTTCAATTACAAGCCTTAAATACCATAATAAAACTCTTTCAAGAACACATCAAAATAACTACCCATTTGAAGAAGTTTACTTCCAACCTTTTGATCTAACTCCACCACTCTTTGATTCCAAAATCATTTCTTATCTTTTGCAGTAACTTTGTCCAAGTAACTTGAGGTAGTAACCTTGTTCATAATCTTATTCAATTCACATTCATATAGCTATCTTATTTTGTAGTATAAAATTTTAACAACAAGAACATAGTTTGAATGATTTCAAACTTGTTCGCAAACTAAATAGATCCTTTTAACTTGACTTTTAAAACACTTCAAGACCTGTAATATATCATAATGATATGCTAACCTAACAAGATATAACTTGGTTTTACAAAGAACATCTTAAAAACTGAATCTACGTCGTCGGAGTGCAACCGGGGGCTGTTTTGGGTTGGATAATTAAAAATCATCTTGAACTTTGAATTGGAAGTTCATGTTCTGGAAAAATGATATTTCTTATGAATATGTTAACACATAAAAATTTCATGGTTTAACTCAAAGTGCAAGTATTTTTAGAAAAATGATCATTAAATGTTGTTTTTATGATGGAAAATGATCACTTTCATAAGTTTCACCAAAGTTTGACCTATAACCTATGATTTCGAATACAAACTAAGGTATTTTCAGTTCATATTATTAAAATTTGACTCGATCCAAGGAAGTGGAAAGTTGAACCAACAAAAACGGAGTTGTAATGAAGAAACTACGACTAAAACAAGATTGGGTATCCGAAGCTAGTTTAGCTACGAAAATATTTGGAGAAAAAGTAAATTAATCATATCTTTCCTAATTAATATGATATTTTATATATAATTACTTATGATTTGATTTTATATATTTCAGGACCACCCGTAAACAACACGAGAAGATTAATCATAAGACCTCATGATTGTACGCAACACGTCATTTGACAACACGGTACTTTATGTACGCAACACGTCATTTGACAACATGGTACCATGAGTTGAGATTAATGCTGATCAATACGAATACGATGGGGTCTTTATTTATTTTATTTAAACAACTAATTATGGACCACTAACATCGGACTGCTAACTACGGACTAAGAAAATATTAATAGTATTAAAAGTATATATATATATATATATATATATATATATGTAACGATTACTTAAAAAAAAATATGTTGATATATTATATATATGGTTAGGTTCGTGATATCTATCAGAGACCAAGTCGAATTAAATACCTTCAAGGCAAAATGTGAGTTTCATTTGCTCCCTTTTATATATATTTTTGGGACTGAGAATACATGCGCTGTTTTTATAAATGTTTTACGAAATAGACACAAGTACTAAAACTAATTCTACGTGGGTTTAAACCAGAAATATACCCTTAGCTTGGTAACATTAAACTACTTGTCTATGTACGGTAGGCGCGAATCCTAAAGATAGATCTATTGGGCCTGACAAACCCCATCCTGACTATGGGATGCTTTAGTACTTCGAGGTTATTTTAAACACACCTGATCTGGTGTACTTCAGAGGGTAAAACATGAACGTTAAGGCTTGTTACTGGGTGCCTACAACTTATAGAATACTTTTATACACTTGCGAGTGTACATATATTTATAAACGGAAATCTTGTGGTCTATTAATATATTGAAATGATTGTTATGATAAACCTATGAACTCACCAACCTTTTGGTTGACACTTTAAAGTATGTTTATTCTCAGGTATTAAAGAAATCTTCCGCTGTGCATTAGCTCATTTTAAGGATATTATTTGGAGTCATTCATGGCATATTTTGAAAGACGTTGCATTCGAGTCATTGAGTTCATCAAGATTATTATTAAGCCAATTATAGTTGGATGTATTATGAAATGGTGTGCATGCTGTAGTGACCCGAACTTTTCCATGTTTATATATATTAATTGAGATTGATATTTACATGATTAAATGTTTCCAACATGTTAAGCAATCAAACTTGTTAAGACTTAATTAATTGAAATATGTTTCATATAGACAATTGACCACCCAAGTTGACCGGTGATTCACGAACGTTAAAACTTGTAAAAACTATATGATGACATATATATGGATATATATATATATATATATATATAGTTAACATGATACTATGATAAGTAAACATATCATTAAGTATATTAACAATGAACTACATATGTAAAAACAAGACTACTAACTTAATGATTTTTAAACGAGACATATATGTAACGATTATCGTTGTAAAGACATTTAATGTATATATATCATATTAAGAGATATTCATACATGATAATATCATGATAATATAATAATTTAAAATCTCATTTGATATTATAAACATTGGGTTAACAACATTTAACAAGATCGTTAACCTAAAGGTTTCAAAACAACACTTACATGTAACGACTAACGATGACTTAACGACTCAGTTAAAATGTATATACATGTAGTGTTTTAATATGTATTTATACACTTTTGAAAGACTTCAATACACTTATCAAAATACTTCTACTTAACAAAAATGCTTACAATTACATCCTCGTTCAGTTTCATCAACAATTCTACTCGTATGCACCCGTATTCGTACTCGTACAATACACAGCTTTTAGATGTATGTACTATTGGTATATACACTCCAATGATCAGCTCTTAGTAGCCCATGTGAGTCACCTAACACATGTGGGAACCATCATTTGGCAACTAGCATGAAATATCTCATAAAATTACAAAAATATGAGTAATCATTCATGACTTATTTACATGAAAACAAAATTACATATCCTTTATATCTAATCCATACACCAACGACCAAAAACACCTACAAACACTTTCATTCTTCAATTTTCTTCATCTAATTGATCTCTCTCAAGTTCTATCTTCAAGTTCTAAGTGTTCTTCATAAATTCCAAAAGTTCTAGTTTCATAAAATCAAGAATACTTTCAAGTTTGCTAGCTCACTTCCAATCTTGTAAGGTGATCATCCAACCTCAAGAAATCTTTGTTTCTTACAGTAGGTTATCATTCTAATACAAGGTAATAATCATATTCAAACTTTGGTTCAATTTCTATAACTATAACAATCTTATTTCAAGTGATGATCTTACTTGAACTTGTTTTCGTGTCATGATTCTGCTTCAAGAACTTCGAGCCATCCAAGGATCCGTTGAAACTAGATCCATTTTTCTCTTTTCCAGTAGGTTTATCCAAGGAACTTAAGGTAGTAATGATGTTCATAACATCATTCGATTCATACATATAAAGCTATCTTATTCGAAGGTTTAAACTTGTAATCACTAGAACATAGTTTAGTTAATTCTAAACTTGTTCGCAAACAAAAGTTAATCCTTCTAACTTGACTTTTAAAATCAACTAAACACATGTTCTATATCTATATGATATGCTAACTTAATGATTTAAAACTTGGAAACACGAAAAACACCGTAAAACCGGATTTACGCCGTCGTAGTAACACCGCGGGCTGTTTTGGGTTAGTTAATTAAAAACTATGATAAACTTTGATTTAAAAGTTGTTATTCTGAGAAAATTATTTTTATTATGAACATGAAACTATATCCAAAAATTATGGTTAAACTCAAAGTGGAAGTATGTTTTCTAAAATGGTCATCTAGACGTCGTTCTTTCGACTGAAATGACTACCTTTACAAAAACGACTTGTAACTTATTTTTCCGACTATAAACCTATACTTTTTCTGTTTAGATTCATAAAATAGAGTTCAATATGAAACCATAGCAATTTGACTCACTCAAAATGGATTTAAAATGAAGAAGTTATGGGTAAAACAAGATTGGATAATTTTTCTCATTTTAGCTACGTGAAAATTGGTAACAAATCTATTCCAACCATAACTTAATCAACTTGTATTGTATATTATGTAATCTTGAGATACCATAGACACGTATACAATGTTTCGACCTATCATGTCGACACATCTATATATATTTCGGAACAACCATAGACACTCTATATGTGAATGTTGGAGTTAGCTATACAGGGTTGAGGTTGATTCCAAAATATATATAGTTTGAGTTGTGATCAATACTGAGATACGTATACACTGGGTCGTGGATTGATTCAAGATAATATTTATCTATTTATTTCTATACATCTAACTGTGGACAACTAGTTGTAGGTTACTAACGAGGACAGCTGACTTAATAAACTTAAAACATCAAAATATATTAAAAGTGTTGTAAATATATTTTGAACATACTTTGATATATATGTATATATTGTTATAGGTTCGTGAATCAACCAGTGGCCAAGTCTTACTTCCCGACGAAGTAAAAATCTGTGAAAGTGAGTTATAGTCCCACTTTTAAAATCTAATATTTTTGTGATGAGAATACATGCAGGTTTTTTAAACGATTTACAAAATAGACACAAGTACGTGAAACTACATTCTATGGTTGAATTATCGAAATCGAATATGCCCCTTTTTATTAAGTCTGGTAATCTAAGAATTAGGGAACAGACACACTAATTGACGCGAATCCTAAAGATAGATCTATTGGGCCCAACAAGCCCCATCCAAAGTACCGGATGCTTTAGTACTTCAAAATTTATATCATATCCGAAGGGTGTCCCGGAATGATGGGGATATTCTTATATATGCATCTTGTTAATGTCGGTTACCAGGTGTTCACCATATGAATAATTTTTATCTCTATGTATGGGATGTGTATTGAAATATGAAATCTTGTGGTCTATTATTATGATTTGATATATATAGGTTAAACCTATAACTCACCAACATTTTTGTTGACGTTTTAAGCATGTTTATTCTCAGGTGATTATTAAGAGCTTCCGCTGTCGCATACTTAAATAAGGACGAGATTTGGAGTCCATGCTTGTATGATATTGTGTAAAAACTGCATTCAAGAAACTTATTTTGTTGTAACATATTTGTATTGTAAACCATTATGTAATGGTCGTGTGTAAACAGGATATTTTAGATTATCATTATTTGATAATCTACGTAAAGCTTTTTAAACCTTTATTGATGAAATAAAGCTTATGGTTTGTTTTAAAATGAATGCAGTCTTTGAAAAACGTCTCATATAGAGGTCAAAACCTCGCAACGAAATCAATTAATATGGAACGTTTTAAATCAATAAGAACGGGACATTTCAGTTGGTATCCGAGCGTTGGTCTTAGAGAACCAGAATTTTGCATTAGTGTGTCTTATCGAGTTTGTTAGGATGCATTAGTGAGTCTGGACTTCGACCGTGTTTACTTGAAAAATGATTGCTTAACAAATTTTGTTGGAAACTATATATTTTTAATATGTGAATATTATGTGATATATTAATCTCTTAACGCGTTTGATATTATGTGATAGATGTCTACCTCTAGAACAAGTCCCATTGACTCACCTAATAATAATGAAGAGTCAAATGTAAATTGGAATGATTCGTGGACTGATTCACAAGTTCCCGAAGAGGAACCGGAAGAAGAGTCGGAACCGGAAGAAGAATCGGAACCGGAAGAAGAATCGGAACCAGATGAAGAAATTGAACCGGCGGGGGAAATAATAAAACGGTTAAGTAAAAGAAAATTCTCAACCAACCGACCAAGGTTAATTATGGTCAATGGTGTTTCCGCCAAGGAAGCAAAATATTGGGAGGATTACCAATTCTCCGATGAATCGGATTCCGACGAGAATTCCGATGATGTTATAGAAATTACCCCAACTGAATTTAAAAAGGCAAAAGAAAATAATAAGGGAAAGGGCATAAAAATAGAGAAATCTAATTCCAATCCCGATGAACTTTATATGTATCGTCAACCCCCGAAGTCTTTAAGTTGTAACAATGACTCGGGAACCTCTAAACCACCAGGTTTTTCTAAACCAATGTGGAAAATTATGGCTTGTATTAGGGGAACATCATATATCCCTAGAAACTTGGCAAAACGAACCAAAACCGAAGAAGAAGAAACAAGCGAGTCGGAATAAGATAGTTGTATTCGTGTGGTGTAATATATGTAATATAGTGTGCTTATGCTTTATGATATATGTAAAAATTGCTTGTATTAAATAAGTATTTTTTTTTTTTATGAAGCTAACTCTTGTCTATTTTACAGTATAAAAACACAAAATGGATAGACAACCCAATATTTTAAGAGACCTACCCGGAGACATGATTGATGAAATCTTGTCTAGAGTCGGTCAGAATTCTTCGGCACAACTATTTAAGGCGAGATCAGTTTGTAAGACATTCGAAGAACGTTCCAAGAATGCCTTGGTTTATAAAAGGCTTTCGTTCGAAAGATGGGGGATATCACATTGGGAAATCCATAAGTTACGATGTGTTTACTTTGACGCATATATTGCGGGAAACCCAAATGCTATTTTACGCAATGGGTTAAGAAATTATTTTGACTCAATATATCCGAATATTGGACTTCGTGATTTAGAAAAAGCGGCTAACCTGCAACATAAAGAAGCATGTTATGCTTACGGATTAGTAATGTTCGCTTCTCACCAAAGTGAGAACAAGAACATCGGCCTACAACTATTAAACAAAACGTTCCCACAAGTGACGGAGTCGGTAATTGGGGTAAGAAATGAGGTTTTTAGATTGTTACGGGACTGTTGGACATTACGTAACCCTCGTCCCTTTGACGACGTTACAACACGTTGTCTTATCAACGGCCATAACGGTTATGTTCCACAAGACCAAGGATGGGAAGTAATCCTAGTAAAACCAGAATGCATGACTTGTTTCTGGACGTATGAATTACGTGTCTTTATTGCCTTTGCTGAACGACTTGTGTACTAGCTAGAATTATCTTCACAACCATCTTGTATCAAATTTATTGTGTGCTATATTTCATGCTATATGTAAAATAAGCGGTATTGTAAGTTTGTAAAATATTGTGTAAAAGTTTGAACGCGAAATATTATTATAATCAGTTTTTCATATAGAATTGTAGTAGTTGAATTGTATATTAGCTACTAAGTATGAACTTAACGGGTAGGTACTACCCGAATTTAAACTTATAAAACGCTAATATGAAGAAAAAGCTTTTATAAATGAGTTCATATTATGCTACGAAATACTATTAACTACTCTTAATATTCTGTATGATTAACTTGTTCCATTTGACTATTTTGAAGGAAATGGCACCGATTACTCGACACACCGTGAATATGAATGAAGAGGAATTCCGTACTTTTCTAGCTTCAAACATAGCCGCAGTACAGGCTGCGCTACATACCAACAATAACCTTGGATCTACCAGTACAGGAAATCGTGTAGGATGCACCTACAAAGAATTCACTGCCTGCAAACCTTTGGAATTTGATGGAACCGAAGGACCGATCGGATTGAAACGGTGGACCGAGAAGGTCGAATCGGTGTTTGCCATAAGTAAGTGTACTGAAGAGGACAAAGTGAAGTATGCTACGCATACCTTCACAGGTTCTGCGTTAACATGGTGGAATACCTATCTAGAGCAAGTGGGACAAGATGATGCGTACGCACTACCGTGGTCAGCATTCAAGCACTTGATGAACGAGAAGTATCGTCCCAGAACCGAGGTCAATAAGCTCAAGACAGAACTTAGAGGGTTACGAACCCAAGGATTTGATATTACCACGTACGAAAGACGATTCACAGAATTGTGCCTATTGTGTCCGGGAGCATTCGAAGATGAGGAAGAGAAGATCGACGCGTTTGTGAAAGGATTACCGGAAAGAATCCAAGAAGATATAAGTTCACACGAGCCCGCCTCCATACAACAGGCATGTAGAATGGCTCACAAACTAGTGAACCAGATTGAAGAAAGAATTAAAGAACAGACTGCTGAAGAGGCCAATGTGAAGCAAGTCAAAAGAAAGTGGGAGGAAAATGGTGATAAGAATCACCAATACAACAACAACAGTAATTACAACAATAATCGCAACAATTATCCCAACAATCGCAACATCAATCGCAACTACAACAAACGGCCCAACAACAACAACAACAACAACAACAATAACAACAACAGCAACTACAACAATCATCCCAACAACAATAATAACCGCAACAACAACAACAATCAGAAGCAGCTATGCCAAAGGTGTGAAAAGTATCACTAGGGGTTATGCACCAAATTTTGCAACAAGTGTAAAAGAAATGGTCATAGCACAGCGAAGTGTGAGGTCTACGGACCAGGGGTTAATAGAACGAAAGGAAAAAATGGTGTCGGAACGAGTAATGGCGGAGCAAGTAGTGTCGGAGCAAGTTATGCCAATGTAGTTTGTTATAAATGTGGAAAACTGGGCCACATTATTAGAAATTGCCCGAACCAGGAGAACACGAATGGACAAGGCCGCGGAAGAGTTTTTCAACATTAATGCGGCAGAGGCACAGGAAGACCCGGAGCTTGTTACGGGTACGTTTCTTATTGACAATAATTCTGCTTACGTTTTATTTGATTCGGGTGCGGATAGAAGCTATATGAGTAGAGATTTTTGTGCTAAATTAAGTTGTCCATTGACGCCTTTGGATAGTAAATTTTTACTCGAATTAGCAAATGGTAAATTAATTTCAGCAGATAATATATGTCGGAATCGAGAAATTAAACTGGTTAGCGAAACATTTAAGATTGATTTGATACCAGTAGAGTTAGGGAGTTTTGATGTGATAATCGGTATGGATTGGTTGAAAGAAGTGAAAGCAGAGATCGTTTGTTACAAAAATGCAATTCGCATTATACGAGAAAAAGGAAAACCCTTAATGGTGTACGGAGAAAAGGGCAACACGAAGCTACATCTTATTAGTAATTTGAAGGCACAAAAACTAATAAGAAAAGGTTGCTATGCTGTTCTAGCACACGTCGAGAAAGTACAAACTGAAGAAAAGAGCATCAATAATGTTCCCATTGCAAAAGAATTTCCCGATGTATTTCCGAAAGAATTACTGGGATTACCCCCACATCGATCCGTTGAATTTCAAATAGATCTTGTACCAGGAGCTGCACCAATAGCTCGTGCTCCTTACAGACTCGCACCCAGCGAGATGAAAGAACTGCAAAGCCAATTACAAGAACTTTTAGAGCGTGGTTTCATTCGACCAAGCACATCACCGTGGGGAGCTCCTGTTTTGTTTGTCAAGAAGAAAGATGGTACATTCAGGTTGTGTATCGACTACCGAGAGTTGAACAAACTTACCATCAAGAACCGCTACCCACTACCGAGAATCGACGACTTATTTGATCAACTACAAGGCTCGTCTGTTTATTCAAAGATTGACTTACGTTCCGGGTATCATCAAATGCGGGTGAAAGAAGATGATATTCCAAAGACTGCTTTCAGAACACATTACGGTCATTACGAGTTTATGGTCATGCCGTTTGGTTTAACTAATGTACCAGCTGTGTTCATGGACCTTATGAACCGAGTGTGTGGACCATACCTTGACAAGTTTGTCATTGTTTTCATTGATGACATACTTATTTACTCAAAGAATGACCAAGAACACGGTGAACATTTGAGAAAAGTGTTAGAAGTATTGAGGAAGGAAGAATTGTACGCTAAGTTTTCAAAGTGTGCATTTTGGTTGGAAGAAGTTCAATTTCTCGGTCACATAGTGAACAAAGAAGGTATTAAGGTGGATCCGGCAAAGATAGAAACTGTTGAAAAATGGGAAACCCCGAAAACTCCGAAACACATACGCCAGTTTTTAGGACTAGCTGGTTACTACAGAAGGTTCATCCAAGACTTTTCCAGAATAGCAAAACCCTTGACTGCATTAACGCATAAAGTGAAGAAATTTGAATGGAATGATGAACAAGAGAAAGCGTTTCAGTTATTGAAGAAAAAGCTAACTACGGCACCTATATTGTCATTGCCTGAAGGGAATGATGATTTTGTGATTTATTGTGACGCATCAAAGCAAGGTCTCGGTTGTGTATTAATGCAACGAACGAAGGTGATTGCTTATGCGTCTAGACAATTGAAGATTCACGAACAAAATTATACGACGCATGATTTGGAATTAGGCGCGGTTGTTTTTGCATTAAAGACTTGGAGGCACTACTTATATGGGGTCAAAAGTATTATATATACCGACCACAAAAGTCTTCAACACATATTTAATCAGAAACAACTGAATATGAGGCAGCGTAGGTGGATTGAATTGTTGAATGATTACGACTTTGAGATTCGTTACCACCCGGGGAAGGCAAATGTGGTAGCCGACGCCTTGAGCAGAAAGGACAGAGAACCCATTCGAGTAAAATCTATGAATATAATGATTCACACTAACCTTACTACTCAAATAAAGGAGGCACAACAAGGAGTGTTAAAAGAGGGAAATTTAAAGGATGAAATACCCAAAGGATCGGAGAAGCATCTTAATATTCGGGAAGACGGAACCCGGTATAGGGCTGAAAGAATTTGGGTACCAAAATTTGGAGATATGAGAGAAATGGTACTTAGAGAAGCTCATAAAACCAGATACTCAATACATCCTGGAACGGGGAAGATGTACAAGGATCTCAAGAAACATTTTTGGTGGCCGGGTATGAAAGCCGATGTTGCTAAATACGTAGGAGAATGTTTGACGTGTTCTAAGGTCAAAGCTGAGCATCAGAAACCATCAGGTCTACTTCAACAACCCGAAATCCCAGAATGGAAATGGGAAAACATTACCATGGATTTCATCACTAAATTGCCAAGGACTGCAAGTGGTTTTGATACTATTTAGGTAATAGTTGATCGTCTCACCAAATCAGCACACTTCCTGCCAATAAGAGAAGATGACAAGATGGAGAAGTTAGCACGACTGTATTTGAAGGAAGTCGTCTCCAGACATGGAATACCAATCTCTATTATTTCTGATAGGGATGGCAGATTTATTTCAAGATTCTGGCAGACATTACAGCAAGCATTAGGAACTCGTCTAGACATGAGTACTGCCTATCATCCACAAACTGATGGGCAGAGCGAAAGGACGATACAAACGCTTGAAGACATGCTACGAGCATGTGTTATTGATTTCGGAAACAGTTGGGATCGACATCTACCGTTAGCAGAATTTTCCTACAACAACAGCTACCATTCAAGCATTGAGATGGCGCCGTTTGAAGCACTTTATGGTAGAAAGTGCAGGTCTCCAATTTGTTGGAGTGAAGTGGGGGATAGACAGATTACGGGTCCGGAGATAATACAAGAAACTACCGAGAAGATCATCCAAATTCAACAACGGTTGAAAACCGCCCAAAGTCGACAAAAGAGCTACGCTGACATTAAAAGAAAAGATATAGAATTTGAAATTGGAGAGATGGTCATGCTTAAAGTTGCACCTTGGAAAGGCGTTGTTCGATTTGGTAAACGAGGGAAATTAAATCCAAGGTATATTGGACCATTCAAGATTATTGATCGTGTCGGACCAGTAGCTTACCGACTTGAGTTACCTCAACAACTCGCGGCTGTACATAACACTTCCCACGTCTCGAATTTGAAGAAATGTTTTGCTAAAAAAGATCTCACTATTCCGTTAGATGAAATCCAAATCAACGAAAAACTTCAATTCATCGAAGAACCCGTCGAAATAATGGATCGTGAGGTTAAAAGACTTAAGCAAAACAAGATACCAATTGTTAAGGTTCGATGGAATGCTCGTAGAGGACCCGAGTTCACCTGGGAGCGTAAAGATCGGATGAAGAAGAAATACCCGCATCTATTTCCAGAAGATTCGTCAACACCTTCAACAGCTTAAAATTTCGGGACGAAATTTATTTAACGGGTAGGTACTGTAGTGACCCGAACTTTTCCATGTTTATATATATTAATTGAGATTGATATTTACATGATTAAATGTTTCCAACATGTTAAGCAATCAAACTTTTTAAGACTTAATTAATTGAAATATGTTTCATATAGACAATTGACCACCCAAGTTGACCGGTGATTCACGAACGTTAAAACTTGTAAAAACTATATGATGACATATATATGGATATATATATATATAGTTAACATGATACTATGATAAGTAAACATATCATTAAGTATATTGACAATGAACTACATATGTAAAAACAAGACTACTAACTTAATGATTTTTAAACGAGACATATATGTAACGATTATCGATGTAAAGACATTTAATGTATATATATCATATTAAGAGATATTCATACATGATAATACCATGATAATATAATAATTTAAAATCTCATTTGATATTATAAACATTGGGTTAACAACATTTAACAAGATCGTTAACCTAAAGGTTTCAAAACAACACTTACATGTAACGACTAACGATGACTTAACGACTAAGTTAAAATGTATATACATGTAGTGTTTTAATATGTATTTATACACTTTTGAAAGACTTCAATACACTTATCAAAATACTTCTACTTAACAAAAATGCTTACAATTACATCCTCGTTCAGTTTCATCAACAATTCTACTCGTATGCACCCGTATTCGTACTCGTACAATACACAGCTTTTAGATGTATGTACTATTGGTATATACACTCCAATGATCAGCTCTTAGCAGCTCATGTGAGTCACCTAACACATGTGGGAACCATCATTTGACAACTAGCATGAAATATCTCATAAAATTACAAAAATATGAGTAATCATTCATGACTTATTTACATGAAAACAAAATTACATATCCTTTATATCTAATCCATACACCAACGACCAAAAACACCTACAAACACTTTCATTCTTCAATTTTCTTCATCTAATTGATCTCTCTCAAGTTCTATCTTCAAGTTCTAAGTGTTCTTCATAAATTCCAAAAGTTCTAGTTTCATAAAATCAAGAATACTTTCAAGTTTGCTAGCTCACTTCCAATCTTGTAAGGTGATCATCCAACCTCAAGAAATCTTTGTTTCTTACAGTAGGTTATCATTCTAATACAAGGTAATAATCATATTCAAACTTTGGTTCAATTTCTATAACTATAACAATCTTATTTCAAGTGATGATCTTACTTGAACTTGTTTTCGTGTCATGATTCTGCTTCAAGAACTTCGAGCCATCCAAGGATCCGTTGAAGCTAGATCCATTTTTCTCTTTTCCAGTAGGTTTATCCAAGGAACTTAAGGTAGTAATGATGTTCATAACATCATTCAATTCATACATATAAAGCTATCTTATTCGAAGGTTTAAACTTGTAATCACTAGAACATAGTTTAGTTAATTCTAAACTTGTTCGCAAACAAAAGTTAATCCTTCTAACTTGACTTTTAAAATCAACTAAACACATGTTCTATATCTATATGATATGCTAACTTAATGATTTAAAACCTGGAAACACGAAAAACACCGTAAAACCGGATTTACGCCGTCGTAGTAACACCGCGGGCTGTTTTGGGTTAGTTAATTAAAAACTATGATAAACTTTGATTTAAAAGTTGTTATTCTGAGAAAATGATTTTTATTATGAACATGAAACTATATCCAAAAATTATGGTTAAACTCAAAGTGGAAGTATGTTTTCTAAAATGGTCATCTAGACGTCGTTCTTTCGACTGAAATGACTACCTTTACAAAAATGACTTGTAACTTATTTTTCCGACTATAAACCTATACTTTTTCTGTTTAGATTCATAAAATAGAGTTCAATATGAAACCATAGCAATTTGATTCACTCAAAACGGATTTAAAATGAAGAAGTTATGGGTAAAACAAGATTGGATAATTTTTCTCATTTTAGCTACGTGAAAATTGGTAACAAATCTATTCCAACCATAACTTAATCAACTTGTATTGTATATTATGTAATCTTGAGATACCATAGACACGTATACAATGTTTCGACCTATCATGTCGACACATCTATATATATTTCGGAACAACCATAGACACTCTATATGTGAATGTTGGAGTTAGCTATACAGAGTTGAGGTTGATTCCAAAATATATATAGTTTGAGTTGTGATCAATACTGAGATACGTATACACTGGGTCGTGGATTGATTCAAGATAATATTTATCTATTTATTTCTGTACATCTAACTGTGGACAACTAGTTGTAGGTTACTAACGAGGACAGCTGACTTAATAAACTTAAAACATCAAAATATATTAAAAGTGTTGTAAATATATTTTGAACATACTTTGATATATATGTATATATTGTTATAGGTTCGTGAATCAACCAGTGGCCAAGTCTTACTTCCCGACGAAGTAAAAATCTGTGAAAGTGAGTTATAGTCCCACTTTTAAAATCTAATATTTTTGGGATGAGAATACATGCAGGTTTTTTAAACGATTTACAAAATAGGCACAAGTACGTGAAACTACATTCTATGGTTGAATTATCGAAATCGAATATGCCCCTTTTTATTAAGTCTGGTAATCTAAGAATTAGGGAACAGACACCCTAATTGACGCGAATCCTAAAGATAGATCTATTGGGCCCAACAAGCCCCATCCAAAGTACCGGATGCTTTAGTACTTCGAAATTTATATCATATCCGAAGGGTGTCCCGGAATGATGGGGATATTCTTATATATGCATCTTGTTAATGTCGGTTACCAGGTGTTCACCATATGAATAATTTTTATCTCTATGTATGGGATGTGTATTGAAATATGAAATCTTGTGGTCTATTATTATGATTTGATATATATAGGTTAAACCTATAACTCACCAACATTTTTGTTGACGTTTTAAGCATGTTTATTCTCAGGTGATTATTAAGAGCTTCCGCTGTCGCATACTTAAATAAGGACGAGATTTGGAGTCAATGCTTGTATGATATTGTGTAAAAACTGCATTCAAGAAACTTATTTTGTTGTAACATATTTGTATTGTAAACCATTATGTAATGGTCGTGTGTAAACAGGATATTTTAGATTATCATTATTTGATAATCTACGTAAAGCTTTTTAAACCTTTATTGATGAAATAAAGCTTATGGTTTGTTTTAAAATGAATGCAGTCTTTGAAAAACGTCTCATATAGAGGTCAAAACCTCGCAACGAAATCAATTAATATGGAACGTTTTTAATCAATAAGAACGGGACATTTCACATGCCGTCAACTTTCGTTGTAAAGAAAGTTTGTCTTTTAAAAACGAATGCAATGTTTGTAAAATGTATCATATAGAGGTCAAATACCTCGCGATGTAATCAACTATTGTGAATCGTTTATAATGTATATGAACGGGTCCTTTCAACTTTCCACATCAATTGCATCGCGTGGCGTTTCATTGCATGACCGAGTCATAAATTTGAACTCTTCAGACATTAGTAGCTTCATAACATGAGATGACAAGAATTTTGGTTAATTACAAAAAATATCTACACATATATACATATATGTACACATATACATATATGTACACATGTATATGTACACATGTGCACATATATGTGTACACATATATGTGTATGTGTATATATGTGTATGCGTATATATGTGTATGTGTGTATATATATATATATATATAGTTAAAAGTTCAAATGAGAACCATAAAAATGGCGAGAATTGCGAGAACTTTTAATTTACACAGATTTTTACACGTGATTAGATTGAATCACCCATAAATGTTGATGAGGAGTAAGAATGAATATAAAATAGTTTGAAAAAAGTTGTATTTTACCTATATAATCAAATATATAGTTTCTTGTTCACATGTGCATATTTGTTTGTGATACATGTGAACATTTCATGTAATTAACAATTTAACATGCAATTTGTGGTAATGAACATATGTTTGTTAATGAAATGAGCCTTAGTTAATATTTGCATGTAATTTGTTGCATTTAAATGCATATAAACTATGAAATTAGAAAGTTCTCGCAGTTCTCGCCCTTTTTTGTGGTTCTCCTTTAAACCTGTATATATATATATATATATATATATATATATATATATATATATATATATATATATATATATATATATATATATATATATATATATATATATATATATATATATAAGGATGAATGTTTTATGGAAGAATACTTATCTGTTTTGTTTAAAATGAGATTTACATATTTTTTTTATGCTTCTATGTATGTAACAACGGAGTCAACCCATAAATAATTTAACTAGGCACACAATATTATACGTATATTTAATATGTAACATGTAATATGTTTATGTATATATGTATATATTAAGATAGGGTCTCCAAAGTCGAGACAATCTGCAAATACAATAAACACCAACTTTGAAGCAATATATACTCCATGAACTCATTTCGGCTACTAATTACATAATTACATAGATAAGTCTATATTTCACATTTTTACCAACACATTATAACATTTACAGATAGCAGATTATAGCACACAATAGTATGTACATGATTTATCAATTTATCTATAATTATTTTGTTTACTGTACATCTAATAATTTATCTATATTTGCTTAAGATATGATCACAATATACTGTAGATTTTAGTGTGTAGTTACGTTTCTCGTTGTATGTACACGATATATTTGCCTCAGATGTACCTATAGTCCTATAATAAATAAATCTAAGTTACATATAGTATATATGATATAATGTAATTATCCATGTCTAATAACTTCTCAGAAACCATATTAATTAGTCAGTCACAGGTTTAATTAATAGGTGTAACATGAAAGTCACAGGAGGTCGATGTAGTATACTAATACTAATAATGATTTAAAAACATAAACACACATTGGTGTACCTCCTCTAATGGCACCCATTCTTGTGTAATATATTGAGGTACCCATTCATCATGCGCATCAGCAGCTTCATTATTTCCCTTAATTATAGGATTCCTTGCTATCATCACTTCTTCCGGTGAAGCACCAGAGAAGATATGTGGAAACCTGACAGTACATGTTCACATAAAAACTAGTATTCATAACACACGGCACGTACGTGTGTGTGTGTATTATATATAAGCAAAACATATATTTGATCCAGACCTATTTATGATGTCATCAAGAGTTGCATTATCCCCAGCTGGAAAATGTATAATGTGCTCGTTTTCGTCGTTGTTGTTAACAGCAGCAGCAACAAATGCATCAAACGCCGTCTTCGAATCTTCGGACTGTTTTTCCTCTAGCAAGAAGTTGAAAACATCAACAGCTATACCACATTCTTTTGGCAACACTCCAATTGTCTCCATTTGTTCAACATTCATATCTATACAACTGGCGGGCAAGAGCAAACATATAACATAATATATACTAGTGTCATAGATAAAAGTAGTAGTTGGGTGAAACATCTAACCATAATCAAATAATATATACGTACAGCCTCCAGTAAAAAGATATAACCTTTTCGGCTTACTACTACTTTCTTTATCCATCGGAAAATACATCATAGAAGTTAGTATCCCTTCATATACCCCGAGTTGTCGATGCAGATCATCAAAGTCTCCTATAATATCAACCAACCAAACAAAATTCGATTAGATAAATTTATAGATAGATTAGTTTAAAAAGGAAAGAAATATAGGAGAAAACGATACCTCATTCTCCATTGTTTCGAATTGCGAATATAAATTAATTAAAGGAACGTTCCATAATATAAACCCTAGAGGAGTACGTAGTATTTGGGAGTGATATGAAATTGGTCTATATGCTTATTATATATATCCGCTAGCAGTTTTTATTTACCTCCTTATGAAAATCAAAGAATTACAGAACACTCACTAAACTTAATAAACTAGCAAAATCAGATTTCTTTTTAACTATTTTTATTTTTATTGTTTTGGTCTATGCTAACTTGGGTTTAAAAGCGCCCTATCGAATGAGGGTCTAACGTGTAAAAACCTTCACATGATCGAATAGAGTTTAAAAGCGCCCTATAGTTTGACTTATATATATGTCAACTCTAGAATATAAAGTCATAACAATCATAATCATAACTTAACATAATAATAGAATAATAATAAGGGATATAATCTATCTATATATATATACAAAACAACAAGGAAAACAAAATATTCTTCTCTCTCAACGCGAGTCCCGATGTTCACCTGTAACGTTTGGATTCCTTAAACTTCTTCTCTCACCACCACTTCACCACCACTTCACCACCAGTACACTACCACATCTCATCCATTAATCCACTGTTTTTAAATAAAAAAAAAAAAATTCAGACACCTCATAAACATGGCTCCCAATATTCTCTTTCAACCAATACACCTCAAAAAACCAGGTTTCAAACCTTCCTTTCCCAACTCTATTCCCTTACCAAAACAAAATCAATTCTTTCAACAACATCATTCAAAACCACAAGTCTCACCTAATCACTCTTTTCCAAAAAAATCTACCTTATTCCTGGGCAATCTAGCAAGATCTGTCAACCCAAAAACCATCACAAATGCCCTTTGCAAGTTCGGATCTATCACAGGAATATCTTGGAAACAAGATAGGTCCTTTGCCTTCATCAAATTTCAATTCATGGAACAAGCCACTCATGTCATCGAAGCTATGGATGGAAAGCTGTTACAGGGACGCCCTATTTTTGTAGGGTTTGCCAAAAAAGATTTGAATACCAATATCATCCCCAGGTATGAATTTCAATCGACTGCAAACTTCCCCGAACCCAACCTTAATTCTTCGTTACCAAACTCATCCAAATCTGATATTAACCTTGCCATTAATCTCGAAACCACTAATCGTTTAAATCTCTCAGCCCTAATTGTCGATAGAATTCCAATTAAAGCACTAAAATTATTCAAGTGGCTTAAAAAAAGATCCATCGTCATCCAATCCGTCTCTACTTGGGGTCATTATGGCTATATCGTTTGTTGTAAAGACGAACCTAGTTACAAAAGAATGACGTCTGGTCCTTCGTCTAGTGAGTTGGAATTCTTAGATGTTATTCCAATGTCCAAAAATAAAAACAAGTTCACTAGGATTACCAAAATTGCAATCAAAGGTATCCCATTCAATTGTTGTTCTTCTAATTGCACTATAGAAGTGGCTAATTTTTTTGGTAGAATGATTCATGTCGATGCTTTGTCTCACAATCTTCAAAGGCCTGACGTGTTACAAGCTATTATTGAAACTAACGACCCAGGAATTATTAGGCAATATGTTGATGCCAAAATCGAAAACAAGTTCGATTGCAAACTTTGGATTGAAGAAGTTTACGAAGAAGACGTTATGGAAACAATTGATAATGTCATTATTGATGAATATAATGATCTTAATATGGCTGTTCTTGAATCCTTCAAAGATGAAAATCAAATTCCGGGTGTTACTGTTCCGGCTAAGAATGTCACCATTCCGGCTTCTGTTAATGCTCCGGGAACTGTCATTGATTTAGAAGAAGGTGAAGTTAACGTTGGAAAGGTGGAATTGAATTTTGAATCTCCTAAAAAATCCTTCAACCCTTTTTCGGCTAATATTCCTAGAGTAGTCCATAACTCTATGGAAAAAGTGTCAATTGCAATTAAAAAACAAAAAGAAAAGGAAGATGTCATCAGGAAAGCAGAGATTGATATCAAAACATCCCTTTTCAAAGTTCAAAGTGTGGCCTATGTTGCTGACAATGTGGCATACAATGACAAGTCCCATTCAACCCCTACTCCTCCTAAGATTCGTGTCCCCTTCAACCTCAACCTAAATGAATACCCTACCCTTGTTTCCCTTTCCCCAAATTCCTCCCCTCCTTCCAAAAAATTCGACACTTCTCCTACCTTTGTTAATCATTCATCCTTTAATGCCATTGTTAAATCTTCCGGTCCTATCAAAAATGTTCAGTCCAATCAATACATTGATAAAGGGTGCAAGGAGACTTGTGAAAAAATTAAAGCTAGATGTAAAGAAACAAACACTTCCGAACCCATTTTTCATAAGAAAGTGTCCAATATTCCTTCTAAATCCATAACAAAAGATCAAGAATGGGTCGAGCAAATTCCAAATCTCACAGGTGTATTTGATACCTCTAGTGAAATTAATCACGTTGTGGTTGATGGTAACAATGCGAAAAACAAAGAAAATACTTGTTCTCAGTTTGGTGGTAAAAAACTCACTTTCATAGAAGAAATGGCCAACTTCGGGGTGATGATGCAGAACATGGCGGATGACGAAACTCCTGTCAAACAATCCAAACCAAAACTTTGATTTTTCTTCCCTTTATGTCCTTGAATTTCCGGGTCAATTTGAGAATTTTTCTTGTAATTCCCTGCTTTCTTCCTATTGCAATCTTTCCGTCTTCTCCCTGCCTCTTTTGATTTCGATTGCTTTTAGGTTGATCAATGTTTTCTGGATCGCTGGTTTCATTTTAATTACTCCAATCACTGATTTCAATTGTTCAATGTTTTATGGATCGCTAGTCTCAGCTAATTGCTTCCAATCGCTGGTTTCAATCGATTCAATCAGCTCCTTGACTCATTTTTTCATTTTCTCTTCCGTCCGTCTTCTCAATGGGTAGTGATTTCTTCAGGGTTGAGTGGTTTTGTTCAAAGGTTTTCTTCAATGCTGCCCCTCTATTGGTTTTTAGATCGATACTTGCTTCGCCGTTCGTCAATTTCAATGTAAGTTTGATTCTGTCTTTGGCAAGGTGGTGGGTTATAAGTTCTTGTTGGGCTCTCTTTGTGATGCTTGGTCAATGGGCTCCTAAGCCCAGTAAACTCTGGGCTGTCTCCTTCAACAGGTACTCTCCAACCGATCTACATTGGGCCAATTGCGAAAATTCATTCAAAATGTGTATCGTATGTTTAGGAATGTCTATGTTTAGTTGTCGTTTCTTTCAATTTGTATTTCAATTTTTATCGGGCTCAATTGCCCTTGCATTGTATTTTCTTTCTTCATCGTTCCGATGAAGAGTTATTTAATATAAATGCTTCTCTTTCGCCGTAAAAAAAAAATCTATCTATATCTATCTATCTATCTATCTCTATAGTTTCTATCAAAATTCTACAATAATGATGTCATTATTAGACTAATTCATTTGTTAAAAAAAATAACAAATAAAAGAAAAAAATCTAATCATGGTGGGTGATGTCATTAATTTAAATAATTTTGAATTAAGATTAAATCTTATTAATTAAATCTTATTAATAATTATTTTAATTATTAAAATTAAATAATTTTGAATTATTTTTATTAATTATTTTGAATTGAGTACGAAAAGGTATAAAAGCTAGGAAGAAGAAACTAATTCAAAATTTATATTTTAATTTACACTTTTAAAATAAAATGACAACCAATATTATCTCTTATGATTGGATGTTGATTGTTTAATATGCATTTTAGGTGTTTGATGAAATGTTCGGCTGACGAGTTTCTTAGTCGGACTCTGTGGTTCCACGGATCATTAAACTAAATGACTTTAGCATTTACGTTCACTTAATACCTAAAACATATCATTAAACTGTTTCATTTAAACAAACCTGTGATTCACGGGTCATTTCACTAGTATTCATATAAACCTCTAAAATAATGATGTAATCATTTCACTAATTACCCTTAAATTTTGATAATGGTGATTTGATTATTTTTATATTAATTTAATTAAAAAATAATATGACATGTTTTATAAAAGGAAATACTAATCTCCCCTAAATAAAAGCCAACATACTCTCATCCGTTATAATTTATTCTTCAGCACATTTTATTTTTCATCAATCGTGCTTTTCTTCTTCACAATCAATTTAATTCTACATTCTAGCCTTGCAAATACGATTACTCGATCCAACCTGATTTGTTGTTAACTTTTACATTCAATTTTGTTTGATTATATGCTATCAGTTTGTTTCTCTTAGTTGTGTTATCATTTGAGAGTTGAATATTCTAAATTTAGAGCTTAGTTTTATGAAGAAACTTTGAGTGTATTAATATAGGGCTTAGTATGTTCTTAAACTCTGAGTGTAGTAATATGGTATCTATCTATGCATTTTCGTTTATTATTCTGCAATTGATGGCATATAGGCTACCAGGTAAGGGAATATCCATTCGCAGTACATAAATACCATTTTTATGATAATAATTCAACTCTGGATATTTGATATATATCTTATCATTGTGGTGACATCTTTTCTTAGAATGTACCAGGTTACAACAATACAACATCTATGATGAATATATACCTATTGTAGTGATGTTGATGAGTTTAGATTGTTGTTCTTCAACTTACCCGTGAAATCACGGGTCATTCGACTAATATGATATAATAGCTCTTAGGGTTTGGTTAATTTGCAAATAACGATTATACTTTTTAATAACTTCATGAAGTGAAGATTAACTTCTTTATACAACACATTAATACTCTTTAACAATAGCTTTAACAGTTGTCGCAAAAAAAATTCCATTACTTAATAGCAATATGCGCATTGGTTTGATTTGATTTGGTTATTTCGATTACTCTTGACATATATAATCATGAGCGATTTACAACCGAACTATTTATTTAAGTCAATTAAAATTTACAAACTGAATCATCAATCATCCAAATGTTCAATTAATTGGATTTGTTTTGACGACTTATTCGATCTTAGAGGTGCACGAAAAAATCGGATAAGATTTGATTCTGAAAAAAAATCTGGAACCGGATCCCGCAATAACTGGATCTTCCAAAAAATCGGTTCCGGAATTGTTCTAGCTTATCAACTATTTCAGGAAATGCTTCAATGTTCACAATTCTTCCTTCTGCAATTGTTCTAGTTTTGAGCCACTTCTTATTGTAAATTGTACGTTTTCTTGCATCAGCAGGTGGATTATATCTTTCTTCACCACTTCTTGATTGAGCATCCTTAGTTCTTGCCATTTTCTATATAATGATACTTCAAATTAATTTCGAGTGTATGTATAATTCAATTGTAGGCAACACGTTTTGCAAACTTTAATTATCATCAATACTTAGATGTTTTGATGTTAATGTTCTTCACATTTTCACTCTTCATTAATGTCAATGAGTTTGCAACTAGATTATGATTTTCACAAAGTTCATATGTGTTTAAGATCATCATTAACACATATTTTGACATCTAACATTATCACACTCAATTTGTAACAATGTAGTTTATATCATATGAACAATGATTCTATGAAAATTTAACCTAGATGTATAATGAACCCTAGAATTTTTCAAAGTTAAATTAGTGCATTGATAGGCATCATTACAATCATTTCTAAGTTGTTCTCAAGAATAATTTTGATTATTGCATTAATTTGGGTTTTGGAACATTCTAGTTACGGTTTCTTCACAACATTAGTGAAGAGTTCATCATACAAACACAATTGAATGCTAGGAAAGCAAAGATTAATCATACCGAAGGTAGGAATTGAGATGGAAGGAATGCGTGTTCTTCTATGTGCGGTCGATCTCCTCAGTCGTGCATAGAGTATTTGTTTTGAAGTGAGTTTGAATGAAATGAAAAGTGATGGTTTTATTAGATTTAATACAGAGTCAGGCCGCACACGATTGAAGTACGGTTAATCATGGCGTTGGCCATGGGAAAAACTTCCAGACTTTTGAAACAGGTTTCTACGATCGTGTCTGCGGTCAGCCGTGATGCAGCCGTGGATCTCCTGATGAAGAATTTCTTCACTTCTTCTTCTCTTGAGCGCGTTTTGACGATTCTTAGGTTCTATAGAATACTTGAGGACAAGTTTTCTTTTCCTAACATTGAATGATCACATCCTCCCGATGTTTCATCATCAATGACATGTAATATAACATATTTATATGTATATATGTATATATATATATATATATATATATATATATATATATATATATATATTATATATATATATATATATATATATATATATATATATATATATATATTTATATTTATATTTATATTCAATTATACACATAGTATACACAAAATGCATTAACTTGTATTTAGCATTCAATTCATAGTTTTATTCAAACACACAATCCTAGTACAAGTAGACTTCCTTCAACATTCCTTTTAAAATCAGTTTCAAAAACAATTTTGCATTTGTAAGAAAAACCTTTCATTAATTCAAAGTCTTTTGAAACAGTTTTTCTCATTAGCATTTTGATCATTGATTTTGATTGATTTTAAGGTTACTCAATCCTTGACTTATCCCTTCCATTGAATTGCTAGTTTGGCCCATTTTTCTCATGCTCTCAATTCTCCTAATAATAGACAATGGACTTTGATTACATGATTTGTATTTGCTAGAGTCGTGACACAAATTCATTTCAAGTTTATCTTTTGATGAATCATAAATAGTTGTCTTTTCAAGCTTTCTTTTCAAAGAGTTGTTTTCATCAATTAGAACTTTGTTAAGTTGCTTAACTTTGTATAATTATTTTTCTAAGAGTTTTACTTTGTCACGACTACCATCATATACAAACTTAATAGTTTTGTAATCATCTAGCAATTCTTCATAATTAGAATGATAGAATACATGTACCTCATTGAAATTCATGCTTGAGACATCATCTTCTTTGAAGGGAGATTCAACATCTTCTTCACTTTGACCATCTTGATTCAAATGATTCCATGATCCCATGAGGCAAAACTCTTCATCTCCATCCAAATCCTTTTCTTGAGTATCTTCTCAATCTCTATCAAAATCTCCAAGCTTCTTCAATTTCTCTCTTACCCTCTTACCCTTTAAACTCCTAGAGTTTTCTTCTTCTTGAGAGCATAGTGAATCCCAACATTCCTTTGCATTTTCACATGAAATAATCTTCATTCTTTCTTCATTAGGAAGAACTTCATGAAGTAGTGAAATAGCATCAAATTGTTTCAAAACTTCATTGTTTTGAAATGTTGACTTCACTAGTCTTGAACTTGCTTGTGGAACAAAGTCTCCTACTTTGATTATTCTCCACAAGTAGCAATTCTTAGATTTGAGATAAACTTCAAATCTTAATTTTCACACATCAATATCTTCTTTATCAAAGATTGGTGCTTCTTTCACAATTCTTCTAAGTATCACATAGTTTGAGTTGATCCAAGAATCATTGACTCAAGTTTTTGAACAAAATGAATTTTAACACTGTCAAAAACGTTTATAGAGCAATGATTTGAGCAACCGCTCTGATACCAATTGTAAGTAACTAGAGGGGGTGAATAGTTACTTGATACGTTTTAACACTTTTTCGATTGATCACTAAATTTGATTAATTATGATCAACCAATTCAACTCATACTTGATGTGTGTGGTGTGTATGTTCAAAATAATAAGCAAAGTAATGTAAAGAACATAGACACAAGGATTTATAGTGGTTCGGGTGGATGTTAACTACTCCACCTTAATCCACTCCCCGATTACACTAATCAGGATTTCTTGCTTCACTAAGCACTTTCTCCAAACCCGTTGGAGATCCGATTTACAAGTCTTCAAATTCCCTGGTAGACAACAAACCTAATTTTTCTATCCCTTTGAAAGACCAACTCCAACCTAGCTCAACTTGTCTTCAACTTGGATAAGTATTAATCTTCAAATAAGATTAATCAACTTTCTAAGTCCCTTTAAGGAAGTAGATCACTAAGCTAGCCTATGCTTCTACTAATTGAAGTTACAAGACTTATACAATTTGTAATGATGATCCTAAGACAATACTAGGACATACATCACACTAAGTAAACTTAAAAGATAAACAATTTTGATTAGTAAGTTTACAACAACCAAATTCTATATCTATAAGATCATGAAATCTTCTCTTGCTTGATCACATTTGAGTAGTAATTAAAGCCCTTGTGATATCTGAAAATAAACCTTTTAAATATGTAAGAGGGTCAGCTTCAAATGCTATTCAATGCTTGCTTTTTATAGTGAGATTAAAAAACTAGCCGTTGTCACACGGTCACAGGCACGGTCGACCGTGGTTCGACCGTGCGTGTTCCAGTCCAAAAATATGTATCCGTTGTATAGCCGTTTGACTCAGATTTGAACACCACATTTTGGAATCTTTACTCCATCTAGAACCTGCAAAAGAAACCCAATATCCTATACAAGTACTATAGCATTAAGTGTGTGAGATTTGGTCTTATTAAGTGAAAATGACATAACACTCCAAATGTGGTAAACCCAACATTCTTGGAGAAGTGTCTTGATTGACATTTTAGGTAATCTCAGTTTAGTGAAGACTTAGTTAGGTTCATTAATGCATTTGGTTCAATCCTAAAGACTAGTCAATATGTCATTAGCTTCCTAGTTTCAATTAATTACAAGTCATATTCATTTCAAGATTTAGTAGAGATTAATTGAATGATGTCTTTCTAAAATAAACATCAAGTGTGTACAGACATCAATGCTAAGTCATACTTGGACAAGTAGACAAGACCAAATAGATTATTGACCATTATTCTTTTGTGAACCATTTTATACTTAATTCATTGAAGTAAACTAGTTACTTGAATCCTAGTATTCTAACTAGTAAACACATAGCAAACATATTAATCAAGTTGGCAAATTAGTGAGTATTAAACATATTAGCAAGTAGCAAATAATATTCACACATAGCAAGAGATAGTTATTCTAAAATCAATCATAAAGATATTTGCACAACACTATGGTTTAAACTTTAGCAAGCTTTCTTGCAATATAACATATTGCATGATTAATGTGTAAGGACACATTAATGTCCAACACATGCACAAGGGAAGAGCAATCTCTAGTTGAGACTTGGTGACCATCCTAAATGTATCTAAGTGTATTTTAAGATTACAAGTCTTTACCAGTTACACTTAAAAACATTGTTCTTCATTAGCCTTAATTTGTCACTAAGTGATCCTTAATTGTAATTAGTGTTCTAGTGATATTAGCTTATGTGTGTTGGTGCTTGGTGATCATCCTAAGAATGTCTAGACAAGTTTTAAGATCACAAGTTGCTGATTAACACGTCATGGTTAATTTGTCATTAAGATGTAATTAAGCGTAATTAACCGTGATTAGTGTTTTTATGACCAAAACTCAATTGAGTATGGAGAGGACATCTATTCTAAGCGTGTTGAGAAAGGTTTCATGAATTATAGATGTCGGGAGGTAGTCAAACTAAACTTGATCGAAAATGGTGACAGAGAATTCTGTGGTCGCACTACGGTTGACCGTGGTGGCGACCGTGCAACTTGTTTTCACAAAACTGCGTTGCAATTCAGTCTGGGCTTCTACAGCTAAGTATACGGTTGACCGTACTTTGACCGTGTACTTTAATGATCTTTATTTTCATTCTATAAGTTTTGTTTGACTTGGTCATTTGCAAGATCAAGTATGGATTAGTGAACTTGCGCGTTTTATGTTAAGATGTCGATCATCACTTATGCATATGTATGTGTCATCATCAAAACATATTCTTTGGTTAAGCATCATACTTAACTTTTTCGGTTAATCTGTTAACCAACATTCAACCAACAGTTTCCTTTTATCCCATTGTTTTAAAATCAATTTTGTAAGTGTATTTTAACTCAAGAGCACAACAAAAACATTGATACTACTTATTCACTTTCGAAGTTTCTTAAAAAGACTGGGCAAAACACTAAAAACCTAAATCACACTCCTTAGACCATTTGTAAGGTCTTTGTGAGCCAGCACGCCTCCATCACCTTTGTAATGCGGCGTGCTCTAAATTAAATGTGGCGTTCCATGTCATCACCTGAGCAAAATGTAGCTTGGTGGAATTTTATTGATTTTTATAAATGTTTTCTTCTAATTTATATATAACTTTCAATTCTATATTGACATATCACTCGTATCTTTCATAACAACCTTTTTCAACATCTTTCTCACTACTTCCCCACAATCACACCACAATCATCCCCACAAAACACACCTATCACCTTGCCATTTAACCGCTAAAAGGGACGAAATGTGTGATTTATTTCATAGGGTGATTATATTTCATAAGAGAAATACGTAACTTTTATGTTTAGTTGGAGAATTATGTAAATGTTAATATTTAGGAAGAGTATATATTATATATTGGCGACTTGACTGTCGCTTAAAGCCTAAATTGAACTTCAGGCATGTTTAAAACCCAATGAAATTTGATTCTACCATTTTAATGGCGTCTCACACTTTTCTTTTTACTTTTTATTTTATTTTTAAGCTACTTATTGGCCGAAGGTCCATTCAGAAGCAATCTCTCTATCCATAGTGTATTGAGAGAGATGACTTTCTCTACTTTTGGAGTGTTTCACTCTTGGTGGAGAAATGACTTCTCTTTATTATAGAATAAGGTAAAAATTGTCTACATCTTACCTCCCTCATACCCTACTTACGGGAGATTTTGTTTTGTTGTTGTAGTATACATATATGATATTCTCTCCGGTAGGGTGATGATATTTTCAATTTTCAAATTGATAAATTCACCATCATTTGTAGCTAATTTCTGAAAATATCCTTCAATACATTCCAACTAAGGGTGCATTTGATAAAGTGAATGATTTAACAATGAATGGTTCAGAATCTGAATGAGAGCCACTGTATAAAGTTTGTTCTGAATGAAAATAAGCTATTTGATAATCAATTTAAATGAACGATATGAATTAAGTAAAAAATACAATATACTTGTTGGATACATGTTCTGGATATGAATTGAGAAGGATATTATAGAAAAATTATGTGATTAATGGTTAAGAGAGTGTTTCAACTCTGAATGGTTCAGCACAGAATTCTGAACTATCCAGCACAATATGTCATTCAGATGTCAGAAACAAACACGCTGAATGCTGAATGGTTCAGCATTCAGCGCTGAATCATTCCATTAAGAGGCAAACAAACGCACCTTAAAAAAATGTATATAAATAATCATTTAAGGGCAGTATAGGTAATTTACGTGGATCTATCAAAAATAGTGTTGAAAATATGGGTCAGTAGCATATTTCATATAGCGTGTCATTTTTTAAATAAGCATAAGTTTGGTGTCTAATTAGTTAACAGAGTTTGAAATGTCACACAACCGTTAAAACCACCACAACCACACTTCTATCCACATCACTCTCAAAACCCTCAGAGATAAGGTTTTGGTTTCCATCTCCAGCCATGGCGGAAGCTTCTAGAATATTCCAGACAACCGCACTCATTCCTTCACTATCATCATCATCTCTCAGAAACCATCGCTGTCAAACAGTCAACTTACGCAGATCATCGATCATCCGCTGTACGATCTCTACCACCAATACTAGCAGCAGCAATAGTAGGGAGACAGCTAAAACTTCCGATTTGATACCATGGGGATGCGAAATAGATTCGGTTGAGAACGCGGCTGCGTTGGAGAAATGGTTGACGGATTCGGGTTTACCGCCACAGAAAATGGATATACGGAAAGTGGATGTTGGTGAGAGAGGTCTTGTTGCTATTAATAATATCAGAAAGGGAGAAAAATTGCTGTTTGTACCTCCCTCACTCGTTATTTCGGCCAATTCGGTATGATATTTGGTCCAATTTGATATTATACCTTGTTCAGTTTGTATATCTTATATAAACAGACTTGTTTGGTAATTACTAATTACAGGGTAAACAATCCTTAATTATAAGATTTATTATCTGACATTAATGAAATACTATAACTAGCCTACAGTGTGTAGTCTATTTGGTTAATAAGATGGATCCTTTTTAAAGTCTACCAGTTCAATTTCTGGTCTAGCCAACAAAGAACCTAGCATCTGTTTTGGGTTGCTGGAAAATCAATTGTAATTAACAAATTATGATGTCTAACGATTTACAATTGCTAAAATGGATGAAAAGGGTATAATACTAACTGAAATGGACGAAACACGAGAGTTGGAGGTGTTTGGGATTGCTTATTCTTAGGTGCTTTTCTATGTAGATATCAGTATCAATGCTTATATTTTTAAGTATTTACCTGCTTAAAACCAAGTAGGTACCAACATGTTTATTTTTAAGTGTTTTTCCTTAAGAAATAGTTCAACACTACATAACATTTGTGCTTGTTAATATCTAAAATCAGGAGTGGAGTTTTCCAGAGGCTGGGGAAGTTTTAAAAAGATATGATGTACCTGATTGGCCATTAATTGCAACCTACCTAATTAGTGAAGCAAGTCTTCTTAATTCGTCTAGATGGAGCAACTATATATCAGCCTTGCCAAGACAGCCTTACTCGCTTTTATATTGGTAAATTTTTTCTTGATTATATAACATTTGTTATTTTTTTCTAAATAATATAATATCTATGCTCAGTATTTTCCCCTACAGCATACTTGTATTATTTCAGGACACGTGCGGAATTAGATAGGTACTTGGAAGCATCCCAGATTAGAGAACGGGCCATTGAAAGGATCAATAATGTAACTGGAACGTATGTAAATTTTTCTTGACTTTCTTCATTTATCTGTAATAATAGCTATTATATATTATATATTTTTTAATATATCTATATATATTGTTTTCAGATACAATGACATGAGAGAAAGAATTTTCTCCAAGCATCCTAATTTATTTCCTGAAGAGGTACTTTTTCTTGAGCTTATAGTCACTGTTTAACTTGTAAATGTTGTCTGGTTGTAACCACCATATGTTTGATAATGATGTTGTCACAGATATTCAATATGGAAACGTTTAAATGGTCCTTTGGTATACTATTTTCGCGTTTGGTGAGTTAAGAATTATTATTGTTTTGCCAAGTACTTTTGGTAACTAAACCCTTAACTGAATGATCTTAATCCCGAATTTGTAATGTTATAGGTTCGATTACCGTCACTGGATGGAAGGGTTGCATTAGTTCCATGGGCAGATATGTTGAATCATAGTTGTGATGTATGCTCTACACCATTGTCTCCTTTACTTAAATCAAAATATACTCGATATTGACTAAGGTTGACTACAGTTATACATATGATGTGTACAGGTGGAAACCAATTTGGATTATGATAAATCAACGAAGGGAGTCGTATTCACAACGGATCGTCCATACCTGCCAGGTGAGCAGGTAATTGTTTTCTATGTTTCCTTTTTTCAAATATACTTCATTAAAAGGATACTGCAAGGGAGTTTTTTTTTTTCCTTTCCCAGTATACTTATTTTTTGTAATGCAATAAATTATTGCAGGTGTTCATTTCATATGGTAAGAAATCTAATGGAGAACTTTTGCTCTCGTACGGGTTTGTGCCAAGGCAAGGTACAAACCCAAGTGACTCAGTTGAGTTACCGTTGTCGCTTAAAAAATCAGATAAATGTTATCAACAGAAGGTAGAAGCTCTTAACAAGCACGGTTTGTCAGCGTGAGCATTTTAACCAAATAAGTTATCAAATATAACATCATTATAAATTATTATAATTATAATTATTATTTATTAAATTACTCTTTTTAAATTCTTAATTAGCAGATCACAATGTTTTCCTTTACAAGTCACTGGTTGGCCATTAGAGCTAATGGCATATGCATATTTAGCCGTTAGTCCCCCTAGTATGAGCGGACAGTTTGAAGAGGTAATTCACGCTGTTAATTGACTTCAGTTTTGCAGTGTGTGTGTGTGTGCGCGCGCGCACGCGCATATCTATATTTTGTAGTGTATATTACTTCAATAAACGGTAATGCAATTTTGTACCAGATGGCTGCTGCAGCATCAAATAAAACGAAAAGCAATAAGGAAATTAAATATCCTGAATTAGACGAACAAGTGTTCCAGTTTATATTGGAAAGTTGTGAATCCAGTATATCAAAGTACACCAAGTTCCTACAGGTGATAACTACTATTTAAATGAATGTAACATATCATATATGTCAATTTGAGAGGTGATTAATGTATTTGACTGATACTAGTATAAACCTTAATGAGAATATTTTGTAACAATCGTGATACAGGCAAGTGGTTCGATGGATTTGGATATAACATCTCCAAAGCAGCTTAACCGAAAAGTGTTTCTTAAACAGTTAGCTGTTGACTTGTGCAATAGTGAACAGAGGATTCTCTTTCGTGCCCAATATGTAAGAACACATTTTCTTCTACACACACACACATATTCAAATCCTTGGTATTATGTAACGTTTGATAATTCATTGACTCCGTTTGACTATGATTTTGGGGGAATTTTCAGATTTTGAGGAGAAAATTAAGGGATATGAGGAGTGGTGAACTGAAGGCCTTAAATTTGTTTGATAGTGTCACAAAGTTCTTCAAATGAGTATGCTGTTATGAACACACGTCTACTTTTATACTTTGTACTTGGATATAAGTGACCAGTTCATCAGAATCTCGGCCAGTTTGAATATACCTGGACTTCTCGAATTTCTTGAAAATCATCTTTAAGATCTGTTTGCAATTTGTAAGAATGCTGTTTTGCAATCAGAAATTGAACATTCTTGGACCACTTTTGGGATGGTATACTTTGTGGAAGTCTGTTAAATATAAAAGTACCTAATTTTTTCATATGACAATTGCAATAATATTTAGTTTCAGTTTAGGGTTCAAATGTGTTGCAGAGTATTTCTTACAGCACTTTTAGCTAAATTTCAGAGGATACTTTTAGTGAATAATTTCTGTGTATGACTATATGTAAAGGCTCTTCCAAGGCCGAAAACGAGTTAAAGCGGCCCCAAAACTCGTAAAGGCTATTTCAAGGCCGAAAAGAGTGGCTTGGTTTCGAGTAGTATTTAGACTATTGGTTTGGTTGTTTGATTGGTCTATGTATTGTTGAATTTATATATATATATATATATATATATATATATATATATATATTGTTATAATTCAGTAGGCTTATAACTACCTTTAATGGTTATAAGAACAAAGAGAGGAAAAGAGAGAAGAAGGAGAGAAGAAATATTGATATTGATATTTCAAGAGAAATGATGCACCTTAAATGGCTACCATACATGTCTATTTATAGCATAAAATATTACTATGCAAGAAATATAATAATAATAAAATTAACATCCAATCTAGATATTTTATAACACTCCCCCTTGGATGACAATTTTATTAGAGAATAACTAGTACTGCCTCGTTAAAAACCTTGCTAAAGAAAACCCATTGGGATAAAACTTTAGCTAAGGGAAAAAGAGTGCAGCATAGAGTTGACTCCCCCTCAAGTAGGCAACGTCTGAGTTGTTACATCTTCTGAACATGCCTCATGTCAATATTATGAACGTGTGTTCTGAAAATAGCAGTTGGCAGTGCTTTGGTATAAAGATCAGCAGAATTGTTGATTGAACGTATCTCATTTTAATCTGGTTGTCTTTTACGAGATCTTGAGTATATGAGAAGAATCTGAGGTTTTCATCTGAAACTGTATCATCTAAATCTTTTATGTACAAGTTTAGCCCCTGTAATTTGTCTACAGTCTCCTTCATGGTTTGCTCAAACCCTTGTTTCAATTCCTATTCTCTTGTAGTCTTTTCTGAGCCTTACCAACATACCATTCTTTTCCATCAAACTTATGACCATTAAGACCGTTTATAGCTTTAGCGCCTCGTCAGCATTTATGTTTTGTTCTGTCATTTTTGATACTCTTCTTTCATTTGTATTATGTAAGCTGTATTATCTTCATAGATAGTTGTTACGCTTTTATAGCGTTCTAGTCCACAAGAATCAATAATGATTTGTATCATTGATCTAAAATCATTCCCGAGTAGCTTCATGTAATGCAATCACTTCGGCATGATTTGATGATGTTGCAACAAGTGTTTGTTTTGAGAACGTCATGATATTGCGGTGCCTCCATTTAGGAATACATATCCAGTTTGAGATTTAGCTTTATGTAGATCGGATAAATAATCTGCATCTGTATAACCAAACAAATCTTGTTTCGAGTTGTTAGAATAAAATAATTATAAATCAGTAGTTCCCCGAAGGTATCAAACTATTTGTTTGATCCCATTCCAATGTCTTTTGGTAGGGGCTGAGCTGAACCTTGTCAACAAATTAACTGCAAAAGAAATGTCAGATCTTGTATAATCTATAAGATACATAAGAACCTCAATTGCACTAAAATATAGAACTTCCGATCTGTTAAAATTTTCATGATCTTCGCAGAGATGAAATAGATCAGTGTCAATATTGAGTGATCTAACAACAATGAGTTTGTCTTTAAAAAAATGTTTTAAAATCTTTTCGGTATTAGTTGTTTGATGTACAAGTAAACCATTAGGCATATGCTCAATTTTTTCAATCCAAGGTAATACTTGGTTTTTTCAAGATCTTTCATTTCAAAATAATTCTTTAGAAGTTGAATGATTTCATAGATCTCTTTATTTGTTCATATGATGTTAAGAACATTGACATAAACAACTACGATCTCATATCCGAACATTGTTTTTATAAAACATACGTGCAAAATAAGTTTATATGTATACCCTTTTTCTTATCAAGTAGTCATTTAATCGGTTATACCACATACGTCCCGTTTGTATAAATCCACTTAGAAATCTTTGTGATTTAATGGAATATATTCCCTTGGGTTTTACATTAGATGCTTATGATACCTTAACCCTTTAGGTATATTCATATATATCACTATTAAGTGATCCATACAGATAAGTAGTAACAACATTCATGAGATGCATTTAAATAACTACCAGGTTGATTAAGTATCTAATAAGTAATTGTATCCATTACAGGAGGATAATTTTTCCTCCTAATTCATTTCTGGTCTTTGTGAGAAATATTGAGTTACAAGTCTAGTTTTGCCTTGTAACTTCATTTGCACATTTCTTTTCGGATAAAAATTCATTTGTATCCCATACGTTTCACATCTTTAAAAGTGATAACGATTGATCCGAAAACTTTTCTTTTATCGAGCGATTCTAATTCAGCTCTTATTGCTCCTTTCCATTGAGCTCAATCATGTCCATTTTGTATATTCAATGACAGATTTTAGTTCCAGATCATCATCTTTATTCATGATGTCATTGTAACATTATATGAAAATATCTCATAGAGATTTTAGTTTCATTTCGGTTCCATAATATTGCATAATTTATCGCAATTTTAGTATTTACATTTATCAATATCCTCTGCAGAAGGAATATTGATTTGTGGTTCTTCTTGAACACTTTCTCTTACCTCATTATCAGCTGATTTTCTTTTTCGAGGATTTTTATCTTCGGAACCAATTGATCTTCCACGTTTGATGCGTGGCAAAGACTCAACAGTGACATTATTGCCAGCTTTTGGAATTTCAGTTCGAGCTGGAGCATTTATCGCTGGTATATATGATTTAGTCACTTTTTTATATCTGTAAATGCATAAAGTAATTAATTTGCAAGTTCTTGCATATGCATTATTTTTGAACTTTCGTTTCACATTCTTTTGTGCGAGTTAAATATACCTTAATTGATGTTCACATCATGAAGCATCATTTTATTTTTTATTTTTATTTCTCCCCCTAATCTAGGGAACAATGTTTTATTAAAATGACAATCAGCAAAACGTGCTGTAAAAACATCACCCATCATGGGTTCAATATATCTTATGATTGAAGATGTTTTATATCCAAAATATATTATCATCTTTCTTTGAAGAACCATTTTATTGTGTTGTGGTGATACAATTGGAACATACACTGCACAACCAATGTTTTAAGGTAGAAAATATTTGGCTCTTGGCCAAAATCAAGTATTAAGTGAAAATATTTACGACTTCCACATGGTATAATGCGAATTAATGTCGCAGCATGTAAATTTACATGTCCACATATAAATATTGAGAGATTTGTACTCATTATCAATTGTCTAGTTATTAGCTGTAAGCGTTTATCTATTGATTCAGCTAAACCAATTTTGTGTATGCACATGAGCAACTGGATGTTCAACAACAATCCCTGTAGATATATAATGATCATTAAATGCTTGAGATGTTAACTCACCAGCATTATCAAGTCTCATCCTTTTAATGGTGTAATCAGAATAATGTGTTCTCAATTTAATAATTTGTGCAAGAAACTTTGCAAATGCCATATTACGGCTTGATAACATACAAATATGAGACCATCCGCTAGATGCGTCTATTAGAACCATGAAATATCAAAATGGTTCACATGATGGATGAATTGGTTCATATATCTTACCTTGAATTCTTTCAAGAAACATTTGTGATTCTTTTTCACAATATACTTTTCATTAATCACCATATGTGCTTTCCATTAATCACCATATGTGTTTTTTTTTTTTTTTTTTTTTTTATAAATCACCATATGTGTTTTTTTTTTTTTATCATATATCCTTTTCACCATATACGCTTTTAATCATATGCGCTGTGTTTTTCACCATATGCGCTTTTAATCATATGCGATTTTCATCATATGCGTTGTGCTTTTCATCATATTCGCTTTTTATCATATGCACTTATCATATGCGATGCGCTTTTTATCATATGCGCTTTTTTATGTGAATAGTAAATTAATTAATTTCGTTTTACTATTCATATGAATTAATTTAGATTTACTATTTTGTTAATTGAGTAATATATATATACATCATATACTTGTGACTCCGAAGGCTCAAATGAATTTGACCATATAGTTATACGTTGTACCTTGCACATTAATTTTCAGTAGAAGCTTTAGATGCATATTATTTTCAGTAGAAGCTCTAGATGCACTTTTTTTTTTAATCACCAAATACCACAAACACTTTGTTTGCGTTTGTTCATAGTCATCAATGAAAACCATTTTCTTTAATTTTATTTTATACAATAAAATTAACGCATCATTATTCTTTTCAAAAACAATAATCTATTGTTATTGTTCACTTGTGCCATGTTTAACAACAAAAGTCAACAACCTCTGTCTTGTTTGTTGTGGCAACCAAAAACAACCTTTGCTTTTGTTACCGAGAATCCAAGACCAAAAAACAATTAATTTTTTAATTAATCTTTTATCAAAACCATAAATGATTTTATTGATCTACGTTGATATGGCCATAAAGAATTGACGGCTGACCTACTTTTGTAAGTGTATTTCGGCTATCATCCCGAAAACGCACAACGACTTTTTTTTTTTTTTTTTATGAACTATTTGTTTCATATCTAGCTTCGGCAATTATTGTGAACATTTGGTCCCTATAAGAGCATTTATTTTTTAGACTTTTAGTTGATTTGTACTTGTCACAATTAGGGATAGCACCCGCGGGTCGTGGATGCGGATCCATTGGATCCATCACCCGTACCCGCGGATTTTTTAAGAGACATCCAATTGAACCCTTGTTCGTTGAAACAATTTGACTATATTTTTACTCCCCATTATTAAACGGGCCATTTTGATGCACACTCTTAAAAAATAATTTGTTTTTTAAGTTTTATTATTCAACCTCCTTTTTTCAACGGTCACGTTTTTAACAAAACATTTGACAAGTTTGGAAAAAAGTTTTTTATTGATTATCATCAAAAGTTTTCTATTGTCACTCTACTGGATGGAATTATGGCATACAACCAAAATTGCAACCCAACACTACATAAGAACAAAAAGGTTGTTTTTAATTAACATATGTATATGTGTTAAACTCGGAATAATAATAACTTATTTTAGAAAATTAACATAAGACATGTTGAAACATTTTTGTCACATTTAGCTCATCAAGTCTAATACTTATCATTGATAGATTTTATCACGTCTAGGAGTTGTTTACTTTTTTCTTGTATTAAGTCCTACTTTCATTTACTTTTATTTGGAAAAAAGTTTTTTTTTTACTTTGCTTTCCCCCTTTCTATAAAACTCATTTAAACACTTTCTTTATTTTTTTTTTATAAAAAAAAACTTCCTTTTTTTTACGTTACCCGTAAATTATAAATATATAAAAAAAACTTTTTGTTTAAATTTTTTTTCTAGTTTTTAAAAGGCCACTTGACCAATTTTTTAATTCTTTCACAACACCTGATATCGTGATCGTGACCTTTCACCAAAGCAAGAGATATTCTTGATAAACTAAACACGGACTCGTGTTTGAAATTGTCGGCCACAAAAAAATTCATTTGATAAAAGTATATATTTTTTTTTTAGTTATAGAAGGAGACCACTTCATTTTCAATACTTCATTTTTTGACAAAAAAACTATTCCATTTTACCATCCCCTTTTTTTTTCTTACTTTAACTTTTAAGATATACTTTTAATAAAAATACAAATTACTTTTTCTTATTTTAACTTTTAAGATTTACTTTTAATAAAAATACAAACTACTTTTTGTATTTTAACTTTTAAGATTTACTTTTAATAAAAGTACAAACTACTTTTTCTTATTTTAACTTTTAAGATTTACTTTTAATAAAAATACAAACTATTTTTTTATTTTAACTTTTAAAATTATAAATTTAAGAATAAACATTAGTATGCATGAAATAAATAATGATTAATTGCATAAGTAATCATAAATGTTAGATAACATATAAAGACCCCGTCGTATTCGTATTGATCGGAATTAATCTCGACCCATGGTACCGTGTTGTCAAATGACGTGTTGCGTACATAAAGTACCGTGTTGTCAAATGACGTGTTGCGTACAATCATGAGGTCTTATTAACATAAATATAAATGTTAGTGAAGTTAATAAGAGTTAGATTACAGAAAATATAATTCAGGTGGTATAACCGACCATATATAACTTAAATAACATAAATATAAATGTTAGTGAAGTTAGTAAAAGTTAGATTACAGAAATATAATTCAGGTGGTATAACCGACCATATATAACTTAAATAACATAAATATAAATGTTAGTGAAGTTAGTAAAAGTTAGATTACAGAAATATAATTCAGGTGGTATAACCGACCATATATAACTTAAATAACATAAATATAAATGTTAGTGAAGTTAGTAAAAGTTAGATTACATAAATATAATTCAGGTGGTATAACCGACCATATATAACTTAAATAACATAAATATAAATGTTAGTGAAGTTAATAAAAGTTAGTAAACATAAATGATAGTTAGGCGACAGTGTCGACCATATATGATTTAGGTGGCAGAGCCAACCATATAATAAGAACAATACAAAAGCACTAAGAACTTAATAAAAATTAGTAGTTCAAAATGTTAGTAGTCCAAAATTTGATATGTCCGAGTCTGAAAATTATTAATAATTTCATACCTTGATTAGTGACTCGTGATCGTTTGAGATATCCTTTGATTACACTAAGCTCTTCGTGCTGATAACGTGTTATAATTCAGTAGGCTTATAACTACCTTTAATGGTTATAAGAACAAAGAGAGGAAAAGAGAGAAGAAGGAGAGAAGAAATATTGATATTGATATTTCAAGAGAAATGATGCACCTTAAATGGCTACCATACATGTCTATTTATAGCATAAAATATTACTATGCAAGAAATATAATAATAATAAAATTAACATCCAATCTAAATATTTTATAACATATATATATATATATATATATATATATATATATATATATATATATATATATATATATATATATATATATATATATATATATATATATATATATATATATATATGAAAACCAATATGAGATATATTAACTTAACCTTATATACTAAACCTCCCCCAATCTTGGTCGTTTCAGTTTTAACTGATTGTCGTTTTGAGTTTGCGTTCACACTACAAATGGTCCTTCAACTTTCGCACAAATTACACAACAACCCCTCAACTTTACACTTTTTCAGGGGTAAAAAACGTAAATTTATAATTTAATTAAAATAAAAAAACCTTATACCACCCGAATTTATAACGGGCCCTATCTTCTCGCTCGGTGCGAGTTAAATTTTTCCGAGGCCACCGTTCAACTCGAAAAAATCTCACGAACCCAACGGGACTAACTATATGCAAAATGGACATCGTTAAAAAAACACTAAATAACGGGCCCTATATTCACGCTCGGTGCGAGTTAAATTTTTCCGAGACCACCGTTCAACTCGAAATAATTTTACGAACACAACGCGACTAACTATACGCGAAACGGACATCGTTAAAAAAAATAAATATTTCGGGCTATATTACATACATATATATACATATACAACACGACTAACTATACGCGAAACGGACATCGTATATCCAAATTGGACCGCGCGTCGAATACAACCGCAGCAACGCGCGGTCGGATTTTTTCTAGTTAGAAACATCACGAATGTACACAGTGAGGGCTGGTAGTTGGTGCAACCCTTAGTTTACAACTCAGACATATACACCACATGAAAATAAAAAACTGCAGCCTAGAACTCGATTTGATACAAGTATCAATTACATCAAACTGTAACCGACGACCTTATGCTGCTGTAGGTGATGTGGATATGGCATTACCAACTCAAATTTTGAGCTTTAAACCGCAAAAATTCTTGGATTCGTTATCCAATCAATCCATTCGATCCTCTCATCCTTTACTCGATGTGAAATCCAATCAAACGACATCACTTGAATCTCTTTAAGAGCGACCGGTGGGTTTCAACTTTCACCTTTGAAAACCTTTTGATTTCTATTTTTCAAAGTAGGTAATTGCACGACCACTCAACCGCTTGCCATAATTTTTTCCGCTTGCCATAATTTTTTCCCGGATATCGTCTTTGGATGAGAAGTGTTGCCACGAAATATCTCACCTAAACTTATATTCGTATCATTTTCAAGATTCCACCATTTATATACTCGATTCCATACTTGCGACGTGTGTTTACATAAAACAAAGGAGTGTTCAACCGTCTCTATCCCGTCATCGCAAAGAGGGCACCTAACAGTATTTATCCAATTCCGTCCGAACATATAGTCTACGTTGTAAGGCCCGCCGAATGAAGATTTCAATTTTTTTAGGCACGAGGTTGTTCCATTCAGTAGCAGCAGTAGCTGCTCCTGCTTGATTCACGATTAAAAACTCATTTACTGTTGCTGACAATTTCAAAACAGTAAATCTTCCGTTAGATGATAGCGTCCATTTCCACACATCATTTTTTCCCCGTTAAAGGAGAACGTAGACAGCAGATTGATCAGTTCCTCCAGCTCTCCATCGGTACGTTCTCTTGGAACAGTCGACCAGTTCCACTTCCAGCTTGATCCATCTCCGTCCCCATCTAATGTCTTTCATTGTTTTACCTTTTTCAGCTTCAAATCTTTACAATCTCTTTGAACTTTTACTTTATCTTTGTGTTGCCCATCCATAAATCCTCTCAAAAGGCAGTGCTACTCCCATCACCAATGGCTTTGATGAATGAATTGGTGAACGGAAAGCCTGTATTATTATTATCTCGACATGTACAAAGTATTCTCGACCAAGTGCTCCCATAGGGAGGCGGATAAGTATCGATATCCAGAGACATTTCCTCACACGATCCAGAAATACTTTTAACAATTCTTAACCATAAGGCACAGAGTTCGGTTTTAAACCGTCACCACCATTTCTCAAGTAAAAAAAGATTTTTACTAGCAAGAGACCCGAGATTTAACCCCTATTTTCGTAAGGTAAAAGAACGATTTTTCCCATTTCACCCACAAGATATTATTTTCTGACCCCGACCAGCCCCCCAAAAAAGAACTTCTAATACACTCTAGATCTTTAACTACACATACCGGGCCACGAAAGAGTGAGAAGTAGTACAACGGGAGGCTATTTAACACCGACTTCACGAGAGTAACCCGACCACCAAAAGATACCGATCTAGCTTTCCAATCCAATAGCCTACTTTTAAATTTCTCGATAACCGGGGACCAACTTTTTAATTTATTCGTAATAGCACCTACGGGGGAGACCAACATAAATAAATGTAGTAGTTTTTAGCTTTGGTTTCTTTGTTTTGAGGTCGGGTTGTTGGCTTAGTTATGCTCATTAGTAGATAGCGTCATAGCGATAGCTAGTCGGTTAGTGTAGTTTTCTAGCTATTAGCCTTTACGTTCCCCCTCTTGTATGATTGTACGAAGTATTTTTTATCTTCCGATATAAACTCTTTATTATACTCCGTAGTATTCGTTATTTTTACCATTATTTTTTACTTAATAAATAAGCTTGATTTAATTATTTTTCTTAAATTTAAAAGTTAATGATTGATAATTGCTTTGAAATTTTTCACAACCAAATTTTACTACTCTTTATTCTATATTAATAGTCCATTATTTTATTTTAAGATCTCCCAAATTAATTGTCTACTTTAATAATTCAATAAATAGAATAGAATAAGAAACCTAAGTTCTATGGGGAATGGCCATGCGATTGCATGGCCTATCTTTCCAGCTCACATGCACGATTAAAACTCTTGCTGACACTTATTTATATTATTTAATATATATTTATTTAATTTATATAATTAATTATATATTATATTATATTTACGTACATAGTTAATTTGTAATTTTTGTTCCGAAGTTTCGTACGTTGTCACTCGACTAGTGTCTAGGTTTCGGTTTCTCGAATGCACATTCGTACGCTTAGAAAACTAACACTTTACGTTACGCGACGTGTACCTTTAACAATAAATAGATTTAAACTATGAAAAACAATCCCACTCAAAGTGTAACTTTATTCATTTGAGTGTTTTGGTCATTTGCTTCTATAAATCATCGTCTCGTTGTATATGCATATTATCGAAACATTTTATGACTAAGTTAATATATATATATATATATATATATATATATATATATATATATATATATATATATATATATATATATATATATATATATTCATTTCGAAATATAAATTTGGAACAATATATAGTTTTTCAAAACTAATGATATTCAAAACTTATATATCTTAAAATCGTTTAAATAATAAGAAATATTATTTCGTAACATTTGTATTTTTAAAATTTAAAATTGATATATTTCATTTATATACAAACGTTTACAAAAACATTTTAATAATCAAATTATTTTATATTCCAAATTATTTTATTACAAAGGTTATAATAGTAGAAGTTGTTATGTCATAATACGTTCTTAATAATAAAAATCTATTATATCGAAAAACGTTTTCGTTTAAGGACCACTATATATATATATATATATATATATATATATATATATATATATATATATATATATATATATATATATATATATATATATATATATATATACCTTTATAATATAAAGCTTAAATTCTGCTAATTCTATATAATCAATTTACCTTTATAAATAACAGATTACAATAATTCAGTTTTTGAAATCGTTTTCTTACGTTTGAAAATATGTCAGTCGTATATTATGAAATCTAGTTCTCCACTAACTTTCGTCTAATCTTCATCAATTGACACATTTGTTCTTACATGTAAATTACTTTACCAAATATTCCGAATACTGATAAAAATGAAATGATCTCTTAAATCATAGTGAACCTCACAATAGAGACTCGATTACTAATATATCTTAATAACTTAATTATTTGATATTATCTTTCAATCCCGTCGGTAAATACAATCATGTAAAGTATTATATCTAATACTTTGTTTACGTTTTCAAGTTATAATATATGTATATATATATATATATATATATACACACACACACACATATACATATACAATCATATCCATTTGAATAATGGTTCGTGAATCGTCGGAATTTGGTTAAGGTTAAATGAATGTATGAACATAGTTTAAAAATTCTTGAGATTCAACTTGACAAACTTTGCTTATCATGTCGGAAACATATAAAGATTAAAGTTTAAATTTGATCGGAAATTTCCGGGTTGTCACACAAATCCTTACACGTTTAGTGACATCTTGGTATAATGGTTTGATTATTTATTGAGACTTTTTTATATCTCTCAATTCATAACTCTATAATTGTTTCTATTTTAAAATTTCATATTGAATGAAAATATATTTGACTATAGTTTCGTTTCGAGAATAATTCATGGCCGTAAATTTTTTTTGAGCACATTACGTTAGCCACATAATCAGGTCAAATTATGTGGCAAGCATGCTAAAACAACTTCGGATGAAAATTGGACCCACTTTCGCACGATGAATAGATATCGAGGTTATGAGAAAGACTTCTTGAAGGTTTGCTTCCATTCGAAATAGTTTTGACGGTGAAAAAGTCATTTTGCTATTTCTAAAGGTGAATTTTGAACTTTTAAATTTTACGATAATTATTACCTTTGCATTTGAACTCTTATGCATATTTAAATATTATTTTGATACTTATTTTTTATGTAACAATTTATTTAGGTATATTGAGATTATTTTTGGGGTTAATAAATCCCCACTAGCCACAAATCCTTACACGTTTATTGACATATTGGTTTACTGGTTCGATTATTTTGTGACACTTTTTGATATCTCTCAATTCATACTTCTAAAATTGTTTCTATTTTAAAATTTTATATTGAATGAAAATATATTTGACTATAGTTTCATTTCGATAATAATTCATAGCCGCAAAACACATTTTTGAGCATATTACGTTGGCCACATAATTATTGGACCAAATTATGTGGCAAGCATGCTAAAAAAACTTCGGTTTAAAATTGGACCTACTTTCGCACGATGAATAGATAACGACGCTATGAGAAAGACTTCCGGAAGGCTTGCTTCCATTCGAAATAGTTTTGACACCGAAAAAGTCATTTTGCTATTTCTAAAGGTGAATTTTGAACTTTCATATTTTACGGTAATTATTACTTTTGCATTTGAACTCTTATGCATATTTAAATACCATTTTGATACTTGTTTTTTATGTAGTACTTTATTTAGGTTCATTGAGAATATTTTTAGGGTTAATATATCCCTACTAGCCACAAATCCTTACACGTTTAGTGACATCTTGGTATAATGGTTTGATTATTTTGTGAGACTTTTTTATATCTCGTAATTCATAACTCTATAATTGTTTCTATTTTAAAATTTCATATTGAATGAAAATATATTTGACTATAGTTTCGTTTCGATAATAATTCATGGCATCAAAACACATTTTGGAGCACATTAGGTTGGCCACATAATCGGGCCAAATTATGTGGCAAGCATGCTAAAAAAATTTCGGTTGAAAATTGGACCCACCTTCGTACGATGAATAGATAACGACGCTATGAGAAAGACTTCCTGAAGGCTTGTTTCCATTCGGAATTTTTTTGATGCCGAAAAAGTCGTTTCGCTATTACTAATGGTGAATTTTGAACTTTCATATTTTACGATAATTATTACCTTTGCATTTGAACTCTTATGCATATTTAAATACCATTTTGATACTTGTTTTTTATGTAACACTTTATTTTGGTACATTGAGAATATTTTTGGGGTTAATATAACCCCACTAGCCTCAAATCCATACACGTTTAGTGACATCTTGGTTTAATGATTCGATTATTTTGTGACACTTTTTGATCTCTCAATTCATAACTCTATAATTGTTTCAATTTTAAAATTTCATATTGAATGAAAATATATTTGACAATAGTTTCATTTCGATAATAATTCATGGCCGCAATACACATTTTTGAGCACATTACGTTGGCCACATAATCGGGCCAAATTATGTGGCAAGCATGCTAAAAAAACTTCGTTGAAAATTGGGCCCACTTTCGCACGATAAATAAATAACAACACTATGAGAAAGACTTCCTGAAGGCTTGCTTCCATTCGAAATAGTTTTGACGCCGAAAAAGTCATTTTGCTATTTCTAAAGGTGAATTTTGAACTTTCAGATTTTACGATAATTATTACTTTTGCATTTGAACTCTTATGCATATTTAAATACCATTTTGATACTTGTTTTTTTATGTAAAACTTTATTTAGTTTCATTGAGAATATATTTGGAGTTAATATATCTCCACTAGCCACAAATCCTTACACGTTAGTGACTTCTTGGTATAATGGTTCGATTATTTTGTGAGACTTTTTGATATCTCTAAATTCATAACTCTATAATTGTTTCTATTTTAAAATTTTATATTGAATGAAAAAATATTTTTTACTATAGTTTCGTTTCGATAATAATTCATGACCGCAAAACACATTTTTGAGCACATTACGTTGGCCACTTAATCGGGCCAAATTATGTGGCAAGCATGCTAAAAAAGCTTCTGTTGAAAATTGGACCCACCTTCGCACGATGAATAGATAACGACACTATCAGAAAGAGTTCCTGAAGGCTTGCTTCCATTCGAAATTTTTTTGATGCCGAACAAGTCGTTTTGCTATTTCTTATGGTGAATTTTGAACTTTCAGATTTTACGATACTTTTTACCTTTGCATTTGAACTCTTATGTATATTTAAATACCATTTTGATACTTTTTTTTATGTAACACTTTATTTAGGTTCATTGAGAGTATTTTTGGGTTTAATATATCCCCACTAGTCACAAATCATTACACGTTTAGTGACATCTTGGTATAATGGTTCGATTATGTTGTGTGACTTTTTGATATCTCTCAATTCATAACTCTATAATTGTTTCTATTTTAGAATTTCATATTAAATGAAAAAATATTTGACAATAGTTTCATTTCGATAATAATTCATTGCCGCAAAACACATTTTTTAGCTTATTTTGTTGGCCACATAATCGGGCTAAATTATGTGGCAAGCATGCTAAAAAACATCGATTGAAAATTGGACCCACTTTCGCACGGTGAATAGATAACAACGCTATGAGAGAGACTTCCTGAAGACTTGCTTCCATTCAAAATACTTTTAACGCCGAAAGAGTCGTTTTGCTATTTCTAAAGGTGAATTTTGAACTTTCAGATTTTACGATAATTATTACCTTTGCATTTGAACTCTTATGCATATTTAAATACCATTTTGAGACTTGTTCTTTATGTAACACTTTATTTAGGTTCATTGAGAATATTTTTGGGGTTAATATATCCCCACTAGCCACAAATCCTTACACGTTTAGTGACATCTTGGTATAATGGTTCGATTATTTTGTGAGACTTTTTGATATCTCTCAATTCATAACTCTATAATTGTTTCTATTTTAAAATTTCATATTAAATGAAAATATATTTGACTACAGTTTCGTTTCGATAATAATTCAAGGCCGCAAAATACAATTTTGAGCACATTACGTTGGCCACATAATCGGACCAAATTATGTGGCAAGCATGCTAAAAAAACTTTGGTTAGAAATTGGACCCACATTCGCACGATGTCTAACAACCCGTCCTAATCCTCCTGGACAAGTCATCAACATTTGGTTCCATTGCAATGATCGACTCCAAGTAAGGTCCTTAACATGAGCAAATGCACAGCGGAAGACTTAATTCGTACCTGAGAATAACATGCTTTAAAACGTCAACATAAAGTTGGTGAGATATATAGGTTTGATGCTAGCAGCGTTATAACTATGGACCACAATATTTCATATAGATAAACATAGTACACTCGCAAGTGTATGGAAAAGTCGTTGAGCACTTGGTAACCATACTTAACATTTAAATCACAGCAGCATATTCTTAAATAACCACTACACCGTACCAAATGTAGCATACAGAAACGAAGTACTGTGCAACCGTTTAAAACTGGTCGTCCAGCCCGGTTGGGGTTGTCAGGCCCGATAGATCTATCAACAGGATTCGCGTTTACGCTCCTCACGTAAATATTAGCTACCAAGTATAAAGAGATATGCCATGGTACAACTCAACGTAGAATTTATTTTTGATCACTTGTGTCCATAACGTAAATCATTCATAAAAACAGCGCATGTATTCTCAGCCCAAAAATATTTAGAGTTTAAAAGGGACTACATACTCACCTAATGTATTTTGTAGTAAAAATACATATAACATCATTGAACACATATAAGGTTGGCCTCCGATTTATGAACCTATATCATTTGTATATATATATATTAAAATATGTATTCGTAATTGAACAAATTTTTATATTATATCTTGAATTATACTCTATATATATATATATATATATATATATATATATATATATATATATATATATATATATATATATATATATATATATATATATATATATATATATATATATATATATATATATATATATATTTTAGTTTAAGTATATACTTAAAATGATTAATAATGATACTTATTTTAGTAATATTATTAATAATTTTAATAATTATAAAATGATATTAATACTAATGAAAATAATAAAAATTTTAATATTCACACCATAGTGGTAATGGTAATACCTATATTAATAATATTAATAATTCTAAGATTTCAATAAAAATACTTTTATTTATTTTAAAATAAATATCAGTAATAATAATAATAATAATAATAATAATAATAATAATAATGTTAATGGTTATATAATAACAATAATCTTAATCATAATCATAATAATAATAATACTTATTGTATTAAAATAACTAAGTTCATAATACTAATAATAATAATCATGTTATAATACAAATAATAATAATAATATTAATGTTACTAATAAAAATAATAATAATAAAAATGATTAAGTGGCTACCTTTAATGAAAGTCGACCCAAAAATATACTGTCCATCAGGGACTCGAACCCATGACCTCTAGCAAACCCGAAACACTCTAGACCAGCTGAGCTAGCCCGTTTATCTGCTTGATATTCGATTCTTATTAATTAAACTTATATTTTCTGTTTCCTAAATTCATCTTCCTCTTCACTATTAATTGGTCGAATCATGAATTAGTATATGATAATATTTGAAATGATGTTGTTAAAATGTTAAACTGAAACAGAAAATCGATCGGTTGTATTTAAATTCCTTAAAACCGAGAGAAATTAAAATAAAAAAAAATTGCTGTATCAGTTTTCATAAAGAACACGTTGACCTTTAAATCAAACTTCATCTTCTGGGACGTGTTAGCCCTCGATTACAATATGAAATATATTTCAAATCTCTTCTAGAAGCTATAGAAACCGTCAATTTAACCCAAGTTGAAACAGAAACTTCGAATTTTTCAGAAGAACAATTGTTAACTTTTTGATTCTTAAACTTTGAACTCAAAATTCGTTTTTGATAAGAAAAATTGGCATTTGAAACTTGGCAAATAGTTTAAATGAACGATCCCTAATATAACTGCATTTCTACATTTGGTTAATTGTCTCGAATTCGAATTATAAGCAAAAAGTTTTAGGTACAGAGACCCGTCGGCCTTTATATAGAAATTTCTGTTTTGAATTTAATTGAATCTGATGTCCTAATTGTTACCTGTGAATGATAGTTGAAAAACTGGTTTGTTTTATAATGAATTCTGATCCACAACAAAATTCGATACAAAAGGAAAATAACAAAAATCGATCCAATCAGATAGTGATAGATATGTTTCTTTCTTATTATTTATTTTATGTTAATAATACAGTAAATATAAATATCAGAATTAATATATCTAATTTCTCTTTTTATTATTTTTATTATTTTTTTTCATATAATAATAAATTAATAATTATAATATTTTAATATTATACGAAAATAGTATTAAGAATATTTATTATTAACAACAATAATAATTAATAATAATAATAATATAAATAACAACATTATTGATAATTAATAAAAAGTTTTAATAATTTTAATGATATTTCTAATATTATATTAGTAACTATATTATTTAATAATAATAATGACATTAATAAAGATAATACTAATAACATTTATATGATCAGTTATGCTTATCAAATCTCCTTATTATATATTAATTAATAATAATGATATTAATTTTAATAATGAAGTAAAGATAACAAATTAAATGCGTTAAATTTTCCATATCTATATATAACAACTTTATTATAACGCTTATTATTTTACAAATTAGTTCTTACAATTAAATCATAGATTATATCAAAATATCTTTCAAATTGATATATATATATATATATATATATATATATATATATATATATATATATATATATATATATATATATATATATATATATATATATATATTTTCAAACAGTTGTTCGTGAATCATCAGGCTTGGTCAAAAGGGTAACTAGTTATCCGAATATAGATTTCAAATTTTCTAGACTCAATATCAAGATTTTTGCTTATCGTGTCAGAAACATATAAAGATTAGGGTTTAAATTTGGTAGGAAATTTCCGGGTCGTTACAGTACCCACCCGTTAAAGAAATTTCGTCCCCGAAATTTGGTAGAGGTTGTCATAAATAACAATAGGAATGTTTTCATGACAAGAAAGAGGTAATAATGGAGTTTTATCATTATGGAGATATATAGATAAAACATTTCGATCATGTGAAACGCACGAGTGAAGCTATCACAAAAGAGTGAAATGAGTAGATAAATATATTCATTTCAACCGATGACGTAGTTACTATTGATTTTCGGGATTTTAAGGGATTTAAAAGAAAATCTTGAAAATCTAAAAGATTTGATTCTTCAGCGAATAAGGAAATTATGATCTTATTTGATTTAATGCGGCAATCTGTTTCGATTTTTCAGTCGGATATATTGCTATAAATTCACCCCTTCGTTTCCTTATTTGTCATAACTTACATCTTCTACTCTTTCTCCTTAATTCCTACTTTAGGACATTCGTCAATATGCTCCATCCCATTCTGATTCTTGATATACTCTTAATTTTCACATCTGTCATTCTTCTTTTTCATCTACAACCAGAAGAATCTATTTACTTCTACTATACTCTTGTGTTTATAGTGTTTCTAATTCTCCCGTGTCTTTATATTGCTATTTGCATCGATATACATGGTTTGTAAATTCTGGGTGGTTATTGGGTTTTATATCTTCCCTTATATTTCGATATCCCTACTCCTATCTTCTAGAATCATTGTCATCCACAGTTAATGCTTTCTCCTATTTGCTGCGATCTATACCCCAAATTCTCTATTTCAAAGCTACATTCTTTCGTTTCCTCTTCTTGCGTTTAAGCGTCTCTTGTAATGGTCCGGAATTCGTAGATATGAGATTTGGAATAAACATGGCTATTGCTCTAAGAAAGCAATGGTAATGGAAAAAGTCAAATTACCAGAATATCTTGGAAAAATAGAACTATCAAGGTGATATGTTCCTAATATGTTGGGAGATTGGATAGAATGTAAGAGCCATGTAACATGGCACATGATGATGGTACTGTGAATCATCACATTCCATTAGAAACTCAACATGACTTACTGTAATATAATGAAGTTGATCAAGTTTCATTATATTATACTAATTCATGCATCAGTTCCCAACACTACTTCAAAACATTCATATTTTAAACTCAGAGATTTCAGAATTTAGAAACTAACACAGTTTCTTTTATGTTGTAACGTAGATGTTACGGAGAGATAAATATTCTCAGATAAGAATACTTATGAAAATATCTTCAGAAATATTGAGGATATTTATAATGAAAAGGCATGATGATATTGTAAATCTTCTATCATTGATGGATAACGAGAAAGATTTGTCTGTGAAGGTTTGGAATAAAGAGTAAGGTGTTTGCTAATGATTTCAACAGGTACGGACTCATTTGGATCCTTTGAATTCAGGTTTAGTTTTCACGATTTATTCATGGCCTCCTTCATACTTTGCTCAAACCTTTTTCCAGTTCTCAACCTTCTCTTTTTCGAAGTTTTACCAACACACTGTACTTTTGACCGTTAAAGTTGTTTACAGTTTTTGCTGCTTCATCAGCATTTTGAAAACTAGTTCATGGGCCAGGGTGTTTTTCAGAAACTTCACATTCGAAATATGTAACTCTTAGGGATAGACGTTTTCGGTATAACTGGAGAATTACTACAAGATTTTCAAAATACTAATTGCGGATTCCGCCAAAGAGATAACGAGCTGCTGGTATATCTGTTAATGATGTTGTGAAATATAAAAGGTTCTCCGGTAATGACGGCGAATGGACAAGGTATAATTATCGACGGTATAATAGGAGTAGTCTTACTGAGAAGTCGAAGTGGAGCTGTAACAAAATTAGCTTCTTGAAAAGGAATTGTAGGGTTTGCTAATAAATGGCAAAGGATTCAACACGTTATGTGTTAAACTATGAATTTGGATTTGAGAGTTTTTAAGGTGCATAAATCTTTTCTTGCGTAGATGAAGTGCGGTTGGTTCATCTTTCCGATCGAGGTGTTTTCAAGAATCATGAAAAGTTGTGAATGCGAATTGTAATCGTCAAGATACGAATGAGGTTTAAAATAGAATCAAGTGGCAAACTTGAAGAATTGTTTAGTTTCATATGTTATAGTCAGCATTTTAACTCATTTAAATTGTCCAAAGTTAGCAGTCTAATAATCCGATTGTTCAATGGTCCAATGAATTAATATATAAACTATATATATAATATTCGAATTACTTAATACGTATCGTGACCCGTGTACCGGTCTCAGTGTCGATCACAACTCAAAGTATATATATATTTTGGAATCAACTCCGACCCTGTATAGCCAACTCCCATCTTCACATATAGAGTGTCTACGGTTGTTCCGAAATATATATATAGATGGGTCAATATGATAAGTCGAAACCTTGCATACGTGTCCCGTTATTTAAAGTGCGTAAAATAAATAAATATATATCATGACCCATTATACAACGTGTTGTCTCAGAATTAATCCGACGTATTGTTGTACATGTGTCCCGACAGTATGTACAGTGCAGAAACTAAAATTGCGAGAAGGTAAATTGCAATAAATTAAATGTTAATCAGTTAGCTGGGAACGGTTAGCCGGAACAGTTAGCGTGAAATCCTATCATAATTTCAATTAATTAATTTGTTTGTTTCTAACACTTTTTATTTTTGTCCAATGTTTTCTTCGTTATGCCACTTGTTGAATTCTGATAGGTCAAAATCCAAATATGAAATTTGAATAGAAATGGTTATTCTGTGGTGAACGGATACGTATATTGGTAGTTGTAAGTAGAATAGTAAATGATCGTTGAATCAGATTCGAAGAATGTACGGTGTAACTTATTAATGTGAATTCTAAATATTCCTCGGGTACTACCCACCCGTTAAAATATTTTCATCATTAACAGTTTGTACGAAAGAATTTTTAATTATGATCTTTATGAAAATATACTTGCATATATATTTTCTTCAGATGTAATTATGGATTTAATGAGTCAATAAGATTTTATACTCATTTGATTTATTGTTAGCACTTGATTATATGATCTCTAAAACTTTAGAGATTACATAATTGCCATGCCGGACGAAGGTAAATGAGGTAGAACAATACGTAGAACGAAATTAATCGATGTAGAATGATATGTAAAACAAGGAGTATACTTGAAGTACAGATGATGATATTGAAGCTTGTGATGATGGTGGTACGGATTATGCTACTGGTGCTGCTGCTGGTGTCTCCACACCAGATTCTCCAAAGCCATTACTCGATCACGTAGTTCGTTAACTTCTTATATTATGTCGGGATGATTGACGATTGAAACGAGCGGGTGAGTAAGATTCGAAATATAGGATAATATATAATCGTAACAGGATATTTCTAGAAATGAGAGGGTGAATGGTTTCTCGAACAGGTTCGCTGGTATGTGCTTTCAGGTTCAAAAGGGCAATTTGGTGGATGGAAGAGATCTTCGATGTGAAATGATTTTTCAGATGTCGGATGATGTTCTAGCTATATAGAATATCTATGTATAATACCAAAGATTTCGTAAACTACAGAGGAATTTACGGCATATGTCAAGCAAGTCTACAAATGCGCTAGGATACGAATTTTGTCTATACACTATCGATGCACTAAATGCAGTAAGACGTGTCTAGACTTAAGAATGATAAGCAGGTAATTCCCTAAGGATGATAAGCAGATGATTTTCGACTAGAAATGATAAGCAAAACTTTTGACAGGCAGACACGGTCAAAGTCCAGACTCACTAATGTATCCTAATAACTACCAGTTCGACACACTAATGCAAGGCCTGGTTCGCTAAGACCAACGCTCTGATACCAACTCTAACAACCCGTCCTAATCCTCCTGGACAAGTCATCAACATTTGGTTCCATTGCAATGATCGACTCCAAGTAAGGTCCTTAACATGAGCAAATGCACAGCGGAAGACTTAATTCGTACCTGAGAATAACATGCTTTAAAACGTCAACATAAAGTTGGTGAGATATATAGGTTTGATGCTAGCAGCGTTATAACTATGGACCACAATATTTCATATAGATAAACATAGTACACTCGCAAGTGTATGGAAAAGTCGTTGAGCACTTGGTAACCATACTTAACATTTAAATCACAGCAGCATATTCTTAAATAACCACTACACCGTACCAAATGTAGCATACAGAAACGAAGTACTGTGCAACCGTTTAAAACTGGTCATCCAGCCCGGTTGGGGTTGTCAGGCCCGATAGATCTATCAACAGGATTCGCGTTTACGCTCCTCACGTAAATATTAGCTACCAAGTATAAAGAGATATGCCATGGTACAACTCAACGTAGAATTTATTTTTGATCACTTGTGTCCATAACGTAAATCATTCATAAAAACAGCGCATGTATTCTCAGCCCAAAAATATTTAGAGTTTAAAAGGGACTATATACTCACCTAATGTATTTTGTAGTAAAAATACATATAACATCATTGAACACGTATAAGGTTGGCCTCGGATTCACGAACCTATATCATTTGTATATATATATATATTAAAATATGTATTCGTAATTGAACAAATTTTTATATTATATCTTGAATTATACTCTCTATATATATATATATATATATATATATATATATATATATATATATATATATATATATATATATATATATATATATATATATATATATATATATATATATATATTTTAGTTTAAGTATATACTTAAAATGATTAATAATGATACTTATTTTAGTAATATTATTAATAATTTTAATAATTATAAAATGATATTAATACTAATGAAAATAATAAAAATTTTAATATTCACACCATAGTGGTAATGGTAATACCTATATTAATAATATTAATAATTCTAAGATTTCAATAAAAATACTTTTATTTATTTTAAAATAAATATCAGTAATAATAATAATAATAATAATAATAATAATAATAATAATAATAATAATAATAATAATGTTAATGGTTATATAATAACAATAATCTTAATCATAATCATAATAATAATAATACTTATTGTATTAAAATAACTAAGTTCATAATACTAATAATAATAATCATGTTATAATACAAATAATAATAATAATATTAATGTTACTAATAAAAATAATAATAATAAAAATGATTAAGTGGCTACCTTTAATGAAAGTCGACCCAAAAATATACTGTCCATCAGGGACTCGAACCCATGACCTCTAGCAAACCCGAAACACTCTAGACCAGCTGAGCTAGCCCGTTTATCTGCTTGATATTCGATTCTTATTAATTAAACTTATATTTTCTGTTTCCTAAATTCATCTTCCTCTTCACTATTAATTGGTCGAATCATGAATCAGTATATGATAATATTTGAAATGATGTTGTTAAAATGTTAAACTGAAACAGAAAATCGATCGGTTGTATTTAAATACCTTAAAACCGAGAGAAATTAAAATAAAAAAAATTGCTGTATCAGTTTTCATAAAGAACACGTTGACCTTTAAATCAAAATTCATCTTCTGGGACGTGTTAGCCCTCGATTACAATATGAAATATATTTCAAATCTCTTCTAGAAGCTATAGAAACCGTCAATTTAACCCAAGTCGAAACAGAAACTTCGAATTTTTCAGAAGAATAATTGTTAACTTTTTGATTCTTAAACTTTGAACTCAAAATTCGTTTTCGATAAGAAAAATTGGCATTTGAAACTTGGCAAATAGTTTAAATGAACGATCCCTAATATAACTGCATTTCTACATTTGGTTAATTGTCTCGAATTCGAATTATAAGCAAAAAGTTTTAGGTACAGAGACCCGTCGGCCTTTATATAGAAATTTCTGTTTTGAATTTAATTGAATCTGATGTCCTAATTGTTACCTGTGAATGATAGTTGAAAAACTGGTTTGTTTTATAATGAATTCTGATCGACAACAAAATTCGATACAAAAGGAAAATAACAAAAATCGATCCAATCAGATAGTGATAGATATGTTTCTTTCTGATTATTTATTTTATGTTAATAATACAGTAAATATAAATATCAGAATTAATATATCTGATTTCTCTTTTTATTATTTTTTTTTTTCATATAATAATAAATTAATAATTATAATATTTTAATATTATACGAAAATAGTATTAAGAATATTTATTATTAACAACAATAATAATTAATAATAATAATAATAATATAAATAACAACATTATTGATAATTAATAAAATTTTTTAATAATTTTAATGATATTTCTAATATTATATTAGTAACTATATTATTTAATAATAATAATAATGACATTAATAAAGATAATACTAATAACATTTATATGATCAGTTATGCTTATCAAATCTCCTTATTATATATTAATTAATAATAATGATATTAATTTTAATAATGAAGTAAAGATAACAAATTAAATGCGTTAAATTTTCCATATCTATATATAACAACTTTATTATAACGCTTATTATTTTACAAATTAGTTCTAACAATTAAATCATAGATTATTTCAAAATATCTTTCAAATTGATATATATATATATATATATATATATATATATATATATATATATATATATATATATATATATATATATATATATATATATATATATATATATATATATATATATATATATATATATTTTCAAATAGTTGTTCGTGAATCATCAGGCTTGGTCAAAAGGGTAACTAGTTATCCGAAAATAGATTTCAAATTTTCTAGACTCAATATCAAGATTTTTGCTTATCGTGTCGGAAACATATAAAGATTAGGGTTTAAATTTGGTAGGAAATTTCCGGGTCGTTACAGTACCCACCCGTTAAAGAAATTTCGTCCCCGAAATTTGGTAGAGGTTGTCATAAATAACAATAGGAATGTTTTCATGACAAGAAAGAGGTAATAATGGAGTTTTATCATTATGGAGATATATAGATAAAACATTTCGATCATGTGAAACGCACGAGTGAAGCTATCACAAAAGAGTGAAATGAGTAGATAAATATATTCATTTCAACCGATGACGTAGTTACTATTGATTTCCGGGATTTAAAAGAAAATCTTGGAAATCTAAAAGATTTGATTCTTCAGCGAATAAGGAAATTATGATCTTATTTGATTTAATGCGGCAATCTGTTTCGATTTTTCAGTCGGATATATTGCTATAAATTCACCCCTTCGTTTCCTTATTTGTCATAACTTACATCTTCTACTCTTTCTCCTTAATTCCTACTTTAGGACATTCGTCAATATGCTCCATCCCGTTCTGATTCTTGATATATTCTTAATTTTCACATCTTTCATTCTTCTTTTTCATCTACAACCAGAAGAATCTATTTACTTCTACTATACTCTTGTGTTTATAGTGTTTCTAATTCTCCCGTGTCTTTATATTGCTATTTGCATCGATATACATGGTTTGTAAATTCTGGGTGGTTATTGGGTTTTATATCTTCCCTTATATTTCGATATCCCTACTCCTATCTTCTAGAATCATTGTCATCCACAGTTAATGCTTTCTCCTATTTGCTGCGATCTATACCCCAAATTCTCTATTTCAAAGCTACATTCTTTCGTTTCCTCCTCTTGCGTTTAAGCGTCTCTTGTAATGGCCCGGAATTCATAGATATGAGATTTGGAATAAACATGGCTATTGATCTAAGAAAGCAATGGTAATGGAAAAAGTCAAATTACCAGAATATCTTGGAAAAATAGAACTATCAAGGTGATATGTTCCTAATATGTTGGGAGATTGGATAGAATGTAAGAGCCGTGTAACATGGCACATGATGATGGTACTGTGAATCATCACATTCCATTAGAAATTCTACATGACTTACTGTAATATAATGAAGTTGATCAAGTTTCATTATATTATACTAATTCATGCATCAGTTCCCAACACTACTTCAAAACATTCATATTTTAAACTCAGAGATTTCAGAATTTAGAAACTAACACAGTTTCTTTTATGTTGTAACGTATATGTTACGGAGAGATAAATATTCTCAGATAAGAATACTTATGAAAATATCTTCAGAAATATTGAGGATATTTATAATGAAAAGGCACGATGATATTGTAAATCTTCTATCATTGATGGATAACGAGAAAGATTTGTCTGTGAAGGTTTGGAATAAAGAGTAAGGTGTTTGCTAATGATTTCAACAGGTACGGACTCATTTGGATCCTTTGAATTCAGGTTTAGTTTTCACGATTTATTCATGGCCTCCTTCATACTTTGCTCAAACCTTTTTCCAGTTCTCAACCTTCTCTTTTTTGAAGTTTTACCAACACACTGTACTTTTGACCGTTAAAGTTGTTTACAGTTTTTACTGCTTCATCAGCATTTTGAAAACTAGTTCATGGGCCAGGGTGTTTTTCAGAAACTTCACATTCGAAATATGTAACTCTTAGGGATAGACGTTTTCGGTATAACTGGAGAATTACTACAAGATTTTCAAAATACTAATTACGGATTCCGCCAAAGAGATAACGAGCTGCTGGTATATCTGTTAATGATGTTGTGAAATATAAAAGGTTCTCCGGTAATGACGGCGAATGGACAAGGTATAATTATCGACGGTATAATAGGAGTAGTCTTACTGAGAAGTCGAAGTGGAGCTGTAACAAAATTAGCTTCTTGAAAAGGAATTGTAGGGTTTGCTAATAAATGGCAAAGGATTCAACACGTTATGTGTTAAACTATGAATTTGGATTTGAGAGTTTTTAAGGTGCATAAATCTTTTCTTGCGTAGATGAAGTGCGGTTGGTTCATCTTTCCGATCGAGGTGTTTTCAAGAATCATGAAAAGTTGTGAATGCGAATTGTAATCGTCAAGATACGAATGAGGTTTAAAATAGAATCAAGTGGCAAACTTGAAGAATTGTTTAGTTTCATATGTTATAGTCAGCATTTTAACTCATTTTAATTGTCCAAAGTTAGCAGTCTAATAATCCGATTGTTCAATGGTCCAATGAATTAATATATAAACTATATATATAATATTCGAATTACTTAATACGTATCGTGACCCGTGTACCGGTCTCAGTGTCGATCACAACTCAAAGTATATATATATTTTGGAATCAACTCCGACCCTGTATAGCCAACTCCCATCTTCACATATAGAGTGTCTACGGTTGTTCCGAAATATATATATATAGATGGGTCAATATGATAAGTCGAAACCTTGCATACGTGTCCCGTTATTTAAAGTGCGTAAAATAAATAAATATATATCATGACCCATTATACAACGTATTGTCTCAGAATTAATCCGACGTATTGTTGTACATGTGTCCCGACAGTATGTACAGTGCAGAAACTAAAATTGCGATAAATTAAATGTTAATCAGTTAGCTGGGAACGGTTAGCCGGAACAGTTAGCGTGAAATCCTATCATAATTTCAATTAATTAATTCGTTTGTTTCTAACACTTTTTATTTTTGTCCAATGTTTTCTTCGTTATGCCACTTGTTGAATTCTGATAGGTCAAAATCCAAATATGAAATTTGAATAGAAATGGTTATTCTGTGGTGAACGGATACGTATATTGGTAGTTGTAAGTAGAATAGTAAATGATCGTTGAATCAGATTCGAAGAATGTACGGTGTAACTTATTAATGTGAATTCTAAATATTCCTCGGGTACTACCCACCCGTTAAAATATTTTCATCATTAACAGTTTGTACGAAAGAATTTTTAATTATGATCTTTATGAAAATATACTTGCATATATATTTTCTTCAGATGTAATTATGGATTTAATGAGTCAATAAGATTTTATACTCATTTGATTTATTGTTAGCACTTGATTATATGATCTCTAAAACTTTAGAGATTATATAATTGCCATGCCGGACGAAGGTAAATGAGGTAGAACAATACGTAGAACGAAATTAATCGATGTAGAATGATATGTAAAACAAGGAGTATACTTGAAGTACAGATGATGATATTGAAGCGTGTGATGATGGTGGTACAGATTATGCTGCTGGTGCTGCTGCTGGTGTCTCCACACCAGATTCTCCAAAGCCATTACTCGATCACGTAGTTCGTTAACTTCTTATATTATGTCGGGATGATTGACGATTGAAACGAGCGGGTGAGTAAGATTCGAAATATAGGATAATATATAATCGTAACAGGATATTTCTAGAAATGAGAGGGTGAATGGTTTCTCGAACAGGTTCGCCGGTATGTGCTTTCAGGTTCAAAAGGGCAATTTGGTGGATGGAAGAGATCTTCGATGTGAAATGATTTTTCGGATGTCGGATGATGTTCTAGCTATATAGAATATCTATGTATAATACCAAAGATTTCTTAAACTACAGAGGAATTTACGGCATATGTCAAGCAAGTCTACAAATGCGCTAGGATACGAATTTTGTCTATACACTATCGATGCACTAAATGCAGTAAGACGTGTCTAGACTTAAGAATGATAAGCAGGTAATTCCCTAAGGATGATAAGCAGATGATTTCCGACTAGAAATGATAAGCAAAACTTTTGACAGGCAGACACGGTCAAAGTCCAGACTCACTAATGTATCCTAATAACTACCAGTTCGACACACTAATGCAAGGCCTGGTTCGCTAAGACCAACGCTCTGATACCAACTCTAATAACCCGTCCTAATCCTCCTGGACAAGTCATCAACATTTGGTTCCATTGCAATGATCGACTCCAAGTAAGGTCCTTAACATGAGCAAATGCACAGCGAAAGACTTAATTCGTACCTGAGAATAACATGCTTTAAAACGTCAACATAAAGTTGGTGAGATATATAGGTTTGATGCTAGCAGCGTTATAACTATGGACCACAATATTTCATATAGATAAACATAGTACACTCGCAAGTGTATGGAAAAGTCGTTGAGCACTTGGTAACCATACTTAACATTTAAATCACAGCAGCATATTCTTAAATAACCACTACACCGTACCAAATGTAGCATACAGAAACGAAGTACTGTGCAACCGTTTAAAACTGGTCGTCCAGCCCGGTTGGGGTTGTCAGGCCCGATAGATCTATCAACAGGATTCGCGTTTACGCTCCTCACGTAAATATTAGCTACCAAGTATAAAGAGATATGCCATGGTACAACTCAACGTAGAATTTATTTTTGATCACTTGTGTCCATAACGTAAATCATTCATAAAAACAGCGCATGTATTCTCAGCCCAAAAATATTTAGAGTTTAAAAGGGACTATATACTCACCTAATGTATTTTGTAGTAAAAATACATATAACATCATTGAACACGTATAAGGTTGGCCTCGGATTCACGAACCTATATCATTTGTATATATATATATTAAAATATGTATTTGTAGTTGAACAAATTTTTATATTATATCTTGAATTATACTATATATATATATATATATATATATATATATATATATATATATATATATATATATATATATATATATATATATTTTAGTTTAAGTATATACTTAAAATGATTAATAATGATACTTATTTTAGTAATATTATTAATAATTTTAATAATTATAAAATGATATTAATACTAATGAAAATAATAAAAATTTTAATATTCACACCATAGTGGTAATGGTAATACCTATATTAATAATATTAATAATTCTAAGATTTCAATAAAAATACTTTTATTTATTTTAAAATAAATATCAGTAATAATAATAATAATAATAATAATAATAATGTTAATGGTTATATAATAACAATAATCTTAATCATAATCATAATAATAATAATACTTATTGTATTAAAATAACTAAGTTCATAATACTAATAATAATAATCATGTTATAATACAAATAATAATAATAATATTAATGTTACTAATAAAAATAATAATAATAAAAATGATTAAGTGGCTACCTTTAATGAAAGTCGACCCAAAAATATACTGTCCATCAGGGACTCGAACCCATGACCTCTAGCAAACCCGAAACACTCTAGACCAGCTGAGCTAGCCCGTTTATCTGCTTGATATTCGATTCTTATTAAAAAACTTATATTTTCTGTTTCCTAAATTCATCTTCCTCTTCACTATTAATTGGCCGAATCATGAATCAGTATATGATAATATTTGAAATGATGTTGTTAAAATGTTAAACTGAAACAGAAAATCGATCGGTTGTATTTAAATTCCTTAAAACCGAGAGAAATTAAAATAAAAAAAAATTGCTGTATCAGTTTTCATAAAGAACACGTTGACCTTTAAATCAAAATTCATCTTCTGGGACGTGTTAGCCCTCGATTACAATATGAAATATATTTCAAATCTCTTCTAGAAGCTATAGAAACCGTCAATTTAACCCAAGTCGAAACAGAAACTTCGAATTTTTCAGAAATGAAGGTTTTTCGTATGCCCGAGAGACATATTAAATTAATGTGGCTAATATGTTTTGATCCAAGTCAGGTCATACCCAATAACAAGCTTACCGACACCTTATTCGTATTTGATCTTAACGATTGGATCATTGATTAAATACGCGACACTTGAATTTTAAGGAAAAGGTTTCTTAAATAATATTACTTGATATGTTTATATATAAGTTATGGAACAACTTATATAACAAGGATTTAATTATTTATAGGTTAAATAATTGATTAAGTTATGATACATTTTATAAAATTGGTTTTATAAAATATACATAACAAATAATATATATACAAGTTTATAAAATGTATTTTATGAAATCAAGTTTTATAAAAACTGATTTTATAAAATCAGTTTTTTTTATAAAAGTATATTATATTATGGCAATGTGAGTGGCATGGGAGTTAGAATAAGCATGCATTTGTTTAATACTTGCTACCCATGCTTAACTAGAACCAAGGGGACTTAGTATTCTACACACACATGCATTCAAACATATCAAAAGAGCTAAAAAACTGCACAAAAATTCTGTTGGAGCTGAGCAAAAGCCGTGGCCTTTTATTGCCAAAAGGGAAGTCTTAATTTGGTTTTTACAAGCTCATTTATAGTGTCATTTAAATCCTAACTAATTACAAAGGTGTTGGGGTTATTGCTTGTGGGTATTTCAAGCTTGAGGCTTCAAGTAAGAAGCTTGTTCATCATCATCTTCTTCATCATCTTGTAGTAACCCTCAACTAGCTTGAGGAGGTAAAACTCTAAACCCACTTTTAGTTTGTAAGTATATTTCATGACATGATCTATTATTGGGATTTAATTTTAATTGGTTAAAGTAAACAAGTTTCAAATCGGGTTACATGCTTCCGCTTTAATATGAATCTTAATATGATTTTAGTGTTTATGAACTTGTTAAATCCCAACAATGGTATCTAGAGCCAAAGTCTTGTTAATATGCTTCTTGTTTTTGGCTAGTAAACTCATTTATTTTACAATCTACCAACATGCATGAAAGTAGAATGTAAAAATCATGAGTTTTGGTGGGTTTGTTGGTTTGGCCGAATTTTTGGACCCCAAAAGTGGGTTTGGGACTTCAAGTTTGGCCAAGATTTGATGTTATGTTATTGTTCACAATCGAGCCTAGACCGTGTGGTTGAATGTTTGAATGATTTGGTTATTATTCATGGTTGTAATATTCATTCATTTGGTTTGTATTAATTTGTAATAATTTTGTAATTTTGGTGTGTAATAAGTTGTAAGTAATCTTGTAATTTTTCATGTAATTTATTCTATTTGTTTGTAAAAATAGAATAGGTTGTTATTTCATTTTCTAGAAAAATTGTATTAGGATATAATTTTGTAAAAAGAAAATGAAGATTCAAGATGAAGATTACAAGATGGAGCTTTGAAGATTACAAGATTAAGTGGGAGATTTTGTTTAAAAATCTCTTGCTTTCTTTTGTTAACCCTTACCGGTGACATTTGTTTTTTGGCTAAACAAATGCCCACCAAAATGGCTCCCGATTGTGAACATATTTTGTTATGCATGTTTGTGTATGTTTGTATGATTGGTTGCTACAAGATTATCACATGTTAACAACTTGCTTAATACATTATAAATGGTTATAATAAAACATAACATAACGACACTAATAATTGGTTATTAGACCTAAATAAAATGGTTTATTTAAAAAGTATTAAATTGGTTCATGACTAGTAATTGGTTTTACTAAAAGGACATGAAAATGGGTTTTTCAAAATTTACTACACACCAAATGCATGTTGGTGTATAGCATTTTGTTTTCTAAAACTAGAATGTAGAAAACTTAAATCCCTTTAACTAAAACAAGGTAAACAAGTTAAACGCCATCCTTTTGTGAAAACACTTAAGACGTATTAAGAAACTCTTGACGGGATAAAGGTCACCTAACCGTCATGAGTGGACTAATATGAATAAGGTAAATTTCGCACACTAGTGGGATAAAGGTCACCTAACCACTTGTTTATTAAATTTACATGTCTACACAAGTAAGACGACTTGATTTGGGAATCATGAACTTAGGGTCACCGAAGCATGAGGAACAAATAGGCGTTGATGGGATTAATATGCCATGCAAAAGGATTGCATGATCCCATAACTTAGAAGTTGCAAAAGGATTGCATGTGTCATTATGACTACCTAGCTAAATCAAATGACGGGATAAAGGTCACCTAACCGAAATTTGATTTACCGTTGGATTCTAATATTTAATAAAACAAATTAAAAGGGTATTGTTTATTGAATTTAAAATCGATACTTAAAAGGACTTTATTGAATTTTGTAGATGGCCGCTAATAACAACAACAACATGCAAAACGCACCACTTAACATGAACAACCTATCATTAAGGTCTCTCTTAGAGAAAGACAAACTCAACCATACAAACTTTATGGATTGGTTCCGCAATCTTCGGATTGTCCTCAAACAAGAGGATAAAGCGTATGTACTTGAGGACCCCATTCCCGATCAACTGGATGAGAATGATGTGGAGGCAATGGCCTCTTACGATAAGTATTGCCACGACTCCCTTCAAGTCTCATGCCTAATGCTTGGGACTATGATTCCCGAACTTCAAAAGGATTTCGAGCATCATAGTGCATACAACATGATAACACAATTGAAGGAGATGTTCCTTCAACAAGCGCGTGTCGAGCGTTTCGAGACCGTTCGGGCGCTACATGCTTGTCGTATGGACGATACCCAATCGGTTTCATCTTATGTGCTCAAGATGAAGAGCCTTATCGATCGTGCTAACCGCCTTAACCTAAACATATCAAATGAGTTAGCCACCGATCTTATCCTTAACTCCCTATCAAAAAGGTTTGATCAATTTGTAATTAATTACAATATGAATGGGATGGATAAGAGCATAGGTGAGCTTCACGGTATGCTTAGAACGGCGGAAACTAGCATGGGTAAAAGGGCTTTACCCGTGTTAGCAATCGATCAAGGTGGGTCCAAAGGTAACACCTCTAAGCCAAAGGTGGCCAAGAGAAAAGGACCCGCCTATCAAGGTAAAGGGAAGGGAAAGATGGTTACTCCAACCATCAACAAGGCTAAGAAGCAAAAGGTAGCCGAGAAGGCAAACCCCAAAGAAGACCCATGTTTCGGTTGCGGTGAGATGGGTCATTGGAAACGAAACTGTCCGGTCTATCTTAAGGAGTTGAAGGACAAGAGGGATGCGGGGCAAACCTCAGGTAATATATATATGGTATATATTGAGTTTAATATTACTTCTTCTAATACATGGGTATTAGACACGGGATGTGGAACTCATATTTGCAATTCTTTGCAGGGGTTCAAAAGAAGTGATCATAAGGCGGGAACATCAAGTCTCTATATGGGCGATGGTGCAAAGGTGCATGTTAAAGCTCAAGGAGATTTTGTTTTGAAGCTTCCAAGCGGATTGGAACTTATTTTAGAAAATGTTTTGTATGCTCCGGATTTGTGTAGAAACACTATTTCTATTTCTCGCTTAAAACAATGTGGTTACATTGTTAATTTTATTGATGATGATATTCATGTTTCTAAAGATAATGTATTCTATTTCAAGGCTTCGCCTTCAAATGGAATTTATGAATTGGTTCATGATGACGCATCATCGAGCTCTATATACCATACTAGCACCAAGAAACTCAAAAGGGATTTGAGTGATTCCTATTTATGGCATTGTCGCCTTGGTCACATAAACAAGAACCGAATGCATACACTTCAAAAGAATGGACTTTTGAAATCAAATGAGATGGACTCGTTTGATGTATGTGAATCTTGTTTACAAGGCAAGATGACTAAAGCACCTTTCAAACGGACCTATGAAAGGGCTAAGGACTTATTGGGATTAATACATTCGGATGTATGTGGACCCTTTAAGCCCATAGCTAGGAATGGTGAAAGATACTTCGTTACTTTCATTGATGACTTCAGTCGTTTTGGATATGTCTACTTGTTAAGACATAAGGACGAAACTTTTGAAGCATTCAAAGAATATCAAAGCGAAGTACAAAATCAACTCAATAAGACAATCAAGGTACTTCGTACCGATAGAGGAGGTGAATACCTAAGCGATGCTTTCCAAGATCATCTTAGAAGTTGTGGGATTATCTCGCAACTTACTCCACCCGGGACACCACAACTTAATGGTGTGTCCGAAAGGAGGAACCGAACCCTAATGGATATGGTTCGATCTATGATGGCTAGAAGCTCGTTACCTCTATCATTTTGGGGTTATTGTCTATGCTCTGCGGCTCGTATTTTAAATATGGCCCCAACCAAGAAAGTGGAACGAACACCTCATGAGATGTGGTTTGGAAAACCTCCATCTCTATCATACTTAAAGGTTTGGGGATGTGAAGCTTATCCTAAGCGTTACGTCCCTAATAAGTTGAATGCTCGATCCACAAAGTGTATCTTCATAGGATATCCCAAGGATGATATGGGATACTATTTCTATGATCCAACCGAGCAAAATGTATTTGTTGCTCGAAAGGCGGAATTCCTTGAAACTAAGTTCCTAATGGAAGGTAATAGTGAAAGGAAGATAGATCTTGAAGAGGTCCAAGATCAAGTAGATGATACACAATTGGTTAACACTAGCACTCAACATGAAAATGTTGAGAATGATCAAATGGATGATCAAAGTATACAAGACGTTCGCAAATCTGGTAGGATTAGTAATCCTCCTGAGAGATATGGGTTTCTCATGGATGATTGCTATGTGGTTGATTTGGATGAACCAACAAACTACCAAGATGCTTTATCAAGGATTGATAAAGATAAATGGCAGGAAGCCATGAACGCTGAGATGCAATCCATGTATGACAACCAAGTTTGGGAACTAGTTGTACAACCTGCTAGCTCCAAGTTAGTTGATTGTAAATGGATTTTCAAGATGAAAACCGACATGCATGGAAACTTAAATACATATAAAGCCAGACTTGTAGCAAAAGGTTTCACTCAAACTCAAGGGGTTGACTATGATGAAACTTTTTCGCCTGTGGCAATGCTAAAGTCTATTAGGATATTATTTGCCATTGCTGCTCATTATGATTATGAAATTTGGCAAATGGATGTCAAAACCGCTTTCCTAAATGGATATCTTGAGGAAGATGTCTATATGGTTCAGCCTGAAGGTTTTGTCGATCCGAAACATCCTAACAAAGTATGTAAGTTAAAGAAATCAATCTACGGATTGAAACAAGCATCTAGAATGTGGAATCATCGTTTTAATGAGGAAGCCAAGAAATTTGGCTTCATTAAAAATGGTGATGAAGCTTGTGTATACAAGAAAGCTAGTGGGAGCACTATCATGTTCCTTGTATTATATGTGGATGATATATTGTTATTTGGAAACGATATTCCGACAATGCAAGGTGTTAAGACTTGGCTGAAAAGCTGCTTCTCCATTAAGGATCTTGAAGAAGCACAATACATTTTGGGGATTAGGATCTACAGGGATAGATCCAAGAAATTGATAGGTTTGAATCAAAGTGCATACATTGAAAAGATCTTGAAAAGGTTCAAGATGGAGAACTCTAAGAAAGGTTTGGTACCTATTCAAAGAGGAACGCTCCTTAGTTCATCTCAGTGTCCCACCACAAAAGATGAACAGGAAAGAATGAAGAAAGTCCCATATGCGTCTGCTATTGGGTCAATCATGTATGCAATGATATGCACTAGACCGGATGTGTCATGCGCTCTTAGCCTGACAAGTAGATACCAGAATAACCCAGGAAACAGTCATTGGATTGCTGTTAAAAGTATATTGAAATACCTTAGGAGGACTAAGGATATGTTTCTAATATATGGGTCTGGTGAGGAGGAGCTCGCTGTGAAAGGTTACGTGGACACGAGTTTCCAAACTGATCGTGATGATTCTCGATCACAATCCGGTTATGTCTTCACATTAAATAGTGGTGCGGTCTCTTGGAAGAGTTCAAAACAGGATGTTGTTGCATTATCCACTACAGAGTCTGAGTACATTGCCGCCTCATTGGCAGCTCAGGAAGCTGCATGGATGAAGAAATTCATCGACGACTTAGGAGTAGTCCCTTCCATTCAGGACCCTCTTGAGATCTTTTGTGACAACGAGGGTGCGATTGCTCAAATCAAAGAACCTCGTGCTCATCAAAAGACCCGTCACATTGAGCGGAGATTCAACTACATAAGGGATGAAGTTGAAAAGGGAAAGATATGTATTCACAAAGTTCACACAGATCTTAATATAGCGGATCCTCTCACGAAGCTCTTACATGGATCAAAACATGCCGGACATGTTTGTGCATTAGGGCTTCGATATTCTAGTGATTGGTCATGATCTGTTTTAAGTATTGTAACGGAACGAAATTGTTCAAACTCATTAATATAATTATGGTATTAATTTATTTTGAGTTATGTTCCTATTTTGCATATTTTATCCATGAATAAGTAATTATTCTAGATTCCGTAGTCGATCACATTTGTGGGAGCAAATGTGAGGTTTAGACTATTATGAACTTGGATTGGTATACATTCACGGGATGAATGTGGGGCAAGGTTGCAACCAAGGTTCATAGATATTTGTTGGATACAAATATTGGAAGACCCGCTCTCAAGATTTACTAAATGGAGCCTTTGTGGTTGATCACATGTAGTCTTGAGTAAAGGCGAATATCATTGTATCCTCTGACCTGAGATACATATTGGGTTCGGATATTTACCAAGTATTGTGCCTTGATTCGTTCCTTCGCTATTCTGAAATATGGTAGTTCATAAGGAAGAGCTCAGGTATAATACAAGGTATATATTTAGGACGTGTGTAGTCAAGATGGAATTTGTCCCTCTTATTCGTTGAGAGTCAGATGTCTAAGGCCTGATAAAGTTAAATCTAGAAGAGAGTGATCACTCTGTGTCTCTTGGATTTAACAAGACATCTAGGACGAAAGGATATAATGAAAAGATTCACCTATTCATATTCGAGATGGGAACTCGAAAGGGATGATGTTATTGAATGGCACAAAGTCATAACATATTGGGGGTGATGGACGGTCGTTAGGTGGTATCCGTCACTTGCATTAATTTCTTATGTTTCTCGTGCAAGTGGGAGATTGAAGGTTTTTCGTATGCCCGAGAGACATATTAAATTAATGTGGCTAATATGTTTTGATCCAAGTCGGGTCATACCCAATAACAAGCTTACCGACACCTTATTCGTATTTGATCTTAACGATTGGATCATTGATTAAATACGCGACACTTGAATTTTAAGGAAAAGGTTTCTTAAATAATATTACTTGATATGTTTATATATAAGTTATGGAACAACTTATATAACAAGGATTTAATTATTTATAGGTTAAATAATTGATTAAGTTATGATACATTTTATAAAATTGGTTTTATAAAATATACATAACAAATAATATATATACAAGTTTATAAAATGTATTTTATGAAATCAAGTTTTATAAAAACTGATTTTATAAAATCAGTTTTTTTTATAAAAGTATATTATATTATGCCAATGTGAGTGGCATGGGAGTTAGAATAAGCATGCATTTGTTTAATACTTGCTACCCATGCTTAACTAGAACCAAGGGGACTTAGTATTCTACACACACATGCATTCAAACATATCAAAAGAGCTAAAAAACTGCACAAAAATTCTGTTGGAGCTGAGCAAAAGCCGTGGCCTTTTATTGCCAAAAGGGAAGTCTTAATTTGGTTTTTACAAGCTCATTTCTAGTGTCATTTAAATCCTAACTAATTACAAAGGTGTTGGGGTTATTGCTTGTGGGTATTTCAAGCTTGAGGCTTCAAGTAAGAAGCTTGTTCATCATCATCTTCTTCATCATCTTGTAGTAACCCTCAACTAGCTTGAGGAGGTAAAACTCTAAACCCACTTTTAGTTTGTAAGTATATTTCATGACATGATCTATTATTGGGATTTAATTTTAATTGGTTAAAGTAAACAAGTTTCAAATCGGGTTACATGCTTCCGCTTTAATATGAATCTTAATATGATTTTAGTGTTTATGAACTTGTTAAATCCCAACAAGAAGAACAATTGTTAACTTTTTGATTCTTAAACTTTGAACTCAAAATTCATTTTCGATAAGAAAAATTGGCATTTGAAACTTGGCAAATAGTTTAAATGAACGATCCCTAATATAACTGCATTTCTACATTTGGTTAATTGTCTCGAATTCGAATTATAAGCAAAAAGTTTTAGGTACAGAGACCCGTCGGCCTTTATATAGAAATTTCTGTTTTGAATTTAATTGAATCTGATGTCCTAATTGTTACCTGTGAATGATAGTTGAAAAACTGGTTTGTTTTATAATGAATTCTGATCGACAACAAAATTCGATACAAAAGGAAAATAACAAAAAACGATCCAATCAGATAGTGATAGATATGTTTCTTTCTTATTATTTATTTTATGTTAATAATACAGTAAATATAAATATCAGAATTAATATATCCGATTTCTCTTTTTTTTTTCTTCATATAATAATAAATTAATAATTATAATATTTTAATATTATACGAAAATAGTATTAAGAATATTTATTATTAACAACAATAATAATTAATAATAATAATAATATAAATAACAACATTATTGATAATTAATAAAAAGTTTTAATAATTTTAATGATATTTCTAATATTATATTAGTAACTATATTATTTAATAATAATAATAATGACATTAATAAAGATAATACTAATAACATTTATATGATCAGTTATGCTTATCAAATCTCCTTATTATATATTAATTAATAATAATGATATTAATTTTAATAATGAAGTAAAGATAACAAATTAAATGCGTTAAATTTTCCATATCTATATATAACAACTTTATTATAACGCTTATTATTTTACAAATTAGTTCTTACAATTAAATCATAGATTAATTCAAAATATCTTTCAAATTGATATATATATATATATATATATATATATATATATATATATATATATATATATATATATATTTTCAAATAGTTGTTCGTGAATCATCAGGCTTGGTCAAAAGGGTAACTAGTTATCCGAATATAGATTTCAAATTTTCTAGACTCAATATCAAGATTTTTGCTTATCGTGTCGGAAACATATAAAGATTAGGGTTTAAATTTGGTAGGAAATTTCCGGGTCGTTACACGATGAATAGATAACAACGCTATGAGAAAGAGTTCCTAAAGGTTTGCTTCCATTCGAAATTATTTTGATGCCGAAAAAGTCATTTTGCAATTTCTAATGGTGAATTTTGAACTTTCAGATTTTACAATTATTATTAACTTTGCATTTGAACTCTTATGCATATTTAAATACCACTTTGATACTTTTTTTTATGTAACACTTTATTTAGGTATATTGAGAATATTTTTAGGGTTAGTATATCCCTACTTGCCACAAATCCTTACACGTTTAGTGAAATCATGGTTTAATGGTTCGATTATTTTGTGACACTTTTAGATCTCTCAATTCATAACTGTATAATTGTTTCTATTTTAAAATTTCATATTGAATGAAAATATATTTGACAATAGTTTCATTTCGATAATAATTCATGGCCGCATTACACATTTTTGAGCACATTACGTTGCCACATAATTGGGCCAAATTATGTGGCAAGCATGCTAAAAAAAACTTCGGTTGTAAATTGGATCCACTTTCGCACGATGAATAGATAACAACGCTATGATAAAGACTTCCTGAAGGCTTGCTTCCTTTTAAAATAGTCTTGAAGCCAAAAAAGTCATTTTGCTATTTCTAAAGGTGAATTTCCCACTTTCCGTACGATAATTTTTTTTTTTTAAAATGATACACATTTACGCGCCAATTAAATATGTAAACCATTCCACACGCTTCATTAAAAACATAATACGAGTTTAATGTTTACAAAAAGGCACAAAGGCCATTAACGAATATGATACAAGTTTGACCAACTACAAATGATAGTTTATAATCCAAACGACCCCTTGAGCATGGTTTGGGACTAAACTACCCAAAACGTAGGTCAACTTCCAAAAGCTTCATCATAACATCAACAAGGACACCTAGTGCCCAATAACCCCCTTGCATTTGTCCACACCTGCATCTAAAAAGATAAACAACGAGATGGGTAAGCTAATGCTTAGTGAGTTCAACAATTATACGTTTACATATACAACCTACTTACTTGCAATCACTTACGCATTTATCGCATACATGCTAGCATTATAAGTATTCATACCATCACAAGTATAATGAAATGTCCCGTTCTTATTGATTAAAAACGTTCCATATTAATTGATTTCGTTGCGAGGTTTTGACCTCTATATGAGACGTTTTTCAAAGACTGCATTCATTTTAAAACAAACCATAACCTTTATTTCATCAATAAAGGTTTAAAAAGCTTTACGTAGATTATCAAATAATGATAATCTAAAATATCCTGTTTACACACGACCATTACATAATGGTTTACAATACAAATATGTTACAACAAAATAAGTTTCTTGAATGCAGTTTTTACACAATATCATACAAGCATGGACTCCAAATCTCGTCCTTATTTAAGTATGCAACAGCGGAAGCTCTTAATAATCACCTGAGAATAAACATGCTTAAAACGTCAACAAAAATGTTGGTGAGTTATAGGTTTAACCTATATATATCAAATCATAATAATAGACCACAAGATTTCATATTTCAATACACATCCCATACATAGAGATAAAAATCATTCATATGGTGAACACCTGGTAACCGACATTAACAAGATGCATATATAATAATATCCCCATCATTCCGGGACACCCTTCGGATATGATATAAATTTTGAAGTACTAAAGCATCGGGTACTTTGGATGGGGCTTGTTGGGCCCGATAGATCTATCTTTAGGATTCGCGTCAATTAGGGTGTCTGTTCCCTAATTCTTAGATTACCAGACTTAATAAAAAGGGGCATATTCAATTTCGATAATTCAACCATAGAATGTAGTTTCACGTACTTGTGTCTATTTTGTAAATCATTTATAAAACCTGCATGTATTCTCATCCCAAAAATATTAGATTTTAAAAGTGGGACTATAACTCACTTTCACAGATTTTTACTTCGTCGGGAAGTAAGACTTGGCCACTGGTTGATTCACAAACCTATAACAATATATACATATATATCAAAGTATGTTCAAAATATATTTACAACACTTTTAATATATTTTGATGTTTTAAGTTTATTAAGTCAGCTGTCCTCGTTAGTAACCTACAACTAGTTGTCCACAGTTAGATGTACAGAAATAAATCGATAAATATTATCTTGAATCAATCCACGACCCAGTGTATACGTATCTCAGTATTGATCACAACTCAAACTATATATATTTTGGAATCAACCTCAACCCTGTATAGCTAACTCCAACATTCACATATAGAGTGTCTATGGTTGTTCCGAAATATATATAGATGTGTCGACATGATAGGTCGAAACATTGTATACGTGTCTATGGTATCTCAAGATTACATAATATAAAATACAAGTTGATTAAGTTATGGTTGGAATAGATTTGTTACCAATTTTCACGTAGCTAAAATGAGAAAAATTATCCAATCTTGTTTTACCCATAACTTCTTCATTTTAAATCCGTTTTGAGTGAATCAATTTGCTATGGTTTCATATTGAACTCTATTTTATGAATCTAAACAGAAAAGTATAGGTTTATAGTCAGAAAAATAAGTTACAAGTCATTTTTGTAAAGGTAGTCATTTCAGTCGAAAGAACGACGTCTAGATGACCATTTTAGAAAACATACTTCCACTTTGAGTTTAACCATAATTTTTGGATATAGTTTCATGTTCATAATAAAAATCATTTTCTCAGAATAACAACTTTTAAATCAAAGTTTATCATAGTTTTTAATTAACTAACCCAAAACAGCCCGCGGTGTTACTACGACGGCGTAAATCCAGTTTTACGGTGTTTTTCGTGTTTCCAGGTTTTAAATCATTAAGTTAGCATATCATATAGATATAGAACATGTGTTTAGTTGATTTTAAAAGTCAATTTAGAAGGATTAACTTTTGTTTGCGAACAAGTTTAGAATTAACTAAACTATGTTCTAGTGATTACAAGTTTAAACCTTCAAATAAGATAGCTTTATATGTATGAATCGAATGATGTTATGAACATCATTAATACCTTAAGTTCCTTGGATAAACCTACTGGAAAAGAGAAAAATGGATCTAGCTTCAACGGATCCTTGGATGGCTCGAAGTTCTTGAAGCAGAATCATGACACGAAAACAAGTTCAAGTAAGATCATCACTTGAAATAAGATTGTTATAGTTATAGAAATTGAACCAAAGTTTGAATATGATTATTAACTTGTATTAGAATGATAACCTACTGTAAGAAACAAAGAGTTTTTGCGGTTGGATGATCACCTTACAGGATTGGAAGTGAGCTAGCAAACTTGAAAGTATTCTTGATTTTATGTAACTAGAACTTGTAGAATTTATGAAGAACACTTAGAACTTGAAGATAGAACTTGAGAGAGATCAATTAGATGAAGAAAATTGAAGAATGAAAGTGTGTGTAGGTGTTTTTGGTTGTTGGTGTATGGATTAGATATAAAGGATATGTAATTTTGTTTTCATGTAAATAAGTCATGAATGATTACTCATATTTTTGTAATTTTATGAGATATTTCATGCTAGTTGCCAAATGATGGTTCCCACATGTGTTAGGTGACTCACATGGGCTGCTAAGAGCTGATCATTGGAGTGTATATACCAATAGTACATACATCTAAAAGCTGTGTATTGTACGAGTACGAATACGGGTGCATACGAGTAGAATTGTTGATGAAACTGAACGAGGATGTAATTGTAAGCATTTTTGTTAAGTAGAAGTATTTTGATAAGTGTCTTGAAGTCTTTCAAAAGTGTATGAATACATATTAAAACACTACATGTATATACATTTTAACTGAGTCGTTAAGTCATCGTTAGTCGTTACATGTAAATGTTGTTTTGAAACCTTTAGGTTAACGATCTTGTTAAATGTTGTTAACCCAATGTTTATAATATCAAATGAGATTTTAAATTATTATATTATCATGATATTATCATGTATGAATATCTCTTAATATGATATATATACATTAAATGTCTTTACAACGATAATCGTTACATATATGTCTCGTTTAAAAATCATTAAGTTAGTAGTCTTGTTTTTACATATGTAGTTCATTGTTAATATACTTAATGATATGTTTACTTATCATAATATCATGTTAACTATATATATATATATCCATATATATGTCATCATATAGTTTTTACAAGTTTTAACGTTCGTGAATCACCGGTCAACTTGGGTGGTCAAATGTCTATATGAAACATATTTCAATTAATCAAGTCTTAACAAGTTTGATTGCTTAACATGTCGGAAACATTTAATCATGTAAATATCAATCTCAATTAATATATATAAACATGGAAAAGTTCGGGTCACTACATATAACACTAAACCTTCCACTATACGAGCTAGCATAACAATAGCATATAGTTTAAACAATATAATATGCTATAATCCACACACACAACCATGGTTAACCAAACGAACGAGGGAACGGTGTTTAAAAACCGTCGAAGTTCATAACAACCATTAGTGCACTTAACACTTCGTACACTAACCCCACGGGTGGCATCTTAACACGTCGATACTTCACCCCGGGTGGTGCCTTAACACTTCGGCACTTCACCCCGAGTGGTGTCTTAGCACATCGACACTTCACTCGTTACATCTCTCGGAGTGGCATCTTAACACATCGATACTTCACTCCCGAGTGGTGTCTTAACACATCGACACTTCACTCGCCACGTGAGGAGTGGTGTCTTAACACGTCGACACTTCACAACTCAACTACACAAATAAATACATCATATATGCACGCATATAATTATTCCACTCACCTTAACACTTCGGTGATGATTATGCACTGCCGAGCTTCAAAGCAAAGTACCTAATACATAAGTACACATTCCATTACACAACTAGTGGAATTAACCACATTGCACCTACTTGAGCATTTAATGACCCAACTCGCATTAAATGACTCAAACACACCACAACCGCCCCTTTAATGGCCAAGACTCGACTTTAATCACTAAAGCTAGTGAATTAAAGTCTAGTAACTTCAACTAGCACCAACTTAGGGTAATTTATACCCATTTCACCCAAACTAGGTCAACTAGCACATTTTGGATCCATTTTAACACTTTCACTACCAAACTTGTCAAACATGACCCAATTAACATCTCTTTCAACTTTAACAAGTGTTTTAGTGACTAAAACGTCATTTAACATTTACAAATCCTATCTTCATTAGACCAAACCCTCGCTTGTGGCTATTAGGGTTTCATTACAACCACATAACCCAAATTCGCCCATTTTACTCTCAAATGGGTCAAACAAGTCTCTAGTAACCAAAACCCTAACCATTAACCAATTAAAACTCAAAACTTAGAGTTAGAACTTACCGAGACTATCAACGCGTAGCTAGAGACACAAGGAACAACTTTAATTCTTGCTCTAAAGATCAACCCTCAATCCTTCACTCTCAAATCTCACTTTTAATCTAAATGGGTGTTGAGTTTTTGGGAGAGAAAATGAAAGAAAAGATAAAAGAAATTAAATGAAATGGATGAGTGGTTGGGATTTAATGCTCCCATCAGATTTATACACCAAATTACCAATTTGCCCCTTGAAGCCATTTAATTTGAGTTAAAACTGGCACCAGTCTGGCAGAAATGTCGCGGCGCGGCTCAAATCGTCGCGGCGCGACGAACAAAGGGAAAATCACCCCTTCTTAACCCAGGTTCTGTCCCTGGTTTGCTCGATATGCCGCAGCGAGGACCCGTCTGTCGCGGCGCGGCCTAAGGCACTATCTGGCCATCTCGACAACCTTAAACACAAAAATCGTTTTACACAACATTCAAGTCGTTCAAGCTTCCAATACACGTCTAAACATCGTATCTAAGCCACACAAGACTTAACGCTAACCAAACTCATATACAAACTTATATACGCACACATTAACAAGTATATATATATATATATATATATATATATATATATATATATATATATATATATATATATATCTACACAATTACTCCTAAATGACGAGTTACAAACGTACAAACGATTAAGTATGTACCTTTCGATACGTACGGGAAAAACGGGATGTTACAACTCTCCCCCACTTGAATCGGAGCGCGTCCTCGCGATCCAAGCCGCATGACAAGCCGGAAGATAAACCAAAACAAACTCTTCGGATTCCCACGTAAACTCGGAACCCTTTCGATGTCGGCATTGCACCTTGAAAGTTCTAATTTCCTTGTTCCGCAACATCTTAACCTTCTCATCAAGGATTGCAACCGGTTCTTCTGCATACTCTAGCTTGTTATTCAACGTAATCTCATCTAAAGGCACCCAAGTCGAGTCATCCGCAAGACACTTACGAAGATGGGAAACATGAAATGTGTTATGAATTCCCGCAAGTTCTTCGGGTAACTCTAGTCAATAAGCAACCTCACCAACACGTGCCAAAACCTTGAAAGGACCAATAAACTGAGGAGCTAACTTTCCTCGTTTCTGAAACCGGATTACACCCTTCCATGGAGAAACCTTAAGCATCACCATGTCACCTTCTTGAAACTCTATCGTTCTCCTACCTTTATCGGCATAAGACTTTTGTCTATCTTGCGCCGCTTTAAGTCGAGTTCGAATCATCTCAATTTTACTATTTGTCTCCAAAACCAATTCGGAACTTTCGATTTCTCATTGACCCACTTCTCCCCAACAAATGGGAGTTCGACACCTACGCCCATAGAGAATCTCATAAGGTGGCATTCCAATACTAGTGTGGTAACTATTGTTGTATGAGAATTCCACCAAGGGTAAGTGCTCATCCCAACTTCCACCAAAGTCAATAATACACGCCCTTAACATATCCTCTAACATTTGGTTCGTACGCTCAGTTTGACCGTCCGTTTGAGGATGATACGACGTGCTCATTTTCAATTGAGTACCCATATCTTCATGAAACTTGTTCCAAAACCGGGACGTAAAACGAGTATCTCGATTCGAAACAATAGATATAGGAACTCCATGTCTCGATATCACCTCCTTGATAAACAACTTGGATAAAGTCTTCGATGATATCGTTTCCCGTATGGGAAGAAATAAAGAACTTTTCGTCAATCGATCAACTATCACCCAAATCGTATCATATTGGGTTCTAACCGTCTTCGGTAGCTTAGTAATGAAGTCCATGGTAATGTGCTCCCATTTTCATTTCGGGACTTCCAAGGGTTGTAACTTACCGTACAGATTTTGGTGTTCGGCTTTAACTTGCAAACACGTGACGCATTGTTCAACATACTTAACCACATCACGCTTCATACCGGGCCACCAATAATCTTTCTTCAAGTCATAGTACATCTTTGTTGCACCCGGATGAATGGAGTACTTTGAATTATGTGCTTCATCAAGTAGCACTTGTCGGTTACCACCCATCTTAGGTACCCACACTCTTCCTTGAAACGATAACAAACCACGCGAGCCCATAGCAATGAACTCCGTTTGCCCCACAATCCACTCTTCGTGCTTGTTGTGAACATACGCTTCTATTTGAACCTCACCAAGCTTTACAAGGAAATCGTTAGTAATAATCATGCGTAACGATCCTACTCGTATCGCCGGATGTTGACTCTTTCGACTCAAGGCATCCGCGACCACGTTCGCCTTTTCCGGATGGTAAAGTATCTCACAATCATAATCCTTTACTACATCCATCCACCTACATTGACGATAATTCAAATCTCGTTGAGTAAAGAGATGTTTCAAACTCTTATGGTCCGAATAAATCGTACACTTGACACCATACAAGTAGTGGCGCCAAATTTTCAACGCATGAACCACCGCTGCCAATTCAAGATCATGTGTCGGGTATCTCTTTTCATGTTCCTTTAATTGTCGAGAGGCGTAAGCGATGACTTTACCTCTTTGCATCAAAACACACCCAATCCCATTTAAAGAAGCATCACAATAAACCGTCATGTCTTCTACCCCTTCCGGCAACACTAACACCGGAGCTTGACACAATTTCTCTTTTAACAATTGAAAAGCGATTTCTTGCTCGTTCTCTCAATTGAATCTTACGTTCTTCCTCGTCAATTTAGTCAAAGGAGAAGCAATCTTAGAAAAGTCTTGGATGAACCGACGATAATAACCGGCCATTTCCACACATCATTTTTCCCCGTTAAAGGAGAACGTAGACAGCAGATTGATCAGTTCCTCCAGCTCTCCATCGGTACGTTCTCTTGGAATAGTTGACCAGTTCCACTTCCAGCTTGATCCATCTCCGTCCCCATCTAATTTGTCTTTCATTGTTATACCTTTTTCAGCTTCAAATCTTTACAATCTCTTTGAACTTTTACTTTATCTTCGTGTTGCCCATCCATAAATCCTCTCAAAAGGCAGTGCTACTCCCATCACCAATGGCTTTGATGAATGAATTGGTGAACGGAAAGCCTGTATTATTATTATCTCGACATGTACAAAGTATTCTCGACCAAGTGCTCCCATAGGGAGGCGGATAAGTATCGATATCCAGAGACATTTCCTCACACGATCCAGAAATACTTTTAACAATTCTTAACCATAAGGCACAGAGTTCGGTTTTAAACCGTCACCACCATTTCTCAAGTAAAAAAAGATTTTTACTAGCAAGAGACCCGAGATTTAACCCCTATTTTCGTAAGGTAAAAGAACGATTTTTCCCATTTCACCCACAAGATATTATTTTCTGACCCCGACCAGCCCCCCAAAAAAGAACGTCTAATACACTCTAGATCTTTAACTACACATACCGGGCCACGAAAGAGTGAGAAGTAGTACAACGGGAGGCTATTTAACACCGACTTCACGAGAGTAACCCGACCACCAAAAGATACCGATCTAGCTTTCCAATCCAATAGCCTACTTTTAAATTTCTCGATAACCGGGGACCAACTTTTTAATTTGTTCGTAATAGCACCTACGGGGGAGACCAACATAAATAAATGTAGTAGTTTTTAGCTTTGGTTTCTTTGTTTTGAGGTCAGGTTGTTGGCTTAGTTATGCTCATTAGTAGATAGCGTCATAGCGATAGCTAGTCGGTTAGTGTAGTTTTCTAGCTATTAGCCTTTACGTTCCCCCTCTTGTATGATTGTACGAAGTATTTTTTATCTTCCGATATAAACTCTTTATTATACTCCGTAGTATTCGTTATTTTTACCATTATTTTTTACTTAATAAATAAGCTTGATTTAATTATTTTTCTTAAATTTAAAAGGTAATGATTGATAATTGCTTTGAAATTTTTCACAACCAAATTTTACTACTCTTTATTCTATATTAATAGTCCATTATTTTATTTTAAGATCTCCCAAATTAATTGTCTACTTTAATAATTCAATAAATAGAATAGAATAAGAAACCTAAGTTCTATGGGGAATGGCCATCTGATCGCATGGCCTATCTTTCCAGCTCACATGCACGATTAAAACTCTTGCCGACACTTATTTATATTATTTAATATATATTTATTTAATTTATATAATTAATTATATATTATATTATATTTACATACATAGTTAATTTGTAATTTTTGTTCCGAAGTTTCGTACGTTGTCACTCAACTAGTGTCTCGGTTTCGGTTTCTCGAATGCACATTCGTACGCTTAGAAAACTAACACTTTACGTTACGCGACGTGTACCTTTAACAATAAATAGATTTAAACTATGAAAAACAATCCCACTCAAAGTGTAACTTTATTCATTTGAGTGTTTTGGTCATTTGCTTCTATAAATCATCGTCTCGTTGTATATGCATATTATCGAAACGTTTTATGACTAAGTTAAAATATATATATATATATATATATATATATATATATATATATATATATATATATATATATATATATATATATATATATATATATATATATATATATATATATATATATATATATATATATATATATATATTTTTTTTTTTTTCATTTCGAAATATAAATTTGGAACAATATATAGTTTTTCAAAACTAATGATATTCAAAACATATATATCTTAAAATCGTTTAAATAATAAGAAATATTATTTCGTAACATTTGTATTTTTAAAATTTAAAATTGATACATTTCATTTATATACAAACGTTTACAAAAACATTTTAATAATCAAATTATTTTATATTCCAAATTATTTTATTACAAAGGTTATAATAGTAGAAGTTGTTATGTCATAATACGTTCTTAATAATAAAAATCTATTATATCGAAAAACATTTTCGTTTAAGGACCACTATATATATATATATACCTTTATAATATAAAGCTTAAATTCTGCTAATTCTATATAATCAATTTACCTTTATAAATAACAGATTACAATAATTCAGTTTTTGAAATCGTTTTCTTACGTTTGAAAATATGTCAGTCGTATATTATGAAATCTAGTTCTCCACTAACTTTTGTCTAATCTTCATCAATTGACACATTTGTTCTTACATGTAAATTACTTTACCAAATATTCCGAATACTGATAAAAATGAAATGATCTCTTAAATCATAGTGGACCTCACAATAGAGACTCGATTACTAATATATCTTAATAACTTAATTATTTGATATTAACTTTCAATCCCGTCGGTAAATACAATCATGTAAAGTATTATATCTAATACTTTGTTTACGTTTTCAAGTTATAATATATGTACATATATATATATATATATATATATATATATATATATATATATATATATATATATATATATATATATATATATATATATATATATATATATATATATATATATATATATATATATATATATACACACACACACACATATACATATACAATCATATCCATTTGAATAATGGTTCGTGAATCGTCAGAATTTGGTTAAGGTTAAATGAATGTATGAACATAGTTTAAAAATTCTTGAGATTCAACTTGACAAACTTTGCTTATCATGTCGGAAACATATAAAGATTAAAGTTTAAATTTGGTCAGAAATTTCCGGGTTGTCACACAAATCCTTACACGTTTAGTGACATCTTGGTATAATGGTTTGATTATTTATTGAGACTTTTTTATATCTCTCAATTCATAACTCTATAATTGTTTCTATTTTAAAATTTCATATTGAATGAAAATATATTTGACTATAGTTTCGTTTCGAGAATAATTCATGGCCGTAAATTTTTTTTTGAGCACATTACGTTAGCCACATAATCAGGCCAAATTATGTGGCAAGCATGCTAAAACAACTTCGGATGAAAATTGGACCCACTTTCGCACGATGAATAGATATCGAGGTTATGAGAAAGACTTCTTGAAGGTTTGCTTCCATTCGAAATAGTTTTGACGGCGAAAAAGTCATTTTGCTATTTCTAAAGGTGAATTTTGAACTTTTAAATTTTACGATAATTATTACCTTTGCATTTGAACTCTTATGCATATTTAAATATTATTTTGATACTTATTTTTTATGTAACAATTTATTTAGGTATATTGAGATTATTTTTGGGGTTAATAAATCCCCACTAGCCACAAATCCTTACACGTTTAGTGACATATTGGTTTACTGGTTCGATTATTTTGTGACACTTTTTGATATCTCTCAATTCATACTTCTAAAATTGTTTCTATTTTAAAATTTTATATTGAATGAAAATATATTTGACTATAGTTTCGTTTCGATAATAATTCATAGCCGCAAAACACATTTTTGAGCATATTACGTTGGCCACATAATTATTGGACCAAATTATGTGGCAAGCATGCTAAAAAAACTTCGGTTTAAAATTGGACCTACTTTCGCACGATGAATAGATAACGACGCTATGAGAAAGACTTCCGAAAGGCTTGCTTCCATTCGAAATAGTTTTGACGCCGAAAAAGTCATTTTGCTATTTCTAAAGGTGAATTTTGAACTTTCATATTTTACGGTAATTATTACTTTTGCATTTGAACTCTTATGCATATTTAAATACCATTTTGATACTTGTTTTTTATGTAGTACTTTATTTAGGTTCATTGAGAATATTTTTAGGGTTAATATATCCCTACTAGCCACAAATCCTTACACGTTTAGTGACATCTTGGTATAATGGTTTGATTATTTTGTGAGACTTTTTTATATCTCGTAATTCATAACTCTATAATTGTTTCTATTTTAAAATTTCATATTGAATGAAAATATATTTGACTATAGTTTCGTTTCGATAATAATTCATGGCATCAAAACACATTTTGGAGCACATTAGGTTGGCCACATAATCGGGCCAAATTATGTGGCAAGCATGCTAAAAAAATTTCGGTTGAAAATTGGACCCACCTTCGTACGATGAATAGATAACGACGCTATGAGAAAGACTTCCTGAAGGCTTGTTTCCATTCGGAATTTTTTTGATGCCGAAAAAGTCGTTTCGCTATTACTAATGGTGAATTTTGAACTTTCATATTTTACGATAATTATTACCTTTGCATTTGAACTCTTATGCATATTTAAATACCATTTTGATACTTGTTTTTTATATAACACTTTATTTTGGTACATTAAGAATATTTTTGGGGTTAATATAACCCCACTAGCCTCAAATCCTTACACGTTTAGTGACATCTTAGTTTAATGATTCGATTATTTTGTGACACTTTTTGATCTCTCAATTCATAACTCTATAATTGTTTCAATTTTAAAATTTCATATTGAATGAAAATATATTTCACAATAGTTTCATTTCGATAATAATTCATGGCAGCAATACACATTTTTGAGCACATTACGTTGGCCACATAATCGGGCCAAATTATGTGGCAAGCATGCTAAAAAAACTTCGTTGAAAATTGGGCCCACTTTCGCACGATAAATAAATAACAACACTATGAGAAAGACTTCCTGAAGGCTTGCTTCCATTCGAAATAGTTTTGACGCCGAAAAAGTCATTTTGCTATTTCTAAAGGTGAATTTTGAATTTTCAAATTTTACGATAATTATTACTTTTGCATTTGAACTCTTATGCATATTTAAATACCATTTTGATACTTGTTTTTTTTATGTAAAACTTTATTTAGTTTCATTGAGAATATATTTGGGGTTAATATATCTCCACTAGCCACAAATCCTTACACGTTAGTGACGTCTTGGTATAATGGTTCGATTATTTTGTGAGACTTTTTGATATCTCTAAATTCATAACTCTATAATTGTTTCTATTTTAAAATTTTATATTGAATGAAAAAATATTTTTTACTATAGTTTCGTTTCGATAATAATTCATGACCGCAAAACACATTTTTGAGCACATTACGTTGGCCACTTAATCGGGCCAAATTATGTGGCAAGCATGCTAAAAAAGCTTCTGTTGAAAATTGGACCCACCTTCGCACGATGAATAGATAACGACACTATCAGAAAGAGTTCCTGAAGGCTTGCTTCCATTCGAAATTTTTTTGATGCCGAACAAGTCGTTTTGCTATTTCTTATGGTGAATTTTGAACTTTCAGATTTTACGATACTTTTTACCTTTGCATTTGAACGCTTATGTATATTTAAATACCATTTTGATACTTGTTTTTTATGTAACACTTTATTTAGGTTCATTGAGAATATTTTTGGGTTTAATATATCCCCACTAGTCACAAATTGTAGTGACCCGAACTTTTCCATGTTTATATATATTAATTGAGATTGATATTTACATGATTAAATGTTTCCAACATGTTAAGCAATCAAACTTGTTAAGACTTGATTAATTAAAATATGTTTCATATAGACAATTGACCACCCAAGTTGACCGGCGATTCACGAACGTTAAAACTTGTAAAAACGACATGACGATATATATATGGATATACATATGGTTAACATGAGATTATGATAAGTAAGTATCTCCATAAGTATATTAACAATGAGTTATATACATATAAACAAGACTACTAACTTAAGGATTTCGAAACGAGACATATATGTAACGATTATCGTTGTAACGACATTTAAATGTATATATATCATATTAAGATATATTAATATATCATAATATCATGATAATATAATAATTTAACATCTCATTAGATATAATAAACAATGGGTTAACAACATTAATTGAGATCGTTAACTTAAAGGTTTCAAAACAACACTTACATGTAACGACTAACGATGACTTAACGACTCAGTTAAAATGTATATACATGTAGTGTATTTAGATGTATTAAAATACTTTTGGAAGACTTCAAGACATATATCAAAACACTCATACTTAACGAAAATGGTTACAGTTACTTTCCCATTCTTTTCTTTCATCAAGAATTCTAGTCGTATTCTTACCCGTATTATACACAGCTTCAAAATGTACTTACTATGGGTATATACCAATAGGAACTAGCATGGGATTCCACTCTTGATTATGTCATGTATGACTAATCAATTTTAACTTCTAACATGAGCTAGTCAACTAACCAGAACTCCTTTTAACCCCACTCACCACTCACCAATTACCACTCATCATTCACTCCATTTCACTTCCAATTCTCTTTCTAATTCTCTCTCAACACACACACACTATTATGAACCTATTTTTCCAGTATTTAATCATCATATTCATCAAAAATCACTTCAAGAATCAAGCTATAATCATCATAGGAAGAACACTTCAAAAACACTTCAAAAATCCCTTCAAGTTTACTAATTTACTTCCAAGCTTTCTAATCCATTCCAAGTAATCATCTAAGATCAAGAAACCTTTGTTATATACAGTAGGTTATCTTTCTTATTCAAGGTAATATTCATATTCAAACTTTGATTCAATTTCTATAGCTATAAACTATCTTAATTCGAGTAAAAATCTTACTTGAACTTGTTTTTGTGTCATGATCCTACTTCAAGAACTTTCAAGCCATCCAAGATCCTTTGAAGCTAGATCATTTCTTGTCACTTCCAGTAGGTTACCTACTAAACTTGAGGTAGTAATGATGTTCATAACATCATTCGATTCATATATATAAAACTATCTTATTCGAAGGTTTAAACTCGTAATCACTAGAACATAGTTTAGTTAATTCTAAACTTGTTCGCAAACAAAAGTTAATCCTTCTAACTTGACTTTTAAAATTAACTAAATACATGTTCTATATCTATATGATATGCTAACTTAATGATTTAAAACCTGGAAACACGAAAAACACCGTAAAACCGGATTTACGCCGTCGTAGTAACACCGCGGGCTGTTTTGGGTTAGTTAATTAAAAAATATGATAAACTTTGATTTAAAATTTGTTATTCCAATAAAATGATTTTTATTATGAACATGAAACTATATCCAAAAATTATGGTTAAACTCAAAGTGGAAGTATGTTTTCTAAAATGGTCATCTAGACGTCGTTCTTTCGACTGAAATGACTACCTTTACAAAAATGACTTGTAACTTATTTTTCCGACTATAAACCTATACTTTTTCTGTTTAGATTCATAAAATAGAGTTCAATATGAAACCATAGCAATTTGATTCACTCAAAACGGATTTAAAATGAAGAAGTTATGGGTAAAACAAGATTGGATAATTTTTCTCATTTTAGCTACGTGAAAATTGGTAACAAATCTATTCCAACCATAACTTAATCAACTTGTATTGTATATTATGTAATCTTGAGATACCATAGACACGTATACAATGTTTCGACCTATCATGTCGACACATCTATATATATTTCGGAACAACCATAGACACTCTATATGTGAATGTTGGAGTTAGCTATACAGGGTTGAGGTTGATTCCAAAATATATATAGTTTGAGTTGTGATCAATACTGAGATACGTATACACTGGGTCGTGGATTGATTCAAGATAATATTTATCGATTTATTTCTGTACATCTAACTGTGGACAACTAGTTGTAGGTTACTAACGAGGACAGCTGACTTAATAAACTTAAAACATCAAAATATATTAAAAGTGTTGTAAATATATTTTGAACATACTTTAATATATATGTATATATTATTATAGGTTCGTGAATCAACAGTGGCCAAGTCTTACTTCTCGACGAAGTAAAAATCTGTGAAAGTGAGTTATAGTCCCACTTTTAAAATCTAATATTTTTGGGATGAGAATACATGCAGGTTTTATAAATGATTTACAAAATAGACACAAGTACGTGAAACTACGTTCTATGGTTGAATTATCGAAATCGAATATGCTCCTTTTTATTAAGTCTGGTAATCTAAGAATTAGGGAACAGACACCCTAATTGACGCGAATCCTAAAGATAGATCTATTGGGCCTAACAAACCCCATCCAAAGTACCGGATGCTTTAGTACTTCGAAATTTATATCATATCCGAAGGGTGTCCCGGAATGATGGGGATATTCTTATATATGCATCTTGTTAATGTCGGTTACCAGGTGTTCACCATATGAATGATTTTTATCTCTATGTATGGGATGTGTATTGAAATATGAAATCTTGTGGTCTATTGTTACGATTTGATATATATAGGTTAAACCTATAACTCACCAACATTTTTGTTGACGTTTAAAGCATGTTTATTCTCAGGTGAATATTAAGAGCTTCCGCTGTTGCATACAAAAATAAGGACAAGATTTGGAGTCCATGTTTGTATGATATTGTGTAAAAACTGCATTCAAGAAACTGATTTCGATGTAACATATTTGTATTGTAAACCATTATGTAATGGTCGTGTGTAAACAGGATATTTTAGATTATCATTATTTGATAATCTACGTAAAGCTTTTTAAACCTTTATTTATGAAATAAAGGTTATGGTTTGTTTTAAAATTAAATGCAGTCTTTGAAAAACGTCTCATATAGAGGTCAAAACCTCGCAACGAAATCAATTAATATGGAACGTTTTTAATCAATAAGAACGAGACATTTCACAAATCATTACACGTTTAGTGACATCTTGGTATAATGGTTCGGTTATGTTGTGAGACTTTTTGATATCTCTCAATTCATAACTCTATAATTGTTTCTATTTTAGAATTTTATATTAAATGAAAATATATTTTACAATAGTTTCATTTCGATAATAATTCATTACCGCAAAACACAATTTTGAGCTTATTTCGTTGGCCACATAATCGGGCTAAATTATGTGGCAAGCATGCTAAAAAACATCGATTGAAAATTGGACCCACTTTCGCACGGTGAATAGATAACAACGCTATGAGAGAGACTTCCTGAAGACTTACTTCCATTCAAAATACTTTTGACGCCGAAAGAGTCATTTTGCTATTTCTAAAGGTGAATTTTGAACTTTCAGATTTTACGATAATTATTACCTTTGCATTTGAACTCTTATGCATATTTAAATACCATTTTGAGACTTGTTCTTTATGTAACACTTTATTTAGGTTCATTGAGAATATTTTTGGGGTTAATATATCCCCACTAGCCACAAATCCTTACACGTTTAGTGACATCTTGGTATAATGGTTCGATTATTTTGTGAGACTTTTTGATATCTCTCAATTCATAACTCTATAATTATTTCTATTTTAAAATTTCATATTAAATGAAAATATATTTGACTACAGCTTCGTTTCGATAATAATTCAAGGCCGTAAAATACATTTTTGAGCACATTACGTTGGCCACATAATCGGGCCAAATTATGTGGCAAGCATGCTAAAAAAACTTTGGTTAGAAATTGGACCCACATTCGCACGATGAATAGATAACAACGCTATGAGAAAGAGTTCCTAAAGGTTTGCTTCCATTCGAAATTCTTTTGATGCCGAAAAAGTCATTTTGCAATTTCTAATGGTGAATTTTGAACTTTCAGATTTTACAATTATTATTACCTTTGCATTTGAACTCTTATGCATATTTAAATACCACTTTGATACTTTTTTTTATGTAACACTTTATTTAGGTACATTGAGAATATTTTTAGGGTTAGTATATCCCTACTTGCCACAAATCCTTACACGTTTAGTGAAATCATGGTTTAATGGTTCGATTATTTTGTGACACTTTTAGATCTCTCAATTCATAACTGTATAATTGTTTCTATTTTAAAATTTCATATTGAATGAAAATATATTTGACAATAGTTTCATTTCGATAATAATTCATGGCCGCATTACACATTTTTGAGCACATTATGTTGCCACATAATCGGGCTAAATTATGTGGCAAGCATGCTAAAAAAAACTTCGGTTGTAAATTGGACCCACTTTCGCACGATGAATAGATAACAACGCTATGATAAAGACTTCCTAAAGGCTTGCTTCCTTTCAAAATAGTCTTGACGCCGAAAAAGTCATTTTGCTATTTCTAAAGGTGAATTTTGAACTCATTACGTTGGCCACTTAATCGCGCCAAATTATGTGGCAAGCAGGCTAAAACAACTCGGTTGAAAATTGGACCCACCTTTGCATGATGAATAGATAACGACGCTATGAGAAAGACTTCCCGAAGGCTTGCTTCCATTCGATATAGTTTTGATGCCGAAAAATTCGTTTTGCTATTTCGAATGGTGAATTTTGAACTTTCATATTTTACGATAATTATAACTTTTTCATTTGAACTCTTATGCATATTTTAATACCATTTTGATACTTGTTTTTTATGTAACACATTATTTAGGTTCATTGAGAATATTTTTGGGGTTATTATATCTCTACTAGCCACAAATTCTTACACGTTTAGTGACATCTTGGTATAATGGTTTGATTATTTTGTGAGACTTTTTGATATCTCGCAATTCATAACTCTATAATTGTTTCTATATTAAAATTTCATATTGAATGAAAATATACTCGACTATAATTTTGTTTCGATAATAATTCATGGCCTCATAACACATTTTTGAGCACATTACGTGGGCCACATAATCAGGCCAAATTATGTGGCAAGCATGCTAAAAAAAACTTCGGTTGAAAATTGGACCTACCTTCGCATGATAAATAAATAACGACGCTATGAGAAAGACTTCCTGAAAGCTTGCTTCCATTCGAAATTTTTTTGATGCCGAAAAAGTCGTTTTGCTAATTATAATGGTGAATTTTGAACTTTAAGATTTTACGATATGAAACAACCCAACCCGTACTCCGTACGATATTTTTTTTTTTAAAAATGATACACATTTACGCGCCAATTAAATATGTAAACCATTCCACACGCTTCATTAAAAACATACTACGAGTTTAATGTTTACAAAAAGGCACAAAGGCCATTAACGAATATGATACAAGTTTGACCAACTACAAATGATAGTTTATAATACAAACGACCCCTTGAGCATGGTTTAGGACTAAACTACCCAAAACGTAGGTCAACTTCCAAAAGCTTCATCATAACATCAACAAGGACACCTAGTGCCCAATAACCCCCTTGCCCTTGTCCACACCTGCATCTAAAAAGATAAACAACGAGATGGGTAAGCTAATGCTTAGTGAGTTCAACAATTATACGTTTACATATACAACCTACTTACTTGCAATCACTTACGCATTTACCGCATACATGCTAGCATTATAAGTATTCATACCATCAAAAGTATAACACTAAACCTTCCACCATACGAGCTAGCATAACAATAGCATATAGTTTAAACAATATAATATGCTATAATCCACACACACAACCATGGTTAACCAAACGAACGAGGGAACGGTGTTTAAAAACCGTCGGAGTTCATAACAACTATTAGTGCACTTAACACTTCGTACACTAACCTCACGGGTGGCATCTTAACACGTCGATACTTCACCCCGGGTGGTGCCTTAACACTTCGGCACTTCACCCCGAGTGGTGTCTTAGCACATCGACACTTCACTCATTACATCTTTCGGAGTGGCATCTTAACACATCGATACTTCACTCCCGAGTGGTGTCTTAACACATCGACACTTCACTCGCCACGTGAGGAGTGGTGTCTTAACACGTCGACACTTCACAACTCAACTACACAAATAAATACATCATATATGCACGCATATAATTATTCCACTCACCTTAATACTTCGGTGATGATTATGCACTTCCGAGCTTCAAAGCAAAGTACCTAATACATAAGTACACATTCCATTACACAACTAGTGGAATTAACCACATTGCACCTACTTGAGCATTTAATGACCCAACTCGCATTAAATGACTCAAACACACCACAACCGCCCCTTTAATGGCCAAGACTCGACTTTAATCACTAAAGCTAGTGAATTAAAGTCTAGTAACTTCAACTAGCACCAACTTAGGGTAATTTATACCCATTTCACCCAAACTAGGTCAACTAGCACATTTTGGATCCATTTTAACACTTTCACTACCAAACTTGTCAAACATGACCCAATTAACATCTCTTTCAACTTTAACAAGTTTTTTAGTGACTAAAACGTCATTTAACATTTACAAATCCTATCTTCATTAGACCAAACCCTCGCTTGTGGCTATTAGGGTTTCATTACAACCACATAACCCAAATTCGCCCATTTTACCCTCAAATGGGTCAAACAAGTCTCTAGTAACCAAAACCCTAACCATTAACCAATTAAAACTCAAAACTTAGAGTTAGAACTTACCGAGACTATCAACGCGTAGCTAGAGACACAAGGAACAACTTTAATTCTTGCTCTAAAGATCAACCCTCAATCCTTCACTCTCAAATCTCACTTTTAATCTAAATGGGTGTTGAGTTTTTGGGAGAGAAAATGAAAGAAAAGATAAAAGAAATTAAATGAAATGGATGAGTGGTTGGGATTTAATGCTCCCATCAGATTTATACGCCAAATTACCAATTTGCCCCTTGAAGCCATTTAATTTGAGTTAAAACTGGCACCAGTCTGGCAGAAATGTCGCGGCGCGGCTCAAATCGTCGCGGCGCGACGAACAAAGGGAAAATCACCCCTTCTTAACCCAGGTTCTGTCCCTGGTTTGCTCGATATGCCGCGGCGAGGACCCGTCTGTCGCGGCACGGCCTAAGGCACTATCTGGCCATCTCGACAACCTTAAACACAAAAATCGTTTTACACAACATTCAAGTCTTTCAAGCTTCCAATACACCTCTAAACATCGTATCTAAGCCACACAAGACTTAACGCTAACCAAACTCATATACAAACTTATATACGCACACATTAACAAGTATATATATATATATATATATATATATATATATATATATATATATATATATATATATATACACAATTACGCCTAAACGACGAGTTACAAACGTACAAACGATTAAGTATTTACCTTTCGATACGTACGGGAAAAACGGGATGTTACAACTCTCCCCCACTTGAATCGGAGCGCGTCCTCGCGATCCAAGCCGCATGACAAGCCGGAAGATAAACCAAAACAAATTCTTCGGATTCCCACGTAAACTCGGAACCCTTTCGATGTCGGCATTGCACCTTGAAAGTTTTAATTTCCTTGTTCCGCAACATCTTAACCTTCTCATCAAGGATTGCAACCGGTTCTTCCGCATACTCTAGCTTGTTATTCAACGTAATCTCATCTAAAGGCACCCAAGTCGAGTCATCCGCAAGACACTTACGAAGATGGGAAACATGAAATGTGTTATGAATTCCCGCAAGTTCTTCGGGTAACTCTAGTCGATAAGCAACCTCACCAACACGTGCCAAAACCTTGAAAGGACCAATAAACCGAGGAGCTAACTTTCCTCGTTTCTGAAACCGGATAACACCCTTCCAACGAGAAACCTTAAGCATCACCATGTCACCGTCTTGAAACTCTATCGTTCTCCTACCTTTATCGGCATAAGACTTTTGTCTATCTTGCGCCGCTTTAAGTCGAGTCCGAATCATCTCAATTTTACTATTTGTCTCCAAAACCAAATCGGAACTTCCGATTTCTCGTTGACCCACTTCTCCCCAACAAATGGGAGTTCGACACCTACGCCCATAGAGCATCTCATAAGGTGGCATTCCAATACTAGTGTGGTAACTATTGTTGTATGAGAATTCCACCAAGGGTAAGTGCTCATCCCAACTTCCACCAAAGTCAATAATACACGCCCTTAACATATCCTCTAACATTTGGTTCGTACGCTCAGTTTGACCGTCCGTTTGAGGATGATACGCCGTGCTCATTTTCAATTGAGTACCCATATCTTCATGAAACTTGTTCCAAAATCGGGACGTAAAACGAGTATCTCGATTCGAAACAATAGATATAGGAACCCCATGTCTCGATATCACCTCCTTGATAAACAACTTGGATAAAGTCTCCGATGATATCGTTTCCCGTATGGGAAGAAACAAAGAACTTTTCGTCAATCGATCAACTATCACCCAAATCGTATCATATTGGGTTCTAACCGTCTTCGGTAACTTAGTAATGAAGTCCATGGTAATGTGCTCCCATTTTCATTTCGGGACTTCCAAGGGTTGTAACTTACCGTACGGATTTTGGTGTTCGGCTTTAACTTGCAAACACGTGACGCATTGTTCAACATACTTAACCACATCATGCTTCATACCGGGCCACCAATAATCTTTCTTCAAGTCATAGTACATCTTTGTTGCACCCGGATGAATGGAGTACTTTGAATTATGTGCTTCATCAAGTAGCACTTGTCGGTTACCACCCATCTTAGGTACCCACACTCTTCCTTGAAACGACAACAAACCACGCGAGCCCATAGCAATGAACTCCGTTTGCCCCACAATCCGCTCTTCGTGCTTGTTGTGAACATACGCTTCTATTTGAACCTCACCAAGCTTTACAAGGAAATCGTTAGTAATAATCATGCGTAACGATCCTACTCGTATCGCCGGATGTTGACTCTTTCGACTCAAGGCATCCGCGACCACGTTCGCCTTTCCCGGATGGTAAAGTATCCCACAATCATAATCCTTTACCACATCCATCCACCTACATTGACGATAATTCAAATCTCGTTGAGTAAAGAGATGTTTCAAACTCTTATGGTCCGAATAAATCATACACTTGACACCATACAAGTAGTGGCGCCAAATTTTCAACGCATGAACCACCGCCGCCAATTCAAGATCATGTGTTGGGTATCTCTTTTCGTGTTCCTTTAATTGTCGAGAGGCGTAAGCGATGACTTTACCTCTTTGCATCAAAACACACCCGATCCCATTTAAAGAAGCATCACAATAAACCGTCATGTCTTCTACCCCTTCCGGCAACACTAACACCGGAGCTTGACACAATTTCTCTTTTAACAATTGAAAAGCGATTTCTTGCTCGTTCTCTCAATTGAATCTTACGTTATTCCTCGTCAATTTAGTCAAAGGAGAAGCAATCTTAGAAAAGTCTTGGATGAACCGACGATAATAACCGGCCAATCCGAGAAAGCTAAAGATTTCCGTAGGCGTAGTCGGTTGTCCCCAACTCTTCACTGTTTCTATCTTCCCCGGGTCTACTTGATTTCCTTCTTGATTCACAATATGGCCAAGGAATTGAACTTCCCTTAGCCAAAATTCACATTTGGAGAATTTTGCATACAACTTCTCCTTCCGCAATGTCTTCAACACTTCACGCAAATGGTGCTCATGTTCCTTCATACTCTTTGAATAAACAAGTATGTCGTCGATGAACACAATTACCAACTTGTCCAACATAGGTTGGCACACCCGATTCATAAGATCCATGAATGCCGCCGGTGCATTCGTAAGACCAAAAGTCATAACTACAAACTCATAATGCCCGTAACGCGTTTGGAAAGCTGTTTTCTCTATGTCTTCCTCACGGACTCGCACTTGATGATAGCCAGACCGTAAGTCAATCTTAGAAAAATACGTTGCACCTTGGAGTTGGTCAAACAAATCGTCAATCCTAGGTAATGGATAGCGATTCTTGATCGTCACTTTGTTCAACTCCCGATAATCGATGCACATCCGCATACTTCCATCTTTCTTTTTCACAAACAAGACCGGAGCACCCCATGGCGAGGAGCTCGGTCGAATGAAACCCTTTTCAAGCAACTCTTGGGTTTGATTTAACAATTCTTGCATTTCCGTCGGCGCTAAACGATAAGGAGTTTTAGCAATGGGAGTAGCTCCTGGAACCAACTCAATGCGAAATTCTACTTGTCTTTCCGTCGGAACACCCGGTAACTCATCCGGAAAAACGTCTTCAAACTCATTAACCACCGGAATTTTATGAATGGGTGGTGGCTCATCACGAGTATCAACTACATGAGCAAGATAACATACACCACCACTCTTGAGAAAACATCGTGCCCGAGCATAAGTGCATAATGGTACGAGTCTTCTTCGTTTATCACCATAAATAATCAACTCTCCCCCACTTGGGGTTCTCACACGAATGAACTTATCATGGCATGCAATATCGGCTCTATAATGATCGAGCCAATCCATGCCAACAACAATATCAATCTCACCCAAAGTCATCGGAATGAGACCGATTTTAAACGTTTCGGTACCAAACACAACATTACAATCTTTACACACATCAACCCCTAGCACCGTCTTACCATCCGCTATTTCAACTTCTACCGGATGACTTAACTTAGCTAATGGTTTGTTAAGCTTAGACACAAATCGAGGCGATACAAAAGACAAATTAGCACCGCTATCAAATAATATCCTTGCCGGATTAGTATTAACCATGAAAGTACCTGAGACAACTTCATTGGAATGCCTGGCCTCATCATTGGTCATCAAATAATTCCGTCCCTTAGCCGTGCCCGCCGCCCTTTCTAACCTCTTAACATGATCACCCCGCAAGTCGGGACACTTCGGCCTCTTATGCCCTTCTTTACCGCAATTAAAACAAGTGAGCTTAGTTGTAGTTGATTGTTTCGGGCACTCACGAGCCATGTGCCCCCTTTGCCCAGAATTGTAGCAAGCATAAGTAAAATCACCGAAAGCACCCTTCTTAACACTACCAACACTCTCGGAGCCCTTCTTGTGCTTCTTGTTAGAAAAGTTCGAGTGACTAATAGCTTCAAACTTCTTTTTGCCGAAGGTAAAGCCACTCTTTCTCAAGATGAGCGACTCAAACCCTTTGGCCATATCAAACAACACATCGAAACTCTTCACCACGTTCACACTAATCTTTTCTTGATAATTGTCATTCAAGATTCGGTAAAAGTCTTCCTTCAACATCTTATCATTCCCGACGTACTCCGGGCAAAATTGAGTTTTTGACAAGTAAACGAATTTAAGAGTATTCAAATCCATCGACCCTTGCCTCAAGGAATGCAACTCGTCCTTAAGCCTAGTGAGATCGGCCGAAGTTCGGTACTCTTGAAAGAACTTCGTTTTGAACTCATCCCAAGTAAAATCCATGCATTGTTCCTCGCCATAAACTTGGATTTTAGCATCCCACCATAGCTTAGCATCACCTCTTAACATGCTACTACCATACCTCACCTTTTTATCAAGAGGGCATTCACAAGTTCGAAAAGCCCCCTCCATATCGGAGATCCACCGGGCACTCTTTAACGGGTCTCTTTCGCCCTCAAAAGTAGGAGGTTGAGCATCTTTAAAATTCTTATAGAAAAAGTCTCGTCTCCCGACATTGTCCCCTTGAAGGACAACTTTAATTTGCTCCTTTACTACGTTGAATAATTGCTCGTTAATCGTATCTAGAAACATTTTCTTAACATCTTCAAGGAAAGACGCATGATGACTTTTCAAAATGGCCTCGACTTATCCGTGAATTCGGGGTCCTCACTAGTGCCCCCATTTTCGGTGTCGTATCCGTTTCTCATCTTCATTCTATAAAACGGAAAAGATTTAAACGACGAAACGAAACAAAAGGACATAACACGTATGCATATACGTATACCCCACACTACTCCATCTTACTCAACAATCATCGTACATTACTTGTTTGACACGATTTGCACCCGTATCAATGGTAGCTAATCATTGTTACGCGAACACGTCACATTAACTTGTTAGTACAACGTCTATCTCACTTGATGATTGCTAAACACAACACATATCAATTAGCACGAGGTTATTTCACATAAACCAAAGTACTAACCATTCCCGATTAGACCCAAAGTCCTACAAGTCCCGCATAAAAGCGCATGTACAATAAAGTCTAAGTCTAGGCACCTATCTCAAGTCACCTAAATCCCTTAGATCATGCTCTGATACCACTTGAAACAACCCAACCCGTACTCCGTACGATAATTTTTTTTTAAAATGATACACATTTACGCGCCAATTAAATATGTAAACTATTGCACACGCTTCATTAAAAACATACTACGAGTTTAATGTTTACAAAAAGGCACAAAGGCCATTAACGAATATGATACAAGTTTGACCAACTACAAATGATAGTTTATAATCCAAACGACCCCTTGAGCATGGTTTGGGACTAAACTACCCAAAACGTAGGTCAACTTCCAAAAGCTTCATCATAACATCAACAAGGACACCTAGTGCCCAATAACCCCCTTGCCCTTGTCCACACCTGCATCTAAAAAGATAAATAACGAGAGGGGTAAGCTAATGCTTAGTGAGTTCAACAATTATACGTTTACATATACAACCTACTTACTTGCAATCACTTACGCATTTACCGCATACATGCTAGCGTTATAAGTATTCATACCATCACAAGTATAACACTAAACCTTCCACCATACGAGCTAGCATAACAATAGCATATAGTTTAAACAATATAATATGCTACAATCCACACACACAACCATGGTTAACCAAACGAACGAGGGAACGGTGTTTAAAAACCGTCGGAGTTCATAACAACCATTAGTTCACTTAACACTTCGTACACTAACCCCACGGGTGGCATCTTAACACGTCGATACTTCACCCCGGGTGGTGCCTTAACACTTCGGCACTTCACCCCGAGTGGTGTCTTAGCACATCGACACTTCACTCGTTACATCTCTCGGAGTGGAATCTTAACACATCGATACTTCACTCCCGAGTGGTGTCTTAATACATCGACACTTCACTCGCCACGTGAGGAGTGGTGTCTTAACACATCGACACTTCACAACTCAACTACACAAATAAATACATCATATATGCACGCATATAATTATTCCACTCACCTTAACACTTCGGTGATGATTATGCACTTCCGAGCTTCAAAGCAAAGTACCTAATACATAAGTACACATTCCATTACACAACTAGTGGAATTAACCACATTGCACCTACTTGAGCATTTAATGACCCAACTCGCATTAAATGACTCAAACACACCACAACCGCCCCTTTAATGGCCAAGACTCGACTTTAATCACTAAAGCTAGTGAATTAAAGTCTAGTAACTTCAACTAGCACCAATTTAGGGTAATTTATACCCATTTCACCCAAACTAGGTCAACTAGCACATTTTGGATCCATTTTAACACTTTCACTACCAAACTTGTCAAACATGACCCAATTAACATCTCTTTCAACTTTAACAAGTGTTTTTAGTGACTAAAACGCCATTTAACATTTACAATTCCTATCTTCATTAGACCAAACCCTAGCTTGTGGCTATTAGGGTTTCATTACAACCACATAACCCAAATTCACCCATTTTACCCTCAAATGGGTCAAACAAGTCTCTAGTAACCAAAACCCTAACCATTAACCAATTAAAACTCAAAACTTATCGTTAGAACTTACCGAGACTATCAACGCGTAGCTAGAGACACAAGGAACAACTTTAATTCTTGCTCTAAAGATCAACCCTCAATCCTTCACTCTCAAATCTCACTTTTAATCTAAATGGGTGTTGAGTTTTGGGAGAGAAACTGAAAGAAAAGATAAAAGAAATTAAATGAAATGGATGAGTGGTTGGGATTTAATGCTCCCATCAGATTTATACACCAAATTACCAATTTGGCCATTGAAGTCATTTAATTTGAGTTAAAACCGGCACCAGTCTAGCAGAAATGTCGCGGCTCGGCTCAAATCGTCGCGGCGCGACGAACAAAGGGAAAATCACCCCTTCTTAACCCAGGTTCTTGTAGTGACCCGAACTTTTCCATGTTTATATATATTAATTGAGATTGATATTTACATGATTAAATGTTTCCAACATGTTAAGCAATCAAACTTGTTAAGACTTGATTAATTGAAATAGGTTTCATATAGACAATTTACCACCCAAGTTGACCGGTGATTCACGAACGTTAAAACTTGTAAAAACTATATGATGACATATATATGGTTATATATATAGTTAACATGATATTATGATAAGTAAACATATCATTAAGTATATTAACAATGAACTACATATGTAAAAACAAGACTACTAACTTAATGATTTTGAAACGAGACATATATGTAACGATTATCGTTGTAACGACATTTAATGTATATATATCATATTAAGAGATATTCGTACATCATAATATCATGATAATATAATAATTTAAAATCTCTTTTGATATTATAAACATTGGGTTAACAACATTTAACAAGATCGTTAACCTAAAGATTTCAAAACAACATTTACATGTAACGACTAACGATGACTTAACGACTCAGTTAAAATGTATATACATGTAATGTTTTAATATGTATTCATACACTTTTGAAAGACTTCAAGACACTTATCAAAATACTTCTACTTAACAAAAATGCTTACAATTACATCCTCGTTCAGTTTCATCAACAATTCTACTCGTATGCACCCGTATTCGTACTCGTACAATACACATCTTTTAGATGTATGTACTATTGGTATATACACTCTAATGATCAGCTCTTAGCAGCCCATGTGAGTCACCTAACACATGTGGGAACTATCATTTGGCAACTAGCTTGAAATATCTCATAAAATTACAAAAATATGAGTAATCATTCATGACTTATTTACATGAAAATAAAATTACATATCCTTTACATCTAATCCATACACCAACGACCAAAAACACCTACAAACACTTTCATTCTTCAATTTTCTTCATCTAATTGATCTCTCTCAAGTTCTATCTTCAAGTTCTAAGTGTTCTTCATATATTCTACAAGTTCTAGTTACATAAAATCAAGAATACTTTCAAGTTTGCTAGCTCACTTCCAATCTTGTAAGGTGATCATCCAACCTCAAGAAATCTTTGTTTCTTACAGTAGGTTATCATTCTAATACAATGTAATAATCATATTCAAACTTTGGTTCAATTTCTATAACTATAACAATCTTATTTCAAGTGATGATCTTACTTGAACTTGTTTTCGTGTCATGATTCTGCTTCAAGAACTTCGAGCCATCCAAGGATCCGTTGAAGCTAGATCCATTTTTCTCTTTTCCAGTAGGTTTATCCAAGGAAATTAAGGTAGTAATGATGTTCATAACATCATTCGATTCATACATATAAAGCTATCTTATTCGAAGGTTTAAACTTGTAATCACTAGAACATAGTTTAGTTAATTCTAAACTTGTTCGCAAATAAAAGTTAATCCTTCTAACTTGACTTTTAAAATCAACTAAACACATGTTCTATATCTATATGATATGCTAACTTAATGATTTAAAACCTGGAAACACGAAAAACACCGTAAAACCGGATTTACGCCGTCGTAGTAACACCGCGGGCTGTTTTGGGTTAGTTAATTAAAAACTATGATAAACTTTTATTTAAAAGTTGTTATTCTGAGAAAATGATTTTTATTATGAACATGAAACTATATCCAAAAATTATGGTTAAACTCAAAGTGGAAGTATGTTTTCTAAAATGGTCATCTAGACGTCGTTCTTTCGACTGAAATGACTACCTTTACAAAAATGACTTGTAACTTATTTTTCCGACTATAAACCTATACTTTTTCTGTTTAGATTCATAAAATAGAGTTCAATATGAAACCATAGCAATTTGATTCACTCAAAACGGATTTAAAATGAAGAAGTTATGGGTAAAACAAGATTGGATAATTTTTCTCATTTTAGCTACGTGAAAATTGGTAACAAATCTATTCCAACCATAACTTAATCAACTTGTATTGTATATTATGTAATCTTGAGATACCATAGACACGTATACAATGTTTCGACCTATCATGTTGACACATCTATATATATTTTGGAACAACCATAGACACTCTATATGTGAATGTTGGAGTTAGCTATACAGGGTTGAGGTTGATTCCAAAATATATATAGTTTGAGTTGTGATCAATACTGAGATACGTATACACTGGGTCGTGGATTGATTGAAGATAATATTTATCGATTTATTTCTGTACATCTAACTGTGGACAACTAGTTGTAGGTTACTAACGAGGACAGCTGACTTAATAAACTTAAAACATCAAAATATATTAAAAGTGTTGTAAATATATTTTGAACATACTTTGATATATATGTATATATTGTTATAGGTTCGTGAATCAACCAGTGGCCAAGTCTTACTTCCCGACGAAGTAAAAAGCTGTGAAAGTGAGTTATAGTCCCACTTTTAAAATTTAATATTTTTGGGATGAGAATACATGCAGGTTTTATAAATGATTTACAAAATAGACACAAGTACGTGAAACTACATTCTATGGTTGAATTATCAAAATCGAATATGCCCCTTTTTATTAAGTCTGGTAATCTAAGAATTAGGGAACAGACACCCTAATTGACGCGAATCCTAAAGATAGATCTATCGGGCCCAACAAGCCCCATCCAAAGTACCCGATGCTTTAGTACTTCGAAATTTAAATCATATCCGAAGGGTGTCCCGGAATGATGGGGATATTCTTATATATGCATCTTGTTAATGTCGGTTACCAGGTGTTCACCATATGAATGATTTTTATCTCTATATATGGGATGTGTATTGAAATATGAAATCTTGTGGTCTATTGTTACGATTTGATATATATAGGTTAAACCTATAACTCACCAACATTTTTGTTGACGTTTAAAGCATGTTTATTCTCAGGTGAATACTAAGAGCTTCCGCTGTTGCATACTAAAATAAGGACAAGATTTGGAGTCCATGTTTGTATGATATTGTGTAAAACTGCATTCAAGAAACTGATTTCGATGTAACATATTTGTATTGTAAACCATTATGTAATGGTCGTGTGTAAACAGGATATTTTAGATTATCATTATTTGATAATCTACGTAAAGCTTTTTAAACCTTTATTTATGAAATAAAGATTATGGTTTGTTTTAAAAATGAATGCAGTCTTTGAAAAACGTCTCATATAGAGGTCAAAACCTCGCAACGAAATCAATTAATATGGAACGTTTTTAATCAATAAGAACGGGACATTTCAGTTGGTATCAGAGCGTTGGTCTTAGAGAACCAGAATTTTGCATTAGTGTGTCTTATCGAGTTTGTTAGGATGCATTAGTGAATCTGGACTTCGACCGTGTTTACTTGAAAAATGATTGCTTAACAAATTTTGTTGGAAACTATATATTTTTAACATGTGAATATTATGTGATATATTAATCTCTTAACGCGTTTGATATTATGTGATAGATGTCTACCTCTAGAACAAGTCCCATTGACTCACCTAATAATAATGAAGAGTCAAATGTAAATTGGAATGATTCGTGGACTGATTCGCAAGTTCCCGAAGAGGAACCGGAAGAAGAGTCGGAACCGGAAGAAGAATCGAAACCGGAAGAAGAATCGGAACCGGATGAAGAAATAGAACTGGTGGGGGAAATAATAAAACGGTTAAGTAAAAGAAAATCCTCAACCAACCGACCAAGGTTAATTATGGTCAATGGTGTTTCCGCCAAGGAAGCAAAATATTGGGAGGATTACCAATTCTCCGATGAATCGGATTCCGGCGAGAATTCCGATGATGTTATAGAAATTACCCCAACTGAATTTAAAAAGGCAAAAGAAAATAATAAGGGAAAGGGCATAAAAATAGAGAAATCTAATTCCAACCCCGATGAACTTTATATGTATCGTCAACCCCCGAAGTCCTTAAGTTGTAACAATGACCCGGGAACCTCTAAACCACCAGGTTTTTCTAAACCAATGTGGAAAACGACGGCTCGTATTAGGGGAACATCATATATCCCTAGAAACTTGGCAAAACGAACCAAAACCGAAGAAGAAGAAACAAGTGAGTCGGAATAAGATAGTTGTATTCGTGTGGTGTAATATATGTAATATAGTATGCTTATGCTTTATGATATATGTAAAAATTGCTTGTATTAATAAGTATTTTTTTTATGAATCTAACTCTTGTCTATTTTACAGTATAAAAACACAAAATGGATAGACAACCTAATATTTTAAGAGACCTACCCGGAGACATGATTGATGAAATCTTGTCTAGAGTCGGTCAGAATTCTTCGGCACAACTATTTAAGGCGAGATCAGTTTGTAAGACATTCGAAGAACGTTCCAAGAATGTCTTGGTTTATAAGAGACTTTCGTTTGAAAGATGGGGGATATCACATTGGGAAACCAATAAGTTACGATGTGTTTACTTTGACGCATATATTGCGGGGAACCCAAATGCTATTTTACGCAATGGGTTAAGAAATTATTTTGACTCAATATATCCGAATATTGGACTTCATGATTTAGAAAAAGCGGCTAACATGCAACATAAAGAAGCATGTTATGCTTACGGATTAGTAATGTTCGCTTCTCACCAAAGTGAGAACAAGAACATCGGGCTACAACTATTAAACAAAACGTTCCCACAAGTGACGGAGTCGGTAATTGGGGTAAGAAATGAGGTTTTTAGATTGTTACGGGACTGTTGGACATTACGTAACCCTCGTCCCTTTGACGACGTTACAACACGCTGTCTTATCAACGGCCATAACGGTTATGTTCCACAAGACCAAGGATGGGAAGTAATCCTAGTAAAACCAGAATGCATGACTTGTTTCTGGACGTATGAATTACGTGTCTTTATTGCCTTTGCTGAACGACTTGTGTACTAGCTAGAATTATCTTCACAACCATCTTGTATCAAATTTATTGTGTGCTATATTTCATGCTATATGTAAAATAAGCGGTATTGTAAGTTTGTAAAATATTGTGTAAAAGTTTGAACGCGAAATATTATTATAATCAGTTTTTCATATAGAATTGTAGTAGTTGAATTGTATATTAGCTACTAAGTATGAACTTAACGGGTAGGTACTACCCGAATTTAAACTTATAAAACGCTAATATGAAGAAAAGTTTTTATAAATGAGTTCATATTATGCTACGAAATACTATTAACTACTCTTAATATTCTGTATGATTAACTTGTTCCATTTGACTATTTTGAAGGAAATGGCACCGACTACTCGACACACCGTGAATATGAATGAAGAGGAATTCCGTACTTTTCTAGCTTCAAACATAGCCGCAGTACAGGCTGCGCTACATACCAATAATAACCTTTGATCTAGCAGTACAGGAAATCGTGTAGGATGCACCTACAAAGAATTCACTGCCTGCAAACCTTTGGAATTTGATGGAACCGAAGGACCGATCGGATTGAAACGGTGGACCGAGAAGGTCGAATCGGTGTTTGCCATAAGTAAGTGTACTGAAGAGGACAAAGTGAAGTATGCTACGCATACCTTCACAGGTTCTGCGTTAACATGGTGGAATACCTATCTAGAGCAAGTGGGACAAGATGATGCTTACGCACTACCGTGGTCAGCATTCAAGCACTTAATGAACGAGAAGTACCGTCCCAGAACTGAGGTCAATAAGCTCAAGACAGAACTTAGAGTGTTACGAACCCAAGGATTTGATATTACCACGTACGAAAGACGATTCACAGAATTATGCCTATTGTGTCCGGGAGCGTTCGAAGATGAGGAAGAGAAGATCGACGCGTTTGTGAAAGGACTACCGGAAAGAATTCAAGAAGATATAAGTTCACATGAGCCCGCCTCCATACAACAGGCATGTAGAATGGCTCACAAACTAGTGAACCAGATTGAAGAAAGAATTAAAGAACAGACTGCTGAAGAGGCCAATGTGAAGCAAGTCAAAAGAAAGTGGGAGGAAAACGGTGATAAGAATCACCAATATAACAACAACAGCAATTACAACAATAATCGCAACAATTATCCCAACAATCGCAACATCAATCGCAACTACAACAAACGGCCCAATAATAACAACAACAACAACAGCAACTACAACAATCATCCCAACAACAATAATAACCGCAACAACAACAACAATCAGAAGCAGCTATGCCAAAGGTGTGAAAAGTATCACTCGGGAATCTGCACCAAATTTTGCAACAAGTGTAAAAGAAATGGTCATAGCGCGGCAAAGTGTGAGGTTTACGGACCAGGGGTTAATAGAACGAAAGGAACAAATGGTGTCGGAACGAGTAATGGCGGAGCAAGTAGTGTCGGAGCAAGTTACGCCAATGTAGTTTGTTATAAATGTGGAAAACCGGGCCACATTATTAGAAATTGCCCGAACCAGGAGAACACGAATGGACAAGGCCGCGGAAGAGTTTTCAATATTAATGCAGCAGAGGCACAGGAAGACCCGGAGCTTGTTACGGGTACGTTTCTTATTGACAATAAAGCTGCTTACGTTTTATTTGATTCGGGTGCGGATAGAAGCTATATGAGTAGAGATTTTTGTGCTAAATTAAGTTGTCCATTGACGCCTTTAGATAGTAAATTTGTACTCGAATTAGCAAATGGTAAATTAATTTCAGCAGATAATATATGTCGGAATCGAGAAATTAAACTGGTTAGCGAAACATTTAAGATTGATTTGATACCAGTAGAGTTAGGGAGTTTTGATGTGATAATCGGTATGGACTGGTTGAAAGAAGTGAAAGCAGAGATCGTTTGTTACAAAAATGCAATTCGCATTATACGAGAAAAAGGAAAACCCTTAATGGTGTACGGAGAAAAGGGCAACACGAAGCTACATCTTATTAGTAATTTGAAGGCACAAAAACTAATAAGAAAAGGTTGCTATGCTGTTCTAGCACACGTCGAGAAAGTACAAACTGAAGAAAAGAGCATCAATGATGTTCCCATTGCAAAAGAATTTCCCGATGTATTTCCGAAAGAATTACCGGGATTACCCCCACATCGATCCGTTGAATTTCAAATAGATCTTGTACCAGGAGCTGCACCAATAGCTCGTGCTCCTTACAGACTTACACCCAGCGAGATGAAAGAACTACAAAGCCAATTACAAGAACTTTTAGAGCGTGGTTTCATTCGACCAAGCACATCACCGTGGGGAGCTCCTGTTTTGTTTGTCAAGAAGAAAGATGGTACATTCAGGTTGTGTATCGACTACCGAGAGTTGAACAAACTTACTATCAAGAACCGCTACCCACTACCGAGAATCGACGACTTATTTGATCAACTACAAGGCTCGTCTGTTTATTCAAAGATTGACTTACGTTCCGGGTATCATCAAATGCGGGTGAAAGAAGATGATATTCCAAAGACTGCTTTCAGAACACGTTACGGTCATTATGAGTTTATGGTCATGCCGTTTGGTTTAACTAATGCACCAGCTGTGTTCATGGACCTTATGAACCGAGTGTGTGGACCATACCTTGACAAGTTTGTCATTGTTTTCATTGATGACATACTTATTTACTCAAAGAATGACCAAGAACACGGTGAACATTTGAGAAAGGTGTTAGAAGTATTGAGGAAGGAAGAATTGTACGCTAAGTTTTCAAAGTGTGCATTTTGGTTGGAAGAAGTTCAATTCCTCGGTCACATAGTGAACAAAGAAGGTATTAAGGTGGATCCGGCAAAGATAGAAACTGTTGAAAAGTGGGAAACCCCGAAAACTGCGACACACATACGCCAGTTTTTAGGACTAGCTGGTTACTACAAAAGGTTCATCCAAGATTTTTCCTCATGGTTAGGATAAGTCTGACCACTTGCCTTGACTGCATTAACGCATAAAGGGAAGAAATTTGAATGGAATGATGAACAAGAGAAAGCGTTTCAGTTATTGAAGAAAAAGCTAACTACGGCACCTATATTGTCATTGCCTGAAGGGAATGATGATTTTGTGATTTATTGTGACGCATCAAAGCAAGGTCTCGGTTGTGTATTAATGCAACGAACGAAGGTGATTGCTTATGCGTCTAGACAATTGAAGATTCACGAACAAAATTATACGACGCATGATTTGGAATTAGGCGCGGTTGTTTTTGCATTAAAGACTTGGAGGCACTACTTATATGGGGTTAAAAGTATTATATATACCGACCACAAAAGTCTTCAACACATATTTAATCAGAAACAACTGAATATGAGGCAGCGTAGGTGGATTAAATTATTGAAAGATTACGACTTTGAGATTCGTTACCACCCGAGGAAGGCAAATGTGGTAGCCGATGCCTTGAGCAGGAAGGACAGAGAACCCATTCGAGTAAAATCTATGAATATAATGATTCATAATAACCTTACTACTCAAATAAAGGAGGCGCAACAAGGAGTTTTAAAAGAGGGAAATTTAAAGGATGAAATACCCAAAGGATCGGAGAAGCATCTTAATATTCGGGAAGACGGAACCCGGTATAGGGCTGAAAGGATTTGGGTACAAAAATTTGGAGATATGAGAGAAATGGTACTTAGAGAAGCTCATAAAACCAGATACTCAATACATCCTGGAACGGGGAAGATGTACAAGGATCTCAAGAAACATTTTTGGTGGCCGGGTATGAAAGCCGATGTTGCTAAATACGTAGGAGAATGTTTGACGTGTTCTAAGGTCAAAGCTGAGCATCAGAAACCATCAGGTCTACTTCAACAACCCGAAATCCCGGAATGGAAATGGGAAAACATTACCATGGATTTCATCACTAAATTGCCAAGGACTGCAAGTGGTTTTGATACTATTTGGGTAATAGTTGATCGTCTCACCAAATCAGCACACTTCCTGCCAATAAGAGAAGATGACAAGATGGAGAAGTTAGCACGACTATATTTGAAGGAAGTCGTCTCCAGACATGGAATACCAATCTCTATTATCTCTGATAGGGATGGCAGATTTATTTCAAGATTCTGGCAGACATTACAGCAAGCATTAGGAACTCGTCTAGACATGAGTACTGCCTATCATCCACAAACTGATGGGCAGAGCGAAAGGACGATACAAACGCTTGAAGACATGCTACGAGCATGTGTTATTGATTTCGGAAACAGTTGGGATCGACATCTACCGTTAGCAGAATTTTCCTACAACAACAGCTACCATTCAAGCATTGAGATGGCGCCGTTTGAAGCACTTTATGGTAGAAAGTGCAGGTCTCCGATTTGTTGGAGTGAAGTGGGGGATAGATAGATTACGGGTCCGGAGATTATACAAGAAACTACCGAGAAGATCATCCAAATTCAACAACGGTTGAAAACCGCCCAAAGTCGACAAAAGAGCTACGCTGACATTAAAAGAAAAGATATAGAATTTGAAATTGGAGAGCTGGTCATGCTTAAAGTTGCACCTTGGAAAGGCGTTGTTCGATTTGGTAAACGAGGGAAATTAAATCCAAGGTATATTGGACCATTCAAGATTATTGATCGTGTCGGACCAGTTGCTTACCGACTTGAGTTACCTCAACAACTCGCGGCTGTACATAACACTTTCCACGTCTCGAATTTGAAGAAATTTTTTGCTAAAGAAGATCTCACTATTCCGTTAGATGAAATCCAAATCGACGAAAAACTCCAATTCATCGAAGAACCCGTCGAAATAATGGATCGTGAGGTTAAAAGACTTAAGCAAAACAAGATACCAATTGTTAAGGTTCGATGGAATGCTCGTAGAGGACCCGAGTTCACCTGGGAGCGTGAAGATCAGATGAAGAAGAAATACCCGCATCTATTTCCAGAAGATTCGTCAACACCTTCAACAGCTTAAAATTTCGGGACGAAATTTATTTAACGGGTAGGTACTGTAGTGACCCGAACTTTTCCATGTTTATATATATTAATTGAGATTGATATTTACATGATTAAATGTTTCCAACATGTTAAGCAATCAAACTTGTTAAGACTTGATTAATTGAAATAGGTTTCATATAGACAATTGACCACCCAAGTTGACCGGTGATTCACGAACGTTAAAACTTGTAAAAACTATATGATGACATATATATGGTTATATATATAGTTAACATGATATTATGATAAGTAAACATATCATTAAGTATATTAACAATGAACTACATATGTAAAAACAAGACTACTAACTTAATGATTTTGAAACGAGACATATATGTAACGATTATCGTTGTAACGACATTTAATGTATATATATATCATATTAAGAGATATACGTACATCATAATATCATGATAATATAATAATTTAAAATCTCTTTTGATATTATAAACATTGGGTTAACAACATTTAACAAGATCGTTAACTAAAAGATTTCAAAACAACATTTACATGTAACGACTCAGTTAAAATGTATATACATGTAATGTTTTAATATGTATTCATACACTTTTGAAAGACTTCAAGACACTTATCAAAATACTTCTACTTATCCAATCTTGTTAAGTGCACTAATGGTTGTTATGAACTTCGACGGTTTTTAAACACCGTTCCCTCGTTCGTTTGGTTAACCATGGTTGTGTGTGTGGATTATAGCATATTATATTGTTTAAACTATATGCTATTGTTATGCTAGCTCGTATAGTGGAAGGTTTAGTGTTATATGTAGTGACCCGAACTTTTCCATGTTTATATATATTAATTGAGATTGATATTTACATGATTAAATGTTTCCAACATGTTAAGCAATCAAACTTGTTAAGACTTGATTAATTGAAATATGTTTCATATAGACATTTGACCACCCAAGTTGACCGGTGATTCACGAACGTTAAAACTTGTAAAAACTATATGATGACATATATATGGATATATATATATATAGTTAACATGATATTATGATAAGTAAACATATCATTAAGTATATTAACAATGAACTACATATGTAAAAACAAGACTACTAACTTAATGATTTTTAAACGAGACATATATGTAACGATTATCGTTGTAAAGACATTTAATGTATATATATCATATTAAGAGATATTCATACATGATAATATCATGATAATATAATAATTTAAAATCTCATTTGATATTATAAACATTGGGTTAACAACATTTAACAAGATCGTTAACCTAAAGGTTTCAAAACAACATTTACATGTAACGACTAACGATGACTTAACGACTCAGTTAAAATGTATATACATGTAGTGTTTTAATATGTATTCATACACTTTTGAAAGACTTCAAGACACTTATCAAAATACTTCTACTTAACAAAAATGCTTACAATTACATCCTCGTTCAGTTTCATCAACAATTCTACTCGTATGCACCCGTATTCGTACTCGTACAATACACAGCTTTTAGATGTATGTACTATTGGTATATACACTCCAATGATCAGCTCTTAGCAGCCCATGTGAGTCACCTAACACATGTGGGAACCATCATTTGGCAACTAGCATGAAATATCTCATAAAATTACAAAAATATGAGTAATCATTCATGACTTATTTACATGAAAACAAAATTACATATCCTTTATATCTAATCCATACACCAACGACCAAAAACACCTACAAACACTTTCATTCTTCAATTTTCTTCATCTAATTGATCTCTCTCAAGTTCTATCTTCAAGTTCTAAGTGTTCTTCATATATTCTACAAGTTCTAGTTACATAAAATCAAGAATACTTTCAAGTTTGTTAGCTCACTTCCAATCTTGTAAGGTGATCATCCAACCTTAAGAAATCTTTGTTTCTTACAGTAGGTTATCATTCTAATACAAGGTAATAATCATATTCAAACTTTGGTTCAATTTCTATAACTATAACAATCTTATTTCAAGTGATGATCTTACTTGAACTTGTTTTCGTGTCATGATTCTGCTTCAAGAACTTCGAGCCATCCAAGGATCCGTTGAAGCTAGATCCATTTTTCTCTTTTCCAGTAGGTTTATCCAAGGAAATTAAGGTAGTAATGATGTTCATAACATCATTCGATTCATATATATAAAACTATCTTATTCGAAGGTTTAAACTCGTAATCACTAGAACATAGTTTAGTTAATTCTAAACTTGTTCGCAAACAAAAGTTAATCCTTCTAACTTGACTTTTAAAATTAACTAAATACATGTTCTATATCTATATGATATGCTAACTTAATGATTTAAAACCTGGAAACACGAAAAATACCGTAAAACCGGATTTACGCCGTCGTAGTAACACCGCGGGCTGTTTTGGGTTAGTTAATTAAAAAATATGATAAACTTTGATTTAAAAGTTGTTATTCCGAGAAAATGATTTTTATTATGAACATGAAACTATATCCAAAAATTATGGTTAAACTCAAAGTGGAAGTATGTTTTCTAAAATGGTCATCTAGACGTCGTTCTTTCGACTGAAATGACTACCTTTACAAAAATGACTTGTAACTTATTTTTCCGACTATAAACCTATACTTTTTCTGTTTAGATTCATAAAATAGAGTTCAATATGAAACCATAGCAATTTTATTCACTCAAAACGGATTTAAAATGAAGAAGTTATGGGTAAAACAAGATTGGATAATTTTTCTCATTTTAGCTACGTGAAAATTGGTAACAAATCTATTCCAACCATAACTTAATCAACTTGTATTGTATATTATGTAATCTTGAGATACCATAGACACGTATACAATGTTTCGACCTATCATGTCGACACATCTATATATATTTCGGAACAACCATAGACACTCTATATGTGAATGTTGGAGTTAGCTATACAGGGTTGAGGTTGATTCCAAAATATATATAGTTTGAGTTGTGATCAATACTGAGATACGTATACACTGGGTCGTGGATTGATTCAAGATAATATTTATCGATTTATTTCTGTACATCTAACTGTGGACAACTAGTTGTAGGTTACTAACGAGGACAGCTGACTTAATAAACTTAAAACATCAAAATATATTAAAAGTATTGTAAATATATTTTGAACATACTTTGATATATATGTATATATTGTTATAGGTTCGTGAATCAACCAGTGGCCAAGTCTTACTTCCCGACGAAGTAAAAATCTGTGAAAGTGAGTTATAGTCCCACTTTTAAAATCTAATATTTTTGGGATGAGAATACATGCAGGTTTTATAAATGATTTACAAAATAGACACAAGTACGTGAAACTACATTCTATGGTTGAATTATCGAAATCGAATATGCCCCTTTTTATTAAGTCTGGTAATCTAAGAATTAGGGAACAGACACCCTAATTGACGCGAATTCTAAAGATAGATCTATCGGGCCTAACAAGCCCCATCCAAAGTACCGGATGCTTTAGTACTTCGAAATTTATATCATATCCGAAGGGTGTCCCGGAATGATGGGGATATTCTTATATATGCATCTTGTTAATGTCGGTTACCAGGTGTTCACCATATGAATGATTTTTATCTCTATGTATGGGATGTGTATTGAAATATGAAATCTTGTGGTCTATTGTTACGATTTGATATATATAGGTTAAACCTATAACTCACCAACATTTTTGTTGACGTTTAAAGCATGTTTATTCTCAGGTGAATACTAAGAGCTTCCGCTGTTGCATACTAAAATAAGGACAAGATTTGGAGTCCATGTTTGTATGATATTGTGTAAAAACTGCATTCAAGAAACTGATTTCGATGTAACATATTTGTATTGTAAACCATTATGTAATGGTCGTGTGTAAACAGGATATTTTAGATTATCATTATTTGATAATCTACGTAAAGCTTTTTAAACCTTTATTTATGAAATAAAGATTATGGTTTGTTTTAAAAATGAATGCAGTCTTTGAAAAACGTCTCATATAGAGGTCAAAACCTCGCAACGAAATCAATTAATATGGAACGTTTTTAATCAATAAGAACGGGACATTTCAGTTCTGTCCCTGGTTTGCTCGATATGCCGCGGCGGGGACCCGTCTGTCGCAGCGTGGCCTAAGGCACTATCTGGCCATCTCGACAACCTTAAACACAAAAATCATTTTACACAACATTTAAGTCGTTCAAGCTTCCAATACACGTCTAAACATCGTATCTAAGCCACACAAGACTTAACGCTAACCAAACTCATATACAAACTTATATATGCACACATTAACAAGTACATACATATATATATATATATATATATCTTAACAATTACACCTAAACGACGAGTTACAAACGTACAAACGATTAAGTATGTACCTTTCGATACGTACGGGAAAAACGGGATGTTACACGATAATTATTACCTTTGCATTTGAACTCTTATGCATATTTTAATACCATTTTGATACTTGTTTTTTATGTAACACTTTATTTAGGTACATTGAAAATATTTTTGAGGTTAATATATCCCCATTAGGCAAAAATCATTACACGTTTAGTGACATCTTGGTTTAATGGTTCGATTATTTTGTGACACTTTTTGATCTCTCAATTCATAACTATATAATTGTTTCTATTTTAAAATTTCATATATAATTAAAATATATATGACAACAGTTTCATTTCGATAATAATTCATGGTCGCAATACACAATTTTGAGCGCATTACGTTGGCCACATAACCGGGCCAAATCATGTGGCACGCATGCTAAAAAAACTTCGATTGAAAATTTAACCCAATTTCGCACGATGAATAGATAACAACGCTATGAGAAAGGCTTCTTGAAGGCTTGCTTCCATTCAAAATAGTTTTGATGTCGAAAAAGTCGTTTTGCTAGTTCTAAAGGTGAATTTTGAACTTTCAGATTTTACGATAATTATTACTTTTGCCTTTGAACTCTTATGCATATTTAAATAACATTTTGATACTTATTTTTATGTAACACTTTATTTAGGTTCATTAAGAATATTTTTGGGGTTAATATATCACCACTAGCCACAAATCCTTACACGTTTAGTGATATCTTGGTATAATGGTTCGATTATTTTGTGAGACTTTTTGATATCTCTCAATATATAACTCTATAATTGTTTCTATTTTAGAATTTCATATTGAATTAAAATATATTTGACAATAGTTTCATTTTGATAATAATTCATGGCCGCAAAACACATTTTTGAGCACATTACGTTGGCCATCAAAATCGGGCAAATTTATGTGGCAAGCATGCTAAAAAAACTTCGGTTAAAAATTGGACCCACTTTTGTACGATGAATAGATAACAATACTATGTGAAAGACTTTCCGAAGGCTTGCTTCCATTCGAAATAGTTTTGATGCCGAAAAAGTCGTTTTGCTATTTCTAAAGGTGTATTTTGAACTTTCAGATTTTACGATAATTATTACCTTTGCATTTGAACTCTTATGCATATTTAAATACCATTTTGATACTTGTTTTTTATGTAACATTTTATTTATGTTCATTGAGAATATTTTTGGGGTTAATATATCCCCACTAGCCATAAATCCTTACACGTTTAGTGACATCTTGTTATAATGGTTCGATTATTTTGTGAGACTTTTTGATATCTCTCAATTCATAACTCTATAATTGTTTCTATTTTAAAATTTCACATTGAATGAAAATGTATTTGACTATAGTTTCATTTCGATAATAATTCATGGCCGCAAAATACATTTTTGAGCACATTACGTTGGCCACTTAATCGCGCCAAATTATGTGGCAAGCAGGCTAAAACAACTCGGTTGAAAATTGGACCCACCTTTGCATGATGAATAGATAACGACGCTATGAGAAAGACTTCCCGAAGGCTTGCTTCCATTCGATATAGTTTTGATGCCGAAAAATTCGTTTTGCTATTTCGAATGGTGAATTTTGAACTTTCATATTTTACGATAATTATTACCTTTGCATTTGAACTCTTATGCATATTTAAATACTATTTTGATACTTGTTTTTTATATAACACTTTAGTTAGGTACATTGAGAATATTTTTGGGGTTAATATATCCCCACTAGCCACAAATCCTTACACGTTTAATGACATATTGGTTAATGGTTCGATTATTTTGTGACACTTTTTGATATCTCTCAATTCATAACTCTATAACTGTTTCTATTTTTAAATTTCATATTGAATGAAAACATATTTGACAATAGTTTCATTTCGGTAATAATTCATGGCCGCAAAACACATTTTTGAGCACATTACGTTGGCCACATAATCGGGCCAAATTATGTGGCAAGCATGCACAAAAAAACTTCGATTGAAAGTTGGACCCACTTTAGCACGATGAATAGATAACAATGCTAGAGAAAGACTTCCTGATGGCTTCCTTCCATTCGAAATAGTTTTGACTCCGAAAAAGACGTTTTGCTATTTCTAAAGTTGAATTTTGAACTTTCGGATTTTACACTAATATTACTTTTTCATTTGAAATGTTATGCATATTTAAATGTGATTTTGATACTTATTTTTTATGTAAAACTTTATTTAGGTTCATTGAGAATATTTTTAGGGTTAATATATCACCACTGGCCACAAATCCTTACACGTTTAGTGACATCTTGGTATAATGGTTCGATTATTTTGTGACACTTTTTGATATCTCTCAATTCATAACTTTATAATTGTTTCTATTTTAAAATTTCATATTGAACGAAAATATATTTGATTACAGTTTCGTTTCGATAATAATTCATGGCCACAAAATACAGTTTTGAACACATTAGTTTGGCCACATAATCTGGCCAACTTATGTGGCAAGCATGCTAAAAAAAACTTCGGTTGAATTTTGGACCCACTTTCGCACGATGTATAGATAACGATGATATAAGCAACACTTCCTGAAGGCTTGCTTCCATTCGAAATAGTTTTTACACCAAAAAAGTCATTTTGCTATTTCTAAAGGTGAATTTTGAACTTTCAGATTTTACGATAATTATTACCTTTGCATTTAAACGCTTATGCATATTTAAATACCATTTTGATACTTGTTTTTTATGTAACACTTTATTTAGGTTCATTGAGAGTATTTTAGGGGTTAATATATCCCCACTAATCACAAATCCTTACACGTTCAGTGACATTTTGGTTTAATGGTTCGATTAGTTTGTGACACCTTTTGATATCTCTCAGTTCATAACTCTATAATTATTTCTATTTTAGAATTTCATATTGAATAAAAATATATTTGAGTATAGTTTCATTTCGATAATAATTCATGGCCGCAAAACACATTTTTTAGCACATTACGTTGGCCACATAATCGAGCCAAATGATGTGGCAAGCATGCCAAAAAAAAAAACCTCAGTTGAAAATTGGAACCACTTTTGCACGATGAATAGATAACGATGCTATGAGAAAGACTTCCTGAAGGCTTGCTTCCATTCGATATAGTTTTGATGCCGAAAAAGTCATTTTGCTGTCTCTAATGGTGAATTTTGAACTTTCAGATTTTACGATAATTATTAACTTTACATTTGAACTCATATGCATATTTAAATACCATTTTGATACTTGTTTTTTATGTAACACTTTATTTAGGTACATTGAAAATATTTTTGGGGTTAATATATCCCCACTAGCCACAAATCCTTACACGTTTAGTGACATTTTGGTTTAATGATTCGATTAGTTTGTGACACTTTTTGATATCTCTCAGTTCATAACTCTATAATTGTTTCTATTTTAAAATTTCATATTGAATGAAAATATATTTGACTATAGTTTCGTTTCGATAATAATTCATGGCCGCAAAACACATTTTTGAGCACATTACGTTGGTCACATAATTGGGCCAAATTATGTGGCAAGCATGCTAAAAACTTCGGTTGAAAATTGGACCCACCTTCACACGATGAATATATAACGAGGCTATGAGAAAGACTTCCTGAAGGCTTGCTTCCATTCGAAATAGTTTTGACGACGAAAAAGTCATTTTGCCATTTCTAATGGTGAATTTTTAACTTTCAGATTTTACGATAATTATTATCCTTGCATTTGAACTGTTATGCATATTCAAATACCATTTTGATACATGGTTTTTATGTACAACTTTATTTAGGTTTATTGAGAATATTTTTGGGGTTAGTATATCCCTAGTAGCCACAAATCCTTACACGTTTAATAACATTTTGGTTTAATGGTTCGATTATTTTGTGACACTTTTTGATATCTCTCAATTCATAACTCTTTAAATGTTTCTATTTTTAAATTTAATATTGAATTAAAATATATTTGACTATAGTTTCGTTTCAATAATAATTCATGACCGTAAAACACATTTTTGAGCACATTACATTGACCACATAATTGGGCCTATTATGTGGCAAGCATGCTAATAAAAACCTCGGTTGAAAATGGGACCCACTTTCGCACGATGAATAGATAACGACACCATGAGAAAGACTTCTTGAAGGCTTGCTTCCATTCGAAATAGTTTTGACGCCAAAAAGTCATTTTGATGTTTCTAAAGGTGAATTATGAATTTTCAGATTTTACGATAATTGTTATCTTTGCATTTGAACTCTTATGCATATTTAAATATTATTTTGATACTTGTTTTTTATGTAACACTTTATTTAGGTACATTGAGAATATTTTTAGAGTTAATATATCCCTACTAGCCACAAATCCTTACACGTTTAGTGACATCTTGGTTTAATGGTTCGATTATTTTGTGACACTTTTTGATATCTCTCAATTCATAACTCTATAATTGATTCTATTTTAAAATTTCATATTGAATGAAAATATATTTGAATATAGGTTCGTTTAGATAATAATTCATGGCCGCAAAACACGTTTTTGAGCACATTAAGTTGGCCACATAATCGGGCCAAATTATGTGGCAAGCATGCTAAAAAAACTTCGATTGAAAATTGGACACATCTTCGCATGATGAATAGATAACGACGCTATGAGAAAGACTTCCCGAAGGCTTGCTTCCATTCGATATAGTGTTGATGCCGAAATAGTCGTTTTGCTATCTCTAATGGTGAATTTTGAACTTTCCGATTTAACGATAATTATTACCTTTGCATTTGAACTCTTATGCATATTTAAATACCATTCTGACACTTATTTTTTATGTATCAATTTATTTAGGTACATTGAGAATATCTTTGGGGTAAATATATCCCCACTAGCCACAAACCCTTACATTGGTTAATAGTTCGATTATTTTGTGACACTTTTTGATATCTCACAATTCATAACTCTATAATTGTTTCTATTTTAAAATTTCATATTGAATGAAAATATATTTGACAATAGTTCCGTTTCGGTAATAATTCATGGCCGCAAAACACATTTTTGAGCACATTACGTTGGCCACATAATCGGACCAAATTATGTAGCAAGAATGCTAAAAAAAAATTCGATTGAAGACCCACTTTTGCACGATGAATAGATAACAACGCTATGAGAAAGACTTCCATAAGGCTTTTTTCCGTTCAAAATAGTTTTGACACCGAAAAGGTCGTTTTGCTATTTCTAAAGGTGAATTTTGAACTTTCGGATTTTACAATAATTATTACCTTTGCATTTGAACTCTTATGGATATTTAAATACCATTTTGATACTTTTTTTTATGTAAAACTTTATTTAGGTTCATTGAGAATATTTAGGGTTAATATATCCCCACTAGCCACAAATCCTTACACGTTTAGTGACATCTTGGTATAATGGTTCGATTATTTTGTGAGACTTTTTGATATCTCTTAATTCATAACTCTATAATTGTTTCTATATTAAAATTTCACATTGAATGAAAATATATTTGACTACAGCTTCGTTTCGATAATAATTCTTGGCCGCAAAAAACATTTTGAGCACATTACGTTTGCCACATAATCGGGCCAAATTATGTGGCAAACATGCTAAAAAAAACTTCGGTTGAATTTTGGATCCACTTTCGCACGATGAATATATAACGATGCTATAAGAAAGATATCCTGAAGGCTTGCTTCCATTCGAAATAGTTTTGACGCCAAAAAAGTCGTTTTGCTATTTCTAAAGGTGAATTTTGAACTTCCAGATTTTACGATAATTATTACATTTGCATTTAAACTCTTATGCATATTTAAATACCATTTTGATACTTTTTTTTATGTATCACTTTATTTAGGTACATTGAGATTATTTTTGGGGTTAATATATCCCCACTAGTCACAAATCCGTACACGTTTAGTGACATCTTGGTTTAATGGTTCGATTATTTTGTGACACTTTTTGATATCGCTCAGTTCATAACTCTGTAATTGTTTCTATTTTAAAATTTAATATTGAATGAAAATATATTTTACAATAGTTTGGTTTCGATAATAATTCATGGCCTCAAAACACATTTTTGAGCACATTACGTTGGCCACATAATCGGGCCAAATTATGTGGCAAGCATGCTAAATAAACTTCGGTTGAAAATTGGACCCACCTTCGCACAATGAATATATAACGAAGCTATGAGAAAGACTTCTTGAAGGTTTGCTTCCATTCAAAATAGTTTTGATGCCGAAAAAGTCGTGTTGCTATTTCTAATGGTGAATTTTGAACTTTCAGATTTTACGAGAATTATTACCCTTGCATTTGAATTGTTATGCATATTTAAATACCATTTTGATACTTGTTTTTTATGTAACACTTTACTTAGGTTTATTGAAAATATTTTTGGGGTTAATATATCTCTACTAGCCACAAATCATTACACGTTTAATAACATCTTGGTTTAATGGTTCGATTATTTTGTGACACTTTTTGATATCTCTCAATTCATAACTCTATAAATGTTTTTATTTTTAAATTTAATATTGAATGAAAATATATTTAACTATAGTTCCGTTTCGATAATAATTCATGACCGCAAAACACATTTTTGAGCACATTATGTTGACCACATAATTGGGCAAAATTATGTGGCAAGCATGCTGTAGTGACTCGAACTTTTCCATGATTATATATATTAAATGAAAACTATATTTGCATGATTAAATGTTTCTAACATGTTAAGCAATCAAACTTGTTAAGACTTGATTAATTGAAATAGGTTTCATGTAGACAATTGACCACCCAAATTGACCGGCGATTTACGAACGTTAAAACTTGTGAAAACTATATGATGATATATATGGATATATATATATATATATATATATATATATATATATTATGATAAGTAAGTATCTCATTAGGTATATTAACGATGAGTTATATACATAAAAATGAGACTACTTAGTTAAGAAACTCGAAACGATATATATAATGATTATCGTTATAACAACGTTTTACTAAATACATATGTATCATATTAAGATATTGTTACACTATTTTTAACATGATAAAATGATATATATATATATATATATATATATATATATATATATATATATATATATATATATATATATATATATATATATATATATATATATATCATTAAGTATGTTAACAATGAACTACATATGTAAAACAAGACTACTAACTTAAGAATTTCAAAACGACACATATATGTAACGATTATCGTTGTAACGACATTTTAATGTATTAACCATATTAAAATATATTCATACATCATAATATCATGATAATGTAATAATTTAACATCTCATTAGATATAATAAACAATGGGTTAACAACATTAAATGAGATCATTATCTTAAAGGTTTCAAAACAACACTTACATGTAACGACTAACGATGACTTAACGACACAGTTAAAATGTATATACTTGTAGTATATTAAGATGTATTAGTACACTTTTAGAAGACTTCAAGTCACATATCAAAGTACTTCTACTTATCAAAGTTGGTCACAAATACATTCTCATTCGTTTTTGAAATGTCCCGTTCTTATTGATTAAAAACGTTCCATATTAATTGATTTCGTTGCGAGGTTTTGACCTCTATATGAGACGTTTTTCAAAGACTGCATTCATTTTTAAAACAAACCATAACCTTTATTTCATAAATAAAGGTTTAAAAAGCTTTACGTAGATTATCAAATAATGATAATCTAAAATATCCTGTTTACACACAACCATTACATAATGGTTTACAATACAAATATGTTACATCGAAATCAGTTTCTTGAATGCAGTTTTTACACAATATCATACAAACATGGACTCCAAATCTTGTCCTTATTTTAGTATGCAACAGCGGAAGCTCTTAGTATTCACCTGAGAATAAACATGCTTTAAACGTCAACAAAAATATTGGTGAGTTATAGGTTTAACCTATATATATCAAATCGTAACAATAGACCACAAGATTTCATATTTCAATACACATCCCATACATAGAGATAAAAATCGTTCATATGGTGAACACCTGGTAACTGACATTAACAACATGCATATATAAGAATATCCCCATCATTCCGGGACACCCTTCGGATATGATATAAATTTCGAAGTACTAAAGCATCCGGTACTTTGGATGTGGTTTGTTAGGCCCAATAGATCTATCTTTAGGATTCACGTCAATTAGGGTGTATGTTCCCTAATTCTTAGATTACCAGACTTAATAAAAAGGGACATATTCGATTTCGATAATTCTACCATAGAATGTAGTTTCACGTACTTGTATCTATTTTGTAAATCATTTATAAAACCTGCATGTATTCTCATCCCAAAAATATTAGATTTTAAAAGTGGGACTATAACTCACTTTCACAGATTTTTTACTTCGTCGGGAAGTAAGACTTGGCCACTGGTTGATTCACGAACCTATAACAATATATACATATATATCAAAGTATGTTCAAAATATATTTACAACACTTTTAATATATTTTGATGTTTTAAGTTTATTAAGTCAGCTGTCCTCGTTAGTAACCTACAACTAGCTGTCCACAGTTAGATGTATAGAAATAAATCGATAAATATTATCTTGAATCAATCCACGACCCAGTGTATACGTATCTCAGTATTGATCGCAACTCAAACTATATATATTTTGGAATCAACCTCAACCATGTATAGCTAACTCCAACATTCACATATAGAGTGTCTATGGTTGTTCCGAAATATATATAGATGTGTCGACATGATAGGTCGAAACATTGTATACGTGTCTATGGTATCTCAAGATTACATAATATACAATACAAGTTGATTAAGTTATGGTTGGAATAGATTTGTTACCAATTTTCACGTAGCTAAAATGAGAAAAATTATCCAATCTTGTTTTACCCATAACTTCTTCATTTTAAATCCGTTTTGAGTGAATCAAATTGCTATGGTTTCATATTGAACTCTATTTTATGAATCTAAACAGAAAAATTATAGGTTTATAGTCGGAAAAATAAGTTACAAGTCGTTTTTGTAATGGTAGTCATTTCAGTCGAAAGAACGACGTCTATATGACCATTTTAGAAAACATACTTCCACTTTGAGTTTAACCATAATTTTTGGATATAGTTTCATGTTGATAATAAAAATAATTTTCCCAGAATAACAAATTTTAAATCAAAGTTTATCATAGTTTTTAATTAACTAACCCAAAACAGCCCGCGGTGTTACTACGACGGCGTAAATCCGGTTTTACGGTGTTTTTCGTGTTTCCAGGTTTTAAATCATTAAGTTAGCATATCATATAGATATAGAACATGTGTTTAGTTAATTTTAAAAGTCAAGTTAGAAGGATTAACTTTTATTTGCGAACAAGTTTAGAATTAACTAAACTATGTTCTAGTGATTACAAGTTTAAACCTTCGAATAAGATAGCTTTATATGTATGAATCGAATGATGTTATGAACATCATTACTACCTCAAGTTCCTTGGATAAACCTACTAGAAATGAGAAAAATAGATCTAGCTTCAAAGGATCCTTGGATGGCTTAAAAGTTCTTGAAGCAGAATCATGACACGAAAACAATTTCAAGTAAGATTTCCACTCGAAATAAGATTGTTATAGTTATAGAAATTGAATTAAAGTTTGAATATGATTATTACCTTGTATTAGAAAGATAACCTACTGTAAGTAACAAAGGTTTCTTGATCTTGGATGATTACTTGGAATGGATTTAGAAAACTTGGAAGTAAACTTGCAATCTTGGAAGTATTCTTGATTTTATGAAACTAGAACTTTTAAAATTTATGAAGAACACTTAGAACTTGAAGATAGAACTTGAGAGAGATCAATTAGATGAAGAAAATTGAAGAATGAAAGTGTTTGTAGGTGTTTTTGGTCGTTGGTGTATGGATTAGATATAAAGGATATGTAATTTTGTTTTCATGTAAATAAGTCATGAATGATTACTCATATTTTTGTAATTTTATGAGATATTTCATGCTAGTTGCCAAATGATGGTTCCCACATGTGTTAGGTGACTCACATGGGCTGCTAAGAGCTGATCATTGGAGTGTATATAACAATAGTACATACATCTAAAAGCTGTGTATTGTACGAGTACGAATACGGGTGCATACGAGTAGAATTGTTGATGAAACTGAACGAGGATGTAATTGTAAGCATTTTTGTTAAGTAGAAGTATTTTGATAAGTGTCTTGAAGTCTTTCAAAAGTGTATGAATACATATTAAAACACTACATGTATATACATTTTAACTGAGTCGTTAAGTCATCGTTAGTCGTTACATGTAAATGTTGTTTTGAAACCTTTAGGTTAACGATCTTGTTGAATGTTGTTAACCCATTATTTATTATAACAAATGAGATGTTAAATTGTTATATTATCATGATATTATGATATATAATATATCTTAGTATGATATATATACAGTTAAATGTCGTTACAACGATAATCGTTACATATATGTCTCGTTTCGAAATCATTAAGTTAGTAGTCTTATTTTTACATATGTATTTCATTGTTAATACACTTAATAATATATTTACTTATCATTTAACATAATTAACCAAGTGTATCAATATCTTAATATGATTCATATGTACCTAGTAAGACGTTGTTATAACGATAATCGTTATATATATCGTTTTCGAGTTTCTTAAATTAATAGTCTCATTTTTATGTATATAACTCATTGTTAAAATACCTAATGATATACATACTTATAATAAAATCATGTTAACTATATATATAACCATATATATGTCATCGTATAGTTTTTACAAGTTTTAACGTTCGTGAATCACCGGTCAACTTGGTTGGTCAATTGTCTATATGAAACCTATTTCAATTAATCAAGTCTTAACAAGTTTGATTGCTTAACATGTTGGAAACAATTAATTATGTAAATAACAATTTCATTTAATATATATATAAACATGGAAATGTTCGGGTCACTACAGTACCTACCCGTTAAATAAATTTCGTCCCGAAATTTTAAGCAGTTGGAGGTGTTGACGTATCTTCTGGAAATAAATGCGGGTATTTCTTCTTCATCTGATCTTCACGCTCCCAGGTGAACTCGGGTCCTCTACGAGCGTTCCATCGAACCTTAACAATCGGTATCTTGTTTTGTTTAAGTCTCTTAACCTCACGATCCATTATTTCGACCGGTTCTTCAATGAATTGAAGTTTTTCATTGATTTGGATTTCGTCCAACGGAATAGTGAGATCTTCTTTAGCAAAACATTTCTTCAAATTTGAGATGTGGAAAGTGTTATGTACAGCCGCGAGTTGTTGAGGTAGCTCCAGTTGGTAAGCTACTGGTCCGACACGATCTATAATCTTGAATGGTCCAATGTACCTTGGATTTAGTTTCCCCCGTTTACCAAATTAAACAACGCCTTTCCAAGGTGAAACCTTAAGCATTACCATTTCTCCAATTTCAAACTCTATATCTTTTCTTTTACTGTCCGCGTAGCTCTTTTGTCGACTCTGGGCGGTTTTCAATCTTTGTTGAATTTGGATGATTTTCTCGGTAGTTTCTTGTATTATCTCCGGACCCGTAATCTGTCTATCCCCCATTTCACTCCAACAAATCGGAGACCTACACTTTCTACCATAAAGTGCTTCAAACGGCACCATCTCAATGCTTGAATGGTAGCTGTTGTTGTAGGAAAATTCTGCTAACGGTAGATGTCGATCCCAACTGTTTCCGAAATCAATAACACATGCTCGTAGCATGTCTTCAAGCGTTTGTATCGTCCTTTCACTCTGTCCATCAGTTTGTGGATGATAGGCAGTACTCATGTCTAGACGAGTTCCTAATGCTTACTGTAATGTCTGCCAGAATCTTGAAATAAATCTGCCGTCCCTATCAGAGATAATAGAGATTGGTATTCCATGTCTGGAGATGACTTCCTTCAAATACAGTCGTGCTAACTTATCCATCTTGTCATCTTCTCTTATTGACAGGAAGTGTGCTGATTTGGTGAGACGATCAACTATTACCCAAATAGTATCAAAACCACTTGCAGTCCTTGGCAATTTAGTGATGAAATCCATGGTAATGTTTTCCCATTTCCATTCCAGGATTTCGGGTTGTTGAAGTAGACCTGATGGTTTCTGATGCTCAGCTTTGACCTTAGAACACGTCAAACATTCTCCTACATATTTAGCAATATCGGCTTTCATACCTGGCCACCAAAAATGTTTCTTAAGATCCTTGTACATCTTCCCCGTTCCAGGATGTATTGAGTATCTGGTTTTATGAGCTTCTCTAAGTACCATTTCTCTAATATCTCCAAATTTTGGTACCCAAATTCTTTCAGCCCTATACCGGGTTCCATCTTCCCGAATATTAAGATGCTTCTCTGATCCTTTGGGTATTTCATCCTTTAAATTTCCCTCTTTTAAAACTCCTTGTTGCGCCTCCTTTATTTGAGTAGTAAGGTTAGTGTGAATCATTATATTCATAGATTTTACTCGAATGGGTTCTCTGTCCTTTCTGCTCAAGGCATCGGCTACCACATTTGCCTTCCCCGGGTGGTAACGAATCTCAAAGTCGTAATCATTCAACAATTCAATCCACATACGCTGCCTCATATTCAGTTGTTTTTGATTAAATATGTGTTGAAGACTTTTGTGGTCGGTATATATAATACTTTTGACCCCATATAAGTAGTGCCTCCAAGTCTTTAATGCAAAAACAACCGCGCCTAATTCCAAATCATGCGTCGTATAATTTTGCTCGTGAATCTTCAATTGTCTAGATGCATAAGCAATCACCTTCGTCCGTTGCATTAATACACAACCGAGACCTTGCTTTGATGCGTCACAATAAATCACAAAATCATCATTCCCTTCAGGCAATGACAATATAGGTGCCGTAGTTAGCTTTTTCTTCAATAATTGAAACGCCTTCTCTTGTTCATCCTTCCATTCAAATTTCTTCCCTTTATGCGTTAATGCAGTCAAGGGTTTTGCTATTTTGGAGAAATCTTGGATGAATCTTCTGTAGTAACCAGCCAATCCTAAAAATTGACGTATATGCTTCAGAGTTTTTGGGGTTTCCCACTTTTCAATGGTTTCGATCTTTGCCGGCTCCACCTGGATACCTTCTTTGTTCACTATGTGACCGAGGAATTGAACTTCTTCCAACCAAAATGCACACTTTGAAAACTTAGCGTACAGTTTTTCTTTCCTCAATACTTCTAGCACTTTTCTCAAATGTTCTTTGTGCTCTTGATCATTCTTTGAGTAAATAAGTATGTCATCGATGAAAACAATGAAAAACTTGTCAAGATATGGCCCACACACTCGGTTCATAAGGTCCATGAACACAGCTGGTGCGTTAGTCAATCCAAACGGCATAACCATAAACTCGTAATGACCATAACGCGTCCTAAAAGCAGGTTTTGGAATATCATCCTCCTTTACTCGCATTTGATGATATCCAGAACGTAAATCGATCTTCGAATAAATCGAAGAGCCTTGTAGTTGATCAAATAAGTCGTCAATTCTCGGCAGTGGATAACGGTTTTTGATGGTAAGTTTGTTCAACTCTCTGTAGTCAATACACAACCTAAATGTACCATCCTTCTTCTTGACAAACAAAACAGGAGCTCCCCATGGTGATGTGCTTGGTCGAATGAAACCACGTTCTAATAGTTCTTGCAGTTGGCTTTGCAGTTCTTTCATCTCGCTGGGTGCGAGTCTATAAGGAGCACGAGCTATTGGTGCAGCTCCTGGTACAAGATCTATTTGAAATTCAACAGATCGATGTGGAGGTAGTCCCGGTAATTCTTTCAGAAATACATCGGGAAATTCTTTTGCGATGGGAACATCATTGATGCTCTTTTCTTCAGTTTGTACTTTCTCGACGTGTGCTAGAACAGCATAGCAACCTTTTCTTATTAGTTTTTGTGCCTTCAAATTACTAATAAGATGTAGCTTCATGTTGCCCTTTTCTCCGTACACCATTAAGGGTTCTCCTTCTTCTCGTACAATGCGAATTGCATTTTTATAACATACGATCTCTGCTTTCACCTTCTTCAGCCAGTCCATGCCAACTATTACATCAAAACTCCCTAACTCTACTGGTATCAAATCAATCTTAAATATTTCGCTACCCAGTTTAATTTCTCGATTCCGGCATATATTATCTGCTGAAATTAATTTACCGTTTGCTAATTCGAGTAAAAATTTACTATCCAACGGCGTCAATGGACAACTTAATTTAGCACAAAAGTCTCTACTCATATAGCTTCTATCCGCACCCGAATCAAATAAAACGTAAGCAAATTTATTGTCAATACGAAATGTACCCGTAACAAGCTCCGGGTCTTCATGTGCCTCTGCCGCATTAATATTGAAAACTCTTCCGCGGCCTTGTCCATTCGTGTTCTCCTGGTTCGGGCAATTTCTAATAATGTGGCCCGGTTTTCCACATTTATAACAAACTACATTGGCATAACTTGCTCCGACACTACTTGCTCCGCCATTACTCGTTCCGACACCATTTATTCCTTTCGTTCTGTTAACCCCTGGTCCGTAGACCTCACACTTCGCCGCGCTATGACCATTTCTTTTACACTTGTTGCAAAATTTGGTGCAGAACCCCGAGTGATACTTTTCACACCTTTGGCATAGCTGCTTCTGATTGTTGTTGTTGTTGCGGTTGTTATTGTTGATGGGATGATTGTTGTAGTTGCTGCTGCTGCTGCTGCTGCTGTTGTTGTTGTTGTTGTTGTTGTTGTTGTTGTTGTTGTTGTTGTTGTTGTTGTTGTTGTTGTTGTTGTTGTTGTTGTTGTTGTTGTTGTTGTTGTTGTTGTTGTTGTTGTTGTTGTTGTTGTTGTGCAGTTTGTTATAGTTGCGATTGATGTTGCGATTGTTGGGATAATTGTTGCGATTATTATTGTAATTGCTGTTGTTGTTGTATTGGTGATTCTTATCACCGTTTTCCTCCCACTTTCTTTTAACTTGCTTCACATTGGCCTCTTCAGCCGTCTGTTCTTTAATTCTTTCCTCAATCTGGTTCACTAGTTTGTGAGCCATTCTACATGCCTGTTGTATGGAGGCGGGCTCGTGTGAACTTATATCTTCTTGGAATCTTTCCGGTAATCCTTTCACAAACGCGTCGATCTTCTCTTCCTCATCTTCGAATGCTCCCGGACACAATAGGCACAATTCTGTGAATCGTCTTTCGTACGTGGTAATATCAAATCCTTGGGCTCGTAACCCTCTAAGTTCTGTCTTGAGCTTATTGACCTCGGTTCTGGGACGGTACTTCTCGTTCATCCAGTGCTTGAATGCTGACCACGGTAGTGCGTACGCATCATCTTGTCCCACTTGCTCTAGATAGGTATTCCACCATGTTAACGCAGAACCTGTGAAGGTATGCGTAGCGTACTTCACTTTGTCCTCTTCAGTACACTTACTTATGGCAAACACCGATTCGACCTTCTCGGTCCACCGTTTCAATCCGATCGGTCCTTCGGTTCCATCAAATTCCAAAGGTTTACAGGCAGTGAATTCTTTGTAGGTGCATCCTACACGATTTCCTGTACTGCTAGATCCAAGGTTATTGTTGGTATGTAGCGCAGCCTGTACTGCGGCTATGTTTGAAGCTAGAAAAGTACGGAATTCCTCTTCATTCATATTCACGGTGTGTCGAGTAGTCGGTGCCATTTCCTTCAAAATAGTCAAATGGAACAAGTTAATCATACAGAATATTAAGAGTAGTTAATAGTATTTCATAGCATAATATGAACTCATTTATAAAAGATTTTTCTTCATATTAGCGTTTTATAAGTTTAAATTCGGGTAGTACCTACCAGTTAAGTTCATACTTAGTAGCTAATATACAATTCAACTACTACAATTCTATATGAAAAACTGATTATAATAATATTTCGCGTTCAAACTTTTATACAATATTTTACAAACTTACAATACCGCTTATTTTACATAAAGCATGAAATATAGTACACAATAACTTTGATACAAGATAGTTGTGAAGATAATTCTAGCTAGTACACAAGTCGTTCAGCAAAGGCAATAAAGACACGTAATTCATACGTCCAGAAACAAGTCATGCATTCTGGTTTTACTAGGACTACTTCCCATCCTTGGTCTTGTGGAATATAACCGTTATGGCCGTTGATAAGACAGCGTGTTGTAACGTCGTCAAAGGGACGAGGGTTACATAATGACCAACAGTCTCGTAATAACCTAAAAACCTCATTTCTTACCCCAATTACCGACTCCGTCACTTGTGGGAACGTTTTGTTTAATAGTTGTAGCCCGATGTTCTTTTTCTCACTTTGGTGAGAAGCGAACATTACTAACCTGTAAGCATAGCATGCTTCTTTATGTTGCATGTTAGCCGCTTTTTCTAAATCATGAAGTCCTATATTCGGATACATTGAGTCAAAATAATTTCTTAACCCGTTGCGTAAAATAGAATTTGGGTTCCCCGCAATATATGCGTCAAAGTAAACACATCGTAACTTATGGGTTTCCCAATGTGATATCCCCCATCTCTCAAATGAAAGTCTCTTATAAACCAAGACATTCTTGGAACGTTCTTCGAATGTCTTACAAACTGATTTCGCCTTAAATAGTTGTGCCGAGGAATTCTAACCGACTCTAGACAAGATTTCATCAATCATGTCTCCGGGTAGGTCTCTTAAAATATTGGGTTGTCTATCCATTTTGTGTTTTTAAACTGTAAAATAGACAAGAATAAGATTCATAAAAAAATTTACTTATTAATACAAGCAATTTTTACATATATCATAAAGCATAAGCACACTATATTACATATATTACACCACACGAATACAACTATCTTATTCCGACTCGCTCGTTTCTTCTTCTTCGGTTTTGGTTCGTTTTGCCAAGTTTCTAGGGATATATGATGTTCCCCTAACACGAGCCGTCGTTTTCCACATTGGTTTAGAAAAACCTGGTGGTTTAGAGGTTCCCGGGTCATTGTTACAACTTAAGGACTTCGGAGGTTGACGATACATATAAAGTTCATCGGGGTTGGAATTAGATTTCTCTATTTTTATGCCCTTTCCCTTATTATTTTCTTTTGCCTTTTTAAATTCAGTTGGGGTAATTTCTATAACATCATCGGAATTCTCGTCGGAATCCGATTCATCGGAGAATTGGTAATCCTCCCAATATTTTGCTTCCTTGGCGGAAACACCATTGACCATAATTAACCTTGGTCGGTTGGTTGAGGATTTTATTTAACTTAACCGTTTTATTATTTCCCCCACCGGTTATATTTCCTCCTCCGGTTCCTCCTCTTCCGGTTCTGATTCTTCTTCCGATTCTGATTCTTCTTCCGGTTCTTCTTCGGGAACTTGTGAATCAGTCCAATATATATTCGACTCTTCGTTATTATTAGGTGAGTCAATGGGATTTGTGCTAGAGGTAGACATCTATCACACAATATCAAACATGTTAAGAGATTAATATATCACATAATATATACATGTTAATAATATATAGTTTCCAACAAAAATGTTAAGCAATCATTTTTAAAGAAAACACGGTCGAAGTCCAGACTCACTAATGCATCCTAACAAACTCGATAAGACACACTAATGCAAATTTTCTGGTTCTCTAAGACCAACGCTCGGATACCAACTGAAATGTCCCGTTCTTATTGATTAAAAACGTTCCATATTAATTGATTTCGTTGCGAGGTTTTGACCTCTATATGAGACGTTTTTCAAAGACTGCATTCATTTTTAAAACAAACCATAACCTTTATTTTATAAATAAAGGTTTAAAAAGCTTTACATAGATTATAAAATAATGATAATCTAAAATATCCTGTTTACACACGACCATTACATAATGGTTTACAATACAAATATGTTACATCGAAATCAGTTTTTTGAATGCAGTTTTTACACAATATCATACAAACATGGACTCCAAATCTTGTCCTTATTTTAGTATGCAACAGCGGAAGCTCTTAGTATTCACCTGAGAATAAACATGCTTTAAACGTCAACAAAAATGTTGGTGAGTTATAGGTTTAACCTATATATATCAAATCGTAACAATAGACCACAAGATTTCATATTTCAATACACATCCCATACATAGAGATAAAAATCATTCATATGGTGAACACCTGGTAACCGACATTAACAAGATGCATATATAAGAATATCCCCATCATTCCGGGACACCCTTCGGATATGATATAAATTTCGAAGTACTAAAGCATCCGGTACTTTAGATGTGGTTTGTTAGGCCCAATAGATCTATCTTTAGGATTCGCGTCAATTAGGGTGTCTGTTCCCTAATTCTTAGATTACCAGACTTAATAAAAAGGGGCATATTAGATTTCGATAATTTTACCATAGAATGTAGTTTCACGTACTTGTGTCTATTTTGTAAATCATTTATAAAACCTGCATGTATTCTTATCCCAAAAATATTAAATTTTAAAAGTGGGACTATAACTCACTTTCACAGATTTTTTACTTCGTCGGGAAGTAAGACTTGGCCACTGGTTGATTCACGAACCTATAACAATATATACATATATATCAAAGTATGTTCAAAATATATTTACAACACTTTTAATATATTTTGATGTTTTAAGTTTATTAAGTCAGCTGTCCTCGTTAGTAACCTACAACTAGTTGTCCACAGTTAGATGTACAGAAATAAATCGATAAATATTATCTTGAATCAATCCACGACCCAGTGTATACGTATCTCAGTATTGATCACAACTCAAACTATATATATTTTGGAATCAACCTCAACCCTGTATAGCTAACTCCAACATTCACATATAGAGTGTCTATGGTTGTTCCGAAATATATATAGATGTGTCGACAAGATAGGTCAAAACATTGTATACGTGTCTATGGTATCTCAAGATTACATAATATACAATACAAGTTGATTAAGTTATGGTTGGAATAGATTTGTTACCAATTTTCACGTAGCTAAAATGAGAAAAATTATCCAATCTTGTTTTACCCATAACTTCTTCATTTTAAATCCGTTTTGAGTGAATAAAATTGCTATGGTTTCATATTGAACTCTATTTTATGAATCTAAACAGAAAAAGTATAGGTTTATAGTCGGAAAAATAAGTTACAAGTCTTTTTTGTAAAGGTAGTCATTTCAGTCGAAAGAACGACGTCTATATGACCATTTTAGAAAACATACTTCCACTTTGAGTTTAACCATAATTTTTGGATATAGTTTCATGTTCATAATAAAAATCATTTTCCCAGAATAACAACTTTTAAATCAAAGTTTATCATAGTTTTTAATTAACTAACCCAAAACAGCCCGCGGTGTTACTACGACGGCGTAAATCCGATTTTACGGTGTTTTTCGTGTTTCCAGGTTTTAAATCATTAAGTTAGCATATCATATATATATAGAACATGTGTTTAGTTAATTTTAAAAGTCAAGTTAGAAGGATTAACTTTTATTTGCGAACAAGTTTAGAATTAACTAAACTATGTTCTAGTGATTACAAGTTTAAACCTTCGAATAAGATAGATTTATATGTATGAATCGAATGATGTTATGAACATCATTACTACCTCAAGTTCCTTGGATAAACCTACTGGAAATGATAAAAATAGATCTAGCTTCAAAGGATCCTTGGATGGCTTGAAAGTTCTTGAAGCAGAATCATGACACGAAAACAATTTCAAGTAATATTTCCACTCGAAATAAGATTGTTATAGTTATAGAAATTGAATTAAAGTTTGAATATGATTATTACCTTGTATTAGAAAGATAACCTACTGTAAGTAACAAAGGTTTCTTGATCTTGGATGATTACTTGGAATGGATTTAGAAAACTTGGAAGTAAACTTGCAATCTTGGAAGTATTCTTGATTTTATGAAACTAGAACTTTTGAAATTTATGAAGAACACTTAGAACTTGAAGATAGAACTTGAGAGAGATCAATTAGATGAAGAAAATTGAAGAATCAAAGTGTTTTTAGGTATTTTTGGTCGTTGGTGTATGGATTAGATATAAAGGATATGTAATTTTGTTTTCATGTAAATAAGTCATGAATGATTACTCATATTTTTGTAATTTTATGAGATATTTCATGCTAGTTGCCAAATGATGGTTCCCACATGTGTTAGGTGACTCGCATGGGCTGCTAAGAGCTGATCATTGGAGTGTATATACCAATAGTACATATATCTAAAAGCTGTGTATTGTACGAGTACGAATACGGGTGCATACGAGTAGAATTGTTGATGAAACTGAACGAGGATGTAATTGTAAGCATTTTTGTTAAGTAGAAGTATTTTGATAAGTGTCTTGAAGTCTTTCAAAAGTGTATGAATACATATTAAAATACTACATGTATATACATTTTAACTGAGTCGTTAAGTCATCGTTAGTCGTTACATGTAAATGTTGTTTTGAAACCTTTAGGTTAACGATCTTGTTGAATGTTGTTAACCCATTATTTATTATAACAAATGAGATGTTAAATTGTTATATTATCATAATATTATGATATATAATATATCTTAGTATGATATATATACAGTTAAATGTCGTTACAACGATAATCGTTACATATATGTCTCGTTTCGAAATCATTAAGTTAGTAGTCTTATTTTTACATATGTATTTCATTGTTAATACACTTAATAATATATTTACTTATCATTTAACATAATTAACCAAGTGTATCAATATCTTAATATGATTCATATGTACCTAGTAAGACGTTGTTATAACGATAATCGTTATATATATCGTTTTCGAGTTTCTTAAATTAATAGTCTCATTTTTATGTATATAACTCATTGTTAAAATACCTAATGAGATACATACTTATAATAAAATAATGTTAACTATGTATATAACCATATATATGTCATCGTATAATTTTTACAAGTTTTAACGTTCGTGAATCACCGGTCAACTTGGGTGGTCAATTGTCTATATGAAACCTATTTCAATTAATCAAGTCTTAACAAGTTTGATTGCTTAAAATGTTGGAAACACTTAATCATGTAAATAACAATTTCATTTAATATATATATATAAACATGGAAAAGTTCGGGTCACTACAGTTTTCATCAACAATTTTACTCATATCCATCCGTATTCGTACTCGTACAATACACAGCTCCTAGATGTATTTACTATACTCAATAATCTGATCTTAGAAGCCCTAAATGACTCATCATCCATTATAGAAACATGTAGGGATTAACCTTTGTCATTTACCATGAATGATTAAGCTAGATTACAAAATGATGGAGCCTTTATCTTGCTCCTAATTTACGTGAACTAAGACACATACAAACAAAATTTCATTTCAATTTTATGCATCAAATTACTCTCTCTCAAAACTCTCTCTTCATGTTCTAAGTGTTCTTCATCATCTTCATCAAAATCTAGCTCAATCTAGCTCATAAATCCTAACCTAGATCAACTTACAAAACAACTACTCAAGAACACACTAAGAACACTTTCAAGTTTACTAGCTTACTTTCAATCTAGCAAATCCATTTCAAGTGATCATCCAATCTTAAGAAATCTTTCTTATTTACAGTAAGATATCTTTCTAATTCAAGGTAATACTCATATTCAAACTTTGATTCAATTTCTATAACAATAACAATCTTATTTCGAGTGGAAATCTTACTTGAACTTGTTTTCGTGTCATGATTCTACTTCAAGAACTTTCAAGCTATCCAAGAATCCTTTGAAGCAAGATCAATTTTTGTCACTTCCAGTAGGTTTACCTACTAAACTTAAGGTAGTAATGATGTTCATAACATCATTCGATTCATATATATATAACTATCTTATTCGAAGATTTGAATATGTAATCACTAGAACCTTGTTTAGTTAATTCTAAACTTGTTCGCAAACAAAGTTAATCCTTCTAACTTAACTTTTAAAATCAACTAAACACATGTTCTATATCTGTATGATATGCTAACTTAATGATTTAAAACCTAGAAACACGAAGAACACGTAAAATCGAACATATGCCGTCGTAGTAAAACCGGGGGCTGTTTTGGGTTAGTTAATTAAAAACTATGATAAACTTTGATTTAAAAGCTGTTCTTCTGGGAAAATGATTTTTCTTATGAACATGAAACTATATTCAAAAATCATGGTTAAACTCAAAGTGGAAGTATGTTTTTCAAAATGGTCATCAAGACGTCGTTCTTTCGACTGAAATGACTACCTCTTACAATATTGACTGGTAACCTGTATTTCTGACTGTAAACTTATAATTTTTATATTTTGTTTCATAAATTTTAGTTCATTATGAAACCATAGCAACTTGAATCACTCAAAATGGATTTAAAACGAAGAAGTTACGGGTAAAACAAGATTGGATAATTTTGCTTGTTGTAGCTACGTGAAATTTGTAACAAATCTATACAAATTATAACTTAACTAACTTATATTATATTATACATGTATTCTAACATATATTATGTAATCTTGGGATACCATAGACACGTATACAATGTTTTGACATATCATATCGACCCATATATATATATATATATATATATATATATATATATATATATATATATATATATATATATATATATATATATATATATATATATATATATATATATTATTTGGGAACAACCATAGACACTCTATATGCAGTAATGCTTGAGTTAGCTATACAGGGTTGAGGTTGATTCCAAAAAAATATATATACTTTGAGTTGTGATCTAGCCTGAGACTTGTATAAACTGGGTCGTGGATTGATTCGAGATAATTTATTTTGATTTATTTCTGTACATCTAACTGTGGACAACTAGTTGTAGATTACTAACGTTGGACTGCTAACTTAACAAACTGAAATCGTTAAAACGTAATAAAAAAATGTTGTGAATATATATCGATCATACTTTGATATATATGTATATATTCATTATAGGTTCGTGAATCGACCCGTGGCCAAGTCTTATTTTCCCGACGAAGGAAAAATCTGTGAAAGTGAGTTATAGTCCCATTTTTACTATCTAATATTTTTGGGATGAGAATACATGCAGTTTTGAAAATGATTTACAAAATAGACACAAGTATTGAAACTACATTCTATGTTGAATCGTTATACCGGATATCGCTCTTGTTGAACTTGGTAGCCTAAGAATTGGTGTTTATTATAATTGCCACCAATTAACGTGAATCCTAAAGATAGATCTATGGGCTTTGACACGCCCCAGTCAGAGAATTTAAACTGCTTTAGTACTTCGATATTTATATATGGGGATATTCTAGATGTATTTTGTTAATGTCGGTTACCAGATGTTCAACCATGCGAATGATTTTTATGCAGATTGCATGTTATTGAAAGATGAAATCTTGTGGTCTATTATTACAATTTGATATATAGGTTAAACCTATAACTCACCAATATCTTTGTTGACGTTTAAAGCATGTTTATTCTCAGGTGATTATTAAGAGCTTCCGCTGTTGCATGCTAATTTATGGACAAGAGTTGAAGTCAGCATGCTTGTATAATATTATTTAAAAACTGCATTCGAAGACATATATTGTTGTGTAATATGATTGTAAACCATTATGTAATGGTCGTGTGAAAACACTATATTTTAGATTATCATTATTTGATAATCGTCGTAATATTTTAAAGGTTATGGTTTGTTTTATAAATCGAATGCAGTCTTTGAAAAACGTCTCATATAGAGGTCAAAAACCTCGCAAAGAAATCAATTAATATGAAACGTTTATAATCAATATGAACGGGACTTTTCAGTTGGTATCCGAGCGTTGATCTTAGAGAACCATAAAATTACATTAGTGTGTCTTACCGAGTTTATGAGGATACATTAGTGAGTCTGGACTTCGACCGTGTTTTCTTTAAAAACGATTGCTTAACACTTTTTGTTGGAAACTATATATTATTAACATGTAAATATTATGTGATATATTAATCTCTTAACGTGTTTGATATTATGTGATAGATGTATACCTCTAGTACAAATCTCATCGACTCACTTAATAATAATGAGGAGTCGAATATATTTTGAGAAGATTCACAAATTCCCGAGGAAGAACCGGAAGAGGAAGAACCGGAAGAGGAGGAACCGGAAGATGAGGAACCGGAAGAAGAGGAACCGGAAGAAGAAGAAGTTTCAGAGGAAGAAATATTAATAACTACAGAAAAACGGTTAAATAAAAGAAAATCCTCAACCAATGGACCAAAGTTAAAAATGGTCAATGGTGTTTCCGCCGAGGAAGCAAAATATTGGGAAAATTACCAATTTTCTGATGAATCGGATCCCGATGAGGATTCTGATGATGTTATAGAAATTACCTCGACCCAATTTGAAAAAGTAAAAGAAAATAATAAGGGAAAAGGCATCAAAATAGAGAAACCTAATTCCAACCCCGATGAACTCTACGTTAACATGAAATACCCTGATGGGGTGTACCGTAAACACCCGTATTTCTTAAACTTTCACTATAACCCGGGAACATCTAAGCCACCAGGTTTTTCTAAACCATTTGTGAAAATGACGGCTCGCATTAGAGGAGCACCATATATCCCTAGGAAGTTAGCAAAATGAACCAAGTCCGAAGAGGAAGAAATGAGTGAGTCAGAATAAAGAGTTGTAATCATGTTGTGTAATATATGTATTGTAGCGTGCTTTTATTTTTATGTTATATGTAAAAATTGCTTGTGTTGTTTGTTAATTATCTTTTACAAATCTAATCCTTGTCTATTTTACAGTATAAAACACACAATGGACGTTAAGGATAGACAACCAAAAATTTTAGAAGACCTACCAGGGGATATGATTGATGAAATCTTGTCTAGAGTTGGTCAAAATTCATCGGCACAATTATTTACGACGAAATTAGTTTGCCGAATATTTGAAAGATGTTCCAGGAATGCCTTAGTTAATTAAAGGCTTTCCTTTGATAGATGGGGTATATCACATTGGGGAGACCATAAGTTAAGCCGTGTTTTCTTTAAAGCATTGAATGTATTGACCTAAACTTTTCCATGTTTATATATATATATAATGAAATTGGTATATTTACATGATTAAATGTTTTCAACATGTTAAGCAATCAAACTTGTTAAGACTTGATTATTTAAAATGAGTTTCATGTAGACAATTGACCACCCAAGTTGACCGGCGATTCACGAACGTTAAAACTTGTAAAAATTATATGATGTTATATATATATATATATATATATATATATATATATATATATATATATATATATATATATATATATATATATATATATATATATATATATATATATATATAGTTAACATGATATTATGATAAGAAAGTATCTCACTAGGTATATTAACAATGAGTTATATACATAAAATGAGACTATTGAATTAAGAAACTCGAAACGATATATATAACGATTATCGTTATGACAACGTCTTACTAAGTACATATGTATCATATTAAGATATTGTTACACTATATTTAACATGATAAAATGATAATTATTTATATCATTTAGTATGTTAACAATGAACTACATATGTAAAACAAGACTACTAACTTAAAGATTTCAAAACGAGACATATATGTAACGATTATCGTTGTAACGACACTTTAATGTATATATATCATATTAAGATATATTCATACATCATAATATCATGATAATGTATTAATTTAACATCTCATTAGATATAATAAACAATGGGTTAACAATATTAAATGAGATCGTTAATTTAAAGGTTTCAAAACAACACTTACATGTAACGACTAACGATGACTTAACGACTCAGTTAAAATGTACATACATGTAGTATTTTAATATGTATTCATACACTTTTGAAAGACTTCAAGACACATATCAAAGTACTTCTATTTAACAAAAATGCTTGCAATTGCATTCTCATTCTTTTTCATCAACAATTCTACTCGTATGCACCCGTATTCGTACTCGTACAATACCCAGCTCCTAGACATATACACTATTGGTATATACACATAATAATTCAGATCTTAGCAGCCCTTTGAGTCACCAACACATGTAGGAACCATCATTTGGCAACTAGCATGAATGATTACACAAAATTACAAACTAATGGAGCCTTTATGAACACCCCTAGTTCACGTGAATATGCACACACACAAACACATTTTGATCACAACTTTCATGCATCAAACAACTCTCTCTCAAGTGTTCATCCATTGTTCTAAGTATTCTTCATCATCTTCATCAAAATCTAGCTCAATCTAGCTCATAAATCCTAACCTAGATCAACATACAAAACAACAACTCAAGAACACACCAAGAACACTTTCAAGTTTACTAGCTTACTTTTAATCTTGCAAATACATTTCAAGTGATCATCTAATCTCAAGAAATATTTCTTATTTACAGTAAGATATCTTTCTAATTCAAGGTAATACTCATACTCAAACTTTGATTCAATTTCTATAACTATAACAATCTTATTTCAAGTGGAAATCTTACTTGAACTTGTTTTTCGTGTCATGATTCTATTTCAAGAACTTTTAAGCCATCCAAGAATCCTTTGAAGCTAGATCAAATTTTTTCACTTCCAGTAGGTTTACCTACTAAACTTGAGGTAGTAATGATGTTCATAACATCATTCGATTCATACATATAAAACTATCATATTCGAAGATTTAAACTTGTAATCACTAGAAGATAGTTTAGTTAATTCTAAACTTGTTCGCAAATAAAGTTAATACTTCTAGCTTGACTTTTAAAATAAACTAAACACATGTTCTATATCTATATGATATGCTAACTTAATGATTTAAAACCTGGAAACATGAAAAACACCATAAAACCGGACATACGCCGTTGTAGTAACACCGCGGGCTGTTTTGGGTTTGATAATTAAAAGCTATGATAAACTTTGATTTAAAAGTTGTTCTTCTGTAAAAATGATTTTTCTTATAAACATGAAACTATATCCAAAAATCATGGTTAAACTCAAAGTGGAAGTATGTTTTTCTAAATGGTCATCAAGATGTCGTTCTTTCGACGAAAATGACTACCTCTTTAAAAAATGACTTGTAACCTGTATTTCTGACTATAAACTTATACTTTTTCTATTTAGTTTCATAAATTTCAGTTCATTCTGAAACCATAGCAACTTGAATCACTCAAAACGGATTTAAAACGAAGAAATTATGGGTAAAACAAGATTGGATAATTTTGCTTGTTGTAGCTACGTGAAATTTGTAACAAATCTATACAAATCATAACTTAACTAACTTATATTGTATTATACATGTATTCTAACATATATTAGGTAATCTTGAGATACCATAGACAAGAATACAATGTTTTGACATATCATATCGACCCATCTATATATATATTTCGGAACAACCATAGACACTCTATATGCAGTAATGCTTGAGTTAGCTATACAGGGTTGAGGTTGATTCCAAAATAATATATATACTTTGAGTTGTGATCTAGCCTGAGACTTGTATACACTGGGTCGTGGATTGATTCGAGATAATATATATTGATTTATTTCTGTACATCTAACTGTGGACAACTAGTTGTAGATTACTAACGTTGGACTGCTAACTTAACAAACTTAAATCGTTAAAGCGTAATAAAAAATGTTGTGAATATATTTCGATCATACTTTGATATATATGTATACATTTGTTATAGGTTCATGAATCAACCCGTGGCCAAGTCTTACTTCCCGACGAAGTAAAAATCTGTGAAAGTGAGTTATAGTCCCATTTTTAAAAATCTAATATTTTTGGGATGAGAATACATGCAATTTTATAATTGTTTTGCAAAATAGACACAAGTACGTGAAACTACTTTCTATGGTTGAATGATCAAATTCGAATATGCCCATTTTGCTTGGTAACCTAAGAATTAGTAAACCAGTCTACTAATTGACGCGAATCCTAAAGATAGATCTATTAGGCCCAAAAAACCCCATCCGTTGTAGCAGATGCTTTAGTACTTCGAAATTTATATCATGTCCGATGGATGTCCCGAAATGATGGGGATATTCTTATATGCATCTTGTTAATGTCGGTTACCAGGTGTTCACCATATGAATGATTTTTATCTCTATGTATGGGATGATGTTTACGAAAAATGGAAATATGAAATCTTGTGGTCTATTATTACGATTGATAAATATATAAGTTAAACCTATAACTCACCAATATTTTTGTGGATGTTTTAAGCATGTTTATTCTCAGGTAATTGTTAAGAGCTTCCGCTGTTGCATACTAAATTAAGGACAAGATTTGGAGTCCATGCTTGTATAATATTGTTTGAAAACTGCATTCGAAGACATATATTGTTGTGTAATATTATTGTAAACCATTATGTAATGGTCGGGTGAAAACGCTATATTTTTTATTATCATTATTTGATAATCGTCATAATAATTTTTAAACCTTTATCGATAAAAATAAAGGTTATGGTTTGTTTTAAAATCGAATGCAGTCTTTGAAAAACGTCTCATATAGAGATCAAAACCTCGCAATGAAATCAATTAATATGGAACGTTTATAATCAATATGAACGGAACATTTCAGTTGGTATCCGAGCGTTGGTCTTAGAGAACCAGAAATTGCATTAGTGTGTGTCTAACCGAGTTTGTTAGGATGCATTAGTGAGTCTGGACTTCGAACGTGTTTTCTTTAAAAACGATTACTTAAACACTTTTTGTTGGAAACTATATATTATTAACATGTAAATATTATCTGATATATTAATCTCTTAACATGTTTAATATTGTGTGATAGATGTCTACCTTGAGTACAAATCCCATCGACTCACCTAATAATAATGAAGAGTCAAATATATTTTGGGAAGATTCACAAATTCCCGAGGAAGAACCGGAAGAGGAAGAACCAGAAGAGGAGGAACCGGAAGAGGAGGAACCGGAAGAAGAGGAACCGGAAGAAGAAGAGGTTTCGGAGGATGAAATATTAATAACTACAGAAAAACGATTAAATAAAAGAAAATCCTCAACCAATGGACCAAAGTTAAAAATGGTCAATGGTGTTTTCGCCAAGGAAGCAAAATATTGGGAAAATTATCAGTTTTCTGATGAATCGGATCCCGATGACGATTCCGATGATGTTATAGAAATTACCTCGACCCAATTTGAAAAAGCAAAAGAAAACAATAAGGGAAAAGGCATCAAAATAGAAAAACCCGAGCCCAAAACCGATGAACTTTATGTTTACATGAAGTACCCTGATGGGGTGTACCGTAAGCACCCGTATTTCTTAAACTTTCACTATAACCCGGGAACATCTAAGCCACCAGGTTTTTCTAGACCATTTGAGAAAAGAATGACTCGTATTAGGCGATCACCATATATCCCTAGGAAATTAGCGAAACGAACCAAGTCCGAAGAAGAAGAAGAAGAAACGAGTGAGTCGGAATAAAGAGTTGTAATCATGTTGTGTAATATATGTATTGTAGTGTGTTTGTATTTTTATGTTATATGTAAAAATTGCTTGTATTGTTTGTTAATTATCTTTTACGAATCTAATCCCTGTTTATTTTACAGTATAAAAAAATGGACGTTAAGGATAGACAACCAAAAATTTTAGAAGACCTACCAGGGGATATGATTGATGAAATCTTGTATAGAGCTGGGCAGAATTCATCAGCACAATTATTTACGGCAAAATTAGTTTGTCGAACGTTTGAAAGACATTCTAGGCATGCCTTAGTTTATAAAAGGCTTTCCATTGAAAGATGGGGTATATCACATTGGGGAGACCTTAAGTTACGCCAAGTTTTCTTTAAGGCATTTAGTGCGGGAAACCCAGATGCAATTTTACGCTACGGGTTATGAATCTATTTTGACTCAACATATCCCAACATAGGACTCCGTTCTTTAGAAAGAGCTTCTAACATGTAACATAAAGAAGCATGTTATGCTTACGGGTTAATAATGTTCGCTTCTCACCAAATTGAGAAAAATTGCAACTTTTAAATAAAACATTCCCACAAGTGACGGACTCGGTAGTTGAGGTGAGAAACATGGTTTTTAGATTGTTACGGGGCTGTTGGGCATTACGTAACCCTCATCCTTTTGACGACATTACAACATGCTACCTAACCAACGATCACAACGGTTATTTTCCACAAGACCAAGGATGGAAAATAATACTAGTAAAACCCGAATGCATGACTTGTTTCTGGACTTATGAATTACGTGTCTTTATTTCTTTTGCTGAACGACTTGCGTATTAACTAGAATTGCCTTTATAGCTGCCGTGTAGCAAAGTTATTATGTGCTATATTTCATCCTATATGTATAATAGTGGTATTGTATGTTTGTAAAATATTGTATAAAAGTTTGAACGTGAAATATTATTGTAATAAGATTTTCATATAGAAGCATAGTAGTTGAATTATATAGTAGCTACTAAGTATGAACTTAATGGGTAGGTACTACCCGAATTAAAACTATAAAATGCTAATATGAAGAAAAAGCTTTTATAAATAAGTTCATATTATGCTACGAAATACTATTGACTACTCTTAAATTCTATATGATTAACTCAATTCTTTTGGCTATTTTTGAAGGAAATGGCACCGACGATTCGTCAGAACTTGAACACGAGTGAGGAAGACTTCTGTGTTTTCCTTGCTGCGAACATAGCCGCAGTACAGGCCGTAATGCAAAATAACAACAATAACTCTGGTTCTAGCAGTGGAACTAATTCCACAAGAAATCGTGTAGGATGCTCCTACAAAGAATTCACTGCCTGCAAACCTTTGGAATTTGATGGAACCGAGGGTCCAATCGGATTGAAACGGTGGACCGAGAAGGTTGAATCGGTGTTTTCCATAAGTAAATGTACTGAAGAAGACAAAGTAAAGTACGCTACGCATACCTTCACAGGTACTGCGTTAACATGGTGGAATACCTATCTCGAGCAGGTAGGACAAGATGCTGCTTACGCACTACCGTGGTCAGCATTCAAGCACTTGATGAACGAGCAGTATCATCCCAGAAACGAGATCAATAAGCTCAAGGTAGAGCTTAGAGGATTACGAACACAAGGTTTTGATATCACCACGTATGAACGACGATTCACAGAGTTGTGCCTATTGTGTCCCAGAACGTTCGAAGACGAAGAAGAGAAGATCGACGCATTTGTAAAAGGGTTACCGGAAAGGATTCAAGAAGATGTGAGTTCACACGAGCCCGCCTCCATACAAAAGGCAAGTCGAATGGCTCACAAACTAGTGAACCAGATCAAAGGAAGGATTAAAGAGCAGGGAGTCGAAGAGGTTAACATGAAACAAGTCAAGAGAAAGTGGGAAGAAACCAGTGACAAGAGTCACCAATACAACAACAACAATCACAACCACAATCACAATAACTATCCCAACAACCGTAATATCAATCGCAACAACAATAATTGAAATCCCAACAACAACTTTGTGACGACCCGGAGATTTCCAACCAAATTTAAACTTAATCTTTAATTGATTTCGACACGATAAGCAAAGTCTGTAATGTTGAAGTCTCAAAAACTTTTGAACTTTGTTCATGTATTTATCTTAGCCTTTGACTATTCCCGACGATTCACGAACCATTATGTAAATTTATATGTAACATATATATATATATATATATATATATATATATATATATATATATATATATATATATATATATATATATATATATATATATATATATATATATATATATATATATATATAATTTGAAGATAAGTATATATATAATAATATGAAATAATAAAATACAAAGTTAATCATTAAAATTAAAAACGTAAAATAATATATAGAAAAGTTAAGTTGATATATATATATATATATATATATATATATATATATATATATATATATATATATATATATATATATATATATATATATATATATATATTGTAAAATATATAAATAATAAATATACAATAAATGTTATCATATAATAATATAAAACTGTAAAATGTGTAATTATAAGTTGAAATATAGATATTATGTTAATGTTGCCATTATTACTGTTATTATTATCATTAAAATAAATATCAATAATAATAATAATAATATCAGTATTATGAATATTAATATTTAAATATATAAAATATTGATATAAGATTTGAAACATGTAATTGTTATACCGTTAATATTACTAGATATTATTATTACCAATATCATTAAGAATCATTATTTTTAAAATTTATTATCATTATTATTAAGATATAACTCAATATCATACTATATTATTATACCTATTATTAATTTGATATTATTATTAATATTAATAACAATAATAATTATACTGTTATTTTCGATAGGTAAAACATAAATATGAAAATTTGTACATTTGATTTGATATCTTTAACATTATTATTATTAGATTATAATGATAGTTATTATTAAGATTATTAATATTATTATTAAAAACCCATCATTATTATTATTATTATCATTATTGTTTCTTATTATTATTAGTATTTTATTGTTATTAATAATTAGTGTTATTATTATAAATACAATTATTAATTTATATTATTTAGTAAAATAGATATAAAGTCAGGAAATTACGCGATTTGGTTACACATCTTCACCTGCTCTATATTTTTTTTATTTTTATTTATTTGTGCCTTCTCAATCGAACTGTATATAATTGATTCTACAAATCCCAATCTTCGTACGAAATTAGTTGGCCATCTCTATCTGCTTTATTTTTTTGTTTTCAACCCCCTGGCTCGAATATATTATCCTGCTTCCAAATCATATGAGTCGATTAGTTGGTGTTTGAGGAGAATTCATTTAACTTTCTATTACCAATATTCAAATGATAACTGGTACCAGTTCAGTCGAATAAATCAAAACATATATTTTGTTTTGTTTTGTTTTGTTTTTTTTTCTTTTCTCTTCGACACTTCTGTTATAATACTTTTAATCAAAACCTCAAATACCTATTAAATTTCAAAATTTGTAATCGCAGTGTTTTTAGGAATTCCACAAGTAAACTTTCTGCAAAATCTCATCTGTCAATTCATTATATTGAGCTTTAATTTTGAGGTCAAACTTTCGATTTCAAAAGTCAACAAAATCTGTTCTTAGTAAAATTCGCGCTCAATTTGATGTTTCAAGTTAAATTAATAATTCAGAAAGTTTCCATGAATGATTTATGATCGATTTCATTTTATAATCACAAGCCAAAATTGTCTTAATCTCAAAATCACCATCTGGGTTCACGTGTTCTTCATAAAAGCTGCTGCTGATTTTTTTTTTAAATTCTTTTCTGTTAAATCAGTTGATCACAATTAAATCGTTTCCTTTTCATTTAAAAGTCCTAAAAACCAAACAATAATATGTTGATATGATTAAGGGGATTCCAGTCGATTTCAATGCAAAAGAAGAAGATAAAGAAGTAGAACTAATAAATACAGATTAAATAGAAACGGGTCGAGTATAAGTACAGAAAATGGGCAACAGCCCAGCTGGTGTAGGTGTGTGTCGGGTTTCAAGAGGTCTTGGGTTCGAGTCCCTGAGGGGGCAGTATATTTTTGAGTCGATTTTACTTGAAGGTAGCTTCCATTTTTCATTATTATTATTATTATTATTATTATTATTATTATTATTATTATTATTATTATTATTATTATTATTATTATTGTTATTAATATTATTATTACTATTATTATTATTAACCTGATTATTGTTATTGGTACATTATTATTTGTATTAAGGTTATTATTATTGACATCATTATTACTAATACAAGTGATAAATATTATTTACTTATAATTACAAAAATGTGTAATCTAGTAAAATAAGTATTATTATTATTAAGTAATAATATTATTATTGTTAGTATTATTATTAGTTCAATTATTATTATTATCATCACAATTATAAGTATCATAACCATTAGTATTATTATCGATATTATGATCATTATTAACTATTGTTATTGTTATAACATGATTTTTATCATTTTAGTTATTATTAAGAAATATAGTTATGAATTAAAAGTATTATTATTATTATTATTAATATTAATATAAAGTATGATTATTATTATTATCACGAATATGATTATTACTATTATTGTTATTACGAAAATAAAACAAACTATTATTACTATCATCATTAATATTAGTATTAGTATCATTGCAGACTTATTATTATTATTAACAAAAGTATTATTATAAAGATTATCATTAGGGATAAGATAGTTATAATAAATATTAATATTATTAAGTATTATGTATTATCAATAAAATTATTATTTTCATTATCAATACTATTTTTTTTTAACAAACAAATGAAATATATAAATTAATACTATAAAAATTATATCACTAATAATATATATATATATATATATATATATATATATATATATATATATATATATATATATATATATATATATATATATATATATATATATATATATATATATATATATATATATATATGTATTTGTTCGATTACAAGTATATGTTTTAATATATATATATATACATATATATATATATTATATATACACACGATATAGGTTCGTGAATCTGAGGCCAACCCTGCATTGTTCAGTTGTTCAATATCGTCATATGTATTTTTACTACAAAATACAGTATTGTGAGTTCATTTGATTCCCTTTTACTCTTTACATTTTTGGTACTGAGAATACATGCGCTGTTTTTATAACTGTTTCCTAAATGCTTTTGAGATATATTTTTGAACTGAGAATACATGAACTGCTTTTATAAATGATTGACGAAATAGACACAAATATTCAAAACTACATTCTATGATAGAATTATTTGGATTCAGAGGTTCGATTTAGTAGTTAACGGAGAGATGATTTTGCATTGCGTACGCATTAGCTCCCATTTTAACTACCATCGGCGGGATGATTTTGCATTGCACGCACTAGCCCCCGATGTATTGTATTGTATTATAGTCGACTTTGTAGTTGGTAACGGAGGGATGATTTTGCATTGCTTACGCATTAGCCCCCGTTTCAGCTACCCTCAGAGGGATGATTTTGCATTGCGTACGCATTAGCCCCCGTTGTAAGAATTATAATGTATTAACTACCACGGTGAAATGATTTTGTCATTGCACTACGCATTAGCTACCGTTGGTGAGTTGTTTGAAAGGTTCCGGTGTTCTTCATATGAATGATTTTACAGCAGGAATAGACCTGCACATATTGTTTTCTAATTATGAATATCCTGTGGTCTATTATATTATTGAAAATGATTGATTATGAAAAATTAATGAACTCACCAATCTTTTGGTTAACACTTTAAAGCATGTTTATTCTCAGGTATTAAAGAAATCGTCCGCTGTGCATTTGCTCATTTTAGAGATATTACTTGGAGTCATTCATGACATATTTCAAAAGACGTTGCATTCGAGTCGTTGAGTTCATCAAGAATATTATTAAGTCATTTATAGTTGGATATATTATTAAGTTAATTATTAAAGAAAGTTTGTCTTTTAAAAACGAATGCAATGTTTGTAAAAATGTATCATATAGAGGTCAAATACCTCGCGATGTAACCAAACGTAATGTATTCGTCCAGATGTATTAGGACGGGTCGTTAGAAACTTCAACAAATGTCCCAACAACAACTACAATAACCGTCCCAACAACAATAACAACAACAACAATAACAATTCCAACAATAATCTCAATAACAACAATGGCAACAAAAACCAAAAACAGCCATGCCAAAGGTGTGAAGAGCAACATCAGGGGTTCTGCACGACATTTTGCACCAGGTGTAAAAGAAATAGTCATAGTGCGACAAAGTGCGAGATCTATGGACCAACGTATAACAGAACTAAAAGAACAAATAATGTCGGACCAAATAACAAAGCCATAGTTTGTTTTGGATGTGGAAAACTGGGCCACTTTAGTAGAAATTTCCCGAATCAGGGGAATACTAATTGGCAGGGCCGTGGAATAGTTTTCAATATTAATACGGTAGAAGCGCAGGAAGACCCGGAGCTTGTTACGGGTACGTTTCTTATTGACAATAAATCTTCTTATGTTTTACTTGATTCGGGTACGGATAGAAGCTATATGACTAGAGATTTTTGTGCTAAACTAAGTTGCCCACCGACGCCCTTGGTTAATAAATTTTTACTCGAATTAGCAAACGGTAAATTAATTACAGCAGATAATATATGTCGGAATCGAGAAATTAAACTGGTAAGCGAAACATTTAAGATTGACTTGATACCAGTAGAGTTAGGGAGTTTTGATGTGATAATCAGTATGGACTGGTCGAAAGAAGTGAAAGCAGAGATCGTTTGTTAGAAAAATGCAATTCGCATTATATGAGAAAAAGGAAAACCCTTAATGGTGTACGCAGAAAAGAGCAACGCAAAGTTAAATCTTATTAGTAACCTGAAGGCGCAAAAACTAATAAGAAAAGGTTGCTATGATGTGCTAGCACACGTCGAGAAAGTCAATTCCGAAGAAAAGAACATCAATGATGTTCCCGTCGCAAAAGAATTTCTCGATATATTTTCGAAAGAATTACCGGGACTACCTCCACACCGATCCGTTGAATTTCAAATAGACCTTGGAGCTGCACCAATAGCTCGTGCTCCTTATAGACTCGCACCCATCAAAATGAAGGAATTACAAAGTCAACTACAAGAACTGTTAGAACGTGATTTCATTCGACCAAGCACATCACCGTGGGGAGCTCCTGTTTTTTTGTCAAAAAGAAGGAGGGTACATTCAGATTGTGTATCGACTACCGAGAGTTGAACAAACTTACCATCAAGAACCGTTATCCACTACCGAGAATCGACGATTTATTTGATCAACTACAAGGCTCGTCGGTTTATTCGAAGATCGATTTACGTTCCGGGTATCATCAAATGCGGGTGAAGGAGGATGATAATCCAAAGACTGCTTTTAGGACGCGTTATGGTCCTTACGAGTTTATGGTTATGCCGTTTGGATTGACTAACGCACCAGCTGTGTTCATGGACCTCATGAACCGAGTGTGTGGGCGATATCTTGACAAGTTTGTCATTGTTTTCATCGATGACATACTCATTTACTCAAAGAATGATCAAGAGCACGAAGAACATTTGAGAAAAGTGCTAGAATTGTTGAGGAAGGAACAACTGTACGCAAAATTTTCAAAGTGTGCATTTTGGTTGGAAGAAGTTCAATTCCTCGGTCACATAGTGAACAAAGAAGGTATTCAGGTGGATCATGCAAAGATTGAAACCGTTGAAAAGTGGGAAATCCCGAAAACTCCGAAGCATATACGCCAATTTTTAGGACTGGCTGGTTACTACAGAAGGTTCATCCAAGATTTTTCCAAAATAGGAAAACCCTTGACTGCATTAATGCATAAAGGGGAGAAATTTGAATGGAAGGATGAGCAGGAGAAAGCGTTTCAATTGTTGAAGAAAAAGTTAACTACGACACCTATATTGTCATTGCCTGAAGGGAACGATGATTTTGTGATATATTGTGACGCCTCAAAGCAAGGCCTCGGTTGTGTATTAATGCAATGAACAAAGGTAATTGCTTATGCGTCTAGACAATTGAAGATTCACGAGAAGAATTATACGACACATGATTTGGAATTAGGCGCGGTTGTTTTTGCATTAAAGACTTGGAGGCACTACTTATATGGGGTCAAAAGTATTATATATACCGACCACAAAAGTTTCCAACACATATTTGATCAGAAACAACTGAACATGAGGCAGCGTAGGTGGGTTGAACTGTTGAACGATTACGATTTTGATATTCGTTACCACCCGGGGAAGGAGAATGTGGTATCCGACGCTCTGAGTAGAAATGACAGAGAACCTATGCGGGTAAAAGCTATGAATATAGTTATTCGTACTAACCTTACTACTCAAATAAAGGAGGAACATCAGGGAGTTTTAAAAGAAGGAAAGTTGAGGAATGAAATACCTAAAGGATCTGAGAAACATCCAAATATTCGGGAAGACGGAACCCGGTATAGGGCTGGAAGAATTTGGGTACCAAAGTTTGGAGATGTGAGAGAAATGGTACTTAAGGAAGCACATAAAACCAGATACTCAATACATCCCGGAGCGAGAAAGATGTACAAAGATCTCAAGAAACACTTTTGGTGGCCGGGTATGAAAGCCGATAATGCTAGATACGTAGGAGAATATTTGACGTGTTCTAAGGTCAAAGCTGAACATCAGAAACCATCAGGTCTACTTCAATAACCCGAAATCTCGGAATGGAAATGGTAAAACATTACCATGGATTTCATTACTAAATTACCAAGGACTGCAAGTGGTTATGATACTATTTGGGTAATAGTCGATCGTCTCACCAAGTCAGCACACTTTTTACCAATGAGAGAAGATGATAAAATGGAAAAATTGGCACGTTTATACTTGAAGGAAGTTGTCTGCAGTCATGGAATACCAGTCTCTATTATCTCTGATAGGGATGGCAGATTTATTTCAAGATTCTGGCAGACATTACAGCAAGCATTGGGAACTCGTCTAGACATGAGTACTGCCTATCATCCACAAACTGATTGGCAAAGTGAAAGGACAATACAGACCCTTGAATACATGCTACGAGCATGTGTTATTGATTTCAGAAACAGTTGGGATCGACATCTACCGTTAGCAGAATTTTCCTACGAAAACAGTTACCATTCAAGTATTGAGATGGCGCCTTTTGAAGCACTTTAAGATAGAAAGTGCAGGTCTCTGATCTGTTGGAGTGAAGTCGGAGATAGACAAATTACGGGTCCGGAGATAATCCAAGAAACTACCGAGAAAATCATTCAAATTCAAAAACGATTGAAAACCACCCAAAGTAGACAAAAGAGCTACGCGGACATTAAGAGAAAAGATATAGAATTTGAAATTGGAGAGATGGTCATGCTTAAGGTTTTACCTTGGAAAGGCGATGTTCGATTTGGTAAACGAGGGAAACTGAATCCAAGGTACATTGGACCATTCAAGATTATAGATCGTGTCGGACCAGTAGCTTACCGACTTGACTTACCTCAACAACTCGTTGGGGTACATAATACTTTTCATGTCTCGAATCTGAACAAATGTTTTGCTAAAGAAGATCTCACTATTCCGTTAGACGAAATCCAAATCAATGAAAAACTTCAATTCATCGAAGAACCCATTGAAATAATGGATCGTGAGGTTAAAAGACTTAAGCAAAATAAAATACCAATCGTTAAGGTTCAATAGAATGCTCGTAGAGGACCCGAGTTCACCTGGGAGCGTGAAGATCAAATGAAGCTGAAATACCCGCACCTATTTCCAGAAGATTCGTCAACACCTCCAACAGCTTAAAATTTCGGGACGAAATTTATTTAACGGGTAGGTACTGTAGTGACCCGAACTTTTCCATGATTATATATATTAAATGAAAACTATATTTGCATGATTAAATGTTTCCAACATGTTAAGCAATCAAACTTGTTAAGACTTGATTAATTGAAATAGGTTTCATGTAGACAATTGACCACCCAAATTGACCGGCGATTCACGAATTGAAATAGGTACTGTAGTAACGATTATCGTTGTAACGACATTTTAATGTATATATACCATATTAAAATATATTCATACATCATAATATCTTGATAATGTAATAATTTAACATCTCATTAGATATAATAAACAATGGGTTAACAACATTAAATGAGATCGTTAACTTAAAGGTTTCAAAACAACACTTACATGTAACGACTAACGATGACTTAACGACTCAGTTAAAATGTATATACTTGTAGTATATTAAGATGTATTAGTAAACTTTTGGAAGACTTCAAGTCACATATCAAAGTACTTCTACTTATCAAAGTTGGTCACAAATACATTCTCATTCGTTTTCATCAACAATTTTACTCATATCCATCCGTATTCGTATTCGTACTCGTACAATACACAGCTCCTAGATGTATTTACTATTGATATATACACTCAATAATCTAATCTTAGCAGCCCTAAATGACTCACCATCCATTATAGAAACATGTAGGGATTAACCTTTGTCATTTACCATGAATAATTAAGCTAGATTACAAAATGATGGAGCCTTTATCTTGCTCCTAATTCACGTGAACTAAGATACACACAAACACAATTTCATTTCAATTTTATGCATCAAATTACTCTCTCACAAAACTCTCTCTTCATGTTCTAAGTGTTCTTTATCATCTTCATCAAAATTTAGCTCAATCTAGCTCATAAATCCTAACCTAGATCAACTTACAAAATAACTACTCAAGAACACACCAAGAACACTTTCAAGTTTACTAGCTTACTTTCAATCTTGCAAATCCATTTCAAGTGATCATCCAAACTCAAGAAATCTTTCTTATTTACAGTAAGATATCTTTCTAATTCAAGGTAATACTCATATTCAAACTTTGATTCAATTTCTATAACTATAACAATATTATTTCGAGTGGAAATCTTACTTGAACTTGTTTTCGTGTCATGATTCTACTTCAAGAACTTTCAAGCCATCCAAGAATCCTTTGAAGCTAGATCAATTTTTGTCACTTACAGTAGGTTTACCTACTAAACTTAAGGTAGTAATGATGTTCATAACATCATTCGATTCATATATATAACTATCTTATTCGAAGATTTGAACATGTAATCCCTAGAACATAGTTTAGTTAATTCTAAACTTGTTCGCAAACAAAGTTAATCCTTCTAACTTAACTTTTAAAATCAACTAAACACATGTTATATATCTATATGATATGCTAACTTAATGATTTAAAACATGGAAACACGAAGAACACCGTAAAACCGGACATACACTGTCGTAGTAAAACCGGGGACTGTTTTGGGTTAGTTAATTAAAAACTATGATAAACTTTGATTTAAAAGCTGTTCTTCTGGAAAAATGATTTTTCTTATGAACATGAAACTATATCCAAAAATCATGGTTAAACTCAAAGTGGAAGTATGTTTTTCAAAATGGTCATCAAGACGTCGTTCTTTCGACTAAAATGACTACCTCTTACAATATTGACTTGTAACCTGTATTTTCAACTATAAACTTATACTTTTTCTGTTTAGTTTCATAAATTTCAGTTCATTATGAAACCATAGCAACTTGAATCACTCAAAACGGATTTAAAACGAAGAAGTTGTGGGTAAAACAAGATTGGATAATTTTGCTTGTGGTAGCTACGTGAAATTTGTAACAAATCTATACAAATTATAACTTAACTAACTTATATTGTATTATACATGTATTCTAACATATATCATGTAATCTTGAGATACCATAGACATGTATACAATATTTTGACATATCATATCGACCCATCTATATATATTATTTGGGAACAACCATAGACACTCTATATGCAGTAATGCTTGAGTTAGCTATACGGGGTTGAGGTTGATTCCAAAATAAAATATATACTCTGAGTTGTGATCTAGCCTGAGACTTATATACACTGGGTCGTGAATTGATTCGAGATAATTTATATTGATTTATTTCTGTACATCTAACTGTGGACAACTAGTTGTAGATTACTAATGTTGGACTGCTAACATAACAAACTTAAATCGTTAAAACGTAAAAAAAAATGTTGTGAATATATTTCGATCATACTTTGATATATATGTATATATTCGTTATAGGTTCGTGAATCGACCCGTGGCCAAGTCTTATTTTCCCGACGAAGGAAAAATCTGTGAAAGTGAGTTATAGTCCCATTTTTACAATCTAATATTTTTGGGATGAGAATACATGCAGTTTTGAAAATGATTTACAAAATAGACACAAGTATTGAAACTACATTCTATGTTGAATCGTTATACCGAATATCGCCCTTGTTGAACTTGGTAGCCTAAGAATTGGTGTTTATTATAATTGCCACCAATTGACGCGAATCCTAAAGATAGATCTATGGGCTTTGACACGCCCCAGTCAGAGAATTTGAACTGCTTTAGTACTTCGATATTTATATATGGGGATATTCTAGATGCATTTTGTTAATGTCGGTTACCAGGTGTTCAACCATATGAATGATTTTTATGCAGATTGCATGTTATTGAAAGATGAAATCTTGTGGTCTATTATTACAATTTGATATATAGGTTAAACCTATAACTCACCAACATTTTTGTTGACGATTAAAACATGTTTATTCTCAGGTGATTATTAAGAGCTTCCGCTGTTGCATGCTAATTTATGGACAAGAGTTGGAGTCAGCATGCTTGTATAATATTATTTAAAAACTACATTCGAAGACATATATTGTTGTGTAATATGATTGTAAACCATTATGTAATGGTCGTGTGAAAATGCTATATTTTAGATTATCATTATTTGATAATCGTCGTAATATTTTAAAGGTTATGGTTTGTTTTAAAAATCGAATGCAGTCTTTGAAAAACGTCTCATATAGAGGTCAAAAACCTCACAAAGAAATCAATTAATATGTAACGTTTATAATCAATATGAACGGGACATTTCACATGCTAAAAAAACCAAGGTTGAAAATTGGACCCACTTTCGCACGATGAATAGATAACGATGTTATGAGCAAGACTTCCTGAAGGCTTGCTACCATTCGAAATAGTTTTGACGGCAAAAAGTCGTTTTGCTGTTTCTAAAGGTGAATTTTGAACTTTCAGATTTTACGATAATTATTACCTTTACATTTGAACTCTTATACATATTTAAATATTATTTTGATACTTGTTTTTTATGTAACACTTTATTTGGGTACATTGAGAATATTTTTAGGGTTAATATCCCCGTACTAGCCACAAATCCTTACTCTTTTAATGACATCTTGGTTTAATGGTTCGATTATTTTGTGACACTTTTTGATATCTCTCAATTCATAACTCTATAATTGTTTCTAATTTAAAATTTCATATAGAATGAAAATATAATTGACTATAGTTTCGTTTCGATAATAATTCATGGACGTAAAACACATTTTAGAGCACATTACGTTGGCCACATAATCGTGCCAAATTATGTGGCAAGCATGATAAAAAAAACTTCAGTTGAAAATTGGACCCACTTTCGCACGATGAATAGATAACGACCCTATGAGCAAGATTTCCTGAAGGCTTGTTCCATTCAAAATAGTTTTGACACCAAAAAAGTCGTTTTGCTATTTCTAAAGGTGAATTTTGAACTTTCAGATATTACGATAATTATTACCTTCTTCATTTGAACTCTTATGCATATTTAAATACCATTTTGATACTTGTTTTTTATGTAACGCTTTATATAGGTACATTGATAATATTTTTGGGGTTAATATATCCCCACTAGCCACAAATCCTTAAACGTTTAGTAACATGTTGGTTTAATAGTTCGATTATTTTGTGACACGTTTTGATATCTCTCAAATCATACTTCTATAATTGTTTCTATTTTAAAATTTCATATTGAATGAAAATATATTTGACTATGGTTTCATTTCGATAATAATTCAGGGCCGCAAAATACATTTTTGAGCACATTACGTTGGCCACATAATTGAGCCAAATTATGTGACAACCCGGAAATTTCCAACCAAATTTAAACTTTATCTTTATATTATTCCGACACGATAAGCAAAGTTTGTTAAGTTAAATCTCAAGAATTTTAAACTGTGTTCATACATTCATTATAACCTCGACCAAATTCTGATGATTCACGAACCGTTATATATAAATAGATATGTATATATATGTATATATATTATAACTTGAGAATATTAATAACGTATTAAACGTATAATACTTTACACGAACGTATTTGTTTCAATATGTTTATCAATGGAATTAGAAGATAATATCAAATGATTGATTTATCAGATACATTGTGATATGATTACGGGTCCATGTTATGAGGTCCACTGTGATTTAAGAAATCTATTCTTTTTGACAACATTCGGAAAATGGTAAAGTGATTTATAAGTAAGAACGTGGAGTGTAAATAACTTAGATGTTGGATATTGACAAGTTATGTAACTCGACATTTTTCATTAAGATGATTTCATACGTTTATTTAACCTTTGGACCTTATCTCATGCTTCACCAACAGACTGTAATTTAAAAACTTGAAACCTATTATGAATATATATGATTCTACTTTTCTAAAACATTTTATGATATAATGATTTTCATTATTTTAACCTTTAAACAAAATGATTCTTAAATATATTTAGTTTTGGAAAACAAAATTATCATATTTATTTGATTTAGTTTCAAACGTACAAAAACGTTTTCAGTTTAAAAAGAACTTTATTATTAAAACGTATATAACTTTTATAAATATCTAGAACCACTTTTGACAACTCATTACTTAACCAGTATGATAAAGATAACGATATTTATATTTTGTTTTATTAAATATATATATAACGATTTAAATTAATATTATATATATTTATACGCGTATTATATGTACATAGTTTTATACTTTTACTATACTTAAACTTTACCTTTACTTTATTTTTACTTTACTTTTACTTTAATAATTCACTTTAATAATTCATACTTTAATAATTCACTTTAATAATTCATACTTTAATAATTCATTTTAATAATTCATACTTTAAAAATTCACTTTAATAATTAAAAATCTATTATAAATAGAATTCAATAGGTTTCATTATTTAATAGAAACTTGAAAATATTTTTCTCTAAACTCTCTCAATCGATTTATATATATATATTTACTCCGTATTATTTCAAGATATTATTAGTATACATAAAATATTACGACGGAGTGCTGTCCGAGTGATTTCGAAATTGTTTTTCGAGCGGGATAGAGCTAAGGAAATTATGGGTTATAGCTATGGAGGTTATGGGTATGGTTTGGGAGTATTGCTCGTGAGTCAAACTAGTGTTTATCATCCCCGTTACGTCTACGTACTCTTCCTGTAATATTGAATCTCAATATTGATACGTGAGACCTCATAACTTAACTTTTATATATTACTAGTGTATCCCTGACTAGTGCTCGAGTATATAGGATTATGCATGCTTATACGTTCGTTATTGTCGTTATATAGGTTATGTCGAATCTTGAATTAAATACATATGCTATTAAGATAAGGTATATGATATGCATGTCGTTGGAAAGCTAGCGAAAAATTGAGAACTTTTCATTTAGATATCGAATGGTTTCGATGAACGGTTTAGAAGTTATAGTCAATTGAATTTTTGTAAAAATGATTATTATTATCGTCGTTATTATCGTCGTTATAATCTAATTATTATTATTATTATTATTATTATTATTATTATTATTATTATTATTATTATTATTATTATTATTATCATTGTCGTTATTAATAAAAGATATTATTGTTATTTTTTATTATTATTATCGTTAAGGTTATAATTAGTATTATTATTATTATTATTATTATTATTATTATTATTATTATTATTATTATTATTATTATCATTCAAATAGTTATTAGTATTATCATTAATATTATTATTATTAGTATTATTATAATTAAAACTAATATTAGTAACATATAATTATTATGATTACTATTATTATTATTAATATGAACGCGATATAAAAGATGACTAAAAGCTATTAAATGAAGCGATTAGGAATAATGAGTATGAGTATCATGATGAAATTAAGATATTGTAAGATATTGATTTTAAGGAAAAATATCGTTTTCATTATTTTACTATTATTAGTATTAAAAATATTATTAATATTAAAACTATCATTTTTACTAAAATTATTATTTTTAATAAAAATATCATTGTTAATATGAAACATCATTATTATTATCATTTAAGTACTATTATTAATAAAAATTATCATTTTATTATTTTTAGAAAATATAATTATTGTTATTTTTATTAAAGAATAATAATAATTATTACAAAATAATACAACTTTTACTTATTATTATTATTATCGATATTATTTTATCAAATAAATATATGATACAAAGATATTTTACTACGTATAATATAATTAAATTCATAATACCTATCATATTATTTTTATGATATTAAATGAACTTTATAAATTTTTTACTTAAGATATATAAAAGTATATTTTTATTATATAAATTTTAATATAAAATTTTATTTATTAATAAAAGAACTATATTATTTACTTTAATAAAATCTGTTAAAAATATTTAAATATATAAAACGACTACATTTAAACTATATAATAATCATGTATAAATTTTGGAAGACATTTTGGTCAATATGACGTTTGTTGACTTTTGCATATTTAGTCTCGATCATTATGATTGTGATACACTACGACTTGACCTAAATTATTAGATAGATATTGATCAAATATATAAATATATATAATTAATATAGGTTCGTGAATTCAAGGCCAACCTTGCACTTGTTCAATGACGTCATATGTATTTTTACTACAAAATACAGTATTGTGAGTTTCATTTGCTCCCTTTTTAAATGCTTTTGCAATATATATTTTTGGGACTGAGAATACGTGCGCTGCTTTTATAAATGTTTTATGAAATAGACACAAGTAATTGAAACTACATTCTATGGTTGAATTATCGAATCGAATATCACCCTTTATAGTCTGGTGATCTAAGAATTAGGGAACAGAAACCCTAATTGACGCAAATCCTAAAGATAGATCTATTGGGCCTAATAAACCCCATCCGGGTTACGGATGCTTTAGTACTTCGATTTTATCATGTCCGATGAGAGTCCCGGCATGATGGGGATATTCTATACGCGTTTTGTTAATGTCGATTACCAGGTGTTCACCATATGAATGATTTTTATCTCTACGCAGTTTTTGCGAAATGCTTGATATGAGATGATGTTTATGAAAAATGGAAATGAAAATCTTGTGGTCTATTAAAATTATGGAAATGAATGATTATGATAAACTAATGAACTCACCAACCTTTTGGTTGACACTTGAAAGCATGTTTATTCTCAGGTATGAAAGAAATCTTCCGTTGTGCATTTGTTCATTTTAGAGATATTACTTGGAGTCATTCATGACATATTTCAAAAGACGTTGCATTTGAGTCGTTGAGTTCATCAAGATTAATATAAATTCATTCATAGTTTGGATATATTATGAAACGATATGCATATCTATCAACTTTCGATGTAATGGAAGTTTATCTTTCAAAAATGAATGCAATGTTTGTAAAATGTATCATATAGAGGTCAAATACCTCGCGATGTAATCAACTATTGTGAATCGTTTATAATGTATATGAATGGGTCCTTTCAGTTGGTATCAGAGCTGTGGTCTTATTGAACCAGGTCTGCATTAGTGTGTCTACCTGATAGTCGTTAGGATGCATTAGTGAGTCTGGACTTCGACCGTGTCTGCATGTCAAAAGTTTTGCTTATCATTTTTGTCGAAAATTGCCTGCTTATCATTCTTAGTCTAGACACGTCTTACTGCATTGATTGCATGAATAGTGTATAGACAAAATTCATATCTTAGCGTATATGTTACTGTAAACTTTGCCTGACATATCCCGTAAATTCCTCCATAATCTACGAAATCTTTTACGCTATATATATAGATATTCTATGTAATTAGAATACCACCCGATAGCCGGAAAATCATTTCATATCAAAAAATCCTTTATTTAATCGAACGAAATGGAATTCGTCATTAGTTCAAGTCCCTCGAATTCCGATATGAGATCCCACTCAAGCTCCGAAAGCAGTGTGACTGGAATAGATCAACCAATCAGCCATCATCTATTTTGGATGAATTGGGGATGGGTTCGTAGCCTCCTCAATCATTGGAGACAAGAAGAAGGCGATCCTTTCCATCCACCATATTTCCCTCTTGGCGAAGAACCTGAAGCACTTACCGGCGAACCTGACCGAAACACCATTTTCTCTCTCATTTCCAGAGTATCTCATCACGATTATATACTACATCAAATTCTAGATTTTATTTATCTGCTCGTCCGAACCGACAATCACCCCGGTGTAATAGAAGAAGTCAACAAGCTTCGCGCTCGGGTAGTGGCTTTGGAGAATATGGTGCAAAGGTTACAAACACCAGCAGCAGCACCAGCAGCATAACCAGTACTACCATCATCAACGCCAACAGTACCATTACCACCCTTAACCACAACTGCGTCGTAAACCTCAACTTTACAATCTGTCCCACGAGCACCAATGTCATACGCCCTGTAGATACCAAAGAATACCAACAACAACAAACGATGAAGTGTTGATTCATAACTTCATTGGAGAAACACTCCGTGGCGATTATGTAATCTCTAAAGTCTTAGAGATTATCTATTCTAACTCTAACCATAAATCAGATGAGTGAATCGAAATGATAGAAGGAAGAGTAGAAACCCTGACAAGAATGATGCGTGATTTATAAGCTAGATTTGTTTTACCAACAGCATCAACAGTACCGTAGCATCACCATCACAGTCAGTGCTGTCAGTATCATCAGAATCAGCAGCACCTATAACATCACAAACTCCGTCAGTTCAAGAATCACTGTGGACATCATTACAAATCAATAACGCGTATATTGTATCAACGAGTTATGAAGTATTAACTCACTCCCTCTGAAGAAATTATATGTATATTTTATATATATATATATATATATATATATATATATATATATATATATATATATATATATATATATATATATATATATATATATATATAAATTTTGAGATCAAAATAAATCTTTCCTTACTAAGCTATTATGTGTGAATCTTAACTACTCGGTTAATTCATATTACTAATATGCAATGAGGTATGTCCTTCGTCCGCAACTTAACCATCGTTAGCTACAATTTCTGTCTCAATTCAATAAATTCCAACTCAAAATAAACCAAGTGTATTATTTAAATATATGTTTGATTTTACACTTTCATCATCGATGTACTTGAAACTTTCCAAATAGCATCATTCGTACCTGGCGAAGTTCACAAGAATTTCACAAAAACCAGCATCATGTATCAACAAATAACGAAGTATTGATTCATAATATTATTGAAGAAATACTTATGTAATTTCTAAAGTTTTAGGGATTACTCAATTCTAGTTTCAACCATAAATTAGATGAGTTTAATTTAATATTAACTCATTAAATCTATGTTACATCTAAAGAAAATATACACATATATATTTTCGTAAAGACTGTAATAAAATTCTTTTATACAAAATATTAATTGTGAAAAAAAAATTAACGGGTAGGTAATACCCAAGAGATATATAAATTAACAATTAATATGGTACATTCTTCGAATCTGATTCAGCAATCAACAACTATACACACTATTTTCTCAACAATACATATTCTTTTATAAAAATCAAAACAACCATACTCATTCAAATTCAATTACATATGCTGATCTTGAAATCGCAGAATTCAATTCGAAATATAACCAGTATCATCACTCTTAGATTCCTATATCTTTCCAAGTTATACTTTGACTTCAAAACTGTGCTAGAACATCATATGTATATTAACGATTACAATCTGTGTTCAAACCCTCCGAAATTTCTGAAGACACTTCAAATAATGAACCATCGAGATGATGATCCAACCACATGTTACCCACAGTTATGTACTTGAAAAACTTATAAAACAAAAGTCATAGTTTAACACGTATCTTTGTCAGGCCCCTTGGCATTTATTAGCTAAAATGACTTTTCAATTCCTTTCCAAAGTAGTCAGTTTTGTCACAGCTCCAGCAAGTCAACTTCGACTTTTCAGTCGAAACAACCTTATTATAACCTTGATATATACGTTGCCCTTTCGCCATCGTTACCGGGGAACCATTTATGTTCCATCACATTAGCAATAAACTTACCAACAACTTCACTGATTTTTGATTTTTCGAAAAATCATTATAATTATCAAAACCCCATCATTTACCTATCTGCATCTTGTAACAAGAATTGCCATACGAATCATTGGGAATTAGCAATCAGTATTTTAAAATCTCGCCGCATGTCGACGCCAACAGCTATACATATAACGTCTATCTCCTGGACTTACATACTGCGAATGTGAAGTTTCTGAAAAACACCCTAAACTGCGAACTAGTTCTCGAAATTTTGAAAAATGTTGATGAAGCAGCAAGAACTGTAAATGACCTTAACAGTAAAAAGTTTGATGATAAAGAATAGTGGGTTGGCAAAGCCTAGAAAAAGAGAAGTTTGGAACTGGAAAATGGATTGAGCAAAGTATGAAGGAGGCTGTGGACAAATCACAAGGATGAAATCTACCTTCAAAGAATCCAAATGATTCAGTGTCTGATGAAATCCTTAACAAATACCTTGCTCCTTGCTCTAAAACCCTTGCGGACAATATTCTTCATCATCCTCTTATCTTAAATATTCTAAGATATCATCGTATCTTCCGTTATAAATATCCTCCATATTTCTGAACATATTTTCATAACCATTCTTACCTGAAATCATTTATCCCCTCGCGTTATCTGTATCACATCATAAAGGAAACTGTTTTAGTTTCTAAATTCTGAAACCTTCGAGTATAAAGTATGAATGTTTTGAAGTAGTGTTGGGAACTGAAGCATGAGTTAGTATAATATAATGACACTTGATCAACGTGATTATATTACAGTAAGTCATGCTGAGTTTCTAAATGGAACGTGATAATTCACAGATCATAACATCATCATGTGCCATGTTACACGACTCTTGTATTCTATTTAACCTCTAAAATATCAAGAAAATATTTCTTGATGATTCGGTCTTTTCCAGGGCATTCTGGTAATTTAACAAATCAAGACCGTGCCATTATCATTTCCTTCTTAGAACATTAACAATGTTCATTCCGAAATTTATATCTACGAATTCTGGACCATTACAAGCGATGCTTAATCGCAAGAAGAAGAAACGAAAGGAAAAAGCTCTAAAATAGAAATTGGAGTATAAATCACAGCAAATAGGAGGGAGTATTAACTGTGGATGACAATGATTATAGAAGACAGAAGCAGGGACTTTGAAGTATAAGGGAAGATATAAAACCCAACAACAACCCAGAAATTTCAAACCATATATATCGATGCATATAGCAATATAAAGACACGGGAGAACTAAAGACACTATAAAACCAAGAGTATAGTAGAAGTAAATAGATTCTTTCGGCGGCAGATGAAAAAGAAGAATGACAGATATGAAAGTTAGGAGTATATCAAGAATCAGAACTGGATGGAGCATATTAGCGAATGCTATAAAATATGAATTGAGGGAGAAGAATAAAAGGTGTGAGTTGTAGAAATAAGGAAAAAAAGGGGTGGATATATAGTAAAATATCTGGCAGAGCAATCAAAACAGATTATCGCATTTAATCAAAGCGGATCCTAACTTCCTTAATTACCGAAGAACCAAATCTTATTACGAAGATTTTCTCTAAATTCCTTGAATTCTGGAAATCAACCGTGACTATGTCATTGGTTAAAAAGAACGTGCATTTACTCATTTCATTCTTTTGTGATAACTTCACTCGTACTCTTCACAAAAATCAAATTGCTTTATCTATATTACTTGATGATAATAAAACTCTAATTTCCAACTCGTATACGTCATGAAAACATACTTATTGTCAGCCATGACCATCCCATTCAAATTTTGGGATGAAATTTCTTTAATAGGTAGGTACTGTGACAACCCGGAAATTTCCAACCAAATTTAAACTTTATCTTTATATTATTCCGACACGATAAGCAAAGTTTGTTAAGTTAAATTTCAAGAATTTTAAACTGTGTTCATACATTCATTATAACCTCGACCAAATTCTAACGATTCATGAACCGTTATATATAAATAGATATGTATATATATATATTATAACTTGAGAATATTAATAAAGTATTAAACGTATAATACTTTACACGAACGTATTTATTTCAATATGTTTATCAATGGAATTAGAAGATAATATCAAATGATTGATTTATCAGATACATTGTGATATGATTATGGGTCCATGTTATGAGGTCCACTGTGATTTAAGAAATCTATTCTTTTTGACAACATTCGGAAAATGGTAAAATGATTTATAAGTAAGAACGTGGAGTGTAAATAACTTAGATGTTGGATATCGACAAGTTATGTAACTCAACATTTTTCATTAAAATGATTTCATACGTTTATTTAACCTTTTGACCTTATCCCATGCTTCACCAACAGACTGTAATTTAAAAACTTGAAACCTATTATGAATATATATGATTCTACTTTTCTAAAACGTTTTATGATATAACGATTTCCATTATTTTAACCTTTAAACAAAATAATTCTTAAATATATTTAGTTTTGGAAAACAAAATTATCATATTTATTTGATTTAGTTTCAAACGTACAAAAACATTTTCAGTTTTAAAAGAACTTTATTATTAAAACGTATATAACTTTTATAAATATCTAGAACCACTTTTGACAACTCATTACTTAACCAGTATGATAAAGATAACGATATTTATATTTTATTTTATTAAATATATATATAACGATTTAAATTAATATTATATATATTTATACGCGTATTATACGTACATAGTTTTATACTTTTACTATACTTAAACTTTACCTTTACTTTATTTTTACTTTACTTTTACTTTAATAATTAACTTTAATAATTCATACTTTAATAATTCATACTTTAATAATTCACTTTAATAATTCATACTTTAATAATTCATACTTTAATAATTCACTTTAATAATTCAAAAATTTATTATAAATAGAATTCAATAGGTTTCATTATTTCATAGAAAATTGAAAATATTTTTCTCTAAACTCTCTCAATCGATTTACATATATATATTTACTCCGTATTATTTCAAGATATTATTAGTATACATAAAATATTACAACGGAGTGCTGTCCGAGTGATTTCGAAATTGTTTTTCGAGCTGGATAGAGCTAAGGAAATTATGGGTTATAGCTATGGAGGTTATGGGTATGGTTCAGGAGTATTGCTCGTGAGTCAAACTAGTGTTTATCATCCCCGTTGTGTCTACGTACTTTTCCAGCAATATTGAATCTCAATATTGATACATGAGACCTCATAACTTAACTTTTATATATTATTAGTGTATCCCTGACTAGTGCTCGAGTATATAGGATTATGCATGCATATACGTTCGTTATTGTCATTAGATAGGTTATGTCAAATCTTGAATTAAATACATATGCTATTAAGATAAGGTATATGATATGCATGTCGTTAGAAAGCTAGCGAAAAATTGAGAACTTTTTATTTAGATATCAAATGGTTTCAATGAACGGTTTAGAAGTTATAGTCAATTGAATTTTTGTAAAAATGATTATTATTATCGTCGTTATTATCGTCGTTATAATCTAATTATTATTATTATTATAATTAGTATTATTATTATTAATATTATTATTATTATTATTATTATTATTATTATTATTATTATTATTATTATTATTATTATTATCATCATCATTCAAATAGTTATTAGTATTATCATTAATATTAGTATTATTAGTATTATTATAATTAAAACTAATATTAGAAACATATAATTATTATGATTACTATTATTATTAATATGAACGCGATATAAAAAAAGACTAAAAGCTATTAAACGAAGCGATTAGGAAATAATGAGTATGAGTATCATGTTGAAATTAAGATATTGTAAGATATTGATTTAAAGGAAAAATATCGTTTTCATTATTTTACTATTATTAGTATTAAAAATATTATTAATATTAAAACTATCATTTTTACAAAAATTATTATTTTTAATAAAAATATCATTGTTAATATAAAACATCATTATTATTATCATTTTAGTACTATTATTAATAAAAATTATCATTTTATTATTTTTAAAAAATATAATTATTGTTATTTTTATTAGTAGAATAATAATAATTATTACAAAATAATACAACTTTTACTTATTATTATTATTATCAATATTATTTTATCAAATAAATATGTGATACAAAGATATTTTACTGCGTATAATATAATTACATTCATAATACCTATCATATTATTTTTATGATATTAAATGAACTTTATAAATTTTATTACTTAAGATATATAAAAGTATATTTTTATTATATAAATTTTAATATAAAATTTTATTTATTAATAAAAGAACTATATTATTTACTTTATAAAATCTGTTAAAAATATTTAAATATATAAAACGACTACATTTAAACTATATAATAATCATGTATAAATTTTGGAAGACATTTTGGTCAATATGACTTTTGTTGACTTTTGCATATTTAGTCTCGAGCATTAGGATTGTGATACACTACGACTTGACCTAAATTGTTAGACAGATATTGATCAAACATATAAATATATATAATTAATATAGGTTCGTGAATTCAAGGCCAACCTTGCACTTGTTCAATGACGTTATAAATATTTTTACTACAAAATACAGTATTGTGAGTTTCATTTGCTCCTTTTTAAATGCTTTTGTAATATATATTTTTGGGACTGAGAATACATGCGATGCTTTTATAAATGTTTTACGAAATAGACACAAGTAATCGAAACTACATTCTATGGTTGAATTATCGAATTGAATATCACCCTTTATAGTCTGGTAATCTAAGAATTAGGGAACAGAAACCCTAATTGACGTGAATCCTAAATATAGATCTATTGGGCCTAACAAACCCCATCCGGGTTACGGATGCTTTAGTACTTCGATTTTATCATGTCCGATGAGAGTCCCGGAATGATGGGGATATTCTAGACGCGTTTTGTTAATGTCAATTACCAGGTGTTCACCATATGAATGATTTTTATCTCTATGCAGTTTTTGCGAAATGCCTGATATGAGATGATGTTTATGAAAAATGGAAATGAAAATCTTGTGGTCTATTAAAATTATGGAAATGAATGATTATGATAAACTAATGAACTCACTAACCTTTTGGTTGACACTTGAAAGCATGTTTATTCTCAGGTATGAAAGAAATCTTCCGCTGTGCATTTGTTCATTTTAGAGATATTACTTGGAGTCATTCATGACATATTTCAAAAGACGCTGCATTTGAGTCGTTGAGTTCATCAAGATTAATATAAATTCATTCATAGTTTGGATATATTATGAAACGATATGCATATCTGTCAACTTCTGATGTAATGAAAGTTTATCTTTTAAAAATAAATGCAATATTTGTAAAATGTATCATATAGAGGTCAAATACCTCGCGATGTAATCAACTATTATGAATCGTTTATAATGTATATGAACGGGTTCTTTCAAATTATGTGGCAAGCATGCTAAAAAAACTTAGATTGAAAATTGGACCCACTTTTGCACAATTAATAGATAACGATGTTATGAGAAAGACTTCCCGAAGGCTCGTTTCCATTCAAAATATGCTTGATGCCGGAAAAGTCATTTTTCTATTTCTAAAGATGAATTTTGAACTTTCAGATTTTACGATAATTATTACCTTTACATTTGAACTCTTATGCATATTTAAATATTATTTTGATACTTGTTTTTTATGTAACACTTTATTTAGGTACATTCAGAATATTTTTAGGGTTAATATATCCCCACTAGGCACAAATCCTTACACGTTTAGTGATATCTTAGTTTAATGGTTCGATTATTTTGTGAGACTTTTTGATATCTCTCAATTCATAACTCTATAATTGTTTCTATTTTAAAATTTTATATTGAATGAAAATATATTTGACTACAGTTTCGTTTCAATAATAATTCATGGCCGCAAAACACATTTTTGAGCACATTACGTTGGCTACATAATTGGGCCAAATTATGTGGCAAGCATGCTAAAAAAACTTCGGTTGAAAATTGGACCCATTTTCGCACGATGAATGGATAACGACGTTATGAGAAAGACTTCCTGAAGGCTTGCTTCCATTCAAAATAGTTTTGATGCCGAAAAAGTCATTTTGTTATTTCAAAAGGTGAATTTTGAACTTTCAGATTTTACGATAATTATTATCTTTACATTTGAACTCTTATGCATATTTAAATACCATTTTGATACTTTTTTTTATGTAACACTTTATTTAGGTTCATTGAGAATATTTTTAGGGTTAATATATCCCCACTAGCCACAAATCCTTACACGTTTAGTGACATCTTGGTATAATGATTCGATTATTTTGTGAGACTTTTTGATATCTCTCAATTCATAACTCTATAATTGTTTCTATACTAAAATTTCATATTGAATGAAAATATATTTGACTACAGTTTCGTTTCGATAATAATTCTTAGTCGCAAAACACAGTTTTGAGCACATTACGTTGGCCACATAATCGGGCCAAATTATGTGGCAAACATGCTAAACAAAAAACTTAGGTTGAATTTTGGACCAACTTTCGCATGATGAATAGATAACGACGCTATAAGAAAGACTTCCTAAAGGCTTGCTTCCATTCGAAGTAGTTTTGACGCCAAAAAGTCGTTTTCCTATTTCTAAAGGTGAATTTTAAACTTCCAGATTTTACGATAATTATTACATTTGCATTTAAACTCTTATGCATATTTAAATACCATTTTAATACTTTTTTTATGTATCACTTTATTTAGGTACATTGAGATTATTTTTGGGGTTAATATATCCCCACTAGTCACAAATTCTTACACGTTTAGTGACATCTTGGTTTAATGGTTCGATTATTTTGTGACACTTTTTGATATCGCTCAGTTCATAACTCTGTAATTGTTTCTATTTTAAAATTTAATATTCAATGAAAATATATTTGACTATAGTTTCATTTCGATAATAATTCATCGCCTCAAAACACATTTTTGAGCACATTACGTTGGCCACATAATCGGGCCAAATTATGTGGCAAGCATGCTAAATAAACTTCGGCTGAAAATTGGACCCACATTCGCACGATGAATATATAAAGAAGCTATGAGAAAGACTTCTTGAAGGTTTGCTTCCATTTAAAATAGTTTTGAAGCCGAAAAAGTCGTGTTGCTATTTCTAATGGTGAATTTTGAACTTTCAGATTTTACGATAATTATTACCCTTGCATTTGAACTGTTATGCATATTTAAATTCCATTTTGATACTTGTTTTTTATGTAACACTTTATTTAGGTTTATTGAAAATATTTTTGGGGTTAATATATCCCTACTAGCCACAAATCCTTACACGTTTAATAACATCTTGGTTTAATGGTTCGATTATTTTGTGACACTTTTTGATATCGTTCAATTGATAACTCTATAAATGTTTTTATTTTTAAATTTAATATTGAATGAAAATATATTTAACTATAGTTTTGTTTCAATAATAATTCATGACCGCAAAACACATTTTTGAGCACATTATGTTGACCACATAATTGGGCAAAATTATGCGGCAAGCATGCTAAAAAAACCAAGGTTGAAAATTGGACTCACTTTCGCACGATGAATAGATAACAACGATATGAGCAAGACTTCCCGTAGGCTTGCTACCAGTCGAAATAGTTTTGACGCCAAAAAGTCGTTTTGCTGTTTCTAAAGGTGAATTTTGAACTTTCAGATTTTACGATAATTACTACCTTTGCATTTGAACTCTTATACATATTTAAATATTATTTTGATACTTGTTTTTTATGTATAATTTTATTTGGGTACATTGAGAATATTTTTAGGGTTAATATACACGTACTAGCCACATATCCTTACTCGTTTAGTGACATCTTGGTTTAATGGTTCAATTATTTTGTGACAGTTTTTGATATCTCTCAATTCATAACTCTATAATTGTTTCTATTTTAAAATTTCATATTGAATGAAAATATAACTGACTTTAGTTTTGTTTCGATAATAATTCATGGACGTAAAACACATTTTAGAGCACATTACGTTGGCCACATAATCGAGCCAAATTATGTGGCAAGCATGCTAAAAAAACTTCAGTTGAGAATTGGACCCAATTTCGCACGATGAATAGACAACGACCTTATGAGCAAGATTTCCTGAAGGCTTACTTCCATTCGAAATAGTTTTGATGCCAAAAAAGTCGTTTTGCTATTTCTAAAGGTGAATTTTGAACTTTCAGATATTACGATAGTTATTACCTTTTTATTTGAACTCTTATGCATATTTAAATACCATTTTCATACTTGTTTTTTATGTAACGCTTTATATAAGTACATTGATAATATTTTTGGGGTTAATATATCCCCATTAGCTACAAATCCTTAAACGTTTAGTAACATGTTAGTTTAATGGTTCGATTATTTTGTGACACTTTTTGATATCTCTCAAATCATACTTCTATAATTGTTTCTATTTTAAAATTTCATATTGAATTAAAATATATTTGACTATGGTTTCGTTTCGATAATAATTCATGGCCGCAAAATACATTTTTGAGCACATTACGTTTGCCACATAATTGCGCCAAATTATGTGGTAAGCATGCTAAAAAAACTTCGATTGAAAATTGGACCCACTTTCGCACAATTAATAGATAACGATGTTATGAGAAACACTTCCTAAGGCTTGTTTCCATTCGAAATTGATTTGATGACAAAAAAGTCATTTTTCTATTTCAAAAGATGAATTTTGAACTTTCAGATTTTACGATAATTATTACCTTTGCATTTGAACTCTTATGCATATTTAAATATTATTTTGATACGTGTTTTTTATCTAACACTTTATTTAGGTACATTCAGAATATTTTTAGGGTTAATATATCCCCACTAGGCACAAATCCTTACACGTTTAGTGACATCTTAGTTTAATTGTTCGATTATTTTGTGAGACTTTTTGATTTCTCTCAATTCATAACTCTATAATTGTTTCTATTTTAAAATTTCATATTGAATGAAAATATATTTGACTACAGTTTCGTTTCGATAATAATTCATGACCGCCAAACACATTTTTGAGCACATTACGTTGGCCACATAATTGGGCCAAATTATGTGGCAAACATGCTAAAAAAACTTCGGTTGAAAATTGGTCTCATTTTCGCACGATGAATGGATAACGACGTTATGAAAAAGACTTCCTGAAGGCTTGCTTCCATTCAAAATAGTTTTGACACCGAAAAAGTGATTTTGTTATTTCAAAAGGTGAGTTTTGAACTTTCAGATTTTACGATAATTATTACCTTTCCATTTGAACTCTTATGCATATTTAAATATTATTTTGATACTTGTTTTTTATGTAACATTTTATTTAGGTTCATTGAGAATATTTATGGGGTTAATATATCCCCACTAGCCACAAATTGTTACACGTTTAGTGAAATCTTGATTTAATGGTTCGATTATTTTGTGACACTTTTTGATATCTCTCAATTCATAACTCCATAATTGTTTCTATTTTAAAATTTCATATTGAATGAAAATATATATTTGACTATAGTTATGTTTCAATAATAATTCATGGTCGCCAAAACACATTTTTAATCACATTACGTTAACCACATAATTGGGCCAAATTATGTGGCAAGCATGCTAAAAAAATTCGATATAAAATTGGACCCACTTTCGCACGATGAATAGATAACGATGCTATGAGCAAGACTTCTCGAAGGCTTGCTTCCATTCGAAATAGTTTTGATGCCAAAAAGTCGTTTTGCAATTTCTAAAGGTGAATTTTGAACTTTCAGATTTTACGATAATTATTACCTTTGAATTTGAACTCTTATGCATATTTAAATATTATTTTGATACTTTTTTTTATGTAACACTTTATTTAGGTACATTGAGAATATTTTTGGGGTAAATATATCCCCACTAGCCACAAATCCTTACACGTTTAGTGACATCTTGGTTTAATAGTTCGATTATTTTGTGACACTTTTTGATATCTCTCAATTCATACTTCTATAATTGTTTCTATTTTAAAAGTTTCATATTGAATGAAAATATATTTGAGTATAGTTTCATTTCGATAATAATTCATGGCCACAAAACACATCTTTAAGCACATTACGTTGGCCACATAATAATTGGACCAAATTATGTGGCAAGCATGCTAAAAAATTTCGGTTGAAAATTGGACCTACTTTCGCACGATGAATAGATAACGATGCTATGAGCAAGACTTCCTGAAAGCTTGCTTCCATTCGCAATAGTTTTGACGCCAAAAAAGTCATTTTGCTATTTCTAAAGGAGAATTTTAAACTTTCAGTTTTTACGATAATTATTACCTTTGCATTTGAACTCTTATGCATATTTAAATACCAATTTGATACTTTTTTATTATGTAACACTTTGTATAGGTACATTGAGAATATTTTTGGGGTTAATATATCACCACTAACCACAAATCCTTACACGTTTAGTGACATCTTGGTTTAATGGTTCGATTATTTTGTGACACTTTTTGATATCTCTCAAATCATACTACTATAATTGTTTATATTTTAAAATTTCTTATTGAATGAAAATATATTAGACTATAGTTTCGTTTAGATAATAATTCATGGCCGCAAAACAAATATTTTAGCACATTACGTTATCCACATAATCAGGCCAAATTATGTGGCAAGCATGCTAAAAAATTTCGTTTGAAAATGGGACCCACTTTTGCATGATGACTAGATAACGAAGTTATGAGAAAGAATTCTTGAAGGTTTGCTTCCAATCAAAATAGTTTTGACGCCGAAAAAGTCATTTTGCTATTTCTAAAGATGAATTTTGAACTTTCAGATTTAACGATAATTATTACCTTTGCATTTGAACTCTTATGCATATTTAAATATTATTTTGATACTTATTTTTTATGTAACACATTATTTAGGTATATTGAGATTATTTTTGGGGGTTAATAAATCCGAACTTGCCACAAATCCTTACACGTTTAGTGACATCTTGGTTTAATGGCTCGATTATTTTGTGACACTTTTTGATATCTCTCAATTCATACTTCTATAACTGTTTCTATTTTAAAATTTCATATTGAATGAATATATATTTGACTATAGTTTCATTTCGATAATAATTTATGGTCGCAAAACACATTCTTGAGCACATTACGTTGGCCACATAATTATTGGACCAAATTATGTGGCAAGCATGCTAAAAAAACTTCGGTTAAAAATTGGACCCACTTTCGCACGATGAATAGATAACGACGCTATGAGAAATACTTCCTGAAGGCTTGCTTCCATTTGAAATAGTTTTAACACCGAAAAAGTCGTTTCGCTATTTCTAAAGATGAATTTTGAACTTTATTTTACGATAATTATTACCTTTGCATTTGAACTCTTATGCATATTTAAATACCAGTTTGAAACTTATTTTTTATTTAACACTTTATTTAGGTTCATTGAGAATATTATTGGGGTTAAATATATCCCCACTAGCCACAAATCCTTACACGTTTAGAGACATCTTGGTATAATGGTTCGATTATTTTGTGAGACTTTTTAATATCTCTCAATTCATAACTCTATAATTGTTTCTATTTTAAAATTTCATATTGATTGAGAATATTTTTTACTATAGTCTCGATTTGATAATAATTCATCGACGCAAAACACATTTTTGAGCAGATTACGTTGGCCACATAATCGGGCCAAGTTATGTGGCAAGCATGCTAAAAAAACATCGGTTGAAAATTGGAACCATATTCGCACGATGAATAGATAACGACGTTATGAGCAAGACTTCATGAAGGCTTTCTTCCATTCGAAATAGATTTGACGCCAAAAAAGTTGTTTTACTATTTCTAAAGGTGAATTTTGAACTTTCAGATTTTACGATAACTATTACCTTTGCATTTGAACTCTTATGCATTTTTAATACCATTTTGATACTTGTTTTTTATGTAAAACATTATTTAGGTTCATTGAGAATATTTTTAGAGTTAATATATCCCCACTAGCCACAAATCCTTACACGTTTAGTGACATCTTGGTATAATGGTTTGATTATTTTGTGAGACTTTATTATATCTCTTAATTCATAACACTATAATTGTTTCTATTTTAAAATTTCATATTGAATGAAAATATTTTTGACTATAGTTTCGTTTCGAGAATAATTCATGGTCGTAAAACAAATTTTTGAGCACATTACGTTAGCCACATAATCAGGCCAAATTATGTGGCAAGCATGCTAAAACAACTTCGGTTGAAAAATGGACCCACTTTTGCACGATGAATAGATAACGAGGTTATGAGAAAGACTTCTTGAAGGTTTGCTTCCATTCGAAATAGTTTTGACGGCGAAAAAGTCATTTTGCTGTTTCTAAAGGTAAATTTTGAACTTTTAGATTTTACGATAATTATTACCTTTGCATTTGAATTCTTATGCATATTTAAATATTATTTTGATACTTATTTTTTATGTAACAATTTATTTAGGCATATTGAGATTATTTTTGGGGTTAATAAATCCCCACTAGCCACAAATCTTTACACGTTTAGTGACATACTGGTTTACTGGTTCGATTATTTTGTGATATTTTTTGATATCTCTCAATTCATACTTCTAAAATTGTTTCTATTTTAAAATTTCATATTGAATGAAAATATATTTGACTATAGTTTCATTTCGATAATACTTCATGGCCGTAAAACACATTTTTGAGCATATTACGTTGGCCACATAATTATTGGACCAAATTATGTGGCAAGCATGCTAAAAAAACACTTCGGTTTAGAATCAGATCTACTTTCGCATGATGAATAGATAACGACGCTATGAGAAAGACTTCCTGAAGGCTTGCTTCCATTCGAAATAGTTTTGACGCCGAAAAAGTCATTTTGCTATTTCTAAAAGTGAATTTTGAACTTTTAGATTTTACGATAATTATTACCTTTGCATTTGAACTCTTATGCATATTTAAATGTCAGTTTGATACTTGTTTTTTATGTAACACGTTATTTAGGTTCATTAAGAATATTTTTTGGGTTAATATATCCCCACTAGCCACAAATCCTTGCACGTTTAGTGATATCTTGATATAATAGTTCGATTATTTTGTGAGAATTTTTGATATCTCTCAATTCATAACTCTATAATTGTTTCTATTTTAAAATTTCTTATTAAATGAAAATATATTTGACTATAGTCTCGTTTCGATAATAATTCATGGTCGCAAAACACATTTTTGAGCACATTACGTTGGCCACATAATCGGGCCAAATTATGTGGCAAGCATGCTAAAAAAACTTCAGTTGAAAATTGGACCCACTTTCGCACGATGAATAGATAACGACCCTATGAGCAAGACTTCCTGAAGGCTTGCTTCCATTCGAAATAGTTTTGACGCCAAAAAAGTCGTTTTGCTATTTCTAAAGGTGAATTTTGAACTTTCATATTTTACGATAATTATTACCTTTGCATTTGAACTCTTATGCATATTTACATACCATTTTGATACTTGTTTTTTATGTAACACTTTATATAGGTACATTGATAATATTTTTGGGATTAATATATCCCCAACTAGCCACAAATCCTTAAACTATTAGTGACAAGTTGGTTTAATGGTTCGATTATTTTGTGACACTTTTTGATATCTCTCAAATCATACTTCTATAATTGTTTTCTATTTTAAAATTTCATATTAAATGAAAATATATTTGACTATGGTTTCGTTTCGATAATAATTCCTGGCCGTAAAACACATTTTTGAGCACATTACGTTGGCCACATAATTGGGCCAAATTATGTGACAAGCATGCTAAAAAAACTTCGGTTGAAAATTGGACCCACTTTTACACAATTAATAGATAACGATGTTATGAGAAAGACTTCCTGAAATCTTGTTTCCATTCGAAATAGTTTTGATGCCGAAAAAGTCTTTTTTCTATTTCTAAAGATGAATTTTGAACTTTCAGATTTTACGATAATTATTACCTTTGCATTTGAACTCTTATGCATATTTAAATATTATTTTGATACTTATTTTTTATGTAACACTTTATTTACGTACATTCAGAATATTTTTAGGGTTAATATATCACTAGGCACAAATCTTTACACGTTTAGTGACATCTTGGTTTAATGGTTCGATTATTTTGTGACACTTTTTGAGATCTCTCAATTCATAACTCTATAATTGTTTCTATTTTAAAATTTCACATTGAATGAAAATATATTTGACTACAGTTTCGTTTCGATAATAATTCATGGCCGTAAAATACATTTTTGAGCACATTACGTTAGCCACATAATTGGACCAAATTATGTGGCAAGCATGCTAAAAAAACTTCGGTTGAAAATTGGACCCATTTTCGCACGATGAATGGATAACGACCTTATGAGATAGACTTCCTGAAGGCTTGCTTCCATTCGAAATAGTTTTGATGTCGAAAAAGTCATTTTGTTATTTCAAAAGGTGAAATTTGAACTTTCAGATTTTACGATAATTATTACCTTTCCATTTGAACTCGTATGCATATTTAAATATTATTTTGAAACTTGTTTTTTATGTAACACTTTATTTAAGTTCATTGAGAATATTTTTGGGGTTAATATATCCCCTCTAGCCACAAATCTTTACACGTTTAGTGACATCTTGATTTAATGGTTCGATTATTTTGTAACACTTTTTTATATCTCTCAATTCATAACTCTATAATTGTTTCTATTTTGAAATTTCATATTAAATGAAAATATATTTGACTATAGTTTCATTTCGATAATAATTCATGGCCGCAAAACACATTTTTGATCACATTACGTTGGCCACATAATTGGGCCAAATTATGTGGCAAGCATGCTAAAAAAACTTCGATAGAAAATTGGAGCCACTTTCGCACGATGAATAGATAACGGCGCTAGGAGCAAGACTTCCCGAAGGCTTGCTTCCATTTGAAATAGTTTTGACGCCAAAAAATTCGTTTTGCTATTTCTAAAGGTGAATTTATAAACTTTCAGATTTTACGATAATTATTACCTTTGAATTTGAACTCTTATGCATATTTAAATATTATTTTGATACTTATTTTTTATGTAACACTTTATTTAAGTACATTTGAGAATATTTTTGGGGTTAATATATCTCCACTATCCATAAGTCCTTACACTTTTGGTGACATCTTGGTTTAATGGTTCGATTATTTTGTGACACTTTTTGATATCTCTCAATTCATGCTTCTATAATTGTTTCTATTTTAAAATTTCATATTGAATGAAAATATATTTGATTATAGTTTCGTTTCGATAATAATTCATAGCCGCAAAACACATTTTTTAGCACATTACGTTGGCCACATAATTATTGGACCAAATTATGTGGCAAGCATGCTAAAAAACTTCGGTTGAAAATTGGACCCACTTTCGCACGATGAATAGATAACGACACTATGAGCAAGACTTCCAGAAGGCTTGCTTCCATTCGCAATAGTTTTGACGCCAAAAAAGTCATTTTGCTATTTCTAAAGGTGAATTTTAAACTTTCAGATTTTACGATAATTATTACCTTTGCATTTGAACTCTTATGCATATTTAAATACCATTTTGATACTTTTTTATTATGTAACACTTTGTATAGGTACATTGAGAATATTTTTGGAGTTAATATATCACTACTAATGTAACGACCCGCACTTTTTCGATCATTCTATACTTATAATATTAATATTTACATAAATTAAACCTTACCAACATGATAAGTAATCCAAATTGTTGAGACTTATATTTCCGAAAAGAGTTTTATACAACGTTTGACCGTCTAGTTTGACCGATGATATCACGAACTATACAATATATGATAATTATACGTCTGTGTATATATATGTATATATACATATTTAACATGATTAAAGAATGATTTAATACCTCATTTTATATTAATAACAACAAGTTATATGTGTATTTTGAAACTACTAACTTAAGTTTTCAAAACGATAACAATACGTAACGTTATTTGACATATATACTTAAGACTTATAATGTTATACATATATTGTATAAGTAATGTATTTAATTACTTTTAAAGAACTTAAATACATAAAACCATATAAGTGTATTCACAAAAGATAGCTATATTTGAATCCTCATTTCATTTTTCACAAAATTTCCATACGTATACCTAGAGTATTTGTACTCGTATCATACCTAGCTCCTATACGTATTTACTAATAGTAAATACACATCAAAATCACCACCTAACCAGCCATTATTCATGCCCTTAGAGCTAGGTAATTACTTTTGTATGATTGCAAGACTAATTAGCAAGATTACAAACTAAAATTTGTCCATGTATGCCCATGAAACACGTTTTTTATGGTGTATATATGTATCATCATTTTAGTTCATTTTTACTTCCATTCTCTAGCTAAAAGCACACACACATTCAAGAGTCTTAAACTCCATAACAATCCAGCAACTTACCTTGAAGATCTAGCTTCAAAAACCATACTAAAACACCATAAGAAAACCATACAAAAACACTTCAAGAAAACCCTCCAAGAACACCAACTTACTTCCAATCTTTCATCCACTTCTATCACCCTTTTGATTCTAGCTTCTTACTCCTCTTTTACAGCAAACTTATCCAAGGAACTTGAGGTAGTAACTATGTTCATAACCTTATTCGATTCATATATATATAGCTATCTTATTTTGTGGTACAAAAGTTTAACAACAAGAACATAGTTTGAATGCTTTCAAACTTGTTTGCAAACTAAATAGATCCTTCTAACTTAACTTTTAAAATACTTCAAGACCTGTAATATAACTTATGTATATGCTAATTTAACAAGGTAAAACTTGGTTTTTCAAAGTATAAGTATTTTTAGAAAAATGGTCATTAAATGATTTTGTTGTAACAAAAATGTTTAACTTCATATGTTTCACTAATGTTTCACTTATGCCGTATGATTTTGAATACAAACCAAGGTATTTACAGTTCATAGTCTTAAAGAAGAACTCGATCCAAGAAGATGGCAAGTTGAATCAACGAAAACGGATTTGTAACGAAGAAACTATGACCGAAACAAAATTGGTTATCCTAGATCATTTCAACTACGGGATCAATTGGAAAAAAATGATATAAATCACATATTTCTAAGATAACATGATATTTTATATATATGTACTTATAATTCAATTTTATATGGTTCAGGATCACCCGTAAACAACACGAGAAGATTAATCATAAGATCCCATGATTGTACGCAACACGTCATTTGACAACACCGGTACTTTATGTACGCAACACGTCATTTGACAACACCGGTACCATGGGTCAAGATTAATCTCGACCAATACATATACGATGGGGTTTTATTTATTTCGTTGGGGGTTTTATTTATTTCATTGCGGGTATATTAAACATCTAAAAATGAACCATTAAAATTGAATTACTAACAACGAACTGCTAACTACGGACTAAGGAAATATTCAAAATATTAAAAGTATAACAAGTATATATATATATAACGTTTGTTTTAAAATGAAAACATATTGATATATTATATATGGATAGGTTCGTGATATCAACCGGAAGACCGAGTCAAAATATATATATCATCAAGACAAGAGTGAGTATATAGTCCCACTTTTAAACTCTAAATATTTCGGGATGAGAATACATGTATTTTATGTTTTACGATATGGACACAAGTAACTGAAAATATGTTCTACGTTGAGTTGTACCACTGGCATACTTCCCTGTAGCTTGGTAACTAATATTTACAGCGGTATTGTAAACGCGAATCCTGTTGATAGATCTATCGGGCCTGACAACCCCAACCGGACTGGACGACCAGTATTCAACGGTTGCACAGTACTTCGTTTTGTGACTACACTTGGTACGGTGTAGTAAGATTTCATATTAAAGGGAATATGCGACGTGAAAATGTTAAGTATGGTTACCAAGTGCTCAACCACTTAGAATATTTTTATTGAAATGTTTATATACGAAATCTTGTGGTCTATATATATATATTGCTGCGCACTAAACCTATATCTCACCAACTTTATGTTGACGTTTTTAAACATGTTTATTCTCAGGTGATAATTAAAGCTTCCGCTGCATTATGTTGAATCTAAGCAGGATCATGCGTACTCATATTTGTGTCAAAAATAAAACTGCATATCCGAGGACGTGTGTTGTAAAATATGCTAGAAATCGTGTTGTTATTATCATTTGTAAAGTTTGTAAGTCGAAGATTATCGTTAAACGATAATCATCTTTTTATTGTCTAAAGCTTGTAACAAAAATAATGGTTTGGTTTGTAATGTATAATATATGCAGTTTTCCTTTTTAAAAATGTCGCATATAGAGGTCAATACCTCGCAATGAAATCATACGTTATCTAACACGTTCTTATGGTTAAGGACGGGTTATGACATGTGGTATCAGAGCGTTGGTCTTAGCGAACCAGGTCTGCATTAGTGTGTCTAACCGAGAAGCCGTTAGGATACATTAGTAAGTCTGGACTTTGACCGGGTCTGATTTAAAAAAAAAAAACCATTGCTTATCACTGTTGGTTAAAATTATATGTAAATATTATATAAGTACTAATGGGTTAGTTGTTGTGTGATAGATGTCGAGCTCAAAAATTGTTATCACAATCAACGACTCCGAATCAGAATCTTCAGATGGCGTTCCAGTCATTAACCTGTCCGATGACGAAAATGATATCCTTGGGGAAGACTCACAAATTCCGGATGAACCAACTATAGAGAACTCGGAAAGTGAACCCGAGGAGGAAAGTGAACCCGAGGAGGAAAGTGAACCCGAGGAGGAAAGTGAACCCGAGGAGGAAAGTGAACCCGAGGAAGAAATACAGGAAATTACAAAAGACGAGTTCGAACTAGGAAAGAAACGAAAGGCTAATGAATTAGAAAATCCAAATCCCGAGTTTAATGAGAATGATGTGGCACCAATTCCACTCAACACTACCACCCCTATCCCCGCTATTCCTATTCGTTCTGTCCCGGCATCCAGTTCTTCAGTCCCACAGCCAAAATATAGGCAGACAGTTAGGATAAGCGTTAAGCAAATCTTTGTGTCTAAACGTCCTAGAAAATAGATCAAACGATGCGCTGCTGTGTCAAACCATGGAACCGAATAATGTTTTGTATAATATTAATAGTGTGGTTTGCTTAATGTTCGATGTAAGATAAGCATATGTAAAATATTGAAGTATGAAATGCAATAATTTTCCATGGTTAAGTATTATTTAGATTGTAGTAATTGATTCTGTACTAAGCTATTAAGTATGAACATTAACGGGTAGGTACTACCCAAGATATAATTATAAAACGCTAATAAGAAGAAAAGGCTTTTATAATAATACCTAGTTCATATTATTAATAAGCTATAATGTACTATAAATACACACTACATCTATAATAATCCATGTGAATAATTATTTTCTTTCATTAGGAAATGGCGCGATTGAATCGAATGACGGAACAAGAACTCGAGGAACTCATCAACCAGCGAGTGAACGATAGAATGTTATGGGTTGAGGCTGCAAGAGCTGCTGCAGTTAATCCAAATCCTCGTGTAGGATGCTCCTACAAGACGTTCCAAGCTTGCAAGCCATCATCATTCAGTGGAACGGAAGGACCTATCGGTTTAACCCGATGGATAGAAAAGATGGAGACGGTGTTCAAAATCAGCGGTTGTGATGAAAAAGACATGACCAAGTTTGCATCGTGCACTTTACAAGATAGTGCACTCACATGGTGGAAGAATTATGTGAAGGCGGTAGGAGGAGATGTAGCTTATGATACTCCATGGGAAGAATTCAAAGCAATGATAATCACCGAGTATTGTCCAAGGAATGAGGTTATTAAGTTAGAAGATGAGTTACGAAGTTTGAAGGTGGTTGGTACTGAAATCACCAACTACAATCAGCGATTCATGGAATTGGTTTTACTATGTCCTGAATTGGTTCCAACCGAAGCACGGAAGATTGAAATGTACAAAGGTGGTTTGCCCAAAAAGGTCAAGGCAAACGTTACAGCATCGAAACCTAAGACAATTCATGAAGCTATAACCATGGCAAACGAGCTAATGGATCAGGTCATTTTGGACAAGAAAGCATTCAATACTGAGGTGAAGGTATTGGGGAACAAGAAAAAGTGGAATGGAGGTTATGATCAAGGTAACCAACAACAACCTTATAAGAAACAAGAAACCACGAAAGGTGCGGGTAGCGGTTCAGGCTTTGGTTACAAAGGACAAAGTCCTTTATGCAACCGTTGTCACAAACATCATTTTGGTTACTGTAGTGTGTTGTGCACTAAATGCAATAGACAGGGACATCTTGCTGAAGATTGTAAGGCTCTCGTTACAAATGCAAATGGTAACAAGACTCCTGCCACCAACGCAAATAGAACTGCTTTGGCTAACATTACTTGTTTTGGGTGTGGAAAACAAGGTCATTATAAGAGCCAGTGCCCGAATCAGAATGGCGGACCTGCACGTGGAAGAGCGTTTGTTATTAATGCTAGAGAGGCACGAGAAGACCCGGAGCTTGTTACGGGTACGTTTACCATTAATAACTTATCAGCATCTATTTTATTTGATACTGGCGCCGATAGAAGTTACGTGTGTATAAATTTTTACACTAAATTGAATTGTTCATCATTACCTCTAGATGCTAAGTACATGATTGAGTTAGCTAATGGTAAACTAATTAAAGCCGATAAAATTTGTCGTGATTGTAAGATAAATTTAGCCGGAGAAACATTTAAGATTGATTTGATACCCGTAGAATTAGGAAGTTTTGATGTAATAGTCGGCATGGACTGGATGTCCAAAGTAGGAGCGGAAGTTGTTTGTGCCAAGAAGGCAATTCGTATTCCTGGTAAGGATAAAATGCCGGTGATGATTTACGGAGAGAAGGGTGATTCAAAGCTAAAACTCATTAGCTGTTTGAAAGCCAAAAAGTGTTTAGAAAAGGGATGTTACGCTATTTTAGCACATGTTAATAAAGTCGAAAAGGAAGAGAAGTGCATCAATGACGTGCCTGTGGCAAGAGATTTTCCCGAAGTTTTTCCGGAAGAATTGCCGGGATTACCTCCATTTAGATCGGTAGAATTTCAAATAGATTTAGTACCAGGAGCTGCACCAGTGGCTCGTGCTCCATATAGACTTGCACCGTCCGAGTTAAAAGAACTTCAAAGTCAGTTAAAAGAATTACTGGACCGTGGATTCATACGACCGAGTACTTCACCGTGGGGAGCTCCAATTTTGTTTGTTAAGAAGAAAGATGGATCTTTCAGGATGTGTATAGATTATCGTGAATTAAATAAGTTAACTATCAAGAATCGGTATCCACTACCGAGAATTGATGACTTATTTGATCAATTGCAAGGATCATGTGTTTATTCGAAAATCGACTTAAGATCGGGCTATCATCAACTACGCGTCAAAGAAGAGGATATTCCGAAAACTGCTTTTCGGACACGTTATGGTCATTACGAATTTTTGGTTATGCCGTTTGGATTGACGAATGCGCCAGCTGTATTCGTGGACCTCATGAATCGAGTTTGTAGTCCGTATTTAGATAAGTTTGTTATCGTTTTCATTGATGATATTCTTATCTATTCCAAGAGTGAGCAAGAGCATGAGCAGCATTTAAGGTTGATATTAGAGTTGTTGAGAAAAGAACAGCTATATGCTAAATTTTCTAAGTGTGCTTTCTGGTTGAAAGAAGTACAATTTCTTGGCCACGTTGTTAGTAGCAAAGGAATTCAGGTTGATCCAGCAAAAATTGAAGCCATTGAAAAATGGGAGACTCCTAAGACACCAATGCAGATACGCCAATTTTTGGGTTTAGCCGGTTATTATAGAAGGTTTATTCAAGATTTTTCTCGAATAGCTAAGCCGTTGACAGCATTAACGCAAAAAGGGAAGAAATACGAATGGACCTCGGAGCAGGAGAACGCATTTCAAATACTGAAGAAGAAGTTAACTACGGCACCTATATTATCGTTACCAGAAGGGAACGATGATTTCGAAATATATTGTGACGCTTCGCGACAAGGTTTTGGTTGTGTTCTTATGCAACGGAAGAAAGTTATTGCATTCGCATCCCGACAATTGAAGATTCACGAGCGAAATTATACGACGCATGATCTAGAATTAGGAGCAGTCGTGTTTGCATTGAAGATGTGGAGACACTACTTGTATGGGGTTAAATTCACTGTGTTTACTGATCATAAAAGCCTTCAACATATTTTCGATCAAAAACAGCTGAACATGAGGCAACGTAGGTGGGTCGAGCTGATAAACGACTATGATTGTGAAATTCGTTATCATCCCGGGAAGGCGAACGTGGTGGCCGATGCTCTAAGCAGAAAGGAACGAGAACCAATTCGAGTACGAGCGATGAACATAAAAATTCGCATGAATCTCAACTCACAAATCAAAGAAGTTCAATGAGAAGCACTTACTAAAGAAAATATAGGAAATGAAATAATGAAGAAGTATGAGAAGCAACTCGTTATGCGGGAAGATGGAATTCGATATTTTGCAAATCGTATTTGGGTACCGAAGTTGGGTGGATTAAGGAAGTTGATATTGAACGAGGCACATAAGACAAGATATTCGATACATCCTGGAGTTGGAAAGATGTACCAAGATCTTAAGACGCATTATTGGTGGCCTAATTTAAAAACAGACGTTGCAACATATGTTGGGGAGTGTTTAACTTGTTCCAAGGTTAAAGCAGAACACCAGAAGCCGTCAGGGTTACTTCAACAACCAGAAATTCCAGAATGGAAATGGGACGGTATTACCATGGATTTCATCACGAAGTTACCAAAGACTGCCTGGGGATACGACACCATTTGGGTGATTGTTGATCGTCTCACCAAGTCTGCACATTTCTTGCCTATAAAGGAAACGGATAGAATGGAGAAACTATTACGATTGTATATAAAGGAAGTTGTTTCAAGGCATGGAATACCTATTTCCATTATATCCGATCGTGATAGTAGATTTACCTCAAAATTCTGGCAATCACTACAGGAGGCACTAGGAACTCGTTTGGATATGAGTACCGCATATCATCCGCAAACGGACGGGCAAAGTGAAAGAACAATTCAGACTCTTGAAGACATGCTCAGGGCATGTGTGATCGATTTTGGAAACGGATGGGATAAGTATCTACCATTAGCAGAATTCTCGTATAATAATAGTTATCATGCGAGCATTAAAGCTGCACCATTCGAAGCATTGTACGGAAGGAAGTGTAGATCTCCTATCTGTTGGAATGAAGTAGGAGATCGACAATTAACTGGTCCCGAGATCATACATGAAACTACTGAAAAGATAGTACAAATCAAAGAGAGATTGAAAACAGCCCGTAGTCGCCAAAAGAGCTACGCCGATGTTCGAAGGAAACCATTAGAGTTTCAGATCGGTGACATGGTTATGCTAAAGGTGTCACCTTGGAAAGGTGTAATACGTTTCGGTAAAAGAGGTAAACTGAACCCAAGATATGTAGGCCCGTTCAAGATCATCGAACGCATTGGACTGGTAGCTTATCGACTCGAGTTACCGCAACAACTCGCCGGAGTACATAATACCTTTCACGTCTCAAACCTTAAGAAGTGTCTTGCAAAGGAAGACCTCACCATTCCTCTTGAAGAAATTCATGTCGACGAGAAACTACAATTCGTCGAAGAACCAATCGAAATCATGGACCGTGAAGTTAAACAGCTCAAACAGAGTAATATACCGATTGTTAAGGTTCGTTGGAATGCTAGAAGAGGTCCCGAGTTTACTTGGGAACGAGAGGATCTGATGAAGCAAAAGTATCCACACTTGTTTCTCGATGACGCAGAATAGGTACAATTTTAAAATTTCGGGACGAAATTTATTTAACGGGGAGGTAATGTAACGACCCGCACTTTTTCGATCATTCTATACTTATAATATTAATATTTACATAAATTAAACCTTACCAACATGATAAGTAATCCAAATTGTTGAGACTTATATTTCCGAAAAGAGTTTTATACAACGTTTGACCGTCTAGTTTGACCGATGATATCACGAACTATACAATATATGATAATTATACGTCTGTGTATATATATGTATATATACATATTTAACATGATTAAAGAATGATTTAATACCTCATTTTATATTAATAACAACAAGTTATATGTGTATTTTGAAACTACTAACTTAAGTTTTCAAAACGATAACAATACGTAACGTTATTTGACATATATACTTAAGACTTATAATGTTATACATATATTGTATAAGTAATGTATTTAATTACTTTTAAAGAACTTAAATACATAAAACCATATAAGTGTATTCACAAAAGATAGCTATATTTGAATCCTCATTTCATTTTTCACAAAATTTCCATACGTATACCTAGAGTATTTGTACTCGTATCATACCTAGCTCCTATACGTATTTACTAATAGTAAATACACATCAAAATCACCACCTAACCAGCCATTATTCATGCCCTTAGAGCTAGGTAATTACTTTTGTATGATTGCAAGACTAATTAGCAAGATTACAAACTAAAATTTGTCCATGTATGCCCATGAAACACGTTTTTTATGGTGTATATATGTATCATCATTTTAGTTCATTTTTACTTCCATTCTCTAGCTAAAAGCACACACACATTCAAGAGTCTTAAACTCCATAATAATCCAGCAACTTACCTTGAAGATCTAGCTTCAAAAACCATACTAAAACACCATAAGAAAACCATACAAAAACACTTCAAGAAAACCCTCCAAGAACACCAACTTACTTCCAATCTTTCATCCACTTCTATCACCCTTTTGATTCTAGCTTCTTACTCCTCTTTTACAGCAAACTTATCCAAGGAACTTGAGGTAGTAACTATGTTCATAACCTTATTCGATTCATATATATATAGCTATCTTATTTTGTGGTACAAAAGTTTAACAACAAGAACATAGTTTGAATGCTTTCAAACTTGTTTGCAAACTAAATAGATCCTTCTAACTTAACTTTTAAAATACTTCAAGACCTGTAATATAACTTATGTATATGCTAATTTAACAAGGTAAAACTTGGTTTTTCAAAGTATAAGTATTTTTAGAAAAATGGTCATTAAATGATTTTGTTGTAACAAAAATGTTTAACTTCATATGTTTCACTAATGTTTCACTTATGCCGTATGATTTTGAATACAAACCAAGGTATTTACAGTTCATAGTCTTAAAGAAGAACTCGATCCAAGAAGATGGCAAGTTGAATCAACGAAAACGGATTTGTAACGAAGAAACTATGACCGAAACAAAATTGGTTATCCTAGATCATTTCAACTACGGGATCAATTGGAAAAAAATGATATAAATCACATATTTCTAAGATAACATGATATTTTATATATATGTACTTATAATTCAATTTTATATGGTTCAGGATCACCCGTAAACAACACGAGAAGATTAATCATAAGATCCCATGATTGTACGCAACACGTCATTTGACAACACCGGTACTTTATGTACGCAACACGTCATTTGACAACACCGGTACCATGGGTCAAGATTAATCTCGACCAATACATATACGATGGGGTTTTATTTATTTCGTTGGGGGTTTTATTTATTTCATTGCGGGTATATTAAACATCTAAAAATGAACCATTAAAATTGAATTACTAACAACGAACTGCTAACTACGGACTAAGGAAATATTCAAAATATTAAAAGTATAACAAGTATATATATATATAACGTTTGTTTTAAAATGAAAACATATTGATATATTATATATGGATAGGTTCGTGATATCAACCGGAAGACCGAGTCAAAATATATATATCATCAAGACAAGAGTGAGTATATAGTCCCACTTTTAAACTCTAAATATTTCGGGATGAGAATACATGTATTTTATGTTTTACGATATGGACACAAGTAACTGAAAAATATGTTCTACGTTGAGTTGTACCACTGGCATACTTCCCTGTAGCTTGGTAACTAATATTTACAGCGGTATTGTAAACGCGAATCCTGTTGATAGATCTATCGGGCCTGACAACCCCAACCGGACTGGACGACCAGTATTCAACGGTTGCACAGTACTTCGTTTTGTGACTACACTTGGTACGGTGTAGTAAGATTTCATATTAAAGGGAATATGCGACGTGAAAATGTTAAGTATGGTTACCAAGTGCTCAACCACTTAGAATATTTTTATTGAAATGTTTATATACGAAATCTTGTGGTCTATATATATATATTGCTGCGCACTAAACCTATATCTCACCAACTTTATGTTGACGTTTTTAAACATGTTTATTCTCAGGTGATAATTAAAGCTTCCGCTGCATTATGTTGAATCTAAGCAGGATCATGCGTACTCATATTTGTGTCAAAAATAAAACTGCATATCCGAGGACGTGTGTTGTAAAATATGCTAGAAATCGTGTTGTTATTATCATTTGTAAAGTTTGTAAGTCGAAGATTATCGTTAAACGATAATCATCTTTTTATTGTCTAAAGCTTGTAACAAAAATAATGGTTTGGTTTGTAATGTATAATATATGCAGTTTTCCTTTTTAAAAATGTCGCATATAGAGGTCAATACCTCGCAATGAAATCATACGTTATCTAACACGTTCTTATGGTTAAGGACGGGTTATGACAACTAACCACAAATCCTTACACGTTTAGTGATATTTTGGTTTAATGGTTCGATTATTTTGTGACACTTTCTGATATCTCTCAAATCATACTTCTATAATTGTTTATATTTTAAAAATTCATATTGAATGAAAATATATTATGTAGTGACCCAAAATTTTCCATGATTATATATTAAATGAAAACTATATTTGCATGATTAAATGTTTCCAACATGTTAAGCAATCAAACTTGTTAAAACTTGATTAATTGAAATGAGTTTATGTAGACAATTGACCACCACGTTTGCCTGATGATTCACGAACGTCATAACTTGTGATAATTATATAATCGTTTTATTTTTTATGATGTAAGTTTTTATTTTATATATATATATATATATATATATATATATATATATATATATATATATATATATATATATATATATATATATATATATATATATATATATATATATATATATATATATATATATATATATATATATATATATATAAGAAGAAATACAATTAAATCAAAGATGTACAACTAAAACACTATTTGCTATAGTAAAACACTATTTGCTACACTAACACTATTTACTCGTATTCAATCCATATTCGTACTCGTACAATACAAAACTTCTAAATGTATACACTATTGATATATACACTTCAATGATCAGCTCTTAGCAGCCTTAATGAGTCACCTAAACATGTGGGAACTATCATTTGGCAATTAGCATGAAATATCTAACAAAAATACAAACTAATGGAACCTTATATTCAAGAGTAGGATCACGTTTTTCTTCACCAACCATAACACTTTCATTTTTCAACTTTCATGCATCAAACTTATCTCTCTCATGTTCTTTTTTGGTATTCTAAGTGTTCTTCATCATCTTCAACAAAAAGCAAGTGGGACAAGATGCTGCTTACGCACTACCGTAGTTAGCATTCAAACACTTGATGAATGAGCAGTACCCTCCCAGAAACGAAGTCAATAAGCTCAAGACAGAGCTTAGGGAATTACGAACACAAGGATTCGATATTACCACGTACGAAAGACGATTCACAGAGTTGTGTTTATTGTGTCCAAGAGTGTTTGAAGATGAAGAAGAGCAGATCGATGCGTTTGTAAAGGGGTTACCAGAGAGAATTCAGGAGGATGTGAGTGCGAGCGCGCCCACCTCAATGCAAAAGGCAAGCCGAATGGCTTACAAACTTATAAACCAGATCGAGGGAAGGATTAAAGAGCAGGCGACCGAGGAGGCCAAAATGAAACAAGTCAAGAGAAATTGGGAAGAAAATAATGACAAGGGTCACCAAAACAATAACAGTAACTATCGCTTCAACAATCAACACAACAATCACAATTTAAATCGCACCATTTTTCGCAACAACAATCGCAATCCCAACAACAACAACTACAACAAACGTCCCAACAACAACAACTACAACAATCGTCCCAACAACAATAACAACCGCAACAACAACAATAATCAGAAACAGTCATGCCAAAGGTGTGAAGAGTACCACCAGAATGAGTTCTGAACGACATTTTGCACCAAGTATAAAAGAACTGGCCATGGTGCGAGAAAGTGTGAGGTCTACGGCCCAATGAATAACAGAAATAAAAGAACAGATAATGTCGAAACAAGTAATGTCGCCTTTGTTTGTTATGGATATGGAAAATCGGGCCACATTAGGAGTAATTGCCCGAACCCAGGGAAAAATAATGGGCAAGATCGTGGAAGAGTTTTCAATATTAATGCGACAGAAGAGCAGGAAGACCTGGAGCTTGTTACGGGTACGTTTCTCATTGACAATAAATCTGCTTATGTTTTATTTGATTCGGGTGCGGATAGAAGCTATATGAGTAGAGATTTTTGTGCTAAATTAAGTTGTCCATTGATGCCTTTGGATAGTAAATTTTTACTCGAATTAGCAAACGGTAAATTAATTTTAGCAGATAATATATGTCGGAATCGAGAAATTAAACTGGTTAGCGAAATATTTAAGATTGATTTGATATCAGTAGAGTTAGAGAGTTTTGATGTGATAATCGGCATGGACTGGTTGAAAGAGGTGAAATCAGAGATCGTTTGTTACAAAAATACGATTCGCATCATGCGCGAAAAAGGAAAACCCTTAATGGTGTACGGAGAAAAGAACAACGCGAAGCTAAATCTTATTAGTACTTTGAAGGCACAAAATCTAATAAGAAAAGGTTGCTATGCCGTTCTAGCACACATCGATGAAGTCAAACCCGAAGAAAAGAACATCAATGATGTTCCCGTCGTAAAAGAATTTCCCGATGTATTTCCGAAAGAATTACCGGGACTACCTCCACACCGATCCGTTGAATTTCAAATAGATCTCGTACTAGGAGCTGCACCAATAGGTCGTGCTCCATACAGACTCATGCCTAGTGAAATGAAGGAACTCCAGAGTCAATTACAAGAACTTTTAGAGCGTGGTTTCATACTGATAGTGCTCCAAATGAACATATATTTAGGCACAATATCCTTCCAATATGTAAAGCTTTTAGTTGCAATTGTTCTATTTGTATGTAATATTCGTTTAAATAAATAAGTGCGAAGACAAAAGAAGAAAATGACGATTTGAAGACGCAAATGATCAAAAAGCTAAAAAGTACAAACTACAATCCAAGTGGTTCAAATTATTGATGAGAAACGTCTAAAAATTACAAGAGTACGAGCCGCGGAACGCAAAGTACAAGATATCTAAGCGTACGAAAAGGCGTCCGAAAATCTGGAACCGGGACATGAACCAACTATCAACGCGCGACGCAACGGAGCTAAAATTACAAGTCAACAATGCACAAGAATATAATATAATATATAATTAATTATATAAAATTATATATATTATATTATATATTAAATAAATACGCGCAGCCCACGTTTAAAACTCAACGTGAGCTGGAACAGCTGGCCATGCGATCGTATGGCCAGAAGGCACAAAACTCATGCACTCGCATGAGTTACTGTAGCAGGCCACATTCTATAAATTCAGCATTTTTCGGACGAATTTAACACACATCTTTTTCTTTTCCCAGAAGATGGGAAGGTTTTAGATGTGAGTAACAATGAAGAAGTTACACCACCACCACCACCCGAGTATGTAAAGCCAGTGGTGGCACCATACAGACCACCCATCCTGTTTCCAAGAAAAGGAGTTGAGTATGAGCAAGTAATAGGTAATAAAGTTTGTGATACCTCTGGAAAGAAGAAGAAGAAGAATAAGAAAATGCAAGAAACAAAAACTGTAAAAATAAACCCGGTGAAGACAGTTCCACCAAAACTTCCACCAAGGTTGGGTGATCCGGGTGAATTTATTGTTCCTTGTCTACTTAGTGATTGTGTCATGTATGATGCACTAGCAGATTTAGGTGCGAGTGTGAGTGTTATGCCTCTTTCACTATATAAGAGATTAGGAGTAGGTGAGTTAAGTCCAACGAAAATGAGTGTTAGACTCTTTGATCAAACCATTAAGTACTCAGTTGGAATTGCTGACAACCTACCCATTCAAGTGGGTAATTTAACCTTTCTAGTCGAATTCATTGTCATTGACATAGAAGAGGACTCAAACATTCCTCAAATTTTAGGTCGACCATTCTTAGCGTCCACCGGGGCGTTATTTGATGTAAGAAAAGGTAGAATGACACTTATTAATGATGAAAAATCGATCACCTTTGTGAGTCGAAAGTCTAAATCTCCACCAACCAAAACTATTGAACCAACAAAAACGATTGGTAAGAACCATATTGTTTTACCAACTCCAACGGTAGTGCTTAACAATAATAAAACGCCTAAGTGTGGGGAAGATGAAGCAACACCTAATGATGACCTGATAACAAAGAACCCCGTTGTTGATACAAAATTAAATGACCCCGTTATTAATAGTTCAATGAAGAAACTTATTAAATAGATTTGCGATGCTAGAATCAAGGGGAACTTTAAGTTATGTAACCGGTTAGTATCCAATCTATCGCCTAAAGAAAAGGCGAAACTAGTTGAATTTGTGGATATTACACAGGAATCCGACCAATGGCTTAAAGCAAAAGTCACAAATATGCAATTTGATTATAGTCCAAGAGAAATTGACAATGAAGTTAATCACAATTTCGACACCATAGCTACCTAAGAGTTGGGAGATTCAAATGTTCTAAAAATAAAATGTTGTCTAGAGTTAGTTGTTCTGTTCTCGTGTAGTTCCGAGAATGGAATCCGATTGGTCTTTTCTACTAGCAGACACTAAAGAACTAGTTTTCTCCCCCCATTCTGAATTTTATTTTGTTTTATAGGTTTTATATGAAATTTTTATGCATTTTTAAATTTAAGTTTTGTGTGATTTTAAAAACAAAAATTACTTTATTTCATTAAGTTTAAAAAAATGATTTCTAAAATTCATTGTAAGTTGAAGACTAGGTCATGGAACCGAAATTGCTTTACCCGAGGGCGGGGCGAATAATTTTGTTATCATTATTTTTAATATTATTGATCTAAAGTATACCAAAAAAATTAAAAAACCCAAAAATCTTTGCTTTTAAAACAATCTCTTTAAAAACAACAAATTTTAAATTTTGTCGAGGGACGGACTAGGTAAACATACCGAAACTACCTAAAGTAAAAGGAAATAAAATTTTAAAAAATTATTCATTTGAATTGTTAAAGGTTTTATAAAAAAATAAAAAATAAAAATAAATATATATATATATATATATATATATATATATATATATATATATATATATATATATATATATATATATATATATATATATATATATATATATATATATATATATATATGTTTGTAGTTTATCTTATGTAAAAAAGGGTAAAACATTGCACTTTCAAAGACTGGTATTAAGTTCAGCAAAAGCTACTAATTTTGATGACAAGACGCAAAATATCAAATGTGATATAAAATAATATGTTTGCAAACTCGGTATTTTTAATCACTTTTCTACACTAATCACCCTCATGAATTTATAATTATAGTCTGATTTCATGCAAATGAGGGCATTGCATGATCTCAAGTGTGGGGAAGGCTTATAAATTCTCTCGGATTTACACTTAGTTTAATTGCCAAATTTTGTGAAAATTTGAAAAAATTTCAACTAAATGAATTCAAAATCATGTTTACACATATTTATGAATGATAAAACTAGGTGTTAATGCCGAAATTATTGTTACCTCGGAGAGAACTTAAATAGAGAAACAACCCAAAACGTTAGAATTCATTTAAAATGGAATAGAGGATAATAAAAAGGCAAAGAAAAAAATAAATAAAAGCTAAGTATGGGAAGAATTCACTAATTTCTTTAAAACACATATCACATATTTGGTACAGATTATTGCAGGTACTTTTGCTTTGGACTAAACTAATCAGTTTTACCCGATTTATTGTAATACCTTTGAAAGAAAAGATGGATCTACATGATGAATCAATTCCATCATTAAAAGGAAGTAAAGTCTTCCGAAAAAGACACGCGCTTCTTGATTTAGGTCAGAAAGTTGTCATCCAGACCAGCTGTAGGTTGACGAAAAATCTAGAAAAGTCATCTCTAAAATCAGCAGGAAATTCACGGACCTCAGCATCAAATAGGGTCGCCAAGTGGTCAGACTTATCCTAACCATGAGAGGATCTGTCTCGTAAAATGTGGAGCGCGCCGTGCAAATTAGCTTGATAAGACTAATGAATCAGATCCCCAGAAAGGATAATCTCCTTAAAGATCAAAAATCAGCTTTTAAGTCTGATATTACTCAATCCTTGAGATTGACTTTAAAGATTGAGAATTACAAACTCATGGAATTCAATGATATCTAAACTCGAGCTTGAACGAGAAAATATTTTGATCAAATTAAAGTCGATTTATTTTCTGAAAACCTATTTTCAATGCGTTCATTACCATTGAACGTAAAATCCTAGGAATTCACCTGGAATTCATTAGATCACCTGAACCAATTCGGGTGTCAACCATAAGAACGGTGGTTGCATAGCATGGTCGGAGACAGGACCTTGTGCCAGACTGAAAAATTATATGGTGATCTTTACTATTGCTCCTACAAAGGATAGTAATTGCATCCGACACGATATAGACCATAATCAAAAGCATGTCACAGGACATTGCCTTAACAGTTGCTTGTTCAACGCTTTTCTTTACAACCGGACGGTAGCCTACCGAAAGGTAATATACGGAGCAAGTAAACTGGACGTGTTGCTTTCCTAATGCAAGGTTAGCAAGTGGGTGACACAAAATCGTAAGTTTTGAGCTAAAATTTTCAAAACTGAAACCCACAAAATCCACAAAAATAATTTGCAAACACCGGTGAAGGGTTATTCCGGAAAACTTATCTAGGGTAAAAGCTAGAATGAATTTTCAAAAGATCAAATGTTTTCATAAAGATCCAATTTCCTTAAAGGATCTAAATTTTCATAGTCATGTGGGACTGTAAACCACATTGTTACTATAATTGTTCATACCGCCGTATCAAAATCACTGATGTATAAAGTGTGAGAATAAAAAAAGTGATTCGAGTGAAGTGTGATTTAATTTCAAGTTCTGTATTGCTTGAGGACAAGCAACGCTCAAGTGTGGAGATATTTGATAGTGCTCCAAATGAACATATATTTAGGCACAATATCCTTCCAATATGTAAAGCTTTTAGTTGCAATTGTTCTATTTTTATGTAATATTCGTTTAAATAAATAAGTGCGAAGACAAAAGAAGAAAATGACGATTTGAAAACGCAAATGATCAAAAAGCTAAAAAGTACAAAGTACAATCCAAGTGGTTCGAATTATTGATGAGAAACGTCTAAAAATTACAAGAGTACGAGACGCGGAATGCAAAGTACAAGATATCTAAGCGTACGAAAAGGCGTCCGAAAATCCGAAACCGGGACATGAACCAATTATCAACGCGCGACGCAACGGAGCTAAAATTACAAGTCAACAATGCACAAGAATATAATATAATATATAATTAATTATATAAAATTATATATATTATATTATATATTAAATAAATACGCGCAGCCCATGTTTAAAAATCAATGTGAGCTGGAACAGCTGGCCATGCGATCGCATAGCCAGAAGGCACAAAACTCTTGCACTCGCATGAGTTACTGTAGCAGGCCACATTCTATAAATTCAGCATTTTTCGGACGAATTTAACACACATCTTTTTCTTTTCCTTTCTATGTAACGTAAATATATATATATATATATATATATATATATATATATATATATATATATATATATATATATATATATATATATATATATATATATATATATATATATATTTATAATATAATTTTAATTTTAAGTTAATAATAATAAGGTTATTTTAAGAATGTTTTACGGGTTTTAAGTCGAAATTCTGTCCGTGCAACGCTACGCGATTAATCACCACTGTAAGATATGTTCTTCCTTTTTAAATTAATGTCCCGTAACTAAGTTATTATTATGCTTATTTAAGCCAAAGTAATCGTGATGTTGGACTAAAAATTAAGATTGGGTTATTAGATTTTGTACCATAATTAAGGTTTAGACAAAAGACCGACACTTGTGGACATTGGACTATTGACTATTAATAGATAGGGGGTATTGTCTAATCGAATGACAACTCATTAGAATCTGTCGAACCTATCTTCAAATTATTTAATCTAATAATTATTAAAATGATTATGTATGTTCTATTTAGTAACGTTTATACGACATCTTTTGCGATCCTTTAATTAATTATTCGGGTTGGGTAATTGATTATTCATTCTGATCAAGTGGGTAAATTAATATTCATATCTCATTAAAACAGGGGTGGATTACATACAAGGATATTTGGTGTAATTATTAACAAAGTATTAAAACCTTGGATTACACGCAGTCGATAACCTGGTGTAATTATTAACAAAGTATTAAAACCTTGTTACAGTTCGAATCCCTAATTAGTTGGATTATTTGACTTCGGGAATAAGGTTAATTTGACGAGCATTTTATAATTATGATCGATGGACTATTATGGACAAAAGACCATATAGGTATCAAATAAACCAGGACAAAGGATAATTAACCCGGGTAACAATTAATTAAAATCAAAACGTCAAAGATCATGATTACGAAAGTTTAAATAAGCATAATACTTTTATTTCATATTTCATCGTACCTTTATTTACTGTCATTTTAATTACTGTAATTTACTTTATCGCAATTTAATTTCTATCATTTATATTATCGTCATTTATCTTTACGCTTTATTTAAAATCAACAAACCGGTCATTAAACGGTAAACCCCCTTTTATAATAATATTACTACTTATATAATTATATATATATATATATATATATATATATATATATATATATATATATATATATATATATATATATATATATATATATATATATATATATATTTATACAAATATAGTTTTAAAAATATAGCGTTAAACTTGGCTAGTTCCCTGTGGACGAACCTGACTTACTAAAAACTACACTATTGTACGATTAGGTACACTGCCTATAAGTGTTGTAGCAAGGTTTAGGTATATTCACTCTATAAATAAATAAATAACTTGTGTAAAATTGTATCGTATTTAATAGTATTTCGCAGTAAAATATATAACTATTTCGTATACACCTCTGCTTTAACATCACATACGACCAAGTACATCACCATGGGGAGCTCCTGTTTTGTTTATCAAAAAGAAGGATGGTACATTCAGGTTGTGTATCGACTACCGAGAGTTGAACAAACTTACCATCAAGAACCGTTACCCACTACCGAGAATCGACGACTTATTTAATCAACTACAAGGCTCATCGGTTTATTCGAAGATCGATTTACGTTCCGGGTATCATCAAATGCGGGTGAAGGAGGATGATATTCCAAAGACTGCTTTCAGGACGTGTTACAGTCATTATGAGTTTGTGGTTATGCCGTTTGGGTTAACTAACGCACCAGCTGTGTTCATGGACCTTATGAACCGAGTGTGTGGACCATACCTTGACAAGTTTGTCATTGTTTTTATCGATGACATACTCATTTACTCAAATAATGATCAAGAGCACGAAGAACATTTGAGAAAAGTGCTAGAGTTGCTGAGGAAAGAAAAACTGTATGCTAAGTTTTCAAAGTGTGCATTTTGGTTGGAAGAAGGTCAATTCTTCGGTCACATAGTAAACAAAGAGGGTATTCAGGTGGATCCGGCAAAGATTGAAACCGTTGAAAAGTGGGAAACCCCGAAAACTCCGAAGCATATACGCCAATTTTTAGGACTGGCTGGTTACTACAGAAGGTTCATCCAAGATTTTTCCAAAATAGCAAAACCCTTGACTACATTAACGCATAAAGGGAAGAAATTTGAATGGAAAGATGAACAGGAGAAAGCGTTTCAATTGTTGAAGAAAAAGTTAACTACGGCACCTATATTGTCATTGCCTGAAGGGAATGATGATTTTGTGATATATTGTGACGCCTCAAAGCAAGGTCTCGGTTGCGTATTAATGCAACGAAAGAAGGTAATTGCTTATGCGTCCAGACAATTGAAGATTCATGAGCAAAATTATACGACTCTGATAGGGATGGCAGATTTGTTTCAAGGTTTTTGTAGACGTTACAACAAGCATTGGGGACTCGTCTAGACATGAGTACTGCCTATCATCCACAAACTGATGGGCAGAGTGAAAGGACGATACAGACACTTGAAGACATGCTACGAGCATGTGTTATTGATTTTGGAAACAGTTGGGATCGACACCTACCGTTAGCAGAATTTTCCTACAACAACAGTTACCACTCGAGTATTGAGATGGCACCGTTTGAGGTACTTTATGGTAGAAAGTGCAGGTCTCCGATTTGTTAGAGCGAGGTGGGGGATAGATAAATTACGGGTCCAGAGATAATCCAAGAAACTACCTAGAAAATCATTCAAATTCAACAACGGTTGAAAACCGCCCAAAGTCGACAAAAGAGCTACGCAGACATTAAAAGAAAAGATGTAGAATTTGAAATTGGAGAGATGGCCATGCTTAAGGTTTTACCTTGGAAAGGCGTTGTTCGATTTGGTAAACGGGGGAAACTAAATCCAAGGTACATTGGGCCATTCAAGATTATTGATCGTGTCGGACCAGTAGCTTACCGACTTGAGTTACCTCAACAACTCGCCGGCGTACATAATACTTTCCACGTCTCGAATTTGAAGAAATGATTTGCTAAAGAAGATCTCACCATTCCATTAGCTGAGATTACAATTAACGAAAAACTACAATTCATTGAAGAACCCGTCAAAATAATGGATCGTGAGGTTAAAAGACTTAAGCAAAACAAGATACCAATTGTTAAGGTTCGATGGAATGCTCGTAGAGGACCCGAGTTCACCTGGGAGCGTGAAGATTAGATGAAGCTGAAATACCCGCACCTATTTCCAGAAGATGCGTCAACACCTTCAACTGCTTAAAATTTCGGGACGAAATTTATTTAACGGGTAGGTACTGTAGTGACCCAAAATTTTCCATGATTATATATTAAATAAAAACTATATTTGCATGATTAAATGTTTCCAACATGTTAAGCAATCAAACTTGTTAAGACTTGATTAATTGAAATGAGTTTATGTTGACAATTGACCACCCTATTTGCCTGATGATTCACGAACGTCATAACTTGTGATAATTATATAATCGTTTTATTTTTTATGATGTAAGTTTTTATTTTATATATATATATATATATATATATATATATATATATATATATAAGAAGAAATATAATTAAATCAAAGATGTACAACTAAAACACTATTTGCTACAGTAAAACACTATTTGCTACAGTAAAAAACTATTTACTACAGTAACACTATTTACTCGTATTCAATCCGTATACGTACTCGTACAATACACAACTTCTAAATGTATATACTATTGGTATACCCACTTCAATGATCAGCTCTTAGCAGCCTTAATGGGTAACCTAAACATGTCGGAACTATCATTTGGCAACTAGAATGAAATATCTAACAAAAATACAAACTAATGGAACCTTATATTCAAGGGTAGGATCACGTTTTTCTTCACCAACCATAACACTTTCATTTTTCAACTTTCATGCATCAAACTTATCTCTCTCAAGTTCTTTTTTGGTGTTCTAAGTGTTCTTCATCATCTTCAACAAAACTCTAACTTAATCTATGAAAGCAACCGTCCTAATCCATTTGGACGAATACATTATATTTGGTTACATCGCGAGGTACTTGACCTCTATATGATACATTTTACAAACATTGCATTCATTTTTAAAAGACAAACTTTCATTACATCGAAAGTTGATGGCATGCCTACCATTTCATAATATATTCAACTATAATTGACTTAATAATAATCTTGATGAACTCAACGACTCGAATGCAACGTCTTTTGAAATATGTCATGAATGACTCCAAGTAATATCTCTAAAATGAGCAAATGCACAGCGAAATATTTCTTTCATACCTGATAATAAACATGCTTTAAAGTGTCAACCAAAAGGTTGGTGAGTTCATTAGTTTATCATAATCATTCATTTTCATCATTTTAATAGACCACAAGATTTTCATTTCCATTTCTCATAAATATACGTCCCATGCATAGAGACAAAAATCATTCATATGGATTGAACACCTGGTAACCGACATTAACAAGATGCATATAAGAATATCCCCTATCATTTCGGGACATCCTTCGGACATGATAAAAACGAATTCGAAGTACTAAAGCATCCAGTACTTTGGATGGGGTTTGTTAGGCCCAATAGATCTATCTTTAGGATTCGCGTCAACTAGTAGACCGGTTTACTAATTCTTAGGCTACCAAGAAAAAGGGGTATATTCGGCTTCGATCATTCAACCATATAATGTAGTTTCGATTACTTGTGTCTATTTCGAAAAACATTCATAAAAGCGCATGTATTCTCAGTCCCAAAAGTATATATTGCAAAAGCATTTAAAAAGGGAGTAATGAAACTCACGATACAATATTTTGTAGTAAAAATATTCATTCGACGATACTGAATAATGCAGGGTTGGCCTCGGATTCACGAACCTATATCATTTGTATATATATATATATATATTAAAGCATATAATCGTAACTGAACAAATTTATTTATTACATCTTAATTTATATATTATATATATTTAATTTGTGTATGTATTTATATAAATAATATTAATAGGTTTGATATATATATAGTTATGTGAAATTTTAATATAATTATAGTATATGTAACAAATATATTTTAGGTACAAAATATTTATCTGTTTAAAAGATAGTTTTGATAAAAATAACGATTTACTAATAATAATAATAATAATAATAATAATAATAATAATAATTTTACTAATAATAATACTAATAATGATTTTGTTAATACTGATAATTGTAATAATAGTAATGGAAATCTCATTAATAATGACAATCATATTATTTAATAATAATACATATTCTGATAATAATAATAATAATATTAGTAATAATAATAATAATATTAGTAATAATAATAATAATATTAATAATTATAATTGTAACTAGGGTTATATTAATAATTATAAATGGTAACTAATACTTACATTAGTAATAATAACAGCAATAACTATTATAATTATTAATATGAACGCGATATAAAAGAAGACTAAAAGCTATTAAACGAAGCGATTAGGAAATAATGAGTATGAGTATCATGATGAAATTAAGATATTGTAAGATATTGATTTAAAGGAAAAATATCGTTTTCATTATTTTACTATTATTAGTATTAAAAATATTATTAATATTAAAACTATCATTTTTACTAAAATTATTATTTTTAATAAAAATATCATTGTTAATATGAAACATCATTATTATTATCATTTTAGTACTATTATTAATAAAAATTATCATTTTATTATTTTTAAAAAATATAATTATTGTTATTTTTATTAGTAGAATAATAATAATTATTACAAAATAATACAACTTTTACTTATTATTATTATTATCAATATTATTTTATCAAATAAATATGTGATACAAAGATATTTTACTACGTATAATATAATTACATTCATAATACCTATCATATTATTTTTATGATATTAAATGAACTTTATAAATTTTATTACTTAAGATATATAAAAGTATATTTTTATTGTATAAATTTTAATATAAAATTTTATTTATTAATAAAAGAACTATATTATTTACTTTATAAAATCTGTTAAAAATATTTAAATATATAAAACGACTACATTTAAACTATATAATAATCATGTATAAATTTTGGAAGACATTTTGGTCAATATGACTTTTGTTGACTTTTGCATATTTAGTCTCGAGCATTAGGATTGTGATACACTACGACTTGACCTAAATTGTTAGACAGATATTGATCAAACATATAAATATATATAATTAATATAGGTTCGTGAATTCAAGGCCAACCTTGCACTTGTTCAATGATGTTATATGTGTTTTTACTACAAAATACAGTATTGTGAGTTTCATTTGCTCCTTTTTTAAATGCTTTTGTAATATATATTTTTGGGACTGAGAATACATGCGATGCTTTTATAAATGTTTTACGAAATAGACACAAGTAATCGAAACTACATTCTATGGTTGAATTATCGAATTGAATATCACCATTTATAGTCTGGTAATCTAAGAATTAGGGAACAGAAACCCTAATTGACGTGAATCCTAAATATAGATCTATTGGGCCTAACAAACCCCATCCGGGTTACGGATGCTTTAGTACTTCGATTTTATCATGTCCGATGAGAGTCCCAGAATGATGGGGATATTCTAGACGCGTTTTGTTAATGTCGATTACCAGGTGTTCACCATATGAATGATTTTTATCTCTATGCAGTTTTTGCGAAATGCCTGATATGAGATGATGTTTATGAAAAATGGAAATGAAAATCTTGTGGTCTATTAAAATTATGGAAATAAATGATTATGATAAACTAATGAACTCACTAACCTTTTGGTTGACACTTGAAAGCATGTTTATTCTCAGGTATGAAAGAAATCTTCCGCTGTGCATTTGTTCACTTTAAAGATATTACTTGGAGTCATTCATGACATATTTCAAAAGATGTTGCATTTGAGTCGTTGAGTTCATCAAGATTAATAGAAAGTCATTCATAGTTTGGATATATTATGAAACGATATGCATATCTGTCAACTTCCGATGTAATGAAAGTTTATCTTTTAAAAATGAATGCAATATTTGTAAAATGTATCATATAGAGGTCAAATACCTCGCGATGTAATCAACTATTATGAATCGTTTATAATGTATATGAACGGGTTCTTTCAAATTATGTGGCAAGCATGCTAAAAAAACTTCGATTGAAAATTGGACCCACTTTTGCACAATTAATAGATAACGATGTTATGAGAAAGACTTCCTGAAGGCTTGTTTCCATTCGAAATATGCTTGATGCCGGAAAAGTCATTTTTCTATTTCTAAAGATGAATTTTGAACTTTCAGATTTTACGATAATTATTACCTTTACATTTGAACTCTTATGCATATTTAAATATTATTTTGATACTTATTTTTTATGTAACACTTTATTTAGGTACATTCAGAATATTTTTAGGGTTAATATATCCCCACTAGGCACAAATCCTTACACGTTTAGTGATATCTTAGTTTAATAGTTCGATTATTTTGTGAGACTTTTTGATATCTCTCAATTCATAACTCTATAATTGTTTCTATTTTAAAATTTCATATTGAATGAAAATATATTTGACTACAGTTTCGTTTCAATAATAATTCATAGCCGCAAAACACATTTTTGAGCACATTACGTTTGCTACATAATTGGGCCAAATTATGTGGCAAGCATGCTAAAAAAACTTCGGTTGAAAATTGGACCCATTTTCGCACGATGAATGGATAACGACGTTATGAGAAAGACTTCCTGAAGGCTTGCTTCCATTCAAAATAGTTTTGATGCCGAAAAAGTCATTTTGTTATTTCAAAAGGTGAATTTTGAACTTTCAGATTTTACGATAATTATTATCTTTAAATTTGAACTCTTATGCATATTTAAATACCATTTTGATACTTTTTTTTTATGTAACACTTGATTTAGGTTCATTGAGAATATTTTTAGGGTTAATATATCCTTACACGTTTAGTGACATCTTGGTATAATGATTCGATTATTTTGTGAGACTTTTTGATATCTCTCAATTCATAACTCTATAATTGTTTCTATACTAAAATTTCATATTGAATGAAAATATATTTGACTACAGTTTCGTTTCGATAATAATTCTTAGTCGCAAAACACAGTTTTGAGCACATTACGTTGGCCACATAATCGGGCCAAATTATGTGGCAAACATGCTAAAAAAAAACTTAGGTTGAATTTTGGACCAACTTTCGCATGATGAATAGATAACGACGCTATAAGAAAGACTTCCTAAAGGCTTGCTTCCATTCGAAGTAGTTTTGACGCCAAAAAGTCGTTTTCCTATTTCTAAAGGTGAATTTTGAACTTCCAGATTTTACAATAATTATTACATTTGCATTTAAACTCTTATGCATATTTAAATACCATTTTAATACTTTTTTTATGTATCACTTTATTTAGGTACATTGAGATTATTTTTGGGGTTAATATATCCCCACTAGTCACAAATCCTTACACGTTTAGTGACATCTTGGTTTAATGGTTCGATTATTTTGTGACACTTTTTGATATCGCTCAGTTCATAACTCTGTAATTGTTTCTATTTTAAAATTTAATATTCAATGAAAATATATTTGACTATAGTTTCGTTTCGATAATAATTCATCGTCTCAAAACACATTTTTGAACACATTACGTTGGCCACATAATCGGGCCAAATTATGTGGCAAGCATGCTAAATAAACTTCGGCTGAAAATTGGACCCACCTTCGCACGATGAATATATAACGAAGCTATGAGAAAGACTTCTTGAAGGTTTGCTTCCATTCAAAATAGTTTTGACGCCGAAAAAGTCGTGTTGCTATTTCTAATGGTGAATTTTGAACTTTCAGATTTTACGATAATTATTACCCTTGCATTTGAACTGTTATGCATATTTAAATACCATTTTGATAATAGTTTTTTATGTAACACTTTATTTAGGTTTATTGAAAATATTTTTGGGGTTAATATATCCCTACTAGCCACAAATCCTTACACGTTTAATAACATCTTGGTTTAATGGTTCGATTATTTTGTGACACTTTTTGATATCGTTCAATTGATAACTCTATAAATGTTTTTATTTTTAAATTTAATATTGAATGAAAATACATTTAACTATAGTTTTGTTTCAATAATAATTCATTACCGCAAAACACATTTTTGACCACATTATGTTGACCACATAATTGGGCAAAATTATGCGGCAAACATGCTAAAAAAACCAAGGTTGAAAATTGGACTCACTTTAACACGATGAATAGATAATGACGCTATGAGCAAGACTTCCTGTAGGCTTGCTACCAGTCGAAATAGTTTTGACGCCAAAAAGTCGTTTTGCTGTTTCTAAAGGTGAATTTTGAACTTTCAGATTTTACGATAATTACTACCTTTGCATTTGAACTCTTATACATATTTAAATATTATTTTGATACTTGTTTTTTATGTATAACTTTATTTGGGTACATTGAGAATATTTTTAGGGTTAATATACACGTACTAGCCACATATCCTTACTCGTTTAGTGATATCTTGGTTTAATGGTTCGATTATTTTGTGACAGTTTTTGATATCTCTCAATTCATAACTCTATAATTGTTTCTATTTTAAAATTTCATATTGAATGAAAATATAACTGACTATAGTTTCGTTTCGATAATAATTCATGGACGTAAAACACATTTTAGAGCACATTACGTTGGCCACATAATCGAGCCAAATTATGTGGCAAGTATGCTAAAAAAACTTCAGTTGAGAATTGGACCCTATTTCACACGATGAATAAACAACGACCCTATGAGCAAGATTTTCTGAAGGCTTGCTTCCATTCGAAATAGTTTTGATGCCAAAAAAGTCGTTTTGCTATTTCTAAAGGTGAATTTTGAACTTTCAGATATTACGATAGTTATTACCTTTTCATTTGAACTCTTATGCATATTTAAATACCATTTTGATACTTGTTTTTTATGTAACGCTTTATATAGGTACATTGATAATATTTTTGGGTTTAATATATCCCCATTAGCCACAAATCCTTAAACGTTTAGTAACATGTTGGTTTAATGGTTCGATTATTTTGTGAAACTTTTTGATATCTCTCAAATCATACTTCTATAATTGTTTCTATTTTAAAATTTCATATTGAATTAAAATATATTTGACTATGGTTTCGTTTCGATAATAATTCATGGCCGCAAAATACATTTTTGAGCACATTACGTTGGCCACATAATTGCGCCAAATTATGTGGCAAGCATGCTAAAAAAACTTCGATTGAAAATTGGACCCACTTTCGCACAATTAATAGATAACGATGTTATGAGAAACACTTCCTGAGGCTTGTTTCCATTCGAAATTGATTTGATGACAAAAAAGTCATTTTTCTATTTCTAAAGATGAATTTTGAACTTTCAGATTTTACGATAATTATTACCTTTGCATTTGAACTCTTATGCATATTTAAATATTATTTTGATACGTGTTTTTTATCTAACACTTTATTTAGGTACATTCAGAATATTTTTAGGGTTAATATATCCCCACTAGGCACAAATCCTTACACGTTTAGTGACATCTTAGTTTAATTGTTCGATTATTTTATGAGACTTTTTGATATCTCTCAATTCATAACTCTATAATTGTTTCTATTTTAAAATTTCATATTGAATGAAAATATATTTGACTACAGTTTCATTTCGATAATAATTCATGGCCTCCAAACATATTTTTGAGCACATTACGTTGGCCACATAATTGGGCCAAATTATGTGGCAAACATGCTAAAAAAAACTTCGGTTTAAAATTGGTCTCATTTTCGCACGATGAATGGATAACGACGTTATGAAAAAGACTTCCTGAAGGCTTGCTTCCATTCAAAATAGTTTTGACACCGAAAAAGTGATTTTGTTATTTCAAAAGGTGAGTTTTGAACTTTCAGATTTTACGATAATTATTACCTTTCCATTTGAACTCTTATGCATATTTAAATATTATTTTGATACTTGTTTTTTATGTAACATTTTATTTAGGTTCATTGAGAATATTTATGGGGTTAATATATCCCCACTAGCAACAAATTGTTACACGTTTAGTGAAATCTTGATTTAATGGTTCGATTATTTTGTGACACTTTTTGATATCTCTCAATTCATAACTCCATAATTGTTTCTATTTTAAAATTTCATATTGAATGAAAATATATATTTGACTATAGTTATGTTTCAATAATAATTCATGGTAGCCAAAACACATTTTTAATCACATTACGTTAACCACATAATTGGGCCAAATTATGTGGCAAGCATGCTAAAAAAAATTCGATAGAAAATTGGACCCACTTTCGCACGATGAATAGATAACGATGCTATGAGCAAGACTTCTCGAAGGCTTGCTTCCATTCGAAATAGTTTTGATGCCAAAAAGTCATTTTGCAATTTCTAAAGGTGAATTTTGAACTTTCAGATTTTACGATAATTATTACCTTTGAATTTGAACTCTTATGCATATTTAAATATTATTTTGATACTTTTTTTTTATGTAACACTTTATTTACGTACATTCAGAATATTTTTAGGGTTAATATATCCCCACAAGGTACAAATCTTTACACGTTTAGTGACATCTTGGTTTAATGGTTCGATTATTTTGTGACACTTTTTGATATCTCTCAATTCATACTTCTATAATTGTTTCTATTTTAAAAGTTTCATATTGAATGAAAATATATTTGAGTATAGTTTCATTTCGATAATAATTCATGGCCACAAAACACATCTTTAAGCACATTACGTTGGCCACATAATAATTGGACCAAATTATGTGGCAAGCATGCTAAAAAATTTCGGTTGAAAATTGGACCTACTTTCGCACGATGAATAGATAACGACGCTATGAGCAAGACTTCCTGAAAGCTTGCTTCCATTCACAATAGTTTTGACGCCAAAAAAGTCATTTTGCTATTTCTAAAGGAGAATTTTAAACTTTCAGTTTTTACGATAATTATTACCTTTGCATTTGAACTCTTATGCATATTTAAATACCATTTTGATACTTTTTTTATTATGTAACACTTTGTATAGATACATTGAGAATATTTTTGGGGTTAATATATCACCACTAACCACAAATCCTTACACGTTTAGTGAAATCTTGGTTTAATGGTTCGATTATTTTGTGACACTTTTTGATATCTCTCAATTCATACTTCTATAACTGTTTCTATTTTAAAATTTCATATTGAATGAATATATATTTGACTATAGTTTCATTTCGATAATAATTTATGGTCGCAAAACACATTCTTGAGCACATTACGTTGGCCACATAATTATTGGACCAAATTATGTGGCAAGCATGCTAAAAAAACTTCGGTTGAAAATTGGACCCACTTTCGCACGATGAATAGATAACGACGCTATGAGAAATACTTCCTGAAGGCTTGCTTCCATTTGAAATAGTTTTAACACCGAAAAAGTCGTTTCGCTATTTCTAAAGATGAATTTTGAACTTTATTTTACGATAATTATTACCTTTGCATTTGAACTCTTATGCATATTTAAATACCAGTTTGAAACTTAGTTTTTATTTAACACTTTATTTAGGTTCATTGAGAATATTTTTGGGGTTAAATATATCCCCACTAGCCACAAATCCTTACACGTTTAGAGACATCTTGGTATAATGGTTCGATTATTTTGTGAGACTTTTTAATATCTCTCAATTCATAACTCTATAATTGTTTCTATTTTAAAATTTCATATTGATTGAGAATATTTTTTACTATAGTCTCGATTTGATAATAATTCATCACCGCAAAACACATTTTTGAGCAGATTACGTTGGCCACATAATCGGGCCAAGTTATGTGGCAAGCATGCTAAAAAAACATCGGTTGAAAATTGGAACCATATTCGCACGATGAATAGATAACGACGTTATGAGCAAGACTTCATGAAGGCTTTCTTCCATTCGAAATAGATTTGACGCCAAAAAAGTTGTTTTACTATTTCTAAAGGTGAATTTTGAACTTTCAGATTTTACGATAACTATTACCTTTGCATTTGAACTCTTATGCATTTTTAATACCATTTTGATACTTGTTTTTTATGTACAACATTATTTAGGTTCATTGAGAATATTTTTGGAGTTAATATATCCCCACTAGCCACAAATCCTTACACGTTTAGTGACATCTTGGTATAATGGTTTGATTATTTTGTGAGACTTTTTTATATCTCTTAATTCATAACACTATAATTGTTTCTATTTTAAAATTTCATATTGAATGAAAATATTTTTGACTATAGTTTCGTTTCGAGAATAATTCATGGCCGTAAAACAAATTTTTGAGCACATTACGTTAGCCACATAATCAGGCCAAATTATGTGGCAAGCATGCTAAAACAACTTCGGTTGAAAAATGGACCCACTTTTGCACGATGAATAGATAACGAGGTTATGAGAAAGACTTCTTGAAGGTTTGCTTCCATTCGAAATAGTTTTGACGGCGAAAAAGTCATTTTGCTATTTCTAAAGGTGAATTTTGAACTTTTAGATTTTACGATAATTATTACCTTTGCATTTGAATTCTTATGCATAATTAAATATTATTTTGATACTTATTTTTTATGTAACAATTTATTTAGGCATATTGAGATTATTTTTGGGGTTAATAAATCCCCACTAGCCACAAATCTTTACACGTTTAGTGACATATTGGTTTACTGGTTCGATTATTTTGTGATATTTGTTGATATCTCTCAATTCATACTTCTAAAATTGTTTTTATTTTAAAATTTCATATTGAATGAAAATATATTTGACTATAGTTTCATTTCGATAATACTTCATGGCCGCAAAACACATTTTTGAGCATATTACGTTGGCCACATAATTATTGGACCAAATTATGTGGCAAGCATGCTAAAAAAACACTTCGGTTTAGAATCGGATCTACTTTCGCATGATGAATAGATAACGACGCTATGAGAAAGACTTCCTGAAGGCTTGCTTCCATTCAAAATAGTTTTGACACCGAAAAAGTCATTTTGCTATTTCTAAAAGTGAATTTTGAACTTTTAGATTTTACGATAATTATTACCTTTGCATTTGAACTCTTATGCATATTTAAATGTCAGTTTGATACTTGTTTTTTATGTAACACGTTATTTAGGTTCATTAAGAATATTTTTTGGGTTAATATATCCCCACTAGCCACAAATCCTTACACGTTTAGTGATATCTTGATATAATAGTTCGATTATTTTGTGAGAATTTTTGATATCTCTCAATTCATAACTCTATAATTGTTTCTATTTTAAAATTTCTTATTAAATGAAAATATATTTGACTATAGTCTCGTTTCGATAATAATTCATGGTTGCAAAACACATTTTTGAGCACATTAAGTTGGCCACATAATCGGGCCAAATTATGTGGCAAACATGCTAAAAAAACTTCAGTTGAAAATTGGACCCACTTTCGCACGATGAATAGATAACGACCCTATGAGCAAGACTTCCTGAAGGCTTGCTTCCATTAGAAATAGTTTTGACGCCAAAAAAGTCGTTTTGCTATTTATAAAGGTGAATTTTGAACTTTCGTATTTTACGATAATTATTACCTTTGCATTTGAACTCTTATACATATTTACATACCATTTTGATACTTGTTTTTTATGTAACACTTTATATAGGTACATTGATAATATTTTTGGGATTAATATATCCCCCACTAGCCACAAATCCTTAAACTATTAGTGACATGTTGATTTAATGGTTCGATTATTTTGTGACACTTTTTGATATCTCTCAAATCATACTTCTATAATTGTTTTCTATTTTAAAATTTCATATTAAATAAAAATATATTTGACTATGGTTTCATTTCGATAATAATTCCTGGCCGTAAAACACATTTTTGAGCACATTACGTTGGCCACATAATTGGGCCAAATTATGTGACAAGCATGCTAAAAAAACTTCGGTTGAAAATTGGACCCACTTTTACACAATTAATAGATAACGATGTTATGAGAAAGACTTCCTGAAATCTTGTTTCCGTTCGAAATAGTTTTGATGCCGAAAAAGTCTTTTTTCTATTTCTAAAGATGAATTTTGAACTTTCAGATTTTACGATAATTATTACCTTTGCATTTGAACTCTTATGCATATTTAAATATTATTTTGATACTTGTTTTTTATGTAACACTTTATTTACGTACATTCAGAATATTTTTAGGGTTAATATATCCCCACTAGGTACAAATCTTTACACGTTTAGTGACATCTTGGTTTAATGGTTCGATTATTTTGTGACACTTTTTGAGATCTCTCAATTCATAACTCTATAGTTGTTTCTAATTTAAAATTTCACATTGAATGAAAATATATTTGACTACAGTTTCATTTCGATAATAATTCATGGCCGTAAAACACATTTTTGAGCACATTACGTTAGCCACATAATTGGACCAAATTATGTGGCAAGCATGCTAAAAAAACTTCGGTTGAAAATTGGATCCATTTTCGCACGATGAATGGATAACGACCTTATGAGATAGACTTCCTGAAGGTTGCTTCCATTCGAAATAGTTTTGATGTCGAAAAAGTCATTTTGTTATTTCAAAAGGTGAAATTTGAACTTTCAGATTTTACGATAATTATTACCTTTCCATTTGAACTCGTATGCATATTTAAATATTATTTTGATACTTGTTTTTTATGTAACACTTTATTTAAGTTCATTGAGAATATTTTTGGGGTTAATATATCCCCTCTAGCCACAAATCTTTACACGTTTAGTGACATCTTGATTTAATGGTTCGATTATTTTGTAACACATTTTTATATCTCTCAATTCATAACTCTATAATTGTTTCTATTTTGAAATTTCGTATTAAATGAAAATATATTTGACTATAGTTTCATTTCGATAATAATTCATGGCCGCAAAACACATTTTTGATCACATTACGTTGGCCACATAATTGGGCCAAATTATGTGGCAAGCATGCCAAAAAAACTTCGATAGAAAATTGGAGCCACTTTCGCACGATTAATAGATAACGGCGCTAGGAGCAAGACTTCCCGAAGGCTTGCTTCCATTCGAAATAGTTTTGACGCCAAAAAATTCATTTTGCTATTTCTAAAGGTGAATTTTAAACTTTCAGATTTTACGATAATTATTACCTTTGAATTTGAACTCTTATGCATATTTAAATATTATTTTGATACTTGTTTTTTATGTAACACTTTATTTAAGTACATTTGAGAATATTTTTGGGGTTAATATATCTCCACTATCCATAAGTCCTTACACTTTTGGTGACATCTTGGTTTAATGGTTCGATTATTTTGTGACACTTTTTGATATCTCTCAATTCATGCTTCTATAATTGTTTCTATTTTAAAATTTCATATTGAATGAAAATATATTTGATTATAGTTTCGTTTCGATAATAATTCATAGCCGCAAAACACATTTTTTAGCACATTACGTTGGCCACATAATTATTGGACCAAATTATGTGGCAAGCATGCTAAAAAACTTCGGTTAAAAATTGGACCCACTTTCGCACGATGAATAGATAACGACACTATGAGCAAGACTTTCAGAAGGCTTGCTTCCATTCGCAATAGTTTTGACGCCAAAAAAGTCATTTTGCTATTTCTAAAGGTGAATTTTAAACTTTCAGATTTTACGATAATTATTATCTTTGCATTTGAACTCTTATGCATATTTAAATACCATTTTGATACTTTTTTATTATGTAACACTTTGTATAGGTACATTGAGAATATTTTTGGAGTTAATATATCACCACTAACCACAAATCCTTACACGTTTAGTGATATTTTGGTTTAATGGTTCGATTATTTTGTGACACTTTCTGATATCTCTCAAATCATACTTCTATAATTGTTTATATTTTAAAAATTCATATTGAATGAAAATATATTATGTAGTGACCCTAAATTTTCCGTGATTATATATTAAATGAAAACTATATTTGTATGATTAAATGTTTCCCACATGTTAAGCAATCAAACTTGTTAAAACTTGATTAATTGAAACTTGTTAAAACTTGATCAATTGACCACCACGTTTGCCTGATGATTCACGAACGTCATAACTTGTGATAATTATATAATCGTTTTATTTTTTATGATGTAAGTTTTTATTTTATATATATATATATATATATATATATATATATATATATATATATATATATATATATATATATATATAAGAAGAAATACAATTAAATCAAAGATGTACAACTAAAACACTATTTGCTACACTAACACTATTTACTCATATTCAATCCGTATTCGCACTCGTACAATACACAACTTCTAAATGTATACACTATTGATATATACACTTCAATGATCAGCTCTTAGCAGCCTTAATGAGTCACCTAAACATGTGGGAACCATCATTTGGCAATTAGCATGAAATATCTAACAAAAATACAATCTAATGGAACCTTATATTCAAGGGTAGGATCACGTTTTTCTTCACCAACCATAACACTTTCATTTTTCAACTTTCATGCATCAAACTTATCTCTCTCAAGTTCTTTTTTGGTATTCTAAGTGTTATTCATCATCTTCAACAAAAATCAAGCTTAATCTAGTTCATAAATCCTAACCTAGATCAACTTTCAAAACAACTACTCAAGTAAACTTCAAGAACACTTTCAAGTTTGCAAGTCTACTTTCAAGCTTTCTAATCCATTCTAAGTAATCATCTAATGTAGTGACCCGAACTTTTCCATGTTTATATATATTAATTGAGATTGATATTTACATGATTAAATATTTCCAACATGTTAAGCAATCAAACTTGTTAAGACTTGATTAATTGAAATATGTTTCATATAGACAATTGACCACCCAAGTTGACCGGTGATTCACGAACGTTAAAACTTGTAAAAACTATATGATGACATATATATGGATATATATATAGTTAACATGATACTATGATAAGTAAACATATCATTAAGTATATTAACAATGAACTACATATGTAAAAACAAGACTACTAACTTAATGATTTTTAAACGAGACATATATGTAACGATTATCGTTGTAAAGACATTTAATGTATATATATCATATTAAGAGATATTCATACATGATAATATCATGATAATATAATAATTTAAAATCTCATTTCATATTATAAACATTGGGTTAACAACATTTAACAAGATCGTTAACCTAAAGGTTTCAAAACAACACTTACATGTAACGACTAACGATGACTTAACGACTCGGTTAAAATGTATATACATGTAGTGTTTTAATATGTATTTATACACTTTTGAAAGACTTCAATATACTTATCAAAATACTTCTACTTAACAAAAATGCTTACAATTACATCCTCGTTCAGTTTCATCAACAATTCTACTCGTATGCACCCGTATTCGTACTCGTACAATACACAGCTTTTAGATGTATGTACTATTGGTATATACACTCCAATGATCAGCTCTTAGCAGCCCATGTGAGTCACCTAACACATGTGGGAACCATCATTTGGCAACTAGCATGAAATATCTCATAAAATTACAAAAATATGAGTAATCATTCATGACTTATTTACATGAAAACAAAATTACATATCCTTTATATCTAATCCATACACCAACGACCAAAAACACCTACAAACACTTTCATTCTTCAATTTTCTTCATCTAATTGATCTCTCTCAAGTTCTATCTTCAAGTTCTAAGTGTTCTTCATAAATTCCAAAAGTTCTAGTTTCATAAAATCAAGAATACTTTCAAGTTTGCTAGCTCACTTCCAATCTTGTAAGGTGATCATCCAACCTCAAGAAATCTTTGTTTCTTACAGTAGGTTATCATTCTAATACAAGGTAATAATCATATTCAAACTTTGGTTCAATTTCTATAACTATAACAATCTTATTTCAAGTGATGATCTTACTTGAACTTGTTTTCGTGTCATGATTCTGCTTCAAGAACTTCGAGCCATCCAAGGATCCATTGAAGGTAGATCCAATTTTCTCTTTTCCAGTAGGTTTATCCAAGGAACTTAAGGTAGTAATGATGTTCATAACATCATTCAATTCATACATATAAAGCTATCTTATTCGAAGGTTTAAACTTGTAATCACTAGAACATAGTTTAGTTAATTCTAAACTTGTTCGCAAACAAAAGTTAATCCTTATAACTTGACTTTTAAAATCAACTAAACACATGTTCTATATCTATATGATATGCTAACTTAATGATTTAAAACCTGGAAACACGAAAAACACCGTAAAACCGGATTTACGCCGTCGTAGTAACACCGCGGGCTGTTTTGGGTTAGTTAATTAAAAACTATGATAAACTTTGATTTAAAAGTTGTTATTCTGGGAAAATGATTTTTATTATGAACATGAAACTATATCCAAAAATTATGGTTAAACTCAAAGTGGAAGTATGTTTTCTAAAATGGTCATCTAGACGTCGTTCTTTCGACTGAAATGACTACCTTTACAAAAATGACTTGTAACTTATTTTTCCGACTATAAACCTATACTTTTTCTATTTAGATTCATAAAATAGAGTTCAATATGAAACCATAGCAATTTGATTCACTCAAAACGGATTTAAAATGAAGAAGTTATGGGTAAAACAAGATTGGATAATTTTTCTCATTTTAGCTACGTGAAAATTGGTAACAAATCTATTCCAACCATAACTTAATCAACTTGTATTGTATATTATGTAATCTTGAGATACCATAGACACGTATACAATGTTTCGACCTATCATGTCGACACATCTATATATATTTCAGAACAACCATAGACACTCTATATGTGAATGTTGGAGTTAGCTATACAGGGTTGAGGTTGATTCCAAAATATATATAGTTTGAGTTGTGATCAATACTGAGATACATATACACTGGGTCGTGGATTGATTCAAGATAATATTTATCGATTTATTTCTGTACATCTAACTGTGGACAACTAGTTGTAGGTTACTAACGAGGACAGCTGACTTAATAAACTTAAAACATAAAAATATATTAAAAGTGTTGTAAATATATTTTGAACATACTTTGATATACATGTATATATTGTTATAGGTTCGTGAATCAACCAGTGGCCAAGTCTTACTTCCCGACGAAGTAAAAATCTGTGAAAGTGAGTTATAGTCCCACTTTTAAAATCTAATATTTTTGGGATGAGAATACATGCAGGTTTTATAAATGATTTACAAAATAGACACAAGTACGTGAAACTACATTCTATGGTTGAATTATCGAAATCGAATATGCCCCTTTTTATTAAATCTGGTAATCTAAGAATTAGGGAACAGACACCCTAATTGACGCGAATCCTAAAGATAGATCTATTGGGCCTAACAAACCCCATCCAAAGTACCGGATGCTTTAGTACTTCGAAATTTATATCATATCCGAAGGGTGTCCCGGAATGATGGGGATATTCTTATATATACATCTTGTTAATGTCGGTTACCAGGTGTTCACCATATGAATGATTTTTATCTCTATGTATGGGATGTGTATTGAAATATGAAATCTTGTGGTCTATTATTATGATTTGATATATATAGGTTAAACCTATAACTCACCAACATTTTTGTTGACGTTTTAAGCATGTTTATTCTCAGGTGATTATTAAGAGCTTCCGCTGTCGCATACTTAAATAAGGACGAGATTTGGAGTCCATGCTTGTATAATATTGTGTAAAAACTGCATTCAAGAAACTTATTTTGTTGTAACATATTTGTATTGTAAACCATTATGTAATGGTCGTGTGTAAACAGGATATTTTAGATTATCATTATTTGATAATCTACGTAAAGCTTTTTAAAACCTTTATCTATGAAATAAAGGTTATGGTTTGTTTTAAAAATGAATGCAGTCTTTGAAAAACGTCTCATATAGAGGTCAAAACCTCGCAACGAAATCAATTAATATGGAACGTTTTTAATCAATAAGAACGGGACATTTCAGTTGGTATCCGAGCGTTGGTCTTAGAGAACCAGAATTTTGCATTAGTGTGTCTTATCTAGTTTGTTAGGATGCATTAGTGAGTCTGGACTTCGACCGTGTTTACTTGAAAAATGATTGCTTACCAAATTTTGTTGGAAACTATATATTTTTAACATGTGAATATTATGTGATATATTAATCTCTTAACGCGTTTGATATTATGTGATAGATGTCTACCTCTAGAACAAGTCCCATTGACTCACCTAATAATAATGAAGAGTCAAATGTAAATTGGAATGATTCGTGGACTGATTCACAAGTTCCCGAAGAGGAACCGGAAGAAGAGTCGGAACCGGAAGAAGAATCGGAACCGGATGAAGAAATAGAACCGGTGGGGGAAATAATAAAACGGTTAAGTAAAAGAAAATCCTCAACCAACCGACCAAGGTTAATTATGGTCAATGGTGTTTCCGCCAAGGAAGCAAAATATTGGGAGGATTACCAATTCTCCGATGAATCGGATTCCGACGAGAATTCCGATGATGTTATAGAAATTACCCCAACTGAATTTAAAAAGGCAAAAGAAAATAATAAGAGAAAGGGCATAAAAATAGAGAAATCTAATTCCAACCCCGATGAACTTTATATGTATCGTCAACCCCCGAAGTCCTTAAGTTGTAACAATGACCCGGGAACCTCTAAACCACCAGGTTTTTCTAAACCAATGTGGATCACGACAGCTCGTATTAGGGGAACATCATATATCCCTAGAAACTTGGCAAAACGAACCAAAACCGAAGAAGAAGAAGAAACAAGCGAGTCGGAATAAGATAGTTGTATTCGTGTGGTGTAATATATGTAATATAGTGTGCTTATGCTTTATGATATATGTAAAAATTGCTTGTATTAATAAGTATTTTTTTTATGAATCTAACTCTTGTCTATTTTACAGTATAAAAACACAAAATGGATAGACAACCTAATATTTTAAGAGACCTACCCGGAGACATGATTGATGAAATCTTGTCTAGAGTCGGTCAGAATTCTTCGGCACAACTATTTAAGGCGAGATCAGTTTGTAAGACTTTCGAAGAACGTTCCAAGAATGCCTTGGTTTATAAAAGGCTTTCGTTCGAAAGATGGGGGATATCACATTGGGAAATCCATAAGTTACGATGTGTTTACTTTGACGCATATATTGCGGGGAACCCAAATGCTATTTTACGCAATGGGTTAAGAAATTATTTTGACTCAATATATCCGAATATTGGACTTCGTGATTTAGAAAAAGCGGCTAACATGCAACATAAAGAAGCATGTTATGCTTACGGATTAGTAATGTTCGCTTCTCACCAAAGTGAGAATAAGAACATCGGGATACAACTATTAAACAAAACGTTCCCACAAGTGACGGAGTCGGTAATTGGGGTAAGAAATGAGGTTTTTAGATTGTTACGGGACTGTTGGACATTACGTAACCCTCGTACCTTTGACGATGTTACAACACGCTGTCTTATCAACGGCCATAACGGTTATGTTCCACAAGACCAAGGATGGGAAGTAATCCTAGTAAAACCAGAATGCATGACTTGTTTCTGGACGTATGAATTACGTGTCTTTATTGCCTTTGCTGAACGACTTGTGTACTAGCTAGAATTATCTTCACAACCATCTTGTATCAAATTTATTGTGTGCTATATTTCATGCTATATGTAAAATAAGCGGTATTGTAAGTTTGTAAAATATTGTGTAAAAGTTTGAACGCGAAATATTATTATAATCAGTTTTTCATATAGAATTGTAGTAGTTGAATTGTATATTAGCTACTAAGTATGAACTTAACGGGTAGGTACTACCCGAATTTAAACTTATAAAACGCTAATATGAAGAAAAAGCTTTTATAAATGAGTTCATATTATGCTACGAAATACTATTAACTACTCTTAATATTCTGTATGATTAACTTGTTCCATTTAACTATTTTGAAGGAAATGGCACCGACTACTCGACACACCGTGAATATGAATGAAGAGGAATTCCGTACTTTTCTAGCTTCAAACATAGCCGCAGTACAGGCTGCGCTACATACCAACAATAACCTTGGATCTAGCAGTACAGGAAATCGTGTAGGATGCACCTACAAAGAATTCACTGCCTGCAAACCTTTGGAATTTGATGGAACCGAAGGACCGATCGGATTGAAACGGTGGACCGAGAAGGTCGAATCGGTGTTTGCCATAAGTAAGTGTACTGAAGAGGACAAAGTAAAGTACGCTACGCATACCTTCACAGGTTCTGCATTAACATGGTGGAATACCTATCTAGAGCAAGTGGGACAAGGCGATGCGTACTCACTACCGTGGTCAGCATTCAAGCACTTGATGAACGAGAAGTACCGTCCCAGAACCGAGGTCAATAAGCTCAAGACAGAACTTAGAGGGTTACGAACCCAAGGATTTGATATTACCACGTACGAAAGACGATTCACAGAATTGTGCCTATTGTGTCCGGGAGCATTCGAAGATGAGGAAGAGAAGATCGACGCGTTTGTGAAAGGATTACCGGAAAGAATCCAAGAAGATATAAGTTCACACGAGCCCGCCTCCATACAACAGGCATGTAGAATGGCTCACAAACTCGTGAACCAGATTGAAGAAAGAATTAAAGAACAGACTGCTGAAGAGGCCAATGTGAAGCAAGTCAAAAGAAAGTGGGAGGAAAACGGTGATAAGAATCACCAATACAACAACAACAGCAATTACAACAATAATCGCAACAATTATCCCAACAATCGCAACATCAATCGCAACTACAACAAACGGCCCAACAACAACAACAACAACAACAGCAACTACAACAATCATCCTAACAACAATAATAACCACAACAACAACAACAACAATCAGAAGCAGCTATGCCAAAGGTGTGAAAAGAATCACTCGGGGTTCTGCACCAAATTTTGCAACAAGTGTAAAAGAAATGGTCATAGCGCGGCGAAGTGTGAGGTCTACGGACCAGGGGTTAATAGAACGAAAGGAACAAATGGTGTCGGAACGAGTAATGGCGGAGCAAGTAGTGTCGGAGCAAGTTATGCCAATGTAGTTTGTTATAAATGTGGAAAACCGAGCCACATTATTAAAAATTGCCCGAACCAGGAGAACACGAATGGACAAGGCCGTGGAAGAGTTTTCAATATTAATGCGACAGAGGCACAGGAAGACCCGGAGCTTGTTACGGGTACGTTTCTTATTGACAATAAATCTGCTTACGTTTTATTTGATTCGGGTGCGGATAGAAGCTATATGAGTAGAGATTTTTGTGCTAAATTAAGTTGTCCATTGACATCTTTGGATAGTAAATTTTTACTCGAATTAGCAAATGGTAAATTAATTTCAGCAGATAATATATGTCGGAATCGAGAAATTAAACTGGTTAGCGAAACATTTAAGATTGATTTGATACCAGTAGAGTTAGGGAGTTTTGATGTGATAATCGGTATGGACTGGTTGAAAGAAGTGAAAGCGGAGATCGTTTGTTACAAAAATGCAATTCGCATTATACGAGAAAAAGGAAAACCCTTAATGGTGTACGGAGAAAAGGGCAACACGAAGCTACATCTTATTAGTAATTTGAAGGCACAAAAACTAATAAGAAAAGGTTGCTATGCTGTTCTAGCACACGTCGAGAAAGTACAAACTGAAGAAAAGAGCATCAATGATGTTCCCGTCGCAAAAGAATTTCCTGATGTATTTCCGAAAGAATTACCGGGATTACCCCCACATCGATCCGTTGAATTTCAAATAGATCTTGTACCAGGAGCTGCACCAATAGCTCGTGCTCCTTACAGACTCGCACCCAGCGAGATGAAAGAACTACAAAGCCAATTACAAGAACTTTTAGAGCGTGGTTTCATTCGACCAAGCACATCACCGTGGGGAGCTCCTGTTTTGTTTGTCAAGAAGAAAGATGGTACATTCAGGTTGTGTATCGACTACCGAGAGTTGAACAAACTTACCATCAAGAACCGCTACCCACTACCGAGAATTGATGACTTATTTGATCAACTACAAGGCTCGTCTGTTTATTCAAAGATTGACTTACGTTCCGGGTATCATCAAATGCGGGTGAAAGAAGATGATATTCCAAAGACTGCTTTCAGAACACGTTACGGTCATTACGAGTTTATGGTCATGCCGTTTGGTTTAACTAATGCACCAGCTGTGTTCATGGACCTTATGAACCGAGTGTGTGGACCATACCTTGACAAGTTTGTCATTGTTTTCATTGATGACATACTTATTTACTCAAAGAATGACCAAGAACACGGTGAACATTTGAGAAAGGTGTTAGAAGTATTGAGGAAGGAAGAATTGTACGCTAAGTTTTCAAAGTGTGCATTTTGGTTGGAAGAAGTTCAATTCCTCGGTCACATAGTGAACAAAGAAGGTATTAAGGTGGATCCGGCAAAGATAGAAACTGTTGAAAAGTGAGAAACCCCGAAAACTCCAAAACACATATGCCAGTTTTTAGGACTAGCTAGTTACTACAGAAGGTTCATCCAAGACTTTTCCAGAATAGCAAAACCCTTGACTGCATTAACGCATAAAGGGAAGAAATTTGAATGGAATGATGAACAAGAGAAAGCATTTCAGTTATTGAAGAAAAAGCTAACTACGGCACCTATATTGTCATTGCCTGAAGGGAATGATGATTTTGTGATTTATTGTGACGCATCAAAGCAAGGTCTCGGTTGTGTATTAATGCAACGGACGAAGGTGATTGCTTATGCGTCTAGACAATTGAAGATTCACGAGCAAAATTATACGACGCATGATTTGGAATTAGGCGCGGTTGTTTTTGCATTAAAGACTTGGAGGCACTACTTATATGGGGTCAAAAGTATTATATATACCGACCACAAAAGTCTTCAACACATATTTAATCAAAAACAACTGAATATGAGGCAGCGTATGTGGATTGAATTGTTGAATGATTACGACTTTGAGATTCGTTACCACCCGGGGAAGGCAAATGTGGTAGCCGACGCCTTGAGCAGAAAGGACAGAGAACTCATTCGAGTAAAATCTATGAATATAATGATTCACACTAACCTTACTACTCAAATAAAGGAGGCGCAACAAGGAGTTTTAAAAGAGGGAAATTTAAAGGATGAAATACCCAAAGGATCAGAGAAGCATCTTAATATTCGGGAAGACGGAACCCGGTATAGGGCTGAAAGGATTTGGGTACCAAAATTTGGAGATATGAGAGAAATGGTACTTAGAGAAGCTCATAAAACCAGATACTCAATACATCCTGGAACAGGGAAGATGTACAAGGATCTCAAGAAACATTTTTGGTGGCCGGGTATGAAAGCCGATGTTGCTAAATACGTAGGAGAATGTTTGACGTGTTCTAAGGTCAAAGCTGAGCATCAGAAACCATCAGGTCTACTTCAACAACCCGAAATCCCGGAATGGAAATGGGAAAACATTACCATTGATTTCATCACAAAATTGCCAAGGACTGCAAGTGGTTTTGATACTATTTGGGTAATAGTTGATCGTCTCACCAAATCAGCACACTTCCTACCAATAAGAGAAGATGACAAGATGGAGAAGTTAGCACGACTGTATTTGAAGGAAGTCGTCTCCAGACATGGAATACCAATCTCTATTATCTCTGATAGGGATGGCAGATTTATTTCAAGATTCTGGCAGACATTACAGCAAGCATTAGGAACTCGTCTAGACATGAGTACTGCCTATCATCCACAAACTGATGGACAGAGCGAAAGGACGATACAAACGCTTGAAGACATGCTACGAGCATGTGTTATTGATTTCGGAAACAGTTGGGATCGACATCTACCGTTAGCAGAATTTTCCTACAACAACAGCTACCATTCAAGCATTGAGATGGCGCCGTTTGAAGCAATTTATGGTAGAAAGTGCAGGTCTCCGATTTGTTGGAGTGAAGTGGGGGATAGACAGATTACGGGTCCGGAGATTATACAAGAAACTACCGAGAAGATCATCCAAATTCAACAACGGTTGAAAACCGCCCAAAGTCGACAAAAGAGCTACGCTGACATTAAAAGAAAAGATATAGAATTTGAAATTGGAGAGATGGTCATGCTTAAAGTTGCACCTTGGAAAGGCGTTGTTCGATTTGGTAAACGAGGGAAATTAAATCCAAGGTATATTGGACCATTCAAGATTATTGATCGTGTCGGACCAGTAGCTTACCGACTAGAGTTACCTCAGCAACTCGCGGCTGTACATAACACTTTCCACGTCTCGAATTTGAAGAAATGTTTTGCTAAAGAAGATCTCACTATTCCGTTAGATGAAATCCAAATCAACGAAAAACTTCAATTCATTGAAGAACCCGTCGAAATAATGGATCGTGAGGTTAAAAGACTTAAGCAAAACAAGATACCAATTGTTAAGGTTCTATGGAATGCTCGTAGAGGACCCGAGTTCACCTGGGAGCATGAAGATCAGATGAAGAAGAAATACCCGCATCTATTTCCAGAAGATTCGTCAACACCTTCAACAGCTTAAAATTTCGGGACGAAATTTATTTAACGGGTAGGTACTGTAGTGACCCGAACTTTTCCATGTTTATATATATTAATTGAGATTGATATTTACATGATTAAATGTTTCCAACATGTTAAGCAATCAAACTTGTTAAGACTTGATTAATTGAAATATGTTTCATATAGACAATTGACCACCCAAGTTGACCGGTGATTCACGAACGTTAAAACTTGTAAAAACTATATGATGACATATATATGGATATATATATAGTTAACATGATACTATGATAAGTAAACATATCATTAAGTATATTAACAATGAACTACATATGTAAAAACAAGACTACTAACTTAATGATTTTTAAACGAGACATATATGTAACGATTATCGTTGTAAAGACATTTAATGTATATATATCATATTAAGAGATATTCATACATGATAATATCATGATAATATAATAATTTAAAATCTCATTTCATATTATAAACATTGGGTTAACAACATTTAACAAGATCGTTAACCTAAAGGTTTCAAAACAACACTTACATGTAACGACTAACGATGACTTAACGACTCGGTTAAAATGTATATACATGTAGTGTTTTAATATGTATTTATACACTTTTGAAAGACTTCAATACACTTATCAAAATACTTCTACTTAACAAAAATGCTTACAATTACATCCTCGTTCAGTTTCATCAACAATTCTACTCGTATGCACCCGTATTCGTACTCGTACAATACACAGCTTTTAGATGTATGTACTATTGGTATATACACTCCAATGATCAGCTCTTAGCAGCCCATGTGAGTCACCTAACACATGTGGGAACCATCATTTGGCAACTAGCATGAAATATCTCATAAAATTACAAAAATATGAGTAATCATTCATGACTTATTTACATGAAAACAAAATTACATATCCTTTATATCTAATCCATACACCAATGACCAAAAACACCTACAAACACTTTCATTCTTCAATTTTCTTCATCTAATTGATCTCTCTCAAGTTCTATCTTCAAGTTCTAAGTGTTCTTCATAAATTCCAAAAGTTCTAGTTTCATAAAATCAAGAATACTTTCAAGTTTGCTAGCTCACTTCCAATCTTGTAAGGTGATCATCCAACCTCAAGAAATCTTTGTTTCTTACAGTAGGTTATCATTCTAATACAAGGTAATAATCATATTCAAACTTTGGTTCAATTTCTATAACTATAACAATCTTATTTCAAGTGATGATCTTACTTGAACTTGTTTTCGTGTCATGATTCTGCTTCAAGAACTTCGAGCCATCCAAGGATCCATTGAAGCTAGATCCAATTTTCTCTTTTCTAGTAGGTTTATCCAAGGAACTTAAGGTGGTAATGATGTTCATAACATCATTCAATTCATACATATAAAGCTATCTTATTCGAAGGTTTAAACTTGTAATCACTAGAACATAGTTTAGTTAATTCTAAACTTGTTCGCAAACAAAAGTTAATCCTTCTAACTTGACTTTTAAAGTCAACTAAACACATGTTATATATCTATATGATATGCTAACTTAATGATTTAAAACCTGGAAACACGAAAAACACCGTAAAACCGGATTTACGCCGTCGTAGTAACACCGCGGGCTGTTTTGGGTTAGTTAATTAAAAACTATGATAAACTTTGATTTAAAAGTTGTTATTCTGGGAAAATGATTTTTATTATGAACATGAAACTATATCCAAAAATTATGGTTAAACTCAAAGTGGAAGTATGTTTTCTAAAATGGTCATCTAGACGTCGTTCTTTCGACTGAAATGACTACCTTTACAAAAACGACTTGTAACTTATTTTTCCGACTATAAACCTATACTTTTTCTGTTTAGATTCATAAAATAGAGTTCAATATGAAACCATAGCAATTTGATTCACTCAAAACGGATTTAAAATGAAGAAGTTATGGGTAAAACAAGATTGGATAATTTTTCTCATTTTAGCTACGTGAAAATTGGTAACAAATCTATTCCAACCATAACTTAATCAACTTGTATTGTATATTATGTAATCTTGAGATACCATAGACACGTATACAATGTTTCGACCTATCATGTCGACACATCTATATATATTTCGGAACAACCATAGACACTCTATATGTGAATATTGGAGTTAGCTATACAGGGTTGAGGTTGATTCCAAAATATATATAGTTTGAGTTGTGATCAATACTGAGATACGTATACACTGGGTCGTGGATTGATTCAAGATAATATTTATCGATTTATTTCTGTACATCTAACTGTGGACAACTAGTTGTAGGTTACTAACGAAGACAGCTGACTTAATAAACTTAAAACATCAAAATATATTAAAAGTGTTGTAAATATATTTTGAACATACTTTGATATACATGTATATATTGTTATAGGTTCGTGAATCAACCAGTGGCCAAGTCTTACTTCCCGACGAAGTAAAAATCTGTGAAAGTGAGTTATAGTCCCACTTTTAAAATCTAATATTTTTGGGATGAGAATACATGCAGGTTTTATAAATGATTTACAAAATAGACACAAGTACGTGAAACTACATTCTATGGTTGAATTATCTAAATCGAATATGCCCCTTTTTATTAAATCTGGTAATCTAAGAATTAGGGAACAGACACCCTAATTGACGCGAATGCTAAAGATAGATCTATTGGGCCTAACAAACCCCATCCAAAGTACCGGATGCTTTAGTACTTCGAAATTTATATCATATCCGAAGGGTGTCCCGGAATGATGGGGATATTCTTATATATACATCTTGTTAATGTCGGTTACCAGGTGTTCACCATATGAATGATTTTTATCTCTATGTATGGGATGTGTATTGAAATATGAAATCTTGTGGTCTATTATTATGATTTGATATATATAGGTTAAACCTATAACTCACCAACATTTTTGTTGACGTTTTAAGCATGTTTATTCTCAGGTGATTATTAAGAGCTTCCGCTGTCGCATACTTAAATAAGGACGAGATTTGGAGTCCATGCTTGTATAATATTGTGTAAAAACTGCATTCAAGAAACTTATTTTATTGTAACATATTTGTATTGTAAACCATTATGTAATGGTCGTGTGTAAACAGGATATTTTAGATTATCATTATTTGATAATCTACGTAAAGCTTTTTAAAACCTTTATCTATGAAATAAAGGTTATGGTTTGTTTTAAAAATGAATGCAGTCTTTGAAAAACGTCTCATATAGAGGTCAAAACCTCGCAACGAAATCAATTAATATGGAACGTTTTTAATCAATAAGAACGGGACATTTCATCTAAGATCAAGAAACCTCTGTTATTTACAGTAGGTTATCATTCTAATTCAAGGTAATACTCATATTCCAACTTTGATTCAATTTCTATAACTATAACAATCTTAATTCGAGTAGGAATCTTACTTGAATTTGTTTTCGTGTCATGATTCTACTTCAAGAACTTTCAAACCATCCAAGATCCTTTGAAGCTAAATCATTTTTTGTCACTTCCAGTAGGTTTACCTACTAAACTTGAGGTATTAATGACGTTCATAACATCATTCGATTCATATATATATATAACTATCTTATTCGAAGATTTAAACTTGTAATAACTAGAACATAGTTTAGTTAATTCTAAACTTGTTCACAAACAAAGTTAATCCTTCTAACTTGACCTTTAAAATCAACTAAACACATGTTCTATATCTGTATGATATGCTAACTTAATGATTTAAAACCTGGAAACACGAAGAACGCTGTAAAACCGGACATACGCCGTCGTAGTAAAATCGGGGGCTGTTTTGGGTTAGATAATTAAAAACTATGATAAACTTTGATTTAAAAGTTGTCCTTCTGGGAAAATGATTTTCTTATGAACATGAAACTATATCCAAAAATCATGGTTAAACTCAAAGTGGAAGTATGTTTTTCAAAATGGTCATCAAAACGTCGTTCTTTCGACTGAAATGACTACCTCTTACAAAAATGACTTGTAACCTGTATTTCCGACTATAAACTTATACTTTTTATGTTTATTTTCATAAATTTTAGTTCATTATGAAACCATAGCAACTTGAATCACTCAAAACAGATTTAAAACGAAGAAGTTATGGGTAAAATAAAATTGGATATTTTTGCTTGTTGTAGCTACGTGAAATTTGTAACAAATCTATTCTAACCATAACTTAACTAACTTATATTGTATTATACATGTACTCTAACATATTATGTAACCTTTATAGACCATAGACACGTATACAATGTTTTGACATATCATATCGACCCATCTATATATATATTATTTGAAACAACCATATACACTCTATATGCAGTAGTGCTTGAGTTAGCTATACAGGGTTGAGGTTGATTCCAAAATAATATATATACTTTGAGTTGTGATCGAGTCTGAGACTTGTAGACACTGGGTCGTGGATTAATTCGAGATAATATATATTGATTTATTTCTGCACATCTAACTATGGACAACTAGTTGTAGATTACTAACGTTGGACCGCTAATCAATAAACTTAAATCATTAAAACGTAATAAAAAATGTTGTGAATATATTTCGATCATACTTTGATATATATGTAAATATTTGTTATAGGTTCGTGAATCGATCCGTGGCCAAGTCTTAAATTCCGATGAAGTAAAAATCTGTGAAAGTGAGTTATAGTCCCACTTTTAAAATCTAATATTTTTGGGATGAGAATACATGCAGTTTTATAAATATTTTACAAAATAGACACAAGTACGTGAAACTGCATTTTATGGTTGAATGATCGAAATCGAATATGCCCCTTTTAGCTTGGTAGCCTAAGAATTAGGGAAATGGCCCCTAATTGACGCGAATCCTAAAGGTAGATCTACGGGAACTAACAACCCCCATTCTGGAATTTGAAATGCTTTAGTACTTCGAATTTATCATGTCCGATGGGTGTCCCGAAATTATGGGGATATTCTATATGCATCTTGTTAATATTGGTTACCAGGTGTTCACCATATGAATGATTTTTATCTCTATGTAGTTTGCGAAATGCCTGATATGAGATGGATATTTATGAAAAGTGAAATCTTGTGGTCTATTATTTCAAATTGATATACATATAGGCTAAACCTATAACTCACCAACATTTTTATTGACGTTTTAAGAATGTTTATTCTCATGTGATTATTAAGAGCTTCCGCTGTTGCATACTAAATTAAGGACAACATTTGGAGTCTGCATGCTTGTATGATAATGTTTAAAGAAAAACTGCATTCAGAAAATAAATTGTTGTAATATATTATCGTAACCCATTATGTAATGGTCGTATGTAAACGTTGTACTTTAGATTACCATTATTTGGTAATCTACACTATGTCTTTTAAACCTTTATCGATAAAGTAAAGGTTATGGTTGTTTTAAAAATCAAATGCAGTCTTTGAAAAACGTCTTATATAGAGGTCAAAACCTCGCAACGAAACCAATTAATATGAAACGTTTATAATTGATATGAACGGGACATTTCAGTTGGTACCCGAGCGTTGGTCTTAGAGAACCGGAAATTTGCATTAGTGTGTCTTATCGAGTTCGTTAGGATGCATTAGTGAGTCTGGACTTCGACCGTGTTTACTTGAAAAACGATTGCTTAACATTTTTTGTTGGAAACTATATATTGTTAACGTGTAAATATTATGTGATATATTAATCTCTTAACGTGTTTGATATTGTGTGATAGATATCTACCTCTAGTACAAATCCCATCGACTCACCTAATAATAATGAAGAGTCGAATATATATTGGGAAGATTCACAAATTCCCGAAGAGGAACCGGAAGAGGAGGAACCGGAAGAAGAGGAACTGGAAGAGGAGGAACCGGAAGAAGAGATTCCGGAGGGGGAAATATTAGGAACCACGGAAAAACAGATAAATAAAAGAAAATCCTCAACCAATGGACCAAAGTTAAAAATGGTCAATGGTGTTTCCGCCAAGGAAGCAAAATATTGGGAAAATTACCAGTTTTCTAATGAATCGGATCCCGATGAGGATTCCGATGATGTTATAGAAATTACCTCGACCCAATTTGAAAAAGCAAAAGAAAACAATAAGGGAAAAGCCATCAAAATAGAAAAACCCGAGCCCAAAACTGATGAACTTTATGTTTACATGAAGTACCCTGATGGGGTGTACCGTAAACACCCGTATTTTTTAAACTTTCACTATAGTCCGAGAACATCTAAGCCACCAGGTTTTTCTATACCATTTGAGAAAAGAACAGCTCGTATTAGGGGAGCACTATATATGCCTAGGAAATTAGCAAAACGAACCAAGTCCGAAGAGGAAGAAACGAGTGAGTCGGAATAAAGAGTTGTAATCATGTTGTATAATATATGTATTGTAGCGTGCTTGTATTTTCATGTTATATGTAAAAATTGCTTGTATTGTTTGTTAATTATCTTTTACGAATCTAATTCTCGTCTATTTTACAGTATAAAAACACACAATGGACGTTAGAGATAGACAACCGAATATTTTAGAAGATCTACCCGGGGACATGATTGATTAAATCTTGTCTAGAGTTGGTCAGAGTTCATCGGCATAATTATTTATGGCGAAATTAGATTGTCAAACATTTGAAAGACGTTCCAGGCATGCCTTAGTTTATAAAAGGCTTTCCTTTAATAGATGGGGTATATCACATTGGGGAGACCATAAGTTACGTCGTGTTTTCTTTAAAGCATTGAATGCGGGGAACCCAGATGTAATTTTACGCTACGGGTTGAGAGCCTATTTTGACTCTACCTATCCTAACATAGGACTTCGTTCTTTAGAAAGAGCTTCAAACATGCAACATAAAGAAGCATGTTATGTCTACGGGTTAGTAATGTTCGCTGCTCACCAAATCGAGAAAAAGAACATAGGGTTGCAACTACTAAATAAAACATTCCCACAAGTGACGAATTCAGTAGTTGGGGTGAGAAATAAGATTTTTAGATTATTACGGGGCTGTTGGGCATTACGTAACCCTCGTCCTTTTGAAAACGTTACAACATGTTGCCTAGCCAACGGTCACATCGGTTATTTTCCACAAGACCAAGGATGGGAAATAATACTAGTAAAACCCGAATGCATGACTTGTTTCTGGACTTATAAATTACGTGTCTTTATTGCCTTTGCTGAACGACTTGCGTATTAACTAGAATTTTCTTCACAACTGCCTTGTATCAAAGTTATTGTGTACTATATTTCATACTATATGTAAAATAGCAGTATTGTAAGTTTATAAAATATTGTATAAAAGTTTGAATGCGAAATATTAATGTAATCAGTTTTTCATATAGAATTGTAGTAGTTGAATTGTATGTTAGCTACTAAGTATGAACTTAACGGGTAGGTACTACCCGAATGAAAAATTATAAAACGTTAATATGAAGAAAAAGCTTTTATAAATAAGTTCATATTATGCTACAAAATACTATTGACTACTCTTAAAAATTCTATGTGATTATCTCAATTCTTTTGGCTATTTTTGAAGGAAATGGCACCAACGACTCGTCAGAACTTGAACATGAGCGAGGAAGACTTCTGTGCTTTCCTTGCAGCAAACATAGCTGCAGTACAGGCTGCAATGCAAAACAACAATAATAACTCAGGGTCTAGCAGTGGAGTTAACTCCACAGGAAACCGTGTAGGATGCTCCTACAAGGCTTTCACTGCCTGTAAACCTCTGGAATTCGATGGAACTGAAGGACCAGTCGGACTAAAATGATGGACCGAGAAGGTCGAATCTGTGTTTGCTATAAGCAAATCTGCTGAAGAAGATAAGGTAAAGTATGCCACACATACCTTCATAGGTACCGCGTTAACATGGTGGAACACCTATCTCGAACAAGTGGGACAAGATGCAGCTTACGCACTACCGTAGTCAGCATTCAAACACTTGATGAATGAGCAGTACCGTCCCAGAAACGAAGTCAATAAGCTCAAGACAGAGCTTAGGGAATTACGAACACAAGGATTCGATATTACCACGTACGAAAGACGATTCATCGAGTTATGTTTATTGTGTCCAAGAGTGTTTAAAGATGAAGAAGAGCAGATCGATGCGTTTGTAAAGGGGTTACCAGAGAGAATTCAGGAGGATGTGAGTGCGAGCGCGCCCACCTCAATGCAAAAGGCAAGCCGAATGGCTCACAAACTTATAAACCAGATCGAGGGAAGGATTAAAGAGCAGGCGACCGAGGAGGCCAAAATGAAACAAGTCAAGAGAAAGTGGGAAGAAAATAATGACAAGGGTCACCAAAACAATAACAATAACTATCACTTCAACAAATAACACAACAATCACAATTTAAATCGCACCATTTTTTGCAACAACAATCGCAATCCCAACAACAACAACTACAACAAACGTCCCAACAACAACAACTACAACAATCGTCCCAACAACAATAACAACCGCAACAACAACAATAATCAGAAACAGTCATGCCAAAGGTGTGAAGAGTACCACCAGAATGAGTTCTGAACGACATTTTGCACCAAGTATAAAAGAACTGGCCATGGTGCAAGAAAGTGTGAGGTCTACGGCCCAATGAATAACAGAAATAAAAGAATAGATAATGTCGAAACAAGTAATGTCGCCTTTGTTTGTTATGGATATGGAAAATCGGGCCACATTAGGAGTAATTGCCCGAACCCAGGGAAAAATAATGGGCAAGATTGTGGAAGAGTTTTCAATATTAATGCGACAGAAGCGCAGGAAGACCCGGAGCTTGTTACAGGTACGTTTCTCATTGACAATAAATCTGCTTATGTTTTATTTGATTCGGGTGCGGATAGAAGCTATATGAGTAGAGATTTTTGTGCTAAATTAAGTTGTCCATTGACACCTTTGGATAGTAAATTTTTACTCGAATTAGCAAACGGTAAATTAATTTTAGCAGATAATATATGTCGGAATCGAGAAATTAAACTGGTTAGCGAAACATTTAAGATTGATTTGATATCAGTAGAGTTAGGGAGTTTTGATGTGATAATCGGCATGGACTGGTTGAAAGAGGTGAAAGCAGAGATCGTTTGTTACAAAAATACGATTCGCATCATGCGCGAAAAAGGAAAACCCTTAATGGTGTACGGAGAAAAGAACAACGCGAAGCTAAATCTTATTAGTACTTTGAAGGCGCAAAATCTAATAAGAAAAGGTTGCTATGCCGTTCTAGCACACATCGATGAAGTCAAACCCGAAGAAAAGAACATCAATGATGTTCCCGTCGCAAAAGAATTTCCCGATGTATTTCCGAAAGAATTACCGAGACTACCTCCACACCGATCCGTTGAATTTCAAATAGATCTCGTACTAGGAGCTGCACCAATAGTTCGTGCTCCATACAGACTCATGCCTAGTGAAATGAAGGAACTCCAGAGTCAATTACAAGAACTTTTAGAGCGTGGTTTCATACTGATAGTGCTCCAAATGAACATATATTTAGGCACAATATCCTTCCAATATGTAAAGCTTTTAGTTGCAATTGTTCTATTTGTATGTAATATTCGTTTAAATAAATAAGTGCAAAGACAAAAGAAGAAAATGACGATTTGAAGACGCAAATGATCAAAAAGCTAAAAAGTACAAAGTACAATCCAAGTGGTTCGAATTATTGATGAGAAACGTCTAAAAATTACAAGAGTACGAGCCGCGGAACGCAAAGTACAAGATATCTAAGCGTACGAAAAGGCGTCCGAAAATCTGGTACCGGGACATGAACCAACTATCAACGCGCGACGCAACGAAGCTAAAATTACAAGTCAACAATGCACAAGAATATAATATAATATATAATTAATTATATAAAATTATATATATTATATTATATATTAAATAAATACGCGCAGCCCACGTTTAAAACTCAATGTGAGCTGGAACAGCTGGCCATGCGATCGTATGGCCAGAAGGCACAAAACTCATGCACTCGCATGAGTTACTGTAGCAGGCCACATTCTATAAATTCAGCGTTTTTCGGACGAATTTAACACACATCTTTTTCTTTTCCTTTCTATGTAACGTAAATATATATATATATTTATAATATAATTTTAATTTTAAGTTAATAATAATAAGGTTGTTTTAAGAATGTTTTACGGGTTTTAAGTTGAAATTCTGTCCGTGCAACGCTATGCGATTAATCACCACTGTAAGTTATGTTCTTCCTTTTTAAATTAATGTCTCGTAACTAAGTTATTATTATGCTTATTTAAGCCAAAGTAATCGTGATGTTGGACTATAAATTAAGATTGGGTTATTAGATTTTGTACCATAATTAAGGTTTGGACAAAAGACCGACACTTGTGGACATTGGACTATTGACTATTAATAGATAGGGGGTATTGTCTAATCGAATGACAACTCATTAGAATCTGTCGAACCTATCTTTAAATTAGTTAATCTAATAATTATTAAAATGATTATGTATGTTCTATTTATTAACGTTTATACGACATCTTTTACGATCATTTAATTAATTATTCGGGTTGGGTAATTGATTATTCATTCTGATCAAGTGGGTAAATTAATATTCATATCTCATTAAAACTGGGGTGGATTACATACAAGGATAATTGGTGTAATTGTTAACAAAGTATTAAAACCTTGGATTACACGCAATCAATAACCTGGTGTAATTATTAACAAAGTATTAAAACCTTGTTACAGTTCGAATCCCTAATTAGTTGGATTATTTGACTTCGGGAATAAGGTTAATTTGACGAGCATTTTATAATTATGACCGATGGACTATTATGGACAAAAAACCAGATAGGTATCAAATAAACCAGGATAAAGGACAATTAACCCGGGTAACAATTAATTAAAATCAAAACGTCAAACATCATGATTACGGAAGTTTAAATAAGCATAATACTTTTATTTCATATTTCATCGTACCTTTATTTACTGTCATTTTAATTACTGTAATTAACTTTATCGCAATTTAATTTCTGTCATTTATATTATCGTCATTTATCTTTACGCTTTATTTAAAATCGACAAACCGGTCATTAAACGGTAAACCCCCTTTTATAATAATATTACTACTTATATAATTATATATATATATATATATATATATATATATATATATATATATATATATATATATATATATATATATATATATATATATATATATATATATATTTATACAAATATAGTTTTAAAAATATAGCGTTAAACTTGGCAAGTTCCCTGTGGACGAACCGGACTTACTAAAAACTACACTACTGTATGATTAGGTACACTGCCTATAAGTGTTGTAGCAAGGTTTAGGTATATCCACTCTATAAATAAATAAATAACTTGTGTAAAATTGTATCGTATTCAATAGTATATCGCAGTAAAATATATAACTATTTCGTATACACCTCTGCTTTAACATCAAGTTTTTGGCGCCGCTGCAGGGGAACTCTTAAACGCCGAAGCGAAACGCTATTAAAAAAAAGATTTTTATTAAGTTTTAATTTCTTTTTGTAAAAATACGTTTTAAATATTAAAAATACAAAAATATAAATAGAAAAACAAAATATATATATTTTTAAGAGTTTGTTTAAAATATATAAAATTATAAAGTATTTTTATTTTAATTTTTAAATATAAGTTTTATTTAATTTATATAAATATTTTATTAAATTAAAAACAGAAAACAAAGTAAAAAATAAAGTAAAAAATAATAAAAAAATAAAAAAAAAATACACGTTGAACCTGTCGATTTTGAACCTGCATGTGAACTGAACCTGACCCTCATGCGATCGCATGAGGATTCAGTTATAAAGCCATGCGACCTGTTCGTGTCTGACAGGTCCTGAACCTGAGCTGGTACGGATAGGGTTTGTGTTTAATTAATATTATTATTATTAATTAATTATAGTTAGGGTTTAATTTAATAATAATTAGTTTAAGTTTTAATTAAATTTGTATTTTTAAGTTTTAATTAGTTTTACTAATTTATAAAATTAATACTTTTATAAAATAAATAATATAAAAATTGTATTTTTTTAAAAAAAACTTTAAGTTTTATTTTTATATTTTGTATCTGTTTAATTCGTAATTTGTATATTTTTCATTCGTAATTAGTTTTTAAACTTAGTTTTTGCCGTAGCTATTTCATATTTCTAGATTTTTAGGCTTTGCAGTAAAATCCCTTAAGTGCTTTTTCTTTAGACTAAGATTTAGGTGCTTTAGAATTTTACGACGTCGCTTATCGCTTTTATATTTAATAAATTTTAGTGCCTTTTAAGATATTGCCGTTTTGAATATAGAATTCCTTTTAAGCTATAATACCTTTAGACGCAACTTTTTAGATTTAGTTTTTAGACTTTTAAGTTTCGACGTTTTTCTTTCTTATTTTTATTTTTTGACCTTTTATTTTTCGACATTTTACGACGCAATCTTTTTCTTTCTTATTTCTCGACGCTCTAGTTTTTAGGACATAGAATTTTCTATTTCTTCTCTATAATTTCAAAACGAAAAATTATTTTAAGCGGTTAAATTGATAGACATCCAAAATTTTCTGGTTCGTAGTAATAGTTGGATTTGTTAGTGGCGAGTTGTGGGCTTCCGATTTAAAGGGTCCTGTCTACCTGCTGCATCTATTGGCTATTCGAAACGTGGGCAAAATTAGAAAAGTCTATTAATTTGATAACTTATATAATTTTTATCTTTTATAACTAATAGGATATTCAGTGAATGCACCGAGCAAATCGTTCACCACCTTTCATACGTTCACCACCTGTAACTCGATCAAGACATCTAGCCAATATTGTCGCCGTTGATTTTTCTTTAGAATCATCATCTAGTCAAACAAATACTCCAACTCAAAATCCTGATAATCTATTTTTTGAACCCAACCTCACAATTGAGAATCCGGAGGATATTCAGGGACAATTCAGAGATCCTGAACCACTAATCATTCCTCCTGAACCACAAATCACTCATCCAGAAATTGTCGAGGAAGAAACCATTAAGTCAGAATCCTCTAGTGATTCAGATTCAACAAATTCAATTATGGAAGTAACGGAACCTCTAAGTATGGAAGACCGAATGAGAGCTACACGCGCTGGCCAAGGTTACGCCATTATTAAGCCAGACATTAATGCGCCAGATTATGAAATCAAAGGACAAATCCTACACATGGTAACTAATCAATGCCAATATAGTGGTACGGCAAAAGAAGATCCAAACGAACATCTTCGAACCTTTAATAGGATTTGTACTCTATTCAAAATCAGAGAAGTTGAGGATGAACAGATTTATCTCATGTTGTTTCCCTGGACTTTAAAGGGAGAAGCCAAAGATTGGTTAGAATCGTTACCTGAAGGAGCGATTGACACATGGGATGTTTTAGTTGAGAAATTTCTTAAACAATTCTTTCCAGCATCTAAAGCCGTGAGACTTCAAGGAGAAATTGTTACGTTCACGCAAAAGCCAAATGAATCTCTATATGAGGCATGGACAAGATTTGGAAAGTTGTTGAGAGGATGTCCTCAACATGATTTAGACACTTATCAAATAGTACAAATATTCTACCAAGGATGCGACATTACTACACGCAAAGACATCGACATAGCAGTTGGTAGTTCCATTATGAAGAAAACCGCAACTGAAGCTTACAAAATTATTGATAACACAACTTCCCACTCACATGAGTGGCATCAAGAAAAAGATATTTTTCGATCATCTAAAGTGGCTAGAGCCGATTCTAGCCATGACTTCGATTCTGTTTCCGCAAAAATAGATGCTTTTGAAAGATGAATGGAAAAGATGACTAAAGATATTCACGCAATATGAATCAGTTTTGAGCAATACGGTGGACCACACTTAACGAAAGATTGTCACATTGAGCAAACGATGGAACAACGTGAGAATGTTTCCTACATGAACCAAAGGCCGGGAAATAATTATCAAAATAATTATCAACCGCTAAGGCCAAACTTTAATCAAAATCAAAACATTCTTTACAATCCAAATGGACCGAATAATAACTCGTATAACCAACAAGGTCCAAAAACCAACCAACTCAAAACAACACTTTCAATCAACAAAGACCTAGCTTGTATAAACCACCACAACAAACTGAAGAGAAAAAGTTAAATCTGCAAGAAATGATGGCAAAGCTAATGGAATCTCAAACACAATTTATTACATCTCAAACCCAAACGAATGAGAGGTTTGATCAGTCATTAAGAACTCAACAAGCTTTCATTTTAAATCTATAAAAACACGTAGGTACTCTTGCTAGCATGATGAGTGAGAGGGAACAAGGAAAGCTAACGAGTGATACTGAAGTAAATCCTCGGAATGAGAATGTTAATATGGTGTCAACAAATTTTGAAAAACCAACACCAGAAGATGGGAAGGTTTTAGATGTGAGTAACAATGAAGAAGTTACACCACCACCACCACCACCCGAGTATGTAAAGCCAGTGGTGGCACCATACAGACCACCCATCCTGTTTCCAAGAAAAGGAGTTGAGTATGAGCAAGTAATAGGTAATAAAGTTTGTGATACCTCTGGAAAGAAGAAGAAGAAGAATAAGAAAATGCAAGAAACAAAAACTGTAAAAATAAACCCGGTGAAGACAGTTCCACCAAAACTTCCACCAAGGTTGGGTGATCCGGGTGAATTTATTGTTCCTTGTCTACTTAGTGATTGTGTCATGTATGATGCACTAGCAGATTTAGGTGCGAGTGTGAGTGTTATGCCTCTTTCACTATATAAGAGATTAGGAGTAGGTGAGTTAAGTCCAACGAAAATGAGTGTTAGACTCTTTGATCAAACCATTAAGCACTCAGTTGGAATTGCTGACAACCTACCCGTTCAAGTGGGTAATTTAACCTTTCTAGTCGAATTCATTGTCATTGACATAGAAGAGGACTCAAACATTCCTCTAATTTTAGGTCGACCATTCTTAGCGTCCACCGGGGCGTTATTTGATGTAAGAAAAGGTAGAATGACACTTAGTAATGATGAAAAATCGATCACCTTTGTGAGTCGAAAGTCTAAATCTCCACCAACCAAAACTATTGAACCAACAAAAACGATTGGTAAGAACCATATTGTTTTACCAACTCCAACGGTAGTGCTTAACAATAATAAAACGCCTAATTGTGGGGAAGATGAAGCAACACCTAATGATGACCTGATAACAAAGAACCCCGTTGTTGATACAAAATTAAATGACCTCGTTATTAATAGTTCAATGAAGAAACTTATTAAATGGATTTGCGATGCTAGAATCAAGAGGAACTTTAAGTTATGTAACCGGTTAGTATCCAATCTATCGCCTAAAGAAAAGGCGAAACTAATTGAATTTGTGAATATTACACAGGAATCCGACCAATGGCTTAAAGCAAAAGTCACAAATATGCAAGTTGATTATAGTCCAAGAGAAATTGACAATGAAGTTAATCACAATTTTGACACCACAGCTACCTAAGAGTTGGGAGATTCAAATGTTCTAAAAATAAAATGTTGTATAGAGTTAGTTGTTCTGTTCTCGTGTAGTTCCGAGAATGGAATCCGATTGGTCTTTTCTACTAGCAGACACTAAAGAACTAGTTTTCTCCCCCCATTCTGAATTTTATTTTGTTTTATAGGTTTTATATGAAATTTTTATGCATTTTTAAATTTAAGTTTTGTGTGATTTTAAAAACAAAAATTACTTTATTTCATTAAGTTTAAAAAAATGATTTCTAAAATTCATTGTAAGTTGAAGACTAGGTCATGGAACCGAAATTGCTTTACCCGAGGGCGGGGCGAATAATTTTGTTATCATTATTTTTAATATTATTGATCTAAAGTATACCAAAAAAATTAAAAAACCCAAAAATCTTTGCTTTTAAAACAATCGCTTTAAAAACAACAAATTTTAAATTTTGTCGAGGGACGGACTAGGTAAACATACCGAAACTACCTAAAGTAAAAGGAAACAAAATTTTAAAAAATTATTCATTTGAATTGTTAAAGGTTTTATAAAAAAATAATAAATAAAAATAAATAAATAAATAAATAAATAAATAAATATATATATATATATATATATATATATATATATATATATATATATATATATATATATATATATATATATATATGTTTGTAGTTTATCTTATGTAAAAAAGGGTAAAACAGTGCACTTTCAAAGACTGGCATTAAGTTCAGCAAAAGCTACTAATTTTGACGACAAGATGCAAAATATCAAATGTGATATAAAATAATATGTTTGCAAACTCGGTATTTTTAATCACTTTTCTACACTAATCACCCTCATGAATTTATAATTATAGTCTGATTTCATGCAAATGAGGGCATTGCATGATCTCAAGTGTGGGGAAGGCTTATAAATTCTCTCGGGTTTACACTTAGTTTAATTGCCAAATTTTGTGAAAATTTGAAAAAATTTCAACTAAATGAATTCAAAATCATGTTTACACATATTTATGAACGATAAAACTAGGTGTTAATGCCGAAATTATTGTTACCTCGGAGAGAACATAAATAGAGAAACAACCCAAAACGTTAGAATTCATTTAAAATGGAATAGAGGATAATAAAAAGGCAAAGAAAAAAATAAATAAAAGCTAAGTATGGGAAGAATTCACTAATTTCTTTAAAACACATATCACATATTTGGTAAATATTATTGCAGGTACTTTTGCTTTGGACTAAACTAATCAGTATTACCCGATTTATTGTAATACCTTTGAAAGAAAAGATGGATCTACACGATTAATCAATTCCATCATTAAAAGGATGTAAAGTCTTCCGAAAAAGACACGCGCTTCTTGATTTAGGTCAGAAAGTTGTCATCCAGACCAGCTGTGAAATGTCCCGTTCTTATTGATTAAAAATGTTCCATATTAATTGATTTCGTTGCGAGGTTTTGACCTCTATATGAGACATTTTTCAAATACTGCATTCATTTTTAAAACAAACCATAACCTTTATTTCATAAATAAAGGTTTAAAAAGCTTTATGTAGATTATCAAATAATGATAATCTAAAATATCCTGTTTACACACGACCATTACATAATGGTTTACAATACAAATATGTTACATCGAAATCAGTTTCTTGAATGCAGTTTTTACACAATATCATACAAACATGGACTCCAAATCTTGTCCTTATTTTAGTATGCAACAGCGGAAGCTCTTAATATTCACCTGAGAATAAACATGCTTTAAACGTCAACAAAAATGTTGGTGAGTTATAGGTTTAACCTATATATATCAAATCGTAACAATAGACCACAAGATTTCATATTTCAATACACATCCCATACATAGAGATAAAAATTTATTCATATGGTGAACACCTGGTAACCGACATTAACAAGATGCATATATAAGAATATCCCCATCATTCCGGGACACCCTTCGGATATGATATAAATTTCGAAGTACTAAAGCATCCGGTACTTTGGATGGGGCTTGTTGGGCCCGATAGATCTATCTTTAGAATTCGCGTCAATTAGGGTGTCTGTTCCCTAATTCTTAGATTACCAGACTTAATAAAAAGGGGCATATTCGATTTCGATAATTCAACCATAGAATGTAGTTTCACGTACTTGTGTCTATTTTGTAAATCATTTATAAAACCAGCATGTATTCTCATCCCAAAAATATTAAATTTTAAAAGTGGGACTATAACTCACTTTCACAGATTTTTACTTCGTCGAGAAGTAAGACTTAGCCACTGTTGATTCACGAACCTATAACAATATATACATATATATTAAAGTATGTTCAAAATATATTTACAACACTTTTAATATATTTTGATGTTTTAAGTTTATTAAGTCAGCTGTCCTCGTTAGTAACCTACAACTAGTTGTCCACAGTTAGATGTACAGAAATAAATCGATAAATATTATCTTGAATCAATCCACGACCCAGTGTATACGTATCTCAGTATTGATCACAACTCAAACTATATATATTTTGGAATCAACCTCAACCCTGTATAGCTAACTCCAACATTCACATATAGAGTGTCTATGGTTGTTCCGAAATATATATAGATGTGTCGACATGATAGGTCGAAACATTGTATACGTGTCTATGGTATCTCAAGATTACATAATATACAATACAAGTTGATTAAGTTATGGTTGGAATAGATTTGTTACCAATTTTCACGTAGCTAAAATGAGAAAAATTATCCAATCTTGTTTTACCCATAACTTCTTCATTTTAAATCCGTTTTGAGTGAATCAAATTGCTATGGTTTCATATTGAACTCTATTTTATGAATCTAAACAGAAAAAGTATAGGTTTATAGTCGGAAAAATAAGTTACAAGTCGTTTTTGTAAAGGTAGTCATTTCAGTCGAAAGAACGACGTCTAGATGACCATTTTAGAAAACATACTTCCACTTTGAGTTTAACCATAATTTTTGGATATAGTTTCATGTTCATAATAAAAATCATTTTCTCAGAATAACAAATTTTAAATCAAAGTTTATCATAGTTTTTAATTAACTAACCCAAAACAGCCCGCGGTGTTACTACGACGGCGTAAATCCGGTTTTACGGTGTTTTTCGTGTTTCCAGGTTTTAAATCATTAAGTTAGCATATCATATAGATATAGAACATGTGTTTAGTTGATTTTAAAAGTCAAGTTAGAAGGATTAACTTTTGTTTGCGAACAAGTTTAGAATTAACTAAACTATGTTCTAGTGATTACGAGTTTAAACCTTCGAATAAGATAGTTTTATATATATGAATCGAATGATGTTATGAACATCATTACTACCTCAAGTTTAGTAGGTAAACCTACTGGAAGTGACAAGAAATGATCTAGCTTCAAAGGATCTTGGATGGCTTGAAAGTTCTTGAAGTAGGATCATGACACAAAAACATGTTCAAGTAAGATTTTTACTCGAATTAAGATAGTTTATAGTTATAGAAATTGAATCAAAGTTTGAATTTGAATATTACCTTGAATAAGAAAGATAACCTACTGTATATAACAAAGGTTTCTTGATCTTAGATGATTACTTGGAATGGATTAGAAAGCTTGGAAGTAAATTAGTAAACTTGAATGGATTTTTGAAGTGTTCTTGAAGTATTCTTCCTATGATGATTATAGCTTGATTCTTGAAGTGATTTTTGATGAAGATGATGATTAACTACTGGAAAAATATGTTCATAATAGTGTGTGTGTTGAGAGAGAATTAGAAAGAGAATTGGAAGTGAAATGGAGTGAATGATGAGTGGTAATTGGTGAGTGGTGAGTGGGGTTAAAAGGAGTTCTAGTTAGTTGACTAGCTCATGGTAGAAGTTAAAATTGATTAGTCACACATGACATAATCAAGAGTGGAATCCCATGCTAGTTCCTATTGGTATGTACCCATAGTAAGTACGTTTTGAAGCTGTGTATAATACGGGTAAGAATACGACTAGAATTCTTGATGAAAGAAAAGAATGGGAAAGTAACTGTAACCATTTTTGTTAAGTATGAGTGTTTTGATATATATCTTGAAGTCTTCCAAAACTATTTTAATACATCTAAATACACTACATGTATATACATTTTAACTGAGTCGTTAAGTCATCGTTAGTCGTTACATGTAAATGTTGTTTTGAAACCTTTAAGTTAACGATCTCAATTAATGTTGTTAACCCATTGTTTATTATATCTAATGAGATGTTAAATTATTATATTATCATGATATTATGATATATTAATATATCTTAATATGATATATATACATTTAAATGTCGTTACAACGATAATCGTTACATATATGTCTCGTTTCGAAATCCTTAAGTTAGTAGTCTTGTTTATATGTATATAACTCATTGTTAATATACTTATGGAGATACTTACTTATCATAATTCGAGACGTGGAAAGTGTTATGTACATCCGCGAGTTGTTGAGGTAACTCAAGTCGGTAAGCTACTGGTCCGACACGATCAATAATCTTGAATGGTCCAATATACCTTGGATTTAATTTCCCTCGTTTACCAAATCGAACAACGCCTTTCCAAGGTGCAACTTTAAGCATGACCATCTCTCCAATTTCAAATTCTATATCTTTTCTTTTAATGTCAGCGTAGCTCTTTTGTCGACTTTGGGCGGTTTTCAACCGTTGTTGAATTTGGATGATCTTCTCGGTAGTTTCTTGTATAATCTCCGGACCCGTAATCTGTCTATCCCCCACTTCACTCCAACAAATCAGAGACCTGCACTTTCTACCATAAAGTGCTTCAAACGGCGCCATCTCAATGCTTGAATGGTAGCTGTTGTTGTAGGAAAATTCTGCTAACGGTAGATGTCGATCCCAACTGTTTCCGAAATCAATAACACATGCTCGTAGCATGTCTTCAAGCGTTTGTATCATCCTTTCGCTCTGCCCATTAGTTTGTGGATGATAGGCAGTACTCATGTCTAGACGAGTTCCTAATGCTTGCTGTAATGTCTGCCAGAATCTTGAAATAAATCTGCCATCCCTATCAGAGATAATAGAGATTGGTATTCCATGTCTGGAGACGACTTCCTTCAAATACAGTCGTGCTAACTTCTCCATCTTGTCATCTTCTCTTATTGGCAGGAAGTGTGCTGATTTGGTGAGACGATCAACTATTACCCAAATAGTATCAAAACCACTTGCAGTCCTTGGCAATTTAGTGATGAAATCCATGGTAATGTTTTCCCATTTCCATTCTGGGATTTCGGGTTGTTGAAGTAGACCTGATGGTTTCTGATGCTCAGCTTTGACCTTAGAACACGTCAAACATTCTCCTACGTATTTAGCAACATCGGCTTTCATACCCGGTCAATAAAAATGTTTCTTGAGATCCTTGTACATCTTCCCCGTTCCAGGATGTATTGAGTATCTGGTTTTATGAGCTTCTCTAAGTACCATTTCTCTCATATCTCCAAATTTTGGTACCCAAATCCTTTCAGCCCTATACCGGATTCCGTCTTCCCGAATATTAAGATGCTGCTCCGATCCTTTGGGTATTTCATCCTTTAAATTTCCTTCTTTTAAAACTCCTTGTTGCGCCTCCTTTATTTGAGTAGTAAGGTTATTATGAATCATTATATTCATAGATTTTACTCGAATGGGTTCTCTGTCCTTCCTGCTCAAGGCATCGGCTACCACATTTGCCTTCCCCGGGTGGTAACGAATCTCAAAGTCGTAATCATTCAACAATTCAATCCACCTACGCTGCCTCATATTCAGTTGTTTCTGATTAAATATGTGTTGAAGACTTTTGTAGTCGGTATATATAATACTTTTGACCCCATATAAGGAGTGCCTCCAAGTCTTTAATGCAAAAACAACCGCGCCTAATTCCAAATTATGCGTCGTATAATTTTGCTCGTGAATCTTCAATTGTCTAGACGCATAAGCAATCACCTTCGTTCGTTGCATTAATACACAACCGAGACCTTGCTTTGATGCATCACAATAAATCACAAAATCATCATTCCCTTCAGGCAATGACAATATAGGTGTCGTAGTTAGCTTTTTCTTCAATAACTGAAACGCTTTCTCTTGTTCATCCTTCCATTCAAATTTCTTCCCTTTATGCGTTAATGCAGTCAAGGGTTTTGCTATTCTGGAAAAGTCTTGGATGAACCTTCTGTAGTAACCAGCTAGTCCTAAAAACTGGCGTATGTGTTTCAGAGTTTTCGGGGTTTCCCACTTTTCAACAGTTTCTATCTTTGCCGGATCCACCTTAATACCTTTTTTGTTCACTATGTGACCGAGGAATTGAACTTCTTCCAACCAAAATGCACACTTTGAAAATTTAGCGTACAATTCTTCCTTCCTCAATACTTCTAACACCTTTCTCAAATGTTCACCGTGTTCTTGGTCATTCTTTGAGTAAATAAGTATGTCATCAATGAAAACAATGACAAACTTGTCAAGGTATGGTACACACACTCGGTTCATAAGGTCCATGAACACAGCTGGTACATTAGTTAAACCAAATGGCATGACCATAAACTCGTAATGACCGTAACGTGTTCTGAAAGCAGTCTTTGGAATATCATCTTCTTTCACCCGCATTTGATGATACCCGGAACGTAAGTCAATCTTTGAATAAACTGACGAGCCTTGTAGTTGATCAAATAAGTCGTCGATTCTCGGTAGTGGGTAGCGGTTCTTGATGGTAAGTTTGTTCAACTCTCGGTAGTCGATACACAACCTGAATGTACCATCTTTCTTCTTGACAAACAAAACAGGAGCTCCCCACGGTGATGTACTTGGTCGAATGAAACCATGCTCTAAAAGTTCTTGTAATTGGCTTTGCAGTTCTTTCATCTCGCTGGGTGCGAGTCTGTAAGGAGCACGAGCTATTGGTGCAGCTCCTGGTACAAGATCTATTTGAAATTCAACGGATCGATGTGGGGGTAATCCCGGTAATTCTTTCGGAAATACATCGGGAAATTCTTTAGCGACGGGAACATCATTGATGCTCTTTTCTTCAGTTTGTACTTTCTCGACGTGTGCTAGAACAGCATAACAACCTTTTCTTATTAGTTTTTGTGCCTTCAAATTACTAATAAGATGTAGCTTCGTGTTGCCCTTTTCTCCGTACACCATTAAGGGTTTTCCTTTTTCTCGTATAATGCGAATTGCATTTTTGTAACAAACGATCTCTGCTTTCACTTCTTTCAACCAGTCCATACCGATTATCACATCAAAACTCCCTAACTCTACTGGTATCAAATCAATCTTAAATGTTTCGCTAACCAGTTTAATTTCTCGATTCCGACATATATTATCTGCTGAAATTAATTTACCATTTGCTAATTCGAGTAAAAATTTACTATCCAAAGGCGTCAATGGATAACTTAATTTAGCACAAAAATCTCTACTCATATAGCTTCTATCCGCACTCGAATCAAATAAAACGTAAGCAGATTTATTGTCAATAAGAAACGTACCCGTAACAAGCTCCGGGTCTTCTTGTGCCTCTGCCGCATTAATATTGAAAACTCTTCCGCGGCCTTGTCCATTCGTGTTCTCCTGGTTCGGGTAATTTCTAATAATGTGGCCCGGTTTTCCACATTTATAACAAACTACATTGGCATAACTTGCTCCGACACTACTTGCTCCGCCATTACTCGTTCCGACACCATTTGTTCCTTTCGTTCTATTAACCCCTGGTCCATAGACCTCACACTTCGCCGCGCTATGACCATTTATTTTACACATGTTGCAAAATTTGGTGCAGAACCCCGAGTGATACTTTTCACACCTTTGGCATAGCTGCTTTTGATTGTTGTTGTTGTTGTTGCGGTTATTATTGTTGTTGGGATGATTGTTGTTGTTGTTGTTATTGTTGTTGTTGTTGTTGTTGTTGTTGTTGTTGTTGGGCCGTTTGTTGTAGTGTTGTTGTTGTTGTTGTTGTTGTTGGGCCGTTTGTTGTAGTTGCGATTGATGTTGCGATTGTTGGGATAATTGTTGCGATTATTGTTGTAATTGCTGTTGTTGTTGTATTGGTGATTCTTATCACCGTTTTCCTCCCACTTTCTTTTGACTTGCTTCACATTGGCCTCTTCAGCAGTCTGTTCTTTAATTCTTTCTTCAATCTGGTTCACTAGTTTGTGAGCCATTCTACATGCCTGTTGTATGGAGGCGGGCTCGTGTGAACTTATATCTTCTTGGATTCTTTCCGGTAATCGCGTCGATCTTCTCTTCCTCATCTTCGAATGCTCCCGGACACAATAGGCACAATTTTGTGAATCGTCTTTCGTACGTGGTAATATCAAATCCTTGGGTTCGTAACCCTCTAAGTTCTGTCTTGAGCTTATTGACCTCGGTTCTGGGACGGTACTTCTCGTTCATCAAGTGCTTGAATGCTGACCACGGTAGTGCGTACGCATCGTCTTGTCCCACTTGCTCTAGATAGGTATTCCACCATGTTAACGCAGAAACTGTGAAGGTATGCGTAGCGTACTTTACTTTGTCCTCTTCAGTACACTTACTTATGGCAAACACCGATTCGACCTTCTCGGTCCACCGTTTCAATCCGATCGGTCCTTCGGTTCCATCAAATTCCAAAGGTTTGCAGGCAGTGAATTCTTTGTAGGTGCATCCTACACGATTTCCTGTAATGCTAGATCCAAGGTAATTGTTGGTATGTAGCGCAGCCTGTACTGCGGCTATGTTTGAAGCTAGAAAAGTACGGAATTCCTCTTCATTCATATTCACGGTGTGTCGAGTAGTCGGTGCCATTTCCTTCAAAATATTCAAATGGAACAAGTTAATCATACAGAATATCAAGAGTAGTTAATAGTATTTCGTAGCATAATATGAACTCATTTATAAAAGCTTTTTCTTCATATTAGCGTTTTATAAGTTTAAATTCGGGTAGTACCTACCCGTTAAGTTCATACTTAGTAGCTAATATACAATTCAACTACTACAATTCTATATGAAAAACTGATTATAATAATATTTCGCTTTCAAACTTTTATACAATATTTTACAAACTTACAATACCGCTTATTTTACATAAAGCATGAAATATAGCACACAATAACTTTGATACAAGATAGTTGTGAAGATAATTCTAGCTAGTACACAAGTCGTTCAGCAAAGGCAATAAAGACACGTAATTCATACGTCCAGAAACAAGCCATGCATTCTGGTTTTACTAGGACTACTTCCCATCCTTGGTCTTGTGGAACATAACCGTTATGGCCGTTGATAAGACAGCGTGTTGTAACGTCGTCAAAGGGACGAGGGTTACGTAATGTCCAACAGTCCCGTAACAATCTAAAAACCTCATTTCTTACCCCAATTACCGACTCCGTCACTTGTGGGAACGTTTTGTTTAATAGTTGTAGGCCGATGTTCTTGTTCTCATTTTGGTGAGAAGCGAACATTACTAATCCGTAAGCATAACATGCTTCTTTATGTTGCATGTTAGCCGCTTTTTCTAAATCACGAAGTCCAATATTCGGATATATTGAGTCAAAATAATTTCTTAACCCATTGCGTAAAATAGCATTTGGGTTCCCCGCAATATATGCGTCAAAGTAAACACATCGTAACTTATGGATTTCCCAATGTGATATCCCCCATCTTTCGAACGAAAGCCTTTTATAAACCAAGGCATTCTTGGAACGTTCTTCGAATGTCTTACAAACTGATCTCGCCTTAAATAGTTGTGCCGAAGAATTCTGACCGACTCTAGACAAGATTTCATCAATCATGTCTCCGGGTAGGTCTCTTAAAATATTGGGTTGTCTATCCATTTTGTGTTTTTATACTGAAAAATAGACAAGAGTTAGATTCATAAAAAAAATACTTATTAATACAAGCAATTTTTACATATATCATAAAGCATAAGCACACTATATTACATATATTACACCACAAAAAAACAACTATCTTATTCGGACTCGCTTGTTTCTTCTTCTTCGGTTTTGGTTCGTTTTGCCAAGTTTCTAGGGATATATGATGTTCCCCTAATACGAGCAGTCGTTTTCCACATTGGTTTAGAAAAACCTGGTGGTTTAGAGGTTCCCGGGTCATTGTTACAACTTAAGGACTTCGGGGGTTGACGATACATATAAAGTTCATCGGGGTTGGAATTAGATTTCTCTATTTTTATGCCCTTTCCCTTATTATTTTCTTTTGCCTTTTTAAATTCAGTTGGGGTAATTTCTATAACATCATCGGAATTCTCGTCAGAATCCGATTCATCGGAGAATTGGTAATCCTCCCAATATTTTGCTTCCTTAGCGGAAACACCATTGACCATAATTAACCTTGGTCGGTTGGTTGAGGATTTTCTTTTACTTAACCGTTTTATTATTTCCCCCACCGGTTCTATTTCTTCATCCGGTTCCGATTCTTCTTCCAGTTCCGATTCTTCTTCTGGTTCCGACTCTTCTTCCGGTTCCTCTTCGGGAACTTGTGAATCAGTCCACGAATCATTCCAATTTACATTTGACTCTTCATTATTATTAGGTGAGTCAATGGGACTTGTTCTAGAGGTAGACATCTATCACATAATATCAAACGCGTTAAGAGATTAATATATCACATAATATTCACATGTTAAAAATATATAGTTTCCAACAAAATTTGTTAAGCAATCATTTTTCAAGTAAACACGGTCGAAGTCCAGACTCACTAATGCATCCTAACAAACTCGATAAGACACACTAATGCAAAATTCTGGTTCTCTAAGACCAACGCTCTGATACCAACTGAAATGTCCCGTTCTTATTGATTAAAAACGTTCCATATTAATTGATTTCGTTGCGAGATTTTGACCTCTATATGAGACGTTTTTCAAAGACTGCATTCATTTTTAAAACAAACCATAACCTTTATTTCATAAATAAAGGTTTAAAAAGCTTTACGTAGATTATCAAATAATGATAATCTAAAATATCCTGTTTACACACGACCATTACATAATGGTTTACAATACAAATATGTTACATCGAAATCAGTTTCTTGAATGCAGTTTTTACACATTATCATACAAACATGGACTCCAAATCTTGTCCTTATTTTAGTATGCAACAGCGGAAGCTCTTAATATTCACCTGAGAATAAACATGCTTTAAACGTCAACAAAAATGTTGGTGAGTTATAGGTTTAACCTATATATATCAAATCGTAACAATAGACCACAAGATTTCATATTTCAATACACATCCCATACATAGAGATAAAAATTCATTCATATGGTGAACACCTGGTAACCGACATTAACAAGATGCATATATAAGAATATCCCCATCATTCCGGGACACCCTTCGGATATGATATAAATTTCGAAGTACTAAAGCATCCGGTACTTTGGATGGGGCTTGTTGGGCCCGATAGATCTATCTTTAGAATTCGCGTCAATTAGGGTGTCTGTTCCCTAATTCTTAGATTACCAGACTTAATAAAAAGGGGCATATTCGATTTCGATAATTCAACCATAGAATGTAGTTTCACGTACTTGTGTCTATTTTGTAAATCATTTATAAAACCTGCATGTATTCTCATCCCAAAAATATTAGATTTTAAAAGTGGGACTATAACTCACTTTCACAGATTTTTACTTCGTCGAGAAGTAAGACTTGGCCACTGTTGATTCACGAACCTATAACAATATATACATATATATTAAAGTATGTTCAAAATATATTTACAACACTTTTAATATATTTTGATGTTTTAAGTTTATTAAGTCAGCTGTCCTCGTTAGTAACCTACAACTAGTTGTCCACAGTTAGATGTACAGAAATAAATCGATAAATATTATCTTGAATCAATCCATGACCCAATGTATACGTATCTCAGTATTGATCACAACTCAAACTATATATATTTTGGAATCAACCTCAACCCTGTATAGCTAACTCCAACATTCACATATAGAGTGTCTATGGTTGTTCCGAAATATATATAGATGTGTCGACATGATAGGTCGAAACATTGTATACGTGTCTATGGTATCTCAAGATTACATAATATACAATACAAGTTGATTAAGTTATGGTTGGAATAGATTTGTTACCAATTTTCACGTAGCTAAAATGAGAAAAATTATCCAATCTTGTTTTACCCATAACTTCTTCATTTTAAATCCGTTTTGAGTGAATCAAATTGCTATGGTTTCATATTGAACTCTATTTTATGAATCTAAACAGAAAAAGTAAAGGTTTACAGTCAGAAAAATAATTTACAAGTCGTTTTTGTAAAGGTAGTCATTTCAGTCGAAAGAACGACGTCTAGATGACCATTTTAGAAAACATACTTCCACTTTGAGTTTAACCATAATTTTTGGATATAGTTTCATGTTCATAATAAAAATCATTTTCTCAGAATAACAACTTTTAAATCAAATTTTATCATAGTTTTTAATTAACTAACCCAAAACAGCCCGCGGTGTTACTACGACGGCGTAAATCCGGTTTTACGGTGTTTTTCGTGTTTCCAGGTTTTAAATCATTAAGTTAGAATATCATATAGATATAGAACATGTGTTTAGTTGATTTTAAAAGTCAAGTTAGAAGGATTAACTTTTGTTTGCGAACAAGTTTAGAATTAACTAAACTATGTTCTAGTGATTACGAGTTTAAACCTTCGAATAAGATAGTTTTATATATATGAATCGAATGATGTTATGAACATCATTACTACCTCAAGTTTAGTAGGTAAACCTACTGGAAGTGACAAGAAATGATCTAGCTTCAAAGGATCTTGGATGGCTTGAAAGTTCTTGAAGTAGGATCATGACACAAAAACAAGTTCAAGTAAGATTTTTACTCGAATTAAGATAGTTTATAATTATAGAAATTGAATCAAAGTTTGAATATGAATATTACCTTGAATAAGAAAGATAACCTACTGTATATAACAAAGGTTTCTTGATCTTAGATGATTACTTAGAATGGATTAGAAAGCTTGGAAGTAAATTAGTAAACTTGAAGGGATTTTTGAAGTATTCTTGAAGTGTTCTTCCTATGATGATTATAGCTTGATTCTTGAAGTGATTTTTGATGAAGATGATGATTAACTACTGGAAAAATACGTTCATAATAGTGTGTGTGTGTGTTGAGAGAGAATTAGAAAGAGAATTGGAAGTGAAATGGAGTGAATGATGAGTGGTAATTGGTGAGTGGTGAGTGGGGTTAAAAGGAGTTCTAGTTAGTTGACTAGCTCATGGTAGAAGTTAAAATTGATTAGTCACACATGACATAATCAAGAGTGGAATCCCATGCTAGTTCCTATTGGTATATACCCATAGTAAGTACGTTTTGAAGCTGTGTATAATACGGGTAAGAATACGACTAGAATTCTTGATGAAAGAAAAGAATGGGAAAGTAACTGTAACCATTTTCGTTAAGTATGAGTGTTTTGATATATGTCTTGAAGTCTTCCAAAACTATTTTAATACATCTAAATACACTACATGTATATACATTTTAACTGAGTCGTTAAGTCATCGTTAGTCGTTACATGTAAGTGTTGTTTTGAAACCTTTAAGTTAACGATCTCAATTAATGTTGTTAACCCATTGTTTATTATATCTAATGAGATGTTAAATTATTATATTATCATGATATTATGATATATTAATATATCTTAATATGATATATATACATTTAAATGTCGTTACAATGATAATCGTTACATATATGTCTCGTTTCGAAATCCTTAAGTTAGTAGTCTTGTTTATATGTATATAACTCATTGTTAATATACTTATGGAGATACTTACTTATCATAATCTCATGTTAACCATATGTATATCCATATATATATCGTCATGTCATTTTTACAAGTTTTAACGTTCGTGAATCGCCGGTCAACTTGGGTGGTCAATTGTCTATATGAAACATATTTTAATTAATCAAGTCTTAACAAGTTTGATTGCTTAACATGTTGGAAACATTTAATCATGTAAATATCAATCTCAATTAATATATATAAACATGGAAAAGTTCGGGTCACTACAAGCTGTAGGTTGACGAAAAATCTAGAAAAGTCATCTCTAAAATCAGCAGGAAATTCACGGACCTCAGCATCAAATAGGGTCGCCAAGTGGTCAGACTTATCCTAACCATGAGAGGATCTATCTCGTAAAATGGGGAGCGCGCCGTGCAAATTAGCTTGATAAGACTAATGAATCAGATCCCCAGAAAGGATAATCTCCTTAAAGATCAAAAATCTGCTTTTAAGTCTGATATTACTCAATCCTTGAGATTGACTTTAAAGATTGAGAATTACAAACTCATGAAATTCAATGATATCTAAACTCGAGCTTGAACGAGAAAATATTTTGATCAAATTAAAGTCGATTTATTTTCTGAAAACCTATTTTCAATGCGTTCATTACTATTGAACGTAAAATCCTAGGAATTCACCTGGAATTCATTAGATCACCTGAACCAATTCGGGTGTCAACCATAAGAACGGTGGTTGCATAGCATGGTCGGAGACAGGACCTTGTGCTAGACCGAAAAATTATATGGTGATCTTTACTATTGCTCCTACAAAGGATAGTAATTGCATCCAACACGATATAGACCATAATCAAAAGCATGTCACAGGACATTGCCTTAACAGTTGCTTGTTCAACGCTTTTCTTTACAACCGGACGGTAGCTTACCGAAAGGTAATATACGGAGCAAGTAAACTGGACGTGTTGCTTTCCTAATGTAAGGTTAGCAAGTGGGTGACACAAAATCGTAAGTTTTGAGCTAAAATTTTCAAAACTGAAACCCACAAAATCCACAAAAATAATTTGCAAACACCGGTGAAGGGTTATTCCGGAAAACTTATCTAGGGTAAAAGCTAGAATGAATTTTCAAAAGATCAAATGTTTTCATAAAGATCCAATTTCCTTAAAGGATCTAAATTTTCATAGTCATGTGGGACTGTAAACCACATTGTTACTATCATTGTTCATACCACCGTATCAAAATCACTGATGTATAAAGTGTGAGAATAAAAAAAGTGATTCGAGTGAAGTGTGATTTAATTTCAAGTTCTGTATTGCTTGAGGACAAGCAACGCTCAAGTGTGGAGATATTTGATAGTGCTCCAAATGAACATATATTTAGGCACAATATCCTTCCAATATGTAAAGCTTTTAGTTGCAATTGTTCTATTTTTATGTAATATTCGTTTAAATAAATAAGTGCGAAGACAAAAGAAGAAAATGACGATTTGAAGACGCAAATGATCAAAAAGCTAAAAAGTACAAAGTACAATTCAAGTGGTTCGAATTATTGATGAGAAACATCTAAAAATTACAAGAGTACGAGCCGCGGAATACAAAGTACAAGATATCTAAGCGTACGAAAAGGCTTCCGAAAATCCGAAACCGGGGCATGAACCAACTATCAACGCGCGACGCAACGGAGCTAAAATTACAAGTCAACAATGCACAAGAATATAATATAATATATAATTAATTATATAAAATTATATATATTATAGTATATATTAAATAAATACGCGCAGCCCATGTTTAAAACTCAATGTGAGCTGGAATAGCTGGCCATGCGATCGCATAGCCACAAGGCACAAAACTCATGCACTCGCATGAGTTACTGTAGCAGGCCACATTCTATAAATTCAGCATTTTTCGGACGAATTTAACACACATCTTTTTCTTTTCCTTTCTATGTAACGTAAATATATATATATATATATATATATATATATATATATATATATATATATATATATATATTTATAATATAATTTTAATTTTAAGTTAATAATAATAAGGTTATTTTAAGAATGTTTTACGGGTTTTAAGTCAAAATTCTGTCCGTGCAACGCTACGCGATTAATCACCACTGTAAGATATGTTCTTCCTTTTTAAATTAATGTCTCGTAACTAAGTTATTATTATGCTTATTTAAGCCAAAGTAATCGTGATGTTGGACTAAAAATTAAGATTGGGTTATTAGATTTTGTACCATAATTAAGGTTTGGACAAAAGACCGACACTTGTGGACATTGGACTATTGACTATTAATAGATAGGGGGTATTGTCTAATCGAATGACAACTCATTAGAATCTGTCGAACCTATCTTCAAATTATTTAATCTAATAATTATTAAAATGATTATGTATGTTCTATTTAGTAACGTTTATACGACATCTTTTGCGATCCTTTAATTAATTATTCGGGTTGGGTAATTGATTATTCATTCTGATCAAGTGGGTAAATTAATATTCATATCTCATTAAAACAGGGGTGGATTACATACAAGGATAATTGGTGTAATTGTTAACAAAGTATTAGAACCTTGGATTACACGCAGTCGATAACCTGGTGTAATTATTAACAAAGTATTAAAACCTTGTTACAGTTCGAATCCCTAATTAGTTGGATTATTTGACTTCGGGGATAAGGTTAATTTGACGAGCATTTTATAATTATGACCGATGGACTATTATGGACAAAAGACCATATAGGTATCAAATAAACCAGGACAAAGGACAATTAACTCGGGTAACAATTAATTAAAATCAAAACGTCAAAGATCATGATTACGGAAGTTTAAATAAGCATAATACTTTTATTTCATATTTCATCGTACCTTTATTTACTGTCATTTTAATTACTGTAATTTACTTTATCGCAATTTAATTTCTATCATTTATATTATCGTCATTTATCTTTATGCTTTATTTAAAATCGACAAACCGGTCATTAAACGGTAAACCCCCTTTTATAATAATATTACTACTTATATAATTATATATATATATATTTATACAAATATAGTTTTAAAAATATAGCGTTAAACTTGGCTAGTTCCCTGTGGACGAACCTGACTTACTAAAAACTACACTACTGTACGATTAGGTACACTACCTATAAGTGTTGTAGCAAGGTTTAGGTATATCCACTCTATAAATAAATAAATAACTTGTGTAAAATTGTATCGTATTTAATAGTATTTCGCAGTAAAATATATAACTATTTCGTATACACCTCTGCTTTAACATCACATACGACCAAGTACATCACCATGGGGAGCTCCTGTTTTGTTTATCAAAAAGAAGGATGGTACATTCAGGTTGTGTATCGACTACCGAGAGTTGAACAAACTTACCATCAAGAACCGTTACCCACTACCGAGAATCGACGACTTATTTGATCAACTACAAGGCTCGTCGATTTATTCAAAGATCGATTTATGTTCCGGGTGTCATCAAATGCGGGTGAAGGAGGATGATATTCCAAAGACTGCTTTCAGGACGTGTTACGGTCATTATGAGTTTATGGTTATGCCGTTTGGGTTAACTAACGCACCAGCTGTGTTCATGGACCTTATGAACCGAGTGTGTGGACCATACCTTGACAAGTTTGTCATTGTTTTTATCGATGACATACTCATTTACTCAAATAATGATCAAGAGCACGAAGAACATTTGAGAAAAGTGCTAGAGTTGCTGAGGAAAGAAAAACTGTATGCTAAGTTTTCAAAGTGTGCATTTTGGTTGGAAGAAGTTCAATTCCTCGGTCACATAGTAAACAAAGAGGGTATTCAGGTGGATCCGGCAAAGATTGAAACCGTTGAAAAGTGGGAAACACCAAAAACTCCGAAGCATATACGCCAATTTTTAGGACTGGCTGGTTACTACAGAAGGTTCATCAAAGATTTTTCCAAAATAGCAAAACCCTTGACTACATTAACGCATAAAGGGAAGAAATTTGAATGGAAAGATGAACAGGAGAAAGCGTTTCAATTGTTGAAGAAAAAGTTAACTACGGCACCTATATTGTCATTGCCTGAAGGGAATGATGATTTTGTGATATATTGTGACGCCTCAAAGCAAGGTCTCGATTGCGTATTAATGCAACGAACGAAGGTAATTGCTTATGCATCCAGACAATTGAAGATTCATGAGCAAAATTATACGACTCTGATAGGGATGGCAGATTTGTTTCAAGGTTTTTGCAGACGTTACAACAAGCATTGGGGACTCGTCTAGACATGAGTACTGCCTATCATCCATAAACAGATGGGCAGAGTGAAAGGACGATACAGACACTTGAAGACATGCTACGAGCATGTGTTATTGATTTTGGAAACAGTTGGGATCGATACCTGCCATTAGCAGAATTTTCCTACAGCAACAGTTACCACTCGAGTATTGAGATGGCACCGTTTGAGGCACTTTATGGTAGAAAGTGCAGGTCTCCGATTTGTTAGAGCGAGATGGGGGATAGATAAATTACGGGTCCAGAGATAATCCAAGAAACTACCTAGAAAATCATTCAAATTCAACAACGGTTGAAAACCGCCCAAATGTCACACCTCTCAAAATGGACCAGGGGTAATTGTGACCAATCATATCATAACACAGTTGTATAAACAAGAACGACTCTATATGAGACTTTTTAAATAAAACCTTTGTTAATAAAATAGCGGAAGCAGTAATACATGTTTACATTATTATTAAAACGTAAAATAAATGTTTATGAACTAAAATATAATATGCGATGTGGAATCCATGCAAGCATCAAATCTATCATCACAAAGTTGCAAACAGGTAGCTCAATCATCACCTGAGACAAAACATGCTTAAAGTGTCAACCAAAAAGGTTGAGTGAAATTCACAGGTTTATAAATAATATCCAAAGTTTTAGACCACAAGATTTAGTTTAATGTTGATTGATATAGAAATATCAATCTAAAAGTGTTGCTGCATTTTGTAATATCGCTACTAAACAAGTTTACCCTATGACACCTTGTACTGTCAGTGTCGTAGAATCATTATTATGTAACCAAAGACCAACGGTCGAATGGTTAGAGACGTTACTCTCAATAGGCCTACTCACAATAATTAAGTTTGCATTTAAACGTAGCAATTGACGATATTACGGTAGGGATTTAGCATGAATCAAAGCATGACAGCATAGTTAACAATTTAGTACTTGTGTCTAAGTGTAAAACAGTTATAAAGCAAGCATGTGTCTCACCCCAAAAGTTATAAAACAGTTATGAAACAGTAAAAAGTGGGGCTATGAAGTTCACCTTAGTAGTACAAAAGAGTATTCCACGAAAGAATTGAACGGAAGGACGTGACCGAGATCTCAACCTAAAGATAGAACGTATGATCAGACATTGCCTAACAGACAATAGTATATAGTACTATATTGATAGTAATGGTTCACTAAAGAATTTCCATTTTCGGAAGGTTACTATTTATGGAAAGTTTCCACTTATAGTAATTTTTCAATTTTAGAAAGTTCGGGTTAATCTTTAGCAAGACGTTGTATAACTTTACTCAAACTTCGTTGCTATCAAATAAGTCAGGAATGACCAGATGTAACCGGGGGCCCAGGACTCTTGACCAGAATCTAAGTCATGGCATTCGAGATCCACAAGCTTACCCATAAATGGCAACCTAGACATCATTCACTTACGACCGTGAGTAGCGATGAAGTTCACATGAATTGTACATTATCTTTGATTAACCTTCACTTTAGGTTTATATGTTATTATATATGTTATATTATATTTATTAATGTATTAACAATTTGATTATCTTATATTATATACTATAAGTTATTATTATTAAATTAGTATAGTTATAAAATAAGTGTTTATTAATAATGTATTGTTATTAACTTACATTATAAGCATTATACTTTATTATATAGTATACTTAGTTATTAACCGTAAGTTATAATAATAATATTAATTTAGTATATGTAATATACTTATGTTAATCGAAAATCATACTAATATATGTTAATTTGAATATTAATTCATTAAATATTATATTTATAATTTTTATAAACTTAGTTAATTATACAATTCAGTAGGATATTTTATAAAAATAATTTTATCAAGTTTTTGTATTTATTTCCCACTTTTCTTTATATATATATATATATATATATACTCGGTTTATATTAATCAAATTTAATTAGGTAATAAATATTAAATCGACCTAAATAAATAATTTTATATTTTTTACAGGTTCTATATTATGTAAAAATGTTATAAAAATTATTAAATCAAATTTTATATCAAAATATTATTTATTTAATGTTTTCTAATTATTTAACCTTTGTAATCGGCCTATAATTAAATAAATAGGAAAAATAATTTTAAATTAATTTTTATATTTTTTTAAAGTATCTAGTGATACTACTAATCATATAAAAATTTTATAAAAATATTTAATATACGTTTGTATTTATTTTGTATTTTCTTTATTATTTCTCTCGGTTTAGAATAATGCAAAAGTAAATTCTTTTTAAATACTAATCTTCCCATTTATTTAATTTTTATAATTTTCAATTGTTTATAAAAGTATAATAATCTCAAAAAAAAATTATAATTATTTTTATTACTGTTTAATATTTTATTACAAATTTTATATTGTTTTTATGTTTAAATACTACATAATTCATATTTAATTATAAATAATATTCCATAAATTATCAAAATTATTTTTATACATCATAATACTTATAATACTAATTATAACATGTAAAAATAATTTATATATATTAAATTCGAATTTTTAAAGAATATACAAAAAAAATAAAAGCAATTCGATAAAAAAATATAGAAAATACCTCAAGTACTTTTCCAAGTTTGTGAGAGAGTTTTTCTAAAGATTTGTTACAAGTTTTTATGAAATAGAAGTGGGTATTTATAGGAAAAAAAATGGTTGATAAAAAGAAAAAATATAAATAAAATAAAGGTGCCAATTTTGACAAAAAAATAAAAACGTGTTAAAAATGTTTTTAATAAGTTTTTGTTTTTGAAAATATTTAGTCAAAATTCATGGGCTCATTATTTAATTTATAAAAAAAATCTCTTTTTTTATAAGCTAAAAATATATATATAATGATTAAAATAACTTATCATTTAATTAATAATTATGTTTCATATAGTTTTAAATATAATACGCATTAATATTAATATTAACTAAAGTTATTTTATATAATTAGTGTAAACTTTAGTTAACAAAAAATGTCGACTAAAAATAAATATTTGATCAATCTCAAATTTAATTATATATTACGTATGGATAACAACCCTATAGTCAAATTAGTCAATTCAGGTATGGAAATATGAGGGTTGTTATAGTACCTACCCGTTAAAAGAAATTTCGTCCCGAAATTTAGTTGTTGCCATTAATCGATGTTGTTCGTACATAGACGAGGATATTTACGTTTTATTTGGTTTTCACGTTCCCAGGTATGCTCAGGGCCTTGCATGAATTCCAATGGATACAATATTGTTCTGTTTCAAGAATTAAAATCATACAAACCATAATTTCTACAAGTTCTTCTACGAAGTGCATTTTATTATTAATGCGGAGATCATTCAAAATGATGATGTTATACAAGTCATTTCAGTAAATTGGATATATAAAATGTGTTATGAATAATATCGAGCTCATTTAAACCTTGAGCGTTTATGCCACCACGCTAGGGTAGACAAAATAGAGAGGAGTTCATGAAAATCATAGCCGTGAAATTTGATAGAGATTGTCATTCTTTACAACAAGAATGATGAATATGAGTTGAAAATATTGTTTTATCAACATTGGGTAATATGGATAAAACGATTCGATTATAGGAAGAGTATAAATGAAGTTATCTTAAAAGTTTGAAATAAGAAAATATCAGTTTGCCTTAACTTTTGACATAATTAAAGGTGATTTCCGGAATTCAAGGGATTTAAAGGAAATCTTTATAATCTGTATAAGATTTGATTCTCCGGCAATTAAGGAAATTAAAATTGCCTTGATTGTTGTGTCTAGAATTTTGCTATAAATTAGCTTATTCTGTTTCATTATCTTCACCACTTCTATACTTTCTTTCTTGATTCATACTTCCAAAGATTGTGAAAATGCTCCATCCAGTTCTTATCCTGGATATTTTTTCTGACTATCGTTTCTGTCATTCTTCTTTTTCATTTACCCCCAGAGGAATCTGTTTACTTCTACAATTACCTTAGGGTTATAGTGTTTTTAATTCTCCCATGTCTTTATGTTGCTATACGCATTGATATACACGGTTTGTAATTTCCGTGTTGTTATCGGGCTTTATATTTTCCCTTATATGTCGGAGCTTTATGCTTTTGTTTCTTCTTCCCGACTTCAAGTCAAGCGAATAATGGTCCAGAACTCGTAGGTATGAAGTTTCGAATGATCATAATTTATAAAGTAGAAAGGAAAGGTAATAGCACAATTTGATTTGTCAAATTACCAGAATATTCGGAAAAGACCGAATCATCGAGAAAAATATTTTCTTGATATGTTTAGAGGTTAAATAAAATGTAAAAGTCGTGTAACATGGCAAATGGTGATTTATACAGTCTATGAATCATCATCTTCCATTAAAAAATATAGCATGACTTACTGTAATATAATCACGTTGGCCTGACGTCATTATATTATACTAACTCATGCTTCAATTCCCAACACTTCTATAAATCATTCATAATTTAAACTTGAATTTTACAGAATATAGAAACTAATACAGTTTCCTTTATGATGTGATAAAGATATCGCAAAGAGATAATTAATTGCGGACAAGAATCGTTATGATGATATCATCAGAAATATAGAGGATATTTATGATGCTATTTTGGAATTTCTAAGTTCGAAAGTTGATGAAAAAAATTTCCGCAAGCTTTTAACATGACTTCGGAGCAAGATATTCTCTAAAGAATTCATCGGATCCAGAATTACCTGGATTTTTTGAATATAGGGTTTGGTCCTTGTATTTGTCCTTGGTCTCCTCCATGGTTAGCTCAATCAGTTTTTCAGTTCCAAATTTTCTTTTGAGCTTTTCCAACGTACCATTCTTTATTATAAAACTTTTGGCCATTGAGACCATCTACAATTTTGCTGTTTCCTATGCATTTAATGCAGCCATATTTGAATCATTGGTTATCAATCCGAGATGGTTTCAAGAAATTTCTTTTTTAGATGATTAAACGCTGATTGTAATCGTCAACGGATCTAATGGTTGATGAATAGGCATTGTTGATTTCAAAAGAAATGATCGATAATTTCGGTGGTTTGATGTGATAATTTATCATAGAATACGAATGAATATAATTCATGAATGTAGTGATTTTTTTAGAAGGATAACACCTGCTAAAGCTTTACTTGGATTCTGATATGTCAAAATTAGAATAGATAATTGAATTTGTATGAAGATGGTTGTTCTTTTTAGTGAACTGATACATATCTTGCGGATGTATAGTTACTGATTATTGAATCAGAATTTGTAGAATGTACGGTGTAACATATTAATGTGAAATCTAAATATTTCTCAGGTATTACCTACCCGTTAAAATATTTTCACAATTAACAGTTTGTACAAAAGAATTACAATCTTTATGAAGATATATGTTCATATATGTATTCTTCATATAATACCTAATGAGTAATATAATATTAAACTCATTTAATTTGCTGTTGAAACGAGAGTAAATAATCTCCAAAATCTTAGAGATTTCATAATTGTCGAGAAATATTTCGCTAATGAAGTTATGATTCAATAGTTCATCGTTCATTGTTATAGATACACCTTGGTGTATGATGTTGGTGCTCGTGTAATCCTTGTGAAATTCACAAGACACGAATAATGTTTTTCTAAAAAGTTTCGAGTATATCAAAAATGGAAGTATACAATCAATCTTGTATTTGAGTAATACACTTGGTTTATTATGAAACGGAGTTTATTGTGTTGAAGAAGTGATTAACGATTGTTAAGTCATTAACAAAGGATATACATCATAGCATATTGTGATATGAATTAACCAAGTAATACATACTAGTTAAGATTCACACGTAATAGCTTAGTACGAAAAGATTTATTATTGTTCCAATCCATATATATAAAGTATACATATATAGTTCTTCAGGAAGAATGAGTCAATACATCTTAACTCATTATTACTAATATTCCTTGGTATCTATGGGGCGTATGATGTTGATGTTCGAGGTACTGAGTGTGATGTTGAGGCGTGGGATGCGGATGTTGTTGTTGGTGAAACTGATGCTGTTGGTGGTGATGCTGATGGTACTGGTTATGCTGCTGGTGCTGCTGCTAGTGTTCGTAGGTTTCGCACCATATTCTCCAGAGCCACCACTCGAGCGCGAAGCTCGTTGACTTCTTCTATTATTCCGGGATGATTGGCGGTTCGGACAAGTGGATGAATAAGATCTAGAATTTTAGATATTATATATTCGTGACTGGATATCCTGGAAATGAGGGTGAAAATAGTGTTCCGAACGGGTTCGCCGGTAAGTGTTTCAGGTTCTTCACCAAGAGGTGAATTCGGTTGGTGGAAGGGATTACCTTCTTCTTGTCTCCATTGATTAAGTTTACTATGAACCCATCCCTAATTCATCCAAAATAGATGATGGCTGGTTGGTTCGTTTGTTCCGGTTACGCTGCCATTGGAGCTCGAGGAATCGGTTGAGAAATCCATATTATGTGATTTGAATTAGGGTTTGATATGAGATTAGTGTTGAATACTGGATGATATATTCATCTCCTTGGATATGTATATGTAGCAAAAAAAGATTTCCGTAATTTACTGAGGAAATTTAGAAAAAGTGTTAGACAAAGATTATTGGGATAGATACGATAAGATATAATAAGATATGATGTATCTATACTCTAATAATGGTAGTATGACGTGTCTAGATGATAAGTATGTAATCTGATAATCTTTTGATTAAATATTTGCAATTCGTAATGTCCTATTCAGGTTCAGGGGCTTGAGCTATAGGATCCTTTAAATCAGTAATACAAACGCTTTCTATTCTATAGTTTCGTAGACGTCATCCGTCAGGAAAATTCAATGATCAAAATAACAAGAAAGCAAAGAAAGTAATGAATATGAATAGTGATGACATTATAATGTCTTTGAGATTCTCGATAACTTAATAATATTTTCTGGTTCGCAAACTGATGCATAAAGGCATAAGGCCTATAGGTACGTGATATAACAGGGAGTTATATACGTTTGAGTATGAATAGTAACAAATATAGGAGTTTCAAAATTCATGGATAATATTTCATGTAATACATATGTAATACACAAACCATGATATATGACTTAGGAATGTCAAGAATTTCAGAAATCGTAGTGTCGCATTTAAACGCGGTGGCGTAATTGGATAGTACTTAGAAAAGTGAACAGAGTTCTTAGATTGACTTGGCATTCTAAGATACGTAAAGTTTCTAAAGTATAGTGTAGCATTTAACAATTAAAGGCAACAATTAAAGGCACCATAGTCAAGGAAAGTTGTAGTCCTACATTGCTAAGGTATCTAATTGTATAAGGCACACTTAAAATGCAATCCTGGTTCTCTACAACAGCACTGCTCTGATACCAATCTGTCACACCCCCCAAAATGGACCAGGGGTAATTGTGACCAATCATATCATAACACAGTTGTATAAACGAGAACGACTCTATATGAGACTTTTTAAATAAAACCTTTGTTAATAAAACAGCGAAAGCAGTAATACATGTTTACATTATTATTAAAACGTAAAATAAATGTTTATGAACTAAAATATAATATGCGATGTGGACTCCATGCAAGCATCAAATCTATCATCACAAAGTTGCAAACAGCTAGCTCAATCATCACCTGAGACAAAACATGCTTAAAGTGTCAACCAAAAAGGTTGAGTAAAATTCACAGGTTTATAAATAATATCCAAAGTTTTAGACCACAAGATTTAGTTTAATGTTGATTGATATAGAAATATCAATCTAAAAGTGTTGCTGCATTTTGTAATATCGCTACTAAACAAGTTTACCCTATGACACCTTGTACTGTCAGTATCGTGGAATCATTATTATGTAACCAAAGACCAACGGTCGAATGGTTAGAGACGTTACTCTCAATAGGCCTACTCACAATAATTAAGTTTGCATTTAAACGTAGCAATTGACGATATTACGGTAGGAATTTAGCATGAATCAAAGCATGACAGCATAGTTAACAATTTAGTACTTGTGTCTAAGTGTAAAACAGTTATAAAGCAAGCATGTGTCTCACCCCAAAAGTTATAAAACAGTTATGAAACAGTAAAAAGTGGGGCTATGAAGTTCACCTTAGTAGCACAAAAGAGTATTCCACGAAAGAATTGAACGGAAGGACGTAACCGAGATCTCAACCTAGAGATAGAACGTATGATCAGACATTGCCTAACAGACAATAGTATATAGTACTATATTGATAGTAAGGGTTCACTAAAGAATTTCCATTTTCGGAAGGTTACTATTTATGGAAAGTTTCCACTTATAGTAATTTTTCAATTTTAGAAAGTTCGGGTTAATCTTTAGCAAGACGTTGTATAACTTTACTCAAACTTCATTGCTATCAAATAAGTCAGGAATGACCAGATGTAACCGGGGGCCCAAGACTCTTGACCAGAATCTAAGTCATGGCATTCGAGATCCACAAGCTTACCCATAAATGGCAACCTAGACATCATTCACTTACGACCGTGAGTAGCGATGAAGTTCACATGAATTGTACATTATCTTTAATTAACCTTCACTTTAGGTTTATATGTTATTATATATGTTATATTATATTTATTAATGTATTAACAATTTGATTATCTTATATTATATACTATAAGTTATTATTATTAAATTAGTATAGTTATAAAATAAGTGTTTATTAATAATGTATTGTTATTAACTTACATTATAAGCATTATACTTTATTATATAGTATACTTAGTTATTAACCGTAAGTTATAATAATAATATTAATTTAGTATATGTAATATACTTATGTTAATCGAAAATCATACTAATATATGTTAATTTGAATATTAATTCATTAAATATTATATTTATAATTTTTATAAACTTAGTTAATTATACAATTCAGTAGGATATTTTATAAAAATAATTTTATCAAGTTTTTGTATTTATTTCCCACTTTTCTTTATATATATTCTCGGTTTATATTAATCAAATTTAATTAGGTAATAAATATTAAATAGACCTAAATAAATAATTTTATATTTTTTACAGGTTCTATATTATGTAAAAATGTTATAAAAATTATTAAATCAAATTTTATATCAAAATATTATTTATTTAATGTTTTCTAATTATTTAACCTTTGTAATCAGCCTATAATTAAATAAATAGGAAAAATAATTTAAAATTAATTTTTATATTTTTTTAAAGTATCTAGTGATACTACTAATCATATAAAAATTTTATAAAAATATTTAATACACGTTTGTATTTATTTTGTATTTTCTTTATTATTTCTCTCGGTTTAGAATAATACAAAAGTAAATTCTTTTTAAATACTAATGTTCCCATTTATTTAATTTTTATAATTTTCGCTTGTTTATAAAAGTATAATAATCTCAAAAAAAAATTATAATTATTTTTATTACTGTTTAATATTTTATTACGAATTTTATATTGTTTTTATGTTTAAATACTACATAATTCATATTTAATTATAAATAATATTCTATAAATTATCAAAATTATTTTTATACATCATAATACTTATAATACTAATTATAACATGTAAAAATAATTTATATATATTAAATTCAAATTTTTAAAGAATATACAAAAAAATAAAAGCAATTCGATAAAAAATATAGAAAATACCTCAAGTACTTTCCCAAGTTTGTGAGAGAGTTTTTCTAAAGATTTGTTATAAGTTTTTATGAAATGGAAGTGGGTATTTATAGGAAAAAAATGGTTGGTAAAAAGAAAAAATATAAATAAAATAAAGGTGCCAATTTTGACAAAAAAAATAAAAACATGTTAAAAATGTTTTTAATAAGTTTTTTTTTTTTTGAAAATATTTAGTCAAAATTCATGGGCTCATTATTTAATTTATAAAAAAAATCTCTTTTTTATAAGCTAAAAATATATATATAATGATTAAAATAACTTATCATTTAATTAATAATTATGTTTCATATAATTTTAAATATAATACGCATTAATATTAATATTAACTAAAGTTATTTTATATAATTTGTGTAAACTTTAGTTAACAAAAAATGTCGACTAAAAATAAATATTTGATCAATCTCAAATTTAATTATATATTACGTATGGATAACAACCCTATAGTCAAATTAGTCAATTCAGGTATGGAAATATGAGGGTTGTTATACCAAAGTCGACAAAAGAGCTACGCAGACATTAAAAGAAAAGATGTAGAATTTGAAATTGGAGAGATGGTCATGCTTAAGGTTTTACCTTGGAAAGGCGTTGTTCGATTTGGTAAATGGGGGAAACTAAATCCAAGGTACATTGGGCCATTCAAGATTATTGATCGTGTCGGACCAGTAGCTTACCGACTTGAGTTACCTCAACAACTCGCCGGCGTACATAATACTTTCCACGTCTCGAATTTGAAGAAATGCTTTGCTAAAGAAGATCTCACCATTCCATTAGCTGAGATTACAATTAACGAAAAACTACAATTCATTGAAGAACCCGTCGAAATAATGGATCGTGAGGTTAAAAGACTTAAGCAAAACAAGATACCAATTGTTAAGGTTCGATGGAATGCTCGTAGAGGACCCGAGTTCACCTGGGAGCGTGAAGATCAGATGAAGCTGAAATACCCGCACCTATTTCCAGAAGATGCGTCAACACCTTCAACTACTTAAAATTTCGGGACGAAATTTATTTAACGGGTAGGTACTGTAGTGACCCAAAATTTTCCATGATTATATATTAAATAAAAACTATATTTGCATGATTAAATGTTTCCAACATGTTAAGCAATCAAACTTGTTAAGACTTGATTAATTGAAATGAGTTTATGTTGACAATTGACCACCCTATTTGCCTGATGATTCACGAACGTCATAACTTGTGATAATTATATAATCGTTTTATTTTTTATGATGTAAGTTTTAATTTATATATATATATATATATATATATATATATATATATATATATATATATATATATATAAGAAGAAATATAATTAAATCAAAGATGTACAACTAAAACACTATTTGCTACAGTAAAACACTATTTGCTACAGTAAAATACTATTTGCTACAGTAACACTATTTACTCGTATTCAATCCGTATACGTACTCGTACAATACACAACTTCTAAATGTATATACTATTGGTATACACACTTCAATAATCAGCTCTTAGCATCCTTAATGGGTCACCTAAACATGTGGGAACTATCATTTGGCAACTAGAATGAAATATCTAACAAAAATACAAACTAATGGAACCTTATATTCAAGGGTAGGATCACGTTTTTCTTCACCAACCATAACACTTTCATTTTTCAACTTTCATGCATCAAACTTATCTCTCTCAAGTTCTTTTTTGGTGTTCTAAGTGTTCTTCATCATCTTCAACAAAAATCTAACTTAATCTATAAAAGGAACCGTCCTAATCCATTTGGACGAATACATTATATTTGGTTACATCGCGAGGTACATGACCTCTATATGATACATTTTACAAACATTGCATTCATTTTTAAAAGACAAACTTTCATTACCTCGAAAGTTGATGGCATGCCTACCATTTCATAATATATTCAACTATAATTGACTTAATAATAATCTTGATGAACTCAACGACTCGAATGCAACGTCTTTTGAAATATGTCATGAATGACTCCAAGTAATATCTCTAAAATGAGCAAATGCACAGCGGAAGATTTCTTTCATACCTGATAATAAATATTCTTTAAAGTGTCAACCAAAATGTTGGTGAATTCATTAGTTTATCATAATCATTCATTTTCATCATTTTAATAGACCACAAGATTTTCATTTCCATTTCTCATAAATATACGTCCCATGCATAGAGACAAAAATCATTCATATGGATTGAACACCTGGTAACCGACATTAATAAGATGCATATAAGAATATCCCCTATCATTCCGGGACATCCTTCGGACATGATAAAAACGAATTCGAAGTACTAAAGCATCCGGTACTTTGGATGGGGTTTGTTAGGCCCAATAGATCTATCTTTAGGATTCGCGTCAACTAGTAGACCGGTTTACTAATTCTTAGGCTACCAAGCGAAAGGGGTATATTCGGCTTCGATCATTCAACCATATAATATAGTTTTGATTACTTGTGTCTATTTCGAAAAACATTCATAAAAGCGCATGTATTCTCAGTCCCAAAAGTATATATTGCAAAAGCATTTAAAAAGGGAGTAATGAAACTCATGATACAATATTTTGTAGTAAAAATATTCATTCGACGATACTGAATAATGCAGGGTTGGCCTCGGATTCACGAACCTATATCATTTGTATATATATATTAAAGCATATAATCGTAACTGAACAAATTTATTTATTACATCTTAATTTATATATTATATATATTTAATTTGTGTATGTATTTATATAAATAATATTAATAGGTTTGATATATATATAGTTATGTGAAATTTTAATATAATTATAGTATATGTAACAAATATATTTTAGGTACAAAATATTTATCTGTTTAAAAGATAGTTTTGATAAAAATAACGATTTACTAATAATAATAATAATAATAATTTTACTAATAATGATTTTGTTAATACTGATAATTGTAATAATAGTAATGGAAATCTCATTAATAATGACAATCATATTATTTAATAATAATACATATTCTGATAATAATAATAATATTAGTAATAACAATAATAATATTAATAATTATAATTGTAACTAGGGTTATATTAATAATTATAAATGGTAACTAATACTTACATTAGTAATAATAACTGCAATAACTAATATTCGTAATACTTAATAATAATAATAATAATTCTGATACTTAATGATAATAATGATAACATCCTAATCATAATAATACTTTTATCAATATTACTAATACTAATAATAATAACACTAATAATATTTAATGAAGTTACTTGGTAACAAAATGATAATAATATTAATATTATTTATAATTGTAATTTTATTCATAATAATAACTAACACTTATTTTAGCATTACTAATAATAATAATTTTAATACTTGTAATAATAATAATAACAATAACAATATTAGTTTATAGTAACAAAGATAATAAAATAATAATAATAATAATAATAATAATAATAATAATAATAATAATAATAATAATAACAACAATAATAATAATAATAATAATAATAGTAATAACAATAATTATAACAAAAAGAAAAACTACCTTAGAAGCTTATTTAAAAAGATTTGTCCTAAGCCGGACTCGAACCCGCGACCTCTCGAAAACCCGAATCCTCTCTTAACCATTACACCGTGTATGTTTATCTGTTATAATCTACCTTCTGATATATATAAACCGTATATTTCTGTCTCCCTCCTTCTTCTACAACCCAATCGACACAGGCCAATCCAACCATAACCACGAATTTAGTTTTTGAATTAAGGTGTGATAAGGAAACGGAAATATTCAATTGTTGTTGAATTGAATTAACAGAAAATAAATAAATAAATAAATAACAAACAGCAGCTGCAGAAACAAAAATAAAAAAATAAAAAATCGCTGATGAAGGTATTAAACTCAATTCTTGTTTTTAAAATCTAGTCACTTTTAGATTATAAATACAAAATGAAATAGGTGTTAAATCGTTCATAGAAACTTCAGAGATCAACAATTTAACTTTAATTGTAACAGGTATCTTGAATTTGATTCTAGAACGATGGTTGACTTTTAAATCTTTAAACTTTGACTGCCAAATTCGTACTCAATATAGAGAATTGAAACCTGAGATTTTGAGGAAAGATTCACGACATGAATTAGAAACGTTCTACATTTATGGATTTTGAAAATTTGTTAGAAATCGAAATATGACCAAAAAGATGGATAACAGTGGTAACGAGCTGTGATATTATTTTTCTGTTTAAAAAAAATCCGAATGAAATAAGCGAAGACTTTCTGTGAACAATTGCTGGATTCACGTACATATGATTGATTCAAATGTTGTTTTGTAGTGTGGTTGTGGTCGACAGGTTATCACAGGAAAACAGAAGAACAAGGAAATTAAGAAACAGATAAATACTGCGTAAATATATCTGTATTTATATGTATATGAATTATCTGTATTTATATTATTTATATAAATAAATCTGTATTTATACATCTCTATTTATAACTTATTATTAATCTTAATACTTAATAAATATACCCTATTAATAATAATACACTTAATATTATAAATAACAGTAATAAAATTTATAATAATATGATAGTAATAATGATATTATTATTATTATTATTAATGATAATTTTAATAATAGTTATAGTAATAATATTAATAATAATAATAATAATACTAATTAAAATAATACTAATATTATTAGTATTAATAATAATAATGATATTAGTAATTATAATACTATAACAACTTATATATATAACAAATTCATATCTATAGATTTTATATTTAAAATAATATTAATAATACTAGTATTGATATTAATATTGAAAGTATCGACAATATTATTCTAACAACTCTATATATACTTGTAGTATATATACGTATTATTACTTATGTAATATTTATTATTCATATAATATATCGTATAATAATTCTTATTGAATATTTATTATTTATAATATTTATATATACTACAATATAATAGAAATCATGTATATTGATACATATAGCTTCACTTTTAATAACAATTTAAGGTTTCTATATTATTATTTTACCTTTTTAATTCAAATGCTTAAGTTATATTTTATTATTGTTAGTTATCAAATATACTTATATATATATATATATATATGTATATATATATATGTATATATATATATGTATATATATATATATATAGTTAATTACATACCTATTTACAAGTAAATTGTCCGTGAATTGTCAGGAATAGTCAAAAGGGTAATTTGATTACATGAATAGAGTTTCAAAGTTTTTGAGGTTTCAACATTACATACTTTGCTTATCGTGTTGAAGTCATATAAAGATTAAGTTTAAATTTGGTCGAAAATTTTCGGGTCGTCACAGTACCTACCCGTTAAAGAAATTTCGTCCCAAAATTTGATTGGATGGTCATGGCTGACAATAAATATGTTTTCATGACACATACGAGCTAGAAATTAAAGTTTTATCATCATTGAGTAATATGGATAAAACAATTCAATTATTCGAAGAGTACGAATGAAGCTATCACAAAAGAGTGAAATGAGAAAATAAAGTTTCGTCATATCTTTTGACGTAGATAGGGTTGATTTTCGAAATTCAAGGAATTTAGAGATAATCTTCGAAATAAGATTTGATTCTCCGATAATTAAGGAAATAGGATCTTCTTTGGTTAAATAAGATAATCTATTTTGATTGCTCTGTCAAATATTTCACTATAAATTCACTTCTTCCATTCCATTACTTTTACCACTCCTATACTAAATTTCTAAATTCAAAAGATTGTGAAAATGCTTAATCCAGTTCTGATCCTTGTCCTTATCTTGACTATCGCAACAATCATTCTTCTTTTCAATCTTCCACCAGAGGAATTTGTTTACTTCTACTTCGCCCTTGGGATTATAGTGTTTTTAATTCTCCCGTGTCTCTATGTTGCGATAAACATTGATATACACGGTTTGTAATTTATGTGTTGTTATAGGGTTTTATATTCTCCCTTATATTTCGGAGTTTCATACTTTTGTTTTCTCTTCCCGACTTTAAGTCAAGCGAATAATGGTCCGGAATTCATGGATGTGAAATTTGAAATGAACATAGCTAACGTTCAAAGGGAGAAATTTTAATAGCACGATCTTGATTGGTTAAATTACCAAAATTCAAGAGGAAAGATAGAATTATCAAGAAATGATGTTCTTGATATGTTTATAGATTAGGTAGAATGTAAGAGTCGTGTAACATGGCACATGATGACGTTTCGGTCTGTGAATCATCACGTTCCATTAGAAACTCAGCATGACTTACTGTAATATAATCACGTTGATCAAGTGTCATTATATTATACTAACTCATGCATCAATTTCCAACACTACTTCAAAATCATTCATAATTCAAACTCGAATTTTAAAGAAATTTAGAAACTAAAGTAGTTTCCTTTATAATGTAATATAGATAGCACGAAGAGATAAATAATTTCGGACGAGAATATTTATGAAAATATCTTCAGAAATATCGAAGATATTTATGATGATATTTTGGAATTTCTAAGTTCGATGGTTGATGAAGCAAGATTTTCCGCAAGATTTTAATATGAGTACGGAGCAAAATATTCGTTGAAGGTTTCATCGGATCCAAAATTACCTGGATTCTTTGAATATATGGTATGGTCCTTGTATTTGGCCTTGGTCTCCTTCATGGTTTGCTCAATCTGTTTTTCAGTACCAAATTTTCTATCGAGCGTTCCTGACACTCCCTTCTTTATCATCAAACTTTTGGCCGTTTAGACCATCTACAATTTTTCTGTTTCCTCTGCATTTAATGCTACAATATCTGAATCATCGGTTATCAATCCGAGGTGGTTTCAGGAGAATTGTGTTTTTAGATGATTAAACACTGATGGTAATATGGTGGAATATAAAAGGTTCCCCGGTAAAAATAAAAGAACACGCATATATATCAAGGTTATAATAAGGTTATTTCGAACAAAAAGTCGAAATTAACTTGCTGGAGCTGTGACAAAATTTGCTACTTTGAAAGGGATTATCAATTTATTTTAGGTAATAATAACACTAATGAAATTAGTACAGCTACGTGTTAAACGTTTACTCCGATTCCGAGTGTTTTCAGGTGCATAACTATATGCATCAATCTTTTCTTTCGTAGATGAAGTGCGGTTGGTTCATCCTATCGATTGAAGTGTTTTCAAGAATTATGAAAGGTTTGAATCGCAGATTGTAATCGTCAAGATACAAATGAGGTTTAAGATGAAATCAAGTGGCAAACTTGAAGAGATGTTTAGTTTCATATGTTATAATCAATATTTTAATTCATTTTAATTGTCCAATGTCATTAGTCCATAGTTCGTAGTCCACAATTAGTAGTACAACAATTCATATATAGTTTAATATATCATATTCGAATTAATTAATACGTGTCGTGACCCATTATATACATGTCTCAGACTCGATCACAACTCAAAGTATATATATTATTGTAGAATCAATCTCAACCCTGTATAGCTAACTCGAACATTACTGCATATAGAGTTTCTATGGTTATTCCAAATAATATATATAGATGTGTCGATATGATATGTCAAAACCTTATATACGTGTCCCGATATTTAAATGCGTAAAATAAATAACAAAAATTAAATGACAATAAATAAAATTGCGAGAATTTAAATTGTAATAAATAAATTGCGATAATTAAATTGCGATAAATAAATGTAATAATGAATTAACAGTTAGCTAGGAACAGTTAGCTAGAATTTTGTTAGCGTGGATTCTTAACAAAATTTCTCATAGTTAATTTGTTTGTTTCTAACAAATTTTATTTTGTCCAATGTTTTCGTCATTATGCCACTTGTTGGATTCTGATAGGTCAAAATCCAAATATTTAATTGAATGAAAATGGTTATTCTGTGGTGAACGGATACGTATATCTTGTGGATGTAAGTAGGATAGTAAATGACTATTGAATCAGATTCGAAGAATGTACAATGTAACTTATTAATGTGAAATCTAAATATTCCTCGGGCATTACCTACCCGTCAAAATATTTTCATCATTAACAGTTTGTACAAAAGAATTTTTAATTACAATCTTTATGAAAACATATATACATATATATTTTCTTCAGATGTAATCATGGATTTAATGAGTTAATATGATATTAAACTCATTTGATTTACCGTTAGAACAAGAATATATAATCTCTAAAACATTAGAGATTACATAATTGTCATGTTGAACGAAGATAAATGATGTAGAACGTCATGTAGAACGATGATTATACTCGAGGTACAGAATGAGATGTTGAGGCTTGTGATGTTGAAACTTGGGTTGTTGGTGGTACTAGTGTTGCCGGTGCTGTTGTTAAAGCTGGTAGGTTTTGCACCACGTTTTCCAAATTGATTACTCGAGTGCGAAGTTCGTTGACTTCTTCTATTATTCCGGGATGATTGTCGGTCGGAACGAGCGGATGAATAAGGTTTAGAATCTGAGTTATGATATAGTCGTGGCGAGATACTCTGGGAATGAGAGAGAAAATGGTGTTTCGAACAGGTTCGCCGGTAAGTGCTTCAGGTTTTTCGCCAAGAGCTGAATTTGGTTGATGGAAAGGATCACCTTCTTCTCGTTTCCATTGATTAAGTCGACTACGAACTCATTCACAATTCATCTAGAACTGAAGATGATTAATTAGTTGATCCATTCCGGTTATACTGCGGCCGGAGCTCGTGTGGAAATCCATATCGGAATAGCTATCGGAATTTGAGGAATTCGAACTGGTTGAAGGATCTATCTCGTACGATTAGAGAATTGATTTTTGATAAGAAATAGATTATAGGATATAGATTAGTACCCTACAAAACATAATTTACATATGCATATATAATACTAAAATCTCTTAAGTTACGGAGGAATCTACGGAAGCTGTCAGGCAAAGGTAACACTAACAGATACGCTAAAATATAAATTTATCTATACACTGTCTATGCAATAGAGGCAGTAAGATGTGTCTAGACTTTAAGGATGATAAACAAATAATTTTTGACACTAAATGATAAGCAAAACTTTTGACAGGCAAACACGGTCGAAGTCCAGACCCACTAATGAATCTAAATAACTATCAGTTAGACACACTAATGTAAGACCTGGTTCGCTAAGACCACCGCTCTGATACCAACTGAAAGAACCCGTCCTAATCCATCTGGACGAATACATTACATTTAGTTACATCGCGAGGTACTTGACCTCTATATGATACATTTTACAAACATTGCATTCGTTTTTAAAAGACAAACTTTCATTACATCGAAAGTTGACGGCATGCCTACCATTTCATAATATATCCAACTATAATTGACTTAATAATAATCTTGATGAACTCATCGACTCGAATGCAACGTCTTTTGAAATATGTCATGAATGACTCCAAGTAATATCTCTAAAATGAGCAAATGCACAGCGGAAGATTTCTTTCATACCTGAGAATAAACATGCTTTAAAGTGTCAACCAAAAGGTTGGTGAGTTCATTAGTTTATCATAATCATTCATTTTCATCATTTTAAAAGACCACAAGATTTTCATTTCCATTTCTCATAAATATACGTCCCATGCATAGAGACAAAAATCATTCATATGGATTGAACACCTGGTAACCGACATTAACAAGATGCATATAAGAATATCCCCTATCATTCCGGGACATCCTTCAGACATGATAAAAACGAATTCGAAATACTAAAGCATCCGGTACTTTGGATGGGGTTTGTTAGGCCCAATAGATCTATCTTTAAGATTCACGTCAATTAGTAGACCGGTTTACTAATTCTTAGGCTACCAAGCAAAAGGGGCATATTCGGCTTCGATCATTCAACCATATAATGTAGTTTCGATTACTTGTGTCTATTTCGTAAAACATTTATAAAAGTGCATGTATTCTCAGTCCCAAAAATATATATTGCAAAAGCATTTAAAAGGGGAGTAATGAAACTCACGATACAATATTTTGTAGCAAAAATATTCATTCGACGATACTGAACAATGCAGGGTTGGCCTCGGATTCACGAACCTATATCATTTGTATATATATATTAAAACATATAATCGTAACTGACCAAATTAATTTATTACATCTTAATTTATATATTATATATTTAATTTTTGTATGTATTTATATAAATAATATTAATAGGTTTGATATATATAGTTATGTGAAATTTTAATATAATTATAGTATATGTAAAAAATATATTTTAGGTACAAAATAGTTATCTGTTTAAAAGATAGTTTTGATAATAATAACGATTTACTAATAATAATAATAATTTTACTAATAATAATACTAATAATCATTTTGTTAATACTGATACTTGTAATAATAGTAATGGAAATCTCATTAATAATGACAATCATATTATTTAATAATATTACATATTTTGATAATAATAATAACATTAGTAATAACAATAATAATATTAATAATTATAATTGTAACTAGGGTTATAATAATAATAACAAATGGTAACTAATACTTACATTAGTAATAATAACAGCAATAACTAATATTCATAATACTTAATAATAATAATAATAATTCTGATACTTAATGATAATAATGATAATATCCTAATCATAATAATACTTTTATCAATATTACTAATACTAATAATAATAACACTAATAATATTTAATGAAGTTACTTGGTAACAAAATGATAATAATATTAATATTATTTATAATTGTAATTTTATTCATAATAATAAATAACACTTATTTTAGCATTACTAATAATAATAATTTTAATACTTGTAATAATAATAATAACAATAACAATATTAGTTTATAGTAACAAAGATAATAATAATAATAATAATAATAATAATAATAATAATAATAATAATAATAATAATAATAATAATAATAATAATAATAATAATACTAATAGTAATAACAATAATTATAACAAAAAGAAAAACTACCTTAGAAGCTTATTTAAAAAGATTTGTCCTAAGCCGGACTCGAACCCGCGACCTCTCGAAAACCCGAATCCTCTCTTAACCATTACACCGTGTATGTTTATCTGTTATAATCTACCTTCTGATATATATAAACCGTATATTTATGTCTCCCTCCTTCTTCTACAACCCAATCGACACAGGCCAATCCAACCATAGCCACGAATTTAGTTTTTGAATTAAGGTATGATAAGGAAACGGAAATATTCAATTGTTGTTGAATTGAATTAATAGAATATAAATAATAACAAAACAAACAGCAGCTGCAGAAACAAAAAAAAATAATCGCTGATGAAGGTATTAAACTCAATTCTTGTTTTTAAAATCTAGTCACTTTTAGATTATAAATACAAAATGAAATAGGTGTTAAATCGTTCATAGAAACTTTAGAGATCAACAATTTAACTTTAATTGTAACAGGTATCATGAATTTGATTCAAGAATGATGGTTGACTTTTAAATCTTTAAACTTTGACTGCCAAATTCGTACTCAATATAAAGAATTGAAACCTGAGATTTTGAGGAAAGATTCACGACATGAATTAGAAACGTTCTGCATTTATGGATTTTGAAAATTTGTTCGAAATTGAAATATGACCAAAAAGATGGATAACAGTGGTAACGAGCTGTGATATTATTTTTCTGTTAAAAAAATCTGAATAAAATAAGCGAAGACTTTCTGTGAACAATTGCTGGATTCACGTACATATGATTGATTCAAATGTTGTTTTGTAGTGTGGTTGTGGTCGACAGGTTATCACATGAAAACAGAAGAACAAGGAAATTAAGAAACAGATAAATGCTGCGTAAATATATCTGTATTTATATGTATATGAATTATGTGTATTTATATTATTTATATAAATAAATCTGTATTTATACATCTCTATTTATAACTTATTATTAATCTTAATACTTAATAAATATACCCTATTAATAATAATACACTTAATATTATAAATAACAGTAATAAAATTTATACTAATATGATAGTAATAATGATATTATTATTATTATTATTAATGATAATGATAATAATAGTTATAGTAATAATATTAATAATAATTATTATTATTATTATTATTATTATTATTATTATAATAATACTAATATTATTAGTATTAATAATAATAATGATATTAGTAATTATAATACTATAACAACTAATATATATATAACAAATCCATATCTATAGATTTTATATTTAAAATAATATTAATAATACTAGTATTGATATTAATATTGAAAGTATCGACAATATTATTCTAACAACTCTAAATATACTTGTAGTATATATACGTATTATTACTTGTGTAATATTTATTATTCATATAATATATCGTATAATAATTCTTATTAAATATTTATTATTTATAATATTTATATATACTACAATATAATAGAAATCATGTATATTGATACATATAGCTTCACTTTTAATAACAATTTAAGGTTTCTATATTATTATTTTACCTTTTTAATTCAAATGCTTAAGTTATATTTTATTATTGTTAGTTATCAAATATACTTATACTTATATATATATATATATATATATATATATATATATATATATATATATTTATGTATGTATGTATATGTATATAGTTAATTACATACCTATTTACAAATAAATTGTCCGTGAATCGTCAGGAATAGTCAAAAGGGTAATTTGATTACACGAATAGAGTTTCAAAGTTTTTGAGGTTTCAACATTACATACTTTGCTTATCGTGTCGAAGTCATATAAAGATTAAGTTTAAATTTGGTCAGAAGTTTCTGGGTCGTCACAATCTAGTTCAAAAATCCTAACCTAGATCAACTTTCAAAACAAATACTCAAGTAAACTTCAAGAACACTTTCAAATTTGCAAGTCTACTTTCAAGCTTTCTAATCCATTCTAAGTAATCATCTAAGATCAAGAAACCTCTATTATTTACAGTAGATTATCATGCTAATTCAAGGTAATACTCATATTCCAACTTTGATTCAATTTCTATAACTATAACAATCTTAATTCGAGTAGGAATCTTAGTTGAATTTGTTTTCGTGTCATGATTCTACTTCAAGAACTTTCAAGCCATCCAAGATCCTTTGAAGCTAAATCATTTCTTATCACTTCCAGTAGGTTTACCTACTAAACTTGAGGTAGTAATGACGTTCATAACATCATTCGATTCATATATATATATATATAACTATCTTATTCGAAGATTTAAACTTGTAATAACTAGAACATAGTTTAGTTAATTCTAAACTTGTTCGAAAAAAAAGTTAATCCTTCTAACTTGACCTTTAAAATCAACTAAACACATGTTCTATATCTATATGATATGCTAACTTAATGATTTAAAACCTGAAGACACGAAGAACACTGTAAAACCGGACATACGCCGTCGTAGTAAAACCGGGGGCTATTTTGGGTTAGATAATTAAAAACTATGATAAACTTTGATTTAAAAGTTGTCCTTCTGGGAAAATGATTTTATTATGAACATGAAACTATATCCAAAAATCATGGTTAAACTCAAAGTGGAAGTATGTTTTTCAAAATGGTCATCAAGACGTCGTTCTTTCGACTGAAATGACTACCTCTTATAAAAATGACTTGTAACCTATATTTACGACTATAAACTTATACTTTTTCCGTTTAGTTTCATGAATTTCATTTCATTATGAAGCCATAGCAATTTGAATCACTCAAAACGGATTTAAAACGAAGAAGTTATGGGTAAAACAAAATTGGATATTTTTGTTTGTTGTAGCTACGTGAAATTTGTAACAAATCTATTCTAACCATAACTTAACTAACTTATATTGTATTATACATGTAATCTAACATATTATGTAACCTTGATAGACCATAGACATGTATATAATGTTTTGACATATCATATCGACCCATCTATATATATTATTTGGAACAATCATAGACGCTCTATATGCAGTAATGCTTGAGTTAACTATACAGGGTTGAGGTTGATTCCAATATAATATATATACTTTGAGTTGTGATCGAGTCTGAGACTTGTAGACACTGGGTCGAGGATTGATTCGAGATAATATATATTTATTTATTTCTGCACATCTAACTATGGACAACTAGTTGTAGATTACTAACATTGGACCGCTAATTTAATAAACTTAAATCATTAAAACGTAATAAAAAATGTTGTGAATATATTTCGATCATACTTTGATATATATGTAAATATTTGTTATAGGTTCGTGAATCGATTCGTGGCCAAGTCTTAAATTCCGACGAAGTAAAAATTTGTGAAAGTGAGTTATAGTCACACTTTTAAAATCTAATATTTTTGGGATAAGAATACATGCAGTTTTATAAATGTTTTACAAAATAGACACAAGTACGTGAAACTTCATTTTATGGTTGAATGATCGAAATCGAATATGCCCCTTTTAGCTTGGTAGCCTAAGAATTAGGGAACTGACCCCTAATTGACGCGAATCCTAAAGGTAGATCTACGGGAACTAACAACCCCCATTCTGGAATTTGGAATGCTTTAGTACTTCGAATTTATCATGTCCGATGGGTGTCCCAAAATCATGGGGATATTCTATATGCATCTTGTTAATGTTGGTTACCAGGTGTTCACCATATGAATGATTTTTATCTCTATGTAGTTTGCGAAATGTCTGATATGAGATGGATGTTTATGAAAAGTGAAATCTTGTGGTCTATTATTTCAAATTGATATACATATAGGCTAAACCTATAACTCACCAATATTTTTGTTGACGTTTTAAGCATGTTTATTCTCAGGTGATTATTAAGAGCTTCCGCTGTTGCATGCTAAATTAAGGACAAGAATTGGAGTCAGCATGCTTGTATGATAATGTTTAAAGAAAAACTGCATTCGGAAAATAAATTGTAGTAATATATTATCGTAACCCATTATGTAATGGTCGTATGTAAACGTTGTACTTTAGATTACCATTATTTGATAATCTACGCTATGTCTTTTAAACCTTTATCGATAAAGTAAAGGTTATGGTTTTTTAAAAATCGAATGCAGTCTTTGAAAAACGTCTCATATAGAGGTCAAAACCTCGCAACGAAACCAATTAATATGAAACGTTTATAATCGATATGAATGGAACATTTCATATTAGACTATAGTTTGGTTTCGATAATAATTCATGGCCGCAAAACAAATTTTTTAGCACATTACGTTAGCCACATAATCAGGCCAAATTATGTGGCAAGCATGCTAAAAAAACTTCGGTTGAAAATGGGACCCACTTTTGCACGATGAATAGATAACGAAGTTATGAGAAAGACTTCTTGAAGGTTTGCTTCCATTCGAAATAGTTTTGACGCAGAAAAAACCGTTTTGCTATTTCAAAAGGTGAATTTTGAACTTTCAGATTTTACGATAATTATTACCTTTGCATTTGAACTCTTACGCATATTTAAATATTATTGTGATACTTATTTTTTATGTAACACTTTATTTAGGTATATTGAGATTATTTTTGGTGTTAAAAATTCTCCACTAGCCACAAATCCTTACACGTTTAGTGACATATTGGTTTACTGGTTCGATTATTTTGTGACACTTTTTGATATCTCTAAATTCATACTTCTATAATTGTTTCTATGTTAAAATTTCATATTAAATGAAAATATATTTGACTATAGTTTCATTTCGATAATAATTCATGGCCGCAAAACACATTTTTGAGCATATTACGTTGGCCACATAATTATTCGACCAAATTATATGGCAAACATGCTAAAAAAATTCGGTTGAAAATTGGACCCACTTTCGTACGATGAATAGATAACGACGCTATTCATTCGTATTCTATGATAATTATCACATCAAACCACCGAAATTATCATTCATTACTTTTGAAATCAACAACGCCTATTCGTCAACCATTAGATCCGTTGACGATTACAATCAGTGTTTAATCATCTAAAAATAAAATTTCTTGAAACCATTGATAATCGATGATTCAAATATGGCTGCATTAAATGCAGAGGAAACAGCAAAATTATAGAAGGTCTTAAGGGACAAAAGTTTGATGATAAAGAATGGTATAAGCTCAGATTTGGAACTGGAAAACGGATTGAGCAAACTATAAAGGAGGCTGTGGACAAATCACAAAGACTAAACCTACCTTCAAAGAATCCAAATGATTCAGTATCTGCTGAAGTCATTAACTAATATCTTGCTCCTGACTCTAAACCTTTACAGACAAATCTTCTTTATCATCCTTCGATATTAGAAATTCTAAGATATCATCGTGTCCTTCGTTATAAATATCCTCTATATTTTTGAAGATATCTTCATAACGATTCTTGTCCGCAATCAATTATCTCTTTGCGATATCTTTATTACATCATAAAGGAAACTATTTTAGTTTCTATATTCTGTAAAATTCAAGTTTAAATTATAAATGTTTTGAAGAAGTGTTGGGAATTGAAGCATGAGTTAGTATAATATAATGACGTCAGGCCAACGTGATTATATTACAGTAAGTCATGCTAAATTTTTAATGGAAGATGATAATTCATAGACTTTATAATCATCATTTGCCATGTTACACGACTCTTACATTCTATTTAACCTCTAAACATATCAAGAAAATATTTTTCTTGATGATTCGGTCTTTTTCGGATATTCTGGTAATTTGACAAATCAAATCTTGCTATTACCTTTCCTTTCTGCTTTGTATATTATGATCATTCGAAACTTCATACCTACGAATTCTGGACCATTACTTGCTTTACAAAAGCATGAAGCTTCGACATATAAGGGAAAATATAAAGCCCGATAACAACACTGAAATTACAAACCGTGTATATCAATGCGTATAGCAATATGAAGACACGGAAAAACTAAAAACACTATAAAACCAAGAGCATAGTAGAAGTAAACAGATTCCTCTGGTGGTAAATGAAAAAGAAGAATGACTGCATATATGGTCAATATAATAACAAGTATCAATACGGGATTGAGCTTATTAACAACTCTTTTGGAAATATGAATTGAGGAAGAAAGTATAGAAGTGGTGAAGATAATGAAACGGAAGAAGCTAATTTATAGCAAAATTCCAGACACAACAATCGAGGCAAATTCATCGCATTTAATTAAAGAAAATCCTAATTTCCTTAATTACTAGAGAATCAAATCTTATAAAGATTTCGAAGATTTCTTTAAATCCCTTGAATTCCGGAAATCAACTTTAGCTATGTCAAAAGTTAAAGCGAACATTTAATTTTCTCATCTCACTCTTTTACGATAGCTTCGTTTATACTCTTCCTATAATCGAATCGTTTTTCAATAGTGATAAAACTTTATTTTTCAACTTATATTCATCATTAAAATATTCTTGTTGTAAACAATGAAGATCTCTATCAAATTTCATGACTGTGATTTTCACGAACTCCTCTCTATTTGTCTGCCCTAATATTGTGGCATAAACGTGCAAGGTTTTAAATGAGCTCAATACTATTCATAACACATTTCATGTGTTCAGTTTACTGAAATACTCGTATAGCACCATCATCCCTTTTGAGGATAACCTAGTCAAATGACACTCTTGTTAATCTTTAGATAACCACCGCATTAATGATAAAATGCACTTCGTAGAAGAACCTGTAGAAATTATGGTTCGTATGACGTAAATGCTTGAAACAGAACAATATTCTATCCAATGGAATTCACGCAAGGCCCCGAACATACCTGGGAACGTGAAGACCAAATAAAACGTAAATATCCTCGTCTATGTACGAACAACGCCGATTGATGGCAACAACTAAATTTCGGGACGAAATTTCTTTTAACGGGTAGGTACTATGACAACCCGAAAATTTTCGACAAAATTTGAACAAAATCTTTGAGACGATTCATTTAAACTTCAACAAATTCCGACGATTCACGAACAATTATTCATAAATAATTATGCATTTGTATTAATTCGTTATATTAATATTATTATTAATTTCATTTTTATCACTTATCATTATCATTTACAAATATTATTATTACAAATATTATTAATGTTATTATTATTAATAATTATTAATAACATTAATATTATTAGTATTATCACTTTTAATAATATCATCATTATCTACTTTTTATCTGCTCCCATTTTTTTATTTAGCTGCATTTTATTTTTAATTCAAATCGTGATATTTTTTTTAATGCTACTGGTTTTTATTTTGGATCCAATCAATCACCATTGCTATAGAACTACCAATTTCCATTTGTTAATCTCACACTTCTTAATGTCAATTATCAATTACAACTGATTCTGATTGTAGTTAAACAGAAATATATTTTTTTTATGTCGACTTACCCTGTTCTTGACAAATTATCCCATAAATCGAATTCGATTACCATTTAAAAATCTATAAGTTCAGCTTTGTTAGGAATCCCCTAGTGAAACTATCTGCAAAGTTTCAAACTCCAATTTTCTATATCAAATTCGAATTTTCGAGTCAAAGGTTCGAAATAAAAAGTCAACCGATGTGTTTATCGTGAAATTCGAATTCTAGTCGATGTTTTCAGATCAATTGAGGATTCAAAACATTTCTAGGAATGATTTGAAACATCTTTCATGTTAAAATTTTTGTCTAAAAGTCTCTGGAAATCAAAGTCAATCTTTGAGTTCATAACAGTCAAAACGGGTTGCTGTTACTGCTATGTTATTCTATTTTTTTTCTGTTAAATCAACAACAATTACAACCAAGTCGTTTCTATTCAGTTACAAGTTTTAAATCAACTGGGAATTCATTGTTTTGATTTGGAATACCTCTCTGGTCGATTAATATTTGAAGAAGAAGAAGAAGTAGCAGTGGAATATTAGGTTAAATTAAATACGGGTATGGGTTATAACAGAAATACAGAACAGATCAGATGGTTAAGAGGGGGGTGTCGGGGAGCTAGAGGTCACGGGTTCGAGCCCCGTCTTGGGCATTTTTTTAAGAAAGCTTCCTAAGGTAGTTTCATTCTTATTATTATTATTATTATTATTATTATTATTATTATTATTATTATTATTATTATTATTATTATTATTATTATTATTATTATTATTATTATTATTATTATTATTATTATTATTATTGTTATTATAATTATTGTTACTAGTATTTAAAAAGTATTACTAGTATTATTATTATAATTATTAGTATTATCATTATCATTATTAGTATTATTATTATTGTATTACTAGTATTATTACTAGTAAAAGTATTAGTTACCACTTTAGAATTACTATTATTATTATTTTGAAAACAAAACAACTTAATATTATAAATATTAGTATTAGTATCACTTCCTAAATATTAAGATTATTTTTATCATAAATACTATTATTAATATTATCACTATTATTATTAATATGATTATTACTATTGTTATTATTAAAAAGAATTATCATTATTATCATTTTTACAAAAGTTATCATTTTTGCTATCATTAAAACTATAGTATTATTTGTACTACTAGTATTGTTATAATTAAAATTATTATCGTTAATATCATTTTTACAAAAATTAACGTTTTTGCCATCATCAAAACTATATTATTATTATTGTTATTTTTAAACCTTATTATGATTATTATCATTTTACTACTAGTATTATTATTGTTGTTACAAAATAATACAACTCATTATTCATTATCATTATTAATATTATTTTATCAAACAAATACTTATATATAGAATATATATATATATATATATATAAGTATATATATACAGAAATATATAACGATTGAAATAATATATATATATATATAAATTTATTCGATTACAAGTATATGTGTTAATATATATACTTGATATAGGTTCGTGAATCCGAGGACAACTCCGCACTTGTTCAGTGCCATCATACACATAATTACTATAAAATATCATATCATATCGTGAGTTTTCATAGTTCTCTTTTTATCTATATTTTTGGGCTGAGAATGCATGCGCTACTTTTATAACTGTTTTTATGAAATGAATACAAATACTAAAACTGATTTTTCGTGAGTTTTCATAGCTCCCTTTTTATATATTTTTGGGCTGAGAATACATGTGCAACTTTTATAACTGTTTTATACGTTAGACACAAGTACCAACTGTTAAACTATGCTATACCCGGCTATGTCCGACTAAGTCCCTACAGTGATATTTTTAATTGCTCGTTAAATGCATTCTTAATTATTGGGGGTAGGCCTATCGGGAGTAACGTCCCCGATACATTTGACTAAGTCTTTGTATTACTTAATAATGAAATTAAACCGACAAGTATAGACACAACTTGTCATTGTGGCAAACTTTAAACGTTTAGTCTAAATATCACGAATTGGCATAACTTTTTGATCTGCGAGATCAACTTCTATAAAAATCTTGTGGTCTATTTCTATTACTAAAATCATTATTTATGATAAACCTATGAACTCACTCAACCTCGTGTTGACACTTTAAATCATGTTTATTCTCAGGTACTTAAGTATTGTTTCCGCAGTATATCTGCTGCTTTGATGATGATTGCTTGCTATGCTTAGAGTCTTCATTACATATCATATCACTTAAAGACATTTGATGTTCTAAATACAATGTAATCTATTTATCTTCCGCTGTAAAACTCAATATAACGTCTCATATAGAGTCGTTCTCGTTTATACAACTGTGATTTGATATAATTAGTCACAAATACCTCAGGCCCTATTTGGGGGTGAGACACAAATTGTATCATAACCACTTGCAGTTCTTGGTAATTTAGTAATGAAATCCATGGTAATGTTTTCCCATTTCCATTTCGGGATTTCAGGTTATTGAAGTAGACCTGATAGTTTCTGATGTTCAGCTTTGACTTTAGAACAAGTCAAACATTCCCCTACGTATGTAGCGATATCAGCTTTCATACCCGGCCACCAAAAGTATTTCTTGAGATCTCGGTACATCTTTCCCGCTCCAGGATGTATTGAATATCTGGTTTTAAGTGCTTCTCTAAGTACCATTTTTCTCACATCTCCAAACTTTGGTACCCAAATTTTTTCATCCCTATACCGGGTTCCGTCTTCCCGAATATTAAGATGTTTCTCCGATCCTTTGGGTATTTCATTCTTCAAATTCCCTTCTTTCAAAACTACCTGTTGTGCCTCCTTTATTTGAGTAGTAAGGTTAGTATGAATAAATATATTCATAGCTTTTACTCGAATAGGTTCCCTGTCCTTTCTGCTCAAAGCGTCGGCTACCACATTTGCCTTTCCCGTGTGGTAACGAATCTCAAAGTCGTAATCATTCAACAACTCAATCCACCTACGCTGCCTCATGCTCAGTTGTTTCTGATCAAATATATGTTGGAGACTTTTGTGGTCGGTATATATAATACTTTTGACCTCATATAAATAGTGCCTCCACGTCTTTAATGCAAAAACAACAGCGCCCAATTCTAAATCGTTAGTCGTATAATTTTGCTCGTGAATCTTCAATTGTCTGGAAGCATAAGCAATTACCTTTATTCGTTGCATTAATACACAACCGAGGCCTTGCTTTGAGGCATCACAATAAATCAAAAAATCATCATTCCCTTCAGGCAATGACAATATAGGTTCCGTAGTTAGATTTTTCTTCAATAACAGAAACGATTTCTCTTATTCATCCTTCCATTCAAATTTCTTCCCTTTATGCGTTAATGCAGTCAAGGGTTTTGCTATTTTGGAAAAAATTTGGATGAATCCTCTATAGTAACCAGCCAATCCTAAAAATTAGCATATATGCTTCGGATTTTTCGGGGTTTCCCAGTTTTCAACGGTTTCAATCTTTACCGGATCAATCTGAATACCTTCTTTGTTCACTACATGACCGAGGAATTGAACTTCTTCCAACCAAAATGCACACTTTGAAAACTTAGCGTATAGTTTTTCCTTCCTCAACAATTCTAGCACTTTTCTCAAATGTTCTTTGTGCTCTTGATCATTCTTTGAGTAAATAAGTATGTCATCGATGAAAACAATGACAAACTTGTCAAGATATGGCCCACACACTTGGTTCATGAGGTCCATGAACACAGCTGGTGCGTTAGTCAATCCAAACGACATAACCATAAACTCATAATGACTGTAACGCGTTCTAAAAGTAGTTTTCAGAATATCATCCTCCTTCACCCGCATTTGATGATACCCGGATCATAAATCGATCTTCAAATAAACCGACGAGCCTGTAGTTGATCAAATAAGTCGTCGATTCTCGGTAGTGGATAATGGTTCTTGATGGTAAGTTTGTTCAACTCTCGGTAGTAGATACACAACCTGAATGTACCATCCTTCTTTTTGACAAACAAAACAGGAGCTCCCCACGGTGATGTGCTTGGTCGAATGAAACCACGCTCCAAAAGTTCTTGTAATTGACTCTGTAGTTCCTTCATTTCACTTGGTGCGAGTCTGTATAGAGCACGGGCTATTGGTGCAGCTCCTGGTACAAGATCTATTTGAAATTCAACAGATCGGTGTGGAGGTAGTCCCGGTAATTCTTTCAGAAATACATCGAGAAATTCTTTTGCGACGGAAACATCATTGTTGTTATTTTCTTTGGAATTGACTTTCTCGATGTGTGCTAGAATGACATAGCAACCTTTTCTTATTAGTTTTTGTGCCTTCAAATTACTAATAAGATTTAACTTCTCGTTGCCCATTTCTCCGTACACCATTAAGGGTTTTCTCTTCTCGCGCATAATGCGTATCGCATTTTTGTAACAAATGATCTCCGCTTTCACCTCGACCATCCAATCCATGCTGATTATTACATCAAAACATCCCAATTCTACTGGTATCAAATTAATTTTAAACGTTTCGCCAACCAGCTTAATTTCTCGGTTCCGGCATATATTGTCGGCTTTAACTAGTTTATCGTTCGCTAATTCGAGTAAACACTTATTATCCAAAGGCGTTAATGAACAATTTAATTTAGCACAAAAATCTCTACTCATATAGCTTCTATTCGCCCCTGAATCAAATAAAACATAAGAAGGTTTATCGTCAATGAGAAACGTACCCGTAACAAGCTCCGGGTCTTCCTGCACTTCAACCGCATTAGTGTTGAAGACTCTTCCACGGCCTTGCCCATTATTATTCCCTTGGTTTGGGAATGATCTGCAGTAATGACCCGACTTTCCGCATCCGTAACAACTAATAGAATTATTTGTTTTGTTCTTCCTATTGGCCATTGGTCCATAGGTGTCACACTTCGTTGCACCATGACCGCTTCTGTTACACTTGGTGCATACTACCGTACATAACCTATCCAGATGATACCCTTCACACCTTAGACATGAATTTTCTGGTTTTTGTTGCCATTGTTGTTATTGAGATTGTTGTTGGGATTGTTATTGTTGTTGAAACGGTTGTTGTAGTTGTTGTTGTTGGGACGTTTATTGTAGTTATTGTTGGGATTATGATTGTTGTTGCGATTGGTGTTTCGGTTGTTATGATTGTTATTGTGATTGTAATTGTGGTTGTTGTTGTTGTATTGGTGACCCTTGTCACTGTTTTCTTCCCACTTTCTCTTTACTTGTTTCATGTTGGTTTCTTCGGCCGTCTGCTCTTTAATTCTTCCCTCAATCTGGTTTACGAGTTTGTGAGTCATTCAACTTGCCTTTTGTATGGAGGTGGGCTCATTTGAGCTCACATCCTCCTGAATTCTTTCTGGTAACCCTTTTACAAACGCGTCGATCTGCTCTTCTTCATCTTCGAACACTCTTGGACACAATAGACGTAACTCTGTGAATCGTCATTCGTATGTGGTAATATCAAATCCTTGTGTTCGTAATCCTCTAAGCTCTGCCTTGAGCTTATTGACCTCGTTTCTAGGACGGTACTGCTCATTCATCATGTGTTTGAATGCTGACCACGGTAGTGCGTAAGCAGCCTCTTGTCCCACCTGCTCGAGATAGGTATTCCACCATGTTAACGTAGTACCTGTGAAGGTATGCGTAGCGTACTTTACTTTGTCTTCTTCAGTACATTTACTTATGGCAAACACTGATTAGACTTTCTCGGTCCATCATTTTAATCCAATTGGTCCTTCAGTTCCATCGAATTCCAGAGGTTTACAGGCAGTGAATTCTTTGTAGGAGCATCCTACATGATTTCTTGTGGAATTAGTTCCACTGTTAGATTCAGAGTTATTGTTGTTATTTTGCATTGCAGCCTGCACTGCAGCTATGTTCGCAGCAAGAAAGGTACGGAATTCTTCTTCGCTCATATTCATGGTGTGTCGAGTAGTCGGTGCCATTTTCTTCAAACATAGCCAAAAGAATTGAGTTAATCATATAGAATTTTAAGAGTAGTCAATAGTATTTCGTAGCATAATATGAACTTATTTATAAAAGCTTTTTCTTCATATTAGCGTTTTATAAGTTTTAATTCGGGTAGTACCTACCCGTTAAGTTCATACTTAGTAGCTAATATACAATTCAACTACTACAATTCTATATGAAAAACTGATTACAATAATATTTCGCTTTCAAACTTTTATACAATATTTTACAATCGTACAATACCGCTATTTTACATATAGCATGAAATATAGCACACAATAACTTTGATACAAGGTAGTTGTGAAGACAATTCTAATTAAGCGCAAGTCGTTCAGCAAAAGCAATAAAGACACGTAATTCATAGGTCCATAAACAAGTCATGCATTCGGGTTTTACTAATACTATTTCTCATCCTTGGTCTTGTGGAAAATAACCGTTGTAGCCGTTGGTTAGGCAGCATGTTGTAACGTCGTCAAAAGGACGGGGGTTACGTAATGCCCAACAGCTCCGTAACAATATAAAAACCTTATATCTCACCCCAACTACTGAATCCGTCACTTGTGGGAATGTTTTATTTAGAAGTTGCAATCCGATATTCTTTTTCTCAATTTGGTGAGAAGCGAACATCATTAACCCGTAAACATAACATGCTTCTTTAAGTTGCATGTTTGAAGTTTTTTCTAAAGAACGGAGTCCTATGTTGGGATATGTGGAGCCAAAATAGGCTCTCAACCCGTAGCGGAAAATTGTAGTAGGGTTTTCCACACCCAAAGCCTTAAAGAAAACACATCGTAACTTAAGGTTTCCCCAATGTGAGATACACCATCTATCGAAGGAAAGCCTTTTATAAACTAAGGCATGCCTGGAACGTCTTTCAAATGTTCTACAAACTAATCTCACCATAACAATTGAGCCGATGACTCTTGACCAACTCTAGACAAGATTTCATCAATCATATCCCCTGGTAGGTCTTCCAAAATATTCAGTTATCTATTCTTAACGTCCATTTAGTGTTTTTATACTGTAAAATAGACGAAGATTAGATTCGTAAAAGATAATTAACAAACAATACAAGCAATTTTTACAGATAACATAAAAGTACAAGCACACTACAATACATATATTACACAGCATGATTACAACTCTTTATTCCGACTCACTTGTTTCTTCCTCCTAGGACTTAGTTTGTTTTGCTAATTTCCTAGGGATACATGGTGCTCCTCTAATATGAGCCGTCGTTTTCACAAATGGTTTAGAAAACCCTGGTGGCTTAGATGTTCCCGGATTATAGTTAAAATTTAAGAAATATGGGTGTTTACAGTATACCCCATCAGGGTATTTCATGTTAACATAAAGTTCATCGGTTTTGGGATCAGGTTTTTCTATTTTTATGGCTTTTCCCTTATTGTTTTCTTTTGCTTCATCAAATTGGGTAGGGGTAATTTCTATAACATCATTGGAATCCTCGTCGGGATCCGATTCATCAAAAAATTGGTAATCTTCCCAATATTTTTCCTCCTCAGTGGAGACACCACAAACCATTTTTAACTTTGGTCCATTAATTGATGATTTTCTTTTATTTAACCATTTTTCTGTAGTTTTTAATATTTCCTCCTCCGAAACTTCTTCTTCTTCCGGTTCCTCTTCTTCCGGTTCCTCTTCTTTCGGAATTTGTGAATCTTTCCAAAATATATTCGACTCTTCATTGTTATTAGGTAAGTCAATGGGACTGGAAGTAGACATCTATCACACATTAACTAACATATTAGTAATATACCACATAATATTTACATGTAAAAATATATAGTTTCCAACAAAGTGTTAAGCAATCATTTTTCTAAAGTAAACACGGTCGAAGTCCAGACTCACTAATGCATCCTAACAAACTCGGTTAGACACACTAATGCAAATTTCTGGTTCTCTAAGACCAACGCTCTGATACCAACTGAAATGTCCCGTTCATATAGATTATAAACGTTTCATATTAATTGGTTTCGTTGCGAGGTTTCGACCTCTATATGAGACGTTTTTCAAAGGCTGCATTCATTTTTAGAACAATCCATAACCTTTACTCTATCGATAAAGGTTTAATAGACATAACGTAGATTATCAAACAGTGATAATCTAAACTACAACTTTTACACACGACTATTATATAATGGTTTACAATAATATTTTACAACAATTTATTTTCCGAATGCAGTTTTTAAACAATATCATACAAGCATGCTGACTCCAATTCTTGTCTTTAATTAGCATGCAACAGCGGAAGCTCTTAACAATCACCTGAGAATAAACATGCTTAAAATGTCAACAAAAAAATGTTGGTAAGTTATACGTTTAACCTATATATCAAATTGTAATATTAATATACCACAAGATTTCATTTTTCATAATAAAGTGCAGGTCTGCTCACTGCTGTAAAATCCATTCATATGATGATCACCTGGTAACCGACATTAACAAAAATGCATCTAGCATATCCCCAAACATATAAACCTTGAAGTACTAAAGCAGTTCAAATTCTCTGACTGGGGCTTGTCAAGGCCCATAGATCTATCTTTAGAATTCGCGTCAATTAGTGAACTGGTTCACTAATTCTTAGGTTACCAAGTTAGAACAAAAAGGGATATGCGGTATAACAAATCAATCATAGAATTTAGTTCAAGTACTTGTGTCTATTTTGTAAAATACTTTCAAAACTGCATGTATTCTCATCCCGAAATATTAGATAGTAAAAATGGGACTATAACTCACTTTCACAGATTTTCACTTCGTCAGAAAATAACACTTGGCTACTGGTCGATTCACGAACCAATAAAAAATATATACATATATCAAAGTATGATAGAAATATATTCATATCATATTTTATTACGTTTTAACGATTTAAGTTGTTAAGTTAGCAGTCCAACGTTAGTAGTCCACAATTAGTAGTCCACAGTTATTAATACATAAATCAATATATTTTCTCGAATCAATCCATGACCCAGTGTATACATGTCTCAGACTCGATCACAACTCAAAGTATATATATTATTTTAGAATCAACCTCAACCCTTTATATGCTAACTCGAGCATTACCGCGATATAGAGTGACTTACGGTTATTCCAAATAATATATATATGACGTCGATATGATATGTCAAATGTTGTATACGTGTCTATGTTCTATCAAGACATGTATAATACAAGAAAGTTAGTTAAGATATAGTTAGTATGGATTTGTTACAAAATTTCACGTAGCTAAAACAAGCAAATTTATCCAATTTTGTTTTACCCATAATTTCTTCGTTAAAAATCCGTTTTGAGTGAATCTAATTGCTATGGTTTCGTATCGAACTTAACTTTATAAAATAAAAAAAATTTGATGGTTTATAGTTGGAGTTACAGGTTACAAGTCATTTTTGTAAGAGGTAGTCATTTCAGTCGAAAGAACGACATCTTGATGACTATTTTGAAAAACATACTTCCACTTTGAGTTTAACCATGATTTTTTGATATAGTTTCATGTTCATAAGAAATATCATTTTCCCAGAAGAAAAACTTTTAAATCAAAGTTTATCATAGTTTTTAATTATCTAACCCAAAACGGCCCCCGGTTTTACTACGACGGTGTATGTCCGGTTTTACGGTGTTCTTCGTGTTTCCAGGTTTTAAATCATTAAGTTAGCATATCATATAGATATAAAACATGTGTTTAGTTGATTTTAAAAGTGAGGTTAGAAGGATTAACTTTGTTTGCGAACAAGTTTAGAATTAACTAAACTATGTTCTAGTGATTACAAGTTATATTCTCCGAATAAGATAGTTATATATATATATATATATATATATATATATGAATTGAATGATGTTATGAACATCATCACTACCTCAAGTATAGTAGGTAAACCTACTGGAAATGACAAGAAATGATCTAGAGCTTCAAAGGATCTTGGATGGCTTGAAAGTTCTTTAAGTGATATCATGACACAAAAATAAGTTCAAGTAAGATTTCTACTCGAATTAAGATTGTTATAGTTATAGAAATTGAATCAAAGTTTGAATATGAGTACTACCTTGAATTAGAGAGATAACCTACTGTAAATAGCAAAGGTTTCTTGATCTTGGATGATTACTTGGAATGGATTAGAAAGCTTGGAAGTAAACTAGTAAACTTGAAAGGGTTTTTGAAGTGTTCTTGAGTAGTTGTTTTTATGATGATTATAGATAATAACCAAAACTTGTATTTGATGATTTCTTGCTGGAAAAATAGTAGTTTAGACGTTCATGGAAGAATGTGTGTATTTTGAGAGAGAATTGGAAAGAAAATTGGAATGAAATGGAGTGAATGATGAGTGGTAAGTGGTGAGTGGGGTTAAAAGGAGTTCTAGTTAGTTGACTAGTTCATGGTAGAAGTTAAAATTGATTAGTCATGCATAACATAATCAAGAGTGGAATCCCATGCTAGTTCCTATTGGTATATACCCATAGTAAGTACGTCTAGAAGCTGTGCATAATACGAGTACGAATACTGAATGAGTACGAGTAGAATTGCTGATGAAAATGAATGGAAATGTAATTGTAACCATTTTTGTTAAGCATGAGTGTTTTGATATATGTATTGAAGTCTTCCAAAAGTATATTAATACATCTTAATACACTATATGTATATACATTTTAACTGAGTCGTTAAGTCATCGTTAGTCGTTACATGTATGTGTTGTTTCGGAGCCTATAAGTTAATGATCTTGTTAAATGTAATTAATCCATTGTTTTTGTACTTAATGAGATGTTAAATTGTTATGTTAACATAATAACATGGTGTATTAATATATCTTAATATCATATCATATATATATATATATATATATATATATATATATATATATATATATGTGTGTGTGTGTGTGTGTGTGTGTGTGTTAAAATGATATTACAACAATAATTGTTACATACATATATTGTTTCGAAATCCTTAAGTTAGTAGTTTCATCTTACTCGTGTAGTTCATTGTTAATACACTTAATAATATATTTAATTATCATTTTATCATGTTAACATAATGTATTAATATCTTAATACAATACATATGTATTTATTTTAATTAAAACGTTGTTATAACGATAATCGTTATATATATCGTTTCGAGTTTCTTTAACTCAGTAGTCTCATTTTATGCATATAATTCTTTGTTAATATATTTTGTGAGATACTTACTTATCCTAATATCATGTTAAATATATAAATATATCCATATATCCATATATATATATATATATATATATATATATATATATATATATATATATATATATATATATATATATATATATATATATATCATGTCATTTTTACAAGTTTTAACGTTCGTGAATCACCGGTCAATTTAGGTGGTCAATTGTCTACATAAAACTCATTTCAATTAATCAAGTCTTAACAAGTTTGATTGATTAACATGTTGGAAACATTTAATCATGTAAATATAATTCTCATTTAATATAACATCATGGAAAACTTTTGGGTCACTACAAAAATCATTCCGAATGGAAGCAAGCCTTCAGGAAGTCTTTCTCATAACGTCGTTATCTATTCATCGTGCAAAAGTGGTTCCAATTTTCAACCGAAGTTTTTTTTAGCATGCTTGCCACATAATTTGGCCCAAATATGTTGCTAACGTAATGTGCTCAAAAATGTGTTTTGCGGCCGTGAATTATTATCGAAACGTAACTATAGTCAAATATATATTTTTATTCAATATGAAATTTCAAAATAGAAACAATTATGGAGTTATGAATTGAGAGATATCAATAAGTGTCACAAAATAATCGAACCATTAAACCAAAATGTCACAAAACGTGTAAGGATTTGTGCCTAGTGGGAATATATTAACCCCAAAAATATTCTCAATGTACCTAAATAAAGTGTTACATAAAAAACAAGTATCCAAATAATATTTAAATATGCATAAGAGTTCAAATGCAAAGGTAATAATTAACGTAAAATCTGAAAGTTCAAAATTCCCCTTTAGAAATTGCAAAACGACTTTTTCAGCGACAAAACTATTTTAAATGAAAGTAAGCCTTCAGGAAGTCTTTCTCATAACTTCCTATCTATTCATCGTCCGAAAGTAGGTCCAATTTTCAACTGAAGTTTTTTTTTGCATTCTTACCACATAATTTGGCCCAATTATATGGCCAACGTAATGTGCTCAAAAATGTGTTTTGCGGCCATGAATTATTATCGAAACAAAACTATAGTCAAATATATTTTTATTCAATATAAAATTTTAAAATAGAAACAATTATGGAGTTATGAATTGAGAGATATCAAAAAGTGTCTCAAAATAATCGAACCATTAAGCCATGTTGTCACTAAACGTATAAGGATTTGTGCCTAGTGGGAATATATTAATCCCAAAAATATTCTCAAAGTACCTAAATAGTGTTACATAAAAAACAAGTATCAAAATAATAATTAAATACGCATAAGAGTTCAAATGCAAAGGTAATAATTATCGTAAAATCAGAAAGTTCAAAATTCACCTTTAGAAATGGCAAAATGACTTTTTTGGCGTCAAAACTATCTCGAATAGAAGTAAGCCTTCAGTGAGTCTTTCTCATAACGTCATTATCTATTCATCGTGCGAAAGTGTGTCCAATTTTCAACAGAAGTGTTTTTAGCATGTTTGCCACATAATTTGGCCCAATCATGTGGCCAACGTAATGTGCTCAAAAATGTGTTTTGCGGCCATGAATTATAATCGAAACGAAACTATAGTCAAATTTATTTTCAATAAATATGAAATTTTAAAATAGAAACAATTATAGAGTTATGAATTGAGAGATATCAAAAAGTCTCACAAAATAATCGAACTATTAAACCAATATGTCACTAAACGTGTAAGGATTTGTGCCTAATGGGAATATATTAAATCCAAAATATTCTCAATGTACCTAAATAAAGTTTTACATAAAAAATAAGTATCAAAATAATATATAAATATCCATAAGAGTTCAAATGCAAAGGTAATAATTATCGTAAAATCTGAATGTTCAAAATTCACCTTTAGAAATAGCAAAATGACTTTTTCGGTGTCAAAACTTTTTCGAATGGAAGCAAGCCTTCAGGAAGTCTTTCTCATAACATCGTTATCTATTCATCGTACAAAAGTGGGTCTAATTTTCAATAGACGTTTTTTTAGCATGCTTGCCACATAATTTTGCCCAATTATATGGCCAACGTAATATGCTCAAAAATGTGTTTTGCAGCCATGAATTATTATCGAAACGAAACTATAGTCAAATATATTTTCATTCAATATGAAATTTTAAAATAGAAACAATTAAAGAATTATAAATTGAGAGATATCAAAAAGTGTTACAAAATAATCGATCTATTAAACTAAGATGTCACTAAACGTGTAAGGATTTGTGCCTAGTGGGGATATATTAACCCAAAAAATATTCTCAATTAACCTAAATAAATTGTTACATAAAAAAACAAGTATCAAAATAATATTTAAATATGCATAAGAGTTCAAATGCAAAGATAATAAGTATCGTAAAATCTGAAAGTTCAAAATTCACCTTAAGAAATAGCAAAACGACTTTTTCAGCGCAAAACTATTTCAAATGGAAGCAAGCCTTCAGGAAGTCTTTCTCATAACGTCATTATCTATTCATCGTGCGAAAGTGGGTCTAAATTTCAACTGAAGTTTTTTTAGTATGCTTGCTACATAATTTGGCCCAATTATGTGGTCAATGTAATGTGCTCAAAAATGTGTTTTGCGACCACGAATTATAATTGAAACGAAACTATAGTCAAATATATTTTCATTCAATATGAAATTTTAAAATAGAAACAATTATGGAGTTATGAATTGAGAGATGTCAAAAAGTGTCACAAAATAATCGAACCATTAAACCAAGATGTCACTAAACGTGTAAGAATTTGTGCCTAGTGGGAATATATTGAAATGTCCTGTTCTTATTGATTAAAAAACGTTCCATATTAATTGATTTCGTTGCGAGGTTTTGACCTCTATATGAGACATTTTTCAAAGACTGCATTCATTTTTAAAACAAACCATAACCTTTATTTCATAGATAAAGGTTTTAAAAAGCTTTACGTAGATTATCAAATAATGATAATCTAAAATATCCTGTTTACACACGACCATTACATAATGGTTTACAATACAAATATGTTACAACAAAATAAGTTTCTTGAATGCAGTTTTTACACAATATCATACAAGCATGGACTCCAAATCTCGTCCTTATTTAAGTATGCGACAGCGGAAGCTCTTAATAATCACCTGAGAATAAACATGCTTAAAACGTCAACAAAAATGTTGGTGAGTTATAGGTTTAACCTATATATATCAAATCATAATAATAGACCACAAGATTTCATATTTCAATACACATCCCATACATAGAGATAAAAATCATTCATATGGTGAACACCTGGTAACCGACATTAACAAGATGCATATATAAGAATATCCCCATCATTCCGGGACACCCTTCGGATATGATATAAATTTCGAAGTACTAAAGCATCCGGTACTTTGGATGGGGTTTGTTAGGCCCAATAGATCTATCTTTAGGATTCGCGTCAATTAGGGTGTCTGTTCCCTAATTCTTAGATTACCAGACTTAATAAAAAGGGGCATATTCGATTTCGATAATTCAACCATAGAATGTAGTTTCACGTACTTGTGTCTATTTTGTAAATCATTTATAAAACCTGCATGTATTCTCATCCCAAAAATATTAGATTTTAAAAGTGGGACTATAACTCACTTTCACAGATTTTTACTTCGTCGGGAAGTAAGACTTGGCCACTGGTTGATTCACGAACCTATAACAATATATACATATATATCAAAGTATGTTCAAAATATATTTACAATACTTTTAATATATTTTGATGTTTTAAGTTTATTAAGTCAGCTGTCCTCGTTAGTAACCTACAACTAGTTGTCCACAGTTAGATGTACAGAATTAAATCGATAAATATTATCTTGAATCAATCCACGACCCAGTGTATACGTATCTCAGTATTGATCACAACTCAAACTATATATATTTTGGAATCAACCTCAACCCTGTATAGCTAACTCCAACATTCACATATAGAGTGTCTATGGTTGTTCCGAAATATATATAGATGTGTCGACATGATAGGTCGAAACATTGTATACGTGTCTATGGTATCTCAAGATTACATAATATACAATACAAGTTGATTAAGTTATGGTTGGAATAGATTTGTTACCAATTTTCACGTAGCTAAAATTAGAAAAATTATACAATCTTGTTTTACCCATAACTTCTTCATTTTAAATCCGTTTTGAGTGAATCAAATTGCTATGGTTTCATATTGAACTCTATTTTATGAATCTAAACAGAAAAGTATAGGTTTATAGTCGGAAAAATAAGTTACAAGTCGTTTTTGTAAAGGTAGTCATTTCAGTCGAAAGAACGACGTCTAGATGACCATTTTAGAAAACATACTTCCACTTTGAGTTTAATCATAATTTTTGGATATAGTTTCATGTTCATAATAAAAATCATTTTCTCAGAATAACAATTTTTAAATCAAAGTTTATCATAGTTTTTAATTAACTAACCCAAAACAGCCCACGGTGTTACTACGACGGCGTAAATCCGGTTTTACAGTGTTTTTCGTGTTTCCAGGTTTTAAATCATTAAGTTAGCATATCATATAGATATAGAACATGTGTTTAGTTGATTTTAAAAGTCAAGTTAGAAGGATTAACTTTTGTTTGCGAACAAGTTTAGAATTAACTAAACTATGTTCTAGTGATTACAAGTTTAAACCTTCGAATAAGATAGCTTTATATGTATGAATCGAATGATGTTATGAACATCATTACTACCTTAATTTCCTTGGATAAACCTACTGGAAAAGAGAAAAATGGATCTAGCTTCAATGGATCTTTGGATGGCTCGAAGTTCTTGAAGCAGAATCATGACACGAAAACAAGTTCAAGTAAGATCATCACTTGAAATAAGTTTGTTATAGTTATAGAAATTGAACCAAAGTTTGAATATGATTATTACCTTGTATTAGAATGATAACCTACTGTAAGAAACAAAGATTTCTTGAGGTTGGATGATCACCTTACAAGATTGGAAGTGAGCTAGCAAACTTGAAAGTATTCTTGATTTTATGAAACTAGAACTTTTGGAATTTATGAAGAACACTTAGAACTTGAAGATAGAACTTGAGAGAGATCAATTAGATGAAGAAAATTGAAGAATGAAAGTGTTTGTAGGTGTTTTTGGTCGTTGGTGTATGGATTAGATATAAAGGATATGTAATTTTGTTTTCATGTAAATAAGTCATGAATGATTACTCATATTTTTGTAATTTTATGAGATATTTCATGCTAGTTGCCAAATGATGGTTCCCACATGTGTTAGGTGACTCACATGGGCTGCTAAGAGCTGATCATTGGAGTGTATATACCAATAGTACATACATCTAAAAACTGTGTATTGTACGAGTACGAATACGGGTGCATACGAGTAGAATTGTTGATGAAACTGAACGAGGATGTAATTGTAAGCATTTTTGTTAAGTAGAAGTATTTTGATAAGTGTATTGAAGTCTTTCAAAAGTGTATAAATACATATTAAAACACTACATGTATATACATTTTAACTGAGTCGTTAAGTCATCTTTAGTCGTTACATGTAAGTGTTGTTTTGAAACCTTTAGGTTAACGATCTTGTTAAATGTTGTTAACCCAATGTTTATAATATCAAATGAGATTTTAAATTATTATATTATCATGATATTATCATGTATGAATATCTCTTAATATGATATATATACATTAAATGTCTTTACAACGATAATCGTTACATATATGTCTCGTTTAAAAATCATTAAGTTAGTAGTCTTGTTTTTACATATGTAGTTCATTGTTAATATACTTTATGATATGTTTTCTTATCATAGTATCATGTTAACTATATATATATCCATTTATATGTCATCATATAGTTTTTACAAGTTTTAACGTTCGTGAATCACCGATCAACTTGGGTGGTCAATTGTCTATATGAAACATATTTCAATTAATCAAGTCTTAACAAGTTTGATTGCTTAACATGTTGGAAACATTTAATCATGTAAATATCAATCTCAATTAATATATATAAACATGGAAAAGTTCGGGTCACTACAGTACCTACCCGTTAAATAAATTTCGTCCCGAAATTTTAAGCTGTTGAAGGTGTTGACGAATCTTCTGGAAATAGATGCGGGTATTTCTTCTTCATCTGATCTTCACGCTCCCAGGTGAACTCGGGTCCTCTACGAGCATTCCATCGAACCTTAACAATTGGTATCTTGTTTTGCTTAAGTCTTTTAACCTCACGATCCATTATTTCGACGGGTTCTTCGATGAATTGAAGTTTTTCGTTGATTTGGATTTCATCTAACGGAATAGTGAGATCTTCTTTAGCAAAACATTTCTTTAAATTCGAGACGTGGAAAGTGTTATGTACAGCCGCGAGTTGTTGAGGTAACTCTAGTCGGTAAGCTACTGGTCCGACACGATCAATAATCTTGAATGGTCCAATATACCTTGGATTTAATTTCCCTCGTTTACCAAATCGAACAACGCCTTTCCAAGGTGCAACTTTAAGCATGACCATCTCTCCAATTTCAAATTCTATATCTTTTCTTTTAATGTCAGCGTAGCTCTTTTGTCGACTTTGGGCGGTTTTCAACCGTTGTTGAATTTGGATGATCTTCTCGGTAGTTTCTTGTATAATCTCCGGACCCGTAATCTGTCTATCCCCCACTTTACTCCAACAAATCGGAGACCTGCACTTTCTACCATAAAGTGCTTCAAACGGCGCCATCTCAATGCTTGAATGGTAGCTGTTGTTGTAGGAAAATTTTGCTAACGGTAGATGTCGATCCCAACTGTTTCCGAAATCAATAACACATGCTCGTAGCATGTCTTCAAGCGTTTGTATCGTCCTTTCGCTCTGCCCATCAGTTTGTGGATGATAGGCAGTACTCATGTCTAGACGAGTTCCTAATGCTTGCTGTAATGTCTGCCAGAATCTTGAAATAAATCTGCCATCCCTATCAGAGATAATAGAGATTGGTATTCCATGTCTGGAGATGACTTCCTTCAAATACAGTCGTGCTAACCTCTCCATCTTGTCATCTTCTCTTATTGGCAAGAAGTGTGCTGATTTGGTGAGACGGTCAACTATTACCCAAATAGTATCAAAACCACTTGCAGTCCTTGGCAATTTAGTGATGAAATCCATGGTAATGTTTTCCCATTTTCATTCCGGGATTTTGGGTTGTTGAAGTAGACCTGATGGTTTCTGATGCTCAGCTTTGACCTTAGAACACGTCAAACATTCTCCTACGTATTTAGCAACATCGGCTTTCATACCCGGCCACCAAAAATGTTTCTTGAGATCCTTGTACATCTTCCCCGTTCCAGGATGTATTGAGTATCTGGTTTTATGAGCTTCTCTAAGTACCATTTCTCTCATATCTCCAAATTTTGGTACCCAAATCCTTTCAGCCCTATACCGGGTTCCGTCTTCCCGAATATTAAGATGCTTCTCCGATCCTTTGGGTATTTCATCCTTTAAATTTCCCTCTTTTAAAACTCCTTGTTGCGCCTCCTTTATTTGAGTAGTAATGTTATTATGAATCATTATATTCATAGATTTTACTCGAATGGGTTCTCTGTCCTTCCTGCTCAAGGCATCGGCTACCACATTTGCCTTCCCCGGGTGGTAACGAATCTCAAAGTCGTAATCATTCAATAATTCAATCCACCTACGCTGCCTCATATTCAGTTGTTTCTGATTAAATATGTGTTGAAGACTTTTGTGGTCGGTATATATAATACTTTTGACCCCATATAAGTAGTGCCTCCAAGTCTTTAATGCAAAAACAACCGCGCCTAATTCCAAATCATGCGTCGTATAATTTTGTTCGTGAATCTTCAATTGTCTAGACGCATAAGCAATCACCTTCGTTCGTTGCATTAATACACAACCGAGACCTTGCTTTGATGCATCACAATAAATCACAAAATCATCATTCCCTTCAGGCAATGACAATATAGGTGCCGTAGTTAGCTTTTTCTTCAATAACTGAAACGCTTTCTCTTGTTCATCATTCCATTCAAATTTCTTCCCTTTATGCATTAATGCAGTCAAGGGTTTTGCTATTCTGGAAAAGTCTTGGATGAACCTTCTGTAGTAACCAGCTAGTCCTAAAAACTGGCGTATGTGTTTCGGAGTTTTCGGGGTTTCCCACTTTTCAACAGTTTCTATCTTTGCCGGATCCACCTTAATACCTTCTTTGTTCACTATGTGACCGAGGAATTGAACTTCTTCCAACCAAAATGCACACTTTGAAAACTTAGCGTACAATTCTTCCTTCCTCAATACTTCTAACACCTTTCTCAAATGTTCACCGTGTTCTTGGTAATTCTTTGAGTAAATAAGTATGTCATCAATAAAAACAATGACAAACTTGTCAAGGTATGGTCCACATACTCGGTTCATAAGGTCCATGAACACAGCTGGTGCATTAGTTAAACCAAACGGCATGACCATAAACTCGTAATGACCGTAACGTGTTCTGAAAGCAGTCTTTGGAATATCATCTTCTTTCACCCGCATTTGATGATACCCGGAACGTAAGTCAATCTTTGAATAAACAGACGAGCCTTGTAGTTGATCAAATAAGTCATCGATTCTCGGTAGTGGGTAGCGGTTCTTGATGGTAAGTTTGTTCAACTCTCGGTAGTCGATACACAACCTGAATGTACCATCTTTCTTCTTGACAAACAAAACAGGAGCTCCCCACGGTGATGTGCTTGGTCGAATGAAACCACGCCCTAAAAGTTCTTGTAATTGGCTTTGTAGTTCTTTCATCTCGCTGGGTGCGAGTCTGTAAGGAGCACGAGCTATTGGTGCAGCTCCTGGTACAAGATCTATTTGAAATTCAACGGATCGATGTGGGGGTAATCCCGGTAATTCTTTCGGAAATACATCAGGAAATTCTTTTGCGACGGGAACATCATTGATGCTCTTTTCTTCAGTTTGTACTTTCTCGACGTGTGCTAGAACAGCATAGCAACCTTTTCTTATTAGTTTTTGTGCCTTCAAATTACTAATAAGATGTAGCTTCGTGTTGCCCTTTTCTCCGTACACCATTAAGGGTTTTCCTTTTTCTCGTATAATGCGAATTGCATTTTTGTAACAAACAATCTCCGCTTTCACTTCTTTCAACCAGTCCATACCGATTATCACATCAAAACTCCCTAACTCTACTGGTATCAAATCAATCTTAAATGTTTCGCTAACCAGTTTAATTTCTCGAATCCGACATATATTATCTGCTGAAATTAATTTACCATTTGCTAATTCGAGTAAAAATTTACTATCCAAAGGCGTCAATGGACAACTTAATTTAGCACAAAAATCTCTACTCATATAGCTTCTATCCGCACCCGAATCAAATAAAACGTAAGCAGATTTATTGTCAATAAGAAACGTACCCGTAACAAGCTTCGGGTCTTCCTGTGCCTCTGCCGCATTAATATTGAAAACTCTTCCACGGCCTTGTCCATTCGTGTTCTCCTGGTTCGGGCAATTTCTAATAATGTGGCCTGGTTTTCCACATTTATAACAAACTACATTGGCATAACTTGCTCCGACACTACTTGCTCCGCCATTACTCGTTCCGACACCATTTGTTCCTTTCGTTCTATTAACCCCTGGTCCGTAGACCTCACACTTCACCGCGCTATGACCATTTTTTTTACACTTGTTGCAAAATTTGGTGCAGAACCCAGAGTGATTCTTTTCACACCTTTGGCATAGCTGCTTCTGATTGTTGTTGTTGTTGCGGTTATTATTGTTGTTGGGATGATTGTTGTAGTTACTGTTGTTGTTGTTGTTGTTGTTATTGTTGGGCCGTTTGTTGTAGTTGCGATTGATGTTGCGATTGTTGGGATAATTGTTGCGATTATTGTTGTAATTGTTGTTGTTGTTGTATTGGTGATTCTTATCACCGTTTTCCTCCCACTTTCTTTTGACTTGCTTCACATTGGCCTCTTCAGCAGTCTGTTCTTTAATTCTTTCTTCAATTTGGTTCACGAGTTTGTGAGCCATTCTACATGCCTGTTTTATGGAGGCGGGCTCGTGTGAACTTATATCTTCTTGGATTCTTTCCGGTAATCCTTTCACAAACGCGTCGATCTTCTCTTCCTCATCTTCGAATGCTCCCGGACACAATAGGCACAATTCTGTGAATCGTCTTTCGTACGTGGTAATATCAAATCCTTGGGTTCGTAACCCTCTAAGTTCTGTCTTGAGCTTATTGACCTCGGTTCTGGGACGGTACTTCTCGTTCATCAAGTGCTTGAATGCTGACCACGGTAGTGCGTACGCATCGTCTTGTCCCACTTGCTCTAGATAGGTATTCCACCATGTTAACGCAGAACCTGTGAAGGTATGCATAGCATACTTTACTTTGTCCTCTTCAGTACACTTACTTATGGCAAACACCGATTCGACCTTCTCGGTCCACCGTTTCAATCCGATCGGTCCTTCGGTTCCATCAAATTCCAAAGGTTTGCAGGCAGTGAATTCTTTGTAGGTGCATCCTACACGATTTCCTGTACTGCTAGATCCAAGGTTATTGTTGGTATGTAGCGCAGCCTGTACTGCGGCTATGTTTGAAGCTAGAAAAGTACGGAATTCCTCTTCATTCATATTCACGGTGTGTCGAGTAGTCGGTGCCATTTCCTTCAAAATAGTTAAATGGAACAAGTTAATCATACAGAATATTAAGAGTAGTTAATAGTATTTCGTAGCATAATATGAACTCATTTATAAAAGCTTTTTCTTCATATTAGCGTTTTATAAGTTTAAATTCGGGTAGTACCTACCCGTTAAGTTCATACTTAGTAGCTAATATACAATTCAACTACTACAATTCTATATGAAAAACTGATTATAATAATATTTCGCGTTCAAACTTTTATACAATATTTTACAAACTTACAATACCGCTTATTTTACATAAAGCATGAAATATAGCACACAATAACTTTGATACAAGATAGTTGTGAAGACAATTCTAGCTAGTACACAAGTCGTTCAGCAAAGGCAATAAAGACACGTAATTCATACGTCCAGAAACAAGTCATGCATTCTGGTTTTACTAGGACTACTTCCCATCCTTGGTCTTGTGCAACATAACCGTTATGGCCGTTGATAAGACAGCGTGTTGTAACGTCATCAAAGGGACGAGGGTTACGTAATGTCCAACAGTCCCGTAATAATCTAAAAACCTCATTTCTTACCCCAATTACCGACTCCGTCACTTGTGGAAACGTTTTGTTTAATAGTTGTAGCCTGATGTTCTTGTTCTCACTTTGGTGAGAAGCGAACATTACTAATCCGTAAGCATAACATGCTTCTTTATGTTGCATGTTAGCCGCTTTTTCTAAATCACGAAGTCCAATATTCGGATATATTGAGTCAAAATAATTTCTTAACCCGTTGCGTAAAATAGCATTTGGGTTCCCCGCAATATATGCGTCAAAGTAAACACATCGTAACTTATGGGTTTCCCAATGTGATATCCCCCATCTTTCAAACGAAAGTCTCTTATAAACCAAGACATTCTTGGAATGTTCTTCGAATGTCTTACAAACTGATCTCGCCTTAAATAGTTGTGCCGAAGAATTCTGGCCGACTCTAGACAAGATTTCATCAATCATGTCTCCGGGTAGGTCTCTTAAAATATTGGGTTGTCTATCCATTTTGTGTTTTTAAACTGTAAAATAGACAAGAGTTAGATTCATAAAAAAAATACTTATTAATACAAGCAATTTTTACATATATCATAAAGCATAAGAACACTATATTACATATATTACACCACACGAATACAACTATCTTATTCCGACTCGCTCGTTTCTTCTTCTTCGGTTTTGGTTCGTTTTGCCAAGTTTCTAGGGATATATGATGTTCCCCTAATACGAGCCGTCGTTGTCCACATTGGTTTAGAAAAACCTGGTGGTTTAGAGGTTCCCGGGTCATTGTTACAACTTAAGGACTTCGGGCGTTGACGATACATATAAAGTTCATCGGGGTTGGAATTAGATTTCTCTATTTTTATGCCCTTTCCCTTATTATTTTCTTTTGCCTTTTTAAATTCAGTTGGGGTAATTTCTATAACATCATCGGAATTCTCGTCGGAATCCGATTCATCGGAGAATTGGTAATCCTCCCAATATTTTGCTTCCTTGGCGGAAACACCATTGACCATAATTAACCTTGGTCGGTTGGTTGAGGATTTTCTTTTACTTAACCATTTTATTATTTCCCCCACCGGTTCTATTTCTTCATCCGGTTCCGATTCTTCTTCCGGTTCCGATTCTTCTTCCGGTTCCGACTCTTCTTCCGGTTCCTCTTCGGGAACTTGTGAATCAGTCCACGAATCATTCCAATTTACATTTGACTCTTCATTATTATTAGGTGAGTCAATGGGACTTGTTCTAGAGGTAGACATCTATCACATAATATCAAACGCGTTAAGAGATTAATATATCACATAATATTCACATGTTAAAAATATATAGTTTCCAACAAAATTTGTTAAGCAATCATTTTTCAAATAAACACGGTCGAAGTCCAGACTCACTAATGCATCCTAACAAACTCGATAAGACACACTAATGCAAAATTCTGGTTCTCTAAGACCAACGCTCGGATACCAACTGAAATGTCCTGTTCTTATTGATTAAAAAACGTTCCATATTAATTGATTTCGTTGCGAGGTTTTGACCTCTATATGAGACATTTTTCAAAGACTGCATTCATTTTTAAAACAAACCATAACCTTTATTTCATAGATAAAGGTTTTAAAAAGCTTTACGTAGATTATCAAATAATGATAATCTAAAATATCCTGTTTACACACGACCATTACATAATGGTTTACAATACAAATATGTTACAACAAAATAAGTTTCTTGAATGCAGTTTTTACACAATATCATACAAGCATGGACTCCAAATCTCGTCCTTATTTAAGTATGCGACAGCGGAAGCTCTTAATAATCACCTGAGAATAAACATGCTTAAAACGTCAACAAAAATGTTGGTGAGTTATAGGTTTAACCTATATATATCAAATCATAATAATAGACCACAAGATTTCATATTTCAATACACATCCCATACATAGAGATAAAAATCATTCATATGGTGAACACCTGGTAACCGACATTAACAAGATGCATATATAAGAATATCCCCATCATTCCGGGACACCCTTCGGATATGATATAAATTTCGAAGTACTAAAGTTTTCGGTACTTTGGATGGGGTTTGTTAGGCCCAATAGATCTATCTTTAGGATTCGCGTCAATTAGGGTGTCTGTTCCCTAATTCTTAGATTACCAGACTTAATAAAAAGGGGCATATTCGATTTTGATAATTCAACCATAGAATGTAGTTTCACGTACTTGTGTCTATTTTGTAAATCATTTATAAAACCTGCATGTATTCTCATCCCAAAAATATTAGATTTTAAAAGTGGGACTATAACTCACTTTCACAGATTTTTACTTCGTCGAGAAGTAAGACTTGGCCACTGGTTGATTCACGAACCTATAACAATATATACATATATATCAAAGTATGTTCAAAATATATTTACAACACTTTTAATATATTTTGATGTTTTAAGTTTATTAAGTCAGCTGTCCTCGTTAGTAACCTACAACTAGTTGTCCACAGTTAGATGTACAGAATTAAATCGATAAATATTATCTTGAATCAATCCACGACCCAGTGTATACGTATCTCAGTATTGATCACAACTCAAACTATATATATTTTGGAATCAACCTCAACCCTGTATAGCTAACTCCAACATTCACATATAGAGTGTCTATGGTTGTTCCGAAATATATATAGATGTGTCGACATGATAGGTCGAAACATTGTATACGTGTCTATGGTATCTCAAGATTACATAATATACAATACAAGTTGATTAAGTTATGGTTGGAATAGATTTGTTACCAATTTTCACGTAGCTAAAATGAGAAAAATTATCCAATCTTGTTTTACCCATAACTTCTTCATTTTAAATCCGTTTTGAGTGAATCAAATTGCTATGGTTTCATATTGAACTCTATTTTATGAATCTAAACAGAAAAGTATAGGTTTATAGTCGGAAAAATAAGTTACAAGTCGTTTTTGTAAAGGTAGTCATTTCAGTCGAAAGAACGACGTCTAGATGACCATTTTAGAAAACATACTTCCACTTTGAGTTTAATCATAATTTTTGGATATAGTTTCATGTTCATAATAAAAATCATTTTCTCAGAATAACAATTTTTAAATCAAAGTTTATCATAGTTTTTAATTAACTAACCCAAAACAGCCCGCGGTGTTACTACGACGGCGTAAATCCGGTTTTACAGTGTTTTTCGTGTTTCCAGGTTTTAAATCATTAAGTTAGCATATCATATAGATATAGAACATGTGTTTAGTTGATTTTAAAAGTCAAGTTAGAAGGATTAACTTTTGTTTGCGAACAAGTTTAGAATTAACTAAACTATGTTCTAGTGATTACAAGTTTAAACCTTCGAATAAGATAGCTTTATATGTATGAATCGAATGATGTTATGAACATCATTACTACCTTAATTTCCTTGGATAAACCTACTGGAAAAGAGAAAAATGGATCTAGCTTCAATGGATCCTTGGATGGCTCGAAGTTCTTGAAGCAGAATCATGACACGAAAACAAGTTCAAGTAAGATCATCACTTGAAATAAGATTGTTATAGTTATAGAAATCGAAGCAAAGTTTGAATATGATTATTACCTTGTATTAGAATGATAACCTACTGTAAGAAACAAAGATTTCTTGAGGTTGGATGATCACCTTACAAGATTGGAAGTGAGCTAGCAAACTTGAAAGTATTCTTGATTTTATGAAACTAGAACTTTTGGAATTTATGAAGAACACTTAGAACTTGAAGATAGAACTTGAGAGAGATCAATTAGATGAAGAAAATTGAAGAATGAAAGTGTTTGTAGGTGTTTTTGGTCGTTGGTGTATGGATTAGATAGAAAGGATATGTAATTTTGTTTTCATGTAAATAAGTCATGAATGATTACTCATATTTTTGTAATTTTATGAGATATTTCATGCTAGTTGCCAAATGATGGTTCCCACATGTGTTAGGTGACTCACATGGGCTGCTAAGAGCTGATCATTGGAGTGTATATACCAATAGTACATACATCTAAAAGCTGTGTATTGTACGAGTACGAATACGGGTGCATACGAGTAGAATTGTTGATGAAACTGAACGAGGATGTAATTGTAATCATTTTTGTTAAGTAGAAGTATTTTGATAAGTGTATTGAAGTCTTTCAAAAGTGTATAAATACATATTAAAACACTACATGTATATACATTTTAACTGAGTCGTTAAGTCATCTTTAGTCGTTACATGTAAGTGTTGTTTTGAAACCTTTAGGTTAACGATCTTGTTAAATGTTGTTAACCCAATGTTTATAATATCAAATGAGATTTTAAATTATTATATTATCATGTTATTATCATGTATGAATATCTCTTAATATGATATATATATACATTAAATGTCTTTACAACGATAATCGTTACATATATGTCTCGTTTAAAAATCATTAAGTTAGTAGTCTTGTTTTTACATATGTAGTTCATTGTTAATATACTTTATGATATGTTTTCTTATCATAGTATCATGTTAACTATATATATATCCATTTATATGTCATCATATAGTTTTTACAAGTTTTAACGTTCGTGAATCACCGATCAACTTGGGTGGTCAATTGTCTATATGAAACATATTTCAATTAATCAAGTCTTAACAAGTTTGATTGCTTAACATGTTGGAAACATTTAATCATGTAAATATCAATCTCAATTAATATATATAAGCATGGAAAAGTTCGGGTCACTACATATATTAACCCCAAAAATATTCTCAATGTACCTAAATAAAGTGTTACATAAAAAACAAGTATCAAAATAATATTTAAATATGCATAACAGTTCAAATGCAAAGGTAATAATTATCGTAAAATCTGAAAGTTCAAAATTCACATTTAGAAATAGCAAAACATCTTTTTCTGCGTCAAAACTATTTTGAATGGAAGAAAGCCTTCAAGAAGTCTTTCTCATAACGTCGTTATCTATTCATCATGCGAAAGTGGGTCCAAATTTCAACAGAATTTTTTTTAGCATGCTTGCCACATAATTTGTCCCCAATTATGTGGCCAACATAATGTGCTCAAAAATGTGTTTTGCGGCCACGAATTATAATCGAAACGAAACTATAGTAAAATATATTTTCATTCAATATGAAATTTTAAAATAAAAACAATTATAGAGTTATGAATTGAGAGATAACAAAAAGTCTCACAAAATAATTGAACCATTAAACCAAAATGTCACTAAACGTGTAACGATTTGTGGCTAGTTGGGATATATTAACCCCAAAAGTAATCTCAATGTACCTAAATAAAGTGTTACATAAAAAACAAGTATCAAAATAATATTTAAATATGCATAAGAGTACAAATGCAAAGGTAATAATTATCGTAAAATCTGAAAGTTCAAAATTCACCTTTAAAAATAGCAAAACGACTTTTTCGGCGTCAAAACTATTCCGAATGGAAGCAAGCCTTCAGGAAGTCTTTCTCATAATGTCGTTATCTATTCATCATGTGAAAGTGGTTCCAATTTTCTACCGAAGTTTTTTTTTTAACATTCTTGCCACATAATTTGGCCCAATTATGTGGCTAACGTAATGTGCTCAAAATTTGTTTTGAGGCCACGAATTAGTATCGAAACGTAACTATAGACAAATATATATTTTCATTCGATATGAAATTTTAAAATAGAAACAATTATGGAGTTACGAATTGAGAGATATCAAAAAGTGTCACAAAATTATCGAACCATTAAACTAAGATGTCACTAAACGTGTAAGAATTTGTGCCTAATGGGAATATATTAACCCCAAAAATATTCTCAATGTACCTAAATAAAGTGTTACAAAAAAACAAGCATCAAAATAATATTTAAATATGCATAAGAGTTCAAATGCAAAGGTAATAATTATTGTAAAATCTGAAAGTTCAAAATTTACCTTCAGAAATAGTAAAATGACTTTTTTTGCGTCAAAACTATTTCAAATGGAAGCAAGCCTTTAGGAAGTCTTTCTCATAACGTCGATATCTATTCATCGTGCGAAAGTGGGTTCAATTTTCAACCGAAGTTTTTTTAGCATGATTGCCACATACTTTGGCCCGATTATGTGGTCAACGTAATGGGCTCAAAAATGTGTTTTGCGACCATGAATTATTATCGAAATGAAACTATAGTCAAATATATTTTCATTCAATATGAAATTTTAAAATAGAAACAATTATAGAATTATGAATTGCGAGATATCAAAAAGTGTCACAAAAGAATCGAACCATTAAACCAAGATGTTACTAAAGGTGTAAGGATTTGTAGCTAGTAGGGATATATTAACCCCAAAAATATTCTCATTGAACCTAAGTAAAGTGTTACATAAAAAACAAGTATCAAAATGGTATTTAAATATGTATAAGAGTTCAAATGCAAAGGTAATAATTATCGTAAAATCTGAAAGTTCAAAATTCACCATTAGAAATAGCAAAACGACTTTTTTGGCGTCAAAACTATTTCGAATGGAAGCAAGCCTTCATTAAGTCTTGTTCATGGCGTCGTTATATATTTTTTGTGCGAAAGTGGGTCCAATTTTCAATCGAAGTTGTTTTAGCATGCTTGCCACATAATTTGGCCCGATTATGTGGCCAACGTAATGTTCTTAAAAAAGTGTTTTGCGGTCATGAATTATTATCGAAACGAAAGTATAGTCAAATATATTCTCATTAAATATAAAATTTAAAAATATAAACAATTATAGAGTTATGAATTGAGAGATATCAAAAAGTGTTACAAAATAATTGAACCATTAAACCAAGATGTTACTAAACGTGTAAGGATTTGTGGCTAGTGGGGATATATTAACCCCAAAAATATTTTCTCAATGTAACTAAATAAATTGTTACATAAAAAAAAGTATCAAAATAATATTTAAATATGCATATGAGTTCAAATGCAAAGGTAATAATTATCGTAAAATCTGAAAAGTTCAAAATTCACCTTTAGAAATAGCAAAACGTCTTTTTCAGCGAAAAAACTATTTCGAATGGAAGCAGGCCTTTGGGAAGTGTTTCTCGTAACGTCGTTATATATTCATCGTGTTAAAGTGTGTCCAATTTTCAACCAAAGTTGTTTTAACATGATTGCCACATAATTTGGCCCGATAATGTGGCCAACGTAATGTGCTCAAAAATGTCTTTTGCGGCCATGAATTATAATCGAAACAAAACTATAGTCAAATATATTTTCATTCAATATGAAATTTTAAAATAGAAATAATAATAGAGTTATGAATTCAGAGATATCAAAAAGTATCACAAAATAATCAAACCATTAAACCAAGATGTCACTAAACGTGTAAGAATTTGTGGCTAGTGGGGATATATTAACCCCAAAAATATTCTCAATGAACCTAAATAAAGTGTTACATAAAAAAACAAGTATCAAAATAGTATTTAAATATGCATAAGAGTTCAAAAGTAAAGGTAATAATTATCGTAAAATCTGAAAGTTTAAAATTCACCTTTATAAATAGCAAAATGACTTTTTCGGCATCAAAACTATTTCGAATGGAAGCAAGCCTTCAGGAAGTCTTTCTCATAACATCGCAATCTATTCATCGTGTGAAAGTGGGTCCAATTTCAACTGAAGTTTTTTTTAGCATGCTTGCCACATAATGTGGCCCAATTATGTGGCCAACGTAATGTGCTCAAAATTGTGTTTTGCGGACATGAATTATTATCGAAACAAAACTATAGTCAAATATATTTTCATTCAGTATGAAATTTTAAAATAGAAACAATTATAGAGTTATGCATTGAGAGATATCAAAAATTGTCAGAATATAATCGAACCATTAAACCAAGATGTCACTAAACATGTAAGAATTTGTAGCTAGTGGGGATATATTAACCCCAAAAATATTCTCAATGAACCTAAATAAAGTGTTACATAAAAAACAATTATCAAAATGGTATTTAAATATGCATATGAGTTCAAATGTAAAGGTAATAATTATCGTAAAATCTGAAAAATCAAATTTGACGTTTAGAAATAGCAAAACGACTTTTTCGGCATCAAAACTATTTCGAATGGAAGCAAGCCTTCAGGAAGTCTTTCTCATAGCGTCGTTATCTATTCATCGTGCGTAGGTGGGTCCAATTTTTAACCGAAGTGTTTTTAGCATGTTTGCCACATAATTTGGCCCGATTATGTGGCTAACGTAATATGCTCAAAAATATGTTTTGCGGCCATGAATTATTATCGAAACGAAACTATGGTGTCATTTTTGGCATCTAAACTTCTTTGAACGGGGGAAAGCCTTAAGGAAGTTTTGCTCGTAGCGCCGTTTTCAAGTTTATCTTGCAAAAATGGGCCTAATCAACAACTGAATTTTTCGAAAATTCTTCACAAAATTTTGCTCGATTTTTTGGGGAATGTAGTGATTTCTAATATGTGTTTTGCAGCCATTAATTATCATCAAAATGAAACTACACTCTCATATATTCGCATTCAATTTGAAATTTAGAAACAAAAACAAAAATAAGATTATGAATATATAGAAATAAAAAAGCAGCTAAAAATACTCGAACAATAAAACCAATACGTTATAAAAGCAGCAACTTTTCGTAGCGAATGCTAAGATAGTAGCCCCAACATGATTCTCGATATCGTAGTGGTATTTAAACAAGCACAACAATTCACATGTGAAGGTATTATTTATCGTAAGATCTAAAAGTGCAAAGTTCACCTTTAAAAATATTAAAATGTCATTTTTGACATCTAAACTGCTTTAAACGGGGGAAAGCCTAAAGGAAGTCTTGCTCGTAGCGCCATTTTCTAGTTATCTTGCGAAAATGAGCCTAATCTGTAATTGAAAAGTTTCGGAAAATTCTCCACAAAATTTTTCCCGATTTTGTGGGGAATGTAGTGACTCTAAATATGTGTTATGCGGCCATTAATTATCATCAAAACGAAACTACACTCTCATATTTTCGCATTCAAAATGAATTTTAGAAACAAAAATAAAAATACGGTTATGAATCTAGAGAAACAAAAATTCGTACAAAAATACTCGAACAATAAAACAAAGACGTTATAAAAGCATCAACGTTTTGTAGCTAGTGGTAAGATAGTAGCCCAACATGATTCTCAATGTACCCAAATAGAATATTAAATAAAAACAAGTATCGTAGTGATATTTAAACAGCCACAACAATTCACATGTGAAGGTATTACTTATCGTAAGATCTAAAACTGCAAAATTCACCTTTAAAATAGTAAAACGTCATTTTCGAAATCTAAACTGCTTCGAACGGGGGAAAGCCTTAAGGACGTCTTGCTTGTAGAGCCGTTTTTTAGTTATCTTGCGAAAATGGGCCTAATCTGCATTTGAAATTTTTTCGGAAAATTCTCCAAAAACTTTTGCCCGATTTTGTGGGGAATGTAGTGACTTCAAATATGTGTTTGGCGGCCATTAATTATCATTAAAACGAAACTACATTCTCATATATTCGCATTCAATATGAAATTTAGAAACAAAAACAAAATAAGGTTATGAATCTTGAGAAATAAAAAAGCGGCTAAAAATACTCGAACAATAAAACCAATACATTATAAAAGCAGCAAGGTTTCGTGGCTAGTTGAGAGATAGTAGCCCCAACATAATTCTCGATGTACCTAAATACTATATTAAATAAAAAAAGTATCATATTAGAATTTAAACAGGCACAACAATTCACATGTGAAGGTATTACTTATCGTAAAATCTAAAAGTGCAAGATTCACCTTTAAAAATAGTAAAATGTCATTTTTGGAATCTAAACTGCTTTGAACGTGGGAAATCCTGAAGGAAGTTTGCTCGTAGCACCGTTTTCTAGTTATTTTGCTAAAATGGGCATAATCTGCAACTGAAAATATTTCGAAAAATTCTCCACAAAATTTTGCCCCATTTTTTGGGGAATATTGTGACTTCAAATATGTGTTTTGCGGCCATTAATTATCATCAAAATGAAACTACACTCTCATATATTCGCATTCAATATGATATTTAGAAACAAAAAGAAAGATAAGGTTATGAATCTAGAAAATAAGAAAGCGACTAAAAATACTCGAACAATCAAACCAATACGTTATAAAAGCAGCAAAGTTTTGTGGCTAGTCGAGAGATAGTAGCGCCAACATGATTCTCGATGTACCTAAATACAATATTAAATAAAAACAAGTATCATAGTGGTATTTAAACAGGCACAATAATTCACATGTGAAGATATTACTTATCCTAAGATCTAAAAGTGAAAAATTCACCTTTAAAAATAGTAAAATGTCATTTTAGAAATCTAAACTGCTTCGAACGGGGGAAAGCCTTAAGGAAGTCTAGCTCGTAGCGCCATTTTCTAGTTATTTGCGATAATGGGACTAATCTGCATTTGAAAACTTTTCGAAAAATTCTCCACAAATTATGCCCGATTTTCTGGGGAATGTAGTGACTTCATATATGTGTTTTGCTGCCATTAATTATCATCAAAATAAAACTGCACTCTCATATATTCGCATTCAATGTGAAATATAGAAACAAAAACAAAAACAAGGTTATGAATCTAGAGAAATAAAAAAGCGGATCAAAATACCCGAACAATAAACAAAGACGTTATAAAAGTAGCAACGTTTTGTAGCTAGTGGTGAGATAGTAGCCCCAACATGATTCTCGATTTACCCAAATACAACATTAAATAAAAACAAGTATCATGGTGGTATTTAAACAGGTACAACAATTCACATGTGAAGGTATTACTTATCGTAAAATCTAAAAGTGCAAGATTCACCTTTAAAAATAGTAAAATGTCATTTTTGGAATCTAAACTGCTTTGAACGTGGGAAAGCCTTAAGGAAGTTTGCTCGTAGCGCCGTTTTCTAGTTATTTTGCTAAAATGGGCATAATCTGCAACTGAAAATATTTCAGAAAATTCTCCACAAAATTTTGCTCCATTTTTTGGGGAATATTGTGACTTCAAATATGTGTTTTGCGGCCATTAATTATCATCAAAATGAAACTACACTCTCATATATTCGCATTCAATATGATATTTAGAAACAAAAATAAAGATAAGGTTATGAATCTAGAAAAATAAGAAAGCGACTAAAAATACTCGAACAATAAAATCAAGATGTTATTAAAGCAGCAACGTTTTGTAGCTAGTGGTGAGATAGTAGCCCCAACATGATTCTCGAAGTACCTAAATACAATATTAAATAAAAACAAGTATCATAGTGGTATTTAAATAGGCACAATAATTCACATGTGAATGTATTACTTATCCTATTATCTAAAACTACAAAATTCACCTTTAAAAATAGTAAAATGTCATTTTCGAAATATAAACTGCTTCGAACGGAGGAAAGCCTAAAGGAAGTCTTGCTCGTATTGGCATTTTCTAGTTATCTTGTGAAAATGAGCCAAATAAGCAATTGAAAATTTTTCGGAAAATTCTCCACAAAATTTTGCCCGATTTTGTGGGGAATTTAGTGACTTCAAATATGTGTTTTGCGGCTTTTAATTATCATTAAAACGAAACTACACCCTCATATATTCGCATTCAATATGAAATTTAGAAACAAAATAAAGATAAGGTTATGAATCTAGAGAAATAAAAAAAGCGGCTAAAATTACTCGAACAATAAAGCCAAGACGTTATAAAAGCAGCAAGGTTTTGTGGCTAGTGGTGAGATAGTAGCCCCAAATAATTCTCGATGTACCTAAATAAAATATTAAATAAAAACAAGTATCATAGTGGTATTTAAACAGGCACAACAATTCACATGTGAAGGTATTACTTATCCTGAGATCTAAAAATGCAAAATTCACCTTTAAAAATAGTAGAATGTCATTTTTAGAATCTAAACTGCTTCAAACGGGGAAAATCCTTAAGGAAGACTTGCTCGTATCGCCATTTTCTAGTTATCTAGTGAAAATTGGCCTCATCAGCAATTGAAAATTTTTCGGAAAATTCTCCACAAAATTTTGCCCGATTTTGTGGAGAATGTAGTGACTTCAAATATGTGTTTGGCCTTTAATTGTCATCAAAATGAAACTACACTATCATATATTCGCATTCAATATGAAATTTAGAAACAAAAACAAAAATAAGGTAATGAATCTAGAGATATAAAAAAACGAATAAAAATACTCGAACAATAAAATCAAGACGTTATAAAAGCAACAACGTTTTGTAGCTAGTGGTGAGATAGTATCCCCAACATGATTCTCGATATACCCAAATACAATATTAAATAAAAAAGTGTCATAGTGGTATTTAAATAGGCACAACAATTCACATGTGAAGGTATTATTTATCGTAAGATCTAAACGTGCAAAATTCACCTTTAAAAATAGTAAAATGTCATTTTCGGCATTTAAGCTGCTTCGAACGGGGGAAAGCCTTAAGGAGGTCTTGCTCGTAACATCATTTTATAGTTATCTTGCGAAAATGGGCCTAATCTGCAATTAAAACTTTTACGGAAAATTCTCCACAAAATTTTGCCCGATTTTGTGGGGAATGTAGTGACTTCAAATATGTGTTTTGTGGCCATTAATTATCATCAAAACGAAAATACACTCTCATATATTCGCATTCAATATGAAATTTAGAAACAAAAACAAAAATAAGGTTATGAATCTAGAGAAATAAAAAAGAAGCTAAAAATACTCGAACAATAAAACCAAGAAGTTATAAAAGCAGCAACATTTTGTACCTAGTGGTGAGATAGTATCCCCAACATGATTCTCGATGTACTTAAATGTAATATTAAATAAAAACAAGTATCATAGTGGTATTTAAACATGCACAACAATTCACATGTGAATGTATTACTTATCCTAAGATCTAAAAGTGCAAAATTCACTTTTAAAAATAGTAAAATGTCATTTTCAGAATCTAAACAGCTTCGAACAGGGGAAAGCCTTAAGAAAGTCTTGCTCGTATCGCCGTTTTTAGTTAAATTGAAAAAATTGGCCTCATCAACAATTGAAAATTTTTCAAAAAATTCTCCACAAAAGTTTGTCCGATTTTGTGGGGATGTAGTGACTTCAGATATGTGTTTGGCGGCCATTAATTATCATCAAAACGAAACTACAATCTCATATATTCGCATTCAATATGAAATTTAGAAATAAAAACAAAAATAAGGTTATGAAATTTGAGAAATGAAAAAACTGCTAAAATACTCGAACAATCAAACCAATACGTTATAAAAGCAGCAAGGTTTTGTGGCTAGCTGAGAGATAGTAGCCCCAACATGATTCTCGATGTACCTAAATATAATAATAAATAAAAATAAGTATCATAGTAGAATTTAAGCAGGCACAACAATTCACATGTGAAGGTATTACTTATCCTAAGATCTAAAAGTGCAAAATTCACCTTAAAAATAGTAAAATGTCATTTTAGGAATCTAAACTGCTTCGAACGGGGGAAAGCCTTAAGGAAGTCTAGCTCGTAGCGCCATTTTCAAGTTATTTGCGAAAATGAGACTAATCTGCATTTGAAAATTTTTCGAAAAATTCTCCACAAATTATGCCCGATTTTCTGGAGAATGTAGTGACTTCATATATGTGTTTTGCTGCCATTAATTATCATCAAAACGAAACTACACTATCATATATTCGCATTCAATGTGAAATATAGAAACAAAAATAAAAATAAGGTTATGAATCTAGAGAAATAAAAAAGCTGATCAAAATACTCGAACAATAAACAAAGACGTTATAAAAGTAGCAACGTTTTGTAGCTAGTGGTGAGATAGTAGCCCCAACATGATTCTCGATTTACCCAAATACAACATTAATTAAAACAAGTATCATAGTGGTATTTAAACAGGCACAACAATTTACATGTGAAGGTATTATTTATCGTAAGATCTAAAAGTGTAAAATTCACCTATAAAAATATTAAAATGTCATTTTCGGCATCTAAACTGCTTCAACCAGGGGAAATCCTATAGGAAGTCTTGCTCGTAGTGCCGTTTTCTAGTTATCTGCAATTAAAATTTTTTTGAAAAATTTCCAAAAATCTTTTCCCAATTTTGTGGGGAATGTAGTGACTTGTGTTTTGCGGCCATTAATTATCATCAAAACGAAACTACACTCTCATATATTCGCATTCAATGTGAAATTTAGAAATAAAAACAAAAATAAGGTTATGAATCTAGAGAAATAAAAAAGCGAATAAAAATACTCGAACAATAAAACCAAAACGTTATAAAAGCAGCAACGTTTTGTAGCTAGTGGCGAGATAGTAGCCCCAACATGATTCTCGATGTACCCAAATACAATATTAAATAAAAACAAGTATCATAATGGTATTTAAACTGGCACAACAATTCACATGTGAAGGTATTACTTATTGTAAGATCTAAAAGTGCAAAATTCACCTTTAAAAATAGTAAAATGTTATTTTCGGCATCTAAACTGCTTCGAATGGGGGAAATCCTAAAGGAAGTCTTGCTTGTAGCGCCGTTTTCTAGTTATCTTGCGAAAATGGGCCTAATCTGCAATTGAAAATTTTTCGGAATATTCTCCACAAATGTTTTCCCAATTTTGTGGGGAATGTGGTGATTTCAAATATGTATTTTGCGGTAATTAATTATCATAAAACGAAAATACACTCTCATATATTCGCATTCAATATAAAATTTAGAAACAAAAATAGAAATAAGGTTATGAATTTAGAGAAATAAAAAAAACAGCTAAAAATATTCGACCAATGAAACCAAGAGGTTATAAAGCAGCAAGGTTTTGTAGCTTGTGGTGAGATAGTAGCCCCAATATAATTTTCGATGTACTTAAATACAATATTAAATAAAAACAAGTATCATAGTGGTATTTAAACAGACACAACAATTCAAATGTGAATGTATTACTTATCCTAAGATCTAAAAGTGCAAAATCCACCTTTAAAATAGTAAAATGTCATTTTCGGAATCTAAACTACTTCGAACGGGGGAAAGCCTTAAGGATGTCTTGCTCATAGCGCCGTTTTCTATTTATCTTGTGTAAATGGACATAATCTGCATTTGAAAATATTTCGAAAAATTCTCCACAAAATTTTGCCCGATTTTGTGGGGAATGTAGTGACTTCAAATATGTGTTTTGCGGCCATTAATTATCGTCAAAACGAAACTACACTCTCATATATTCGCATTTAATATGAAATTTAGAAACAAAAACAAAAATAAGGTTATAAATTTAGATAAATAAAAAAAGGCTAAAAATACTCGAACAATAAAACCAATACGTTATAAAAGCAGCAATGTTTTGTGGCAAGTTGAGAAATAGTAGCCACAACATGATTCTCGATGTACCTAAATACAATATTAAAGACAAAATTACTGATTTCATCACTGTGGTTTTATAAGACTTTCTGAAACACTACCTGTGGTTTTTTTTTTATTTGTATCATACTTAAACTTTGCAAACGTTTCTGATTTCATCCCTGACCCAAACGTTCGTTAGTTTTAGACAGAAATAGCTGTCATGTGCCTACCACGTGATGGGCAAAATTGGAATTACATATTATTGAAGGCCTCACAGCTCTATTTATACCCAATATAACGTATCAAATTATCAATCTCTTTCTCTTTGTCTCTTATTGTCGTAAAAAACCCTAAATCCCCAATTCGTTCAATTAGGGTTCTTAGACAATTAAATTCATCATGGTTTATTGTGTTTGTGGTAGGCGAGCTGTAGTCCGTGTGTCGACGACCCAGAGTAACCCAGGAAGACGCTTCTATACTTGCCCAGTCGAGGTAAATTTTTCAATCCTTTTTTGGTTTTTTGTAGAATAATTTTGTTGTTGATAGAATACATCTGATTGTATCTTTTTTTGTTACTTAGTGGTCGGATTGCAGGTTTTTCTTGTGGTTAGATCCACCCATGTGGCCAGAAGCTATGAACATTCCTCATGGTTTACTCGCTTCAAAAGACATGCTGGAAAAAAGAGTTAGAAGATTGAAGATGATGTTGCTTTTGAGTTGGATTTCTTTTGCCATTTATTTTCTTGTTTTAAAGTAGGTTGTTTAGTTGGTTTGTTGTAGGTAGTAGATGTGTATGTTTCAACCATCCTGTATTTTGAATATCAGATGAATCAATGGATTTGTAGCCTTCTTTTGTTAAACATGTGCATTCAATGTAATAAATAAATACTGCAAGTTAGATGAGGTGTAGAAGTGTAGTTATTGCACAACAATAACACCATAAACTGGTGCAATATACACAACAATAATACCATTTTAGAATGTTCAAAATTAACACTAGAATAACACCATAAACTGGTACAATAATTAACACTGGTACAACAATTAACACTAGAATGCACAACAATAACACCATAAACTGGTACAATAATTAACACTAGAATGTTCAAAAGATTACACAAAGCATAAACCCAATAATTCCATAAAATACTGATATGCAATAACCGTACATACCAGAATGTTCAAAAGATTACACAAAGCATAAACTAAGTTCAAAAGATAACATGTTATGTTCAAAACTAAGTTCCAAAAGAGTACATAAACTAAGTTCAAAACATAACAGTAACTAAATGTAAAACATCCAACATAAACTAAGTTCCAATTGTTGAAGCTTCATTTGACATCTTCTGTTTCTTCTTAGGGGTACCAGCAGCATTTGAATCACCTGGACACCCTCTTTTGTTATGTCCATATGTTCCACATGTCCCACACTTCACTGTTTTACCCTTCCTTGATAATTTTCCTTTGTTATCATTTGGTTTTTTCTCATCCATTGTTTTCCTCCTATTCTTCTTTGGTCTACCTGCAGTCTTCACAACTTTTGGTGGCAACAAAGTGTTAGGGACAGTTGACTTTGGCCATAGTGACCTACCATTCACTGGATTAATGGTAAAACCATAAGCATACTTCCATGTATCTAGCCTATAAACTGGATGGACCCAACTCTCAATAAATCCAACATTTCCAGAATGCCTTCCCATGTCCCATATTGCTGCAACAGCATGCCTGCAAGGCATACCTGTAAGTTCCCACTTCCTACATGAACAAGATCTATCCTCTAAATCAACTACAACCTGATCATCACTCTTGGAACCATTCACTTGATACTTATGACCCCCATTCCACATAACAGTGCATTTGTGGGCATCTTTCATAATTTCATTGAAGAGTTTAGTAGCCTTTGGTGTTAGAGGCCCATCACTTTTGGAAGCAACATTCACAACATTTGAAATCCTTTTCATTAGGTACTCCCTAACATACTCAAGTGCAGTAATAATTGGCTTATCCCTAGCATCACATAACCACCTATTTAGGACCTCACACATGTTATTAAGCAAAATGTCACTTACTGCCCTGCCTGAAAAATGACTCCTAGCCCAATTTTTAGGTGGAATCTTTTTTAGCCATATGTAACATGCTTCATCCAGATTTCTTAGCTCCAACATAGCATGTTCAAACTGTGGAATAGTTGTTGCTGTGGCACACTTCCATAAGCAGTTCTTGTAAGCAGCACCACTCCAACTCTTTCTCATATTCTCATGGATATGTCTAAGACAGAAACGATGTTCAGCACAAGGATATAGCTTTGCAAGTGCAGGTAACAATCCCTAACAATATATGTTAACATTAAATTTATATCAGAAATAATATTAACAGAAATAATAATAACAAAAATTAAACATTCATACCTTTTGTCTATCACTGATGAAGGTGAAGTTTGACATAGTGTTCAGCTCCAAGTCCCTACCCAAACATTTCAAAAACCAAGTCCATGAAGATAAGTTCTCTTGTTCAACAATTGCATATGCTAGTGGGTAAAGTCCATTATTGCAGTCCACACCAACTGCAGTCAACATTTGACCAGAGGCAGGTTGTTTCATAAATGCTCCATCAACTCCAATTAAGTCCCTTCCAATAGCTTTAAAACCTTGTTTCAGTGCTCCTAAACAGATGTAAACCCTTTTAAAAATATTTGTGTTTGATTGTGGTTTTCCTGGTTCAGTCTGAACCCTAACAGTGGTACCTGGGTTGGATCTTATAAGCTCTTCTAGGTAATCTCTCAGATTTGCATATTGTTCAACATAATCACCTTTCAATAACTTCTTAGCCATGTCTAGTGCCCTAAAAGCCTTCATCTTTGAAATATGGACTTCAAAATTTGCTTCACAATGAGCATGGACAGCCTTTGTGGGAATTTTTGGATTAACTGCAACTTGGTCAACTATTTGTTTTGAGAGGAAACTGAAGGTACAATTTTTGTTATACCTTGTGGGTAAACATTTGTGTTCTTTTTTATATGTTTTCACCTGCCAAGTTTCAGCATCTTGAGCCTTAGAAACATGAAGAACCCATTTACATTCAACCTTCTTTTTCACTTTACTTTTTTTGTTATCTTTCTTCTGTTTAGGGTCATGTGCATTCAAGTCTTCACTTTTTTTTATTCCTTTTTTTGTTTTTTTCTGCTTTTGTGTCCCACATGTGCTTGCACTCACGTTTTCAACACCTTCATTTATTTTAATACTTTGACTTGCCACATCAGCTAAGATTCCCTCACATGCAGCTCTAACCCTAATCTTGTCATTGTACATCAAAAATAAGCTTCTTCTTGTCTCAATAGCATGTAATTTTATCAACTCTTTCACTTCTTCTGCACTTGAGAATTCTTGTCCCACATAAAAAGGTGTCTTAACAATACCTTCATCATCTTCACTACCCATATCAATACCTTCATCATCTACACAGTCACCATCATCAAAACTGAAGTCATCATCATCATCTTTACTAGCTCTATCAATACCTTCATCAATATCACTTAAGTCACCAGCATCTTCACTACCTCCTTCTTCATCATTTAAAACTTCTTCTTCAACTTGACTTACATTTATAACACTACTGTAATTAGTGTTATCAACATTCAAATATTCATCAGTAGTACTAGGTTGATTAGAGAAATAATCTAATGCAAGGTTCTTTGAAACTCTAGGATTTTGAAGCTTTTTACCCATCTGTTTGTTGACTACTCCATCATCAATCTCCTCTAAGACAACCCCACGTTTATTCATTGGACTCATGGAAGAATATATTTTACTTGAATAGTGCTCAGTATACATGTATATGATTTTGTGTTCAGCCACATACTTACTTAAATTGAGTACATCTTGGTCACCCCCAAAATCTTGTAACCCATAATCCAAATCAGTACCCGGTTTTAGAAAATGAAATAGAATCAAGCTTCTCCCATCATACCCTAATTTCTCAATAATTTCATTCATCTCAATAACAGACCACCTATCAATATCAATCAGATCAATAAAAGTCACCTTACCATTTTCGTATCTCCTTCCAGGTTTATCAGTAAAAGACCCACCATGATGAAGCTTTATCGAAAACAATTGTGGATACTCACCTGTATAACAAAATAGAAGTCATAAAATTGTTAGTGCATTTAACATTTATTATGCAGATTTATAGTAATTGATAACATAAAAATTTACATACTGTAACAAATGTTTAAATCCTTCAGATGGTAATCCTCATCGTCTTCTCTAATCCGGTACTTGTCACTCTCCATTGATGTTAGGGTTTCAATCGTATAGCCAGGTTAAAATTATAGGGTTTTAATGCTTGGGTTGTGTTTTTAGTTAAAAAGGAATGAAATATGAAGAGACCCGTATAGTTAACTGGCTTCAATAATATGTAATTCCAATTTTGCCCATCACGTGGTAGGCACATGACAGCTATTTCTGTCTAAAACTAACGAACGTTTGAGTTAGGGATGAAATCAGAAACGTTTGCAAAGTTTAAGTATGATACAAATCAAAAAAAAACCACAGGTAGTGTTTCAGAAAGTCTTATAAAACCACAGGGATGAAATCAGTAATTCTGTCAATATTAAATAAAAACAAGTATTATAGTGACATTTAAACAGACACAACAATTAACATGTAAATGTATTACTTATGCTAAGATACTAAGATATAAAAGTGATATGTATAAATAATGTATAAATAAATATGCCATCAATGAAAAATAAATATAGCACCATATGTAATCTTCTTCTTTCTGTTATGATATAACATCTCTTTCATACCTAAACAATCAATCATATAATATTTCATTCATACCTTCACTTTTTGATAGATCAAGTTAACATGTGTGATTTATTTGGACACTCCCCTTAAATTCTGTGTTTATGTAAACTGAATAAGCAAACACGTGTCTATATATTTGTCTAGTCTACAATGTCAAGCCCATCGTGTACTCTGAAGTGACTGTAGTGACCGTTAACATGGAAGCCTTGACCTATCTCAGATTCAGGTTTTATTCTAATCCCTTGAATCAAACATTCAAATCCCCATCGATCCTAATGGACGGTAGCAGATCCAATCTTACTTGTGTTCGAGCTCAACAGGTTAATCTTCTAATTTTACTATCAATTTAAGTTTTAATTAATTAATTTGCTTCTTTTATTATATTCTCCCCTAATTTTATCATCCGTTAGGGTTTATGCAATAACATTCTTGAAACGTTGATATACTTCTTGTTAAACTTAGTAATGATGTATCTGTAATTTTTGTTTTTATTTATTTCAAAATTGATATGAATTTTTTGCTAAATTCCTAACCCTAAAATAGATCATTTATTTTTTTTTATCTGGAAACTGTGAATCACATAGCTGGAAATTGTTGTTATATTTTATTTTAATTTTTATGACGATTTTTGTAGTCTATGACAAAGGATGGACCGTTAATAACTTCACAATCAAGTGATACATTAGTTGAAACACTCAAAATTAAAGATTGGGAAATTGGGGTTTTAAAAGACGAGTTAGCTGCGACTCAAGGGATTCGAATAAGAAGACGGCAGCCAACAGGGCCGCCGTTGCAGTATGCTGGACCTTTAGAGTTTCTTTCACCTAACGAAGGGGATAGTCCTCGAAACATATTAGAGGATATTGTATGGTACAAAGATGTTGAAGTTGCAGAGGTTCGTTTGCATTTCGCTCCGTACTTTTTTTCTTTTTAAGTAATCATTACTGAAGATATTAGTTCACAGTAATTGAACTATGAACACCAGACTCTCACTTAAGCAATAAATAAGAATTATTAGTGCAGAAATTGAGAGAACACGATAATAGGATAGAAGACTAATGATATTGATCGTGTGAAAAAGTACATGTTTCAAATAAACCATACATCCCTATTTATACAGATAAAGACCAAATCTGGAGATTTGATTTCCAAAACTACTTCGCTATAAATAAGGAAAAGATAAATTAAAAACCAAACAAATTAGCTATTAATTCAAAAGTCAACTCTGGAGATAAAACTGAATCTTCAAAACATATCTTCTTAAACTTTAAGCATATCTCCAGAATAATCTTTAGCTTTGGCTTCAAGAAAACTTCAACCGTTGACTTCAGCAAATTTCAGAGTCTGCAACTTCAGACTCTAAATCTCCAGATTCTAAAATCTGCAAAATACTTTTGACTCATCAGATTATTATTTTCATTTTCCCAACATTCTCCCCCTATCTGATGATGTCAAAACAACCTGTACACCTAATTAACCACCTTAGCATACTCCTTTTCAATAAGCTTACACTTGCTCTTCATGTGAGGAATTTTCTTCAACATATTCAGCTTGCTATACAAGTGTTTCAACAATTGCACCCTGAAAGGAAATGTTTGCTCTGTTTCACACCTGGACAAAAGATTAATCAACATATCAATGCTTGCCTCTTCAAACTGATCACATCTAATCAACATCTTTTGATTTCCAGTAGTCTTTATCATCAAGCCATCCAAGTATTCAACATACTTGTTATCAACAAACTCCAAATGCTCATGAACAGCATATCTTTCAATATGTCCCTTAACTCTTCTCTTCTTCATTCCCAGGTTAAAAGTTTCACAAAATACTTCATAATCTTTAATACTGATGAATCCTTCTTCAAACACCAAGTGAACCAACATGCATACTCTCTTTAACACTTCATTCACAATAACTTGATCCCCTGCATACTCCTTGATACAAACAGCTATGCCTCTCCATTCACAAAAACCTAAACGAACAATTTGATTCATTTTAACTCTTAACCTTCTGTCTGGCAAATGTGCCATTGTTAACAGCAAAATCACACCTTCAAACTCAGATTTTTCAACTTAAACTTTCACAACATCACCATCATATCTTCTGAATCTGAACCTCTTGTTCATCTGAGCCCTGAGATCACCATCTGCTCTTTGTGTAGCAGCAACCAAAACATTACTAGAATTACCCTGCTTGTCACCAGTACCCTTATCAACAACATTCTCCCCCTCAATTTGTTGCTCCCCCTCAATGTGAGTCTTCTTAGATTGCTCCCCCTCAACACTTGCAATACCTGCATCATCTGATCTCTTTCTTTTCTCCCCCTTTTTGACATCATCTAAAGGCAGAGAAGATATGAACTTCCAAATTTCAGTCTGTTGATTCCTGAGAGAACAAATATCAGATGCAAACTCAGTAAAACATTGTCTCAGTTCATCGACACCAACCATTCTTTTCTCCAACTCAGTCAACCTTTGATTAATCTCTGTTACAGACCCTCAACCACCTGTACTAGTCAACCTCTGCATATCCCCAACCAACCTCCTCACCTCCATCAACTCATCTTTAGAAACAAAATTATTATTAAAGTTAAGATTATTAATCTTAGACTGCACAATAGAAAGCTTGTCATCAAACTTCTTAGTCAACTTGGTCAAAGCCTGATGTAGGCCAACCATGGTGACTGGTGCCTCAGTCTGAGAAGTAGTGCCAATGGATGAGGGTAGGGTTGGTATGTCCTCACAGCCTTCCTGTTGTAAAGAAAGCTGATCTTTGAACATAGAAGATTTTGAGGCCTGTATCTCACCCTGTGACATGAGTGTGATATTGGCAGCCTGTGCAAGAATGTGTAAGGATGGAACATTTTGGGTGGGTAGTGGCAGAATTAAGTCTGGGGTAAAAGTTGGATTGGCCATTTCAGTTGATTTTTGGATTTGGTTATTTGAGTCCAGGATTGGGACTTCTTCATGTAAGTCAACTAAGTGGGTTTCTTCAGTGACTGTAATGTGGGTATCCAAGTTAACTATCCTACCAGGTTCAGGTTGGGTCAAAGCACTCCTCTCACCAACCTCTAGCAGAGGTGATGGAGTAGTACGTGCAGCACTCTTCCTAATGAATTTTTGAGGTGAATCCACAAGTGCTGTATTATCTAAGGTTTTAGTTATGGTGGTATTCTCTGTATGAACTGGTGGGTTCATAAGGTGGGTTGAATTGGAAATTTGCTCAGCAGTAGTGGGTGAAGATGGGTTAGAATGAGGTGAGATTTTCTCATTCATGTCTTCAGCCTGCTCTGTTTGTATAACAACATGGGGTGGAGTTTGTGTGGGGGTAAAATCTGATTGCTCAGATTCTAAAGATTGTTGACCATTGTTGTGATCTTCTGCAGACCCTGATTGCTCAGATTCTGAAGAAGATGCCCCTGCAAACTCTGATTGCTCAGAATCTGTAGGTTGGTCTGCACGGCCAAGATTGACCCAATGCATCATAGCAGGAGTAAGAGCAACCTCTTGATCATTCACAATGTGGCTGTGAAACATTCTGACACTACATTCTGGAATAAAGGTATACTCATACACACGAAACACTTTAAGCCCATCATATAAAGCAGGAGTCATAGCTTGTTCAAACATTAAACTTAAGAACCTGATAAAAGGCACATTATGATCTCTTGGAGTTTTTTCAGTGAGAACCAAGAGTTCATTGAAGAATAAACATGCAAAATCAATATTCCTCCCTGTGACTATAGCATTAAACAGATGTGCCTCAAAATCATTAATCTCAGTCAGACTACCACACTTGAAGCTCAAACTTCTAATGACATTCGACAACAAAAACATCCACCTTGGAGAGAACATACTAATCTTAACAGAAGAATTAGTTAAAGGTTGACCAACCATAGGAAAACAAGATCTTACATCAGATCTTGATACAGTTCTAACAAAGTTATCTTGAACAGGAAGATTCAAAGCAATTCTTAAATGATTTTCAGTAAGAGTTAAAGAATTATTACTATCTCTATAAGTACCAGTGATAGATCTAGCCTCTCTGTTCCCAACACAAGTATACCAAAATTCTCCTAACATCTCTGGAAACATGATCGTTGTCTTGAAGAAAGCCTCCTTCAAAGGGTGATTTCGCATGAACAATACCAGATCCTCATACCCTTCATTAGCAAAATTCGCAGGAATAGTATCACAAGCAACCTATTGTTAGCCGAAACCTGCACATCCTTCTCTCCTCTGATTTTCTTAGCCCTAATCATGTTATCGGTGGGAACAAGAACAAAAGGAATGAACTTCGTATTTGCCATTAGCTTCAATCAAAAACTTTCAAGAACACGAGTGAATTATGAAAACCGAGAGAGGTTTTGAAGAAGATGATGATCGAATGAGAGGAATTAGGGTTTATGTTTGAAGATTAATTTGAAGAATATTTTGAAGAAGAAAAATTAGGAGAGATATAAATACCCCTGACACAAAAATTTCAAAAAGTTACCATTAACCCCCTTAAAAATTTAACTTTTTACTTTAGAAACCCGAATAAAGAAAACCTTTATTGACCAAATAAGGAAACAAGTTTACAGTAAAAATACACCAGCAGAGTAAACATTTCCAGACTCTAAATAACATGATGTCATCCAGACTCTGAATATGACGTAATCTAGACTCTTAAATTTTATTTTTTTTACAACAGTTTAGAAAGTATCATCACTGGACAACATTTCAAGCGAAGGATTTAACATTCCAAGTTGTCCAAGAAGATAGAAATGCCTTTCCTCGGGAAGTGCTTTAGTAAAAATATCTGCCAATTGATCCTTAGTGCCAATATGCTTTAAAAACACTTTGCCCTTTTCAACACAATCCCTTATAAAATGATGCCTGATTTCAATATGCTTGCTTCTTGAGTGAAACACTGGATTCTCAGTAATAGCAATTGCACTTTCATTGTCACACATTATTGGAGTGTTGGTCAATGTTAACCCAAAGTCCAGAAGTTGATGTTGCATCAAAAGTAACTGAGCACAACAACTTCCTGCAGCAACATATTCAGCTTCTGCTGTGGAAGTGGCCACAGAATTCTGCTTTTTACTAGACCAGCTGACCAATTTTCCACCTAGCAATTGACATCCACCAGAAGTGCTTTTTCTGTCTAATTTGCAACCTGCATAGTCTGCATCTGTGTAACCAATTAGATCAAACCCTGAGTCTTTAGAATACCAAAGACCCAGGTTAGGGGTACCTTTTAAGTATCTAAAAATTCTTTTCACAGCTTTATAATGACTCCCTAGGATCAGATTGGTAACGTGCACAAAGACATGTAGCAAACATTATATCAGGTCTACTTGCTGTTAAATATAGCAAAGATCCAATCATACCTCTATAGGTTGATTGACAAGTGAGTTTTTCAGATTCATCTTTATCAAGCTTTTCAGAAACACTCATTGGAGTTCTTAAAGAAGAACAATTTTTAAAACCATATTTAGTTAACATGTCAGAAATGTAGTTACTTTGGTTAATAAAAATGCCCTCAGAACTCTGTTTTATTTGCAACCCAAGAAAATAGTTTAAAGTACATAAATTACTCATTCTATACTCTTCAGACATAATGTCAGAAAACCATTTTCTTAAGTGTGGATTTGTAGACCCAAAAATAATGTCATCAACATAAATTTGAACAAGTAACACATCACCTTTGTCCTTTTTGATAAACAAAGTCTTGTCAATGGCTCTTCTGAAAAAATTCTTTTCTAGAAGAAATGTTGACAAGGTATCATACCAGGCTCTGGGAGCTTGCTTCAGACCATACAATGCTTTCTTCAGTTTGTAGACATGCTTAGGAAATTTCTTATTTACAAAACCAGGGGGTTGTTTCACATAAACCTCTTCTTGCAATTTACCATTCAGGAAAGCACTCTTCACATCCATTTGAAACACCTTGAAATCTTTGTGAGCAGCATATGCCAGAAAGTCTAATAGCTTCAATTCTAGCAACAGGAGCAAAAGTCTCATCATAGTCTATTCCTTCTGTCTGTACCCTTGAGCAACCAACCTTGCTTTATTTCTGATTACAATACCATCTTTATCAACCTTGTTTCTAAAAACCCATTTTGTGCCTATTGCAGTTTTATCAGAAGGCTTTGGAACCAATTTCCAAACATCATTCCTTTCAAATTCTGTCAATTCTTCAGTCATAGCCTCAACCCAATCATTGTCAGCCAATGCTTCATCTACTTCTTTAGGCTCAATTAGTGAAAGAAAACAAGAAAAGAAGCAGTAATTTGCTATAGCAAAATCAGACACAGGTGTCTGAGAAGAAGAAGGTTTAGGCAGACCTGTAGGATATACAACATAATCCTCAAGATGCTTTGGAGGAACTATGTTTCTAGATGATTTTCTAGTAGGAACAATGAGATCCAAAGTGGTATTTGATGACTGATCACCACTTTCTTGATTGACAACAGATTCTTCTTCCTGTGAAGGTTCTTCTGTGTGAGTATTATCTGCAACTTCATTTCTCAATCCAGACAAATTTGGTTCATCTGACTCAGACTCTGAATCCAGAGTCTGAACACTTTTCCCTGAAATTAAATTAGATAATTCACCAAGTGCAGATAGCTCAGTACTACATGACTGATCCATTTCTAAAGAACTTTCATCAAAGGAAACATTAATGGATTCTTCAATCTTCATTCTCCTCTGATTATATGCTCTATAAGCTTTGGATACAGAAGAATATCCCATAAATATACCTTCATCAGACTTTGGCCTCATCATATCAAGCTGATCTCTTTGATTTAAAATATAGCATTTACACCCAAATACATGGAAGTAATGAATAGTAGGCACTTTTTTATGATATAACTCATAAGGAGTTTTACCATGTTTCTTCACAATCAAGGACCTATTTTGAGTGTAACATGCTGTATTGACAGCTTCAACCCAGAACTTTAGGGCAACATTTGATTGGCATAACATGGTTCTGGCTGCTTCAATGAGTGTCCTATTTCTTCTTTCAGCAACTCCATTTTGTTGTGGAGTTCTAACAGCAGAGAAATTTTGACCAATTCCAGACTCTACACAAAAATCAATTAATGTGACATTTTTGAACTCAGTACCATGATCACTTCTCAACTGTTTGACAAGAACACCCTTCTGCACCTGCTCTTTCTTGATCAAGTTGATGATTTCTTCAGGAGCATCACTCTTTGTAGCTAAGAAAATAACCCATGTAAATCTGGAATACTCATCAACAATTACCAAAGTATATCTTTTTCCACCCAGACTACTAGTATTCATTGGACCAAACAAATCCATGTGAAGCATATGAAGTGGAACACTAATGGTAGATAGGGTTTTTGAGGAAAACTTTGTTTTGGTCTGTTTACCCATAATACAAGCAGAACAAGGTTTATCCTTTTTGAAAGGTTGTTGTGGAAGACCTCTTACAAGCTTCTTTTTGAAAAGTTCATTGATATTTTTGAAATTAAGATGAGAAAGCCTTTTGTGCCAAAGCCAATTGAGTTCTGGGACAGTCTGAGAGTACAGACATGTCTCAATTCCAGCATCAACAGATTCTAGATCCAGCATATACACATTTTGAAATCTCCAAGCCACAAGTGTTGGCCTACCTTTAGGATCATAAATAATACCAGCTTTCTTCCTAATTCCGATTTCACAGTCTTCATCAGCAATTTGGCTCACACTCAGCAGATTATGTTTCAGCCCTTCAACTAAAGCAACTTTCTTAAATGTAACACTTCCAGCTTTAACAGTACCATAACCAATAATTTTTGCAACAGAATTATCCCCATATCTTACAGAGGGACCCTTTTCTTCAACAAACCCTACTAGATGCTCTTTGCATCCAGTCATGTGTCTTGAGCAACCACTATCCAGATACCACATATTACCCTGCTACACAAGACACAAACAAAAGAGAATGATTAGTTTTTAAGGGGAACCCACTTTTCAGTGGGTTCAATAGGAGTGCTCTTCACTCTCCAGACAAAAGCTTTGTTTCCAATCCAGATCAACTTGTCCTTAACAGATTTTAAGACACTTTTATTTTCACAAACTTTGGGTTTCCATACCTTCTTAATTTCCTTAGGAAAACAAGATGTTCTTTTAACTGAAGGTTTTTCTTGACTCTTGATTTTTTCATTGAGCTTAGAAATTTCCTTTTTGAGTTTTTGAATAGTCTTTGCTTGTTTTGACTTTGACATTCTTTTAGTTAACCCTTTTGGATCTGGACAAGTGTCAGTGTCAGAGGATGATTCAGAGTTGTTCTTGCAACTTGACTCTTGGGTGTCAGACTCTAGGTCAGAACATACACTATTATTTTGAGAGACTAAAATGTTAGAGTCTGAAGGTTTCAAAAGTTCAGACTCTAATGGATTTTTACTTTCAAGTATTATAGTCTCAGAAGGTTCAACAGGATCTAATGACCTTACAAAAGCATTGGTTAAAATCTTTTTGCCACCATCAAATTTTACAAATGTGTTTGGTAGAATATCAGGTTTGAATACACTTGGATCAACTTCCACATTATTATCTAATATGTAGTTTTTACCTAGTATAGCTTTGACATCATTTGGAATTTGTTTGGCAATAGCATCAGAATTCTTTTTGGAAGATACACACCAAGATTTACAAATTGATTCATAATGTTTTGACCTTTTAATTGATCTTCCTAATTCAATATTTAACCTTTTAGTTTCTTTTGTATATGCCATTTTATGTGTCAAGTTCTACCTCACATTTTTTTAAGACTTTAATTTCAGCATCTTTGTCTTTGATAGTGTTTTAAAGATCAAAAATTTGTGTTCTTAACCTATCAATATCATCTAAACACCATTGAAAGTCAAGCAGCAAGTACTGAAACATTCTCACTTTTTCATTATCAAGATAGTTCACAAAGTTTTGTACCTTATAAGCAGAAACTTTATTACAAGTAGAGTCTTTATCCTTCTTCTCAATAGCTTTCAGATCTTCCTCAAACTTACTAGAACCACCATCAATTATAGCCATAAGACGCTTATCCTCCTCCTCATCAGATGATGAGTCTTCATCTTTCCATGCTTCTGTGTACAAAGCTTTTTCTTGTTCTTTGTTCTTAGATCTTTCTGCTTCACTTTTTAACTTCATGTACTTAAGTTTGTACTTTCTTGCTTTGTCAACAGACTTGTTGGAGTTAGCACCTCCTTCACCCTTAGACCAACAGTCAGCAGCTATGTGTCTTAACTTGCCACACTTAAAGCATTTAACTTTCTTTGGATCAAAAGTACCTTTGCCTTTACCCTTCTTATAACCAAACTTTTTCTGCTCAATCCTTTGAGTCAAAAGAGCCATCTGGACTTCCAGATCTTTAATCTCCTCATCTTCATCAGATTCACTATCATCATCAGAAGTTTCTATCACTTTCAGATTCAACCTTGCTAGAGTAACTAGAGAATAACTGCTTATTCTTCTTTGTGGTAGCCACCAATGCAGCTTCTGGATCTTTAGCAGTTTTCTTAGCATTGATCTTGTTCTTCAGTTGTGTTTCCTCAAAGTTTGATAGTATACCAAACAATTCACTCAACTCATAGTTATCTATCTTCTCACTAATTACCATAGATGTAATTACAGACTCAAAGTTCGAAGGTAACAATTCAATGAACTTTTGACATAACACTTGTTGTGTTTTCTCTACACCAACACTTTCAAGATCATTTATCAGAACCTGAAATCTTGAATGAAGATCACTTAAAGATTCTTTAGGCTCAGCAGCAAAATTTTCATAGCATCTAATCAGATTCTTCTTCTTCTGAGTCTTAACAACAGTGACTCCTTCATAGTCATTAAGCAACAGATCCCACATAGCTTTAGCAGTCTTGGCGTGACTGATCTTTCTGAGAATTGGAACAGTAACAGCATTCCCAATAATACTCCTTATCTTGCTATCCAGTTTGAACTTTATGGCTTCTGCTTCGGTCCACCTTTCTCTTGGTGTTTCACGAAAATAGGCAGGTTGTGCAGCAACAGTATCTGTGGCAGGAACAACAGCTATCATTGAACCAGGAATAATGGGTCCTGTTGTAAGAACATGCTCAGCTTCTTCATGAATAGATCCTAAAAACCATAGGACTTTCAATTTCCAAGTTGCAAAGTCTGTGCCATCGAATATTGGCACACCTTTTTCAGCCATAACTGGGGTAGGAATGGTACTGGTAGACATATGGATCGTTTGTAAAAATCACCGTAATAGGATTTACACCTTACCTGCTCTGATACTAGTTATTAGTTCACAGTAATTGAACTATGAACACCAGACTCTCACTTAAGCAATAAATAAGAATTATTAGTGCAGAAATTGAGAGAACACGATAATAGGATAGAAGACTAATGATATTGATCGTGTGAAAAAGTACATGTTTCAAATAAACCATACGTCCCTATTTATACAGATAAAGACCAAATCTGGAGATTTGGTTTCCAAAACTATGTCGCTATAAATAAGGAAAAGATAAACTAAAAACCAAACAAATTAGCTATTAATTCAAAAGTCAACTCTGGAGATAAAACTGAATCTTCAAAACATATCTTCTTAAACTTTAAGCATATCTCCAGAATAATCTTTAGCCGCTCTGATACTAGTTATTAGTTCACAGTAATTGAACTATGAACACCAGACTCTCACTTAAGCAATAAATAAGAATTATTAGTGCAGAAATTGAGAGAACACGATAATAGGATAGAAGACTAATGATATTGATCGCGTGAAAAAGTACATGTTTCAAATAAACCATACGTCCCTATTTATACAGATAAAGACCAAATCTGGAGATTTGATTTCCAAAACTATGTCGCTATAAATAAGGAAAAGATAAACTAAAAACCAAACAAATTAGCTATTAATTCAAAAGTCAACTCTGGAGATAAAACTGAATCTTCAAAACATATCTTCTTAAACTTTAAGCATATCTCCAGAATAATCTTTAGCTTTGGCTTCAAGAAAACTTCAATCGTTGACTTCAGCAAATTCCAGAGTCTGCAACTTCTGCAACTTCAGACTCTAAATCTCCAGATTCTAAAATCTGCAAAATACTTTTGACTCATCAGATTATTATTTTCATTTTCCCAACAGAAGAATCTAATGTTATCTTTTAAATGTGGATTTTTTTTTTCAGATGAAAGAGAAATATCCGGTAAATTTGGTAAAAAAGGCGCTCGATAATGCACCTCCTTCTAGAGACTTTATTGGAGCTCTTAAAGGGTCGTATTTACGAACAGGTTTGCCTGGTTTAATTGCTGAAGTGAAAAAGGCTTCACCAAGTAGAGGAGTTTTAAGGGAAGATTTTAATCCTGTAAGTTGACTCTTTATGTATTTACATGCATGATAATGAACATATTGTTGTTAATCTTTAGTTACTTAAAATTGTTCACTTCTCTTTATTAGTTGTTTTAATAAGATTATGATTATGTTAGGTTGAAGTAGCAAAAGCTTATGAAAAAGGTGGAGCCGCGTGTCTCAGTGTTTTGACAGATGCAAAATATTTTCAGGTATATATACTAATGATTTTGTGCCCGATTTAAGTATTTATGTTGTTTTTATATTGTTTTTGATATGATTATTTGATTTATACTGAAGGGAAGCTTTGAGAATCTAGAGGCTATACGAAAGGCTGGAGTCAAGGTACGGGTTTTCTTGATTTTTTTTTAATGTAAATTGTGAGTTGTAGCAGGTTTTGACGTTATTTGAATGCAGTGTCCTTTATTGTGCAAAGAGTTCATTGTGGACCCGTGGCAGCTGTATTATGCGCGAACGAAAGGTGCTGATGCTGTTCTGTTGATTGCAGCTGTTTTAACAGATCTTGACATCAAATATATGCTTAAGATATGCAAAACGATTGGACTAACGGCACTTGTTGAGGTATATTATGAACCTAAGGTTCTAAATGATAATATATGATAAAATTGTTTATGGTCTTAAGAGTCTGAGCTATGTATGAACATGACTCTAGCTGGTCGAATCATTTGCCATGCTCGGTAAGAACTGGTTTTGGGTCAATTCTAAGAATGCGAATTTGAAAAATATGTTAGAAACAACATTCGACAGTTCAAATGATCAATTATGTTGCAATGGTCTAACTCGTGAATTGTGAATATCCTTAAAAGTTTGCTACCTAATGATTGTGGTTTTAGTTGTGTTTCTAGGGTATTTTAACTGTTTGTGTTAGTTTTTTTTTTCTTTTACTTTTTTTCTTTGACGGTCGTTAGGAGTCACTGACGAGGCCCGAACGCGATGTCGGAGGCTCATAAAATGGCGGTTAACCACAAGGGAAATATTTTTGTATCTCATGGGAGACGAACCTTCCTAATAGGAAGTCAAGTCATCACAACACGCCAACAACTTGCGGTTACATTTTTTTTTTACTGAAACACATATACTTGGTTTTAGGGTCCGGAATGGTGATGGGATAACCCGTCTACATCTGAGTAAAAATACTCCCCTTCCCTGGATAGCCTGAACAGAGATAACCTTATCCGTCTGCTTATGCTTGGTTGTTCATTTGTTTTTCAAGTTGCTCTTCTAATAATTCAAAGGGATCAACTGTTCTTTTAAGCCTGGTAAGAAAACCAGTCTGGACCAATCCCCGAAGAACCCCGTTTAAAAACAATGATGTGAGACCAAAGGACCTTTCTCCTAGCTATATGTGAGGATCTCGTTAACCTAGAGGTTGTGGGTTCAATTTCCGTTGGAGACATTATCGGTTTGGATTAAAAAGAAAAAGCAATTATGTGATGCTCTGACAATTTAACTCTACTTCAAACCTTCACCTATTGTTCTATATAGCATGAACATGTTTTGATGATCTTCTGGTCTATCTTTGATATATATTGTTATTTCATGTTTACTTTGTTCAGTTATTCAAAGACTTTGCTTTTTTAATCAATTGTTTTTGGTTGATTCTCTTTGTGTCGTGTACTTATTAAAAATGACTTCCTTGATCCTTCTAAATGTTCTATTTGAAATTTTTAACGATTTTCTGTTTTATTTAGTCAAGAAATTTGAATTTTTATTTACTCTAAAGTGTTTTTACCCATAACTTATTTCTTGGGAATCTTTTTTCTTTTTCCTAGGTACATGATGAGATCGAAATGGATCGTATGCTGGAAATTGATGGGATTGAACTCATTGGGATCAACAATCGTAGCCTTGGTATATTTCATCATCTTTTGCTAGAAATAATATTTTATGATCTCAGCATACCATAATAATGATAATAATTATAATTATGGAACAACTTCATGTTCAAGTGTGCAGAAACATTTCTAGTTGATATTAGTAACACAAAGAGGTTGCTTGAAGGTGAGCGCGGGGAGAGGATTAGGCAGAAAGACATTATAGTAAGTGCAACTCATAAACCATTGCGAGAATATGGATCGTTTTCTAATCGATTGTTTTATAAAACTTTTGTGTCATGTTTAAATCTGTCAGGTGGTTGGGGAGTCTGGACTGTTCACTCCTGCTGATGTCACCTATGTTCAAGAAGCTGGCGTTAAAGCAGTAAGTGGCCCTTCACTTTTTTTGAAAATATTTTTACAATGCTGTGTGTGATCAGTTTGAGATAGTTTAGTTTTGTTGAACATGAATCCGAGTAATGGAAATAGGTGTGCTTTGTTTCATTCATCTAGCGTTTAACGTTATTTTACCCTGCAGATATTGGTTGGAGAGTCGATTGTGAAGCAGAAAGATCCGTCAAAAGGAGTTAGAGATCTTTTTGGAAAAGATATATCGGCTTAGGTACTTGACGGATTTAGATATGCTGCATGATTAGATGAAAGAACCTTTTATAAAAAAAATAAAAGAGACATATACTAGAATGGAAGTTTGTTTGTATTGCTGTTTAAACTCATTATATAGGGGTTACTTTGTTGTGGTTCTTAGACCCTTCAACTGCACAACCACCAGGGGGCAGCCGGGCAGGGGGGCCCACGTTGAATTGGCTCAAGTGTTAGCCTTATTTTGGCGGCCATCGAGGTTGACATGATCAGCTACTTCGAGTACTGTTCGCGTTACATGTTGTAAACGAGTTAACTCCTGGTTTGTTATTCGAACTCGAACCCTTTCCAATCTGATAGTATAGTGAGTTCTAGTACTGATAATGAGTTTGGAATGAATGACATGTTGAAATTGGGTTAAGAAAATTCGACTAGAAGTTTTATCAAGTTTATTATGGGGAGAGGCAAGTCAATAAAGAGAAACTGAAAACAATGATCGATCTTTTAATTCAAATGCTTCATTTGTATAATTATATTTTTTGGAATGGATTATCTGCCTCACTATGAACTATTAAAATATATTGCAATAGTATCATTTTCAGAATAGTAAAAATATACTTTCAATTGAATATATTGATAATTTCCGACGCTTTATGGATATCAAATGGTGAATATGAAAACGTTAGTGTGATGCATATGTGTTCAAAATCAATTAAAAGATTAGTTATGATAAATCGCATTTGTTATATCATTAAGCCCGTGCGATTGGCCGATAAAGATTTCTAACACGTGCGATGCACGACCGTTGAAAATCAATTAAAATATTAATTATAATAAATCACATACATCATTAAGTTTGTGCGATGCACGGCCAATAAAATAATAAAAAATTTAAGCGAATCTATAGTTAATATTAAAATCCTATAATAATGATGTCGTTATTAGGTTAATTCATTTGTTAAGAAAAAATCAAAAAAAAAAAAAAAAAAAAAAATTTAAACATGATGTCATTAATCTAAATAATTTGAATTAAAATTAAGTCTTATTAATTATTATTATTATTATTAAATCTTATTAATTAATATTTTAATTATTAAAATAAGATAATTTTGAATTATTTTAATTAATTATTTTGAATTGAGTACGAGAAGGTATAAAAGCTAGGTAGAAGGAAATCAATTCTAAATTTATATTTTAATTTACACTTTCAAAGTAAAATGATAACCAATATTATCTCTAATGATTTGATGTAGATTGTTTAATATGCATTTTAGGTGTTTGATGAAATGTTCAGCTGACGAATTTTTTAGTCGAACTATGTGGTTTCACGGGACATTAAACTAAATGACTTTAGTATTTACGTTCACTTAATACCTAAAACATATTATTAAACTGTTTCGTTTAAACAAACCCGTGATTTCACGGGTCATTTCACTAGTAAAGTTTTATTTGAGTTTATTAGACCACTTCTTGTTATAAATAATTTTTTTGGGATTTAATATGACATATCAATAAACAATTAGTTGTAGCTCAACTGGTAGTGGTCTACCTCTCTTAGCAAGAGGTCAGGAGTTCGACTTCGCTAGCTGCAACATTGCACTCAATGTTATCTCTGACCTGAAGTATCTATCCAGGTCGCCTTTCGTTTAGTGTAGGGGCAGCGGGGAGGGGGGTTTTACCAGTCATGCCTCGAATTTGTCCGATTTCCTTCAAGGCAGTAGTTGGGAGCAGGTTATACACTACGGGAGATGAACGCGCGGGTGGTTTAGTCCCCTTAAGTGATCCAAAAATGATGTCTAAAAAAATATGTCATATCAATAGTTAATGGAAATTATAAAGTATATTATATTATTATTATATTAATATAATATGACATTAATTATGCAATAATATGCACTTAATTTTATAACTATAAATAAATTAAATAACTTAATGGAAAGTCAATACGAAATAATAATAATAATAATAATAATAATAATAATAATAATAATAATAATAATAATAATAATAATAATAATAATAATAATAATAATAATAATTACTTCGTTTTCTTATTTAACTTTTTCTATTTATACAGAAAGATTGAAATGGTCAAAGGATAAATGCTAGCTACTATGTGAGAATCACTTTGAACAATATATCATGGTTAAGATAATTTTATTTTTAATAAGTAAAAATAATAGTTTAAGTATAACTAAAACCTTTTAAATAAAAGTAATTAATAAATAATTTAAATATATCCAGAACATACCAAATATATGAAATGTCCCGTTCTTATTGATTAAAAACGTTCCATATTAATTGATTTCGTTGCGAGGTTTTGACCTCTATATGAGACGTTTTTCAAAGACTGCATTCATTTTAAAACAAACCATAACCTTTATTTCATCAATAAAGGTTTAAAAAGCTTTACGTAGATTATCAAATAATGATAATCTAAAATATCATGTTTACACACGACCATTACATAATGGTTTACAATACAAATATGTTACAACAAAATAAGTTTCTTGAATGCAGTTTTTACACAATATCATACAAGCATGGACTCCAAATCTCGTCCTTATTTAAGTATGCGACAGCGGAAGCTCTTAATAATCACCTGAGAATAAACATGCTTAAAACGTCAACAAAAATGTTGGTGAGTTATAGGTTTAACCTATATATATATATATATATATATATATATATATATATATATATATATATATATATATATATATATATATATATATATATATATATATATATATATATATATATATATATATATATATATATATATATATATATATATATCAAATCGTAACAATAGACCACAAGATTTCATATTTCAATATACATCCCATACATAGAGATAAAAATCATTCATATGGTGAACACCTGGTAATCGACATTAACAAGATGCATATATAAGAATATCCCCATCATTCCGGGACACCCTTCGGATATGATATAAATTTCGAAGTACTAAAGCATCCGGTACTTTGGATGGGGTTTGTTAGGCCCAATAGATCTATCTTTAGGATTCGCGTCAATTAGGGTGTCTGTTCCCTAATTCTTAGATTACCAGACTTAATAAAAAGGGGCATATTCGATTTCGATAATTCAATCATAGAATGTAGTTTCACGTACTTGTGTCTATTTTGTAAATCATTTATAAAACCTGCATGTATTCTCATCCCAAAAATATTAGATTTTAAAAGTGGGACTATAACTCACTTTCACAGATTTTTACTTCGTCGGGAAGTAAGACTTGGCCACTGGTTGATTCACGAACCTATAACAATATATACATATATATCAAAGTATGTTCAAAATATATTTACAACACTTTTAATATATTTTGATGTTTTAAGTTTATTAAGTCAGTTGTCCTCGTTAGTAACCTACAACTAGTTGTCCACAGTTAGATGTACAGAAATAAATCGATAAATATTATCTTGAATCAATCCACGACCCAGTGTATACGTATCTCAGTATTGATCACAACTCAAACTATATATATTTTGGAATCAACCTCAACTCTGTATAGCTAACTCCAACATTCACATATAGAGTGTCTATGGTTGTTCCGAAATATATATAGATGTGTCGACATGATAGGTCGAAACATTGTATACGTGTCTATGGTATCTCAAGATTACATAATATACAATACAAGTTGATTAAGTTATGGTTGGAATAGATTTGTTACCAATTTTCACGTAGCTAAAATGAGAAAAATTATCCAATCTTGTTTTACCCATAACTTCTTCATTTTAAATCCGTTTTGAGTGAATCAAATTACTATGGTTTCATATTGAACTCTATTTTATGAATCTAAATAGAAAAAGTATAGGTTTATAGTCGGAAATATAAGTTACAAGTCGTTTTTGTAAAGGTAGTCATTTCAGTCGAAAGAACGACGTCTAGATGACCATTTTAGAAAACATACTTACACTTTGAGTTTAACCATGATTTTTGGATATAGTTTCATGTTCATAAGAAAAATCATTTTCCCAGAAGAACAACTTTTAAATCAAAGTTTATCATAGTTTTTAATTAACTAACCCAAAACAGCCCGCGGTGTTACTATGACGGCGTAAATTCGGTTTTACAGTGTTTTTCGTGTTTTCAGGTTTTAAATCATTAAGTTAGCATATCATATAGATATAGAATACGTGTTTATTTGATTTTAAAAGTCAAGTTAGAAGGATTAACTTTTGTTTGCGAACAAGTTTAGAATTAACTAAACTATGTTCTAGTGATTACAAGTTTAAACCTTCGAATAAGATAGCTTTATATGTATGAATCGAATTATGTTATGAACATCATTACTACCTTAAGTTCCTTGGATAAACCTACTAGAAAAGAGAAAAATGGATCTAGCTTCAATGGATCCTTGGATGGCTCGAAGTTCTTGAAGCAGAATCATGACACGAAAACAAGTTCAAGTAAGATCATCACTTGAATTAAGATTGTTATAGTTATAGAAATTGAACCAAAGTTTGAATATGATTATTACCTTGTATTAGAATGATAACCTACTGTAAGAAACAAAGATTTCTTGAGGTTGGATGATCACCTTACAAGATTGGAAGTGAGCTAGCAAACTTGAAAGTATTCTTGCTTTTATGTAACTAGAACTTGTAGAATTTATGAAGAACACTTAGAACTTGAGAGAGATCAATTAGAGGAATAAAATTGAAGAATTAAAGTGTTTGTAGGTGTTTTTGGTCGTTGGTGTATGGATTAGATATAAAGGATATGTAATTTTGTTTTCATGTAAATAAGTCATGAATGATTACTCATATTTTTGTAATTTTATGAGATATTTCATGTTGGTTGCCAAATGATGGTTCCCACATGTGTTAGGTGACTCACATGGGCTGCTAAGAGCTGATCATTGGAGTGTATATACCAATAGTACATACATCTAAAAGCTGTGTATTGTACTAGTACGAATACGGGTGCATACGAGTAGAATTGTTGATGAAACTGAACGAGGATGTAATTGTACGCATTTTTGTTAAGTAGAAGTATTTTGATAAGTGTATTGAAGTCTTTCAAAAGTGTATAAATACATATTAAAACACTACATGTATATACATTTTAACTGAGTCGTTAAGTCATCGTTAGTCGTTACATGTAAGTGTTGTTTTGAAACCTTTAGGTTAACGATCTTGTTAAATGTTGTTAACCCAATGTTTATAATATCAAATGAGATTTTAAATTATTATATTATCATGATATTATCATGTATGAATATCTCTTAATATGATATATATATACATTAAATGTCTTTACAACGATAATCGTTACATATATGTCTTGTTTAAAAATCATTAAGTTAGTAGTCTTGTTTTTACATATGTAGTTCATTGTTAATATACTTAATGATATGTTTACTTATCATAGTATCATGGTAACTATATATATATCCATATATATGTCATCATATAGTTTTTACAAGTTTTAACGTTCGTGAATCACCGGTCAACTTGGGTGGTCAATTGTCTATATGAAACATATTTCAATTAATCAAGTCTTAAAAAGTTTGATTGCTTAACATGTTGGAAACATTTAATCATGTAAATATCAATCTCAATTAATATATATAAACATGGAAAAGTTCGGGTCACTACAGTACCTACCCGTTAAATAAATTTCGTCTCGAAATTTTAAGCTGTTGAAGGTGTTGACGAATCTTCTGGAAATAGATGCGGGTATTTCTTCTTCATCTGATCTTCACGCTCCCAGGTGAACTCGAGTCCTCTACGAGCATTCCATCGAACCTTAACAATTGGTATCTTGTTTTGCTTAAGTCTTTTAACCTCACGATCCATTATTTCGACGGGTTCTTCGATGAATTGGAGTTTTTCGTTGATTTGGATTTCATCTAACGGAATAGTGAGATCTTCTTTAGCAAAACATTTCTTTAAATTCGAGACGTGGAAAGTGAAATGTCCCGTTCTTATTGATTAAAAACATTCCATATTAATTGATTTCGTTGCGAGGTTTTGACCTCTATATGAGACGTTTTTCAAAGACTGCATTCATTTTAAAACAAACCATAACCTTTATTTCATCAATAAAGGTTTAAAAAGCTTTACGTAGATTATCAAATAATGATAATCTAAAATATCCTGTTTACACACGACCATTACATAATGGTTTACAATACAAATATGTTACAACAAAATAAGTTTCTTGAATGCAATTTTTACACAATATCATACAAGCATGGACTCCAAATCTCGTCCTTATTTAAGTATGCGACAGCGGAAGCTCTTAATAATCACCTGAGAATAAACATGCTTAAAACGTCAACAAAAATGTTGGTGAGTTATAGGTTTAACCTATATATATCAAATCATAATAATAGACCACAAGATTTCATATTTCAATACACATCCCATACATAGAGATAAAAATCATTCATATGGTGAACACCTGGTAACCGACATTAACAAGATGCATATATAAGAATATCCCCATCATTCCGGGACACCCTTCGGATATGATATAAATTTCGAAGTACTAAAGCATCCGGTACTTTGGATGGGGCTTGTTGGGCCTGATAGATCTATCTTTAGGATTCGCGTCAATTAGGGTGTCTGTTCCCTAATTCTTAGATTACCAGACTTAATAAAAAGGGGCATATTCAATTTCGATAATTCAACCATAGAATGTAGTTTCACGTACTTGTGTCTATTTTGTAAATCATTTATAAAACCTGCATGTATTCTCATCCCAAAAATATTAGATTTTAAAAGTGGGACTATAACTCACTTTCACAGATTTTTACTTCGTCGGGAAGTAAGACTTGGCCACTGGTTGATTCACGAACCTATAACAATATATACATATATATCAAAGTATGTTCAAAATATATTTACAACACTTTTAATATATTTTGATGTTTTAAGTTTATTAAGTCAGTTGTCCTCGTTAGTAACCTACAACTAGTTGTCCACAGTTAGATGTACAGAAATAAATCGATAAATATTATCTTGAATCAATCCACGACCCAGTGTATACGTATCTCAGTATTGATCACAACTCAAACTATATATATTTTGGAATCAACCTCAACCCTGTATAGCTAACTCCAACATTCACATATAGAGTGTCTATGGTTGTTCCGAAATATATATAGATGTGTCGACATGATAGGTCAAAACATTGTATACGTGTCTATGGTATCTCAAGATTACATAATATACAATACAAGTTGATTAAGTTATGGTTGGAATAGATTTGTTACCAATTTTCACGTAGCTAAAATGAGAAAAATTATCCAATCTTGTTTTACCCATAACTTCTTCATTTTAAATCCGTTTTGAGTGAATCAAATTGCTTTGGTTTCATATTGAACTCTATTTTATGAATCTAAATAGAAAAAGCATAGGTTTATAGTCGGAAAAATAAGTTACAAGTCGTTTTTGTAAAGGTAGTCATTTCAGTCGAAAGAACGACGTCTAGATGACCATTTTAGAAAACATACTTCCACTTTGAGTTTAACCATAATTTTTGGATATAGTTTCATGTTCATAATAAAAATCATTTTCTCAGAATAACAACTTTTAAATCAAAGTTTATCATAGTTTTTAATTAACTAACCCAAAACAGCCCGCGGTGTTACTACGACGGCGTAAATCCGGTTTTACGGTGTTTTTCGTGTTTCCAGGTTTTAAATTATTAAGTTAGCATATCATACAGATATAGAAAATGTGTTTAGTTGATTTTAAAAGTCAAGTTAGAAGGATTAACTTTTGTTTGCGAACAAGTTTAGAATTAACTAAACTATGTTCTAGTGATTACAAGTTTAAACCTTCGAATAAGATAGCTTTATATGTATGAATCAAATGATGTTATGAACATCATTACTACCTTAAGTTTCTTGGATAAACCTACTAGAAAAGATAAAAATGGATCTAGCTTCAATGGATCCTTGGATGGCTCGAAGTTCTTGAAGCAGAATCATGACACGAAAACAAGTTCAAGTAAGATCATCACTTGAAATAAGATTGTTATAGTTATAGAAATTGAACCAAAGTTTGAATATGATTATTACCTTGTATTAGAATGATAAGTTACTGTAAGAAACAAAGATTTCTTGAGGTTGGATGATCACCTTACAAGATTGGAAGTGAGCTAGCAAACTTGAAAGTATTCTTGATTTTATGAAACTAGAACTTTTGGAATTTATGAAGAACACTTAGAACTTGAAGATAGAACTTGAGAGAGATCAATTAGATGAAGAAAATTGAAGAATGAAAGTGTTTGTAGGTGTTTTTGGTCGTTGGTGTATGGATTAGATATAAAGGATATGTAATTTTGTTTTCATGTAAATAAGTCATGAATGATTACTCATATTTTTGTAATTTTATGAGATATTTCATGCTAGTTGCCAAATGATGGTTCCCACATGTGTTAGGTGACTCACATGGGCTGCTAATAGCTGATCATTGGAGTGTATATACCAATAGTACATACATCTAAAAGCTGTGTATTGTACGAGTACGAATACGGGTGCATACGAGTAGAATTGTTGATGAAACTGAACGAGGATGTAATTGTAAGCATTTTTGTTAAGTAGAAGTATTTTGATAAGTGTATTGAAGTCTTTCAAAAGTGTATAAATACATATTAAAACACTACATGTATATACATTTTAACTGAGTCGTTAAGTCATCGTTAGTCGTTACATGTAAGTGTTGTTTTGAAACCTTTAGGTTAACGATCTTGTTAAATGTTGTTAACCCAATGTTTATAATATCAAATGAGATTTTAAATTATTATATTATCATGATATTATCATGTATGAATATCTCTTAATATGATATATATATACATTAAATGTCTTTACAACGATAATCGTTACATATATGTCTTGTTTAAAAATCATTAAGTTAGTAGTCTTGTTTTTACATATGTAGTTCATTGTTAATATACTTAATGATATGTTTACTTATCATAGTATCATGGTAACTATATATATATCCATATATATGTCATCATATAGTTTTTACAAGTTTTAACGTTCGTGAATCACCGGTCAACTTGGGTGGTCAATTGTCTATATGAAACATATTTCAATTAATCAAGTCTTAAAAAGTTTGATTGCTTAACATGTTGGAAACATTTAATCATGTAAATATCAATCTCAATTAATATATATAAACATGGAAAAGTTCGGGTCACTACAGTACCTACCCGTTAAATAAATTTCGCGAAATTTTAAGCTGTTGAAGGTGTTGACGAATCTTCTGGAAATAGATGCGGGTATTTCTTCTTCATCTAATCTTCACGCTCCCAGGTGAACTCGAGTCCTCTACGAGCATTCCATCGAACCTTAACAATTGGTATCTTGTTTTGCTTAAGTCTTTTAACCTCACGATCCATTATTTCGACGGGTTCTTCGATGAATTGGAGTTTTTCGTTGATTTGGATTTCATCTAACGGAATAGTGAGATCTTCTTTAGCAAAAAATTTCTTTAAATTCGAGACGTGGAAAGTGAAATGTCCCGTTCTTATTGATTAAAAACGTTCCATATTAATTGATTTCGTTGCGAGGTTTTGACCTCTATATGAGACGTTTTTCAAAGACTGCATTCATTTTAAAACAAACCATAACCTTTATTTCATCAATAAAGGTTTAAAAAGCTTTACGTAGATTATCAAATAATGATAATCTAAAATATCCTGTTTACACACGACCATTACATAATGGTTTACAATACAAATATGTTACAACAAAATAAGTTTCTTGAATGCAATTTTTACACAATATCATACAAGCATGGACTCCAAATCTCGTCCTTATTTAAGTATGCGACAGCGGAAGCTCTTAATAATCACCTGAGAATAAACATGCTTAAAACGTCAACAAAAATGTTGGTGAGTTATAGGTTTAACCTATATATATCAAATCATAATAATAGACCACAAGATTTCATATTTCAATACACATCCCATACATAGAGATAAAAATCATTCATATGGTGAACACCTGGTAACCGACATTAACAAGATGCATATATAAGAATATCCCCATCATTCCGGGACACCCTTCGGATATGATATAAATTTCGAAGTACTAAAGCATCCGGTACTTTGGATGGGGCTTGTTGGGCCTGATAGATCTATCTTTAGGATTCGCGTCAATTAGGGTGTCTGTTCCCTAATTCTTAGATTACCAGACTTAATAAAAAGGGGCATATTCGATTTCGATAATTCAACCATAGAATGTAGTTTCACGTACTTGTGTCTATTTTGTAAATCATTTATAAAACCTGCATGTATTCTCATCCCAAAAATATTAGATTTTAAAAGTGGGACTATAACTCACTTTCACAGATTTTTACTTCGTCGGGAAGTAAGACTTGGCCACTGGTTGATTCACGAACCTATAACAATATATACATATATATCAAAGTATGTTCAAAATATATTTACAACACTTTTAATATATTTTGATGTTTTAAGTTTATTAAGTCAGTTGTCCTCGTTAGTAACCTACAACTAGTTGTCCACAGTTAGATGTACAGAAATAAATCGATAAATATTATCTTGAATCAATCCATGACCCAGTGTATACGTATCTCAGTATTGATCACAACTCAAACTATATATATTTTGGAATCAACCTCAACCCTGTATAGCTAACTCCAACATTCACATATAGAGTGTCTATGGTTGTTCCGAAATATATATAGATGTGTCGACATGATAGGTCAAAACATTGTATACGTGTCTATGGTATCTCAAGATTACATAATATACAATACAAGTTGATTAAGTTATGGTTGGAATAGATTTGTTATCAATTTTCACGTAGCTAAAATGAGAGAAATTATCCAATCTTGTTTTACCCATAACTTCTTCATTTTAAATCCGTTTTGAGTGAATCAAATTGCTATGGTTTCATATTGAACTCTATTTTATGAATCTAAATAGAAAAAGTATAGGTTTATAGTCGGAAAAATAAGTTACAAGTCATTTTTGTAAAGGTAGTCATTTCAGTCGAAAGAACGACGTCTAGATGACCATTTTAGAAAACATACTTCCACTTTGAGTTTAACCATAATTTTTGGATATAGTTTCATGTTCATAATAAAAATCATTTTCTCAGAATAACAACTTTTAAATCAAAGTTTATCATAGTTTTTAATTAACTAACCCAAAACAGCCCGCGGTGTTACTACGACGGCGTAAATCCGGTTTTACGGTGTTTTTCGTGTTTCCAGGTTTTAAATTTTTAAGTTAGCATATCATACAGATATAGAACATGTGTTTAGTTGATTTTAAAAGTCAAGTTAGAAGGATTAACTTTTGTTTGCGAACAAGTTTAGAATTAACTAAACTATGTTCTAGTGATTACAAGTTTAAACCTTCGAATAAGATAGCTTTATATGTATGAATCAAATGATGTTATGAACATCATTACTACCTTAAGTTCCTTGGATAAACCTACTGGAAAATATAAAAATGGATCTAGCTTCAATGGATCCTTGGATGGCTCGAAGTTCTTGAAGCAGAATCATGACACGAAAACAAGTTCAAGTAAGATCATCACTTGAAATAAGATTGTTATAGTTATAGAAATTGAAACAAAGTTTGAATATGATTATTACCTTGTATTAGAATGATAAGTTACTGTAAGAAACAAAGATTTCTTGAGGTTGGATGATCACCTTACAAGATTGGAAGTGAGCTAGCAAACTTGAAAGTATTCTTGATTTTATGAAACTAGAACTTTTGGAATTTATGAAGAACACTTAGAACTTGAAGATAGAACTTGAGAGAGATCAATTAGATGAAGAAAATTGAAGAATGAAAGTGTTTGTAGGTGTTTTTGGTCGTTGGTGTATGGATTAGATATAAAGGATATGTAATTTTGTTTTCATGTAAATAAGTCATGAATGATTACTCATATTTTTGTAATTTTATGAGATATTTCATGCTAGTTGCCAAATGATGGTTCCCACATGTGTTAGGTGACTCACATGGGCTGCTAAGAGCTGATCATTGGAGTGTATATACCAATAGTACATACATCTAAAAGCTGTGTATTGTACGAGTACGAATACGGGTGCATACGAGTAGAATTGTTGATGAAACTGAACGAGGATGTAATTGTAAGCATTTTTGTTAAGTAGAAGTATTTTGATAAGTGTATTGAAGTCTTTCAAAAGTGTATAAATACATATTAAAACACTACATGTATATACATTTTAACTGAGTCGTTAAGTCATCGTTAGTCGTTACATGTAAGTGTTGTTTTGAAACCTTTAGGTTAACGATCTTGTTAAATGTTGTTAACCCAATGTTTATAATATCAAATGAGATTTTAAATTATTATATTATCATGATATTATCATGTATGAATATCTCTTAATATGATATATATATACATTAAATGTCTTTACAACGATAATCGTTACATATATGTCTTGTTTAAAAATCATTAAGTTAGTAGTCTTGTTTTTACATATGTAGTTCATTGTTAATATACTTAATGATATGTTTACTTATCATAGTATCATGGTAACTATATATATATCCATATATATGTCATCATATAGTTTTTACAAGTTTTAACGTTCGTGAATCACCGGTCAACTTGGGTGGTCAATTGTCTATATGAAACATATTTCAATTAATCAAGTCTTAAAAAGTTTGATTGCTTAACATGTTGGAAACATTTAATCATGTAAATATCAATCTCAATTAATATATATAAACATGGAAAAGTTCGGGTCACTACAGTACCTACCCGTTAAATAAATTTCGTCTCGAAATTTTAAGCTGTTGAAGGTGTTGACGAATCTTCTGGAAATAGATGCGGGTATTTCTTCTTCATCTGATCTTCACGCTCCCAGGTGAACTCGAGTCCTCTACGAGCATTCCATCGAACCTTAACAATTGGTATCTTGTTTTGCTTAAGTCTTTTAACCTCACGATCCATTATTTCGACGGGTTCTTCGATGAATTGGAGTTTTTCGTTGATTTGGATTTCATCTAACGGAATAGTGAGATCTTCTTTAGCAAAACATTTCTTTAAATTCGAGATGTGGAAAGTGAAATGTCCCGTTCTTATTGATTAAAAACGTTCCATATTAATTGATTTCGTTGCGAGGTTTTGACCTCTATATGAGACGTTTTTCAAAGACTGCATTCATTTTAAAACAAACCATAACCTTTATTTCATCAATAAAGGTTTAAAAAGCTTTACGTAGATTATCAAATAATGATAATCTAAAATATTCTGTTTACACACGACCATTACATAATGGTTTACAATACAAATATGTTACAACAAAATAAGTTTCTTGAATGCAATTTTTACACAATATCATACAAGCATGGACTCCAAATCTTGTCCTTATTTAAGTATGCGACAGCGGAAGCTCTTAATAATCACCTGAGAATAAACATGCTTAAAACGTCAACAAAAATGTTGGTGAGTTATAGGTTTAACCTATATATATCAAATCATAATAATAGACCACAAGATTTCATATTTCAATACACATCCCATACATAGAGATAAAAATCATTCATATGGTGAACACCTGGTAACCGACATTAACAAGATGCATATATAAGAATATCCCCATCATTCCGGGACCCTTCGGATATGATATAAATTTCGAAGTACTAAAGCATCCGGTACTTTGGATGGGGCTTGTTGGGCCTAATAGATCTATCTTTAGGATTCGCGTCAATTAGGGTGTCTGTTCCCTAATTCTTAGATTACCAGACTTAATAAAAAGGGGCATATTCGATTTCGATAATTCAACCATAGAATGTAGTTTCACGTACTTGTGTCTATTTTGTAAATCATTTATAAAACCTGCATGTATTCTCATCCCAAAAATATTAGATTTTAAAAGTGGGACTATAACTCACTTTCACAGATTTTTACTTCGTCGGGAAGTAAGACTTGGCCACTGGTTGATTCACGAACCTATAACAATATATACATATATATCAAAGTATGTTCAAAATATATTTACAACACTTTTAATATATTTTGATGTTTTAAGTTTATTAAGTCAGTTGTCCTCGTTAGTAACCTACAACTAGTTGTCCACAGTTAGATGTACAGAAATAAATCGATAAATATTATCTTGAATCAATCCACGACCCAGTGTATACGTATCTCAGTATTGATCACAACTCAAACTATATATATTTTGGAATCAACCTCAACCCTGTATAGCTAACTCCAACATTCACATATAGAGTGTCTATGGTTGTTCCGAAATATATATAGATGTGTCGACATGATAGGTCAAAACATTGTATACGTGTCTATGGTATCTCAAGATTACATAATATACAATACAAGTTGATTAAGTTATGGTTGGAATAGATTTGTTACCAATTTTCACGTAGCTAAAATGAGAAAAATTATCCAATCTTGTTTTACCCATAACTTCTTCATTTTAAATCCGTTTTGAGTGAATCAAATTGCTATGGTTTTATATTGAACTCTATTTTATGAATCTAAATAGAAAAAGTATAGGTTTATAGTCGGAAAAATAAGTTACAAGTCGTTTTTGTAAAGGTAGTCATTTCAGTCGAAAGAACGACGTCTAGATGACCATTTTAGAAAACATACTTCCACTTTGAGTTTAACCATAATTTTTGGATATAGTTTCATGTTCATAATAAAAATCATTTTCTCAGAATAACAACTTTTAAATCAAAGTTTATCATAGTTTTTAATTAACTAACCCAAAACAGCCCGCGGTGTTACTACGACGGCGTAAATCCGGTTTTACGGTGTTTTTCGTGTTTCCAGGTTTTAAATTATTAAGTTAGCATATAATACAGATATAGAACATGTGTTTAGTTGATTTTAAAAGTCAAGTTAGAAGGATTAACTTTTGTTTGCGAACAAGTTTAGAATTAACTAAACTATGTTCTAGTGATTACAAGTTTAAACCTTCGAATAAGATAGCTTTATATGTATGAATCAAATGATGTTATGAACATCATTACTACCTTAAGTTCCTTGGATAAACCTACTGGAAAAGATAAAAATGGATCTAGCTTCAATGGATCCTTGGATGGCTCGAAGTTCTTGAAGCAGAATCATGACACGAAAACAAGTTCAAGTAAGATCATCACTTGAAATAAGATTGTTATAGTTATAGAAATTGAACCAAAGTTTGAATATGATTATTACCTTGTATTAGAATGATAATTTACTGTAAGAAACAAAGATTTCTTGAGGTTGGATGATCACCTTACAAGATTGGAAGTGAGCTAGCAAACTTGAAAGTATTCTTGATTTTATGAAACTAGAACTTTTGGAATTTATGAAGAACACTTAGAACTTGAAGATAGAACTTGAGAGAGATCAATTAGATGAAGAAAATTGAAGAATGAAAGTGTTTGTAGGTGTTTTTGGTCGTTGGTGTATGGATTAGATATAAAGGATATGTAATTTTGTTTTCATGTAAATAAGTCATGAATGATTACTCATATTTTTGTAATTTTATGAGATATTTCATGCTAGTTGCCAAATGATGGTTCCCACATGTGTTAGGTGACTCACATGGGCTGCTAAGAGCTGAACATTGGAGTGTATATACCAATAGTACATACATCTAAAAGCTGTGTATTGTACGAGTACGAATACGGGTGCATACGAGTAGAATTGTTGATGAAACTGAACGAGGATGTAATTGTAAGCATTTTTGTTAAGTAGAAGTATTTTGATAAGTGTCTTGAAGTCTTTCAAAAGTGTATGAATACATATTAAAACACTACATGTATATACATTTTAACTGAGTCGTTAAGTCATCGTTAGTCGTTACATGTAAATGTTGTTTTGAAACCTTTAGGTTAATGATCTTGTTAAATGTTGTTAACCCAATGTTTATAATATCAAAAGAGATTTTAAATTATTATATTATCATGATATTATGATGTACGAATATCTCTTAATATGATATATATACATTAAATGTCGTTACAACGATAATCGTTACATATATGTCTCGTTTCAAAATTATTAAGTTAGTAGTCTTGTTTTTACATATGTAGTTCATTGTTAATATACTTAATGATATGTTTACTTATCATAATATCATGTTAACTATATATATAACCATATATATGTCATCATATAGTTTTTACAAGTTTTAACGTTCGTGAATCACCGGTCAACTTGGGTGGTCAATTGTCTATATGAAACCTATTTCAATTAATCAAGTCTTAACAAGTTTGATTGCTTAACATGTTGGAAACATTTAATCATGTAAATATCAATCTCAATTAATATATATAAACATGGAAAAGTTCGGGTCACTACAGTACCTACCCGTTAAATAAATTTTGTCCCGAAATTTTAAGCTGTTGAAGGTGTTGACGAATCTTCTGGAAATAGATGCGGGTATTTCTTCTTCATCTGATCTTCACGCTCCCAGGTGAACTCGGGTCCTCTACGAGCATTCCATCGAACCTTAACAATTGGTATCTTGTTTTGCTTAAGTCTTTTAACCTCACGATCCATTATTTTGATGGGTTCTTCGATGAATTGAAGTTTTTCGTTGATTTGAATTTCATCTAACGGAATAGTGAGATCTTCTTTAGCAAAACATTTCTTCAAATTCGAGACGTGGAAATTGTTATGTACAGCCGCGAGTTGTTGAGGTAACTCAAGTCGGTAAGCTACTGGTCCGACACGATCAATAATCTTGAATGGTCCAATATACCTTGGATTTAATTTCCCTCGTTTACCAAATCGAACAACGCCTTTCCAAGGTGCAACTTTAAGCATGACCATCTCTCCAATTTCAAATTCTATATCTTTTCTTTTAATGTCAGCGTAGCTCTTTTGTCGACTTTGGGCGGTTTTCAACCGTTGTTGAATTTGGATGATCTTCTCGGTAGTTTCTTGTATAATCTCCGGACCCGTAATTTGTCTATCCCCCACTTCACTCCAACAAATCGGAGACCTGCACTTTCTACCATAAAGTGCTTCAAACGGCGCCATCTCAATGCTTGAATGGTAGCTGTTGTTGTAGGAAAATTTTGCTAACGGTAGATGTCGATCCCAACTGTTTTTGAAATCAATAACACATGCTCGTAGCATGTCTTCAAGCATTTGTATCGTCCTTTCGCTCTGCCCATCAGTTTGTGGATGATAGGCAGTACTCATGTCTAGACGAGTTCCTAATGCTTGCTGTAATGTCTGCCAGAATCTTGAAATAAATCTGCCATCCCTATCAGAGATAATAGAGATTGGTATTCCATGTCTGGAGATGACTTCCTTCAAATACAGTCGTGCTAACTTCTCCATCTTGTCATCTTCTCTTATTGGTAGGAAGTGTGCTGATTTGGTGAGACAATCAACTATTACCCAAATAGTATCAAAACCACTTGCAGTCCTTGGCAATTTAGTGATGAAATCCATGGTAATATTTTCCCATTTCCATTCCGGGATTTCGGGTTGTTGAAGTAGACCTGATGGTTTCTGATGCTCAGCTTTGACCTTAGAACACGTCAAACATTCTCCTACGTATTTAGCAACATCGGCTTTCATACCCGGCCACCAAAAATGTTTCTTGAGATCCTTGTACATCTTCCCCGTTCCAGGATGTATTGAGTATCTGGTTTTATGAGCTTCTCTAAGTACCATTTCTCTCATATCTCCAAATTTTGGTACCCAAATCCTTTCAGCCCTATACCGGGTTCCGTCTTCCCGAATATTAAGATGCTTCTCCGATCCTTTGGGTATTTCATCCTTTAAATTTCCCTCTTTTAAAACTCCTTGTTGCGCCTCCTTTATTTGAGTAGTAAGGTTATTATGAATCATTATATTCATAGATTTTACTCGAATGGGTTCTCTGTCCTTCCTGCTCAAGGCATCGGCTACCACATTTGCCTTCCCTGGGTGGTAACGAATCTCAAAGTCGTAATCATTCAATAATTCAATCCACCTACGCTGCCTCATATTCAGTTGTTTCTGATTAAATATGTGTTGAAGACTTTTGTGGTCGGTATATATAATACTTTTGACCCCATATAAGTAGCGCCTCCAAGTCTTTAATGCAAAAACAACCGCGCCTAATTCCAAATCATGCGTCGTATAATTTTGTTCGTGAATCTTCAATTGTCTAGACGCATAAGCAATCACCTTCGTTCGTTGCATTAATACACAATCGAGACCTTGCTTTGATGCGTCACAATAAATCACAAAATCATCATTCCCTTCAGGCAATGACAATATAGGTGCCGTAGTTAGCTTTTTCTTCAATAACTGAAACGCTTTATCTTGTTCATCATTCCATTCAAATTTCTTCCCTTTATGCGTTAATGCAGTCAAGGGTTTTGCTATTCTGGAAAAGTCTTGGATGAACCTTCTGTAGTAACCAGCTAGTCCTAAAAACTGGCGTATGTGTTTCGGAGTTTTCGGAGTTTCCCACTTTTCAACAGTTTCTATCTTTGCCGGATCCACCTTAATACCTTCTTTGTTCACTATGTGATGGAGGAATTGAACTTCTTCCAACCAAAATGCACACTTTGAAAACTTAGCGTACAATTCTTCCTTCCTCAATACTTCTAACACCTTTCTCAAATGTTCACCGTGTTCTTGGTCATTTTTTGAGTAAATAAGTATGTCATCAATGAAAATAATGACAAACTTGTCAAGGTATGGTCCACACACTCGGTTCATAAGGTCCATGAACACAGCTGGTGCATTAGTTAAACCAAACGGCATGACCATAAACTCGTAATGACCGTAACGTGTTCTGAAAGCAGTCTTTGGAATATCATCTTCTTTCACCCGCATTTGATGATACCCGGAACGTAAGTCAATCTTTGAATAAACAGACGAGCCTTGTAGTTGATCAAATAAGTCGTCGATTCTCGGTAGTGGGTAGCGGTTCTTGATGGTAAGTTTGTTCAACTCTCGGTAGTCGATACACAACCTGAATGTACCATCTTTCTTCTTGACAAACAAAACAGGAGCTCCCCACGGTGATGTGCTTGGTCGAATGAAACCACGCTCTAAAAGTTCTTGTAATTGGCTTTGCAGTTCTTTCATCTCACTGGGTGCGAGTCTGTAAGGAGCACGCGCTATTGGTGCAGCTCCTGGTACAAGATCTATTTGAAATTCAACGGATCGATGTGGGGGTAATCCCGGTAATTCTTTCGGAAATACATCGGGAAATTCTTTTGCAATGGGAACATCATTGATGCTCTTTTCTTCAGTTTGTACTTTCTCGACGTGTGCTAGAACAGCATAGCAACCTTTTCTTATTAGTTTTTATGCCTTCAAATTACTAATAAGATGTAGCTTCGTGTTGCCCTTTTCTCCGTACACCATTAAGGGTTTTCCTTTTTCTCGTATAATGCAAATTGCATTTTTGTAACAAACGATCTCTGCTTTCACTTCTTTCAACCAGTCCATACCGATTATCACATCAAAACTCCCTAACTCTACTGGTATCAAGTCAATCTTAAATGTTTCGCTAACCAGTTTAATTTCTCGATTTCGACATATATTATCTGCTGAAATTAATTTACCATTTGCTAATTCGAGTAAAAATTTACTATCCAAAGGTGTCAATGGACAACTTAATTTAGCACAAAAATCTCTACTCATATAGCTTCTATCCGCACCCGAATCAAATAAAACGTAAGCAGATTTATTGTCAATAAGAAACGTACCCGTAACAAGCTCCGGGTCTTCCTGTGCCTCTGCCGCATTAATATTGAAAACTCTTCCGCGGCCTTGTCCATTCGTGTTCTCCTGGTTCGGGCAATTTCTAATAATGTGGCCCGGTTTTCCACATTTATAACAAACTACATTGGCGTAACTTGCTCTGACACTACTTGCTCCTCCATTACTCGTTCCGACACCATTTGTTCCTTTCGTTCTATTAACCCCTGGTCCGTAAACCTCACACTTCGCCGCGCTATGACCATTTCTTTTACACTTGTTGCAAAATTTGGTGCAGAACCCCGAGTGATACTTTTCACACCTTTGGCATAGATGCTTCTGATTGTTGTTGTTGTTGCGGTTATTATTGTTGTTGGGATGATTGTTGTAGTTGCTGTTGTTGTTGTTGTTGTTGTTGTAGGGCCGTTTGTTGTAGTTGCGATTGATGTTGCGATTGTTGGGATAATTGTTACGATTATTGTTGTAATTGCTGTTGTTGTATTGGTGATTCTTATCACCGTTTTCCTCCCACTTTCTTTTGACTTGCTTCACATTGGCCTCTTCAGCAGTCTGTTCTTTAATTCTTTCTTCAATCTGGTTCACTAGTTTGTGAGCCATTCTACATGCCTGTTGTATGGAGGCGGGCTCGTGTGAACTTATATCTTCTTGGATTCTTTCCGGTAATCCTTTCACAAATGCGTCGATCTTCTCTTCCTCATCTTCGAATGCTCCCGGACACAAAAGGCACAATTCTGTGAATCGTCTTTCGTACGTGGTAATATCAAATCCTTGGGTTCGTAACCCTCTAAGTTCTGTCTTGAGCTTATTTACCTCGGTTCTGGGACGGTACTTCTCGTTCATCAAGTGCTTGAATGCTGACCACGGTAGTGCGTACGCATCGTCTTGTCCCACTTGCTCTAGATAGGTATTCCACCATGTTAACGCAGAACCTGTGAAGGTATGCGTAGCGTACTTCACTTTGTCCTCTTCAGTACACTTACTTATGGCAAACACCGATTCGACCTTCTCGGTCCACCGTTTCAATCCGATCGGTCCTTCGGTTCCATCAAATTCCAAAGGTTTGCAGGCAGTGAATTCTTTGTAGGTGCATCCTACACGATTTCCTGTACTGCTAGATCCAAGGTTATTGTTGGTATGTAGCGCAGCCTGTACTGCGGCTATGTTTGAAGCTAGAAAAGTACGGAATTCCTCTTCATTCATATTCACGGTGTGTCGAGTAGTCGGTGCCATTTCCTTCAAAATAGTCAAATGGAACAAGTTAATCATACAGAATATTAAGAGTAGTTAATAGTATTTCGTAGCATAATATGAACTCATTTATAAAAGCTTTTTCTTCATATTAGCGTTTTATAAGTTTAAATTCGGGTAGTACCTACCCGTTAAGTTCATACTTAGTAGCTAATATACAATTCAACTACTACAATTCTATATGAAAAACTGATTATAATAATATTTCGCGTTCAAACTTTTACACAATATTTTACAAACTTACAATACCGCTTATTTTACATGTAGCATGAAATATAGCACACAATAAATTTGATACAAGATGGTTGTGGAGATAATTCTAGCTAGTACACAAGTCGTTCAGCAAAGGCAACAAAGACACGTAATTCATACGCCCAGAAACAAGTCATGCATTCTGGTTTTACTAGGATTACTTCCCATCCTTGGTCTTGTGAAACATAACCGTTATGGCCGTTGATAAGACATCGTGTTGTAACGTCATCAAAGGGACGAGGGTTACGTAATGTCCAACAGTCCCGTAACAATCTAAAAACCTCATTTCTTACCCCAATTACCGACTCCGTCACTTGTGGGAACGTTTTGTTTAATAGTTTTAGCCCGATGTTCTTGTTCTCACTTTGGTGAGAAGCGAACATTACTAATCCGTAAGATAACATGCTTCTTTATGTTGCATGTTAGCCGCTTTTTCTAAATCACGAAGTCCAATATTCGGATATATTGAGTCAAAATAATTTCTTAACCCATTGCGTAAAATAGCATTTGGGTTCCCCGCAATATATGCGTCAAAGTAAACACATCGTAACTTATGGATTTCCCAATGTGATATCCCCCATCTTTCGAACGAAAGCCTTTTATAAACCAAGGCATTCTTGGAACGTTCTTCGAATGTCTTACAAACTGATCTCGCCTTAAATAGTTGTGCTGAAGAATTCTGACCGACTCTAGACAAGATTTCATCAATCATGTCTCCGGGCAGGTCTCTTAAAATATTGGGTTGTCTATCCATTTTGTGTTTTTATACTGTAAAATAGACAAGAGTTAGATTAATAAAAAAAATACTTATTAATACAAGCAATTTTTACATATATCATAAAGCATAAGCACACTATATTATATATATTACACCACACGAATACAACTATCTTATTCCAACTCACTTGTTTCTTCTTCTTCGGTTTTGGTTCATTTTGCCAAGTTTCTAGGGATATATGATGTTCCCCTAATACGAGCCGTCGTTTTCCACATTGGTTTAGAAAAACCTGGTGGTTTAGAGGTTCCCGGGTCATTGTTACAACTTAAGGACTTCGGGGGTTGACGATACATATAAAGTTCATCGGGGTTGGAATTAGATTTCTCTATTTTTATGCCCTTTCCCTTATTATTTTCTTTTGCCTTTTTAAATTCAGTTGGGGTAATTTCTATAACATCATCGGAATTCTCGTCGGAATCCGATTCATCGGAGAATTGGTAATCCTCCCAATATTTTGCTTCCTTGGCGGAAACACCATTGACCATAATTAACCTTGGTCGGTTGGTTGAGGATTTTCTTTTACTTAACCATTTTATTATTTCCCCCACCGGTTCTATTTCTTCATCCGGTTCCGATTCTTCTTCCGGTTCCGATTCTTATTTCGGTTCCGACTCTTCTTCCGGTTCCTCTTCGGGAACTTGTGAATCAGTCCACGAATCATTCCGATTTACATTTGACTCTTCATTATTATTAGGTGAGTCAATGGAACTTGTTCTAGAGGTAGACATCTATCACATAATATCAAACGCGTTAAGAGATTAATATATCACATAATATTCACATGTTAAAAATATATAGTTTTCAACAAAATTTGTTAAGCAATCATTTTTCAAGTAAACACGGTCGAAGTCCAGACTCACTAATGCATCCTAACAAACTCGATAAGACATACTAATGAAAAATTCTGGTTCTCTAAGACCAACGCTCGGATACCAACTGAAATGTCCCGTTCTTATTGATTAAAAATGTTACATATTAATTGATTTCGTTGCGAGGTTTTGACCTCTATATGAGACGTTTTTCAAAGACTGCATTCATTTTAAAACAAACCATAACCTTTATTTCATCAATAAAGGTTTAAAAAGCTTTACGTAGATTATCAAATAATGATAATCTAAAATATCCTGTTTACACACGACCATTACATAATGGTTTACAATACAAATATGTTACAACAAAATAAGTTTCTTGAATGCAGTTTTTACACAATATCATACAAGCATGGACTCCAAATCTCGTCCTTATTTAAGTATGCGACAGCGGAAGCTCTTAATAATCACCTGAGAATAAACATGCTTAAAACGTCAACAAAAATGTTGGTGAGTTATAGGTTTAACCTATATATATCAAATCATAATAATAGACCACAAGATTTCATATTTCAATACACATCCCATACATAGAGATAAAAATCATTCATATGGTGAAAACCCGGTAACCGACATTAACAAGATGCATATATAAAAATATCCCCATCATTCCGGGACACCCTTCGGATATGATATAAATTTCGAAGTACTAAAGCATCCGGTACTTTGGATGGGGCTTGTTGGGCCTGATAGATCTATCTTTAGGATTCGCGTCAATTAGGATGTCTGTTCCCTAATTCTTAGATTACCAGACTTAATAAAAAGGGGCATATTCGATTTCAATAATTTAACCATAGAATGTAGTTTCACGTACTTGTGTCTATTTTGTAAATCATTTATAAAACCTGCATGTATTCTCATCCCAAAAATATTAGATTTTAAAAGTGGGACTATAACTCACTTTCACAGATTTTTACTTCGTCGGGAAGTAAGACTTGGCCACTGGTTGATTCACGAACCTATAACAATATATACATATATATCAAAGTATGTTCAAAATATATTTACAACACTTTTAATATATTTTGATGTTTTAAGTTTATTAAGTCAGTTGTCCTCGTTAGTAACCTACAACTAGTTGTCCACAGTTAGATGTACAGAAATAAATCAATAAATATTATCTTGAATCAATCCACGACCCAGTGTATACGTATCTCAGTATTGATCACAACTCAAACTATATATATTTTGGAATCAACCTCAACCCTGTATAGCTAACTCCAACATTCACATATAGAGTGTCTATGGTTGTTCCGAAATATATATAGATGTGTCGACATGATAGGTCGAAACATTGTATACGTGTCTATGGTATCTCAAGATTACATAATATACAATACAAGTTGATTAAGTTATGGTTGGAATAGATTTGTTACCAATTTTCACGTAGCTAAAATGAGAAAAATTATCCAATCTTGTTTTACCCATAACTTCTTCATTTTAAATCCGTTTTGAGTGAATCAAATTGCTATGGTTTCATATTGAACTCTATTTTATGAATCTAAACAGAAAAAGTATAGGTTTATAGTCAGAAAAATAAGTTACAAGTCGTTTTTGTAAAGGTAGTCATTTCAGTCGAAAGAACGACGTCTAGATGACCATTTTAGAAAACATACTTCCACTTTGAGTTTAACCATAATTTTTGGATATAGTTTCATGTTCATAATAAAAATCATTTTCTCAGAATAACAACTTTTAAATCAAAGTTTATCACAGTTTTTAATTAACTAACCCAAAACAGCCCGCGGTGTTACTACGACGGCGTAAATCCGGTTTTACGGTGTTTTTCGTGTTTCCAGGTTTTAAATTATTAAGTTAGCATATCATACAGATATAGAACATGTGTTTAGTTGATTTTAAAAGTCAAGTTAGAAGGATTAACTTTTGTTTGCGAACAAGTTTAGAATTAACTAAACTATGTTCTAGTGATTACAAGTTTAAACCTTCGAATAAGATAGCTTTATATGTATGAATCAAATGATGTTATGAACATCATTACTACCTTAATTTCCTTGGATAAACCTACTGGAAAAGAGGAAAATGGATCTAGCTTCAATGGATCCTTGGATGGCTCGAAGTTCTTGAAGCAGAATCATGACACGAAAACAAGTTCAAGTAAGATCATCACTTGAAATAAGATTGTTATAGTTATAGAAATTGAACCAAAGTTTGAATATGATTATTACCTTGTATTAGAATGATAAGCTACTGTAAGAAACAAAGATTTCTTGAGGTTGGATGATCACCTTACAAGATTGGAAGTGAGCTAGCAAACTTGAAAGTATTCTTGATTTTATGAAACTAGAACTTTTGGAATTTATGAAGAACACTTAGAACTTGAAGATAGAACTTGAGAGAGATTAATTAGATGAAGAAAATTGAAGAATGAAAGTGTTTTTAGGTGTTTTTGGTCGTTGGTGTATGGATTAGATATAAAGGATATGTAATTTTGTTTTCATGTAAATAAGTCATGAATGATTACTCATATTTTTGTAATTTTATGAGATATTTCATGCTAGTTGCCAAATGATGGTTCCCACATGTGTTAGGTGACTCACATGGGCTGCTAAGAGTTGATCATTGGAGTGTATATACCAATAGTACATACATCTAAAAGCTGTGTATTGTACGAGTACGAATACGGGTGCATACGAGTAGAATTGTTGATGAAACTGAACGAGGATGTAATTGTAAGCATTTTTGTTAAGTAGAAGTATTTTGATAAGTGTCTTGAAGTCTTTCAAAAGTGTATGAATACATATTAAAACACTACATGTATATACATTTTAACTGAGTCGTTAAGTCATCGTTAGTCATTACATGTAAATGTTGTTTTGAAACCTTTAGGTTAACGATCTTGTTAAATATTGTTAACCCAATGTTTATAATATCAAAATAGATTTTAAATTATTATATTATCATGATATTATGATGTACGAATATCTCTTAATATGATATATATACATTAAATGTCGTTACAACGATAATCGTTACATATATGTCTCGTTTCAAAATTATTAAGTTAGTAGTCTTGTTTTTACATATGTAGATCGTTGTTAATATGCTTAATGATATGTTTACTTATCATAATATCATGTTAACTATATATATAACCATATATATGTCATCATATAGTTTTTACAAGTTTTAACGTTCGTGAATCACCGGTCAACTTGGGTGGTCAATTGTCTATATGAAACCTATTTCAATTAATCAAGTCTTAAAAAGTTTGATTGCTTAACATATTGGAAACATTTAATCATGTAAATATCAATCTCAATTAATATATATAAACATGGAAAAGTTCGGGTCACTACAGTACCTACCCGTTAAATAAATTTTGTCCCGAAATTTTAAGCTGTTGAAGGTGTTGACGAATCTTCTGGAAATAGATGCGGGCAATGACAATATAGGTGCCGTAGTTAGCTTTTTCTTCAATAATTGAAACGCCTTCTCTTGTTCATCCTTCCATTCAAATTTCTTCCCTTTATGCGTTAATGCAGTCAAGGGTTTTGCTATTATGGAAAAGTCTTGGATGAACTTTCTGTAGTAACCAGCTAGTCCTAAAAACTGGCGTATGTGTTTCGGAGTTTTCGGGGTTTCCCACTTTTCAACAGTTTCTATCTTTGCCGGATCCACCTTAATACCTTCTTTGTTCACTATGTGACCGTGGAATTGAACTTCTTCCAACCAAAATGCACACTTTGAAAACTTAGCGTACAATTCTTCCTTCCTCAATACTTCTAACACCTTTCTCAAATGTTCACCGTGTTCTTGGTCATTCTTTGAGTAAATAAGTATGTCATCAATGAAAACAATGACAAACTTGTCAAGGTATGGTCCACACACTCGGTTCATAAGGTCCATGAACACAGCTGGTGCATTAGTTAAATGAAACGGCATGACCATAAACTCGTAATGACCGTAACGTGTTCTGAAAGCAGTCTTTGGAATATCATCTTCTTTCACCCGCATTTGATGATACCCGAAACGTAAGTCAATCTTTGAATAAACAGACGAGCCTTGTAGTTGATCAAATAAGTCGTCAATTCTCGGTAGTGGGTAGCGGTTCTTGATGGTAAGTTTGTTCAACTCTCGATAGTCGATACACAACCTGAATGTACCATCTTTCTTCTTGACAAACAAAACAGGAGCTCCCCACGGTGATGTGCTTGGTCGAATGAAACCACGCTCTAAAAGTTCTTGTAATTGGCTTTACAGTTCTTTCATCTCGCTGGGTGCGAGTCTGTAAGGAGCACGAGCTATTGGTGCAGCTCCTGGTACAAGATCTATTTGAAATTCAACGGATCGATGTGGGGGTAATCCCGGTAATTCTTTCAGAAATACATCGGGAAATTCTTTTGCGACAGGAACATCATTGATGCTCTTTTCTTCAGTTTGTACTTTCTCGACGTGTGCTAGAATAGCATAGCAACCTTTTCTTATTAGTTTTTATGCCTTCAAATTACTAATAAGATATAGCTTCGTGTTACCCTTTTCTCTGTACACCATTAAGGGTTTTCCTTTTTCTCGTATAATGCGAATTGCATTTTTGTAACAAACGATCTCTGCTTTCACTTCTTTCAACCAGTCCATACCGATTATCACATCAAAACTCCCTAACTCTACTGGTATCAAGTCAATCTTAAATGTTTCGCTAACCAGTTTAATTTCTCGATTCCGACATATATTATCTGCTGAAATTAATTTACCATTTGCTAATTCGAGTAAAAATTTACTATCCAAAGGCGTCAATGGACAACTTAATTTAGCACAAAAATCTCTACTCATATAGCTTCTATCCGCACCCGAATCAAATAAAACGTAAGCAGATTTATTGTCAATAAGAAACGTACCCGTAACAAGCTCCGGGTCTTCCTGTGCCTCTGCCGCATTAATATTGAAAACTCTTCCACGGCCTTGTCCATTCGTGTTCTCCTGGTTCGGAAAATTTCTAATAATGTGGCCCGGTTTTCCACATTTATAACAAACTACATTGGCATAACTTGCTCCGACACTACTTGCTCCGCCATTACTCGTTCCGACACCATTTGTTCCTTTCGTTCTGTTAGCCCCTGGTCCGTAGACCTCACACTTCGCCGCGCTATGACCATTTCTTTTACACTTGTTGCAAAATTTGGTGCAGAACCCCGAGTGATACTTTTCACACCTTTGGCATAGCAGCTTCTAATTGTTGTTGTTGTTGTTGCGGTTATTATTGTTGTTGGGATGATTGTTGTAGTTGTTGTTGTTGTTGTTGTTGTTGTTGTTGTTGTTGTTGTTGTTGTTGTTGTTATTGTTGTTGGGCCGTTTGTTGTAGTTGCGATTGATGTTGCGATGGTTGGGATAATTGTTGCGATTATTGTTGTAATTGTTGTTGTTGTTGTATTGGTGATTCTTATCACCGTTTTCCTCCCACTTTCTTTTGACTTGCTTCACATTGGCCTCTTCACCAGTCTGTTCTTTAATTCTTTCTTCAATCTGGTTCACTGGTTTGTGAGCCATTCTACATGCCTGTTGTATGGAGGCGGGCTCGTGTGAACTTATATCTTCTTGGATTCTTTCCGGTAATCCTTTCACAAACGCGTCGATCTTCTCTTCCTCATCTTCGAATGCTCCCGGACACAAAAGGCACAATTCTGTGAATCGTCTTTCGTACGTGGTAATATCAAATCCTTGGGTTCGTAACCCTCTAAGTTCTGTCTTGAGCTTATTGACCTCGGTTCTGGGACGGTACTTCTCGTTCATCAAGTGCTTGAATGCTGACCACGGTAGTGCGTACGCATCGTCTTATCCCACTTGCTCTAGATAGGTATTCCACCATGTTAACGCAGAACCTGTGAAGGTATGCGTAGCGTACTTCACTTTGTCCTCTTCAGTACACTTACTTATGGCAAACACCGATTCGACCTTCTCGGTCCACCGTTTCAATCCGATCGGTCCTTCGGTTCTATCAAATTCCAAAGGTTTGCAGGCAGTGAATTCTTTGTAGGTGCATCCTACACGATTTCCTGTACTGCTAGATCCAAGGTTATTGTTGGTATGTAGTGCAGCCTGTACTGTGGCTATGTTTGAAGCTATAAAAGTACGGAGTTCCTCTTCATTCATATTCACGGTGTGTCGAGTAGTCGGTGCCATTTCCTTCAAAATAGTCATATGGAACAAGTTAATCATACAGAATATTAAGAGTAGTTAATAGTATTTCGTAGCATAATATGAACTCATTTATAAAAGCTTTTTCTTCATATTAGCGTTTTATAAGTTTACATTCGGGTAGTACCTATCCGTTAAGTTCATACTTAGTAGCTAATATACAATTCAACTACTACAATTCTATATGAAAAACTGATTATAATAATATTTCGCGTTCAAACTTTTATACAATATTTTACAAACTTACAATACCGCTTATTTTAGATATAGCATGAAATATAGCACACAATAAATTTGATACAAGATGGTTGTGAAGATAATTCTAGCTAGTACACAAGTCGTTCAGCAAAGGCAATAAAGACACGTAATTCATACGTCCAGAAACAAGTCATGCATTCTGGTTTTACTAGGATTACTTCCCATCCTTGGTCTTGTGGAACATAACCGTTATGGCCGTTGATAAGACAGCGTGTTGTAACGTCGTCAAAGGGACGAGGGCTATGTAATGTCCAACAGTCCCGTAACAATCTAAAAACCTCATTTCTTACCCCAATTACCGACTCCGTCACTTGTGGGAACGTTTTGTTTAATAGTTGTAGCCCGATGTTCTTGTTCTCACTTTGGTGAGAAGCGAACATTACTAATCCGTAAGCATAACATGCTTCTTTATGTTGCATGTTAGCCGCTTTTTCTAAATCACGAAGTCCAATATTCGGATATATTGAGTCAAAATAATTTCTTAACCCATTGCGTAAAATAGCATTTGGGTTCCCCGCAATATATACGTCAAAGTAAACACATCGTAACTTATGGATTTCCCAATGTGATATCCCCCATCTTTCGAACGAAAGCCTTTTATAAACCAAGGCATTCTTGGTACGTTCTTCGAATGTCTTACAAACTGATCTCGCCTTAAATAGTTGTGCCGAAGAATTCTGACCGACTCTAGACAAGATTTCATTGATCATGTCTCCGGGTAGGTCTCTTAAAATATTGGGTTGTCTATCCATTTTGTGTTTTTATACTGTAAAATAGACAAGAGTTAGATTCATAAAAAAAATACTTATTAATACAAGCAATTTGTACATATATCATAAATCATAAGCACACTATATTACATATATTGCACCACACGAATACAACTATCTTATTCCGACTCGCTTGTTTCTTCTTCTTCGGTTTTGGTTCGTTTTGCCAAGTTTCTAGGGATATATGATGTTCCCCTAATACGAGCCGTCGTTTTCCACATTGGTTTAGAAAAACCTGGTGGTTTAGAGGTTCCCGGGTCATTGTTACAACTTAAGGACTTCGGGGGTTGACGATACATATAAAGTTCATCGGGGTTGGAATTAGATTTCTCTATTTTTATGCCCTTTCCCTTATTATTTTCTTTTGCCTTTTTAAATTCAGTTGGGGTAATTTCTATAACATCATCGGAATTCTCGTCGGAATCTGATTCATCGGAGAATTGGTAATCCTCCCAATATTTTGCTTCCTTGGCGGAAACACCATTGACCATAATTAACCTTGGTCGGTTGGTTGAGGATTTTCTTATACTTAACCGTTTTATTATTTCCCCCACCGGTTCTATTTCTTCATCCGGTTCCGATTCTTCTTCCGGTTCCGATTCTTCTTCCGGTTCCGACTCTTCTTCCGGTTCCTCTTCGGGAACTTGTGAATCAGTCCACAAATCATTCCAATTTACATTTGACTCTTCATTATTATTAGGTGAGTCAATGGAACTTGTTCTAGAGGTAGACATCTATCACATAATATCAAACGCGCTAAGAGATTAATATATCACATAATATTCACATGTTAAAAATATATAGTTTCCAACAAAATTTGTTAAGCAATCATTTTTCAAGTAAACACGGTCGAAGTCCAGACTCACTAATGCATCCTAACAAACTCGATAAGACACACTAATGCAAAATTCTGGTTCTCTAAGACCAACGCTCGGATACCAACTGAAATGTCCCGTTCTTATTGATTAAAAACGTTCCATTTTAATTGATTTCGTTGCGAGGTTTTGACCTCTATATGAGACGTTTTTCAAAGACTGCATTCATTTTAAAACAAACCATAACCTTTATTTCATCAATAAAGGTTTAAAAAGCTTTACGTAGATTATCAAATAATGATAATCTAAAATATCCTGTTTACACACGACCATTACATAATGGTTTACAATACAAATATGTTACAACAAAATAAGTTTCTTGAATGCAGTTTTTACACAATATCATACAAGCATGGACTCCAAATCTCGTCCTTATTTAAGTATGCGACAGCGGAAGCTCTTAATAATCACCTGAGAATAAACATGCTTAAAACGTCAACAAAAATGTTGGTGAGTTATAGGTTTAACCTATATATATCAAATCGTAACAATAGACCACAAGATTTCATATTTCAATATACATCCCATACATAGAGATAAAAATTATTCATATGGTGAACACCTGGTAATCGACATTAACAAGATGCATATATAAGAATATCCCCATCATTCCGGGACACCCTTCGGATATGATATAAATTTCGAAGTACTAAAGCATCCGGTACTTTGGATGGGGTTTGTTAGGCCCAATAGATCTATCTTTAGGATTCGCGTCAATTAGGGTGTCTGTTCCCTAATTCTTAGATTTCCAGACTTAATAAAAAGGGGCATATTCGATTTTGATAATTCAATCATAGAATGTAGTTTCACGTACTTGTGTCTATTTTGTAAATCATTTATAAAACCTGCAAGTATTCTCATCCCAAAAATATTAGATTTTAAAAGTGGGACTATAACTCACTTTCACAGATTTTTACTTCGTCGGGAAGTAAGACTTGGCCACTGGTTGATTCACGAACCTATAACAATATATACATATATATCAAAGTATGTTCAAAATATATTTACAACACTTTTAATATATTTTGATGTTTTAAGTTTATTAAGTCGGCTGTCCTCGTTAGTAACCTACAACTAGTTGTCCACAGTTAGATGTACAGAAATAAATCGATAAATATTATCTTGAATCAATCCACGACCCAGTGTATACGTATCTCAGTATTGATCACAACTCAAACTATATATATTTTGGAATCAACCTCAACCCTGTATAGCTAACTCCAACTTTCACATGAAGAGTGTCTATGGTTGTTCCGAAATATATATAGATGTGTCGACATGATAGGTCGAAACATTGTATACGTGTCTATGGTATCTCAAGATTACATAATATACAATACAAGTTGATTAAGTTATGGTTGGAATAGATTTGTTACCAATTTTCATGTAGCTAAAATGAGAAAATTATCCAATCTTGTTTTACCCATAACTTCTTCATTTTAAATCCGTTTTGAGTGAATCAAATTACTATGGTTTAATATTGAACTCTATTTTATGAATCTAAATAGAAAAAGTATAGGTTTATAGTTGGAAATATAAGTTACAAGTCATTTTTGTAAAGGTAGTCATTTCAGTCGAAAGAACGATGTCTAGATGACCATTTTAGAAAACATACTTACACTTTGAGTTTAACCATGATTTTTGGATATAGTTTAATGTTCATAAGAAAAATCATTTTCCCAGAAGAACAACTTTTAAATCAAAGTTTATCATAGTTTTTAATTAACTAACCCAAAACAGCCCGCGGTGTTACTATGACGGCATAAATTCGATTTTACAGTGTTTTTCGTGTTTCCAGGTTTTAAATCATTAAGTTAGCATATCATATAGATATAGAATATGTGTTTAGTTGATTTTAAAAGTCAAGTTAGAAGTATTAACTTTTGTTTGCGAACAAGTTTAGAATTAACTAAACTATGTTCTAGTGATTACAAGTTTAAACCTTCGAATAAGATAGCTTTATATGTATGAATCGAATGATGTTATGAACATCATTACTACCTTAAGTTCCTTGGATAAACCTACTGGAAAAGAGAAAAATGGATCTAGCTTCAACGGATCCTTGGATGGCTCGAAGTTCTTGAAGCAGAATCATGACACGAAAACAAGTTCAAGTAAGATCATCACTTGAATTAAGATTGTTATAATTATAGAAATTGAACCAAAGTTTGAATATGATTATTACCTTGTATTAGAATGATAACCTACTGTAAGAAACAAAGATTTCTTGAGGTTGGATGATCACCTTACAAGATTGGAAGTGAGCTAGCAAACTTGAAAGTATTCTTGCTTTTATGTAACTAGAACTTTTGGAATTTATGAAGAACACTTAGAACTTGAAGGAGATCAATTAGATGAAGAAAATTGAAGAATGAAAGTGTTTGTAGGTGTTTTTGGTCGTTGGTGTATGGATTAGATATAAAGGATATGTAATTTTTTTTCATGTAAATAAGTCATGAATGATTACTCATATTTTTGTAATTTTATGAGATATTTCATGCTAGTTGCCAAATGATGGTTTCCACATGTGTTAGGTGACTCACATGGGCTACTAAGAGCTGATCATTGGAGTGTATATACCAATAGTACATACATCTAAAAGCTGTGTATTGTACGAGTACGAATACGGGTGCATACGAGTAGAATTGTTGATGAAACTGAACGAGGATGTAATTGTAAGCATTTTTGTTAAGTAGAAGTATTTTGATAAGTGTATTGAAGTCTTTCAAAAGTGTATAAATACATATTAAAACACTACATGTATATACATTTTAACTGAGTCGTTAAGTCATCGTTAGTCGTTACATGTAAGTGTTGTTTTGAAACCTTTAGGTTAACGATCTTGTTAAATGTTGTTAACCCAATGTTTATAATATCAAATGAGATTTTAAATTATTATATTATCATGATATTATCATGTATGAATATCTCTTAATATGATATATATATATATATATATATACATTAAATGTCTTTACAACGATAATCGTTACATAGATGTCTCGTTTAAAAATCATTAAGTTGGTAGTCTTGTTTTTACATATGTAGTTCATTGTTAATATACTTAATGATATGTTTACTTATCATAGTATCATGTTAACTATATATATATCCATATATATGTCATCATGTAGTTTTTACAAGTTTTAACGTTCGTGAATCACCGGTCAACTTGGGTGGTCAATTGTCTATATGAAACATATTTCAATTAATCAAGTCTTAACAAGTTTGATTGCTTAACATGTTGGAAACATTTAATCATGTAAATATCAATCTCAATTAATATATATAAACATGGAAAAGTTCGGGTCACTACAATATAAGTAATTAAAATTTATTTTTATCTAATAAATTGACGCGTCATAAATTTTTAAAATAGAGGCTAATTAAAGCTGCCATGTAAGCTATTTAAAACCTTATTTTATATAATGTATGTATGTGTGTGTGTGTGTGTGTGTGTGTGTGTATATATATATATATATATATATATATATATATATATAATACTATACTAATAATATATTAATTAATAGTATTTTTATTAATATTATTAATATTTTTATTAGATTTTTTTAGTATCCTTAGTAATTATAGTATTATTAGTATATTTATTAGCAATATTAATGTTTTTATTAGTATTATAGTATGATTAGTATTTGTAGTAATTTTATTAGTATTACATTAGTACTATTAGTATTATTCATATTTTATAAAGATTACTAGTATTAGTATTACTATTTGTACTATTATTTTTATGTACGAATGGTATTATTGTTTGTACTATTATTAGTATTTTTATTAGTATTATTATTTGTAATAATAGTAGTATTAATAGAATTTATTAGTATTATTAATATTTTTAGTCATATTAATATATGTATTTATATGTTATTATTATTTCTGTTAGAATTGTTAGTGTTATTATTAGTATTATCATTATTACTATTGGTATTATCTATATTTGCATTAGTATTATTAATAATAATAATATTATTATTATTATTATTATTATTATTATTATTATTATTATTATTATTATTATTATTATTTTATTTGTATTATTAGTATTATTATTTTTTTCTACTAATAGTATTATCAATATATTCAATAGAAAGCATGAAATTGCTACACATTAAAATATTGTAAAAAGGTATTTTCGTCATTTAACATATGGTTATGTTTGGCTTCACCTCCTTTCCACTACTTTCTACACCCTTCTCACCTTCACTCCCACTTTTCATCTACACTCCAACCACCATCACTACCCCATCACCACTTCGCCTATCACAACCACCACCATCATTGTCGCAACCTACTGTTTGTGTTTTTTGGTCTCCCCAACTTCGTATCCAGCAATTGTTGTACCAGGTTTTTTTTTCCTTCCTTTTTTCCTTTTGTTTTAGTTGATAAGTAGCAGGACTTTGCATTTTAAACGTATGTGTTTACCAACGTCGTTGGTTAGACTTTATGTCTATTAACCAGTGCATCTTGGGTTCGATTCTGGAACTTTTTTTTCCTTTTTAAAAAAAAAACAAAAAATTTAGGTCCCTTTTTTGTGTTGCAAGTTTGTTAGCATTTTTTTGTTTGATTTGCTAGCATTTTTTCCCCTCCTAATTATTACCTTTTCATTTAGATTCGTATAAATGGGTTACAATTTTCTTTTTGGTGTCCCCTAATTGTTGTACCAGGTATTTTTTTCCTTCGGTTAGTTTTTTTTTCCCTTTTTTTCCTTTTGTTTTAGTTGCTAAGTAGGAGTACTTTGCGTTTCTATCATATGTGTTTACTAGCGTCGTTGGTTAGCCCTTATGCCTATTAACCTATGCATCCTGGGTTCAATTCTAGAACTTTATTCCTTTTCTTTTTAAATCTTTTAGGTCCCTTTATTTGTATTGCAGGTTTGTAACTAGCATTTTTCTTTGTTTGATTTGCTCGTCCTTTTTTTCCCTCCTAATTATCTTTTCATTAAGATTAGTATAAATGGGTTACAATTTTCTTTTTCAATTAAAATGGGTCAAAGTAAGTAGCAATTAATGAGTTGAAATAAGTTAACGGGAATGGTTAAAATGATCATTGACTATTACAAAAAAAATGGGTCAAAAATAACAACTTTAGATATGTAATAGTCAATGGATGTGGGAGCCTTGTTTTTTTTTTAACTCTTTTCGGTCCCTTTTTGTGTTGCAGGTTACTGTTTTGCTTCGCTCTTTGGTATCGTTGAAGTAAGTAGTCTATTTTGGTCTCGCCTTAATTTTTTACCCCTTCTGATAAACGCATGCGTTTTTTTCGTACACAAGTTAATAGATTCTCATCTCCACACACTGTTGTTTTCTATTTCGTAGGTTATTTTGCTACTTGTCGTCTTTTGGCCTCTTAGGTACGATTCCTTTTTTTCCTATAGTTTTGTTCATGTTTTATTATATTTGTATCTACCATAATGTTCTTTTCGGGATTTATCGATATTAGATTTAGTATGTATGATTATGTGTCTTATTTGTTATTTGGTTATATGTTTATTGTTCATACTACTTATGTGTTAGTTGATGAAATGTAGTTTCTTAGTTTATTTGTTATCTCTACGTCGAACTTCATAATAAAAATTTACCCGCATCAACGAGCGGTTATCTAATCACTTGTTATTAGTATTAATAGTACTTATAGTATTCTTAATTTTTTAATTAATTTTATTAGTATTTATAAAATTATATTAGTTTTTTATTAGAATTATTATTATTATTATTATTATTATTATTATTATTATTATTATTATTATTATTATTATTATTATTATTATTATTATTATTATTATTATTATTATTATTATCATTATTATTATTATAAGTATTTATTACTATTATTATAAGTATTATTAGTATTATTATTAGTAATAATATTAGTATTAGTATTAGTATTAGTATTAATAATATTATTATAAGTATTAAGAGTATTTTATTGGTGTTATCAATATTTGCATTAGTATTATTAATATTTTGTACTATTAGTGGTATTATTAGTACTAATAGTACTTATTAGTATTCTAATATTTTTAATATTATTGTTAGAATTATTATTAGTTTTTACAGATTTATATTAGCATTCTTATTATAATTAGTAGTGCTATTATTGGTATTATTATTATTATTATTATTATTATTATTATTATTATTATTATTATTATTATTATTATTATTATTATTATTATTACTACTACTACTACTACTACTATTATTATTATTATTATTATTATTATTATTATTATTATTATTATTATTATTATTATTGGTATTATAGTATTATCAGTATTTTTATTAATATCATTAATATTATTAGTATTTTTATTAGTATTATTACTATTATTATTAGTTGTATTTGTATTATTAGTATTAACAGTATTTATATTAGTTTTTATAACCATATTATTAGTATTATTGTATTATTAGTCTTATTATTATTAATATTACTTGTATTATTAGTGTAAATATTATTATTTTTATTAATATTATTCATATTACTACTAGTATAATTAGTATTTTTATTAGTATTGTTGGAATTATCATTAACTTTTTTATGTGTATTATCAATTTTAATACTTATTATTAAATTTATTAATAGTATAATCAATACTAATAGTAGTATTTATAGTAAAATTCGTATTATTATTAACATTTATGAGTTTTTTTTATTATTTAATTAGTATTATTAGTTTTTTATTAGTATTTATAGTATTACTATTAGTATTATTCTTTCAATTTGTCTATTATTAGTATTTTTAATATTATTATTATTATTATTATTATTATTATTATTATTATTATTATTATTTGGATATATTATATTATTAGTATTATTATATTATTAGATTTTATATTATTCGAATTATGGTATTTTTACTAGTATTTTTATTTGTATTATTAATATTATTCGTATTACTATTATATGCAGTAATTATTAGTATTATTACTTTTAGTATTTATAGTACTTTATTAGTACTGATATTAGTATCATTATTAATATCTTTATTAGTATTATTAGTACTTTTGTTAGAATTATTTATACTATTATTATTTATATTATCAATATTTTATTAGTGTTATTAGTAGTGTTACAATTATTAATTTTATTTTTAGTATTACTAGTATTATTTGTTCAGAAATAAGTATTACTAGTATTATTTTTAGTTTTCATAGTATAGTAATATTAAATAATATTGTTAATATTTATATTATTTTTTATTAGTAATTTTACTAATAGTAATGATATTATTTGTATTATTAAAATATTTATATTAATACTTGGTATTTTTATATATATTATTAATTATTAATATTTTTATAGTATTATTAGTATCGTTACTATTTTATTTCTATTATTAGTATTTTTATTAGTTAATTGATATTGGTATTATTTGTATTATTATGCGTATTATTATTAGTATTATTATTATTATCATTAGCATTTAAAGTATTATTAGTGTTAATATTTTAATTTATGGTATTTTAATTATTAGTATTTTTATTAATATTATCAATATATGTAGTAGTTATTAATATTATTAGTATTATTGTTAGAATCTATAGTATTATTAATAGAATTCATAGTATACCTAATAGTATTATTAGTAATGTTATTAATAGTAAATATTAGTATTCATATTAATATTTATACTATTTTATTAGCATTTTTAGTATTATTAATATCACTATCAGTATTTTTTGTATTATTTTTATTTTCTGAGTGTAGTTAACATTTATGAGTATCAATAGTATATTATTAGTGTTATTAGTAAGTAGTAACATGATTAGTATTATTACCATTTTTATTAGTATTATTTGTATTTTTGTTACTGGTACCTTTTGTGATGACCCGGGAATTTCCGACCAAATTTAAACATAATCTTATATGATTCGACTCGATAAGCAAAGTCTATTAAACCGAGTCTCATTATGTTTGAACTATTTCATGATAACATTTGACCTTTAACTATTTCCGACGATTCACGAACCTTTAATTGTAACTAAGAATGTAAATATAAATAATTATATATAAAACTAATTATATTAGTATTAATGAACTATTAAGTAATTTTGTTATTATAAAAGATAACATTTAATAACTAAAGATTTTCATTTTGAATATATATAGTATATTGTATATAAATGATTCAAACATATTTTACCAACGTTATCAAAATATTAAATGTACAATGTTATACTTTGTAGTTAATTATTTAATATACATAATTAATCATCTACTCAACATTTAAAACATGATTTTATATATATGGTAGTATACATATATACATAAATATAACTATATATATATGATTTTATACATAATTATTATATTATGTATATGTAGAAATTTATAATATATCTATGATGAAATAATGTACTATTTTAATAAATATATATAATACTTACATATATAAAACATTTATATTTTTCATAATTACATACATAAGTATAATATAATTAGTATGTAAATAAATATTATAATATATTTATATTAAAATGCATAAATATATAATATTCAGTATATGTTACAATACATATTACATAATTATTAAATATTACATAATAATAGATGATATTAATAAATTAAATTTAAATACAAATATAGTTGTTGTAGTAATGTTATTTGTATCGTCAAATATCAATATTTGTATTCATAATATCACTTTATATCATATAAAGATGAAATTGGATGTATAAATTAGATTATTATTACTAATATTATTATTATCGATAAAATATTAATATTATCATAATTAGTATGGTATTATTATTATTATTATTATCATTTTTACAATTATTATTATCATTAATATTATATTTATCATTATTATTAATTTTATTAATATTATTAGATATTAATAGTATTGTTATTATATATTATTATTATTAATTAAAAAAAAACAGTAGGGATCTATATTATACGCGTGACCTCTGTATACTTTATCTCTATTATTATTATTTTTTTTGTTTCTTTCCTGCTCCCAACTCGTGAACCTGTGTTGACATTTTCTCCATTTTTTATCAACCGATCTCTATTATTACAACATGATTATGTATAATTGCAAATCAAATAAAAAGGAAATCCAATGGGATTAAAGAACACAGCGATATTTTTTTTTTCTTCTTCTCTGCACGCTCCAATTTTTTTTCTTTCTCTTAATTCAATTTCGAATAAAGTTTCAAAATCTAAAAATGCAGAAAGGTTAGAAATCTTTCTTTGAATCTATCTGCAAAATCTCAACTCTCAAATCTTTATATCGATCTTGAATTTTGAAGTCAAAGTTTAGTTTAAAAAAAGTCAACAATTGTTCTTGAGACAAATTCGCGTTCGTGTATATGTTTCTGATCAAATTGACGATTCCAGTAGTTTTTATACATGTTTAGAAAACTATTTCGTGTTATAAACATTATCTATAATGTTATTTATTACGAAATCAATTTTTTTTGTTTTGTTCCAAGAACCGACGCTGCAGTAGGCCTTTAGTATTTTTTTTTTATTTTAGAACCCAAATTATTTTTTTTTCTGTAATGTTTTGAAGCTTTAAAGGGAACCCCGATTTTTTTTTTTTTTTGGTTATTGATGTTTTGTTGAATCCATGAGACTTGTGGAGAAGAAGAGGAATAGAAGAAAAACAGTTTATATATAAAATTTAAATTCGATATTAGTACAGAGAATCAGAATTGGTGGGATGGTCGAGAGTGTTTGCGTGTGAGCATGTGGTCACGAGATCGAGTCCAGAGGACGGTAGTTTTTTTTTTTTTTTTTTGAAACTCTTTTCATGTGAGGTAGTTTTCTTTTCTAATTTTATTATTGTTATTATATATTAATTATTATTAGTATTATTATTATTATTATTATTATTGTGATTGTTTTGATTGTTATTGTTATTGTTATTATTAGTATCATACTTGTTATCATATTTGAAAGTATTATAGACATTACTATTATTATTATGATAGGTATTAATAATATTATTATTAGTAATAAACTTATCATTTTAGTATTTTATCATCATTAGGATTATGATTATGATTATCATTATTATTATTATGAAGGAAATAAAAATATATTATTATCATCAATATTAGAATTTGTACCGGTTTATAAATAATAGTATCATCAGTACATTTACAATTAATAATATCATATTTATCAGTATCATCATTAATATTTACTAGTATTATTATGATTATCATTTATCATTTTATAAATATTAGAACCCTTATTATTAACATAAGTATGGTATTAGTATTAATATTATTTTAGAGTTATTATTATTAGTATCATTAACAGTTATCATTTTCATTTTTTTTGCTATTAGTATTATCATTATTAATAAAATTATTATTATTATTAGTAAATCATTATTATCTAAATTATTATTTTAACAAATAAATCTTTTGTACACTATATATATACTTATGGTATATACTAGGATTGTATTAATAATTCACATAACAAACTAATAAAATTTCATAAATACAATACTAACCACAAATATATGTATATAAATATATTAATGTCACTATTTATATAAACGTAAATCATTATAGATATATATACATAAAATAGATATATATATATAAAATATAACTTAAAATATAATATAAGTATACGTTTTAAAATAAAGGTTAGAATAAATTCTACAAAACTATAATATATAAATAATACATATTAATAAATAAAATTTTGTAACTTACATTATACGTATTAATATATACACAATTGATATAGGTTCGTGAATCCGAGGCCAACCCTGCATTGTTCAATGACGTCATATGTATTTTTACTACAAAATACAGTATCGTGAGTTTCATTTGCCTTTTTACCCTTTATATTTTTGGGCTGAGAATACATGCGCAACTTTTATAACTGTTTTACGAAATTGACACAAGTACGTGAAACTACATTCTATGGTTGAATTATCGAAGTCGAATATGCCCCTTTTTATTAAGTCTGGTGATCTAAGAATTAGGGAACAGACACCCTAATTGACGCGAATCCTAAAGATAGATCTATCGGGCCCAACAAGCCCCATCCAAAGTACCGGATGTTTTAGTACTTCGAAATTTATATCATGTCCGAAGGAGGATCCCGGAATGATGGGGATATTCTTATATATGCATATTGTTAATGTCGGTTACCAGGTGTTCAATCCATATGAATGATATTTTTGTCTCTATGCATGGGACGTATGTTTATGAGAAATGGAAATCTGAAATCTTGTGGTCTATTAAAATGATGGAAACGATTGTTTAAGTTAAACTAATGAACTCACCAACCTTTTGGTTGACACTTTAAAGCATGTTTATTCTCAGGTACGAAAGAAATCTTCCGCTGTGTATTTGCTCATTTTATAGATATTACTTGGAGTCATTCATGGCATATTTCAAAAGACGTTGCATTCGAGTCGTCGAGTTCATCAAGATTATTATCAAGTCAATTATAGTTGGATATATTATGAAATGGTATGCATGCCTGTCAACTTTCGATGTAATGAAAGTTTGTCTTTTCAAAAACGAATGCAATGTTTGTAAAATGTATCATATAGAGGTCAAGTACCTCGCGATGTAATCAACTGTTGTGAATCGTTTATAATCGATATGGACTTCGTCTGGATGGATTAGGACGGGTCTTCACAGTTGGTATCAGAGCGGTGGTCTTAGCGAACCAGGTCTTGCATTAGTGAGTCTAACTGATAGTCGTTAGAATGCATTAATGAGTCTGGACTTCGACCGTGTTTGCATGTCAAAAGTTTTGCTTATCATTTAGTATCGAAAAATTATTTGCTTATCATCCTTAAAGTCTAAGACACGTCTTACTGCCTTTATTGCATAGACAGTGTATAGTTAAATTCATATCTTAGTGTATCTGTTATTGTTACCTTTGCCTGACAGCTTCCGTAGATTCCTCCGTAGCTTATGGGATTTTAGTATTATATATGCATATGTAAATTATGTATTGCAGGGTATTAATCTACATCCTATAATATATTTCTTATCGAAAATCCTTCATCTGATCGTACAAGATGAATCCCTCAACCAGTTCGAGTCCATCAGATTTCGATAGCTATTTCGATAGTTATTCCGACAGCTATTTCGATATGGATTTCCACTCGAGCTCCGAAAGCAGAGTAACCGGAATGAATCGATCAATTAGCCATCATCTATTCTGAATGAATTGGAGATGGGTTCGTAGTCGACTTAATCAATTGAAACGCGAAGAAGGCGATCATTTCCACTAACCAAATTCACCTCTTGACAATGAACCTAAAACGTTTACCGGCGAACCTGTTCGAGACACCATTTTCTCTCTCATTTCCAAAGTATCTCATCACGATCATATACTATCTCAGATTCTAAACCTCATTCATCCACTCGTCCGAATCGACAATCATCCCGGTGTAATAGAAGAAGTTAACGAACTTCGCGCATAAGTTGTAGTCTTGGAAAATATGGTGCAAAACGTACCAGCTTTATCCAAATCACCGGCACCAACAGTACCACCAACAACCCAAATTTCAATATCACATGCATCAACATCTCAATCTATACCTCGAGTATAATCATCATTCTACATGACATTCTACATCAGTTATCTTCGTTCGACATGGTGATTATGTAATCTCTAATGTTTTAGAGATTATTTATTCTAGTTCCAACTGAAAACTAAATGAGTTTAATATCATGTTAACTCATTAAATTCATGATTACATTTGAAGAAAATATATATGTATATATGTTTTCATAAAGATTGTAATTAAAAATTCTTTTGTACAAACTGTTAATAATAAAAATATTTTAACGGGTAGGTAATACCCGAGGAATATTTAAATTTCACATTAATAAGTTACACTGTATATTCTTCGAATCTGATTCAACAGTTATTCACTATCCTATTTACAACCACCGGAATACTTATCCATTCACCAAAGAATAACTATTTTCATTCAAATTCAATTTCATATTTGAATTTTGACCTATCAGAATCCAACAAGTGGCATAATGAAGAAATAATGGACACAATAAAAATTGATTAGAAACAGACTAATTAACAATATTAAATTTTATTAAGAAACCACGCTAACAAAATCCTAGCTAACTGTTCCTAGCTAACTGTTAATTCCGTATTACATTTTATTTATCGCAATTTATTTATCGCAATTTATTTTATCGCAATTTATATTCTCGCAATTTTATTTATTGTCATTTAATTTCTGTTATTTACTTTACGCACTTTATTTATCGTCATTTAATTTCTGTTATTTATTTTACGCACTTTAAATATCGGGACACGTATACAAGGTTTTGACATATCATATCGACACATCTATATATATTATTTGGAATCACCATAGACACTCTATATGCAGTAATGATCGAGTTCTCTATACAGGGTTGAGGTTGATTCTATAATAATATATATACTTTGAGTTGTGATCGAGTCTGAGACATGTACACGGGTCACGATACGTATTAATTAATTCAAATATTATATATTAAACTATATATGAATGATTGCACTGTCAACTGTGGACTATCGACTGTGGACTAATAACATTGGACAATTAAAATGAATTAAAATATTGAATATAACATATGAAACTAAACAATTCTTCAAGTTTGCCACTTGATTTTGTCTTAAACCTCATTTGTATCTTCACGATTACATTCTGCGTTCAAACCTTTCATGATTCTTGAAAACACCTCAATCGATAGGATGAATCAACCGCACTTCATCTACGGAAGGAAAGATTTATGCATATAGTTATGCACCTGAGAAACTCTCGGCAATTGAGTAAAAGTTCAACACGTAGCCGCGTCAGATCCTTTGGCATTTATTAACAAAAACAACTTTTCGATCCCTTTTCAAAATTAGCCAATTTTGTCACAGCTCCAACAAGTCAACTTCGACTTTTCGTACGAAACAACCTTATTATAACGTTTATATATACGCGTGCTCTTTTATTGTTACCAGGTAACCTTTCATATTCCATCATATTACCATCAGCGTTTAATCATCTAAAAACACAATTCTCCTGAAACCACCTCGGATTAATAACCGATGATTCAGATATCATAGCATTAAATGCAGAGGAACAGAAAAATGGTAGATGGTCTAAACGGACAAAAGTTTGATGATAAAGAAAGGAGTGTTAGGAACGCTCGATAGAAAATTGGGTATTGAAAAACAGATTGAGTTACCCATGAAGGAGACCAAGTACAAATACAAGGACCAAATCCTATATTCAAAGGATTCAGGTAATTCTGGATCCGTTGAAATCTTTAGAGAATATCTTGCTCTGAAGTCATGTTAAAATCTTGCGGAAAATCTTTCTCCATCAACCGTCGAACTTAGAAATTCCAAAATATCATCATCAATATCTTTGATATTTCTGAGGATATTTTCATAAATATTCTCGTCCGAAATTATATACCTCTTCGTGCTTCCTGTGTATCAATATATTGGAAACATTCAATAGAAAATATAGTACCGAAAAGCAGATTATTCGAAACTATGAAGAAAGCCGTGGATAAATCACAAAGAATAAGTTTGACTTCAAAGAATCCAAATAATTCAATGTCTGCTAAAGTCTATAGTGAATAACTTGCTCCTTACTCTAAACCCTTGCAGACAATAGTTTCTATCATCCTCTGATCTTAGATATTCTGAGATATTATCGTACCTTTCATTATAAATATCCTCCATATTTCTGGAGATATTTTTATAACTATTCTTATCTGAAATCATTAATCTTTTCGTGCTATCAGTATTACATCATATAGAAACTGTTAGTTTCTATATTCTGTAAATTTTCAAGCTTAAAATATGAATGTTATTGTAGTAATGATGGGAACTGATGCATGAGTTAGTATAATATAATGACACTTGATCAACGTGATTATATTACAGTAAGTCATGCTGAGTTTCTAAATGAAACGTGATGATTCACAGATCATAACGTCATCATGTGTCATGTTACATAACTCTTTCATCCTACTTAACTCCGTAACAAATCAAGAAAATGTATTCTTGATGGTTCTATCTTCCGTGATGTTGATAAATTTGAAAATCAAATCGTGCTATCACGTTCCTTCATGCTTAAAACATTATAATCATTCGAAACTCTATATCTATAAATTCTGGACCATTATTCGCTTGACTTGAAGTCGGGAAGAGAAAACAAAAGCATAGAGCTTTGAAATATAAGGGAGAATATAAAGTCCGATAACAACACATAAATTACAAACCGTGTATATCAATGTTTATCGCAACATAAAGACACGGGAGAATTAAAAACATTATAATCCCGAGGGCGAAGTAGAAGAAAGCAGATTCCTCTGGTGGAAGTTGGAAAAGGAGAATGATTGTTGCGATAGTAAGGATGAGGACAAGGATCAGAACTGGATTAATCATTTTCAGAATCTTTTGGATGTATGAACTAAGAAAGAAAGTATAAGAATGGTGAGAATAATGGAAAGGAAGAGCTTAATTTATACTGGAAATATCAGACGTAGTAATCGGGGCAGATCACCGTATTTAATTAAAGAGATCTTAATTTCCATAAATCCCGAAGAATCAGATTTTATAGATCTTCAAGATTTTCTTTAAATCCCTTAAATTCCGGAATTCAACCAAGGCAATGTCAAAAGTTAAGACGCTCCTTATTTTCTAAATTCAAACCTGACTACGTCAAAAGTTAAAAACAAATCTTTGTTTCTCATTTCATCCTTTTGTGAATAGCTTCATTCGCACTCTTCGAATAATCGAATTATTTTTATCCATATTACTCAATGATGATAAAACTCAAGTTATCAACTCATATTCGTCAGGAAAACATATTTATTGTTAGCTATGACGACCTCACTCAAATTTCGGGACGAAATTTCTTTAACGGGTAGGTACTGTGATGACCCGGGAATTTCCGACCAAATTTAAACATAATCTTATATGATTCGACTCGATAAGCAAAGTCTATTAAACCGAGTCTCATTATGTTTGAACTATTTCATGATAACATTTGACCTTTAACTATTTCTGACGATTCACGAACCTTTAATTGTAACTAAGAATGTAAATATAAATAATTATATATAAAACTAATTATATTAGTATTAATGAACTATTAAGTAATTTTGTTATTATAAAAGATAACATTTAATAACTAAAGATTTTCATTTTGAATATATATAGTATATTGTATATAAATGATTCAAACATATTTTACCAACGTTATCAAAATATTAAATGTACAATGTTATACTTTGTAGTTAATTATTTAATATACATAATTAATCATCTACTCAACATTTAAAACATGATTTTATATATATGGTAGTATACATATATACATAAATATAACTATATATATATGATTTTATACATAATTATTATATTATGTATATGTAGAAATTTATAATATATCTATGATGAAATAATGTACTATTTTAATAAATATATATAATACTTACATATATAAAACATTTATATTTTTCATAATTACATACATAAGTATAATATAATTAGTATGTAAATAAATATTATAATATATTTATATTAAAATGCATAAATATATAATATTCAGTATATGTTACAATACATATTACATAATTATTAAATATTACATAATAATAGATGATATTAATAAATTAAATTTAAATACAAATATAGTTGTTGTAGTAATGTTATTTGTATCGTCAAATATCAATATTTGTATTCATAATATCACTTTATATCATATAAAGATGAAATTGGATGTATAAATTAGATTATTATTACTAATATTATTATTATCGATAAAATATTAATATTATCATAATTAGTATGGTATTATTATTATTATTATTATCATTTTTACAATTATTATTATCATTAATATTATATTTATCATTATTATTAATTTTATTAATATTATTAGATATTAATAGTATTGTTATTATATATTATTATTATTAATTAAAAAAAAACAGTAGGGATCTATATTATACGCGTGACCTCTGTATACTTTATCTCTATTATTATTATTTTTTTTGTTTCTTTCCTGCTCCCAACTCGTGAACCTGTGTTGACATTTTCTCCATTTTTTATCAACCGATCTCTATTATTACAACATGATTATGTATAATTGCAAATCAAATAAAAAGGAAATCCAATGGGATTAAAGAACACAGCGATATTTTTTTTTTCTTCTTCTCTGCACGCTCCAATTTTTTTTCTTTCTCTTAATTCAATTTCGAATAAAGTTTCAAAATCTAAAAATGCAGAAAGGTTAGAAATCTTTCTTTGAATCTATCTGCAAAATCTCAACTCTCAAATCTTTATATCGATCTTGAATTTTGAAGTCAAAGTTTAGTTTAAAAAAAGTCAACAATTGTTCTTGAGACAAATTCGCGTTCGTGTATATGTTTCTGATCAAATTGACGATTCCAGTAGTTTTTATACATGTTTAGAAAACTATTTCGTGTTATAAACATTATCTATAATGTTATCTATTACGAAATCAATTTTTTTTGTTTTGTTCCAAGAACCGACGCTGCAGTAGGCCTTTAGTATTTTTTTTTATTTTAGAACCCAAATTATTTTTTTTTCTGTAATGTTTTGAAGCTTTAAAGGGAACCCCGATTTTTTTTTTTTTTTGGTTATTGATGTTTTGTTGAATCCATGAGACTTGTGGAGAAGAAGAGGAATAGAAGAAAAACAGTTTATATATAAAATTTAAATTCGATATTAGTACAGAGAATCAGAATTGGTGGGATGGTCGAGAGTGTTTGCGTGTGAGCATGTGGTCACGAGATCGAGTCCAGAGGACGGTAGTTTTTTTTTTTTTTTTTGAAACTCTTTTCATGTGAGGTAGTTTTCTTTTCTAATTTTATTATTGTTATTATATATTAATTATTATTAGTATTATTATTATTATTATTATTATTGTGATTGTTTTGATTGTTATTGTTATTGTTATTATTAGTATCATACTTGTTATCATATTTGAAAGTATTATAGACATTACTATTATTATTATGATAGGTATTAATAATATTATTATTAGTAATAAACTTATCATTTTAGTATTTTATCATCATTAGGATTATGATTATGATTATCATTATTATTATTATGAAGGAAATAAAAATATATTATTATCATCAATATTAGAATTTGTACCGGTTTATAAATAATAGTATCATCAGTACATTTACAATTAATAATATCATATTTATCAGTATCATCATTAATATTTACTAGTATTATTATGATTATCATTTATCATTTTATAAATATTAGAACCCTTATTATTAACATAAGTATGGTATTAGTATTAATATTATTTTAGAGTTATTATTATTAGTATCATTAACAGTTATCATTTTCATTTTTTTTGCTATTAGTATTATCATTATTAATAAAATTATTATTATTATTAGTAAATCATTATTATCTAAATTATTATTTTAACAAATAAATCTTTTGTACACTATATATATACTTATGGTATATACTAGGATTGTATTAATAATTCACATAACAAACTAATAAAATTTCATAAATACAATACTAACCACAAATATATGTATATAAATATATTAATGTCACTATTTATATAAACGTAAATCATTATAGATATATATACATAAAATAGATATATATATAAAATATAACTTAAAATATAATATAAGTATACGTTTTAAAATAAAGGTTAGAATAAATTCTACAAAACTATAATATATAAATAATACATATTAATAAATAAAATTTTGTAACTTACATTATACGTATTAATATATACACAATTGATATAGGTTCGTGAATCCGAGGCCAACCCTGCATTGTTCAATGACGTCATATGTATTTTTACTACAAAATACAGTATCGTGAGTTTCATTTGCCTTTTTACCCTTTATATTTTTGGGCTGAGAATACATGCGCAACTTTTATAACTGTTTTACGAAATTGACACAAGTACGTGAAACTACATTCTATGGTTGAATTATCGAAGTCGAATATGCCCCTTTTTATTAAGTCTGGTGATCTAAGAATTAGGGAACAGACACCCTAATTGACGCGAATCCTAAAGATAGATCTATCGGGCCCAACAAGCCCCATCCAAAGTACCGGATGTTTTAGTACTTCGAAATTTATATCATGTCCGAAGGAGGATCCCGGAATGATGGGGATATTCTTATATATGCATATTGTTAATGTCGGTTACCAGGTGTTCAATCCATATGAATGATATTTTTGTCTCTATGCATGGGACGTATGTTTATGAGAAATGGAAATCTGAAATCTTGTGGTCTATTAAAATGATGGAAACGATTGTTTAAGTTAAACTAATGAACTCACCAACCTTTTGGTTGACACTTTAAAGCATGTTTATTCTCAGGTACGAAAGAAATCTTCCGCTGTGTATTTGCTCATTTTATAGATATTACTTGGAGTCATTCATGGCATATTTCAAAAGACGTTGCATTCGAGTCGTCGAGTTCATCAAGATTATTATCAAGTCAATTATAGTTGGATATATTATGAAATGGTATGCATGCCTGTCAACTTTCGATGTAATGAAAGTTTGTCTTTTCAAAAACGAATGCAATGTTTGTAAAATGTATCATATAGAGGTCAAGTACCTCGCGATGTAATCAACTGTTGTGAATCGTTTATAATCGATATGGACTTCGTCTGGATGGATTAGGACGGGTCTTCACACCTTTATTGACATTATTAGTATTATTAATATTATTGTTGTTATTAGTAGTATTATAAATTATTATTCATACTATTTAAGTATTACTAATATTTTTATTAGTATTATATGTTATTATTAGAATTTATACTATATTTTTAGTATTTTTATTAGTATTATTAGTATTACTAGTATTATTCGAATTATTGCTATCATTATTAGTTTTATCAGTATTTGTATTCGTATTATTTATATTTTTTTAGTATTTTTTATTTGTATTACTGTTATTATTTATAGTCTTAATAGTATTCTTGTAGTTTTATTTATTAATATATTGTATTTATGAGTATTATTAGTGTTATTAATATGATTATTAATATGAATAAATTTATATTAGTTTTTTGTTTTAGTATTTAGTTTTATTAGTATTATTAGTTTACTTCTAGTATAATTATAATTAGTTTTTTTAGTACTGTATTTTTAGTAGGATATTTATCAGTATATTCACTAATATTATCGGTACTTTTATTAATAGCATACTAGTGTTAATATTAATATTACCATATTATCTATTAGACAAAAGTTATGAATAATATCAAAGGCATTTTCGTCCTTTCACTTTTATTTTTTTCCTTTCAAAAAAGGCCCTCACACTTAGTCCAGAAATTAAAATCAACCCCCCAAACAGAGGGTAAAGTGTCAAATCAATATTTTCATGAAAAAATCTTAAATTAACTCCACTCAAATATTCAACGGGTCATATCTTCTCGCCCGCAACGAGTTAAATTTTTCCGACAACATCGTTAAGCTCGAAAAAACTTTACGAACACAATGTCACTAACTATACGCAAAACGGACGCTTTTTAAAAAACGGTAAATATTTGAGTCCACCTTTCATACACGTTGATTTTCCTCACGGGCTCCGTAACTATTTTCATCTATATATTAACAACATATACATATGGGTCTTATTTTTTTTAAAAAAATTATTTAATAATTTCTTTGATATTACTCAGTGAATATTCTATTCTTAAATCATACGGAGTGTTAATATAAGCTAACGAGTTAATTGCGTTATATTTTAAAAAGTCAACAACTCCATAGCGAAACGCGGAAATACACATATATTGTTAATTTAAGATAACTTTTAAATCTTTGACGGGTTATACCTTTTCGTTCGACTCGAGTTGCGCACCAACGACATCATCGTTAGTCACGAAATAATCTTGCAAAATAAACGCAATGAAATACATTGAAACCGAACCCCGGCGCGAAGCGAGGGTTAAAAAACTAGTTTGTACTATGAGTGGTTTTATTAATATTAATAGCATTTTTATTATTATTGGTATATTTAATTTATTAATGCTATAATTTAGTATTATTAGTATTTTTATTAAGAGTATTAGTATTTTTATTAGTAATATAAGAATTTTCTCAATATTATTAGTATTTTTATTAGTGTGTTATTATTAGTATAAAATATTATTATTAGTTCTGTTAGTATTAATAGTATTATTAATATTTTTATTGATTTTATAAGTATTATTGATAGTTATAGTATTTTTATTTGTAATTAACAAGTTGATAAAATGTCGTTCGCACGAGCGATGAATCTACCGGATTTGCGCTCACAGCCTACGGGCATCATCCTTAATTTCAACTACATTTGTACATTCATTCATATGCGTTTATTAACCTATAACCAGTTTTATATTCAACAATATTTAAATTTCGCGGAATCGCAAGTTATAAACTAGTAATCACTAGTTGTGGAGCCCTCGCTTCGCGCCGGGGGCTCCGTTTTAAATGCGTTTAAAAAAAAAGTCTAAAATAGTGGGTGGATATGAATTTGGATATTTCCTACGCAGGTAAAAAAGGGAAATATACATCTCTCATGAAGGAAGATACAATTTTTAACAAATTTTACCAAGAGAAAATTACCTAGATAAACCACTCTGAGTGGCCACCGAGTTGCCCAATGAAGCACACCATCCGGGTTCAATCCTTGGCTATGCCAAATTGTTCAAAAAGGGAGTGTGACTAGAGGGTGTGCATAATGCGCAATTCACCAGGTACCAGGTCTCGCGCTCGGGGGGCTTGATTTGAAGCGACCCGTCCTAATCCATAAGGACGAATACAATAACATATGATTACATCGCGAGGTACTTGACCTCTATATGATACATTTTACAAACATTGCATTCGTTTTTAAAAGACAAACTTTCATTAAATCGAAAGTTGACGGCATGCATACCATTTCATAATATATCCAACTATAATTGATTTAATATTAATCTTGATGAACTCAACGACTCGAATGCAGCGTCTTTTGAAATATGTCATGAATGACTCCATGTAATATCTCTAAAATGAGCAAATGCACAGCGGAAGATTTCTTTCATACCTGAGAATAAACATGCTTTCAAGTGTCAACCAAAAGGTTGGTGAGTTCATTAGTTTATCATAATCGATCATTTTCATCATTTTAATAGACCACAAGAATTTCATTTGTCATAAATATCGTGCATGCAAAAATCATTCATATGGATTGAACACCTGGTAATCGACATTAACAATATGCATATAAGAATATCCCCTATCATTCCGGGACATCCATCGGACATGATAAAACAACATCGAAGTACTAAAGCATCCGCTACAACGGATGGGGTTTGTTAGGCCTAATAGATCTATCTTTAGGATTCGCGTCAATTAGTAGACTGGTTTACTAATTCTTAGGCTACCAAGCAAAAGGGGCATATTCGGCTTCGATCATTCAACCATAGAATGTAGTTTCGATTACTTGTGTCTATTTCGTAAAACATTTATAAAAGCAGCGCATGTATTCTCAGTCCCAAAAATATGTATTGCAAAAGCATTTAAAAAGGGAGCAAATGAAACTCACTCTACAATATTTTGTAGTAAAAAATATTCATACGACGATACTAGTAAAAATATTCATACGACGATACTGAACAATGCAGGGTTGGCCTCGGATTCACGAACCTATATCAGTTGCATATATATTAACACATATCCCATTTAATCAACTAATATTACTTATATTTTATAATTTATTGAAATTAGTATCTTTAAATATAATTATACTTATAATAAATATATGATATATAATTTAATTAAAGTTTTATCAATATAAATGGTAATATATAAGTTAAAAACATATTAGTATGTAGTATTAGTTGTCTTGTAATATATTTTTATATAAATAACATGTGTTTTTTTTTAAATAATAATTATAATAATACTAAAAATAATAATAATAATAATAATAATAATAATAATAATAATAATAATAATAATAATAATAATAATAATAAAGATAATAATAAAAATAAGTAAATAAATAAATAAATAACTACCTCACAGAAGTAGTCCTTAAAAATGCCCAAGTCCGGGTTTGAACCCGCGACGTCCCGTTAACCCGAAAACTCCCATAAACACTACTCCATTTACCATTTTATGTTTTAATCACCTCCCTAAATTCTTTTTAACCTTGATCTGTTTCCATTTTCATAAACCAAACATCATCATCTCATTAATCTCATAATTCTTTTAAATCATACATCATCTTCATCTTAGTATCATTAATTTCTTCGTTCGATTAGAAACAGAAAACACGAATGATATCTTTATCATCATAAGTTTAACATCCTTACTCATCATCATTTGATCATATCATTATCATTTCATCATTCCAACTTCTCGTCATCATCAACTACATTACCTCATCACCATTATCATGATCTAATCATCATAAAAATTTAATCATTATCATACTCATGTAACATCATTCTCATCGATCGTATTTAATTATAACCTTCATCTAACTTCGTTACCTCTAAGTATCATCATAATCTATCCATCATCGTAATTATCTATCATCATATCATTATCTTTATCTTATCTAACATCTTATATCATCATCATCATCATCATCATCATTCCTATTGTCTATCAATCATCATCATGATTATCATTTTAATATTTTTCGTTTCTCAGTCAATAACAATTTGCGCTTATCATCACCATTCTACATAATCGAACAAAATATGCATGATGATTTATCACTCACGGCCCACCATCCTATAAGTATTAGTAATACCAACCATTTATATAGTTTAAATCCCTGCAGTCCAGATTTCAAAGAATTAAATCTAGTGATTAATTTTTCTAGCCATTTGTATAAAGAAACCTCAAGTTGGCACGTGAAGGGAAACATTTTCTGGTCCACCATATTTATTAGCTAGCAAGTGGGAATTCTTTTATTAAGTATTTGTCGGCCATTTGTATGTTGTTACATGATATGCAATATAGTATCACTAACTAACCGATAGTTTAATAAGGTGGTATCTTTGCTCTTCAATATGAACTGCATAACCTTCCCTCAACGTGGAGAGGTATTCCCCACAGAAATTTGGTTGAAACTTACGGTAGCAGTAGCAACAGTAACAGAGAAATAGTAGCAGCAAACCGGTAGTTTAGTGATGGGTTTGGTTGATGTTGGTTGTGAAAAGAAACAGAAGGAAACAGTAAGCGTAGCTGTGATCCTTGTAATTGAAATTGAACAAAAATGGTGATGTACGATGTGAGTTTTCAGCAGAGAAAAAGAAAGTGGCAGTGAAGAACATACGGTTGTGGTGTTTTGGCTATAAAACGTAACAGGAATAGAGGTTGGTGGGTGGTGTTTGATTAGGAAGAAGAAGAATAACACCGTAAAATGTTGGCTTGGTTGTTTACGACAATGGAAATGGGTTTGATAAAGATGGTGGTGGTAATGGTCATGAAGGTGTGGTTGATGAAAGGTGGTTTGAGTGGTTCGTCAATGATGGTGCTCGGGTTAAACCAGAAGCAACATTACAAGTGGGTTGGTGTTTGATGAAGATGGTGTTGGGTTTGATGGTGATCATGGGTAGTGATAATGTTGTGATAAAGTTGGGTTGTTTTGGTTGTTCGTGATGGGTGGATGAAGGTGATTCACAAATGAAACAAGAATTTAGTTGTAGGTTCGATGGGTGTATAAAAAGCTTGATCAAGTGATTTTCATGTTAGTGATCGGACCAAAGAATAAGTTGAAAGTGGTTGCGAGAGTGTGTGAGTTATGTATCATTCAATATATCATTCATTATTGTATGTATATATATTACTCGAGTGATATTGAAAGACAAAGAAACAGTATTAGATATTTATAAGAATAATATGATAATAATGGTAATAGTATACAACTGTGGTTGAATTGAAAAGAAACAGAAAGGTGATCTCAAATGTTTGGAATGGTCGATCATTGTAAGAAAAAGAAGGAATAGAGAATTGCAAGTGGGATCATATATTGATATTGATATAGTACTATAAACTAAATAACACAAACAGTAATAAATGAAAATATCAAAGTTCCTACAGTGAAGCCATCGAGGTTTTTAAAATATTGTACCGACAGTTTTAGCTCGAATATATATCGTGTCCATTGCTAAACAGTTAATATATAAGAGTGTTCCTAAAAATTCCCAATTTTTAAATTAAGTTCATTTATTTATTCTGGTCATTAACTGTTTAAAACCTGATTAAAAAGATTCGCTTAATATTTGTTTTAAGTTCCAAGTGATATGTACGGAGTATTAAAATTTAAACTAAAAAGATAAAAAATATTTTTATCAAACCTAAAATCTTCGTAATCAATTTACGATCCAACTTTCATTTTAAATCTTCGTAAATTCGTATTAGATTTATATGAACATTATTGAAATGACAACCGAGTGTTTCTGACGTTTACTAATTAAGCTCGAAATCATTTATATTCAATATACTATGTATATATAGATTCATTTTAGTAACACAACTTTATTATATCTTATTTTATTTTATTTTACATATTTATTTCTAACACTTAAATAGTTATTTTATTTCAAATTATATTTTAAATTATTATATATATACATTTAAATATATATGTATCTATTTACAAACAGATGTTCGTGAATCGTCGGGAATGGTCGAAAGTCAAATGAATATATAAAACAGTTCAAAATTTTTGAGACTCAACATTACAGACTTTGCTTATCGTGTCGAAATCATATAAAGATTAAGTTTAAATTTGGTGGGAAATTTTCGAGTCGTCACAGTACCTACCCGTTAAAGAAATTTCGTCCCGAAATTTGATTGTGGTCGTCATGGCTAACAATAAGAATGTTTTCATGACGAATATGAGTTGATAAATAGAGTTTTATTACCATAGAGTAATACGGATAAACAATTCGATTACTCGAAGAGTATAAGAGAAGCTATCAGAAAAATGTGAAATGAAGAAATAGAGATTCGTCTTAACTTTGGACATATTAACGATTGATTTTCGAAATTCAAGGGATTTAAATAAAATCTTTGAAATCTATATAAGATTTGATTCTTCGGGAATCAAGGAAATTAGAATCTCTTTAATTAAATGCGATGATCTGTCTCGATTGCTCTGTCAGGTAATTTCATTATAAATTGACCTCTTCCGTTTCCATTAGTTTTACCACTCTTATACTTTCTTCCTCCATTCATACTTCTGAAATATTGTGGAAATGCTCCATCCAGTTCTGATTCTTGATATTTTCCTAACTATCGCATTTGTCATTCTTCTTTTTCATTTACCAATGGAGGAATCTATTCACTTCTACTATTACCTTGGGGTTATAGTATTTTTCATTCTCCTGTGTCTTTATATTGCTATATGTATTGATATACATGGTTTGTAATTCCTGTGTTATTGTTGGGCTTTATATTTTCTCTTATATTTTGGAGCTCCATGCTCTCGTTTTCTCTTCCCGACTTTAAGTCAAGCGAATAATGGTCCAGAATTCGTAGGTATGAAGTTTCGAATGAACATGACTAATGTTCTAAGAGAGAGATTGAAATAGTACGATCTTGATTGGTTAAATTACCAAAATTTAAGAGAAAAGATAGAACTATCAGGGAGATATGTTCTTGATATTTTTGGAGATTAGGTAGAATGTAAGAGTCGTGTAACATGGCACATGATGACGTTATGGTCTGTGAATCATCACGTTCCATTAGAAACTCAGCATGACTTACTGTAATATAATCACGTTGATCAAGTGTCATTATATTATACTAACTCATGCATCAGTTTCCAACACTACTTCAAAAATATTCATACTTTAAATTTGAATTTTTCAGAATTTAGAAACTATCACAGTTTCTTTTATGATGTAATGCAGATAGCGCGAAGAGATAAATTATTTCATATAAGAAAAAGTTATGAAAATATCTTCAGAAATATCGAGGATATTTATAATGAGATATACGATGATATCTTAGAATTTCTAATATCGATGGTTAATGATGAAGATTTGTCCGTAAAAGTGTAGAGTCAGGAGCAAGGTATTTGATAATGACTTCAGTAGAAACGGAATCATTTGGATTCTTTGAAGGTAGATTTCTTCCTTGTGATTTATCCACAGTCTCCTTCATGGTTTGCTCAATCCGTTTTTCAGTACCAAATCTTCTCTTTTTCTGAGCTTTGCCAACACACTACTCTTTATCATCAAACTTTTTACTGTTAAGATCGTTTATAGTTTTTGCTGCTTCATCAGCATTTCGAGAACTAGTTCGCAGTTCATGGTGTTTTTCAGAAACGTCACATTCGAAGTATGTAAGTCTTGGTGGTAGACGTTATATATACACATATAACTGTTGGCGTAGACATGCGGTGATATTACAAAATACTGATTGCTAATTTCCGATGATTCGTATGGCAATTCTCGTTACAAGATGCAGATGAGTAAATGATGGGGTTTTGATATTTATAATTATTTTTCGGAAAAATCAAAGATTAATGAAGTTGTTGGTAAATTTATTGCTAATGTGATGGAACATAAATGGTTTCCCGGTAACATTGGCGAAGGGCAATGTATCTATCGAGGTTATAATAAGGCTGTTTCGACTGAAAAGTCGAAGTTGACTTGTTGGAGCAGTGACAAAACTGATTACTTTGGAGGGGAATTGAAAAGTCATTTTAGCTAATAAATGCCAAAGGATCTGACAAGGATACGTGTTAAACTATGACTTTGGTTTCAAGAGTTTTTCAGGTACATAACTGTGGGTAACATGTGAAACAACCCAACCCGTATTAAAACCGACCCATAAAAATTTTTCCTTTTAATACGCTTTAAATAACACTTTAGGTCCCAATTGTGTTTCCACAAACATCTTTAATTACAATAGAAGGTTTAATAACCTTAAAACATTTAATACATTAGTTAATTGTCCAAACAGACATACACGACCCGACTAGTTTAGTTTCCAACAAAACCGAGCATGGTGATTTGGGACTACGCTACCCAAATCCTAATCGAATACAAAAGCAAGATCTTCTAAGCAACCTAGCCAAGATCTCTAATCCCCAAGCTTACCCGAGCCGCCAAGCATGCGAACCTATAAAAATATCAACAACGAGAGGGTAAGCTAACGCTTAGTGAATGATAATATACTACATACATATATATGTATAAAATGGACACGCCACACAAATATCAAATACCGCATACCGAAGCATCCATGTATAAGGCAACTACACTAAGCATACCGTACTATCTCTAAGCAACAAGCTAAAGATATTAACAAAGTGTAAGTTCACCAACAACGATGTGAACAGCGCCAATAAGCTACACCCGAAGGGTTAGCTACAACACAGCATTACATTAATATATAACAATATAAAACAAAATAAGGTTAACCCCTTAACCCATTACCGAATACCAAACGCCACAATGAAGATTGGCCGAACTACACGAGCCTTAGTAATCCGAACCCACACGAGATTACTATCTTCACAACATCGAGGTTGGCCGAACTACACGAGCCTTAGTAATCCGAAACCACATGAGATTACTACCTCAATAAGATGACCGAACTACACGAGTCATCGTGAATCCGAACTACACGCGATTCACTTCTCAACGTCAAAACCCACGATCACGGGATTATAAAATCCACCACATCGGGGTCATCCACTTCACAACATTATCAACCCTTCGCCATTGGGGTTATAACATCCAAATCACAACCACGTGTGATAACGTACACACAAGCGTGTGCCTCGCCAAAGGTGGTCAACCAAAACGCACAAACGTGCCAATTGGACCTATACACAAGTTCCATCAATCCACCTATATGTGAAGTGAGCTCTATGACCGAGAACCACTTCACCCGACCCGCACCCATCCTACACATACACATGTACATAGGATATTAACACTCACCTTGTCGCCTTGAAGAAAATGCTTCCAAGTAATCCGCAACTCGTAAATGGAAAGTACCTAATCCATTATCACAAGTTCAACAACACACTTGAATTGGATTTACAAACCAACCCAATTTGACGCAAATTCGACCCAAATGCACTTCCAAGTACAAACCGCGCCCAAACTAACCAATAATCACTAACACAAGTGATAATGGTCCTAATATGCCAATTAAACCCGAACACAAGTGTTAAACACTTATCGTTCTCAAAATCGCCCATAAACCCTAATTTTGACCCATAAGGTCAAAATCTCACCATTTACAAGTTTTGACACCAAAACATGTTTAAATCGGTTTTATACTTCAACTTAATCCATTTTAAGTTTACAAACCTCATTGAATCGACATTCGGGTTATAATCCTCAACAAACCCTAATTTCGACTCTAGTCAAAATTAGTCAACCACAAGAACCCTAAAAGTCTCCAAAACATTAATAATCACTAACACTAGTGATTATACACCATTCTCAAGTCTTAAACGTGGTTAAATCATTAACCAACCCAAAACCCGCCTTTAACACTTACAAACCCGAATCTTGGTGTTAATCTCCAATTAACAACTAAATGGGTTCCATCTACGAATCATACAATCAAAAGCCCCAAATTTGAATGATGAACACGAAAATGAAATTCGGAGTTAGAGCTTACCACTAGTATCACCGTGTAGCTAAGAACGAGGAGAACAAACTTGTCAACTACGCCAAAGATCAAAACCCGCTTCTTCCTTTCCAAAATCCCACTTGAATCACTTGAGGATTTTAAGTTTTGAGAGGAAAATAGGAAAGAAAAGGAAAAGAAAATAAAGAAAATGAATGAGTGGATGAGGTTAAAGCCTCAAATCTGGCTCAAACGTGAAATGACCAAATTGCCCTTGAACTTCATTTAAAATTACAAGAATCCGGCACCAGTTTGCCCAGAATGCCGCGCCGCGGCCTAATTCGTCGCCCCGCGACCTATGCCTAGGTCTGGGATCATTTTTTGTCAAGCTTCTGATCTGGATTCTAGTTAAATACCGCGCCGCGGCCTCCTTTGTCGCGTCGCGACGTTCAACGTGGTCTGACTCATTTCCTTGCATACAAGACCTCAACACCCGAACATGTCCCGAACCCTTCATACGCCTATCGTACATACACAATACACCTATAAATCATGTACGGGGAAAAACGGGGTGTTACAACTCTCCCCCACTTAGATTCGATCACGTCCTCGTGATCCTAGTCACGAACCCAAACGGACTCACACTCAATGGTCTTCGAACATGCATTTCAAACCGACTTCTACCACAAATTCGCTAACCCGATGGTTAATCCAATGACAAATTACACACTTGATCGCATCCCGAGACATACAATACACGCAACAACCGAAGTCTACAACGATCCCTTAGACAATTCTTCTCAAAGAGTTACCCTTAACAGCTAAATCGTCACCCGCGATTTATCAAATTCCATAATTCCGAGCACTGGCACTAACTCAATCCCTCACATCGAGAAAACTCAACCAATCTCGTACCAAGATATCGACCCCTTAGCGGACCCTTATCGAGTACAACGCTAAAAGCAACCAGTCTAAACCTAAGGTCAACAACCCGAAATGATGAAGACCGAACCAAACGAATCCTGACGGATAACACCAATCACTAAACATCCCTTGTAGTGCGCAATACGACCAATACGAAACTACCGTAACATCATAATCCAGCGGCTAAAACCGATAGCGCCCAAAACAACTATGGCAACGCTAATCCAAAGGTGTACCAAAATCGACAATCGTCACACCCGTAACAACATGTGAACGAAGCACGGCTATCGCATCACTAATCAGACAACACGGTCCTTACGACCCCACCATCGGTGTATAAAACAACCGATAGATCACACAACATGAAGGCTGGCTGAAAACACACGCGCCTTAGTGAATCCAAAACCACACGCGACTCACTACCTTCACCTCAACAACAATCGGGATTGGCCAAACTACACGCGCCTTAGTGAATCCGAACTACACGAGAATCACTATCCCGAAGGAATGACCGAACTACACGAGTCATTTTTGAATCCGAACTACACGAGACTCACTCCTCAATACAATGACCGAAACCACACGTGTCATTTGTGAATCCGAACTACACGCGACTCACTTCCACAATAAGATCACCGAAACCACACGCGTCATCGTGAATCCGAAACCACACGCGATCCACTACCATGATGAAGTCAGCGGACCCCGAAGGTCATGCTTCACCAATCTCAACACCGGATGAAGTCAGCGGACCCCGTCAACGGCCATGCTTCACTGATATAACACCTCGCTCATGATGAAGTCAGCGGACCCCGAAGGTCATGCTCCACCAATCGCATACTCCCATGATGAAGTCAGCGGACCCTAAAGGTCATGCTTCATCAATCACCAATACCATGATGAAGTCAGCGGACTCCGAAAGTCATGCTTCATCAATCAACGCCCTTTTGGCCTCGAATGACGAGTAGCGTAACATCGCGCTCTGCTACGCCATAGTGAATCCTAACGGATACCACTAACCATTCACACACTCGAGCAAGAACCACCTATATCAAACATAGGCACAAAACAATAATTCTCTAGAAGAGAATCCGACACACACATCCCTTAACCGAATGATTTCACCTTGCTCACCAAACACGTCCATCATCTCTCAACGAGATTTACCACATTACCACCTCGGTGATAATTCAAATCCAAACCATAAGTACAAATTATCCGAAATTGTAATCTACCACAAATCGACCAAAACCAGGTCTCGACAACACTTTTCGGATCTACCAAAAGCATCATCCGAAATCTCACACTAAAACTTCCTCGTGCGGAAGTGTAACTTCCCCACTTGGAACTACGTCCCATATCCACAACTCGTACAACCGTACAATGCTACCAAAGGTAGACTTTACAAACGATTAGGCTCACACGACCCATCACCATATCTTGCTCCCGCCTTGAGCACACGAAGGATTTCAATCAATCCTTAAACACTTCGAACCAAAAAGTGTACCACGATTACACAAACCACACCCTCGCAATCATCCAATTGCTCTAGTTTATCAATTTCCACCTAGTCACTCATGTACCTAAGGGTTTCACTTCGGTACCCTAAGTACAATGTAACCGCAACACAATCGGAGTTGAACACCACGCTAGTAGGTATAAAATAGGCACCTAATGTCGCGTCATATAAACTCCATTACCAACATACATCGAGATTCAAAACACTCAATCTCAAGGGTTTCATCCCACCCGTCGAACCTCATGGTTCATCAACTCCAACACACAAGCGAACACGCGCTTAACAGTCGAACACCAAAACCCATTTCCATGGCTTGGTAGAAACATTTCCCAAATACTAAGGAATGCTTGGTTGCACCAAGTCTTACGCCCTTCGCCCGTTAATCAAAACATCACCATAGGGTACTTCCATTAGGAACGTCACCCATAACAACAATATGCACAACACAAGGCATTTTACAAACTCAAATTCAACGGTACTTAATAAATAATCAAAGGACATATTTATTAAAACGAAACGTACCTTAACATCTCCTTGCCGATCCCGTCCCCGCTAACTTGGGACATTCTGACTTACGATGTCCTTTTTCTTGGCAATTGAAACACACCATACCATCACCCTTTGGTACCGAACATTCCCAAGACTTGTGAGCCCTCATGCCACAATTGTAACATCTAGATGCACTAGAATCCGGTATACCCGTCCGCGTACCACCCGTGCTCACACTCGGACCCTTAGTCCTCTTACTCGGAGCACCATACGAAACAACCCTTCTCTCACTTGGAGGTTCACCAATCTTTGATCGCTTATACGACTCGAAACCTCTAGCCACGGCGAATAATTCCGTAAACGATTTCGCGTGACCCCGGCTAATATTATTCTTCAAGTCATTATTCAAGGTTCGATAGAAATCTTGCATCAACAAATTATCATTCCCCAAATACTCCGGGCAAAAACGAGCCTTCGCCATAAAGGTCGTCTTGAGAGTATTCAAATGCATATAACCCTGTTGCAAATTTCGCAACTCATTTCGCATTCCCGACAAATCGGCTGAAGTCTGGAACTCCTCGAAGAATTCCTTCTTAGACCCATCCCACGATAACGCCATAAACGGTTCACCACTGACAAGATCAATCTTACCATCCAACCAATCCTTTGCCCAACCCCGCAACAAACTAGTAGCGAGTCTCGTCTTCTTCTCAGGAGGGCATTCAATAGTACGAAAACGCCCTTCGACATCCGAGATCCAAGTTGTGCTTACCAAAGGATCCGGTTTCCCGTCATAGATCGGGGGTTTAGTCCTCATGAAGCTCTTAAGGCAACGCTCCATTTCACTACTACCCCGAAATTCGGATTACTTCCTATCCATTTCTTCTCGAAATGCACTCATTTGCTCCGCAATGGCGGCCGCAACTCTAGAGTTAAACTCCAAATCGTTCGTCTCGATCCCGTTTCCCATCACCATTCTAAGGAATGCAAAGCGATTAGATCACAAACGTATAAAACAACACTCTCCACACCGGTCCATCTTGCTAAACACTCGTCGTACATCACTTGTTTGACACGATTTGCACCCGTAATAAGGTTTGCAAGTCCTTATTACGCACACACGCCGTATCAACTCGTTAGTACAACGACCGCCTCGTTCGATGATATAAACAAACACAAACAAAATTCTACGCGATATACACATACGCGAGAATTATTATCACAACACAATTAATATATTAATAATATCCGTATTACCAATATCGACGTTAGTCCACCTACAACAAGGTACTAACTATAACCTATTCTGACCCGTAATCCTACAAGTCCCGCAACAATTAAGCACACACAAAAAAGTCTAAGTCTAGGCACCTATCTCAAGTCACCTAAATCCCTTAGACCATGCTCTGATACCACTTGAAACAACCCAACCCGTATTAAAATCGACCCATAAAATTTTTTCCTTTTAATACGCTTTAAATAACACTTTAGGTCCCAATTGTGTTTCCACAAACATCTTTAATTACAATAGAAGGTTTAATAACCTTAAAACATTTAATACATTAGTTAATTGTCCAAACAGACATACACGACCCGACTAGTTTAGTTTCCAACAAAACCGAGCATGGTGATTTGGGACTACGCTACCCAAATCCTAATCGAATACAAAAGCAAGATCTTCTAAGCAACCTAGCCAAGATCTCTAATCCCCAAGCTTACCCGAGCCGCCAAGCATGCGAACCTATAAAAATATCAACAACGAGAGGGTAAGCTAACGCTTAGTGAATGATAATATACTACATACATATATATGTATAAAATGGACACGCCACACAAATATCAAATACCGCATACCGAAGCATCCATGTATAAGGCAACTACACTAAGCATACCGTACTATCTCTAAGCAACAAGCTAAAGATATTAACAAAGTGTAAGTTCACCAACGACGATGTGAACAGCGCCAATAAGCTACACCCGGAGGGTTAGATACAACACAACATTACATTAATATATAACAATATAAAATGAAATAAGGTTAACTGATAGTGCTCCAAATGAACATATATTTAGTATCAATATCCCTCCGATATGTAAAGATTTCAGTTGCAATTGTTCCATTTTCATGTAATATTCATTTATATTAAATAAGTGCGAAGACAAAAGGCGAAAACAACGAATTGAAGATGCAAAGGTCCAAAAAGCTCAAAAGTACAAGATACAATTAAAAAGGTTCAATTTATTGATAAGGAACGTCTAAAAATGACAAGAGTACAAGTTACGAAACGCAAAGTACAAAATATCTCAGCGTACGCAAGGACGTTCGAAAATCCGGAACCGGTACATGAACCAACTCTCAACGCTCGACGCAACGGAAAAAAAAATTACGAGTCTACTATGTATATAAATATAATATAATATATAAATAATTATAAAAATTATTTATATATTATATATATTTAAATAAAAACCGTCGGCAGCCTTGGATCTTGAACTTGTGGGCTGGTTTTGGAACCTCCGCGACTTGCGGAGCTGGAAGGCCAAACTGGCCGCAACTCGCGGAGCAGTGAATTTCAGTTCTGGCTATAAAAGCTCTCGAGTTCTGCATGTAAAATATATAATAATAATAATAATAATACTCCCTAGTATAATATAAATAAATATATATATGTATATATAGTATAGATTAGTGTTATATTAGATTAGTTTGGGTTATGTAAAAGTTATTTTTACGGGTTTTTAAAGTCGGAGCTCTGTCCGTGTAACACTACGCGATAAATAATCAATGTAAGCTATGTTCTCCTTTTTAAATTAATGTCTCGTACTTAAGTTATTATTATTCTTATTTGAGCCAAAGTAATCATGATGTTGGACTAAATATTAAAGACGGTGTAATTGGGTTTTGTACCATAATTGGGGTTTGGACAAAAGAACGACACTTGTGGAAATTAGACTATGGGCTATTAATGGGCTTTATATTAAATTAACGATACCTCGTTAATTTAATATAAAGGTTATGATTTGAAGTATCTATATATTACCATATACACTCGATCGGACACGATGGGCGGGGTATTTATATGTACGAATAATCGTTCATTTAACCGGACACGGGAATGGATTAATAGCCACTAGAATAATTAAAACAGGGGTGAAATTATGTACAAAGGACACTTGGTATAATTGATAACAAAATATTAAAACCTTGGGTTACACTCAGTCGACATCCTGGTGTAATTATTAAACAAAGTATTAAAATCTTGTTACAGTTTAAATCCCCAATTAGTTGGAATATTTAACTTCGGGTATAAGGATAATTTGACGAGGGCACTCGCATTTTATATTTATGACCGATGGACTGTTATGGACAAAAACCAGACGGACATATTAAATAATCCAGGACAAAGGACAATTAACCCATGGGCATAAAACTAAAATCAACACGTCAACCATCATGGTTACGGAAGTTTAAATAAGCATAATATATTTTATTTCATTTTTTCTCGTACTTTTATTTATTGTCATTTTAATTATTATTATTTATTTTATTGTTATTTAAATATCATCATTTACTATACGCTTCGCTTAAAATATAAATCGACAAACCGGTCATTAAACGGTAAACCCCCTTTTATATATTATTATATATAATTATATATATTTTGTACAAATATAGTTGTTTAAAAATATAGTGTGCAATAAGCCCGCTCCCTGTGGAACGAACCGGACTTACTAAAAACTATACTACTCTACGATTAGGTACACTGCCTATAGTGTTGTAGCAAGGTTTAGGTATATCCATTCTCTAAATAAATAATTAAAACTTGTGTAATTTGTAACGTATTTCGTAGTAAAATATAGTACTATCACGTACCCCTCCGCTACCACATCAAGTTTTTGGCGCCGCTGCCGGGGAGCTCGGCGAAACGCTATATATATTTTTTTTTTGTATAAATATATTTATATATCATTTTAGAAAAACAATATAAAATTTAAAAAAAAAAAAAAAAAAAAAAAAAAACCTGTCGAACGATTTTGACCTGCACCTAATCTGAAATTTCATACCCCGCGACCCGCGGAGTTTTTGAACTGTGATCACCGCGACTCGCGGAGCCGCCCAGACAGGTCACACAGAATTCGCATTAATTACGGGTTTTTATTATTATTATTTAAATTAAACCCTAATTAGGGTTATATTTTTATATAATTTAGTTTAGTTTATTTATTATTTTATATTTTTAGTTAATTTAGTTTAATTAATTTATAAACTTAATAGTTTTATAAAATAAATAATATAAAAATAGTATTTTTATAAAAATTGTACTTTTTACAACTTTAAGATTAATTTTATATTTTGTACCTTTTTATTTGTTTTAGCGTAATTTTTGTATTTTTCGCTCGAATTTAGTTTTAAGATATAGTTTTTGCCGTAGTTATTTTTATTTCTAGATTTTTAGGCCTTGCCGTAAAATCCCTTAAGTGCTTTTTCTTTAGACTAAGATTTAGGTGCTTTAGAATTTTGCGACGCCGTTTTTATATTTTAGTACCTTTTTAAGTTATTACCATTTGTGATATAGTTTTTCTTTTAAGCTTTAATATTTTTAGACGCAACTTTTAATTCTTAGTTTTTAATTCTTTTTTAAGTTACGACGCGCTATTTTCTTATTTTTATTTTTCAACGTTTTTCGACGCGCATTCTTTTTCTTTCTTATTTCTCGACGCTTTAGTTTTTAGGACTTAGAAATTTTCTCTATTTCTTATCTAATATCTCAAACGGAAAGAAAAATTATTTAAGTGGTTAAATTAATGGACGTTGACAATTTTCTGCTTCGTAGTAATAGTTGGATTTGTTAGTGGCTGAGTTGTGAACTTCCGATTTAAAAGGTTCTGGCTCCCTGCTGCATCTTTTGGCTATTCGAAACGTGGGCAAAAGCAGAAAAGTCTATTAATTGGACAACTTATATAAGTTTTTCTATTTTTATAACTAATAGGATAATTAGTAAATGCACCACATTGTAGCTAAAATTTGGCCATCGCAATAAAATGGAAAATTTTGAAAACAAGGCTATGGAAACCCTTTTTGATATCCAAAATCAATTAAATCAATACTCTCAAACGAGTGTTGATGACAATTCGTTCGGTCAATCTTGGATCACGAATGACGAAACAATAACTGGTTGTGAAATCTGTGGAGATTATCACTCAACATGGGAATGTTACTATTACGTTCCTATGGAAAATTACGCACCCACGGAACTTGAATGGAACGATTACGAAGAATACAATTCAAATTGGGATTATTCCCAAGAATATATCCAAACTCAACAACCAGAAGACGAGGAAAATTATGTGCCTGAAAATTCTTTAGATTATATAAAAATCAAACTCGAAGAACTCAATGCTCAAAATGAACAAATGAGAGAGTTTGTAAACCGACAAGCTGAAACTCTATCAGACTACACACCTGTTGATCTGAGGAGTATTGTACAAGAAAATCTCATATCATCAAATTTTGATGAATTCGAGAGCTCCGAAATCACCAACTATCCCGATGATACTTTTTATTCAGTCTTACCAATTTCACAACATATTGACACATTAGCCTCTACCGACGAAATCATCAATCCATCAATGGATGATGAAGAAGAAGTAAGGGTGACAAATTGGTACTCTTGGGAAAACGATAACGTTGAAAATTTTACCCCCGAGGCCAAACCGAACTTCACCATTCCACAACCTTCCAACCCAATATTCTCAATAGACGAGTCATCCACCGGAAATGAACTACAAGCTGTAATAGATAATGACACCTTAAATTTCACCCAATTGGGTAATAGAGGTGAAAACTTTGATCACGAGAATAAAAGGAAGGAAATATTAGGAATTGTCCACCCTATAGAAATATGTATGTCGGTGTATATCGATCCATTTGACCAAGAACCAGAAAAGAGATATATCCATTTACTAAAAGCTACACTTAAAAAAGAATTAAGTAGTGACAATCGGGCGAGTCTAAACTTTAAACCCATTGATATAATATATACCACCCGAGATGTAAATAACTGGCTCACTATTCTAATTCGTGGAACTTATTCTACCGACTTCACATGTCGTCAGCTAAGTGTGGGGAAGTCTAACCCCACTTAATGTTAAATTAGGGGTTCGGGTTAGTGCATAACTCGTTAATAAAAATGCATGATAAGTTAGGGTAAAAGACGCATTTTCAAATATTAACAAACAGTTCAGAAAAGCAACCGTTTTTGAAGAAAAACATGTATGAAATAACAAAAGAAGGAATGAACGATGAGGCGCGCCATCTATCATTCGACGAGCTTTGTAATTACAAACTGGGTATTTTTTATCACTTTTCTACACTAATCACCCTCATGAATTTATAATTATAGTCTGATTTCATGCAAATGAGGGCATTGCATGATCTCAAGTGTGGGGAAGGGTTATAAATTCTCTCGGGTTTATACTTGGCTTATTTACCAAATTTTATAAAAATTTGAAAAATTTTCAACTAAATAAATTTAAAATCATGTTTATATATATTTATGAACGGTGAAAACTAGGTGTTAATACCGAAATTATCGTTACCTCGGAAAGGACATAAATTGAGAAACACCCTAAAACGATTGAATTCATTTAAAATAGAATAAAGGAGAATAAAAAGGCAAAGAAAGAAACTAAGTGTGGGGAGAATGTACCAAGTTATTCAATTAAAAACTATCTATCACATGTTTCTGTAAAGTTTATTGCAAGTGCTTTTGTTTTGGACTAAATTAACTGTTTTACCCGATTTACTGTAATGAAAGATGGATCTACACGATGAATCAATTCCATCATTTAAAGGAAGTAAAGTCTTCCGAAAAAGAAACGCGCTTCTTGATTTAGGTCAAGAAGTTGTCGTTCAGACCAGCTGTAGGTTGACGAAAAATCTAGAAAAGTCATCTCTAAAATCAGCAGGAAATCCACGAACCTCAGCATCAAACAGGGTCGCCAAGTGGTCGGACTTATCCTAACCATGAGAGGATCTGTCTCGTAAAATGGGGAGGGCACCGTGCAAATTAGCTTGATAAGACTAATGAATCAGATCCCCAGAAAGGATAATCTCCTTAAAGATTAAAAATCAGCTCTTAAACCTGATATTACTCAATCCTTGAGATTGACCTTAAAGATTGAGAATTACAAACTCATGGAATTCAATGATATCTAAACTCGAGCTTGAACGAGAAAATATTTTGATCAAATTATAAACCGATTTGTTTTCTGAAAACCCATTTTCAATGCGTTCATTACCATTGAACGTAAAATCCTAGGAATTCACCTGGAATTCATTAGGTCACCTGAACCAAATCGGGTGTCAACCGTAAGAACGGTGGTTGCATAGCATGGTCGGAGACAGGACCTTTTGCCAAGACCGAAAAACTATAGGGTGATCTTTACTATTGCTCCTACAAAGGATAGTATTGCATCCGACACGTTAAAGACCATAATCAAAAGCATGTCACGGGACATTGCCTTAACAGTTGCTTGTTCATCGCTTTCCTTTACAACCGGACGGTAGTTTACCGAAAAGTAATATACGGGACAAGTAAACTGGACGTGTTGCTTTCCTAATACAAGGTTAGCAAGTGGGTGACACAAAACCATAAGTTTTGAGCTAAAATTTTCAAATCTGAAACCCACCAACCCACAAAAATATTTTTCAAACACCGGTGAAGGGTTATTCCGGAAACCTGTCTAGGGTAAAATCTAGCATGAATTTTCAAAAGATCAAATGTTTTTATAAAGATCCAATTTCCTAACGGATCTAAATTTTCATAGTCATGTGGGACTGTAAACCACAAATGCTACTATCATTGTTTATACCGCCGTATCAAAATCACTGATGTACAAAGTGTGAAGAATAAAGAAGTGATTCTAGTGTGTTTTATTTCAAGACTGTATTGCTTGAGGACAAGCAACGTTCAAGTGTGGGGATATTTGATAGTGCTCCAAATGAACATATATTTAGTATCAATATCCCTCCGATATGTAAAGATTTCAGTTGCAATTGTTCCATTTTCATGTAATATTCATTTATATTAAATAAGTGCGAAGACAAAAGGCGAAAACAACGAATTGAAGACGCAAAGGTCCAAAAAGCTCAAAAGTACAAGATACAATTAAAAAGGTTCAATTTATTGATAAGGAACGTCTAAAAATGACAAGAGTACAAGTTACAAAACGCAAAGTACAAAATATCTCAGCGTACGCAAGGACGTTCGAAAATCCGGAACCGGTACATGAACCAACTCTCAACGCTCGACGCAACGGAAAAAAAAATTACGAGTCTACTATGTATATAAATATAATATAATATATAAATAATTATAAAAATTATTTATATATTATATATATTTAAATAAAAACCGTCGGCAGCCTTGGATCTTGAACTTGTGGGCTGGTTTTGGAACCTCCGCGACTTGCGGAGCTGGAAGGCCAAACTGGCCGCAACTCGCGGAGCAGTGAATTTCAGTTCTGGCTATAAAAGCTCTCGAGTTCTGCATGTAAAATATATAATAATAATAATAATAATACTCCCTAGTATAATATAAATAAATATATATATGTATATATAGTATAGATTAGTGTTATATTAGATTAGTTTGGGTTATGTAAAAGTTATTTTTACGGGTTTTTAAAGTCGGAGCTCTGTCCATGTAACACTACGCGATAAATAATCAATGTAAGCTATGTTCTCCTTTTTAAATTAATGTCTCGTACTTAAGTTATTATTATGCTTATTTGAGCCAAAGTAATCATGATGTTGGACTAAATATTAAAGACGGGGTAATTGGGTTTTGTACCATAATTGGGGTTTGGACAAAAGAATGACACTTGTGGAAATTAGACTATGGGCTATTAATGGGCTTTATATTAAATTAACGATACCTCGTTAATTTAATATAAAGGTTATGATTTGAAGTATCTATATATTACCATATACACTCGATCGGACACGATGGGCGGGGTATTTATATGTACGAATAATCGTTCATTTAACCGGACACGGGAATGGATTAATAGCCACTAGAATAATTAAAACAGGGGTGAAATTATGTACAAAGGACACTTGGTATAATTGATAACAAAATATTAAAACCTTGGGTTACACTCAGTCGACATCCTGGTGTAATTATTAAACAAAGTATTAAAATCTTGTTACAGTTTAAATCCCCAATTAGTTGAAATATTTAACTTCGGGTATAAGGATAATTTGACGAGGGCACTCGCATTTTATATTTATGACCGATGGACTGTTATGGACAAAAACCAGACGGACATATTAAATAATCCAGGACAAAGGACAATTAACCCATGGGCATAAAACTAAAATCAACACGTCAACCATCATGGTTACGGAAGTTTAAATAAGCATAATATATTTTATTTCATTTTTTCTCGTACTTTTATTTATTGTCATTTTAATTATTGTTATTTATTTTATTGTTATTTAAATATCATCATTTACTATACGCTTCGCTTAAAATATAAATTGACAAACCGGTCATTAAACGGTAAACCCCCTTTTATATATTATTATATATAATTATATATATTTTGTACAAATATAGTTGTTTAAAAATATAGTGTGCAATAAGCCCGCTCCCTGTGGAACGAACCGGACTTACTAAAAACTATACTACTCTACGATTAGGTACACTGCCTATAGTGTTGTAGCAAGGTTTAGGTATATCCATTCTCTAAATAAATAATTAAAACTTGTGTAATTTGTAACGTATTTCGTAGTAAAATATAGTACTATCACGTACCCCTCCGCTACCACATCATTAACCCCTTAACCCATTACCGAATACCAAACGCCACAATGAAGATTGGCCGAACTACACGAGCCTTAGTAATCCGAACCCACACGAGATTACTATCTTCACAACATCGAGGTTGGCCGAACTACACGAGCCTTAGTAATCCAAAACCACACGAGATTACTACCTCAATAAGATGACCGAACTACACGAGTCATCGTGAATCCGAACTACACGCGATTCACTTCTCAACATCAAAACCCACGGTCACGGGATTATAAAATCCACCACATCGGGGTCATCCACTTCACAACATTATCAACCCTTCGCCATTGGGGTTATAACATCTAAATCACAACCACGTGTGATAACGTACACACAAGCATGTACCTCGCCAAAGGTGGTCAACCAAAATGCACAAACGTGCCAATTGGACCTATACACAAGTTCCATCAATCCACCTATATGTGAAGTGAGCTCTATGACCGAGAACCACTTCACCCGACCCGCACCCATCCTACACACACACATGTACATAGGATATTAACACTCACCTTGTCGCCTTGAAGAAAATTCTTCCAAGTAATCCGAAACTCATCAATGGAAAGTACCTAATCCATTATCACAAGTTCAACAACACACTTAGATTGGATTTACAAACCAACCCAATTTGACACTTAGTGCAAATTCGACCCAAATGCACTTCCAAGTACAAATCGCGCCCAAACTAACCAATAATCACTAACACAAGTGATAATGGTCCTAATATGCCAATTAAACCCGAACACAAGTGTTAAACACTTATCGTTCTCAAAATCGCCCATAAACCCTAATTTTGACCCATAAGGTCAAAATCTCACCATTTACAAGTTTTGACACCAAAACATGTTTAACTCGGTTTTATACTTCAACTTAATCCATTTTAAGTTTACAAACCTCATTGAATCGACATTCGGGTTATAATCCTCAACAAACCCTAATTTCGACTCTTGTCAAAATTAGTCAACCACAAGAACCCTAAAAGTTTCCAAAACATTAATAATCACTAACACTAGTGATTATACACCATTCTCAAATCTTAAACGTGGTTAAATCATTAACCAACCTAAAACCCGCCTTTAACACTTACAAACCCGAATCTTGGTGTTAATCTCCAATTAACAACTAAATGGGTTCCATCTACGAATCATACAATCAAAAGCCCCAAATTTGAATGATGAACACGAAAATGAAATTCGGAGTTAGAGCTTACCACTAGTATCACCGTGTAGCTAAGAACGAGGAGAACAAACTTGTCAACTACGCCAAAGATCAAAACCCGCTTCTTCCTTTCCAAAATCCCACTTGAATCACTTGAGGATTTTAAGTTTTGAGAAGAAAATAGGAAAGAAAAGGAAAAGAAAATAAAGAAAATGAATGAGTGGATGAGGTTAAAGCCTCAAATCTAGCTCAAACGTGAAATGACCAAATTGCCCTTGAACTTCATTTAAAATCACAAGAATCCGGCACCAGTTTGCCCAGAATGTCGCGCCGCGGCCAAATTCATTGCGCCGCGACCTATGCCTAGGTCTGGGATCATTTTTTGTCAAGCTTCTGATCTGGATTCCAGTTAAATGTCGCGCCGCGGCCTCCTTTGTCGCACAGCGACGTTCAACGTGGTCTGACTCATTTCCTTGCATACAAGACCTCAACACCCGAACATGTTCCGAACCCTTCATACGCCTATCGTACATACACAATACACCTATAAATCATGTACGGGGAAAAACGGGGTGTTACAACATGTGGTTGGATCATCATCTCGATTATTCATTATTTGAAGTGTCTTCAGAAATTTTGGAGGGTTTTAGCACAGATTGTAATCGTTAATATATGATGTTCTAGCACAGTTTTGAAGTCAAAGTATAGCTTTGAAAGATATAGGAATCTAAGAGTGATGATACTGGTTATATTTCGAATTGAATTCTGCAATTTCAAAATCAGAATATGTAATTGAATTCGAGTGAGTATGGTTATTTTGATTTTTTTTTTTAAGAAAGAATGTATATTGTTGTGAAAGTATTAAGTATAGTTGATGTTTGCTGAATCAGGTTCGAAGGATGTATCATATTAATTGTGAATTTATATATCTCTCGGGTATTACCTACCCGTTAAAAACAAAAATTCACAATTAATATTTTTGTACAAAAGAATTTTATTACAGTCTTTATGAAAATATACATGTGTATTTTTTCTTCAGATGTAACATAGATGTAATGAGTTAATATTAAACTCATTTGATTTATGATTGAAACTAGAATTGAATAATCCCTAAAGACTTTAGAAATTACATAACTTTTACGGAGTATCTATTCAATGAATTTGGAATTATGAATTAATACTTCGTTATTTGTGGGTGTTTGTGGAATTCTTGTGAATTTCGCAAGGTACGAATGATGTTCTTTGAAAAGTTTCGAGTACATCGATGATGAAAGTGTAAAATCAAACATATATTTGAATAATACACTTGATTTATTATGAATTGAACTTATTGAATTGAGACAGAGATTGTAGTTAACGATGGTTAAGTTGTGGACGAAAGACGTACATTATTGCATATTAATAATATGAATTTATCGAGTAGTTAAAATTCACACATAATAGCTTAGTACGGAAAGATTTATTATGGTTTAAAAATTTATATATATATATATATATATATATATATATATATATATATATATATATATATATATATATATATATATATATATATAATATACATATAATTTCTTCAGAGGGAATAAGTTAATACTTCTATATATATATATATATATATATATATATATATATATATATATATATATATATATATATATATATATACACATATAATTTCTTCAGAGGGAATGAGTTAATACTTCATATACGCGTTATTGATTCGTAATGATGTCCACAGTGCTTCTTGAACTGATGGAGTTTGTGATGTTATAGGTGCGGCTGATTCTGGTGATGCTGACGGCACTGACTGTGCTGGTGATGCTGCGGTACTGTTGATGCTATTGGTAAAACAAGTCTAGCTTGTAAATTACACACCATTCTTGTCAGGGTTTCTACTCTTCCTTCTATAATTTTGGTTCACTCATCTGATTTCGGGTTAGGGTTAGAATAGATAATCTCTAAGACTCTAGAGATTATATAATCGTCGCAAAATGTTTCTCCAAGGAAGTTATGAATTAACACTTCATCGTTTGTTGTTGGTGGTATCTCTTGGTATCTACAGAGCGTATGACATTGGTGCTAGTGGGACAGATTGTAATGTTGAGGTTTACGACGCATTTTGGTTGGGGGTGTAATGGTACTGTTGGTGTTGATGATGGTGATACTGGTTATGCTGCTGGTGCTGCTGCTGGTGTTTGTAACCTTTGCACCATATTCTCTAAAGCCACTACCCGAGCGCGAAGCTCGTTGACTTCTTCTATTACACCGGGATGATTGTCGGTTCGGACGAGCGGATAAATGAAATCTAAAATTTGATGTAGTATATAATTGTGACGAGATACTCTGGAAATGAGAGAGAAAATGGTGTTTCGAATAGGTTCGCCGGTGAGTGCTTCTGGTTCTTCACCAAGAGGACAATGTGGTGGATGGAAATGATTACCTTCTTCTTGTCTCCAATAATTGAGGAGACTACGAACTCATCCCCAATTTATCCAGAATAGATGATGGCTGATTGGTTTATCCATTCCGGTCACACTGCTTTCGGAGCCTGAATGGGATTCCATTTTGGAATCCGAGGGACTTGAACTAATGACGAATTCCATTTCGTACGGTTGAATAAAGAATTTTTCGTTATGAAATGATTTTTCGGCTATCGGATATATATATATATATATATATATATATATATATATATATATATATATATATAGCAAAAGATTTCATAAATTACGGAGGAATTTACGGAATATGTCAGGCAAAGTTTACAGTAACAGATACGCTGAGATATGAATTAGCAGATACGCTAAGATATGAATTTTGTCTTTACACTATTCATGCAATCAATAAGATGTGAAACAACCCGTCCATATTACTATAAACGCAGTACGTTCTCATTGGTCTCATAACGAGTTATTTGACCTCTATATGATACGTTTTAGAAAATATTGCATTCGTTTCATAAAAAGCACATCATTATTATACATAATGCATGTTTTAAACAAGTAGGCGATTATTTAAGAAATAACCCCCAAAATACATCGGTTTCCAAATACTACACACGTGATGTAACAGTCGAATATAATACATGACAAAGGTTTTATTGAATGCAACACTTTATTTAAATAAAAGTACGAGACTCCATGCACAGCTTTCTCAGATAATGCAACAGCGGAAGACTTTTTTAAGGACCTGAGAATAAACATGCGTAAACAGTCAACACAAAGGATGGTGAGATATATAGGTATATCATCGATATAAATATAGACCACAAGATTTCATAGTTATAAATATATGTACACTCGCAAGTGTATAAAAGTATTCTATAAGTTGTTGAGCGCTTCGGTAACCATACTTAACCATTAATGTGGCATATTCCCTTTATTATGAAATCTCCCTACACTGTACCAAGTGTAGTAAAAACGAAGTACTATGCAACCGTTTACGATACTAGAGCGACTAGCCCGGTTGGGGTTGTCAAACCCGATAGATCTATCAATAGGATTCGCGTATACATGTTCTTACAACATGTAAATATTAGTTACCAAGCTATTAGGGAAGATATTCAAAGTGGTACAACTCAACGTAGAATATATTTTAAGTACTTGTGTCTATGGCGTAAAACATAAAATGCATGTATTCTCATCCCAAAATATTTGTAGAGTTTAAAAATGGGACTATATACTCACAGTAGTAAAAGTATATTAATAATAAGTTTTCAACTTATTAAAAATATGACCGTCATCCTTGGATTCACGAACCTATAACAATAATAACTATTCAGATAATAATACGACATATGAATAAAATAAAGCAAGTTCATAGAATACTTATATAATAATTTTTAACATTTTATGTTAGTAGTCCTTTGTTAGTAGTCCAAAATAGTCCGAAAAGTCCAACAGTCCAATAATCGGTATATATATATATATATATATATATATATATATATATATATGTATATATATATATATATATATATATATATATATATATATATATATATATATATATATATATATATATATATAATCTTAGAATTACCCCACGGCGTATTGTATACGTATTGTCTTTGCATCAACCCAGAGACGTATTGTATACGTATTGTCTTAGAATTAACTAAGACGTATTGTGTACGTATTGTCTTAGGATTTATCAAAACGTATTGTATACTTATTGTGTTAGGACGTACCAAGAATATTATTATACATATATACAATCACATAATTAACCAAGACTATAATATTTTGTTATACTACTGATAACATGTCCAAATATATATAGGATATAGTAAAAGTTAACAAGGATATGATTAATATAGTTTTTATAATATAAATTTCGTCCATACAACGTTAATTTTAGTAGATTTTGTTTTGCTCGGAAAATATTCATTACAACTCCGTTTAAAGTGAATCAAATTTCTATGGATTCATTAAGAAGTAAATTTTACAAAACCAATTCGAAAAGTTCATTCCAAGTAGTAATTTTTAGAGTTTTACCCTCTTTTTGTGTCGGTGGACAGATTTGGAAAAATCCCGGCATCCACCCAATATATAATTTTTGATAAAATAATTCCACTTTGTCTAAAATCATGAAAAAAATACTGGAAGTCTTATTTACATATATTAACATATTTCTAAAGTCTTAGCCTCGAACTCAAAGTCTAAGAGAGGTTTTTAATTCCCAACCCAAAACAGCCCTTTTTTTACCGAATGGAGATTAAAGGATATATGTTAAGTTTCAAGGTGTTCTTCATATGTACAAGTTATAAGTTCTTATATTAACTTAATATAACATCATAATACATATAAATAAGTGTTATTAGAGTTAAGTTAGAAAGATTAGATTAGTTTTTCAAACAAGTTTGGTGTTCACCAAAACAAGTTCTAGTTTTTACAAGATTTATAAGTATAATAAGATAGCAACTATACAAGGAATTGAACAAGGATTTTGAGAAGTATTTTACCTTGATTATGAAGAGGAAAGTTTCTGAGATTAAAGTATGATATGACTTATGAGAGCATTCAAGTGTGTGTTTTTAGTTTAAGAAAATGTGGAGTAAAAATTGTTGGGATTTAACAAGTTTCATAATACTTATAATCATTCAAGAAATAAGATTTGCGGAAGCGTATAAATTACCATTTTTGAACTTGTAAATCTTTAACCATTTAAAGTTAAATCCCTAAAGGGATCAAGTTGTGAAACATACTTACAAACTAAGAGTGGGTTTAGAGTTTATACCTCCTCAAGCTTGTTGAGGGTAGTTTACAAATGTGCAAGATGATGATGAAGATGAAGGCAAGAAAGCTTCTAACTTGAAGCCTCAAGTGTGTAATACCCCAAGCTTTTGATGCACCAACAAAACCTTCAAATTGGTTAGGATTTAGAACACTTAATCACTTGATTTTACAAGCAAAATGCTCCCTTTTTTTTTGTTAAAACAGTTCAGCCAGAAATGCCCAAAAAAAAATGAGCTGAATGCAGTTTTTTTTTATCACTTATGTGTACTACAACTTGAGTCAAGCCTTGGTTTTAAGACCCTTGCATGTACATAAGGAATATTGTGTTAAAAGTAACAAAATAGGCATGGGTGTGTCATCCTTGGAGACATAAAATTCTGCACATGTTTAATAAAATAACAATGTCTTAATATATATAAAACTTGTTATATTTATATAAAACCATGTATTTTATTAAGTTACTTGCTTATTTTATAAACCTTTTATAAAATATAACACAATATAATTATTTAAACCTATAAATAATTAAATATAAATTATCCAAATAATTTATCTCAAGTGATAATATTTTAGAAAACCGATTTTCTAAAGTTCAAGTGTTACGTATTTATTTAATGATCCAACCGTTGAGATTAAATACATATAGAGTGTCGGTAAGCTTGTTATTGGGTATGACCCGACTTGGGGTCATAACGTATTAGCCACATTAATTTAATATGTCTCTTGGGCATAAGAAAAACCTACAATCTCCCACTTGCACGAGAACATAAGAAATTAATGCAAGTGACGGATACCACCTAACGACCATCCATCACCCCGAATATGTTATGACTATGTGCCATTCAATAACATCATCCCTTTAGAGTTTCCATCTCAAATATGAATAGGTGAATCTTTCATCACATCCTTTTGTCCTAGATGTCATGTTAAATCCAAGAGACACAGAGTGATCACTCTCTTTTAGATTTAACTTTATCAGGCCTTAGACATCTGACTCTCAACGAATAAGAGGGACAAATTCCATCTTGATTACATACGTCCTAGATATATACTTTGTATTACACCTGAGCTCTTCCTTATGAACTACCATATTTCAGAATAGCGAAGGAAAGAATCAAGGCATAATACTTAGTGAATATCCGAACCCAATATGTATCTCAGGTCAGAGGATACAATGATATTCGCCTTTACTCAAGATTACATGTGATCAACCACAAAGGCTCCATTTAGTAAGTCTTGAGGGCGAGTCTTCCAATATTTGTGTCCCACAAATATCTGTAAACCTTGGTTGCAACCTTGCCCCACATTCATCCCGTGAATGTATACCAATCCAAGTTCACAATAGTCTAAACCTCACATTTGCTCCTACAAATGTGATCGACTACGGAATTTAGAATAATTACTTATTCATGGATAAAATATGCAAAATAGGAACATAACTCAAAATAAATTAATACCATAATTATATTAATGAGTTTGAACAATTTCGTTCCGTTACAATACTTAAAACAGATCATGACCAATCACTAGAATATCGAAGCCCTAATGCACTAACATGCCCTTGATGTTTTGCACCATGTAAGAGTTTCGTTAGTGGATCCGCTATATTAAGATCTGTGTGAACTTTGCGAATCTTTCCCTTTTCAACTTCATCCCTTATGTAGTTGAATCTCCGCTCAATGTGACGGGTCTTTTGGTGAGCACGAGGTTCCTTGATTTGAGCAATCGCACCCTCGTTGTCATAAAAGATCTCAAGAGGGTCCTGAATGGAAGGGACTACTCCTAAGTCGTTGATGAATTTCTTCATCCATGCAGCTTCCTGAGCTGCCAATGATGCGGCGATGTACTCCGACTCTGTAGTGGATAGAGCAACAACATCCTGTTTTGAACTCTTCCAAGAGACCGCACCTCCATTTAATGTGAAGACATAGCCGGATTGTGATCGAGAATCATCTCGATCAGTTTGGAAGCTCGCATCCACGTAACCTTTTACAGTGAGTTCCTCCTCACCAGGCCCATATATCAGAAACATATCCTTAGTCCTCCTAAGGTATTTTAATATACTTTTGACAGCAATCCAATGACTATTTCCTGGGTTATTCTGGTATCTGCTTGTCAGGCTAAGAGCGCATGACACATCCGGTCTAGTGCATATCATTGCATACATGATTGACTCAATGGCAGACGCATATGGGACTTTCTTCATTCTCTCTTGTTCATCTTTCGTGGTGGGGCACTGAGATGAACTAAGGAGCGTTCCTCTTTGAATAGGTACCAAACCTTTCTTAGAGTTCTCCATCTTGAACCTTTTCAAGATCTTTTCAATGTATACACTTTGATTCAAACCTATCAGTTTCTTGGATCTATCCCTGTAGATCCCAATCCCCAAAACGTATTGTGCTTCTCTAAGATCCTTAATGGAGAAGCATTTACTTAGCCAAGTTTTAACTCTTTGAATTGCCGGAATATCATTTCCAAATAACAATATATCATCCACATATTGTACAAGGAACATGATAGTGCTCCCACTAGCTTTCTTATATACACAAGCTTCATCACCATTTTTAATGAAGCCAAATTTCACGACTTCCTCATTAAAACGATGATTCCACATTCTAGATGCTTGTTTCAATCCGTAGATTGACTTCTTTAACTTGCATACCTTTTTAGGATATTTCGGATCAACAAAACCTTCAGGCTGAACCATATAGACATCTTCCACAAGATATCCATTTAGGAAAGTGGTCTTGACATTCATTTACCATATTTCATAATCATAATGAGCAGCAATGGCAAGTAATATCCTAATAGACTTTAGCATTGCCACATGCGAAAAAGTTTCATCATAGTCAACCCCTTGAGTTTGAGTGAAACCTTTTGCTACAAGTCTAGCTTTATATGTATCCAAGTTTCCATGTATGTCGGTTTTCATTTTGAAAAGCCATTTACAATCAACTAGCCTTGAGCCAGCAGGTTGTGTAACAAGTTCCCAAACTTGGTTGTCATACATGGATTGCATCTCAGCGTTCATGGCTTCCTGCCATTTATCTTTATCAATCCTTGATAAAGAATCTTGGTAGTTTATTGGTTCATCCAAATCAACCACATAGCAACCATCCATGAGAAACCCATATCTCTCAGGAGGATTACTAATCCTACCAGATCTGCGAACGTCTTGTGTATTTTGATCATCCATTTGATCACTCTCAACATTTTCATGTTGAGTGCTAGTGTCAACCAATTGTGTATCATTTACTTGATCTTGAACCTCTTCAAGATCTATCTTCCTTTCACTACTTCCTTCCATTAGGAACTTAGTTTCAAGGAATTCTGCCTTCCGAGCAACAAATACATTCTGCTCGGATGGATCATAGAAATAATATCCCATATTATCCTTGGGATATCCTATGAAGATACACTTCGTGGATCGAGCATTCAACTTATTAGGGACGTAACGCTTAGGATAAGCTTCACATCCCCATACCTTTAAGTATGATAGAGATGGAGGTTTTCCAAACCACATCTCATGAGGTGTTCTTTCCACTTTCTTGGTTGGGGCCATATTTAAAATACGAGCCACGGAGCATAGACAATAACCCCAAAATGATAGAGGTAACGAGCTTCTAGCCATCATAGATCGAACCATATCCATTAGGGTTCGGTTCCTCCTTTCGGAAACTCCATTCAGTTGGGGTGTTCCAGGAGGAGTGAGTTGCGAGATAATCCCACAACTTCTAAGATGATCTTGGAAAGCATCGCTTAGGTATTCACCTCCTCTATCGGTACGAAGTACCTTGATTTTCTTATTGAGTTGATTTTGTACTTCACTTTGATACTCTTTGAATGCTTCAAAAGTTTCGTCCTTATGTCTTAACAAGTAGACATATCCAAAACGACTGAAGTCATCAATGAAAGTAACGAAGTATCTTTCACCATTCCTAGTTATGGGCTTAAAGGGTCCACATACATCCGAATGTATTAATCCCAATAAGTCCTTAGCCCTTTCATAGGTCCCTTTGAAAGGTGCTTTAGTCATTTTGCCTTGTAAACAAGATTCACATACATCAAACGAGTCTAGTTCATTTGATTTTAAAAGGCCATTCTTTTGAAGTGTATGCATTCGATTTTTGTTTATGTGACCAAGGAGACAATGCCATAAGTAGGAATCACTCAAATCCCTTTTGAGTTTCTTGGTGCTAGTATGGTATATTGAGCTACTAGATGATGTGTCATCATGAACCAATTCATAAATTCCATTTGAAGGCGAAGCCTTAAAATAGAATACATTATCTAAATAAACGTGGATAACATCATTAACAAAATTAAGATAAAAACCACATTGTTTTAAACGGGAAACTGAAATAATGTTTCTACATAAATCCGGTGCATACAAAACATTGTTCAAAATAAGTTCCAAACCACTTGGAAGCTTTAATACAAAGTCTCCTTGAGCCTTCACTTACACTTTGGCTCCATTACCCATAAAGAGACTTGATGTTCCCGTTTGCTTGCTACTTCCTTTGAACCCCTACAAAGAATTGCAAATGTGAGTTCCACTGTAGTGACCCGAACTTTTCCATGTTTATATATATTAATTGAGATTGATATTTACATGATTAAATGTTTCCAACATGTTAAGCAATCAAACTTGTTAAGACTTGATTAATTGAAATATGTTTCATATAGACAATTGACCACCCAAGTTGACCGGCGATTCACGAACGTTAAAACTTGTAAAAATGACATGACGATATATATATGGATATACATATGGTTAACATGAGATTATGATAAGTAAGTATCTCCATAAGTATATTAACAATGAGTTATATACATATAAACAAGACTACTAACTTAAGGATTTCGAAACGAGACATATATGTAACGATTATCGTTGTAACGACATTTAAATGTATATATATCATATTAAGATATATTAATATATCATAATATCATGATAATATAATAATTTAACATCTCATTAGATATAATAAACAATGGGTTAACAACATTAATTGAGATCGTTAACTTAAAGGTTTCAAAACAACACTTACATATAACGACTAACGTTGACTTAACGACTCAGTTAAAATGTATATACATGTAGTGTATTTAGATGTATTAAAATACTTTTGGAAGACTTCAAGACATATATCAAAACACTCATACTTAACGAAAATGGTTACAGTTACTTTCCCATTCTTTTCTTTCATCAAGAATTCTAGTCGTATTCTTACCCGTATTATACACAACTTCAAAACGTACTTACTATGGGTATATACCAATAGGAACTAGCATGGGATTCCACTCTTGATTATGTCATGTATGACTAATCAATTTTAACTTCTACCATGAGCTAGTCAACTAACTAGAACTCCTTTTAACCCCACTCACCACTCACCAATTACCACTCATCATTCACTCCATTTCACTTCCAATTCTCTTTCTAATTCTCTCTCAACACACACACACTATTATGAATGTATTTTTCCAGTAGTTAATCATCATCTTCATCAAAAATCACTTCAAGAATCAAGCTATAATCATCATAGGAAGAACACTTCAAAAATCCCTTCAAGTTTACTAATTTACTTCCAAGCTTTCTAATCCATTCCAAGTAATCATCTAAGATCAAGAAACCTTTGTTATATACAGTAGGTTATCTTTCTTATTCAAGGTAATATTCATATTCAAACTTTGATTCAATTTCTATAACTATAAACTATCTTAATTCGAGTAAAAATCTTACTTGAACTTGTTTTTGTGTCATGATCCTACTTCAAGAACTTTCAAGCCATCCAAGATCCTTTGAAGCTAGATCATTTCTTGTCACTTCCAGTAGGTTTACCTACTAAACTTGAGGTAGTAATGATATTCATAACATCATTCGATTCATATATATAAAACTATCTTATTCGAAGGTTTAAACTCGTAATCACTAGAACATAGTTTAGTTAATTCTAAACTTGTTCGCAAACAAAAGTTAATCCTTCTAACTTGACTTTTAAAATTAACTAAACACATGTTCTATATCTATATGATATGCTAACTTAATGATTTAAAACCTGGAAACACGAAAAACACCGTAAAACCGGATTTACGCCGTCGTAGTAACACCGCGGGCTGTTTTTAGTTAGTTAATTAAAAACTATGATAAACTTTGATTTAAAAGTTGTTATTCTGAGAAAATGATTTTTATTATGAACATGAAACTATATCCAAAAATTATGGTTAAACTCAAAGTGGAAGTATGTTTTCTAAAATGGTCATCTAGACGTCGTTCTTTCGACTGAAATGACTACCTTTACAAAAACGACTTGTAACTTATTTTTCCGACTATAAACCTATACTTTTTCTGTTTAGATTCATAAAATAGAGTTCAATATGAAACCATATCAATTTGATTCACTCAAAACGGATTTAAAATGAAGAAGTTATGGGTAAAACAAGATTGGATAATTTTTCTCATTTTAACTACGTGAAAATTGGTAACAAATCTATTCCAACCATAACTTAATCAACTTGTATTGTATATTATGTAATCTTGAGATACCATAGACACGTATACAATGTTTCGACCTATCATGTCGACACATCTATATATATTTCGGAACAACCATAGACACTCTATATGTGAATGTTGGAGTTAGCTATACAGGATTGAGGTTGATTCCAAAATATATATAGTTTGAGTTGTGATCAATACTGAGATACGTATACACTGGGTCGTGGATTGATTCAAGATAATATTTATCGATTTATTTCTGTACATCTAACTGTGGACAACTAGTTGTAGGTTACTAACGAGGACAGCTGACTTAATAAACTTAAAACATCAAAATATATTAAAAGTGTTGTAAATATATTTTGAACATACTTTAATATATATGTATATATTGTTATAGGTTCGTGAATCAACAGTGGCCAAGTCTTACTTCTCGACGAAGTAAAAATCTGTGAAAGTGAGTTATAGTCCCACTTTTAAAATCTAATATTTTGGGATGAGAATACATGCAGGTTTTATAAATGATTTACAAAATAGACACAAGTACGTGAAACTACATTCTATGGTTGAATTATCGAAATCGAATATGCCCCTTTTTATTAAGTCTGGTAATCTAAGAATTAGGGAACAGACACCCTAATTGACGCGAATCCTAAAGATAGATCTATTGGGCCTAACAAACCCCATCCAAAGTACCGGATGCTTTAGTACTTCGAAATTTATATCATATCCGAAGGGTGTCCCGGAATGATGGGGATATTCTTATATATGCATCTTGTTAATGTCGGTTACCAGGTGTTCACCATATGAATGCTTTTTATCTCTATGTATGGGATGTGTATTGAAATATGAAATCTTGTGGTCTATTATTATGATTTGATATATATAGGTTAAACCTATAACTCACCAACATTTTTGTTGACGTTTTAAGCATGTTTATTCTCAGGTGATTATTAAGAGCTTCCGCTGTCGCATACTTAAATAAGGACGAGATTTGGAGTCCATGCTTGTATGATATTGTGTAAACACTGCATTCAAGAAACTTATTTTGTTGTAACATATTTATATTGTAAACCATTATGTAATGGTCGTGTGTAAACAGGATATTTTAGATTATCATTATTTGATAATCTACGTAAAGCTTTTTAAACCTTTATTGATGAAATAAAGGTTATGGTTTGTTTTAAAATGAATGCAGTCTTTGAAAAACGTCTCATATAGAGGTCAAAACCTCGCAACGAAATCAATTAATATGGAACGTTTATAATCAATAAGAACGGGACATTTCAGTTGGTATCCGAGCGTTGGTCTTAGAGAACCAGAATTTTGCATTAGTGTGTCTTATCGAGTTTGTTAGGATGCATTAGTGAGTCTGGACTTCGATCGTGTTTACTTGAAAAATGATTGCTTAACAAAATTTGTTGGAAACTATATATATTTAACATGTGAATATTATGTGATATATTAATCTCTTAACGCGTTTGATATTATGTGATAGATGTCTACCTCTAGAACAAGTCCCATTGACTCACCTAATAATAATGAAGAGTCAAATGTAAATTGGAATGATTCGTGGACTGATTCACAAGTTCTCGAAGAGGAACCGGAAGAAGATTCGGAACCAGAAGAAGAATCGAAACCGGAAGAAGAATCGGAACCGGATGAAGAAATAGAACCGGTGGGGGAAATAATAAAACGGTTAAGTAAAAGAAAATCCTCAACCAACCGACCAAGGATAATTATGGTCAATGGTATTTCCGCTAAGGAAGCAAAATATTGGGAGGATTACCAATTCTCCGATGAATCGGATTCCGAAGAGAATTCCGATGATGTTATAGAAATTACCCCAACTGAATTTAAAAAGGCAAAAGAAAATAATAAGGGAAAGGGCATAAAAATAGAGAAATCTAATTCCAACCCCGATGAACTTTATATGTATCGTCAACCCCCGAAGTCCTTAAGTTGTAACAATGACCCGGGAACCTCTAAACCACCAGGTTTTTCTAAACCAATGTGGAAAATGACGGCTCGTATTAGGGGAACATCATATATCCCTAGAAACTTGGCAAAACGAACCAAAACCGAAGAAGAAGAAACAAGCGAGCCGGAATAAGATAGTTGTATTCGTGTGGTGTAATATATGTAATATAGTGTGCTTATGCTTCATGATATATGTAAAAATTGCTTGTATTAATAAGTATTTTTTTATGAATCTAACTCTTGTCTATTTTACAGTATAAAAACACAAAATGGATAGACAACCCAATATTTTAAGAGACCTACCCGGAGACATGATTGATGAAATCTTGTCTAGAGTCGGTCAGAATTCTTCGGCACAACTATTTAAGGCGAGATCAGTTTGTAAGACATTCGAAGAACGTTCCAAGAATGCCTTGGTTTATAATAGGCTTTCGTTCGAAAGATGGGGGATATCACATTGGGAAATCCATAAGTTACGATGTGTTTACTTTGACGCATATATTGCGGGGAACCCAAATGCTATTTTACGCAATGGGTTAAGAAATTATTTTGACTCAATATATCCGAATATTGGACTTCGTGATTTAGAAAAAGCGGCTAGCATGCAACATAAAGAAGCATGTTATACTTACGGATTAGTAATGTTCGCTTCTCACCAAAGTGAGAACAAGAACATCGGCCTACAACTATTAAAAAAACGTTCCCACAAGTGACGGAGTCGGTAATTGGGGTAAGAAATGAGGTTTTTAGATTGTTACGGGACTGTTGGACATTACCTAACCCTCATCCCTTTGACGACGTTACAACACGCTGTCTTATCAACGGCCATAACGGTTATGTTTCACAAGACCAAGGATGGGAAGTAGTCCTAGTAAAACCAGAATGCATGACTTATTTCTGGACGTATGAATTACGTGTCTTTATTGCCTTTGCTGAACGACTTGTGTACTAGCTAGAATTATCTTCACAACCATCTTGTATCAAATTTATTGTGTGCTATATTTCATGCTATATGTAAAATAAGCGGTATTGTAAGTTTGTAAAATATTGTGTAAAAGTTTGAACGCGAAATATTATTATAATCAGTTTTTCATATAGAATTGTAGTAGTTGAATTGTATATTAGCTACTAAGTATGAACTTAACGGGTAGGTACTACCCGAATTTAAACTTATAAAACGCTAATATGAAGAAAAAGCTTTTAGAAATGAGTTCATATTATGCTACGAGATACTATTGACTACTCTTAATATTCTATATGATTAACTTGTTTCATTTGACTATTTGAAGGAAATGGCACCGACTACTCGACAAACCTTGAATATGAGCGAAGAGGAATTTCGTGCCTTTCTTGCTTCAAACATAGCCGCAGTACAGGCCGCGCTACATACCAACAATAACCTTGGATCTAGCAGTACAGGAAATCGTGTAGGATGCACCTACAAAGAATTCACTGCCTGCAAACCTTTGGAATTTGATGGAACCGAAGGACCGATCGGATTGAAACGGTGGACCGAGAAGGTCGAATCGGTGTTTGCCATAAGTAAGTGTACTGAAGAGGACAAAGTGAAGTACGCTACGCATACCTTCACAGGTTCTGCGTTAACATGGTGGAATACCTATCTAGAGCAAGTGGGACAAGATGATGCTTACGCACTACCGTGGTCAGCATTCAAGCACTTGATGAACGAGAAGTACCGTCCCAGAACCGAGGTCAATAAGCTCAAGACAGAACTTAGAGGGTTACGAACCCAAGGATTTGATATTACCACATACGAAAGACGATTCACAGAATTGTGCCTATTGTGTCCGGGAGCATTCGAAGATGAGGAAGAGAAGATCGACGCGTTTGTGAAAGGATTACCGGAAAGAATCCAAGAATATATAAGTTCACACGAGCCCGCCTCCATACAACAGGCATGTAGAATGGCTCACAAACTAGTGAACCAAATTGAAGAAAGAATTAAAGAACAGACTACTGAAGAGGCCAATGTGAAGCAAGTCAAAAGAAAGTGGGAGGAAAACGGTGATAAGAATCACCAATACAACAACAACAGCAATTACAACAATAATCGCAACAATTATCCCAACAATCGCAACATCAATCGCAACTACAACAAACGGCCCAACAACAACAACAATAACAACAACAACAACAGCAACTACAGCAATCATCCCAACAACAATAATAACCGCAACAAAAACAACAATCAGAAGCAGCTATGCCAAAGGTGTGAAAAGTATCACTCGGGGTTCTGCACCAAATTTTGCAACAAGTGTAAAAGAAATGGTCATAGCGCGGCGAAGTGTGAGGTCTACGTACCAGGGGTTAATAGAACGAAAGGAACAAATGGTGTCGGAACGAGTAATGGCGGAGCAAGTAGTGTCGGAGCAAGTTATGCCAATGTAGTTTGTTATAAATGTGGAAAACTGGGCCACATTATTAGAAATTGCCCGAACCAGGAGAACACGAATGGACAAGGCCGCGGAAGAGTTTTCAATATTAATGCGGCAGAGGCACAGGAAGACCCGGAGCTTGTTACGGGTACGTTTCTTATTGACAATAAACCTGCTTACGTTTTATTTGATTCGGGTGCGGATAGAAGCTATATGAGTAGAGATTTTTGTGCTAAATTAAGTTGTCCATTGACGCCTTTGGATAGTAAATTTTTACTCGAATTAGCAAATGGTAAATTAATTTCCGCAGATAATATATGTCGGAATCGAGAAATTAAACTGGTTAGCGAAACATTTAAGATTGATTTGATACCAGTAGAGTTAGGGAGTTTTGATGTGATAATCGGTATGGACTGGTTGAAAGAAGTGAAAGCAGAGATCGTTTGTTACGAAAATGCAATTCGCATTATACGAGAAAAAGGAAAACCCTTAATGGTGTACGGAGTAAAGGGCAACACGAAGCTACATCTTATTAGTAATTTGAAGGCACAAAAACTAATAAGAAAAGGTTGCTATGCTGTTCTAGTACACGTTGAGAAAGTACAAACTGAAGAAAAGAGCATCAATGATGTTCCCGTAGCAAAAGAATTTCCCGATGTATTTCCGAAAGAATTACCGGGATTACCCCCACATCGATCCGTTGAATTTCAAATAGATCTTGTACCAGGAGCTGCACCAATAGCTCGTGCTCCTTACAGACTCGCACCCAGCGAGATGAAAGAACTGCAAAGCCAATTACAAGAACTTTTAGAGCGTGGTTTCATTTGACCAAGCACATCACCGTGGGGAGCTCCTGTTTTATTTGTCAAGAAGAAAGATGGTACATTCAGGTTGTGTATCGACTACCGAGAGTTGAACAAACTTACCATCAAGAACCGCTACCCACTACCGAGAATCGACGACTTATTTGATCAACTACAAGGCTCGTCTGTTTATTCAAAGATTGACTTACGTTCCGGGTATCATCAAATGCGGGTGAAAGAAGATGATATTCCAAAGACTGCTTTCAGAATACGTTACGGTCATTACGAGTTTATGGTCATGCCGTTCGGTTTAACTAATGCACCAGCTGTGTTCATGGACCTTATGAACCGAGTGTGTGGACCATACCTTGACAAGTTTGTCATTGTTTTCATTGATGACATACTTATTTACTCAAAGAATGACCAAGAACACGGTGAACATTTGAGAAAAGTGTTAGAAGTATTGACGAAGGAAGAATTGTACGCTAAGTTTTCAAAGTGTGCATTTTGGTTGGAAGAAGTTCAATTCCTCGGTCACATAGTGAACAAAGAAGGTATTAAGGTGGATCCGGCAAAGATAGAAACTGTTGAAAAGTGGGAAACCCCGAAAACTCTGAAACACATACGCCAGTTTTTAGGACTAGCTGGTTACTACAGAAGGTTCATCCAAGACTTTTCCAGAATAGCAAAACCCTTAACTGCATTAACGCATAAAGGGAAGAAATTTGAATGGAATGATGAACAAGAGAAAGCGTTTCAGTTATTGAAGAAAAAGCTAACTACGGCACCTATATTGTCATTGCCTGAAGGGAATGATGATTTTGTGATTTATTGTAATGCATCAAAGCAAGGTCTCGGTTGTGTATTAATGCAACGAACGAAGGTGATTGCTTATGCGTCTAGACAATTAAAGATTCACGAACAAAATTATACGACGCATGATTTGGAATTAGGCGCGGTTGTTTTTGCATTAAAGACTTGGAGGCACTACTTATATGGGGTCAAAAGTATTATATATACCAACCACAAAAGTCTTCAACACATATTTAATCAGAAACAACTGAATATGAGGCAGCGTAGGTGGATTGAATTATTGAATGATTACGACTTTGAGATTCGTTACCACCCGGGGAAGGCAAATGTGGTAGCCGATGCCTTGAGCAGGAAGGACAGAGAACCCATTCGAGTAAAATCTATGAATATAATGATTCATAATAACATTACTACTCAAATAAAGGAGGTACAACAAGGAGTTTTAAAAGATGGAAATTTAAAGGATGAAATACCCAAAGGATCAGAGAAGCATCTTAATATTCGGGAAGACGGAACCCGGTATAGGGCTGAAAGGATTTGGGTACCAAAATTTGGAGATATGAGAGAAATGGTACTTAGAGAAGCTCATAAAACCAGATACTCAATACATCCTGGAACGGGGAAGATGTACAAGGATCTCAAGAAACATTTTTGGTGGCCGGGTATGAAAGCCGATGTTGCTAAATACGTAGGAGAATGTTTGACGTGTTCTAAGGTCAAAGTTGAGCATCAGAAACCATCAGGTCTACTTCAACAACCCGAAATCCCGGAAGGGAAATGGGAAAACATTACCATGGATTTCATCACTAAATTGCCAAGGACTGCAAGTGGTTTTGATACTATTTGGGTAATAGTTGATCGTCTCACCAAATCCGTACACTTCCTACCAATAAGAGAAGATGACAAGATGGAGAAGTTAGCACGACTGTATTTGAAGGAAGTCGTCTCCAGACATGGAATACCAATCTCTATTATCTCTGATAGGGATGGCAGATTTATTTCAAGATTCTGGCAGACATTACAGCAAGCATTAGGAACTCGTCTAGACATGAGTACTGCCTATCATCCACAAACTGATGGGCAGAGCGAAAGGACGATACAAATGCTTGAAGACATGCTACGAGCATGTGTTATTGATTTCGGAAACAGTTGGGATCGACATCTACCGTTAGCAGAATTTTCCTACAACAACAGCTACCATTCAAACATTGAGATGGCGCCGTTTGAAGCACTTTATTGTAGAAAGTGCAGGTCTCCGATTTGTTGGAGTGAAGTGGGGGATAGACAGATTACGAGTCCGGAGATTATACAAGAAACTACCGAGAAGATCATCCAAATTCAACAACGGTTGAAAACCGCCCAAAGTCGACAAAAGAGCTACGCTGACATTAAAAGAAAAGATATAGAATTTGAAATTGGAGAGATGGTCATGCTTAAAGTTTCACCTTGGAAAGGCGTTGTTCGATTTGGTAAACGAGGGAAATTAAATCTAAGGTATATTGGACCATTCAAGATTATTGATCGTGTCGGACCAGTAGCTTACCGACTTGAGTTACCTCAACAACTCGCGGCTGTACATAACACTTTCCACGTCTCGAATTTGAAGAAATGTTTTGCTAAAGAAGATCTCACTATTCCGTTAGATGAAATCTAAATCAACAAAAAACTCCAATTCATCGAAGAACCCGTCGAAATAATGGATCGTGAGGTTAAAAGACTTAAGCAAAACAAGATACCAATTGTTAAGGTTCGATGGAATGCTCGTAGAGGACCTGAGTTCACCTGGGAGTGTGAAGATCAGATGAAGAAGAAATACCCGCATCTATTTCCAGAAGATTCGTCAACACCTTCAACAGCTTAAAATTTCGGGACGAAATTTATTTAACGGGTAGGTACTGTAGTGACCCGAACTTTTCCATGTTTATATATATTAATTGAGATTGATATTTACATGATTAAATGTTTCCAACATGTTAAGCAATCAAACTTGTTAAGACTTGATTAATTGAAATATGTTTCATATAGACAATTGACCACCCAAGTTGACCGGCGATTCACGAACGTTAAAACTTGTAAAAACGACATGACGATATATATATGGATATACATATGGTTAACATGAGATTATGATAAGTAAGTATCTCCATAAGTATATTAACAATGAGTTATATACATATAAACAAGACTACTAACTTAAGGATTTCGAAACGAGACATATATGTAACGATTATCGTTGTAACGACATTTAAATGTATATATATCATATTAAGATATATTAATATATCATAATATCATGATAATATAATAATTTAACATCTCATTAGATATAATAAACAATGGGTTAACAACATTAATTGAGATCGTTAACTTAAAGGTTTCAAAACAACACTTACATATAACGACTAACGTTGACTTAACGACTCAGTTAAAATGTATATACATGTAGTGTATTTAGATGTATTAAAATACTTTTTTAAGACTTCAAGACATATATCAAAACACTCATACTTAACGAAAATGGTTACAGTTACTTTCCCATTCTTTTCTTTCATCAAGAATTCTAGTCGTATTCTTACCCGTATTATACACAACTTCAAAACGTACTTACTATAGGTATATACCAATAGGAACTAGCATGGGATTCCACTCTTGATTATGTCATGTATGACTAATCAATTTTAACTTCTACCATGAGCTAGTTAACTAACTAGAACTCCTTTTAACCCCACTCACCACTCACCAATTACCACTCATCATTCACTCCATTTCACTTCCAATTCTCTTTCTAATTCTCTCTCAACACACACACACTATTATGAATGTATTTTTCCAGTAGTTAATCATCATCTTCATCAAAAATCACTTCAAGAATCAAGCTATAATCATCATAGGAAGAACACTTCAAAAATCCCTTCAAGTTTACTAATTTACTTCCAAGCTTTCTAATCCATTCCAAGTAATCATCTAAGATCAAGAAACCTTTTTTATATACAGTAGGTTATCTTTCTTATTCAAGGTAATATTCATATTCAAACTTTGATTCAATTTCTATAACTATAAACTATCTTAATTCGAGTAAAAATCTTACTTGAACTTGTTTTTGTGTCATGATCCTACTTCAAGAACTTTCAAGCCATCCAAGATCCTTTGAAGCTAGATCATTTCTTGTCACTTCCAGTAGGTTTACCTACTAAACTTGAGGTAGTAATGATGTTCATAACATCATTCGATTCATATATATAAAACTATCTTATTCGAAGGTTTAAACTCGTAATCACTAGAACATAGTTTAGTTAATTCTAAACTTGTTCGCAAACAAAAGTTAATCCTTCTAACTTGACTTTTAAAATTAACTAAACACATGTTCTATATCTATATGATATGCTAACTTAATGATTTAAAACCTGGAAACACGAAAAACACCGTAAAACCGGATTTACGCCGTCGTAGTAACACCGCGGGCTGTTTTGGGTTAGTTAATTAAAAACTATGATAAACTTTGATTTAAAAGTTGTTATTCTGAAAAAATGATTTTTATTATGAACATGAAACTATATCCAAAAATTATGGTTAAACTCAAAGTGGAAGTATGTTTTCTAAAATGGTCATCTAGACGTCGTTCTTTCGACTGAAATGACTACCTTTAAAAAAACGACTTGTTACTTATTTTTTCGACTATAAACCTATACTTTTTCTGTTTAGATTCATAAAATAGAGTTCAATATGAAACCATAGCAATTTGATTCACTCAAAACGGATTTAAAATGAAGAAGTTATGGGTAAAACAAGATTGGATAATTTTTCTCATTTTAGCTACGTGAAAATTGGTAACAAATCTATTCCAACCATAACTTAATCAACTTGTATTGTATATTATGTAATCTTGAGATACCATAGACACGTATACAATGTTTCGACCTATCATGTCGACACATCTATATATATTTCGGAACAACCATAGACACTCTATATGTGAATGTTGGAGTTAGCTATACAGGGTTGAGGTTGATTCCAAAATATATATAGTTTGAGTTGTGATCAATACTGAGATACGTATACACTGGGTCGTGGATTGATTCAAGATAATATTTATCAATTTATTTCTGTACATTTAACTGTGGACAACTAGTTGTAGGTTACTAACGAGGACAGCTGACTTAATAAACTTAAAACATCAAAATATATTAAAAGTGTTGTAAATATATTTTGAACATACTTTAATATATATGTATATATTGTTATAGGTTCGTGTATCAACAGTGGCCAAGTCTTACTTCTCGACCAAGTAAAAATCTGTGAAAGTGAGTTATAGTCCCACTTTTAAAATCTAATATTTTGAGATGAGAATACATGCAGGTTTTATAAATGATTTACAAAATAGACACAAGTACGTGAAACTACATTCTATGGTTGAATTATCGAAATCGAATATGCCCCTTTTTATTAAGTCTGGTAATCTAAGAATTAGGGAACAGACACCCTAATTGACGCGAATCCTAAAGATAGATCTATTGGGCCTAACAAACCCCATCCAAAGTACCGGATGCTTTAGTACTTCGAAATTTATATCATATCCGAAGGGTGTCCCGGAATGATGGGGATATTCTTATATATGCATCTTGTTAATGTCGGTTACCAGGTGTTCACCATATGAATGATTTTTATCTCTATGTATGGGATGTGTATTGAAATATGAAATCTTGTGGTCTATTATTATGATTTGATATATATAGGTTAAACCTATAACTCACCAACATTTTTGTTGACGTTTTAAGCATGTTTATTCTCAGGTGATTATTAAGAGCTTCCGCTGTCGCATACTTAAATAAGGACGAGATTTGAAGTCCATGCTTGTATGATATTGTGTAAAAACTGTATTCAAGAAACTTATTTTGTTGTAACATATTTATATTGTAAACCATTATGTAATGGTCGTGTGTAAACAGGATATTTTAGATTATCATTATTTGATAATCTACGTAAAACTTTTTAAACCTTTATTGATGAAATAAAGGTTATGGTTTGTTTTAAAATGAATGCAGTCTTTGAAAAACGTCTCATATAGAGGTCAAAACCTCGCAACGAAATCAATTAATATGGAACATTTTTAATCAATAAGAACGGGACATTTCATCCACATCCAGTGTCTAATACCCATGTATTAGAAGAAGTAATACTAAGCTCTATATATACCATATATATATTACCTGAGGTTTGCCCCGCATCCCTCTTTTCCTTCAACTCCTTAAGGTAGACCGGGCAGTTTCGTTTCCAGTGACCCATTTCACCGCAACCGAAGCACGGGTCTTCCTTGGGGTTTGCTTGTCCGGCAACCTTTTGCTTCTTGTTCTTGTTTTTGGTTGGGGTAACCATCCTCCCCTTTCCCTTGCCTTGATGGGCGGGTCCTTTCCTCTTAGCCGCCTTTGGCTTAGAGGTGTTATTACCTTTGGACCCACCATCATTGATCATTAGCACTGGTGAAGCCCTCTTACCCATGCTAGTTTCTGCCATCCTAAGCATGCCATGAAGTTCGCCAATGGTCTTATCCATCCCATTCATATTGTAATTAATTACAAATTGGTCAAACCTCTTTGACAAGGAGTTTAGGATAAGATCCGTGGCTAGCTCATTAGATATGTTGAGATTAAGACGGTTTGCGCGATCAATGAGGCTTTTCATCTTAAGGACATAAGATGAAACGGATTGGGAGTCGTCCATACGACATGCATGAAGCGCTCGGACCGTTTCAAAGCGCTCGACACGAGCTTGTTGAAGGAACATCTCCTTCAATTGCGTAATCATGTCGTATGCAGTATGATGCTTGAAATCCTTTTGGAGTTCGGGTATCATAGTCCCAAGCATTAGGCAAGCAACTTGCACTGAATCGACACAATACTTATCCCAATAAGCCATGCCTTCCGTATCATCCTCGTCGGGTTGATCGGGAATGGGGTCTTCCAACACATACGCCTTATCCTCAAGTTTGAGGACAATCCTAAGATTGCGGAACCAATCCATAAAGTTCGTATGGTTGAGTTTGTCTTTCTCGAGGAGAGACCTTAATGATAGGTTGTTCAAGTTAATAGGTGCGTTTTGCATGTTGTTGTTATTGGCGGCCATCTACAAAATTTAACAAAGTTCATTTAAGTATCGATTTTAAATTTAACAATCAATACCCTTTAAATCCAATTGATATATATATTAAATTTTAGAATCCAACGGTAAACCAAATTTCGGTTAGGTGACCTTTATCCCGTCATTTGATTTAGCTAGGTAGTCATTATATGACAATTGCAATCCTTTTGCAACTTCTAAGTTATGGGATCATGCAATCCTTTTGCATGACATATTATCCCATCAACGCCTATTTGTTCATCATGCTTCGGTGACCCTAAGTTCATGATTTCCAAATCAAGTCGTCCTACTTGTTTAGACATGTAAACTTAACATACAAGTGGTTAGGTGACCTTTATCCCACAAGTGTGCGAAATTTACCTTAATCATATTAGTTTGCTCATAACGGTTAGGTGACCTTTATTCCATTGTGAGTTCCCTAATATTTTTAAGCGTTGCACAAAAGGATGGCGTTTAACTTGTTTGCCTCGTTAATAAGGGATTTTAAGTTTTCATTAATTCTAGTTTGAGAAAACTTTTATGCCATACACCAACATGCATTTAGTGTATGGTTCATTTGAAATCCATTTTCATGTCTATAAACCATTTTATATATATGATCCTAATCATGTTCTTAATAACCGTTTATTAATGTCCTTTTAGCCATTTTTAATTTAACCAATTAAATTGTCATTTTGCATGTTGTTAATTAATGTATAATTTAACCAATTAAATTGCCATTTTGCTTGTTGTTAACTTGTGTGATTAACTTGTAGCATACAAACATACAATCCACAATCATACAAAAAACAACCATGCATGCAAAACAAATATGTTCACAATCAAGCCATTTTGGTAGATATTTGTTTAGCCGAAAACAAATGCCACCGGATAAGGGGTAATTACACAAAGTAGGAGATTTCAAATCTCCCACTTAACCTTGCATCCAAATGCTTCTTCATGTGTTCTTCAAGTCTTCATCATTCTTCATCATTTTATAAAATATATCCTAATACATTTTGTCTAAAAAATGAAATTACAACCTAATCTATTTTACATACCAAATATAAAATAAATTACATAACCAAATGAATTATTACATGCCAAATGAATAAATATTATTATAAACCAATTGAATAAATATCAATCAACCATGCATGCAACCAAACACAAGGTCAAGGCTTAGATTGTGAACTTTAACTACATAAGAGATAGGCAATACAGAATCACAAGTGATTGGCAGTACAGAATCACAAGTGATTGGCAGTACAGAATCACGAGTGATTGGCAGTACAGAATCACAAGTGATTGGCAGTACAGAATCACAAGTGATTGGCAATACAGAATGCAGAATCACAAGTGATTTTGGCCAAAATGACAAACCACCCAAAACCGAAAATTTTACATTCTACTTCATGCAGGTTCATAGAATGCAAAATTATAGTGGGTTTAATAACTATCTCGAAGCATATTTCAACAACTTCGGCTCTAGATACCATTGTTGGGATTTAACAAGTTTCATAATACTTATAATCATTCAAGAAATAAGATTTGCGGAAGCGTATAAATTACCATTTTTGAACTTGTAAATCTTTAACCATTTAAAGTTAAATCCCAAAAGGGATCAAGTTGTGAAACATACTTACAAACTAAGAGTGGGTTTAGAGTTTATACCTCCTCAAGCTTGTTGAGGGTAGTTTACAAATGTGCAAGATGATGATGAAGATGAAGGCAAGAAAGCTTCTAACTTGAAGCCTCAGGTGTGTAATACCCCAAGCTTTTGATGCACCAACAAAACCTTCAAATTGGTTAGGATTTAGAACACTTAATCACTTGATTTTACAAGCAAAATGCTCCCTTTTTTTTGTTAAAACAGTTCAGCCAGAAATGCCCAAAAAAAAATGAGCTGAATGCAGTTTTTTTTGATCACTTATGTGTACTACAACTTGAGTCAAGCCTTGGTTTTAAGACCCTTGCATGTACATAAGGAATATTGTGTTAAAAGTAACAAAATAGGCATGGGTGTGTCATCCTTGGAGACACAAAATTCTGCACATGTTTAATAAAATAACAATGTCTTAATATATATAAAACTTGTTATATTTATATAAAACCATGTATTTTATTAAGTTACTTGCTTATTTTATAAACCTTTTATAAAATATAACACAATATAATTATTTAAACCTATAAATAATTAAATATAAATTATCCAAATAATTTATCTCAAGTGATAATATTTTAGAAAACCGATTTTCTAAAGTTCAAGTGTTACGTATTTATTTAACGATCCAACCATTGAGATTAAATACATATAGAGTGTCGGTAAGCTTGTTATTGGGTATGACCCGACTTGGGGTCATAACGTATTAACGTATTAGCCACATTAATTTAATATGTCTCTTGGGCATAAGAAAAACCTACAAAAATGAGTTAAAATGGTCCTTATTTATAAGCTTATAATTTTGACTTTTAGTGAAAATATCTAAGATAAGTTTAATTGTATTAAGTCATGCATGACATATTAAATTGATTAGGTCATGGATGACATATTACACAAATAATTGCAGATTTCTATTGGTATATACCAATAGTAAATACTTCTAGAAGCTGTGTATAATACGGGTAAAAATACTGTATGAATGCGAGTAGAATTCTTTGAGGAAATTGAACGGAAATACGAGTATAGCTATCCTTTATATGTATTGGTATATTATAAAGTGTATTCAATACTTGTAAGGATGTATTTACACTCGTAATACATTATATGTAAATACATTTTAACATAAGTTAATTACGTCATTTAAATAGTAATATATATATTGTTTGAAAACTCTTTAAATTAGTAGTATGAAAATATATATATAATACTTTGTTAATATACTTAATGAGATATTTAATTATCATATTTTCAAGTTAAATATATATAAATCCATATATATACACAATAATTAAACAATTAAACAATTAAATCAAGTTATGTCGTTCGTGAATCGTCAGAATAAAAGGGTGACTAAAAGCTTGTGTAAAACTCTTTTCGGAGGTTCAAGATTTATTTAAATTCATTGCTTATCAAGTCGGAATTATATGAAGATTAAGTTTAAATTTGGTCGAAAATTTCCGGGTCGTCACAAGATGTGTCTAGACTAAGAATGATAAGCAGGCAATTTTCGACAAAAATGATAAGCAAAACTTTTGACATGCAGACACGGTCGAAGTCCAGACTCACTAATGTATCCTAACGACTATCAGTTAGACACACTAATGCAAGACCTGGTTCGCTAAGACCACCGCTCTGATACCACATGAAGCGACCCATCCTAATCCATAAGGACGAATACAATAACATATGATTACATCGCGAGGTACTTGACCTCTATATGATACATTTTACGAACATTGCATTCGTTTTTAAAAGACAAACTTTCATTACATCGAAAGTTGACGGCATGCATACCATTTCATAATATATCCAACTATAATTGATTTAATAATAATCTTGATGAACTCAACGACTCGAATGCAACGTCTTTTGAAATATGTCATGAATGACTCCAAGTAATATCTCTAAAATGAGCAAATGCACAGTGAAAGATTTCTTTCATACCTAAGAATAAACATGCTTTCAAGTGTCAACCAAAAGGTTGGTGAGTTCATTAGTTTATCATAATCGATCATTTTCATCATTTTAATAGACCACAAGAATTTCATTTCTCATTTCTCATAAATATCGTGCATGCAAAAATCATTCATATGGATTGAACACCTGGTAACCGACATTAACAAGATGCATATAAGAATATCCCCTATCATTCCGGGACATCCATCGGACATGATAAAACAACATCGAAGTACTAAAGCATCTGCTACAACAGATGGGGTTTGTTAGGCCCAATAGATCTATCTTTAGAATTCGCGTCAATTAGTAGACTGGTTTACTAATTCTTAGGCTACCAAGCAAAATGGGCATATTCGGCTTCGATCATTCAACCATAGAATGTAGTTTCGATTACTTGTGTCTATTTCGTAAAACATTTATAAAAGCAGCGCATGTATTCTCAGTCCCAAAAATATATATTGCAAAAGCATTTAAAAAGGGAGCAAATGAAACTCACTCTACAATATTTTGTAGTAAAAATATTCATACGACGATACTAGTAAAAATATTCATACGACGATACTGAACAATGCAGTGTTGGCCTCGGATTCACGAACCTGTATCAGTTGCATATATATTAACACATATCCCATTTAATCAACTAAGATTACTTATATTTTATAATTTATTGAAATTAGTATCTTTAAATATAATTATACTTATAATAAATATATGATATATAATTTAATTAAAGTTTTATCAATATAAATGGTAATATATAAGTTAAAAACATATTAGTATGTAGTATTAGTTGTCTTGTAATATATTTTTATATAAATAACATGTGTTTTTTTTAAATAATAATTATAATAATACTAAAAATAATAATAATAATGATAATAATAATAAAAATAAGTAAATAAATAAATAAATAACTACCTCACAGAAGTAGTCCTTAAAAATGCCCAAGTCCAGGTTTGAACCCGCGACGTCCCGTTAACCCGAAAACTCCCCTAACCACTACTCCATTTACCATTTTATGTTTTAATCACCTCCCTAAATTCTTTTTAACCTTGATCTGTTTCCATTTTCATAAACCAAACATCATCATCTCATTAATCTCATCATTCTTTTAAATCATACATCATCTTCATCTTAGTATCATTAATTTCTTCGTTCGATTAGAAACAAAAAACACGAATGATATCTTTATCATCATAAGTTTAACATCCTTACTCATCATCATTGGATCATATCATTATCATTTCATCATTCCAACATCTCGTCATCATCAACTACATTACCTCATCACCATTATCATGATCTAATCATCATAAAAATTTAATCATTATCATACTCATGTAACATCATTCTCATCGATCGTATTTAATTGTAACCATCATCTAACTTCGTTACCTCTAAGTATCATCATATCATAATCTATCCATCATCGTAATTATCTATCATCATATCATTATCTTTATCTTATCTAACATCTTATATCATCATCATCATCATCATCATTCCTATTGTCTATCAATCATCATCATGATTATCATTTTAATATTTTTCATTTCTCAGTCAATAACAATTTGCGTTTATCATCGCCATTCTACATAATCGAACAAAATATGCATGATGATTTATCACTCACGGCCCACCATCCTATAAGTATTAGTAATACCGACCATTTATATAGTTTAAATCCCTGCAGTCCAGATTTCAAAGAATTAAATCTAGTGATTAATTTTTCTAACCATTTGTATAAAGAAACCTCAAGTTGGCACGTGAAGGGAAACATTTTCTGGTCCACCATATTCATTAGCTAGCAAGTGGGAATTCTTTTATTAAATATTTGTCGGCCATTTATATGTTGTTACATGATATGCAATATAGTATCACTAACTAACCGATAGTTTAATAAGGTGGTATCTTTGCTCTTTAATATGAACTTCATAACCTTCCCTCAACGTGGAGAGGTATACCCCACAGAAATTTGGTTGAAACTTACGGTAGCAGTAGCAACAGTAACAGAGAAATAGTAGCAGCAAACCGGTAGTTTAGTGATGGGTTTGGTTAATGTTGGTTGCGAAAAGAAACAAAAGGAAACAGTAAGCGTAGCTGTGATCCTTGTAATTGAAATTGAACAAAAATGGTGATGTACGATGTGAGTTTTCAGCAGAGAAAAATAAAGTGGCAGCGATGAACATACGGTTGTGGTGTTTTGGCTATAAAACGTAACAGGAATAGAGGTTGGTGGGTGGTGTTTGATCAGGAAGAAGAAGAAGAACACCGTAAAATTTTGGCTTGGTTGTTTACTACAATGGAAATGGGTTTGATAAATATGGTGGTGGTAATGGTCGTGAAGGTGTGGTTGATGAAAGGCGGTTTGAGTGGTTCGTCAATGATGGTGCTCGGGTTAAACCAGAAGCAACATTACAAGTGGGTTGGTGTTTGATGAAGATGGTGTTGGGTTTGATGGTGATCATGGGTAGTGATAATGTTGTGATGAAGTTGGGTTGTTTTGGTTGTTCGTGATGGGTGGATGAAGGTGATTCACAAATGAAACAAGAATTTAGTTGTAGGTTCGATGGGTGTATAAAAAGCTTGATCAAGTGATTTTCATGTTAGTGATCGGACCAAAGAATAAGTTGAAAGTGGTTGCGAGAGTGTGTGAGTTATGTATCATTCTATATATCATTCATTATTGTATGTATATATATTACTCGAGTGATATTGAAAGACAAAGAAACAGTATTAGATATTTATAAGAATAATATGATAATAATGGTAATAGTATACAACTGTGGTTGAATTGAAAAGAAACAGAAAGGTGATCTCAAATGTTTGGAATGGTATCATTGTAAGAAAAAGAAGGAATAGAGAATTGAAAGTGGGATCATATATTGATATTGATATAGTACTATAAACTAAATAACACAAACAGTAATAAATGAAAATATCAAAGTTCCTACAGTGAAGCCATCGAGGTTTTTAAACTCTTGTACCGACAGTTTTAGCTCGAATATATATCGTGTCCATTGCTAAACAGTTAATATATAAGAGTGTTCCTAAAAATTCTCAATTTTTAAATTAAGTTCATTTATTTATTCTGGTCATTAACTGTTTAAAACCTGATTAAAAAGATTCGCTTAATATTTGTTTTAAGTTCCAAGTGATATGTACGGAGTATTAAAATTTAAACTAAAAAGATAAAAAATATTTTTATCAAACCTAAAATCTTCGTAATCAATTTACGATCCAACTTTCATTTTAAATCTTCGTAAATTCGTATTAGATTTATATGAACATTATTGAAATGACAACCGAGTGTTTATGACGTTTACTAATTAAGCTCGAAATCATTTATATTCAATATACTATGTATATATAGATTCATTTTAGTAACACAACTTTATTATATCTTATTTTATTTTATTTTACATATTTATTTCTAACACTTAAATAGTTATTTTATTTCAAATTATATTTTAAATTATTATATATATACATTTAAATATATATGTATCTATTTACAAATAGATATTCGTGAATCGTCGGGAATGGTCAAAAGTCAAATGAATATATGAAACAGTTCAAAAATTTTGAGACTCAACATTACAGACTTTGCTTATCGTGTCGAAATCATATAAAGATTAAGTTTAAATTTGGTGGGAAATTTTCGGGTCGTCATAGATTACCCGAGATTTTACCTTATATGGGTGAGCCAATGTGCTCGTTTAATCTATTTTGTAAAAAAGAATTTTTTTTTTACCCGAGGTTTTACCTTCTATGGGTTGTTCCTTTTGTGAAAGTTGATTCTTTTAGCGTTCATGTTTTTTTTTAAAGTTAGTTGATCTATTTTGTAAAAAAAAGAATGTTTTTCGACATCTTTTAGTAGCATTGAAGGGTTGTTCCTTTTATGAAAGTTGCCTCTTTATCGTAAAAAAAAAGGTAGTTAATTTTTTTGTAAAAAAGAATTTTTTTCGACATCTTTTTGTAACATTGAAGTGTTGGTTCTTTTACGAAAGTTGTTTCTTTTATCATTAAAAAAAAGGTGAAATGACGAAAATACCTCTAGTTACTATTGATGAATAGTGCTACAGGGTTTTGTCTTTTAGATAGTATAGTAATTTCTAATAATAATAATATAAGATTTAAGAAATAAATAGTGCATTTTTTTCTATTAAAATGTGGATTGCAATAAATTACTGTATAAAATCGACTCGCTTGAGTAGAATCGTTGCCTACTCTGTCAAACTCAGGAATACGGAAAGCCTCCAAAATATCGTATACTCACTACTGTGCATGTACTGAACCACAACGCACCACCACCTTCAATCACCGTCGTCCGTCAACAATGTCGATTTCCACCGCCCTCAATGTAGACTACAATATCGAATACCGATCGAAGAACGATGACGCTTGGTACCTTTCCGGCATCATTTTCGAAAACGGAAACCGACTACGCGTAAAGTTTAAGGAATTTCCACAAAGCTACTACGATGAGGTTTTCTCAACCGACGATTTCTCGAATCACAATGATATTGATGAATTTATCGGTCTATTCCGTCATGTTTCTCAACCGATCGAAGATAAGGAGTGTTCGAAAGTGATTCAGGGCATGACGGTTTTTTCCTCACGGGCTCCGTAACTATTTTCATCTATATATTAAAAACGCTAAATATTTGAGTCCACCTTTCATACACGTTGATTTTTTCCTCACGGGCTCAGTAACTATTTTCATCTATATATTAACAACATATACATATGGGTCTTATTATTTTTAAAAAAAAAATTATTATTACTCAGTGAATATTCTATTTTTAAATCATACGTAGTGTTAATATAAGCTAACGAGTTAATTGCGTTATATTTTAAAAAGTCAACAACTCCATAGCGAAACGAGAAAATACACATATATTGTTAATTTAAGATTACAATTAAATCTTTGACGGGTTATACCTTTTCGTTCGACTCGAGTTGCGCGTCAACGACATCATCGTTAGCCAAGAAATAATCATACAAAATAAACGCAATGAAATACATTGGAAACCGAACCCCGGCGCGAAGCGAGGGTTAAAAAAACTAGTTTGTACTATGAGTGGTTTTATTAATATTAACAGCGTTTTTATTATTATTGGTATATTTCATTTATTAATAGTATAATTTAGTATTATTAGTATTTTTATTAAGAGTATTAGTATTTTTTTTAGTAAAATAGGAATTTTCTCAATATTATTAGTATTTTTATTAGTGTTATTATTAGTATAAAATATTATTATTAGTTATGTTAGTATTAATAGTATTCTTAATATTTTTATTAATTTTATAAGTATTATTGATAGTTATAGTATTTTTATTTGTAATTAACAAGTTGATAAAATGCTGTTCGCACGGGTGATAAATCTACCGGGTTTGCGCTCACAGTCTACGGGTATCATCCCTAATTTCAACTACATTTGTACATTCATTCATATGCGTTTATTAAACTATAACCAGCTTTATATTCAATAATATTTAAATTTCGCGGAATCGCGAGTTATAAATTAGTAATAACTAGTTGTGGAGCCCTCGCTTCGCGCCGGGGGCTCCGTTTTGAATGCGAGTTAAAAAAAAATGTTGATCTATTTTGTAAAAAAAAATTTCAACATCTAACATTGAAGGGTTGTTCATTTGTGAAAGTTGCTTCTTTTAGCGTTCAGGTTTTTTTTTAAAAAAAAAAAAGTTAGTTGATCTATTTTGTAAAAAAGAATATTTTTCGACATCTTTTGGTAGCATTGAAGGGTTGTTCCTTTTATGAAAATTGTTTTTTATCGTTTGAGACAAAAAAAAAAGTAGCACAGTGGTAGCGTGGTGGTTGTTATTATTCTATATTTTTTAGTGTTAGTGATGAGATAAATAATATTTTAGAATATAAGTATAAAATGTGGGGGTTCGATTTGTATTTTAATGAAAGTTAGGGGGTTGGGTGTGTGAAAAATGAAATATTAAATAGAACTATAAAATAGAAGGTTCGATTTGTATTTTAATGAAAGTTAGGGGTTGGTTGTGTAAAAAATAAAATGTTAAATAGTACTATTCATAACTACAAATTTTGTCTGTTATATTAGTAATAGTAATAATAGTAATAATTTCTGATAATAATATAAGATTTAAGAAATAAATAGTGCATTTTTTTTTTTATTATTAAAATGTGGATTGCAACAAATTACTGTATAAAATCGACTCGCTTGAGTAGAATCGTTGACTACTCTGTCAAACTCAGGAATACGGAAAGCCTCCAAAATATCGTATACTCACTACTGTGCATGTACTGAACCCCAACGCACCACCACCTTCAATCACCGTCGTCCGTCAACAATGTCGATTTCCACCGCCCTCAATATAGACTACAATATCGAATACCGATCGAAGAACGATGACGCGTGGTACCTTTCCGGCATCATTTTCGAAAACGGAAACCGACTACGCGTAAAGTTTAAGGAATTTCCACAAAGCTACTACGATGAGGTTTTCTCAATCGACGACTTCTCGAATCACAGTGATATTGATGAATTTATCGGTCGATTCCGTGATGTTTCTCAACCGATCGAAGATAACGAGTGTTCGAAAGTGATTCAGGGCATGACGGTTTGTGCTATCTGTAGAGGCTTTGATGGATCGATTAGATACTTTGACGCCATCGTTGATGATGTATGTATTTTATTTATCCTAAATTAGGGCTTAATGTAATAACTGTTCATTCACTTGATATTTTGTGTTTTTGATTTAGTATGGCAGATTATATGAATATGAATGATGATGAAGTATATATAGTGGAGATGAATATTACTGTATTTGATTTTAGTATATGTTGGGGTGTTTGGTTTAGCTTATTGTTGTAGCTTATGCTAATTTAATAATAAGCAGCTTATAGCTTATATTTTTCGTCAGCTAAAATAGTTTTTGGATTAGCTTATAATCTTATATCTTATCTTATAATTATGTATAGTAATAGTAATAGTAATAGTAATAGTATTTTGCTAATGACAACACCTAGGGATGTCGTTAGTATGAAGTAAATTATTGTACACGGCGGTTACATGTCACTTTCATGATGGAAGTTAATGGATTGTACAAGAACTTTATGCATGTTAACGACGGGCTTTCGTAAGCAAAATCCTTCCATATGTATATTAAATAATGACTAAAAGGGACATTAATCTAAATTAAAGATTGGAGAATAACAAAGAATGGAGCTTATGGGATGGGACTAGTATAAGCTGATAAGCTCACCAAAATACTAAAAAGTGGTTTATTGAACAAAGATAAGTTTATTATAGCATTAATAATAAGTTAACCCAAACACTCCTTTAGGGATTAGGTAAGTACTTAATTATGTCTTATTTTAATTTTGTACATATAAGCTTTTGGTATTTATTGGATAGGTGTGTTACAAACAGCATACACCTGCAAAATGTGTATGCAAGTATTCTCTGTTCTGGCAACGTGGTCCTGAAAAAGGCTATATAACCGCAACAACACTTGATGATATATGGATCAACACGACTGGTGCAGTTAATCCCATAGTTACTGAATTCGCAAAGCTTGTTGAGAGTAAACTTACAGCAGTCTCTTTTCAGGTCAGTCTGATCACCATATATGAGCTCGTATTCTTCTATAATAACAATTTAAAATGGAACTTTTAATAAGTTATTTATAGCTGGTTGGTTTCTTGATGTTAGGAGCATGGTGGTGCGGGAAACAGTTCTCATGTAAAATTATCTGAAGGTTGTGACAATGTTTATGTAAGCGCTGCTATCTAAATAAATACGATTATGCAACTTGTTTAATTTGTTTTTCATATAGGAAAAGAAAGGTTCTGCTATGAATTAAGTGATGACGATAGAGATTTGGGAGGTCTTAAAGATACTGGCTGTCATCATTATATAATATTAGAAAATCTGGAGAAAGATCTTTGCCCAATTTTAATGATGCAGTTCATACACGAGCAAACTTCAATCACAGGACAGGCATACATCTTCCCAAATTTGTCAGTGGAAACATATGCAAGAGGAGTAATCATGGTGGATAACATATCAAATATAAAAAGGATTTATGAATTTATAAACAATTCTAATCACATCATTACATCTTTCTCTGGAAGGTAAGCATTCGTTTGTAAAACAATATGTTATGAATCAGTCCCTTTAACTTGAAATTATCCTCTAGCCAATTGATTTTGAAAGACCGATATATTGTAGTTGTCTAGCTTACTAATTACTAGCAGTTCATCAAGTCATTTCACATCGTGTAGGCCATGGGTAATAGCTGAAGAAACGCTTAAGACTGGAACTTTCAACACAAACATGCAGAACTTGCAGCCAAGGTCTAAGGTATAAGTTTAAACGTATAATATATTAATTAATATTCCATAATATTTTTCAGTGTTCTTTATTGATCTTTGACCGTCTGTTACTCCTCATTTTCAGCATATATATACAGGGAGGGATTTAATGGTTGTTCGAGTTGGAACAGAAGAATACAGCAGAGCTAAACAGCTAAAAGATCTATTTATGGAATATCGCAATCATCTAAATGGACTTGCACGCAGGTTGGATATGGAGGAGAAGAAGAACCAGCTTTCATCCATTGCAAATTAGTTTTTGTAAATTGTAAATGTGCCAATCTATTATCCAGGTAATCATCAATCATTAAATATAATTTTGTTATGAGTTGTTTGTTTCAAAAGTTAGGCATGAAAAACATAAGTTTGAGGTCAATGCGGTCATTTAAAATGGCTCATTGATCTCTATTTTATTGTAGTATATTTAGAGATTGAGGAGGAGAAACACAATCCAATGGTTCCTCTATATGTAGAGAAATTTGTAGAGGAAGTCATCGCCATGTAAACAACACGTAGGCGACACATCATCAATTTTTTTTTTTTGCCAATTATAAAAATTGCATTACCTTTATTGGACAAATTCGTTTTTTATGTTATCTTTTCAGAAATATTTTGCAGTCTTTTCTTATGATGACCTGGTTAAACCATTAAACATTTATACATTTATAAGATTGATTAAAGTTCCTTTATTGAATTTATATTGAAATTAGTGTGATTACGAGTCTGATTTAAGTGTGAATTATGATTCCGATTTTAAATTACTATTCCAATTTAAGTGATTGTAACAAATCACAAGTTTGATTTGAGTAATTAATATTAACAATGGGACGCTTAATTCGCACCTTAATCGGACTTGTAAGTTTCAATATAAATTCAATTTTGGGATTTCAATCAAATTTATAAATGTACGTATCTTTAGATCTAAGAGCCCAAAAAGGTAACATAAAGTACGATAATGACCAATAAAGTTAATGTAAATTCTATAATTGCCAAAAAAAAAGGATGATGATGTGATGGCTACGTGTCATTAACATGACGTGGGTTGGAGTAGAGTTTTTTTTAGTTCTATTTCTGTTTATATGGTGGTAGAAATAGAGTTATGGTCTGAGAGGGCAACTGTCTGAGAGGGTAATCTGTTTCCTTATAAATGAAAAGTTGATAATAACAGAGAATATTTTGTGCAGGTTTTGTAAAAGTGCAGGATTCGGTACTCCTTTTTTGTGAAGTATATAGACTATGTATAGCAGTTTGATGGTACAAACCGAACATTATGTGTATGGGGTGCAGTTTAGGTTAATTAATGTACATTAGAAGGTCTCTCTAGTTCAGTTATAAGATCACCAAATTTAACTGAACATGTTTTTGGTAACGCTATCTGGTGGGATGAGCCTTAATCCACAGACACTTGTAGTTATGTGTTTTAATCTAGTTTCTTCATATACCCATGACCATCATCTGGTAGTGAATGTGTTAAGAATTCTCTTAAATTGTAGATTTTATCATTATTCAACATTTTGTAGCATGTCATCCTCACGTTTTCACATTCAATTATTAACAAAATCTATTGACACCATTTGTCATCGTATACAGTATTTATTCTTCTTCCTACAGTTTTCAAGCTCTTCATTCGCACATTTCGTAGTTACCTCGATTTTTCTTTGATTTATGGTATCTCTATACCTATCTTCTTGATTTGCTACTTTCATAGCAATTTAACAGCCTCTCATTACCTATCGTCCTATCATGTCGCTTATACATATATTACACTTTATTTACAACTTTCATAGCAATTTATTAAAGGGGGCCTTGAGTCTAGCGGTATTATCAATTTTAAGTTTGTAAGTTCGAGTCTCGTGATGGACAATTTCAATTTATATAAGAGGCGTGTTTGCCCTTTTTTTTTAAAAAAAAAAAAAAAAAAAAAAAACTTTGTCTAGACCATGACGAAGTACAAAATGTTAATATTAAAGGGGTAAGCATGCATCAAAACTAAAAAAAACAGAAGGGAACAAATAGTTATAAGAGTGCTCCAAATCATAACAAGTTTCATCACCAAGACTAGTTACCACATCAGTGTCACATAAGCACATTCTCACAATGACTAACCAAGGACTAAATACTTCCAACCATGACATACTTCCTCATAAAAATTGAGACCCCTTGAAACAACCCCAAATCCATTTACAGAAAACGAAGCACATTTTTTTTTTTTTTGTTATATAAGTTAGGTCCCATTAGTACGCAATAATTTCAACTTTGTTTTAACCAAAAACATAATATCGTGACGTTACGTTTAACAACATACAATGACCCTTGGTACCCAAATGACACCTTACAAAAATATTTGTAATCATAATCCAATCACACAAACACGGGTTAATACTCAATAACCCAACCCAATACCAAGAGCATAATCCCGAGGACTATCAAATCCCCCCATTCCGCGTCCGAAATCCAAAAGCTAATCCTGCAAGCTTAAGCAACGTCTATCAATCCTAGTCTAGCAACTAGGTAACTCCGCATCAACAATACCTATAAAAAGGTAAACAACGAGAGGGGTAAGCAAAGCTTAGTGAGTGCAATAATTATACATACACATATATAACCCATCTATTTGCAATCGCACCCACCAAATACCTCATACGAAAATATAACTCAAATAGCATGCCGTCATACTCATAATGCTAACAACTCGTACACTATCACAACGCCACATTAGCATATACTCAACACAATATATATAAACGTATAGCATGCTAAACAAAATCCAACAACATAATATGGTTAACCATAACGCTATGGTGCTACCGGCTCGTGGTTCACACCATATGCATTTGAGTCTCACTCGTTTATAGTGCTACCGGCTCGTGGTTCACACTTGTTTATAGTGCTACCGGCTCGTGGTTCACACTTCGATGCTACCGGCTCGTGGTTCACATCTCACTTTATAGTGCTACCGGCTCGTGATTCACACTTGTTTATAGTGCTACCGGCTCGTGGTTCACACTTGATGCTACCGGCTCGTGGTTCATACCATAACATTCACAAATAAACACGCCATATACATATACGCATAATTATTCCACTCACCTTGGAATGTCCGAACAAGTCATGTATAACATGATCTCCGTCCTCAAACTTGAGCAAGTAACCACCTATATCATACATAGGTACAATATACACATAAATAGCCATTCTCTAAAAGAGAACTCGACACAAACATCCCTTAGCCGAGAGATCAAACCTTGCTCGCCAAAACCCGCCCATTTAACACCTAATGGACACAAACCAATTACCACTTCGGGTGGTAATTCAAACCAACACAACAAAGTACAATTCAACTCGAATCATACTTTACCCCAATTAGACCCAACCTAGGTCTTAACACTAAATTACTACTTAGGTAGTAATCATTTCAAACGCCAATTACACCAAAATCCCAACACGTGCAATATTGACCCATATTGCTTTTGACCACGTTTGACTTATGTTAAAATATCATTTAAACCTCAATTTACTTCTCGCGAGTAATTACATCCAAACACCGTTTAACACTTAACAAAAGCGTTTAACATCCATTTAATCTAAATTAGTGTCATCCTCAAATTTGACCCAATTCCAATTTACCCATTTTGACCAAAGTCATAAAACGCCCCATAATCACTAACGACTAGTGATTTTATTTCCAAAACACCAATTAACACTTAAATCAAGTATTTACATACTTGATTCACCAAAACTTGACTCAAATCTTAGTTTGACACTAAATCAAAGTTAACACCCATTTTTGACCAACTAACATGTTCTTATGAACACCAATAACGGGTCAAAACCCATCTACTAACCACAACAAACCCATTTCACAACCATTAAAGGGTTTCTAACAAAATCAAGCTCAAACCCTAATTTGAATATCAAAATCAAATAATGAAATTCGGAGTTAGAGCTTACCAATACTACCAAAACGTAGCCAAGAACGAGATGAACAACTTTAATACTCGCGACTTGACCCGATTCACCCTTCTTCTTCCTCAAACCAAGCTCTCTCTCTCTCTCGAACTCTCTTTCTCTCTCTAAATTGAATGTGTGTAGTTGAGAGAGTGAGAAATGAGATAGGGTTGAGCTTTGGATCAGTTCTTAAGGCCTCAAACCGTCCACAATGTGAAAAGACTAAAACACCCCAAAATATACCCTTAAAAACTGGTCAAGAAAGTCAATTCAGCGACTTTGACCCCGGACGCGACAAACTCACCCAATACGCGATAAAGTGGTCAGGTGGGGGATTTCCAAGCCGTCGCGTTTCAACCTAATCTGTCGCGTTTCGCGACGCACCAGAACGCGATACAAGAACTCCAAACGCGATACCTTCAGCTCTTCAACCGAATTTCAGTTTCCAGCTTCAAATTAAAAGTTCAGGGACTGAGGTTGACAGATTCTGATTCTGATGTAAATTCTGAAAATGCATAAGTGTTAGGTTCACTTTTAGTGGGGCTTTCTGATGCACACATTTACTGACACTTTCAGGAACATTTTCTGATGCACAAAATTCAGGATCTTACACCGCTATATTATTTAATTAATTAAATGTACAAGTATACAAGCAAATAGTACAAGTATTAAAAACATATATAGTCGTCTTGCTTTATGCGTGGAAAAGAGAGAAAGAAGGGTGATGGGGCGAGGGCCGAAGCAGGGCGTCTGGAGGGCGGAGTGGTGCCAACGGCGCCCTGCAGGTCGGCTGTTGAAATGTCCCATTCTTATTGATTAAAAACGTTCCATATTAATTGATTTCGTTGCGAGGTTTTGACCTCTATATGAGACGTTTTTCAAAGACTGCATTCATTTTTAAAACAAACCATAACCTTTATTTCATAAATAAAGGTTTAAAAAGCTTTACGTAGATTATCAAATAATGATAATCTAAAATATCCTGTTTACACACGACCATTACATAATGGTTTACAATACAAATATGTTACATCGAAATCAGTTTCTTGAATGCAGTTTTTACACAATATCATACAAACATGGACTCCAAATCTTGTCCTTATTTTAGTATGCAACAGCGGAAACTCTTAGTATTCACCTGAGAATAAACATGCTTTAAACGTCAACAAAAATGTTGGTGAGTTATAGGTTTAACCTATATATATCAAATCGTAACAATAGACCACAAGATTTCATATTTCAATACACATCCCATACATAGAGATAAAAATCATTCATATGGTGAACACCTGGTAACCGACATTAATAAGATGCATATATATAAGAATATCCCCATCATTCCGGGACACCCTTCGGATATGATATAAATTTCGAAGTACTAAAGCATCTGGTACTTTGGATGGGGTTTGTTAGGCCCAATAGATCTATCTTTAGGATTCACGTCAATTAGGGTGTCTGTTCCCTAATTCTTAGATTACCAGACTTAATAAAAAGGGGCATATTCGATTTCAATAATTCAACCATAGAATGTAGTTTCACGTACTTGTGTCTATTTTGTAAATCATTTATAAAACCTGCATGTATTCTCATCCCAAAAATATTAGATTTTTAAAAGTGGGACTATAACTCACCTTCACAGATTTTTACTTCGTCGGGAAGTAAGATTTGGCCACTGGTTGATTCACGAACCTATAACAATATATACATATATATCAAAGTATGTTTAAAATATATTTACAACACTTTTAATATATTTTGATGTTTTAAGTTTATTAAGTCAGCTGTCCTCGTTAGTAACCTACAACTAGTTGTCCACAGTTAGATGTACAGAAATAAATCGATAAATATTATCTTGAATCAATCCACGACCCAGTGTATACGTATCTCAGTATTGATCACAACTCAAACTATATATATTTTGGAATCAACCTCAACCCTGTATAGCTAACTCCAACATTCACATATAGAGTGTCTATGGTTGTTCCGAAATATATATAGATGTGTCGACATGATAGGTCGAAACATTGTATACGTGTCTATGGTATCTCAAGATTACATAATATACAATACAAGTTGATTAAGTTATGGTTGGAATAGATTTGTTACCAATTTTCACGTAGCTAAAATGAGAAAAATTATCCAATCTTGTTTTACCCATAACTTCTTCATTTTAAATCCGTTTTGAGTGAATCAAATTGCTATGGTTTCATATTGAACTCTATTTTATGAATCTAAACAGAAAAGTATAGGTTTATAGTCGGAAAAATAAGTTACAAGTCGTTTTTGTAAAGGTAGTCATTTCAGTCGAAAGAACGACGCCTAGATGACCATTTTAGAAAACATACTTCCACTTTGAGTTTAACCATAATTTTTGGATATAGTTTCATGTTCATAATAAAAATCATTTTCTCAGAATAACAACTTTTAAATCAAAGTTTATCATAGTTTTTAATTAACTAACCCAAAACAGCCCGCGGTGTTACTACGACGGCGTAAATCCGGTTTTACGGTGTTTTTCGTGTTTTCAGGTTTTAAATCATTAAGTTAGAATATCATATAGATATATAACATGTGTGTAGTTAATTTTAAAAGTCAAGTTAGAAGGATTAACTTTTGTTTGCGAACAAGTTTAGAATTAACTAAACTATGTTCTAGTGATTACGAGTTTAAACCTTCGAATAAGATAGTTTTATATATATGAATCGAATGATGTTATGAACATCATTACTACCTCAAGTTTAGTAGGTAAACCTACTGGAAGTGACAAGAAATGATCTAGCTTCAAAGGATCTCGGATGGCTTGAAAGTTCTTGAAGTAGGATCATGACACAAAAACAAGTTCAAGTAAGATTTTTACTCGAATTAAGATAGTTTATAGTTATAGAAATTGAATCAAAGTTTGAATATGAATATTACCTTGAATAAGAAAGATAACCTACTGTATATAACAAAGGTTTCTTGATCTTAGATGATTACTTGGAATGGATTAGAAAGCTTGGAAGTAAATTAGTAAACTTGAAGGGATTTTTGAAGTGTTCTTCCTATGATGATTATAGCTTGATTCTTGAAGTGATTTTTGATGAAGATGATGATTAACTACTGGAAAAATACGTTCATAATAGTGTGTGTGTATTGAGAGAGAATTAGAAAGAGAATTGGAAGTGAAATGGAGTGAATGATGAGTGGTAATTGGTGAGTGGTGAGTGGGGTTAAAAGGAGTTCTAGTTAGTTGACTAGCTCATGGTAGAAGTTAAAATTGATTAGTCATACATGACATAATCAAGAGTGGAATCCCATGCTAGTTCCTATTGGTATATACTCATAGTAAGTACGTTTTGAAGCTGTGTATAATACGGATAAGAATACGACTAGAATTCTTGATGAAAGAAAAGAATGGAAAAGTAACTGTAACCATTTTCGTTAAGTATGAGTGTTTTGATATATGTCTTGAAGTCTTCCAAAAGTATTTTAATACATCTAAATACACTACATGTATATACATTTTAACTGAGTCGTTAAGTCATCGTTAGTCGTTACATGTAAGTGTTGTTTTGAAACCTTTAAGTTAACGATCTCAATTAATGTTGTTAACCCATTGTTTATTATATCTAATGAGATGTTAAATTATTATATTATCATGATATTATGATATATTAATATATCTTAATATGATATATATACATTTAAATGTCGTTAGAACGATAATCGTTACATATATGTCTCGTTTCGAAATCCTTAAGTTAGTAGTCTTGTTTATATCTATATAACTCATTGTTAATATAATTATGGAGATACTTACTTATCATAATCTCATGTTAACCATATGTATATCCATATATATATCGTCATGTCGTTTTTACAAGTTTTAACGTTCGTGAATCGCCGGTCAACTTGGGTGGTCAATTGTCTATATGAAACATATTTCAATTAATCAAGTCTTAACAAGTTTGATTGCTTAACATGTTGGAATCATTTAATCATGTAAATATCAATCTCAATTAATATATATAAATATGGAAAAGTTCGGGTCACTACAGTACCTACCCGTTAAATAAATTTCGTCCCGAAATTTTAAGCTGTTGAAGGTGTTGACGAATCTTCTGGAAATAGATGCGGGTATTTCTTCTTCATCTGATCTTCACGCTCCCAGGTGAACTCGGGTCCTCTACGAGCATTCCATCGAACCTTAACAATTGGTATCTTGTTTTGCTTAAGTCTTTTAACCTCACGATCCATTATTTCGATGGGTTCTTCGATGAATTGGAGTTTTTCGTTGATTTGGATTTCATCTAACAGAATAGTGAGATCTTCTTTAGCAAAACATTTCTTCAAATTCGAGACGTGGAAAGTGTTATGTACAGCCGCGAGTTGTTGAGGTAACTCAAGTCGGTAAGCTACTGGTCCGACACGATCAATAATCTTGAATGGTCCAATATACCTTGGATTTAATTTCCCTCGTTTACCAAATCGAACAACGTCTTTCCAAGGTGCAACTTTAAGCATGACCATCTCTCCAATTTCAAATTCTATATCTTTTCTTTTAATGTCAGCGTAGCTCTTTTGTCGACTTTGGGCGGTTTTCAACCGTTGTTGAATTTGGATGATCTTCTCGGTAGTTTCTTGTATAATCTCCGGACCCGTAATCTGTCTATCCCCCACTTCACTCCAACAAATCGGAGACCTGCACTTTCTACCATAAAGTGCTTCAAACGGCGCCATCTCAATGCTTGAATGGTAGCTGTTGTTGTAGGAAAATTCTGCTAACGGTAGATGTCGATCCCAACTGTTTCCGAAATCAATAACACATGCTCGTAGCATGTCTTCAAGCGTTTGTATCGTCCTTTCGCTCTGCCCATAAGTTTGTGGATGATAGGCAGTACTCATGTCTAGACGAGTTCCTAATGCTTGCTGTAATGTCTGCCAGAATCTTGAAATAAATCTGCCATCCCTATCAGAGATAATAGAGATTGGTATTCCATATCTGGAGACGACTTCCTTCAAATACAGTCGTGCTAACTTCTCCATCTTGCCATCTTCTCTTATTGGTAGGAAATGTGCTGATTTGGTGAGATGATCAACTATTACCCAAATAGTATCAAAACCACTTGCAGTCCTTGGCAATTTAGTGATGAAATCCATGGTAATGTTTTCCCATTTCCATTCTGGGATTTCGGGTTGTTGAAGTAGACCTGATGGTTTCTGATGCTCAGCTTTGACCTTAGAACACGTCAAACATTCTCCTACGTATTTAGCAACATCGGCTTTCATACCCGGCCACCAAAAATATTTCCTGAGATCCTTGTACATCTTCCCCGTTCCATGATGTATTGAGTATCTGGTTTTATGAGCTTCTCTAAGTACCATTTCTCTCATATCTCCAAATTTTGGTACCCAAATCCTTTCAGCCCTATACCGGGTTCCGTCTTCCCGAATATTAAGATGTTTCTCCGATCCTTTGGGTATTTCATCCTTTAAATTTCCCTCTTTTAAAACTCCTTGTTGCGCCTCCTTTATTTGAGTATTAAGGTTATTATGAATCATTATATTCATAGATTTTACTCGAATGGGTTCTCTGTCCTTCCTGCTCAAGGCATCGGCTACCACATTTGCCTTCCCCAGGTGGTAACGAATCTCAAAGTCGTAATCATTCAATAATTCAATCCACCTACGCTGCCTCATATTCAGTTGTTTCTGATTAAATATGTGTTGAAGACTTTTGTGGTCGGTATATATAATACTTTTGACCCCATATAAGTAGTGCCTCCAAGTCTTTAATGCAAAAACAACCACGCCTAATTCCAAATCAGGCGTCGTATAATTTTGTTCGTGAATCTTCAATTGTCTAGACGCATAAGCAATCACCTTCGTTCGTTGCATTAATACACAACCGAGACCTTGCTTTGATGCGTCACAATAAATCACAAAATCATCATTCCCTTCAGGCAATGACAATATAGGTGCCGTAGTTAGCTTTTTCTTCAATAACTGAAACGCTTTCTCTTGTTCATCATTCCATTCAAATTTCTTCCCTTTATGCGTTAATGCAGTCAAGGGTTTTGCTATTCTGGAAAAGTCTTGGATGAACCTTCTGTAGTAACCAGCTAGTCCTAAAAACTGGCGTATGTGTTTCGGAGTTTTCGGGGTTTCCCACTTTTCAACAGTTTCTATCTTTGCCGGATCCACCTTAATACCTTCTTTGTTCACTATGTGACCGAGGAATTGAACTTCTTCCAACCAAAATGCACACTTTGAAAACTTAGCGTACAATTCTTCCTTCCTCAATACTTCTAACACCTTTCTCAAATGTTCACCGTGTTCTTGGTCATTCTTTGAGTAAATAAGTATGTCATCAATGAAAACAATGACAAACTTGTCAAGGTATGGTCCACACACTCGGTTCATAAGGTCCATGAACACAGCTGGTGCATTAGTTAAACCAACCGGCATGACCATAAACTCGTAATGACCGTAACGTGTTCTGAAAGCAGTCTTTGGAATATCATTTTCTTTCACCCGCATTTGATGATACCCGGAACGTAAGTCAATCTTTGAATAAACAGACGAGCCTTGTAGTTGATCAAATAAGTCGTCGATTCTCGGTAGTGGGTAGCGGTTCTTGATGGTAAGTTTGTTCAACTCTCGGTAGTCGATACACAACCTGAATGTACCATCTTTCTTCTTGACAAACAAAACAGGAGCTCCCCACGGTGATGTGCTTGGTCGAATGAAACCACGCTCTAAAAGTTCTTGTAATTGGCTTTGCAGTTCTTTCATCTCGCTGGGTGCGAGTCTGTAAGGAGCACGAGCTATTGGTGCAGCTCCTGGTACAAGATCTATTTGAAATTCAACGGATCGCTGTGGGGGTAATCCCGGTAATTCTTTCGGAAATACATCGGGAAATTCTTTTGCAATGGGAACATCATTGATGCTCTTTTCTTCAGTTTGTACTTTCTCGACGTGTGCTAGAACAGCATAGCAACCTTTTCTTATTAGTTTTTGTGCCTTCAAATTACTAATAATATGTAGCTTCGTGTTGCCCTTTTCTCCGTACACTATTAAGGGTTTTCCTTTTTCTCGTATAATGCGAATTGCATTTTTGTAACAAACGATCTCTGCTTTCACTTCTTTCAACCATTCCATACCGATTATCACATCAAAACTCCCTAACTCTACTGGTATCAAATCAATCTTAAATGTTTCGCTAACCAGTTTAATTTCTCGATTCCGACATATATTATCTGCTGAAATTAATTTACCATTTGCTAATTCGAGTAAAAATTTACTATCCAAAGGCGTCAATGGACAACTTAATTTAGCACAAAAATCTCTACTCATATAGCTTCTATCCGCACCCGAATCAAATAAAACGTAAGCAGATTTATTGTCAATAAGAAACGTACCCGTAACAAGCTCCGGGTCTTCCTGTGCCTCTGCCGCATTAATATTGAAAACTCTTCCGCGACCTTATCCATTCGTGTTCTCCTGGTTCGGGCAATTTCTAATAATGTGGCCCGGTTTTCCACATTTATAACAAACTACATTGGCATAACTTGCTCCGACACTACTTGCTCCGCCATTACTCGTTCCGACACCATTTGTTCCTTTCGTTCTATTAACCCCTGGTCCGTAGACCTCACACTTCGCCGCGCTATGACCATTTCTTTTACACTTGTTGCAAAATTTGGTGCAGAACCCCGAGTGATACTTTTCACACCTTTGGCATAGCTGCTTCTGATTGTTGTTGTTGTTGCGGTTATTATTGTTGTTGGGATGATTGTTGTAGTAGCTGTTGTTGTTGTTGTTGTTGTTGTTGTTGTTGTTGGGCCGTTTGTTGTAGTTGCGATTGATGTTGCGATTGTTGGGATAATTGTTGCGATTATTGTTGTAATTGCTGTTGCTGTTGTATTGATGATTCTTATCACCGTTTTCCTCCCACTTTCTTTTAACTTGCCTCACATTGGCCTCTTCAGCAGTCTGTTCTTTAATTCTTTCTTCAATCTGGTTCACTAGTTCGTGAGCCATTCTACATGCCTGTTGTATGGAGGCGGGCTCGTGTGAACTTATATCTTCTTGGATTCTTTCCGGTAATCCTTTCACAAACGCGTCGATCTTCTCTTCCTCATCTTCGAATGCTCCCGGACACAATAGGCACAATTCTGTGAATCGTCTTTCGTACGTGGTAATATCAAATCCTTGGGTTCGTAACCCTCTAAGTTCTGTCTTGAGCTTATTGACCTCAGTTCTGGGACGGTACTTCTCGTTCATCAAGTGCTTGAATGCTGACCACGGTAGTGCGTACGCATCATCTTGTCCCACTTGCTCTAGATAGGTATTCCACCATGTTAACGCAGAACCTGTGAAAGTATGCGTAGCGTACTTCACTTTGTCCTCTTCAGTACACTTACTTATGGCAAACACCGATTCAACCTTCTCGGTCCACCGTTTCAATCCGATCGGTCCTTCGGTTCCATCAAATTCCAAAGGTTTGAAGGCAGTGAATTCTTTGTAGGTGCATCCTACACGATTTCCTGTACTGCCAGATCCAAGGTTATTGTTGATATGTAGCGCAGCCTGTACTGCGGCTATGTTTGAAGCTAGAAAAGTACGGAATTCCTCTTCATTCATATTCACGGTGTGTCGAGTAGTCGGTGCCATTTTCTTCAAAATAGTCAAATGGAACAAGTTAATCATACAGAATATTAAGAGTAGTTAATAGTATTTCGTAGCATAATATGAACTCATTTATAAAAGCTTTTTCTTTATATTAGCATTTTATAAGTTTAAATTCGGGTAGTACCTACCCGTTAAGTTCATACTTAGTAGCTAATATACAATTCAACTACTACAATTCTATATGAAAAACTGATTGTAATAATATTTCGCGTTCAAACTTTTATACAATATTTTACAAACTTACAATACCGCTTATTTTACATAAAGCATGAAATATAGCACACAATAACTTTGATACAAGATAGTTGTGAAGATAATTCTAGCTAGTACACAAGTCGTTCAGCAAAGGCAATAAAGACTCGTAATTCATACGTCCAGAAACAAGTCATGCATTCTGGTTTTACTAGGACTACTTCCCATCCTTGGTCTTGTGGAACATAACCGTTATGGCCATTGATAAGACAGCGTGTTGTAACGTCGTCAAAGGGACGAGGGTTACGTAATGACCAATAGTCTCGTAATAACCTAAAAACCTCATTTCTTACCCCAATTACCGACTCCGTCACTTGTGGGAACGTTTTGTTTAATAGTTGTAGCCCGATGTTCTTGTTCTCACTTTGGTGAGAAGCGAACATTACTAACCCGTAAGCATAACATGCTTCTTTATGTTGCATGTTAGCCGCTTTTTCTAAATCACGAAGTCCTATATTCGGATATACTGAGTCAAAATAATTTCTTAACCCGTTGCGTAAAATAGCATTTGGGTTCCCCGCAATATATGCGTCAAAGTAAACACATCGTAACTTATGGATTTCCCAATGTGATATCCCCCATCTTTCGAACGAAAGCCTTTTATAAACCAAGGCATTCTTGGAACGTTCTTCAAATGTCTTACAAACTGATCTCGCCTTAAATAGTTGTGCCGAGGAATTCTGACCGACTCTAGACAAGATTTCATCAATCATGTCTCCGGGTAGGTCTCTTAAAATATTGGGTTGTCTATCCATTTTGTGTTTTTATACTGTAAAATAGACAAGAGTTAGATTCATAAAAAAATACTTATTAATACAAGCAATTTTTACATATATCATAAAGCATAAGCACACTATATTACATATATTACACCACACGAATATAACTATCTTATTCCGACTCGCTCGTTTCTTCTTGTTCGGTTTTGGTTTGTTTTGCCAAGTTTCTAGGGATATATGATGTTCCCCTAATACGAGCCGTCGTTGTCCACATTGGTTTAGAAAAACCTGGTGGTTTAGAGGTTCCCGGGTCATTGTTACAACTTAAGGACTTCGGGGGTTGACGATACATATAAAGTTCATCGGGGTTGGAATTAGATTTCTCTATTTTTATGCCCTTTCCCTTATTATTTTCTTTTACCTTTTTAAATTCAGTTGGGGGAATTTCTATAACATCATCGGAATTCTCGTCGGAATCCGATTCATCGGAGAATTGGTAATCCTCCCAATATTTTGCTTCCTTGGCGGAAACATCATTGACCATAATTAACCTTGGTCGGTTGGTTGAGGATTCTCTTTTACTTAACCATTTTATTATTTCCCCCACCGGTTCTATTTCTTCTTCCGGTTCCGATTCTTCTTCCGGTTCCGATTCTTCTTCCGGTTCCTCTTCGGGAACTTGTGAATCAGTCCACGAATCATTCCAATTCACATTTGACTCTTCATTATTATTAGGTGAGTCAATGGGACTTGTTCTAGAGGTAGACATCTATCACATAATATCAAACACGATAAGAGATTAATATATCACATAATATTCATATGTTAAAAATATATAGTTTCCAACAAAAATGTTAAGCAATCATTTTTAAAGAAAACACGGTCGAAGTCCAGACTCACTAATGCATCCTAACAAACTCGATAAGACACACTAATGCAAATTTTCTGGTTCTCTAAGACCAACGCTCGGATACCAACTGAAATGTCCCGTTCTTATTGATTAAAAACGTTCCATATTAATTGATTTCGTTGCGAGGTTTTGACCTCTATATGAGACGTTTTTCAAAGACTGCATTCATTTTTAAAACAAACCATAAACTTTATTTCATAAATAAAGGTTTAAAAAGCTTTACGTAGATTATCAAATAATGATAATCTAAAATATCCTGTTTACACACGACCATTACATAATGGTTTAAAATACAAATATGTTACATCGAAATCAGTTTCTTGAATGCAGTTTTTACACAATATCATACAAACATGGACTCCAAATCTTGTCCTTATTTTAGTATGCAACAGCGGAAGCTCTTAGTATTCACCTGAGAATAAACATGCTTTAAACGTCAACAAAAATGTTGGTGAGTTATAGGTTTAACCTATATATATCAAATCGTAACAATAGACCACAAAATTTCATATTTCAATACACATCCCATACATAGAGATAAAAATCATTCATATGGTGAACACCTGGTAACCAACATTAACAAGATGCATATATATAAGAATATCCCCATCATTCCGGGACACCCTTCGGATATGATATAAATTTCGAAGTACTAAAGCATCCGGTACTTTGGATGAGGTTTGTTAGGCCCAATAGATCTATCTTTAGGATTCGCGTCAATTAGGGTGTCTGTTCCCTAATTCTTAGATTACCAGACTTAATAAAAAGGGGCATATTCGATTTCAATAATTCAACCATAGAATGTAGTTTCACGTACTTGTGTCTATTTTGTAAATCATTTATAAAACCTGCATGTATTCTCATCCCAAAAATATTAGATTTTTAAAAGTGGGACTATAACTCACCTTCACAGATTTTTACTTCGTCGGGAAGTAAGACTTGGCCACTGGTTGATTCACGAACCTATAACAATATATACATATATATCAAAGTATGTTTAAAATATATTTACAACACTTTTAATATATTTTGATGTTTTAAGTTTATTAAGTCAGCTGTCCTCGTTAGTAACCTACAACTAGTTGTCCACAGTTAGATGTATAGAAATAAATCGATAAATATTATCTTGAATCAATCCACGACCCAGTGTATACGTATCTCAGTATTGATCACAACTCAAACTATATATATTTTGGAATCAACCTCAATCCTGTATAGCTAACTCCAACATTCACATATAGAGTGTCTATGGTTGTTCCGAAATATATATAGATGTGTCGACATGATAGGTCGAAACATTGTATACGTGTCTATGGTATCTCAAGATTACATAATATACAATACAAGTTGATTAAGTTATGGTTGGAATAGATTTGTTACCAATTTTCACGTAGCTAAAATGAGAAAAATTATCCAATCTTGTTTTACCCATAACTTCTTCATTTTAAATCCGTTTTGAGTGAATCAAATTGCTATGGTTTCATATTGAACTCTATTTTATGAATCTAAATAGAAAAGTATAGGTTTATAGTCGGAAAAATAAGTTACAAGTCGTTTTTGTAAAGGTAGTCATTTCAGTCGAAAGAACGACGCCTAGATGACCATTTTAGAAAACATACTTCCACTTTGAGTTTAACCATAATTTTTGGATATAGTTTCATGTTCATAATAAAAATCATTTTCTCAGAATAACAACTTTTAAATCAAAGTTTATCATAGTTTTTAATTAACTAACCCAAAACAGTCCGCGGTGTTACTACGACGGCGTAAATCCGGTTTTACGGTGTTTTTCGTGTTTCCAGGTTTTAAATTATTAAGTTAGCATATCATATAGATATAGAACATGTGTGTAGTTAATTTTAAAAGTCAAGTTAGAAGGATTAACTTTTGTTTGCGAACAAGTTTAGAATTAACTAAACTATGTTCTAGTGATTACGAGTTTAAACCTTCGAATAAGATAGTTTTATATATATGAATCGAATGATGTTATGAACATCATTACTACCTCAAGTTTAGTAGGTAAACCTACTGGAAGTGACAAGAAATGATCTAGCTTCAAAGGATCTTGGATGGCTTGAAAGTTCTTGAAGTAGGATCATGACACAAAAACAAGTTCAAGTAAGATTTTTACTCGAATTAAGATAGTTTATAGTTATAGAAATTGAATCAAAGTTTGAATATGAATATTACCTTGAATAAGAAAGATAACCTACTGTATATAACAAAGGTTTCTTGATCTTAGATGATTACTTGGAATGGATTAGAAAGCTTGGAAGTAAATTAGTAAACTTGAAGGGATTTTGAAGTGTTCTTGAAGTGTTCTTCCTATGATGATTATAGCTTGATTCTTGAAGTGATTTTTGATGAAGATGATGATTAACTACTGGAAAAATACGTTCATAATAGTGTGTGTGTGTGTTGAGAGAGAATTAGAAAGAGAATTGGAAGTGAAATGGAGTGAATGATGAGTGGTAATTGGTGAGTGGTGAGTGGGGTTAAAAGGAGTTCTAGTTAGTTGACTAGCTCATGATAGAAGTTAAAATTGATTAGTCATACATGACATAATCAAGAGTGGAATCCCATGCTAGTTCCTATTGGTATATACTCATAGTAAGTACGTTTTGAAGCTGTGTATAATACGGATAAGAATACGACTAGAATTCTTGATGAAAGAAAAGAATGGAAAAGTAACTGTAACCATTTTCGTTAAGTATGAGTGTTTTGATATATGTCTTGAAGTCTTCCAAAAGTATTTTAATACATCTAAATACACTACATGTATATACATTTTAACTGAGTCGTTAAGTCATCGTTAGTCGTTACATGTAAGTGTTGTTTTGAAACCTTTAAGTTAACGATCTCAATTAATGTTGTTAACCCATTGTTTATTATATCTAATGAGATGTTAAATTATTATATTATCATGATATTATGATATATTAATATATCTTAATATGATATATATACATTTAAATGTCGTTACAACGATAATCGTTACATATATGTCTCGTTTCGAAATCCTTAAGTTAGTAGTCTTGTTTATATGTATATAACTCATTGTTAATATACTTATGGAGATACTTACTTATCATAATCTCATATTAACCATATGTATATCCATATATATATCGTCATGTCGTTTTTACAAGTTTTAATGTTCGTGAATCGCCGGTCAACTTGGGTGGTCAATTGTCTATATGAAACATATTTCAATTAATCAAGTCTTAACAAGTTTGATTGCTTAACATGTTGGAATCATTTAATCATGTAAATATCAATCTCAATTATATATATAAACATGGAAAAGTTCGGGTCACTACAGCTGTGAGGGCTGGAGTGATCAAGCTACCGTTGAGAGCACTCTAAATGACAAGCTACCGTTGGAATGATACGTGGATCATACATTGACAAGAATTCAAGAAAATAACCATCGTCTATTTAAATTTAGGTGATATGCTTAAATGTTAACATTTCATAGTTTTATTTTGAAGAAAATGAAGGGAAGCCGAACGAAATTAAAATAATTTAGTGTTCCTGAGTTTTGATAAGAAAAAAGGAAAAGAAGTGAAAGGATGATTTTTGCGTAATATTCCTTCTAATATTTTCTGCCGAATTAGAAGTATCACTTTTTCCCCTTTCATTTCGTATAATTTCATTTCTTTTCTTCCATGATAATACTCAGAGAACAGAGGACACATACGGGCTGCATTTTGATTAGTTATTCTCGTTTCACTTAATTGATGGTACTCTGACTATTTGTCTCGCTGGACTCACTTAAGCATTGGATCCAACGTGGCACAAAAGTCACGCATGGTTCTTGAGTAATGCGGCGTTGGTTTGTCCAAGAAAGGGAGCGTTCGTTGTCAAGCAACGGAGAAAGCAACGTGAGTGAGTTCGTTTTTATTGATTTTATATTATTTTAAAATATTATTTTAAAACTTTTTTCATCACTCTACCAATTACTCTAACACATCATCACAATACTTCTAACTCACACCAAAAACTCACACTACCACTACTTCACACAAAAACTCATACGTCCTAATCATAAAAAAAAAAATACAAAAAGTAATCTACACCACAAACTCCCGCCCCTATCACTACAAGTAGTTTTAGAGAAATTATCAATAATTGTTATAAAAAAAGTCCTCGCAATATCTAGTGGAATTTTCTTATTTTTTACAAAAACGGAAATTAAAATCAAAATAGATAATTAGATGAGAAGATCTAATCGCGTTACAATCAATTCAAACTTATGTGTGAGATCTTACAATTTTTGTTACGTCTATTGACGTAAACTATGTTACAATCCAAATAAATTGAACAAATACACAAATAACCATATAAAGTAACAAATTAATGGAACACCAAATTACATACTCTCCTCAAATATATTGTCTACTGGTATTTTAAGTTTGAGATGTCCTAAATTAATTGTTCACTTTTATAAATGGATAAAAATAATGTGTTAAAAATCCTTTATGTCCATACTTTATTGATACATGACAAAAAATGGATAAAAAGTAAGAATAAGATCGAAAAGTTAACAAAAAAGCATATATAAGAGGTACTTTTTCTTAAACCGTGTGTTTTATTATCTCGGGACGATATATTTGGTACCGAAGGATTAAAAACAAGCGATAAACACCAATTGACACAATAAAGTATCGGCGTAAGGATAGACACAAATAAAATCGAGAAATGATTCAAAAAAGTAACAATTAATTTCTTAAATAAAAGGTACAAATAATCAACCGTAAATAAAAACGTTTCAATTGAGAGGATCAAACATAAAAAATTAGTTTCAGTTCTACTCTTCGCTGCAAGCATATTATACTTGATTTGCCCTTGACTTCAGACAAATTCGATCCTAATTAATACACCGGCGGTGCATGTTCTGGAAGTTTCTACACACAACCTTTAATCACCGTAAAAAATGACGGCTTTTAACGCCGGTAACGTATCTTACAAGTTCGACTACCGGTCGACGAACGATGACGCATGGTATAACTGCGGCATCGTTCTTGATCACGAAAAGCAGCAGCTCCGCGTTAAATTCGAGCATTTCAAGCCGATTGAAAATGATGAGGTTTTCTCGATTACCGATTTCAAGGATCAAGATCAACTCGATGAATTCATCGCTAGATTCCGTCCAGTTTCACTGGTGCTCGATGATAATGAGTGCTCGAGAGTGATTGAAGGAATGACGGTATGCGCTACCTATGGAGACGAAGACTCGCTTCGATACTTTGACGCCGTCGTTGATGCTGTATGTATCTCAAATCTATGAACTTCAAATTAGGGCAAAATACGCCTTAATGCCGAAACCTAAAATTAATTCGATTAAAATTGACCTGAGTATAAATTGTGCAAGAAAAAGTTCCTATATTCTATATGCACATTGGAAGTTAATAATTAAGTTCAATTGTACTGTTCGGTTCAAATTGTTGTTTTATTTATAAATGTGTAGTTGTTCATCTAATTGTAGGCATAATTACATTTTGTTGCTTTGTTATCCCTAGCTAATTGTAAAAATTTTGTAATTTGGCTGATCATGAATGTTGATTTTAGTATAATTGAATGAAAACTTAATGAGCTTAATGTATTAGAAGATCTGTTGTTGCAATAGTTTATTTGTAAAATCATGCAGGTTTTAACTATTTGTGTCTGTTAAGCAGTTAGTCGCTAAGGCAATAAGTTTTGTACTTGTATTAGTAGCTACCGATGTATCTTCGTGAAGCGAGTATTCTTTCACTTCTGTACTAAATTTATGTTCTCTATTGGATAGGTGTATTACAAAGAGCATACGGCTAAAAAGTGTCTATGCAACTATATGTTGTTCTGGCAACATGGTCCTCAAGAAGGAAATATTACAGCAACAAAACTTGAGAATATAAGCCTGATATCGTATGGTGTTGATGATCTCATACTTTCCGAATTCTCAAAGCTCGTGGAGGAAAATCTTAGAGGAAAATCTTCTGAGTTTTTTCTAATCCCAAAGAGCTCGTTTTTGTCCAAAATAACAAGCTCAAATGAAACTCTCTTACCACAGGCAAGTTCGGCATGCATCTCACTGTCTTTTGTCTTGTTGTTTTATAAGTTATTGATTTTATTTCCTAAATGGTTGGTTTTTTTATTCGTAGGAGTTTGGCAGTGTGGGACATAGTTCTCTCGTTGGACACTCTAAAGGTTTTGAATATGGACCTGACGATGTTTTATAAATTTCATTTGCTAAATTATGTGGAGTAATAAGTTATTGGAACTGAGTTTAGTTTTTGTTTTCATGAATAGGGAAGGAGAGGTTCTTCCTTGAATTGAGTGATCAGGATAGAGATATGGGAGGTGTAAAAGAAACTGGACGTCATCATTACATAATATTAGAGAATTTGGAGAGAGATTTATGCCCAACATTGATGATGATGTTCATCCACGAGCAAACTGAAATCACAGCACAAGCATACGTTTTCCCAAACTTGTCAATGGAAACATATGCACGAGGAGCAATTGTTGTGGAGAGCAAATCAAATCTCAAGAGATTATATGAATTTATAAATAATCCAAATCAATTTATAGTTTCTTCAACTGGAAGGTAGTCATTATTGTTTTATACAATTGCTTATGGGTCAATTTCATTATCATGGTTCTCTAGTCTTTTACAGTTTTATTACTAGCTGTTTATGTATAAAAAAATTTCTTTATTTAGGCCATGGGTAATAGCTGAAGACAAACATAGGATTGGAAACTTCAAGACAAACCTGCAGGGCTTGCAGCCACGGGTTGAGGTAATACTTTCATCTTCTGTTGCTTTTGTTGCAAGTGAGACATTGCATCACCGATGCATGTGGTCTCAAAGACTTAGGTGACGAGTTCATTAGTCTGACCCATAAGTTATTTACTTTTGGTTGAAAAATAGTGTCAGATCCAGGCATTGGTACTAAATGGAGGTCTCAAAAGCCTATTACTGTCGATGATGGTTGTAAGTTCAGCTCAGGCTGGTCTTTGATCATGCCCAGTTAAAAATAGGAAAGTTTAAGGTCTTTGCCTGGTTATAGATTATACACTGATTAGGCCTGTTCCTGATATAAATTTCAAGAAAATAGATAGTGAACGGTCATAAATGCTATATTTGACCTTTTAAGTATCCTTTTTTAGGTTTTCTGATTTATTCAGTTATGCCAAATTTGCCCTCCCAACAACCCTTTTTTAAAGCCACTTATACTACCCCTTTGTTGGTAACGACAAATTTTTTGGGATTTTTTTTTTAGAACGGCAATTTTGGCATCGAATCCTCTCATTTGCCACCCACGCACCCGTTAGGAAGAAACTCCTCGCATCCATCGCGCAAAGCGTACCCGGAATGCTTTAGGTTAACTGTTTGGCCCGCACAGAGTGAAGGATACCAGAGGCACAACCTTTGGAGAAAACTCCCCCCCTCAGGATTTGAACCTGCACCTAATTTTCAAGGATACAGGCCCAAAACCAACTAAGGCTTTTTACCACTCAACCAATAACCAAATTTTTTGGGATTGAAGCTATAAATAGGCTATATACTTTCACTTTTGTCTCATTGTAGGCTATATACCCCAAATAATCTCACTGTATGTTATAAACTTTCAAAAAGTGTATTCATGTCAACAAACGTTACCTGCTACCAGGGGCGAAACTATTTGGGGGCAAGGTGGGGCGCCCGCCCCCAGTAGATTTGCAATTTTCAGTGTAAAAATTTTGGGTTTTTTGATTTTGCCTCCGGTGGAATTTTTTTTACCCCAAAACCTACATATTTTGCCCTAAAACCTTCAAATTTTACCCAAGTTTCTCCAACTTTTGCCCCAAAACCTTCAAATTTTACCCAAAAACCTTCAGATTTTGTTCAAAAACCTCCATAATTTTCCTAAAAATCTAAATTTTTTGCCCCAAAACCTCCATATTTTGCCTAAAAAAATTGCTACGGTTTTAAATTTTTTTGCCCCAGGTGAAAAAAATCCTAGTTCTGCTACTGTCTGCTACCGGTTGTACCGGTAATTTATTACGTTGCATTTTTTTTTCCTTTAAAAATGACATTATAATTAAGGGTTGAAGCTATAAATAGGCTATATTCCTCTTCTATCCCAATGTAGGCTATATAGTTTCTGGGTTTTATATACCAACCATAATCCTATGTGGAATGACAACTCATTGCCAAGTAGGATGACACGTCATCACATGTTTTTGTTCCGGGTTAAAAATTTTAGTCGTTTATATTAATACACTTTTTGAAAGTTTATAACCTACAGTGAGATTATCTGGGTATATAGCCTACAATGGGACAAAAGTGAAAGTATATGGCCTATTTGTAGCTTAAACCCATTTTTTTTATTTGTCATATTAGAGTAAGTTTGAGTAACACAGGGCAATAGAATATTGAGAAAATGTAAAATGTAGTCGTTTATGACTGTTATCCATCTATCTAAATTTAAATTGGACCAGGCCTTAGCCCACCTGGGTCTTAACCGGTTCTCAAACAGTTCGGTACTTATCTCAGACAGCGTGCACATATCTTTCAATTACAATGGGGCTTTTAGGATCGTTTTTGGATCAGTTGCGAACCGTTTATCACTACTGCACAAGTGATATAAAAGTTACATTTTTTCATCTGTTTTTGATATTTCTTCAACGATCTTTGACCTCCTTTCTCTTTTTATTCCAGAACGTAAACACAGATAGTGAATTGAAAGTCGTCTGGTTAGGAACAGAAGAGTATAGGAACGCTAAACAACTAAAAGATCTCTTTATAGAATATCGTAATCATTTAAATGGACTTGCACAAAGGTTGGAAAAGGAGGAGGATAAGGTAAAGAAGAAGATGAAAACCGACAGTCATTAAGTGCAAGTTAGTTTCTGCAGATCGTAATATGCACATTTAAGTTAAGGTAAACACTACTTAACTCTAATTATATGCAGTTTGACTATTGTTTTTCTACATAAAAAGTTGAAAATTATTATATATTCTTTGTTGCAGGTGTTGTAAAGGTGCTTTGAGGTAATAACTCTATGGTTCAAACAGAGCTTCATTTGGATAAATCGTTCTTACCTTCGATATGGATCCTTTCAACATTTTGAACGAAGCTTCATTTGAATGAAAAGTTCGTATTACATTCGCATAAGATCCTTTCGACTATGTGACAACTGTAGTAAAGGTCTAACCTTCATCGTGTCATGTACAAGCTAATGTATGAGTTTTTTATTTATTAGCAACCGAAGAAAAGCAATATGTGACCTGTTAAATGGTTGCTATTTTTAGTTAGGAATATATTTTTTTTTTTTTGTTAATTTTCAGTTGTAATGTGGAATTGCTGGATGCTTAAGCGTAAAGTTTGTGTGTCCAAGTTGTCGTAGTAAGTCCCCTGTTAGCAAATGATATGATTGATTTTGTGTATTAATCACCTAGTCAGTTGCTGAGTGAGTAATTTTTTCTGGTATGGTATACGATGTACAAAAACACGAATTTATAGCTCATAACCCATAAGAAAGGTTTATACCTATTTTGTTTTACAAACAAGTCTCCATATCACGAGATGGTTGACTTTGATGTTCAAGTTGTTCATTTTGCATACGACGATCAACATGTAAAAGATGGAATGCTAGTTTAAGCTTTCTGTATCCTCGATTTATAATTTCATTTTGGGAGTCTGATTGAGTGGTTGAATCATTTCTTATAGCCAAATTGGAGGAAGCTTTATAAAACCTACAGTTTGAATTTTCTGACATAATTAAAACTGATTAGTAAGATAAATATATGTGAAAAGGAGAGTGTGAAATTGTTTTACAGACTGATCAGGTGAGTGGTTATTCCCCCGTCAGCGATTCCAATTACTTACCTTTAAAAAAAAGGTAATATATGCTTCCCTCGGTTCTCAAAAGCAGATACATTTTGGGCTTTTATTTACTCTAGAATTTGTCTAAATATAAGGCCATAACGGTAGTACATCTTGTGTTGTTACTTGGACGTAGTAAATGAAAAAATGTGTAACAGAGCAGTCCATAAAGCACTGCTTGAATCAACAGCACTTATAGCAGTTGTTAAGCAAAAGATGGGGACATCAAGAGTGTAATAGGAACATGTTTTATACGATATCTGAGATTGATAACTTGTGACCATCAGATACTGTAATGTCACTTGTACAAGGCTTCATGTAGGCCGGCCAGTTGTACATTTATGCCACTGTAGTCATGCACATTCTAAACTTATAGCGGGTGTACATTCATGCAACACGTTGTTTCTGGTATGTGCAATGGTGCAAGGAGCCTTACTATTAGTATTTCAACTTTCTATTGCATAATCATATTCTTTCAATTCATCATCCAACTGTAACTCTAATTCCCAATTTAACACTAAATATTTAAAATCTGTAACAAACAAGTGTGAGCTCTCATTAGGTTTATAGTCTGTTGAGCTCGGTAGTTTTGGTTGTACGTATGCACGTTTTTAGGGGTCTCATTAATTTGATGATTCTCATATATGTTATATAAGTTTAACGTTTTTTCGCCATTTTGTGTTACAAGAAGCTCGCCTCTTATTAAAGGCACGCACGCAAAACTACAGAAACTAAAAAAATGGGTCGTCAAGTTTTGCAATTGATGACCATTACACAAATTCTGGCAAAAATCACATGAGTGACCATGATTCTATATCTTTCCACGTTCTTATTTGTCGTAAACATGGTTGACAAAAGAATATATTAAACCGGAAATGTTAAACAAAAGTTTTTCCCTTGCATCTTAATTGAAGATATGCATAGACCGAACTCATATGCAGAAAAGGATAATAAATATATAATGTTCGCAATGAACACAGGAACCTCAAAATCGTACCAAAGACTCAAATCAAACAACAGCAAAAAAAATTAAGAATAAAAAAAAAACACATTTAAGGAGTGTACTTTGTAGATGCTCACATCATCGTAGCACCAAAATCACAGCAGAAGGAACTCCAGTATGACCCTTCATAGCTACACTTAAGCTCCAGCCCTTTGGGGGGGAAAACACAAGCATACTTTTTGTCGCCTTCATGAAATGCAGCAAAACCATTTCTTCTGCAAAAGAAAACCAAATTTTAGTCCTTTGAGTCATAAAGCGAACTAACTAAAAACAAACTAATGTAAACAAAATTCTTGTATACCCATTGAACAAGTTATAAATATGATACTCATACTACAAACAAGTTAAAGGAATAAAAGATTAACTTACAGATTGAGGCTTCCCAAAATTAGCTGTGCTATTTTTATGATATGTAGAGTCTTGTTTTGGAGGAGATTGAATCGATCCACCCGTCTTTTTCTCATTCCTGGCCTTGTTAAATATAACTGTGAACCCTTCAGCTGATGCAGGATCATTCACATCCCAATCACCAAACTTCGGCAACGGAGGACCTTTATCCTGTAAAAGTTACAACTCTCTTAATTTGGTGCAAAATACAAGCCGTTCCAATTCATATAATACACATGTCAAATATAAATATGCAACTCAGTCGCGAAAAAGACTAGCTAAACCGCACGATACAATAAATGACCCCATAAGATCACCAAATTTGTTATCTTCTGTACCTCGATCACTCTGAACAACATACATTAAAAAAACCTAATTTTTAGTACCAAGCTTCTAGATCTTTCCTAGGTAAAATCAGTGAAGCTACAATTTATTCATGGAAGATTGTATAATTCAAAATTTCAACCTCAGCAGCATTTATAAATTCTAACCTAAAAATGGAAACTTTCTACTAATAAGAACATCAATTCATACTCAAACAATCTATAGGTACGTATGAACAAACAAGCTTCATATCTCTAGCTCTGTACATATATACAATTATATGGACTAAATTGAAAGGAATCAAATAGTAGAAATGAAATTGATAAAGAGAAGAATCATCACAACAATAAGATAAATTATATATTTAGGTCAGTCAGGATAACAATTACAACTATTATAAATTTTTAGAAAATTTGACTTGAGAAATAAAATGCATAAATGTAAAAAGTAAAGAAAAGAGAAAGGTAGATACATACAGCCATGAAATTAGCAGACAAATAGAGATGAATGAACGCCTAGTTAGTTATTTAGATAAAGAAATGAAGTATGAATGAATTGGTGTTTTAAATAGATGAGAAATTTGGTAGAATTTGAAACCTAGGGTTTGTTTGTTTGTTTGTTTCAGCAGAGATTAAACATTTAGGGAAGATGTACAGCTGGACCTATAGGTACATCTTTCCATATCACAGGTGTATTTTATTATATTAATTATTATTGATATTATTATTATTATTATTATTATTATTATTATTATTATTATTATTATTATTATTATTATTATTATTATTATTATTATTATTAATTATTAATACTTATAATTACTATTATTGTAATTATATATTAAATATAATTAGTTATGCATAATAATTTTAAAAAATAAATAAATGGTACTCCATATTAATTATCAGTTCCATTTTCAAAAATGGTTCGCAGTATAGAAAATATGCTTATTTTCCATTCTGGTTTTAAAGTAATGAAAAAAAAAAAAATACTCTAAATGCTAAATTAGATAAATAAAAAGAAACCTGTTTATTTTTTTTCTTTAAAATATATTATTGAAATAAAAAAAAAATAACTACGATTTTATTTAAAATTACCTTTTGGAATAAGCAAAAGTTGAACTTACAACTTTCCATATTTAAAACATTTGACAGGTAGATTGAGTACCAACTTGCTACACATTACATCACGTTTGATTTTGATTTGATTTGATTTGATGGCTAATTAATTAATCAAATTAATTTTTACGTAATAATTAAAGCTCATATAATCCAAACCAAACGGGCAACACTGGCCACCTAGTTGTTCAAGCCTAACCTTGCCATATAGGAGCCGGTGCTGCTGCTCATATTTTTACTAGGATAGGTTTTGCTATTGCTAGAGGTGTGGGGGCCCAGATTGTCTCTAAGCTTCCCACTAATTTTTTGTAAGTTTTAAAACTTTTAAGTTTATTATAATAATAATAATAATAATAATAATAATAATAATAATAATAATAATAACTGGCCATATGTGTTAGGGATGGTTTACGTGCACAACACCTTATGGATTGCTTGAGTAGTGCTGCTGTGGCAGTCTCGGATGAGTTGATTGGCTCTATTACCGGGGTCGTTAATCTCTTTCTAGCTGGAAGGTGCCCTATGGAATTAGGAGAGTATATAGCTAGTGCTCCCCTCACACCGCTTGTCAAGCCCGGCGGTGGTATTCGTCCTATAGCTGTGGGTACTGTTTGGCGACGTCTTGTTTCGAAGGTTGGCGCTGCTATGGTTGGCCAGTCTTTGGGAAGTTACTTCGATGGTCTTCAATTTGGTGTTGGTGTTTCTTCAGGTGGTGAGGCTATTCTTCATGCTGTGAATCGGTTGATTGAGGATCGTGGCTCTGATGTTGGCCTCTCTATGTTATTAGTTGATTTTCAAAATGCATTCAATCTTGTTGATCGTACGTTCATGTTACGTGAAGTTCGCCGCCTTTGTCCGAGCATTTCTCAGTGGGTTGAATTTTGCTACTCTAATCCAGCAAGATTGTATTATGGGAACCACACCTTATGGTCTTCTCAGGGGGTGCAACAGGGTGATCCCCTTGGTCCGCTGCTTTTTGCTTTGGTCTTACAACCCTTGGTTTCTAAAATCAGAGATAATTTTGAGGTTTATCTTCAGGCGTGGTATTTGAATGATGGCACTATTATTGGGGACACTTTGGTGGTGGGGAAGGTTTTGCATTTGATTATGGGGGATGGGCCTCGTTTTGGGCTACATCTCAACGTTGAAAAAACATAAATTTTCTGGCCTACGGAGGACCCTCGCAGCAGGCAAGTAGGTGGCTTTCCTCCTAATATTGCTCGACCTTTAAATGGTGTTAAGTTGCTTGGGGCCCCCGCAAGTTTCGATCTTGGTTTTAGTAGTGAACTGGTGATGCAAAGGGTGACCAAGTCCATTGCGCTTATGGATAAGGTTGCTAAGCTTGATGATCCTCAGTGTGAGTTGTTGTTGCTTAAGGCATGTACGGGAGTTTCTAAACTCTACTTTACCTTGCGTACTTGTCCTCCTAGTATATTTGAGGCGGCTCAACGCGCTTTCGATGGAGCCCTTCGATCTTCCTTGGAGCGTATTGTTACTGCTTCAGGGCCTGGGTTTGGTGATTGGCAGTGGCGGCTTGCCACCTTGCCATTTGCATTTGGAGGGCTTGGTGTTTATTCTGCGGGAGATGTTCGTCATTATGCTTTTCTGGCTTCTCGATTACAGTCTGCTGGGTTGCAGACCAAGCTCCTACGTCATGCGGGTATTGTTGGTCTTGGTCGTGCTTTTGAAGATGCATTGGGTCTGTTTAATAAAACGGTTGGGTTTGATATTTTAGGAAATCAGAGTGAGGTCGCTGCCCCCATACTCATGAAGAAATTGGCAGATGTTTATTTCACAAAGGTTACCGCTTCTGCAGAATCCACTTTTTCATTATCTCCCCGACAATCGGCCTTATGGAAATCGCAACAGGGTGATCACACCTCTGCTTGGCTAAGGGCAGTCCCTATTTTGGGGTTAGGTCAGACGATGAACGCAAAGACTTACCGATGTGTGTTGTGCTACCGGTTGGGTGTTCCATTGTTCTCTATCTCGACGGCATGCTCTGCCTGTTCAAGGGTTTTTACTGGGGATATTTTCGGGGATCACGCTGTGTCTTGTGCTGGTATGGTGGGTATTAAGCATCGACATAATGTTGTTCGGGATTCCCTTGTTGATGTTTGTTATCGATATGAGATTTCAGCGAGAAAGAAGGTTGACATTGGGTTGTCTGGAGGGAACGACAGGGCCCTCAGACCTGCAGATGTGTTACTTTATTCCTGGGATTGTGGTCGCGATGTTTGTGTTGACTTGACAGGGTCTTCTCCTTTGACACAGTCTGGGCTTTCTGACTTTGTCCCTGGACGGGCTGTGATTGATGCGGCTCGTCGGAAGCGGGTCAAGTACGAATCTAGCTGTCAGGCGATTGGTTATGGTTTCATTCCTTTCTCATTTTCTTCCCTTGGGGAATTAGAAAAGGATGCTGTTTCTTTGCTAAAGCGGGTTCAGAAGAGTTCGATGGCGCAAGATATTGGTGCCGGTGCTGCTGCTCATAATTTTACTAGGATAGGTTTTGCTATTGCTAGAGGTGTGGGGGCCCAGATTGTCTCTAGGCTTCCCACTAATTTTTTGTAAGTTTTAATACTTTTAAGTTTATTATTATAATAATAATAATAATAATAATAATAATAATAATAATAATAATAATAATAATAATATAATAATAATAATAATAATAATAATATAATAATAATAATAATAATAATAATATAATAATAATAATAATTTATAATTTATAACGTTATCATAATAATAATAATAATAATAATAATAATAATAATAATAATAATAATAATAATAATAATAATAATAATAATCCAATGTAGATTACACCCATAATTTCCCAAAAAAAAAAGGTGATGTTATGTACACAACCCATTTTTGGTATGTACACAACCATCATGCCTTACAGTATTGTACTGTACAACACTGTAAAGTATGATGGTTGTGTACATAACAAAATACATTGTGTACATATCACTCCCCGACAAAAAATGATAAAATACATTATTGAAAAAATTATTGTTCTTACATAACAGCTATTGTATATATTTGTATTTGTGTACTATAATTAATCATTTAATCTACTAGCAATTTAAAGTTACCAAGACATAGCAATGACGTTTGTAATAATGTGAGGAGCTCGGCTGTTAAAAAGTTGTAATACGACCAATGTTTAAATGTTATTATGGTTAGACTAGATATAGGTGCCTGTAATCTTTATAACCTTCAATAAAAATATATAAAAAATATATAAAAAAATAAAATGTTACTCGTTTAAAAATAAAAAACATAGCAAACTAATGGGTGTTGTTTAATGATATAAGATGTACTCCAATTCAGCCATAAAACAAATTTAATAAATCTAACTGGCTTACATGAATGTCCTAACTGGCCAACTAATTTCAAGCTGCCAACTTTGTGTTCCATTTTCAATACATACTGCAATTTGCAAATTAGAAGTCATCAGATGGTGACATATGAGTTGTGAACGTGAATTAGGAGTACATAGATTGAGTAAAACAATACCCTAAGGATCTAAATGCTAAATTCATACTATTTCATTTGTTTATTAATGGGAGAAACCATGACTAAAAAGATGGTACATAAGAAAAGATGTTGCAAAGTAGTTCAACCTCGAACACGCAATTGCACATGCACCACCTCCTCCGTTGCACACACCAGTTGCACCGTGTTAAAATGCAATGCAAATTTGATATTTTAAAATAATATGGAATTTGTAGATGTATATATGTAAAATATCTAGATATTAATATGTATAAGAAAATATCTAAAAGAAAAATCTAGGAAAGAAAAATATAGATATTTGTATAGAAATATCTAGATATTTATTTATCCATGGAAATATCTAGTTTCTAGAAACTTCCATGGAGTAGTATAAATATAGGTGAGGATTTCATTTGTGTGTAAGGTGTGAGTAAGTTGTGAAAAGAGTGAGAGTTGTGAGGAAGTAAGAAGTGTGTGAGTTAGAGAAGAGAAAACTTATAAGTAAGTAATATTGTAATTGTATTTTGTATTAATAAAAGTGTTATTTGTTAAGTTTCCCGATCAAGCCTTAGTTTGTGTTTAAGTTCTTAGTGCACTTTTGTTGTTCTTATTATATGGTCGGCTCTGCCGCCTAAGTAATACATGGTCGGTTATACCGCCTAAAGATATATGGTCGACACTGTCGCCTAAGTACATTGTGCACTAAGGATTTATAAAATTAAAGGCTAACCAACGTCAAAGTGTTGGTGTAGTGAGTCTAGTATAGTTTAGGTCCTCTATAGTGGGTGTGTTGGGCTCGTCGAAGCTTCCAACAATTAGTATCAGAGCGGGTCGTTCGGGACCATTTCTAGTGGAGGAAATCGGTAAACGTTGGACGTTTACATCGGCTTGTTTTCACCAAGGCTCTAAGAGAGATTCTATCGGAGCACAGTTAGGAACTGTGAAAGCTCATCGGTCAGGGACCAAGCTTATTGGACGTTGGACATCATGATGGCAAATCTTGCAAGTACGAGCAGTGGAATCAAGAGTCTCAATAACCACAACTATGGTTATTGGCGGACTTGTATAGAATCCTACCTACAAGGACAATATTTATGGGAAATAGTTGCTGGCAGTGACACAACGCCTCCACCGAAAGAAAATGCCGAAGCCTTGAGAAAATGGAACATCAAGGCCGGGAAGGCTTTATTTATATTGAAGACTACAATCGAGGAGGATCTATTGGAGCACATCCGTGACGAGAAAACACCAAAGGCAGCTTGGGAAACTTTTGAAAAATTATTTTCAAAGAAGAATGAAGCACGCCTCCAGCTCTTGGAAAATGAGCTCGCGGGTATCTCACAAGGAAGTCTGTCTATTTCTTAGTACTTCACCAAGGTGAAATCAATTTGCCGTGAGATATCTCAACTTGATCCTGAAGAGAAAGTGAGTGATGCAAGGATGAAGAGAATTATCATCCACGGCTTAAGATCCGAGTATAATGGATTTATAGCCGCTGTGAGAGGATGGCCTACTCAACCATCATTAATAGAGCTGAAGAATCTATTGGCAAATCAAGAGGCATTAGCCAAGCAGATGAATGAAGTAACCGTAAAAGACGGAGAAGATGCACTCTTCACCAATAAAAAGAAAGCAACATCTCGAAGACAAGAGTCGATGAAAGAAAGTAAGACATATGGATGGAAGGGTCACCCAAAATCAAAAGGCAACGCTTCAGGGGGAGCTCAACAAGGAAAAAGAGATCATCGCCAACAATAAGGGGAAAATGATAAGAGAAAGAATGGTGAATGCTTCAATTGTGGCAAGAAGGGTCATTTTGCTCGAGAATGTAGATTCCCCAGAAGGCGAACTTTCGAAGGAAATGTGGCCGCCGCAAGAGATGAGAAGAAAGAGGTCACATTCAAAGCAACCATTAATGAGGAAATATGGGATGCAGAAGCAGGACTCTTCGTTGAAGCTGACATGGATGATCAAGCTCTTGCAGCAACCTTAAAGTCAAAAATAAACTACAAAGATGATTGGATCATTGATTCTGGGTGCTCAAATCATATGACCAATGATGAGACGAAGCTGCAAGAAATGGAGGATTACAAAGGAAAGAGAGTCGTGTTGACAGCCGACAATTCAAGGTTGTCTATTTCTCACATTGGAAAAACAATAATTCCAAATGAAGGCGACTCTCATAAGCTCCAACTCGAGAAGGTGTATCTTGTCCCTGGCCTAAAGAAGAATTTACTGTCAGTACCACAATTGACAGCAGAAGGGAACTATGTGCTCTTTGGACCAGAAGATGTGTCCGTATTCAAGAGAGTAAAGGTGGTTGGCAATCCAGTTATGCATGGAAGAAGAATAGAATCGGTCTATGTATTATCTGCTGAAACAGCTTATGTGGATAAGACTCGAAAAAATGAGACGGCTGATCTTTGGCATGAACGTCTTGGGCATGTGGGCTACAACAAGTTAAAGGAGATGATGGTAAAACGCATAGTAAATGGGCTTCCTCAAATTGATATCCGAACAGATACAATATGTGCTGGATGTCAATTTGGCAAAGCTCACCAATTGCCATTCAAGGAGTCAGCGCATCAGTCCAAGACACCACTAGAGCTCATACACTCATATGTTTTCGGCCCAGTGAAACAAACATCACTTGGAGGTATGAAATATATGGTGACATTCATTGATGACTTCTCAAGATATGTGTGGGTTTACTTCATGAAGGAGAAGTCGGAGACTTTTCTGAAGTTTAAAGAGTTCAAGAACAAGGTAGAAAGTAAGCTCAATACTAAGATTCGATGCTTTCGCACAGATAATGGAGGAGAATATTTATCAACCGAGTTCAATATCTATCTTAAGAAGCACAAGATCAGAAGGCAATTAACTTGCCCTAATACACCACAACAGAATGGAGTGGCAGAACGTAAGAATCGTCATCTTGCTGAAACCTGTCGAAGTATGCTTCATGGTAAGAATGTAACAGGAAAATTTTGGGCCGAATGTATGAGGACGGCTTCATACGTGATTAACAGACTCCCACAAACAAAGTTGGGATATATTTCACCATATGAAAGATTATGGAAGATCAAGCCAACCGTCAACCATCTCAAGGTTTTTGGATGTGTATGCTACGTCTTCGTACCAGTTCATCTACGAAGCAAATTTGATAAGAAGGCAATTCGGTGCATTTTTGTCGGTTATGATGAATCAAGAAAAGGATGGAGATGTTGTGATCCAAATACTGGGAAGTGTCATACTTCAAGAAATGTGGTATTTGATGAAGCTTCTTCATGGTGGTCACCTCAAAAGATAGAGCTTCCAGAATCTCATGGATTAGAAGAAGTTCCAGAAGAGAAAGAAGAACATAAAGAGCACATATCGGATCCAATTAAAGAAGGAGATGGATCGTACTCTAAGGAAACAAGTCCATGGAAAACTGGGGTACATCAATCTACATTCGAAGAGGTTCGTCCAAGCCAAATGGATGCCGAGGAGCATGTGCAAGAATTACGGAGATCAACAATGAAATGTCCTGTTCTTATTGATTAAAAATGTTCCATATTAATTGATTTCGTTGCGAGGTTTTGACCTCTATATGAGACGTTTTTCAAAGACTGCATTCATTTTTAAAACAAACCATAACCTTTATTTCATAAATAAAGGTTTAAAAAGCTTTACGTAGATTATCAAATAATGATAATCTAAAATATCCTGTTTACACACGACCATTACATAATGGTTTACAATACAAATATGTTACATCGAAATCAGTTTCTTGAATGCAGTTTTTACACAATATCATACAAACATGGACTCCAAATCTTGTCCTTATTTTAGTATGCAACAGCGGAAGCTCTTAGTATTCACTTGAGAATAAACATGCTTTAAACGTCAACAAAAAATGTTGGTGAGTTATAGGTTTAACCTATATATATCAAATCGTAACAATAGACCACAAGATTTCATATTTCAATACACATCCCATACATAGAGATAAAAATCATTCATATGGTGAACACCTGGTAACCGACATTAACAAGATGCATATATATATATATAAGAATATCCCCATCATTTCGGGACACCCTTCGGATATGATATAAATTTCGAAGTACTAAAGCATCCGGTACTTTGGATGGGGTTTGTTAGGCCCAATAGATCTATCTTTAGGATTCGTGTCAATTAGGGTGTCTGTTCCCTAATTCTTAGATTACCAGACTTAATAAAAAGGGGCATATTCGATTTCGATAATTCAACCATAGAATGTAGTTTCACGTACTTGTGTCTATTTTATAAATCATTTATAAAACCTGCATGTATTCTCATCCCAAAAATATTAGATTTTAAAAGTGGGACTATAACTCACTTTCACAGATTTTTACTTCGTCGGGAAGTAAGACTTGGCCACTGGTTGATTCACGAACCTATAACAATATATACATATATATCAAAGTATGTTTAAAATATATTTACAACACGTTTAATATATTTTGATGTTTTAAGTTTATTAAGTCAGCTGTCCTCGTTAGTAACCTACAACTAGTTGTCCACAATTAGATGTACAGAAATAAATCGATAAATATTATCTTGAATCAATCCACGACCCAGTGTATACGTATCTCAATATTGATCACAACTCAAACTATATATATTTTGGAATCAACCTCAACCCTGTATAGCTAACTCCAACATTCACATATAGAGTGTCTATGGTTGTTCCGAAATATATATAGATGTGTCGACATGATAGGTCGAAACATTGTATACGTGTCTATGGTATCTCAAGATTACATAATATACAATACAAGTTGATTAAGTTATGGTTGGAATAGATTTGTTACCAATTTTCACGTAGCTAAAATGAGAAAAATTATCCAATCTTGTTTTACCCATAACTTCTTCATTTTAAATCCGTTTTGAGTGAATCAAATTGCTATGGTTTCATATTGAACTCTATTTTATGAATCTAAATAGAAAAAGTATAGGTTTATAGTCGGAAAAATAAGTTACAAGTCATTTTTGTAAAGGTAGTCATTTCAGTCAAAAGAACGACGTCTAGATGACCATTTTAGAAAACATACTTCCACTTTGAGTTTAACCATAATTTTTGGATATAGTTTCATGTTCATAATAAAAATCATTTTCTCAGAATAACAACTTTTAAATCAAAGTTTATCATAGTTTTTAATTAACTAACCCAAAACAGCCCGCGGTGTTACTACGACGGCGTAAATCCGGTTTTACGGTGTTTTTCGTGTTTCCAGGTTTTAAATCATTAAGTTAGCATATCATATAGATATAGAAAATGTGTGTAGTTAATTTTAAAAGTCAAGTTAGAAGGATTAACTTTTGTTTGCGAACAAGTTTAGAATTAACTAAACTATGTTCTAATGATTACGAGTTTAAACCTTCGAATAAGATAGTTTTATATATATGAATCGAATGATGTTATGAATATCATTACTACCTCAAGTTTAGTAGGTAAACCTACTGGAAGTGACAAGAAATGATCTAGCTTCAAAGGATCTTGGATGGCTTGAAAGTTCTTGAAGTAGGATCATGACACAAAAACAAGTTCAAGTAAGATTTTTACTCGAATTAAGATAGTTTATAGTTATAGAAATTGAATCAAAGTTTGAATATGAATATTACCTTGAATAAGAAAGATAACCTACTGTATATAACAAAGGTTTCTTGATCTTAGATGATTACTTGGAATGGATTAGAAAGCTTGGAAGTAAATTAGTAAACTTGAAGGGATTTTTGAAGTGTTCTTCCTATGATGATTATAGCTTGATTCTTGAAGTAATTTTTGATGAAGATGATGATTAACTACTGGAAAAATACGTTCATAATAGTGTGTGTGTGTTGAGAGAGAATTAGAAAGAGAATTGGAAGTGAAATGGAGTGAATGATGAGTGGTAATTGGTGAGTGGTGAGTGGGGTTAAAAGGAGTTCTAGTTAGTTGACTAGCTCATGGTAGAAGTTAAAATTGATTAGTCATACATGACATAATCAAGAGTGGAATCCCATGCTAGATCCTATTGGTATATACTCATAGTAAGTACATTTTGAAGCTGTGTATAATACGGGTAAGAATACGACTAGAATTCTTGATGAAAGAAAAGAATGGAAAAGTAACTGTAACCATTTTCGTTAAGTATGAGTGTTTTGATATATGTCTTGAAGTCTTACAAAAGTATTTTAATACATCTAAATACACTACATGTATATACATTTTAACTGAGTCGTTAAGTCATCGTTAGTCGTTACATGTAAGTGTTGTTTTGAAACCTTTAAGTTAACGATCTCAATTAATGTTGTTAACCCATTGTTTATTATATCTAATGAGATGTTAAATTATTATATTATCATGATATTATGATATATTAATATATCTTAATATGATATATATACATTTAAATGTCGTTACAACGATAATCGTTACATATATGTCTCGTTTCGAAATCCTTAAGTTAGTAGTCTTGTTTATATGTATGTAACTCATTGTTAATATACTTATGGAGATACTTAATTATCATAATCTCATGTTAACCATATGTATATCCATATATATATCGTTATGTCATTTTTACAAGTTTTAACGTTCGTGAATCGCCGGTCAACTTGAGTGGTCAATTGTCTATATGAAACATATTTCAATTAATCAAGTCTTAACAAGTTTGATTGCTTAACATGTTGGAAACATTTGATCATGTAAATATCAATCTCAATTAATATATATAAACATGGAAAAGTTCGGGTCACTACAGTACCTACCCGTTAAATAAATTTCGTCCCGAAATTTTAAGCTGTTGAAGGTGTTGACGAATCTTCTGGAAATAGATGCGGGTATTTCTTCTTCATCTGATCTTCACACTCCTAGGTGAACTCGGGTCCTCTACGAGCATTCCATCGAACCTTAACAATTGGTATCTTGTTTTGCTTAAGTCTTTTAACCTCACGATCCATTATTTCGACGGGTTCTTCGATGAATTGTAGTTTTTCGTTGATTTGGATTTTATCTAACGGAATAGTGAGATCTTCTTTAGCAAAACATTTCTTCAAATTCTAGACGTGGAAAGTGTTATGTACAGCTGCGAGTTGTTGAGGTAACTCAAGTCGGTAAGCTACTGGTCCGACATGATCAATAATCTTGAATGGTCCAATATACCTTGGATTTAATTTCACTCGTTTACCAAATCGAAAAACGCCTTTCCAAGGTGCAACTTTAAGCATGACCATCTCTCCAATTTCAAATTCTATATCTTTTCTTTTAATGTCAGCGTAGCTCTTTTGTCGACTTTGGGCGGTTTTCAACCGTTGTTGAATTTGGATGATCTTCTCGGTAGTTTCTTGTATAATCTCCGGACCCGTAATCTGTCTATCCCCCACTTCACTCCAACAAATCCGAGACCTGCACTTTCTACCATAAAGTGCTTCAAACGGCGCCATCTCAATGCTTGAATGGTAGCTGTTGTTGTAGGAAAATTCTGCTAATGGTAGATGTCGATCCCAACTGTTTCCGAAATCAATAACACATGCTCGTAGCATGTCTTCAAGCGTTTGTATCGTCCTTTCGCTCTGCCCATCAGTTTGTGGATGATAGGCAGTACTCATGTCTAGACGAGTTCCTAATGCTTGCTGTAATGTCTGCCAGAATCTTGAAATAAATCTGCCATCCCTATCAGAGATAATAGAGATTGGTATTCCATGTCTGGAGACGACTTCCTTCAAATACAGTCGTGCTAACTTCTCCATCTTGTCATCTTCTCTTATTGGTAGGTGTGATGACCCGAAAAATTTCGACTAATTTAAACCAATTCTCTTTATGATTTAATATTATGTAAATATACATATATGTATGTATATATATATATATATATATATATATATATATATTATAAGATGTACAAGTAAAAACGACTTTCCTACAGTAAAACATTAATTGCTACAGTAAAAATTACTTTGCTACAGTAAAACACAATTTGCTACAGTAAAACACTATTTGCTACAGTGAAACCGTATTTTGCTACAGTGCTACAGTGAAAACGAGTTTGCTACAGTGATTTGCTACAGTAAAAACGAGTTCGCTACAGTAACACTATTTGATGTCGACGAACTAGCAAACAAAAACAGAAAAGGCGGCCATGCGATCGCATGGCAAAAACACTGAAAACTCATGCGATCGCATGAGCTACAGTAAATGGAAAAGTATTATAAATACACCAGTTTGCTCGACGATTTTTTTCAACTCTTTCTTATTCTTCTTCAATTTAAATTTAAATTTATAATTATAATTATAATTTTAATTTTAAGTTTAATAATAATAAAGTATATTCGAGTGTGTTTTAATTCGGGTTTCAAACCGCTTTAAGCTAAGGAAATATTAGGTATTATTCGGGGTATTGTTCTTGAATCCAAGGCCAACCATACAGTCATCTACCATCATTACGTCTACGCAATTTGCCTACAATATTGAATCGCAATATTGAACTGTGAGTTATAGTCTCCCTTTTTAAATGCTTTAAATATTTTTGGGCTGAGAATACATGCAATTTATTTTAAACGCAATAAGACACAAGTACATACAAAATTCTACACTGAGTTAAACCGAAAATCCCTTAGCTTTGGTAACTAGTAGCTGCCAGTACATAGGATATGGACTGGTGGGCGCGAATAATTGTATATGGATCCATAGGGCTTGACATCCCCGTCCGAGCTAGAGCGATAGCCTTTTAACGGACGTATGTTATTTGAGTTTAAGACACGTTGGTTTGCGTGTATTAAAACGAATGGGGTAATTATCACTATAGCGTTAAGTTTAGTTACCAGGGTGCTCTGTTACGTAGAATCTATTGATAAACTTTTGATGAAATCTTGTGGTCTATCTTTATATATGTTTATGACTCGAGCAATTAAACCTATAACTCACCAACATTCGTGTTGACTTTTTAGCATGTTTTATTCTCAGGTCCTTAGAATGCTTCCGCTGTGATGTGCTTGTTGCCTGCATGGAGTCTCTCATGCTTTGTACAAAGTTTATTGCATTCAAAATAAAACTGCATTGTGTAATAAATAACTGGACTGTGATGTCAACCTGTAAATTAAAGACTTATGTATTTCGGGGTTTTGCTTATACCTAAGCACTCGCCCACATGTTTATAACTTTCTATGTTTAGAAAGTCACTTATTTTAATGAATGCAATATTTTATCAAAACGTATCATATAGAGGTCAAAACCTCACTGTGGAATCAATGATTAACGTGCCGCGTCAATAGCGATTTTGACGGGTCGTTACAGTTGGTATCCGAGCTTGAGGTCATAGGGAACCAGAAATTACATTAGTGTGTTTAACTGGTAATTGTTAGGATGCATTAGTGAGTCTGGACTATGACCATATTTGTTTTTACTGATTTTTGCTTATCATTTGGTCAAAAACATTATATGTAATATATTTATATGCTAACGTAATTGTTGTTTCAATTATGTGATAGATGACTTCTTCTAATCCTATCATTTTGTACGACTCGGAATCGGACACTGAATCTATTCTATCCACAACTGAAAAGGGCGTTCCAATACCTATTAAAGAAGAAATTGTGTTAGCCGGGGAATCTCAACTCCCGGTAAACCCAGAGGAGGTTCCAGCTCCACCCAACTCTAGTTTTCCGGAGCCACAGTATCGTTGGCATGGACCCATGATCCCTGGAGTAAACGAGGATCGTCCATTTCTAAACAAATATGGACATTGGTCCAGATATACCACCGACGGGCGGGTTGTGCCGATTACGCCTGGCAGATTTTGGTTCATGACCACCGGTACATATTCTTGCAGTTCGTCATCATATTCTCCTACACATGACTCAGACAGTTCGTCATCAGACGAGATCAGTAAGGAGGAGGATTTCGCTAATGAAATAAAAGAGATCACTAAGGAGAAATTCCAACTTGCTATAGATAATAAAAACAACCACAATAATAAAATGTCCTTAATTATTAAAAAAGAACAGGACCATTCGATCCGTAACCACCCTTATTGTATTAAACCCACTGAGGCAACGGGTACCTCAAAACCCCAACCAAAAATAAAATACACTGCCAGAATGTCTGTCGGACCATGTGCACACAAACAATTGGCAGAGAGAACCAAATGGGAAGAAGTTTCTGATAGTTCTGAATAAACGACCTCGCAACCATAAATCTTCCATGCGCTATTTTATTGCTTATGTGTGCTACTCTATCTTGTTATGTAAAATAAGCATATGTAAAATATCAGTATTGTATGGTATTGTATTATTTTAGTTTATTAATAATAAATGCATGGAATGATTATTTGTATTATTACTACTTCTTATTATTATTATTACATAATAATGTAGTAACTCGCTATAATTTTTCATAGTGGAATATTATTAGGATTTTAGTAGTTAATTCCTTGTACTAGCTATTATGTATGAACTTAGCGGGTAGGTAATACCCTAGAAATAATTATAAAATGCTAATAAGAAGAAAAGGCTTTTATAATAATCGGTTCATATTATTAATATGCTACGATTAACTATTGACAACTCATTTTACCTATAATATTCTATATGATTAAATTATATCTGTTGTGTTTATTGAAGAAACATGTCTCAAATGTCGGATGCTGAGTTTGAGCAACTAGTCGAGAAACGTGTGAATGAAAGAATTGCTGCAGCCGAGGCAGCAAAAGCAACAGCCGAAGCAGCAGCCAAAGCAGCAGCCGTAAACACAAACTCACGAAACGGATGCTCATACAAAACTTTTCAAGGATGCAAACCACAGACGTTTAGTGGAACCGAGGGACCAGTCGGTTTAACCCGATGGTTTGAAAAGATGGAGTCCGTTTTCAAAATCAGTAATTGTGCGAACGGAGACAAGTCAAAGTATGCTTCGTGTACGTTGCAAGACGGTGCACTTACTTGGTGGAACAATTATGCTAAAGCAGAAGGAATAGATACGGCATATGATATCTCTTGGGAAGAACTAAAAAAGATGCTAATCGAGGAGTACTGTCCTCGAAACGAGATCAGAAAAATGGAATCTGAGTTACGTAATCTGAAGGTTATCGGCGCGAATCTCAATAACTATGAAAAGCGTTTCATGGAACTAGCCTTATTGTGTCCCGAATTGGTGCCAAACGAGAAACGAAAGATAGAAATGTATATTGACGGTTTATCGATCAATATCAAAGGAAATGTTACATCGTCCAAACCAAATACGATGCAGGAAGCCATGACAATGGCACACCAACTCATGGACCAGATCACAGAGAGTTCGATTAAGGCACCAATTACCGAAGTCAAGACAACTGAAGGAAAGAGGAAATGGGAAGACTATAAGGGCAAAAGTACTCACCTGAAGAAACAAGAAACTTTTAAAGGTAAACAAGATGGGGCAACTGCAAGTCCAAACTATAAGGGACCTCATCTGTTCTGCAAAAGGTGTTACACACATCATGCAGGCTATTGCCAAGTGGTCTGTGATAAGTGCAACAAGAAAGGACATGTGGCGAAAGATTGTTATGCCACCGTTTCTGAAGTAAAGACAAAATTGACCGATGTCAAGAAATGTTATGGATGCGGGAAGTCTGGTCACTTTATAAATCAATGCCCTGATAAGGAGAAGAACAAAGAACCCGCACGTGGGAGGGCATTTAATGTTAGTGCCAGTAAAGCACGTGAGGATCCTAATCTTATCACGGGTACGTTTACCGTTAATAATCAACTAGCTTCTATTATGTTTGATACGGGTGCTGATAGAAGTTATATGTGTAAAGACTTTAGTTTTAAACTAAAATGTGCATCATTACCTCTAGACGATAAATATACTATTGAATTAGCTAATGGTAAACTGATAAAAGCCGATAAAATTTGCCATGGTTGCGAAATGAATCTCGCTGGTGAAACCTTCAAAATCGATTTGATACCCGTAGAACTAGGAAGTTTTGACGTAATCGTTGGCATGGACTGGATGTCCAAAACAAGAGCGGAAGTTGTTTGCGCTGAGAAAGCAATCCGCATCCCTCGTAAGGATGAAACGTCATTAATGATTTATGGGGAGAAGAGCAACTCAAAGCTGAACTTTATCAGCTGTATGAAGGCCCAGAAACTTATAAGAAAAGGTTGTTATGCTATTCTGGCACACGTAAAGAAGATCGATACTGAAGAAAGAAGCATTAATGACATGCCGGTTGTAAGAGAATATCCCGGAGTATTTCCAGAAGAATTACCGGGGCTACCTCCACACAGATGTGTAGAATTCCAGATTGATCTCATACCAGGAGCTGCACCTGTAGCCCGATCTCCATATAGACTTGCACCTTCAGAAATGCAAGAATTACAAGACCAGTTGCAAGAATTATCGGACCGTGGATTTATTCGTCCTAGTTTTTCACCTTGGGGTGCTCCTATTCTGTTCGTCAAGAAGAAGGATGGATCTATGAGAATGTGCATAGATTACCGAGAATTAAATAAATTAACGATCAAGAATCGGTACCTGTTACCGAGGATTGATGATTTGTTTGATCAATTGCAAGGATCAAGTGTTTATTCTAAGATTGATCTACGCTCCGGATATCATCAGCTGAGAGTGAAGGAAGAAGATGTTCCTAAAACAGCGTTCAGAACCCGTTACGGTCACTATGAATTTTTAGTCATGCCTTTTGGATTGACTAATGCTCCAGCAGTATTCATGGATCTAATGAATCGCATCTGTAGGCCGTATTTAGACAAATTTGTCATTGTTTTTATCGACGACATATTGATTTACTCGAAGAACAAGGAAGAACATGAGCAACACTTAAGACTGGTACTAGAGATACTCAAGAAAGAAGAATTGTACGCAAAATTTTCGAAGTGTGATTTCTGGTTACAAGAAGTACAATTTTTGGGCCATGTTGTCAGTAAACATGGAATTAAAGTTGACCCCGCCAAGATCGAAGCCATTAGTAAATGGGAAACACCGAAAACTCCAACACAAATCCGCCAATTCTTAGGTCTTGCTGGTTACTACCGAAGATTCATTCAAGATTTCTCTAGAATCGCCAAACCCTTAACTGCATTGACTCAAAAGGGAAAGAAGTATGATTGGTCCACGGAACAGGAATCCTCATTTCAGTTATTAAAGAAGAAGTTAACGTCTGCACCCATTTTGTCATTACCGGAAGGAAATGATGATTTCGTGATCTATTGTGACGCTTCGCGCCAAGGTTTAGGATGTGTATTAATGCAACGCACGACAACTAAAAATTCATGAAAAGAACTATACGACGCACGATTTGGAACTTGGAGCAGTAGTTTTTGCACTCAAAATATGGAGACACTATCTATATGGCACCAAGTGTACAGTGTACACCGACCATAAGAGTCTTCAGCATATTTTTGATCAAAAACAACTCAATATGAGGCAACGTCGCTGGGTAGAGTTGTTAAACGATTACGATTGTGAAATCCGTTACCACCCCGGAAAAGCTAATGTTGTAGCTGATGCCCTAAGTCGAAAAGAAAGAGTAAAACCTCTTAGGGTTCGAGCTTTGAATATTACAATTCGTACTGATCTCACAAAGCAAATTCAAGCAGCACAGTTAGAATCTTTAAAAGAAGAAAACGAAAAAGGCGAAATGAGCAAAGGGTTAGAAAAACAACTTGAAGTAAAAGCCGATGGAACCCTGTATTTTGCTGGTAGGATATGGGTACCAAGACATGGTAACCTAAGGCAACTAGTACTAGATGAAGCACACAAAACGAGGTACTCAATTCACCCAGGAAATGGGAAAATGTACCACGATCTCAAGAAGTTCTATTGGTGGCCTAATATGAAGACAGAAATTGCTACTTATGTAAGCAAATGTTTGACGTGTGCAAAGGTTAAAGCTGAGCACCAAAAGCCGTCAGGATTACTGCAACAACCAGAAATTCCGCAGTGGAAATGGGAAAGAATAACCATGGATTTCATTACGAAATTGCCAAGGACTGCAAGTAGTCATGATACTATTTGGGTGATAGTTGATCGTCTAACTAAATCAGCTCACTTCCTACCAATAAAGGAGACAGACAGTATGGAGAAATTAGCACGCCTATATTTGAAGGAAGTAGTTTCCAGGCATGGTGTACCCATCTCCATCATATCTGATCGCGGCACCCGATTCACATCACGTTTTTGGCAATCATTACAAAAAGCATTGGGAACTCGATTAGATATGAGCACCGCTTATCACCCACAGACAGATGGTCAAAGTGAAAGAACAATACAAACATTGGAAGACATGTTACGGGTATGCGTGATTGACTTTGGAACCAGTTGGGATCGACACTTACCGTTGGCAGAATTTTCATACAATAACAGCTATCATACGAGCATCAACGCAGCACCATTTGAAGCACTTTACGGTAGAAAGTGCAGATCTCCTATCTGTTGGAGTGAAGTAGGAGAAAGACAACTTACTGGACCAGAAATTATTCACGAAACCACCGAAAAGATCATTCAAATACAACAGCGATTGAAAACGGCCATGCGTCGCCAAAAGAGTTATGCTGATGTAAGAAGAAAACCGCTAGAATTTCAAGTGGGCGACAAAGTCATGTTGAAAGTGTCACCCTGGAAAGGCATTGTACGATTCGGTAAACGAGGAAAGCTAAGTCCTAGGTACGTAGGACCCTTTGAAATCACCAAAAGAATTGGAGCAGTTGCTTATCGATTAAAGCTACCGCAAGAACTTAGTAGTGTTCACGACACATTTCACGTGTCAAATTTGAAGAAATGTTTAGCTGAAGAGGATGTCGTAATTCCTCTTGACGAAATACGAATTAATGATAAACTCCATTTTGTCGAAGAACCTGTTAAAATCATGGACCGTGAGGTCAAACAATTAAAACAAAACAAAATACCGATAGTTAGAGTTCGTTGGAACGCAAGACGAGGACCCGAGTTTACTTGGGAACGTGAAGATCAAATGAAGCAAAAGTATCCACATTTGTTCACTGATATCGCTCATGAAACAGGTACTACTCAAAATTTCGGGACGAAATTTTCTTTAACGGGGAGGTACTGTGATGACCCGAAAAATTTCGACTAATTTAAACCAATTCTCTTTATGATTTAATATTATGTAAATATACATATATGTATGTATATATATATATATATATATATATATATATATATATTATAAGATGTACAAGTAAAAACGACTTTCCTACAGTAAAACATTAATTGCTACAGTAAAAATTACTTTGCTACAGTAAAACACAATTTGCTACAGTAAAACACTATTTGCTACAGTAAAACCGTATTTTGCTACAGTGCTACAGTGAAAACGAATTTGCTACAGTGATTTGCTACAGTAAAAACGAGTTCGCTACAGTGATTTGCTACAGTAAACACTATTTGCTACAGTAAAACACTATTTGCTACAGTAAACACTATTTGCTACAGTACACTATTTGCTACAGTACACACTATTTGATGTCGACGAAATAGCAAACAAAAACAGAAAAGGCGGCCATGCGATCGCATGGCAAAAACACTGAAAACTCATGCGATCGCATGAGCTACAGTAAATGGAAAAGTATTATAAATACACCAGTTTGCTCGACGATTTTTTTCAACTCTTTCTTATTCTTCTTCAATTTAAATTTAAATTTATAATTATAATTATAATTTTAATTTTAAGTTTAATAATAATAAAGTATATTCGAGTGTGTTTTAATTCGGGTTTCAAACCGCTTTAAGCTAAGGAAATATTAGGTATTATTCGGGGTATTGTTCTTGAATCCAAGGCCAACCATACAGTCATCTACCATCATTACGTCTACGCAATTTGCCTACAATATTGAATCGCAATATTGAACTGTGAGTTATAGTCTCCCTTTTTAAATGCTTTAAATATTTTTGGGCTGAGAATACATGCAATTTATTTTAAACGCAATAAGACACAAGTACATACAAAATTCTACACTGACTTAAACCGAAAATCCCTTAGCTTTGGTAACTAGTAGCTGCCAGTACATAGGATATGGATTGGTGGGCGCAAATAATTGTATATGGATCCATAGGGCTTGACATCCCCGTCCGAGCTAGAGCGATAGCCTTTTAACGGACGTATATTATTTGAGTTTAAGACACGTTGGTTTGCGTGTATTAAAACGAATGGGGTAATTATCACTATAGCGTTAAGTTTAGTTACCAGGGTGCTCTGTTACGTAGAATCTATTGATAAACTTTTGATGAAATCTTGTGGTCTATCTTTATATATGTTTATGACTCGAGCAATTAAACCTATAACTCACCAACATTCGTGTTGACTTTTTAGCATGTTTTATTCTCAGGTCCTTAGAATGTTTCCGCTGTGATGTGCTTGTTGCCTGCATGGAGTCTCTCATGCTTTGTACAAAGTTTATTGCATTCAAAATAAAACTGCGTTGTGTAATAAATAACTGGACTGTGATGTCAACCTGTAAATTAAAGACTTATGTATTTCGGGGTTTTGCTTATACCTAAGCACTCGCCCACATGTTTATAACTTTCTATGTTCAGAAAGTCACTTATTTTAATGAATGCAATATTTTATCAAAACGTATCATATAGAGGTCAAAACCTCACTGTGGAATCAATGATTAACGTGCCGCGTCAATAGCGATTTTGACGGGTCGTTACAGTAGGAAATGTGCTAATTTGGTGAGACGATCAACTATTACCTAAATAGTATCAAAACCACTTGCAGTCCTTGGCAATTTAGTGATGAAATCCATGGTAATGTTTTCCCATTTCCATTCCGGGATTTCGGGTTGTTGAAGTAGACCTGATGGTTTCTGATGCTCAGCTTTGACCTTAGAACACGTCAATCATTCTCCTACGTATTTAGCAACATCGGCTTTCATACCCGGCCACCAAAAATATTTCCTGAGATCCTTGTACATCTTCCCCGTTCCAGGATGTATTGAGTATCTGGTTTTATGAGCTTCTCTAAGTACCATTTATCTCATATCTCCAAATTTTGGTACACAAATCCTTTCAGCCCTATACCGGGTTCTGTCTTCCCGAATATTAAGATGTTTCTCCGATCCTTTGGGTATTTCATCCTTTAAATTTCTCTCTTTTAAAACTCCTTGTTGCGCCTCCTTTATTTGAGTAGTAAGGTTATTATGAATCATTATATTCATAGATTTTACTCGAATGGGTTCTCTGTCCTTCCTGCTCAAGGCATCGGCTACCACATTTGCCTTCCCCGGGTGGTAACGAATCTCAAAGTCGTAATCATTCAATAATTCAATCCACCTACGCTGCCTCATATTCAGTTGTTTCTGATTAAATATGTGTTGAAGACTTTTGTGGTCGGTATATATAATACTTTTGACCCCATATAAGTAGTGCCTCCAAGTCTTTAATGCAAAAACAACCGCGCCTAATTCCAAATCATGCGTCGTATAATTTTGTTCGTGAATCTTCAATTGTCTAGACGCATAAGCAATCACCTTCGTTCGTTGCATTAATACACAACCGAGACCTTGCTTTGATGCGTCACAATAAATCACAAAATCATCATTCCCTTCAGGCAATGACAATATAGGTGCCGTAGTTAGCTTTTTCTTCAATAACTGAAACGCTTTCTCTTGTTCATCATTCCATTCAAATTTCTTCCCTTTATGCGTTAATGCAGTCAAGGGTTTTGCTATTCTGGAAAAGTCTTGGATGAACCTTCTGTAGTAACCAGCTAGTCCTAAAAACTGGCGTATGTGTTTCGGAGTTTTCGGGGTTTCCCACTTTTCAACAGTTTCTATCTTTGCCGGATCCACCTTAATACCTTCTTTGTTCACTATGTGACCGAGGAATTGAACTTCTTCCAACCAAAATGCACACTTTGAAAACTTAGCGTACAATTCTTCCTTCCTCAATACTTCTAACACCTTTCTCAAATGTTCACCGTGTTCTTGGTCATTCTTTGAGTAAATAAGTATGTCATCAATGAAAACAATGACAAACTTGTCAAGGTATGGTCCACACACTCAGTTTATAAGGTCCATGAACACAGCTGGTGCATTAGTTAAACCAAACGGCATGACCATAAACTCGTAATGACCATAACGTGTTCTGAAAGCAGTCTTTGGAATATCATCTTCTTTCACCCGCATTTGATGATACCCGGAACGTAAGTCAATCTTTGAATAAACAGACGAGCCTTGTAGCTGATCAAATAAGTCGTCGATTCTCGGTAGTGGGTAGCGGTTCTTGATGGTAAGTTTGTTCAACTCTCGGTAGTCGATACACAACCTGAATGTACCATCTTTCTTCTTGACCCCCACGGTGATGTGCTTGGTCGAATGAAACCACGCTCTAAAAGTTCTTGTAATTGGCTTTGCAGTTCTTTCATCTCGCTGGGTGCGAGTCTGTAAGGAGCACGAGCTATTGGTGCAGCTCCTGGTACAAGATCTATTTGAAATTCAACGGATCGCTGTGGGGGTAATCCCGGTAATTCTTTCGGAAATACATCGGGAAATTCTTTTGCAATGGGAACATCATTGATGCTCTTTTCTTCAGTTTGTACTTTCTCGACGTGTGCTAGAACAGCATAGCAACCTTTTCTTATTAGTTTTTGTGCCTTCAAATTACTAATAATATGTAGCTTCGTGTTGCCCTTTTCTCCGTACACCATTAAGGGTTTTCCTTTTTCTCGTATAATGCGAATTGCATTTTTGTAACAAACGATCTCTGCTTTCACTTCTTTCAACCAGTCCATACCGATTATCACATCAAAACTCCCTAACTCTACTGGTATCAAATCAATCTTAAATGTTTCGCTAACCAGTTTAATTTCTCGATTCCGACATATATTATCTGCTGAAATTAATTTACCATTTGCTAATTCGAGTAAAAATTTACTATCCAAAGGTGTCAATGGACAACTTAATTTAGCACAAAAATCTCTACTCATATAGCTTCTAACCGCACCCGAATCAAATAAAACGTAAGCAGATTTATTGTCAATAAGAAACGTACCCGTAACAAGCTCTGGGTCTTCCTGTGCCTCTGCCGCATTAATATTGAAAACTCTTCCGCGGCCTTGTCCATTCGTGTTCTCCTGGTTCGGGCAATTTCTAATAATGTGGCCCGGTTTTCCACATTTATAACAAACTACATTGGCATAACTTGCTCCGACACTACTTGCTCCGCCATTACTCGTTCCGACACCATTTGTTCCTTTCATTCTATTAACCCCTGGTCCGTAGACCTCACACTTCGCCGCGCTATGACCATTTCTTTTACACTTGTTGCAAAATTTGGTGCAGAACCCCGAGTGATACTTTTCACACCTTTGGCATAGCTGCTTCTGATTGTTGTTGTTGTTGCGGTTATTATTGTTGTTGGGATGATTGTTGTAGTTGCTGTTGTTGTTGTTGTTGTTGTTGTTGTTGGGCCGTTTGTTGTAGTTGCGATTGATGTTGCGATTGTTGGGATAATTGTTGCGATTATTGTTGTAATTGCTGTTGTTGTTGTATTGGTGATTCTTATCACCGTTTTCCTCCCACTTTCTTTTGACTTGCTTCACATTGGCCTCTTCAGCAGTCTGTTCTTTAATTTTTTCTTCAATCTGGTTCACTAGTTTGTGAGTCATTCTACATGCCTGTTGTATGGAAGCGGGCTCGTGTGAACTTATATCTTCTTGGATTCTTTCCGGTAATCCTTTCACAAACGCGTCGATCTTCTCTTCCTCATCTTCGAATGCTCCCGGACACAATAGGCACAATTCTGTGAATCGTCTTTCGTACGTGGTAATATCAAATCCTTGGGTTTGTAACCCTCTAAGTTCTGTCTTGAGCTTATTGACCTCGGTTCTGGGACGGTACTTCTCGTTCATCAAGTGCTTGAATGCTGACCACGGTAGTGCGTACGCATCATCTTGTCCCACTTGCTCTAGATAGGTATTCCACCATGTTAACGCAGAACCTGTGAAGGTATGCGTAGCGTACTTCACTTTGTCCTCTTCAGTACACTTACTTATGGCAAACACCGATTCGACCTTCTCGGTCCACCGTTTCAATCCGATCGGTCCTTCGGTTCCATCAAATTCCAAAGGTTTGCAGGCAGTGAATTCTTTGTAGGTGCATCCTACACGATTTCCTGTACTGCCAGATCCAAGGTTATTGTTGGTATGTAGCGCAACCTGTACTGCGGCTATGTTTGAAGCTAGAAAAGTACGGAATTCCTCTTCATTCATATTCACGGTGTGTCGAGTATTCGGTGCCATTTCCTTCAAAATAGTCAAATAGAACAAGTTAATCATACAGAATATTAAGAGTAGTTAATAGTATTTCGTAGCATAATATGAAATCATTTATAAAAGCTTTTTCTTCATATTAGCGTTTTATAAGTTTAAATTCGGGTAGTACCTACCCGTTAAGTTCATACTTAGTAGCTAATATATACAATTCAACTACTACAATTCTATATGAAAAACTGATTGTAATAATATTTCGTGTTCAAACTTTTATACAATATTTTACAAACTTACAATACCGCTTATTTTACATAAAGCATGAAATATAGCACACAATAACTTTGATACAAGATAGTTGTGAAGATAATTCTAGCTAGTACACAAGTCGTTCAGCAAAGGCAATAAAGACACGTAATTCATACGTCCAGAAACAAGTCATGCATTCTGGTTTTACTAGGACTACTTCCCATCCTTGGTCTTGTGGAACATAACCGTTATGGCCGTTGATAAGACAGCGTGTTGTAACATCGTCAAAGGGACGAGGGTTACGTAATGACCAACAGTCTCGTAATAACCTAAAATCCTCATTTCTTACCCCAATTACCGACACCGTCACTTGTGGGAACGTTTTGTTTAATAGTTGTAGCCCGATGTTCTTGTTCTCACTTTGGTGAGAAGCGAACATTACTAACCCGTAAGCATAACATGCTTCTTTATGTTGCATGTTAGCCGCTTTTTCTAAATCACGAAGTCCTATATTCGGATATACTGAGTCAAAATAATTTCTTAACCCGTTGCGTAAAATAGCATTTGGGTTCCCCGCAATATATGCATCAAAGTAAACACATCGTAACTTATGGGTTTCCCAATGTGATATCCCCCATCTTTCAAATGAAAGCCTTTTATAAACCAAGACATTCTTGGAACGTTCTTCGAATGTCTTACAAACTGATCTCGCCTTAAATAGTTGTGCCGAGGAATTCTGACCGACTCTAGACAAGATTTCATCAATCATGTCTCCGGGTAGGTCTCTTAAAATATTGGGTTGTCTATCCATTTTGTGTTTTTATACTGTAAAATAGACAAGAGTTAGATTCATAAAAAAATACTTATTAATACAAGCAATTTTTACATATATCATAAAGCATAAGCACACTATATTACATATATTACACCACACAAATACAACTATCTTATTCCGACTCGCTCGTTTCTTATTATTCGGTTTTGGTTCGTTTTGCCAAGTTTCTAGGGATATATGATGTTCCCCTAATACGAGCCGTCGTTGTCCACATTGGTTTAGAAAAACCTGGTGGTTTAGAGGTTCCCGGGTCATTGTTACAACTTAAGGACTTCGGGGATTGACGATACATATAAAGTTCATCGGGGTTGGAATTAGATTTCTCTATTTTTATGCCCTTTCCCTTATTATTTTCTTTTGCCTTTTTAAATTCAGTTGGGGTAATTTCTATAACATCATCGGAATTCTCGTCGGAATACGATTCATCGGAGAATTGGTAATCCTCCCAATAATTTGCTTCCTTGGCGGAAACACCATTGACCATAATTAACCTTGGTCGGTTGGTTGAGGATTCTCTTTTACTTAACCGTTTTATTATTTCCCCCACCGGTTCTATTTCTTCTTCCGGTTCCGATTCTTCTTCCGGTTCCGATTCTTCTTCCGGTTCCGACTCTTCTTCCGGTTCCTCTTCGGGAACTTGTGAATCAGTCCACGAATCATTCCAATTTACATTTGACTCTTCATTATTATTAGGTGAGTCAATGGGACTTGTTCTAGAGGTAGACATCTATCACATAATATCAAACACGTTAAGAGATTAATATATCACATAATATTCATATGTTAAAAATATATAGTTTCTAACAAAAATGTTAAGCAATCATTTTTAAAGAAAACACGGTCGAAGTCCAGACTCACTAATGCATCCTAACAAACTCGATAAGACACACTAATGCAAATTTTCTGGTTCTCTAAGACCAACGCTCTGATACCAACTGAAATGTCCCGTTCTTATTGATTAAAAACGTTCCATATTAATTGATTTCGTTGCGAGATTTTGACCTCTATATGAGACGTTTTTCAAAGACTGCATTCATTTTTAAAACAAACCATAACCTTTATTTCATAAATAAAGGTTTAAAAAGCTTTACGTAGATTATCAAATAATGATAATCTAAAATATCCTGTTTACACACGACCATTACATAATGGTTTACAATACAAATATGTTACATCGAAATCAGTTTCTTGAATGCAGTTTTTACACAATATCATACAAACATGGACTCCAAATCTTGTCCTTATTTTAGTATGCAACAGCGGAAGCTCTTAGTATTCACCTGAGAATAAACATGCTTTAAACGTCAACAAAAATGTTGGTGAGTTATAGGTTTAACCTATATATATCAAATCGTAACAATAGACCACAAGATTTCATATTTCAATACACATCCCATACATAGAGATAAAAATCATTCATATGGTGAACACCTGATAACCGACATTAACAAGATGCATATATATATAAGAATATCCCCATCATTCCGGGACACCCTTCGGATAGGATATAAATTTCGAAGTACTAAAGCATCCGGTACTTTGGATGGGGTTTGTTAGGCCCAATAGATCTATCTTTAGGATTCGCGTCAATTAGGGTGTCTGTTCCCTAATTCTTAGATTACCAGACTTAATAAAAAGGGGCATATTCGATTTCGATAATTCAACCATAGAATGTAGTTTCACGTACTTGTGTCTATTTTATAAATCATTTATAAAACCTGCATGTATTCTCATCCCAAAAATATTAGATTTTAAAAGTGGGACTATAACTCACTTTCACAGATTTTTACTTCGTCGGGAAGTAAGACTTGGCCACTGGTTGATTCACGAACCTATAACAATATATACATATATATCAAAGTATGTTTAAAATATATTTACAACACTTTTAATATATTTTGATGTTTTAAGTTTATTAAGTCAGTTGTCCTCGTTAGTAACCTACAACTAGTTGTCCACAGTTAGATGTACAGAAATAAATCGATAAATATTATCTTGAATCAATCCACGACCCAGTGTATACGTATCTCAGTATTGATCACAACTCAAACTATATATATTTTGGAATCAACCTCAACCCTGTATAGCTAACTCCAACATTCACATATAGAGTGTCTATGGTTGTTCCGAAATATATATAGATGTGTCGACATGATAGGTCGAAACATTGTATACGTGTCTATGGTATCTCAAGATTACATAATATACAATACAAGTTGATTAAGTTATGGTTGGAATAGATTTGTTACCAATTTTCACGTAGCTAAAATGAGAAAAATTATCCAATCTTGTTTTACCCATAACTTCTTCATTTTAAATCCGTTTTGAGTGAATCAAATTGCTATGGTTTCATATTGAACTCTATTTTATGAATCTAAACAGAAAAAGTATAGGTTTATAGTCAGAAAAATAAGTTACAAGTCGTTTTTGTAAAGGTAGTCATTTCAGTCGAAAGAACGACGTCTAGATGACCATTTTAGAAAACATACTTCCACTTTGAGTTTAACCATAATTTTTGGATATAGTTTCATGTTCATAATAAAAATCATTTTCTCAGAATAACAACTTTTAAATCAAAGTTTATCATAGTTTTTAATTAACTAACCCAAAACAGCCCGCGGTGTTACTACGACGGCGTAAATCCGGTTTTACGGTGTTTTTCGTGTTTCCAGGTTTTAAATCATTAAGTGAGCATATCATATAGATATAGAACATGTGTGTAGTTAATTTTAAAAGTCAAGTTAGAAGGATTAACTTTTGTTTGCGAACAAGTTTAGAATTAACTAAACTATGTTCTAATGATTACGAGTTTAAACCTTCGAATAAGATAGTTTTATATATATGAATTGAATGATGTTATGAACATCATTACTACCTCAAGTTTAGTAGGTAAACCTACTGGAAGTGACAAGAAATTATCTAACTTCAAAGGATCTTGGATGGCTTGAAAGTTCTTGAAGTAGGATCATGACACAAAAACAAGTTCAAGTAAGATTTTTACTCGAATTAAGATAGTTTATAGTTATAGAAATTGAATCAAAGTTTGAATATGAATATTACCTTGAATAAGAAAGATAACCTACTGTATATAACAAAGGTTTCTTGATCTTAGATGATTACTTGGAATGGATTAGAAAGCTTGGAAGTAAATTAGTAAACTTGAAGGGATTTTTGAAGTGTTCTTCCTATGATGATTATAGCTTGATTCTTGAAATGATTTTTGATGAAGATGATGATTAACTACTGGAAAAATACGTTCATAATAGTGTGTGTGTGTTGAGAGAGAATTAGAAAGAGAATTGGAAGTGAAATGGAGTGAATGATGAGTGGTAATTGGTGAGTGGTGAGTGGGGTTAAAAGGAGTTCTAGTTAGTTGACTAGCTCATGGTAGAAGTTAAAATTGATTAGTCATACATGACATAATCAAGAGTGGAATCCCATGCTAGTTCCTATTGGTATATACTCATAGTAAGTACGTTTTGAAGCTGTGTATAATACGGGTAAGAATACGACTAGAATTCTTGATGAAAGAAAAGAATGGAAAAGTAACTGTAACCATTTTCGTTAATTATGAGTGTTTTGATATATGTCTTGAAGTCTTCCAAAAGTATTTTAATACATCTAAATACACTACATGTATATACATTTTAACTGAGTCGTTAAGTCATCGTTAGTCGTTACATGTAAGTGTTGTTTTGAAACCTTTAAGTTAACGATCTCAATTAATGTTGTTAACCCATTGTTTATTATATCTAATGAGATGTTAAATTATTATATTATCATGATATTATGATATATTAATATATCTTAATATGATATATATATACATTTAAATGTCGTTACAACGATAATCGTTACATATATGTCTCGTTTCGAAATCCTTAAGTTAGTAGTCTTGTTTATATGTATATAACTCATTGTTAATATACTTATGGAGATACTTACTTATCATAATCTCATGTTAACCATATGTATATCCATATATATATATCGTCATGTCATTTTTACAAGTTTTAACGTTCGTGAATCGCCGGTCAACTTGAGTGGTCAATTGTCTATATGAAACATATTTCAATTAATCAAGTCTTAACAAGTTTGATTGCTTAACATGTTAGAAACATTTAATCATGTAAATATCAATCTCAATTAATATATATAAACATGGAAAAGTTCGGGTCACTACAAACAAGGCCGAGGCAACCTAATCCGAAGTATGCCAATGCTGCTCATGTGGATGAATTAATACATATTGAGCCTTCCACTTATGAAGAAGCAGCACAAAGTCAAGAATGGCAGAAAGTGATGGAAGAAGAAATTAATGCACTAAAAGAAAACCAGACATGGAGTTTAGTTCCAAAGCCAAAAGATGTAAAACCAATATCTTGTAAATGGGTTTATAAGGTGAAGACTCGATCAGATGGCTCCATTGAAAGGTATAAAGCTCGACTTGTTGCTAGAGGTTTTTCTCAACAATATGGGCTGGATTATGAAGAAACGTTTAGTCCAGTGGCGAAGATCACAACAATTCGAGCTCAAATAGCTTTAGCCGCTAGCAAATCTTGGAAGCTGTGGCAGATGGATGTCAAGAACGCTTTCTTACATGGAGAACTTGACAAAGAAATTTATATGGAGCAACCAAGAGGCTTTGAGAACAAGTCCCATCCTGACCATGTCTGCAAATTAAAGAAAGCACTATACGGCTTGAAGCAGGCTCCAAGAGCTTGGTACGGAAAGATTGGCGAGTTTTTAGTACAAAGTGGTTTCACAGTTGCTCCTTCAGATTCTAGTTTATTTGTGAAACAAGATAAAGGAAAACTAGCCATAGTGCTAGTATATGTGGATGACTTAATCATCACAGGAGATCACTATGAGGAGATCCAAAGGACAAGAGAGAATCTGTCTATCAGATTTCATATGAAGGATCTTGGAGAACTCAAACATTTTCTTGGACTCGAAATAGAGCAGAAAAGAGAAGGATTATTTCTGGGACAACAGAAATATGCGCGAGATCTTTTAAAAAAGTACGGAATGCTTAATTGCAAACCTATCTCAACTCCGATGGATCCGAATACAAAACTACGAGCAGATGAAGGAAAAAATCTTCAAGATGTTACCATGTATCGAAAGATGGTCGGAAGTCTTATTTATCTCACACTAAGCCGGCCAGACATATCTTATGCAGTTGGAGTGGTTAGTCGATACATGAGCAATCCGAAGAAGCCTCACCTTGATGTTGTACGACGCATCTTAAGGTATGTTAAAGGCACTATCAACTTTGGTATTTTATACAAGAAAACAAAAGAATGTCATGTGACTGGATATTGTGACGCCGATTATGCTGGAGACTATGATACACGACGGTCAACAACTGGATACATGTTTAGTCTTGGATCAAGAGTAGTATCATGGTGCAGCAAGAGACAACCAACAGTATCCTTGTCAAGCACCGAAGCAGAATATCGATCGGCATCATCAGCAACACAAGAAATTACATGGTTGAAACAACTAATGGAAGATCTTCATCAATCAACAGACTATCAAGTAGAGCTTTTCTGCGATAACCTATCAACTATACGTCTAGCAGAGAATCCAGTCTTTCACGCAAGAACAAAACATATAGAAGTACACTATCACTATGTTCGCGAGAAGGTCCTTGAAGGGGAGATCAAGATGGTGCCAACAAAGACAGATGAACAAGTTGCAGATATATTCACCAAGAGCCTAAGTAAACCAAAGTTTGAAAAATTCAGAGAAGCACTTGGAATGATCTGCAAGTCATCAACGGAAGAAAATTTGCATTGAGGGGGAGTGTTAAAATGCAATGCAAATTTGATATTTTAAAATAATATGGAATTTGTAGATGTATATATGTAAAATATCTAGATATTAATATGTATAAGAAAATATCTAGATAATAGAAAATAAAAGAAAAATCTAGAAAAGAAAAATATAGATATTTGTATAGAAATATCTAGATATTTATTTATCCATGGAAATATCTAGTTTCTAGAAACTTCCATGGAGTAGTATAAATATAGGTGAGGATTTCATTTGTGTGTAAGGTGTGAGTAAGTTGTGAAAAGAGTGAGAGTTGTGAGGAAGTAAGAAGTGTGTGAGTTAGAGAAGAGAAAACTTATAAGTAAGTAATATTGTAATTGTATTTTGTATTAATAAAAGTGTTATTTGTTAAGTTTCCCGATCAAGCCTTAGTTTGTGTTTAAGTTCTTAGTGCACTTTTGTTGTTCTTATTATATGGTCGGCTCTGCCGCCTAAGTAATACATGGTCGGTTATACCGCCTAAAGATATATGGTCGACACTGTCGCCTAAGTACATTGTGCACTAAGGATTTATAAAATTAAAGGCTAACCAACGTCAAAGTGTTGGTGTAGTGAGTCTAGTATAGTCTAGGTCCTCTATAGTGGGTGTGTTGGGCTCATCGAAGCTTCCAACACACCGTACTTGCCGCCTCACTCGTCGATCAACCTCATATTGAAAATAACGTAAATCAGGAGTATACATGTTCTGTGTTTTCTCTACAAGGTTGTATGACACGAAAAGGGGGAAACAGATCATAGATGAATTTATATACTAAGGAAGAATTTTTTTTTGAAATAGTAATATTTTTTAATATGTTTACAAAACTAGAAATTTGGAAAAAATCTTTACAAAACTAGTAAAACCGGAGTTTCAAACTCCGGTTTGGGCCAAACCGGTGTTCCAAAGTCCGATTTCTATCTACTTTGTCCACATGGCATAGTGACATGGCAAACCGGACTTTGAAACACCGGTTTGCCACGTGGCATTTTTTTTTTTTTTTTAAGGATTCTGGGATGAGCTCGTTTAGTTTTTTAGAAATTTTTTTTACTGTAATTGTTAATAATTGATATTCATCAATTAAAAGAATTAGCTTATTAATTAAGGAGTAATAACTATCTGAACTTTCACTTCTCAAACTACATTAAAAAAAAGTTTCAAATTAGCTTATTAATAATTGATATTCATCCCTTAAATCTAGCAAAAATAATTAAACTTTTTTCTAAAAAAATAAATGAGCTCATCCCAGAATTTCAAAAAAAAAAAAAAAAAAAAATGACACGTGGCAAACCGGTGTTTCAAAGTCCGGTTTGCCATGTCACTCTGCCATGTGGACAAAGTAGAGAAAAACCGGACTTTGGAACACCGATTTGGCCAAACCGGAGTTTGAAACTTCGGTTTTACTAGTTTTGTAAAGTTTTTTTCAAAATTTCTAGTTTTGTAAACATATTAAAAAATGTTACTATTTCAAAAAAAATTCTACTAAGGAACCTTCACTGATGTACGCACAAAACGTACCCTCAAAAGAGTAACAAGATACGTACACCAATGCAACCTAAAGGATGTCGTAATTAATGATACGCCGCCACTATGTACATATCCTAGTTGAATTACTTTGCTTTCACGTTCACTGTTCGTTTTGTTTTTTCGTTAATTATATTACTTGGTTTTGTAATTGGGCGTTAATTAGTCCAGATCCAGATCTATAATGGATGCTGTGAAGGTTTTGTAAGTTTTGGGCCTAGCCAACATTTTGATGACTAGCCAGATTAATATACAAGTTTCATTGTTTTTTGCCAAAAATATAATAATAATAATAATAATAAAAAATTAAGCTTTGTCTGGAAAGTAGACATTAAAAACATCATCAAATTCAAGTTATAAATTGTATCAAGAATGATCCCATAAAATTAGTTCACCAAGCGAATTCATTATTTATCATGATCCTTTTGAGCATATTGTCATGATTAAATAACATGTGAGAAAATTTGAATTTTCGTGATAATTTGAATAGCATTTTTGGCATTTACTATTTATCTCACACGCGCGCACATACAACAGCACGATAGGGCATTTAAAAACTCGTTTTATGCAATTTTGAGAACTCGCTGAATCCAAACCCAACAATTTTTGGTTTGCAAGAACCACAACAACAAATGCTTCATTGATTTCATATTAATCTATTTGAGGAGCATCCAATTCGGCTCTTGAAATAGCTTTGGGTATGGACAGAGCTGGGGTCGTTGTAAATAGCTCGGGCGCCCGCAACACATCGGTATAGTCTGATATGTCCTAAATGTTCTTTCAACCGTATTCAAAATATTGCTAGAATTCCTAACAAATTCTTGCATGATAATTACATTGATCTTGCACTTTACTTCATCATTTAAATTTAATTACATGTTCAGCATCAGCGTATCCAGAAACCTTTGCAATCACATGCAATCCAAGCTTAAGCGCCTTCTCTCCACTAAACAACACAAGTGCAACAGCACCGTCACTGGTGAAAATGCAACAAGATAAATTCATTTCATTTATCTATAATGAAATGAAGAATAACCAAAACACATTAAATTAAAAGACTTGAGGCATAAGGTTATGAGGTAATTGAACGCATATCCTACATAGAATTTAGCATTTGTGTTAGTGTTATAACAGGTTACCTTTCTCAAATCGATCACCTTTGTCAACAATTGTTGATGGTCTTCTTTAAGAAAGCCGGTTTCAAACAATTGGTAAAATCCGGCATTCCCAAGACGGGGTATACCCGCTTTACTAAATGTTTTTTTTTTTAAATACTTTGTTTTAAAAAATCCTTTAGAAAACACTCTTTTGTCAAAATAAATTTCTCCTTGCAATTTAAAGCATCCCTTCCACAGTTTAAATTCAAAGCCGAAGTATCCTTGCACCTCCTACTCGATAATTTCCACCTGGACAAACAGAACCTTAAGTAATTGGAGATGAGCCAGAAACCATGTCTGACCCAACAACAAGATCACGTATTTAAGTTCTATTAATTTCAATAATAATAAGATAAGTTTTATATATAACATGTAGATTTTTCCCCTCAAAAAGTAAGGGGGTCAAGTCAAATAGTCTTCTTCACAATCTACATATTATGGCAGGAGTGTCGTACAAGGAATTCCCGACATCTCTAAGAAAAATAGTATAAACGAAAAGCTTTTTATAATTTCATTTTTTATCATAGTTATAGATAATAGATAATCATATACAATCCACATTGTTGTATAAAGTTGAACATACATTTTTTTTTTTTTTTTTGAAAAGCATAAGATTTCCATTAAAAAAAGATGAACTAGAATACATCATGCTGCATGTGAGGGCATGCAGATAAAAGGAGAAGAACTCCTACTCAACATCCTAACTAGATTGCATACTAACAGGGAAAAACAAAATACCCCCTAAAACTGATCGAAATTTGGACTGTACGACAAAACAGACTACAAAACATAAAAAACTACAAGCTTAAGTGTTTAGCCGTGATCATTGACAAAAGACGAGTTTACAAGCCATTGATTCCAATCAAACTTTAACTTCTTCGAGCGTCTTGAAATCCATTCGAACTATTTTACTTGAAATTCATTCAGCATCGTAGGCCCGCTACCCTTTTTCTTTTGAAAAAGCGAAAGGTTTCTGTTACGCCAAATGGAGTATCCCGTTACCCATGTTACAGCTTGCCAAAGAGATGATATGCTATTTGTTTGATCATTCGGTTTTGATCCTTTGAACAACTGTTCTATATTTGAGAAAGAAATCCCGCCCATGTTCCACCACCTTAATACACGACACCAAAGATCTTTTGCAACTGGACAGTCAAGTAGGGCGTGTTCCATGGTTTCTATATTTCTATCACAAACCGGGCAAAGAATGGAGTCTAAATCTACCCCGCGTTTATCGAGTTCAACTCTTACCGGAAGTCTATGAAGTCTCGCACGCCAAACGAATAACCCGATCTTTGGAGGTAACATTGGGTTTCTGATTGTTTCTATTTGGGGTGGAGGAGATTGTAGAACTATTTCGTCGATCATCTTTGATAGAGCTGATATAGAAAATAGACCATTACTTTGAAGTGTCCATCTCCACGAATCTTCCGCATTGCTTCCATACTTGAAACCTGCTAGTTTCACAAGAAGAGAATCGAGCTCGTCTAAGGTTCTACCTGTTGGGGCACTTGACCACTCCCACGAAGCATACCACGAGTTCCCAAATTTTATCAGTCGATCCTTAATCATAACTTCCTTGTTTGTTTCCAGGTTGTATAACCTTTTGAACGATTCTCCAAGTACTTGTCCATCTAGCCAATTTTCTTGCCAAAACAAAGTGTCCATTGTTTATTACTTTAGCAAAGGAACTTGTAAAAGGTATGTTCAACTTGTTAATGTCACTGCCATTTTTCACGATGTTGCCCCCAACCAACCCTTTGCCACTGTTTTTGACTACACCGAAAACCCCCCTCCCGCCCAAACCCCCCTTGTTGATATTTTTAATTTAATAAATGAAATTCTTTCTAATGAAATTTTTGCTTGAATACGTGAAAAAATTTTAGTGATCAATTTCACAATATGTGTTCTTATCTCAAACATTGATAACGAGCTTCATGGATGATGTAAGAAAGATTTTTTGTTAACGGCTATTTTAATGATTGTCACTAATGTACATGTATTGATTGTACAAATTAAAAATTGTTGTTTCAAGTCATTATGTAACTATGCAGTATGTAATAAATTAAAATACATTAACGTCATCCATAATAGTAGTCGTTAATAATATCTTATAAATAAACAAGTACTCCGTATTTTTTTAAAACAACAAACATACAGAGCACTTTATTCAAGACATCTTTCAAACTCATAACTTCAAGATTAAATCGTTAAATCAGAGCCTTTGATTAAATAAACAAGTATTAGAAGCAGTGTTGTGGCCGACTTGGTCAACGCGTCGGCCGATGCGTCGCTTTTTTGAGTTCTCCGTCCCGTTTTTTTTAGAAAACGACTTAAAAGACGGTCAGAGCTAAAAGTTCGGTTAAAGTGTGTTAAAGACAGTCAAAAATGGTCAAAATCAGTCAAATTTTCGTCAAGATCTAATGTATTTTAAAATTAGGGGTTGTTTTCATTTTTTGGGCCGCTCTTTTCTCTGTGTCCTTACTGATTATGTACTCGGTAACATTAATTGAGTTTGAAGTTTGATTGTTTTTAAATTCGAGTTCTTAGAAATTTATGATACATAATCAACTATTATACATACATATATATATATATATATATATATATATATATATATATATATATATATATATATATATATATATATATATATATATATATATATATATATATATAGTGGTAGGATCAAGAGGGAAGTAACCATTCGGGGGGAAGCAAAAACTTTTTTTTTTCGTTTTTTGAAAAAACTTTGTTCACGAACATTGTAGATGAGATGAAAATATGAACATTTAGTAGAGACACTTTGTGATAAATATTTTTATTTTGGCGGAAAAACGCTCGAAGAAGTAATATATAACAATTATCGTGTTTTTCGAGCGTATTTTGAGGTTTTAGCTATTGGGGTTTAGATATTAGGGTTTAGATATTAGGGTTTATAGGGTTTAGATATTAGGGTTTAGAAATTTAGGGTTTAGGGTTTAGATTTAGGGTTTAGATTTAGGATTTAGATTGAGTTTTTAACACGAACGGTTTAGAGTTTAGGGTTTAGGGTTTAGGGTTTAGGGTTTGGTGTTTTGGGTTTATGGAATAAACCCAAAACACCAAACCCTAAACCCTAAACCCTAAACTCTAAATCCGGCTAAATTTTACTTCACAAAACATGAAGAAAAAAACGTTCATATTCTTCACGAACAATATTATCTTGAATGTTATTTTTGTCGATCGTTTTCCCGCCTAAATAATAACATTCATGTGACACCCCCAAATAGGGCCTGGGACATTTGTGTCTAATTATATCAAATCACCGTTGTATAAACGAGAACGACTCTACATGAGACGTTTTGTTGAGTTTTGCAGCGGAAGATAAATATGTCTTTAATTGATATGATATGTAATGAAGACTCCAAGCATAGCAAGCAATCATCATCAAAGCAGTAGATATACAGCGGAAGCAATATTTAAGTACCTGAGAATAAACATGCTTAAAAAGTCAACACGAGGTTGAGTGAGTTCATAGGTTTGTAATAAATAATGATTTTAGTAATAGATATAGACCACAAGATTTAATAAAGTAGATCTCGCAGATCCAAAATTTGATTTTCCGCAGAATCAAAAAGTTATGCCAGTGCGTGATATTTAGACTAAACGTTGTTTGTCCTGTGACAAGTTATGTCTGTCCTTGTCGTTTAATTTCATTATCAATAATACAAAGACTTAGTCAAATGTATCGGGGACGTTACTCACGATAGGCCTATCCCCAATAATTAAGAATGCCGCAGCAATTAAAAATATCACTGTAGGGACTTAGTCGGACATAGCCGGGTATAGCATAGTTTTAACAGTTGGTACTGATATTTAGACTAGACTTTCAAGTTTGCCCCGTAACAAGTTATCGTTTATACTTGTCGGTTGGGGACTTGCTGGTCATAGCCCAACATATCACAGTTTAATAGTTAGTACTTGTATTTAGACTAGACTTTCAAGTTTGCCCCGTAACAAGTTATCGTTTATACTTGTCGATTGGGGACTTGCTGGTCATAGCCCAACATATCACAGTTTAATAGTTGATACGTGTAAAACAGTTATAAAAGTTGCGCATGTATTCTCAGCCCAAAAATGTAAAGAGTAAAAGGGATCATATGAAACTCACGATACAATAGTTGGTAATAATTATGCGTTTGACGGCACTGAACAAGTGCAGAGTTGACCTCGGATTCACGAACCTATATCAAGTTTATATATTAAAATCTATAATTGTAATTGAGCACGTTTATATGTAGTATTATTAATAATATGCTTGTTATATTATATGTTATTTTAAAATAGTGAATTAAATATATTTATAGGATATATTTTAAATAAATAAGCAATGTTTATTATAAAAATATAAACATAGTTATATTATAAGTTTTAAACTAGTATTTATTTGGTAAAATAATATTAAAAGTTATAAATAAAAATTGTATCTTTTTATGATAATAATAATAATAACTTAAATGAAATTTTAATAAGGATTATAACTTTAATTAAAATGATATTTTTAATAAAATGATAATAGTAATAATAATGCTAGTAGTACATGTAATAATAATACAGTTTTAATAATAATAAAATGTTATATGTTAGTAATAATAATAATAATAATAATAATAATAATAATAATAATAATAATAACAATAACAATAATAATACTAAATGATACTAATACTTAGTAATAATAATACTAATAATAATATTACTACTTAATAATAACAATAATAATAACAATAGTAATAATAATTAATATTATGAGAAGGAAACTACCTTATTCTAAAAAAAATTGCCCAAGACGGGACTCGAACCCGAGACCTCTCGCTCAAACACAAACACACAGAACCATCGAGCTGCTGCTTACTTTTCTAATTTATATTGAAGTTTACTTATATTTATTATTATTTCTGTTTTCCTAATTCTTCTCCTTCTTCACAACTCGATCGAATGACCAGGAATCAAAAACCAATTTGATGTTAAAGTTTGTTTTAATTTTGATACATAATTAGGAACGACTTATCTAAGTGATTGGATTAATTAAAACAGCAAAAAAAAAAAAATCAAAACTGCAGCAGTGGTAGTGACTGGATTTACGAAGAACACCAAGGAAACTCAAAATCGAATTTAAATTTTTAGTACGTTTTAGACAAAACTTATAACATGAATTATGTTTAAAATGACTCATATAAAATTCTAAGATTGTTAATTATAACAAAAACATCACACAAATCTCTAATTCGATCTTAGAATAAAGTTTGACTTTTGAAAACCACAACTTTGACTCGTAAATTCGACTTCAATAACAAGAATTGAAATATGAATTTTTGCAGATAGTTTGAAGGAATAATTACTAGCAACTCTGCATTAACACATTTTGAAAAACATTACGAAATCGAATTATGGCCAAAAAGCTTAAGAACATAGATAATACGAGCTTGTTATTATTATTATTTTTATCTGATAAATTTGATAAATGATAATGATAATGTGTAATTAACTGGTACTCGTTTGGATTGATTTATAGTAATGAACTTTGTGGGTGTCGACTCATTTTTGCATCAGGAAATCAAAAGTATACCAAAAAAAAAAGCAGATAAAGAAGCGGATAGTAAATAAAAAAAATAATCACGATGGCTATAAAAAAAACAGATTTGCAGATTGATCATGATTTGTTGTAAAGATTAAAAGCAGATCACGATTAAAAAATATATAATGCTATAACCTAATTTAGGTATCTGTCACTTTTTTATTATTATTTAATATTAATAATTAATAAATATATTATTAATAATAACACAAATAATAATAATAATAATAATATTAATATTAATAATAATATTAATAATAATATTAATATTAATAATAATAATAATAATGATATTACTAATACTAAAATAATGATAATAATATTAGTAATGATAATACTCTTAATAATAATAATGATAATAATATAAGTTTTGTTAATGATATTAATAATAGTAATAATAATAATAAATAATAGATAATAATAATATTACTAAATATCAAAATAATATTAATATTAAGAAAAATGGTAATAATTAAAATAGTTTTATTATTAATACAACAAACTGTCTTTATTAAATCTGATGTTAACATTATTATTAATGTTAATAATAATGATGAAAGTGATATATATTAAAAAAATATAATATTAATATAATGAATTGATACCAATGCATAATTATTTATGAATAATGGTTCGTGAATCGTCGAAATGAGTCGAAGTTAGGTTTAAATTTAGTCAGAAATTTCCGGGTTGTTATAGTACCTACCCGTTAAAAGAAATTTCGTCCCGAAATTTAGTTGTTGCCATCAATCGGCGTTGTTCGTACATAGACGAGAATATTTACGTTTTGTTTGGTCTTCACGTTCCCAGGTATGTTCGGGGCCTTGTGTGTTTTCCAACGGATAGAATATTGTTTTTTTTTCAAGCGTTTAAGTCATACAAACCATATTTTCTACAGGTTCTTCTACGAAGTACATTTTATCATTAATGCAGAGATCATTCAAAATGATGATGTTATGCAAGTCATTTCAGTAAATTGGATACATGAAATGTGTTATGAATAATATTGAGTTCATTTAAAACCTTGAGCGTTTATGCTGCAATACTAGGGCAGACAAAACAGGGAGGAGTTCATGAAAATCATAGTCATGAAATTTGATAGAGATCGTCATTCTTTACAACAAGAATGATAAATTAGAGTTTTATCGACATTAAATAATATGGATAAAGTAATTCGATTATAGAAAGAGTATAAACGAAGCTATCGTAAAAGAGTGAATGAGAAAATTAAATGTTCGCCTTAACTTTTGATGTAGTTACGATTGATTTCCGGATTTCAAGGAATTAAAGAAATCTTCGAAATCTTTATAAGATTTGATTCTCCGGTAATTACGAAAATTAGAATTTTCTTTAATTAAATGCGGTGAATTGCCTCGATTGCTGTGTCTGGAATTTTGCTATAAATTAGCTTCTTCCGTTTCATTATCTTCACCACTTCTATACTTTCTTTCTCAATTCATACTTCCAAAAGTTTTGTTAATATGCTCAATCCAGTTCTTGTTCTTGACCTTATATTGGTTATCGCCATAATCATCCTTCTTTTCCAACTCCCATCAGAGGAGTCTGTTTACTTCTATTATGCTCTAGGATTTATTATATTTTTAGTTCTCCCGTGTCTTTATATTGCTATACGCATTGATATACACGGTTTGTAATTTCTGTGTCGTTATCGGGCTTTATATTTTCCCTTATATGTCAAAGCTTCATGCTTTTGTAAAGCAAGTAACAGTCCAGAATTCATAGGTATGAAGTTTCGAATGATCATAATATTCAAAGCAGAAGGAAAGGTAATAGCACGATTTGATTTGTCAAATTACCAGATGTAACACCCCGTTTTCCCGTGCGCATTTAAAGGTACGTACTTAATCAATAGTACGCTTATAAATTGTTCGTTATGTGATTAAATGAGCTACGGGGCTAGCTGTCGTATAAGTGTATATGTATATATGTTTGAATGCGTGCGTGAACGTGTTTATGAATGTGTCGCGTTGGCGTCAAGTCGTGTGAGACCTAAGGTCGAGGTTTAGACGTGCATAGGAAGGGTGAAAGAGGTTGTGCTTGTTGTTTGAACCTTTGATTTATGTTAAATTGTCGAAGTGATCAGGAATAGGCCAATGCCGCGCCGCGAGGAAAGCAGCCGCGACGCGATAATCAAAGCAAATCCAGATCAGAACATGAGTTAAGAAGGGTCGTTTTTCCTTCTTTATGTCGCGCCGCGACAAAGGAGCCGCGCCGCGGCACCTCTGCAGTTCTGACTCCGATTTCTGCTCAAATTAAAAAGGGTTTTAGGGGCAATTTGGTCTTTTTGCGTGTAGATCTGATGGGAGCTTTTAATATCAGCCACTTATCCTATATTTCTCATTTCTTTTCCTTTTCTTTCATAATTTCCTCTCAAAACTTAAAATCCACTTAGATTAAACTTGAGATTTGAAGAAGAAGTTTTGTGAATCAATCCTAGGAGCAAGAATTAAAGTTGTTCTCCTTGCTATTAGCTACAAGAGGATAGTTTTCATAAGTCTCAACTTTAAGTTTTGAGTTTTATTTAGTTTAAGCTAGGGTTTGGTTCATATGGAACTTGTGTGACCCATTTGAGGGTTAAATGGGTGGATTTTGGGTTAGATTGTTGAAAGGAAACCCTAATTACCATAATCTAGGGTTTGGTATAATGAAATGAGGTTTATAAGTGTTAATGGTGTTGTAAGCATTAAAACACTTGTTTAAAGTTGAATGATGTTAATTGGGTCATGTTTGACTAAGCTTGCAAGTGTAAGTGTTAAAATGGGTCATATGAGTCAAAGTTGACCTAATTGGGTAAAATGGGTATGAAATACACCAACTTTGTGTTAGTTGATGTTAATAGACCCTAATCACTAGCTTTTAGTGATTTATGACAAGGAATGGTCATTAATGGGCGGTTTTGGTGTAGTTGAGTCATTTAATGCAATCGGGTCATAAAATGCTCAAGGGTTAGAAGTTGGCATTTAATTCAACTAGATTATATGTTAATAAATGCATAATGTAATATGTACGTTACATTGAAGGGTTGCAAGCTAGGTTAGCTTTCACAAGAGACTTGAGGTGAGTGGAATAATTATATATGCATGTATATGATTTATTTGCTTGTGAGGTATGGGTTAAAGTTCGTTGTTGACAATACCATACCCTAGAGTATATTATGTTGTGGATGAGGGTTTAAAGTTCGTTGTTGACGATACCTCATACGTATGGACTTAAAGTTCGATGTTGACGATGCCATACGATTATTATAGTGACGTTGATGAGGGTTTAAAGTTCGTTGTTGACGATACCTCATATGTGGGTTTAAAGTTCGGTGTTGACGATACCACATTAATATAGGCGAATGGGATTTAAGTTCGATGTTGACGATACCATTCGTTGGGCTAGCCTTGGGATCTTGAGTACTATGGATGTTGTGAACATCATCGCTATACTTGTGTTTTAGCATATTGTATTGTTGTGTTATATGCTATTATTATACTAGCCTTGTTATCGTGGTACTTAGCGTTATACCTGTGAAAGGTATGCTAATTATGTAACTAGTATGTATGCGGATTTGGTAAGTGTTTGCAAGTAAGTAGGTTATATATATGTATGTATAATTGTTGCACTCACTAAGCCTTTCTTACCCTCTCGTTGTTTACCATTTTATAGGTTCTGGCTTGGACAAGGGTAAGGGCATACGTTTGGACTAGTGGTCTTCCGCTTATGTTGCCAGGGGGTGCTTTTAGTGTTAGCTTTTTGAAATTGGCCTAACTTTTTGGGTAGTTTAGCCCCAAACCATGCTCGAGTGTCATTTAGATTATAAACTATCATAGTAGTGGGTCAAACTTGTATTAAACTTAATTAATGGCCTTCGTGCCTTTTGTAAACATTTAAATTGATGTACGTTTAAATGGAACTTGTGGAATAGTTTACATATTTAATTGGGGCGTAAATGTGTATTATATATAAAAAAATAATTTTATCGTATGGAATACGGGTTGTGATGTTTCACCAGAATATCTGAAAAAGACCGAATCATCAAGAAAATATGTTCTTGATATGTTTAGAGATTTAAGTAGAATGTAAGAGTCATGTAACATGGCAAATGATGATTATAAAGTCTATGAATCATCATCTTCCATTAAAAACTTAGCATGACTTACTGTAATATAATCACGTTGGCCTGACGTCATTATATTATACTAACTCATGCTTCAATTCCCAACACTTCTTCAAAACATTTATAACTTGAATTTTTTAGAATATAGAAATTAATACAGTTTCCTTTATGATGTAATAAAGATATCGCAAGGAGACAATTTAATTGCGGTCAAGAATCGTTATGAAGATATCTTCAGAAATATAGAGGATATTTATAACGAATGATACAATGATATCTTAGAATTCCTAAGATCCAATGACGAGGAAAATTCTTCTGTTTCCTCTGCATTTAATGCTACCATATCTGAATCATTGGTTATCAATCCGAGATGGTTTTTATTTTTAGATGATTAAACGCTGATTGTAATCGTCAACGGATTTAATGGTTAACGAATATGCGTTATTGATTTTAAAAGTGAATGATAATTTCGGTGGTTTGATGTGATTGTTCATTGCAGAATACAAAAGAATATAATTCGTGAATGTAGTGATCTTTAGAAAGATAACACCTGCTAAAGCTTTACTTGAATTCTGATATGTTAATTTCAGAATGTGTAATTAAATTTGTATGAAAATGATTGTATATCACTGTGAAGGTAGTGAGCATAATTAATGATTTATGAATCGAAATTGAAGAATGTACAGTGTATTAATGTGAGATATAAATATTTCTCGGGTATTACCTACCCGTTAAAATATTTTCACAATTAACAGTTTGTACAACAGAATTTACAATCTTTATGAAGATATACGTTCATATATGTATTCTTCAGATATAATCATTGATTTAATGAGTTAATATATATTAAACTCATCTGATTTGCGGTTTGGAACGAGAGTAAATAATCTCCAAAACCTTAGAGATTTCATAATTGTCGCGAAATATTTCGCTAACGAAGTTATGAATCAATACATTCATCGTTACACTTGATTTATTATCAAATGAAGTTTATTGTGTTGATGCAGTGATTAACAATTGTTAAGTCATTAACGAAGGGTGTACATCATAGCATATTAGTGATATGAATTAACCAAGTAGTATATACTAGTTGAGATTCTCACGTAATTGCTTAGTACGACAAGATTTATTATTGTTCCAAATCATATATATATAAGGTATACATATATAATTCTTCACGAAGAATGAGTCAATACATCTAAACTCTTTATTGCTAATATTCCTAGGTATCTTTAGGGCGTATGATGTTGATATCCGAGGTACCGAGTGTGATGTTGAGGTGTGGGATGCAGATGTTGTTGTTGGTGAAGCTGATGGTACTAGTGGTACTGGTCATGCTGCAGGTGCTGCTGCTGGTGTTCGTAGGTTTCGCACCAGATTTTCCAGAGCCACTACTCGAGCGCGAAGCTCGTTGACTTCTTCTATTATTCCGGGATGATTGGCGGTTGGAACAAGGGGGTGAATAAGATCTAAAATCTTCGATATTATATATTCGTGACGGGATACCCTAGAAAGAAGAGAGAAAATGGTGTTTCGGACTGGTTCGCCGGTAAGTGCTTCAGGTTCTTCGCCAAGAGGTGAATTCAATTGGTGGAAGGGGTCACCTTCTTCTTGCCTCCATTGATTGAGTCGGCTACAAAACCATCCCCAATTCATCCAGAAAAGATGATGGCTGATTGGTTCTTTTGTTCCGGTTACGCTGCCGTTGGAGCTCGAGGAGTTCGAGAAATTCATATTAGGTGTTTGGAATAGGGTTTGATATGAAATGGGTATTGGATACTGAATGATATATTCGTCTCCTTGAATACGTATTTATAGCAAAAAGATTTCCGTAATTTACGGAGGAAATTTAGGAAAAGTGTTAGACAAAGTCTATTGGGATAGATATGATAAGATATGATGAGATATGATTCATCCTCCATTTATGTAATAATGGTGGTATGACATGTTGAGATGATAAATAATAAGTTTGTAACCAGATATTGATTAAAGAATTTCAATTCGTATACTGTGATAACCCAGTGACATTTTTCGGTTCGCAAACCGACGCATAAAGGCATAAGATACGTGAGTGTTTGGAGTAGTAGCAGGAGCTTGTGGACGAACCATTATCTTCATTAACATAAGGGTGTATAGAAGTTTGATAAATCTGATAGGTCATAAGTTTGAAAAAAATTTAAGTGGGATAAAGATGAATATGATATAAACGGAACACTTTATTTTATTAAGAACGAGGCTTTAAACAAGCCTTCTTATTACACGATCCGGAGATAGAAATAGTTTAAGGCCTAGCCTTTACATAGATAGAAAATAGGAAAAATAACTAGGAAATATTAAGATTGAAGTAGTCTTCATATTTCTTCTTCTCGTCCTCAACCTCCTTCATAAACTTCTCGATTTTCTCATTCTTCTCCTTTTGTTCCTCATAAAGATACTCGAGGTTATCATAAAGATTGGAAACATCATTGTTGATTACATGGTACATGTAGTCCCTCATAGAAAGTTGATTATTCATGTGGTCTTCCTCCATCTTAAATCTAAGGTCAACATCTTCTCTCAAATAGGCAAGAGATTGTTTTCCCCAGCGGGTATTGCGTTCTTCATCGTCCTTCACTTTCATCACCTTCTCCATCACTTTTTCTGTGTTATACTTTACAAGTTTTTCTAGCCTTTCGGTTTGGGTTTCGAAGGATTCTATGATGATTTCTTTCAAGATTTTATTTTCTTTCTCTAGGCTATTTAGACGCGCCTCTATCTGAGCGATGTTTTCACGAGATGGTGACCTAGCCCTTTTTGATGGACCGGCTTCATCAGCAGTAGCGGTTTCTGTTTGCTTTCTCTTTAGAGATAAGTTTTTAGATAATTCCTCAATAGGATCTTTTTCGGGCTCGTAGCCTGAGTAGTCACCATTGTAGTTAGGAAGGCTTTGAATATCTTCCCATTCAGAAGTACTCGTTGGTTTGTATACCGGTGAATGATTAGAGCCAGAGTCAGCAGAATCAATAGGTGTCGCATTTGAATGTGGTGGCATAATTGGAGAGTAGACAGAGTTCTCTGATTGGCTCGGCATTCTAAGGAATATTAAAATTTAATAAGCATAGTTTCTAAGGCATAGTGTAGCATTTAACAGTTAAAGGCAACAATTAAAGGCACTATGGTCAGGGAAAGTTGTAGTCCTACATTGCTAAGGTACCTAATTGTATAAGGCACACATAAAATGCAATCCTGGTTCTCTACAACAACCTGCTCTGATACCAATCTGTGACACCCCCAAATAGGGCCTGGGGTATTTGTGTCTAATTATATCAAATCACCGTTTTATAAACGAGAACGACTCTACATGAGAGGTTTTGTTGAGTTTTGCAGCGGAAGATAAATATGTCTTTAATTGATATGATATGTAATGAAGACTCCAAGCATAGCAAGCAATCATCATCAAAGCAGTAGATATACAGCGGAAGCAATATTTAAGTACCTGAGAATAAACATGCTTAAAAAGTCAACACGAGATTGAGTGAGTTCATAGGTTTGTAATAAATAATGATTTTAGTAATAGATATAGACCACAAGATTTAATAAAGTAGATCTCGCAGATCCAAAATTTGATTTTCCGCAGGATCAAAAAGTTATGCCAGTGCGTGATATTTAGACTAAACGTTGTTTGCCCCTTGACAAGTTGTGTCTGTCCTTGTCGTTTAATTTCATTATCAAGTAATACAAAGACTTAGTCAAATGTATCGGGGACGTTACTCCCGATAGGCCTATCCCCAATAATTAAGAATGTCGCAGTAATTAAAAATATCACTGTAGGGACTTAGTCGGACATAGCCGGGTTTAGCATAGTTTTAACAGTTGGTACTGATATTTAGACTAGACTTTCAAGTTTGCCCTGTAACAAGTTATTGTTTATACTTGTCGGTTGGGGACTTGCTGGTCATAGCCCAACATATCACAGTTTAATAGTTAGTACTTGTATTTAGACTAGACTTTCAAGTTTGCCCGTAACAAGTTATCGTTTATACTTGTCGGTTGGGGACTTGCTGGTCATAGCCCAACATATCACAGTTTAATAGTTGATACGTGTAAAACAGTTATAAAAGTTGCGCATGTATTCTCAGCCCAAAAATGTAAAGAGTAAAAGGGATCATATGAAACTCACGATACGATAGTTGGTAATAATTATGCGTTTGACGGCACTGAACAAGTGCAGAGTTGACCTCGGATTCACGAACCTATATCAAGTTTATATATTAAAATCTATAATTGTAATTGAGCACGTTTATATGTAGTATTATTAATAATATGCTTGTTATATTATATGTTATTTTAAAATAGTGAATTAAATATATTTATAAGATATATTTTAAATAAATAAGCAATGTTTATTATAAAAATATAAACATAGTTATATTATAAGTTTTAAACTAGTATTTATTTGGTAAAATAATATTAATAGTTATAAATAAAAATTGTATCTTTTTATGACAATAATAATAATAACTTAAATGAAATTTTAATAAGGATTATAACTTTAATTAAAATGATACTTTTAATAAAATGATAATAGTAATAATAATGCTAGTAGTACATGTAATAATAATACAATTTTAATAATAATAAAATGTTATATGTTAGTAATAATAATAATAATAATAATAATAATAATAATAATAATAATAATAATAATAATAACAATAATAATATAATAATAATAATAATAATACTAAATGATACTAATACTTAGTAATAATAATACTAATAATAATATTACTACTTAATAATAACAATAGTAATAATAATTAATATTATGAGAAGGAAACTACCTTATTCCAAAAAAATTGCCCAAGACGGGACTCGAACCCGAGACCTCTCGCTCAAACACAAACACACAGAACCATCGAGCTGCTGCTTACTTTTCTAATTTATATTGAAGTTTACTTATATTTATTATTATTTCTGTTTTCCTAATTCTTCTCCTTCTTCACAACTCGATCGAATGACCAGGAATCAAAAACCAATTTGATGTTAAAGTTTGTTTTAATTTTGATACATAATTAGGAACGACTTATCTAAGTGATTGCATTAATTAAAACAGCAAAAAAAAAAATTCAAAACTGCAGCAGTGGCAGTGACTGGATTTACGAAGAACACCAAGGAAACTCAAAATCGAATTTAAATTTTTAGTACGTTTTAGACAAAACTTATAACATGAATTATGTTTAAAATGACTCATATAAAATTCTGAGATTGTTAATTATAACAAAAACATCACACAAATCTCTAATTCGATCTTAGAACAAAGTTTGACTTTTGAAAACCACAACTTTGACTCGTAAATTCGACTTCAATAACAAGAATTGAAATATGAATTTTTGCAGATAGTTTGAAGGAATAATTACTAGCAACTCTGCATTAACACATTTTGAAAAACATTATGAAATCGAATTATGGCCAAAAAGCTTAAGAACAGAGATAATACGAGCTTGTTATTATTATTATTTTTTATCTGATAAATTTGATAAATGATAATGATAATGTGTGATTAACTGGTACTCGTTTGGATTGATTTATAGTAATGAACTTTGTAGGTGTCGACTCATTTTTGCATCAGGAAATCAAAAGTATAAAAATAAAAATAAAAAGCAGATAAAGAAGCAGATAATAAATAAAAAAAATAATCACGATGGCTATAAAAAAACAGATTTGCAGATAGATCATGATTTGTTGTAAAGATTAAAAGCAGATCACGATTAAAAAATATATAATGCTATAACCTAATTTAGGTATCTGTCACTTTTTTTTATTTAATATTAATAATTAATAAATATATTATTAATAATAACACAAATAATAATAATAATAATATTAATAATAATATTAATAATAATGTTAATAATGATATTACTAATACTAAAATAATGATAATAATATTAGTAATGATAATACTCTTAATAGTAATAATGATAATAATATAAGTTTTGTTAATGATATTAATAATAGTAATAATAATAATAATAAATAATAGATAATAATAATATTACTAAATATCAAAATAATATTAATATTAAGAAAAATGGTAATAATTAAAATAGTTTTATTATTAATACAACAAACTGTCTTTATTAAATCTGATGTTAACATTATTATTAATGTTAATAATAATGATGAAAGTGATATATATTAAAAAAAATATAATATTAATATAATGAATTGATACCAATGCATAATTATTTATGAATAATGGTTCGTGAATCGTCGAAATGAGTCGAAGTTAGGTTTAAATTTAGTCAGAAATTTCCGGGTTGTTATAATTCATCACGAAGTGTCTCTTCTAAATGTTCATATTTTCGTGCGATCTTGAGCCGGGAAAAAAAATTCAAAAAAAAACGAAATTTTTTTTTTTTGCTTCCCCCCGCTTCCCCCCGATTGGTTACTTCCCCATTGATCCTGCCCATATATATATATATATATATATATATATATATATATATATATATATATATATATATATATATATATATATATATATATATATATATATGGGCAGGATCAATGGGGAAGTAACCAATTAGGGGGAAGCGGGGGGAAGCAAAATTTTCATTTTCATTTTATTTTCATTTTTTTCCGGCATCAAGTTCTCACGAAAATATGAACATTTAGAAAAGACACTTCGTGATGAATGTTATTATTTAGGCGGGAAAACGATCGACAAAAATAACATTCAAGATAATATTGTTCGTGAAGAATGTGAACGTTTTTTTTCATGTTTTGTGAAGTAAAATTTAGCCCAATTTAGAGTTTAGGGTTTAGGGTTTGGTGTTTTGGTTTACTTCCCCCTTGATCCAACAATATATATATATATATATATATATATATATATATATATATATATATATATATATATATATATATATATATATATATATATATATATATATATATATATATATGATCAAGGGGGAAGTAACCCAAAAGTAAAGAAGTAACCAATCGGGGGGAAGCGGGGGGAAGCAAAAACTTTTTTTTTTTCGTTTTTTGAAAAAACTTGTTCACGAACATTATAGATGGGGATGAAAATATGAACATTTAGTAGAGACACTTTGTGATAAATGTTTTTATTTTGGCGGGAAAATGCTCGAAGAAGTTATATATAACAATTATCGTGTTTTTCGAGCGTATGTTGAGGTTTTAGCTATTGGGGTTTAGATATTAGGGTTTATAGGGTTTAGATATTAGGGTTTAGAAATTTAGGGTTTAGGGTTTAGATTTAGGGTTTAGATTTAGGATTTAGATTGAGTTTTTAACACAAACGATTTAGAGTTTGGGGTTTAGGGTTTAGGGTTTGGTGTTTTGGGTTTATGGAATAAACCCAAAACACCAAACCCTAAACCCTAAACTCTAAATCGGGCTAAATTTTACTTCACAAAACATGAAGAAAAAAACGTTCATATTCTTCACGAACAATATTATCTTGAATGTTATTTTTGTCGATCGTTTTCCCGCTTAAATAATAACATTCATCACGAAGTGTCTCTTCTAAATGTTCATATTTTCGTGTGATCTTGATGCCGGAAAAAAAAATTCCAAAAAAACGAAAAAAAAAAATTGCTTCCCCCCGATTGGTTACTTCACCATTGACCTGCCCCTATATATATATATATATATATATATATATATATATATATATATATATATATATATATATATATATATATATAAAAGAAATTATTAATAAAATCAACGTTGGTCAACGACCGATGCGTCCCCGACGCGTCCCCCGACGCGTCCTTTTTAGGTCTCGACCGATGCGTTCCCGACTCGCGACTTTTACAAGCTTGATTAGAAGAGATAAAAAAAATTACATATATAAATATAATGCATGTAAATGTAAATTGATAATTATATTAAAATGCCTATTTTTGTACAAAGAAACTTAAATAATGTATGAATTTGTTTATTTATTTATTTGGATTTATGCACTCAAAAAAATTACAAATATTTATAGGAAAAAGAATATGTTTACAAAACAAAAGCAGCGACAAAAAACAACGACGTAACCACCGACGCCACCACTCTCCCACCGGAATTAGCCTTCTGATCCGCCGCACCATCGTCAGTATAATCACTCGCAGAATCTGGCCCAGGCGCATCTGCCGCCGCCGTACTTCCCTTCTTCGCCACCTTCTTCTTCTTCGCCGATTTTGGCGCCGGCGCCGGCGCATCAGCAACCACCTTCGCACCTTTAAACAACTCACGCGGCTGCAAAACCTTATCAACTTTGTATATAGCCACCGGCTCTTCATCAACCACCGTTCCGGTAATTAACGCCGTCACCACTGTCGTTTTCAATTTCACATCCTCACCGTCGTTTTGCACCGTGAAATCGTATTTCTTACCACCTTCCGTAGCTAACGTGTTAGTTAATCCGTTACTAGATCTCAACATCCCCATCGAGTTGTATACCGGAACACCGTGATATAACAGTAACGACGTTTTCTCATCCGTCGTTAGGTTTTTGTATTTTGGTGCGAAGGCAGTAACGGCGTCATCACTTGGACAGAAAACTGTTACTCCGCCGTCAACTGTGCTTAAAAATGTACCGATTGCACCTGATGTTGATAATAAATCGTAAAATGATTTACATCCGTCACGTTGTAATAACGACGTTAGGTTTAGATCCGGTGCCGATGTCGGAGCTTCGGCTTCCGGCGAGTTTAAAATTGAGCTGATTTGGATAACGGAAATGTTGTACGGCAGTTCGAGAATTGATTTCACGTAAACGACGTCGTTTTGGGATGTATTGTCTTCCGGGGTAAATTGGACCTTTCCACCTATGTTGAAAAAATAAATATACATATTATAAATAATCAAATGATGAAATACTTATAGAGAGATTTTGTATACTCCGTAATTCACACTGACTAACGTCACATTTTGAATACATAAAACTTAAATTGAGTAACATAAAATAGCTGCATTTAAATAAAGTTATTTAAAAGTTAACGTCCACATTTAATTTTGAATTATAAATTATAATTATATACTCCGCATTTAACAAATATTCCATATACAATACCTTTAAGATCGGTGATATGGACGTAACCGGTGGTGCCAGGGGCTTCACCGGTGGCTTGATACATGGTGGCAGTGGAGGTTGATCCTTTAGTGATTTGATGAAGTTTTTTAGATCCAAAATAGTCAGCAAACACATGAAGTGAAAGAACATTTTTTATAGTTACAAGAGATAGGCCTTTAGCAATTAAGGCGGACATGGCGGCATTGTCAACGGCGCAAACAGTGATAGTCTGACGGCGGTTGATTTCTCCGGCGAGGTGAGTGAGTGTCAGGTAGTGGTTGAAGGTTGAGAATTCGGGACTTTTGTCGAGGATATGGGTGATGTTGTGTGCGGTGGTGGTGGTGGTAACAGAGATTATAAATAGTAAGGCGAGAGAAAGGGTGGATAATGTCGGCATATTGCCGGTGATATGGCTGTTTACAACTGTTTTGGGTGGTGGAGGTGGAAGAGGGTTCTGAGTGGCTTTTTAGATGTGTATGTGTGAGTTTATATAACGATTCTGTAATTTAGTCAAGCGTTTAAGATTGTACCTAGTATATGATATATGATATGATGAGGTACATCAAATTATCAAATTATACGATTAAATTAAATAATATATCGTCTACAGGAAAAACATTACGTAATTTTATTAACTTATTAGCTTATTAGTGGTTGATAACAGTTACTCCGTGAAAAAGTAAGAAGCGTATCTATCTATCTATCTATCTATAGTTTCTATTATATTGCTAAAATGATGATTTCATTCTTAAGTTAATTCGTTTGATAAGAAAAAATCAAAAAGAAAAAGAAAAAAATCTAAGCATGGTGGGTGATGTCATTAATCTAAATATTTTTGAATTAAAATTAAATCTTACTAATTAATTATTATTATTAAATCTTATTAATAATTATTTTAATTATTAAAATTAAATAATTTTAAATAATTTTAATTAATTATTTTGAATTGAGTACGAGAAGGAATAAAAGCTAGGTAGAAGGAAACCAATTATACATTTATATTTTAATTTACACTTTTAAAATAAAATGACAACCAATATTATCTCTTATGATTGGATGTGAATTGTTTAATATGCATTTTAGATGTTTGATGAAATGTTGAGCTGATGAGTTTCTTAGTCGGACTATGTTGTTCTACGGGTCATTAAACTAAATAACCTTTAGCATTTACGTTCACTTAATACCTAAAACATATCATTAAACTGTTTCTTTTAAACAAACCCGTGGTTTCACGGGTCATTTCACTAGTAAATAATTATTTAACTATAGTAATGCAGTTATTTAGTATGCTTTATAAATAGCCTTTAAAACAATGTTTTATATAAAATGCCTTATGCACGTAAACGAAGTATTGCAAATATGGACCGTGCACGGAAATTAATGTTTGTGTTATAATTCAGTAGGCTTATAACTACCTTTAGTGGTTTGATTCTTGATGTTATAATTCAGTAGGCTTATAACTACCTTTAGTGATTTGATTCTTGATTTAGAATACTAATAATGAAGTGTAAGAACAAAGATGATAATTGAGAGAAAGAAAGAAACACTTTGTAAGTGTGAGAAAATGGTGCAAGTTTAATGCTTGCATTCATGAGTATTTATAGCCTAAAATCTCAATATAAAAATACATACTTTGTGTACCAAAATTGACTATATGTATACACCAAAATTGACTATCCATATCTATATTGTTATTATTATTATAACACTCCCCCTTGGATAGCAATTTTATTTTGTTGAAGATCAACTATAAATTAGTGCCTCGTTAAAAACCTTGCTAAAGAAAACCCAGTGGGAAAAAACTTTAGCTAAGGGAAAAAGAGTGCAGCATGGAGTTGACTCCCCCTCAAGTAGACATCGCTTCAGCTGTTACATCTTTTGAACATGTCTCATGCCAATGTTATGAACGTGTGTTCTGAAAATAGCAGTTGGAAGTGCTTTCGTGAAAAGATCAGCAGAGTTTTTGCTAGATTGCACATATCTCATTTCAATCTGGTTGTCCTTAATGAGATTTTGAGTGTATGAGAAGAATCTAGGTGGTATGTGTTTTGTTCGGTCACTTTTGATATACCCTTCTTTCATCTGTGCTATGCAAGCTGCATTATCTTCATAGATAGTTGTTGGACTTTTATCGCGTTCTAGTCCACAAGAATCAGTAATGAGTTGTGTCATTGATCTCAACCAAAAACATTCTCGAGTAGCTTCATGTAATGCAATCACTTCGGCATGATTTGACGATGTAGCAACAAGTGTTTGTTTTTGAGAACGCCATGATATTGCAGTACCTCCATTTAGGAATACATATCCAGTTTGAGATTTAGCTTTATGTGGATCAGATAAATAACCTGCATCTGCATAACCAACCAAATCTTGTTTTGATTCGTTAGAATAAAATAATCCTAAATCAGTAGTTCCTCGAAGGTATCGAAATATGTGTTTGATCCCATTCCAGTGTCTTTTGGTAGGAGCAGAGCTGAACCTTGCCAACAAATTAACTGCAAAAGAAATGTCAGGTCTTGTACAATTTGTAAGATACATAAGAGCTCCAATTGCACTAAGATATGGTACTTCTGGTCCAAGAATGTCTTCTTGATCTTCACATGGACGAAATGGATCAGCTTCAACATTGAGTGATCTAACAACCATAGGAGTACTTAATGGTTTTACCTTGTCCATATTGAAACGTTTCAAAATCTTTTCAGTATATGTTGTTTGATGTACAAGTAAACCATTAGGCATATGCTCAATTTGTAAACCAAGACAATACTTGGTTTTTCCGAGATCTTTCATTTCAAATTCTTTCTTTAGAAGTTGAATGGCTTCATGGATCTCTTTATTTGTACCTATGATGTTAAGATCATCAACATAAACAGCTATGATCACATATCCGGATGTTGTTTTCTTAATGAAAACACAAGGGCAAGTAAGATTATTTGTATACCCTTTGCTTATCAAGTAATCACTTAATCGGTTATACCACATACGTCCCGATTGTTTTAACCCATATAAAGATCTTTGTAATTTAATCGAATACATTTCTTTGGGTTTTGCATTTGATGCTTCTGGTACCTTAAATCCTTCAGGTATCTTCATATATATATCACTATCAAGTGATCCATATAGATAAGCAGTCACAACATCCATGAGATGCATTTCTAAATTTTTAGAAACTGCCAGACTGATTAAGTACCTAAAAGTAATTGCATCCATAACAGGAGAATAAGTTTCTTCATAATCAATTCCCGGTCTTTGAGAAAAACCTTGAGCTACAAGTCTAGCTTTATACCTTGTAACTTCATTTTTCTCATTTCTTTTTCGGACAAAAATCCATCTGTATCCTACAGGTTTCACATCTTTATGAGTGAGAATGATGGATCCGAAAACTTTTCTTTTATTGAGTGATTCTAATTCAGCTCGTATTGCTTCTTTCCATTGAGCCCAATCATGTCTATTTTGACATTCAACCATAGATGTTGGTTCTGGATCATCATCATTATTCATGATGTCATATGCAACATTAAATGAAAATTTCTCATCAAGATTTTTCATTTCATTTCGGTTCCATAATATTTTTGAATATGCATAATTGATTGCAATTTCTGTATTGACATCATCAATCTCCTCTGCAGTAGGAGTACTGATTTGTGGTTCTTCTTGAACACTTTCTTTTACTTCATTATCAGCTGATTTTCTTTTTCGAGGATTTTTATCCTTTGAACCGATTGGTCTTCCACGTTTCTGACGTGGCAAAGATTCATGAGTGACGTTATTGCCAGCTTTTGGAATTTCAATTCGAGCTGGAGTATTTACTGCTGGTATATATGATTTTGTCACCGTTTTTGTATCTGTAAATGCATCAGGCAATTGATTTGCAAGTTCTTGTATATGCATTATCTTTTGAACTTCTGTCTCGCATTCTTTTGTGCGAGGATCAAGATACTTTAATTGAGGTTCACACCATGAAACATCATTTTCTTTATTTTTCATTTCTCCCCCTAATCTAGGGAACAATGTTTCATTAAAATGACAATCAGCAAAACGTGCTGTAAAAACGTCACCTGTCATAGGTTCAATATACCTTAATATTGAAGATGTTTCATATCCAACATATATTCCCAACCTCCTTTGAGGACCCATTTTTGTACGTTGTGGTGTCGCAATTGGAACATACACTGCACAACCAAATGTTCTAAGATGGAAAATATTTGGCTCTTGACCAAAAGCAAGTTGTAGGGGGGAATATTTATGACTTGCACTTGGTCTGATGCGAATCAATGCAGCAGCATGTAAAATTGCATGACCCCATATAGATACAGGGAGTTTTGTTCTCATTATCAATGGTCTAGCGATTAACTGTAAACGTTTAATCAATGACTCGGCTAAACCATTTTGTGTATGCACATGAGCAACAGAATGTTCAACAACAATTCCTATAGACATGCAATAGTCATTAAATGCTTGAGATGTAAATTCACCAGCATTATCAAGTCTCACCCTTTTAATGGTGTAATCAGGAAAATGAGCTCTCAATTTAATAATTTGGGCAAGAAATTTTGCAAATGCCACATTACGGCTTGATAACAGACAAACATGAGACCATCTGCTAGATGCGTCTATTAGAACCATGAAATATCTAAATGGTCCACATGGTGGATGAATTGGTCCACATATATCACCTTGAATTCTTTCAAGAAACATTGGTGATTCTTTCTCAACCTTAAGTGGTGAGGGTCTAGTTATCAATTTTCCAAGAGAGCAAGATGTACATGGAACCATTGTATCATGATGGATTTTTCTATCCTTTAGTGGATGTCCATGAGTACATTCAATAATCCTTTTCATCATTGTTGATCCTGGATGGCCTAATCTGTTATGCCATAAACTGAATACACCAGGATCAATATATTTTTCGTTAACTACCATATGTATTTCTGGTATATTTATATGTGTATAATGTAATCCAGAACTAAGTCTTGGCAGTTTTTCAACCACATGACTCTTGTCAATGATACTTAAATATTTCTCATTTTCTGTTGTCACTGACTGATAATCATACCCGTTAAGGTATATGTCGGAGAAACTCAATAAATTTCTGCTTGACTTGGGAGAAAATAAGGCATCATTTATTAAAAATTTTGTACCATTTGGTAGTATGAAATTTGCCTTTCCTATCCCTTTTATCAAGTTAGCAGGTCCTGATATTGTATGTATAGTTCCTTCCGTTGGTTTTAGATCAATAAAATATTTCTCGGATTTAAGTATAGTGTGTGTAGTTCCACTGTCTGCTATACAGAGATCTCCACCACTTGATTGATGTTGTATTCCAGCAAAATTCATATTGAACTTCATATATAAGAAATAAATAGTGAGTACATTAATATTACACAATATTTTAAACGCAAATAGATAGTACTGAAACATTTAGCAAACATAATGACAAAGACAGACGATATTAAATCGTTTATTTTTCAAAAGACACACAACTTAAACATTCAAGAAATCTTCATATAAATCAGATGGTTTCTCAGTGACTGTTGGATCAATATTATCCACAAAATTTACTTCCTTTTCTTTACCTTTCAGCGAATCCTGATACATCTTAACAAGATGTTTAGATGTTCGGCAAGTATTAGCCCAGTGGCCCATTCTACCACATCTGTAGCAAGATTCTTCAGAATTTTTAGAAGAATTTTCTTCAACATCTTGTTTAATGGGCTTGTTTTGTGGTTGATATTTATATTTTCGTGGATTACTATTTCTTTGACCACCACGGCCACGACCACGACCACGTCCACGCCCATTACCATTACCATAAGGATGGTTTCTACCATAGTTATGGCTTTTGGCATGATGATGGTGATGGTTATTATAACCACGACCTTGCCCGCGTCCTTGTCCCTGTTTATAATTATTTGCAGTATTTGCTTCAGGGATTGCAAGTGTACCAGTAGGACGGGATTGCTGATTTTTCATTAATAGCTCATCATTTTGCTCTGCAACTAAGAGATATGAATTAAGTTCAGGATATGTTTTGAACTTTAGCATTCTCAAATTTCTTTGCACTGTGATGTTTGCAGCATTCATTGTGGAGAAAGTTTTCTCCATCATGTCTGCATCACTAATTTCATGTCCACAGAATTTAAGTTGTGAACATGTATTATACAGAGCTGAGCTGTATTCATTTACTTTCTTAAAGTCTTGGAACCTTAATGTTCTCCATTGTTCCATTGCAGCTGGAAGTAAAATTTCTCTTTGATTATTGAATCTGCTTTTGAGACCTTCCCATAAAACATGGGGATCTTCTACAGTTACATAATTATTTTGTAAGCATTCATCAATATGTTGATGAATAAAGCAACATGCCGTAGCTTGTTCTTTTTCAGAACAAGTGTTGTTTTCATTTATGGTTTCAAGAATGCCCATTGATTTAAGATGCATTTTTACTTTTATAACCCATGGCATGTAGTTGTTTCCAGTTGATTCTAAAGGAGTAAATTTAAGCTTTTCCAGATTCGACATTTTCTATTATCAAAAATTAAAACAAACATCATGATAAATTAGAGTCAATTTATATTCATAAGTATATAAACATTAAACATAAATTTAATATAACATAAATGATAAGTAGGTGACAGTGTCGACCATGTGTAAGCAATCATAAATAAATGTTATATAACAAAAATATAAATATTAGTAAACATAAATGAAAATTTGGCGACAGTGTCGACCATATATTTTTTCAGGTGGTATAACCGACCTATATCATTCTGGTGGTATAACCGACCATATATCATTTTGGTGGTATAACCGACCATATATCATTTTGGTGGTATAACCGACCATATATCATTTTGGTGGCAGAGCCAACCATATTTAGTATTAAGATTATCGTGCTGATAACGTGTTATAATTCAGTAGGCTTATAACTACCTTTAGTGGTTTGATTCTTGATGTTATAATTCAGTAGGCTTATAACTACCTTTAGTGATTTGATTCTTGATTTAGAATACTAATAATGAAGTGTAAGAACAAAGATGATAATTGAGAGAAAGAAAGAAACACTTTGTAAGTGTGAGAAAATGGTGCAAGTTTAATGCTTGCATTCATGAGTATTTATAGCCTAAAATCTCAATATAAAAATACATACTTTGTGTACCAAAATTGACTATATGTATACACCAAAATTGACTATCCATATCTATATTGTTATTATTATTATAACAGTTTGATATCTTTTTTTTTTCTTCTCCAAAAACTAGAGTTAAATTAAATTAAAATAAATACAGAGATCGATCTAATTCTGATACATTGTTGACTTGTTAGTGTGATTGATAAATCCTATAATTTTTTTTGACATACAATTGAAGCTATGCTCGATTCACAACTCATCCTTTCTCTCAATGTCGAGGCATCAATCTTCATTCCACTCGTAGTCTTCTTTGTGACAATGATGTAGAATCAGTGGATCATTCACTTATTTTTTGCGAGCATACGTTCGATGTTTGATGCAAAGTGTTCGATTGGTAGGGTATGAACGTGTCTTCTTTTTTGTTAACAAAATATTTCTTGAAAATTCGAGTATTACAATGTCGCCTTTAGGATCTAAAATATGGCAAGCGGTGATTTGGTCATGCGGTTATCTCATATGGAGGAATAGGAACCATTTTAACAAGTGTTGGAACCCGCCCGTTACGTTGTGCGAGATTCAAGTGAAGCTAAAAGATGCAAAGCAACGGCTATAGATTGGCATAATTGACTTCATAATCCTCAAGCTTTTGTTACATAATTGTTACCTTAACATCCTGTTAGATTAGCAATGCTAACCATTCAGGCTTGCCTGAGTGGTCACCGAGTTCTCCGATGAAGCACACCACCCGGGTTCAATTCGTGACTATGCCAAATTGTTCAAAAAGGGAGTGTGACTAGAGAGTGCGCATAATGCGCAATTCACCCGGTACCAGGTTTCGCGCTCGAGAGACTTGATTACCCGAGGTTTTACCTTCTATGGGGGAGCCAATGTGCACGTTCATATGAGAGTTTCCTTGCTTACCCAAAAAAGATTAGCAATGCTTGCGAACTGTTTGTAATTTATTTCATAGTTGGTGGCTGGTGTTAGGAAATCTAGGTGAGCCCTAACAAGAACTTGATAACCCTAGTTATCAAACCCACCGTGCAACAAACAAATAATCTTCAACACAAATAAAGACAAGAACAAGAAACGTAAAGAACAAGGAATTAACGTGGTTATGTCCAATCGTTTAATTCAAACGAATTGGTTTAATCCACGGCCAAACAAAGAGGATTTTATTATATTTTTCGTAGGTATATAATGCAGGTTACATATGAGGGTTTTTATAGGGCAAAAAACGAAATAGGAACAATCTAGATAACTTGCTGAATACGAACATTGTCGCGTTTCGCGACAAACCATATTCAACTTGCTCCAAACGCGACAAGTCCAGATCTCAAGTTCTGCCACATCTGTCTCGTTTCGATACACTTTATCACTTTCCAGTCTTGTCGCGTTTTGAGACAAAAATCACTGAAACACGATAAACATCACCCGAACACGATAACGGCAGCTCATTCGTTTTGATCTTCTTTGCACCCAACAATTCTCCCACTCAAAGGAGAACAAAACCCAACCTTAACCTGTACTCAATCAACACTTCGACTCTTGAACGTATGTGACGACCGGGAAATTTTCGACCAAATTTAAATTTGATCTTTATATGATTTCGACACGATGAGCAAAGTCTGTAAAATTGAGTCTTAAAATTTTGGAACTGTTTACATGAATTCAATGGAACCTTGACCAATTTCGACGATTCACGAACAATTGTTTGTGTGTGTGTATATATATATATATATATATATATATATATATATATATATATATATATATATATATATATATATATGTAACGACTTTGAGTGGTCGTTACATATATATATATGTAACGGTCAAACGTTGTGTGAAACTCTTTTTAAAAACATAAGTCTCAACAGTGTGGATTGCTTATCATGTTGGTAAGGTTTATTTTATGTAAATATTAATCTCATAAGTTTAAAACGATCGGAAAAATCCGGGTCGTTACATATATATATATATATATATATATATATATATATATATATATATATATATATATATATATATATATATATATATATATATATATATATATATATATATATATATATATATATATATATATATATGTAACGACCCGGATTTTTCCGATCGTTTTAAACTTATGAGATTAATATTTACATAAAATAAACCTTACCAACATGATAAGCAATCCAAACTGTTGAGACTTATGTTTTTAAAAAGAGTTTCACACAACGTTTGACCGTCCAATTTGACCGATGATATCACGAACTATATAACACACGATAATTATACGATTATGTATATGTACATATCTATACATATTTAACAAGATTTAAGGATGGTGATGTTTCGCGAGGTGTATATAAAATAGCTTATATTTTACGCAGAAAATACTATTAAATACGATACAATTTTACACAAGATATTTATTTATTTATAGAATGGATATACTTAAACCTTGCTACAACACTTATAGGCAGTGTACCTAATCGTACAGTAGTGTAGTTTTTAGTAAGTCCGGTTCGTTCCACAGGGAAATCTTTAAACAAAGCTCAACGCTATATTAGTTTACTTTTATAAAAATACAAATATATATATAAGTGATATTATTATTATAAAGGGGGGTTTTTACCGTTTAATGACCGGTTTGTCGATTTTAAAACTTTAGTCGCAGTTAAAACCTAATGTAAAATATAAAATAAATACAAGACTTTAAATTAAAGCGTAAAGTAAATAACGATAATGAAATTGCGAATAATAAAAATGCGATAAAATTAAATTGCGATAATTAAAAGTACGATAATTAAAAGTGCGATTAAATAAAATAACAATAAATAAAAGTGCGATAATTAGAAGTGCAATTAAATATAAAATAAAGGAAATTAAATATAAAATAAAAGAATTATGCTTATTTAAACTTCCGTAATCATGATGTTTGACGTGTTGATTTTAGTTTTATGCCCATGGGTTAATTGTCCTTTGTCCTGGATTATTCAATATGTCCGTCTGGTTTTTGTCCATAACAGTCCATCAGTCATAAATATAAATTGCAAGTGTCCTTGTCAAATTATTATTATACCCGAAGATAAATATTCCAACTAATTGGGGATTCGAATTGTAACAAGGTTTTAATACTTTGTTTAATGAATACACCAGGTTATCGACTGCGTGTAAACCAAGGTTTTACTACTTTGTTAACAATTACACCAATTACCCTTGAATGTAATTTCACCCCTGTTTTAATTATTCTAGTGGCTATTAATCCATTCCCGTGTCCGGTTAAATGAACGATTATTCGTACATATAAATACCCCGCCCATCGTGTCCGATCGAGTGTATATGGTAATTTATAGGGACGCCCAATTGTAAATCTTTATATTAACATTAACAAACTTTCATTTAGTTAAACAAATATAAAGCCCATTAATAGCCCATAGTCTAGTTTCCACAAGTGTCGTTCTTTTATCCAAACCCCAATTATGGTACAAAGCCCAATTACCCAATTTTAGTAATTAGCCCAACATCATGATTACTTCGTTTTAAATAAGCATAATAATAACTTAGCTACGAGACATTAATATAAAAAGGTTGAACATAACTTACAATGATTAAAAATAGCGTAGCGTTACACGGACAGAATTTCGACTTACACCCTTACAACATTCGCTAACATACCCTTATTATTAGAATTATAATTAAAATTAAAATATAAATAAATATAAATATATATTACTTCGTATGAAGAGAAGAAAAAAAATGATGATATTTTGATCAGAATTCGGGTTGATTTATAGCCAGGAATGATTTTTGGGGCTCCGCGACTCGCGGCCAAATAGCCTTCAAACTCCGCGAGTCGCGGAGAGGTATTTTCACTTTACACCCTTGGAGTTTCTGGCTGCCGATAGTTTTTAATATATATATATAATATATATATAATTAATATAATTAATTATATATTATATTATATTTATATACATAGTTAACTTGTAATTTTTAGTCCGTTGCGTCGAGCGTTAAGAGTTGACTCTAGTCCCGATTCCGGATTTTCGAACGTCTTCGCGTACAATTTAATATCTTGTACTTTGCGTTTTGAATCTTGTACTCTTGTGATTTCGAGACGTTTCTTATCAATAATTGGAACCTTTTTGATTGTCTTTTGTTCTTTTGAGCTTTTTGGTCGTTTGCGTCTTCAAATCGTCGAATCTGTCTTTTGTCTTCACCTTTTATTATTTAAACGAATATCACTTGTAAATAGAACAATTGCAACTAAAAGCTTGTCTTTCTTGAGGAATAATGCTATGAAATATATGTTCGTTTTTAGCATTATCAAATATTCCCACACTTGAGCGTTGCTTGTCCTCAAGCAATATTGTCTTGAAATACTAGAATCACTTCTTTATTCTTCACACTTTGTACATCAGTGATTTCTATACGGCGGTATAAACAATGGTAGTAACGATATGGTTTACAGTCCCACATGACTATAAAAATTTAGATCCATTAAGGAAATTGGATCTTTATGAAAACATTTGATCTTTTGAAAATTAAATCTAGTTTTTACCCTAGATAAGTTTTCCGGAATAACCCTTTACCGGTGTTTGCAAAATATTTTTGTGGGTTTGGTGGGTTTCAGATTTGAAAATTTTAGCTCAAAACTTGCGGTTTTGTGTCACCCACTTGCTAACCTTGTATTAGGAAAGCAACACGTCCAGTTTACTTATTCCGTATATTACCTTTCGGCAAACTACCGTCCGGTTGTAAAGGAAAGCGTTGAACAAGCAACTGTTTAAGGCAATGTCCCGTGACATGCTTTTGATTATGGTCTATAACGTGTCGGACGCAATTACTATCCTTGGTAGGAGCAATAGTAAAGCTCACCCTTATAATTTGTCGGTCTGGCACAAGGTCCTGTCTTTGACCATGCTATGCAACCACCGTTCTTACGGTTGACACCCGATTTAGTTCAGGTGACCTAATGAATTCCAGGTGAATTCCTAGGATTTTACGTTCAATCGTAATGAACGCATTGAAAAATAGGGTTTTCAGAAAACAAATCGGTTTGTATTTTTGATCAAAATATTTTCTCGTTTAAGCTCGAGTTTAGATATCATTGAATTCCATGAGTTTGAATTCTCAATCTTTAAGGTCAATCTCTAGGATTGAGTAATATCAGTCTTAAAAGCTGATTTTTAATCTTTAAGGAGATTATCCTTTCTGGGGATCTGATTCATTAGTCTTATCCAGCTAATTTGCACGGTGCCTCCCCATTGTACGAGATAAATCCTTCTCATGGTTAGGATAAATCTGACCACTTGGCGACCCTGTTTAATGCTGAGGTCCGTGGATTTCCTGCTGATTTTAGTGATGACTTTTCTAGATTTTTCGTCAACCTACAGCTGGTCTGAACGACAACTTCATGACCTAAATCAAGAAGCGCATGTCTTTTTCGGAAGACTTTACTTCCTTTTAATGATGGAATTGATTCATCGTGTAGATCCATCTCTTCTTTTCTTTCATCGGGTAAAACAGTTTAGTTTAGTTCAAAGCAAAAGTATTTTCAGTTATTTGTTACAAATATATGTGACATATGTTTAAAATAACTTGGTAAATTTTCCCACACTTGGCTTTTTATTTTTCTTTTTATCGTCCTCTATTCCATTTTAAATGAATTTTAACATTTTAGTTTGTTTCTCAATTTATGTCCTTTCCGAGGTAACAATAATTTCGGTGTTAAAACCTAGTTTTATCGTTCATAAATATGTATAAACATGATTTGAATTCATTTAATTGAAAATTTTGAAAAATTTTACTAGAATTGGGTAGTCAGTATATAAGACTAGGGCTGTTCTTTTTTTTTATCAGAGAGCACTAGATTCTAATACAACTACTGCTTTACTAGTATTTTTAATGGTAACCAAGTGTTTAATAAAAATTTTTAAAATCTGAAAGAATTTAACCCCTTCCCACACTTAAGATCTTGCAATGCCCTCATTTGCAAGAAATCAGTAACAATTTAAATTATTGAGGGTGATTTGTGTGAAAATGATTAAATTTTTACCAAAGTTTCCAAATATATTGGCGTTTGTTTGCTGAATGATAAATGGTGCACGTCATTTGTTCATTCCGTCTTGTTGTTATTTCACATATATTTTGCATCATTGTCGTCAAAATTACTTGCTTTTGCTGAACTTAATGCCAGTCTTTGAAAATGCGTTGTTTTACCCTGTTGTGTACATAAGATAAACTGCAAACATATATACATATTTTTGAAGTTTGGTTTATTACCCCACATTCAAAAATTATTAAAATCTAAGAATAAAAGTTAGATAATTATAAAAATGATTACAATATTAACAAAAATATTAAATACATCAATAATTACAAATTACATAATAATAAAAAAAAATAAGTAAACTAAGGATGATGTTGGTACCAATAGGGGTTCCACGCATAACCATAAGTGCTATAGAATGCTTCGGCAGGGTCATACGTAGGATATGGTGGCTGCATCTCTATCGACCAAGGAGGGAAGACGGGTTTCGGTGTAGGAATATAGTTTCTACCTATGTGTTGGCAATGCGCTATGATCTGGTTCTGATGAACTTGCCAATCTTCAAATGCTCTCTGTCTAGCATTTTCGTATTCCTGAGAAGCTATAAACCTTTGCATTTCTTGCATCTGGTTCCCCCCTCCTACATTACCTTGTTCTTGGTTTCTCTCTACCTGTGGATGTCTACCATTGTATCGTACTGCGGCGTTATTTCGCCGCTTCAACACTTTCGCACCATGGTATACATTTAAACCTATAGTGTCGCGGGGTTCCGGCTCTTCTACTAATAATCCCCCCCGACTTATATCCACACCGAGATATTCACCAATCAAAGTAATAAAAATACCACCTCCTATTATGCTATGTGGACGCATCCCTCGAACCATAGCTGATAAATAATAACCCACACAATATGGTATACTTACAGCGCTGTGTGGGTCTCGAATACACATATGGTAAAACAAATCTTGTTCATTTACCTTTTCTTTGTTTTTACCCCTTTGTGTAATCGAATTAGCTAAAAACCTATGTATTACTCTTAATTCGGCTCTATCTATATCCAAATAAGAGTAGTTTCCCCCTTTGAAACGGTGGTGGCTTGTCATTTGACTCCACACACCGTGTGTATCAAAATTCTCATCTATTTTCCTACCGTTTAGTATCAATCCTCTACAATCGGCAGACGCTAACTCCTCAGGCGTATATATACGTAAAGCCTGAGCCATGTCCAGTAAAGACATGTGGCGCATCGAACCGCCTAACAAAAATCTAATAAAAGAACGATCGGTTAAACTAGCTACCCGATCATTCAACTCTATACTACATAACAACTCTTCACACCATACTTTATATACAGGTCTGCGTATGGTGAATAAACATATCCAGTCATTAAAAGAAGAATTACCATACCTTTGTACTAGTAATTCCCTAATTGGCCCGGCCAATTCTACAGCTTCCAAGGGTCCCCATTCTATGACCCTTGGTACCTCAACAACCTTGGAATGAAGAGTATGCAAACCCCGTTGATATTTTGGATAATCTATCCAAAGTCTGTCAAATCGTAGGTTCGGGTGCAACTGTTCCAAGTGCATATCTGAAAAGGTCATGACTGGATGAGGTACATCCTGCTTGTAGTAGTTATCTACCTCCTGTTGTTCCAAGTTCTCAGCAGGAGCATGGCGGGCTTGGGATGAAGATTCACCCCTTTCATTCTGCAAAACACATCAAACACAAATTTTGTGCATCCAAATATGCATTAGTGTCAGCAAAATCATCAATTAAAATAATTACAATGACATTATCAATTTATATCAAACTTAAGCTTATTTTCACATTTTTATCAATTCTACACTTTTTCAAATAAGCATATACGAAAATTTTCGCCAAGTTCATAAGCATTCAACTCAAATAACATGTCAAAATAATCATTACTAGCAAATAAACAAGTCTCAAATGGCATTATCTTTCAAAAATCAAGTTCATGAATTTTGGACTTGAAAAAGTCCACTTTAATTCTCAAAATCATGTTTAGGCTCAAAGTTTGGATCATTTAACTACCTAGACATGTTACACTACTCAATTTAGCAACAATTCATGACAAAAATCGGCCATAACCTGTTTATATCAAAAAGCCCCAAATTTGCTCAAGAACACAAACCCTAGATTCTAAAAATTTTGAAGTTTTTGGCTTCAAATCATGTTAACAAGCATCAATCTAGGTTATACATGCATAATATACTAACAATTTAACACTAATTACACTAAAAATTAACAAAATTCAAATTATGAAAATATGCTCAAGAACACACTAAAATTCGGATTTAAAGGTGATTTGGGGTGTAATTGTACCTGTTTTCTTGAGTAGTTCCTAGATATCATCCTTCTCAACATGATTGTAGTGAAAAATTTGAAGATTAACGGTGAAAAATCGAGTTTTTGGGATGATTTTCGTGGGTTTTCTCGGGTTTTTTCGAGCTGTATTTGGGTGTTTATGTGTGTGTGAGAGTGATCAGTTCGAGCAGCTAGTTTTATTTTTTTTCTGTAATTTTGTCCCTCCGCGAGTCGCGGAGGTTTTCACTGAAAACTCCGCGAGTCGCGGAGTTATTTTTTTTTTTTTTTTTATTTTTTTTTTTTTTTTTTTTTTATAATCTTTAACTTATAAAACAATTAAGAAATTAATTTTAAAATTTTGTTTCCCTTGTTATTTAGGACGAGGTCGTTTCGGATCGATGTCCTAGTCCGTCCTCCGACAAAATTTTAAAATTTGTCTTTTTGTAGCGATTGTTTTAAAAGCTAAGATTTTTGGGTTTTTTAATGTTTTTGGCATACGTTAAATCAATAAGATTAAAAATAATGATGATAAAAGTTCTCGTCCCTCCCTCGGGTAAAGCAATTTCGGTTCAAAGACCTAGTCTTCAACTTACGACGAATTTTAAAAATCATATTCTTAACTTAATGAGATAAAGTAAATTTTTGTTTTTAAATTCACACAACTTAAATATAAAATTCAAAATTAAAATTAAAAATTCACACCAAACTCAAAATTTAAAATTCATAAAATTAAAATTTCATATTTTAAAACTTAAAAATTCACACCAAACTTAATTTAAAAATTTATAAATTCATACCAAACTTATATTAATTTTTCAAATATTTACAATTTTAAAAATATTGTTTTTACAAAGTTTACAATATTAATTTAAGATTTAAATATTAAGATTAAAAACATGGTAAAAATAAAATTAAAAATCTTTTTGTCTTTTTATCCCACTTTAATCAATCAAATATTATCAAAAATATGCGCCCCTCTTTTCGGTAAAGTAATTTCGGTTCCAAGACCTAATTTAACTCATGACGAATTTTTGAAATATTTTGGGTTGATTGATTAAAGATATTTATACCTTAAGAATAAACGTTAAATTTCGCAGTGATGTAATAAATTTTTGAATGATATCAATAATTTCGGTCGCCAAACCTAATTTTATTTAATACCAATTTAATACTTTTTAGCGAACAAATTAGCGTTTATTATCAAAAGGTTAAAAATAAAAATAAAAATAAAAACTGTACAGACATACCTGTGAAATAGATTTCTTAGTTATATGATCTATTATATTCATAAGATAGTCGGTTTAATTGGTCTTCCATGGCTGCATAAGCGTAACCTCGAGCATTCATTGTCTTTTCTTCTAAACATATGAACGGTCCGTCTCTGCATAAAGTAACAAATTCGGTATTTGAATAGGTTTGATTATTTGAACATTTACCTCCATGTGACCATTTTCCGCATTTGTGACATTTTTCTAGGTGTCGTGCTCTTCTTTTCGCTGCGGATTTTGATTTTCCTTTACCAAATTGTAACTTATTATCTTCGCATCTGGATCCTTTTCTAACTCCGTCCATTCTTTCTCTGATTACTGATACTATTTCACTCGGGAGTATGTCATTATTACGTTTAGTGATCAAAGCGTGTAGCATTAGACCATGGTTTAGTTCACAGGCAGTCTTCATTTCGTAAAAACCTAAAAAAAATAAAAATTCAGAATGGGGGGAGAAGACTAGTTCTTTAGGGTCTGCTAGGGAAAGACCATACGTGTTCCATTTTCGAGAACTATACGAAAACAGACAATCTAACTCTAACAGAAATTCATATTATCCTTTAAAGACTTGATTCTCCCCACACTTAGTTAGCTGTGGTGTCGAAATTGTGATTAACTTCGTTGTCGACTTCCATCGGACCATGTATGTAATGTTTAACTCTGTGACCATTAACTTTAAATTCAATCCCATTTGAATTTATCAATTCTATCGTTCCGTATGGGAAAACTCTTTTGACTATGAATGGTCCAGACCATCTTGATTTCAATTTTCCAGGAAATAGCTTGAATCGTGAATTGAAAAGAAGAACTCTGTCTCCTTCTTTAAATTCTTTTGAACTTCTGATTCTTTTATCATGCCATTTCTTCGTTCTTTCTTTATAGATTAACGAATTTTCGTATGCTTCATGTCTTAATTCTTCTAATTCGTTTAGTTGACTTAATCGTAGACGTCCAGCTTCATGTAAATCAAGATTACATGTCTTCAAAGCCCAAAATGCTTTGTGTTCAATTTCTACTGGAAGATGACATGCTTTTCCATAAACAAGTCTAAAAGGTGTGTTTCCAATTGGAGTTTTGTAGGCTGTTCTAAAAGCCCAGAGTGCATCCTCCAATTTAATGGACCATTCCTTTGGATTTGATCCTACGGTTTTCTCAAGAATACGTTTTAAAGCTCGGTTTGTATTTTCAACTTGTCCACTTGTTTGTGGATGATATGCGGTGGAGATTTTATGAGTTACTCCATATCTTTTAAGAACTTTCTCAAGTTGATTATTACAGAAATGAGTACCCCGATCACTTATTAAAGCTTTCGGTGTTCCAAACCTTGCAAAAAGACGTTTTAAAAAGTTGACTACAACTCGTGCATCGTTAGTTGGGAGAGCTTGTGCTTCCGCCCATTTAGATACATAATCAATGGCTACGAGTATATATAGATTATTATGAGATTTTGGAAATGGACCTATAAAGTCAATACCCCAAATGTCAAATACTTCACATACTTGGATGACATTTTGTGGCATTTCATCACGTTGATTTATTTTTCCGGCCCTTTGACATGCATCACAGGATTTGCAAAGAAGGTGTGCGTCTTTGTAAATTGTAGGCCAATAGAATCCAGCTTCATAAACTTTTCTTGCTGTTAGTTGAGGCCCATAATGCCCTCCTGTTGGTCCTGTGTGACAATGGTTTAAAATTTTACTAGCTTCATCTCCAAATACACATCGGCGTATTATTCCATCGGGACAACTTTTAAACAGATGTGGATCTTCCCAGAAATAGTGTTTTATATCACTGAAGAATTTCTTTCGTCTTTGGTACGATACTCCTTTTTCAAGGAATCCACAAACTAAGTAGTTTGCATAGTCTGCAAACCATGGGATTTCTTTATAATCTATCTTCAATAGATATTCATCAGGAAAGTTGTCTTGTATGGCCGATTCATTCAGAACTTCTAATTCGGGATTTTCAAGACGAGAAAGATGATCAGCGGCGAGATTTTCTGCTCCTTTTTTATCTCGGATTTCAATATCAAACTCTTGTAAGAGTAATATCCAACGGATTAATCTTGGTTTAGCATCTTGTTTTGAAAATAGGTATCTAAGAGCAGAATGGTCGGTATAGACCACCGTTTTTGCTAGAACGAGATATGATCGAAATTTGTCAAAAGCAAAGACAATAGCAAGGAGTTCTTTTTCAGTAGTTGTATAGTTCGTTTGTGCTCCTTGTAATGTCTTACTAGCATAATATATAGGTTGAAATCGTTTTTCAATCCTTTGTCCTAAAACGGCTCCCATTGCAAAATCACTTGCATCGCACATTAGTTCAAATGGTAGATTCCAATTTGGTGTTATCATGATCGGTGCATTAGTGAGTTTTTCTTTAAGAATATTAAAAGATTTGATACATTCATCTGAAAAGATGAATGGCGCATCCTTTTCTAGGAGTTTATTCATAGGAGTGGCAATTTTAGAAAAATCTTTTATGAAACGTCGGTAAAAACCGGCATGCCCTAGAAAACTCCTAACTCCTCTAACATTGGTGGGATGTGGAAGTTTAGCAATTACATCTACTTTAGCTCTATCCACTTCAATTCCTTCTTTTGAAATTTTATGTCCAAGAACGATGCCTTTTTTAACCATGAAATGGCATTTCTCCCAATTAAGTACTAGATTTGATTTTTCGCATCTAATTAGCATTCGTTCCAGATTAACTAGACATGATTTAAATGTATCACCGAAGACTGAAAAGTCATCCATGAATACTTCCATGCATTCTTCTATCATGTCATGAAAAATCGCCATCATACACCTTTGAAAGGTTGCAGGGGCGTTACAAAGTCCAAATGGCATGCGTTTGTAAGCAAAAGTACCATAAGGGCACGTGAATGTGGTTTTCTCTTGATCTTCGGGTGCTATTGGAATTTGAAAATATCCGGAAAATCCATCAAGAAAACAATAGTAACTATTTCCGGCTAATCTTTCCAACATTTGATCTATGAAAGGTAAGGGGAAGTGATCTTTTCTGGTGGCGTCATTTAATTTTCTATAATCAATACATACACGCCATCCTGTTACAGTCCTAGTAGGAATAAGCTCATTTTTCTCATTTGTGATAACAGTCATGCCACCCTTCTTAGGCACGCATTGAACTGGGCTTACCCATGAACTATCAGAAATTGGATATATCAAACCTGCATCTAGCAGTTTAATAATTTCCTTTTTAACTACATCTTGCATATTAGGATTTAGTCTTCGTTGGCGTTGCACATACGTTTTATGACCTTCTTCCATAAGGATTTTATGTGTGCAATACGAAGGACTTATTCCTTTAATATCATGAATCTTCCATGCAATGGCTGGTTTATGAGCTTTCAACACAGAAATGAGTTGTAATTTCTCATTTTCAGTAAGAGAAGACGATATTATTACAGGTAATTCAGATTCACCATGTAAATAAGCGTATTCCAAATGGTTTGGAAGTGGCTTTAACTCTAATTTCGGAGGTTCTTCTATCGATGATTTATATCGATATCTGTCTTCTTCTTTTAGCATTTGAATTTCTTCTGTTGTTGGTTCATATCCATTAGCTATAAGTGTAGCTAACATTTCAGCTTCATCAATTGGTTCATTACCTTCTCCTAAAGAACATTCTCCTGTTCCTTGTAATTCTGGAAATTCTTCTAATAATTCTGCATGTGCATCTATAGTTTGAATATAATAACATGTATCATCTGCAGATTGTGGTTGTTGCATTGCTCTATCAACTGAAAAGGTAACACTCTCATCCTCTATACTTAGGGTCAGTTTCTTACCGAACACGTCTATCATTGCTTTAGCCGTGTTTAAGAATGGTCTTCCTAATATGAGAGGAACTTGAGAATCTTCTTCCATGTCCAGAACAACAAAATCTACTGGGAATACTAAAGTACCAACTTTAACTAGCATGTTCTCCATTATCCCTCTAGGATATTTTATTGATCTATCGGCTAGTTGTATGCTTATTCTGGTTGGTTTCAATTCTCCAAGGTCTAGTTTAGCGTATAGTGAATACGGCATTAGATTTATACTAGCACCTAAATCTGCTAATGCTTCTATTGAACTAAGACTACCCAGAAAACATGGAATTGTGAAACTTCCTGGATCAGATAGTTTTTCTGGTATCTTATTCAACAGTACTGCTGAACAATTTGCATTCATAGTAACAGCCGAGAGTTCTTCCATTTTCTTTCTATTCGTGATTAGATCTTTCAAGAATTTAGCATACCTTGGCATTCCTGAAATTACATCAATGAAAGGAAGATTTACATTTATCTGTTTAAACATATCCAAGAATTTGGATTGCTCGGCTTCAAGTTTTTCCTTCTTCATTTTACTCGGATAAGGAAGAGGTGGTTGGTATGGTTTAACATAAGGTTTAGCCTTAACTGTGTTATCTTCATTAACCTTTTCAACTACCGGTTCTTTTTCCTTATCTTGATCAGTTTGTGGCTTTTGTGTAGTAGGAATAGTTTCATCAGAAGTTACAGGTATTTCAGGTGGTTTAAGTGTTGTACCACTTCTTGTGGTAATAGCTTTAGCTGTTTCATTCCGGGGGTTAGCGTTTGTATCGCTAGGTAGACTTCCCGGTTTTCTTTCACCTATTAACCTTGCTAGGTTACTTACTTCTTGTTCCAGATTTTGAATAGAAGCTTGTTGATTTCTAAATGCTTGAGCATTTTGTTCATTTGTTTGTTTTTGAGATGTGAAAAACTGCGTTTGAGTTTCAACTAGCTTCGTCATCATATCTTCTAAATTCGGCTTTTTATCATCGGTTTGTTGTGGTGGTTTGTTTTGAAAATTCGGTCTTTGCTGATTATAAGTATTGTTGGATACTTGTTGATTGCTAGGACCTTGTTGGTTGTTGTATGGAATATTTCGGTTATAATTCTGGTTTTGATTGTAAATCGGTCTTGGCGGTTGATAATTATTCTGATAATTATTTCCAGGCCTTTGGTTTATGTATGAAATATTCTCTCTTTGTTCCATTGTTAATTCAATACTGAGACAATCTTTTGTCAAATGTGGTCCTCCACACTGCTCACAACTAATTCGTATTGAGTGAATATCCTTAGTCATCTTTTCCATTCGTCTCTCGAAAGCATCTATCTTTGCGGAAATGGAATCTAAGTCATGGCTAGAATCGGCTCTAGCTGCTTTAGATGATCTAATGATGTCTTTTTCTTGGTGCCACTCATGTGAGTGGGAAGCAGTGTTATCAATAATTTTGTAAGCATCAGTTTCGGTTTTCTTCATAATAGAACCACCAGCTGCTATATCTATGTCTTTTCTTGTAGTGATGTCGCATCCTTGGTAAAATATTTGTACTATTTGACAGGTGTCTAAACCATGTTGCGGACATCCTCTTAACAACTTTCCATATCTTGTCCACGCCTCATATAGAGTTTCATTTGGTTTCTGTGTGAACGTAACAATTTCTGCTTGAAGTCTTACGGCTTTAGATGCAGGAAAGAATTGTTTAAGAAATTTATCAATTAAAACGTCCCATGTATCGATCGCCCCTTCAGGTAACGATTCCAACCAATCTTTGGCTTCTCCCTTTAAAGTCCAGGGAAATAACATGAGATATATTTGTTCATCCTCCACTTCTCGTATTTTAAATAGTGTGCAGATCCTATTAAAGGTACGTAGATGTTCATTTGGATCTTCCTTCGGCGCACCACTAAATTGGCATTGATTAGTTACCATGTGTAGAATTTGTCCTTTGATTTCATAATCTGGCGCATTAATGTCTGGATGAGTAATTGCGTGACCTTGGCCAGTGCGTTTAGCTCTCATTCGGTCTTCCATACTTAAAGGTTCCAGATTCTCCATAATTGAATTTGTTGAATCGGTATCACTGAATGATTCTGATTTAATAGTTCGTTCCTCAACAATCTCTGTTTGAATGATTGGTGGTTCCGGAGGAAAGTTTAATGGTTCAGGATCTATGAACCGTTCCTGAATATTTTCTGGATTCTCAATTGTGAGGTTTGTTTCAAAAACTGGATTATCGGAAATTTGAACTGAAGTACTTGGTCGACTGGATGACGATTCTAAAGAAAAATCAACGGCGGTTATATTTGTTAAACGATGTCTTGATCGAGTTACAGGTGGTGAACGTACAAAAGGTGATGAACGTCTTGCTCGGTGCATTCACAGAATATCCTATTAGTTTTTAAAAGGAAAGAAAAATTATAATAAGTTATCCAATCAATAGACTTTTCTGATTTTGCCCACGTTTCGAATAGCCAAAAGATGCAGCAGAGGGGCAGGATTCGTTTGGTCTCAATATAATTGAGGACTGTTTGGCTCCAATAACCCGGTCCACGTACAAATCCAACTATTACTACGAACCAGAAAATTTTGATGTCTATCAATTTAACCACTTAAAATAAATTTTCGTAATTTTAAGAAATTTAGATAAGAAGTAGAAAAAATTCTAAGTCCTAAAAACTAGAATAGCGAGAAATAAGAGAGAAAAAGAGTTCGTCGCAAAAGGTCGAAAAAGAAAAATGATTGAAAAATAAAAGGTGACGGAAAAATAAAAGAAACTTATAAAAACTTAAAAATACTTAACTAATTTAACCTTATTACTACAACTAACTTAAAATTATAATCGCAAATTGAAATTACTAATTGGAATGATAATTGATACATAGTAAAAGGTCTAAAAATATTAAAACTTACAAGAAAAACTAAATCCCAAATGGAAATAACTTAAAAAGAAACTAAAACTTAAAAAGGCGTCGCAAAATTCTAAAGCACCTAAATCTTAGTCTAAAGAAAAAGCACTTAAGGAATTCTACAGCAAAGCCTAAAAATCTAGGAGTAAAAATAACTATAGCAAAAACTAAGTTTAAAATTAAATATGAGCTAAAAAATACAAATATTACGCTACAACGATTAAAAAGTTACAAAATATAAAAATATACAAAAAGTTGTAAAAAGTACAATTTTTATAAAAAATATTATTTTTATATTATTTATTTAATAAAAACTACTAATTTTACAATTTTAATAAAGCTATTTAAACAAAATACATAAATATAAAGTAAAAAGTAAAAATAAAACTAAAATTAATAATAATAATAATAATAATAATGTTTAAATAATAATAATAAATAATAACCCGTGATTAATGCGGTTTTAGGGTTTTTGTCCGTGTGTCAGAAACCCTCCGCGAGTTGCGGTGAATAAAGAGGAAAACCCCGCGAGTCGCGGGGTTAAGAAAAACAGTTGACAGGTTTCACTTTTTACGCGTTTTTCTTTATTTTATTTTTTTTTTTTTTTTTATTACTTTCTGTTTTCTGTTTTTAATTTAAATAAACGATTTTTAATAAAATTTATATTTTTATAAATTAAAATAAAGATAAAGAAACTTATAAAACTTAAATATTTAACAAAATCCTAAAAATACTAATATTTTTGTTTTTCTTTTTATATTTTTCAATAATTAAAACGTAATTTTTACAAAAACGACTTTTAATAAAAGTAGATAAAAATCTTTTTTTTTTTTTTTATATTAGCGTTGCGCTTCCGGCTTTTAAGATAGTTCCCCGGCAGCGGCGCCAAAAATACTTGATGTTTCGCGAGGTGTATATAAAATAGCTTATATTTTACGCAGAAAATACTATTAAATACGATACAATTTTACACAAGATATTTATTTATTTATAGAATGGATATACTTAAACCTTGCTACAACACTTATAGGCAGTGTACCTAATCGTACAGTAGTGTAGTTTTTAGTAAGTCCGGTTCGTTCCACAGGGAAATCTTTAAACAAAGCTCAACGCTATATTAGTTTACTTTTATAAAAATACAAATATATATATAAGTGATATTATTATTATAAAGGGGGGTTTTTACCGTTTAATGACCGGTTTGTCGATTTTAAAACTTTAGTCGCAGTTAAAACCTAATGTAAAATATAAAATAAATACAAGACTTTAAATTAAAGCGTAAAGTAAATAACGATAATGAAATTGCGAATAATAAAAATGCGATAAAATTAAATTGCGATAATTAAAAGTACGATAATTAAAAGTGCGATTAAATAAAATAACAATAAATAAAAGTGCGATAATTAGAAGTGCAATTAAATATAAAATAAAGGAAATTAAATATAAAATAAAAGAATTATGCTTATTTAAACTTCCGTAATCATGATGTTTGACGTGTTGATTTTAGTTTTATGCCCATGGGTTAATTGTCCTTTGTCCTGGATTATTCAATATGTCCGTCTGGTTTTTGTCCATAACAGTCCATCAGTCATAAATATAAATTGCAAGTGTCCTTGTCAAATTATTATTATACCCGAAGATAAATATTCCAACTAATTGGGGATTCGAATTGTAACAAGGTTTTAATACTTTGTTTAATGAATACACCAGGTTATCGACTGCGTGTAAACCAAGGTTTTACTACTTTGTTAACAATTACACCAATTACCCTTGAATGTAATTTCACCCCTGTTTTAATTATTCTAGTGGCTATTAATCCATTCCCGTGTCCGGTTAAATGAACGATTATTCGTACATATAAATACCCCGCCCATCGTGTCCGATCGAGTGTATATGGTAATTTATAGGGACGCCCAATTGTAAATCTTTATATTAACATTAACAAACTTTCATTTAGTTAAACAAATATAAAGCCCATTAATAGCCCATAGTCTAGTTTCCACAAGTGTCGTTCTTTTATCCAAACCCCAATTATGGTACAAAGCCCAATTACCCAATTTTAGTAATTAGCCCAACATCATGATTACTTCGTTTTAAATAAGCATAATAATAACTTAGCTACGAGACATTAATATAAAAAGGTTGAACATAACTTACAATGATTAAAAATAGCGTAGCGTTACACGGACAGAATTTCGACTTACACCCTTACAACATTCGCTAACATACCCTTATTATTAGAATTATAATTAAAATTAAAATATAAATAAATATAAATATATATTACTTCGTATGAAGAGAAGAAAAAAATGATGATATTTTGATCAGAATTCGGGTTGATTTATAGCCAGGAATGATTTTTGGGGCTCCGCGACTCGCGGCCAAATAGCCTTCAAACTCCGCGAGTCGCGGAGAGGTATTTTCACTTTACACCCTTGGAGTTTCTGGCTGCCGATAGTTTTTAATATATATATATAATATATATATAATTAATATAATTAATTATATATTATATTATATTTATATACATAGTTAACTTGTAATTTTTAGTCCGTTGCGTCGAGCGTTAAGAGTTGACTCTAGTCCCGATTCCGGATTTTCGAACGTCTTCGCGTACAATTTAATATCTTGTACTTTGCGTTTTGAATCTTGTACTCTTGTGATTTCGAGACGTTTCTTATCAATAATTGGAACCTTTTTGATTGTCTTTTGTTCTTTTGAGCTTTTTGGTCGTTTGCGTCTTCAAATCGTCGAATCTGTCTTTTGTCTTCACCTTTTATTATTTAAACGAATATCACTTGTAAATAGAACAATTGCAACTAAAAGCTTGTCTTTCTTGAGGAATAATGCTATGAAATATATGTTCGTTTTTAGCATTATCAGATGGTTTAACATTTCATTGTGAACTAACAACAATGAGTTATAAGTATACTTTGAGACCACTAACTTAAGTTTTCAAAACGATAACTATATGTAACATTCTTTGACATATATACTTACAATATATAATGTGTTGGTGATCTATGTCACCAATATGATTTAAGTGTAATGGGATTAATTTGTAACCAAAATAATCTTGATAAATATCGAACAAGTTTGGGGAAGTGTGGAGTGCACACTTGTTTGAACTTATCTTGATTATGACGGGGGTTCGGGGGCAGCGCCCCCGATAAGCGAGGTCCAAGGGGTGGCAACCCCTGGCGGGGTCCAAGGGGCAGAGCCCCTGGCTGGGGTCGAGCTGACCCAAAAATAAAAGCCTAGTTTTGAGCCTCTTTTACAGTTATAAACCCGTCCATATTTGAATTCTCGTTCCTATTCCTCAAAATTTCTACAAGTATATCTAGGGTATATGTAACCGTATCATACCCAGCTTCTATACATATTTACTATTGGTATATACCAACAATAAACTTCAATGATCAGCCACTAGACATGATGTTACATGTGGGAACCAGCCATTTAACCTCATGTGTGACTTTTGTGCAAGAAAACAAACTAAATCTCCTATATATCCATCCCATAATCATGCTATTTTGCACACACACACATACAATTTCATTTCCAATTTTCTTTCAAGTTAATTCACTCCCTAATCTCTCTTCATTTACCTACTCAAGAACGTATCAATATAGTCATCCGATTTCAAGGAGATTACTTCCAATCTTTCAATCCCACTCCACCACTCTTTTGATTCCAAGATTTTTCTTACCTTTTCCAGTAGCTTTGTCCAAGTAATTTGAGGTAGTGACCTTATTCATAACCTTATTCGATTCATATTTATATAGCTATCTTATTTTGTGTTATAAAATTTTAACAACAAAAACATAGTTTGAGTGATTTCAAACTTGTTCGCAAACTAAATAGATCCTTCTAATTTGATTTTTAAAAACACTTCAAGACCTGTAATATATCATATTATGACAAAATCGGATTAATCATATCTTGGCTAATTAACATAATATTTAATATATATTTACTTATGATTTGATTTTATATATTTCAGGACCACCCGTAAACAACACGAGAAGATTAATCATAAGACCTCATGATTGTACGCAACACGTCATTTGACAACACGGTACTTTATGTACGCAACACATCATTTGACAACATGGTACCATGGGTCAAGATTAATTCTGATCAATACGAATACGATGGGGTCTTTATTTATTTTATTTAAGCAACTAATTGTGGACCACTAACATCGGACTGCTAACTACGGACTAAGAAAATATTAAAAGTATTAAAAGTATATATATATATATATACATATATATATATATACATATATATATATATATATATATATATATATATATATATATATATATATATATATATATATATGTAACGATTACTTGAAAAGAAAATATGTTGATATATTATATATATGGTTAGGTTCGTGATATCTATCGGAGACCAAGACGAGTTAAATACCTTCAAGACAAAAGTGAGTATATAGTACCACTTTTAAACTCTAAATATTTCGGGATGAGAATACATGCATTTTATGATTTACGTTATGGACACAAGTGATTAAAAATATATATTCTACGTTGAGTTGTACCACTGGCATACTTCCCTGTAACTTGGTAACTACTATTTACATGAGGTATTGTAAACGCGAATCCTGTTGATAGATCTATCGGGCCTGACAACCCCAACCGGACTGGACGACCAGTATTCAACGGTTGCACAGTACTTCGTTTCGGTGACTACACTTGGTACGGTGTAGTAAGATTTCATAATAAAGGGAATATGCGACGATGATTAAATGTTAAGTATGGTTATCAAGTGCTCAACAACTTAGAATATTTTTATTAAAACGTTTATATATGAAATCTTGTGGTCTATATTCATAACGCTGCCGGCATTAAACCTATATCTCACCAACTTTATGTTGACGTTTTAAGCATGTTTATTCTCAGGTGATAACTAAAAGCTTCCGCTGCAACATGTTGAATTTAAGCAAGATCTTGAGTATGCATATTTGTGTCAAAAATAAAACTGCATATCGGAGGATTTGTAATGTAAAATATGTTGGAGGTCGTATTGTTATTATCACATGTAAAGTTTGTAAGTCTAAGATTATCGCTAAACGATAATCATTATTAAGTTGTTTAAACCTTGTATTTGTAATAAAAGCTATGGTTTGTATTGTAAAAACGAATGCAGTTTTTGAAAAATGTCGCATATAGAGGTCAATACCTCGCGATGAAATCATATGTTATTGTATTCGTCCTTATGGTTAAGGTCGGGTTATGACAATATATATATATATATATATATATATATATATATATATATATATATATATATATATATATATATATATATATGTAAGTATATATAATAATTGGAGATATTAGAATATAATTTAAACATTTAAAATAAATATGTAAAATAAGATAAAAATAATTATGTTGTAATTAAAATAAATACATATATAAATATATGAATTCTATATATAATTATATGAATAATGTAATATATGTTAAATTGTATAAATATTTAATACTCAAGATGAGTTATTATATAATATATAGTTATATTACATAATCAATAATATGTAATATTAAAATATTAAATTATAAAATAGTTGTTATAATAAAATCGTTTTTATTTTCACAATTAATATCAGTAATAGTGTTATTAATATTATTACTTTATACATACAATCTATAGATACGAATCTAATAAAATATTGTAGTATTATTACTAATATTAATATTAACATTGATAATATTAGTATTATTATAATTAAGTATTATTACTACTAATATTACAATCAGTAATATAAAAAAAATTATTATTGGTGTTTTTATTATATATAAAGATGAAATTTGTTATATATATATATATATATAATTTGTTATATTTTGTATTATTAGTAATAATATTATTATTATTATTATCATTTTTATGATTATTATTATTATTATTATTATAATTATTATTATTAATACAATTATCATTATATAAATATTTATTATTAATTATATAAAAGTGATAACGTACGATCTTGTTACCCATTACTATCAATCTGTTTATAAATTGTTTTATAAATGCAATCCAGTACAAATCAACTCCAAATTAGTCTCATAAACCAACAAATTCTGTTAAAGGTCGACTTAATATCATTCTTCAATTCCTGTTTCTGATTGAAATTCTCGACAACCAAATCACACTACAAAACAAAGGTTAATTGAAACTTATGGATTCCAGCAAGCTCATTGACACTTTACAAAACCTATACTTTAATACAGATAGAGGGAAAGGAAAAGAAAAGAGAAGACAGAAACCTACATTCATATTATTCAACAATTTCTATTCAGGAATTCTATTAAATTTATCACCTTTACAATAATCAACACCCGAGAACCACCTTAAACCATCATCAAACCATTGAGCCTTCTTCGATCACCACTCAGCAACAAACACTTGTTGCTACACGATGACAACCACTTAACCACCTTTCCTCCACCAAGCCACCCTACAACACAACCATGGCAAACCACCCCAAATCTAATTATACATGAAAACCCACAAGCGAGCCAACTTTATTCGGCTACAACTAAATCAAAACATCACGGTTCTTGTTATTTGAGCACTCAACCGAAACCCAAAACACACCTTGTTATGATCCTGCATGTTTCTGTTGAAAAACCACCAAACGAACCACCTGCTATTTCCTTTCTTTCTCTCGTTCCTGCTACAGCTCGTTTATTTCTATTTACCGAATGTCGATTACCATACACCACCCATCAAAGCCATCACTATCTATCTCTCTATCTTTCCCTCTCTCTCCCTCTCTTCATCATTAACTCAATAGAACACCACCTTCACAATGATCAACACCATTTGTACTGCTAAAACGATGATTCTGTTTTCTGTTATTGTAAGCGTCTCCTTGTATTTACAATACAAGTTAATCCATAGACAAATCGCTGCTATGCTTATCTTCTTTCTATTTCCTGTCTCCATTTGAATAACCACCATCGCACCACGACTGCTACTTATTGTTCACTTTTTCTATTTCGAACCTTTTAAACTACTACTACTCCATATTTCTGTTCCTTTTCGATGGATATTACACAACCGAACACCACCTGTTATTTTTTTTTTCTGTTTATTCTCTTCTTAAAATAATGATGAACGATGATGCCTTAGTAATGATGAAGAGGATGTGATATTACAGCTGTTGGTTATATACTCAAATCCAATAAAACACAATTATCACCATCGATTTTTTTATATAATTGTGGTGCTCCCCACTTGCTTGACCATCGAATTATTGTGCTCCCACTTGTTCGTTGATAAAAAAAATATATAAATAAATGAATAAAAGGAATCGACTTGCTTTATGGCTGCTACAAATCCGCCTTTTTCCTATCATATTTTTTTCTCGAATCCTTAATTCACTATATGGGCAGTTATGATTGCTGGGCCGTTTTATTTTATGGATTGCAAATGAGATTGAGCTGTTGGGCCGAATCCCTTCTTGTGGTTGGGCCATGAATCACATGATGTTTTGCAGTTGGGCCGAAGGCATTTATGGGTTAAAAGGTTTTACTCTGTGATTTAAAATAGGAAAACAAGTGGCAGACCATTGGTTTGGAGTGTTGGGGTTTAATGAGAGGTCGCGGGTTCGAGTCCCGTCGCGGACAATTTATTTTTTTAGCCAATTTGAGGTAGTTACTTATCATTATTATTATCTTTACTATTATTGTTATTATTATTAATTATTGTTATTATTGTTAAGTTAATTATTATTATCACTAACATTAAATATCATTTATATTAATTATCAATATTATTATTACTATTATTAGTATTACTAAAAGTATCAATACTGTTAAATTTATCATTTTTATTAGAATGAGTATTATTATTGAAATTAACATTTTATCAAAATTATCATTTTTGTTATTAAAATTATCATTAGTATTAGTATTATCATTAGAATTATCATTTAAAAGTATCATTTTAATATTATCATTATTATCATTAATTGTATCATTATTAATATTATTATCATTATCATTATTATTATTATTATTATATTAATTATTATTATTATTATTATTATTATTATTAATTTCAAATCTAATTATTATTATCACTACTTTATTCTTATTATAATTATTATTTTTACAAACAAAAGATATCAATATAAAAATATATATTTATTACATATATCATAAGTATATTAATATTAGATTTTTAATATATTAACTAATATAATATTATTTATATTAATATAACATCTAATAAAGTGTATATATCATATAAGTATTACAACAAATTATAAGGATTAATATAATTATATATCAGGATATGCATCTGTATATATATAAACTTAGTTGATTAATATCACAATGTGTTAATGTATATACTTGATATAGGTTCGTGAATCCGAGACCAACCTTATACTTGTTCAATGTCGTCCTATGTATTTTTACTACAAAATACAGTATGGTGAGTTTCATTACTCCCTTTTTAAATGCTTTTGCAATATATATTTTTGGGACTGAGAATACATGCGCTGCTTTTATAACTGTTTTACGAAATAGACACAAGTAATCGAAACTACATTCTATGGTTGGATTATCGAATTGAATATGCCTCTTTTTATCTTGGTAGCCTAAGAATTAGGGAAATGGCCCCTAATTGACGCGAATCCTAAAGATAGATCTATGGTCCTTGACATGTCCCATTCGGGTTACGAATACTTTAGTACTTCGATTATCATGTCCGATGAGAGTCCCGGAATGATGGGGATATTCTATATGCATCCTGTAAGTTCGGTTATCAAGCGTTCACCATATGAATGATTTTTATCTCTATGCCGTGCGAAATGCCTGATATGAGATTATGTTTATGAGAAATGAAAATGAAATCTTGTGGTCTATTAAAATTATGGAAATGAATGATTATGATAAACTAATGAACTCACCAAACTTTTGGTTGACACTTGAAAGCATGTTTATTCTCAGGTATGAAAGAAATCTTCCGCTGTGCATTTGTTCATTTTAGAGATATTACTTGGAGTCATTCATGACATATTTCAAAAGACGTTGCATTCGAGTCGTTGAGTTCATCAAGATTATTATTAAGTCAATTATAGTTGGATGTATTATGAAATAGTATGCATGCCGTCAACTTTCATTGAAATGAAAGTTTGTCTTTTAAAAATGAATACGATGTTTGTAAAATGTATCATATAGAGGTCAAGTACCTCGCGATGAAATCAACTATTGTGAATCGTTTATAATTGATATGAACGGTGTATTTCAACGTACCCGTCTATACCGCCAAGAAAACTTCTTGGGACAAGCACATTTTAACCATCAAGCTAGCAGCTTTCGATAAAGAGCACCTCAACTAGTCAAGAAATGTAATCTACAAACATCATCCCACAGCAACAATTTGATTTCCTGACCGTAACCCCCTTTAAACAATACCGTCGGATAAACAAACCCGAGACACGCCGCACTTCCACGCCATGGGAAGGAAGACTTTCGACACCTTTAAACTGAGCTACAATTGAATCACCGTTACTCGCTTGTGACCAATATAAACCAACCCCTCTCTGTTTCTGGCAATCATCTCACTAGACTGTGAGATACCGGGTCGGAGTCCGACCCGACTCCATAAACCCCATCACCGAAGTGATCCATCCGTACACAAAACCATCTATTCGATCTATCTTTCCAACAAAGAATAGACTACCTGGTAGAACAAACACGTGGACACAACCATATAAATGGTTCCCCTTTTCACCCCACAAGCAATGGTCCGACCGCCTTTAGACACTCTCCACCTTTGATCTCCAAACGAAACATGACAATTTTCATCATCCAACTGCCCAACTAAAATTAACCTTTTCGCGAGCTTGGGAACGAACCTCACGTTTCTCAAGATCCAAATATAATCCAAGTGTTTTATAGCAAGATCACCAATACCTGCAATCTCAAGTAGATTCCCGTCCGCAACTCGAACTTTACCTGAATACCGCCTGAAATTAAACATCTCGTTCATGTAGGGGACGCATGATACGAGGCACCCGAATCTAAAATCCAAGATTCGTCAAGAAATTTCTCATGGCAAATCAAAGCATCTTCAATCACCGCCGCTGTGTTCTTACCCGTCTTCACACCCGGGCACTGCGATCTAAAGTGACCGACTTGCTGACAATTCCAACAAACAACGTTTCTTCCCTGAGATGGATCTCTCTTAGATCTTATCATGCTTCTACTTCTACCCTTAGATCTGCCAGATGCATTCAAAAGAGAACCTGAATTTCCATAATCTTTTCTTCTAATTCCCTCACTGAGAATTAAATCACGGATCCCTTCAAACGTCAACTTAGTAGTTCCAGATGAACCACTAACTGCTGTAACCGTGCCAGACCAACTCTCGGGTAACGATGACAGAAGAAACAAGTCTTCCAGCTCATCTTCAAATTTAACATCAACTGATTTAAGACGAGTCAAAATCAGATTGAATTCATTAACATGATCTGCTGTAGAAGATCCTTCTTTCATCTTTGTATTAACAAGCTGCCTGATTAAGAAGACTTTATCTAAATCCGAGGGTTTCTCGTATATATTTGACAAAGAAGTAAACACTCCTTTAGTCGTGGTTTAAGCCACGATGTTGTAGGCGACGTTCTTGGCCAGAGAAAGCCGAACTACTCCGAGTGCTTTTCTATCCAGGAGATCCCACTCCTATTGCTTCATCTCTTCAGGTTTATCACCAGTGATCGGCTGATATAAACCCTTCTGATGTAACACGTCTTCGATCTGCATCGTCCAGAAGCTAAAATTTGACCCATCAAACTTATCTATCTTTATTGTGTCTTTATCTGCCATTGCTCTAGGTAACACGTAAACCTTGAGCTCTAGATACCACTTGTTAGGAAATCTAGGTGAGCCCTAACAAGAACTTGATAACCCTAGTTATCAAACTCACCGTGCAACAAACAAATAATCTTCAACACAAATAAAGACAAGAACAAGAAACGTAGAACAAGGAATTAACGTGGTTATGTCCAATCGTTTAATTCAAACGAATTGGTTTAATCCACGGCTAAACAAAGAGGATTTTATTATATTTTTCGTAGGTATATAATGCAGGTTACACATGAGGGTTTTTATAGGGCAAAAAACGAAATAGAAACAATCTAGATAACTTGCTGAATACGAACATTGTCGCGTTTCGCGACACCTTGTCACGTATCGCGACAAACCATACTCAAACGCGACAAACTTGCTCCAAAAGCGACAAGTCCAGATCCCAAGTTCTGCCACATCTGTCTCGTTTCGATACACTTTATCACTTTCCAGTCTTGTCGCATTTTGCGACAAACATCACTGGAACACGATAAATATCACCCGAACACGATAAACATCACCCGAACACGATAACTGCAGCTCATTCATTTTGATCTTCTTTGCACCCAACAGCTGGCCTGTAAATGTTGCGGCCTTCACTTTCTGTTATGTTTGTTTGGGTTGATTTTAATAAAATTTCTTCCTTTCAAAAAATGAAGAAAATGTTAAAAGTAATAACAAAAATATATTGGTTCACCGAAATTTAATTAGAAAAGTCGGAAAGACTAAAACATTCGATCACTATCAAATTGTCGTGATCATGTAATATTTGTTTATTCATGCACCACCCACCTTTTTTTTTTCTTCCTCTTTTCTCTTACCTTGTTAATTAAGTTACACAACTCACACCTAAAGTATTCAATTAGCTAATACTTGATACTCATCTAACCCTTAAATTTTTTACTTTTATCATTCGTATCTCATATCTTATTGATTTATTTCCAATAAAGATCACATGAAATACTCATGATCATCAAATCAACTAATTAAAGTCACAAGCTTAAGACCATTTTTTTTTAAGATAATTAAAAATATAACTCGTGTAGAAAGATTTAAGTACAGATTGAATGCTACTGAAAATGTTTAACAGATATTACGCCAATAGCTTACATTAGCAAGTAACTAAAGTTTATGGTGGCAATATTTTAACAATCAAATTTGACAAATTTATTATAATTGTGCAACAAGTTATTGTATAGTGCAAATATACAATGTAATATATTATCATTGCTTCATTAATTTTGATGGGTGAGAATATCAATTTCATAGTTAACTAAGGAAATAAGATGTTATTAGTTGAGGGGTATCATTGAAAGTTTATGAATATGGATGACAACTTAGAGTGTCGGTGATATGAAGATGCCACCGTGTTACGTGATATGAAGATGCCATTACAACTGTGTTTTAACGAATGTGATACCCGCAATAAGCCAAATTAGAGGCATGTTTTTCCAACTAAAACAATTGTATGTAGATTGGATCTTGCAATCAATTTGCGAAATTTGCAGTTATTTATTTAAGTTGATTGATATGGGTATGATGTACCATCACATTTTGTCTAAACATTAGGTAGTATGATTTTTTTAATGTATGGCAGATGATATTTTTAATAAACATATTTTTTCTAAAATATATAAATATAAACTTTAACACACTAAGAAAATAAAATACATAACATATTACCAAGTAGGCGCTTGAACGGTATGGAAATTTTGTGTTGAGACGGGTCCATGATATCGCATAAAAAGTTATGTTTTTACCCCTGATATTGAGTCCCAAAAGCATAAAGTTCAAAACTTTGTCGGCAAAATAAGCGCTTTTTCGATTAAATTTGTAGGTAAAATAATTACGAAGACGATGCAAAAAGAATCAAGAGAAACGGAGCTAAAAAGAATATTCTAGAGCGAAAACGGTGAAAAGCAAGAAATCAAGTTACGATCCAGAAAAATCAGCTGACCAGACAAGCCAAACGGCCTGCCTGGCTCACAAACGGCCTGCTAAACGGCCAGAGAAAACGGCCCCTGCAAACGGGTTGGTCTGGCAAACAGACCTTGCAAACGGCCTACCAAACGGCCTGTCAGCCGTTTGCAGGGGAAATCCATGTCTATTTAAAGGCTTTTTGTCATCCAATTTCAACACACATCTCTTCACTCTCTCACTACAATACACTTTCTCTCACTAGAGCTTTCAAGGCCTTCTCACCTCCGAGCGGGAAATTAAGTACCTTTAACAACCCAAACCAATAACCAACCGATTACGCGAAACAAAATTTTTTTTTTATAACAGTGGAGTGCGCCACGCGTACCACTGCAGGGTGCGCGGCGCGCACAGGCCCTAAATCAGTTCTGTCCGGTTTTGCAAATTTTCAAATAAAGATCTCCCACTTCCCGACATAATTAGACGAAACGCTTTTCACAACATGTTCTAATATGGAAAACTCATACGATTCAAACATAAAATGAGTTTTACAAAACGGGGCCCACATCGGCCGTTTTACGAGTTTCGTACAAATCATGAGTTTCGACCACATTAGTTTAATTTCCAAACGACACTATGAGCATGGTGTTTGGGGTTAAACTACCCAAGTCTCGGTCAAACTCCAAAAGCTATCACATCCCAAAAGCATCCCCTAAACAACAAGCGGGATCTCTAATCCAATCGAATGCCCTTACCCTTGTCAACGCCGGAGCCTATAAAAAGATAAACAACGAGAGGGTAAGCAAAGTTTAGTGAATGCAATAATTATACATATACATATATAATATACCTACTAGCATGCACTTACATACACCGTAATATTCGCTAGTAACAACAATTAGCATACAAACTTCGAGTATAAGCTAATAACCTCCAAATACCGCAACTAGCATAATCATTAACATATTCACCAAAATAATATATTATGCTATACAACAACACATACACAAGCTATATGGTTAACCATACACACGTCATGGTGCTACCGGCTCCGTGGTTCACACCATACGTAATGCTATGACGCTACCGGCTCCGTGGTTCACGTCACTACGCATTCGAGTCATACTCTTTTATAGTGCTACCGGCTCCGTGGTTCACACTTCGGTGCTACCGGCTCCGTGGTTCACACCTAATTTTTATAGTGCTATCGGCTCCGTGGTTCACACTTTGATGCTACCGGCTCCGTGGTTCACATCACAACACGTGCACCATGATGCTACCGGCTCCGGTTCACATCATAGTACACTCACACATACTATGGCACTCCCGGCTCCGTGGGTCATACCATAGCATACAAATAAATACACCATATACATACATGTATAATTACTCCACTCACCTTAACAATTTGGTGACGATTTTATAACTCCGCAAGCTTCAAAGTAAAGTACCTAATATAATAAGTACTCCATTAACACACAAACTAGTTGGACTAAATGCCAACAATTTACACATGTGCATTCAATGACTTAATTGCATTAAATGCCCCATTTACTAAAATCGTCATTTAAGATCAAGACCCGTCATCAATCACTAAAAGCTAGTGATTAAGGTCTAACAACACCGTCTTACACAAACTTATGACATTTCACACCCATCTTGCCTAACTAGGTTAACTATTACTCATTTAATCACTTTAATGTCAACACACCCATTTCAGGTCTTCCACAAACCCTCCTAACACTCATTTACTAAACATTTAGGTGTGCTAGTAATTTGCTAACCAATTTATGTTCATACACCCCAATTAATACTTTAAAACCCTAGGTTAGTTACTATTGAGTCTACATGACTCAATCTTACCCAAGAACACCCAAAATCGACAAACATGGGTTTTATGTTCACCATTTACCCAAACCCTAACCCTTACACAAAATCAAGGTAAGGAAATTAAAGTTAGAACATACCACTACAACCAAAACGTAGCTAGAGAGGAGATGAACAACTTTATAACTCGAGCTAAGACTCAAAACTAGCTCCTTTTTCCTTTGCTTGAGCTTTCTCACACAAGAATCTCTCTCTCTCTCTCTCTAAAATTGAAGTGGATAGGATGAGGTTGTTGGAAATGGAGTGAATGGCACTCCAAGATCTGACCTACTGGCCTCCAACTCGTCCACAAGTGAAATTACCAAAAAGCCCATCAAAATATCTAATTAAAACAAGCAGAACCCGGCTACAGTGAGGGGTGCGCGCTATGTGTGCGCTGAGCGCACCCATCCCAGATCACTCTTGGACCTCTGTTTTAATATACAAAGTCACCCACACTTCATGTACCATAATTACACTGCTGTACAATTATTATTAGGGTCTTACAACTCTCCCCCACTTGAATCGGGGCGCGTCCTCGCGATCCAAGCCGCATGACAAGAGGGAAGATAAACTAACACAAACTCCTCGGGCTCCCAAGTAAACTCGGAACCTTTACTCCGTCGCCATTGAACTTTAAAAGTTCTCACCTCTTTATTTCTCAATCTTTTGACTTTCTCATCGAGTATAGCAATTGGCTACTCAATATACTCTAACTTATTGTTTAGCTCGATCTCATCTAATGGCACCCAAGAAGAATCATCCGCAAGACACTTATGAAGATGGGAAACATGAAATGTATTATGGATCCCCGCAAGCTCTTCGGGTAATTCCAAGCGATACGCGACTTCACCAACACGAGCTAAAACCTTGAATGGCCCAATAAACCGAGGAGCTAACTTTCCCCGTTTTCGAAACCGAATAATACCTTTCCATGGCGAAACCTTAAGCATCACCATGTCTCCTTCTTGGAATTCGATCATTCGCCTACGTTTGTCGGCATACGACTTTTGTCTATCTTGAGCCTTTTTCAAATGAGCCTAAATCATATCAATCTTACTATTCGTCTCTAAAACCAAATCGATACTCCCGATTTCTCTTTGACCAATTTCACCCCAACAAATCGGAGTTCGGCACCTCCGCCCATAAAGGATCTCATAAGGTGGCATCCCGATACTAGTATGATAACTATTATTGTACGAGAATTCCACCAAAGGTAAGTGCTCATCCCAACTACCACCAAAATCAATAATACACGCCCGTAACATATCCTCCAAAGTTTGATTAGTACGTTCAGTTTGACTGTCTGTTTGAGGATGATACGCCGTGCTCAATTTCAATTGTGTACCCATATCTTCATGACACTTCTCCCAAAACCGAGACATGAAACGGGTATCTCGATCCGAAATAATAGATATAGGAACCCCGTGTCTCGCTATCACCTCCTTGATAAACAATTTAGCCAAAGTCTCCGATGATATCGCTTCCCGGATGGCAAAGAATTAACCAAGAACATACCGGTAATGACGTCATCGGTAGCGGTTGCAGCGTCTACCGTCATCTGAAACGCCCTTGCCTCTGCTGTTGGAGGATTCTTTCTCTTCTACCCGGCAGTTGAAGCAGAAGATCCCCCAGAAGTTACTGACCTCGCCCCTGACCCTGCCCCAGAACCGGCTCTTGACGCAGATGGACAATTTACAGATCTATGCCCATCTTGATGGCAACTCCAACAAACATTAGACTTAAAAGAACAAGCTATTGATTCATGACCTAACACTCCACATTTCAAACACCTTCTGGTCATTGGAGAACACGGACCGACATGGGTTGACTTACAAACATTACACCACCCAGACTGAGTTGAACCCGATCCAATAATACCAGACTTACTTTTCTGTTTAAACCCGCCTGCCTTTTTACCACGAAAACCAGATTGCTTACTCGACTGCTGAGTCGACTGTCCACCTGATTGACTTTCTGATTTTCCCCCAAAAGATCCACCCTTTGAACTTTCTCTTTTCGCTGCCATTATATCATCTTCAGCAACTTTAGCCATCTCATGAGCCTGCGCCAAGGTTGTTACAAATCTAGCAACGGTTCTGTACTCCGGCTTAATCACCCGCATGAAATGCTGAATTTTATCCTTTTTAGTCGGTACCCATTGTTGAACAAACCTTAACTTCGATGTGAAATCTCTGAAAACTTCATCAATCATCATACTTTCTGTCATCTTCATACTCAGAAACTCAGTTTTCAATCTCTCCATTTCATACTCAGAACAATACTGCTCACGAACCTTAGCAGCAAATTGTTCCCAGGTAATTTGACTGGTCTGTTCTTTAGGTAAATATGCAGTGATAGAGTCTCACCATTCCATTGCCTCACCTTTGAGAAGCCTACTAGCAAATAACACCATGGATTCTGGCTCACAAAAACATGCTTCTAACGCCCTCTCCACTTCTCTTAGCCAATTAAGGGTCATCGTAGGGTTTGTGTGTCCGCTGTACTCAGGAGGTTTGCAGTCCATAAACTGTTTATAGGTACACTTCCTTCTTGTCTCAGGGACTTGAAATGGGTACATCATTTGATTAGGAAAAGTCTGGTTAAACGGAAATGGCATTTGATAGTTTTGATAAGCATTTTGTGGAAACTGTGACTGAGAACTGCCACCGGCTTGAGTATAAAAGTTAGGAGGAAAGGTTGTGTTTAACGCAGTGGTATTTGGGTTCCATTGCGCCTGTTCTTGTTCCAATTCCTTAATTTTCTCCTGAGCTTCTCGTAACCGACTTTGAAGTTCTATCACTTCTTGAGAAGTTTCTTCTTCTGAAGACACATGTCCATCTTCGTCAGGGGCTCTAAAAGTACGAGTTCCAGGGACAGTAGGGCCAGTAGTGGTTGCTTGATTATCTGCCATTACTGCACTACCACAACACTCACACCAAAGCTTAGTATAAACTCTGTTAGTACTAATAACTAACACTTATCCTGTCCTAATACTCACTTAACCCATCCCCAGCATGTTATGTTTGACATGACTCTACTAAGTTTGGGAACATGGCATTTAGATCACAATGCACATGCTGCCAAACTAAGCTCTGATACCAACTTGTGACACCGCTAAATTTTTTTTTTAAATACGTGGCGGAAGCATAATATTGATTAAATACGACATCCACAATTGTACAAACCGATGTCATGTGTCATTAAAACAAATTACATATTAACATGAAAAGACGTAAATACATTCTGTTATCAAAAGTACACGGTTCATATTCCAAAAGACCACATCAGAGTTAACCCTGTCAAACATAACATCGTCATGCCCGTCTTCTCCCCAAATTGCGACATTTACAAAAGCTAATAACCTGCAGGGAGGAGATGGAGGGGAATTAGCACGAAGCTAAGTGAGTACAACTAACTACAGGCTATAGCATACATAACTGTTATACTAATCATGTCACATAGTCTAATACACAAACATCACCCAAGTGCCGTCTACAGAGACTCTGGCGGCTCGGCCAAACCATTAACCACCAGCTGATCGGACTGGGGCTTACCAGAAGTTCCTCCACCACCGTATGTATATACATAATCCACACGCGACGGACGCGTCATTCACATATATATACACCACGGCTGTCCAGGCTACCACAGAGGAACCCAACCCGCAGGTTGATCTCTCCTACCGAGGCTACCACACAATAGGGACGCACTGGGCTCCAGCAGACAAGCATCAACTAACATGCAGTCATCACGAGGAACTAACCATAACAATAAGTATATCTAACAAGCATAGAAATCATATGTGATGACCCGAAAATTTTTGACTTATTTAAACCAATTCTCTATACGATTTATTATTTTAACACATTAAACAAAGTCTGTTAGATTGAGGCTCAAAATTTTAGAACTGTTACATATATACAATTACCTTTGACTACTCTCGACGATTCATGAACAATTATATGTATGTATATATATATGTACAAGTAAAAACGACTTTCCTACAGTAAAAATTACTTTGCTACAGTAAAACACAATTTGCTACAGTAAAACACAATTTGCTACAGTAAAACACTATTTGCTACAGTGAAACCGTATTTTGCTACAGTGCTACAGTAAACACTATTTGCTACAGTAAAACACTATTTGCTACAGTAAACACTATTTGCTACAGTAACACTATTTGATGTCGACGAACTAGCAAACAAAAACAGAAAAGGCGGCCATGCGATCGCATGACAAAAACACTGAAAACTCATGCAATCGCATGAGCTACAGTAAATCGAAAAGTACTATAAAAGGTCAGTTTTGCTCGACGAAATATTTCATAAATATATATGTACGTAAATTTTATAATTATAATTATAATTTTAAATTTAAGTTTAATAATAATAAGGTATATACGAGGGTGTTTTTAATTCGGGTTTCAAACCGCTTTAAGCTAAGGAAATATTAGGTATTATTCGGGGTATTTTTCTTGAATCCAAGGCTAACCATACAGTCATCTACCATCATTACGTCTACGCAATTTGCCTACAATATTGAATCGCAATATTGAACTGTGAGTTATAGTCTCCCTTTTTAAATGCTTTAAATATTTTTGGGCTGAGAATACATGCAATTTATTTTAAACGCAATAAGACACAAGTACATACAAAATTCTACACTGAGTTAAACCGAAAATCCCTTAGCTTTGGTAACTAGTAGCTGCCAGTACATAGGATATGGACTGGTGGGCGCGAATAATTGTATATGGATCCATAGGGCTTGACATCCCCGTCCGAGCTAGAGCGCTAGCCTTTTAACGGACGTATGTTATTTGAGTTTAAGACACGTTGGTTTGCGTGTATTAAAACGAATGGGGTAATTATCACTATAGCGTTAAGTTTAGTTACCAGGGTGCTCTGTTACGTAGAATCTATTGATAAACTTTTGATGAAATCTTGTGGTCTATCTTTATATATGTTTATGACTCGAGCAATTAAACCTATAACTCACCAACATTCGTGTTGACTTTTTAGCATATTTTATTCTCAGGTCCTTAGAATGCTTCCGCTGTGATGTGCTTGTTGCCTGCATGGAGTCTCTCATGCTTTGTACAAAGTTTATTGCATTCAAAATAAAACTGCGTTGTGTAATAAATAATTGGACTGTGATGTCAACCTGTAAATTAAAGACTTATGTATTTCGGGGTTTTGCTTATACCTAAGCACTCGCCCACATGTTTATAACTTTCTATGTTTAGAAAGTCACTTATTTTAATGAATGCAATATTTTATCAAAACGTATCATATAGAGGTCAAAACCTCACTGTGGAATCAATGATTAACGTGCCGCGTCAATAGCGATTTTGACGGGTCGTTACAGTTGGTATCCGAGCTTGAGGTCATAGGGAACCAGAAATTACATTAGTGTGTTTAACTGGTAATTGTTATGATGCATTAGTGAGTCTGGACTATGACCATATCTGTTTTTACTGATTTTTGCTTATTATTTGGTCAAAAACATTATATGGGATATATTTATATGCTAACGTAATTGTTGTTTCAATTATGTGATAGATGACTTCTTCTAATCCTATCATTTTGTACGACTCGGAATCAGACACTGAATCTATTCTATCCACAACTGAAAAGGGCGTTCCAATACCTATTAAAGAAGAAATTGTGTTAGCCGGGGAATCTCAACTCCCGGTAAACCCAGAGGAGGTTCCAGCTCCACCCAGCTTTAGTTTTCCGGAGCCACAGTATCGTTGGCATGGACCCATGATCCCTGGAGTAAACGAGGATCGTCCATTTCTAAACAAATATGGACATTGGTCCAGATATACCGCCGACGGGCGGGTTGTGCCGATTACGCCTGGCAGATTTCAGTTCATGACCACCGGTACATATTCTTGCAGTTCGTCATCATATTCTCCTACACATGACTCAGACAGTTCGTCATCAGACGAGATCAGTAAGGAGGAGGATTTCGCTAATGAAATAAAAGAGATCACTAAGGAGAAATTCCAACTTGCTATAGATAATAAAAACAACCACAATAATAAAATGTCCTTAATTATTAAAAAAGAACAGGACCATTCGATCCGTAACCACCCTTATTGTATTAAACCCACTGAGGCAACAGGTACCTCAAAACCCCAACTAAAAATAAAATACACTGCCAGAATGTCTGTCGGACCATGTGCACACAAACAATTGGCAGAGAGAACCAAATGGGAAGAAGTTTCTGATAGTTCTGAATAAACGACCTCGCAACCATAAATCTTCCATGCGCTATTCTATTGCTTATGTGTGCTACTCTATCTTGTTATGTAAAATAAGCATATGTAAAATATCAGTATTGTATGGTATTGTATTATTTTGGTTTATTAATAATAAATGCATGGAATGATTATTTGTATTATTACTACTTCTTATTATTATTATTACATAATAATGTAGTAACTCGCTATAATTTTTCATAGTGGAATATTATTAGGATTTTAGTAGTTAATTCCTTGTACTAGCTATTATGTATGAACTTAACGGGTAGGTAATACCTTAGAAATAATTATAAAATGCTAATAAGAAGAAAAGGCTTTTATAATAATCGGTTCATATTAGTAATATGCTACGATTAACTATTGACAACTCATTTTACCTATAATATTCTATATGATTAAATTATATCTGTTGTGTTTATTGAAGAAACATGTCTCAAATGTCGGATGCTGAGTTTGAGCAACTAGTTGAGAAACGTGTGAATGAAATAATTGCTGCAGCCGAGGTAGCAAAAGCAACAGCCGAAGCAGCAGCCAAAGCAGCAGCCGTAAACACAAACTCACGAAACGGATGCTCATACAAAACTTTTCAAGGATGCAAACCACAGACGTTTAGTGGAACCGAGGGACCAGTCGGTCTAACCCGATGGTTTGAAAAGATGGAGTCCGTTTTCAAAATCAGTAATTGTGCGAACGGAGACAAGTCAAAGTATGCTTCGTGTACGTTGCAAGACGGTGCACTTACTTGGTGGAACAATTATGCTAAAGCAGAAGGAATAGATACGGCATATGATATCTCTTGGGAAGAACTGAAAAAGATGCTAATCGAGGAGTACTGTCCTCGAAACGAGATCAGAAAAATGGAATCTGAGTTACGTAATCTAAAGGTTATCGGCGCGAATCTCAATAACTATGAAAAGCGTTTCATGGAATTAGCCTTGTTGTGTCCCGAATTGGTGCCAAATGAGAAACGAAAGATAGAAATGTATATTGACGGTTTATCGATCAATATCAAAGGAAATGTTACATCGTCCAAACCGAATACGATGCAGGAAGCCATGACAATGGCACACCAACTCATGGACCAGATCACAGAGAGTTCGATTAAGGCACCAATTACCGAAGTCAAGACAACTGAAGGAAAGAGGAAATGGGAAGACTATAAGGGCAAAAGTACTCACCTGAAGAAACAAGAAACTTTTAAAGGTAAACAAGATGGGGCAACTGCAAGTCCTAACTATAAGGGACCTCATCCGTTCTGCAAAAGGTGTTACACACATCATGCAGGCTATTGCCAAGTGGTCTGTGATAAGTGCAACAAGAAAGGACATGTGGCGAAAGATTGTTATGCCACCGTTTCTGAAGTAAAGACAAAATTGACCGATGTCAAGAAATGTTATGTATGCGGGAAGTCTGGTCACTTTATAAATCAATGCCCTGATAAGGAGAAGAACAAAGAACCCGCACGTGGGAGGGCATTTAATGTTAGTGCCAGTAAAGCACGTGAGGATCCTAATCTTGTCACGGGTATGTTTACCGTTAATAATCAACTAGCTTCTATTATGTTTGATACGGGTGCTGATAGAAGTTATATGTGTAAAGACTTTAGTTTTAAACTAAAATGTGCATCATTACCTCTAGACGATAAATATACTATTGAATTAGCTAATGGTAAACTGATAAAAGCCGATAAAATTTGCCATGGTTGCGAAATGAATCTCGCTGGTGAAACCTTCAAAATCGATTTGATACCCGTAGAATTAGGAAGTTTTGACGTAATCGTTGGCATGGACTGGATGTCCAAAACAAGAGCGGAAGTTGTTTGCGCTGAGAAAGCAATCCGCATCCCTCGTAAGGATGAAACGTCATTAATGATTTATGGGGAGAAGAGCAACTCAAAGCTGAACTTTATCAGCTGTATGAAGGCCCAGAAACTTATAAGAAAAGGTTGTTATGCTATTCTGGCACATGTAAAGAAGATCGTACTGAAGAAAGAAGCATTAATGACATGCCAGTTGTAAGAGAATATCCCGGAGTATTTCCAGAAGAATTACCGGGGCTACCTCCACACAGATGTGTAGAATTCCAGATTGATCTCATACCAGGAGCTGCACCTGTAGCCCGATCTCCATATAGACTTGCACCTTCAGAAATGCAAGAATTACAAGACCAGTTGCAAGAATTATCGGACCGTGGATTTATTCGTCCTAGTTTTTCACCTTGGGGTGCTCCTATTCTGTTCGTCAAGAAGAAGGATGGATCTATGAGAATGTGCATAGATTACAGAGAATTAAACAAATTAACGATCAAGAATCGGTACCCATTACCGAGGATTGATGATTTGTTTGATCAATTGCAAGGATCAAGTGTTTATTCTAAGATTGATCTACGCTCCGGATATCATCAACTGAGAGTGAAGGAAGAAGATGTTCCTAAAACCGCGTTCAGAACCCGTTACGGTCACTATGAGTTTCTAGTCATGCCTTTTGGATTAACTAATGCTCCAGCAGTATTCATGGATCTAATGAATCGCATCTGTAGACCGTATTTAGACAAATTTGTCATTGTTTTTATCGACGACATATTGATTTACTCGAAGAACAAGGAAGAACATGAGCAACACTTAAGACTGGTACTGGAGATACTCAAGAAAGAAGAATTGTACGCAAAATTTTCGAAGTGTGATTTCTGGTTACAAGAAGTACAATTTTTGGGCCATGTTGTCAGTAAACATGGAATTAAAGTTGACCCCGCCAAGATCGAAGCCATTAGTAAATGGGAAACCCCGAAGACTCCAACACAAATTCGCCAATTCTTAGGTCTTGCTGGTTACTACCGAAGATTCATTCAAGATTTCTCTAGAATCGCCAAACCCTTAACTGCATTGACTCAAAAGGGAAAGAAGTATGATTGGTCCACGGAACAGGAATCCTCATTCCAGTTATTAAAGAAGAAGTTAACGTCTGCACCCATTTTGTCATTACCGGAAGGAAATGATGATTTCGTGATCTATTGTGACGCTTCGCGCCAAGGTTTAGGATGTGTATTAATGCAACGCACAAAAGTCATCGCATATGCCTCACGACAACTAAAAATTCATGAAAAGAACTATACGACGCACGATTTAGAACTTGGAGCAGTAGTTTTTGCACTCAAAATATGGAGACACTATCTATATGGCACCAAGTGTACAGTGTACACCGACCATAAGAGTCTTCAGCATATTTTTGATCAAAAACAACTCAATATGAGGCAACGTCGCTGGGTAGAGTTGTTAAACGATTACGATTATGAAATTCGTTACCACCCCGGAAAGGCTAATGTTGTAGCTGATGCCCTAAGTCGAAAAGAAAGAGTAAAACCTCTTAGGGTCCGAGCTTTGAATATTACAATTCGTACTGATCTCACAAAGCAAATTCAAGCAGCACAGTTAGAGGCTTTAAAAGAAGAAAACGAAAAAGGCGAAATAAGCAAAGGGTTAGAAAAACAACTTGAAGAAAAAGCCGATGGAACCCTGTATTTTGCTGGTAGGATATGGGTACCAAAACATGGTAACCTAAGGCAACTAGTACTGGATGAAGCACACAAAACGAGGTACTCAATTCACCCAGGAAACGGAAAAATGTACCACGATCTCAAGAAGTTTTATTGGTGGCCTAATATGAAAACAGAAATTGCTACTTATGTAAGCAAATGTTTAACGTGTGCAAAGGTCAAAGCTGAGCACCAAAAGCCGTCAGGATTACTGCAACAACCAGAAATTCTGCAGTGGAAATGGGAAAGAATAACCATGGATTTCATTACGAAATTACCAAGGACTGCAAGTAGTCATGATACTATTTGGGTGATAGTTGATCATCTAACTAAATCAGCTCACTTTCTACCAATAAAGGAGACAGACAGTATGGAGAAATTAGCACGCCTATATTTGAAGGAAGTAGTTTCCAGGCATGGTGTACCCATCTCTATCATATCTGATCGCGACACCCGATTCACATCACATTTCTGGCAGTCATTACAAAAAGCATTGGGAACTCGATTAGATATGAGCACCGCTTATCACCCACAGACAGATGGTCAAAGTGAAAGAACAATACAAACATTGGAAGACATGTTACGGGCATGCGTGATTGACTTTGGAACCAGTTGGGATGGACACTTACCGTTGGCAGAATTTTCATACAATAACAGCTATCATACGAGCATCAACGCAGCGCCATTTGAAGCACTTTATGGTAGAAAGTGCAGATCTCCTATCTGTTGGAGTGAAGTAGGAGAAAGACAACTTACTGGACCAGAAATTATTCATGAAACCACCGAAAAGATCATTCAAATACAACAGCGATTGAAAACGGCCATGAGTCGCCAAAAGAGTTATGCTGATGTAAGAAGAAAACCGCTAGAATTTCAAGTGGGCGACAAAGTCATGTTGAAAGTGTCACCCTGGAAAGGCGTTATACGATTCGGTAAACGAGGAAAGCTAAGTCCTAGGTACGTAGGACCCTTTGAAATCACCGAAAGAATTGGAACAGTTGCTTATCGATTAAAGCTACCACAAGAACTTAGTAGTGTTCACAACACATTTCACGTGTCAAATTTGAAGAAATGTTTAGCTGAAGAGGATGTCGTAATTCCTCTTGACGAAATACGAATTAATGATAAACTCCATTTTGTCGAAGAACCTGTTGAAATCATGGACCGTGAGGTCAAACAATTAAAACAAAGCAAAATACCGATAGTTAGAGTTCGTTGGAACGCAAGACGAGGACCCGAGTTTACTTGGGAACGTGAAGATCAAATGAAGCAAAAGTATCCACATTTGTTCACTGATATCGCTCATGAAACATGTACTACTCAAAATTTCGGGACGAAATTTTCTTTAACGGGGAGGTACTGTGATGACCCGAAATTTTTTGACTTATTTAAACCAATTCTCTATACGATTTATTATTTTAACACGTTAAACAAAGTCTGTTAGATTGAGTCTCAAAATTTTAGAACTGTTACATATATACAATTACCTTTGACTACTCTCGACGATTCATGAACAATTATATGTATGTATATATATATGTACAAGTAAAAACGACTTTCCTACAGTAAAAATTACTTTGCTACAGTAAAACACAATTTGCTACAGTAAAACACTATTTGCTACAGTGAAACCGTATTTTGCTACAGTACACACTATTTGCTACATTACACACTATTTGCTACAGTAAACACTATTTGATGTCGACGAACTAGCAAACAAAAACAGAAAAGGCGGCCATGCGATCGCATGGCAAAAACACTGAAAACTCATGCGATCGCATGAGCTACAGTAAATCGAAAAGTACTATAAAAGGTCAGTTTTGCTCGACGAAATATTTCATAAATATATATGTACGTAAATTTTATAATTATAATTATAATTTTAAATTTAAGTTTAATAATAATAAGGTATATACGAGGGTGTTTTTAATTCGGGTTTCAAACCGCTTTAAGCTAAGGAAATATTAGGTATTATTCGGGGTATTATTCTTGAATCCAAGGCCAACCATACAGTCATCTACCATCATTACGTCTACGCAATTTGCCTACAATATTGAATCGCAATATTGAACTGTGAGTTATAGTCTCCCTTTTTAAATGCTTTAAATATTTTTGGGCTGAGAATACATGCAATTTATTTTAAACGCAATAAGACACAAGTACATACAAAATTCTACACTGAGTTAAACCGAAAATCCCTTAGCTTTGGTAACTAGTAGCTGCCAGTACATAGGATATGGACTGGTGGGCGCGAATAATTGTATATGGATCCATAGGGCTTGACATCCCCGTCCGAGCTAGAGCGCTAGCCTTTTAACGGACGTATGTTATTTGAGTTTAAGACACGTTGGTTTGCGTGTATTAAAACGAATGGGGTAATTATCACTATAGCGTTAAGTTTAGTTACCAGGGTGCTCTGTTACGTAGAATCTATTGATAAACTTTTGATGAAATCTTGTGGTCTATCTTTATATATGTTTATGACTCGAGCAATTAAACCTATAACTCACCAACATTCGTGTTGACTTTTTAGCATGTTTTATTCTCAGGTCCTTAGAATGCTTCCGCTGTGATGTGCTTGTTGCCTGCATGGAGTCTCTCATGCTTTGTACAAAGTTTATTGCATTCAAAATAAAACTGCGTTGTGTAATAAATAATTGGACTGTGATGTCAACCTGTAAATTAAAAACTTATGTATTTCGGGGTTTTGCTTATACCTAAGCACTCGCCCACATGTTTATAACTTTCTATGTTTAGAAAGTCACTTATTTTAATGAATGCAATATTTTATCAAAACGTATCATATAGAGGTCAAAACCTCACTGTGGAATCAATGATTAACGTGCTGCGTCAATAGCGATTTTGACGGGTCGTTACATCATAATATAACATGCTTCTATATACTATATTCTCCAGTTAGTCCCACTCACTAAATACCAGCAACCAGCTCAGATAATCTACTACTGAGCGGCTTCCTTATCTTTTTCACCTGAACATAAGGCAAACCAAGTTAGTTATTATCCATTAACACCAAATAACTCAATACAGAAATTTTTGTCAGAAAAAGTGTCCGCTAAAAATTTTCTGTTTAACACTTACGGGCAGCATAACGGCTAAAAATCAACACTTAGTAAAATTTTCACTGTCTAAGACCATCGGTCGATGGTCCCATCCATCGGCCGATCGTCAACACACCATCGGTCGATGGTCTCCCCCAATCGGTCGATTGTTAAAATTACATCCGCTGGTCAGAAGTCATACACCATCGGTCGATGGTCTTGTCCACCGGCCGATCGTCCCTCACCATCGGTCGATGGTCAACGACCATCGGCCGATCGTAGTTCATCAGCTGCAACAGCAGCAAAGTGACGGGTTTCACCCAAAATCGACCAATTCTTCCTCTAGAGCTCGATTAGGACCTCAAAACTGACCAAATCGAAGACACTATACATTAAGAAACATAAACCCACAAGATTTGGACTCAAACAACATCAAATCTAACCACTTTGACCAAAAATACACACTTTATAAAAACTAACACAAAAACTCAAATTTCTCAAAGATTAGAGCATGAAATGCTACAAATCTTACCTTGATAGAATCAGTAAAACACAAGGAACAAGATAGTAAGAAAGATTCGAGCTCAAGAACAAGGATTCTAGATTAGGATTTTGGTGGTTGAAGAAGATGAAGTACGGGTGTGTTTGTGTGTGAGAAATTTCTGAAAACCAAAAGAAGAAAATGGGAGCACTAGCCACTTAAAGTGGGTTAAATCCTACACTGTGCAACACACGGGTATTTATCAGTTATCTGATATCTTTCGTACATCATTTGGCAACCCAAACGAAGTCCAAATTAAATAAACAAACCTGTTCTGTGACCCTTGTCACAAACTGGTCCTAACCACATCATTAAATAATAACAAACATTAAATAAAAATAAAAGCATATAGTAACACAATACTAACTTAAGGGCAATATAGTAATCTTACAGCTAGGCCCGATTGAGGATGTTACAAACTTCTCCTTACGTAACGTCTTTAACACACCCCGTAAATGATGTTCATGTTCCTTCATACTCTTCGAATAGACAAGTATGTCGTCGATGAACACAATTACCGACTTGTCCAACATAGGTTGGCACACTCGATTCATAAGATCCATGAATGCCGCCGGTGCATTCGTAAGACCAAAAGGCATAACTACAAACTCAAAATGCCCGTAACGAGTTCGGAAAGCCGTTCTCTCGATATCTTCCTCACGGGCCCGCATTTGGTGATAGCCGGACCGTAGGTCAATTTTAGAGAAATACGTTGCACCTTGGAGTTGGTCAAACAAATCGTCAATCCTAGGCAAAGGATAACGATTCTTGATCGTCACTTTGTTCAACTCCCGATAATCGATGCACATCCGCATACTACCATCCTTCTTCTTCATGAATAAAACCGGAGCGCCCCATGGCCAAGCACTCGGTCGAATGAAACCATTTTCAAGCAACTCTTGGGTTTGATTTAACAACTCTTGCATTTACGTTGGTGCTAAACGATAAGGAGTTTTAGCAATGGGGGTAGCCCCCGGAACCAACTCAATGCGAAATTCAACTTGTCTTTCCGCTGGAACACCCGGTAACACGTCCGGAAAAACGTCTTCAAATTCATTCACCACCGGAATTTCACGAATGGATGGTGGCTCATCTCGAGTATCAACAACATGGGCAAGAAAAGCCATGCCACCACTAACAAGGAAATGACGTGCCCGTGCAAAAGTGCATATCGGCACAAGTCTTCTTCGTTTATCACCGTGAATAATTAACTCTCCCCCACTTGGGGTCTTTACCCGAATAAACTTATCATGGCATGCAATATCGGCTCTATTATGATCGAGCCAATCCATACCAACAATGATATCAAAATCACCCAAAATCATCGGAATGATATCGATTTTAAAACTTTCGGCACCAAACACAACATTACAGTTTTTACACACATCAACCACTAGCACCATCTTGCCATCCGCTATTTCAACTTCTATCGGACGACTTAACTTAGCTAACGGTTTATTAAGTTTAGGCACAAATTTTGGTGACACAAACAACAAGTTTGCACCACTATCAAAGAGTATCCTTGCCGGATTAGAATTAACCATGAAAGTACCTGAAACAACTTCGTTAGATTGCTTGGTTTCCTTATTGGTCATCAAATAATTGCGACCCCTAGCCGTACCCATCGCCTTCTCTAACTTCTTAACATGATCATTATTCAAATCGGGACATTCCGTCCTCTTGTGCCCTTCTTTACCACAATTATAACAAGTAAGCTTGGGTGTAGATGATGCATTTGTACAATCACGAGCCATGTGTCCTTGTCGTCCACAATTATAACATTTGGGTCCAAAGCCCCCGGACACACCCTTCTTCACACTACCAACGCTTTCGGAGCCCTTCTTGCTATTCTTGTTTGAAAAGTTCGAATGGCTCGAACCCTCAAAATTTCTTTTGCCGAAAGTAAAGCCACTCTTTCTCAAAACGAGCGCCTCAAAACCCTTTGCCATGTTGAACAATTCGTCAAAGCTTTTTACCACATTTACACTAATCTTTTCTTGATAGTTATCGTTCAAGATTCGGTAAAAATCTTCTTTCAACATTTTATCATTCCCGACATACTCCGGGCCAAGGTTGTAAAAGTCGCGAGTCGGGGACGCATCGGTCAAGACCTAAAAAGGATGCGTCGGCCGATTTGGGGACGCATCAGTCGTTGACCAACGTTGACTTTATTAATAATTTCTTAAATATATATTTAAATATGTATAAAATAGTTGATTCTGTACCATAAATTTCTTAAATAAGAACTTGAATTTAAATACAATCAAACTTCAGACTTAATTAATGTTACCGAGTACAAAATCAGTAAGGACACAGAGAAAAGAGCGGCCCAAAAAATGAAAACAAACCCTAATTTTAAAACATATCACATCTTAACGAAAATTTGAATGATTTTGACCGTTTTTGACCAACTTTGACCGTCTTTGACCGACCTTTTAACTTTGACCGTCTTTTGAGTCATTTTCAGAAAAAACGGGATGAAGAACTCAAAAAAACGACGCATCGACCGACGCGTCGGCCAAGTCGGCCGACTTTTTCAACACTGCTCCGGGCAAAATTGGGTCTTTGACAAGAAAACGGATTTGAGAGTGTTCAAATCCATCAACCCTTGCCTCAAGGAACGTAACTCTTCCTTAAGCCTTGTAAGATCGGCCGAAGTTCGATATTCGTCGAAAAACTCCTTCTTGAATTCATCCCAAGTAAATTCCATGCATTGTTCTTCGCCATAAAGTTGGATCTTCGCGTCCCACCACAATTTAGCATCACCTCTTAACATGCTTGATGTGTTCTAGAGGATGTGTATGAAATGGCTATCAATTTTATATTTATTTACTACAGGAAATCACCTAAATTAAACTAAAACACAAAAGGCAAGTATACCTATCGTGTAATAATATAGCTAAGGTAAAGTCCGGGAGGTCGTTCCGTGGACACTATTATTGGGTGTCTTACTAGGGCAATTTAGTTAATTAAGTAGTTAAACTAGATTTAGTAATATATAGTAATTATAGGTAACTTTTGGGGGATTTACCGTTTAATGACCGGTTTGTCGATTTTGAGACTTATATCACAGTTAAAACCTAATGCAAAATATTAAATATAAATATAACTTATTTTAAAGAGTAAGGTAAATGACAACAAATAAAAGTGCAATAATTAAAAATATTAATAAAGCGTAAAAATAAAAGTGCGATAATTTAAAGTACGATAAATAAAATGACGATAAATGAAAGTACGATGAGATATAAAATAAAGGAATTATGCTTATTTAAACTTCCGTAATCATGATGTTTGATGTTTTGATTTTAATTTATTACCATGGGTTAATTGTCCTTTGTCCTGGATTATTCGATACGTCTATCTGGTTTTTGTCCATAACAGTCCATCGGCCATAATTATAAAGTGCGAGTATCCTCGTCAAATTACCCTTATACCCGAAGTCAAATATTCCAACTAATTGAGGACTTAAACTGTAACAAGGTTTTAATACTTTGTTAACAATTACACCAATTTTCCTTGTATGTAATCCACCCCTGTTTTAATGAGTCCATTGACTATTAATCCATCCCCGTGTCCGGTCAAATGAACAATTATTAGTACTTATAAATATCCCGCCCATCGTATCCGATCGAGTGTATGTGGTTATTTATAGATACGTCAAATTGTAAATCTTTATATTTAATTAACGAACTATCATTCAGTTAAACAAATATAAAGCCCATTAATAGCCCATAGTATAATTTCCACAAGTGTCGGTCTTTTGTTCAAACCCCAATTATGATCCAAAGCCCAATTATCCAATCTTAATATTTAGCCCAACATCACGATTACTTCGGCTTAAATAAGCATAATAATAACTTAGTTACGAGACATTAATTTAAAAAGGAAGAACATAACTTACAATGATTATTTATAGTGTAGCGTTACACGGACAGAGTTTCGATTTAAAACCCGTAAAACATTCTTACAATAACCCAATTATTATTAAACTTAAATTAAAACTAGAATTATAAAATATATATATATATATATATATATATATATATATATATATATATATATATATATATATATATATATGATATGAGAAAGGAAAAGAAAAAGGTGTAGTTTCTTCATTACTCCGTGCCTTGCTTTTATAGGCAAATGATTGATACTGTTGTAGGTGGAATGTTAGCTGGCTACCATTCAAAGTTGAATCAATAATATCTCGTTGCGAATTATTGATTTGAAATTTTCACTTATGACCCTTTAACTATGCTCAATTAATAACTTTTTATTATTTATTATTATTCTTATTATGAATTATTTAAATATTATATTATATTCTTGTGCATAATTACATGTCTCGGTTTCGAATTTTTGAACGTCTTTTCGTATAATTTAATATCTTGTACTTTACGTTTTGCGGCTTGTACTTTTGTAAATTTGAGACGTTTTTCATCAATAAATTGAACCACTTGAATTGTACTTTTTAGCTTTTTGGTCATTTGCGTCTTCAAATCGTCGAATCTATCTTTTGTCTTCACCTTTTATTATTTAAACGATAATTACTTGAAATTAGAACAATTGCAACTAAAAGCTTGTCTTTCTTGAAGGATAATGCTATGAAATATATGTTCATTTTTAGCATTATCAAATATTCTCACACTTGAGTGTTGCTTGTCCTCAAGCAATATAGAACTTGAATATAACTTTACCAGAATCACTTCTTTATTCTTCACACTTTGTACATCAGTGATTTCAATACGGAGGTATGAACAATGATAGTAACGATGTGGTTTACAGTCCCACATGACTATGAAAATTTAGATCCTTTAAGAAAATCGGATCTTTATGAAAACATTTGATCATTTGAAAATTCAATCTAGCTTTTACCCTAAATAAGTTTTTCGGAATAACCCTTCACCGGTGTTTGCAAATTATTTTTGTGGGTTTTGTGGGTTTCAGATTTGAAAATTTTAGCTCAAAACTTATGGTTTTGTGTCACCCACTTGCTAACCTTGTATTAGGAAAGCAACACGTCCAGTATACTTTCTCCGTATATTACCTTTCGTTAAACTACTGTCCGGTTGTAAAGGAAAGCGCTGAACAAGCAACTGTTAAGGCAATGTCCCGTGTCATGCTTTTGATTATGGTCTATATCGTGTCGGATGCAATTACTATCCTTTGTAGGAGCAATAGTAAAGATCACCCTATAGTTTTTCGGTCTGGCACAAGGTCCTGTCTTCGACCATGCTATGTAACCACCGTTCTTACGGTTGACACCTGATTTGGTTCAGGTGACCTAATAAATTCTAGGTGAATTCCTAGGATTTTACGTTCAATGGTAATGAACGCATTAAAAATGGGTTTTCAGAAAACAAATCGGTTTGTAATTTTGATCAAAATATTTTCTCGTTCAAGCTCAAGTTTAGATATCATTGAATTCCATGAGTTTGAATTCTCAATCTTTAAGGTCAATCTCAAGGATTGAGTGATATCAGGCTTAAAAGCTGATTTTTGATCTTTAAGGAGATTATCCTTTTCCGGGGGTCTGATTCATTAGTCTTATCAAGCTAATTTGCACGGCGTCCTCCCCATTTTACGAGACAAATCCTCTCATGGTTAGGATAAGTCTGACCACTTGGCGACCCTGTTTGATGCTGAGGTCCGTGGATTTCCTGCTAATTTTCGAGAAAACTTTTCAAGGTTTTTCGTAGACTCTACAACTGGTCTGGATGACAACTTCCTGACCTAAATCAAGAAGCACATTTCTTTTTTGGAAGACTTTACTTCCTTTTAATGATGGAATTAATTCATCGTGTAGATCCATCTTTTCTTTTATCTTTATTATAATATTTCGGGTAAAATAGTTAATTTAGTCCAAAACAAAAGCACCTGCAATAAACTTTACAGAAACATGTGATATATAGTTTATTGAATAACTTGGTACATTCTCCCCACACTTAGTTTTTTTCTTTGCCTTTTTATTCTCCTCTATTCCATTTTAAATGAATTCTAACATTTTGAGTTGTTTCTCAATTTATATTCTCTCCGAGGTAACAATAATTTCGGTATTAACACCTAGTTTTATCGTTCATAAATATGTGTAAACATGATTTTGAATTCATTTAGTTGAAATTTTTTCAAATTTTCACAAAATTTGGCAATTAAACTAAGTGTAAAACCGAGAGAATTTATAACCCTTCCCCACACTTGAGATCATGCAATGCCCTCATTTGCATGAAATCAGACTATAATTATAAATTCATGAGGGTGATTAGTGTAGAAAAGTGATTAAAAATACCGAGTTTGCAAACATATTATTTTATATCACATTTGATATTTTGCGTCTTATCGTCAAAATTAGTAGCTTTTGCAGAACTTAATGTCAGTCTTTGAAAGTGCGCTGTTTTACCCTGTTTTGTACATAAGATAAACTACAAATATACATAATATTTTTATTATATTTTTTTTATAAAACCTTTATTTATTAAAACAATTTAAATGAATAATTTTTTAAAATTTTGTTTCCTTTTACTTTAGGTAGTTTCGGTATGTTTACCTAGTCTGTCCCTTGACAAAATTTAAAATTTGTCGTTTTTAAAGCGATTGTTTTAAAAGTAAAGATTTTTGGTTTTTTTAATTTTTTTGGTATACTTTAGATCAATAAAATTAAAAATAATGATAACAAAATTTGTAGCCCGCCCTCGGGTAAAGCAATTTCGGTTCCATGACCTAGTCTTCAACTTACGATGAATTTTAGAAATCATTTTTTAAACTTAATGAAATAAAGTAACTTTTTTTGTTTTTAAATTCACACAAAACTTAAATTTAAAAATGCATAATAATTTCATACAAAACCTACAAAAAAAAAAAAAAAAAAATTAGAATGGGGGGAGAAATCTAGTTCTTTAGTGTCTGCTATTGGAAAAGACCAATCGGATTCCATTCTCGGAACTACACGAGAACAGAACAACTAACCCTAGACAGCATTATTTCTTAGAACATTTGAATCCCCCCACACTTAGGTAGATGTGGTGTCGAAATTGTGGTTAACTTCATTGTCAATTTTTCTTGGACCATAATCAACTTGCATATCTGTGACTTTTGCTTTAAGCCATTGGTCGGATTCCTGTGTAATATCCACAAATTCAACTAGTTTCGCCTTTTCTTTAGGCGAAAGATTAGATACTAACCGGTTACATAACTTAAAGTTCCCCTTGGTTCTAGCATCGCGATTCCGTTTAATAAGTTTCTTCATTGAACTATTAATAGCGGGATCATTTAATTTCGTATCAACTATGGGGTTCTTTGTTATCATGTCATCATTAGGTGTTACTTCATTTTCCCCACACTTAGGCGTTTTATTATTGTTAAGCACTACCGTTGGAGTTGGTAAAACAATATATTTTTTACCAATCGTTTTTATTGGTTCAACGGTTTTGGTTGGTGGAGATTTAGACTTTCGACTCACAAAGGTGATCGATTTTTCATCATTACTAAGTGTCATTCTACCCTCTCTTACATCAAATAACGCCCCGGTAGACGCTAAGAATGGTCGACCTAAAATTATAGGAATTTTGAGTCCTCTTCTATGTCAATGACAATAAATTCGACTAGAAAGGTTTAATTACCTACTTGAACGGGTAGGTTGTCAGCAATTCCAACTGGGTGCTTAATGGTTTGGTCAAAGAGTCGAACACTCATTTCCGTTGGACTTAACTCACCTACTCCTAATCTCTTATATAATGAAAGAGGCATAACACTTATACTCGCACCTAAATCTGCTAGTGCATCATACATGACACAATCACTAAGTAGACAAGGAACAATAAATTCACCCGGATCACCTACCCTAGGTGGAGGTTTTGGTGGAACTGTCTTTACCGGGTTTATCTTTACGGTTTTAGTTTCTTGTACTTTCTTATTATTCTTCTTCTTTCCAGAGGTATCACAAACTTTATTACCTATTACTTCCTCATACTCAACTCCTTTTCTTGGAAACGGGATGGGTGGTCTGTATGGTGCCACCACTGGCTTTACATACTCGGGGGGTGGTGGTGGTGTAACTTCTTCATTGTTACTCACATCTAAAACCTTCCCATCTTCTGGTGTTGGTTTTTCAGAATTCGTTGAAACCATGTTAACATTTTCATTCCGAGAATTTACTTCAGTATTACTCGGTAACTTTCCTTGTTCCCTTTCACTCATCAATCTAGCAAGAGTACCTACTTGTTTTTCTAGATTCAAAATAGAAGCTTGTTGAGTTCTAAATGACTGATCAAACCTCTCATTCGTTTGGGTTTGAGTTGCAATAAATTGTGTTTGAGATTCAACTAGCTTTTGTACAATTTCTTCCAGATTTAACTTTTTCTCTTCAGTTTGTTGTGGTGGTTTATACAAGCCAGGTCTTTGTTGATTGAAAGTGTTGTTTTGAGTTGGTTGGTTATTCGGACCTTGTTGGTTATACGAGTTATTGTTGGGTCCATTTGGATTGTAAAGAATGTTTTGATTTCAATTGAAGTTTAGCCTTGGCGGTTGATAATTATTTTGATAATTATTTCACGGCCTTTGGTTCATGTAGGAAACATTCTCACGTTGTTCCATGGTTTGCTCAATGTGACAATCTTTCGTTAAGTGTGGTCCACCACATTGCTCACAATTGATTCGTATTGCGTGAATATCTGTATTCATCTTTTCCATTCGTCTCTCGAAAGCATCTATTTTTGCGGAAACAAAATCAAAGTCATGGCTAGAATCGGCTCTAGCCACTTTAGATGAACGAAAAATATCTTTTTCTTGGTGCCACTCATGTGAGTGGGAGGCTGTGTTATCAATGATTTTGTAAGCTTCGGTTGCAGTTTTCTTCATAATGGAACCACCAGCTGTTATGTCGATGTCTTTTCGTGTAGCAATGTCGCATCCTTGGTATAATATTTGTACTATTTGATAAGTGTCTAAACCATGTTGCGGACATCCTCTCAACAATTTTTCGAATCTTGTCCACGCCTCATATAGAGTTTCATTTGGCTTTTGCGCGAACGTAACAATTTCTCCTTGAAGTCTCACGGCTTTAGATGCTGGAAAGAATTGTTTAAGAAAATTTTCAACTAAAACATCCCATGTATCAATCGCCCCTTCAGGTAACGATTCTAACCAATCTTTGGCTTCTCCCTTTAAAGTCCAGTGAAATAGCATGAGATAGATCTGTTCATCCTCAACTTCTCTGATTTTAAATAGAGTGTAGATCCTATTAAAGGTTCGAAGATGTTCGTTTGGATCTTCTTTTGGCGTACCACTATATTAGCATTGATTATTTACCATGTGTAGGATTTGTCCTTTGATTTCATAATCTGACGCATTAATGTCTGGCTTAATAATAGCGTGACCTTGGCCAGTGCGTGTGGCTCTCATTCTGTCTTCCATACTTAGAGATTCCGTTACTTCCATAATTGAATTAGTTGAATCTGAATCACTAGAGGATTCTGACTTAATGGTTTCTTTCTCGACAATCTCTGAATGAGTGATTTGTGGTTCAGGAGGAATGATTAGTGGTTCAGGATCTCGGAATTGTCCCTGAATATCCTCCGGATTCTCAATTGTGAGGTCGGGTTCAAAAAATGGATTATCAAAAATTTGAATTGGAGTATTTGGTCGACTGGATGACGATTCTAAAGAAAAATCAACGGCGACAATATTAGCTAGATGTCTTCATCGAGTTACAGGTGGTGAACGTATGAAAGATGGTGAACGTTTTGCTCGGTGCATTCACTGAATATTCTATTAGTTATAAAAATAAAAATTATATAAGTTATCAAATTAATAGACTTTTCTGATTTTGCCCACGTTTCGAATAGCCAATAGATGCAGCAGGTAGCCAGGACCCTTTAAATCGGAAGCCCACAACTCGCCACTAACAAATCCAACTATTACTACGAACCAGAAAATTTTGGATATCTATCAATTTAACCACTTAAAACAATTTTTCGTCGAAATTTTGAAATAAAAATCTATGTCCTAAAAACTAGAGCGTCGAGAAATAAGAAAGAAAAAGAGCGCATCGAAAAATGTCGAAAGATAAAAGGTCGAAAAATAAGAAAATTGTAGCGCGTCGAAAATTAAAAAGGGATTCTAAACGAAAAACGGGAATTACTTAAAAGGATACTAAAATTTTAACACGGCGTCGCAAAATTTTAAGGCACCTAAATCTTAGTCTAAAGAAAAAGCATTTAAGGGATTTTACAGCAAAGCCTAAAAATCTAAAAGTATAAAAATAACTATGGCAAAACTAAACTTAATACTAAAAGTTGTGACTAGAGTCTAAAAATCTAAAGGTAATAAAACTTAAATATTTTTTTTTTATTTTATAGACAAAATCTTAAAAATATATTTTATTAATGAATTTTTTTAATAAAAATTTTATTTTTATATTTTTAAATTGTTTTTAACGATTTTAATATTTTTTTAAATTTTTTTCTTTTTTTACGAAATTAATAATTTTTTATATTTTTTATTATTATTTTTTTTACGTTTTAATTTTTTTAAAATTTTTTTTTATTTTATTTTTATTTTAAAAAAAAGAGATTTTTTTTATTATTATTTTTTTATTTTTTTTAACTTAAAAAAAGTGGAAAAACAAAAACTATTTAATTATTTTTTTTAATTCATTTACTATTCATTGATAGTAAATGAAACGAAATTAATTAATTTACTATTCACATGAAAGCGACATGATAGAAATTATTAATTATAAGTTACATAATATACCCCTGAAGTATTTAATAAATAAGACTTTTTAAAACTTTATGATTCAAATTTGATTCAAAATTATTATTATATTATTATATTTTATTTCAATATTATTATATTATTATATTTATTAAATTATTATATTTAAATTAATATATCTTTAATCAGTCAAAAACTAAAAAAAAAAAACTTAAATGCCCCGTGAAGACACAAAAAGTGTCCCCGGCAGCAAAAACTTGATGTGTTCCAGAGGGTGTGTATGAAACGGCTATAAGTTTTATATTTATTTACTACGGGAAATCACCTAAATTAAACTAAAACACAAAAGGCAAGTATACCTATCGTGTAATAATATAGCTAAGGTAAAGTCCGGGAGGTCGATCCGTGGACACTATTATTGGGTGTCTTACTAGGTCAAATTAGTTAATTAAGTAGTTAAACTAGATTTAGTAATATATAGTAATTATAGGTAACTTTGGGGAATTTACCGTTTAATGACCGGTTTGTCGATTTTGAGACTTATATCACAGTTAAAACCTAATGTAAAATATTAAATATAAATATAACTTATTTTATATATTTTTGAACTACTTTTATATATTTAAATACCCTTCGGTTGTTTTCGACGATTCGCGAACAATTATATGTAAATAGATACATATATACTATAACTTGAAAAGGTAACAATGTATTAATTATTTGATACCGTACATTAAACTTATTGGTTTAAATATCTATTTGAATATATATGATAAGTTGAAATATTTATTATTAAAATTTATTTATAAATAACTTCCAATGTGTATTTAAAAACTGATTTATATATATTAAAAAGATATATACATATATATAATTTCAAGTTATTTAGTAAACGATAGTAATATTTTCAAATTGCTACAGTACCCAAAATGCTACAGTGTTTTTGAAAATCACTATTTGCTACAGTGAAATTGACTTTGCTACGGTGAATTGCTACAGTGGTATAGTTTGTGGATGATTTAAGACTATATTTTGACAAAGATACGATTCACGAAACGTAAAGTACGAGTTTTCTCAGTATACGATAGGACGTTCGAAAAACCGGAACCGGGACATAAGTCGAGTGACGACGTACGACTTATCGGAACGAAAATTACAAGTCAACTATGCATGTGAATTTAATATAATATATAAATAATTATATAAATTAAATATATTATATTAATAATTAAAAAATATGTCGACAAACTAGTAGTTAAAAGATCATGAGCTGGAAATCCATCCCATGCGATCGCATGGGAAATGGTTTTGGAGGCCATGCGATCGCATGCGATCGCATGGCAGTCCTGGACAGGTCACACCTATAAAGCTCGAGATATCTGCCTCTGTTTTAATTTAAAAATTACTTCGTATTATATTTATTAATTATATTATTATTATTATTATTATTATTATTATTATTATTATTATTATTATTAAGATTAATATTATTATTAATCTTATTATTATTAGTAGTATTTGTATTATTATTAGTATTATACATAAAATACTACGACAAGGTCATGAGCGTGTCACTTTCAAAATAGTTTTATGAGCGGGATAAAGTTAAGGAAATTATGGGTTATTGCCAAGGAGGTTATAGGTAATATTCATGGGTATTATTTGCAAGTCAAACCTAGTGTTATCATCTCCGTTACGTCTACGTACTTTTCTACAATATTGAATCTCAATATTGATATGTAAGTACTTATATTTTATCTTTTATATAATAATTGTGTATCCATGTCTAGTGCTCGAGTATATATATTTATACATGCTTGTATGCTAAATTTCCTTGTTAAACAGTTTATGATGTACCACGAATTAAATGCATATATTACTGGTAAAAGGTATATGATATACATGTTTTTGGAAAGCTGGCGAAAAATCAATAACTTTTCATTTAGATATCGAATAATTTCGATGAACGGATTAAAAGATATGAGCAACTGAATTATGATTGAAGTTAATTGAAATTGCTTTTGAATCTACAATTAAGATTTAAACAACTTGTTTACGAGATTGATAAATTAGATTTTTGAATATTACCAACCGAGTAAATGAATCCTTATATAAGGTACGTCTCGTTTTGTTAAACTATTGTCAAAATTGACTTTTTGAAACAACATTGCATAACTTTTGTATGTCAATATCGAGCATTAGGATTATGATACACTATGACCTGACCTAGCTTGATAGACATTTATTAACCAACATATGTTCTCTAGGTTGAGATCTACGGTTATCTGGTAATCCGAGTTTCAGTCACATTTTGGTGAACGACTTTATATGCTGCTAAGGTGAGTTTCATTTGCTCCCTTTTTAATTGCTTTTGCAATCTATATTTTTGAGCTGAGAATACATGCACTTTATTTTAAACGCAATGGATACAAGTACATACTAAATTCTACACCGAGTTTGAACCGAAAATCCCTTAGCTTTGGTAACTAGTAACTGCCGGTTATAAGAACTGGTGGGCGCGAGTAGTTATATATAGATCCATAGGGCTTGATATCCCCTTCCGAGCTAGAGCACTAGCCTTTTAACGGACGTATGCTATTTGAGAAGCGTACACGTTGGTTTGCGTATATTATTAAGATGATTATACAAAGGGTACAAATTATATATACGTTAAGTTTAGTTACCAGGTTGCTCAATTTCGTATAATATTTTGATAAACGTTTCTGGATGAAACAACTGAAAACTTTTGATTCACCTTTACATACAGATTATACGAAACAATAAAACTATGAACTCACCAACCTTTGTGTTGACACTTGTTAGCATGTTTATTCTCAGGTTTACTAGAAGTCTTCTGCTGTTGCTTATATGTTAGACAAGCTATGTGCATGGAGTCTTACATGACATACTTTTCAAGGAAACGTTGCATTCACCAAATCATCACCATGTATCTTATTTTGACTGCATTGTCAACGGAAGTACTATTGTAAACTATTATTTACGATGATTGTCTATATGTAGAAATCATCAGATGTCGAAAACCTTTGATTTAAATATTCATTTATGGTGTGCCTTTTCAAAAGAATGCAATGTTTACAAAACGTATCATATAGAGGTCAAATACCTCGCAATGAAATCAATGAATGACGTATTGTCCATATGGATTTGGAGCGATCGTCACACCTAAACAAAAAGCGGGATCTCTAATCCAATCGAATGCCCTTACCCTTGTCAACGCCGGAGCCTATAAAAAGATAAACAACGAGAGGGTAAGCGAAGCTTAGTGAATGCAATAATTATACATATACATATAAAATATACCTACTTGCATGCACTTACATACACCTTAATATTCGTTAGTCACAACAAATAGCATACAAACTCCGAGTATAAGCTAATAACCTCCAAATACCGCAACTAGCATAATCATTAGCATATTCACCAAAATAATATATTATGCTATACAACAACACATACACAAGCTATATGGTTAACCATACACACGTCATGGTGCTACCGGCTCCGTGGTTCACACCATATGTAATGCTATGATGCTACCGGCTCCATGGATCACGTCACTACACATTCGAGTCATACTCTTTTATAGTGCTACCGGCTCCGTGGTTCACACTTCGGTGCTACCGGCTCCGTGGTTCACACCTAATTTTTATAGTGCTACCGGCTCCGTGGTTCACACTTTGATGCTACCGGCTCCGTGGTTCACATCACAACACGTGCACTCTGATGCTACCGGCTCTGTGGTTCACATCATAGTACACTCACACATACTATGGCACTCCCGGCTCCGTGGGTCATACCATAGCATACAAATAAATACACCATATACATACATGTATAATTACACCACTCACTTTAACAATTTGGTGACGATTTTATAACTCTGCAAGCTTCAAAGCAAAGTACCTAATATAATAAGTACTCCATTAACACACAAACTAGTTGGACTAAATGCCAACAATTTACACAGATGCATTCAATGACTTAATTGCATTAAATGCCCCATTTACCAAAACCGTCATTTAAGGTCAAGACCCATCATCAATCACTAAAAGCAAGTGATTAAGGTCTAACAACACCGTCTTACACAAACTTATGACATTTCACACCCATCTTACCCAACTAGGTCAACAATTACTCATTTAATCACTTTAATGTCAACACACCCATTTTGGGTCTTCCACAAACCCTCCTAACACCCATTTACTAAACATTTAGGTGTGCTAGTAATTTGCTAACCAATTTATGTTCATACACCCCAATTAATACTTTAAAACCCTAGGTTAGTTACTATTGAGTCTACATGACTCAATCTTACCCAAGAACACCCAAGATCGCCAAACATGGGTTTTATGTTCACCATTTACCCAAACCCTAACCCTTACACAAAATCAAAGTAAGGAAATTAAAGTTAGAACATACCACTACAACCAAAACGTAGCTAGAGAGGAGATGAACAACTTTATAACTCGAGCTAAGACTCAAAACTAGCTCCTTTTTCCTTTGCTTGAGGTTTCTCACACAAGAATCTCACTCTCTCTCTAAAATTGAAGTGGATAGGATGAAGTTGTTGGAAATGGAGTGAATGGCACCCCAAGATCTGACCTACTAGCCTCCAACTCATCCACAAGTGAAATTACTAAAAAGCCCATCAAAATATCTAATTAAAATAAGCAGAACCCGGCTACAGTGAGGAGTGCGCCACGCGCACCCTTATGTGTGCGCTGAGCGCACCCAGCCCAGATCACTCTCTAACCTCTGTTTTAATATACAATGTAGTGACCCGAAATTTTCCATGATTATATATTAATTGAAAACTATATTTGCATGATTAAATATTTCCAACTTGTTAAGCAATCAAACTTGTTAAGACTTGATTATTTGAAATGAGTTTCATGTAGACAATTGACCACCCAAGTTGACCGGTGATTCACGAACATTAAAACTTGTAAAAACTATATGATGACATATATATGATTATATATATAGTTAACATGATATTATGATAAGTAAGTATCTCATTAGGTATTTTAACAATAAGTTATATACATAAAATTGAGTCTATTGAATTAAGAAACTCGAAACGATATATATAACGATTATCGTTATAACAACGTCTTACTAAATACATATGAATCATATTAAGATATTGATACACTGTGTTTAATCATGATAAATGATAAGTAAACATGTCATTAAGTGTATTAACAATGAACTACATATGTAAAATCAAGACTACTAACTTAATGATTTCGAAACGAGACATATATGTAACGATTATCGTTGTAACAACATTTAACTGTATATATATCATACTAAGATACATTAATATATCATAATATCATGATAATGTAATAATTTAACATCTCTTTAGATATAATAAATAATGGGTTAACAACATTTAACAAGATCGTTAACCTAAAGGTTTCAAAACAATATTTACATGTAACGACTAACGATGATTTAACGACTCAGTTAAAATGTATATACATGTAGTGTTTTAATATTTATTTATACACTTTTGAAAGACTTCAAGACACTTATCAAAATACTTCTACTTAACAAAAATGCTTACAATTACATCCTCGTTCAGTTTCATCAACAATTCTACTCGTATGCACCCGTATTCGTACTCGTACAATACACAGCTTTTAGATGTATGTACTATTGGTATATACACTCCAATGATCAGCAGTTATCAGCCCATGTGAGTCACCTAACACATGTGACATCATTTGGCAACTAGCATGAAATATCTCATAAAATTACAAAAACATTAGTAATCATTCATGACTTATTTACATGTAAACAAAATTACACATCCTTTATATCTAATCCATATATCAACGACCAAAAACAAATACAAACACTTTCATTCTTCAATTTTCTTCATCTAATTTATCTCTCTCAAGTTCTATCTTCAAGTTCTAAGTGTTCTTCATAAATTCTATAAGTTCTAGTTTTATAAAATCAAGAATACTTCCAAGTTTGCTAGCTTACTTCCAATATTGTAAAGTGATCATCCAACCTCAAGAAATCTTTCTTATTTGCAGTAAGATATCTTTCTAATACAAGGTAATACTCATATTCAAACTTTGATTCAATTTCTATAACTATAACAATCTTATTTCGAGTGGAAATCTTACTTGAACTTGTTTTCGTGTCATGATTCTGCTTCAAGAACTTTAAAGCCATCCAAAGATCCTTTGAAGCTCAAGTTATTTTTTCATCATTTCCAGTAGGTTTACCTACTAAACTTGAGATAGTAATGATGTTCATAACATCATTCGATTCATATATATATAACTACCTTATTCGAAGGTTTAAACTTGTAATCACTAGAACATAGTTTAGTTAATTCTAACTTAATGATTTAAAACCTGAAAACACGAAAAAACACCGTAAAACCTGATATACGCCGTCGTAGTAACACCGCGGACTGTTTTGGGTTTGATAATTAAAAACTATGATAAACTTTGATTTAAAAGTTGTTCTTCTGGGAAAATGATTTTTCTTATGAACATGAAACTATATCCAAAAATCATGGTTAAACTCAAAGTGGAAGTATGTTTTTCAAAATGGTCATCAAGACGTCGTTCTTTCGACTGAAATGACTACCTCTTACAAAAATGACTTGTAACTTATATTTCTGACTATAAACCTATACTTTTTCTGTTTATATTCATAAAATAGAGTTCAATATAAAACCATAGCAATTTGATTCACTCAAAATGGATTTAAAACGAAGAAGTTATGGGTAAAACAAGATTGGATATTTTTTGATTATTTTAGCTACGGGAAATATTGTAACAATTCTATACAAATCATATCCTAGCTAACTTATATTGTATTATACATGTATTCTAATATATTATGTAATCTTGGGATACCATAGACACGTATGCAAATGTTTTGACATATCATATTGACCCATGTATATATATTATTTGGAACAACCATAGACACTCTATATGAAGTAATGTTTGAGTTAGCTATACATGGTTGAGGTTGATTCCAAAAATATATATACTTTAAGTTGTGATCTAGCCTGAGACGTATATACACTGGGTCGTGGATTGATTCAAGATAAGATATATCGATTTATTTCTGTACATCTAATTGTGGACAACTAGTTGTAGGTTACTAACGAGGACAACTGAATTAATAAACTTAAAACATAAACGTATTAAAAATGTTGTAAATATATTTTGAACATACTTTGATATATATGTACATATTTGTTATAGGTTCGTGAATCGACCAGTGGCCAAGTCTTACTTCCCGACGAAGTAAAAATCTGTGAAAGAGAGTTATAGTCCCACTTTTAAAATCTAATATTTTGGGATGAGAATACATGCAGTTTTATAAATGTTTTATGAAATAGAAACAAGTAAATGAAACTACATTATATGGGTGAATGATCGAAGACGAATATGCCCCTTTTAGCTTGGTAACCTAAGAATTAGTAAAACGATCTACTAATTGACGCGAATCCTAAAGATAGATCTATTGGGCCTAACGAACCCCATCCATGGTTGCGGATGCTTTAGTACTTCGATGTTATTTTATCATGTCCGATGGATTTCCCGAAATGATAGGGGATATTCTTATATGCATCTTGTTAATGCCGGTTACCAGGTGTTCACCATATGAATGATTTTTATCTCTATGTATGGGATGTATATTGAAATATGAAATCTTGTGGTCTATTATTACAATTTGATAAATATATAGGTTAAACCTATAACTCACCAACATTTTAGTTGACGTTTAAAGCATGTTTATTCTCAGGTGATTATTAAGAGCTTTCGCTGTTGCATGCTAATATGTGGACAAGATTTGGTGTCAGCATGCTTGTATAATATTGTTTAAAACTGCATTCGAGATTTATTTTGTTGTAACATATTAATATTGTAAACCAATATGTATTGGTAGTGTGTAAGTGTGATATTTTTAGATTATCATTTCTGGATAATCTAGGTGGTGTCTTTTTAACCTTGTCGATAAAATAAAGGTTATGGTTTGTTTTTAAAATGAATGCAGTCTTTGAAAAACGTCTCATATAGAGGTCAAAACCTCACAACGAAATCAATTAATATGGAACGTTTATAATCGATATGAACGGGACATTTCATACAAAGTCACCCACACTTCATGTACCATAATTACACTACTGTACAATTATTATTAGGGTCTTACAGTACCCGGAGGAGATGCTAAAGATTGTAATAGGAGCGGTCTAGAGGATGTCAGCACTTGTAATGGTCCAGATCTCGTCTGTAAACAATGAACGCTTTCCTTAATTTAATGAAGTTATTTTGTTATCTTGAGTTGCCTTCATCTTGCATGCTTATCTATCTGTTACAAATGTTTATTATATGTTGAATACTTTATCTGAAACTTATCCTATTGTTATGCTGAAACCCTGACGGTTTAGAAGTTTAATTTACGGATCACCCTTTCTCGTTTATTCACGTGGCTATAACCTAGTATTGGGACCTGATCAACCCTAGAATATGAGGTAAGTAGTTATGTGTGCTTAACATTACAATAGGGATATAGTACCTACGTACGAATAATCATTTATTCGTCAGAGAAGAGCTGCCCATTTAGGTTGTGATTATAGTAGGCAACATAGAGTTCAGTGAACACTAGCTTGCACAAAAGCATGATTCGCCACAGAAGCAACCTTCTTGAGATGTTGTAAGATGATCCGGGGTTGAATAAGTGATCGCAAAGGAGAGATCTCTAATTCAATTAGCAGTACCTTAGAATATCTAAGATTGCACGTCTGTTAATGTTAAGGCATAGCGTAGTATTAAGTGGTGGAATATTGCTTTAGTTAGACCAACTTGTGAAGACCCGTCCTAATCCATCTGGACGAAGTCCATATCGATTACAAACGATTCACAATAGTTGATTACATCGCGAGGTACTTGACCTCTATATGATACATTTTACAAACATTGCATTCGTTTTTGAAAAGACCATCTTTCATTACATCGATAGTTGACAGCATGCATACCATTTTATAATATATTCAACTATACTTGACTTAATTATAACCTTGATGAACTCAACGACTCGAATGCAATGTCTTTTGAAATATGTCATGAATGACTCCAAGTAATATCTCTAATATGAGCAAATGCACAGCGGAAGATTTCTTTCATACCTGAGAATAAACATGCTTTCAAGTGTCAACCAAAAGGTTGGTGAGTTCATTAGTTTGACATAAATAATCATTTCATAATTTTAATAGACCACAAGATTTCATTTCTCATAAATATACGTCCCATGCATAGAGATAAAAATAATCATTCATATGGTGAACACCTGGTAACCGACATTAACAATATACATATAAGAATATCCCCTATCATTCCGGGAAACCCTTCGGACATGATATAAACAAAATCGAAGTACTAAAGCATCCGGTACTTTGGATGGGGTTCGTTAGGCCCAATAGACCTATCTTTAGGATTCGCGTCAATTAGGGTGTCTGTTCCCTAATTCTTAGATTACCAGACTTAATAAAAAGGGGCATATTCGATTTCGATAATTCAACCATAGAATGTAGTTTCACGTACTTGTGTCTATTTGGTAAAACATTTATAAAAATTGCGCATGTATTCTCAGCCCAAAAATATAAGAGGGTAAAAAGGAAAATGAAACTCACAATACTGTATTTCGTAGTAAAAATACACATAACGTCATTGAACAAGTGCAAGGTTGGTCTCGGATTCACAAACCTATATTCTTTATATAAATTTATTTGTTGGTCAATATTTGTTCTAACAATTTAGGTTAAGTCATAGTGTACCACAATCCTAATGCTCGAGACTATATGCAAAAGTCAACAAAAGTCAATTTGACTCAAAATGTTTTTTTCCAAAATTTATACGTGATTATTATATTTTAAATATCGTCGTTTTATATTTTTTAAATATTTTTAAAAGATTTTACTAAAGTAAATAATACAATTCATTTATTAATAAATAAAATTTTATATATAAAAAAATATACTTTTATATATCTTAAGTAATAAAATTTATAAAGTTCATTTAATATCATAAAATATTATAATAGGTTTTATTAAAGTAATTATATTATTTGTGTTACATATTTATTTGATATAATAACATTGATAATACTAATAAATAAAAATTGTATTATTTTGTAATAATAATAATTATTATCTTATTAATAGAAATATTAATTTTTATATTTACTAAAAAATGATTTTATGAAAAATAATAAATTCTAATTCACGATATTAGTTAAATTTATATTAACATTGATATTCCTATTAAAATAATATATATATATATATATATATATATATATATATATATATATTTAATATTAATAATACCTTTAATAATAATAGTGATAAAAATAATGAAAAACGATAATTTTATCTAAATCAATTTTTTACAATATTTTAAATTTCATCATGATACTCATACTCATTATTTCCTAATTGATTTGTTAGTAAATTTTAAATCGTCTTTTATATCGTGTTCATTTTAATGATAATAATAGTAATTATAATAATTAAGTGTTAATTAATATTATAACACTAATAATAATAAATATTATGATAATGATATTACTAATAACTATTTTAATGATAATAATAATAATACTAATTATAATTTTATTGATAGTAATAATAAAAATAACAATTTTTAATGATAATACCTTTTATTGATAATAATAATAATAATAATAATAATAATAATAATAATAATAATAATAATAATAATAATTTGATAAAAACTAGAACGACGATAACAACGATGATAATAATAATCATTTTTAATAATAATATCAAAAATTCAATTGACTATAACTTCTAATCCGTTCATCGAAACCATTCGACATCTAAAGGAAAAGTTCTTAAGTTTTCGCTAGCTTTCCAAGGACATGCATATCTTATACCTTATCTCAGCCGCAGGTGTAACTAATTCAAGATTTAATATATCCTATTTAAGGGCAATATCAAAAGTACAAGCATGCATAATTCTAAATACTCGAGCACTAGTCAGGGATACACTATTGATAGGTAAAAATTAATTTACGAGTACTCACGTATCAATATTGAGATTCAATATTGCAGGAAAGGTACGTAGATGCAACGGAGATGGAAAACACTAATTTTGACTTTACGAGCATACCCATGAACCATACCCATAATCTCCATAGCTATAACACATAATTTCCTTAGCTCTATCCCGCTTATAAAACCCGTCTTAAAAATGATGCACTCATGACCTCGTCGTAGTATTTTATGTATAGACTAATAATAATACTACTAATAATAATAATACGATTTAATAATAATAATAATTTTAATCTTAATAATAATAATAATAATAATAATAATAATAATAATAATAATAATAATAATAATAATAATAATACTAATAATCATATGAATAATAATAATGTGAATAATATAATATAATAATAATAAGGATAATGTAATATGAAGTAATATGAGATGAATGAATCAATATGTGTGTTATGTTAGCTATAACATAAGTATCGATATATATAGACAATAATAATAATATTTTAAATATAATAATATAATAATAATACAATATAATAAAATATAATAAAATCAGAGGCTCGTGAAGATGGTGGGATGGTTGGCGCCATTTGTGTTGCCGACACTTTCATAATTTTTACACATATACGTTTATATATATATATATATATATATATATATATATATATATATATATATATATATATATATATATATATTAATTAATATATAATATATTTAATCTTTAGAATTAATTAAATATTATATTATATTTACGCTCATGGTAAAAATATAATTTTTACAAAAATGACACGGTCGTGGTCTCACGACTCATGTACCACTTTCGGTTTTTCGAGCGCACTTTCGTACGTTTAGAAAACTAGCCTTTTACGTTTAATGACTCGTACCATTATAAAAATTTAGTTTTAGTTATTGAAAAATTACTTTATGACAAATGTATCTTATATAATTGAGTGTTGTGGTCATTTTCTTCTATAAATCAGTGGCTCGTTGTTTTTCAAGATATATTATTTTAAGTCAGGACATTTTATGACTAAGTTAAAAATATATATATTTTCATTTAAAATTGTAAATTTGTTCAATATATAAATTTGAAATATTTGTCAATGATATAATATTTTGTCTTTCAAAAGCGATTATATTTCAAGTTCGTTTTCTTTTTTTCTTTTTTTTTTATAATTTACTTATTTTAAATAATAGTAGTTATTTTACTAACTACTGTGTTTAATATGAAAAACTAAAGAGTTGATTTATCGAGGGACGCGAGTTAATCAATTAAAGTACATTTTTGAATTTTAAACGAAAATGATTACTAACTTTTGACTAACTCTTGCTAATGACACTTTTGTAAATCACTCTTATCAGATATTCCAGACACCGTTAAAAAGAAAAGGTTTTCTAAATAAAAGTGGACCTCTTAATAGAGACTCGTAATTATAATTCAATATATCTGACAATTCAATCACTTGAATATTATCTTTTAATTCCATCGATAATTATTTGAATATATTTTGCAGCCGATACGTTTATGTATAGTATTATACGTCTAATACTTTGTTAAAGTTTCCAAGCTATAATTATATATACACATATACATACATAATCATATCCGTTCATATAATGGTTCGTGAATCGTCGAAACTTGGTCAAAGGGTAATTGATTACATGAATATAGATTCCAAAACTTTCGAGACTCAACATTACAGATTTTTGCTTATCGTGTCGGAAACATATAAAGATTAAAGTTTAAATTTGGTCGAAAATTTCCGGGTCATCACAGTACCTACCCGTTAAAGAAATTTCGTCCCGAAATTTGAGTGAGGTGGTCATGGTTAACAATAAAATGTTTTCATGATGAATATGAGTTGATAATGGAGTTTTATCATCATTGAGTAATATGGATAAAATGATTCGATTAATCGAAGAGTACAAATGAAGCTATCACAAAATAGTGAAATGAAAGGATAAAGATTTGTCTTAGCTTTTGACAGAGTCGGGGTTGAATTTAGAAAATAAGGTGTGTCTTAACTTCTGACATTGTCTTGATTGAATTTCGGAATTCAAGGGATTTAAAGAAGATCTTCAAAATCTAAAAGATTTGTTTCTTCGGCGAATAAAGAAATTAAAATCTCTATAATTAAATACGGTGATTTGCCTTGATTACTCTGTCTGATATTTCCATTATAAATTAAACTTTTTTAGTTCCATTATTTTCACCATTCCTATACATTCTTTCTTAATTCTTACATCCAAAAGATTGTGAAAATGCTTAATCCAGTTCTGATCCTTGTCCTTACCCTGACTATCGCTACAATCATTCTCCTTTTTCAACTTCCACTGGAGGAATCTGTTTTCTTCTACATCGCCCTTGGAGTCATAGTGTTTTTAATTCTTCCGTGTCTTTATGTTGCGATAAACATTGATATACACGGTCTGTAATTTCCGTGTTGTTTTTGGGCTTTATATCTCCCCTTATATTTCAAAGTCCTTGCTCATATTTTCTATAATCATTGTCATCCCCAGTTAATACTTCCCCCTATTTGCTGCGATTTATACTCCAATTTCTATTTCGGAGTTTTGTCCCTTCATTTCTTCTTCTTACGATTGGGCATCTCTTGTAATGGTCCAGAATTCACAGGTATAAGTTTCAGAATGAACATTGTTAATGTCCTAAGAAAGAAATGATAATAGCACAATTTGACTTGTCAAATTACCAGAATTCAAGGAAAGATAGGACTATCAAGAAAAATATGTTCTTGATATGTTTATAAATTAGACAGAACGTAAGAGTCGTGTGACATGGCACATGATGACGTTATGATCTGTGAATCATCACGTTCCATTAGAAACACAACATGAATTACTGTAATATAATCACGTTAATCAAGTGTCATTATATTATACTAACTCATGCATCAGTTCCCAACATTACTTTAATAACATTCATATTTTAAGCTCGAAAGTTTACAGAATATAGAAACTAACAGTTTCTATATGATGTAATACTGATAGCACGAAGAGATTAATGATTTCAGATAAGAACAATTATAAAATATCTCCAGAAATATGGAGGATATTTATAATGAAAGATACGATAATCTCTTGGAATATCTAAGATCAGAGGATGATAGAAATTATTATCTGCAAGGGTTTAGAGTAAGGAGCAAGATATTCACTAAAGACTTCAACGGATCCAGAATTATCTGGATTCTTTGAATATAGGGTATGGTCCTTGTATTTGTCCTTGGTCTCCTTCATGGTTAACTCTATCCGTTTTTCAGTTTCAACGTTTCTGAGCTTTTCCAACATATTATTCTCTATCATCAAACTTCCGACGATTAAGGTCATTTACGGTTATCTACAGTTTCTGCTGCTTCAATCAGCTATAACTGTTGATGTAGATATGCTGTGAGTTTTCAAAGTACTGATTGCCGATTCCTCTACATTTACTGCTACCATATCCGAATCATTAGTTATCGATCCGAGGTGATTTCAAGAGAATTGTGTTTTTAGATGATTAAACGCTGACGGTAATATGGTGAAATATAAAAGGTTCCCCGGTAACCATAAAAGAACATAGATATAAGTCAAGGTGATAATAAGGTTGTTTCGAACGAAAAGTCGAAGTTGATTTGCTGAAGCTGTGACAAAATTTGCTACCTTGAAAAGGGATCGTAAAGTTAATAAATGCCAAAGGATCTGACGCGGCTACGTGTTAAACTTTTACTCAGTTGCCGAAAGTTTCTCAGGTGCATAACTATATGCACAAATCTTTCCTTCCGTAGATGAAGTGCGGTTAATTCATCCTATCGATTGAGGTGTTTTCAAGAATTACGAAAGTTTGAATGCAGATTGGAATCGTCAAGGTACAATTAAGGTTTAAGATGAAATCAAGTGGCAACTTGAAGAATTGTTTAGTTTCATAAATTATAATCAATATTTTAATTTATTTTAATTGTCCAATGTTGATAGTCCTCAGTTGATAGTCCACAGTTAGCAATTCAATAATTCATATATAATTATATATATAATATTCGAATTAATACGTATCGTGACCCGTATACGTCTCAGACTCGATCACAACTCAAACTATATATATTATTGTAGAATCAACCTCAACCCTGTATAGAGAACTCGATCATTACTGCATATAGAGTGTCTATGGTGATACCAAATAATATATATAGCTGCGTCGATATGATATGTCAAAACCTTGTATACGTGTCCCGATATTTAAAGTGCGTAAAAATAAATAACAGAAATTAAATGACGATAAATAAAATGCGTAAAGTAAATAACAGAAATTAAATGACGATAAATAAAATTGCGAGAATGTAAATTGCGATAATTAAATTGCGATAAATAAAGTGTAATTAGTTAGCTGGGAACAATTAGCTCGGAACAGTTAGCGTGGATTCTTAACAAAATTTCTCATAGTTAATTTGTTTGTTTCTAACAAATTTTATTTTGTCAAATGTTTCCTTCATTATGCCACTTGATTTTTGATAAATCAAAATCCAAATATGAAATTGGATGGATATGGTTATTCTGTGGTGAATCAGATTCGTATGTCGGTGGATGTAAATAGGATAATAAATGATCGTTGAATTAGCTTCAAAAAAATGTACAGTGTAACTTATTAATGTGAGATCTAAATATTCCTCGGGTATTACCTACCCGTTAAAATATTTTCACCATTAACAGTTTGTACGCAAGAATTTTTAATTACAATCTTTATGAAAATATATATACATATATATTTTCTTCAGATGTAATCATGGATTTAATGAGTCAATATGTTATTAAATTCATTTGATTTACCGTTTGAACAATAATATATAATCTCTAAAACATTAGAGTTTACATAATCATCATATCGAACGAAGATAAATGATGTAGAACGTCATATAGAACGACGATTATACTCGAGGTACAGAATGAGATGTCGAAGCTGGTGATGCGGATGTTGTTGTTGGTGGTACTAATACTGTTGGTGCTAAGGTTGGTGATGTGACTGGTGTTGGTGATACTTCTGGTGCTTGCAAACTGTTTACCGTGCTCTCTAAAGTTAACACTCGAGCTCGGAGTTCTTTAACTTCTTCTACTAATCCTGGTTGGTTATCAGTGTGAGGTAGTGATTGGATATCTTCTCTAGTTCCGTTAATGGTAGTCTCAAGAAGAAAAATTCTAGCAAAAAGGGTATAAACGGTGTTGCGAACAGGTTCGCCGGTGAGCGGGTCGAGTACTCCAAGGTTAGGTGGTAGATTCGATTCATGATATGGAGTACCATCTTCCCTTCTCCATAGGGTGAGTATATCGCGAACCCACCCCCATTTTCTCCAGTAATCACGGTAGTTGATTGGTTGGTGTGCTCCTGTCACGCTGTCTTCGGAGTCAGAGGAACTTGGTCGATTCGTAGAGGCCATCTTACGCGATCTCAGGAAAGGTTTTTTTATTTTTATTTTTTTTTATACAAAGAATTTAGTGACAGCAATTGATGGTTGGATGGTATTCTCAATGCATAAATTGCATAGATATATATAGTACCAGGATCCCTTAAATTAAGGAGAAATTTACGAGAGATATCAGGCAAGGTCTACAGTAACAGATACGCTAAGATATGAATTGTCAGATACGCTAAGATATGAATTTATCTATACACTATTCATGCAATCAATGCAGTAATATGTGTCTAGAATAGGAATGATAAGCAGGTAATTTTCTAAGGATGATAAGTAGATGATTTTCCGACAAAAATGATAAGCAAAACTTTTGACATGCAGACACGGTCGAAGTCCAGACTCACTAATGCCTCCTAACGACTTATCAGTTAGACACACTAATGCAGACCTGGTTCACTAAGACCTCTGCTCTGATACCAACTGTGAAGACCCGTCCTAATCCATCTGGACGAAGTCCATATTGATTACAAACGATTCACAATAGTTGATTACATCGCGAGGTACTTGACCTCTATATGATACATTTTACAAACATTGCATTCGTTTTTGAAAAGACCATCTTTCATTACATCGATAGTTGACAGCATGCATACCATTTCATAATATATTCAACTATACTTGACTTAATTATAACCTTGATGAACTCAACGACTCGAATGCAACGTCTTTTGAAATATGTCATGAATGACTCCAAGTAATATCTCTAATATGAGCAAATGCACAGCGGAAGATTTATTTCATACCTGAGAATAAACATGCTTTCAAGTGTCAACCAAAAGGTTGGTGAGTTCATTAGTTTGACATAAATAATCATTTCATAATTTTAATAGACCACAAGATTTCATTTCTCATAAATATACGTCACATGCATAGAGACAAAAATAATCATTCATATGGTGAACACCTGGTAACCGACATTAACAATATACTTATAAGAATATCCTCTATCATTCCGGAAAACTCTTCGGATATGATATAAACAAAATCAAAGTACTAAAGCATCCGGTACTTTGGATGGGGTTCGTTAGGCCCAATAGACCTATCTTTAGGATTCGCGTCAATTAGGGTGTCTGTTCCCTAATTCTTAGATTACCAGACTTAATAAAAAGGGGCATATTCGATTTCGATAATTCAACCATAGAATGTAGTTTCACGTACTTGTGTCTATTTCGTAAAACATTTATAAAAATTGCGCATGTATTCTCAGCCCAAAAATATAAGAGGGTAAAAAGGAAAATGAAACTCACCATACTGTATTTCGTAGTAAAAATACATATAACGTCATTGAACAAGTGCAAGGTTGGTCTCGGATTCACAAACCTATTTTCTTTATATAAATTTATTTGTTGGTCAATATATGTTCTAACAATTTAGGTTAAGTCATAGTGTACCACAATCCTAATGCTCGAGACTATATGCAAAAGTCAACAAAAGTCAATTTGACTCAAAATGTTTTTTTCCAAAATTTATACGTGATTATTATATTTTAAATATCGTCGTTTTATATTTTTTAAATATTTTTAAAAGATTTTACTAAAGTAAATAATACAATTCATTTATTAATAAATAAAATTTTATATATAAAAAAATATACTTTTATATATCTTAAGTAATAAAATTTATAAAGTTCATTTAATATCATATCATATTATAATAGGTTTTATTAAAGTAATTATATTATTTGTGTTACATATTTATTTGATATAATAACATTGATAATACTAATAAATAAAAATTGTATTATTTTGTAATAATAATAATTATTATCTTATTAATAAAAATATTAATTTTTATATTTACTAAAAAATGATTTTATGAAAAATAATAAATTCTAATTCACGATATTAGTGAAATTTATATTAACATTGATATTCCCATTAAAATAATAAATAAATAAATAAATAAATATATATATATATATATATATATTTTAATATTAATAATACCTTTAATAATAATAGTGATAAAAATAATGAAAAACGATAATTTTATCTAAATCAGTTTCTTACAATATTTTAAATTTCATCATGATACTCATACTCATTATTTTCTAATTGATTTGTTAGTAACTTTTGAATCGTCTTTTATATCGTGTTCATTTTAATGATAATAATAGTAATTATAATAATTAAGTGTTAATTAATATTATAACACTAATAATAATAAATATTATGATAATGATATTACTAATAACTATTTTAATGATAATAATAATAATACTAATTATAATTTTATTGATAGTAATAATAAAAATAACAATTTTTAATGATAATACCTTTTATTGATAATAATAATAATAATAATAATAATAATAATAATAATAATAATAATAATAATAATAATTTGATAAAAACTAGAACGACGATAACAACGATGATAATAATAATCATTTTTAATAATAATATCAAATATTCAATTGACTATAACTTCTAATCCGTTCATCGAAACCATTCGACATCTAAAGGAAAAGTTCTTAAGTTTTCGCTAGCTTTCCAAGGACATGCATATCTTATACCTTATCTCAGCCGCAGGTGTAACTAATTCAAGATTTAATATATCCTATTTAAGGGCAATATCAAAAGTACAAGCATGCATAATTCTAAATACTCGAGCACTAGTCAGGGATACACTATTGATAGGTAAAAATTAATTTACGAGTACTCACGTATCAATATTGAGATTCAATATTGCAGGAAAGGTACGTAGATGCAACGGAGATGGAAAACACTAATTTTGACTTTACGAGCATACCCATGAACCATACCCATAATCTCCATAGCTATAACACATAATTTTCTTAGCTCTATCCCGCTCATAAAACCCGTCTTAAAAATGATGCACTCATGACCTCGTCGTAGTATTTTATGTATAGACTAATAATAATATTACTAATAATAATAATACGATTTAATAATAATAATAATTTTAATCTTAATAATAATAATAATAATAATAATAATAATAATAATAATAATAATAATAATAATAATAATAATAATAATAATACTAATAATCATATGAATAATAATAATGTGAATAATATAATATAACAATAATAAGGATAATGTAATATGAAGTAATATGAGATGAATGAATCAATATGTGTGTTATGTTAGCTATAACATAAGTATCGATATATATAGACAATAATAATAATATTTTAAATATAATAATATAATAATAATACAATATAATAAAATATAATAAAATCAGAGGCTCGTGAAGATGGTGGGATGGTTGGCGCCATTTGTGTTGCCGACACTTTCATAATTTTTACACATTTACGTTTATATATATATATATATATATATATATATATATATATATATATATATATATATATATTAATTAATATATAATATATTTAATCTTTAGAATTAATTAAATATTATATTATATTTACGCTCATGGTAAAAATATAATTTTTACAAAAATGACACGGTCGTGGTCTCACGACTCATGTACCACTTTCGGTTTTTCGAGCGCACTTTCGTACGTTTAGAAAACTAGCCTTTTACGTTTAATGACTCGTACCATTATAAAAATTTAGTTTTAGTTATTGAAAAATTACTTTATGACAAATGTATCTTATATAATTGAGTGTTGTGGTCATTTTCTTCTATAAATCAGTGGCTCGTTGTTTTTCAAGATATATTATTTTAAGTCAGGACATTTTATGACTAAGTTAAAAATATATATATTTTCATTTAAAATTGTAAATTTGTTCAATATATAAATTTGAAATATTTGTCAATGATATAATATTTTGTCTTTCAAAAGCGATTATATTTCAAGTTCGTTTTCTTTTTTTTCTTTTTTTTTATAATTTTCTTATTTTAAATAATAGTAGTTATTTTACTAACTACTGTGTTTAATATGAAAAACTAAAGAGTTGATTTATCGAGGGACGCGAGTTAATCAATTAAAGTACATTTTTGAATTTTAAACGAAAATGATTACTAACTTTTGACTAACTCTTGCTAATGACACTTTTGTAAATCACTCTTATCAGATATTCCAGACACCGTTAAAAAGAAAAGGTTTTCTAAATAAAAGTGGACCTCTTAATAGAGACTCGTAATTATAATTCAATATATCTGACAATTCAATCACTTGAATATTATCTTTTAATTCCATCGATAATTATTTGAATATATTTTGCAGCCGATACGTTTATGTATGGTATTATACGTCTAATACTTTGTTAAAGTTTCCAAGCTATAATTATATATACACATATACATACATAATCATATCCGTTCATATAATGGTTCGTGAATCGTCGAAACTTGGTCAAAGGGTAATTGATTACATGAATATAGATTCCAAAACTTTCGAGACTCAACATTACAGATTTTTGCTTATCGTGTCAGAAACATATAAAGATTAAAGTTTAAATTTGGTCGAAAATTTCCGGGTCATCACAGTACCTACCCGTTAAAGAAATTTCGTCCCGAAATTTGAGTGAGGTGGTCATGGTTAACAATAAAATGTTTTCATGATGAATATGAGTTGATAATGGAGTTTTATCATCATTGAGTAATATGGATAAAATGATTCGATTAATCGAAGAGTACAAATGAAGCTATCACAAAATAGTGAAATGAAAGGATAAAGATTTGTCTTAGCTTTTGACAGAGTCGGGGTTGAATTTAGAAAATAAGGTGTGTCTTAACTTCTGACATTGTCTTGATTGAATTTCGGAATTCAAGGGATTTAAAGAAGATCTTCAAAATCTAAAAGATTTGTTTCTTCGGCGAATAAAGAAATTAAAATCTCTATAATTAAATACGGTGATTTGCCTTGATTACTCTGTCTGATATTTCCATTATAAATTAAACTTTTTTAGTTCCATTATTTTCACCATTCCTATACCTTCTTTCTTAATTCTTACATCCAAAAGATTGTGAAAATGCTTAATCCAGTTCTGATCCTTGTCCTTACCCTGACTATCGCTACAATCATTCTCCTTTTTCAACTTCCACTGGAGGAATCTGTTTTCTTCTACATCGCCCTTGGAGTCATAGTGTTTTTAATTCTTCCGTGTCTTTATGTTGCGATAAACATTGATATACACGGTCTGTAATTTCCGTGTTGTTTTTGGGCTTTATATCTCCCCTTATATTTCAAAGTCCTTGCTCATGTTTTCTATAATCATTGTCATCCCCAGTTAATACTTCCCCCTATTTGCTGCGATTTATACTCCAATTTCTATTTCGGAGTTTTGTCCCTTCATTTCTTCTTCTTACGATTGGGCATCTCTTGTAATGGTCCAGAATTCACAGGTATAAGTTTCAGAATGAACATTGTTAATGTCCTAAGAAAGAAATGATAATAGCACAATTTGACTTGTCAAATTACCAGAATTCAAGGAAAGATAGGACTATCAAGAAAAATATGTTCTTGATATGTTTATAAATTAGACAGAACGTAAGAGTCGTGTGACATGGCACATGATGACGTTATGATCTGTGAATCATCACGTTCCATTAGAAACACAACATGAATTACTGTAATATAATCACGTTAATCAAGTGTCATTATATTATACTAACTCATGCATCAGTTCCCAACATTACTTTAATAACATTCATATTTTAAGCTCGAAAGTTTACAGAATATAGAAACTAACAGTTTCTATATGATGTAATACTGATAGCACGAAGAGATTAATGATTTCAGATAAGAACAATTATAAAATATCTCCAGAAATATGGAGGATATTTATAATGAAAGATACGATAATCTCTTGGAATATCTAAGATCAGAGGATGATAGAAATTATTATCTGCAAGGGTTTAGAGTAAGGAGCAAGATATTCACTAAAGACTTCAACGGATCCAGAATTATCTGGATTCTTTGAATATAGGGTATGGTCCTTGTATTTGTCCTTGGTCTCCTTCATGGTTAACTCTATCCGTTTTTCAGTTTCAACGTTTCTGAGCTTTTCCAACATATTATTCTCTATCATCAAACTTCCGACGATTAAGGTCATTTACGGTTATCTACAGTTTCTGCTGCTTCAATCAGCTATAACTGTTGATGTAGATATGCTGTGAGTTTTCAAAGTACTGATTGCCGATTCCTCTACATTTACTGCTACCATATCCGAATCATTAGTTATCGATCCGAGGTGATTTCAAGAGAATTGTGTTTTTAGATGATTAAACGCTGACGGTAATATGGTGAAATATAAAAGGTTCCCCGGTAACCATAAAAGAACATAGATATAAGTCAAGGTGATAATAAGGTTGTTTCGAACGAAAAGTCGAAGTTGATTTGCTGAAGCTGTGACAAAATTTGCTACCTTGAAAAGGGATCGTAAAGTTAATAAATGCCAAAGGATCTGACGCGGCTACGTGTTAAACTTTTACTCAGTTGCCGAAAGTTTCTCAGGTGCATAACTATATGCACAAATCTTTCCTTCCGTAGATGAAGTGCGGTTAATTCATCCTATCGATTGAGGTGTTTTCAAGAATTACGAAAGTTTGAATGCAGATTGGAATCGTCAAGGTACAATTAAGGTTTAAGATGAAATCAAGTGGCAACTTGAAGAATTGTTTAGTTTCATAAATTATAATCAATATTTTAATTTATTTTAATTGTCCAATGTTGATAGTCCTCAGTTGATAGTCCACAGTTAGCAATTCAATAATTCATATATAATTATATATATAATATTCGAATTAATACGTATCGTGACCCGTATACGTCTCAGACTCGATCACAACTCAAACTATATATATTATTGTAGAATCAACCTCAACCCTGTATAGAGAACTCGATCATTACTGCATATAGAGTGTCTATGGTGATACCAAATAATATATATAGCTGCGTCGATATGATATGTCAAAACCTTGTATACGTGTCCCGATATTTAAAGTGCGTAAAAATAAATAACAGAAATTAAATGACGATAAATAAAATGCGTAAAGTAAATAACAGAAATTAAATGACGATAAATAAAATTGCGAGAATGTAAATTGCGATAATTAAATTGCGATAAATAAAGTGTAATTAGTTAGCTGGGAACAATTAGCTCGGAACAGTTAGCGTGGATTCTTAACAAAATTTCTCATAGTTAATTTGTTTGTTTCTAACAAATTTTATTTTGTCAAATGTTTCCTTCATTATGCCACTTGATTTTTGATAAATCAAAATCCAAATATGAAATTGGATGGATATGGTTATTCTGTGGTGAATCAGATTCGTATGTCGGTGGATGTAAATAGGATAATAAATGATCGTTGAATTAGCTTCAAAAAAATGTACAGTGTAACTTATTAATGTGAGATCTAAATATTCCTCGGGTATTACCTACCCGTTAAAATATTTTCACCATTAACAGTTTGTACGCAAGAATTTTTAATTACAATCTTTATGAAAATATATATACATATATATTTTCTTCAGATGTAATCATGGATTTAATGAGTCAATATGTTATTAAATTCATTTGATTTACCGTTTGAACAAGAATATATAATCTCTAAAACATTAGAGTTTACATAATCATCATATCGAACGAAGATAAATGATGTAGAACGTCATATAGAACGACGATTATACTCGAGGTACAGAATGAGATGTCGAAGCTGGTGATGCGGATGTTGTTGTTGGTGGTACTAATACTGTTGGTGCTAAGGTTGGTGATGTGACTGGTGTTGGTGATACTTCTGGTGCTTGCAAACTGTTTACCGTGCTCTCTAAAGTTAACACTCGAGCTCGGAGTTCTTTAACTTCTTCTACTAATCCTGGTTGGTTATCAGTGTGAGGTAGTGATTGGATATCTTCTCTAGTTCCGTTAATGGTAGTCTCAAGAAGAAAAATTCTAGCAAAAAGGGTATAAACGGTGTTGCGAACAGGTTCGCCGGTGAGCGGGTCGAGTACTCCAAGGTTAGGTGGTAGATTCGATTCATGATATGGAGTACCATCTTCCCTTCTCCATAGGGTGAGTATATCGCGAACCCACCCCCATTTTCTCCAGTAATCACGGTAGTTGATTGGTTGGTGTGCTCCTGTCACGCTGTCTTCGGAGTCAGAGGAACTTGGTCGATTCGTAGAGGCCATCTTACGCGATCTCAGGAAAGGTTTTTTTTTTTTTATTTTTTTTTTATACAAAGAATTTAGTGACAGCAATTGATGGTTGGATGGTATTCTCAATGCATAAATTGCATAGATATATATAGTACCAGGATCCCTTAAATTAAGGAGAAATTTACGAGAGATATCAGGCAAGGTCTACAGTAACAGATATGCTAAGATATGAATTGTCAGATACGCTAAGATATGAATTTATCTATACACTATTCATGCAATCAATGCAGTAATATGTGTCTAGAATAGGAATGATAAGCAGGTAATTTTCTAAGGATGATAAGTAGATGATTTTCCGACAAAAATGATAAGCAAAACTTTTGACATGCAGACACGGTCGAAGTCCAGACTCACTAATGCCTCCTAACGACTTATCAGTTAGACACACTAATGCAGACCTGGTTCGCTAAGACCTCTGCTCTGATACCAACTGTGAAGACCCGTCCTAATCCATCTGGACGAATTCCATATCGATTACAAACGATTCACAATAGTTGATTACATCGCGAGGTACTTGACCTCTATATGATACATTTTACAAACATTGCATTCGTTTTTGAAAAGACCATCTTTCATTACATCGATAGTTGACAGCATGCATACCATTTCATAATATATTCAACTATACTTGACTTAATTATAACCTTGATGAACTCAACGACTCGAATGCAACGTCTTTTGAAATATGTCATGAATGACTCCAAGTAATATCTCTAATATGAGCAAATGCACAGCGGAAGATTTCTTTCATACCTGAGAATAAACATGCTTTCAAGTGTCAACCAAAAGGTTGGTGAGTTCATTAGTTTGACATAAATAATCATTTCATAATTTTAATAGACCACAAGATTTCATTTCTCATAAATATACGTCCCATGCATAGAGACAAAAATAATCATTCATATGGTGAACACCTGGTAACCGACATTAACAATATACATATAAGAATATCCTCTATCATTCCGGAAAACTCTTCGGATATGATATAAACAAAATCAAAGTACTAAAGCATCCGGTACTTTGGATGGGGTTCGTTAGGCCCAATAGACCTATCTTTAGGATTCGCGTCAATTAGGGAGTCTGTTCCCTAATTCTTAGATTACCAGACTTAATAAAAAGGGGCATATTCGATTTCGATAATTCAACCATAGAATGTAGTTTCACGTACTTGTGTCTATTTCGTAAAACATTTATAAAAATTGCGCATGTATTCTCAGCCCAAAAATATAAGAGGGTAAAAAGGAAAATGAAACTCACCATACTGTATTTCGTAGTAAAAATACATATAACGTCATTGAACAAGTGCAAGGTTGGTCTCGGATTCACAAACCTATATTCTTTATATAAATTTATTTGTTGGTCAATATTTGTTCTAACAATTTAGGTTAAGTCATAGTGTACCACAATCCTAATGCTCGAGACTATATGCAAAAGTCAACAAAAGTCAATTTGACTCAAAATGTTTTTTTCCAAAATTTATACGTGATTATTATATTTTAAATATCGTCGTTTTATATTTTTTAAATATTTTTAAAAGATTTTACTAAAGTAAATAATACAATTCATTTATTAATAAATAAAATTTTATATATAAAAAAATATACTTTTATATATCTTAAGTAATAAAATTTATAAAGTTCATTTAATATCATATCATATTATAATAGGTTTTATTAAAGTAATTATATTATTTGTGTTACATATTTATTTGATATAATAACATTGATAATACTAATAAATAAAAATTGTATTATTTTGTAATAATAATAATTATTATCTTATTAATAAAAATATTAATTTTTATATTTACTAAAAAATGATTTTATGAAAAATAATAAATTCTAATTCACGATATTAGTGAAATTTATATTAACATTGATATTCCCATTAAAATAATAAATAAATAAATAAATAAATATATATATATATATATATATATATATATATATATATATATATTTTAATATTAATAATACCTTTAATAATAATAGTGATAAAAATAATGAAAAACGATAATTTTATCTAAATCAGTTTCTTACAATATTTTAAATTTCATCATGATACTCATACTCATTATTTCCTAATTGATTTGTTAGTAACTTTTAAATCGTCTTTTATATCGTGTTCATTTTAATGATAATAATAGTAATTATAATAATTAAGTGTTAATTAATATTATAACACTAATAATTATAAATATTATGATAATGATATTACTAATAACTATTTTAATGATAATAATAATAATACTAATTATAATTTTATTGATAGTAATAATAAAAATAACAATTTTTAATGATAATACCTTTTATTGATAATAATAATAATAATAATAATAATAATAATTTGATAAAAACTAGAACGACGATAACAACGACGATAATAATAATCATTTTTAATAATAATATCAAAAATTCAATTGACTATAACTTCTAATCCGTTCATCGAAACCATTCGACATCTAAAGGAAAAGTTCTTAATTTTTCGCTAGCTTTCCAAGGACATGCATATCTTATACCTTATCTCAGCCGCAGGTGTAACTAATTCAAGATTTAATATATCCTATTTAAGGGCAATATCAAAAGTACAAGCATGCATAATTCTAAATACTCGAGCACTAGTAAGGGATACACTATTGATAGGTAAAAATTAATTTACGAGTACTCACGTATCAATATTGAGATTCAATATTGCAGGAAAGGTACGTAGACGCAACGGAGATGGCAAACACTAATTTTGACTTTACGAGCATACCCATGAACCATACCCATAATCTCCATAGCTATAACACATAATTTCCTTAGCTCTATCCCGCTCATAAAACCCGTCTTAAAAATGATGCACTCATGACCTCGTCGTAGTATTTTATGTATAGACTAATAATAATACTACTAATAATAATAATACGATTTAATAATAATAATAATTTTAATCTTAATAATAATAATAATAATAATACTAATAATCATATGAATAATAATAATGTGAATAATATAATATAATAATAATAAGGATAATGTAATATGAAGTAATATGAGATGAATGAATCAATATGTGTGTTATGTTAGCTATAGCAAAAGTATCGATATATATAGACAATAATAATAATATTTTAAATATAATAATATAATAATAATACAATATAATAAAATATAATAAAATCAGAGGCTCGTGAAGATGGTGGGATGGTGGGCGCCATTTGTGTTGCCGACACTTTCATAATTTTTACACATATACGTTTATATATATATATTAATTAATATATAATATATTTAATCTTTAGAATTAATTAAATATTATATTATATTTACGCTCATGGTAAAAATATAATTTTTACAAAAATGACATGGTCGTGGTCTCACGACTCATGTACCACTTTCGGTTTTTCGAGCGCACTTTCGTACGTTTAGAAAACTAGCCTTTTACGTTTAATGACTCGTACCATTATAAAAATTTAGTTTTAGTTATTGAAAAATTACTTTATGACAAATGTATCTTATATAATTGAGTGTTGTGGTCATTTTCTTCTATAAATCAGTGGCTCGTTGTTTGTCAAGATATATTATTTTAAGTCAGGACATTTTATGACTAAGTTAAAAATATATATATTTTCATTTAAAATTGTAAATTTGTTCAATATATAAATTTGAAATATTTGTCAATGATATAATATTTTGTCTTTCAAAAGCGATTATATTTCAAGTTCATTTTCCTTTTTTTCTTTTTTTTTTATAATTTACTTATTTTAAATAATAGTAGTTATTTTACTAACTACTGTGTTTAATATGAAAAACTAAAGAGTTGATTTATCGAGGGACGCGAGTTAATCAATTAAAGTACATTTTTGAATTTTAAACGAAAATGATTACTAACTTTTGACTAACTCTTGCTAATGACACTTTTGTAAATCACTCTTATCAGATATTCCAGATACCGTTAAAAAGAAAAGGTTTTCTAAATAAAAGTGGACCTCTTAATAGAGACTCGTAATTATAATTCAATATATCTGACAATTCAATCACTTGAATATTATCTTTTAATTCCATCGATAATTATTTGAATATATTTTGCAGCCGATACGTTTATGTATAGTATTATACGTCTAATACTTTGTTAAAGTTTCCAAGCTATAATTATATATACACATATACATACATAATCATATCCGTTCATATAATGGTTCGTGAATCGTCAAAACTTGGTCAAAGGGTAATTGATTACATGAATATAGATTCCAAAACTTTCGAGACTCAACATTACAGATTTTTGCTTATCGTGTCGGAAACATATAAAGATTAAAGTTTAAATTTGGTCGAAAATTTCCGGGTCATCACACAACTAGGATTAAGAAAAGCTGAGACTTTCCTTTATGGGTATACCATTTTATTCATGCACCTAGGATTCCATCCATAAGGTCGTTTAAACCCTTTAGGTTAACGTTGGGAGTAGGGATATCCGTCTTAGCCAGAATCTTCAAGGCCTAAACTCTTAGTGACAAATCAGTTAGGTTCATAGCCCAGTTGATTGAGGTTTAGTGTTTATCCTAGGAAGTTGAACTCTTGTGATAATTCTCCATCAGAATTCTATTCTCCATACCTATCTATCTCTATCTTTACAAGTTCAATTACTGTTTTATCTAGTTAATCTTAATCTATCACCTCTTGTCACTAGGGTTAACTATATAGGCACTTTTGTCCCACGTTACTGAGCAAACATACAACAATACGAACCTGAGTTATATTTACCACTTACTCGTTAAAAGGAAGACAAGTAGGTGAGTTATAGCTAGGAACCCCAGCTAAATATAAATGTGATGACCCAGAAATTTCTGACCAAATTTAAACTTTACCTTTAAATGATTTAATGTTTTCGACATGATAAGCAAAGTCTGTAATGTTGAGTCTCAAAGTTTTGGAACTATATTCATGTAATCAATTATTCTTTGACTGTTCTCGAAGATTCACGAACAATATATATATAACTTAATGTGCATATATATATATATATATACATATATATATATATACATATATATATATATACATATATATATATACATATATATATTTATACATGATTTCAAGTTATTTAGTAAACGATAGTAACATTTGATTATTGATTCGATTGATATTTAGATAAGTTAACTAAAACGTTTAAGATGAACCAGTAAAACACTAATTTGCTACAGTATTTTCGAATTGCTACAGTACCCGAAAAGCTACAGTGTTTTCGAAAATCACTATTTGCTACAGTAAAACACTATTTCAAAATGAAAATGTATATGTATATACTACGAGACGATGATTTATAGAAGTAAATGACCAAAACACTCGAAAGTTTAAGATACACTTTGAGTGATATAGTTTATTGATAATTTAAGACTATATTTTAACAAAGGTACGAGTCACGAAACGTAAAGAGCCAGTTTTCTCAGCGTGTGAATGGACATTCGAAAAATCGGAACCGGGACTTAAGTCGCGTGATGACGTACGACTTATCGGAACAAAAATTACAAGTCAACTATGCACGTGAATTTAATATAATATATAATTAATTATTTAAATTAAATATATTATATATATTATAAATAAATATGTCGACAAACGTTAGGACAAAAATATGTGAGCTGGAAATTCATGCCATGCGATCGCATGGCTATATAGTGTAAACCCCATGCGATCGCATGGGGTACTGTTTCAGGCCAAGTAGTATAAATAAGCTCGATCTGGTTCCAGTTTATTTCATTATTTATTTTACTCCGTATTATTTAAGTTATTTATATTATTATTATTATTATTATTATTATTATTATTATTATTATTATTATTATTATTATTATTATTATTATTATTATTATTATTATTATTATTATTATTAATCTTATTATTATTATTAGTATTAGTACATAAAATACTACGACGAGGTCATGAGCGTGTCACTTTCAAAATAGGTTTCGAGCGGGATAGAGCTAAGGAAATTATGTGTTATAATTATGGAGGTTATGGGTAATATTCGCAAGTCAAACCTAGTGTTTATCATCTCCGTTACGCCTACATACTTTCCTACAATATTGAATCTCAATATTGATACGTAAGCACTCATATTTTATCTTTTATATATTAATTGTGTATCCATGTCTAGTGCTCGAGTATATATATTTATACATGCTTGTATGCTAAATTTTGTCGTTAAACAGTTATGATGAATCACGAAGTAAATACATATATTACTGATAAAAGGTATATGATATGCACGTTTTTGGAAAGCTGGCGAAAAATCAATAACTTCTCATTTAGATATCGAATAGTTTCAATGAACGAATTAAAAGATATGGGCAACTGAATTATGATCAACGTTGATTGGAATTGCTTTTGAATCTGAAATTAATATTTAAACAACTTGTCTATGAGATTGATAAATTAGATTTTTGAATATTACCAGCCGAGTAAATGAATCATTATATAAGGCACGTCTCGTTTTGTTGAACTATTGTCAAAATTGACTTTTTGAAACGACTTTGGATAACTTTTGTATGTCGATCTCGAGCATTAGGATTATGATACACTATGACCTGACCTAGCTTGATAGACATTTATTGACCAACATATGTTCTCTAGGTTGAAATCTACGGTTATTTGGTAATTCGAGTTTCAGTCACATTTTGGTGAACGACTTTATATGTTGCTAAGGTGAGTTTCATTTGCTCCCTTTTTAATTGCTTTTGCAATCTATATTTTTAGGCTGAGAATACATACACTTTATTTCAAACACAATGGATACAAGTACATACTAAATTCTACACCGACTTAGAACCGAAAATCCCTTAGCTTTGGTAACTAGTAACTACCAGTTATAAGAACTGGTGGGCGCGAGTAGTTATATATGGATCCATAGGGCTTGACATCCCCGTCTGTTCCAGGTATAGAAACCCTAGCCTGAACTATAAAACAGACGTATGCTATTTAAGTTTAGTACACGTTGGTTTGCGTGTATTGTACATGTTGGTTGCATGTATGTTAAAACAGGGGTACTTATTATAACGTTAAAGTTTAGTTACCAGGGTGCTCAATCTTGTAGAATATTTTGATAAACGTTTCTGGATGAAACAACTGAAATTTTGTGATCCACCTTTATATACAGATTATACGAAACATTAAAACTATGAACTCACCAACCTTTGTGTTGACACTTGTTAGCATGTTTATTCTCAGGTTCCCTAGAAGTCTTCCGCTGTTTGCTTATATGTTAGACAAGCTATGTGCATGGAGTCTTACATGGCATATTTTTACAAGGTAACGTTGCATTCACCAAATCATCACCATGTATCTTATTTTGACTGCATTATCAACGGAAGTACTATTGTAAACTATTATTTACGGTGATTCTCTATAAGTAGAAATCATCAGATGTCGAAAACCTTTGATTTAAATATTCATTTATGGTGTGCCTTTTCAAAAGAATGCAATGTTTACAAAACGTATCATATAGAGGTCAAATACCTCGCAATGAAATCGATGAATGACGTGTTCGTCCATATGGATTTGGAGCGATCGTCACAATAAATGATAAAACCCTTACTCTCTTTTGGTAGTTGATTCTGACGTGTTGCGACCTAACGACACCGCACAAATAAAACCGTCCGTTTTGGCCATATCAGTCCACGTCCGTGAAATAATCGACTAGTTCTTCAGGATTTTGTTCTGGTGACAAGGTACATGTCGTAAGCCACTCGGTTTAATCCAAAGCACACCGAGTACGCATTGCGATGAGTTTTCTCCTAACTTGTCTGTGTGTGGTATATGATCGCGAATGTAATTAAGTTCCTTTTAGGTGATGCCGATAGTATCGTTCTAAAGAACATTGAACCCGTTAAGTAATGAATTATAGTTCACTTCAAAATATAGGAGATAAATAGATACTTTAAATGTTGTGATGTTAGATATGCATAACTTATAAACCTAAAAATGCAATTACTGAATTCAACGCTTAACATGTGATGCAATTATTTGAGTTTACTTGTTTATCATTCAAATTGCCACATAAACCAATTAGTCTTAGGTTTATGAACTTATTAAGTCTACCAACAACTTTATTTTATATGTTATATTTTTCTGTATATATTGAATTAGATTAATCTATTTAGTTATACTCGCTCCCTACGTCTCATTAAAAATAGTCATGTTTAATTTTTTGTTGATTCAAAATATACTAACAAATTATCTAATTTTGACATTCATTTAAGAAAAAATTACCCCCATAGTACCTGTGGTTTGTCAAGTTTTTCACCACAGCACCTAAACTTTGTTTTTAACTTCGGTGGTACCTCAAATATGTTGGACTAATGTGGATAGTACCTAAGACTAACTATGGTCAAGATTTAACATGTTATCCCTCACATGTATCATGCATGTGAGGGCACTTTAGTCCGTTTACATTATTTTATACCAAGGGTGACTAAACAAGGGTGGTAATACTGCCCCAAGTCACCTAATGACCGTACCCCCAACACGTTAAGTTAACAACATAATTAACCCTTATGTTTTAATTTAATTACTATAATACCACAATAATCTTCCAATTGAATTTTATTTCCATTTTGTTCATAATACTCACTTTCCTCTTCGTTTAAAAATCAACTTTACACAGATCGCTATTATGCCAAATTATATATACATATAGATAGATAGATAGATAGATAGATATAGATACACTTGATATACAATATTCGTTACGGAATGTTAGCTTAGATATGGATGATACAAATCCTCTTCACGATCTAGTAGGTTCATATTTTTTAGAATTATGGAGATTAAAGTCCAAACGAAGAGATGTATCATCAACAGATGAAGAAAATGTTGTTGAAATGATGGATTTATACAAAAATGAAGAAGATTTTGAATCAGATGAAATCGAATTGGAACCGAGTGAATTGGATACAAAAAGTTCGAGTGGGTTTTCAATTGTGTTACCAAATAAACTATCAGTTAAGTATCCAAGAGTGAATTTACATAGACATGATGTTGGTGTTGTTCAAGCTAATCATCCTGCACCTCTTAAACGTCTTGTTTATTACTTTCAGATTACTGTTAAAGATGCTGGCACTAAAGGTCAAATTTCTATTGGATTTACACCCAATGCTGTCAATTTGCATAGACAACCTGGGTATGTTTTATTGTTCTTATTTTTAATTGAAAACTCAATACATGGCACATGTGACTCATGTGAGCATATCAAGTGTTGTAACACCCTAATAATTATTGTACAGACATGTAATTATAGTACTTAAAGCGTGGGAATAATTCTGGATTTAAACAGAAGTCGGATTCTGTTCAGGCCTAAGTGCGCTCAGCGCACACTTAGGGGTGCGCGTGGCGCACTCCTACTGTAGCCGGGTTCTGCCTTTTTAATTAGATATTTTGGAAGAGTATTGTGGTAATTTTACTTGGGGATGAGATAAGATCACAGATCAGTGGGTTGGGAGTCATAACTCCATTTTCAACCACCTTCATCTTTCTAATTCAATTTTAGTGAGAGAAACCCATTTGAGTGAGAGAAAGCTCAAGTAAAGGAAGAAGGAGCTAGTTTCGGGTCTTAGCTCGGGTTATAAGGTTGTTCATCTCCCCTCTAGCTACGTTTTGGTTGTGGTGGTAAGTTCTATTTTTAATTTCCTTAATTTAAGTTGTTTAAGGGTTAGAACTTGGGTTAGTGATGAACATAAAACCTATTGTTGGTGATTTTGGGGGTTTTGGGTAAGATTGAGTCAAGAGGACTCAAGAATGACTAACCTAGGGTTTCAAAGTAATAATTGGTGTTATTGAGTCTAAAATGGTTAGTTATTCACTAGCTCACTTGTGTTGCTAGTAAAATTGGTTCTAGAGTTTATGGTTGACTTGAAATGGGTCAAATGGGTGGGTTTGACCTAGCGGGTTAAATTGTGTATGAAAACACCCTAGTTATGTGTTGATGGAAGTCTTAGAACCTTAGTCACTAGCTTTTAGTGATTAGTTGTGGGTCTCGACCTTAATGTGCGATTCTAGTGCAAATGGGTCATAAATGCACTAGTAAGGTTAGTTGGTGGGTAGTCCAACTTATTATGTGAATTAATTGGGAATTAATTGTGTTAGGTGACTCGCTTTGAAGGTTACAAGTTATTGTTGAAAATCTCGCCAAGTCGACAAGGTGAGTGGAATTATTATACATGTGTGTATATAATGTATTTACTTGTACGAGATTCGATGTGGGTTTAAGTTCGGGCGGTCGATACCACATCGGGTCAATATATGATATGGGTTTAAGTTCGGGCGTTCGATGCCATGTCATGTATGTGTGTGGGCGTGTAGCGTGGGTTTAAAGTTCAGGCGTTGGATACCACATTACACGTGACCGGTGGGTTTAAAGTTCGGGCGATCGATACCACTCCGGGGTTAGTGTTATAATTCGTTGTACGCTAACGGTTGTTGGGAACACCGATGGGAAATTCGAAGTACCATTCCTTTGTACTATTGGTTAACCATGGTTGTGTGTTTGTAGTGTGGCACTTTATATTATTCGAGTTATATGTGCTATCGTTTGTGCTAGCTTGTGGTCTTGGAGATTTAGCGTTATACCTTGCGTTGGTATGTCATTTAAATTGCTAGCGTGTATGAGGTAATTGTGTATGTGATTGCAAGTACGTAGGTTATATATGTATGTGTATAATTATTGCATTCACTAAGCGTTAGCTTACCCTCTCGTTGTTTACCTTTTTAGGATCCGGCTTGGATAAGGGCAAAGGTATTCGCTTGGATTAGTGGCTCTCGGGGGTTTTAGCTTTTTGGAAGTTCGACCAAGATTTTGGTAGTTTAACCCCAAACACCATGCTCTAGTGACGTTTGGCAATTAAACTTTTTGTGGTCGAAACTCGTATTTCGTACTTAATGATATTTTGGGCGTATGTGGGCCCCGCAATGCAAAACTCGTTTTACAATTGATTCGTGCTTGTTTTACTTATACTAATATGATGTGAAGAGTATATCGTCTAAAAATGATGGGAAGTGTTAGATCTTTTTACGAAAACGGAACAATTTGGACAGCGGGCTGCCAGGCCCTGTGCGCGCCGCGCACCCAGCCTGGGCAGGCCTGCTTCGTTTTTTTTTTTTTTTTTTTTTTTTTTGCAGTTTTGGTTGGTTAACGGGTTGGGTTGTTACAAGTGTATCAGAGCATGGTCTAAGGGATTTAGGTGACTTGAGATAGGCGCCTAGACTTAGACTTTTGTGTTGTTGAAATATATGCCGGACTTGTAGGACTACGGGTCGGTGCGGGTTTTGATTAGTTCTTTGGCGCATAGGTGGACTAACTATGCTTATGTTATGACATACTAATCATGTGTTATTGTTTTGAACATCGAGCAAGATGGTTGTGATACGTTTGAGCATGGCACGACATGTGAGCGTAATAGTGAGTCGCGACCACTATTACGGTTGCAAGTCAAGTCAAGCATGGATGTGCGAAAAGTATCGAGCTAGATGTGGTGTGTGTGCGATCATATGCATAGGTATATATGTGTATTAAATTGTTGGTGATGTCTAATCCATTTTTAATCTCTAGAATGAAGACGAGAAACGGAACGGATACGAATGGCAATGGTGGTCCCTCTCATGTGGAGGAAGATGAGATGACTACTAAGATTGAGACCGCTTTAGAAAACTATGTTTCGGTTTTCTCACGAAGGGTTAAACAAATATTCGAAGAGTCGGTTTCGGAATAAATTGTCGATATGATTCAAGAATGAATCACCAATGCCGTCAAAGAAGAAGTTGAAAGGAGGTTTCCTAGACCTCAAAATGGGGGCGAGTTGGAGTTTAGCTATAAGAACTTCTTGGCGACTAAGCCTCCTCACTTTCACGGAGATCCCGACCCCATGAAAAGTGCGGCTTGGATCTCCGATGTTGAGGGTTGTTTTCGCACTACCGAGTGCCCACACGAGAAAAAGACAAGGCTTGCTACTAGTTTGTTGAGGGGCCATGCTAAAGATTGGCTCGATGGTAAAATTGATATGGTGGGTGATGCGGCTTTTGTGGGGTTGTCTTGGGCGAAGTTCAAGAAGGATTTTTTCCTCGAATATCGTACGCAAGCGGATCTTTCCAAATTGCGCAACGAGTTAAGGAACATGCGTCAAGGGTCTTTGGACCTAAACACTCTCAAAACCAACTTTCTCGCCAAAGCGCGTTTTTGCCCCGAGTATGTGGGGAACGATCAATTGTTTCTGGCCGGGCATGAAGCGCGACGTTAGTTGTGGGTCTCGACCTTAATGTGCGATTCTAGTGCAAATGGGTCATAAATGCACTAGTAAAGTTAGTTGGTGGATAGTCTAACTTATTATGTGAATTAATTGGGAATTAATTGTGTTATGTGACTCGATTTGAAGGTTACAAGTTATTGTTGAAAATCTTGCCAAGTCGACAAGGTGAGTGGAATGATTATACATGTGTGTATATAATGTATTTACTTGTACGGGATTCGATGTGGGTTTAAGTTCGGGCGGTCGATACCACATCGGGTCAATATATGATATGGGTTTAAGTTCGGGCGTTCGATGCCATGTCATGTATGTGTGTGGGCGTGTAGCGTGGGTTTAAAGTTCGGGCGTTCGATACCACATTACACGTGACGGGTGTGTTTAAAGTTCGGGCGATCGATACCACTCCGGGGTTAGTGTTATAATTCGTTGTACGCTAACGGTTGTTGGGAACACCGATGGGAAATTCGAAGTACCATTCCTTTGTACTATTGGTTAACCATGGTTGTGTGTTTGTAGTGTGGCACTTTATATTATTCAAGTTATATGTGCTATCGTTTGTGCTTGCTTGTGGTCTTGGAGATTTAGCGTTATACCTTGCGTTGGTATGTCATTTACATTGCTAGCGTGTATGAGGTAATTGTGTATGTGATTGCAAGTACGTAGGTTATATATGTATGTGTATAATTATTGCATTCACTAAGCGTTAGCTTACCCTCTCGTTGTTTACCTTTTTAGGATCCGGCTTGGATAAGGGCAAAGGTATTCGCTTGGATTAGTGGCTCTCGGGGGTTTTAGCTTTTTGGAAGATCGACCAAGATTTGGGTAGTTTAACCTCAAACACCATGCTCTAGTGACGTTTGGCAATTAAATTTTTTGTGGTCGAAACTCGTATTTCGTACTTAATGGTATTTTGGGCGTATGTGGGCCCCGCAATGTAAAACTCGTTTTATCATTGATTCGTGCTTGTTTTACTTAGGGCCTGTTTACTTACACCTTAATGGACTTAATTGCCTGAATGACTTATTCGGTCACCAACATCATGTGTTTACTTGAGGCTTAAAGAATAATCACACATTACCCAATGACTGTTTCGGTCACCCCAAAATGCCTACTACTCCACATACAGCCTTTCTAATTTCTTTAACTACCCTTCTTTTAACAACTCCCAAAATTATCTTCCTGACCACCAACGCCATATAATCTGTAAATTTGTGTTCATCGTCATCAAGAAGCAAAGGTAAAGAAAAAAAAATTGTAGAAATTGAAATACCTGTTTTCAGTTGAAGAAAATCGTAGCTCTTAAAAAAAATCTTCGATCTTTGTTCATCACAATATTGAAGTTACAGTTTCCAATTGAAGAACATTAGTTATAATCTTTGTAAAATAGTTTCCCCAATTGTAACGCATGAAGTATAAAAATATGCGTTGAAAGACATTTTGAAGGTAGGTACTCCGTATAAGGCGTGAAGTTTCCAGAATTATATATTATACATACGTTTTTGTTCATTAATTAAAAGAAATAGAACTTAACTGTATATCTTTTCTAAATAGATTTTTACAATCTTGAGAAGTTTCCTGAAGTCTACATAATTTATGAATATAAATACTTGTATATATAAATAATAAATAAATAAATTCAATATAAAAGAATTAAATAAAGGGTAAATTTGTCAATTACATTATTAAGATACTTCATTAAGTAACAAAAATAAACACCATATTTTTATCATACGATTATTCCATATTGCCATTTATATGGATATATCCATCTATATGTATAAAGTGACTTAATAAAAAAAAAAAAGGTAAACAAGCCCTTATAATAATATGATGTGAAAAACATATCGTCTAAAAATGATGGGAAGTGTTAGATCTTTTTACGAAAACGGAACAATTTGGACAGCGGGCTGTCAGGCCCTGTGCGCGCCGCGCACAGGTAGAGGTGCGCGCCGCGCACCCAGCCTGGGCAGGCCTGCTTCGATTTTTTTTTTTTTTTTTTTTTTTTGCAGTTTTGGTTGGTTAACGGGTTGGATCGTTACAAGTGTATGATCTATTCATAGGACTATGGTTGCAACTCTTGCAAGCATATCCGTCCTGCAATATACGTATGCAGTTAAGAATGCGTATAGTCTACATGCTACAACCTAAAAAAAATCTACAATGATGGGATTACATAAAGAGACCTCTTGTCGAGTTTTGATGTCTAAAACATGCGTCAAAAAGTCTACAAGTCACGAGTGTAAGTTCGAGATGATCACAAGTATACAATATTCTACACATCGCGATATATTAACAGAATCTGTGTCTTTATCATCTGTAATTGTTGTTAAATATATAAAAATATAATTATACAGGAAAAAACATATACTTGATTTTGCACCTCAGCTATCATGCAAAGACAAAAGTGCCCTCACATGCATGGCACATGTGAGGGATAACATGTTAAATATTGACCATAGTTAGTCTTAGGTACTATCCACGTTAGTCCAACATATTTGAGGTACCATCGAAGTTAAAAAAAAAGTTTAGGTGCTGTGGTGAAAAACTTGACAAACCACAGGTACTATGGACGTAATTTTTTCTTCATTTAATGTTACCCTTCAATTTTTATCCGATGGAGAGAGTAGATATTAATAAGAGTGGGAGATCGAACACATATATAATATTGTACAGAGTATTATATTTTAATTTAATTATATATCAGTGGACATTAGTTATAAGATTTAAGATTACTCCTTGTGTGGGAGTCATCTAACTCGTTAACGAGCTTCAAGATATAACAAAGATAGGTAGCAAAATGCTAAGCAAGTTGTTAGTGAGGCCTACAACGGCCCTCTCACGAAAATCAGGGGAACCCAATATCTTTTTATTTGTACTTTCTGTTTTATATATTGTAATCATTATATTTTATTGATATATATATATATATATATATATATATATATATATATATATATATATATATATATATATATATATATATATATATATATATATATATATATGGGGGTATTGTACGCAGGGAGTTGAAGACCAAAAACACTTGTTTTTTTGATTGCGTGATTGCTAATGAAATATGGAGATTGACCCGTGTTTGGTTGAACTGTGGTATGCCTCACTTTCACTCGTGGTTGGACACAAATTGGCTTGATGGCACAACCATTACTTCAAGTAATAAGCCTCGGCTACTTGTAATCATCATCACTCTTTTTTGGGTTCTTTGACGATTCTGGAATAGCAATTGTAGTGATCCGAACTTTTCCATGTTTATATATATTAAATGAAATTGTTATTTACATGATTAAATGTTTTCAATATGTTAAGCAATCAAACTTATTAAGACTTGATTATTTGAAATGAGTTTCATATAGACAATTGACCACCCAAGTTGACTGGCGATTCACGAACGTTAAAAAATTATAAAAACTACATGATGATATATATATGGATATACATATAGTTAACATGAGATTATGATAAGTAAGTATCTCCATATGTATATTAACAATGAGTTATATACATAAAAATGAGACTACTAAGTTAAGAAACTCGAAACGATATATATAATGATTATCGTTGTTACAATGTCTTACTAAATACATATGTATCATATTAAGATATTGTTACAATATATTTAACATGATAAAATGATAATTATATATATCATTAAGTATGTCAACAATGAACTACATATGTAAAACAAGACTACTAACTTAAGAATTTTGAATCGAGGCATATATGTAACGATTATCGTTGTAACGACATTTTAATGTATATATATCATATTAAGATATATTAATACATCATGATATCATGATAATGTAATAATTTAACACCTCATTTGATTTAATAAACAATGGGTTAACAACATTTAACAAGATCGTTAACCTAAAGGTTTCAAAACAACACTTACATGTAACGACTAACGATGACTTAACGACTCAGTTAAAATGTATATACATGTAGTGTTTTAATATGTATTCATACACTTTTGAAAGACTTCAAGACACTTATCAAAATACTTCTACTTAACAAAAATGCTTACAATTACATCCTCGTTCAGTTTCATCAACAATTCTACTCGTATGCACCCGTATTCGTACTCGTACAAAACACAGCTTTTAGATGTATGTACTATTGGTATATATACTCCAATGATCAGCTCTTAGCAGCCCATGTGAGTCACCTAACACATGTGGGAACCATCATTTGGCAACTAGCATGAAATATCTCATAAAATTACAAAAATATGAGTAATCATTCATGACTTATTTACATAAAAATAAAATTACATATCCTTTATATCTAATCCATATACCAACGACCAAAAACACCTACAAACACTTTCATTCTTCAATTTTCTTCATCTAATTGATCTCTCTCAAGTTCCATCTTCAAGTTCTAAGTGTTCTTCATAAATTCTACAAGTTTTAGTTTCATAAAATCAAGAATACTTCCAAGTTTACTAGCTCACTTCCAATCTTGTAAAGTGATCATCCAACCTCAAGAAATCCTTGTTGTTTACAGTAAGATATCATTCTAAATCAAGGTAATACTCATATACAAACTTTTATTCAATTCCTATAACTATAACTATCTTAATTCGAGTGATAATCTTACTTGAACTTGTTTTCGTGTCATGATTCTACTTCAAGAACTTTCAAGCCATCCAAGATCCTTTGAAGCTAGATCATTTCTTGTCACTTCCAGTAGGTTTACCTACTAAACTTTAGGTAGTAATGATGTTCATAACATCATTCGATTCATACATATAAAACTATCTTATTCGAAGATTTGAACATGTAATCACTAGAACATAGTTTAGTTAATTCTAAACTTGTTCGTAAAAAAAAGTTAATCCTTCTAACTTGACTTTCAAAATCAAATAAACACATGTTCTATATCTCTATTATATGCTAACTTAATGATTTAAAACCTGGAAACACGAAAAACACCGTAAAACCGAATTTACGCCGTCGTAGTAACACAGCGGGCTGTTTTGGGTTAGTTAATTAAAAACTATGATAAACTTTGATTTAAAAGTTTTTATTCTGGGAAAATGATTTTTCTTATGAACATGAAACTATATCCAAAAATCATGGTTAAACTCAAAGTGAAAGTATGTTTTTCAAAATGGTCATCAAGACGTCGTTCTTTCGACTGAAATGACTACCTCTTACAAAAATGACTTGTAACTTATATTTCCGACTATAAACCTATACTTTTTCTGTTTAGATTCATAAAATAAAGGTCAATATGAAACCATAGCAATTTGATTCACTCAAAACGGATTTAAAACGAAGAAGTTATGGGTAAAACAAGATTGGATAATTTTTCTTGTTGTAGCTACGTGAAAATTGGTAACAAATCTATATTAATCATATCCTAGCTAACTTATATTGTATTATACATGTATTCTAATATATTATGTAATCTTGGGATACCATAGACACGTATGCAAATATTTTGACATATCATATCGACCCATGTATATATATTATTTGGAACAACCATAGACACTCTATATGCAGTAATGTTAGAGTTAGCTATACAGGGTTGTGGTTGATTCCAAAAATATATATACTTTGAGTTGTGATCTAGCCTGAGACGTGTATACACTGGGTCGTGGATTGATTCAAGATAATATATATCAATTTATTTCTGTACATCTAACTTTGGACAACTAGTTGTAGGTTACTAACGAGGGCAGCTGACTTAATAAACTTAAAACATCATAATGTATTAAAAATGTTGTAATTATATTTTGAACATACTTTGATATATATGTACATATTTTTTATAGGTTCGTGAATCGACCAGTGGCCAAGTCTTACTTCCCGACGAAGTAAAAATCTGTGAAAGTGAGTTATAGTCCCATTTTTAAAATCTAATATTTTTGGGATGAGAATACATGCAGTTTTATAAATGTTTTACAAAATAGACACAAGTATGTGAAACTACATTCTATGATTAGATTATTAAACCGAATATCGCCCTTCAAGTCTGGTAGCCTAAGAATTAGGGAAATGGCCCCTAATTGACGCGAATTCTAAAGATAGATCTATTGGGCTTAACAACCCCCATTCAGGTTATGGATGGTTTAGTACTTCGAGATTATTATACAGACGAGAGGTTCTGTTTTGGGGATATTCTATGCATCAAGTTAACGTCGGTTACCAGGTGTTCAACTTATGAATGATTTTTATACACTTGCGAGTGTAATGATATTTATGAAAAATGAGAAATCTTGTGGTCTATTATTATGATTTGGATAATATGTAGGTTAAACCTATAACTCACCAACAATTTTGTTGACGTTTTAAGCATGTTTATTCTCAGGTGATTATTAAGAGCTTCCGCTGTTGCATACTAAATTAAGGACAAGATTTGGAGTCCATGCTTGTATAATATTGCTTAAAAACTGCATTCGAAGACTTATGTTGATGTGTAATATTATTGTAAACCATTATGTAATGCTCGTGTGAAAAAACGCTATATTTTAGATTATCATTATTTGATAATCGTCGTAATATTTTAAAGGTTATGGTTTGTTCTAAACTCGAATGCAGTCTTTGAAAAACGTCTTATATAGAGGTCAAAACCTCGCAACGAAATCAATTAATATGGAACGTTTATAATCAATATGAACGGGACATTTCAGTTGGTATCCGAGCGTTGGTCTTAGAGAACCAGAAAATTATATTAGTGTGTCTTACCGAGTTTGTTAGGATGCATTAGTGAGTCTGGACTTCGACCGTGTTTTTCTTCAAAAAAAAAAAATGATTGCTTAACATTTTTTTGTTGGAAACTATATATTATTAACATGTAAATATTATGTGATATATTAATCTCTTAACGTGTTTGATATTGTGTGATAGATGTCTACCTCTAGTACAAATCCCATTGATTCACCTAATAATAATGAAGAATCAAATATATTTTAGGAAGATTCACAAATTCCCGAAGAGGAACCGGAAGAGGAGGAACCAGAAGAAGAAGAGGTTCTGGAGGAATAAATATTGATACCTATAGTAAATCGATTAAATAAAAGAAAATCATCAACCAACGGATCAAAGTTAATAATGGTCAATGGTGTTTCCGCCGAGGAAGTAAAATATTGGGAGGATTACCAATTTTTCGATGAATCGGATCCCGATGAGGATTCCGATGATGTTATAGAAATTACCTCGACCCAATTTAATAAAGCGAAAGAAAATAATAAGGGAAAAGGTATAAAAATAGAGAAACCCGATTCCAACCCCGATGAACTTTATATGTATCGACAACATCCGTATTTCTTAAAATGTAACAATGACCCGGGAACCTCTAAACCACCAAGTTTTTCTAAACCATTATGGAAAACGACGGCTCGTATTAGAGGAACATCATATATTAATAGAAAATTAGGAAAACGAACCAAGTCCGAAGAAGAAGAAACCAGTGATTCAGATTAGAGGGTTGTAATCATGTTGTGTATTATATGTATTGTACTGTGCTTGTACTTTTATGTTCTATGTAAAAATTGCCTGTATTGTTTGTTAATTATCTTTTACGAATCTAATCCTTGTCTATTTTACAGTATAAAAACAAAATGGACGTTATGGGTAGACAACCGAATATTTTAGAAGACCTACCAGAGGATATGATTGAGGAAATCTTATCTAGAGTCGGTCAGAATTCATCAACACATTTAGTTATGGCGAAATTAACTTGTCAAACATTTGAAAGACTTTCCGAAAATGCCTTAGTTTATAAAAGGCTTTCCTTTGATAGGTGGGGCATATCATATTGGGGAGACCGTAAGTTACGCCGTGTTTTCTTTAAAGCGTTAAATGCGGGGAACCCAAATGCAATTTTACGTTACGGGTTAAGAACCTATTTTGACTCAGCATATCCCAACATAGGATTTCATGAGTTAGAAAGAGCTTCTAACATACAACATAAAGAAGCATGTTATGCTTACGGGTTAGTGATGTTCGCTTCTTACCAAAGTGAGAAAAAGAACATCAGATTGCAACTTTTAAATAAAACCTTCCCACAAGTGACGGATTCAGTAGTTGAGGTGAGAAACAGGGTTTTTAGATTATTACGGGGCTGTTGGACATTACGAAACCCTCGTCCTTTTGACGATATTACAACATGTTGTCTTGTCAACGGTCACAACGGTTATGTTCCACAAGACCAAGAATGGGAAGTAGTCTTAATAAAACCAGAATGCATGACTTGTTTCTGGACGTATGAATTACGTGTCTTTATTGCCTTTGTTGAACGACTTGCGTATTAACTAGAATTGTCTTCGCAACTGTTTTGTATCAGAGTTTTTATGTGATAAATTTTATGCTATATGTAAAATAGCGGTATTGTAAGTTTGCAAAATATTGTATAAAAGTTTGAATGTGATTATTATTATAATCAGTTTTCATATAGAATTGTAGTAGTTGAATTGTATGTTAGCTACTAAGTATGAACATAACGGGTAGGTATTACCCGAATTAAAACTTATAAAACGCTAATATGAAGAAAAAGCTTTTATAAATGAGTTCATATTATGCTACAGAATACTATTGACTACTCTTAATATTCTATATGATTAACTTAATTCTTTTGGCTATTTTTGAAGGAAATGGCACCGACTACTCGTCAGAACTTGAACATGAGTGAGGAAGACTTTCGTGTTTTCCTTGCAGCAAATATAGCCGCAGTACAGGCTGCAATGCAAAACAACAATAACTCAGGGTCTAGCAGTGGAGTTAACTCCACAGGAAACCGTGTAGGATGCTCCTATAAGGCTTTCACTGCCTGTAAACCTCTGGAATTCGATGGAACTGAAGGACCAGTCGGACTGAAACGATGAACCGAAAAGGTCGAATCTGTGTTTGCTATAAGCAAATGTTCTGAGGAAGATAAGGTAAAGTACGCCACGCATACCTTCACAGGTACTGCGTTAACATGGTGGAATACCTATCTCGAACAAGTGGGACAAGATGCTGCTTGCGCACTACCGTTGTCAGCATTCAAACACTTGATGAACGAGCAGTACCGTCCCAGAAACGAAGTCAATAAGCTCAAGACAGAGCTTAGAGAATTACGAACAAAGGGATTTGATATCACCACATACGAACGACGATTCACCGAGTTGTGTTTATTGTGTCCGGGAGCGTTCGAAGATGAAGAAGAGAAAATTGACGCATTTGTAAAGGGTTACCGGAAAGGATCCAAGAGGATATAAGTTCATACGAGCCCGCCTTCATACAAAAGGCAAGTCGAATGGCTCATAAACTTATAAATCAAATTGAGGAAAGGATTATAGAACAGGCGACCGAAGAAGTCAATACGAAACAAGTCAAGAGGAAATGGGAAGAAACCAGTGACAAGGGTCACAATTTTCATAATCAACCTAACAATCACAACTACAATCGCACCAATTTTCGCAACAACAAACGCAACAACAACAACCACCCCAGCAACAACTACAACAACCGTTTCAACAACAATAACAACCGCAACAACAACAATCCCAACAATAACAACAAGAGGTAGAAATTCTGCCAGAGATGTGAAGGATACCATCCAACTGGGCTCTGTACAGCAGTGTGTACTAAGTGTAATAGAAAAGGCCATGGTGCGACAAAGTGCGAAATCTACGGATCAATGGCTAAGGGAACAAATAATGCCGGAACAAGTTATGCCGACATTACCTGTTTCGGATGCGGGAAGAAGGGCCATTACAAAAATATGTGTCCAAATCAGGGGGATAATAATGGGCAAGGCCGGGGAAGAGTCTTTGATGTTATGCGAGGCGTATATGAAATAGCTTATATTTTACTAGGAAATACTATTAAATATGATACAATTTTACACAAGATATTTATTTATTTATAGAATGGATATACCTAAACCTTGCTAAAACACTTATAGGCAGTGTACCTAATCGTACAGTAGTGTAGTTTTTAGTAAGTCCAGTTCGTTCCACAGTGAATCTTTTAAACAAAGCTTAAAACTATATTAGTTTTAATTTATAAAAATACAAATATATATATAAGTAATATTATTATTATAAAAGGGGGTTTTTACCGTTTAATGACCGGTTTATCGATTTTAAAACTTTAGTCACAGTTAAAACCTAATGTAAAATATTAAATAAATAAAAGACTTAATTTAAAGCGTAAAATAAATAACGATAATGAAATTGCGATAAATAAAAGTGCGATAAAATAAACTTGCGATAATTAAAGAGTACGATAATTAAAAGTGCAATTAAATACAATGACAATAAATAAAACTGCGATAATTAAAAGTGCAATTAAATATGAAAATAAAGAAATTGTGCTTATTTAAACTTCCGTAATCATGATGTTTGACGTGTTGATTTTAGTTTTATGCCCATGGGTTAATTGTCCTTTGTCCTGGATTATTTAATATGTCCGTCTGGTTTTTGTCCATAACAGTCCATCAGTCATAAATATAAAGTGCGAGTGTCCTCGTCAAATTATCCTTATACCCGAAGTCAAATATTCCAACTAATTGGGGACTTAAACTGTAACAAGATTTTAATACTTTGTTTAATAATTACACCAGATTATCGACTCCAAGGTTTTAATACTTTGTTATCAATTATGCCAAGTGTCCTTGTACATAATTTCACCCCTGTTTTAATAATTCCATAGACTATTAATCCATTTCCGTGTCCGGTTAAATGAACGATTATTCATACATATAAATATCCCGCCCATCGTGTCCGATTGAGTGTATATGGTTATTTATAGGTACGTCCAATTATAAATCTTTATATTAAAATTAACAAACTATCATTTAGTTAAACAAATATAAAGCCCATTAATAGCCCATAGTCTAATTTCCACAAGTGTCGTTCTTTTGTCCAAACCCCAATTATGGTACAAAGCCCAATTACCCAAATTTAATATTTAGTCAAACACGATTACTTCGGCATTAAATAAGCATAATAATAATTTAGCTACGAGACATTAATGAAAATAACATAAACATAACTTACAGTGGGTATTAATAGCGTAGCGGTACACGGACAGAGTTTCGACTTACAAAACCTTAAAACATTTGACTAATCGAACCTTATTATTATCACTAACTTAAAATTAAAATTACAAATTGTGATTACGATTTGGAGTGACACTTGATACATAAATTGGGTAAAGAAAATATAAATATAAATATATATCCGTCCCTAAAATCGTTGAACTGCATCCCTTTTTATAGGAAATGGGACCTCTGCGAGTGCGGTCCCTTTTGTTCTTCAGACCTCCGCGAGTGCGGTCCCCTCAATTTCAGCTCACCGAACAAAGGATCCATGGCTGCCGACGGTTTTTATTATAAATATAATATAAATATATAATTTATATAATTAATTATATATTATATTATATTTATATACATAGTTAATTTATTATTTCCGATCCGTTGCGTCGTACGTTGAAAGTTGGTTCATGTCTCGGTTCCGGATTTTCGAACGTCCTTTCGTATGATTTAATATCTTGTACTTTGCGTTTTGCGGCTTGTACTCTTGTCATTTTTAGGCGTTCCTCATCAATAATTTGAACCTCTTTGCTTGTACTTTGTACTTTTTAGCTTTTTGGTCGTTTGCGTCTTCAATTTGTCGAATCTGCCTTTTGTCTTCACCTTTTAATATTTAAACGAATATTCCTTGTAAATAGGACAACTGCAACTAAAAGCTTGTCTTTCTTGAGGGTTAATGCTATGAAATATATGTTAGTTTTTAGCATTATCAAATATTCCCATACTTGAGCGTTGCTTGTCCTCAAGCAATATAGTCTTGAAATATACTAGAATCACTTCTTTATTCTTCACACTTTGTACATCAGTGATTTCTATACGGCGGTATGAACAATGGTAGTAACGTTATGGTTTACAGTCCCACATGACTATAAAAATTTAGATCCATTAAGGAAATTGGATCTTTATGAAAATATTTGATCTTTTGAAAATTAAATCTAGATTTTACCCTAGATAAGTTTTCCAGAATAACCCTTCATCGGTGTTTGCAAATTCTTTTTGTGGGTTTGGTGGGTTTCAGATTTGAAAACTTTAGCTCAAAACTTGCGGTTTTGTGTCACCCACTTGCTAACCTTGTATTGGGAAAGCAAGACGTCCAGTATACTTGCTCCGTATATTACCTTTCGGTAAACTACCGTCTGGTTGTAAAGGAAAGCGTTAAACAAGCAACTGTTAAGGCAATGTCCCCTGACATGCTTTTAATTATGGTCTATAACGTGTCGGATGCAATTACTATCCTTGGTAGGAGAATAGTAAAGCTCACCCTTATAATTTTCCGGTCTGGCACAAGGTCCTGTCTTTGACCATGCTATGCAACCACCGTTCTTACGGTTGACACCCGATTTGGTTCAGGTGACCTAATGAATTCCAGGTGAATTCTCAGGATTTTACGCTCAATGGTAATGAACGCATTGAAAATGGGTTTTCAGAAAACAAATCAGTTTGTAATTTTGATCAAAATATTTTCTCGTTCAGCTCGAGTTTAGATATCATTGAATTCCATGAGTTTGAATTCTCAATCTTTAAGGTCAATCTCTAGGATTGAGTAATATCAGTCTTAAAAGCTGATTTTTGATCTTTAAGGAGATTATCCTTTCTAGAGATCTGATTCATTAGTCTTATCCAGCTAATTTGCACGGCGTCCTCCCCATTTTACAAGACAGATCCTCTCGTGGTTAGGATAATTCTGACCACTTGGCGACCTTGTTTGATGCTGAGGTCCGTGGATTTTCTGCTGATTTTAGAGATGACTTTTCTAGATTTTTCGTCAACCTACAGCTGGTCTGGACGACAACTTCATGACCTAAATCAAGAAGCGCGTTTCTTTTTCAGAAGACTTTACTTCCTTTAAATGATGAAATTAATTCATCGTGTAGATCCATCTCTCTTACAGTAAATCGGGTAAAACTTTTTAGATTAGTCCAAAGCAAAATTATCTTCAGTTATTTGTACAAAAATATGTGATATATGTTTTAAATAACTTTGGTAAATTTTCCCACACTTGGCTTTTATTTTCTTTTATTTGCCTTTTTATTGTCTTCTATTCCATTTTAAATGAATTCTAACATTTTGGTTTGTTTCTCAATTTATGTCCTTTCCGAGGTAACAATAATTTTGGTGTTAACACCTAGTTTTATCGTTCATAAATATGTATAAACATGATTTTGAGTTCATTTAATTGAAAATTTTGAAAATTTTTACTAGAATTGGGTAGTCAGTATATAAGACTAGGGCTGTTCTTTATTATCAGAGAGCACTAGATTCTAATACAACTACTGCGTTACTAGTATTTTTAATGGTAACCAAGTGTTTAAATCAAACAATTTTTTTTTTAAAATCCGAAAGAATTTAACCCCTTCCCACACTTAAGATCTTGCAATGCCCTCATTTGCAAGAAATCAGTAACAATTTAAATTATTGAGGGTGATTAGCGTAGAAAAATGATTAAATTTTACCAAAGTTTCCAAACATATTGGCATTTGTTTGCTGAATGATAAATGGTGCACATCATTTGTTCATTCTGTCTGTTGGTACATTACATTTGTTTTTCATTTTTTTTTCGTCAAAAGTACTAGCTTTTGCTGAACTTAATGCCAGTCTTTGAAAATGCGCTGTTTTACCCTGTTTTGTACATGAGATAAAATACAAACACATATATACATATTTTTGAAGTTGGGTTTTCACACCACATTCAAAGATTATTAAAATCTAATAAAGTTAGAAAATTATAAAAGCTATTATAATAATAAAATAAGAAATAAAAAATAAGAAAATTAAGAATTAGTAACATTACAATAAATAAACAAAAATATAAAATAAGAAAATTACGGATGAGGAGGATGGTTCCAATATGGGTCCCAAGCGTATCCATAGATGCTGTAAAATGCTTGGACCGGGTTATATGTAGGATATGGTGGTCGGCTCTCTAAAGTCCAAGGAGAAAATTCGGGCATAACGATAGGAATGTAGTCTCTACCTACGTGTGTACAATGACTTATGATTTGGCTTTGATGATACTGCCAATCTTGAAATGCTTTTTGTCTAGCCATTTCATACTCGTGTCGAGACATAAAAATTTGCATTTCCGTCATTGGATTACCCCCTCCCGGTTGACCTTGCTGTTGATCTCTCTCAACCTGTGAATGCCTGCCATCATAACGTGCTGCCGCGTTGTTTCGTTTCTTTAAGACCTTAGCACCATGATAAACACGCAAATCTATTCTATCGCGGGGTTCTGGTTCTGCCATTAATATTCCCCCCCCGACTTCTATCCACACCGAGATATTCAGCAATTAAAGTAATAAATATACCACCTCCTATTATGCTACCACGCCTCATACCCCTAACCATGGTCAATAAATAATAACCCACACAAAAAGGTATACTTACAGCGCTATGTGGGTCTCGAATACACATGTGGTAAAACAAATCCTGTTCATTTACCTTTTCCTTATTCTTACCTCGTTGTGTAATCGAATTGGCTAAAAACCTATGGATTACTCTTAATTCAGCTCTATCAATATCAAGATAAGAGTATAATCCCCCCTGGAATCGGCGATGGCTAGTCATCCTACTCCATACGTCATTTGTATCAAAATTCTCATCCACCCTCCTACCATAAACTATTAACCTCTGGCAATCATAAGATGCTAGCTCCTCGGGCGTATATATACCTAAAGCCCGAGCAATGTCTAGTAAGGACATATGGCGCATCTCCCCTCCTAATAAAAATCTAATAAAACTACGATCGGTTAAAGTATCTACCCGATCATTTATTTCAATAGTACACAATAACTCTATACACCATTCTCTATATACAAGTCTATGCATGTTGAATAAATGTACCCCAATCACTAAAAGTAGAATTACCATACCTTTGAGTAAGTAATTCCCTGATTGACTCAGCCAATTCCACTACCTCTAATGGCTCCCAATCTATAACTCTGGGTACCTCAACATTATTAGACACAAGGTTGTGCAGGTTCTTTTGATATTTTGGATAGTCTATCCAATATCTATCAAATCTCAAATTCGGATGTAAATCTGCCTCATGAATGTTTGAATATGAAACAATTAGGTGAGGCATATCTTGTCGGTAATGGTTATTAATTTCCTGTTGATTTGCATCTTCCGGAGGAGCATTGCGAGCCTGAGATGAAGATTTACCCCTTTCAGTCTGCAAAATATATCAAACACAATTTTTGTGCATCCAAATATGCATTAGTTTTAGCAAAATAACAACTTAACACAATCACAATAACATGTTAAATCAAAATTAAACTTATACACATTTTCACATTTTTTTTATATAAAAAAAACTTATACTATTTAAAGCATAAATTAAATTTAAAATTTTGTTTTTCCTTTTATTTAGGACGAGGTTGTTTCGGAACGATGTCCTAGCCCGTCCCTCGACAAAATTTTAAAATTTCGTCATTTCAAAGCGTTGATTTAAAAGCAAAGATTTTTTATTTTTTTTGGTTTTTTTAATGTTTTTGGCATACTTTAATTCAATAAGGTTAAAAATAATGATAATAAAAGTTCTCGTCCCTCCCTCGGGTAAAGCAATTTCGGTTCAACGACCTAGTCTTCAACTCACGACGAATTTTAAAAATCATATTTTTAACTTAGCGAAATAAAGTAAATTTTTGTTTTTAAATTCACAGCAAACTTAAATTTAAAATGCATAAAATTGAAAATTCATATTAATAATTAAAAATTCATACCAAACTTATATTATATTTTTGTTTTTATACATACAAACTTATATTAAAAATATTAAAATTTTCAAATATTTACAAACTTAAATATATTGATTTTAAAAAAAATTCACAATATTAATTTAATATATAATATATATATATATATATATATATATATATATATATATATATATATATATATATATATATATATATATTAATTTTAAAAATATGGTAAAAATAAAATTAAAAATATTTTTGGCTTTTATCCCACTTTAATCAATCAAATATTATCAAAAATATGCGCCACTCTTTTCGGTAAAGTAATTTCGGTTCCATGACCTAATTTAACTCATGACGAATTTTTAAAATATTTTTGTTTGATTGATTAAAGATATTTATACCTTAAGAATAAACGTTAAATTTCGCAGTGATATAATAAATTTTTGTATGATATCAATAATTTCGGTCGCAAGACCTAATTTTATCGAATACCAATTTAATACTTTATAGCGAACAATTTAGCGTTTATTATCAAAAGGTTAAAAATAAAAATAAAAATAAAAATGAAAACTGTACAAACTTACCTGTGAAAGAGATTTCTTAGTGATATGCTCTAGCCCACTCATAAGATAGTCGGACTAATTGGTTTTCCATAGCTACATAGGCGTAACCTCGAGCATTTATCGATTTTTCTTCTAAACATATGAACGGTCCGTCTCTGCATAAAGTAACAAATTCGGTGTTTGAATATGTTTGATTATTTGAACATTTACCTTCGTGTGACCATTTTTCGAATTTGTGACATCTTTCAAGGTGTCGTGCTCTTCTTTTCGCTGCGGATTTTGATTTTCCTTTACCAAATTGTAACTTATTATTTTCGCATCTGGATTCTTTTCTTACTTCGTCCAATTTGCCTCTGATTAATGATACTATTTCACTCGGAAGGGTGTCATTATTACGTTTAGTGATCAAAGCGTGTAGCATTAGACCATGGTTTAGTTCACAGGAAGTCTTCATCTCGTAAAACCTAAAAAAAATAAAAATTCAGAATGGGGGGAGAAGACTAGTTCGTTAGGGTCTGCTAGGGAAAGACCATTCGGGTTACATTTTTGAGAACTACACGAAAACAGAAAATCTAACTCTAACAGAAATACATATTATCCTTAAAAGACTTGATTCTCCCCACACTTAGTTAGCTGTGGTGTTGAAATTGTGATTAACTTCGTTGTCAACTTCCATCGGACTATCTATGTAATGTTTAACGCTGTGACCATTAACTTTAAATTCAATCCCATTTGAATTTATTAATTCTACTATTCCGTATGGGAAAACTCTTTTGACTATGAATGGTCCAGACCATCTTGATTTCAATTTTCCAGGAAATAGCTTGAATCATGAATTGAAAAGAAGAACTTTGTCTCCTTCTTTAAATTCTTTTGAACTTCTGATTCTTTTATCATGCCATTTCTTCGTTCTTTCCTTATAGATTAATGAATTTTCGTATGCTTCTTGTCTTAATTCTTCTAATTCGTTTAGTTGACTTAATCGTAGACGTCCAGCTTCATGTAAATCAAGATTACATGTCTTCAAAGCCCAAAATGCTTTGTGTTCAATTTCTACTGGAAGATGACATGCTTTTCTGTAAACGAGTTTAAAAGGTGTGGTTCCAATTGGAGTTTTGTAGGCTGTTCTAAAAGCCCAGAGTGCATCCTCCAATTTAATGGACCATTCCTTCGGATTTGATCCTACGATTTTCTCTAGAATACATTTTAAAGCTCGGTTGGTATTTTCAACTTGTCCACTTGTCTGTGGATGATAAGCAGTGGAGATTTTATGAGTTACTCCATATCTTTTGAGAACTTTCTCAAGTTGATTATTACAGAAATGAGTACCCCGATCACTTATTAAAGCTTTCGGTGTTCCAAACCTTGCAAAAAGACGTTTTAAAAAGTTGACTACAACTCGTGCATCGTTAGTTAGGAGAGCTTGTGCTTCCGCCCATTTAGATACATAATCAATGGCTACGAGAATATAGAGATTATTATGAGATTTTGGAAATGGACCTATAATGTCAATACCCCAAATGTCAAATACTTCACATACTTGAATGACATTTTGTGGCATTTCATCACGTTGACTTATTTTTCCGGCCCTTTGACAAGCATCACAGGATTTGCAAAGAAGGTGTGCGTCTTTGTAAATTGTAGGCCAATAGAATCCAGCATCGTAAACTTTTCTTGCTGTTAGTTGAGGCCCATAATGCCCTCCTGTTGGTCCTGTGTGACAATGGTTTAAGATTTTACTAGCTTCATCTCCGAATACACATCGGCGTATTATTCAATCTGGACAACTTTTAAACAAATGTGGATCTTCCCAGAAATAGTGTTTTATATCACTAAAGAATTTCTTTCGTTTTTGGTACGACAATCCTTTTTCAAGGAATCCACATACTAAATAGTTTGCATAGTCTGCAAACCATGGAATTTCATTATAATATATCTTCAATAGATATTCATCAGGAAAGTTGTCTTGTATGGCCGATTCATTTAGAACTTCTAATTCGGAATTTTCAAGACGAGAAAGATGATCAGCGGCGAGATTTTCTGCTCCCTTTTTATCTCGGATTTCAATATCAAACTCTTGTAAGAGTAAGATCCAACGGATTAATCGTGGTTTAGCATCTTGTTTCGAAAATAGGTATCTAAGAGCAGAATGGTCGGTATAGACCACCGTTTTTGCTAGAACGAGATATGAACGAAATTTGTCAAAAGCAAAGACAATAGCAAGGAGTTCTTTTTCAGTAGTTATGTAATTTGTTTGTGCTCCTTGTAACGTCTTACTAGCATAATAAATAGGTTGAAATCGTTTTTCAATCCTTTGTCCTAAAACGGCTCCCATTGCAAAATCACTTGCATCGCACATAAGTTCAAATGGTAGATTCCAATTTGGAGTTATCATAATCGGTGCATTAGTGAGTTTTTCTTTAAGAATATTAAAAGATTTGATACATTCATCTGAAAAGATGAATGGATCATCCTTTTCTAGGAGTTTATTCATAGGAGTGGCAATTTTAGAAAAATCTTTTATGAAACGTCGGTAAAAACTGGCATGCCCTAGAAAACTTCTAACTCCTCTAACATTGGTGGGATGTGGAAGTTTAGTAATTACATCTACTTTAGCTCTATCTACTTCAATTCCTTCCTTTGAAATTTTATGACCAAGAACGATGCCTTCTTTAATCATGAAATGGCATTTCTCCCAATTAAATACTAGATTTGATTGTTCGCATCTAATAAGCATTCGTTCAAGATTAACTAAACATGATTCAAATGTATCACCGAAGACTGAAAAGTCATCCATGAAAACTTCCATGCATTCTTCTATCATGTCATGAAAAATCGCCATCATGCACCTTTGAAAGGTTGCAGGGGCATTGCAAAGTCCAAATGGCATGCGTTTGTAAGCAAAAGTACCATAAGGGCACGTGAACGTGGTTTTTTCTTGGTCCTCGGGTGCTATTGGAATTTGAAAATATCCGAAAAAACCATCAAGAAAACAATAGTAACTATTTCCGGCTAATCTTTCCAACATTTGATCAATGAAAGGTAAGGGAAAGTGATCTTTTCTGGTGGCGTCATTTAATTTTCTATAATCAATACATACACGCCATCCTGTTATAGTCCTAGTCGGAATAAGCTCTTTTTTCTCATTTGTGATGACAGTCATGCCACCCTTCTTAGGCACGCATTGAACTGAGCTTACCCATGGACTATCAGAAATTGGATAAATTAAACCGGCATCTAGCAATTTAATAATTTCTTTCTTAACAACATCTTGCATATTAGGATTTAGTCTTCGTTGGCGTTGCACATACGTTTTATGACCTTCTTCCATAAGGATTTTATTTGTGCAATACGAAGGACTTATTCCTTTAATATCATGAATCTTCTATGCAATAGCTGGTTTATGAGCTTTTAGCACAGAAATGAGTTGAGAATTTTCATTTTCAGTAAGAGAAGACGATATTATTACAGGTAATTCAGATTCACCATGTAAATAAGCGTATTCTAAATGGTTTGGAAGTGGCTTTAACTCTAATTTCGGTGGTTCTTCTATCGATGATTTATATCGATATCTGTCTTCTTCTTTTAGCATTTGAATTTCTTCTGTTGTTGGTTCATATCCATTAGCCATAAGTGTAGCTAACATTTCAGTTTCATCAATTGGTTCAGTTCCTTTTCCTAAAGAACATTCTCCCGTTCCTTGTAATTCTGGAAATTCTTCTAACAATTCTGCATGTGATTCTATAGTTTGAATATAATAACATGTATCATCTGCAGATTGCGGTTGTTGCATTGCTCTATCAACTGAAAAGGTAACACTCTCGTCCTCTATACTTAGGGTTAGTTTCTTACCAAACACGTCTATCATTGCTTTAGACGTGTTTAAAAATGGTCTTCCTAATATGAGAGGAACTTGAGAATCTTCTTCCATGTCCAGAACAACAAAATCTACTGGAAATACTAAAGTACCAACTTTAACTAGCATGTTCTCCATTATCCCTCTAGGATATTTTACTGATCTATCGGCTAGTTGTATGCTTATTCGTGTTGGTTTCAATTCTCCAAGGTCTAGTTTAGCGTATAGTGAATACGGCATTAAATTTATACTAGCACCTAAGTCTGCCAATGCTTCTATTGAACTAAGACTACCCAGAAAACATGGAATTGTGAAACTTCCTGGATCAGATAGTTTTTCTGGTATCTTATTCAACAGCACTGCTGAACAATTAGCATTCATAGTAACAGCCGAGAGTTCTTCCATTTTCTTTTTATTTGAGATTAGATCTTTCAGAAATTTAGCATATCTAGGCATTCCTGAAATCACATCAATGAAAGGAAGATTTACATTTATCTGTTTAATCATATCCAAGAATTTGGATTGCTCGGCTTCAAGTCTCTCTTTTCTCATTTTACTTGGGTAAGGAAGTGGTGGTTGGTATGGTTTAACATAAGGTTTTGCCTTAACTGTGTTATCTTCATTAACCTTTTCAACTACCGGTTCTTTTTCCTTATCTTGTTCAGATTGTGGTTCTTGTGGAGTAGGAATAGCTTCCTCAGAAATTACAGGTATTTCAGGTGGTTTAAGTGTAATACCACTTCTTATGGTAATGGCTTTAGCTGTTTCATTCCGGGGGTTAGCATTTGTATCACTAGGTAAACTTCCCGATTTTCTTTCACCTATTAACCTTGCTAGGTTACTTACTTCTTGTTCTAGATTTTGAATAGAAGCTTGTTGATTTCTAAATGCTTGAGCATTTTGTTCATTTGTTTGTTTCTGAGATGTGAAAAATTGCGTTTGAGATTCAACTAGCTTCGTCATCATATCTTCTAAATTCGGCTTTTTATCATCGGTTTGTGGTGGTTTGTTTTGAAAATTAGGTCTTTGCTGATTGTAAGTATTATTGAATACTTGTTGATTACTAGGACCTTGTTAGTTGTTGTATGGAACATTTCGATTATAATTCTGGTTTTGGTTGTAAATCGGTCTTGGCGGTTGATAATTATTCTGATAATTATTTCCAGGCCTTTGGTTTAGATATGAAACATTCTCTCTTTGTTCCATTGTTAGTTCAATACTGAGACAATCTTTTGTCAAATATGGTCCTCCACACTGCTCACAACTAATTCGTATTGAGTGTATATCCTTAGTCATCTTTTCCATTCGTCTCTCGACAGCATCTATCTTTGCGGAAATGGAATCTAAGTCATGGCTAGAATCGGCTCTAGCTGCTTTAGATGATCTAACGATATCTTTTCCTTGGTGCCACTCATGTGAGTGGGAAGCAGTGTTATCAATAATCTTATAAGCGTCAGTTTCTGTTTTCTTCATAATGGAACCACCAGCTGCTATGTCTATGTCTTTCCTTGTAGTGATGTCGCATCCTTGGTAGAATATTTGTACTATTTGACAAGTGACTAAACCATGTTGCGGACATCCTCTTAATAACTTACCAAATCTTGTCCATGCCTCATATAGAGTTTCATTTGGCTTCTGTGTGAACGTAACAATTTCTCCTTGAAGTCTTACGGCTTTAGATGCCGGAAAGAATTGTTTAAGAAAATTTTCAACTAAAACGTCCCATGTATCAATCGCCCCTTCAGGTAACGATTTTAACCAATCTTTGGCTTCTCCCTTTAAAGTCCAGGGAAATAACATGAGATATATCTATTCATCCTCCACTTCTCTTATTTTAAATAAAGTACAGATCCTATTAAAGGTACGAAGATGTTCATTTGGATCTTCCTTCGGTGCACCACTAAATTGGCATTGATTAGTCACCATGTGTAGAATTTGTCCTTTGATTTCATAATCTGGTGCATTAATGTCAGGTTGAGTAATTGCGTTACCTTGGCCAGTGCGTTTAGCTCTCATTCGGTCTTCCATACTTAAAGGTTCCAGATTCTCCATGATTGAATTTGTTGAATCTGAATCACTAGAGGATTCTGATTTAATGGTTCGTTCCTTAACAATCTCTTTTGAATGATTGGTGGTTCCGGAGGAAAGATTAGTGGTTCAGGATCTCGGAATCGTCCCTGAATATTCTCCGGATTCTCAATTGTGAGGTCGGGTTCAAAAAATGGATTATCGAAAATTTGAATTGGAGTACTTGGTCGACTGGATGACGATTCTAAAGAAAAATCAACGGCGAAAATATTTGCTAGATGTCTTGATCGAGTTACAGGTAGTGAACGTACAAAAGGTGGTGAACGTTTTGCTCGGTGCATTCACTAATATCTTATTAGTTTTTAAAAAGAAAGAAAAATTATATAAGTTATCCAATTAATAGACTTTTCAGATTTTGCTCACGTTTCGAATAGCCAAAAGATGCAGCAGAGGGGCAGGATTCGTTTGGTCTCAATATAATTGAGTACTGTTTGGCTCTAATAACCCGGTCCACGTACAAATCCAACTATTACTACGAACCAGAAAATTTTGATGTCTATCAATTTAACCGCTTAAAATAATTTTTCGTTGAAATTTAAGAAATTTAGATAAGAAATAGAGAAAATTCTAAGTCCTAAAAACTAGAATGTCGAGAAATAAGAAAGAAAAAGAGCGCGTCGAAAAACGTCGAAAAATAAAAGATTGAAAAATAATAGGCGTCGAAAAATAAAAATAAGAAAGTAGCGCGTCGAAACATAAAAGGGAACTAAAAACTAAGAATTAAAAGTTGCGTCTAAAAATATTAAAGCTTACAAGGAATTCTATATCCCAGATGACAATATCTTAAAAAGGTACTAAAAACTTAGAACAGCGTCGCAAAATTCTAAAGCACCTAAATCTTAGTCTAAAGAAAAAGCACTTAAGGAATTTTACAGCAAAGCCTAAAAATCTAGAAATAAAAATAACTATGGCAAATACTATGATTTAAAACTAAATACGAGCGAAAAATACAAATATTACGCTAAAACGAATAAAAAAAGTACAAAATATAAAAATATACTTAAAGTTGTAAAAAGTACAATTTTATAAAAATATTATTTTTATATTATTTATTTAATAAAACTATTAATTTTATAAATTAATTAAACTAATTATAACTTAATAATACAAATTAAATAAATAACTAAACTAATTAATTAAATAAAACCCTAAAAACAAAATAATTAAATTAATTAAACCCTAATTTCGTATTAATTGCAGTCCTAGGTTGACCTGTCAGATTGACCTCCGCGAGTGTGGTTAGGTCCAGTTCAAAAGCTCCGCGAGTCGCGGAGGGTCAAATTTAGGCTGAAAAGGGGTTCATTTTTGCACAGGTTCAGTTTTTTTCTTTTTATTTTTTTATGTTTTTCTGTTTTATCAAATATATATAAAATATAAATATAACTAAATATTTTTATAAAACAATAAAATACTTATTTTTAAACTCAAAAGTAAAAATACTTTTTTTTTAAACTTTATATATTTTTTAACAAACTCTTTTTGTATTTTTATATTTTTATATTTAAAAAAAAAACTTATATTTTTATACGAAGGACTTAATAAAAACTTTTACAAAATTATATTATTATTATTTTTATATCATTAGCGTTGCGCTTTCGGCGTTTAAGTTCCCCGGCAGCGGCGCCAAAAATACTTGATGTTATGCGAGGCGTATATGAAATAGCTTATATTTTACCAGGAAATACTATTAAATATGATACAATTTTATACAAGATATTTATTTATTTATAGAATGGATATACCTAAACCTTGCTACAACACTTATAGGCAGTGTACCTAATCGTACAGTAGTGTAGTTTTTAGTAAGTCCGGTTCATTCCACAGGGAATCTTTTAAACAAAGCTTAACGCTATATTAGTTTTAATTTATAAAAATACAAATATATATAAGTAATATTATTATTATTATAAAAGGGGGTTTTTACCGTTTAATGACCGGTTTGTCGATTTTAAAACTTTAGTCGCAGTTAAAACCTAATGTAAAATATTAAATAAATAAAAGACTTAATTTAAAGCGTAAAATAAATAACGATAATGAAATTGCGATAAATAAAAGTGCGATAAAATAAACTTGCGATAATAAAGAGTACGATAATTAAAAGTGCAATTAAATACAATGACAATAAATAATAGTGCGATAATTAAAAGTGCAATTAAATATGAAAATAAAGGAATTATGCTTATTTAAACTTCCGTAATCATGATGTTTGACGTGTTGATTTTAGTTTTATGCCCATGGGTTAATTGTCCTTTGTCCTGGATTATTTAATATGTCCGTCTGGTTTTTGTCCATAACAGTCCATCAGTCATAACTCATAAATATAAAGTGCGAGTGTCCTCGTCAAATTATCCTTATACCCGAAGTCAAATATTCCAACTAATTGGGGACTTAAACTGTAACAAGATTTTAATACTTTGTTTAATAATTACACCAGGTTATCGACTGTGTGTAACCCAAGGTTTTAATACTTTGTTATCAATTATGCCAAGTGTCCTTGTACATAATTTCACCCCTGTTTTAATAATTCCATAGACTATTAATCCATTCCCGTGTCCGGTTAAATGAACGATTATTCATACATATAAATATCCCGCCCATCGTGTCCGATTGATTGTATATGGTTATTTATAGGTACGTCCAATTATAAATCTTTATATTAAAATTAACAAACTATCATTTAGTTAAACAAATATAAAGCCCATTAATAGCCCATAGTATAATTTCCACAAGTGTCGTTCTTTTGTCCAAACCCCAATTATGGTACAAAGCCCAATTACCCAAATTTAATATTTAGTCAAACACGATTACTTCGGCATTAAATAAGCATAATAATAATTTAGTTACGAGACATTAATGAAAATAACATAAACATAACTTACAGTGGGTATTAATAGCGTAGCGGTACACGGACAGAGTTTCGACTTACAAAACCTTAAAACATTTGACTAATCGAACCTTATTATTATTATCACTAACTTAAAATTAAAATTACAAATTGTGATTACGATTTGGAGTGACACTTGATACATAAATTGGGTAAAGAAAATATAAATATAAATATATATCCGTCCCTAAAATCGTTGAACTGCATCCCTTTTTATAGGAAATGGGACCTCCGCGAGTGCGGTCCCTTTTGTTCTTCAGACCTCCGCGAGTGTGGTCCCCTCAATTTCAGCTCACCAAACAAAGGATCCAAGGCTGCCGACGGTTTTTATTATAAATATAATATAAATATATAATTTATATAATTAATTATATATTATATTATATTTATATACATAGTTAATTTATTATTTTCGATCCGTTGCATCGTACGTTGAAAGTTGGTTCATGTCTCGGTTCCGGATTTTCGAACGTCCTTTCGTATGATTAAATATCTTGTACTTTGCGTTTTGCGGCTTGTACTCTTGTCATTTTTAGGCGTTCCTCATCAATAATTTGAACCTCTTTGCTTGTACTTTGTACTTTTTTAGCTTTTTGGTCGTTTGCGTCTTCAATTTGTCGAATCTGCCTTTTGTCTTCACCTTTTAATATTTAAACGAATATTCCTTGTAAATAGGACAACTGCAACTAAAAGCTTGTCTTTCTTGAGGGATAATGCTATGAAATATATGTTCGTTTTTAGCATTATCAGTCTTCAACATTAATGCGGTTGAAGCGCAAGAAGACCCGGAGCTTGTTACGGGTACGTTTCTTATTGACAATACATCTGCTTATGTTTTATTTGATTCAGGTGCGGATAGAAGCTATATGAGTAAGGATTTCTGTGCTAAATTAAGTTGTCCATTGACGCCTTTGGATAATAAGTTTATACTAGAATTAGCAAACGGTAAATTAATTGCAGCAGATAATATATGTCAGAATCGAGAAATTAAACTGGGTAGCGAAACGTTTAAGATTGATTTGATACCAGTAGAGTTAGGGAGTTTTGACGTGATAATCGGCATGGACTGGTTGAAAGAGGTGAAAGCAGTGATCGTATGTTACAAAAATGCAATTCGCATTGTACGAGATGAAGGAAAACCCTTAATGGTGTACGGAGAAAAGAGCAACGCGAAGCTAAATCTTATTAGTAATTTGAAGGCGCAAAAGCTAATAAGAAAGGGTTGCTATGCTGTTCTAGCACACGTCGAGAAAGTACAAACTGAAGAAAAGAGCATCAATGATGTTCCCGTCGCAAAAGAATTTCCCGATGTATTTCCGAAAGAATTACCGGGATTACCTCCACACCGATCCGTTGAATTTCAAATAGATCTTGTACCGGGAGCTGCACCAATAGCTCGTGCTCCATACAGACTCGCACCCAGTGAAATGAAGGAACTTCAAAGCCAATTACAAGAACTTCTAGAGCGTGGTTTCATACGACCAAGTACATCCCCATGGGGAGCTCCTGTTTTGTTTGTCAAAAAGAAGGATGGTACATTCAGGTTGTGTATCGACTACCGAGAGTTGAACAAACTTACCATCAAGAACCGTTACCCACTACCGAGAATCGACGACTTATTTGATCAATTACAAGGCTCGTCGGTTTATTCGAAGATCGATTTACGTTCCGGATATCATCAAATGAGGGTAAAGGAGGATGATATTCCGAAGACTGCTTTCAGGACGCGATACGGTCATTACGAGTTTATGGTTATGCCATTTGGTTTGACTAATGCACCAGCTGTGTTCATGGACCTCATGAACAGAGTGTGTGGACCATATCTTGACAAGTTTGTCATTGTCTTCATCGATGACATACTTTTTTACTCAAAGAATGATCAAGAGCATGAAGAACATTTGAGGAAAGTACTGGAATTGTTAAGGAAAGAAAAACTGTACGCTAAGTTTTCAAAGTGTGCATTTTGGTGGAAAGAAGTTCAATTCCTCGGACATGTTGTGAGAAAAGAAGGTATTCAGGTTGATCCGGCAAAGATTGAAACCGTTGAAAAGTGGGAAACCCCGAAAACTCCGAAGCATATACGTCAATTTTTAGGATTGGCTGGTTACTACAGAAGATTCAACCAAGATTTTTTCAAAATAGCAAAACCCTTGACTGCATTAACGCATAAAGGAAAGAAATTTGAATGGAAGGATGAACAGGAGGAAGCGTTACAACTGTTGAAGAAAAAGCTAACTACGGCACCTATATTGTCATTGCCTGAAGGGAATGATGATTTTGTGATATATTGTGATGCCTCAAAGCAAGGTCTCGGTTGTGTATTAATGCAACGAACGAAAGTAATTGCTTATGCGTCTTGACAATTGAAGATTCACGAGCAAAATTATACGACTCACGATTTGGAATTGGGCGCTGTTGTTTTTGCATTAAAGACTTGGAGACATTACTTATATGGGGTCAAAAGTATTATATATACCGACCACAAAAGTCTCCAACATATATTTGATCAGAAACAACTAAACATGAGGCAGCGTAGGTGGATTGAATTGTTAAATGACTACGACTTTGAGATTCGTTACCACTCGGGGAAGGCGAATGGGGTAGCCGACCCTTTGAGTAGAAAGGACAGAGAACCTATACGGGTAAAAGCTATGAACATAATTATTCGTACTAACCTTACTACTCAAATAAAGGAGGCGCAACATGGGGTTGTAAAAGAAGGAAAGTTGAAGAATGAGATACCCAAAGGATCGGAGAAACATCTTAAAATTCGGGAAGACGGAACCCGATATATGGATGATAGAATTTGGGTACCAAAGTTTGGAGAGGTGAGAGAAATGGTAATTAAGGAAGCACATAAAACCAGATACTCAATACATCCCGGAGCAGGAAAAATGTACAAAGATCTCAAGAAGCACTTTTGGTGGCCGGGTATGAAAGCCGATATTGCTAAATATGTAGGAGAATATTTGACGTGTTCAAAGGTCAAAGCTGAACATCAGAAACCATCAGGTTTACTCCAATAACCTGAAATTCCAGAATGGAAATGGGAAAACATTACCATGGATTTCTTTACTAAATTACCAAGGACTGCAAGTGGTTATGATACTATTTGGGTAATAGTCGATCGTCTCACCAAGTCAGCACACTTCCTGCCAATGAGAGAAGATGACAAAATGGAGAAGTTAGCACGTCTATACTTGAAGGAAGTTGTCTCTAGACATGGAATACTAGTCTCTATAATATCTGATAGGGATGGCAGATTTGTTTTAAGGTTTTGGCAGACACTGCAACAAGCATTGGGGACTCGTCTAGACATGAGTACTGCTTATCATCCACAAACTGATGGGCAGAGTGAAAGGATGATACAGACCCTTGAAGACATGCTACGAGCATGTGTTATCGATTTCGAAAACAGTTGAGATCGACACCTACCGTTAGCAGAATTTTCCTACAACAACAGTTATCATTCGAGTATTGAGATGGCGCTGTTTGAGGCACTTTATGGTTGTAAGTGCAGGTCTCCAATTTGTTAGAATGAAGTGGGGGATAGACAGATTACGGGTCCGGAGATAATACAAGAAACTACCAAGAAAATCATCCAAATTCAACAACGATTGAAAACCGCCCAGAGTCGACAAAAGAGCTATACGGACAGTAAAAGAAAAGATATAGAATTTGAGATTGGAGAGATGGTCATGCTTAAGGTTTCACCTTGGAAAGGCGTTGTTCGATTTGGTAAACGGGGGAAACTAAATCAAAGGTACATTGGACCATTCAAGATTATAGATCGTGTCGGACCAGTAGCTTACCAACTGGAGTTACCTCAACAACTTGCGGTTGTACATAACACTTTTCATGTCTCGAATCTAAAGAAGTGTTTTGCTAAAGAAGATCTCACTATTCCATTAGACGAAATCCAAATCAACGAAAAACTTCAATTTATTGAAGAACCCGTCGAAATAATGGATCGTGAGGTTAAAAGACTTAAGCAAAACAAGATACCAATTGTTAAGGTTCAATGGAATGCCCGTAGAGGACCCGAGTTTACCTGGGAGCGTGAAGATCAGATGAAGAAGAAATACCCGCACTTATTTCCAGAAGATACGTCAACACCTCCAACTGCTTAAAATTTCGGGACAAAATTTATTTAACGGGTAGGTACTGTAGTGACCCGAACTTTTCCATATTTATATATATTAAATGAAATTGTTATTTACATGATTAAATGTTTTCAATATGTTAAGAAATCAAACTTATTAAGACTTGATTATTTGAAATGAGTTTCATATAGACAATTGACCACCCAAGTTGACTGGCGATTCACGGACGTTAAAAAATTGTAAAAACTACATGATGATATATATATGGATATACATATAGTTAACATGAGATTATGATAAGTAAGTATCTCTATATGTATATTAACAATGAGTTATATACATAAAAATTAGACTACTAAGTTAAGAAACTCGAAACGATATATATAACGATTATCGTTATTACAATGTCTTACTAAATACATATGTATCATATTAAGATATTGTTACACTATATTTAACATGATAAAATGATAATTATATATATCATTATGTATGTCAACAATGAACTACATATGTAAAACAAGACTACTAACTTAAGAATTTTGAATCGAGGCATATATGTAACGATTATCGTTGTAACGACATTTTAATGTATATATATCATATTAAGATATATTAATACATCATGATATCATTATAATGTAATAATTTAACATCTCATTTGATTTAATAAACAATGGGTTAACAACATTTAACAAGATCGTTAACCTAAAGGTTTCAAAACAACACTTACATGTAACGACTAACGATGACTTAACGACTCAGTTAAAATGTATATACATGTAGTGTTTTAATATGTATTCATACACTTTTGAAAGACTTCAAGACACTTATCAAAATACTTCTACTTAACAAAAATGCTTACAATTACATCATCGTTCAGTTTCATCAACAATTCTACTCGTATGCACCCGTATTCGTACTCGTACAATACACAGCTTTTAGATGTATGTACTATTGGTATATACACTCAAATGATCAGCTCTTAGCAGCCCATGTGAGTCACCTAACACATGTGGGAACCATCATTTGGCAACTAGCATGAAATATCTCATAAAATTACAAAAATATGAGTAATCATTCATGACTTATTTACATGAAAACAAAATTACATATCCTTTATATCTAATCCATATAACAACGACCAAAAACACCTACAAACACTTTGATTCTTTAATTTTCTTCATCTAATTGATCTCTCAAGTTCCATCTTCAAGTTCTAAGTGTTCTTCATAAATTCTACAAGTTCTAGTTTCATAAAATCAAGAATACTTCCAAGTTTACTAGCTTACTTCCAATCTTGTAAAGTGATCATCCAACCTCAAGAAATCCTTGTTGTTTACAGTAAGATATCATTCTAAATCAAGGTAATACTCATATACAAACTTTTATTCAATTCCTATAACTATAACTATCTTAATTCGAGTGATAATCTTACTTGAACTTGTTTTCGTGTCATGATTCTACTTCAAGAACTTTCAAGCCATCCAAGATCCTTTGAAGCTAGATAATTTCTTGTCACTTCCAGTAGGTTTACCTACTAAACTTGAGGTAGTAATGATGTTCATAACATCATTCGATTCATACATATAAAACTATCTTATTCGAAGATTTGAACATGTAATCACTAGAACATAGTTTAGTTAATTCTAAACTTGTTCGCAAACAAAAGTTAATCCTTCTAACTTGACTTTTAAAATCAACTAAACACATGTTCTATATCTCTATAATATGCTAACTTAATGATTTAAAACCTGGAAACACGAAAAACACCGTAAAACCGAATTTACGCCGTCGTAGTAACACCGCGGGCTGTTTTGGGTTAGTTAATTAAAAACTATGATAAACTATGATTTAAAAGTTTTTATTCTGGGAAAATGATTTTTCTTATGAACATGAAACTATATTCAAAAATCATGATTAAACTCAAAGTGGAAGTATGTTTTTCAAAATGGTCATCAAGACGTCGTTCTTTCGACTGAAATGACTACCTCTTACAAAAATGACTTGTAACTTATATTTTCGACTATAAACCTATACTTTTTCTGTTTATATTCATAAAATAGAGTTCAATATGAAACCATAGCAATTTTATTCACTCAAAACGGATTTAAAACGAAGAAGTTATGGGTAAAACAAGATTGGATAATTTTTCTTGTTGTAGCTACGTGAAAATTGGTAACAAATCTATATTAACGATATCCTAGCTAACTTATATTGTATTATACATGTATTCTAATATATTATGTAATCTTGGGATACCATAGACATGTATGCAAATGTTTTGACATATCATATCGACCCATGTATATATATTATTTGAAACAACCATAGACACTCTATATGCAGTAATGTTGGAGTTAGCTATACAGGGTTGAGGTTGATTCCAAAAATATATATAATTTGAGTTGTGATCTAGCCTGAGACGTGTATACACTAGGTCGTGAATTGATTCAAGATAATATATATATCAATTTATTTCTGTACATCTAACTTTGGACAACTAGTTGTAGGTTACTAACGATGACAGCTGACTTAATAAACTTAAAATATCATAATGTATTAAAAATATTGTAATTATATTTTGAACATACTTTGATATATATGTACATATTTGTTATAGGTTCGTGAATCGACCAGTGGCCAAGTCTTACTTCCCGACGAAGTAAAAATCTGTGAAAGTGAGTTATAGTCCCATTTTTAAAATCTAATATTTTTGTGATGAGAATACATGCAGTTTTATAAATGTTTTACAAAATAGACACAAGTATGTGAAACTACATTATATGGTTGGATTATTAAACCGAATATCGCCCTTCAAGTCTGGTAGCCTAAGAATTAGGGAAATGGCTCCTAATTGACGCGAATCCTAAAGATAGATCTATTGGGCTTAACAACCCCCATTCAGGTTATGGATGGTTTAGTACTTCGAGATTATTATACAGACGAGAGGTTCTGTTTTGGGGATATTCTATGCATTAAGTTAACTTCGGTTACCAGGTGTTCAACTTATGAATGATTTTTATGCACTTGCGATTGTAATGATATTTATGAAAAATGAGAAATCTTGTGGTTTATTATTATGATTTGGATAATATGTAGGTTAAACCTATAACTCACCAACAATTTTGTTGACGTTTTAAGCATGTTTATTCTCAAGTGATTATTAAGAGCTTCCGCTATTGCATACTAAATTAAGGACAAGATTTGGAGTCCATGCTTGTATAATATTGCTTAAAAACTGCATTCGAAGACTTATGTTGATGTGTAATATTATTGTAAACCATTATGTAATGCTCGTGTGAAAAACGCTATATTTTAGATTATCATTATTTGATAATCGTCGTAATATTTTAAAGGTTATGGTTTGTTCTAAACTCGAATGCAGTCTTTGAAAAACGTCTCATATAGAGGTCAAAACCTCGCAACGAAATCAATTAATATGGAACGTTTATAATCAATATGAACGGGACATTTCAGCAATGTCTTCAACGATATTGTAATTCTTAGATGTAGTTTGTTTTTCATTTAAATGTTTTCTTTTCGTTGGTCTAAAAATAGAGGTCACGTAGTTTCTAATTGGAACTCGTGACTTCAAAACTTGATGTTATGTTTCTCTCTTAACGCCTTGCTGAAGAGCGTTTTTAAAAAAATGCAATTGTCGTTAAAAAAGTACGGAGTAAATATTTGTGGGTATCATTTGGTGTAAGATAGAGAGATGTTAGTTAAAGAAATGTTAAAATCTTTTGTGTTTACGTGGCAATAATGTAACTTATATTTATGATAGGAGTTACGTTAAGGGTTATCAAGATAGAGAGTGGTGTAATAGCAACATACATATTTAAAATTAAAAAGGGCGGGTCCTCGAAGTTGATTAGTCAGGTCCGTCTTTTGTTCTTTGGTTGTTCTCATTTCTTGTATTTTCGTGTAATATTCGGGTTTTTTTTTGTTAGTTTGTTTGCAAGATTTTTTTCGGGATATTAGAGAAGTTAGTTTATAGATACTTTTTGTCTAGTTGTGCTTTTTAGGTGACAAATTCTCTATTTTCTCTGTCCTTTTGTATTCCTGTTTGAAGACGTTTTTCTTTGAAAAACGACTCCGGTTCTATATGAGTACTCGATTTTCGGAAGAAAAAAAAACAACATACATATTTGTTTCTTTTGAATTATGTAGACTTTACAAAATTAACCTTTGATTAAAGATAATTTAAGAGAATACTAGTGAAATTACCCGTGAAATCACAGATTTGTTTAAACGAATCAGTTTAATGATATGTTTAGGTATTAAGTGAATGTAAATGTTAAAGTCATTTAGTTTAATGACCAGTGAAACCACAGATTCCGACTAAAAAACTTGGTCAGAATAAATGAGCTACATTTATTCTCCCACCACCTTGTTCCAATTCTCATCACAATTATTATTTTTTTGTCATAAAAGCTACATTACAACATTTTATTAAGACATGTATTTCGTTTACATATGTAACATAATTAATCCCGTAAAAATGATACAGTTTTAAATAATAATATAATAATAAAGTTTCCTTTAAAATTGAGTATTTATATTTATAATAATAATTATTAGTAATAACAAATGTCTCTTTTATTTTATTTTTTGAAAAAAATTAAAATACAATTATTATATGAAGGTTGTACAATATGCTTCAAAGTCTCTACATGTGTTCATGAAGTGTTTTATCATAAAGTTGTATATAATGTTTCAAATATTGTACATATGGTTATGGAAGTGTTTTACCATAAGGTTGTACATATTGCTTCGAATATTGTACATATGGTCATGAAGGTATTTTATCATAAAGTTGTACATAATGCTTCATATATTATACAATTAACATGTTAATAATTTTATTTAAAATAATTAATTATTTCAATGACATCATCAAGTTAATTACTATAAATACAATTTTTTTTACTTATAAAATATTTAAGATTAATGACATCATCTAAGTGACCTAGATTTTTTTTTTAGATTTTTTCTTAATAAAAGAATTAATCTAATAATGACATCATTATTTTAACATTTTAATAGAAACTATAAATAATATTTTAATAGAAACTATAGATAGATGTTGTCATTAATCATTCACCATATATTCTTATTTTCCAACATGCATGATCATCATTTATTTGACAATCGGCTATTTGTGGATTATTTGACGACAAACATTATAAGGCACATGGGGCCCAAAGATAATAAGTGCATACTCTGTCACTTGAAATGGGAAAAGTTAACATGATATTATTTTTTGCTTAATAAATTAAATAAAAATGACTTGATATCACGACCAAAAAAATAATGTATCTTATCGATGCTCTTACTTTAATGACCACAAAATAAATATAATATGATATGATATGATTGATTACAGTTCTAGATTTCAAAAGTTGGCCATATATAACATTGTTGACCATTGTGGATATGTAATGTTACGCCTAGTTGAGTACGTAAAAACAGAACGTTAACCATCATACTTATTATACGATTAATAAAAAGGCCTACACATATAGTTGAACGATATGTAAAGACGAGGTCAAATAAATATACATTCCATTTAACATAGTACAAATGCAATCAACAATTAATTTACAAATTAAAATTTTTAATCCCACATGTTAACCACTATTTTTAAAATTATATCAGACAACAAAAAGTTGTTTAGCTTCTTTTCTTTTCTTTTTTTATAAAATATAAAAACATCCACCTACCTAGGCTTTATATTGCCACTTCCACTACCACCACCACCACCAGTAGTACCACCAAAGCTGCCTGATCTGCCCAAATTACCCTTCGGACTACCCATACCCAAACTCATTTGTTGATAACCCGAACCCGAATTATACATTTGATGATGACCCCGACTCATCATCATATTATTTCCATACATCCCTCCATCATTATTATAACCGCCACCGCCACTCGAACTCACACCGCCGCCGCCGGACGATCCATCCTTATCCCCTTGTCTTCCAATCGTCGTTTTCTCACCTTCCGTTTCTCTATACTTCGCTAAATAAACTTTCAACGGCTCAACGTATTCTTCAAACCCTAACGTCGTCATCGCCCACAACAAATCGTCACCGTTGATCGTCTTCCGTTTCTCACGTTGACACTTATCGGAAGCTTCACCGGTGATGAAACTAATAAATTCCGATACACATTCTTGAACAGTTTCTTTAGCATCTTTCGATATCTTAGCGTTCGCCGGTAACGCCTTTTTCATTATCCGGCTGACGTTAGCAATCGGAAGGAATCTGTCTTGTTCTCTTGCTGATAGCTCGCCGCTGGCGTTCTCGTTGTCGGAATCGGCCATTTGATCGCCGGTGAAATGAAGTGGTTTTGTGAGGTTGTGGTGAAAAGAGTTGGATATGATAATGGTCGTTGGATTGAAGTGAGTAATAATGTGATGATAGTGACACGTGGCGGAATGAGAGCTGGTTATTTGTTGATAAGGAAAAGGTGACGTGGGATGCGTAAGAGTCGTTGGATTTAAATGTGGGTCAGAAGATTTGGACGGTTGGATGGAGGTCTGACTCTTTGCAAAATAAATAGTCGATCTAGTCACGAGATATTCCGTTTCCACTAGTTAGAAACTGTTCGAGTTAGGTTTATACAATCTCGGAGTTTCAATAACATAATTTAAAATAACCGGCTTAAACTACTTATATTAAGTTCTAGAAAAATCACGAGTTTAAACGAATACTTCATTTATATACATTATATTTTTTACCTTTTCAATAATATTATAAACGTTTTGCTAACGAAGACATCTATGTCATATTGTCATACGTTATCATGTTGGTAGTTGATAATTTAGATTGATATTTGATTGAATGGTTGTGTTGCTTTGTTTGTTGTTACGGTAGATTCAGTCGTATATAGCGGTTAGACTTTTGTTATCTAGTGTCGAGCATTCCATTATCATGTTATATCTTTGTTCGGTTCGTTCATCTTTCGATGAATTAATTTTTGTTTTATAGTATTCGTTATTTAGCCAATAAATAAATAAATAAAAATTCTATGTCATACGTTACAGAGCATTTAATGAACTCGTAATTCCATAAACAGTAGATTTCTTATTTTTTCGACAAAAAAACAGAAATATAATACAAATAAATCATCCTTCATAAAAAAATGGAGACAGAGAGAATTACAAACAGGATTATTTGGAGTAAAGTCCTTAAGTGGTGGGGTTTTGATGGTAACTCGACTCCAAATGGTGTAACCGGTTTTAATCTTGATGCAAATTTAACTCCTTCGGATGTTGGGGCGAAGATATGGCAGACGGTTAAATGGACTTGTGCGTACCTTGTTTGGAAAAATTGGAATGAAAAGATTTTCAAAAACAAATCTTGGAATCCTCCGGTGGCGCTAAATAATATTCAAGTCGTGAGCTTTGATTGGATTTCGAGACGACGCAAACGTATTAATATAGACTGGCATAATTGGCTCAACAATCCGATTAGTTTTTGTTTGTAATATACTGTTTTTGTGGTGCGTTGCATTGAGATACTTAGGTGATGTTGTTTTGGTGATGTTTTGTCTAGTTTCGAGTTAGGATACATCCTCTGCATCCTTCTGTTATTTGCGTGAGGCTGGGCTCCCAGCATGTAACTTGTACCTTGTATATTGGTGTTAATACTAGAAAAAATTTCGACCGCGCGTTGCTGCGGTTGTATTCAACGTGCGGTCGAATTTGGATATATGTTGTTTGGTACCTAATGAAACAACTCGTCCTAATCTATCTGGACGAATACATTACATTTGATTACATCGCGAGGTACTTGACCTCTATATGATACATTTTACAAACATTGCATTCGTTTTTAAAAAGACAAACTTTCATTACATCGAAAGTTGACGGCATGCATACCATTTTATAATTTATCCAACTATAATTGACTTGATAATAATCTTGATGAACTCGATGACTCGAATGCAACGTCTTTTGAAATATGTCATGAATGACTCCAAGTGATATCTCTAAAATGAGCAAATGCACAGCGGAAGATTTCTTTCATATCTGAGAATAAACATGCTTTCAAGTGTCAACCAAAAGGTTGGTAAGTTCATTAGTTTAACATAAATAATCATTTTCATCATTTTAATAGACCACAAGATTTTCATTTCTCATAAATATACGTCCCATGCATAGAGACAAAAATAATCATTCATATGGTGAACACCTGGTAACCGACATTAACAAGATGCATATAAGAATATCCCCTATCATTCCGGGAAATCCTTCGGACATGATAAAAACGAAATCGAAGTACTAAAACATCCGGTACTTTGGATGGGGTTCGTTAGGCCCAATAGATCTATTTTTAGGATTCGCGTCAATTAGTATATCGGTTTACTAATTCTTAGGCTACCAAGCAAAATGGGCATATTCGGCTTCGATCATTCACCCATATAATGTAGTTTCGATTACTTGTGTCTATTTCGTAAAACATTTATAAAAATTTCGCATGTATTCTCAGCCCAAAAATATAAAGAGTAAAAAGGCAAATGAAACTCACTCTACAATATTTTGTAGTAAAAATATTCATACGACGGAACTGAACAATTTGCAGGGTTGGCCTCGGATTCACGAACCTATATCAATTGTATATTCATTAATACATTCTTGTAATCGAATTTTATATATTTTTAGTTTTGTATTAAGATTAATATTTATATTTTTATATATATATATATATATATATATATATATATATATATATATATATATATATATATATATATATATATATATATATATATATATATATATATATATATAATTATCATATATTATAATGTTCATTTGACATATAATTTAATTAACATTATATTAATATAGATGACTTTATATTAGTTAAAACGTAATATTATGTAATATTAGTATACTTATATAATAAATATATTCTTATAAAATTTTCTTTGGTTTGAAAAGTATTTATGATAATAGTACTAGAATAAGAATATTAACATTTATAATACTAATGATAATAATAATAATAACTTCAGTAAAGATGACGATTTTGACAATAATGAAAGGATAAAATGATAGTTTTCATAAAGATAATATTTTTTTAACAATAATAGTACTTTTAATAACCATGATACTTTTTAATAGAATTTTAACTAGTCATATTACTACTAATACTAATATTAATGTTAAATGATAATCCTAATACTAACTATTAATAATAATGGTACTTAGTACTAGGACTAATTTTAATGATAACCAGTGGATAATTTTTAGTAAAAATGACAATAGTAATAATAATTAATAACATAACAACAATAATAACAATTAATAATAATAATAGCAAAAATAATAATAATAATAATAATAATAATAATAATAATAATAATAATAATAATAATAATAATAATAATAATAATAATAATAATAATAAAAATGGTAATAGAAACTACCTTCCAAGACTTTAGTAAAAAGAATGCCACAAACGGGTTTCGAACCCGTGACCTCTCGATTACCCTACAAGTACCCAAACCATCTCGCTGCTTTTACTTTTCTGTTATAAACCATAAACCGTTTTTATTTAACCTATTTCTGCTGTTCTTCATCTTCTCCCATATTTACATCGACCAAGAATCAATAAATCAATCCATTAATCAAAACACGAACTCAAAATTGGTTTTAGGATAATTAAACAAACAAAAGTCGATTTGTGATGATTGGAATCAACAGAAAATAAAATAAAAATCCCAAACAGAGGTACCTGCAGTTTGAAAAACCACGATGGTAACTCATATGGTGATTTTGAAATTAAAAGCGATTTAGCTATAATTTACAACATGAAATAGTTTGTAAAGGACTCCTAGAAACTATATGGAACCTCATTTTAACTGAAAACAACTTACAGGAATCAAATTTTTTGATGAACACAAATGTTGACTTTTGAAAACCCGAACTTTGACTCAGAAATTTGTAATTAATAAAACGAATTGGAGTTTCAAATCTTGCAGAAAGTTTCAATAAAATAATCCTAACATTACTACATTTACAGATTTTGAAATTGAATTTGATTTCGAGCTCATTGAAAAATGAAGTAAAAACAGAGAATAACGAGTTGTATATCCATTCATCTGTTTGATTTCTTTTGAAATTGTAGCAAAAAATTTAATGTGTGCCATTGAATAATTGGTGCAACGATAATATATAACTCAAATGTTGTTTTGTGATGTCTGATGGGTTCGACATAATCAAATCAAGAGCAGAAGCAGAGATAAAGATAAAAAATAAAATAAAGCAGATGATAAAGAAATTCGTACGATTAGGAGAAAATGAAGGCTAGCAAATTTTGTTTATAAGTGTGCTATGAGATGACTTCTAACAAATTGCAGATAGCAACAAGGATATTAAAGCTCGATCACAGTATTGATGTGTACAGATTCGTTCCCTTTATCATTATTCATGGATTATATAATTAATAAGTATATTAGTATCTATAATAATAAATAATAATGATAAATAAATAAGAATACTGATTTCCTAATAAATATAGTTGTATATATTTATTTGTATCTATATATCACTATATATATATATATATATATATATATATATATATATATATATATATATATATATATATATATATATATATATATATATCTTTATATATTTATTTTTTATAGATTATAATTAATATTATTAATAAATATAACTATAATAGTAATGATTTTAATATTATACATAATAATAATAATACTATTTATAATAATAATGATAATAATAATATTAGTAATTATAATACCTTACATGTATTAACTTTTATATATTGAAGATAATAATTTAACAAGTATTGATATTAATATTAATGTTAATAATAATAATCGAAGTAATAATAACATTAGTATAACAATTATATTTTAAACTTGTAATTAATTTGATGTAATATTTAATAGATATGTAATATATATATTACAATATAATCTTGATTAGAAATCATATATAGATTTATATTTATATATATGTATACTACTATATATATACAATTATGTTTTAAATGTTAAGTAGATAATTAATTATGTATATTAAACAATTAATCACAAAGTATAACACTACACATTTAATATTTAGATAACGTTGGCAAAAATATGTTTGAACCATTTATATACAATATACTATATGTATATATTCAAAATAATAATCTTTATTTATTTAAAGTTATCTTTCATAATAACTAAATTACTTAATAGTTCATTAATACTAATATAACTATTTACATATATAATTATTTTTATTTACATTCCTAGTTACAATTAAAGGTTCGTGAATCGTCGAGCACAGTCAAAGGGTAATTGCATAAATGAAAACACTTCAAAATATATGAGATTCAACCATACAGACTTTGCTTATCGTGTCAAAACATATAAAAATTAAGTTTAAATTTGGTCGGAAATCTCCGGGTCGTCACAGTACCTACCCGTTAAAGAAATTTCGTCCCGAAATTTGAGTGAGGTGGTCATGGTTAACAACAAAAATATTTTCATGACGAATATGAGTTGATAAATAGAGTTTTATCATCATTGAGTAATATGAATAAAACAATTCGATTATTCAAAGAGTACGAATGAAACTATCACAAAAGAGTGAAATGAATCAATACAGGTTTGACTTAACCGGTGACGTAGTCACGGTTGATTTCCGAAATTCAAGGGATTTAAAGAAAATCTTTGAAATCTGAATAAAATCTGATTTTCTCGGGATTAAGGAAATTAAAATCTCTTTAATTAAATACGGTGATCTGCCTCGATTACTCTGTTTGATATTCCCATTATAAATTAAACTCTTCCGTTTCCTTATTCTAACCATTCCTATACTTTCTTTCTTAGTTCATACATCCAAAAGATTGTTAAAATGCTTAATTCAGTTCAATTCCTTGATATTTTCCTAATATCATTTCTGTCATCCTTCTTTTCAATATTCTACCAGAAAAATCTGTTTACTTCTACTATTACCTTGGGGTGATACTATTCTTAATTCTATCGTGTCTTTATATTGCTATTCGTATTAATATCTACAATTTGTAATCTCCATGTTGTTATTGGGCTTTATATTTTCTCTTATATTTTTGGATCTCTTTGCCTTTTTATTATCCTCTCGACCTCTAGTAAAGCGAGTAACAGTCCAGAATTCGTAAGTATGGAACTTCGAATGAACTTAATGTTCTAAACAAGAAAGAACGTAATCGCACGATTTGATTTGTCAAATTACCTGAATCACTGAGAATAGAACTATCAAGAATATACTTTCTTGATATGTTCAGAAGTTAAGCAGAATGAAAGAGTTATGTAACATGGCACATGATGACGTTATGATCTGTGAATCATCACGTTCCATTAGAAACTCAGCATGACTTACTGTAATATAATCACGTTGATCAAGTATCATTATATTATACTAACTCATGCATCAATTTCCAACACTACTTCAAAATCATTCATAATTCAAATTCTAAGTTTTCAGAGATTTAGAAACTAAAACAGTTTCTTTTATGATGTAACAAAGATAGCACGAAGAAATAGATAATTTTGGACGAGAATATTTATGAAAATATCTTCAGAAATAGCGAAGATATTTATGATGATATTTTTGAATTTCCAAGTTCGATGGTTGATGAAGAAAGATTTTCCGCAAGATTTTAACACGAATACGGAGCAAGATATTCGTTGAAGGTTTCATCGGATCCAGAATTACTTGAATTCTTTGAATATAGGGTATGGTCCTTGTATTTGTCCTTGGTCTCCTTCGTAGTTAGCTCAATCCGTTTTCCAGTTCCAACTTTTCTGAGCTTTTCCAACATACTATTCTTTATCATCAAACTTCCGACGGTTAAGGTCATTTACGGTTGCCTATAGTTTCTGCTGCTTCATTCAGCTTTTTCAAAGTTCAATGTATTGATTCGTAGGCTGGGTGCTTTTCGAAATTTCAGAATTGAAGATCGTAATTATAGGAGATAATTGTTATATGTATACTTATAACTATTGATGTAGAAATGCTACGAGATTCGAAATACTGATTGTTGATTCTCGGTATTTGGTATGGCAATTGTTGTTACAGGATGCCGATGAGTTCATGATAAGACTTCAATAAATAAACATAGTGATTTGTCGAAGAGATTTAAGCCAAGGAGCAACGAGGTTGTTGGTACATCTGCTGGTAATATGATGGAATATAAAAGGTTCTCCGGTAACAATAAAAGAGCACGCATATATATCAAGGTTATAATAAGGTTGTTTCGAACGAAAAGTCGAAATTGACTTGCTGGAGCTGTGACAAAATTGACTACTTTGAAAAGGGATTACAAAATTATTTTCGGTAATAACAACGCCAAAGGAGCTAGCACAGATACGGGTTAAACATTTACTCAGGTTCCGAGAGTTTTCAGGTGCATAACTATATGCATCAATCTTTTCTTCCGTAGATAAAGTGCGGTTGGTTCATCCTCTCAATTTGGGGTGTTTTCAAGAATCATGAAAGTTTGAACGCAGATTGGAATCGTCAAGATACAAATGAGGTTTAAGATGAAATCAAGTGGCAAACTTGAAGAATTATTTAGTTTCATATGTTATAATCAGTATTTTAATTCATTTTAATTGTCCAATATTATTTGTCCACAGTCGATAGTCCACAGTTAACAGTTCAATAATTCATATATAGTTTAATATATAATATTCGAATTGATTAATACGTATCGTGACCCGTGTACATGTCTCAGACTCGATCACAACTCAAAGTATATATATTATTTGAAAATCAACCTCAACCCTGTATAGCTAACTCTATCATTACTGCATATAGAGTGTCTATGATTATTCCAAATAATATATATATATATATATATATAGATGCGTCGATATGATATGTCAAAACCTTGTATACGTGTCCCGATATTTAAAATGCGTAAATAACAGTATTTAAATGACAATATATAAAGTGCGTAAATAAATAACAGAAATTAAATGACGATAAATAAAGTGCGTAAAGTAAATAACAGAAATTAAATGACGATAAATAAAATTGTGAGAATGTAAATTGCGATAATTAAATTGCGATAAATAAAATGTAATAAGTTACCTGGGAACAATTAGCTAGGAACAGTTAGCGTGGATTCTTAATAAAATTTCTCATAGTTAATTTTTTATTTCTAACAAATTTTATTTTGTCAAATGTTTTCTTCATTATGCCACTTATTGGATTCTGATAAATCAAAATCCCAATTTGAAATTGGATGAATATGGTTATTCTGTGGTGAACGGATTTGTATATCGGTGGATGTAAGTAGGATAGTAAATGACTGTTGAATCAGCTTCGAAGAATGTACAGTGTAACTTATTAATGTGAAATCTGAATATTCCTCGGGTATTACCTACCCGTTAAAATATTTTCACAATTAACACTTTTTACGAAAGAATTTTTAATTACAATCTTTATGAAAATATATATACATATATATTTTCTTCAAATATAATCATGGATTCATTGAGTTAATATGATATTAAACTCATTTGGTTTACCGTTAGAACTAGAATACATAATCTCTAAAACATTTAGAGATTAGTTAATCGCCATGAAGAACGAAGATAATTGATGTAGAACGATACGTAGAACGATGATTATACTCGAGGTACAGAATGAGATGTTGAGGCATGGATTGTTGATGGTACTGGTGCTGTTACTGATGGTACTGTTGGTGCCGGTGATGTTGCTGAAGCTGGTAAATTTTGCACCATATTCTCCAAATTTATTACTCGAGCATGAAGGTCGTTGACTTCTTCCATTACTCCAGGATGATTGTCGGTTCGAAACAAGCGAATGAATAAGGTTTTGAATTTGAGATAGTATATAATCATGACGAGATATTCGGGAAATGAGGGTGAAAATGGTGTTTCGAACAGGTTCGTCGGTGAGTGCTTCAGGTTCTTCGCCAAGTGAGCATATTTATGGGTGGAAGGAATCACCTTCTTCTCGTCTCCATTGATTAAGTCGACTATGAACCCATCAGATGAATTGGTTGATTCATTCTAGTGACGCTGCTTTTGGAGCTTAGGTGAACATCCATGTCGGTATAGCTGTCGGAATAACTATCAGAATAGCTATCGAAATCTGAGGACTCGAACTGGTTGAGGGATTCATCTGGTATGATTAGATGAAGGATTTTCGATAAGAAATAGATTATAGGATGTAGATTAGTACCCTGTAATACATAATTTACATATGCATATATATTACTAAAATCCCATAAGTTACGGAGGAATTTTCGAAATATGTCAGGCAAGGTTTATAGTAATAGATACGCTAAGATATGATTTAGCAGTTACGATAAGATATGAATTTTGTCTATACACTATTCATGCAATCATTGCAGTATGATGTGTCTAGACTAAGAATGATAAGCAAGTGATTCCCTAAGAATGATAAGCAGGTAATTTTTGACACGAAATGATAAGCAAAACTTTTGACATGCTGACACGGTCGAAGTCCAGACTCACTAATGCATCTAAACAACTATCAGTTAGACACACTAATGCAAGACCTAGTTCGCTAAGACCACCGCTCTGATACCAACTGAAACAACTCGTCCTAATCCATCTAGACGAATACATTACATTTGATTACATCGCGAGGTACTTGACCTCTATATGATACATTTTACAAACATTGCATTCGTTTTTAAAAAGATAAACTTTCATTACATCGAAAGTTGATGGCATGCATACCATTTTATAATTTATCCAACTATAATTGACTTGATAATAATCTTGATGAACTCGATGACTCGAATGCAACATCTTTTGAAATATGTCATGAATGACTCCAAATAATATCTTTAAAATGAGCAAATGCACAGCGGAAGATTTCTTTCATACCTGAGAATAAACATGCTTTCAAGTGTCAACCAAAAGGTTGGTAAGTTCATTAGTTTAACATAAGTAATCATTTCCATCATTTTAATAGACCACAAGATTTTCATTTCTCATAAATATACGTCCCATGCATAGAGACAAAAATAATCATTTATATGGTGAACACCTGGTAACCGACATTAACAAGATGCATATAAGAATATCCCCTATCATTCCGGGAAATTCTTCGGACATGATAAAAACAAAATCAAAGTACTAAAGCATCCGGTACTTTGGATGGGGTTCGTTAGGCCCAATAGATCTATCTTTAGGATTTGCATCAATTAGTAGATCAGTTTACTAATTCTTAGGCTACCAAGCAAAAGGGGCATATTCGGCTTCGATCATTCACCCATATAATGTAGTTTCGATTACTTGTGTCTATTTCGTAAAACATTTATAAAAATTTCGCATGTATTCTTAGCCCAAAAATATAAAGGGTAAAAAGGCAAATGAAACTCACTCTACAATATTTTGTAGTAAAAATATTCATACGACGGAACTGAACAATTTGCAGGGTTGGCCTCGGATTCACGAACCTATATCAATTGTATATTCATTAATACATATTCTTGTAATCGAATTTTATATATCTTTAGTTTTGTATTAAGATTAATATTTATATGTATATATAATTTTATTAATACTTATCATATATTATAATGTTCATTTGACATATAATTTAATTAACATTATATTAATATAGATGACTTTATATCAGTTAAAACGTAATATTATGTAATATTAGTATACTTATATAATAAATATATTCTTATAAAATTTTCTTTGGTTTGAAAAGTATTTATGATAATAGTACTAGAATAAGAATATTAACAGTTATAATACTAATGATAATAATAATAATAACTTCAGTAAAGATGACGATTTTGACAATAATGAAAGGATAAAATGATAGTTTTCATAAAGATAATATTTTTTAACAATAATAGTACTTTTAATAACCATGATACTTTTTAATAGAATTTTAACTAGTCATATTACTACTAATACTAATATTAATGTTAAATGATAATCCTAATACTAACTATTAATAATAATGGTACTTAGTACTAGGACTAATTTTAATGATAACCAGTGGATAATTTTTAGTAAAAATGACAATAGTAATAATAATTAATAATAAAACAACAATAATAACAATTAATAATAATAATAGCAAAAATAATAATAATAATAATAATAATAATAATAATAATAATAATAATAATAATAATAATAATAATAATAATAATAATAATAACAAAAATAAAAATGGTAATAGAAACTACCTTCCAAGACTTTAGTAAAAAGAATTCCACAAACGGGTTTCGAACCCGTGACCTCTCGATTACCCTACAAGTACCCAAACCATCTCGCTACTTTTACTTTTCTGTTATAAACCATAAACCGTTTTTATTTAACCTATTTCTGCTGTTCTTCATCTTCTCCCATATTTACATCGACCAAGAATCAATAAATCAATCCATTAATCAAAACACGAACTCAAAATTGGTTTTATGATAATTAAACAAACAAAAGTCGATTTGTGATGATTGGAATCAACAGAAAATAAAATAAAAATCCCAAACAGAGGTACCTGCAGTTTGAAAAACCACGATGGTAACTCATATGGTGATTTTGAAATTAAAAGCGATTTAGCTATAATTTACAACATGAAAAGCGATTTAACAAGCCAGTAACATCAAAACAGCAAGTCTAACAGTGGAAGCAAGAAACCTCTAAGCACCTGAGAAATACACGCTTAAAAGTCAACACGAATGTTGGTGAGCTATAGTTTAAGTTATAACAGTAACGTAAGGTAGGCCACGAGATTTCAGTGTAACAAAACAGTATGAAAAGTATATGTATAACCGTAGGCACCCGGTAACTAGACTTAACGTTTATAACCCCCTGAAAGTACACTTGGCGAGTGCGTATGTTCACGAAGTATTAAACACCCGTTAAATGCTAGCGCGACTAGCCCGAGTGGGGATGTCAAACCCTATGGATCCATATCTAATATTCGCATTCACCGGTTCAAAAACCAATGATTAAACGTTACCGTGCTAAGGGGAATGTTTATGCCGTTGTATAACCCACACACATATAAAGTTTAAGTACTCGTGCCTAGTATGTAAAACGTAAAAAGCGCATGTATTCTCAATCCCAAAATAGTTAAAGTAAAAAAGGGATGCTATAACTCACAATGATAAAAACGGTAAAGTCGATAGTGAAAGTATGCAAGTAGTAAGTCGGTCCGAAAGGTCGTCAACCTAAGTCAAAAGTTACTAGGTCAGTATGTTATCTACATAAGTTCTAATAGTGCATAAAATAAGTTTAAGTGTCATCATCATCATCATTCATCATGTAAAAGCTAAGTAAGTTTAACAAGTATAGAGATAAAAACAATAGGCTGACTTTGATCAGCTGCTACGACCTCTACGTAAATGAAAAAGATGCATAATCAGTGGCTATGGATCCGTATATGAGTCCCCTAATTTCTGACCAAAATTCAGAACCAAACTCGTCTTCGTTCGACCGTGGTGACAGTTCAAGTGCGAGTAGGTTAGAAATTTCAGCACAACGTTAATAGGGTGTAGTGACTTTCGGGAGGCCATAGATCCTAAACCGTAACTCGGATTAAGGCGAGGTCTAAACAGAAAATCATCTACTCGAACCGAACTAACTGAAAATAAACTTTCCAATAGCCCAGGTGGTCTAATCAGACCCTAAAAACAGTAAACAAGGTGCTCCGGTGGGGTCCTTGGTGCTTGATGCTCATCACGGTTCTCATCCTTGATGCTTGTAGCTTCAAGTGTACAACTCGTTGATGGGTTAGCATCACCTTGACCAAGTTTCAACCATCAACACACAATATGTTAAGACTAAGTAAGAATACAACTCATTTAAGAGTCTTAGATGGATGATGAACCAAGGTTACATCACATCCTTAGTCTTAACACAATTACAAGTTACATTTACAACTAATGCTACAAACTTTACATCAATCAAACAAGTATGAACATAATTTAAGTCAAATTAAGTGATGGAACCCTAAGTTAGAGAGCTTGGATCCTTTTCACACAAGTTATAAGGTCACAAAGCTAGAAAGCTTGAACCTTTAGTGTTCTTGAAGATCTTGAAGCATAAAGCTTGGATCTTTAAGTTACATGAAGACCATAAACACAAGTTTTGATCTTTATAACAAAATAATGAGACCATAAGTTAGAAAACTTAGATCCAAAAAAAGATATGAAGATTCAAGCTAGAAAGCTTGCATCTTGGTTGTTCTTGAAGATCTTGAAGCATAAAGCTTGGATCTTTAAGTTACATGAAGATTACAAACACAAGTTTGAATCTTTATAACAAAATAACAAGTTTAAAGTTAAAAGATTTAGATCTACTAAGTAGGTGAAGATTCAAAGCTAGAAAGCTTGAATCTTCCATGTTCTTGAAGGATTCAAATCAAAGTTTGAATCTACAAGATGTAATCAAGATCAAAGCTAAAAAGCTAGGACCTTTAATGATGATGATGATTTCAAAAATGGAAAGGTAAGAAGAAGAAAAAGATCAAAAACTTACAAGTTTTAGAGTGAGAAAGACTAGAGAGAAGATATGAGAATAAGTGTGTGTGAAATGCAAATGAGAGCAAGTGTTAAATGGATGGAATAAGGCATGTATTTATAGATGGTGAGGAGGTGGTAGGGTGGTCTTGGACGTGATTTAGGAGGGAGGGACAAGGGGGACACACTTTTACTTTTTGGTTAATGGTTGTCTAAAGTTGGTGCTTATGTTAGGATCCCATGCAACATTAAGGATAATACTTGACATAAATGCTAGCATGTTTCCTCTAATAAATGGGCATTTGTCTTACTTATTAATGGGTTACTAGTTACATATAATTGGGCTAATTAAATAGTCCACTAACTAGTGTAGGGTGGGCTAAGGTCCAACAAGGTAGAAAGTCCAACAAGACTAACTAGTAAGCATAAGTAAATTACTACGCGTAATTAAGCATCCATAAACTCAAGTAATTATTATTATAAAATAATAATTAATATTTCGCAGTCCTAATATTCCGATTGCTACAAAAGTTAAACGTGTACACAGTTCGCGGTTTATTCGAAACGTCAAGTGACACTAACGGTCGTTAATGCTTCCGGCGATCAAGTTAAGTAACCTATGTACTCAAAGGCATGTTTTAACATATAAATGAAAGTAAACCATGTATATTAAGATTCCAGAGTATAAGGTAGCACAGTACGCACAAATACGCAGTTTCGTGAAAACGCAAAGCATAAAGGCAAGTCGAAAAAGTATGGTCGTTACATTACCCACCTGTTAATGGAAATTTCGTCCCGAAATTTGAGGAGTGACCAAAAATGGTACTGTGTTTGAATAAGAAGGAGCGTATCAAAGTTACGAAAGATTCGTGGGCTCAAAAGTGAGCTATTTGCCTTGAAAGGTACTTGGGGGTATAAAAGTAAGAATAGGTATATGCCATTAATTAAGTCTCTTGTCCTAAGAGATCAACAAATTTATTTCGTTTCTTGCTAACACGAATATGTCATTCGAATACCCACAAAAGGAAAGATGATGTTATTAGCCCTACATGCATCTTCAGTATGCTGGATGCATGAAATACATCATGAATTTTTTTCTATACTCATATAAAACATTGAGCACTTATGTCGCAATACAAAGCTGACAAGTAGAATGGAAAACATGGTGATCATAACCATGCGATTTGATGTCTGGATAGTGTTAGCCACGGATTTTTACTAATCTCTTAATTTCGGAAGGAGACCATAGGTATAAAGAACCCTATATTTAAGAAACGTTTCATTTGACTAAATGAATTGAAATTTTAGCTGAAAGTGACTAATCGAACTTATATGCAATACAAGTCATAATTATTTATAGTGTCTTCAGGATGGTCTGAACGAACAATGAAGGATATCACCCAGTTTACCATACTGCAGGTGCACTTATCCTTAGATGGAATGAAAGCACAGTTCCATAATGTAACTTTATCCTTTCAGTTACATGTTGAAGTTAGGGTTAACATTAATCTAGAACAACATATAGTTGTAAACGATGAAGGAAGGAATATGTAGAGTAACCACATCAGTGTCGTAGATGTCTTAAGCAGTCCCCTCCAAGAGGATAACAAGATTCATAGATTCCTAAAGTATCTTACACTACAATTCTGAAAGAAAATTGCATGAAAGGTGTGGTCCTTGAACGAGAGTGAACTCTTAGAATGGTTCGTTCTGAATTTATCCTTATACTTAAGGGGGATGCGCGGATGAGAAGACACGTGAACTCTTGGTCATAAAGAATGGTTTTCTCCGAGTGAAAAGAATATCAAAAATGATTCTTGTACCTCAACATACTGGTTCATAGATATGATGTTTACGAGAGTGTTGCGATTAGCCGTGAAATATTGAGAGTAGAAACCCGCCTAATGCCTTTCCTACGATAGGGTGACTATTGAGTGTACCTTGGAAAATTGATTTATCGGCCCGCGTTTTTGCCAAGTCTAACCTTAAAGGAAACATTTCATGAGCGCAAAGACTTCTTAACAAATTTTATAAATCTGCCATCTAAAGTGGCTCAAGAGTTTTTAACAAAGATCTTAATAATAAGCTTCATCCCTAATGGAGGGCGAGAAGATGTGTGATCCATACATGGTGTAGTCTAATATGAAAACCTTTAGTAAAATTCACCAAGGAAGTTTTGAAAACCTTTAAACATTTGATGTGACAACATAAACGGAATGAAGTTCTTAGTAAATTCAGAAGTATGTACAACGTGTACCATTTTGTACAAAACTATTTGACTTAAGTCAAACAACTTAATAAAGGAGCGATTTTTAAATAATTTGAAGGTATAACTTGGTAGGTAATAACCAAAATAGGTAAGGTAAATTTATTAATTTAATTATATACATATATTTATGATTTTATAAATCGCATAAGTGACAGAAAAATTTTATTACTTTCATGTATCCATAAATCTTGTGAGGACCGCACAAATAAACAACGTGTAAAAATGTTGATAAATATAGTTTTTCGTGTTTCAGAGGTTACTAGTTGAAAAAGATCGAGTGAAAAATCTTTGAATCATCGGTTGACATGTTACTAAGTAATGAAAACTAATGAATTAAATGTAGTTTTGAAAATTATCATGACATAAGTCTTTGGGCCAAAAATATTCTCGTGCGAAGCCGTTGCTAAAAAGTGAGGTATGAAGGATAGAGCATGAGGATGAGAAATTAACCGCTTCTTGATTTTGTAAAATGTCAGACAGGTTATGACTAATACTAAAGTCGAAATACTGATGGTGTTAGTACCACTAAATGAGAATCCCCTGGAATAAGTTAGGACTTAGTGTTATGTAAGAAAGAGCATCGTTCCAACAGGTGTGGCAAATATGATCCTAGGGGTAACGCAATAATTTGGAATGGTTTAAGTGTTAGTGGATGCCCGAAGGCTCTGCATGACATGGTAGTAAGTGCCTTCATCACATATACACACACATGAATCTCTCAATTTCGACGGTTGTAAAGTCTTCATGATGACTTGGATACGAATAAGCAAAGAAAAGTTTTTACAACGAAAATTTTATAGAAATCGTTTAAGGTGACTATGTAAGAAAAGAAACGAAGTTTTTAGTAAATATAGACTACTCTAAGTAAAATATCTTTTGATTAAAGGAATTTATTTGTGAAAGTGAAAGTAGAATTTCACATGTACTTAGTCAAAAATAAGTAATTATTTACTTTATTATATATAACATATACGGTTTCTAAAATTTGTACGAATGGTAATAAAATAAATTTATATTTTTATAAAACTTTGAGAGGATCGCACAGTAAAATAGTGTGAGTAAAAATTTTTAGCAAACAAAATTTTCATATTTCGGGGGTTACAAGTTGGAAAAAAAGATTGATGAGGATTGAGTAAAAGATTTTTGAAAATTTTGGGTGATATTTGAGGTAATAAAAACTATTGAATTTAAATGTGGTTGATGATTACTAGTAGGGCATAAGTTCTTCGACCAAATATGCTTAAGTGTGAAGTTGTTGCTTATAAGTGAGATACGAACGGGAGAGTATGAGGATGAGAATTAACCACCCAGTGATTCTGAAAATTTTTGAACTGGTATGACTAATATCGAAGTAAGAAAGATGATGGCGTGATTATCATCAAATAAGAAATCTCTCAGAATACGTTAAGATTTAGAGTCGCGTAAGAATGAGTATCAAATAAGATTCTTGGGTAGTCCTTAATATAGAATTTGAATCGCTGAAGTGACGGGATACAATTTCCTTTATGTATCGTTATGCAAGTTTGTCCATTGTATCGGTTTCTTTCATGGCTAGAAGGTAAGAAGATTTGGAGAGATGGTCAATGATAACCCAGATAGTGTCCTAACTGCCTACTATTTTCGGTAGCTTCGTAATGAAATCCATTGTTATTCCTTCCCATTTCCATTGTGGGATTTCGGGTTGTTGTCATGCAACTAATAAGGTTCAGCTTCGGGCTACTTCTCTCCCCGTAACTATTAATGGCTCACCATTCTCTCGAGGTATACGAATAATCTTCCTACTATAAATAACCTTCGTTTTCATCCTTGAAAGCCAGTTCATTCCAACTATTTTATCAAAGCTTCCTAACATGATGAGTATTAGGTTAATCCTAAGGTTCGTTTTAACCAAATCTTATTATACCACCGTGAAAATTCTATCAATCTTCTCCAATAACACCTGCTTATGCGTAGGTAACTAATCCTTTCCACTACTACTTTAAAACTTCCTAGTTTTGTTGACGTGATGTCATCTCCAATGACCTACCTATTAATTTTAAGGTACTACCTTAAAGTATTCCTCTATCTCTGCCAGCTTACCATTAGCTTGTCCTATAGAATACTTAACTCTTATGGTTTTTAATGGCTTATTAGTCATAACACTAAAGTTCTAAGATATAAGGTTTCTACCGCTCTAGTATTAAACAACTTTGAGACAATAAATGTTGTGAATAAATGTACCCTAACTAAAATCAGGATCTGTGCGAGTCTCCATAACTGTGGTAATGATTGCTCTAAGCAGGTAAGTCCAAAGTTTTTCCTATTTAAGAACTTTTTTCTTAAGTGTCCAGGGTGTCTATATCTATAACATATTGTTAGGTTATCAATTCTGCAATCAAGGTCCTCCTTGTACAATATCTGGGCTACGTGGTTATTCTTTCCCTACCTCTAACAGACCATAATGCGTATACTCAAGTGGTTCCTACCAAAATTTCCTTTGAATCACTTCATATTCCTCATGTAATAACATTGGGACTTCTGCATGATTTACTTCAATATAATCATGCTGGCCTGGCGTCATTATATTGTACTAAATCGTACGTTCAATCCAATATCACTCTATATGGTCAATGTAACGTGATCACTCCAAGTTCTACTAAATTTCATCTAACGGTGCTTTATCTATGCTATCTCGAAACAAAATTTACATAATAATTCTCACGATTTCCTGGTGCAGGTGCGTAGGTTCTATAGGTCATGCACCAATGCCTAAATGTCCCGAAATTTCTTCAAAATGTTCGGGTTCAGGTAACGCCATTGGGTTCCTTTTTAAAAATTCCATCTGGGGCTCGTGTCGAGTTTTACGTGTAGCAAGTAGTAATACGATATGTTTTGGGGTGACTCCTAAGTCTTTGAGTATGGATGAGCATCTGTAGGAAACACTCTACCCTTGTGAAAGGAGATGCCTTCCCGACTTCTCCAATGCCTAGGAGTGTTAGGGACCTAAGTCCAGAAGTATCGTTAGATCGTCGAGCAGTGGTGAAGAATGGAAGAGATAGGTGATGGTCATGTAAGCGTACGGGATACGAGACACCTTTGGGAACTGAACAACCTTCTAATGTTCATACGTTGTACGTGGCTAATTAGAGCGAGCTTAGGGTGCGGTTACTCCGACAAGTCCTCACATGTCTCCTCCTGAGGATCAACTTTAGTGAGCGTGTAATCCGAGGGGTACTCCTTCTAGATTGCGTGAAGTAATGTTTTGATATCCGGAATGGTGGAACGGTAGTAACAGGTGGATTACAATACTAATCCTTAGGGTTAGACGAGTGGGAAAAGGGTTCAGAAAAACATCTGAACTAGGTAGGATAAATTCTCCAAGTTGGTACAGCGAAAAGCAGACGGGTAGCAAGCACGAAATCAGGCATAGTAACTACAGCAGCCTAGATCGTCTACAGCAGTACATAGCATGGCAGTAATAACAGTATGAACAGAAGTGTCATGCAAAAAAAAAAACAGATAGTAGCATGCAGTAGTGAGAAATAAGCAAAAGCATACAGCAAGTTTACATAGCAGTAAAAGGAAACAGTAGCATGCAGCAAGTTCATACAGCAGTAAAAGTAAATAGTAGCATGCAGTAAGATCATATAGCAGTAAAAGTAAACAGTAGCATGCAGTAAGTTCCGCAGAAACAAGTAAACAAGCAAGTTGTAGATTAGTCCTATTAGTGAATCCTACTCGGACTGGTCTAGACTCACTAATGCAACCTAATTCTCTACAACCAATGCTCTGATACCAACTGTGACGCCCCGTACAAAACCATCGTGTATGATTCATCAACAACAGGATCTTCACACGGTCAAACACTATATGCTGTTTGAAAACTAGTTTGCATTCATAAAAAAAGATAGCGTTTTACAAAAGATAACGTGCTCCATATGAATAGGAGCATAAACAAAAGTTGACCAAAAGGTCGTTACAAAACCATTGTTTGAAAATAACATAAATTACGAATGCAAAAGAAAAGTTCCATGATTGAGACATCTCTAAGTAATGCAGCGGAAATCTAACATAGCAGGTCCTTAACAGCAAGCCAGTAACATGAAAACATCAAGTCTAACAGTGGAAGCAAGAAATCTCTAAGCACCTGAGAAATACACGCTTAAAAGTCAACACGAATGTTGGTGAGCTATAGTTTAAGTTATAACAGTAACGTAAGGTAGGCCACGAGATTTCAGTGTAACAAAATAGTATGAAAAGTATATGTATAACCGTGGGCACCCGGTAACTAGACTTAACGTTTATAACCCCCTGAAAGTACACTTGGCGAGTGCGTATGTTCACGAAGTATTAAATACCCGTTAAATGCTAGCGCGACTAGCCCGAGTGGGGATGTCAAACCCTATGGATCCATATCTAATATTCGCGTTCACCGGTTCAAAAACCAATGATTAAACGTTACCGTGCTAAGGGGAATGTTTATGCCGTTGTATAACCCACACACATATAAAGTTTAAGTACTCGTGCCTAGTATGTAAAACGTAAAAAGCGCATGTATTCTCAGTCCCAAAATAGTTAAAGTAAAAAGGGATGCTATAACTCACAGTGATAAAAGCGGTAAAGTCGATAGTGAAAGTATGCAAGTAGTAAGTCGGTCCGAAAGGTCATCAACCTAAGTCAAAGGTTACTAGGTCAGTATGTTATCCACATAAGTTTGAATAGTGCATAAAATAAGTTTAAGTGTCATTATCATTCATCATGTAAAAGCTAAGTAAGTTTAACAAGTATAGAGATCGAAACAATAGACTGACTTTGATCAGCTGCTACGACCTCTACGTAAATCGAAAAGATGCATAATCAGTGGCTATGGCTCCGTATATGAGTCCCCTAATTGCTGACCAAAATTCAGAATCAAACTCGTCTTCGTTCGACCGTGGTGACAGTTCAAGTGCGAGTAGGTCAGAAATTTCAGCACAACGTTAATAGGGTGTAGTGACTTTCGGGAGGCCATAGATCCTAAACCGTAACTCGGATTAAGATGAGGTCTAAACGAAAAATCATCTAATCGAACCTAAATAACTGAAAATAAATTTTCCAGTAGCCCAGGTGGTTGATCAGACCCTAAAAACAGTAAACAAGGTGCTCCGGTGGGGTCCTTGGTGCTTGGTGCTCATCACGGTTCTCATCCTTGATGCTTGTAGCTTCAAGTGTACAACTCGTTGATGGGTTAGCATCACCTTGACCAAGTTTCAACCATCAACACACAATACGTTAAGACTAAGTAAGAATACAACTCATTTAAGAGTCTTAGATGGATGATGAACCAAGGTTACATCACATCCTTAGTCTTAACACAATTACAAGTTACATTTACAACTAAAGCTACAAACTTTACATCAATCAAACAAGTATGAACATAATTTAAGTCAAATAAAGTGATGGAACCCTAGCTAGAGAGCTTGGATTCTTTTCACACAAGTTATAAGGTCACAAAGCTAGAAAGCTTGAACCTTTAGTGTTTTTGAAGATCTTGAAGCATAAAGCTTGAAACTTTAAGTTACATGAAGACCATAAACACAAGTTTTGATCTTTATAACAAAATAATAAGACCATAAGTTAGAAAACTTAGATCCAACAAAAGATATGAAGATTCAAGCTAGAAAGCTTGCATCTTGGTTGTTCTTGAAGATCTTGAAGCATAAAGCTTGGATCTTTAAGTAACATGAAGATTACAAACACAAGTTTGAATCTTTATAACAAAATAACAAGTTTAAAGTTAAAAGATTTAGATCTACTAAGTAGGTGAAGATTCAAAGCTAGAAAGCTTGAATCTTCCATGTTCTTGAAGGATTCAAATCAAAGTTTGAATCAACAAGATGTAATCAAGATCAAAGCTAAAAAGCTAGGACCTTTAATGATGATGATGATTTTGAAAATGGAAAGGAAAGAAGAAGAAAAAGATCAAAAACTTACAAGTTTTAGAGTGAGAAAGACTAAAGAGAAGATAGGAGAATAAGTGTGTGTGAAATGCAAATAAGAGCAAGTGTTAAATGGATGGAATAAGGCATGTATTTATAGATGGTGAGGAGGTGGTGGGGTGGTCTTGGACGTGATTTAGGAGGGGGGGACAAGGGGGACACACTTTTACTTTTTGGTTAATGGTTGTCTAAAGTTGGTGCTTATATTAGGATCCCATGCAACATTAAGGATAATACTTGACATAAATGCTAGCATGTTTCCTCTAATAAATTGCAGATAGTAACAAGGATATTAAAGCTCGATCACAGTATTGATGTGTACAGATTCGTTCCCTTTATCATTATTCATGGATTATATAATTAATAAGTATATTAGTATCTATAATAATAAATAATAATGATAAATAAATAAGAATACTGAGGCATAGATGTTGCGATGTTGAGGCATGTGATGTTGAAACTTGGGTTGTTGGTGGTACTGGTGTTGATGTTGTTGCTGAAGCTGGTAGGTTTTGCATCACGTTTTCCAAATTGATTACTCGAGCACGAAGCTCGTTGGCTTCTTCTATTATTCCGGGATGATTGTCGGTAAGAACGAGTGAATAAATAAGGTTTAGAATCTGAGATAGTATGTAATCATGACAAGATATTCGGGAAATGAGGGTGAAAATGGTATTTCGGGCTGGTTCGCTGATAAGTGCTTCAGGTTCATCGTCAAGAGGTAAATTCGGTTGGTGAAAAGGATCGCCCTTTTCGCGTCTCCATTGATTAAGTCGACTACGAACCCATCAGATGAATTGGGGATAGCTAATTGATGGATTCATTTTGGTGACACCGCTTTCGGAGCTTAGGTGAATATCTATGTTGGAATAGCTGTCGGAATAACTATCGGAATAGCTATCGAAATCTGAGGGACTCGAACTGGTTGAGGGATTCATCTCGTACGATCAGATGAAGGATTTTCGATAAGAAATAGATTATAGGATGTAGATTAGTACCTTGCAGTACATAATTTACATATGCATATATAATACTAAAATCCCATAAGTTACGGAGGAATCTACGGAAGCTGTCAGGCAAAGTCTATAGTAGCAGATACGCTAAGATATGAATTTTGTCTATACACTATTCATGCAGTCAATGCAGTAAAATGTGTCTAGACTAGGAATGATGATGTCGAACGAGGTGTATATAAAATAGTTAATATTTTACTAGAAAACACTATTAAATACGATACAATTTTACACAAGATATTTATTTATTTATAGAATGGATATACTTAAACCTTGCTACAACACTTATAGGCAGTGTACCTAATCGTACAGTAGTGTAGTTTTTAGTAAGTCCGGTTCGTTCCACAGGGAAATCTTTAAACAAAGCTCAACGCTATATTAGTTTACTTTTATAAAAATACAAATATATATATAAGTAATATTATTATTATAAAGGGGGGTTTTTACCGTTTAATGACCGGTTTGTCGATTTTAAGACTTTAGTCGCAGTTAAAACCTAATGTAAAATATAAAATAAATACAAGACTTAAATTAAAGCGTAAAGTAAATAACGATAATGAAATTGCGAATAATAAAAATGCGATAAAATAAAATTGCGATAATTAAAAAGTACGATAATTAAAAGTGCGATAAAATAAAATAACAATAAATAAAAGTGCGATAATTAGAAGTGCAATTAAATATAAAATAAAGGAAATTAAATATGAAATAAAAGAATTATGCTTATTTAAACTTCCGTAATCATGATGTTTGACGTGTTGATTTTAGTTTTATGCCCATGGGTTAATTGTCCTTTGTCCTGGATTATTCAATATGTCCGTCTGGTTTTTGTCCATAACAGTCCATCAGTCATAAATATAAATTGCAAGTGTCCTTGTCAAATTATTATTATACCCGAAGTTAAATATTCCAACTAATTGGGGATTCGAATTGTAACAAGGTTTTAATACTTTGTTTAATGAATACACCAGGTTATCGACTGCGTGTAAACCAAGGTTTTACTACTTTGTTAACAATTACACCAATTACCCTTGAATGTAATTTCACCCCTGTTTTGATTATTCTAGTGGCTATTAATCCATTCCCGTGTCCGGTTAAATGAACGATTATTCGTACATATAAATACCCCTCCCATCGTGTCCGATCGAGTGTATATGGTAATTTATAGGGACGCCCAATTGTAAATCTTTATATTAACATTAACAAACTTTCATTTAGTTAAACAAATATAAAGCCCATTAATAGCCCATAGTCTAGTTTCCACAAGTGTCGTTCTTTTGTCCAAACCCCAATTATGGTACAAAGCCCAATTACCCAATTTTAGTAATTAGCCCAACATCATGATTACTTTGTTTTAAATAAGCATAATAATAACTTAGCTACGAGACATTAATATAAAAAGGTTGAACATAACTTACAATGATTAAAAATAGCGTAGCGTTACACGGACAGAATTTCGACTTACACCCTTACAACATTCGCTAACATACCCTTATTATTAGAATTATAATTAAAATTTAAAATATAAATTATAAATATAAATATATTTACGTATGAAGAGGAAGAAAAAAAAGATGATTAAAACTCGGCAGAAAACTGGCTTTATATAGGACCTGACCAGCAATTTCACTCCATGCGACTCGCATGGATTTGTGCTTCTGGCCATGCGAGTCGCATGGCCACCCTGGATCCAGCCAAATTGCTTTGTTTTCTTCTTGCCGACGTAATATAATAATAATAATATATATAATATATAATTATATATAATTATATATATATTATATTATATTCTTGTGTATAGTAGACTAGATATTTTTGGTCCGTTGCATCGGGCGTTTCTTCTTGGCTCAGGTCCCGGTTCCGGATTTTCGGACGTCCTTGCGTACAATTTTATATTTTGTACTTTGCGTTTTGAATCTTGTACTCTTGTGATTTCGAGACGTTTCTTATCAATAATTGGAACCTTTTTGATTGTCTTTTGTACTTTTGAGCTTTTTGGTCGTTTGCGTCTTCAATTCGTCGAATCTGTCTTTTGTCTTCACCTTTTATTATTTAAACGAATATCTCTTGTAAATAGAACAATTGCAACTAAAAGCTTGTCTTTCTTGAGGAATAATGCTATGAAATATATGTTCGTTTTTAGCATTATCAAATATTCCCACACTTGAGCGTTGCTTGTCCTCAAGCAATATTGTCTTGAAATACTAGAATCACTTCTTTATTCTTCACACTTTGTACATCAGTGATTTCTATACGGCGGTATAAACAATGGTAGTAACGATATGGTTTACAGTCCCACATGACTATAAAAATTTAGATCCATTAAGGAAATTGGATCTTTATGAAAACATTTGATCTTTTGAAATCTAGTTTTTACCCTAGATAAGTTTTCCGGAATAACCCTTTACCGGTGTTTGCAAAATATTTTTGTGGGTTTGGTGGGTTTTAGATTTGAAAATTTTAGTTCAAAACTTGCGGTTTTGTGTCACCCACTTGCTAACCTTGTATTTGGAAAGCAACACGTCCAGTTTACTTGTTCCGTATATTACCTTTCGGCAAACTACCGTCCGGTTGTAAAGGAAAGCGTTGAACAAGCAACTGTTAAGGCAATGTCCCGTGACATGCTTTTGATTATGGTCTATAACGTGTCGGTCGCAATTACTATCCTTGGTAGGAGCAATAGTAAAGCTCACCCTTATAATTTGTCGGTTTGGCACAAAGTCCTGTCTTTGACCATGTTATGCAACCACTGTTCTTACGGTTGACACCCGATTTAGTTCAGGTGACCTAGTGAATTCCAGGTGAATTCCTAGGATTTTACGTTCTATGGTAATGAACGCATTGAAAATAGGGTTTTCAGAAAACAAATCGGTTTATAATTTTGATCAAAATATTTTCTCGTTTAAGCTCGAGCTTAGATATCATCGAATTCCATGAGTTTGTAATTCTCAATCTTTAAGGTCAATCTCTAGGATTGAGTAATATCAGTCTTAAAAGCTGATTTTTAATCTTTAAGGAGATTATCCTTTCTGGGGATCTGATTCATTAGTCTTATCCAGCTAATTTGCATGGTGCCCCCCCCCATTGTACGAGATAAATCCTTCTCATGGTTAGGATAAATCTGACCACTTGGCGACCCTGTTTAATGCTGAGGTCCGTGGATTTCCTGCTGATTTTAGTGATGACTTTTCTAGATTTTTCGTCAACCTACAGCTGGTCTGGACGACAACTTCATGACCTAAATCAAGAAGCGCGTGTCTTTTTCGGAAGACTTTACTTCCTTTTAATGATGGAATTGATTCATCGTGTAGATCCATCTCTTCTTTTCTTTCATCGGGTAAAACAGTTTAGTTTAGTCCAAAGCAAAAGTATTTTCAGTTATTTGTTACAGATATATGTGACATATGTTTAAAATAACTTGGTAAATTTTCTCACACTTGGCTTTTATTTTCCTTTTTATCGTCCTCTATTCCATTTTAAATGAATTTTGACATTTTAGTTTGTTTCTCAATTTATGTCCTTTCCGAGGTAACAATAATTTCGGTGTTAAAACCTAGTTTTATCGTTCATAAATATGTATAAACATGATTTTGAATTTATTTAATTGAAAATTTTGAAAAAATTTACTAGAATTGGGTAGTTAGTATATAAGACTAGGGCTGTTCTTTTTTATCAGAGAGCACTAGATTCTAATACAACTACTGCTTTACTAGTATTTTTAATGGTAACCAAGTGTTTAATATAAAAATTTTAAAATCCGAAAGAATTTAACCCCTTCCCACACTTAAGATCTTGCAATGCCCTCATTTGCAAGAAATCAGTAACAATTTAAATTATTGAGGGTGATTTGTGTGAAAATGATTAAATTTTTACCAAAGTTTCCAAATATATTGGCGTTTGTTTGCTGAATGATAAATGGTGCACATCATTTGTTCATTCCGTCTTGTTGCTATTTCACATATATTTTTCATCTTGTCGTCAAAATTTGTTGCTTTTGCTGAACTTAATGCCAGTCTTTGAAAATGCGTTGTTTTACCCTGTTTTGTGCATAAAAGAGAATACATACAATACAAATATAATCATACATGCAATTTGAAATGGAACTTTGGCATCCCACTTTCAAACTATAAGAAAAATATTAGTACACAATAATAATAAGAATATCAAACATTACATAAACGTAATAAAATGTTAAGTGTTTAAAATAAAAATAAAAATTACCAACTTATCTCTACTGATCAGGAGGTGGGTTAGGAGGAAAATTAGGATATGGATCCCAATTCATGTTCGCGTCCGGGTTCCATGGCTGATTATAGGTGAACTGGTATGCTGCGTCATAATCATATGAATCATAGGGTGGTCTCATTTCTGGCTGATGTGCGGGATAGTATGCGGGTCGGGTCGGATAATACATCTCGCCAGGCTGCAACTGGCTTATAATTTGGCGCTGATGATAATCCCATCGGCCATGCTCTCGTTGCCGGGAATGCTCGTAGTCATTCCGACGTTGCCATGCCTCGTACTGCATATGCCTATCATAGTTCGTCATGTATTCATCCTCCATACGAACGCCTAAATCAAGAGCAGTCTCCCGAACAACTCCTATAATGTTATTCGCCTCCTCCATCTCGTCATCCGAACCTCTCTCTACCTGTCGCTGAGGTCCCTCGTATCGATATACCCGACCACGTCTCATCAATAATACCCTTGCACCGTGATAAAGGTTTGAACTTATAGTTTCACCTCCGTCCTCTATTTCGTTCATTGGACCCCCTTGGTGCTTATCCACACCTAAATACTCTCCAATGAGAGTAATGAAAATACCACCACCTATAATACTCCCCGATTTCATCCCCGAAACTACATTAGCGAGATAATAACCAACACAATAGGGAATGTTAACGAAACTCCTCGGGTCTCTAATACACTTGAGGTAGAACAAATCGTTTACGGTCAATTTCTCCTTATTCCTACCCCTTTGTGTAATTGTGTTTGCTAAGAATCTATGAATCACCCGGAGTTCAGCTCTGTCTATATCTAAGTATGTATGATTTCCACTGGCGTGAAATTCATTAAAGTGGGACATACGCCTCCAGATGGCGTTAATATCAAATTCCCTATCTACCCTTTCTCCTTGGGCAATCAGGCTATTACAGTCGGGGCTCAAAAGTTCAGCAGGGGTGTAAATCTGTAAGGCCCTGGCTAAATCTATCATGGACATTCTGTACATGCGTCCATCTAACAGAAATCTAATAAAGCTTCTATCATCTATCCTCCTAACATCACTGTTTAACTTAATAGTACTAAGTAATTCTATACACCATTCCCTATATATGGTTCTACGAATTGAAAATAGGCGCATCCAATCGTTAAACTGAGAATTACCATACCTTTGCACCAATAATTCCCGAATCGGTTCGGCAAGGTCAACTGTTTCCAAAGGTACCCAGTCAATTGCCCTTGGCATTTCAACAACCTTAAAGTAGAGAATGTGCATGTTCTTTTGATAATCTGGATACTCTATCCAACATCGATCAAATCTTAGATTTGGGTGTAACTGATCTTCATTAATGTCTAAGCTCAGAATCCTTTGATGTGGAGCGAATTGACGAAACTGATTCATGAATAATTGATCTTGATCGTGATATGGAATATGTTGCTCCTCCTGTTCTTCTTCTTCTTGTTGCATATGTTGTTCTTGTTCATGAAACATTTCCGGTTCGGGCTCTGGTTGCCTGGACGATGATGCTCCTGAACCTCCAGTATCGGCTTTCTGTAAAACACATTAAACACAAAAATTGTGCATCCAAATATGCATTAGTGTTAGCAAAATAATAACTTGAAACAATTATGATGACATGTTCAATTCATAACACATTTTATACACATTTTCTTAACAATAACAATTCTACATTTTTACATACGAAAATGTGTACAATGTTTTATCACATTTAAACTCTTAAACATGTCAGCAATAATTATTATAACAATTAAACACTTGTTACATTGCATTCAAATCAAACTAGTGCTCATTTTCATATTTTTGTCAAGTCTACACTTTGTCAAATAAGCATATACGAAAAATGTACATCAAGTTCATAAGCATTTATCTTAAATAACATGCCAAAATGATCACTACTAGCAATGAAACAAGTTTCAAATGGCCTTTATATCAAATTATCCAAGTTCATGAATTTTTAGACTTAAAAAGTCCACTTTAATTCTCAAAAACATGTTTAGGCTCAAAGTTTGGATCAATTAACTACCTAAACATGTTACACTACTTAATTTAGCAACAATTCATGACAAAAATCGGCCATAACCTGTTTATATCAAAAAGCCCCAAATTGCTCAAGAACACAAACCCTAGATTCTTAAAAATTTGAAGTTTTTAGCTTCAATTCATGTTAAATAGCTTCTATCTAGGATATACATGCATAATATAACAACAATTTAGCTCTAATTACACCTAAATTTAACAAAATCAAAATATAAATTTTCTAGCTCAAGAACACAAAAATTCGAATTTAAAGAGATTAGGGGTGAAATCTTTACCTTTCTCCTGAAGGGGTTGAGACTACTGAATCTAGGCATAATTGTTGTGAAGTTTTGCAAGAAATTTGGTGAAAAATGATGAATTTTTGAGAGGGTTTTGGAGTAAGTTCGTGTTTGTGTATGTGTGTTGTGAAAAAGAGCAGCTCGGCTGGAATTTTGAACCTGACCAGTTTTTGGTTCCCATGCGAGTCGCATGGTTTCCTGCCCATATCCATGCGACTCGCATGGGGGTATTTTCCAGGTTTTTTTTTTTTTTTTTTTTTTTTTTTTTTTTTTTTTTTAATAAAAACCTTATACTTTTAAAACATAAAATTTAATAAAATTTTAAAAATTTTGTTTCTTTTTAAGACGAGGTCGTTTCGGGACGATTCCCTAGTCCGCCCCTCGACAAAATTTTTAAAATTTTGTCATTTTCAAGCGATTGTTTTAAAAGCTTAGATTTTTGGATTTTTTTTAATTTTTTTGGTATACTTTAAATCAATAAGATTAAAGATAATGATAATAAAAGTTCTCGTCCCTCCCTTGGGTAAAGCAATTTCGGTTCAAAGACCTAGTCTTCAACTTACGACGAATTTTAAAAATCATATTCTTAACTTAATGAGATAAAGTAAAATTTTTTTTTTTTTTTTTTTAAATTCACACAACTTAAATATAAAATTCAAAATTAATATTAAAAATTCACACCAAACTTAAAATTTGAAATGCATAAAATTAAAATTTCATATTTTAAAGATTAAAAATTCACACCAAACTTAATTTAAAAATTCATATTATAAATTCATACCAAACTTATATTATTTTTTTTTTCAAATATTTACAATTTTAAATATATTGTTTTTACAATGTTTACAATATTAACTTAAGATTTAAATATTAATTTTAAAAACATGGTAAAAATAAATTTAAAAATCTTTTTGTCTTTTTATCCCACTTTAATCAATCAAATATTATCAAAAATATGCGCCCCTCTTTTCGGTAAAGTAATTTCGGTTCCAAGACCTAATTTAACTCATGACGAATTTTTTTGAAATATTTTGGGTTGATTGTTTAAAGATATTTATACCTTAAGAATAAACATTAAATTTCGCAGTGATGTAATAAATTTTTGAATGATATTAATAATTTCGGTCGCCAAACCTAATTTTATTTAATACCAATTTAATACTTTTTAGCGAACAAATTAGCGTTTATTATCAAAAGGTTTAAAAAATAAAAATAAAAATAAAAACTGTACAGACATACCTGTGAAATAGATTTCTTAGTTATATGATCTATTATATTCATAAGATAGTCGGTTTAATTGGTTTTCCATGGCTGCATAGGCGTAACCTCGAGCATTCATTGTCTTTTCTTCTAAACATATGAACGGTCCGTCTCTGCATAAAGTAACAAATTCGGTATTTGAATAGGTTTGATTATTTGAACATTTACCTCCATGTGACCATTTTCCGCATTTGTGACATCGTTCTAGGTGTCGTGCTCTTCTTTTCGCTGCGGATTTTGATTTTCCTTTACCAAATTGTAACTTATTATCTTCGCATCTGGATCCTTTTCTAACTCCGTCCATTCTTTCTCTGATTACTGATACTAATTCACTCGGGAGTATGTCATTATTTCTTTTAGTGATCAAAGCGTGTAGCATTAGACCATGGTTTAGTTCACAGGCAGTCTTCATATCGTAAAAACCTAAAAAAATAAAAATTCAGAATGGGGGGAGAAGACTAGTTCTTTAGGGTCTGCTAGGGAAAGACCATACGTGTTCCATTTTCGAGAACTACACGAAAACAGACAATCTAACTCTAACAGAAATACATATTATCCTTTAAAGACTTGATTCTCCCCACACTTAGTTAGCTGTGGTGTCGAAATTGTGATTAACTTCGTTGTCGACTTCCATCGGACCATGTATGTAATGTTTAACTCTGTGACCATTAACTTTAAATTCAATACCATTTGAATTTATTAATTCTATCGTTCCGTATGGGAAAACTCTTTTGACTATGAATGGTCCAGACCATCTTGATTTCAATTTTCCAGGAAATAGCTTGAATCGTGAATTGAAAAGAAGAACTCTGTCTCCTTCTTTGAATTCTTTTGAACTTCTGATTCTTTTATCATGCCATTTCTTCGTTCTTTCTTTATAGATTAACGAATTTTCGTATGCTTCATGTCTTAATTCTTCTAATTCGTTTAGTTGACTTAATCGTAGACGTCCAGCTTCATGTAAATCAAGATTACATGTCTTCAAAGCCCAAAATGTTTTGTGTTCAATTTCTACTGGAAGATGACATGCTTTTCCATAAACAAGTCTAAAAGGTGTGGTTCCAATTGGAGTTTTGTAGGCTGTTCTAAAAGCCCAGAGTGCATCCTCCAATTTAATGGACCATTCCTTCGGATTTGATCCTACGGTTTTCTCTAGAATACGTTTTAAAGCTCGGTTGGTATTTTCAACTTGTCCACTTGTTTCTGGATGATATGCGGTGGAGATTTTATGAGTTACTCCATATCTTTTAAGAACTTTCTCAAGTTGATTATTACAGAAATGAGTACCCCGATCACTTATTAAAGCTTTCGGTGTTCCAAACCTTGCAAAAAGACGTTTTAAAAAGTTGACTACAACTCGTGCATCGTTAGTTGGGAGAGCTTGTGCTTCAGCCCATTTAGATACATAATCAATGGCTACGAGTATATATAAATTATTATGAGATTTTGGAAATGGACCCATAAAGTCAATACCCCAAATGTCAAATACTTCACATACTTGGATGACATTTTGTGGCATTTCATCACGTTGACTTATTTTTCCGGCCCTTTGACATGCATCACAGGATTTGCAAAGAAGGTGTGCGTCTTTGTAAATTGTAGGCCAATAGAATCCAGCTTCATAAACTTTTCTTGCTGTTAGTTGAGGCCCATAATGCCCTCCTGTTGGTCCTGTGTGACAATGGTTTAAAATTTTACTAGCTTCATCTCCAAATACACATCGGCGTATTATTCCATCGGGACAACTTTTAAACAGATGTGGATCTTCCCAGAAATAGTGTTTTATATCACTGAAGAATTTCTTTCGTCTTTGGTACGATAATCCTTTTTCAAGGAATCCACAAACTAAGTAGTTTGCATAGTCTGCAAACCATGGGATTTCTTTATAATCTATCTTCAATAGATATTCATCAGGAAAGTTGTCTTGTATGGCTGATTCATTTAGAACTTCTAATTCGGGATTTTCAAGACGAGAAAGATGATCAGCGGCGAGATTTTCTGCTCCTCTTTTATCTCGGATTTCAATATCAAACTCTTGTAAGAGTAAGATCCAACGGATTAATCTTGGTTTAGCATCTTGTTTTGAAAATAGGTATCTAAGAGCAGAATGGTCGGTATAGACCACCGTTTTTGCTAGAACGAGATATGATCGAAATTTGTCAAAAGCAAAGACAATAGCAAGGAGTTCTTTTTCAGTAGTTGTATAGTTCGTTTGTGCTCCTTGTAATGTCTTGCTAGCATAATATATAGGTTGAAATCGTTTTTCAATCCTTTGTCCTAAAACGGCTCCCATTGCAAAATCACTTGCATCGCACATTAGTTCAAATGGTAGATTCCAATTTGGTGTTATCATGATCGGCGCATTAGTGAGTTTTTCTTTAAGAATATTAAAAGATTTGATACATTCATCTGAAAAGATGAATGGCGCATCCTTTTCTAGGAGTTTATTCATAGGAGTGGCAATTTTAGAAAAATCTTTTATGAAACGTCGGTAAAAACCGGCATGCCCTAGAAAACTCCTAACTCCTCTAACATTGGTGGGATGTGGAAGTTTAGCAATTACATCTACTTTAGCTCTATCCACTTCAATTCCTTCTTTTGAAATTTTATGTCCAAGAACGATGCCTTCTTTAACCATGAAATGGCATTTCTCCCAATTAAGTACTAGATTTGATTTTTCGCATCTAATTAGCATTCGTTCCAGATTAACTAGACATGATTTAAATGTATCACCGAAGACTGAAAAGTCATCCATGAAAACTTCCATGCATTCTTCTATCATGTCATGAAAAATCGCCATCATACACCTTTGAAAGGTTGCAGGGGCGTTACAAAGTCCAAATGGCATTCTTTTGTAAGCAAAAGTACCATAAGGGCACGTGAATGTGGTTTTCTCTTGATCTTCGGGTGCTATTGGAATTTGAAAATATCCGGAAAATCCATCTAGAAAACAATAGTAACTATTTCCGGCTAATCTTTCCAACATTTGATCTATGAAAGGTAAGGGAAAGTGATCTTTTCTGGTGGCGTCATTTAATTTTCTATAATCAATACATACACGCCATCCTGTTACAGTCCTAGTAGGAATAAGCTCATTTTTCTCATTTGTAATGACAGTCATGCCACCCTTCTTAGGCACGCATTGAACTGGGCTTACCCATGGACTATCAGAGATTGGATATATCAAACCTGCATCTAGCAGTTTAATAATTTCTTTCTTAACAACATCTTGCATATTAGGATTTAGTCTTCGTTGGCGTTGCACATACGTTTTATGACCTTCTTCCATAAGGATTTTATGTGTGCAATACGAAGGACTTATTCCTTTAATATCATGAATCTTCCATGCAATGGCTGGTTTATGAGCTTTCAACACAGAAATGAGTTGTGATTTCTCATTTTCAGTAAGAGAAGACGATATTATTACAGGTAATTCAGATTCACCATGTAAATAAGCGTATTCCAAATGGTTTGGAAGTGGCTTTAACTCTAATTTCGGAGGTTCTTCTATCGATGATTTATATCGATATCTGTCTTCTTCTTTTAGCATTTGAATTTCTTCTGTTGTTGGTTCATATCCATTAGCTATAAGTGTAGCTAACATTTCAGCTTCATCAATTGGTTCATTTCCTTCCCCTAAAGAACATTCTCCTGTTCCTTGTATTTCTGGAAATTCTTCTAATAATTCTGCATGTGCATCTATAGTTTGAATATAATAACATGTATCATCTGCAGATTGTGGTTGTTGCATTGCTCTATCAACTGAAAAGGTAACACTCTCATCCTCTATACTTAGGGTCAGTTTCTTACCGAACACGTCTATCATTGCTTTAGCCGTGTTTAAGAATGGTCTTCCTAATATGAGAGGAACTTGAGAATCTTCTTCCATGTCTAAAACAACAAAATCTACTGGAAATACTAAAGTACCAACTTTAACTAGCATGTTTTCCATTATCCCTCTAGGATATTTTATTGATCTATCGGCTAGTTGTATGCTTATTCTGGTTGGTTTCAATTCTCCAAGGTCTAGTTTAGCGTATAGTGAATACGGCATTAGATTTATACTAGCACCTAAGTCTGCCAATGCTTCTATTGAACTAAGACTACCCAGAAAACATGGAATTGTGAAACTTCCTGGATCAGATAGTTTTTCTGGTATCTTATTCAACAGCACTGCTGAACAATTAGCATTCATAGTAACAGCCGAGAGTTCTTCCATTTTCTTTCTATTTGAGATTAGATCTTTCAAGAATTTAGCATATCTTGGCATTCCTGAAATCACATCAATGAAAGGAAGATTTACATTTATCTGTTTAAACATATCCAAGAATTTGGATTGCTCGGCTTCAAGTTTTTCTTTCTTCATTTTACTCGGGTAAGGAAGCGGTGGTTGGTACGGTTTAACATAAGGTTTATCCTTAACTGTGTTATCTTCATTATCCTTTTCAACTACCGGTTCTTTTTCCTTATCTTGATCAGGTTGTGGTTCTTGTGGAGTAGGAATAGTTTCATCGGAAGTTACAGGTATTTCAGGTGGTTTAAGTGTTGTACCACTTCTTGTGGTAATAGCTTTAGCTGTTTCATTCCGGGGGTTAGCATTTGTATCACTAGGTAGACTTCCCGGTTTTCTTTCACCTATTAACCTTGCTAGGTTACTTACTTCTTGTTCCAGATTTTGAATAGAAGCTTGTTGATTTCTAAATGCTTGAGCATTTTGTTCATTGGTTTGTTTCTGAGATGTGAAAAACTGCGTTTGAGTTTCAACTAGCTTCGTCATCATATCTTCTAAATTCGGCTTTTTATCATCGGTTTGTTGTGGTGGTTTGTTTTGAAAATTAGGTCTTTGCTGATTATAAGTATTATTGGATACTTGTTGATTGCTAGGACCTTGTTGGTTATTGTATGGAATATTTCGGTTATAATTCTGGTTTTGATTGTAAATCGGTCTTGGCGGTTGATAATTATTCTGATAATTATTTCCAGGCCTTTGGTTTATGTATGAAATATTCTCTCTTTGTTCCATTGTTAATTCAATACTGAGACAATCTTTTGTCAAATGTGGTCCTCCACACTGCTCCCAACTAATTCGTATAGAGTGAATATCCTTAGTCATCTTTTCCATTCGTCTCTCGAAAGCATCTATCTTTGCGGAAATGGAATCTAAGTCATGGCTAGAATCGGCTCTAGCTGCTTTAGATGATCTAATGATATCTTTTTCTTGGTGCCACTCATGTGAGTGGGAAGCAGTGTTATCAATAATTTTGTAAGCATCAGTTTCGGTTTTCTTCATAATAGAACCACCAGCTGCTATATCTATGTCTTTTCTTGTAGTGATGTCGCATCCTCGGTAGAATATTTGTACTATTTGACAGGTGTCTAAACCATGTTGCGGACATCCTCTTAACAACTTTCCATATCTTGTCCACGCCTCATATAGAGTTTCATTTGGCTTTTGTGTGAACGTAACAATTTCTGCTTGAAGTCTTACGGCTTTAGATGCAGGAAAAAATTGTTTAAGAAATTTGTCAACTAAAACATCCCATGTATCGATCGCCCCTTCAGGTAACGATTCCAACCAATCTTTGGCTTCTCCCTTTAAAGTCCAGGGAAATAACATGAGATATATCTGTTCATCCTCCACTTCTCGGATTTTAAATAGTGTGCAGATCCTATTAAATGTACGTAGATGTTCATTTGGATCTTCCTTCGGCGCACCACTAAATTGGCATTGATTAGTCACCATGTGTAGAATTTGTCCTTTGATTTCATAATCTGGCGCATTAATGTCTGGATGAGTAATTGCGTGACCTTGGCCAGTGCGTTTAGCTCTCATTCGGTCTTCCATACTTAAAGGTTCCAGATTCTCCATAATTGAATTTGTTGAATCGGTATCACTAGATGATTCTGTTTTAATGGTTCGTTCCTCAACAATCTCTGTTTGAATGATTGGTGGTTCCGGAGGAAAGTTTAATGGTTCAGGATCTACGAACCGTTCCTGAATATTCCCCGGATTCTCAATTGTGAGGTTTGTTTCAAAAACTGGATTATCGGAAATTTGAACTGAAGTACTTGGTCGACTGGATGACGATTCTAAAGAAAAATCAACGGCGGTTATATTTGTTAAACGATGTCTTGATCGAGTTACAGGTGGTGAACGTACAAAAGGTGATGAACGTCTTGCTCGGTGCATTCACTGAATATCCTATTAGTTTTTAAAAGGAAAGAAAAATTATAATAAGTTATCCAATCAATAGACTTTTCTGATTTTGCCCACATTTCGAATAGCCAAAAGATGCAGCAGAGGGGCAGGATTCGTTTGGTCTCAATATAATTGAGGACTGTTTGGCTCCAATAACCCGGTCCACGTACAAATCCAACTATTACTACGAACCAGAAAATTTTGATGTCTATCAATTTAACCACTTAAAATAAATTTTCGTAATTTTAAGAAATTTAGATAAGAAGTAGAAAAAATTCTAAGTCCTAAAAACTAGAATGGCGAGAAATAAGAGAGAAAAAGAGTTCGTCGAAAAAGGTCGAAAAAGAAAAAAAAAATGGTTGAAAAATAAAAGGTGACGGAAAAATAAAAGAAACTTATAAAAACTTAAAAATACTTTACTAACCTAACCTTATTACTACAACTAACTTAAAATTATAATCGCAAATTGAAATTACTAATTGGAATGATAATTGATACATAGTAAAAGGTCTAAAAATATTAAAGCTTACAGGAAAAACTAAATCCCAAATGGAAATAACTTAAAAAGAAACTAAAACTTAAAAAGGCGTCGCAAAATTCTAAAGCACCTAAATCTTAGTCTAAAGAAAAAGCACTTAAGGAATTCTACGGCAAAGCCTAAAAATCTAGGAATAAAAATAACTATAGCAAAAACTAAGTTTAAAATTAAATATGGGCTAAAAATACAAATATTACGCTACAACGATTAAAAAGGGACAAAATATAAAAATATACAAAAAGTTGTAAAAAGTACAATTTTTATAAAAATATTATTTTTATATTATTTATATTAAAGTATTAAATTTTAAATATAATAAAACTAATTAAAAGTAGTTAAAATTAATTAAACTAAAAACTTAATTAATAATAATAAAATCAAATTAGGGTTTTATTAATAATAATTAAATAATAACCGTAATAAATGCGGAATTAGGGTTTGGATGTGGCCCTGTCAGACCCCTCATGCGAGTCGCATGATTTAAGAGGGTGGGTCATGCGAGTCGCATGAACACCCTGAACTGGTTCAATTGGACTGGTTCAAATGACAGGTCACGTAATATTTAATATTTTATTTTCTTTTTTTTTTTCTGTTTTAAATTTAAATAAAATATATATATATAATTAAAATAAAAACTTAAAAATAAACTTAAAATACTTTATAATTTTGTAAAAATAAAAGAAAAACTTAAAAATATACTTAAAATATTTTTTTTTTTCGATTTTAAAAGCTCTTTTTTTTTATATATTTTTTTAATTTTTAAAAATATAAATTTTACCAAAACTAATTATAACTTAAAAATTAAAAATATGGCGTTTCGCTTCGGCGAAGTTCCCCGGCAGCGGCGCCAAAAATACTTGATGTCGAACGAGGTGTATATAAAATAGTTAATATTTTACTAGAAAACACTATTAAATACGATACAATTTTACACAAGATATTTATTTATTTATAGAATGGATATACTTAAACCTTGCTACAACACTTATAGGCAGTGTACCTAATCGTACAGTAGTGTAGTTTTTAGTAAGTCCGGTTCGTTCCACAGGGAAATCTTTAAACAAAGCTCAACGCTATATTAGTTTACTTTTATAAAAATACAAATATATATATAAGTAATATTATTATTATAAAGGGGGGTTTTTACCGTTTAATGACCGGTTTGTCGATTTTAAGACTTTAGTCGCAGTTAAAACCTAATGTAAAATATAAAATAAATACAAGACTTAAATTAAAGCGTAAAGTAAATAACGATAATGAAATTGCGAATAATAAAAATGCGATAAAATAAAATTGCGATAATTAAAAAGTACGATAATTAAAAGTGCGATAAAATAAAATAACAATAAATAAAAGTGCGATAATTAGAAGTGCAATTAAATATAAAATAAAGGAAATTAAATATGAAATAAAAGAATTATGCTTATTTAAACTTCCGTAATCATGATGTTTGACGTGTTGATTTTAGTTTTATGCCCATGGGTTAATTGTCCTTTGTCCTGGATTATTCAATATGTCCGTCTGGTTTTTGTCCATAACAGTCCATCAGTCATAAATATAAATTGCAAGTGTCCTTGTCAAATTATTATTATACCCGAAGTTAAATATTCCAACTAATTGGGGATTCGAATTGTAACAAGGTTTTAATACTTTGTTTAATGAATACACCAGGTTATCGACTGCGTGTAAACCAAGGTTTTACTACTTTGTTAACAATTACACCAATTACCCTTGAATGTAATTTCACCCTTGTTTTGATTATTCTAGTGGCTATTAATCCATTCCCGTGTCCGGTTAAATGAACGATTATTCGTACATATAAATACCCCGCCCATCGTGTCCGATCGAGTGTATATGGTAATTTATAGGGACGCCCAATTGTAAATCTTTATATTAACATTAACAAACTTTCATTTAGTTAAACAAATATAAAGCCCATTAATAGCCCATAGTCTAGTTTCCACAAGTGTCGTTCTTTTGTCCAAACCCCAATTATGGTACAAAGCCCAATTACCCAATTTTAGTAATTAGCCCAACATCATGATTACTTTGTTTTAAATAAGCATAATAATAACTTAGCTACGAGACATTAATATAAAAAGGTTGAACATAACTTACAATGATTAAAAATAGCGTAGCGTTACACGGACAGAATTTCGACTTACACCCTTACAACATTCGCTAACATACCCTTATTATTAGAATTATAATTAAAATTTAAAATATAAATTATAAATATAAATATATTTACGTATGAAGAGGAAGAAAAAAAAGATGATTAAAACTCGGCAGAAAACTAGCTTTATATAGGACCTGACCAGCAATTTCACTCCATGCGACTCGCATGGATTTGTGCTTCTGGCCATGCGAGTCGCATGGCCACCCTGGATCCAGCCAAATTGCTTTGTTTTCTTCTTGCCGACGTAATATAATAATAATAATATATATAATATATAATTATATATAATTATATATATATTATATTATATTCTTGTGTATAGTAGACTAGATATTTTTGGTCCGTTGCGTCGGGCGTTTCTTCTTGGCTCAGGTCCCGGTTCCGGATTTTCGGACGTCCTTGCGTACAATTTTATATTTTGTACTTTGCGTTTTGAATCTTGTACTCTTGTGATTTCGAGACGTTTCTTATCAATAATTGGAACCTCTTTGATTGTCTTTTGTACTTTTGAGCTTTTTGGTCGTTTGCGTCTTCAATTCGTCGAATCTGTCTTTTGTCTTCACCTTTTATTATTTAAACGAATATCTCTTGTAAATAGAACAATTGCAACTAAAAGCTTGTCTTTCTTGAGGAATAATGCTATGAAATATATGTTCGTTTTTAGCATTATCAAATGATAAGCAGGTAATTTTCTAAGGATAATAAGCAGATGATTTCCGACTAGAAATGATAAGTAAAACTTTTGACATGCAGACACGGTCGAAGTCCAGACTCACTAATGCATCCTAACGACTTATCAGTTAGATACACTAATGCAGACCTAGTTCGCTAAGACCACCGCTCTGATACCAACTGAAAGGACCCGTTCATATACATTATAAACGATTCACAATAGTTGATTTCATTGCGAGGTACTTGACCTCTATATGATACATTTTACAAAGATTGCATTCGTTTTTTTTAAAGACAAACTTTCATTTACATCGAAAGTTGACGGCATGCATACCCTTTCATAATATATCTATCTATAATTGACTTAATAATAATCTTGATGAACTCGACGACTCGAATGCAACGTCTTTTGAAATATGTCATGAATGACTCCAAGTAATGTCTCTAATATGAGCTAATGCACAGCGGAAGATTTCTTTTATACCTGAGAATAAACATACTTTCAAGTGTCAACCAAAAGGTTGGTGAGTTCATAGGTTTATCATAAAACAATAAAATTCATCATTTTGATAGACCACAAGATTTAAATGCTGCATGGTACAAATGGGCCCGAATCCTATACACACCTGTAATGTACATGCGATATCTTTAAAATACAGTACACCTTTCTCGTGTACGAAATCATCTTACATAAATCTTAGTAACCGTACACATATCTCGTGCACAAAAATAACATACACATAACCTGTGTATAAAATCATTCTCTCGATACATAACATTCACTTTTTATTGCTTTCATAGCTTGGCTTGGTAACCGACCTTAACATATAATGCGCATAATTATATCCCCAAAACAGAACATCTCGTCTGTATAATAATCATATAAACTTCGAAGTACTAAACATCACGCCCACTAGCCCTTCAGTCTAGTGAACATTCTGGGTGGGGTGTTAAACCCGGTAGCTACCTTTAGGATTCGCGTCAATTAGGCGTGCACTAATTCTCAAAATTAGTGATGTTCCCTAATTCTTAGGTTACCAAGCAATAATAATCAGGGGAAAAATGTTCATATCAATTGTGGCAATTATCACGTCTACATAATTCAATGGTGGCAATTATCACGTCCACATAATTCATTCGAGGAATGTTTTGCTTGTGTCTATCTCGTCAAACATTTATAAAAGCATTTCATGTATTCGCAGTTCAAAAATGTATTTCAAAAGCATTTAATAAAGCAGTTGTAAAAGTAGCGCATGTATTCTCAGTCCCAAAAATGTAAAGAGTAAAAGGGAATCAAATGAACTCACAATACGATATTTTGTAGTAAAAATATGCATACGACAGAATTGAACAATGCAAGGTTGGCCTCGGATTCACGAACCTATATCATTTGTGGATATATTAATACACGTAATCGTAATCGATCAATTATATATATATTTTTGTTATTAATAATATACTTGTTATACTATATGTTATTTAGATAATTTTAATATATTTAGTTTATATGTTTTATATAATTATTACTTATGATTAATAATAAAAACTATATATTAAGGTTTAGTATATATTTATATATTAATTGATATAGCTTAGTTAATATCTTTTTAGTAATAAAAGTATAACGTAATGTGTTTTTATATAAAAGTATCTTTTTATGATAATATTAATAGTTTTAGTGATAACAAAATATTAATTTTATAAGAATGATAATAATGATAATAAGTTTAATCATAATAATACTAATGATTATGTTTATAATAATAATGATAATATTTATACTACTTATGTTACTAATAATAATAATAATAATGATAACTAGTACTTGCATGACAAAATTTATAATAATAAATACATTAGTAATGTTAATAATTATAATAATGGTTTTAAGACTTATAATTATGATAATAATACTACTAAATGTTGTAATACTAATAATGTTTATGATACTTTTAATTTTGATTGTAACACCCCGCTTTTCTGTACACGCTTAAAGGTACACACCTAATCAATTATACGTCTATAACTTGCTCGTTATGTGGCTAAGTTAGCTAACATGTTAGTTACTTGAGAATGTGTATATTATAAACGTTGAATGCATGCGCGAACGTGTTTACCTACGTGTCACGATGGCATTGAGTCATGTGAGACTCAAGGTTGGGGTTAGTATGTGTATTAAAGTGAGCGTTTGGGTTATTAGTTATGGAAACCTTGGAAAATTGATTAGCTAGTCGAGGGCACCAGTTCCAGGAAATTGTCGTGCCGCGATACATGGCTCCGCGACGCGACACATCAAGCAAAGATTTGATCAGAACTTGGATTAAAGGGTGCTGTTTTTCATGTGTTTCGTCGCGCCGCGACGTTTAGTGCCGCGCCGCGGCAGGCCTGCTAGCCAGGTTCCGGTTTTAGGTTAAATTAAGAGATTTTGAGGGGCAAAATGGTAAATGGACGTATAGATCAGATGGGTGCATTAAATCTGGTCCACTAGTTCATTTATTTCATTTTCCTTTTTCATTTTCTTTCAATTTCTCTCCCAAAACTCTAACACCCATTTGGATTCAAAGTGAGATTGAGAGAGGAAGGATTTAGGGTTGATCTTTGGAGCAAGTATTAAAGTTGTTCCTTGTGACTCTAGCTACGTGGTGATAGTCTCGGTAAGTTCTAACTCTAAGTTTCGAGTTTTAATTGATTATGGCTAGGGTTTTGGTTAATAGAAGCTTGTATGACCCATTTGGGAGTAAAATGGGTGAATTTGGGTTAGGTTGTTGTAATGAAACCCTAATGGCCATAATCTAGGGTTTTGATCTTGTAATTGTGAGTTTGAAAGTGTTAATGGTATTGTAAGCATTAAACACTTGTTAGAATTGAAAGAGATGTCATTTGGGTCAAGAATGTACTAGTTGACCTAGTTTGGGTAAAATGGGTGTAAATTACCCTAGGTGGATGTCAATTGAGGCTAGTAGACTTTAATGCACTAATGTTGGTAATTAAAGTCGAGTCTTGGCCATTAAGAGGGCGGTTGTGGTGTGGTTGGGTCATTTAATGCGAAATTGAGTCATTAAATGCCCAAGTAAATGTAATGTGGTTAATTCCACTAGTTTATGTATTGAATTGGTACTTAATGTGTTAGGTACTTGGCTTTGAAGTTTGGAAGCGATTATTCATCATCCTTGCATCAAGGTGAGTGGAATAATTATGCGTGAACGTATATAATGTATTTATTTGTGTGGTATGAATGTGGAAGTGTTGCGGTGTTCAAGACACCACATTCTAGGTAACGAGTAGTATTGTCGCGGTGCTTAAGACACTACTCCTTGTGTAATTGACTTGTGGGATTGTCGCGGTGTTTAAGACACCACAATGTCGTGAGAGTGGAAGTGTCGCGGTGTTCAAGACACCACTCATTGTATTGAATGAAGTGTGGATTCGTCGCGGTGTTTAAGACGCCACATTGTTGTAAGGGTGAGTTAGTCGCGGTGTTTAAGACATCACCCGGGGGACTAGTGATTACGCGGTGTATAAGTAACACTAGTGGATGTTATGAACTCCAACGGACTTACATGTACCGTTCTCTTGTATACTTGGTTAACCATGGTTGTGCGAATTGTACTTAGCATATTATATTGTGAACTATATGCTATTATTGTTGCTAGCGTAATGTGGAACGTGGATAGTAGTTTATGCATGATGGATTGCATGTTTGTTGAATTGCTAGCTCGTATGTGGTATTGTGTAAGTGTATGCAAGTAAGTAGGTTATATATGATCATGTATAATTATTGCATTCACTAAGCGTTAGCTTACCCCTCTCGTTGTTTATCTTTTAGTTGCAGGTGAGGATAAAGGGAAGGGGATAGTCGGGCACTAGATGCCCTTGATGATGTGCTTGTAGGAGCTTTTGGAAGTTGGCCACCTTTTGGGTAGTTTAGTCCCAAACCATGCTCGTCGGGTCGTTTGGTTAATAAACTACCATTGTATTCGGTCAAACTTGTATTAACTTAATTAACGGCCATTGTGCCTTTTGTAAACATTGGTAATGGTTGTACGGTTTAATGAAACTTGTGAGTTGGTCTACATATTTAATTGGCGCATAAATGTGTATATTATAAAAAAAAAAAAATTTATAGCGTACGGAGTACGGGTTGGGTTGTTTCAAGTGGTATCAGAGCATGGTCTAAGGGATTTAGGCGACTTGAGATAGGTGCCTAGACTTAGACTTTTATGTGTATGTGCTTTTAGGCGGGACTTGTACGACTTCGGGTCGAATCGGGAATTGTAGTGCGTAGGTTTATATGAACTAACCATGCACTAATTGATTTGTGTTGTAGATGGAATCATCGAGCGAGACAGACGTTGTACTAGCAAGTTAATGCGACGTGCTCGCGTAGTAATGACTAGCTACCCTTACTACGGGTGCAAATCGTGTCAAACAAGCGATGTACGACGATTGTCGAGCGAGATGGGGTGGTATGGTGTATATATATATATGTGTCATGTCTCTGGGTTCGTCATTTAATCTTTTCCGTTTTATAGAATGAAGATGAGAAACGGACACGACACCGATAATGGGGGCACGAGCGAGGACCTCGAGTTCACGGCCAAGGTTGAGGCCATCTTTCAACGCCAAAAGGCGGAGTTTCGCGAAGATGTTAAGAAGATGTTTCTAGACACGATTGACGAGCACGTCGTCACTATGGTTAAGGAACAAATTAAGATTGCTCTCCAAGAAGAAAATGTGGGGAGACGAGACTTTTTCTTCAAGAACTTTAAGGATGCTCAACCTCCTACTTTTGAAGGCGATAGGGACCCACTTAAGAGTGCCCGGTTTATCTCCGATATGGAGGGGGCTTTTCGTACATGTGAGTACCCTAACGATAAAAATACAAGGTATGGTTGTAGCATGCTAAGAGGTGATGCCAAGCTATGGTGGGATGCAAAGATTCAAGTCTATGGCGAAGAACAATGCATGGACTTTTCTTGGGATGAGTTTAAGGAAGAATTTTTCAAAGAATACCGAACTTCGGCCGATCTCACTAGGCTTAAGGACGAGCTACGTTCTTTGAGGCAAGGGTTAATGGATTTGAACACTCTCAAATCCGTGTTTTTGTCTAAGACTCAATTTTGCCCGGAGTATGTCGGGAATGATAAGATGTTAAAGGAAGATTTTTATCGGATCTTGAATGATAGTTATCAAGAGAAGATAAGTGTGAATGTGGTGAAAAGCTTCGTTGAATGGACTCGGGTGTGTTCTGATGCAAAGAGGTAAAGTCATCGCTTATGCCTCTCGACAATTAAAAGAACACGAGACGAGGTACCCGACTCATGATTTAGAGATGGCGGCGGTTGTGCATGCGTTGAAAATTTGGCGCCATTACTTGTATGGTGTCAAGTGTATGATATATTCGGATCACAAGAATTTGAAACATCTCTTTACTCAACGAGATTTGAATTATCGTCAACGTAGGTGGATGGATGTAGTGAAAGATTATGATTGCGTGATACTTTATCATCCGGGTAAGGCGAACGTTGTTGCGGACGCCTTGAGTCGAAAGAGTACACATCCGGCGATAAAGGTGGGATCGTTACGTTTGATTATCACTAATGACTTTCTTGAAAAGATGGGTGAAGATCAAATAGAGGCTTATGTTCACAATAAGCACACGGAACGAATCGTTGGCCAATCGGAGTTCATTACAATGGGCTCGCGTGGCTTGTTGTCCTTTCAAGGAAGGGTGTGGGTACCCAAGATGGGGGATTACCGGCGAATGCTACTTGATGAAGCACATAAGTCCAAGTATTCCATTCATCCGGGTGCAACGAAAATGTACTATGATTTGAAGAAAGATTATTGGTGGCCCGGCATGAAACGTGATGTGGTTAAGTATGTTGAACAATGCGTCACGTGCTTGCAAGTCAAAGCCGAACACCAAAAGCCTTACGGTAAGTTACAACCATTGGAAGTCCCGAAATGGAAATGGGAGCACATTACCATGGACTTTATTACCAAGTTACCGAAGACGGCGCGAACCCAATACGATACGATTTAGGTGATTGTTGATAGATTGACGAAGAGTGCCTTGTTTCTTCCCATTCGGGAAATGATATCATCGGAGACTTTAGCTAAGTTGTTTATAAAGGAGGTGATATCAAGACATGGGGTTCCGGTATCTATTGTTTCGGATCGAGATACTCGCTTTACATCTCGGTTTTGGAACAAGTTTCATGAAGATATGGGTACTCAATTGAAAATGAGCACGGCGTATCATCCTCAAACGGACGGTCAAACCGAGCGTACTAACCAAACGCTAGAGGATATGTTAAGGGCGTGTATTATTGATTTTGGTGGAAGTTGGGACGAGCACTTACCCTTGGTGGAATTCTCATACAATAATAGTTACCACACTAGTATTGGGATGCCACCATACGAGATGCTCTATGGGCGTAGATGTCGAACTCCCATTTGTTGGGGAGAAGTGGGTCAACGAGAAATCGGAAGTTCCGATTTGGTTTTGGAGACGAATAGTAAAATTGAAATGATTCGAGCTCGACTTAAAGCGGCGCAAGATAGACAAAAGTCTTATGCCGATAAAGGTAGAAGAACGATTGAGTTTCAAGAAGGTGATATGGTGATGCTTAAGGTTTCTCCATGGAAGGGTGTGATTCGGTTTAGGAAGCGAGGAAAGTTAGCTCCTCGGTTTATTGGTCCTTTCAAGGTATTGGCACGTGTTGGTGAGGTTGCTTATCGATTAGAGTTACCCGAAGAACTTGCGGGAATTCATAATACGTTCCATGTTTCCCATCTTCGCAAGTGTCTTGTGGATGACTCGACTTGGGTGCCATTGGATGAGATTACTTTGGATAACAAGTTAGAGTATGCGGAAGAACCGGTTGCAATCCTTGATGAAAAGGTTAAGATGTTGCGGAACAAGGAAGTTAGAACCTTCAAAGTGCAATGGCGACATCGAAAGGGTTCCGAGTTTACATGGGAATCCGAAGAGTTTGTTTTGGCTTATCTTCCGGCTTGTCATGCGGCTTGGATCGCGAGGACGCGCTCCGATCTAAGTAGGGGAGAGTTGTAACACCCCGCTTTTCCGTACACGCTTAAAGGTACACACCTAATCAATTATACGTCTATAACTTGCTCGTTATGTGGCTAAGTTAGCTAACATGTTAGTTACTTGAGAATGTGTATATTATAAATGTTGAATGCATGCGCGAACGTGTTTACCTACGTGTCACGATGGCATTGAGTCGTGTGAGACTCAAGGTTGGGGTTAGTATGTGTATTAAAGTGAGCGTTTGGGTTATTAGTTATGGAAACCTTGGAAAATTGATTAGCTAGTCGAGGGCACCAGTTCCAGGCAATTGTCGCGCTGCGATACAGGGCTCCGCGACGCGACACATCAAGCAAAGATTTGATCAGAACTTGGATTAAAGGGTGCTGTTTTTCATGTGTTTCGTCGCGCCGCGATGTTTAGTGCCGCGCCGCGGCAGGCCTGCTGGCCAGGTTCCGGTTTTAGGTTAAATTAAGAGATTTTGAGGGGCAAAATGGTAAATGGATGTATAGATCAGATGGGTGTATTAAATCTGGTCCACTAGTTCATTTATTTCATTTTCCTTTTTCATTTTCTTTCAATTTCTCTCCCAAAACTCTAACACCCATTTGGATTCAAAGTGAGATTGAGAGAGGAAGGATTTAGGGTAAATCTTTGGAGAAAGTATTAAAGTTGTTCCTTGTGACTCTAGCTACGTGGTGATAGTCTCGGTGATAGTCTCGGTAAGTTCTAACTCTAAGTTTCGAGTTTTAATTGATTATGGCTAGGGTTTTGGTTAATAGAAGCTTGTATGACCCATTTGGGAGTAAAATGGGTGAATTTGGGTTAGGTTGTTGTAATGAAACCCTAATGGCCATAATCTAGGGTTTTGATCTTGTAATTGTGAGTTTGAAAGTGTTAATGGTATTGTAAGCATTAAACACTTGTTAGAATTGAAAGAGATGTCATTTGGGTCAAGAATGTACTAGTTGACCTAGTTTGGGTAAAATGGGTGTAAATTACCCTAGGTGGATGTCAATTGAGGCTAGTAGACTTTAATGCACTAATGTTGGTAATTAAAGTCGAGTCTTGGCCATTAAGAGGGCGGTTGTGGTGTGGTTGGGTCATTTAATGCAAAATTGAGTCATTAAATGCCCAAGTAAATGTAATGTGGTTAATTCCACTAGTTTATGTATTGAATTGGTAATTAATGTGTTAGGTACTTGGCTTTGAAGTTTGGAAGCGATTATTCATCATCCTTGGGTCAAGGTGAGTGGAATAATTATGCGTGAACGTATATAATGTATTTATTTGTGTGGTATGAATGTGGAAGTGTTGCGGTGTTCAAGACACCACATTCTAGGTAACGAGTAGTATTGTCGCGGTGCTTAAGACACTACTCCTTGTGTAATTGACTTGTGGGATTGTCGCGGTGATTAAGACACCACAATGTCGTGAGAGTGGAAGTGTCGCGGTGTTCAAGACACCACTCATTGTATTGAATGAAGTGTGGATTCGTCGCGGTGTTTAAGACGCCACATTGTTGTAAGGGTGAGTTAGTCGCGGTGTTTAAGACATCACCCGGGGGACTAGTGATTACGCGGTGTATAAGTAACACTAGTGGATGTTATGAACTCCAACGGACTTACATGTACCGTTCTCTTGTATACTTGGTTAACCATGGTTGTGCGAATTGTACTTAGCATATTATATTGTGAACTATATGCTATTATTGTTGCTAGCGTAATGTGGAACGTGGATAGTAGTTTATGCATGATGGATTGCATGTTTGTTGAATTGCTAGCTCGTATGTGGTATTGTGTAAGTGTATGCAAGTAAGTAGGTTATATATGATCATGTATAATTATTGCATTCACTAAGCGTTAGCTTACCCCTCTCGTTGTTTATCTTTTAGTTGCAGGTGAGGATAAAGGGAAGGGGATAGTCGGGCACTAGATGCCCTTGATGATGTGCTTGTAGGAGCTTTTGGAAGTTGGCCACCTTTTGGGTAGTTTAGTCCCAAACCATGCTCGTCGGGTCGTTTGGTTAATAAACTACCATTGTATTCGGTCAAACTTGTATTAACTTAATTAACGGCCATTGTGCCTTTTGTAAACATTGGTAATGGTTGTACGGATTAATGAAACTTGTGAGTTGGTCTACATATTTAATTGACGCATAAATGTGTATATTATAAAAAAAAAAAATTTATAGCGTACGGAGTACGGGTTGGGTTGTTTCATTGATGATAATAATAATAATTTTAATTATAATACTAGTTGTAATAATAATAAGTAATGATAATAACAATAGTAACAATAACAATATTAATTTATAATAACAATAATAGTAATAGTAATAATAATCATAATAATAAATATTACTAGTAAGGACTACCTTTAAAACAAATTCTAAAAAGAATAGACCACTGCAGGGCTTGAACCTGAGACCTCAAGTTTATGCAGCAAACATCCAGACCACTCAACCATTTTCGTTTTTCTGATTTATAAGCTCCCTGTATTTATTTAACCAGTATTGATTTCGTTTATACTCATCTTCTTCTCTTCCAATTACTAATCAACCAGGAACGTATCAATAATCAAAACAGAGGTTTTAACTACTTCAAAATATTAACAAACTAATATCAAATGTTATGTTACTTGAAAACAAATAAAAAAAAATATAAAAAGAATTGCAGCAAAAGGCTGCTGTCGCAGCTTGTTACAAAAAAAATAAAATAAAACAATGTTCTTCATTTTCGAGCAATTTTTGGACAAAGACTTGTACACAAACTAAGTTTTAAATTGTTTATATAAACCTTCCGAATCGTCAATTTCAACAGAAACATCAATTAGAACTCAAATTTGATTGAAGAACAAATATTGACTTTTTAGTTTTAAAACTTTGACTTCGAAATTGGAACTTGATACTAGGAATTGGAACTTGAAATTTTGCAGAGAGTTTCACTAAAGGATTCCTACAAAGTTGCAATATTACTTTTTGGAATTTGGTTCGAAATTGAAAAATGATAAAAAAACAAAATGAAGAACAGGGTAGCGAGCTTTATAAGAATCTGTGTTTTCTGTTTTTCCTTTACACAATAACGTGGTTTGATAAATAAATGGGACTGAATATTTAAAGTAAAACCTGATGTGATTACTGAGATTGACTAATAACAATATTGAGACAAGGTTACGTCGACCAGAAAAGAAAAAGAGGAAGCAGACAGTTTTGTAAAAAAAAAAATATATCCTAGACAATGAAGTTTAACCGAACCGTACCCTTTACAGTATTGATCGTGATTGGTTTTTAAACAAGAATCCAAGATTATAAAAAGGTTGAAAGTAACTTGAAATCTATTCTGATTCTAAATAAGATTTTTACGGTTCTTTTTTATAATTAATATTCATAATTAATATTTATAATTTGTAACAACCCAACCAGATATACAAACGATCACGCGGAAATATCAATTAATTTTTTTTTTCTTTGTGCAGTAAATGGCGCGGCGCGCCATCCCCTTGCGCGGCTTGCAAAAGGGGCCTGGCAGCCCGCTGTCCAAAAAGTCCCGAATGCGAAAATGTTTGACCACTTCCCGACGTATTTAGATAAAACGCTTTTCACAACATATTCAATTATGAAAAACTAACACGTTCCATTCATAAAATAAGTTTTACGAGGCGGGGCCCACATCGATCCAATTTACCCTTTAAGTACAAAATACAAGTTTCGACCATGTGACTTTTAATACAAAATAAAGACCGAGCATGGTGATTTAGAATATGATACCCAATCCTAATAAAATCCAAAAGCAAGATCTTCTAAGCAACTACGTAAATCCACTAGTCCCCACGCTTACCCGAGCCACCGCATCCATACAAATCTATAAAAATGTAAACTACGAGAGGGTAAGCTAACGCTTAGTGAGTGAAAATATACTACATACACATATATGTATAAAATGGACACTCCACACAAATAATCAAATAACGCATACCGGAGCATCCAAGCATAAAGGCAAGGTAATCTAAGCATACCGTACGATCACTAAGCAACAAGCTAATAACATCTACAATACAGTAAGTTTACCAACGACGATGTGAACAATGCCAAGAAGCTATACCCGGAGGGTTAGCTACATCACGACAATACAACAATATATATATATATATATATATATATATATATATATATATATATATATATATATATATATATATATATATATATATATATATATATATATATATAACAATATATAAATGAATAAGGTTAACCCCTTAACCCATTACCGAATACCAAACACCAAAATGAAGATTGGCCGAACTACACGAGCCTTAGTAATCCAAAACCACACGAGATTACTATCTTCAACAAGACAACATCGAGGTTGGCCGAACTACATGAGCCTTAGTAATCCGAAACCACACGAGATTACTACCTCAATAAGATGACCAAACTACACGCTTCATCGTGAATCTGAACTACACGCGACTCACTTCTCAATATCAAAACCCTTCGCCATTGGGGTTATATCATCCACATCACAACCATGTGTGATAATGTACACACCAAATGTGTACTTCGCCAAAGGTGATCAACCAAAACACACAACCGTGCCAATTGGACCTATACACAAGTCCATCAAAACCACCTATATGTGAAGTGAGCTCTATAGCCGAGAATCACTTCACCCGACCCGCACCCATCCTACACATACATATGCACATAGGATATTAACACTCACCTTGAAGTCTTGATGGATGCCAAACCAAAATCCGCAATCGCCGATGGAATGTACCTATTCTATTTATCACATAACAAGTAACACAATTAGGGTTGACTTACAAACCAACCCAATTGACACTTAGTGCAATTTCGACCCAAATGCACTTCCAAGTACAAACCGCGCCCAAAATTAACCAATAATCACTAACACAAGTGAGAATGGTCCTAATATGCCAATTAAACCCAATCATAGGTGTTAAACACCTATCTTGCCCAAAATGACACTTAAACCCTAATTTTGACCCATAAGGAGTCAACATCGCGCCATTAGCAAGTTTTGACACCAAAACATATTTAACTCGGTTTTATACTTCAACTTAATCCATTTTAAGTTTATAAACCTTATTAAATCGACAATTGGGTCATAATCATCAACAAACCCTAATTTTGACTCTAGTCAAAATTAGTCAACCACAAGAACCCTAATGGTCTCCAAAACATCAATAATCACTAATACTAGTGATTATACACCATTTACAAGTCTTAAATATGGCTAAATCATTAACCAACCCAAAACCCGCCAAATATCAAAATAGAAAGTTTCCATAAACCCTCTTCATCAACTAAATGGGTTTTACAACTAACAATCTCAAACCCTAACTTGAATATCAAATCTAACAAATAAAATTCGGAGTTTGAACTTACCAATACCGCCAAAATGATACCGTTGATGAGATGAACAACTTTAATACTTGAGGTTTGACCCGAAACACTCTTCTTCTTCTCCAATTGGAGCTCTCTCTCTCTCACTAAAATGGGTTTCTCCCTCTAGGATTTGATGAAAGTGTTTGTGTGGGTGAAATGAGGATAAGAAGGATCAATGGATCAGTTTTGATGACCCCAAACCGACCCAAAGTGAAAAGACCAAAGTACCCCTCATTTAAACACTTTAAAAATGCTGAAAATTGCATCAGACACATTCGGAGCGCCACTCCATAAGGTGGAGCGCCACTCCAACCTTCAGGTCAGTTTTCAGTAACTTGTTTTGGCCATAACTTTTTAACCGTAGCTCCGTTTTCGATGAATCAAATATCGTTGGAAATGTAATAAGATTTTCTTTCCAATGGTAAGGCATTGAAACATCAATACAAACTTTATTTGGGGTTGAAAAGATACGTACACACCTTGTCACTTCAGACAACGTCCAGTCTCCTTCGACGTTCGAGCAAGCAACACGTACATGCTTCGTACACTTCATACACGCATTGTATACCATAAATACATTATGTACAATAAATATTTGGGTCTTACAACTCTCCCCCACTTAAACTCGATCATGTCCTCGTGATCCTCGTCACTTAACCAAACGGACCTACACTCCACGGTCCTCAACATAAGTCCCAATCCGAACTTTCCCAGACAATTCTTCCCAAATGAATCACCTTTAACAACTAAATCGTCACCCGCAATTTATCAAATCCACCAACCGAGCACTAAAACCTTGCTCAGTCCCTCACATCGGGAAAAATCGACCAATCTCGAACCGAGATATCCACCCTTTAGCGTACCCTTACCAAGTACAATGCTAAAGTTACCGCATACCAAAATAAGGTCAACCATCTAAACCGAATGAAGACCAAATGAAGTGAATCCTTACGGATAACACTTATCACTTAACATCTCTTGTAGTGTGCAACACGACCAATACGCAACTACAGCAACATAATAACAAATGGCTAAAACCGATAGCGCCCAACGACTATGGCAACACAAATCCCAAGGTGTACAGAATCGACTATTGTCACACTCGTAACAACATGTGAGCAAAATACGGCTATCGCATCACTAATCGCACAACATGGTCCTCACGACCCCACCATCGGTGTATAAAACAACCGATTGATCACACCACACGGTCCTTACGACCCCACCATCGGTGTATAAAACAACCGATAGATCACACAACACGGTCCTTACGACCTCACCATCGGTGTATAAAACAACCGATAGATCACACAACACGAAGGCACGCCGAAAACTACACGCGCCTTACTAAATCCGAACTACACGCGACTCACTACCTTCCTCGTAACAACAATCGGGATTGGCCGAACTACACGCGCCATAGTGAATCCGAACTACACGAGAGTCACTATCCCAAAGGAATGACCGAACTACACGAGTCATTTGTAAATCCGAACTACACGAGACTCACTCTTCAATACAATGACCGAAACCACACGAGTCATTGGTGAATCCGAACTACACGCGATTCACTTCCATAATAAGATGACCGAACTACACGCGTCATCGTGAATCCGAACTACACGAGATTCACAACTCAACACCGGGTGAAGTCAGCGGACCCCGAAAGTCATGCTTCACCGATATAACACATACACCCATGATGAAGTCAGCGGACCCCGAAAGTCATGCTTCACCGATATAACACATGAAATGTCCCGTTCTTATTGATTAAAAACGTTCCATATTAATTGATTTCGTTGCGAGGTTTTGACCTCTATATGAGACGTTTTTCAAAAACTGCATTCATTTTAAAACAAACCATAACCTTTATTTCATCAATAAAGGTTTAAAAAGCTTTACGTAGATTATCAAATAATGATAATCTAAAATAACCTGTTTACACACGACTATTACATAATGGTTTACAATACAAATATGTTACAACGAAATAAGTTTCTTGAATGTAGTTTTTACACAATATCATACAAACATGGACTCCAAATCTTGTCCTTATTTAAGTATGCGACAGCGGAAGCTCTTAATAATCACCTGAGAATAAACATGCTTAAAACGTCAACAAAAAATGTTGGTGAGTTATAGGTTTAACCTATATATATCAAATCGTAACAATAGACCACAAGATTTCATATTTCAATATACATCCCATACATAGAGATAAAAATCATTCATATGGTGAACACCTGGTAACCGACATTAATAAGATGCATATATAAGAATATCCCCATCATTCCGGGAAAGCCTTCGGATATGATATAAATTTCGAAGTACTAAAGCATCCGGTACTTTGGATGGGTTTGTTAGGCCCAATAGATCTATCTTTAGGATTCGCGTCAATTAGGGTGTCTGTTCCCTAATTCTTAGATTACCAAACTTAATAAAAAGGGGCATATTCGATTTCAATAATTCAACCATAGAATGTAGTTTCACGTACTTGTGTCTATTTTGTAAATCATTTATAAAACCTGCATGTATTCTCATCCCAAAAATATTAGATTTTAAAAGTGGGACTATAACTCACTTTCACAGATTTTTACTTCGTCGAGAAGTAAGACTTGGCCACTGGTCGATTCACAAACCTATAACAAATATGTACATATATATCAAAGTATATTCAAAATATATTTACAACACTTTTAATACATTTTGATGTTTTAAGTTTATTAAGTCAGCTGTCCTCGTTAGTAACCTACAACTAGTTGTCCACAGTTAGATGTACAGAAATAATCGATATATATATTATCTTGAATCAATCCACGACCCAGTGTATACACGTCTCAGGCTAGATCACAACTCAAAGTATATATATTTTTGGAATCAACCTCAACCCTGTATAGCTAACTCCAACATTACTGCATATAGAGTGTCTATGGTTGTTCCAAATAATATATATACATGGGTCGATATGATATGTCAAAACATTTGCATACATGTCTATGGTATCCCAAGATTACATAATATATTAGAATACATGTATAATACAATATAAGTTAGCTAGGATATGATTTGTATAGATTTGTTAATATTTCCCGTAGCTACAAAAATAAAAAATATCCAATCTTGTTTTACCCATAACTTCTTCATTTTAAATCCGTTTTGAGTGAATCAAATTGCTATGGTTTCATATTGAACTCTATTTTATGAATCTAAACAGAAAAAGTATAGGTTTATAGTCAGAAATATAAGTTACAAGTCATTTTTGAAATAGGTAGTTATTTCAGTCGAAAGAACGACGTCTTGATGACCATTTTGAAAAACATACTTCCACTTTGAGTTTAACTATGATTTTTGGATATAGTTTCATCTTCATAAGAAAAATCATTTTCCCAGAAGAAAAACTTTTAAATCAAAGTTTATCATAGTTTTTAATTATCAAACCCAAAACAGCCCGCGGTGTTACTACGACGGCGTATGTCCAGTTTTGCGGTGTTTTTCGTGTTTTCAGGTTTTAAATCATTAAGTTAGCATATCATATAGATATAGAACATGTGTTTAGTTGATTTTAAAAGTCAAGTTAGAAGGATTAATTTTTGTTTGCGAACAAGTTTAGAATTAACTAAACTATGTTCTAGTGATTTCAAGTTTAAACCTTCGAATAAGATAGCTTTATATGTATGAATCGAATGATGTTATGAACATCATTACTACCTCAAGTTTTGTGGATAAACCTACTGGAAAAGAGATAAATAGATCTAGCTTCAAAGGATCTTGGATGGCTTGAAAGTTCTTGAAGTAGAATCATGACACGAAAACAAGTTCAAGTAAGATTTCCACTCAAAATAAGATTGTTATAGTTATAGAAATTGAATCAAAGTTTGAATATGAGTATTACCTTATATTAGAAAGATATCTTACTGTTAATAAGAAAGATTTCTTGAGGTTGGATGATCACTCTACAAGATTGGAAGTAAGCTAGCAAACTTGGAAGTATTCTTGATTTTATGAAACTAGAACTTGTAGGATTTATGAAGAACACTTAGAACTTGAAGATAGATCAATTAGATGAAGAAAATTGAAGAATGAAAGTGTTTGTAGGTGTTTTTGGTCGTTGGTGTATGGATTAGATATAAAGGATATGTAATTTTGTTTTCATGTAAATAAGTCATGAATGATTACTCATATTTTTGTAATTTTATGAGATATTTCATGCTATTTGCCAAATGATGGTTCCCACATGTGTTAGATGACTCACATGGGCTGCTAATAGGTGATCATTGGAGTGTATATACCAATAGTACATACATCTAAAAGCTGTGTATTGTACGAGTACGAATACGGGTGCATACGAGTAGAATTGTTGATGAAACTGAACGAGGATGTAATTATAAGCATTTTTGTTAAGTAGAAGTATTTTGATAAGTGTCTTGAAGTCTTTCAAAAGTGTGTGAATACATATTAAAACACTACATGTATATACATTTTAACTGAGTCGTTAAGTCATCGTTAGTCGTTACATGTAAGTGTTGTTTTGAAACCTTTAGGTTAACGATCTTGTTAAATGTTGTTAACCCAATGTTTATAATATCAAATGAGATTTTAAATTATTATATTATCATGATATTATGATGTACTAATATCTCTTAATATGATATATATGCATTAAATATCGTTACAACGATATTCGTTACATATATGTCTCGTTTCAAAATCATTAAGTTAGTAGTCTTGTTTTTACAAATGAAGTTCATTGTTAATATACTTAATGATATGTTTACTTATCATAATATCATGTTAACTATATATATAACCATATATATGTCATCATATAGTTTTACAAGTTTTAACGTTCGTGAATCACCTGTCAACTTGGGTGGTCAATTGTCTATATGAAACCTATTTCAATTAATCAAGTCTTAATAAGTTTGATTGCTTAACATGTTGGAAACACTTAATCATGTAAATAACAATTTCATTTAATATATATATAAACATGGAAAAGTTCGGGTCACTACAGTACCTACCCGTTAAATAAATTTCGTCCCGAAATTTTAAGTAGTTGGAGGTGTTGACGTATCTTCTGGAAATAAATGCGGGTATTTCTTCTTCATCTAATCTTCTCATTCCCAGGTGAACTCAAGTCCTCTACGAGCATTCCATCAAAACTTAACAATTGGTATCTTGTTTTGCTTAAGTCTTTTAACCTCACGATCCATTATTTCGACGGGTTCTTCGATGAATTGAAGTTTTTCGTTGATTTGGATTTCATCTAACGGAATAGTGAGATCTTCTTTAGCAAAACATTTCTTCAAATTCGAGACGTGGAAAGTGTTATGTACAGCCGCGAGTTGTTGGGGTAACTCAAGTCGGTAAGCTACTGGTCCGACACGATCAATAATCTTGAATGGTCCGATATACCTTGGATTTAATTTCCCTCGTTTACCAAATTGAACAACGCCTTTCCAAGGTGCAACTTTAAGCATGACCATCTCTCCAATTTCAAATTCTATATCTTTTCTTTTAATGTCAGCGTAGCTCTTTTGTCGACTTTGGGCGGTTTTCAACCGTTGTTGAATTTGGATGATCTTCTCGGTAGTTTCTTGTATTATCTCCGGACCCGTAATCTGTCTATCCCCCACTTCACTCCAACAAATCGGAGACCTGCACTTTCTACCATAAAGTCCTTCAAACGGCGCCATCTCAATGCTTGAATGGTAGCTGTTGTTGTAGGAAAATTCTGCTAACGGTAGATGTCGATCCCAACTGTTTCCGAAATCAATAACACATGCTCGTAGCATGTCTTCAAGGGTTTGTATCGTCCTTTTGCTCTGCCCATCAGTTTGTGGATGATAGGCAGTACTCATGTCTAGACGAGTTCCTAATGCTTGCTGTAATGTCTGCCAGAATCTTGAAATAAATCTGCCATCCCTATCAGAGATAATAGAGATTGGTATTCCATGTCTGGAGACGACTTCCTTCAAATACAGTCGTGCTAACTTCTCCATCTTGTCATCTTCTCTTATTGGCAGGAAGTGTGCTGATTTGGTGAGACGATCAACTATTACCCAAATAGTATCAAAACCACTTGCAGTCCTTGGCAATTTAGTGATGAAATCCATGGTAATGTTTTCCCATTTCCATTCCGGGATTTCGGGTTGTTGAAATAGACCTGATGGTTTCTGATGCTCAGCTTTGACCTTAGAACACGTCAAACATTCTTCTACGTATTTAACAACATCGACTTTCATACCCGGCCACCAAAAATGTTTCTTGAGATCCTTGTACATCTTTCCCGTTCCAGGATGTATTGAGTATCTGGTTTTATGAGCTTCTCTAAGTACCATTTCTCTCATATCTCCAAATTTTTGTACCCAAATCCTTTCAGCCCTATACCGGGTTCCGTCTTTCCGAATATTAAGATGCTTCTCCGATCCTTTGGGTATTTCATCCTTTAAATTTCCCTCTTTTAAAACTCCTTGTTGCGCCTCCTTTATTTGAGTAGTAAGGTTATTGTGAATCATTATATTCATAGATTTTACTCGAATGGGTTCTCTGTCCTTCCTGCTCAAGGCGTCCGCTACCACATTGGCCTTCCCCGGGTGGTAACGAATCTCAAAGTCGTAATCATTCAACAATTCAATCCACCTACGCTGCCTCATATTCAGTTGTTTTTGATTAAATATGTGTTGAAGACTTTTGTGGTCGGTATATATAATACTTTTGACCCCATATAAGTAGTGCCTCCAAGTCTTTAATGCAAAAACAACCGCGCCTAATTCCAAATCATGCGGCGTATAATTTTGTTCATGAATCTTCAATTGTCTAGATGCATAAGCAATCACCTTTGTTCGTTGCATTAATACACAACCGAGACCTTGCTTTGATACGTCACAATAAATCACAAAATCATCATTCCCTTTAGGCAATGACAATATAGGTGCCGTAGTTAGATTTTTCTTCAATAACTGAAACGCTTTCTCTTGTTCATCCTTCCATTCAAATTTCTTCCCTTTATGCGTTAATGCAGTCAAGGGTTTTGCTATTCTGGAAAAGTCTTGGATGAACCTTCTATAGTAACCAGCTAGTCCTAAAAATTGGCGTATGTGTTTCGGAGTTTTTGGGGTTTCCCACTTTTCAACAGTTTCTATCTTTGCCGGATCCACCTTAATACCTTCTTTGTTCACTATGTGACCGAGGAATTAAACTTCTTCCAACCAAAATGCACACTTTGAAAACTTAGCATACAATTCTTCCTTCATCAATACTTCTAACACCTTTCTCAAATGTTCACTGTGTTCTTGGTCATTCTTTGAGTAAATAAGTATGTCATCAATGAAAACAATGACAAACTTGTCAAGGTATGGTCCACACACTCGGTTCATAAGGTCCATGAACACAGCTGGTGCGTTAGTTAAATCAAACGGCATGACCATAAACTCGTAATGACCGTAACGTGTTCTGAAAGCAGTCTTTGGAATATCATCTTCTTTCACCCGCATTTGATGATACCCGGAACGTAAGTCAATCTTTAAATAAACAGACGAGCCTTGTAGTTGATCAAAAAAGTTGTCGATTATCGGTAATGGGTAGCGGTTCTTGATGGTAAGTTTGTTCAACTCTTGGTAGTCGATACACAACCTGAATGTACCATCTTTCTTCTTGACAAACAAAACGGGAGCTCCCCACGGTGATGTGCTTGGTCGAATGAAACCACGCTTTAAAAGTTCTTGTAATTGGCTTTGCAGTTCTTTCATCTCGCTGGGTGCGAGTCTGTAAGGAGCACGAGCTATTGGTGCAGCTCCTGGTACAAGATCTATTTGAAATTCAACGGATCGATGTGGGGGTAATCCCGGTAATTCTTTCGGAAATACATCGGGAAATTCATTTGCGACGAGAACATCATTGATGCTCTTTTCTTCAGTTTGTACTTTCTCGACGTGTGCTAGAACAGCATAGCAACCTTTTCTTATTAGTTTTTGTGCCTTCAAATTACTAATAAGATGTAGCTTCGTGTTGCCTTTTTCTCCGTACACCATTAAGGGTTTTCCTTTTTCTAGTATAATGCGAATTGCATTTTTGTAACAAATGATCTCTGCTTTCACTTCTTTCAACCAGTCCATACCGATTATCACATCAAAACTCCCTAACTCTGCTGGTATCAAGTCAATCTTAAATGTTTCGCTAACCAGTTTAATTTCTCGATTCTGACATATATTATCTACTGAAATTAATTTACCATTTGCTAATTCGAGTAAAAATTTACTATCCAAAGGCGTCAATGGACAACTTAATTTAGCACAAAAATCTCTACTCATATAGCTTCTATCCGCACCCGAATCAAATAAAACGTAAGCAGATTTATTGTTAATAAGAAACGTACCCATAACAAGCTCCGGGTCTTCCTGTGCCTCTGCCGCATTAATATTGAAAACTCTTCCGCGGCCTTGTCCATTCGTATTCTCCTGGTTCAGGAAATTTCTAATAATGTGGCCCGGTTTTCCACATTTATAACAAACTACATTGGCATAACTTGCTCCGACACTACTTGCTCCGCCATTACTTGTTCCGACACCATTTGTTCCTTTCGTTCTGTTAACCCCTGGTCCGTAGACCTCACACTTCGCCGCGCTATGACCATTTCTTTTACACTTGTTGCAAAATTTTGTGCAGAACCCCGAGTGATACTTTTCACACCTTTGGCATAGCTGCTTCTGATTGTTGTTGTTGTTGCGGTTGTTATTGTTGTTGGAATGATTGTTGTAGTTATTGTTGTTATTGTTTTGCCATTTGTTGTAGTTGCGATTGATGTTGCGATTGTTGGGATAGTTGTTGTTGTTTTGGTGACTCTTATCACCGTTTTCCTCCCACTTTCTTTTGACTAGCTTCACGTTGGCCTCTTCGGCCGCCTGTTCTTTAATTCTTCCCTCAATCTGGTTCACTAGTTTGTGAGCCATTCTACATGCCTTTTGTATGGAGGCAGGCTCGTGTGAACTTATATCTTCTTGGATTCTCTCCGGTAACCCTTTCACAAACGCGTCGATCTTCTCTTCCTCATCTTCGAACGCTCTCGGACACAATAGGCACAATTCTGTGAATCGTCTTTCGTACGAAGTAATGTCGAATCCCTGTGTTCGTAACCCTCTAAGTTCTGACTTGAGCTTATTGACCTCGGTTCTAGGATGGTACTTCTCGTTCATCAAGTGCTTGAATGCTGACCACGGTAGCGCGTAAGCAGCATCTTGTCCCACTTGCTCTAGATAGGTATTCCACCATGTTAACGCAATACCTGTGAAGGTATGCGTAGCGTACTTCACTTTGTCTCCTTCAGCACACTTACTTATGGCAAAGACCGATTCAACTTTCTCGGTCCACCGTTTCAATCCGATTGGTCCTTCGGTCCCATCAAATTATGAAGGTTTGAAGGTAGTGAATTCCTTGTAGGAGCATCCTACACGATTTCTTGCGTCGTTAACTGTATTGCTAGATTCAGAGTTATTGTTGGTATGTAGCGCGGCCTGTACCGCGGCTATGTTTGAAGCAAGAAAGGCACGGAATTCCTCTTCGCTCATATTCAAGGTGTGTCGAGTAGTCGGTGCCATTTCCTTCAAAATAGTCAAATGAAACGAGTTAATCATATAGAATATCAAGAGTAGTAAATAGTATTTCGTAGCGTAATATGAACTTATTTATAAAAGCTCTTTCTTCATATTAGCGTTTTATACTCTTTAATTCGGGTAGTACCTAAACATACCATTTCAACTACTACAATTCTATATGAAAAACTAATCACAACAAAAAAAAAATATATCATATTCAAACCTTTATACAATAACTTGCAAACTTACAATACCGCTATTTTACATATAACATGAAATATAGCACATAAAACTTTGATACAAAGTAGTTGCGAAGATAATTCTAGTTAATAAATAAGGCGTTCAGCAAAGGCAATAAAGACACATAATTCATACGTCCAGAAATAAGTCATGCATTCTGGTTTTGCTAATACCACTTCCCATCCTTGGTTTTGTGGAACATAACCGTTGTGACTGATAGTAAGACAATGTGTTGTAACGTCGTCAAAAGGATGAAGGTTACGTAATGACCAACAGTCTCGTAATAACCTAAAAACCTCATTTCTTACCCCAATTACCGACTCCGTCACTTGTGGGAACGTTTTGTTTAATAGTTGTAGCCCGATGTTCTTGTTCTCACTTTGGTGAGAAGCGAACATTACTAACCCGTAAGCATAACATGCTTCTTTATGTTGCATGTTAGCCACTTTTTCTAAATCACGAAGTCCTATATTCGGATATATTGAGTCAAAATAATTTCTTAACCCGTTGCGTAAAATAGCATTTGGGTTCCCCGCAATGTATGCGTCAAAATAAACACATCGTAACTTATGGATTTCCCAATGTGATATCCCCCATCTTTCGAACGAAAGTCTTTTATAAACTAAGGCATTCTTGGAACGTTCTTCGAATGTCTTACAAACTGATCTCGCCTTAAATAGTTGTGCCGAGGAATTCTGACCGACTCTAGACAAGATTTCATCAATCATGTCTCCGGGTAGGTCTCTTAAAATATTGGGTTGTCTATCCATTTTGTGTTTTTATACTGTAAAATAGACAAGAGTTAGATTCATAAAAAAAATACTTATTAATACAAGCAATTTTTACATATATCATAAAGCATAAGCACACTATATTACATATATTACACCACACGAATACAACTATCTTATTCCGACTCGCTCGTTTCTTCTTCTTCGGTTTTGGTTCATTTTGCCAAGTTTCTAGGGTTATATGATGTTCCCCTAATACGAGCCGTCGTTTTCCACATTGGTTTAGAAAAACCTGGTGGTTTAGAGGTTCCCGGGTTATTGTCACAACTTAAGAAATACGGGTGTTGACGATACATATAAAGTTCATCGGGTTTGGAATCAAATTTCTCTATTTTTATGCCCTTTCCCTTATTGTTCTCTTTTGCCTTATTAAATTGTTTTGTGGTAATTTCTATAACATCATCGGAATCCTTGTCGGGATCCGATTCATCGGAGAATTGGTAATCCTCCCAATACTTTGCTTCCTTGGCGGAAACACCATTGACCATAATTAACTTTGGTCGGTTGGTTGAGGATTTTCTTCTACTTAACCGTTTTATTATTTCCCCCACTGGTTCTATTTCTTCTTCCGGTTCCGATTCTTCTTTCGGTTCCGATTCTTCTTCCGGTTCCGACTCTTCTTCCGGTTCCTCTTCGGGAAATTGTGAATCAGTCCACGAATCATTCCAATTTACATTTGACTCTTCATTATTATTAGGTGAGTCAATGGGACTTGTTCTAGAGGTAGTCATCTATCACATAATATCAAACACGTTAAGAGATTAATATATCACATAATATTCACATGTTAAAAATATACAGTTTCCAACAAAATTTGTTAAGCAATCATTTTTCAAGTAAATACGGTCGAAGTCCAGACTCACTAATGCATCCTAACAAACTCGATAAGACACACTAATGCAAAATTCTAGTTCTCTAAGACCAACGCTCGGATACCAACTGAAATGTCCCGTTCTTATTGATTAAAAACGTTCCATATTAATTGATTTCGTTGCGAGGTTTTGACCTCTATGTGAGACGTTTTTCAAAGACTGCATTCATTTTAAAACAAACCATAACCTTTATTTCATCAATAAAGGTTTAAAAAACTTTACGTAGATTATAAAATAATGATAATCTAAAATATCCTGTTTACACACGACTATTACATAATGGTTTACAATACAAATATGTTACAACGAAATAAGTTTCTTGAATGCAGTTTTTACACAATATCATACAAGCATGGACTCCAAATCTTGTCCTTATTTAAGTATGCGACAGCGAAAACTCTTAATAATCACCTGAGAATAAACATGCTTAAAACGTCAACAAAAAATGTTGGTGAGTTATAGGTTTAACCTATATATATCAAATCGTAACAATAGACCACAAGATTTCATATTTCAATATACATCCCATACATAGAGATAAAAATCATTCATATGGTGAACACCTGGTAACCGACATTAACAAGATGCATATATAAGAATATCCCCATCATTCCGGGACACCCTTCGGATATGATATAAATTTCGAAGTACTAAAGCATCCGGTACTTTGGATGGGTTTGTTAGGCCCAATAGATCTATCTTTAGGATTCGCGTCAATTAGGGTGTCTGTTCCCTAATTCTTAGATTACCAGACTTAATAAAAAGGGGCATATTCGATTTCGATAATTCAACCATAGAATGTAGTTTCACGTACTTGTGTCTATTTTGTAAATCATTTATAAAACCTGCATATATTCTCATCCCAAAAATATTAGATTTTAAAAGTGGGACTATAACTCACTTTCACAGATTTTTACTTTGTCGGGAAGTAAGACTTGGCCACTGGTGGATTCATGAACCTATAACAAATATGTACATATATATCAAAGTATATTCAAAATATATTTACAACACTTTTAATGCATTTTGATGTTTTAAGTTTATTAAGTCAGTTGTCCTCGTTAGTAACCTACAACTAGTTGTCCACAGTTAGATGTACAGAAATAAATCGATATATATTATCTTGAATCAATCCACGACCCAGTGTATACACGTCTCAGGCTAGATCACAACTCAAAGTATATATATTTTTGGAATCAACCTCAACCCTGTATAGCTAACTGCAACATTGCTGCATATAGAGTGTCTATGGTTGTTCCAAATAATATATATACATGGGCCGATATGATATGTCAAAACATTTGCATACGTGTCTATGGTATCCCAAGATTACATAATATATTAGAATACATGTATAATACAATATAAGTTAGCTAGGATATGATTTGTATAGAATTATTAATATTTCCCGTAGCTTCAAAAATAAAAAATATCCAATCTTGTTTTACCCATAACTTCTTCATTTTAAATCCGTTTTGAGTGAATCAAATTGTTATGGTTTCATATTGAACTCTATTTTATGAATCTAAACAGAAAATGTATAGGTTTATAGTCAAAATATAAGTTACAAGTCGTTTTTGTAATAGGTAGTCATTTCAGTCGAAAGAACGACGTCTTGATGACCATTTTAAAAAACATACTTCCACTTTGAGTTTAACCATGATTTTTGGATATAGTTTCATGTTCATAAGAAAAATCATTTTCCCAGAAGAACAACTTTTAAATCAAAGTTTATCATAGTTTTTAATTATCAAACCCAAAACAGCCCGCGGTGTTACTACGACGGCGTATGTCCAGTTTTGCGGTGTTTTTCGTGTTTCCAGGTTTTAAATCATTAAGTTAGCATATCATATAGATATAGAACATGTGTTTAGTTGATTTTAAAAGTCAAGTTAGAAGGATTAACTTTTGTTTGCGAACAAGTTTAGAATTAACTAAACTATGTTCTAGTGATTTCAAGTTTACACCTTCGAATAAGATAGCTTTATATGTATGAATCGAATGATGTTATGAACATAATTACTACCTCAAGTTTTGTGGATAAACCTACTAGAAAAGAGACAAATAGATCTAGCTTCAAAGGATCTTGGATGGCTTGAAAGTTCTTGAAGTAGAATCATGACACGAAAACAAGTTCAAGTAAGATTTCCACTCGAAATAAGATTGTTATAGTTATAGAAATTGAATCAAAGTTTGAATATGAATATTACCTTATATTAGAAAGATATCTTACTGTAAATAAGAAAGATTTCTTGAGGTTGGATGATCACTCAACAAGATTGGAAGTAAGCTAGCAAACTTGGAAGTATTCTTGATTTTATGAAACTAGAACTTGTAGAATTTATGAAGAACACTTAGAACTTGAAGATATAACTTGAGAGAGATTAATTAGATGAAGAAAATTGAAGAATGAAAGTGTTTGTAGGTGTTTTTGGTCGTTGTTGTATGGATTAGATATAAAGGATATGTAATTTTGTTTTCATGTAAATAAGTCATGAATGATTACTCATATTTTTGTAATTTTATGAGATATTTCATGCTATTTGCCAAATGATGGTTCTCACATATGTTAGGTGACTCATATGGGCTGCTAAGAGCTGATCATTGGAGTGTATATACCAATAGTACATACATCTAAAAGCTGTGTATTGTACGAGTATGAATACGGGTGCATACGAGTAGAATTGTTGATGAAACTGAACGAGGATGTAATTGTAAGCATTTTTGTTAAGTAGAAGTATTTTGATAAGTGTCTTGAAGTCTTTAAAACGTGTATGAATACATATTAAAACACTACATGTATATACATTTTAACTGAGTCGTTAAGTCATCGTTAGTCGTTACATGTAAGTGTTGTTTTGAAACCTTTAGGTTAACGATCTTGTTAAATGTTGTTAACCCAATGTTTATAATATCAAATGAGATTTTAAATTATTATATTATCATGATATTATGATGTACAAATATCTCTTATTATGATATATATATACATTAAATGTCGTTACAACGATATTCGTTACATATATGTCTCGTTTCAAAATCATTAAGTTAGTAGTCTTGTTTTTACAAATGAAGTTCATTGTTAATATACTTAATGATATGTTTACTTATCATAATATCATGTTAACTATATATATAACCATATATATGTCATCATATAGTTTTTACAAGTTTTAACGTTCGTGAATCACCGGTCAACTTGGGTGGTCAAATGTCTATATGAAACCTATTTCAATTAATCAAGTCTTAACAAGTTTGATTGCTTAACATGTTGGAAACACTTAATCATGTAAATAACAATTTCATTTAATATATATATAAACATGAAAAAGTTCGGGTCACTACAACACATACGCCCATGATGAAGTCAGCGGACCCCGAAGGTCATGCTTCACCAATCACATATTCCCATGATGAAGTCAGCGGACCCCGAAGGTCATGCCTCACCAATCAATAATACCATGATGAAGTCAGCGGACCCCGAAGGTCATGCTTCACCAATCAACGCCCTTTTGGTCTCGAACAACGAGTAGCGTAACATCGCGCTCTACTACGCCATATTTGAATCCTAACGGATACCACTAACCATTCACACAATCGAGCAAGAACCACCTATATCAAACATAGGCACAAAACAATAATTCCCCAAAAAAGAACCCGACACACACATCCCTTAACCGAGAGATTTCACCTTGCTCGCCAAACACGTCCATTATCTCTCAACGAGATTTTCCACATTACCACCTCGGTGGTAATTTAAATCCAAACCATAAGTACAATTTAACCGAAATTGTACTCTACCCTAAATCGACCAAAACTAGGTCCCAACACAAGTTTCGGATCTACCAAAAGCGTTATCCGAAATCTCACACTAAAACTTCCTCGTGCGGGAGTGTAACTCCCCCACTTGGAACTACATCCCATAACCGCATCTCGTACAACCGTACAATGCTACCAAAGGTAGACTTTACCAACAATTGGGTTCACACGACCCATCACCACATCTTGCTCCAACCTTGAGCACACGAAGGATTTTAACCAATCCGTAAACACTTCGAACGAAAAGTTCATCACAACTACACAAACTTTACTCTCGCAATCATCCAATTGCTATAGTTTGTCAACTTCCACCTAGTCACTCATGTACCTAAGGGTTTTCACTTCTGTACCCTAAGTACAATGTAGCCAAAACATAATCGGAGTCGAACACCACGCTAGTAGGTATAAAAGAGGCACCTAATGTCGCGTCACGTAGACTCCTTTACCAACATACATCGAGATCCAAAACACTCGATTTCAAGGGTTTCATCCCACCCGTCGAACCTCATGGTTCATCAATCTTCAACACACAAGCGAACACGCGCTTAACAATCGAACACCAAAACCCATTTCCATGGCTTGGTAGAAACATTTCTTAAATACTAAGAAATGCTTGGTTGCACCAAGTCTTACGCCCTTCGCCCGTTAATCAAACGTCACCATAGGGTACTTCCATTAGGAACGTCACCCATAACAACAATATGCACAACACAAGGCATTTTACAACCCAAACTCAACGGCACATAATAAATAATCAAAGGACATATTTATTAAAATGAAACGTACCTTAACGTCTTCTTGCCGCACCCGTCCCCGCTAACTTGGGACATTCCGACTTACGATGTCCTTCTTCTTGGCATTTGAAGCACACCATGCCATCACCCCTTGGTACCGAACATTCCCAATACTTGTGACCCCTCATGCCACAATTGTAACATCTAGACGCACTAGAATCCGGTATACCCATCCGCATACCACCCGTGCTCACACTTGGACCCTTAGTCCTCTTACTCGGAGCACCATACGAAACAACCCTTCTCTCACTTGAAGGTTCACCCTTCTTCGATCGTGAATATGACTCGAAACCTCTAGCCACGGTGACTAATTCCACAAAAGATTTCGCGTGACCCCGGCTAATCTTATTATTCAAGTCATCATTCAAGGTTCGATAGAAATCCTCCATCAACAAACGATCATTCCCTAAATACTCCGGGCAAAAACGAGCCTTCGACATAAAGGTCGTCTTGAGAGTATTCAAATCCATAGAACCCTGTTACAAATTTCGCAACTCATTACGCAATTCCGACAAGTCGTCCGAAGTCCGGAACTCCTCGAAGAATTCCCTTTTAAACTCGTCCTACAATAACGCCATAAACGGTTCACCACCGACAAGATCAATCTTACCATCCAACCAATCCTTTGCCCTACCCAGCAACAAACTAGTAGCGAGTCTTGTCCTCTTCTCATGAGGGCATTCAATAGTACGAAAACACCCTTCGACATTCGAGATCCAAGTTGTGCTTATTAAAGGATCCGATTTTCCGTCGTACATCTGGGGTTTAGTCCTCATGAAGCTCTTAAGACAATGCTCCATTCCACTACTACCTTGAAGTTCGGAATACTTCCTATCCATTTCTTCTCGTAACGCACTCATTTGCTCCGCAACGGCGGCCGTAACTCTAGCGTTAAACTCCAAATTGTTCGTCTCGATCCCGTTTCCCGTCGCCATTCTAAGGAATGCAAAAGCGATTAGATCACGAACGTATAAAGCACACACACAATACCGCCCCCATCTTGCTAAACACTAATCGCACATCATTTGTCAGACACGATTTGCACCCGTAATAAGGTTTGCAAGTCCTTATTACGCACACATGCCGTATCGACTCGTTAGTACAACGACCGCCTCGCTCGATGATATAAACAATCACAAATAAAATCCTATGCGATATAAGCACACGCAAGAATTATCATCACAACACAATAGCATATTAATAATATCCGCATTACTAATATAAACGTTAGTCCACCTATAAACAAGGCGCTAACTATAACCCATTCCGACCCGTACTCCTACAAGTCCCGCAACAAATAAGCATACACAAAAGTCTAAGTCTAGGCACCTATCTCAAGTCACCTAAATCCCTTAGACCATGCTCTGATACCACTTGTAACAACCCAACCCGATATACAAATGATCACGCGGAAATATCAATTAATTTTTTTTCCTTTGTGCAGTAAATGGTGCGGCGCGCCATCCCCTTGCGCGGCGCGCAAAAGGGGCCTGGCAGCCCGCTGTCCAAAAAGTCCCAAATGCGAAAATGTTTGGCCACTTCCCGACGTATTTAGACAAAACGCTTTTCACAACATATTCATATATGAAAAACTAACACGTTCTATTCATAAAATAAGTTTTACGAGGCGGGGCCCACATCAACCCAATTTACCCTTTAAGTACAAAATACAAGTTTCGACCATGTGACTTTTAATACAAAATAAAGACCGAGCATGGTGATTGGGAATATGATACCCAATCCTAATCAAATCCAAAAGCAAGATCTTCTAAGCAACTACTCAAGTCCACTAGTCCCCACGCTTACCCGAGCCACCGCATCCATGCAAATCTATAAAGATGTAAACAACGAGAGGATAAGCTAACGCTCAGTGAGTGAAAATATACTACATACACATATATGTATAAAATGGACACGCCACACAAATAATCAAATAACGCATACCGGAGCATCCAAGCATAAAGGCAAGCTAATCTAAGCATACCGTACGATCACTAAGCAACAAGCTAATAACATCCACAATACAGTAAGTTCACCAACGACGATGTGAACAACGCCAAGAAGCTACACTCGGAGGGCTAGCTACATCACAACAATATATATATATATATATATATATATATATATATATATATATATATATATATATATATATATATATATATATATATATATATATATATATTATATGTATATATATATATATATATATATATATATATATATATATATATATATATATATATATATATATATATATATATATATATAAACGAATAAGGTTAACCCCTTAACCCATTACCGAATACCAAACACCACAATGAAGATTGGCCGAACTACACGAGCCTTAGTAATCCGAAACCACACGAGATTACTATCTTCAATAAGACAACATCGAGATTGGCCGAACTATATGAGCCTTAGTAATCCGAAACCACACGAGATTACTACCTCGATAAGATGACCGAACTACACGCGTCATCGTGAATCTGAACTACACGCGACTCACTTCTCAACATCAAAACCCTTCGCCATTGGGGTTATATCATCCACATCACAACCACGTGTGATAATGTACACACCAAATGTGTACTTCGCCAAAGGTGATCAACCAAAACGCACAACCGTGCCAATTGGACCTATACACAAGTCCATCAAAATCACCTATATGTGAAGTGAGCTCTATAGCCGAGAATCACTTCACCTGACCCGCACCCATCCTACACATACATATGCACATAGGATATTAACACTCACCTTGAAGTCTTGATGGATGCCAAACCAAAATCCGCAATCTCTGATGGAATGTACCTATTCTATTTATCACATAACAAGTAACACAATTAGGGTTGACTTACAAACCAACCCAATTGACACTTAGTGCAATTTCGACCCAAATGCACTTCCAAGTACAAACCGCGCTCAAAATTAACCAATAATCACTAACACAAGTGAGAATGGTCCTAATACGCCAATTAAACCCAATCATAGGTGTTAAACACCTATCTTGCCCAAAATGACACTTAAACCCTAATTTTGACCCATAAGGAGTCAACATCGCGCCATTAGCAAGTTTTGACACCAAAACATATTTAACTCGGTTTTATACTTCAACTTAATCCATTTTAAGTTTATAAACCTTATTAAATCGACAATTGGGTCATAATCATCAACAAACCCTAATTTTGACTCTAGTCAAAATTAGTCAACCACAAGAACCCTAATGGTCTCCAAAACATCAATAATCACTAATACTAGTGATTATACACCATTTACAAGTCTTAAACATGGTTAAATCATTAACCAACCCAAAACCCGCCAAATATCAAAATAGCAAGTTTCCATAAACCCTCTTCATCAACTAAGTGAGTTTTACAACTAACAATCTCAAACCCTAACTTGAATATCAAATCTAATAAATGAAATTCGGAGTTTGAATTTACCAATACCGCCAAAATGATGCTGTTGATGAGATGAATAACTTTAATACTTGAGGTTTGACCCGAAACACTCTTCTTCTTCTCCAATTGGAGCTCTCTCTCACTAAAATGGGTTTCTCCCTCTAGGATTTGATGAAAGTGTTTGTGTGGGTGAAATGAGGATAAGAACGATCAATGGATCAGTTTTGATGACCCCAAACCGACCCCAAGTAAAAAGACCAAAGTACCCCTCATTTAAACACTTTAAAAATGCTGAAAATTGCATCAAACGCATTGTGACGACCCGAAAATTTCTGACTAAATTTAAACTTAATCTTTACATAAGTTTGACACGATAAGCGAAGTCTGTAATGTTAAAGTCCCAAAACCTTTGAACTGCGTTCATGTATATATTTGACCTTTGACCATGCCCGACGATTCACGAATAATTGTTTGTAAATAAATATGTATATATTCTATATAAATGTAAAGATATATAATAATTAGAATAATAAAATATAATATAAACTAAGTATGTAAAACAAAATACAAAATAATTAAATTCGAATCTATAAATAAACAAATATGATTTCTATGTATAATTATCATTAAATATATGTGGTAATGTAGAAAATGTATAAATATTAAATATTCAATATATGATATTATACATATATGTTATATATTTATTAAATGATACATAATTAATAAATTTTTAATATTAAAACATGTATTCACAAGTTAAAATATAGTTTTTGTATTAACACTAATATTGTTATTACTGTCAAATATCAACATTGTATTAATAATTTAATTATTTTAAATATATAACATTTAAAGATGAAATTGGATATATATATATATATATATATATATATATATATATATATATATACATATATATATATATATATATATATATATATATATATATATATATATATATATATAGTATATTATTATTACTAATATTATCATTATCATTAATAATATAAATAATATCATAACTAGTATGGTATTGTTATTATTATCATTATTAATATTAATACTATTATTATTTCTACAATTAATATCATTAAAATTTATAATTATTATTTTTATTAAATAGTATAACAATATTATTTATTATTATATATTATTAATTATTAATATTAAATAAATAAATAAGTAAAAAAATAGATAAAGCATAGATCAATTATAGATATATACGTGTGTATCCACCATCTCTATTATTATTATTATTATTTCTGTCTTTCTTCTCCATCCCGTGATAACTCTCGACATCTATCATTATCAGCTTAATTTTTTTTCTTACGTCCTCTGTATGCTCGTGATTATATGTCGATTGCATCATGATTATAACCTTCGACCTCTGCAATCATAATGGGAGAAGAGAATTTTTTTTTAAACGGTCGGTTCTGTATTGCCACTTTTTGGCAAGAATTAAAAAACGAATCAATTATCAAAATCCAGAAATGTAGTTTTGTTAGGACTCAATTACTCAATCTATCTGTCAAATTTGAGATTCAAATTCCTCAAATCGAAGCTTAATTTGTCGAGTCAAAGATTTCTTTCAAAAAGTCAAACCTTTGTTCTTGATCCAAATTCGAGTTTTCTGTTTCATTTTTAGTTAAATTGATGTTACCAATAGTTTTTAGGAGTGGATTAAAACCTACTTCATGTTATAAGCTTGGTCTCAAACGTTCCCTAAATTATTTTCATTTTTTTTCTTCTTCTTCGCTAAACCGCTGCAGCAGCAGCTCTTGTTTCAATTTTATTTTTTATTTTTTTTTCCTTTTAATCACTCATGGCTTGTTTGTGTATTTAATTTAAGTCAGTTTATATGTTACAAAAATTTGATTCCTGGTCGACGAGCTGTTGTGAGAAGGAAGAAGAAATAATAACAATATTATACGGGTTATAAGTTAAAGTGTTGAGTTTAATTACAGAAAAACAAATTGGGACGAATGGTTAGGGTGTGTGTATGGTATTTGAGAGGTCTCGGGTTCAATTCGTGCTGGAGACAAGTTTTTTTTAAAACACTTATTGAGGTAGTTTCTTTATTCTAAAAATCATCATTATTATTATTGTTATTATTGTTATTAATTATTATTATTGTTAATATTATTATTGTTGATATAAATCATTTTGACATGTTATTATTTTAATTGTAATATTAGAAATAGAATTATTATTATTAATACGATTAGTGATACATTATTATTATTATCATTATTATTATTATCATTAGTAAAAGGTATTAACTAACAATTATTATTATTATCATAATTATAATTACTATTATAATTATTAATATTATGGTTAAGTTAATTACTAGTATCACTATAATAATATAATTACATATTAATATCAAATAAATGAGTATTATTATCATAACAATAATTATTATTATCACTACTAATATTAAAATATGTATTAATATGATTATGATTATTATTATTACTATTATTATGAAAATAATACAAGTTATTATTATTTTCGCAAATATTAATATTGATATCATTTTATAAATACTAGAATTATTATTATTAACATAAGTAAGATTATTAATATTATCATGGGTATTGTTATTATATAGTTATCAAAACCATTATCAAAACTGTCATTTACAGAAAAATTAATTTTTTTTTACAATTATAATTATTAATATCATTATTATTATTAATAATAGAATTATTAACATTATTATCTTATTAGTAATATTAGGTATTATAATTATAATCACATTACCACTATTAATATTATTTTGGTATTATTATAACTATTATTATTGATATACAAATGATATGTTTAATATATATAACATAACAAAAATTAACATATTTAAATACAAAATGGATATATGAAACATATATATATTATTAATATAAAAAGGAAATAACTAATAAATGTATATACATATATTTGTTCAATTACAATTATGTATATTAATAAATATACAAATGATATAGGTTCGTGAATCCGAGGCCAACCCTGCATTGTGCAATGTCGTCATATGTATTTTTACTACAAAATACAGTATAGTGAGTTTCATTTGCTCCCTTTTTAAATGCTTTTGCAATATATATTTTTGGGACTGAGAATACATGCGCTGCTTTTATAAATGTTTTACGGAATAGACACAAGTAATCGAAACTACATTCTATGGTTGGATTATCGAAATCGAATATGCCCCTTTTTAGCTTGGTAGCCTAAGAATTAGGAAAATGGCCCCTAATTGACGCGAATCCTAAAGATAGATCTATGGACCTTGACACGTCACATTCGGGTTACGAATGCTTTAATACTTCGATTATCATGTCCGATGAGAGTCCCGGAATGATGAGGATATTCTATATGCATCATGTTAGTTCAGTTATCAAGCGTTCACCATATGAATGATTTTTTTTATCTCTATGCAGTTTACGAAATTCCTGATATGAGATGATGTTATGAAAAATGAAATAAAAATCTTGTGGTCTATTAAAATGAAGGAATTGATTATTTATGATAAACTAATGAACTCACTAATCTTTTGGTTGACACTTGAAAGTATGTTTATTCTCAGGTATTAAAGAAATCTTCCGCTGTGCATTTGCTCATTTTAGAGATATTACTTGGAGTCATTCATGACCTATTTCAAAAGATGTTGCATTCGAGTCGTTGAGTTCATCAAGATTATTATTAAGTCAATTATATTTAGATATATTATGAAATGGTATGCATGCAGTCAACATTCGATGAAATGAAAGTTTGTCTTTTAAAAACGAATGCAATGTTTGTAAAATGTATCATATAGAGGTCAAGTACCTCGTGATGTAACCAAATGTTATTGTATTCGTTCTTATGGATTAGGACGGGTCTTTACATGTGGTATCAGAGCGGTGGTCTTAGCGAACCAGGTCTTGCATTAGTGTGTCTAACTGATAGTTGTCTAGATGCATTAGTGAGTCTGGACTTCGACCGTGTCTGCATGTCAAAAGTTTTGCTTATCATTTCGTGTCAAAAATTACCTGCTTATCATCCTAAGTCTAGAAATGTCTTACTGCCTCTAATGCATAGATAGTGTATAGATAAATTCATATCTTAGCGTATCTGTTATTGTTACCTTTGCCTGATAGCTTTCGTAGATTTCTCCGTAACTTATGGGATTTTAGTATTATATATACATATGTAAATTATGTATTGCAGAGTACTAATCTACATCCTATAATCTATTTCTTATCGAAAAGTCCTTCATCTGATCGTACGAGATAAATCCCTCAACCAGTTCGAATTCCTCGGATTCCGACAGCTATTCCGATATGGAGTTTCACCTATCAGCGTCACCGGAATGAATCAACCAATCAGTCATCCCCAATTCATCTGATGGGTTCATAGTTGACTTAACTGATGGAAACGAGAAGAAGGCGATCCCTTCCACCCACCAACCTGCACTCTTGGCGAAGAACCTGAAGCATTCACCAGCGAACCAATCCGAAACACTATTTTCGCCCTCATTACCTGAATATCTCGCCATGATTATATACTATCTCAAATTCAAAACTTTATTCATCCGCTCGTTCTGACCGACAATCATCCCGGAATAAAATAAGAAGTCAATGAGTTTCGCGCCCGAGTTGTAGCCTTGGAAAATATGGTGCAAAACATACCAGCTTCAGCAATATCACCAACACCAACAGTACCATCAGTAACAACACCCGTACCATCAATAACACACACCTCAACATCTCATTCTGTACATCAATTATAATCATCAATCTATGTATCGTTCTACATCAATCATCTTTGTTCTACATGACGATTATGTAAACTCTAATATTTTAGAGATTATGTACCATAGCTCTAATTGTAAATCTGATGAGTTTAATATCACATTGACTCATTAAATCCATGATTACGTCTGAAGAAAATATATATGTATATATGTTTTCATAAAGATTGTAATTAAAAATTCTTTCGTACAAAGTGTTAATTATGAAAATATTTTAACGGGTAGGTAAGACCCAAGGAATATTCAGATTTCACATTAATAAGTTACACTGTACATTCTTAGAAGCTGATTCAACAGTCGTTTACTATCCTACTTACGTCCACCGATATACAAATCCGTTCACCCCAGAATAACCATATTCATCCAATTTCATATTTGGATTTTGATTTATCAAAAATCAAGTGGCATAATGAAGGAAACATTTGACAAAATAAAATTTGTTAGAAACAAGCAAATTAACTATGAGAAATTTTGTTAAGAATCCACGCTAACTGTTCCTAGCTAATTGTTCCCAACTAACTTATTACACTTTATTTATCGCAATTTAATTATCGCAATTTACATTCTCGCAATTTTATTTATCGTCATTTAATTTATGTTATTTACTTTATGCATTTTATTTATCGTCATTTAATTTCTGTATTTATTTTACGCACTTTAAATATCGAGACACGTATACAAGGTTTTGACATATCATATCGACCTATCTATATATATTATTTGGAATAACCATAGACACTCTATATGCAGTAATGATCGAGTTCTCTATACAGGGTTGAGGTTTATTCTACAATAATATATATAGTTTGAGTTGTGATCGAGTCTGAGACATGTACACGGGTCACGATACGTATTAATTAATTTGAATATTATAAATTAAACTATATATGAATTATTGGACTGTTAACTGTGGACTATCGAATGTGGACTATCAAGATTGAACAATTAAAAATGAATTAAAATGTTGATTATAACATATGAAACTAAACAATTCTTCAAGTTTGCCACTTGATCTCATTTTAAACCTCATTTGTATCTTGACGATTACAATCTGCGTTCAAACCTTTCATGATTCTTGAAAACATCTCAATCGAGAGGATGAACCAACTGCACATCATTTACGGAAGGAAAGAGTGATGCATATAGCTATGCACCTGAAAGCACTCGGAACCTGAGTAAACGTTTAACATGTATCTGTGTTAGATCCTTTAGTATTATTATTACCCAAAATAACTTTACAATCCCTTTTCAAGGTAGTAAATTTTGTCACAGCTCCAACAAGTCAACTTCGACTTTTCACTTGGATTAGCTTATTATAACCCTGATATAAAAGTTGCCTTTCATCATCAATACCGGAAAACCGTTTATATCTCACTACATTAGCAATAAACTTACCAGCAACATCATTGATCTTTGACCTTATGAAAAGTTATTAAATTCATTGAAATCCTATCATCTACTCATCTGCATCTGATAACGAGAATTGCCGTACCAAATACCGAGAATCAGCAATCAGTATTTTGAAATCTCGCAGCATGTCTACATCAACAGTTATATGTAAACATATAACATTTATCTCTTAGAATTATGATCTTCCATTCTGAAATTCTGAAAAGCACCCAGTCTACAAATCAATACCACAAATTCTGAAAAAGCTGAATACGGCAGCAAAAACTGTACACGACCTTAACCGTCGAAAGTTTGATGATAAAGAATGGAGTATTGGAAACACTCAATAGAAAATTTAGTACCGAAAAGCGGATTATGCGAAACTATGAAGGAAATCGTGGACAAATCACAAAGAATACGTTTGACTTCAGAGAATCCAAATGATTCAATGCCTGCTGAAGTCTTTAGCCAATACCTTGCTCCTTAATCTCTCTAAATCATCGTGAATGAATTTCTTCATCACAATTTGATTCTAAAATTCCAAGTTATTATCATATCTTTCATTATAAATATCCTCCATATTTCTGAAGATATTTTTATAACTATTCTTATCTGAAATCATTAATCTCTTCGTGCTATCAGTGTTACATCATATAGAAATTGTTAGTTTCTATATTCTGTAAACTTTCGAATTTAAAATATGAATGTTTTTGAAGTAGTGTTGGGAACTGATGCATGAGTTAGTATAATATAATGACACTTGATCAACGTGATTATATTATAGTAAGTCATGCTGAGTTTCTAATGGGACATAATGATTCACAGATCATAACATCATCATGTGCCATGTTACATAGCTTTTTCATTCTGCTTAACTTCTAAACATATCAAGAAAGTATATTCTTGATAGTTCTATTTTCAGTGATTTTGGTAATTTGACAAATCAAGATCGTGCTATTACAATTTCCTTCTTAGAACATTAACTATGTTCATTCTGAAATTCATATCTACGAATACTGGATCCTTGTTCGCTTGACTTAAAGTAGGGAAGAGAAAACAAAATTATGAAACTTCAAAATAACAATGGGGGTATAAATCACAGTAAATTGGAGAGAGTATTAACTGTGGATGGCAATGATTACAGAAAGACAGAAGCAGAGGCATCGAAATATAAGAGAAAATATAAAGCCCAATCACAACACGGAGGTTACAAACAGTGCATAATAATACGAATAGCAATAAAAAGACACGGTATATTTAAGAATAGTATCACCCGAAGGAAATAGTTAAAGTAAACATATTTTTTTGGTGGAAGATTGAAAAGAAGGATGACAGAAGTGATAATTAGAAAAATATCAAGGATTAGAATGGGATTAAGCATTTTCACAATCTTTTGTATGTATGAAATAAGAAAGAAAGTATAGGAATGGTGAGAATAATGGAATGGAAGAGTTTAATTTATAATGAGAATATCAGACGGAGTAATCGAAGCAGATCACCGTATATAATTAGAGAGATCTTAATTTTCTTATTCGCCGAAGAATCAAATCTTTTAAATTTCGAAGATTTTCTTTAAATCCCTTGAATTTCGGAATTCAACCAAGACAACGTTAAAAGTTAAGACGCAACCTATTTTCTAAATCCAACCATGACTAGTTAAAAGTTATGATGAAACTTGTCCTTATCATTTCACTATTTAGTGATAGCTTCACTCGTACTCTTCGAGTAATTGAATTATCTTATCCATATTACTCAACAGTAATAAAACTCTAGTTATCAGCTCAAATTCGTCATGAAAACATTTTTAATGTTAGCTATGACGACCACGATCAAATTTCAGGACGAAATTTCTTTAACGGGTAGGCACTGTGACGACCCGAAAATTTTCGACTAAATTTAAACTTAATCTTTACATAAGTTCGACACGATAAGTGAAGTATGTAATGTTAAAGTCCCAAAACCTTTGAACTGTGTTCATGTATATATTTGACCTTTGACCATGCCCAACGATTCACGAACAATTATTTGTAAATAAATATGTATATATTCTATATAAATGTAAAGATATATAATAATTAGAACAATAAAATATAATATAAACTAAGTATGTAAAACAAAATACAAAATAATTAAATTCGAATCTATAAATAAACAAATATGATTTCTATGTATACTTATCATTAAATATATGTGGTAATGTAGAAAATGTATAAATATTAAATATTCAATATATGATATTATACATATATGTTATATAATTATTAAATGATACATAATTAATAAATTTTTAATATTAAAACATGTATTCACAAGTTAAAATATAGTTTTTGTATTAACACTAATATTGTTATTACTGTCAAATATCAACATTGTATTAATAATTTAATTATTTTAAATATATAACATTTAAAGATGAAATTGGATATATATATATATATATATATATATATATATATATATATATATATATATATATATATATAGTATATTATTATTACTAATATTATCATTATCATTAATAATATAAATAATATCATAACTAGTATGGTATTGTTATTATTATCATTATTAATATTAATACTATTATTATTTCTACAATTAATATCATTAAAATTTATAATTATTATTTTTATTAAACAGTATAACAGTATTATTTATTATTATATATTATTAATTATTAATATTAAATAAATAAATAAGTAAAAAAAATAGATAAAGCATAGATCAATTATAGATATATACGTGTGTATCCACCATCTCTATTATTATTATTATTATTTTTTCTGTCTTTCTTCTCCATCCCGTGATAACTCTCGACATCTATCATTATCAGCTTAATTTTTTTTCTTACGTCCTCTGTATGCTCGTGATTATATGTCGATTACATCATGATTATAACCTTCGACCTCTGCAATCATAATGGGAGAAGAGATTTTTTTTTTAAACGGTCGGTTCTGTATTGCCACTTTTTGGCAAGAATTAAAAAACGAATCAATTATCAAAATCCAGAAATGTAGTTTTGTTAGGACTCAATTACTCAATCTATCTGTCAAATTTGAGATTCAAATTCCTCAAATCGAAGCTTAATTTGTCGAGTCAAAGATTTGTTTCAAAAAGTCAAACCTTTGTTCTTGATCCAAATTCGAGTTTTCTGTTTCGTTTTTAGTTAAATTGATGTTACCAATAGTTTTTAGGAGTGGATTAAAACCTACTTCATGTTATAAGCTTGGTCTCAAACGTTCCCTAAATCATTTTCATTTTTTTTTTCTTCTTCTTCGCTAAACCGCTGCAGCAGCAGCTCTTGTTTCAATTTTATTTTTTATTTTTTTTTTCCTTTTAATCACTCATGGCTTGTTTGTGTATTTAATTTAAGTCAGTTTATATGTTGCAAAAATTTGATTCCTGGTCGACGAGCTGTTGTGAGAAGGAAGAAGAAATAATAACAATATTATACGGGTTATAAGTTAAAGTGTTGAGTTTAATTACAGAAAAACAAATTGGGACGAATGGTTAGGGTGTGTGTATGGTATTTGAGAGGTCTCGGGTTTAATTCGTGCTGGAGACAAGTTTTTTTTAAAACACTTATTGAGGTAGTTTCTTTATTCTAAAAATCATCATTATTATTATTGTTATTATTGTTATTAATTATTATTATTGTTAATATTATTATTGTTGATATAAATCATTTTGACATGTTATTATTTTAATTGTAATATTAGAAATAGAATTATTATTATTAATACGATTAGTGATACATTATTATTATTATCATTATTATTATTATCATTAGTAAAAGGTATTAACTAACAATTATTATTATTATCATAATTATAATTACTATTATAATTATTAATATTATGGTTAAGTTAATTACTAGTATCACTATAATAATACAATTACATATTAATATCAAATAAATGAGTATTATTATCATAACAATAATTATTATTATCACTACTAATATTAAAATATGTATTAATATGATTATGATTATTATTATTACTATTATTATGAAAATAATACAAGTTATTATTATTTTCGCAAATATTAATATTGATATCATTTTATAAATACTAGAATTATTATTATTAACATAAGTAAGATTATTAATATTATCATGGGTATTGTTATTATATAGTTATCAAAACCATTATCAAAACTGTCATTTACAGAAAAATTAATATTTTTTTTACAATTATAATTATTAATATCATTATTATTATTAATAATAGAATTATTAACATTATTATCTTATTAGTAATATTAAGTATTATAATTATTATCACATTACCACTATTAATATTATTTTGGTATTATTATAACTATTATTATTGATATACAAATGATATGTTTAATATATATAACATAACAAAAATTAACATATTTAAATACAAAATGGATATATGAAACATATATATATATTATTAATATAAAAAGGAAATAACTAATAAATGTATATACATATATTTGTTCAATTACAATTATGTATATTAATAAATATACAAATGATATAGGTTCGTGAATCCGAGGCCAACCCTGCATTGTGCAATGTCGTCATATGTATTTTTACTACAAAATACAGTATAGTGAGTTTCATTTGCTCCCTTTTTAAATGCTTTTGCAATATATATTTTTGGGACTGAGAATACATGCGCTGCTTTTATAAATGTTTTACGGAATAGACACAAGTAATCGAAACTACATTCTATGGTTGGATTATCGAAATCGAATATGCCCCTTTTTAGCTTGGTAGCCTAAGAATTAGGGAAATGGCCCCTAATTGACGCGAATCCTAAAGATAGATCTATGGACCTTGACACGTCCCATTCGGGTTACGAATGCTTTAATACTTCGATTATCATGTCCGATGAGAGTCCCGGAATGATGGGGATATTCTATATGCATCATGTTAGTTCAGTTATCAAGCGTTCACCATATGAATGATTTTTTTATCTCTATGCAGTTTACGAATTTCCTGATATGAGATGATGTTATGAAAAATGAAATGAAAATCTTGTGGTCTATTAAAATGAAGGAATTGATTATTTATGATAAACTAATGAACTCACTAATCTTTTGGTTGACACTTGAAAGTATGTTTATTCTCAGGTATTAAAGAAATCTTCCACTGTGCATTTGCTCATTTTAGAGATATTACTTGGAGTCATTCATGACCTATTTCAAAAGATGTTGCATTCGAGTCGTTGAGTTTATCAAGATTATTATTAAGTCAATTATATTTGGATATATTATGAAATGGTATGCATGTCGTCAACATTCGATGAAATGAAAGTTTGTCTTTTAAAAACGAATGCAATGTTTGTAAAATGTATCATATAGAGGTCAAGTACCTCGCGATGTAACCAAATGTTATTGTATTCATTCTTATGGATTAGGACGGGTCTTTACACGCATTCGGAGCGCCGCTCCATAAGGTGCAGTGCCGCTCCAACCTTCAGGTCAGTTTTCAGTAACTTGTTTTGGCCATAACTTTTTGACCGTAGCTCCGTTTTTGATGAATCAAATATCGTTGGAAACGTAATAAGATTTTTTTCCAATGGTAAGGCTTTGAAACATCAACACAAACTTTATTTGAGGTTGAAAAGATACGTACACACCTTGTCACTTCAGACAACGTCCAGTCTCCTTCGACGTTCGAGCAAGCAACACGTACATGCTTCGTACACTTCATACACGCATCGTACACCATAAATACATTATGTACAATAAATAGTTGAGTCTTACATAATTAATATTAATCCAAAGTATTTATAATAATAATAACAACAATAATATTAATAAGGATAAATGAGTAATATTAATAATAATAACAATGATAATGATTTTAATAAGTTTCCTAATATTTAAAGATATCAATAATAAATATGATAATAATAATATTATTAGTGATAATAATAAATTTTATTATTTTCTAAATAATGATTTTAAAATAATAATAACAATATTAATGTAACAATTTACATGTATTAGATTCTATATCTATATTTAATATTAACATAATAATATCTATAATTTTGACATTAATATTAATATTTATTTTAATTTAATGAAAGTAAAAATAACATTATTAATATAATAACCATATTTTAACTTGTAAGTAAGTTTAGTAGATTGATATTATGTAGTATTAATTTAATAATTATTTATTATGTATAATGACATTTTTTTTTTACTTAGGATATTATGTTATTTTTTAATAGAAATAGATATTGTAATTTTCCAACACATAGTATTTATATCTTATATATATATTTTACAGTATTCATATAATAATATTTATAGAATTTATACGTGTATATATATATACACACACATATCTATTTACAGTTAATGGTTAGTGAATCGTCGAGAGCAGTCGAAGGTCAATTGAATATATGTAAACAGTTCAAAAATTCTTAAGACTCAACGTTACAAACCTTGTTTATCGTATCGGAATCATAGTAAGATTGAGTTTAAATTTGGTCAAAAATTCCCGGGTTGTCACAGTACCTACCCGTTAAAGAAATTTCGTCCCGAAATTTGATCGTGGTCGTCATGGCTAATCATAAAAATGTTTTCATGATGAATATGAGTTGATAAATAGAGTTTTATCATCATTGAGTAATATGGATAAAACAATTCGATTATTCGAAGAGTACAAATGAAGCTATCACAAAAGAGTGAAATGAGTAAATGAAGATTTGACTTAACCGGTGACGTAGTCACGATTGAATTCCGGAATTCAAGGGATTTAAAAGAACATCTTGGAAATCTATAAGATTTGATTCTTCGGGATTTATAGAAATTAAGATCTCTATAATTAAATACGATCATCTGTCTCGATTACTTTGTCTGATATTTTTTACTATAAATAAACTTCTTCCGTTCCATTAGTTTTCATCACTTCTATACCCAATTTCCAATTTCAAAAGATTGTGAAAATGCTTAATCCAGTTCTAATCCTTGTCCTTATCCTTATTATCGCAACATTCATTCTCCTTTTCCAACTTCCACCGGAGGAATCTGTTTTCTTCTACTTCGCCCTTGGGGTTATAGTGTTTTTAATTCTCCCGTGTCTTTATGTTGCGATAAACATTGATATACACGGTTTGTAATTTATGTACTGTTACTGGCTTTATATTTTTCTCTTATATTTTGGAGCTCTTTATCTTTTTATTATCCTCTCGACCTCTAATAAAGCGAGTAACGGTCCAAAATTCGTAAGTATGGATTTTCGGATAAACATCATGTTCTAAATAGGAAAGAATGTATTAGCACGATTTGATTTGTCAAATTACCTGAATCACTGAGAATAGAACTATCAAGAATATATTTTCTTGATATGTTCAGAAGTTAAGCAGAATGAAAGAGTTATATAATATGACACATAATGACGTTATGGTCTGTGAATCATTACGTCCCATTAGAAACTCAGCATGACTTACTGTAATATAATCACGTTTATCAAGTGTCATTATATTATACTAATTCATACATCAATTTCTTTACATTTCTCCAGAATTCATTCATAAATTAAACTTAGATTTTACAGAAGTTTTCAATATAATGAAACACAGGAAGCACGAAGCGGTATATAATTTCGGAAGAGAATATTTATGAAAATATCCTCAGAAATATCGAAGATATTTATGATGATATTTTGGAATTTCCAAGTTCAAAGGTTGATGAAGAAAAATGTTCTACAAGATTTTAACATGACTTCGGAGCAAGATATTCTCTAAAGATTTCAACGGATCCAGAATTACCTGGATTCTTTGAATATAGGGTATAGTCCTTGTATTTTTCCTTAGTCTCCTTCGTGGTTAGCTCAATCCGTTTTTTAGTTCCAACTTTTCTGAGCTTTACCAACATACTATTCTTTCTCATCAAACTTCCGATGATTAAGGTCGTTTACAGTTGTCTACGATTTCTGCTGCTTCATTCAGCTTTTTCAACATTCAGAGTATTGATTTGTAGACTGAGTGCTTTTCGGAATTTCAGAATGAAAGATCATAATTCTAAGAGATAAATGTTATACATATACATATAACTGTTGATATAGAAACACTGTCAAATACTGATTGTTGATTCTCGGTAATTGGTATGGCAATTCTCGATACAAGATGCGGATGAGTAACTGATGGGGTTTCGATAAATACAATGATTTTTCGGGAAGTCAAAGATCAACGAAGTTGTTGGTAAATTTACTGCTAAAGTAGTGAGATATAAACGGTTCCCCAGTAACGATGATGAAAGGGCAATTGTATACATCAAGGTTATAATAAGACTAGTACGATTGAAAAGTCGAAATTTACTTGCTGGAGCTGTGACAAAATTAACTACTCTGAAAGAAATTACCAATTTATTTTGGATAATAGTAATGCTTACAGGATCTAGCACAGATACGTGTTAAGCGTTTACTCAGGTTCCGAGTGTTTTTAGGCGCATAACTATATACATCAATCTTTTCTTCCGTAGATAAAGTACGGTTAGTTCATCCTCTCTATTGAGGTGTTTTCAAGAATCATGAAGAGTTTGAACGCAGATTGTAATCGTCAAGATACAAACGAGGTTTAAGATGAAATCAAGTGGCAAACTTAAAGAAATGTTTAGTTTCATATGTTATAATCCATATTTTAATTCATTTTAATTGTCCAATGTCATTAGTCCACAGTCGATAGTCCACAGTTAACAGTCCAATAATTCATATATAGTTTAATATATAATATTCGAATTAATTAATACGTATCGTGACCCGTCTACATGTCTCAGACTCGATCACAACTCAAAGTATATATATTATTATAGAATCAACCTCAACCCTGTATAGCTAACTCCAGCATTACTGCATATAGAGTGTCTATGGTTATTCCAAATAATATATATAGATGCGTCGATATGATATGTTAAAACCTTGTATACTTGTCCCGATATTTAAAGTGCGTAAAATAAATAACAGAAATTAAAAGATGATAAATAAAATTGCGAGAATATAAATCGCGATAAATAAACTGCGATAAATAAATTGCGATAATAAAATGTAATAAGGAATTAACAGTTAGCTAGGAACAGTGATCTAAGATTTTGTTAGCGTGGATTCTTAACAAAATTTCTCATAGTTAATTTGTTTGTTTCTAACAAATTTTATTTTGTCCAATGTTTTCTTTATTATGCCACTTGTCGGATTCTGATAGGTCAAAATCCAAATATGAAATTGAATGAAAAGGGTTATTCTGCGGTGAACGGATACGCATATCTGTGGATGTAAGTAGGATAGTAGTTGGCTTGTTGAATCAGATTCGAAGAATGTACAGTGTAATTTATTAATGTGAAATCTAAATATTCCTTGGGTATTACCTACCCGTTAAAATATTTTCATCATTAACAGTTTGTACAAAAAAATTTTAATTACAATCTTAATGAAAACATATATACATATATATTTTCTTCAGATGTAATCATGGATTTAATGAGTTAATATGATATTAATCTCATTTGCTTTACCGTTAGAACAAGAATACATAATCTCTAAAACATTAGAGATTACATAATCGTCATGTCGAATGAAGATCAAGGATGTAAAACGATACGTAGAACGAAGATAATCGATGTAAAACAAGATGTAGAACGAAAATTATGCTCGAGGTATAGATTGCGATGTTGAGGTATGTGATGTTGAAACTTGGGTTGTTGGTGGTACTGGTGTTGATGTTGTTACTGAAGCTGGTAGGTTTTGCATCACGTTTTCCAAATTGATTACTCGAGCACGAAGCTCGTTGACTTATTCTATTATTCCGGGATGATTGTCGGTAAGAACGAGCGAATAAATAAGGTTTAGAATCTGAGATAGTATGTAATCATGACGAGATATTCGGGAAATGAGGGTGAAAATGGTATTTCGGGCTGGTTCGCTGATAAGTTCTTCAGGTTCATCGTCAAGAGGTAAATTCAGTCAGTGAAAAGGATCGCCTTCTTCGCGTCTCCATTGATTAAGTCGACTACGAACCCATCAGATGAATTGGAGATAGCTGATTGATGGATTCATTCTGGTGACACCTATTTCGGAGCTTAGGTGAATATCCATGTCGGAATAGCTGTCGGAATAACTATCGGAATAGCTATCGAAATCTGAGGGACTCAAACTGGTTGAGGGATTCATCTCGTACGATCAGATGAAGGATTTTCGATAAGAAATAGATTATAGAATGTAGATTAGTACCCTGCAGTACATAATTTACATATGCTTATATAATACTAAAATCCCATAAGTTACGGAGGAATCTACGGAAGCTGTCAGGCAAAGTCTATAGTAGCAGATACGCTAAGATATGAATTTTGTCTATACACTATTCATGCAGTCAATGCAGTAAAATGTGTCTAGACTATGAATGATAAGCATGTAATTTTCTAAGGATGATAAGCAGATGATTTCCGACTAGAAATGATAAGTAAAACTTTTGACATGCAGACACGGTCGAAGTCCAGACTCACTAATGCATCCTAACGACTTATCAGTTAGACACACTAATGCAGACCTGGTTTGCTAAGACCACCGCTCTGATACCAACTGAAAGGACCCGTTCATATACATTATAAACGATTCACAATAGTTGATTTCATTGCGAGGTACTTGACCTCTATATGATACATTTTACAAACATTGCATTCATTTTTTTTAAAGACAAACTTTCATTTACATCGAAAGTTGACGGCATGCATACCCTTTCATAATATATCCATCTATAATTGACTTAATAATAATCTTGATGAACTCGACGACTCGAATGCAATGTCTTTTGAAATATGTCATGAATGACTCCAAGTAATGTCTCTAATATGAGCTAATGCACAGCGGAAGATTTCTCTCATACCTGAGAATAAACATGCTTTCAAGTGTCAACCAAAAGGTGTGTGAGTTCATAGGTTTATCATAAAACAATAAAATTTATCATTTTGATAGACCACAAGATTTAAATGCTGCATGGTACAAATGGGCCCGAATCCTATACCCACCTGTAATGTACATGCGATATCTTTTAAATACAGTACACCTTTCTCGTGTACGAAATCATCTTTCATAAATCTTAGTAACCGTACACATATCTCATGCACAAAAATAACATACACATAACCTGTGTATAAAATCATTTTCTCGATACATAACATTCACTTTTCATTGCTTTCATAGCTTGGCTTGGTAACCGACCTTAACATATAATGCGCATAATAATATCCCCAAAACAGAACATCTCATCTGTATAATAATCATATAAACTTCGAAGTACTAAACACCACGCCCACTAGCCCTTCCGTCTAGTGAACATTCTGGGTGGGGGTGTTAAACCCGGTAGCTACATTTAGAATTCGAGTCAATTAGGCTTGCACTAATTCTCAAAATTAGTGATGTTCCCTAATTCTTAGGTTACCAAGCAATAATAATCAGGGGAAAAATATTCATATCAATTGTGGCAATTATCACGTCCACATAATTCAATGGTGGCAATTATCACGTCCACATAATTCATTCGAGGAATGTTTTGCTTGTGTCTATCTCGTCAAACATTTATAAAAGCATTTCATGTATTCGCAGTTCAAAAATGTATTTCAAAAGCATTTAATAAAGCAGTTGTAAAAGTAGCGCATGTATTCTTAGTCCCAAAAATGTAAAGAGTAAAAGGGAATCAAATGAACTCACAATACGATATTTTGTAGTAAAAATATGCATACGACGGAATTGAACAATGCAAGGTTGGCCTCGGATTCACGAACCTATATCATTTGTGGATATATTAATACACGTAATCGTAATCGTTCAATTATATATATATTTTTGTTATTAATAATATACTTGTTATACTATATGTTATTTAGATAATTTTAATATATTTAGTTTATATGTTTTATATAATTATTACTTATGATTAATATAAAAACTATATATTAAGGTTTAGTATATATTTATATATTAATTGATATAGCTTAGTTAATATCTTTTTAGTAATAAAAGTATAACGTAATGTGTTTTTATATAAAAGTATCTTTTTATGATAATATTAATAGTTTTAGTGATAACAAAATATTAATTTTATAAGAATGATAATAATGATAATAAATTTAATCATAACAATACTAATGATTATGTTTATAATAATAATGATAATATTTATACTACTTATGTTACTAATAATAATAATAATGATAACTAGTACTTGCATGACAAAATTTATAATAATAAATACATTAGTAATGTTAATAATTATAATAATGGTTTTAAGACGTATAATTATGATAATAATACTGCTAAATGTTGTAATACTAATAATGTTTATGATACTTTTAATTTTGATGATAATAATAATAATTTTAATTATAATACTAGTTGTAATAATAATAAGTAATGATAATAACAATAGTAACAATATTAATTTATAATAACAATAATAGTAATAGTAATAATAATCATAATAATAAATATTACTAGTAAGGACTACCTTTAAAACAAACTCTAAAAAGAATAGACCACTGCAGGGCTTGAACCCAAGACCTCAAGTTTATGCAGCAAACACCCAGACCACTCAACTATTTTCATTTTTTTGATTTATAAGCTCCCTGTATTTATTTAACCAGTATTGATTTCGTTTATACTCATCTTCTTCTCTTCCAATTACTAATCAACCAGGAACGTATCAATAATCAAAACAGAGGTTTTAACTACTTCAAAATATTAAAAAACTAATATCAAATGTTATGTTACTTGAAAACAAATAAAAAAAAATATAGAAAGAATTGCAGCAAAAGGCTGCTGTCGCAGATTGTTACAAAAAAATAATAATAATGTTCTTCATTTTCGAGCAATTTTTGGACAAAGACTTGTACACAAACTAAGTTTTAAATTGTTTATATAAACCTTCCGAATCGTCAATTTCAAAAGAAACATCAATTAGAACTTAAATTTGATTGAAGAACAAATATTGACTTTTTAGTTTTAAAACTTTGACTTCGAAATTGGAACTTGATACTAGGAATTGGAACTTGAAATTTTGCAGAGAGTTTCACTAAAGGATTCCTAACAAAGTTGCAATATTACTTTTTGGAATTTGGTTCGAAATTGAAAAATGATAAAAAAAAAAAAATGAAGAACAGGGTAGCGAGCTTTATAAGAATCTGTGTTTTCTGTTTTTCCTTTACACAATAACGTGGTTTGATAAATAAATGGGACTGAATATTTAAAGTAAAACCTGATGTGATTACTGAGATCGACTAATAACAATATTGAGACAAGGTTACGTCGACCAGAGAAGAAAAAGAGGAAGCAGACAGTTTTGTAAAAAAAAAATATATCCTAGACAATGAAGTTTAACAGAACCGTACCCTTTACAGTATTGATCGTGATTGGTTTTTAAACAAGAATCCAAGACTATATAAAGGTTGAAAGTAACTTGAAATCTATTCTGATTCTAAATCAGATTTTTACGGTTCCTTTCAATAATTAATATTCATAATTAATATTTATAATTAATATTAATCCAAAGTATTTATTATAATTATAATAATAATAATAATAACAATAATATTAATAAGGATAAATGAGTAATATTAATAATAATAACAATGATAATGATTTTAATAAGTTTCCTAATATTTAATGATATCAATAATAAATATGATAATAATAATATTATTAGTGATAATAATAAATTGTATTATTTTCTAAATAATTATTTTAAAATAATAATAACAACATTAATGTAACAATTTACATGTATTAGATTCTATATCTATATAAAATATTAACATAATAATATCTATAATTTTGACATTAATATTTATTTTATTGAAAGTAAAAATAACATTATTAATATAATAACCATATTTTAACTTGTAAGTAAGTTTAGTAGATTGATATTACGTAGTATTAATTTAATAATTATTTATTATGTATAATGACATATTTTTTTTTTTACTTAGGATATTATGTTATTTTTTAATAGAAATAGATATTGTAATTTTCCAACACATAGTATTTATATCTTATATATATATTTTACAGTATTCATATAATAATATTTATAGAATTTATACGTATATATATATATATATATATATATACACACATATCTATTTACAGTTAATGGTTCGTGAATCGTCGAGAGCAGTCGAAGGTCAATTGAATATATGTAAACAGTTCAAAAATTATTAAGACTCAACGTTACAAACCTTGTTTATCGTGTCGAAATCATAGTAAGATTGAGTTTAAATTTGGTCGAAAATTCTCGGGTCGTCACAGTGAACGCAATCGCAAAACGACAATCCGAAATAACTGAAACGACGTCATTCACCACGCATTTTAGTATATAGGTATAACTAGTTATTGAACCCTCGCCTCGCGCCGGGGGTTCGATTTTTAATGTATTTTATTGCGTTTAGTAAAATTATTTTGTGGCAAACGATGATGTCGTTGAAGCGCAACTCGAGTCGAACTAAAAGGTATAACCCGTGAGAGATTTAAATGTTATTTTAAATTAACAATATATGTGCATCTCCGCGTTTCGCTATGGAATTGTCGACTTTTAAAAATTTAACGCAAAATCAACGTGTATGAAAAGTACCCCAAATATTTAGCGTTTTTTAAAAAACGTCCGTTTTGCGTATATCTAGTGACATTGTGTTCCTAAAATTATTTCGAGTTTAACGATGGTGTCGGAAAAATTTAACTCGTTGCGAGCGAGAAGATATGACCCGTTGAAGGGTGGAGTTTATTTAAGATTTTTTATGAAAATCGTTATTTGACACTTTACCCCCCTGTTTGGGGGGTCGATTTGAATTTTTCAAAAAAATGTGGGTGCCTTTGTTGATAAAATGAAACTTAGTTAAAATTAAAAAAAAAAGGTGAAAAGTCGAAAATGCCCCTGATACTATTCATAACTTTTGTCTGTTAGTTAATATGTAAATATATAATTTGTTGCCTTAAAAAAAAAAAAAAAAAAAAAAAAACTAGTACAAGATATGGCGCAATAATATAAGGGAAATAACATTGAAACTACAAGGGAAGCCGAAGCAATACAACTGTCAAAATCAAAACTCTAAACCAATTAGCAGTGGTGGAATGATAACTTTGCAAAATCTTTCATACGAGTGGCACATCAAATTAAAATAGTCAACCACAAATATTGAACACTGCCAACTACGAGACATATTTGAGATTTGATTTTAAACGTATGATTTTCCCAGTTAGTTACACACATAAAAATAGAAATTATTATATTGAATTAATAAGTATTAATTAAACATAAAGAATAGTAAATAAGAAAATTTCGAGTTCACTAAATGCAACTTGACATAGTTCACGGAGTTGCAAAACCTATATTTATAATATGTAATTACTTAAAATATCAATATTGAATCTTATTATATGTGATTAGAAATTAAACAAAAATTATAAATGTAGTATAAGTACACTATTATTAATTATAACAATAAACATAATATATAATAATTCGAGTAGAGTTTAAGCTTATGTATAAGGTATGTACAATGTGAAGTTATGTTTTGAATAATTTACAAGTCATAAATTTTGTTTAACATCAATAAAAAGTAGAGCTTACAATAAAAAAAAATCTCTTGAGACTAGCTTAGTAAAATATGTAGTTTATGAAAAATAAATGTACCCTATTATATAAGTATTTTATATACGTGTCCTAATTAAGTCATTCCACAATTTTAAGGTCCAGCTCTAGCTATTTTATTAAATACTTATAAAAAACAATAAACTGCAACTTCCAGGTTTACAATAAGCTTCAGCTCCAGTCATAAGCTTCTGCTCCAGCTCCAGTTACAATCTCTAGCTCCAGCTGTAGCTACAAGCTCCATCTCCAGCTAGTTTCGTCCAAACACACCCATAATATTAAAAATTCGAGTTCAAATTTATTATATTTGATATTAGATTACAAATGAATTAAGTTGCACCTCAATTTTTCTTTCTCACCACAATCTTGTCAAAACAGAGTCAAAATTCACCTCAACTCACTCACACCATTAAGACTATTGACATCCATGCCCTCCCATCACTTAGTTATCGTTTAGTTCTTGGGAACACCGTTGGCATTAGAGAGTCTGCGGTTAATTTAGGGAGTTTCGCTCCCTGTCTGCGATTAAATGAGATGTTTGAGAATAAAATATGTGAAACAAATGATTGTACTTTTGAGTTTAAAAACTGTAATTTTGTTAAGAAAAAATTACGCCGTTGGTACACGTGGTTTGTTTACATTATCATGACAGCACATAAACTTATTTTTTTACGTAATTGGTACCTAGGTTTTGTTTATAAGTTAAGTTTAAATGATTAACCCCTCAAATGTGACACACATGTGAGGGTATATTCGTTCGTTTGAAAGACACTCTGTATTCAGTTCAGTGTTTTATTCAGTTCAGTCACTCTCATTTTCAAAAACCCTAATTAATCAATCCCCAATCACAACCACACCCAAAACCCCATTTCCATTCAAATCCATCTAAGAACCACTCCTTTTTCCATCGGGGCTGTACTATCACAAACCCCATTACAAACCAATCAATTCAATCACCGTTTCACTAAAAAAGATGATGGCGTTCAATACCAATTAAATCATGTTGGGTTGGGTTTATAGAATCCTGATTCATCAACTCAAAGTTATGCTAACCGTTTTGATTCTTCTAATTAAAACCTACGTATTGCTACAAATTGCATTCAGGTATCAACTTCAGTTTCAACTTGCTGTAGTTACTCAATTTAAATTCATGTGAGCAAGTGATTATAAAACTATTAATTACATAGTCATATTTTTTTTCTTCATGTTTAACTTCTTTTTCTTCTCGTAAACTCATAGTGAAGGTCGATGTAAGGCATTGTGTATCTCAGTGTTAGCCATCATGTAATTAAGGTCGCAATTTTAATTGCACGGTTGATTTCAAATGTTTCAGTAATGAAACTGAAACTTCGATGTTTTGGATTAGTTTCAAGGTGTGATTATTTTGAGTTGGAATGTATTGATTTTTGCTATGTTCGTATAGAGGTTGTCATTGTTAAATAAAACACTGAATAGAGAGTGTCTCTCAAAAGGACGAATATACCCTCACATGTGTGGCACATGTGAGGGGTTAACCATTAAAACTTAACTGTAGGTAGTTAGGGGTACCAACCACACAATTTAAACAAAACCTAGGTACCAAAAAAAAAAAAAAAGTTTAGGTGTTGTCACGATAATGTAAACAAACCACAGGTACCAACGGCGTAATTTTTTCTTTTTGTTAAATTAATTAATATATTAGGTTTCAGTTAGTTTGGAAAGGGTGTCAATCATGACACAAGTTCCTTTCTAATTTAGTTATGAGAGGAAGTTTGAACAAGCGTTAAGGTGGGGATGATGTATTAATTAGTTCCCTAAGAAAATTCATTGGTTCTTAAAAATGATCCAATAGACCTAGAAAGCGTGAAAACATTTATAAGTAATCGTCTTAAACCTTTATGGTGTATGCGCCTAGGAAAAATATTAAGTAGTATGTACATGTTTATGCCAAAACACGAGAAACTTATATATAATAGAATTTAGGACTTTCACCAAAAATAAAAGAGTCCTTGAAAACACAAAGTATAAACTGACCCGTGACCCTCTCGCACCTAGAAGTAGCCAGAGTAAAACCTACCACAAAAACACAACAACTAACTAGAGGCGATCCGTGGCACCAAGAGGCAAAACCACAAACTAACAAAAACAAACATATAGAAGAGCAATCCTAAATTAACAAATATAAAAGGAAAACATAACCATACAACCAACTTAAACAAAATCGAAGCATGAATCCTGAAGCCAATAACAAATCAAACGTCGAAATCAAACACCGCCTTCAATACCTTTTTACCTATCTTATTCAGTTTGAGCGAACTACCTTCTACTTGCGCATACGAATCTGGTTCACGCGTTCTTGACTCAAAATCATAACACAAAAACGAGGATCAAGAAGCACACTTGGAGGAACCCGAATCATGCCTAACAAAAGAGGCATGAAGAGACCCATCATTAACCCACACATCATCCGAACCCAAACCTTTACCTAAAGACCCGAAAACAATCTGCTCACCCTTAACTCGAGGGCAAAACGACACAACGCTTAGAGGCTTCATCTTCAATTGGTAATTCTTTTTGTGCTACCAACGCACTCGAGAGTAATATTATAATCGCGAGTAAACCTTAAGCCTTAAGACACTTTTTCCACATCTTTTGCCGTAACACGGACACGCCAATGGCCAGTCTTCAAGTGTCAGACCCCCATTTTTTAAGCCACAGTAACATCAGGTGTCGAATAGTCATTACCACCTTTAACACTGGGATCTAAATCATGCACGACAACAGATGCAACCATTCCATCTTCACTAGCCGAAACAGATTCATCGCCAAACACGATATTATCTATATACCTCACAACATCAATATTTACCTTATTACGTTTGCGAACAACATCATTCTTCAAGGCCGAATGGACTTCCTAAAAACGGTTAGAGTAAGCAACGAAACAATATGAATTACCTAACTCTCGATCAACAGATCAATTTAAAGCCACAGACCCTATTGTGACGCCCCGTACAAAACCATCGTGTACGGATCATCAACAACAGGTCCATTACACTGTATAATACTATATGCTGTTTAAAAACAAGTTTTGCATTCATGAAAAGGTAACGTCTTTACCAACGTCAAATGTTTTACAAAAGATGACGTCTTTACCAACGTCAAATATTTTACAAGGATAACGTGCTTCTACGAATAGAAAGCATTAACATAAGTACGTGACACAAAGGTCATTACAAAACCATTGTTCAAATGTAACATAAGTTGTGAATGCAAAGTAAAAGTTCCATGATTGAGACATCTCTAAACAATGCAGCGGAAGTCTAACACAGCGAGTCTGTAACAGCAAGTCTATAACACCAAGATTATAACAGAAAGTCTAACAGCGGAAGCAACAACGTCTAAGCACCTGAGAAATACATGCTTTAAAAAGTCAACACGAATGTTGGTGAGCTATAGTTTGATTGTAAACAACGATGTAATGTAGACCACGAGATTTCGTATTCAAAACAGTATCTCAAATCCGTATGATAAAGCATATGCTTATCCGTGGGCACTCGGTAACTAACTTAACGTAAAAATAATATATCACCCCCTAAAAGTACACTTGGAAAGTGCGTATGTTCTCGAAGTATTAAACACCCGTTAAATGCTAGCGCGACTAGCCCTAGTGGGGATGTCAAACCCTATAGATCCATATCTAATATTCGCGTCTACCGGTTCAAAAACCAATAGTTAAACGTTACCGAGCTAAGGGGAATATTTGTGCCGTTATATCACCCACACATATATAAAATTTAATTACTCGTGTCTAGCATGTAAAACATAAAAAGCGCATATATTCTCAGTCCCAAAAATAGTTAAAGTAAAAAGGGAGCTATAACTCACAGTGAATGTGCGGTAAAATCGATACGAAAATGTAAGCAAGTAGTAAGTCGGTCCAAACAAGTAAGTTGGTCGATCCAAAAGATTCTCAACCTAAGTCAATGGTTACTAAGTCAGTAAATTGTTCCCCAAAAGTTTAAAAGTAAATAAGTTAAGTCTTAAGTATCATCATCATCATCATTCGTAAAAGATAAAGTAAGTTTTCAACAAGAATAGAGATCGAAACAAAGGGCTGACTTCGGACAGCTGCTACGACCTCTATACAAACTGAAATGATGCGCGGCTAGTGGCTAAGGCTCCGTTTGTGAGTCCTCTTACCGCTGTCCAATTTTCAGATCCTAACTCGATGTCTTTTGACCGTGGCGACGGTTCAAGCGCGAGTAGGTCAGAAATTTCAGCACGTCGTTACGAAGGCGTAGTGATTTTCGGAAGGCTATAAATCTAAAAACGTATATCGGATTTAGGTGAGTCTTAAAAGAAAAGTCATCTACTCAAACGAACTATCTGAAAATCAACTTTCCAGAAGTCCCAGGAGTCTGATCAGACCCCGAAAAACAGAAACAAGTGCTCCGGTGGGTTTCTTGGTGCTTGATGCTTATCACGGTTCTCATCCTTGATGCGTATAAGCCTCAAGTGTACAACTCTTTGATGTTTTAGCATCATTATGACCAAGTTTTAACCATCAACACACAACTAAAAGTAAAAGCTAACTTTCTACAAGTTTTGAACATCAATGTTGTCTCTTTATTGTATAATCACAATAAAGCTTCAACCTTTGTCCATTTGATACAAGTTTATGCATCTTCATCATATGAGATGATGAAGACTTGATTTTTATCACCATAAAAAATCATAAAAAGGTTTCAAGTAAGTGAGATCTACAATAATAACTTAGATCTCAAGTGTTAAGAAACCCTAAGCTAGAAAGCTTGGATCTTTACAAGATTAATGATACCATAAGCTAGAAAGCTAAGATCTAGTAAAAGTAATGAGATCATAAACTTAAAAAGCTTAGATCTAAACAAAATAATGAAACCCTAAGCTAGAAAGCTTGGATATTTAATGTTCTTGAAGATCCTTAAAGCAAAAAGCTAGATCTACAAGTTACATGAAGATCATAAACACAAGTTTTGATCTTTTAACAAAATAAAGTGATCTTAAGCTTCAAAACTTAGATCCAACAAAGTAATGAAGATTCAAAGCTAAAAAGCTTGAATCTTTCATGTTCTTGAAGATTTCAAATCAAATTTTGAATCTACAAGATGTAACAAGATCAAAAAGTTAAAAAGCTTGATCCTTTGATGATGATGATGATGATGATGATGTCGTGGTTAAGAAGAAAAAGAGAAGAAGAAGAAAATTCAAGAACTTACAATTTTAGTGTGAGAAAGACTAGAGAGAAAATTAGAGAGCAAGTGTGTGTAAAATGGGAATGAAATGAAGTGTGAAATGAAAGAATAAGGCTTGTATTTATAGTGGTGGAGGTGGTGCTTTGTGTCTCCAAAACCGTAGGCCAAGGGGGGACAAGGGGGACAACTTTTTACTTTTTGCATGGTGGTGGTCTAAAGGTGGTACTTTTTGTTGGGATCCCATGCAACATGTGTAGTAATGGTTAACAAAAATGCTAGTATGTTTGTAACAACCATGATTTTTCCGTTACTTTCGTTAACCTTCCGTTAGTTTATTTAACGGCGATTATTTGACTTTTATGTGTTTAGGTGTAATAAATGCATAACTTGGTCTTCGGAGGGTTACAATAATTAATATGGGTTGATATTAATTCAAATAAATATTTCGGATAATGAAATATGATAAAAACGATACGATTTTGATAATAGCTTTTTGAGCAACGAAACGCTCGGGTTTATTTTAATAATTAATTTTATTAATTATTAACTTTTTTAAAATACTTAATTTATTGGGTTTTTTAATAAACTAAATGATTGGTTGCGTTTAACGATCGGGTTAACGTTCCGGGCTTTCGGTACGACTAAACAACACTTAAAACGGACCACGATTACACGAAATTGTAAAACACGAGCCCGAGGATACCCCATGGGCCCCATTCGGCCGTGACCCACCCTACTCCCCCATTTTATTTTTATTTTTGATTAACTTGGGGATTTATGTGTAACTTTTGAGAGTTTAGAGTCTAAATTGTAATTAACTAGTAAATATAATACCACAACAATCCTTAAACCTAATTAGATAAAAAAAAAATGCAGCTCTCCCTCCTCCCTCTCTTGCTCACGTCGACCATCACCATCCCCAATCCACCATCCAATTTTGCTTATTAGCTTTTGCATTCAACACGAAATCGATTGCTCTTATCATCCTCTACGCGTAGCTACTAATTGATTGTGATTTAAAGGTATATTTACATAAACCCTAATTCTTAAAATCTGATTTTTATGAAAGTTTCATAGTTATGTTGTCAACTGCTCAAGTCTATACGCGTACGTGTTAATCGTTATCGTTATTTTGATTGTTTGATGCGCTAGGGTTTAAAAACGAATTTGTTATTGCTTGATCAGAAAAATTAAGTTTTTCAAATGTTAATTATTATGTTATAATCAGATTCCTTGCAAAAAACTATTGAGTTTAGGCTTTGGATTCACTTGATTTCGTTTCCGTATGATTAAGATATGTCAATTTGAATTATCGTTGTGTTTTGGTTGCTTGATCAGAAATCTGGTATTGATAGACAATGAATTGGAATTTGAGACTTATACCACTGGAAATACAATTTAAAAACACTCAATTTAGACTAGGATATCATGTCGTTTGCTTATGTATAACCCGAGATATGCTTGAATTAGTTTAAAAGTAGTTTTATACAGCACTTGCATGAAAATAACCTTGTATGATAAAATGTGTTAACTTCTGTGATTAAATCTTTGCATATTTGAAATGTAGACAAAAAGGACTTCACTTTTCATTGGGACATCATATGCTAATTGTATCTAGATCTTTGGATAATCGCGTGCGAATGTGACTAGCTAAATGGGAATCGAATCTGCAAATTGCTCACCGTTTTATACTCTGTGGATTGTGTTTATTGATTGAGAATGTATACTTCTGGAAAATGAAACTTAACATGATATTTGACTTATTGTTAGTTTATGTCAATCTTTGAAACCTTATGAATTGGGCACAATAGAGCCATACTTTATGTGAATTCTGATTTGAGCTGAAAACTGAATGTTCAACTTGCACGAATAAACTGTACAAATTGGCTAAACAAAAGTTGCTAGATTTTTGATATATGTTACTTTGATTTGTCTTTGAACTATTGCCACTGGTCTTGTATCAATTTCATGTTCCTAACTCTGGTTATAGCCAAAATGAAATCAGTGCGCGGTCAGAAACTGACTTGGCAAACCCCAAATGTACCCCTTCTGATTCCTGACTTTTAATTATCATGTGAGACCCTGGACAGACTTTTTGGAATCGATTTTAAGTATATTTATGATCTGGAGTTTTTCATATTTACTTGAATTTTGTACTATGAGATAATGTGCTAAGTATGCTACGTGTTCATGAACTTTGTGCATAACGATAAACTGAAATTGAAAAAATGATCATTCATGACCTAAAACGTATTGTTTGACTTAGGTTTGAGATGTTGACCAATATTTGACATGAACCTACGGATGTTGACTTTAGTTGACCACATTGACCAAGTTTGACTTTCGGTTTGACTTCGGTTGACTTTGTTTGACTTGCATGATTTACTTGACTATATGTTGACTTTTACTTTGAAACGCGTCGAGTCGAGCAATAAGACAACGTACACTATGAAACCACACTTATTTAAGATACATATATTGACCAACCTAAATACGTATACTTAGGTTGCATCACTCGGCTATAAACCGTACAAGTTAATTGTTCACTTTTCAATCCGAGCTTTATTCAAAGGTGAGTCTACAGTCCCGCTTTTTACATGTTTTCAGGGATGAGAATACATGCTATTATATTTACATTTTCAAATACTTTTGTATTGACATGAGTACTATATATGCATATTTAGTTTGTTCAAAAAGCCTCTAGCTTGAATACTTTTAATACCATCGGTGTAAGCACAATTTAGATGGACGGATCCGTTAGGTTGACAACTTCACCCGCTATAAAAACTGTGGTGCATTTATTTTGAACATTAAATACATTTGAACAAGTGTATAACATTTTAGGAGGTAAAGGCGGGTATAGTGGCTTCTATACTCGGGTCATTGCTAGTATTCAGGTGCTCAGATTATGCAAACATCTCGTGGTCAAGGAAACTAAACTATTTTTCTGATAACCGTTTTTCAGATACTATGATACGTTACTTGAAACTGTGGTTTACAAACATTTAAAACTAGACATGGTAATGTCTACAAGTATATGAAACGAAACTATTTTGGTGTCACACATTTGGAACTTGATATCACTGATTACGAACAGTTAACACTTGACATTGCTGTACGCAAACTTTTGATATAAAACTTTGGTGGTCTTCCACTATTAAACATTTTTCGGAAATATATTATTTCTTAAACATAATGTATTGTTTAACTAAAACCTGTAGATTCACTCAACAGTATTGTTGATCCGTTTTGCGTGTTTTATTCTCACGTATTAATTGCTTCCGCTGTAGAATATTGCTGTTACGTAGAAGTCAAGCCAAGCACTGGGACCAGAGTTAACATTCCGTTAAAGGAATTTTTGACGGGGTGTTACATTTGGTATCAGAGCTTTGGCTATAGGGAACTAGGATGCATTAGTGTGTCTAACCGTAGGGCGCATTAGTGAGTCTAGTCTATAGCCGTGTGTCTTGGACGACTTTTATGCACCATACTTGCACTGTTTGTGTCACTATGCTATATGTAGGGCAACACAATATATCACATACATATACACCCTGTATCTATATGATATGGACCTGAACTAGACACTATAGTACGAATCGCATACGTACACGCGACACGAGATTTAACAGGATTAAGTCAACGACGCTATCTTGAACTTATGGAGCGATGTCGAATGGAAATGTGAGATAGCGTAATGTAATGACTGGGATTACATTACGGTAACTCATATAGAAGTTCCGACACTGCAAAATAAGGAATTGGGAGCGAGTCAAGTAGGTTACTTGGATAAACACCGTTTGGAACACGAACTGCATAACCTCAGAAATGAGTAGAAACTTACACTGTGCAAAGTAATTGTTATTATAACTTATAAGTAACTTGTAAGCATGACACAACTCCTCGCTGCTCGACACTTTCTGCCACCACCGATCACTACTTGTCACTACACAGACACTACTTAAACACACTCATCATCTCATACCACTACTCAGTACTGTTTATCACTGCTAACTACTACTCAACGCCGCCTCTCACTGCTACTCACGACTGAACACTACCTCTCACTGCTTGTCATTCCTAAATACTACTTACTACTATCCCTTGCTGCTTGCTACTACTCAATACTACTCATTACTACTTACCATTACTAAGTACCACCCATCACTACTAACACCTCCACGTTTTACTACTCTCTACTGTGTATCACAACTGATTTCTGATACGTCTTTAGTGGAGGAGTTCCTGGTAACAACCCGCATAATACATAGTAGATATTGTATACTCGACTTCCAACTTACCTATCATTCAGCCATCCGCCGTTCAAGGTTCTATTTCCCAACACGAGCCTACCGACTGATAACCATTATGCCTTATTAGGTGCATTAGTATACATGTGTAAATACTTATGATGTGAGCATGCTATCTAACAACTTATATGTCACTACTATCATCACTGCTTATCACAACCCATCCCTACTTATCGCTAACGTCATCACTCATTTCTACTAGTAATACTACTTTTACCATATTCGTTCTCATTCTTTTCCAACGTACTTTTCTTAAGCGGCAATCATTTTCATTATACCCACAAACATTACCAACCAACTTTGAACACATCGACACGAACTACACTTCATCTGTTTCCCGCGAGACACGCACGTCTGGGAGTTTGTACCAGCCCTTTTCAATTAAATATTAGATTTTGTTTGAGTTTCCATACACCTTGTTCATTTTCGTTTTCCATGAGACTCGTCGCGTTCTCACTCATCAACCATAATGTTTATGTATGCTGTCAACATCGGCGCTGATAGAAGCTTTAACACTAGAGAATTTGGCCACAACTTTTAAAACCCTGTACCTTCCTTAGACAATGTATACTCTATAGGACTATTAAACTGGGAAGTTTTAACCTCGTGGTTGAGACAAACTGGTTATCCGATGACACAACCAAGGCAGCTACGACCAGAAGGCTATTCGAATTCCTCTCACCGACGATAATGGTGTACGGAGAGGAGATTAGTACACCATCATGTTACGTTACTTACTCGAAGGTCCAGAAGTACATGAGATGAGAATATCTCGCAATTCTGGCACATGTGAGTAAATATGATCCGACCTTTAAGAGACCCGAATATTTCCCAACTGTTAGAGATTTCCCTGAGGTTACACGTCTACCCCACCGTGAAGTCGAATTTTGGATTGATTTGGTGCCAGTAGCTGCACCCGTTACGCGTACAATATACGAACTTGCACCTTTAGAACTTCAAGAGATCCCCATGGCGAAGAACATCAGGGTTGTAATGCCCTAATTTGTGACAGGTACTAGAAGGTGGGACACATAACCACGAATTTCTGAGTTGGAGCTCCGGTCTTGTTTGTTAAGAAGGAAGATGGGTCGATGAGATTGTGTATCGACTACAGAGAATTGAACAAGTTGACAATCAAGAATCGGTATCCGCTACCGAGGATTGGTGACTTATTTGATCAGCTTCAGGGATCCAGTTGTTATTCGAAGATTGATTTGAGATCCGGGAATCACCAATTGAGAGTCAAAGAAGCTGATGTCCCAAAGACAGTGTTTAGAACACGTTATAGACATTATGAGTTTACAGTAATGTCGTTTGGTTTGACGAACGCACCGACAGTGTTCATGGACCTCATGAACCGTGTGTGTAAGCCATCCCTAGATAAATTCGTCATTGTGTTTATTGATGATATAATGGCGTACTCCAAGAACAGAGAAGAGCACGAGCAGCATCTACGTTCGATATTGACTATGCTTAGAGAAGAGCAGTTGTATGCAAAGTTCTCTAAGTGTGACTTTTGGTTACCAGAAGTACAATTTCTTGGCCATGTTATAGGGGCCAATGGAATACAGGTCGATCCAGCAAAGATTGAGTCGGTTAAGAGTTGGGAAACTCCAAAGACACCAACGCAGATTGGGCAATTTTTGGGTCTAGCTGGTTACTACCGGAGATTCATTGAAGGATTCTCTAACCGCGTTGACTCATAAGGGCAAGAAGTTTGAGTGGTCAGAACCGCAAGAGACTGCATTTCGGTTATTGAAGGAGAAGTTAACAACTGCACCAGTATTGTCTCTACCCGAGGGAAGTGAAGATTTTGTTGTTTATTGTGATGCCTCATGTCAAGGAATGGGTTGCGTGCTTATGCAACGAAACAAGGTTATTGCTTATGGATCGTGTCAGTTAAAGATTCACGAGCAGAACTACACTACGCACGACCTTGAGTTAGGAGCTGATGTCTTTGCACTTAAAATGTGGAGACACTACCTGTTTGGAACCAAGTTCACTATCTTAACTGACCATAAGAGTTTACAGCACAAAATCGATCAGAAACAGCTCAACATGAGACAACGACGTTGGATGGAACTAATTAACGATTATAACTGCGAACTTCAATACCATCCGGGCAAGGCAAATGTTGTGGCGGATGCCCTAAGCAGAAAGGAGCGAGGGAGGCCTCTTAGGGTTAAAATGCTTAACATAGTTGTCCTTACATATCTCACATCACAAATCCGCGAAGTACAATAAGAAGCCATGAAACAAGAAAGTGTCGATGTTGAATTTCTCAGAGGAATGGATAAGAAATTTGACATCAAAGAGGACGGAACACAGTACTTTGCTAACCGAATTTGGGTACCAAAGTTTGGTGGATTGAGAGAACTAGTGTTTGAGGAAGCACACAATTCGAGATACTCAATTCATCCGGGATCAGATAAAATGTACCAAGATTTGAAGGCGTTTTATTGGTGGCCAAATTTGAAAGCTGACATTGCTACCTATGTCGGGAAGTGCTTGACTTGCGCTAAAGTCAAGGCTGAACATCAGAAGCCATCAGGATTATTAACTCAACCAGAGATTCCCCAGTGGAAGTGGGAAGGTATTTCCATGGACTTCATCACGAAACTGCCGAGGACGGCGGGAGGTCACGATATGTGACGATCACTCCAAATCCATATGGACAATACGTCATTCATTGATTTCATTGCGAGGTATTTGACCTCTATATGATACGTTTTGTAAACATTGCATTCTTTTGAAAAGGCACACCATAAATGAATATTTAAATCAAAGGTTTTTGACATCTGATGATTTCTACATATAGACAATCACCGTAAATAATAGTTTATAATAGTACTTCCGTTGACAATGCAGTCAAAATAAGATACATGGTGATGATTTGGTGAATGCAACGTTTCCTTGAAAAATATGTCATGTATGACTCCATGCACATAGCTTGTCTAATACATAAGCAAACAGCGAAAGACTTCTAGGGAACCTGAGAATAAACATGCTAACAAGTGTCAACACAAAGGTTGGTGAGTTCATAGTTTTAATATTTTGCATAATCTGTACATAAAGGTGGATCACAAGATTTCAGTTGTTTCATCCAGAAACGTTTATCAAAATATTCTACAAAATTGAGCACCCTGGTAACTAAACTTAACGTATATATAATTTGTACCCTTTGTATAATCATCTTAATAATACACGCAAACCAACGTGTACGCTTCTCAAATAGCATACGTCCGTTAAAAGGCTAGTGCTCTAGCTCGGACGGGGATATCAAGCCCTATGGATCCATATACTACTACTCGCGCCCACCAGTTCTTATAACTGGCAGTTACTAGTTACCAAAGCTAAGGAATTTTCGGTTCAAACTCAGTGTAGAATTTAGTATGTACTTGTATCCATTGCGTTTAAAATAAAGTGCATGTATTCTCAGCCTAAAAATATATTGCAAAAGCAATTAAAAAGGGATCAATGAAACTCACCTTAGCAGCATATAAAGTCGTTCACCAAAATGTGACCGAAACTCGGATTACCAAATAACCGTAGATCTCAACCTAGAGAATATATGTTGGTCAATGAATGTCTATCAAACTAGGTCAGGTCATAGTGTATCACAATCCTAATGCTCGAGATCGACATACAAAAGTTATCCAATGTCGTTTCAAAAAGTCAATTTTGACAGTTGTTTAACAAAACGAGACGTACCTTATATAAGGATTCATTTACTCGGTTGGTAATATTCAAAAATCCAAATTATCAATCTCGTAAACGAGTTGTTTAAATCTTAATTGTAGATTTAAAACCAATTTCAATTAACGTCAATTATAATTCAGTTGATCATATCTTTTAATCCGTTCATCGAAATTATTCGATATCTAAATGAAAAGTTATTGATTTTTCGCCAGCTTTCCAAAAACATGTATATCATATACTTTTTACCAGTAATATATGTATTTAATTCGTGATTCATTATAACTGTTTAACGACGAAATTTAGCATACAAACATATATAAATATATATATACTCGAGCACTAGACATGGATACACAATTAATATATAAAAGATAAAATATGAGTGCTTACGTATCAATATTGAAATTCAATATTGTAGGAAAGTACGTAGATGCAACAGAGATGATAAACACTAGATTTGATTCACAAATATACCCCCGAACATTACCCATAACCTCCTTGGCAATAACCCATAATTTCCTTAGCTCTATCCCGCTCGAAAACATATTTTGAAAGTGACACGCTCATGACCTCGTCGTAGTATTTTAGGTATATATACTACTAATAATAATATTATAATAAGATTAATAATAATAATATTAATCTTAATAATAATAATAATAATAATAATAATAATAACAATAATAATAATAATAATATAAAAAAAATAATAATACGGAGGAATGAATCGAGCTTTTATAGTATGTGGCCTGCTACAGTACCTCATGCGATCGCATGAGTTTTCAGTGTTTTTGCCATGCGATCGCATGGCCGCCTTATCCATTTTTGTTTGCTAGTTCGTCGACATCAAATAGTGTTTTACTGTAGCAAATCACTATAGCAAAGTCGTTTCACTGTAGCACTGTAGCAAAATACGGTTTCACTGTAGCAAATAGTGTTTACTGTAGCAAATAGTGTTTACTGTAGCAAATAGTGTTTACTATAGCAAATCACTGTAGCAAAGTCGTTTTAACTTGTACATATATATATATATATACATACATATAATTGTTCATGAATCGTCGAAGTCAAATGTAATGAAACAGTTCTAAAATTTTGAGATTCAACTTCATAGACTTTGCTTATCGTGTCGGAAACGTTAAATCATTTAAAGATAAAGTTTAAATTTGGTCAAAAATTTCCAAGTTGTCACGCGATACTATTTGGGTTATCGTGGATCATCTCACTAAGTCCGCACAGTTCTTACTTATAAGGGAAACTGATAAAATGGAGAAGTTGGCTCAGATCTACATTAAGGAAGTCGTCTCTAGGCATGGAGTGCCTATATCCATTATATTCGACCGCGACAGCAGATTTACTTCCAGGTTTTGGCAGTCATTACAAAAAGCAATGGGGACCCGTCTAGATATGAGTACAGCATATCACCCCAGACGGATGGCCAGAGCGAACGAACTATTTAGACTTTTGAGGACATGTTGAGAGCATGTGTCATTGATTTCGGAAACGGATGGGATAAGTATTTACCACTGGCTGAGTTCTCGTACAATAACAGCTACCATGCGAGCATTAAAGCTGCACCTTTCGAAGCGTTGTATGGAAGGAAGTGTAGATCTCCCGTTTGTTGGAGCGAATTGGGAGATAGTCAGTTGACAGGTCCTGAGATTATTTAGGAGACAACTGAGAAAGTTCTACAGATTCAGGAACGATTGAGAACGGCTCGAAGTCGTCAAAAGAGTTACGTCGATGTTAGACGGAAGGACATAGAGTTCCAAGTTGGTGACAAGGTTATGCTTAAGGTATCACCTTGGAAGGGTGTTGTACGATTTGGGAAACGAGGTAAACTGAGTCCTAGGTATGTTGGACCATTCGAGATAACTGAAAGAGTTGGACCGGTAGCTTACAGATTGGAACTGCCACGAGCTCTCAGCGGTATACACGACATTTTTCATGTATCCAATCTAAAGAAGTGCCTAGCCGATAATAATTTAATTATTCATTTAGAGGAACTACGTATCGACGACAAACTTCAGTTCATTGAGGAACCTGTTGCAATCTTGGGCCGTGAGGTCAAACAGTTGAAGCAAAGCAAAATTCCTATCGTTAAAGTTTGGTGGAACGCGAGAAGAGGACCAGAGATCACGTGGGAGCGTGAAGACCAGATGAGGCTGAAGTATCCGCAATTATTTTCCGAGGAAAATACTTCAGCGGACGATCACTAAAATTTCGGGATGAAATTTTCAATAACAGGTGGGTAATGTAACAACCCTGATTTTTCCGTTACTTTCGTTAACCTTCCGTTAGTTTATTTAACGGCGATTATTTGACTTTTATGTGTTTAGGTGTAATAAATGCATAACTTGATCTTCGGAGGGTTACAATAATTAATATGAGTTGATATTAATTCAAATAAATATTTCGGATAATGAAATACGATAAAAATGATACGATTTTGATAATAGCTTTTTGAGCAACGAAACGCTCGGGTTTATTTTAATAATTAATTTTATTAATTATTAACTTTTTTAAAATACTTAATTTATTGGGTTTTTTTAATAAATTAAACGATTGGTTGCGTTTAACGATCGGGTTAGCGTTCCGGGCTTTCGGTACGACTAAATGACACTTAAAATGGACCACGATTACACGAAATTGCAAAACACGAGCCCGAGGATACCCCATGGGCCCCATTCGGCCGTGACCTACCCTACTCCCCCATTTTATTTTTATTTTTGATTAACTTGGAGATTTATGTGTAACTTTTGGGAGTTTAGAGTCTAAATTGTAATTAACTAGTAAATATAATACCACGACAATCCTTAAACCTAATTAGATAATAAAAAAAAACGCAGCTCTCCCTCCTCCCTCTCTTGCTCACGTCGACCATCACCATCCCCAATCTACCATCCAATTTTGCTTATTAGCTTTTGCATTCAACACGAAATCGATTGCTCTTATTATCCTCTACGCGTAGCTACTAATTGATTGTGATTTAAAGGTATATTTACATAAACCCTAATTCTTAAAATCTGATTTTTATGAAAGTTTCATAGTTATGTTGTCAATTGCTCAAGTCTATACGCGTACGTGTTAATCGTTATCGTTATTTTGATTGTTTGATGCGCTAGGGCTTAAAAACGAATTTGTTATTGCTTGATCAGAAAAATTAAGTTTTTCAAATGTTAATTATTATGTTATAATCAGATTCCTTGCAAAAAACTATTGATTTTAGGCTTTGGATTCACTTGATTTCATTTCCGTATGATTAAGTTATGCCAATTTGAATTATCGTTGTGTTTTTGTTGCTTGATCAGAAATCTGGTATTGATAGACAACTAATTGGCATGTGAGACTTATACCAATGGAAATATAATTTAAAAACACTCAATTTAGACTAGGATATCATGTCGTTTGCTTATGTATAACCTGAGATATGCTTGAATTAGTTTAAAAGTAGTTTTATACAGCACTTGCATGAAAATAACCTTGTATGATAAAATGTGTTAACTTCTGTGATTAAAGCTTTGCATATTTGAAATGTATACAAAAATTACTTCACTTTTCATGTGGATATCATAGGCTAATTGTATCTAGATCTTCGGATAATCGCGTGCGAATGTGACCAGCTAAATGGGAATCGAATCTGAAAATTGCTCACCGTTTTATACTCTGTGGATTGTGTTTATTGATTGAGCATGTATTCTTCTGGAAAATGAAACTTAACACGATATTTGACTTATTGTTAGTTTATGTCAATCTCTGAAACCTTATGCATTGGGCACAATAAAGCCATACTTTATGTGAATTCTGATTTGAGCTGAAAACTGAATGTTCAAATTGCACGAATAAACTGTACAAATTGGCTAAACAAAAGTTGCTAGATTTTTGATATGTGTTACTTTGATTTGTCTTTGAACTATTTCCACTGGTCTTGTATCAATTGCATGTTCCTAACTCCAGTTATAGCCAAAATGAAATCAGTGCGCGGTCAGAAACTGACTTGGCAAACCCCAAATGTACCCCTTCTGATTCCTGATTTTTAATTATCGTGTGAGACCCTGGCCGGACTTTTTGGAATCTATTTTAAGTATATTTATGATTTGGAGTTTTTCATGTTTACTTGAATTTTATACTATGAGATAATGTGCTAAGTATGCTACGTGTTCATGAACTTTGTGCATAACGATAAACTGAAATTGTGAAAATGATCATTCATGACCTAAAACGTATTGTTTGACTTAGGTTTGACATGTTGACCAATATTTGACATGAACCTGCTGATGTTGACTTTATTTGACCACATTGACCAAGTTTGACTTTCGGTTTGACTTGCATGATTTACTTGACTATATGTTGACTTTTACTTTGAAACGCGTCGAGTCGAGCAATAAGACAACGTACACTATCAAACCACACTTATTTAAGATACATATATTGACCAACCTAAATACGTATACTTAGGTTACATTACTCGGCTATAAACCGTACAAGTTAATTGTTCACTTTTCAATCTGAGCTTTATTCAAAGGTGAGTCTACAGTCCCGCTTTTTACATGTTTTCAGGGATGAGAATACACGCTGTTATATTTACATTTTCAAATACTTTTGTATTGACATGAGTACTATATATGCATATTGAGTTTGTTCAAAAAGCCTCTAGCTTGAATACTTTTAATACCATCGGTGTAAGCACAATTTAGATGGACGGATCCGTTAGGTTGACAACTTCACCCGCTATAAAAACTGTGGTGCATTTATTTTGAACATTAAATACATTTGAACAAGTGTATAACATTTTAGGAGGTAAGGCGGGTATAGTGGCTTCTATACTCGGGTCATTGCTAGTATTCAGGTGCTCAGATTATGCAAACATCTCGTGGTCAAGGAAACTAAACTATTTTTCTGATAACCGTTTTTCAGATACTATTATACGTTACTTGAAACTGTGGTTTACAAACATTTAAAACTAGACATGGTATTGTCTACAAGTATATGAAACGAAACTATTTTGGTGTCACACATTTGGAACTTGATATCACTGATTACGAACAGTTAACACTTGACATTGCTGTACGCAAACTTTTGATATAAAACTTTGGTGGTCTTCCACTATTAAACGTTTTTCGGAAATATATTATTTCTTAAACATACTGTATTGTTTAACTAAAACCTGTAGATTCACTCAACATTATTGTTGATCCGTTTTGCGTGTTTTATTCTCACGTATTAATTGCTTCCGCTGTAGAATATTGCTGTTACATAGAAGTCAAGCCAAGCACTGGGACCAGCGTTAACATTCCGTTAAAGGAATTTTTGACGGGGTGTTACGATGTTGGCTTATCTTAATGGGTTTTTGTCCCACATCTTAATGGGTCATAAATCCATTTAAATTGGGCTAACTTAAGAGTCCAATAGCTAGAGTAGGGTGGGCTTAAGTCCATTTAGGTAGAAAATCCATTAAGACTAACTAGTGTGAATTAGTAAAACACTAAGCGTAATTAAGAAACCATCAAGCCAAGTAATTGTTATTAATAAATAACAATTAGTATTACATAGTCATAATATTCCAATTATGACAAAAGTTTAACGCGTACAAAGTACATAGCTCGTTTTAAACGACAAGTGACACTAACGGTCGTAAAAGCATTCGAGGATCAAGTTAAGTGATTACGCACTTAACAACATTGTAAGATACTAACGAAAATAATTAATCATGAATAAAGATCCCAGAGCATAAACTAGCTAAGTACGCACATATACGCAGATTCGTGAAATTATAGAGCACAAAAATATAAGTCGAAAAAGTCGGGTCGTTACATTACCCACCCGTTAGAGAAAATTTCGTCTCGAAATTTTGAGGAGTGACCAACAACGGTATCGAATTTGAAGAAGAAGAAGCGTATCAAAGTTCCGAGAGACTCGTGGGCTCAGAAGTGAGCGATTTACCTTGAAAGGTATTTGGGCGTATAAAAGTAAGAATAGGTATATGCCATTAATTAAGTCTCTTGACCTTAGAGATCAACAAATTGATTTCGTTTCTTGTTAACATGAGTATGTCATCTGAATACATACCCACAAAAGGAAAGATAATGTTTTTAGCCTTACAGGCATCTTCAGTAAGCTGGATGCATGAAATGCATCATGAATGTTACCAACTCATCTAAAACATTGAGCGCTTATGTCGCAATACAAAGCTGACAGGTAGAATGGAAAACATGGTGATCACAACCATGCGATTTGATGTCTGGATTGTGTTAGCCACGGATTTTACTAATCCCTAAATTTCGGAAGGAGACCATAGGCATAAAGAACCCGATATTTAAGAAACGTTTCATTTGAATAAATGAATTGAAATTTTAGCTGAGAGTGACTAATCAGACTTACATGCAATGTAAGCCATAATTATTTATAGTGTCTTCAGGACGGTCTGAACGAACAATGAAAGATATCACCCAGTTTAACATACTACATGTGAACTTATCCTTGGATGGAATGAATGCACAGTTCCATAATGTAACTATATGCTTTCAGTTACATGCTGAAGTTATGGTTAATATCGACTAGAACAACATATAGTTGCAACCAATGAAGGAAGAAATATATAGAGTAACCACATTAGTGTTATAGATGTTTTAAGCAGTCCCTTCCAAGAGGATAGCATGATTCATAGATTTTTAAAGTATTTTACATTACATTTTCGAAAGAAAATTGCACGAAATGTGCAATCTTTGAGCGAGAGCGAACTCTTCGTACAACGAGCGAGTTGTTCTGAATTCATCCTTATACTTAAGGGAATGCGCGGGTGAGAAGATACGTGAACCCTTGGTCATAAAGAATGGTTAATCCAAGTGAAAAGAATCTCAAAAATAATTTCTTGTACCTCAACATACTGATTCATAGAGATGATGTTTACCAGGGTGTTGCGATTAGCCGTGAAATATTGAGAGTAGAAACCCACCTAGTGCCTTTCCTACAATGGGGTGACCACTGAGTGTACCTCAGAAAACTGATTTATCTACCCGCGTTTTTGCCATGTCTAACCTTAAAAGGAACATTTTATGAGCGCAAAGACTTCCTAACAAATTTTATAAAACTGCTATCCAAAGTGGCTCAAGAGTTTTTTTTTTTTTTTTTTAACAAAGATCTTAATGATAAGCTTCATCCCTAAACGGAGGACGAGAGGAAGTGTGATCCATACATGGTCTAGACTAATACGAAAACCTTTAATAAAATCATCCAAGGAAGTTTTAAAAAACCTTTAAACCTTTGATGTGGCAACATAAACGGAACTAAGTTCTTAGTAAATTTAGAAGTATGTACAACGTGTACCATTTTGCACAAAACTATTTGACTTAAGTTAAATAACTCAATAAAGGAGCGATTTTTAAATAATTTGAAGGTATAACTTAGTATGTACTAGCCAAAATAAGTAAAGGTAAATTTATTAACTTAATTATATACATACATATATGATTTTATAAATCGCATAAGTGACAGAAAAATTTTTATTACTTTCATTTGTCCATAAATCTCGTGAGGACCGCACAAATAAACAACTTGTAAAATTTTTGATAAACATAGTTTTTCGTATTTCAGAGGTTACGAGTTGAAAAAGATCGAGTGAAAAATCTTTGAATCATCAGGTGACATGTTACTAGGTAATGAAAACTAATGAATTAAATGTAGTTTTGATAATTATCAGGACATAAGTCTTTGGGCCAAAAATGTTCACGTGCGAAGCCGTTGCTAAGAAGTGGGGTATGAAGGATAGAGTATGAGGATGAGAAGTTAATCGCTTCTTGACTTTGCAAAATGCCAAACAGGTTATGACTAATATTAAAGTCGAAATACTGATGGTGTTAATATCACTAAATGAGAATCTCTTGGAATAAGTCAGGACTTAGAGTTATGTAAGAAAGAGCATCATTCCAACAGGTGTGGCAAATAAGATCCTGGGGTAACGCAATAATTTTGAATGGTTTAAGTGTTAGTGGATGCCCAAAGGCTCTGCATGACGTGGCAGTAAGTGCCTTTATCACACACACACACACACACATGAATCTCTCGATTTCGATGGTTGTAAAGTCTTCCTGTTGACTTGGATACGAATAACGCGAAAAATTTTATATAACCAGCAACGAAAATTTTATAGAAATCGTTTAAGGTGACAATGTAAGAAAGGAAACGAAGTTTTTAGTAAACATGTACTATTCTAAGTAAAATATCTTTTGAATAAAAGAATTGATTTGTAAAAGTGAAAGTAAAATTTCACATGTACTAGTCAAAAATAAGTAATTATTTACTTTATTATATATAACATATACGATTTCTAAAATTTGTACGAATGGCAATGAAATAAATTTATTTTTATAAAACTTTGAGAGGATCGCGCAGTAAAATAGTGTGTGTAAAATTTTGGCAAACAAAATTTTCATATTTCGGAGGTTACAAGTTGGAAAAAGATTGATGAGTATCGAGTAAAAGATTTTTGAAAATTTCGGGTGATATTTGAGCAACAATGTTACGAGGTAATGAAAACTATTGAATTTACATGTGGTCGATGACTATTAGTAGGGCATAAGTCCTTCGACCAAAAATGCTTAAGTGTGAAGCTGTTGCTTATAAGTGAGATACGAATGGGAGAGTATAAGGATGAGAATTAACCATCCATTGATTTTGGAAAATTTCGAACTGGTATGACTAATATCAAAGTAAGAAGGATGATGTTGTGATTATCATCAAATAAGAAATCTCTCAGAATAAGTTAGGATTTAGAGTCGCGTAAGAATGAGTATCAAATAAGACTCTTGGGTAGTCTTTAATATAGAATTGGAATTGCTGAAGTAACGGGATACAATTTCCTTTATGTAACGTTGTGCAAGTTTGTCCATGTTATCGGTTTCTTTCATGGCTTGAAAGTGAGCAGTTTTGGTGAGGCGATCAACAATAACCCAGATAGTGTCTTAACCGCCTACCGTTTTCGGTAGCTTCATGATGAAATCCATTGTTATTCCTTCCCATTTCCATTGTGGGATTTCGGGTTATTGAAGTAACCCAGATGGCTTTTGGTGTTCGGCTTTGACCTTGGAACAAGTCAGACACTTCCCAACATAAGTGCCAATGTCCTTTTTAAGGTTCGGCCACCAATATTGTTCCTTGAGATCGTGATACATCTTACCAGCTCCGGGATGAATCGAATACCGTGACTTATGGGCCTCGTCTAGAATAAGGCTTCGTAAATCTCCATAACTAGGTACCTAAATTCTTCCGGTGAAATATCGGAGTCCGGTCTCTTTAACCTCGAATCGAGAGACGAGAATGTTCGAGCGTTCTTGAGCAATATTCTCCCCAGTCTCCAATTTCTTCACATGTGCCAAAATAGCAAAACGCCCTTTTCTTATGACCTTTTGTGCCTTCATGCAACTAATAAGGTTCAGCTTCAGGCTACTTCTCTCCCCGTAAACTATTAATGGCTCACCATTCTCGCGAGGTATACGAATAATCTTCTCACTATAAATAACTTTCGCTTTCATCCTTGAAAGCCAGTCTATTCCAACTATTACATAAAGCTTCTCAAATTGATGGGTGTTAGGTTAATCTTAAGGTTCATTCCAACCAAATCTTATTATACTACCGTGAAAAATTCTATCAATCTTCTCAAATAACATCTGCTTGTGCGTAGGTAACTAATCCTTTTCAACTACTACTTTAAAACTTCCAAGTTTTGTTGACATGATGTCATCTCCAAATGACCCACCTATTAATTTTAAGGTACTACCTTAAATTATTCCTCTATCTCTGCCAGCTTACCATTAGCTTGTCCTATAGAATACCTAACTCTCATGGTTGTTAATGGCTTATTAGTCATAACACTAAGGTTCTTAGATATAAGGTTTCCATCGCTCTAGTATTAAACAACTTCGAGACAATAAAACGTTGTGACGAGACGTACCCTAACTAAAATCTGGATCCATGCGAATCTCCATAGCTGAGATAACGATTGCTCTACCGCAAGTAAGTCCAAAGTTTTTCCTATTTGAGAACGTTTTCCTTAAGTGTCCAGGGTGTCTATAACAAATTTTTAGGTTATCAATTCTGCAATCAAGGCCCTTCTTGTACAGTATATGGGCTACGTGGTTATTCTTTCCTTACCTTTAACAGACCATAATGCGTATACTCAAGTGGTTCCTACCAAAATTTTCTTTGAATCACTTCATATTCCTTATGTAATAACATTGGAACTTCTGCATGATTTACTTCAATATAATCACGCTGGACTGGTGTCATTTTATTGTACTAAATCGTACGTTCATTCTAATATTACTCCATATGGTCAATGTAACGTGATCACTTCAAGTTCTACTTAATTTCATCTAATGGTGCTTTATCTATGATATCTTAAAACAAAATCTACATAATTAATCTCACGGCTTCTCGGTGTGGGTGCGTAGGTTCCGTAGGTCATGCATCACTGCCTAAATGTCCCGAAATTTCTTCAAAATGTTCGGGTTCAGGTAATGTCGTTAGGTTCCTTTCTAGAAATTAAATCCGAGTCTCGTGTCGAGTTGTACGTGTAGCAAGTAGTAATACGATATGTCTTGAGGCGACTCCCAAGTCTTTGGGATTGGCTGAGTATCAGTGGAAGACACTATGACCTTATGAAAGGAGATGTCTTCCCGACTTCTCCAATGCCTAAGAGTGTTAGGGATCTAAGTCCAGAAGTGTCGTTAGATCGTCGAGTAGTGGTGAAGGATGAAAGAGATAAGTGACGGTCATGAAAGCGTATGGGATACGGGTCAACTTGTTGAAACTGAACAACCTTCTAATGTCCATACGTTGTATGTGGCTAGTTAGAGTGACCTCGGGGGGGGGGGGGGGGGGGGGGTGGGGTGAGGTGCGGTTACTCCCACAAATTCTCACATATCTACTCCTCTGAGGATCAACTTTAGTGGGCTTGTAGTACGAGGGGTACTCTTCCTAGATTGCGTGAAGTAATGTTTCGATCTCTGGAACGGTGGAACGGTAGTAACAGGTGGATTACATTACTAGTTCTTAGGGTTAGACGAGTGAGAAAAAGGGTTTAGAAAAACATCTGAACTAGAAAAGATAAATTTTCCAAGCCAGTACAATGGATAGCAGACATGTAGCAAGAAACAACATCAACAATAACCTAGGTAGTCTATTGCAGTACACAAAACTGTAGTAGATAGTAGTGTTATGCAGTAGTATCGGGTAACCTGTAGCATGCAGTAGTAATAAGCAGTAACATGCAGTAATATATAAAAGTAGCATGCAGCAGTTTCGCATAAACAAGTAAACGAGCAAGTTGTAGATTAGTCCTATTAGTGAATCCTATTCGATTCGGTCAAGACACACTAATGCAACCTAATTCCCTAATACAATGCTCTGATACCAAATGTGACGCCCCGTACAAAACCATCGTGTACGGATCATCAACAACAGGTCCATTACACGGTATAATACTATATGCTGTTTAAAAACAAGTTTTGCATTCGTGAAAAGGTAACGACTTTACCAACGTCAAATGTTTTACAAAATATGACATCTTTACCAACGTTAAATGTTTTACAAGGATAACGTGCTTCTACGAATAGAAAGCATTAACATAAGTACGTGACACAAAGGTCATTACAAAACCATTGTTCAAACGTAACATAAGTTGTGAATGCAAAGTAAAAGTTCCATGATTGAGACATCTCTAAACAATCAGCGGAAGTCTAACACAGCGAGTCTGTAACAACAAGTTTATAACACCAAGACTATAATAGCAAGTCTAACAGCGGAAGCAACAACGTCTAAGCACATGAGAAATACATGCTTTAAAAAGTCAACACCAATGTTGGTGAGCTATAGTTTGATTGTAAACAACAATGTAATGTAGACCACGAGATTTCGTATTCAAAACAGTATCTCAAATCTGTATGATAAAGTATATGCTTATCCGTGGGCACTCGGTAACTAACTTAACGTAAAAATAATATATCACCCCCTAAAAGTACACTTGGCAAGTGCGTATGTTCTCGAAGTATTAAACACCCGTTAAATGCTAGCGCGACTAGCCCGAGTAGGGATGTCAAACCCTATAGATCCATATCTAAGATTCGCGTCTACCGGTTCAAAAACCAATAGTTAAATGTTACCGAGCTAAGGGGAATATTTGTGCCGTTATATCACCCACACATATATAAAGTTTAATTACTAGTGTCTAGCATGTAAACATAAAAAGCACATGTATTCTCAGTCCCAAAATAGTTAAAGTAAAAAGGGAGCTATAACTCACAGTGAATGTGCGGTAAAATCGATACGAAAATGTAAGCAAGTAGTAAGTCGGTCCAAACAAGTAAGTTGGTCGATCCAAAAGGTCCGCAACCTAAGTCAATGGTTACTAAGTCAGTAAATTGTTCCCCAAAAGTTTAAAAGTAAATAAGTTAAGTCTTAAGTATCATCATCATCATCATTCGTAAAAGATAAAGTAAGTTTTCAACAAGAATAGAGATCAAAACAAAGGGCTGACTTCAGACAGCTGCTACGACCTCTATACAAACTGAAATGACGCGCGGCCAGTGGCCAAGGCTCCGTTTGTGAGTCCTCTTACCGCTGTCCAATTTTCAACCTTTGTCCTTTTGATACAAGTTTATGCATCTTCATCATATGAGATGATGAAGACTTGATTTTTATCACCATAAAAAATCATAAAAAGGTTCCAAGTAAGTGAGATCTACAATAATAACTTAGATCTCAATTGTAAAGAAACCCTAAGCTAGAAAGCTTGGATCTTTACAAGATTAATGAGACCATAAGCTAAAAAGCTAAGATCTAGTAAAAGTAATGAGATCATAAACTTAAAAAGCTTAGATCTAAACAAAATAATGAAACTCTAAGCTAGAAAGCTTGGATCTTTAATGTTCTTGATGATCCTTAAAGCAAAAAGCTGATCTACAAGCTACATGAAGATCATAAACACATGTTTTGATCTTTTAACAAAATAAAGTGATCTTAAGCTTCAAAACTTAGATCCAACAAAGTAATGAAGATTCAAAGCTAAAAAGCTTGAATCTTTCATGTTATTGAAGATTTCAAATCAAAGTTTGAATCTACAAGATGTAACAAGATCAAAAAGCTAAAAAAGCTTGATCCTTTGATGATGATGATGATGTCGTGGTTAAGAAGAAAAAGAGAAGAAGAAGAAAATTCAAGAACTTACAATTTTAGTGTGAGAAAGACTAGAGAGAAAATTAGAGAGCAAGTGTGTGTAAAATGAGAATGAAATGAAGTGTGATATGAAAGAATAAGGCTTGTATTTATAGTGGTGGAGGTGGTGCTTTGTGTATCTAAAACCGTAGGCCAAGGGGGACAACTTTTTGCTTTTTGCATGGTGGTGGCCTAAAGGTGGTGGTTTTTGTTGGGATCCCATGCAACATGTGTAGTAGTGGTTAACAAAAATCCTAGTATGTTGGCTCATCTTAATGGATTTTTGTCCTACATCTTAATGGGTCATAAATCCATTTAAATTGGGCTAACTTAAGAGTCCAATAGCTAGAGTAGGGTGGGCTTAAGTCCATTAAAGTAGAAAATCCATTAAGACTAACTAGTGTGCATTAGTAAAACACTAAGCGTAATTAAGAAACCATCAAGCCAAGTAATTGTTATTAATAAATAACAATTAGTATTACGTAGTCATAATATTCCAATTATGACAAAAGTTTAACGTGTACAAAGTACATAGCTCGTTTCAAACGACAAGTGACACTAACGGTCGTAAAAGCATTTGAGGATCAAGTTAAGTGATTACGCACTTAACAACACGTTGTATGATACTAACGAAAGTAATTAATCATGAATAAAGATCCCAGAGCATAAACTAACTAAGTACGCACATATACGCAGATTCGTGAAAGTATAGAGCACAAAAATATAAGTCGAAAAAGTCGGGTCGTTACACCCATCATCCCCATTACAAATCAATCAATTAACCTTGAAGATAAAATCTGCAGTAAAAACATTATACCTTGTGACGCCCCGTACAAAACCATCGTCTACGGTTCATTAACAACAGGATCATTAAAAGGTCAAACACTATATGTTGTTTGAAAACCAGTTTTGCATTCATAAAATGATAGCGTTTTACAAGAGATAACGTGCTTCCAATGAATAGAAGCGTTAACTTAAGTATGTGACCTAAAAGTAGTTACAAAGCCATTGTTTGAAAATAACATAAGTTACTAATGCAAAATAAAATTTTCATGATTGAGACATCTTTAAGTAATGCAGCAGAAATCTAATACAGCAGGTTCATAACATCAAGTCTATAACACCAAGACAGCAAGTCTAACAGCGGAAGAAACATCGTCTAAGCACCTGAGAAATACACGCTTAAAAGTCAACACGAATGTTGGTGAGTTATAGTTTGTAATCGGTAAAGTAATGTAGACCACGAGATTTCAGTGCTTCAATCAGCAGTTTAAATCAGTATGAAAAGTATATGCTTAACCGTGGGCACCCGGTAACTAGACTTAATGTATGTATATCACCCCCTAAAAGTGCACCTGGCAAGTGCGTTTTTCCTCGAAGTATTAAACACCCGTTGTCTGCTAGCGCGACTAGCCCGAGTGGGGTTGTCAAACCCTATGGATCCATATCTAAGATTCGTGTTCACGGTTAGGAAACCAATGATTAAACGTTACCGAGCTAAGGGGAATCTTTGTGCCGTTTTGTAACCCACACATATATAAAGTTTAAGTACTCGTGTCTAGTATGTAAAACGTAAAAAGCGCATGTATTCTCAGTCCCAAAAATAGTAGAAAGTAATAAGGGATGCTATAACTCACAGTGAATAAGCAGTAAAAGTCGATATGAAACGTATGCAGGTAGTAAGTCGGTCCGAAAGGTCGTCAACCTAAGTCAAAGGTCACTAGGTCAGTATGTTGTCCCCAAAAGTTTAAAAGTGAATAAATTAAGTTTAAGTGTCATCATCAACATCATCATCATTCATCAAAGCTAAGGTAAGTTTAACAAGAATAGAGATCGAAACAAAAGGCTGACTTTGGACAGCTGTTACGACCTCTATACAAATCGAAAAGACGCGTAGTCAGTGGCCAAGGCTCCGTATGTGAGTCCTCTAACCGCTGACCAATTTTCAAAACCTAACTCGTCTTCGTTTGACCGTGGAAACGGATTAAGTGCGAGTAGGTCAGAAATTTCAGCACAACGTTACAAATGCGTAGTGACTTTCGGAAGGCTATAAATCCTAAACCGTATATCGGATTTAGGCGATGCCTAAACGAAAAGTCATCTACTCGAAACGAAATTTCTGAAAATAAATTTTTCAGAAGTCCAGGAGTCTGATCAGACCCCGAAAAATAGCAAGCAAGTGCTCCAGTGGGATTCTTGGCGCTTGATGCTCATCACGATTCTCATCCTAAAAAGCTAAGATATTTAACAAAATAATGAAACCCTAAGCTAGAAAGCTTGGATCTTTAGTGTCCTTGAAGATCCTTAAAGCAAAAGACTAGATCTTCAAGTTACATGAAGATCATAAACACAAGTTTTGATCTTTATAATAAAATAAATAAATCATAAGCTAGATCTCACAAGTAAATGAAGATTCAAAGCTAGAAAGCTTGAATCTTTCATGTTCTTGAAGGATTCAAACCCAAGTTTGAATCTACAAGATATAACAAGATCAAAAGCTAAAAGCTAGATCCTTTAAATGATGATGATGATGTCGTGGATATGAAGGGAAGAAGAAGAGAAAGAAAAATTAAAACTTACACTTTTTAGAGTGAGAAAGACTAGAGGGAGAATTAGAGAGTAAGTGTGTGTAATTTGTGAATGAGATCAAGTGTGAAATGGGATGAATAAGCTTGGTATTTATAGAAGGTGAGGGTGTGGGGAGGTGATGGTGGCCGTGGGTTTTGGTGGGGGACAAAGGGGACACCTTTTTGCTATTTGGTTAATGGTTGTCTAAAGTTGGTGCTTATGTTAGGATCCCATGCAACATTAAGGATAATGGTAAGAAAAAATGCTAGTATGTTCGCTCTAATAAATGGGCATTTGTCTTACATATTATTGGGTCACTAGTCATTAATAATTGGGCTAATTAAATAGTCCACTAGCTAGTGTAGGGTGGGCTTAAGTCCGACAAGGTAGAAAGTCCAACAAGACTAACTAGTGTGCTCTAGTAAATTACTAAGCGTAATTAAGCATCCAAAAACCCAAGTAATTGTTATTATAAAATTCAAATTAGTATTTCGTAGTCATAATATTCCGATTATGACCAAAGTTAAACGTGTACACAGTACGCAGTTCGTTCTAAACGTCAAGTGACACTAACGGTCATAAAGGCTTCCGGGGATCAAGTTAAGTAACCTACGTACTTAAAGGCACGTTTAAATATATAAACGAAAGTAATCCGGATGTAGTAAGATCCCAAAGCATAATATAGCTCAGTATGCACAAATACGCAGTTTCGTGAAAACACAAAGCACAAAAGCAAGTCGAAAAAGTCAGGTCGTTACATACCTCCTACTTTATTCATTTTGGAATACTAAACATTTAAAAATTTTAGAAAAATTGTAATTTAAAATTTTGAATAAATTATACCGATAATGTTGTGATTTACATAAAATTATACATTGATCATCTTAGACTAATCTGGTAGTGCAATGTGGTCGACCCTGTTATTTTAATAAATTGACCTCAATCGTAATTTTCTCTAATAGAATTACAATGATCGTCGCTGGAACTTATTCAAAATGTGCATTAATAGGAAAGAAGTTTATTGTGCATTTTAAGCAAATCAAAGATCATCAACGTACACTTTAAGTAATGAGGAGACAATTTTTATGATTTAAAATAAATAAGGATTGATGTAGTTTTTAAAAGATAATGATAGTGTAATTTCATGTAAAACCATAATGACTACCTGTATAATTTACTCTACGGATTATAATGATAGAAGTCTGTCACGTATAATTTATATTTCATTTCGATAATGACTGTTTTAAGCAACAAATATCAGGTTATAATACAACTTGGTTAGGGGCGGAGACAAGGGAGACTGAGTGGTGTTCAGCCTCCCCCAAAGCTCAATAGAGACTCAAATTTCAATTGTATAATTATGTATAAATAATTGTAAGCCTCTTTTAGGGCCCAAGTATCATATATATATATATATATATATATATATATATATATATATATATATATATATATATATATATATATATATATATATATATATATATATATATATATATATATAATCAAGAGAGCAACACTTTTTTGGGGAGAAGTAATTTCTTTTTTTTTTGAATTTTTTTTTCAAACGTTAAGAGCACATGAAAATATGGACATTTAAAAAAGACATTTTGTGACGAATGTTATTATTTTGGCGGGAAATCGCTTGAAGAAATAAATGATAACATTCATCATGAGTAATGTTTTAATTAGAGTTTATTTGCATCGTTTTATTTTCATCTTGTGTGAAGTATTTTTTTCGAAATTTAGCCCGATTTAGAGTTTAGGATTTAGTGTTTTAAGTTTAGTCCCTAAACCCAAAACTCTAAACCTTAAACCCTAAACTCTAAACCGTTCGTGTTAAAAATTCAATCTAAAACCCTAACTTCTAAACCCTAAACCCTAATTTCTAAACTCAAAACCCTAATTTCTAAACCCTAATTTTTAACCTCCTAATTTCTACCCTAATTTCTAACCCCTTAAAAAAAACTTAGAAGCAAAACATTCAATGCATTGAATGTTATCATTTATTGCTTCGAGCGTTTTCCCGCCAAATTAATAACATTTATCACAAAGTTTCTTTTTTAAATTTTCATATTTTCATTTGATCATGATGCCTGAAATTTTTAAAAAAAAAAAAAACCAAAAAATTTTACTTCCCCCCAAAAAAGTGTTTCCCTCATGATATATATATAGGGAAGCACTTTTTTGGGGGGAAGTGGGAGAAAGTAATTTTTTTCGTTTTTTTCAAAAAAAAAAAAATTCAGGCATCAAGATCACATGATAATATGAACATTTAAAAAAGACACTTTGTGATGAATGTTATTATTTTGGAGGTAAAACGCTCGAAGAAAAAAATGAAAACATTCAATGCATTGAATGTTTTGATTCTGAGTTTTTTTTAAGGGGTTAGAAATTAGGGTTTAGAAATTAGGGGTTAAAAATTAGGGTTTAGAAATTAGGGTTTATAAATTAGGGTTTAGATTGAATATTTTAACACGAATGATTTAGAGTTTAGGGTTTAGGGTTTTGGGTTGAGGGTTTACGGAGTAAACCTGAAAAACCCTAAACCATAAACTCTAAATCGGGCTGAATTCGAAAAAAACACTTCACACAAGATGAAAACAAAATGATGCAAATAATCTCAGCATCAAAACATTCAATGCATTGAATGTTTTTATATTTTTCTTCGAGTGTTTTCCCTCCAAAATAATGACAATCATCACAATGTGTCTTTTTTAAATGTTCATATTTTCATCTAATCTATAATGTTCGTGAACAAAGTTTTTTTTAAAAACGAAAAAAAAATTGATTCCCCTTCCCAAAAAAGTGATTCAATTCCCTCTTGATTATGACTATATATATATATATATATATATATATATATATATATATATATATATATATATATATATATATATATAGGTTGCAAAATTCGCTATTCTGGGATTTATCGGTCGGGACTTTAGAAGGATTAATCGAAAATTCGGCGATTAATCGGAGATTAATCGGATTGTACTGTATGAATTTAAATAGCAAATTTTAAAAATTATATGTGTAACTATAAAAAAAAATCATAAATATAAAGATAATTTTTAACATAATTGTCTAAAATTATTCATTTTGCTTCAAAACTATAAAATTCTAGTTTAAATTCATGTTAAAATATTAACCATTTTTAACTTTACTGACTTTGATTACCAAATTTGATTTTAATCCATCAATTGACGTTGGCCGTTTAATTAAACGGGATTTTTGAAAAACGGAACGGATTGCTCCTAAAAATGATTAATCGCGGATTAATCGGCGAGTAATCGGGTTTTTTACAACACTGTATATATATAGGGGCAAGATCAATGCGGAAGTAACCAATCGGGGGAAAGCGGGGGGAAGCAAAAAAAATTTTTTTTCGTTTTTTTGGAATTTTTTTTCTAACATCAAGATCACACGAAAATATGAACATTTAGAAGAGACACTTCGTGATGAATGTTATTATTTAGGTAGGAAAACGATCGACAAAAATAACATTCAAGATAATATTGTTCGTGAAGAATATGATTTTTTTTTTTTTATGTTTTGTGAAGTAAAATTTAGCCCGATTTAGAGTTTAGGGTTTAGGGTTTAGGGTTTGGTGTTTTGGGTTTATGGAATAAACCCAAAACACCAAACCCTAAACCCTAAACCCTAAACTCTAAACCGTTCGTGTTAAAAACTCAATCTAAATTCTAAATCTAAACCCTAAATCTAAACCCTAAACCCTAGATTTCTAAACCCTAATATTTAAACCCTATAAACCCTAATATCTAAACCCCAATAGCTAAAACCTCAACATACGCTCGAAAAACACGATAATTGTTATATATTACTTCTTCGAGCGTTTTTCCGCCAAAATAAAAACATTTATCACAAAAGTGTCTCTACTAAATGTTCATATTTTTATCCCATCTATAATGTTCGTGAACAAAATTTTTCAAAAAATGAAAAAAAAAAAAAGTTTTTGCTTCCCCCCAATTGGTTACTTCCCTCTTGATCTTACCGCTATATATATATATATATATATATATATATATATATATATATATATATATATATATATATATATATATATATATATATATATATATATATATAGGGGCAGGATCAATGGGGAAGTAACCAATCGGGAGGAAGCGGGGGGAAGCAAATTTTTTTTTTTCATTTTTTTTTGAATTTTTTTTCCGGCATCAAGATCACACGAAAATATGAACATTTAGAAGAGACACTTCGTGATGAATGTTATTATTTAGGCGGGAAAACGATCGACAAAAATAACATTCAAGATAATATTGTTCGTGAAGAATATGAACGTTTTTTTTTCATGTTTTGTGAAGTAAAATTTAGCCCGATTTAGAGTTTAAGGTTTAGGGTTTAGGGTTTGGTGTTTTGGGTTTATGGAATAAACTCAAAACACCAAACCCTAAACCCTAAACCCTAAACTCTAAACCGTTCGTGTTAAAAACTCAATCTAAATCCTAAATCTAAACCCTAAATCTAAACCCTAAACCCTAAATTTCTAAACCCTAATATCTAAACCCTATAAACCCTAATATCTAAACCCTAATATCAAAACCCCAATAGCTAAAACCTCAAAATACGCTCGAAAAACACGATAATTATTATATATTACTTCTTCGAGCGTTTTTCCGCCAAAATAAAAACATTTATCACAAAGTGTCTCTACTAAATATTCATATTTTCATCTCATCTATAATGTTCGTGAACAAAGTTTTTTCAAAAAATGAAAAAAAAAAGTTTTTGCTTTCCCCCGCTTACCCCGAATGGTTACTTCCCTCTTCCTCTTGATCCTACCATTATATATATATATATATATATATATATATATATATATATATATATAGTGAAAGGATCCCTAGAGAACTAGAGTATGTAGAGAACTCATAGAACTCATAGATTGAACTTCAATCTATGTGGAGATTGAGCTTCAATCTATGAAAAAAAATACAAACTGGAAAAAAAAAACTGCAAAAAAAAAAACAGCGAATCTGCAAAGAAAAAAAAAGTGAATCTGCAAAAAAAAAATACTGCAAAAAAAGTCAATCTGCACAAAAAAAAATCAAATCTGCACAGAAAAAAGTCGATCTGCAAAAAAAAACTGCAAAAAAAAAACGCAGATTGACTCAATCTGCATAAAAAAAACTGAAAAAAGTCGATCTGTAAAAAAAAAACTGGAAAAAATCGTTAATCTGCACGCAGATTGACTGAATCTGCAAAAAAAAAATCTGAACAGAAAAAAAAATCTGCAAAAAAAATAAAAATAAAAAATATGTGAATCTGCACGAGTTCCATGAGTTCTCTACTACTATGAGTTCTACATGGATCCTCACCATATATATATATATATATATATATATATATATATATATATATATATATATATATATATATATATATATATATATATATATATATATATATATATATATATATATATATATATATAATTTTAAACGTATGTTTATTATAACTAAAAATAACTATGATTGTATTGTTATAATATATAAATATATATATATAAATGGATAGTCAATTATTGATACACAAAAGTAATATTATTGTATTACCTAAACTTGTGATATTTTTGCTATAAATAGCCATGAATGCAAGCATTAAACTTGCACCATTTTCTCACACTTACAAAGTGTTTCTTTCTTTCTCTCCATTATCATCTTTATTCTTACACTTCATTATTAGTATTCTTAATCAAGAATCAAACCACTAAAGGTAGTTATAAGCCTACTGAATTATAACACGTTATCAGCACGATAATCTTAATACTAATTATGGTTGGCTCTGCCACCTAAATGATATATGGTCGGTTATACCACCTGAATAATATATGATCGACACTGTCGTCTAATTATCATTTATGTTACTAACATTTATATTTCAATTATCTAACATTTATATGGCCGACATTGTCGCCTAATTATCATTTATGTTACTAACATTTATATTTCTATTATCTAACATTTATATGGCCGACACTGTCGCCTAATTATCATTTATGTTTACTAATATTTATATTTATGTTATATAACATATATTAATGATTACTTACATATGGTCGACACTGTCACCTACTTATCATTTATGTTATATTAAATTTATGTTTAATGTTTATATACTTATGAATATAAAGTGACTATAATTTATCATGTTGTTTGTTTTAATAGAAAATGTCGAATCTGGAAAAGCTTAAATTTACTCCTTTAGAATCAACTGGAAACAACTACATGCCATGGGTTATAAAAGTAAAAATGCATCTTAAATCAATGGGCATTCTTGAAGCCATAAATGAAAACAACAATTGTTCTGAAAAAGAACAAGCAACGGCATGTTGCTTTATTCATCAACATATTGATGAATGCTTACAAAATAATTATGTGACTTTAGAAGATCCCCATGTTTTATGGGAAGGTCTCAAAAGCAGATTCAATAATCAAAGAGAAATTTTACTTCCAGCTGCTATGGAACAATGAAGAACATTAAGGTTCCAAGACTTTAAGAAAGTAAATGAATATAGCTCAGCTCTGTATAATACATGTTCACAACTTAAATTCTGTGGACATGAAATAAGTGATGCGGACATGATGGAGAAAACTTTCTCCACAATGAATGCTGCAAACATCACAGTGCAAAGAAATTTGAGAATGCTAAAGTTCAAAACATATCCTGAACTTAATTCATATCTCTTAGTTGCAGAGCAAAATGATGAGCTATTAATGAAAAATCAGCAATCCCGTCCTACTGGTACACTTGCAATCCCTGAAGCAAATACTGCAAATAATTATAAACAGGGACAAGGACGCGGGCAAGGTCGTGGTTATAATAACCATCACCATCATCATGCCAAAAGCCATAACTATGGTAGAAACCATCCATATGGTAATGGTAATGGGCGAGGACGTGGTCGTGGCCGTGGTGGTCAAAGAAATAATAATCCACGAAAATATAAATATCAACCACAAAACAAGCCCACTAAACAAGATGTTGAAGAAAATTCTTCTAAAAATTCTGAAGAATCTTGCTACAGATGTGGTAGAATGGGCCACTGGGCTAATACTTGCCGAACATCTAAACATCTTGTTAAGATGTATCAGGATTCACTGAAAGATAAAGAAAAGGAAGTAAACTTTGTGGATAACGTCGATCCAACAGTCACTGAGAAACCATCTGATTTATATGAAGATTTCTTGAATGTTTAAGTTGTGTGTCTTTCGAAAAATAAACGATTTAATATCGTCTGTCTTTGTCATTATGTTTGCTAAATGTTTCAGTACTATCTATTTGCATGTAAAATATTGTGTAATATTAATGTACTCACTATTTATTTCTTATATATGAAGTTCAATATGAATTTTGCTGGAATACAACATCAATCAAGTGGTGGAGATCTCTGTATAGCAGACAGTGGAACTACACATACTATACTTAAATCCGAGAAATATTTTATTGATAAGGAACTATACATACAATATCAGGACCTGCTAACTTGATAAAAGGGATAGGAAAGGCAAATTTCATACTACCAAATGGTACAAAATTTTTAATAAATGATGCCTTATTTTCTCCCAAGTCAAGCAGAAATTTATTGAGTTTCTCCGACATATACCTTAACGGGTATGATTATCAGTCAGTGACAACAAAAAATGAGAAATATTTAAGTATCACTGACAAGAGTCATGTGGTTGAAAAACTGCCAAGACTTAGTTCTGGATTACATTATACACATATAAATGTACCAGAAATACATATGGTAGTTAACGAAAAATATATTGATCCTGGTGTATTCAGTTTATGGCATAACAGATTAGGCCATCCAGGATCAACAATGATGAAAAGGATTATTGAATGTACTCATGGACATCCACTAAAGGATAGAAAAATCCATCATGATACAATGGTTCCATGTACATCTTGCTCTCTTGGAAAATTGATAACTAGACCCTCACCACTTAAGGTTGAGAAAGAATCACCAATGTTTCTTGAAAGAATTCAAGGTGATATATGTGGACCAATTCATCCACCATGTGGACCATTTAGATATTTCATGGTTCTAATAGACGCATCTAGCAGATGGTCTCATGTTTGTCTGTTATCAAGCCGTAATGTGGCATTTGCAAAATTTCTTGCCCAAATTATTAAATTGAGAGCTCATTTTCCTGATTACACCATTAAAAGGGTGAGACTTGATAATGCTGGTGAATTTACATCTCAAGCATTTAATGACTATTGCATGTCTATAGGAATTGTTGTTGAACATTCTGTTGCTCATGTGCATACACAAAATGGTTTAGCCGAGTCATTGATTAAACGTTTACAGTTAATTGCTAGACCATTGATAATGAGAACAAAACTCCCTGTATCTATATGGGGTCATGCAATTTTACATGCTGCTGCATTGATTCGCATCAGACCAAGTGCAAGTCATAAATATTCCCCCCTACAACTTGCTTTTGGTCAAGAGCCAAATATTTCCCATCTTAGAACATTTGGTTGTGCAGTGTATGTTCCAATTGCGACACCACAACGTACAAAAATGGGTCCTCAAAGGAGGTTGGGAATATATGTTGGATATGAAACATCTTCAATATTAAGGTATATTGTGTAGTGACCCGAACTTTTCCATGTTTATATATATTAATTGAGATTGATATTTACATGATTAAATGTTTCCAACATGTTAAGCAATCAAACTTGTTAAGACTTGATTAATTGAAATAGGTTTCATATAGACAATTGACCACCCAAGTTGACCGGTGATTCACGAACGTTAAAACTTGTAAAAAAACTATATGATGACATATATATGGTTATATATATAGTTAACATGATATTATGATAAGTAAACATATCATTAATTATATTAACAATGAACTACATATGTAAAAACAAGACTACTAACTTAATGATTTTGAAACGAGACATATATGTAACGTTTATCGTTGTAACGACATTTAATGTATATATATCATATTAAGAGATATTCGTACATCATAATATCATGATAATATAATAATTTAAAATCTCTTTTGTTATTATAAACATTGGGTTAACAACATTTAACAAGATCGTTAACCTAAAGGTTTCAAAACAACACTTACATGTAACGACTAATGATGACTTAACGACTCAGTTAAAATGTATATACATGTAGTGTTTTAATATGTATTTATACACTTTTGAAAGACTTCAATACACTTATCAAAATACTTCTACTTAACAAAAATGCTTACAATTACATTCTCGTTCAGTTTCATCAACAATTCTACTCGTATGCACCCGTATTCGTACTCGTACAATACACAGCTTTTAGATGTATGTACTATTGGTATATACACTCCAATGATCAGCTCTTAGCAGCCCATGTGAGTCACCTAACACATGTGGGAACCATCATTTGGCAACTAGCATGAAATATCTCATAAGATTACAAAAATATGAGTAATCATTCATGACTTATTTACATGAAAACAAAATTACATATCCTTTATATCTAATCCATACACCAACGACCAAAAACACCTACAAACACTTTTATTCTTCAATTTTCTTCATCTAATTGAACTCTCTCAAGTTCTATCTTCAAGTTCTAAGTGTTCTTCATAAATTCCAAAAGTTCTAGTTTCATAAAATCAAGAATACTTTCAAGTTTGCTAGCTCACTTCCAATCTTGTAAGGTGATCATCCAACCTCAAGAAATCTTTGTTTCTTACAGTAGGTTATCATTCTAATACAAGGTAATAATCATATTCAAACTTTGGTTCAATTTCTATAACTATAACAATCTTATTTCAAGTGATGATCTTACTTGAACTTGTTTTCGTGTCATGATTTTGCTTCAAGAACTTTGAGCCATCCAAGGATCCATTGAAGCTAGATCCATTTTTCTCTTTTCCAGTAGGTTCATCCAAGGAACTTAAGGTAGTAATGATGTTCATAACATCATTCGATTCATACATATAAAGCTATCTTATTCGAAGGTTTAAACTTGTAATCACTAGAACATAGTTTAGTTAATTCTAAACTTGTTCGCAAACAAAAGTTAATCCTTCTAACTTGACTTTTAAAATCAACTAAACACATGTTCTATATCTATATGATATGCTAACTTAATGATTTAAAACCTGGAAACACGAAAAACACCGTAAAACCGGATTTACGCCGTCGTAGTAACACCGCGGGCTGTTTTGGGTTAGTTAATTAAAAACTATGATAAACTTTGATTTAAAAGTTGTTATTCTGAGAAAATGATTTTTATTATGAACATGAAACTATATCCAAAAATTATGGTTAAACTCAAAGTGGAAGTATGTTTTCTAAAATGGTCATCTAGACGTCGTTCTTTCGACTGAAATGACTACCTTTACAAAAACGACTTGTAACTTATTTTTCCGACTAGAAACCTATATTTTTTTTGTTTAGATTCATAAAATAGAGTTCAATATGAAACCATAGCAATTTGATTCACTCAAAACGGATTTAAAATGAAGAAGTTATGGGTAAAACAAGATTGGATAATTTTTCTCATTTTAGCTACGTGAAAATTGGTAACAAATCTATTCCAACCATAACTTAATCAACTTGTATTATATATTATGTAATCTTGAGATACCATAGACACGTATACAATGTTTCGACCTATCATGTCGACACATCTATATATATTTCGGAACAACCATAGACACTCTATATGTGAATGTTGGAGTTAGCTATACAGGGTTGAGGTTGATTCCAAAATATATATAGTTTGAGTTGTGATCAATACTGAGATACGTATACACTGGGTCGTGGATTGATTCAAGATAATATTTATCGATTTATTTCTGTACATCTAACTGTGGACAACTAGTTGTAGGTTACTAACGAGGACAGCTGACTTAATAAACTTAAAACATCAAAATATATTAAAAGTGTTGTAAATATATTTTGAACATACTTTGATATATATGTATATATTGTTATAGGTTAGTGAATCAACCAGTGGCCAAGTCTTACTTCCCGACGAAGTAAAAAATCTGTGAAAGTGAGTTATAGTCCCACTTTTAAAATCTAATATTTTTGAGATGAGAATACATGCAGGTTTTATAAATGATTTACAAAATAGGCACAAGTACGTGAAACTACATTCTATGGTTGAATTATCGAAATCGAATATGCCCCTTTTTATTAAGTCTGGTAATCTAAGAATTAGGGAACAGACACCCTAATTGACGCGAATCCTAAAGATAGATCTATTGGGCCTAACAAACCCCATCCAAAGTACCGGATGCTTTAGTACTTCGAAATTTATATCATATCCGAAGGGTGTCCCGGAATGATGGGGATATTCTTATATATGCATCTTGTTATTGTCGGTTACCAGGTGTTCACCATATGAATGATTTTTATCTCTATGTATGGGATGTGTATTGAAATATGAAATCTTGTGGTCTATTGTTACGATTTGATATATATAGGTTAAACCTATAACTCACCAACATTTTTGTTGACGTTTTAAGCATGTTTATTCTCAGGTGATTATTAAGAGCTTCCGCTGTCGCATACTTAAATAAGGACAAGATTTGGAGTCCATGCTTGTATGATATTGTGTAAAAACTGCATTCAAGAAACTTATTTTGTTGTAACATATTTGTATTGTAAACCATTATGTAATGGTCGTGTGTAAACAGGATATATTAGATTATCATTATTTGATAATCTACGTAAAGCTTTTTAAACCTTTATTGATGAAATAAAGGTTATGGTTTGTTTAAAAATGAATGCAGTCTTTGAAAAACGTCTCATATAGAGGTCAAAACCTCGCAACGAAATCAATTAATATGGAACGTTTTTAATCAATAAGAACGGGACATTTCAGTTGGTATCCGAGCGTTGGTCTTAGAGAACCAGAATTTTGCATTAGTGTGTCTTATCGAGTTTGTTAGGATGCATTAGTGAGTCTGGACTTCGACCGTGTTTATTTGAAAAATGATTGCTTAACAAATTTTGTTGGAAACTATATATTTTTAACATGTGAATATTATGTGATATATTAATCTCTTAACGCGTTTGATATTATGTGATAGATGTCTACCTCTAGAACAAGTCCCATTGACTCACCTAATAATAATGAAGAGTCAAATGTAAATTGGAATGATTCGTGGACTGATTCACAAGTTCTCGAAGAGGAACCGGAAGAAGAGTCGGAACCGGAAGAAGAATCGGAACCGGAAGAAGAATCGGAACCGGATGAAGAAGTAGAACCGGTGGGGGAAATAATAAAACGGTTAAGTAAAAGAAAATCCTCAACCAACCGACCAAGGTTAATTATGGTCAATGGTGTTTCCGCCAAGGAAGCAAAATATTGGGAGGATTACCAATTCTCCGATGAATCGGATTCCGACGAGAATTCCGATGATGTTATAGAAATTACCCCAACTGAATTTAAAAAGGCAAAAGAAAATAATAAGGGAAAGGGCATAAAAATAGAGAAATCTAATTCCAACCCCGATGAACTTTATATGTATAGTCAACCCCCGAAGTCCTTAAGTTGTAACAATGACCCGGGAACCTCTAAACCACCAGGTTTTTCTAAACCAATGTGGAAAATTACGGCTCGTATTAGGGGAACATCATATATCCCTAGAAACTTGGCAAAACGAACCAAAACCGAAGAAGAAGAAACAAGCGAGTCGGAATAAGATAGTTGTATTCGTGTGGTGTAATATATGTAATATAGTGTGCTTATGCTTTATGATATATGTAAAAATTGCTTGTATTAATAAGTATTTTTTTTATGAATCTAACTCTTGTCTATTTTACAGTTTAAAAACACAAAATGGATAGACAACCCAATATTTTAAGAGACCTACCCGGAGACATGATTGATGAAATCTTGTCTAGAGTCGGCCAGAATTCTTCGGCACAACTATTTAAGGCGAGATCAGTTTGTAAGACATTCGAAGAACGTTCCAAGAATGTCTTGGTTTATAAGAGACTTTCGTTTGAAAGATGGGGGATATCACATTGGGAAACCCATAAGTTACGATGTGTTTACTTTGACGCATATATTGCGGGGAACCCAAATGCTATTTTACGCAACGGGTTAAGAAATTATTTTGACTCAATATATCCGAATATTGGACTTCGTGATTTAGAAAAAGCGGCTAACATGCAACATAAAGAAGCATGTTATGCTTACGGATTAGTAATGTTCGCTTCTCACCAAAGTGAGAACAAGAACATCGGGCTACAACTATTAAACAAAACGTTTCCACAAGTGACGGAGTCGGTAATTGGGGTAAGAAATGAGGTTTTTAGATTATTACGGGACTGTTGGACATTACGTAACCCTCGTCCCTTTGATGACGTTACAACACGCTGTCTTATCAACGGCCATAACGGTTATGTTGCACAAGACCAAGGATGGGAAGTAGTCCTAGTAAAACCAGAATGCATGACTTGTTTCTGGACGTATGAATTACGTGTATTTATTGCCTTTGCTGAACGACTTGTGTACTAGCTAGAATTGTCTTCACAACTATCTTGTATCAAAGTTATTGTGTGCTATATTTCATGCTTTATGTAAAATAAGCGGTATTGTAAGTTTGTAAAATATTGTATAAAAGTTTGAACGCGAAATATTATTATAATCAGTTTTTCATATAGAATTGTAGTAGTTGAATTGTATATTAGCTACTAAGTATGAACTTAACGGGTAGGTACTACCCGAATTTAAACTTATAAAACGCTAATATGAAGAAAAAGCTTTTATAAATGAGTTCATATTATGCTACGAAATACTATTAACTACTCTTAATATTCTGTATGATTAACTTGTTCCATTTAACTATTTTGAAGGAAATGGCACCGACTACTCGACACACCGTGAATATGAATGAAGAGGAATTCCGTACTTTTCTAGCTTCAAACATAGCCGCAGTACAGGCTGCGCTACATACCAACAATAACCTTGGATCTAGCAGTACAGGAAATCGTGTAGGATGCACCTACAAAGAATTCACTGCCTGCAAACCTTTGGAATTTGATGGAACCGAAGGACCGATCGGATTGAAACGGTGGACCGAGAAGGTTGAATCGGTGTTTGCCATAAGTAAGTGTACTGAAGAGGACAAAGTGAAGTACGCTACGCATACCTTCACAGGTTCTGCGTTAACATGGTGGAATACGTATCTAGAGCAAGTGGGACAAGATGATGCGTACGCACTACCGTGGTCAGCATTCAAGCACTTGATGAACGAGAAGTACCGTCCCAGAACCGAGGTCAATAAGCTCAAGACAGAACTTAGAGGGTTACGAACCCAAGGATTTGATATTACCACGTACGAAAGACGATTCACAGAATTGTGCCTATTGTGTCCGGGAGCATTCGAAGATGAGGAAGAGAAGATCGACGCGTTTGTGAAAGGATTACCGGAAAGAATCCAAGAAGATATAAGTTCACACGAGCCCGCCTCCATACAACAGGCATGTAGAATGGCTCACAAACTAGTGAACCAGATTGAAGAAAGAATTAAAGAACAGACTGCTGAAGAGGCCAATGTGAAGCAAGTCAAAAGAAAGTGGGAGGAAAACGGTGATAAGAATCACCAATACAACAACAACAGCAATTACAACAATAATCGCAACAATTATCCCAACAATCGCAACATCAATCGCAACTACAACAAACGGCCCAACAACAACAACAACAACAACAACAGCAACTACAACAATCATCCCAACAACAATAATAACCGCAACAACAACAACAATCAGAAGCAGCTATGCCAAAGGTGTGAAAAGAATCACTCGGGGTTCTGCACCAAATTTTGCAACAAGTGTAAAAGAAATGGTCATAGCGCGGCGAAGTGTGAGGTCTACGGACCAGGGGTTAATAGAACGAAAGGAACAAATGGTGTCGGAACGAGTAATGGCGGAGCAAGTAGTGTCGGAGCAAGTTATGCCAATGTAGTTTGTTATAAATGTGGAAAACCAGGCCACATTATTAGAAATTGCCCGAACCAGGAGAACACGAATGGACAAGGCCGTGGAAGAGTTTTCAATATTAATGCGGTAGAGGCACAGGAAGACCCGGAGCTTGTTACGGGTACGTTTCTTATTGACAATAAATCTGCTTACGTTTTATTTGATTCGGGTGCGGATAGAAGCTATATGAGTAGAGATTTTTGTGCTAAATTAAGTTGTCCATTGACGCCTTTGGATAGTAAATTTTTACTCGAATTAGCAAATGGTAAATTAATTTCAGCAGATAATATATGTCGGAATCGAGAAATTAAACTGGTTAGCGAAACATTTAAGATTGATTTGATACCAGTAGAGTTAGGGAGTTTTGATGTGATAATCGGTATGGACTGGTTGAAAGAAGTGAAAGCGGAGATCGTTTGTTACAAAAATGCAATTCGCATTATACGAGAAAAAGGAAAACCCTTAATGGTGTATGGAGAAAAGGGCAACACGAAGCTACATCTTATTAGTAATTTGAAGGCACAAAAACTAATAAGAAAAGGTTGCTATGCTGTTCTAGCACACGTCGAGAAAGTACAAACTGAAGAAAAGAGCATCAATGATGTTCCCATTGCAAAGGAATTTCCCGATGTATTTCCGAAAGAATTACCGGGATTACCCCCACATCGATCCGTTGAATTTCAAATAGATCTTGTACCAGGAGCTGCACCAATAGCTCGTGCTCCTTACAGACTCGCACCCAGCGAGATGAAAGAACTGCAAAGCCAATTACAAGAACTTTTAGAGCGTGGTTTCATTCGACCAAGCACATCACCGTGGGGAGCTCCTGTTTTGTTTGTCAAGAAGAAAGATGGTACATTCAGGTTGTGTATCGACTACCGAGAGTTGAACAAACTTACCATCAAGAACCGCTACCCACTACCGAGAATCGACGACTTATTTGATCAACTACAAGGCTCGTCTGTTTATTCAAAGATTGACTTACGTTCCGGGTATCATCAAATGCGGGTGAAAGAAGATGATATTCCAAAGACTGCTTTCAGAACACGTTACGGTCATTACGAGTTTATGGTCATGCCGTTTGGTTTAACTAATGCACCAGCTGTGTTCATGGACCTTATGAACCGAGTGTGTGGACCATACCTTGACAAGTTTGTCATTGTTTTCATTGATGACATACTTATTTACTCAAAGAATGACCAAGAACACGGTGAACATTTGAGAAAGGTGTTAGAAGTATTGAGGAAGGAAGAATTTTACGCTAAGTTTTCAAAGTGTGCATTTTGGTTGGAAGAAGTTCAATTCCTCGGTCACATAGTGAACAAAGAAGGTATTAAGGTGGATCCGGCAAAGATAGAAACTGTTGAAAAGTGGGAAACCCCGAAAACTCCGAAACACATACGCCAGTTTTTAGGACTAGCTGGTTACTACAGAAGGTTCATCCAAGACTTTTCCAGAATAGCAAAACCCTTGACTGCATTAACGCATAAAGGGAAGAAATTTGAATGGAATGATGAACAAGAGAAAGCGTTTCAGTTATTGAAGAAAAAGCTAACTACGACACCTATATTGTCATTGCCTGAAGGGAATGATGATTTTGTGATTTATTGTGACGCATCAAAGCAAGGTCTCGGTTGTGTATTAATGCAACGAACGAAGGTGATTGCTTATGCGTCTAGACAATTGAAGATTCACGAACAAAATTATACGACGCATGATTTGGAATTAGGCGCGGTTGTTTTTGCATTAAAGACTTGGAGGCACTACTTATATGGGGTCAAAAGTATTATATATACCGACCACAAAAGTCTTCAACACATATTTAATCAGAAACAACTGAATATGAGGCAGCGTAGGTGGATTGAATTATTGAATGATTACGATTTTGAGATTCGTTACCACCCGGGGAAGGCAAATGTGGTAGCCGATGCCTTGAGCAGGAAGGATAGAGAACCCATTCGAGTAAAATCTATGAATATAATGATTCATAATAACATTACTACTCGAATAAAGGAGGCGCAACAAGGAGTTTTAAAAGAGAGAAATTTAAAGGATGAAATACCCAAAGGATCGGAGAAGCATCTTAATATTCGGGAAGACGGAACCCGGTATAGGGCTGAAAGGATTTGGGTACCAAAATTTGGAGATATGAGAGAAATGGTACTTAGAGAAGCTCATAAAACCAGATACTCAATACATCCTGGAACGGGGAAGATGTACAAGGATCTCAAGAAACATTTTTGGTGGCCGGGTATGAAAGCCGATGTTGCTAAATACGTAGGAGAATGTTTGACGTGTTCTAAGGTCAAAGCTGAGCATCAGAAACCATCAGGTCTACTTCAACAACCCGAAATCCCGGAATGGAAATGGGAAAACATTACCATGGATTTCATCACTAAATTGCCAAGGACTGCAAGTGGTTTTGATACTATTTGGGTAATAGTTGATCGTCTCACCAAATCAGCACACTTCCTACCAATAAGAGAAGATGACAAGATGGAGAAGTTAGCACGACTGTATTTGAAGGAAGTCGTCTCCAGACATGGAATACCAATCTCTATTATCTCTGATAGGGATGGCAGATTTATTTCAAGATTCTGGCAGACATTACAGCAAGCATTAGGAACTCGTCTAGACATGAGTACTGCCTATCATCCACAAACTGATGGGCAGAGCGAAAGGACGATACAAACGCTTGAAGACATGCTACGAGCATTTGTTATTGATTTCGGAAACAGTTGGGATCGACATCTACAGTTAGCAGAATTTTCCTACAACAACAGCTACCATTCAAGCATTGAGATGGCGCCGTTTGAAGCACTTTATGGTAGAAAGTGCAGGTCTCCGATTTGTTGGAGTGAGGTGGGGGATAGACAGATTACGGGTCCGGAGATTATACAAGAAACTACCGAGAAGATCATCCAAATTCAACAACGGTTGAAAACCGCCCAAAGTCGACAAAAGAGCTACGCTGACATTAAAAGAAAAGATATAGAATTTGAAATTGGAGAGATGGTCATGCTTAAAGTTTCACCTTGGAAAGGCGTTGTTCGATTTGGTAAACGAGGGAAATTAAATCCAAGGTATATTGGACCATTCAAGATTATTGATCGTGTCGGACCAGTAGCTTACCGACTTGAGTTACCTCAACAACTCGCGGCTGTACATAACACTTTCCACGTCTCGAATTTGAAGAAATGTTTTGCTAAAGAAGATCTCACTATTCCGTTAGATGAAATCCAAATCAACGAAAAACTCCAATTCATCGAAGAACCCGTCGAAATAATGGATCGTGAGGTTAAAAGACTTAAGCAAAACAAGATACCAATTGTTAAGGTTCGATGGAATGCTCGTAGAGGACCCGAGTTCACCTGGGAGCGTGAAGATCAGATGAAGAAGAAATACCCGCATCTATTTCCAGAAGATTCGTCAACACCTTCAACAGCTTAAAATTTCGGGACGAAATTTATTTAACGGGTAGGTACTGTAGTGACCCGAACTTTTCCATGTTTATATATATTAATTGAGATTGATATTTACATGATTAAATGTTTCCAACATGTTAAGCAATCAAACTTGTTAAGACTTGATTAATTGAAATAGGTTTCATATAGACAATTGACCACCCAAGTTGACCGGTGATTCACGAACGTTAAAACTTGTAAAAAAACTATATGATGACATATATATGGTTATATATATAGTTAACATGATATTATGATAAGTAAACATATCATTAATTATATTAACAATGAACTACATATGTAAAAACAAGACTACTAACTTAATGATTTTGAAACGAGACATATATGTAACGTTTATCGTTGTAACGACATTTAATGTATATATATCATATTAAGAGATATTCGTACATCATAATATCATGATAATATAATAATTTAAAATCTCTTTTGTTATTATAAACATTGGGTTAACAACATTTAACAAGATCGTTAACCTAAAGGTTTCAAAACAACACTTACATGTAACGACTAACGATGACTTAACGACTCAGTTAAAATGTATATACATGTAGTGTTTTAATATGTATTTATACACTTTTGAAAGACTTCAATACACTTATCAAAATACTTCTACTTAACAAAAATGCTTACAATTACATTCTCGTTCAGTTTCATCAACAATTCTACTCGTATGCACCCGTATTCGTACTCGTACAATACACAGCTTTTAGATGTATGTACTATTGGTATATACACTCCAATGATCAGCTCTTAGCAGCCCATGTGAGTCACCTAACACATGTGGGAACCATCATTTGGCAACTAGCATGAAATATCTCATAAGATTACAAAAATATGAGTAATCATTCATGACTTATTTACATGAAAACAAAATTACATATCCTTTATATCTAATCCATACACCAACGACCAAAAACACCTACAAACACTTTTATTCTTCAATTTTCTTCATCTAATTGAACTCTCTCAAGTTCTATCTTCAAGTTCTAAGTGTTCTTCATAAATTCCAAAAGTTCTAGTTTCATAAAATCAAGAATACTTTCAAGTTTGCTAGCTCACTTCCAATCTTGTAAGGTGATCATCCAACCTCAAGAAATCTTTGTTTCTTACAGTAGGTTATCATTCTAATACAAGGTAATAATCATATTCAAACTTTGGTTCAATTTCTATAACTATAACAATCTTATTTCAAGTGATGATCTTACTTGAACTTGTTTTCGTGTCATGATTTTGCTTCAAGAACTTTGAGCCATCCAAGGATCCATTGAAGCTAGATCCATTTTTCTCTTTTCCAGTAGGTTCATCCAAGGAACTTAAGGTAGTAATGATGTTCATAACATCATTCGATTCATACATATAAAGCTATCTTATTCGAAGGTTTAAACTTGTAATCACTAGAACATAGTTTAGTTAATTCTAAACTTGTTCGCAAACAAAAGTTAATCCTTCTAACTTGACTTTTAAAATCAACTAAACACATGTTCTATATCTATATGATATGCTAACTTAATGATTTAAAACCTGGAAACACGAAAAACACCGTAAAACCGGATTTACGCCGTCGTAGTAACACCGCGGGCTGTTTTGGGTTAGTTAATTAAAAACTATGATAAACTTTGATTTAAAAGTTGTTATTCTGAGAAAATGATTTTTATTATGAACATGAAACTATATCCAAAAATTATGGTTAAACTCAAAGTGGAAGTATGTTTTCTAAAATGGTCATCTAGACGTCGTTCTTTCGACTGAAATGACTACCTTTACAAAAACGACTTGTAACTTATTTTTCCGACTAGAAACCTATATTTTTTTTGTTTAGATTCATAAAATAGAGTTCAATATGAAACCATAGCAATTTGATTCACTCAAAACGGATTTAAAATGAAGAAGTTATGGGTAAAACAAGATTGGATAATTTTTCTCATTTTAGCTACGTGAAAATTGGTAACAAATCTATTCCAACCATAACTTAATCAACTTGTATTATATATTATGTAATCTTGAGATACCATAGACACGTATACAATGTTTCGACCTATCATGTCGACACATCTATATATATTTCGGAACAACCATAGACACTCTATATGTGAATGTTGGAGTTAGCTATACAGGGTTGAGGTTGATTCCAAAATATATATAGTTTGAGTTGTGATCAATACTGAGATACGTATACACTGGGTCGTGGATTGATTCAAGATAATATTTATCGATTTATTTCTGTACATCTAACTGTGGACAACTAGTTGTAGGTTACTAACGAGGACAGCTGACTTAATAAACTTAAAACATCAAAATATATTAAAAGTGTTGTAAATATATTTTGAACATACTTTGATATATATGTATATATTGTTATAGGTTAGTGAATCAACCAGTGGCCAAGTCTTACTTCCCGACGAAGTAAAAAATCTGTGAAAGTGAGTTATAGTCCCACTTTTAAAATCTAATATTTTTGGGATGAGAATACATGCAGGTTTTATAAATGATTTACAAAATAGGCACAAGTACGTGAAACTACATTCTATGGTTGAATTATCGAAATCGAATATGCCCCTTTTTATTAAGTCTGGTAATCTAAGAATTAGGGAACAGACACCCTAATTGACGCGAATCCTAAAGATAGATCTATTGGGCCTAACAAACCCCATCCAAAGTACCGGATGCTTTAGTACTTCGAAATTTATATCATATCCGAAGGGTGTCCCGGAATGATGGGGATATTCTTATATATGCATCTTGTTATTGTCGGTTACCAGGTGTTCACCATATGAATGATTTTTATCTCTATGTATGGGATGTGTATTGAAATATGAAATCTTGTGGTCTATTGTTACGATTTGATATATATAGGTTAAACCTATAACTCACCAACATTTTTGTTGACGTTTTAAGCATGTTTATTCTCAGGTGATTATTAAGAGCTTCCGCTGTCGCATACTTAAATAAGGACAAGATTTGGAGTCCATGCTTGTATGATATTGTGTAAAAACTGCATTCAAGAAACTTATTTTGTTGTAACATATTTGTATTGTAAACCATTATGTAATGGTCGTGTGTAAACAGGATATATTAGATTATCATTATTTGATAATCTACGTAAAGCTTTTTAAACCTTTATTGATGAAATAAAGGTTATGGTTTGTTTAAAAATGAATGCAGTCTTTGAAAAACGTCTCATATAGAGGTCAAAACCTCGCAACGAAATCAATTAATATGGAACGTTTTTAATCAATAAGAACGGGACATTTCATATTGAACCTATGACAGGTGACGTTTTTACAGCACGTTTTGCTGATTGTCATTTTAATGAAACATTGTTCCCTAGATTAGGGGGAGAAATGAAAAATAAAGAAAATGATGTTTCATGGTGTGAACCTCAATTAAAGTATCTTGATCCTCGCACAAAAGAATGCGAGACAGAAGTTCAAAAGATAATGCATATACAAGAACTTGCAAATCAATTGCCTGATGCATTTACAGATACAAAAACGGTGACAAAATCATATATACCAGCAGTAAATACTCCAGCTCGAATTGAAATTCCAAAAGCTGGCAATAACGTCACTCATGAATCTTTGCCACGTCAGAAACGTGGAAGACCAATTGGTTCAAAGGATAAAAATCCTCGAAAAAGAAAATCAGCTGATAATGAAAAGAAAGTGTTCAAGAAGAACCACAAATCAGTACTCCTACTGCAGAGGAGATTGATGATGTCAATACAGAAATTGCAATCAATTATGCATATTCAAAAATATTATGGAACCGAAATGAAATGAAAATTCTTGATGAGAAATTTTCATTTAATGTTGCATATGACATCATGAATAATGATGATGATCCAGAACCAACATCTATGGTTGAATGTCAAAATAGACATGATTGGGCTCAATGGAAAGAAGCAATACGAGCTGAATTAGAATCACTCAATAAAAGAAAAGTTTTCGGATCCATCATTCTCACTCCTAAAGATGTGAAACCTGTAGGATACAGATGGATTTTTGTCCGAAAAAGAAATGAGAAAAATGAAGTTACAAGGTATAAAGCTAGACTTGTAGCTCAAGGTTTTTCTCAAAGACCGGGAATTGATTATGAAGAAACTTATTCCCCTGTTATGGATGCAATTACTTTTAGGTACTTAATCAGCCTGGCAGTTTCTAAAAATTTAGAAATGCATCTCATGGATGTTGTGCCTGCTTACCTATATGGATCACTTGATAGTGATATATATATGAAGATACCTGAAGGATTTAAGGTACCAGAAGCATCAAATGCAAAACCCAAAGAAATGTATTCGATTAAATTACAAAGATCTTTATATGGGTTAAAACAATCGGGACGTATGTGGTATAACCGATTAAGTGATTACTTGATAAGCAAAGGGTATACAAATAACCTTACTTGCCCTTGTGTTTTCATTAAGAAAACAACATCCGGATATGTGATCATAGCTGTTTATGTTGATGATCTTAACATCATAGGTACAAATAAAGAGATCTATGAAGCCATTCAACTTCTAAAGAAAGAATTTGAAATGAAAGATCTCGGAAAAACCAAGTATTGCCTTGGTTTACAAATTGAGCATATGCCTAATGGTTTACTTGTACATCAAACAACATATACTGAAAAGATTTTGAAACGTTTCAATATGGACCAGGCAAAACCATTAAGTACTCCTATGGTTGTTAGATCACTCAATGTTGAAACTGATCCATTTCGTCCATGTGAAGATCATGAAGATATTCTTGGACCAGAAGTACCATATCTTAGTGCAATTGGAGCTCTTATGTATCTTACAAATTGTACAAGACCTGACATTTCTTTTGCAGTTAATTTGTTGGCAAGGTTCAGCTCTGCTCCTACCAAAAGACACTGGAATGAGATCAAACACATATTTCGATACCTTCGAGGAACTACTGATTTAGGATTATTTTATTCTAACGAATCAAAACAAGATTTGGTTGGTTATGCTGATGCAGGTTATTTATCCGATCCACATAAAGCTAAATCTCAAACTGGATATGTATTCCTAAATGAAGGTACTGCAATATCATGGCGTTCTCAAAAACAAACACTTGTTGCTACATCATCAAATCATGCCGAAGTGATTGCATTACATGAAGCTACTCGGGAATGTTTTTGGTTGAGATCAATGACACAAATCATTACTGATTCTTGTGAACTAGAACGCGATAAAAGTCCAACAATTATCTATGAAGATAATGCAGCTTGCATAGCACAGATGAAAGAAGGGTATATCAAAAGTGACCGAACCAAACACATACCTCCTAGATTCTTCTCATACACTCAAAATCTCATTAAGGACAACGAGATTGAAATGAGATATGTTCAATCCAGCAAAAACTCTGCTGATCTTTTCACGAAAGCACTTCCAACTGCTATTTTCAGAACACACGTTCATAACATTGGCATGAGACATGTTCAAAAGATGTAACAACCGAAGCGATGTCTACTTGAGAGGGAGTCAACTCCATGCTGCACTCTTTTTCCCTTAGCTAAAGTTTTTCCCACTGGGTTTTCTTTAGCAAGGTTTTTAATGAGGCAGTAACTTACAGTTGATCTTCAACAAACAAAATTGCTATCCAATGGGGAGTGTTATAATATATAAATATATATATATAAATGGATAGTCAATTATTGATACACAAAAGTAATATTATTGTATTACCTAAACTTGTGATATTTTTGCTATAAATATCCATGAATGCAAGCATTAAACTTGCACCATTTTCTCACACTTACAAAGTGTTTCTTTCTTTCTCTCCATTATCATCTTTATTCTTACACTTCATTATTAGTATTCTTAATTAAGAATCAAACCACTAAAGGTAGTTATAAGCCTACTGAATTATAACATGTATACTTTTTTTAAGACAATATTTTGTTATGACTTGTTAATATAGCATTTTCTTGGTAATCATATCTGAACTTGGTGACAAGTCCAAAACCGTTAATTATAGTTATGAGATACTCAAATTGCAACTTACGATCGTTTCAATAAGTTAAAGTGATTGAGATCAGTCATGTACTCATGTAAATATTTGCTCTTTATACATATACGGAGTATATATTTTCTCATACAAAATACACATATATAAAGTGGTACCAACTCGAATTCGTATCGGATCATTAAATTCATACAAACAATTACTGTGTACGATCTCAACCAAAAGATCAAGAACTGTGTATTCTCAAATCAGTTAAAAATTATTACATTGATTCAATCATCGTATAGGCACCTTGATCCAACCGTTAAGAAAACCAACGGCTAAGATGATAAACGGTGTAGACATGCCGAATATGATAATGTACGGTAGAGGCGTCTTCATCGGATTCTCCCCTTCCCTTTCCCCTGCCGTTTGCCAATACCTACACATTATCAATATAAACAATCACTATACAACTTATTTTTTCGTGATACAACTTATTTTTTCGTGACGAATAATATTATTCGTCACAAAAACATCAAGAGACATAATTGTTTACTGTTCTGGCTCTTGTTCTTTAGTTATAAACTTCTTTTTATCATCTTTACTGACTTTCCCATCTTCACCTCCTACAAAATAACCATTTAACGATCCATAGAACAACAAAAAAAAAATATCAAAACAATGAATTTGAATTAAAATGATGGTGAAAAAGGATGGAAACTAATTAACCTAATTTGGCTTGAAGTTTGAAGCGATGAATTGTGTTTGTTTTCGGAGAGCAGAAGGATAGATATGAAGAGGGTTTTGGTGGGATATTAAATTTGGTAGCTAGTGAAGATGTAGAAGAAGAACATGTGGAAATAGCAATTTTAGCAGCCATTGTTTGTTGGGGTTTAGAAAGTGAAGTTGAGTTGTGTTTTCTGGTATATCCAATGTAACCAAAGTTTGGATATGAAACAAGTGGTGGTCTAAGCCTTGCATTTTATTTTATTTTTCGTAAGGAGTAATTGTATTGTCGAGTCACCATACTTTGTTTTATGGAATATTTGATAAAAATTTAAAATTAACTCGTATGATTTACGGTGTATTTATTGATAGTATATTTCAACTTGAATGCCGTTTAGGAAATGGATTTGTGGAGAATCGATTGTTTACTAGGGATGTCAAAAAGCCCGTACCCGATGAGGAAACCCGAAACTCGATATCTTTGGGCCGGGTCCGGGCCATGTTTGCGGGTACGTGGGCCGGGTATGGGGATGATTTTAAAATTTTATCCGAGTTCGGGTTTGGGGATGGTTTTAAATATAAACCCGATTACCCGGATCGTAAACATGAAAAGACCCGATTTCGTATACCCGACCCGTTTAAATTGACATAAACAAATTTTGCTCATTATTCATAGCCACTACTCCACTAGCCTACCACAATCTATCATTTTTACTTACCATTTTTACTTAACGAACACAATTTTGTAACTATCACTGTAACTTCTAATTAAGTAGTCATTAAGTTCTAATGTGTAGGAAAGTTGTGATGTGGTCCAGCGGTTGGTGGCCTACTTTCTTTAGAGGAGGTTAGAAGTTCGACCCACGATGGCTACATATTAAAAACACAATTTCATCCATGACATGAAGTTTAGTAAAGTACAAATGGATTCAATTGTTCAAATATATAGTGGGCAAAGGCCTTGCGTTGCACGATTTGTCTCTCACGTGAATATTTCAATGTTCATGTTATGAAGGGTTGCATAATCAAGTTAGCTAAGATCCTCGATGGAACTGATGAACCTATTCCATCATTTTAAGAACTACATCGTGTATACTCTACACGAACATGAGAAGCAATTTCTAAGCTTGACACCAACGATCAGGACATTGCAAATTACGTAAACCAACTAAGAAACGTATATGATAGCACAATTCTCGAAGAGTTGAAAGATTTGATTTTTTCTATAAATTGGTCAACTTACTCCTCGAATTCTCATAAATCGTTATACACTTAGAGAGTGTGATATCGGCTAAATAGTCACGTGTTTACCCCGATATTTGTCACACCCCCAAATAGGGCCTGGGGTATTTGTGACTAATTATATCAAATCACAGTTGTATAAACGAGAACGACTCTATATGAGACGTTTTATTGAGTTTTGCAGCGGAAGATAAATAGATTACATTGTATTTAGAACATTAAATGTCTTTAATTGATATGATATGTAATGACGACTCCAAACATAGCAAGCAATCATCATCAGAGCAGCAGATATATAGCGGAAGCAATATTTAAGTACCTGAGAATAAACATGCTTAAAAAGTCAACACGAGGTTGAGTGAGTTCATAGGTTTATTATAAATCAATAGTTCAGTATAGCATTAGACCACAAGAATTAATTTAAAGTTGACTGATATAAAATCAATCAATAGAATGAAGTGTGTTTATTAATATAATGAATATATTAACAGTGACCGTTATTGTCAGCAGACAAAGTATGTTTACTAATATAACGAATTATATTAGCATTGACCGTTATAGTATGTTTATTAATATAATGAATATATTAACAGTGACCGTTATAGTATGTTTATTAATATAATGAATATATTAACAGTGACCGTTATAGTATGTTTATTAATATAATGAATATATTAACAGTGACCGTTATAGTATGTTTATTAATATAATGAATATATTAACAGTGACCGTTATTGTCAGCAGACAAAGTATGTTTACTAATATAACGAATTATATTAGCAGTGACCGTTTATTGTTAACAAACAACATGTATATAGTTTTCATTTGAGTACTTGTGTCTAATCATAAAACAGTTATAAAAGTTGCGCATGTATTCTCAGCCCAAAAATATATATAAAAAGGGAGCTATGAAAACTCACGATCCGATACGATAGTTTGTAGTAATTATGCGTTTGATGGCACTGAATAAGTGTAGGGTTGTCCTTGGATTCATGAACCTTAGGAGCCTTTTCTAAAAAAATATGCCCAAGACGGGACTCGAACCCGTGACCTCTCGCTCACCGCTAACACCCTTAACCATGCCTCTGTTCGTTCATATCTGATTTATAACAGAAATTGTTTATATTTAACCCGTTTTAAATATACTCTTCTTTATCTTCTTCTTCCAAAACCTAAAAATCATAACAGCAAATTTACAGAATCGATTAGAACTTGGGATTCGAAATAGAAACAAATCGGTTGTGGTATAATTAATCAGAGGGGAAAAAGAATAGAAGAAAAGAAAAAAAAAATCAAAAACAAAAGTTGCTGTTCGAATGAAAAAATAAAAAAAATAAAACTCAAACTTCCAACTTGAATTCGAGAACGTTTTGGATAAAGATTACAACACGAAGTAAGTTTCAAATCACTCCTAAAAACTTTCTATATCCTCAATTGAACATGAAACGTAGTATGTAACTCGAATTTGATCCAACTTCATACGGTTTGACTTTTTTTCCGATCTTTGACTCGCAAATTCGAATTCAATATAACGAATTGAAGGTTCAAACTTTTCAGATAAATTAACTAGACAATTCCTAACACAATTGCAATATTAGATTTTGAAAAATGATTCGAAATCTAGATTTTGCTAAAAAGATAGTACGAACAGAGTTATCGAGCTATATAAAAAAATTGATTTGAATTATCAGAAATAAACAACTAGTATCTGTTATAATTGATAATTGATGAGAGAAAGTTGAGTCAAAAAACTCAAATGGATCGATTTATATATCGATTGTAGGTCGACAGGAACCAAACTCAGAAGAAAAAAAATATAAAAGCTTGATCACGATATAAAAAAAACTAAAAAGCAGCTCATAAAAGCAGATTGCAGTTCACGAATCTGATGGAGATAAAAAAAACATGGAGCTGACTCACGATAATTAAAAAAATAAAAAGATTAGGTCAATTAGGTATCTGTTGTATTCATCAATTTATATATATATATATATATATATATATATATATATATATATATATATATATATATATATATATATATATATATATATATATATATATATATATATATATATATATATATATATATATATATATCTGTATTAATAAATATAATAATAAAAATACTAATAATAGTAATAATAATACTTTCAATATAATTAATAATGAGAATAATATGATAAATAATAATATGAATAATAAAAATGATAACTTTAATTATAATTAATAATAATGATAATAATAACTATAAAATGTTAATTTTATTATTATTAATGATAATAATAATAAATTGTATTATTTTTATACAAGATAACTGTAATAATAATAATGATAATAATTTTTGTTGTTGTTGTTGTATAATAATAATGGTTTTTATGATAATGGTCATAATAATAACAAAAACAATTTACATGTATATATACAAATATAGGGTAGTTGATATATATATATATATATATATTTAGATTGATAACGTATCTATTTACAAATAGTTGTTCGTGAATCGTCGGAAATCTGTTGAAGTTCAAAGATTTTGTTCAAATTTTGTCAAAAATTTCCGGGTTATTACAGTACCTACCCGTTAAAGAAATTTCGTTCCGAAATTTAGTTGTTGCCATCCCTCGACGTTGTTTGTAAACAGGTGAGGATATTTTCGTTGTATTTGGTTTTCACGTTCCAAGGTATACTCGGGGTCTTACGTGAATTTCAACGAATAGAATATTATTTTGTTTCTAACGTTTAAATCTTACGATCCATAAATTCTACGAAGTGCATTTTATTATTAATGCGGAGGTTATCAAAAGGATTCAACAAGAGTGACATTGATTAGGTTTTCTCAGAAAGAGATAATGACGCTATACATGAAATGTGTTATGAATAATAGTGAACTTATTTAAACCTTGAGCGTTTATGTCACAATATTAGGGTAGACAAAATAGAGTGGAGTTCGTGAAAATCACGGTCATGAAATTTGATAGAGATCGTCATTGTTTACAACAAGAATATTTTAATGATGAATATGAGTTGAAAAATAGAGTTTTATCATCTTTGAATAATTCGGATAAAATGATTTGATTATAGGAAGAGTATAAACGGAGCTATCGTAAAAGATTGAAATGAGGAAATTAAATATTTGCCTTAACTTTTGATATGGTTAAAGTTGATTTCCGGAATTCAAGAGATTTAAAGAAATCTTCGTAATCTTTAGAAGATTTGATTCTCCGGTAATTAAGGAAATTGAGATTTTCTTTGATTAAATGCGGTAAATTGCCTCGATTATTGTGTCTGGAATTTCGCTATAAATTAGCTTCTTCCGTTTCATTATCTTCACCACTTCTATACTTTATTTTCTCAATTCATACTTCCAAAAGATTTATTAATATGCTCAATCCCGTATTGATACTTGTTATTATATTGACCATATATGCAGTCATTCTTCTTTTTCATTTACCACCAGAGAAATCTGTTTATTTTTACTATGCTCTTGGTTTTATAGTGTTTTTAGTTCTCTCGTGTCTTTATATTGCTATACGCATTGATAAACACGGTTTGTAATTTCCGTATTGTTATCGGACTTTGTATTTTTCCTTATATGTCGAAGCTCTTTGCCTTTTTATTCTCCTCTCGACTCCAAGTAAAGCGAGTAATGGTCCAGAATTTGTAGGTATGAAGTTTCGAATGATCATAATATACAAAGCAGAAAGGAAAGGTAATAGCACGATTTGATTTATCAAATTACCAGAATATCTAGAAAAGACCGAATCATCAAGAAAAATATTTTCTTGATATGTTTAGAGGTTAAATAGAATGAAAGAGTTATGTAACATGGCAGATGATGATTATAAAGTCTATGAATCATCATCTTCCATTAAAAATTTAGCATGACTTACTGTAATATAATCACGTTGGCCTGACGTCATTATATTATACCAACTCATGCTTCAATTCCCAACACTTCTCCAGAATTCATTCATAATTTATACTTGGATTTTACAGAATATAGAAACTAAAACAGTTTCCTTTATGATGTAATAAAGATATCGCAAAGAGATAATTAATTACGGACAAGAATCATTATGAAGATATCTTCAGAAATATAGAGGATATTTATAACGAAGGATACGATGATATCTTAGAATTTCTAAGATTGAAGGATGATAAAGAAGATTTGTCCGTGAAGGTTTAGAGTCAGGAGCGAGGTATTCGTTGATGACTTCAGCAGATACTGAATCGTTTGGAATCTTTGAAGGCAGATTTAATCTTTGTGATTTGTCCATAGCCTCCTTCATAGTTTGCTCAATCCGTTTTCCAGTTCCAAATCTGAGCTTATACCATTCTTTATCATCAAACTTTTGGCCCTTAAGACTTTCTACAATGTTTCCTCTGCATTTAATGCAGCCATATTTGAATCATCGGTTATCAATGATTTCAAGAAATTTTATTTATAGATGATTAAACGTTGATTGTAATCGTTAACGGATCTAATGGTTGACGAATAGGCGTTGTTGATTTCAAAAGTAATGAATGATAATTTCAGTGGTTTGATGTGATAATTCATCATAGAATATGAATGAATATAATTCATGAGAATCAGAATTGAAGAATGTACAATGTAACATATTAATGTGAGATATAAATATTTCTTGGGTGTTACCTACCCGTTAAAATATTTTCACAATTAACAGTTTGTACAAAAGAGTTTTAATTACAGTCTTTATGAAAATATACGTACATATATATTTTCTTTCAGATGTAATCATGGATTTAATGAGTTAATATAATATTAAGCTCATTTGATTTATGCTTGAAACGAGAATATATAATCTTCAAAACTTGAGAGTACATAATCGTCGCGGAATATTTCTTAAATGAATTTATGAATCAATTTGTCGTTACACTTGATTTATTATGAAATGGAGTTTATTGTGTTGAAGCAGTGATTAACGATTGTTAAGTCATTAACGAATGATGTACATTATAGCATATTAGTGATATGAATTAACCAAGTAGTACATACTAGTTAAGATTCACACGTAATAGCTTAGTACGAAAAGATTTATTATTGTTCCAAATCATATATATATATATATATATATATATATATATATATATATATATATATATATATATATATATATATATATATATATAAGTATGCATATATAATTCTTCAGGAAGAATGAGTCAATACATCTTAACTCATTATTACTAATATTCCTTGATATCTATGGGCGTATGATGTTGATGTTTGAGGTACTGAGTGTTATGTTGAAGCGTGAGATGCGAATGTTGTCGTTGATACTGGTGTTGTTGGGGGTGATGCTGATGGTACTGGTGGTACTGGTTATGCTGCTGGTGCTGCTGATGCTCTTAGATTTCGCACCATATTCTCCAGAGCCACTACTATAGCGCGAAGCTCGTTGACTTCTTCTATTATTCCAGGATGATTGGCGGTTCGGACAAGTGGATGAATAAGATCTAGAATTTTAGATATTATATATTCGTGACTGGATATCCTGGAAATGAGGGTGAAAATAGTGTTCCGAACGGGTTCACCGGTAAGTGCTTCAGGTTCTTCACCAAGAAGTGAATTCGGTTGGTGGAAGGGATCACCTTCTTCTTGTCTCCATTGATTTAGTTTACTACGAACCCATCCCCAATTCATCCAAAATAGATGATGGCTGATTGGTTCGTTTGTTCCGGTTATGCTGTCTGTGGAGCTCGAGGAATCAAGTGAGAAATTCATGTTATGTGTTTGGAATTAGGGTTTTTGATACGAGTGGGTGTTGAATACTGAATGATATATTCGTCTCCTCGAATAGTATATATGACAAAAGGATTTCCATAATTTACGGAGGAAATTTAGAAAAAGTGTTAGACAAAGTTTATTGAGATAGATATGATAAGATATAATAAGATATGATGTGTCTATACTCAAATAATGGCAGTATGTGAAATGTCCCGTTCATATTGATTATAAACGTTCCATATTAATTGATTTCGTCGCGAGGTTTTGACCTCTATATGAGACGTTTTTCAAAGACTGCATTCATTTTTAAAACAACCATAACCTTTATTTTATTGATAAAGGTTTAAAAAGCATTACGTAGATTATCAAATAATGATAATCTAAAATATACCGTTCACACACGACCATTACATAATGGTTTACAATAAGAATATATTACATCAAAAATAAGTTTCTTGAATGCAGTTTTTACATAATATCATACAAGCATGGACTCCAAATCTTGTCCTTATTTTAGTATGCAACAGCGGAAGCTCTTAATAATCACCTGAGAATAAACATGCTTAAAACGTCAACAAAAATATTGGTGAGTTATAGGTTTAACCTATATATTATCAAATCATAATAATAGACCACAAGATTTCATATTTCAATATACATCTCATACATAGAGATAAAATTCATTCATATGGTGAACACCTGGTAACCGACATTAACAAGATGCATATAAGAATATCCCCTATCATTCCGGAAAATCCTTCGGACATGATAAAAACGAATTCGAAGTACTAAAGCATCTGATACTTTGGATGGGGTTCGTTAGGCCCAATAGATCTATCTTTAGGATTCGCGTCAATTAGTAGATCGGTTTACTAATTCTTAGGCTACCAAGCAAAAGGGACATATTCGGCTTCGATCATTCACCCATATAATGTAGTTTCAATTACTTGTGTCTATTTCGTAAAACATTTATAAAACTGCATGTATTCTCATCCCAAAATATTAGATTTTAAAAGTGGGACTATAACTCACTTTCACAGATTTTTTACTTCGTCGGGAAGTAAGACTTGGCCACTGGTCGATTCACGAACCTATAACAAATATGTACATATATATCAAAGTATGTTCAAAATATATTTACAACACTTTTAATACATTTTGATGTTTTAAGTTTATTAAGTCAGCTGTCCTCGTTAGTAACCTACAACTAGTTGTCCACAGTTAGATGTACAGAAATAAATCGATATATATTATCTTGAATCATTCCACGACCTAGTGTATACACGTCTCAGGCTAGATCACAACTCAAAGTATATATATTTTTGGAATCAACCTCAACCCTGTATAGCTAACTCCAACATTACTGCATATAGAGTGTCTTTGGTTGTTCCAAATAATATATATACATGGGTCGATATGATATGTCAAAACATTTGCATACGTGTCTATGGTATCCCAAGATTACATAATATATTAGAATACATGTATAATATAATATAAGTTAGCTAGGATATGATTTGTATAGAATTGTTAATATTTCCCGTAGCTACAAAAATCAAAAAATATCCAATCTTGTTTTACCCATAACTTCTTCATTTTAAATCCATTTTGAGTGAATCAAATTGCTATGGTTTCATATTGAACTCTATTTTATGAATATATATAGAAAAAGTATAGGTTTATAGTCAGAAATATAAGTTACAAGTCATTTTTGTAAGAGGTAGTCATTTCAGTCGAAAGAACGACGTCTTGATGACCATTTTGAAAAACATACTTCCACTTTGAGTTTAACCATGATTTTTGGATATAGTTTCATGTTCATAAGAAAAATCATTTTCCCAGAAGAACAACTTTTAAATCAAGGTTTATCATAGTTTTTAATTATCAAATCCAAAACAGCCCGCGGTGTTACTACGACAGCGTATGTCCAGTTTTACGGTGTTTTTCATGTTTCCAGGTTTTAAATCATTAAGTTAGCATATCATATAGATATAGAAAATGTGTTTAGTTGATTTCAAAAGTCAAGTCAGAAGGATTAACTTTTGTTTGCGAACAAGTTTAGAATTAACTAAACTATGTTCTAGTGATTTCAAGTTTAAACCTTCGAATAAGATAGCTTTATATGTATGAATCGAATGATGTTATGAACATCATTACTACCTCAAGTTTTGTGGATAAACCTACTGAAAAAGCGACAAATGGATCTAGCTTCAAAGGATCTTGGATGGCTTGAAAGTTCTTGAAGTAGAATCATGACACGAAAACAAGTTCAAGTAAGATTTTCACTCGAAATAAGATTGTTATAGTTATAGAAATTGAATCAAAGTTTGAATATGAGTATTACCTTGTATTAGAAAGATATATTACTGTAAATAAGAAAGATTTCTTGAGGTTAGATGATCACTCTACAAGATTGGAAGTAAGCTAGCAAACTTGGAAGTATTCTTGATTTTATGAAACTAGAACTTGTAGAATTTATGAAGAACACTTAGAACTTGAAGATAGAACTTAAGAGAGATCAATTAGATGAAGAAAATTGAAGAATGAAAGTGTTTGTAGGTGTTTTTGGTCGTTGGTGTATGGATTAGATATAAAGGATATGTAATTTTGTTTTCATGTAAATAAGTCATGAATGATTACTCATATTTTTGTAATTTTATGAGATATTTCATGCTAGTTGCCAAATGATGGTTCCCACATGTGTTAGGTGACTCACATGGTCTGCTAAGAACTTATCATTGGAGTGTATATACCAATAGTACATACATCTAAAAGCTGTGTATTGTACGAGTACGAATACGGGTGCATACGAGTAGAATTGTTGATGAAACTGAACGAGGATGTAATTGTAAGCATTTTTGTTAAGTAGAAGTATTTTTATAAGTGTCTTGAAGTCTTTCAAAAGTGTATGAATACATATTAAAACACTACATGTATATACATTTTAACTGAGTCGTTAAGTCATCGTTAGTCGTTACATGTAAGTGTTGTTTTGAAACCTTTAGGTTAACGATCTTGTTAAATGTTGTTAACCCAATGTTTATAATATCAAATGAGATTTTAAATTATTATATTATCATGATAATATGATGTATGAATATCTCTTAATATGATATATATACATTAAATGTCGTTACAGCGATAATCGTTACATATATGTCTCGTTTCAAAATCATTAAGTTAGTAGTCTTGCTTTTACATATGTAGTTCATTGTTAAGATACTTAATGATATGTTTACTTATCATAATATCATGTTAACTATATATATATCCATATATATATGTCATCATATAGTTTTTACAAGTTTTAACCTTCGTGAATGACCGGTCAACTTGGGTGGTCAATTGTCTATATGAAACCTATTTCAATTAATCAAGTCTTAACAAGTTTGATTGCTTAACATGTTGGAAACACTTAATCATGTAAATAAAAATTTCATTTAATATATATATATATAAACATGGAAAAGTTCGGGTCACTACAGTATCTACCCGTTAAATAAATTTCATCCCGAAATTTTAAGCAGTTGGAGGTGTTGACGTATCTTCTAAAAATAAATGCGGGTATTTCTTCTTCATCTGATCTTCACGGTCCCAGATGAACTCGGGTCCTCTACGAGCATTCCATCGAACCTTAACAATCGGTATCTTGTTTTGTTTAAGTCTCTTAACCTCACGATCCATTATTTCGACGGGTTCTTCAATGAATTGAAGTTTTTCATTGATTTGGATTTCGTCCAACGGAATAGTGAGATCTTCTTTAGCAAAACATTTCTTCAAATTCGAGACGTGGAAAGTGTTATGTACATTCGCAAGTTGTTGAGGTAACTCAAGTCGGTAAGCTACTGGTCCGACACGATCATAATCTTGAATGGTCCAATATACCTTGGATTTAATTTCCCTCGTTTACCAAATTGAAAAACACCTTTCCAAGGTGCAACCTTAAGCATGACCATCTCTCCAATTTCAAATTCTACATCTTTTCTTTTAATGTCGGCGTAGCTCTTTTGTCGACTTTGGGCGGTTTTCAACCATTGTTGAATTTGGATGATTTTCTCGGTAGTTTCTTGTATTATCTCCGGACCCGTAATCTGTCTATCCCCCACTTCACTCCAACAAATCGGAGACCTGCACTTTCTACCATAAAGTGCTTCAAACGGCGCCATCTCAATGCTTTAATGGTAGCTGTTGTTGTAGGAAAATTCTGCTAACGGTAGATGTCGATCCCAACTATTTCCGAAATCAATAACACATGCTCGTAGCATGTCTTCAAGCATTTGTATCGTCCTTTCGCTCTGCCCATCAGTTTGTGGATGATAGGTAGTACTCATGTCTAGACGAGTTTCTAATGCTTGCTGCAATGTCTGCCAGAATCTTGAAATAAATCTGCCATCCCTATCAGAGATAATAGAGATTGGTATTCCATGTCTAGAGACGACTTCCTTCAAATACAGTCGTGCTAACTTCTCCATCTTGTCATCTTCTCTTATTGGCAGGAAGTGTGCTGATTTGGTGAGACGATCAACTATTACCCAAATAGTATCAAAACCACTTGCAGTCCTTGGCAATTTAGTGATGAAATCCATGGTAATGTTTTCCCATTTCCATTCCGGGATTTCGGGTTGTTGAAGTAGACCTGATGGTTTCTAATGCTCAGCTTTGATCTTAGAACACGTCAAACATTCTCCTACGTATTTAGCAACATCGGCTTTCATACCCGGCCACCAAAAATGTTTCTTGAGATCCTTGTACATCTTCCCCGTTCCAGGATGTATTGAGTATCTGGTTTTATGAGCTTCTCTAAGTACCATTTCTCTCATATCTCCAAATTTTGGTACCCAAATCCTTTCAGCCCTATACCGGATTCCGTCTTCCCGAATATTAAGATGCTTCTCCGATCCTTTGGGTATTTCATCCTTTAAATTTCCCTCCTTTAAAACTCCTTGTTGCGCCTCCTTTATTTGAGTAGTAAGGTTATTGTGAATAATTATATTCATAGATTTTACTCGAATGGGTTCTCTGTCCTTCCTGCTCAAGACGTCGGCTACCACATTTGCCTTCCCCGGGTGGTAACGAATCTCAAAGTCGTAATCATTCAACAATTCAATCCACCTACGCTGCCTCATATTCAGTTGTTTCTGATTAAATATGTGTTGAAGACTTTTGTGGTCGGTATATATAATACTTTTGACCCCATATAAGTAGTGCCTCCAAGTCTTTAATGCAAAAACAACCGCGCCTAATTCCAAATCATGCGTCGTATAATTCTGTTCATGAATCTTCAATTGTCTAGACGCATAAGCAATTACTTTCGTTCGTTTCATTAATACACAACCGAGACCTTGCTTTGAGGCGTCACAATATATCACAAAATTATCATTCCCTTCAGGCAATGACAATATAGGTGCCGTAGTTAGCTTTTTCTTCAATAACTGAAACGCCTTCTCTTGTTCATCCTTCCATTCAAATTTCTTCCCTTTATGTGTTAATACAGTCAAGGGTTTTGCTATTTTGGAGAAATCTTGGAGGAATCTTCTGTAGTAACCAGCCAATCCTAAAAATTGACGTATATGCTTCGGAGTTTTTGGGGTTTCCCACTTTTCAACGATTTTGATCTTTGCCGGGTCTACCTGGATACCTTCTTTGTTCACTATGTGACCGAGGAATTGAACTCATTCCAACCAAAATGCACACTTTGAAAACTTAGCGTACAGTTTTTCTTTCCTCAATACTTCTAGCACTTTTCTCAAATGTTCTTCGTGCTCTTGATCATTCTTTGAGTAAATAAGTATGTCATCGATGAAAACAACGACAAACTTGTCAAGATATAGTCCACACACTCAGTTTATAAGGTCCATGAACACAACTGGTGCGTTAGTCAATCCAAACGGCATAACCATAAACTCGTAATGACCATAACGCGTCCTAAAAGCAGTTTTTGGAATATCATCCTCCTTTACTCGCATTTGATGATATCCAGAACGTAAATCGATCTTCGAATAAACCGACGAGCCTTGTAGTTGATCAAATAAGTCGTCAATTCTCGGCAGTGGATAACGGTTTTTGATGGTAAGTTTGTTCAACTCTCTGTACTCAATACACAACCTAAATGTACCATCCTTCTTCTTGACAAACAAAACAGGAGCTCCCCATGGTGATGTGCTTGGTCGAATGAAACCACGTTCTAATAGTTCTTGCAGTTGGCTTTGCAGTTGATAATGCTAAAAACGAACATATATTTCATAGCATTATTCCCCAAGAAAGACAAGCTTTTAGTTGCAATTGTTCTATTTACAAGTGATATTCGTTTAAATATTAAAAGGTGAAGACAAAAGACAGATTCGACGAATTGAAGACGCAAACGACCAAAAAGCTCAAAAGTACAAAATACAATCAAAGAGGTTCCAATTATTGATAAGAAACGTCTCGAAATTACAAGAGTACAAGATTCAAAACGCAAAGTACAAGATATTAAATTGTACGCAAGGACGTTCGAAAATCCGGAACCGGGACCAGAGTCAACTCTCAACGCTCGACGCAACGGACTAAAAATTACAAGTTAACTATGTATATAAATATAATATAATATATAATTAATTATATAAATTATATATATATATATATATATATATATATATATATATATATATATATATATATATATATATATATATATTATATTTATATAATAAACCGCCGGTAAACAAAGAGCCAAAATGGAGTGAGCTGTAATTACAAACTCTGCGACTCGCGGAGTTTGAAGAGCAAAAAGGGCGCGAGTCGCGGAGACCCCCTGAACTCAATTCCCTATAAAAGCAAACGCAGTTTGATCGCAAAATATCCATAATTCAATCTCTCTCTATATATGTATACGTAAATATATTTATATTTATATTTATATTTATATTTTAATTTTAATTTTAATTATAATTATAATTCTAATAATAAGGGTATGTTAGCGAATGTTGTAAGGGTGTAAGTCGAAATTATGTCCGTGTAACGCTACGCTATTTTTAATCATTGTAAGTTATGTTCAACCTTTTTAATTTAATATCTCGTAGCTAAGTTATTATTATGCTTATTTAATCCGAAGTAATCATGATGTTGGGCTAATTACTAAAATTGGGTAATTGGGCCTTGTACCATAATTGGGGTTTGGATAAAAGAACGACACTTGTGGAAATTAGACTATGGGCTATTAATGGGTTTTATATTAACTAAACAATACCTTGTTAATTTAATATACAAACTTATAATTCGACGTATTTATATATAACCACATACGCTTGACTGGGTACGGTGGGCGGGATATCTATAAATACCAATAATTATTCATTTTACCGGGCACGGAACTGGATTAATAGTTAAATAGACTTGTTGAAACAGGGGTGAATTACATTCAAGGGTAATTGGTGTAATTGTTAACAAAGTAGTAAAACCTTGGTTTACACGCAGTCGATAACCTGGTGTATTCATTAAACAAAGTATTAAAACCTTGTTACAATTCGAATCCCCAATTAGTTGGAATATTTGACTTCGGGAATAAGAATAATTTGACGAAGGCTTTCGCTCTTTATATTTATGACTGATGGACTATTATGGACAAATCCGTATGGACATATTAAATAATCCAGGACAAAGGACAATTAACCCATGGGCATAAAACTAAAATCAACACGTCAAACATCATGATTACGGAAGTTTAAATAAGCATAATTCTTTTATTTCATATTTAATTTCCTTTATTTTATATTTAATTGCACTTCTAATTATAGCACTTTTATTTATTGTTATTGTATTGCACTTTTAATTATCGTACTTTTTAATTATCGCAAGTTTATTTTATCGCACTTTTATTATTCGCAATTTCATTATCGTTATTTACTTTACGTTTTAAATTAAGTCTTTTATTTATTTAATATTTTACATTTGGTTTTAACTGCGACTAAAGTTTTAAAATCGATAAACCGGTCATTAAACGGTAAAAACCCCCCTTTATAATAATAATATTACATATATATATATATATTTGTATTTTTATAAAAGTAAACTAATATAGCGTTAAGCTTTGTTTAAAGATTTTCCCTGTGGAACGAACCGGACTTACTAAAAACTACACTACTGTACGATTAGGTACACTGCCTATAAGTGTTGTAGCAAGGTTTAAGTATATCCATTCTATAAATAAATAAATATCTTGTGTAAAATTGTATCGTATTTAATAGTATTTCCTTCTAAAATTTAATAGTATTTTATACCCCTTAGCTTTAACTATCAAGTATTTTTGGCGCAGCTGCCGGAGACAATCTAGCTTAAAAGCCGGAAGCGCAACGCTAATAATTATAAAAAAAAAAAGATTTTTATTTTTAGTTTACTTTTATTAAAATTCACTTTTGTAAAAATACGTTTTTAATTATTCGAAAACATAAAAAGAAAACAAAAATATAAATATTTTTAAGAATTTATTAAATATTTAAGTTTTGTAAAGTTTCTTTATTTGTATTTTATAAAAATATAAGTTTTATTTAAATATTTTGTGTTTATTTAGAAAAAAAAACCGAAAAAAAAATTAATATATATATAAATCTATTTTTAAGATATTTTTAAAATTATAAAGTAGTTCTATTTTTATTTTAGTTTTTAAATATAAGTTTTTATTATATAAATATTTTTATTTAAACAGAAAATATAAAACAGAATAAAAAAAAATAAAAAAAACGCGTCGAATTTTAATCAACCTGTCATTTGAATTTTGGAACCCCGCGACTCGCGGAGTTTGCTGCTTCGGGCACCGCAACTCGCGGAGCCGCCCTGACAGGCCAAACCAGAACCCTAATCTCGCATTTAATACGGAGTAATTAATTAATTATTATTATTTAAACCCTAATTAGGGTATTATTAGTATAATATTTAGTTTTAATTTTCTTATTTTATTTAGTTTTAATTAGTTTAATATATATAAAATTAATAGTTTTATAAAATAAATAATATAAAAATAATATTTTTATAAAAATTGTACTTTTTACAACTTTTAGTATATTTTTATATTTTGTCCCTTTTTAATTGTTTTAGCGTAATATTTGTATTTTTCGCTCGTATTTAATACATAGTTTTTGCCATAGTTATTTTTTTTACTTCTAGATTTTTAGACTTTGTCGTAAAATCCCTTAAGTGCCTTTTCTTTAGACTAAGATTTAGGTACTTTAGAATTTTGCGACGCCTTTTTAAGTTTTAGTTTCTTTTTAAGATATTGCCATTTGGGATATAGTTTTTCTTGTAAGCTTTAATATTTTTAGACACCTTTTACCTATGTATCAATTATCATTCCAATTAGTAATCTCAATTTGCGATTATAATTTTAAGTTAGTGATAATAATAAGGTTGGGTTAGTCTAGTGTTTTTTAAGTTCTATAAGTCACTCTTTTTCTTTCTTATTTTTATTTTTCGATCTTTTTCCGACGCGCTCTTTTTCTTTCTTATTTCTATTCTAGTTTTTAGGACATAGATTTTTTATTCTACTTCTTATCTAAATTTCTTAAAATTACGAAAATTTATTTTAAGTGGTTAAATTGATAGACATCAAAATTTTCTGGTTCGTAGTAATAGTTGGATTTGTACGTGGACCGGGTTATTGGAGCCAAACAGTCCGCAATTGTATTGAGACCAAACGAATCCTGCCCCTCTGCTGCATCTTTTGGCTATTCGAAACGTGAGCAAAATCAGAAAAGTCCATTGATTGGATAACTTATATAATTTTTCTTTCCTTTTTAAAAACTAATAGGATATTCAGTGAATGCACCGAGCAAGACGTTCACCACCTTTTGTACGTTCACCACCTGTAACTAGATCAAGACATTTAGCAAATATAACCGCTGTTGATTTTTCTTTAGAATCGTCATCCAGTCGACCAAGTACTCCAGTTCAAATTTCCGATAATCCATTTTTTGAACCCGACCTCACAATTGAGAATCCGGAGAATATTCAGGGACGATTCATAGATCCTGAACCACTAAATTTTCCTCCGGAACCACCAATCATTCAAACAGAGATTGTTGAGGAACGAACCATTAAATCAGAATCCTCTAGTGATTCCGATTCAACAAATTCAATTATGGAGAATCTGGAACCTTTAAGTATGGAAGACCGAATGAGAGCTAAACGCACTGGCCAAGGTCACACAATTACTCATCCAAAGGAAGATCCAAATGAACATCTTCGTACCTTTAATAGGATCTGCACACTATTTAAAATAAGAGAAGTTGAGGATGAACAGATATATCTCATGTTATTTCCCTGGACTTTAAAGGGAGAAGCCAAAGATTGGTTGGAATCGTTACCTGAAGGGGCGATTGATACATGGGACGTTTTAGTTGAAAAATTTCTTAAACAATTCTTTCCTGCATCTAAAGCCGTAAGACTTCAAGGAGAAATTGTTACGTTCACACAGAAGCCGAATGAAACTCTATATGAGGCATGGACAAGATTTGGAAAGTTATTAAGAGGATGTCCGCAACATGGTTTAGACACCTGTCAAATAGTACAAATATTCTACCAAGGATGCGACATCACTACAAGGAAAGACATAGATATAGCAGCTGGTGGTCCTATTATGAAGAAAACAGAAACTGATGCTTACAAAATTATTGATAACACTGCTTCCCACTCACATGAGTGGCACCAAGAAAAAGATATCGTTAGATCATCTAAAGCAGCTAGAGCCAATTCTAGCCATGACTTAGATTCCATTTCCGTAAAGATAGATGCTGTCGAGAGACGAATGGAAAAGATGACTAAAGATATTCACTCAATACGAATTAGTTGTGAGCAGTGTGGAGGACCACATTTGATAAAAGATTGTCTCAGTATTGAATTAACAATGGAACAAAGAGAGAATATTTCATACATAAACCAAATGCCTGGAAATAATTATCTGAATAATTATCAACCGCCAAGACCTATTTACAATCAAAACCAGAATTATAACCGAAATATTCCATACAACAACCAACAAGGTCCTAGCAATCAACAAGTATCCAATAATACTTACAATCAGCAAAGGCCTAATTTTCAAAACAAACCACCACAACCCGATGATAAAAAGCCGAATTTAGAAGATATGATGACGAAGCTATTTGAAACTCAAACGCAGTTTTTCACATCTCAGAAACAAACTAATGAACAAAATGCTCAAGCATTTAGAAATCAACAAGCTTCTATTCAAAAATTGGAACAAGAAGTAAGTAACCTAGCAAGGTTAATAGGTGAAAGAAAACCGGGAAGTCTACCTAGTGATACAAATACTAACCCCCGGAATGAAACAGCTAAAGCTATTACCACAAGAAGTGGTACAACACTTAAACCACCTGAAATACCTGTAACTTCTGATGAAGCTATTCCTACTCCACAAGAACCACAACCTAATCAAGATAAGGAAAAAGAACCGGTAGTTGAAAAGGTTAATGAAGATAACACAATTAAGGATAAACCTTATGTTAAACCATACCAACCACCACTTCCTTACCCGAGTAAAATGAAGAAAGAGAAACTTGAAGCCGAGCAATCCAAATTCTTGGATATGTTTAAACAGATAAATGTAAATCTTCCTTTCATTGATGTGATTTCAGGAATGCCTAGATATGCTAAATTCTTGAAAGATCTAATCTCAAATAGAAAGAAAATGGAAGAACTCTCGGCTGTTACTATGAATGCTAATTGTTCAGCAGTGCTGTTGAATAAGATACCAGAAAAACTATCTGATCCAGGAAGTTTCACAATTCCATGTTTTCTGGGTAGTCTTAGTTCAATAGAAGCATTGGCAGACTTAGGTGCTAGTATAAATTTAATGCCGTATTCACTATACGCTAAACTAGACCTTGGAGAATTGAAACCAACTAGAATAAGTATACAACTAGCCGATCGATCAATAAAATATCCTAGAGGGATAATGGAGAACATGCTAGTTAAAGTTGGTACTTTAGTATTTCCAGTAGATTTTGTTGTTCTGGACATGGAAGAAGATTCTCAAGTTCCTCTCATATTAGGAAGACCATTCTTAAACACGGCTAAAGCAATGATAGACGTGTTCAGTAAGAAATTGACCCTGAGTATAGAGGATGAGAGTGTTACCTTTTCAGTTGATAGAGCAATGCAACAACCACAATCTGCAGATGATACATGTTATTATATTCAAACTATAGATGCACATGCAGAATTGTTAGAAGAATTTTCGGAATTACAAGGAACAGGAGAATGTTCTTTAGGAGAAGGTAATGAACCAATTGATGAAGCTGAAATGTTAGCTACACTTATAGCTAATGGATATGAACCAACAACAGAAGAAATTCAAATGCTAAAAGAAGAAGACAGATATCGATATAAATCATCGATAGAAGAACCACCAAAATCAGAGTTAAAGCCACTTCCAAACCATTTGGAATACGCTTATTTACATGGTGAATCTGAATTACCTGTAATAATATCGTCTTCTCTTACTGAAAATGAGAAATCACAACTCATTTCTGTGTTGAAAGCTCATAAACCAGCCATTGCATGGAAGATTCATGATATTAAAGGAATAAGTCCTTCGTATTGCACACATAAAGTCCTTATGGAAGAAGGTCATAAAACGTATGTGAACGCCAACGAAGACTAAATCCTAATATGCAAGATGTAGTTAAAAAAGAAATTATTAAACTGCTAGACGCAGGTCTAATTTATCCAATTTCTGATAGTCCATGGGTAAGCCCAGTTCAATGCGTGCCTAAGAAGGGTGGCATGACTGTCATTACAAATGAAAAAAATGAACTTATTCCTACTAGGACTGTAACAGGATGGCGTGTATGTATTGATTATAGAAAATTAAATGACGCCACCAGAAAAGATCACTTTCCCTTACCTTTCATTGATCAAATGTTGGAAAGATTAGCCGGAAATAGTTACTATTGTTTTCTAGATGGATTTTCCGGATATTTTCAAATTCCAATAGCACCCGAAGATCAAGAGAAAACCACATTCACGTGCCCTTATGGTACTTTTGCTTACAAACGCATACCATTTGGACTTTGCAACGCCCCTGCAACCTTTCAAAGGTGTATGATGGCGATTTTTCACGACATGATAGAAGAATGCATGGAAGTTTTCGTGGATGACTTTTCAGTCTTCGGTGATACATTTGAATCATGTCTAGCTAATCTTGAACGAATGCTTATTAGATGCGAACAATCAAATCTAGTACTTAATTGGGAGAAATGCCATTTCATGGTTAAAGAAGGCATCGTTCTTGGTCATAAAATTTCGAAGGAAGGAATTGAAGTGGATAGAGCTAAAGTAGATGTAATTGCTAAACTTCCACATCCCACCAATGTTAGAGGAGTTAGGAGTTTTCTAGGGCATGCCGGTTTTTACCGACGTTTCATAAAAGATTTTTCTAAAATTACCACTCCTATGAATAAACTCCTAGAAAAGGATGTTCCATTCATCTTTTCAGATGAATGTATCAAATCTTTTAATATTCTTAAAGAGAAACTCACTAATGCGCCGATCATGATAACACCAAATTGGAATCTACCGTTTGAATTAATGTGCGATGCAAGTGATTTTGCAATGGGAGCCGTTTTAGGACAAAGGATTGAAAAACGATTTCAACCTATATATTATGCCAGTAAGACGTTACAAGGAGCACAAACGAATTACACAACTACTGAAAAAGAACTCCTTGCTATTGTCTTTGCTTTTGACAAATTTTGATCATATCTCGTTCTAGCTAAAACGGTGGTCTATACCGACCATTCTGCTCTTAGATACCTATTTTCGAAACAAGATGCTAAACCAAGATTAATCCGTTGGATCTTACTCTTACAAGAGTTTGATATTGAAATCCGAGATAAAAGAGAAGCAGAAAATCTCGCCGCTGATCATCTTGCTCGTCTTGAAAATCCTGAATTAGAAGTTCTAAATGAATCGGCCATACAAGACAACTTTCCTGATGAATATCTATTGAAGATAGATTATAATGAAATTCCATGGTTTGCAGACTATGCAAACTACTTAGTTTGTGGATTCCTTGAAAAAGGATTATCGTACCAAAAACGAAAGAAATTCTTCAGTGATATAAAACACTATTTCTGGGAAGATCCACATCTGTTTAAAAGTTGTCCCGATGGAATAATACGCCGATGTGTATTTGGAGATGAAGCTAGTAAAATTTTAAACCATTGTCACACAGGACCAACAGGAGGGCACTATGGGCCTCAACTAACAGCAAGAAAAGTTTACGATGCTGGCTTCTATTGGCCTACAATTTACAAAGACGCACACCTTCTTTGCAAATCCTGTGATGCTTGTCAAAGGGTCGGAAAAATAAGTCAACGTGATGAAATGCCACAAAATGTCATACAAGTATGTGAAGTATTTGACATTTGGGGTATTGACTTTATGGGTCCATTTCCAAAATCTCATAATAATCTCTATATTCTCGTAGCCATTGATTATGTATCTAAATGGGCGGAAGCACAAGCTCTCCCAACTAACGATGCACGAGTTGTAGTCAACTTTTTAAAACGTCTTTTTGCAAGGTTTGGAAAACCGAAAGCTTTAATAAGTGATCGGGGTACTCATTTCTGTAATAATCAACTTGAGAAAGTTCTTAAAAGATATGGAGTAACTCATAAAATCTCCACCGCATATCATCCACAAACAAGTGGACAAGTTGAAAATACCAACCGAGCTTTAAAACGTATTCTAGAGAAAACCATAGGATCAAATCCGAAGGAATGGTCCATTAAATTGGAGGATGCACTCTGGGCTTTTAGAACATCCTACAAAACTCCAATTGGAACCACACCTTTTAGACTCGTTTACGGAAAAGCATGTCATCTTCCAGTAGAAATTGAACACAAAGCATTTTGGGCTTTGAAGGCATGTAATCTTGATTTACATGAAGCTGGACGTCTACGATTAAGTCAACTAAATGAATTAGAAGAATTAAGACATGAAGCATACGAAAATTCATTAATCTATAAAGAAAGAATGAAGAAATGGCATGATAAAAGAATCAGAAGTTCAAAAGAATTTAAAGAAGGAGACAGAGTTCTTCTTTTCAATTCACGATTCAAGCTATTTCCTGAAAAATTGAAATCAAGATGGTCTGGACCATTCATAGTCAAAAGAGTTTTCCCATACGGAACGATAGAATTAATAAATTCAAATGGGATTGAATTTAAAGTTAATGGTCACAGAGTTAAACATTACAGACATGGTCCGATGGAAGTTGACAATGAAGTTAATCATAATTTCACCACCCAAGAAAACCTTCAAAATGAAAACATAAATATGTTATCAACAACATATGAAAAATCAAAATTAGAATATAAGGAGGATTCAAATTTGAGTGATGAAGAAGAATTCTTATACAAACCTCCCATTCCAAAAAACGAAGAAAAATGTGAACAAGAAATTCAAATAGAAGTGAAAGAACCAAGGAAAGAACACCCGAAAAAGGTTTACAAACCAACTCGACTTACTAAAGCAGGAGACCCGGGTGAATTTATCATTTCTTGCTTACTTAATGATGGTGCTGTATATAATGGACTCGCAGATTTAGGAGCAAGTGCAAATATTATGCCTATTTCCTTATACAAAAGATTAGGCATGGGTAAATTAAAAAAAAACAAAATAGGTGTTCAATCATTTGACCAAACCATTAAACACCCGGTTGGAATAGCAAATAATTTACTTGTTAACGTGAGAAGTTTGACCTTTGTTGCAAACTTCATAGTGATTAATATGGAGGAAAACCTTGATATTCCTCTAATTCTAGGTCGCCCATTTTTAGCAACCACCGAGGCATTCATTGATGTAAGAGAAGGTAGAATGACACTTAGGGATGGTGATACATCGATCACCTTTGTGAACCGAAAGTTTAGATCTCCACAAACCAAAACTGTTAGACCAATAAAAACGCATAAGTGTGGGGAAGATGACGAAACACTTAATGATGATCCAATCACAAAGAATGCCGTTGATGATACGAAATTAGATGAACCCATTTTTAACAGTTCAACGAAGAAACTTTATAAACGGATTCACGATGCTAAGATTAAAGGAAACTTTAAGTTATATAACCGATTAATATCCAATTTATCGTCAAAAGAAAAGACAATGTTAGTTGAATTTGTGAAAGTTACGGAGGAAATCAATAAATGGATTGAAGTAAAAGTCAAAGATATACAAGTTGTTGATGATTCAATTGAAAATAATGTTAATCACAATTTCAACTAAGTATAGGGGGTTTATGTATTTCTATTAGAGTTAGATTTTCTGTTTTCGTGTAGTTCTCAAAAATGGAACTCGAATGGTCTTTCCCTAGCAGACCCTAAAGAACTAGTCTTCTCTCCCCATTCTGAATTTTTATTTTTTTAGGTTTTTATGAAATGAAGACTGCCTGTGAACTAAACCATGGTCTAATGCTACACGCTTTGATCACTAAACGTAATAATGACACACTACCGAGTGAAATAGTATCAGTAATCAGAGAAAGATTGGACGGAGTAAGAAAAGAATCCAGATGCGAAGATAATAAGTTACAATTTGGTAAAGGAAAATCAAAATCCGCAGCGAAAAGAAGAGCACGACACCTAGAAAGATGTCACAAATGCAGAAAATGGTCACATGGAGGTAAATGTTCAAATAATCAAACCTATTCAAACACCGAATTTGTTACTTTATGCAGAGACGGACCGTTCATATGTTTAGAAGAAAAAACACTGAATGCTTGAGGCTGCGCTTATGTAGCTATGGAAAACCAATTAAACCGACTATCTTATGAATGGGATAGATCGTATAACTAAGAATACTATCTCACAGGTAAGTCTGTACAGTTTTTATTTTTATTTTTATTTTTAACTTTTGATAATAAACGCTAATTTGTTCGCTATAAAGTATTAAATTGGTATTAAATAAAATTAGGTTTGGCTACCGAAATTATTGATATCATACAAATATTTATTACATCACTGCGAAATTTAACGTTTATTCTTAAGGTATAAATATCTTTAATCAATCAACCCAAAATATTTCAAAAATTCGTCATGAGTTAAATTAGGTCTTGGAACCGAAATTACTTTACCGAAAAGAGGGGCGCATATTTTTGATAATATTTGATTGATAAAAGTGGGATAAAAAGCCAAAAAAAAAAATTTAATTTTATTTTTACCATGTTTTTAAAATTAATATATAAATCTTAAATTAATATTGTAAACTTTGTAAAAACAATATATTTAAAATTGTAAATATTTGAAAAATTAATATAAGTTTGGTGTGAATCTATAATATGAATTTTTAAATTAAGTTTGGTGTTAATTTTTAATTTTTAAAATATGAATTTTATTTTTATGCATTTTAAATTTTAAGTTTGGTGTGAATTTTTAATATTAATTTTGAATTTTATATTTAAGTTGTGTGAATTTAAAAACAAAAATTTACTTTATCTCATTAAGTTAAAAATATGATTTTTAAAATTCGTCGTAAGTTGAAGACTAGGTCTTTGAACCGAAATTGATTTACCCGAGGGAGGGACGAGAACTTTTATTATCATTATTTTTAATCTTATTGAATTAAAGTATAAAAAAAACATTAAAAAACTAAAAAAAACATTAATCTTATTGAATTTTAAAATTTTGTCGAATGACGGACTAGGACATCGATCCGAAACGACCTCATCCTAAATAACAAGGGAAACAAAATTTTAAAATTAATTACTTAATTGTTTTAATTAGTATAAGATATATAAGATATATATATATATATATATATATATATATATATATATATATATATATATATATATATATATATATATATATATATATATATATATATATAATACAAACTCCGCGACTCGCGGAGTTTGAAGGGTAAAATACCGCGACTCGCGGAGTTCCAAAAATACAGAAAAAAATATAAGGGACGAATTGATCAGTCCCCAACCCAACACCCACAAATTCTGCGAAAATAAACCCGAAAAAACCCGAAAAAAACCTCCCAAATTCACAATTTTTCACCGTTAATCATCAAATCTTTTACTAAAATCATGTTAAGAAGGATAATATCAAGGAATTACTCAAGAAAAACGGTAAATTTCTACACCTAAACACCATTTAATTCAAAAATTAGTGTTCTTGAGCAATTTTATACCCAATTTGATTTTGATGCTTTTTAGTGTAATTATGCTTAAATTGTTTATGTATTATGCTTGTATAACCTAGATTGATGCTATTTAACATGATTAGAAGCCTTAAACTTCAAATTTTGAGTAATCTAGGGTTTGTGTTCTTGAGCAAATTTGGGGCTTTTTGATATAAACAGGTTATGGCCGATTTTTGTCATGAATTATTGCTAAATTAAGTAGTGTAACATGTTTAGGTAGTTAAATGATCCAAACTTTGAGCCTAAACATGATTTTGAGAATTAAAGTGGACTTTTTCAAGTCTAAAATTCATGAACTTGATTTTTGAGAGATAATGCCATTTGAAACTTGTTTAATTGCTAGTAATGATTATTTTGACATGTTATTTGAGTTGAATGCTTATGAACTTGGCGAACATTTTCGTATATGCTTATTTGAAAAAGTGTAGATTTGATGAAAATATGAAAATGAGCTTAAGTTTGATATAAATTGATCATGTCATTGTAATTATTTTGATTGATGATTTTGCTGACACTAATGCATATTTGGATGCACAAAAATTGTGTTTGATGTGTTTTGTAGACTGAAAGGGGTGAATCTTCATCCCAAGCTCGCAATGCACCTGCTGAAAATACGGAACAACAGGAGGTGGATAACTACTACAAACAAGATATACCTCATCCAGTCATGACATTTTCTGATATGCACTTGGAAGATTTGCACCCGAACCTGAGATTTGACAGACTTTGGATAGATTATCCAAAATACCAAAGGGGTTTGCATACTCTTCATTCTAAAGCTGTTGAGGTACCTAGGGTCATAGAATGGGGACCACTAGAAGCTGTAGAATTGGCCGGGGCAATTAGAGAATTACTTGCACAGAGGTATGGTAATTCTACTTTTAACGATTGGGTACGGTTATTCAACATGCGTAGACCTGTATATAAAGTATGGTGTTAAGAATTGTTGTGTAGTATAGAATTAAATGATCGGGTAGCTAGTTTAACCGATCGATCTTTTATTAGATTTTTGTTAGGAGGTTCGATGCGCCACATGTCTTTACTAGACATGGCTCAGGCTTTACGTATATATACACCTGAGGAGTTAGCATCTGCCGATTGTAGAGGGTTGATACTAAATGGTAGAAAGATAGACGAAAATTTTGATACACATGGTGTATGTAGTCAAATGACTAGCCATCACCGATTTAAAGGGGGAAATTACTCTTATTTGGATATAGATAGAGCAGAGTTAAGAGTAATTCATAGGTTTTTAGCTAATTCGATTACACAAAGAGGTAAGAATAAGGAAAAGGTAAATGAACAGGATTTGTTTTACCATATGTGTATTCGAGACCCACAAAGCGGTGTAAGTATACCTTATTGTGTGGGTTATTATTTATCAGCTATGGTTAGGGGGATGAGACCGCATAGCATAATAGGAGGTGGTATATTTATTACTTTGATTGCTGAATATCTCGGTGTGGATATAAGTCGGGGGGATTATTAGTCGAAGAACCAGAACCCCGCGATACAATAGGTTTAAATGTATACCATGGTGCGAAAGTTTTGAAGAGGTGAAATAACGCCGCAGTACAATACCATGGTAGACATCCACAGGTTGAGAGAAACCAACAGCAAGGTAATGTAGGAGGGGGAAATAAAATGGCAGAAATGCAAAGGTTTATAGCTTCACAAGAGTATGAAAATGCTAGACATAGAGCATTTGAAGATTGGCAAGTTCATCAAAACCAAATCATAGCTTATTGCCAACATATAGGTAGAAACTATGTTCCTACTCCATCGCCCATATTCCCTCCCTGGTCTATAGAGATTCAACCACCGTATCCTACGTATAACCCAGCCGAAGCATTTTATAGCACCTATGGTTATGCATGGAACCCCTACTGGTATCAGTATCATCCCTAGTCTACTTAGTTTTATTTATTTTGTAATTTGTAATGTTGATACGTTTAATACTTATTTAATATTGTAATAGTTTTTATAATTTTCTAACTTTTATTCTTAGATTTTAATAATTTTTGAATGTGGGGTAATATACCAAACTTCAAAAATATGTATATATGTATGCAGTTTATCTCATGTACACAACAGGGTAAAACAATGCATTTTCAAAGACTGGCATTAAGTTCAGCAAAAGCAACTAATTTTGACGACAAGATGCAAAATATATGTGAAATAACAACAAGACGGAATGAACGAATGATATGCACCATTTATCATTCAGCAAGCAAACACAAATATGTTTGGAAACTTTGGTAAAATTTAATCATTTTCACACAAATCACCCTCAATAATTTAAATTGTTACTGATTTCTTGCAAATGAGGGCATTGCAAGATCTTAAGTGTGGGAAGGGGTTAAATTCTTTCGGATTTTAAAATTTTTATCTTAAACACTGGGTTACCATTAAAAATACTAGTAAAGCAGTAGTTGTATTAGAATCTAGTGCTCTCTGATAATAAAGAACAGCCCTAGTCTTATATACTGACTACCCAATTCTAGTAAAAATTTTCAAAATTTTTAATTAAATGAACTCAAAATCATGTTTATACATATTTATGAACGATAAAACTAGGTTTTAACACCGAAATTATTGTTACCTCGGAAAGGACATAAATTGAGAAACAAACCAAAATGTTAAAATTCATTTAAAATGGAATAGAGGACAATAAAAAGGAAAATAAAAGCCAAGTGTGGGAAAATTTACCAAGTTATCTTAAACATATGTCACATATATCTGTAACAAATAACTGAAAATACTTTTGCTTTGGACTAAACTAAACTGTTTTACCCGATGAAAGAAAAGAAGAGATGGATCTACACGATGAATCAATTCCATCATTAAAAGGAAGTAAAGTCTTCCGAAAAAGAAACGCGCTTCTTGATTTAGGTCAGGAAGTTGTCGTCCAGACCAGCTGTAGGTTGACGAAAAACCTAGAAAAGTCATCACTAAAATCAGCAGGAAATTCACGGACCTCAGCATTAAACAGGGTCGCCAAGTGGTCAGATTTATCCTAACCATGAGAAGGATTTATCTCGTACAATGGGGGGGCACCATGCAAATTAGCTGGATAAGACTAATGAATCAGATCCCCAGAAAGGATAATCTCCTTAAAAGATCAAAAATCAGCTTTTAAGCCTGATATTACTCAATCCTTGAGATTGACCTTAAATATTGAGAATTACAAACTCATGGAATTCAGTGATATTAAACTCGAGCCTGAACGAGAAAATATTTTGATCAAAAATTACAAACCGATTTGTTTTCTAAAAACCCATTTTCAATGCGTTCATTACCATTGAACGTAGAATCCTAAGAATTCACCTGGAATTCATTAGGTCACCTGAACCAAATCGGGTGTCAACCGTAAGAACGGTGGTTGCATAGCATGGTCAAAGACAGGACCTTGTGCCAGACTGGAAAATTATAAGGGTGAGCTTTACTATTGCTCCTACCAAGGATAGTAATTGCGTCCGACACGTTATAGACCATAATTAAAAGCATGTCAGGGGACATTGCCTTAACAGTTGCTTGTTCAACGCTTTCCTTTACAACCGGATGGTAGTTTACCGAAAGGTAATATACGGGACAATTAAACTGGACGTGTTGCTTTTCTAATACAAGGTTAGCAAGTAGGTGACACAAAACCGCAAGTTTTGATCTAAAATTTTCAAATCTGAAACCCACCAAACCCACAAAAATAATTTACAAACACCGGTAAAGGGTTATTCCGGAAAACTTATCTAGGGTAAAAACTAGATTTAATTTTCAAAAGATCAAATGTTTTCATAAAGATCCAATTTCCTTAATGGATCTAAATTTTTATAGTCATGTGGGACTGTAAACCATATCGTTACTACCATTGTTTATACCGCCGTATAGAAGTCACTGATGTACAAAGTGTGAAGAATAAAGAAGTGATTCTAGTATTTCAAGACGATATAGCCCACACACTCAGTTTATAAGGTCCATGAACACAACTGGTGCGTTAGTCAATCCAAACGGCATAACCATAAACTCGTAATGACCATAACGCGTCCTTAAAGCAGTTTTTGGAATATCATCCTCCTTTACTCGCATTTGATGATATCCAGAACGTAAATCGATCTTCGAATAAACCGACGAGCCTTGTAGCTGATCAAATAAGTCGTCAATTTCTCGGCAGTGGATAACGATTTTTGATGGTAAGTTTGTTCAACTCTCTGTACTCAATACACAACCTAAATGTACCATCCTTCTTCTTGACAAACAAAACAGGAGCTCCCCATGGTGATGTGCTTGGTCGAATGAAACCACGTTCTAATAGTTCTTGCAGTTGGCTTTGCAGTTGATAATGCTAAAAACGAACATATATTTCATAGCATTATTCCCCAAGAAAGACAAGCTTTTAGTTGCAATTGTTCTATTTACAAGTGATATTCGTTTAAATATTAAAAGGTGAAGACAAAAGACAGATTCGACGAATTGAAGACGCAAACGACCAAAAAGCTCAAAAGTACAAAATACAATCAAAGAGGTTCCAATTATTGATAAGAAATGTCTCGAAATTACAAGAGTACAAGATTCAAAACGCAAAGTACAAGATATTAAATTGTACGCAAGGACGTTCGAAAATCCGGAACCGGGACCAGAGTCAACTCTCAACGCTCGACGCAACGGACTAAAAATTACAAGTTAACTATGTATATAAATATAATATAATATATAATTAATTATATAAATTATATATATTATATTTATATAATAAACCGTCGGTAAACAAAGAGCCAAAATGGAGTGAGCTGTAATTACAAACTCCGCGACTCGCGGAGTTTGAAGAGCAAAAAGGGCGCGAGTCACGGAGACCCCCTGAACTCAATTCCCTATAAAAGCAAACGCAGTTTGATCGCAAAATATCCATAATTCAATCTCTCTCTATATATGTATACGTAAATATATTTATATTTATATTTTAATTTTAATTTTAATTATAATTCTAATAATAAGGGTATGTTAGCGAATGTTGTAAGGGTGTAAGTCGAAATTCTGTCCGTGTAACGCTACGCTATTTTTAATCATTGTAAGTTATGTTCAACCTTTTTAATTTAATGTCTCGTAGCTAAGTTATTATTATGCTTTATTTAATCCGAAGTAATCATGATGTTGGGCTAATTACTAAAATTGGGTAATTGGGCCTTGTACCATAATTGGGGTTTGGATAAAAGAACGACACTTGTGGAAATTAGACTATGGGCTATTAATGGGTTTTATATTAACTAAACAATACCTTGTTAATTTAATATACAAACTTATAATTCGACGTATTTATATATAACCACATACGCTTGACTGGGTACGGTGGGCGGGATATCTATAAATACCAATAATTATTCATTTTACCGGACACGGAACTGGATTAATAGTTAAATAGACTTGTTGAAACAGGGGTGAATTACATTCAAGGGTAATTGGTGTAATTGTTAACAAAGTAGTAAAACCTTGGTTTACACGCAGTCGATAACCTGGTGTATTCATTAAACAAAGTATTAAAACCTTGTTACAATTCGAATCCCCAATTAGTTGGAATATTTGACTTCGGGAATAAGAATAATTTGACGAAAGCTTTCGCTCTTTATATTTATGACTGGTGGACTATTATGGACAAATTCGTATGGACATATTAAATAATCCAGGATAAAGGACAATTAACCCATGGGCATAAAACTAAAATCAACATGTCAAACATCATGATTACGGAAGTTTAAATAAGCATAATTCTTTTATTTCATATTTAATTTCCTTTATTTTATATTTAATTGCACTTCTAATTATAGCACTTTTATTTATTGTTATTGTATTGCACTTTTAATTATCGTACTTTTTAATTATCGCAAGTTTATTTTATCGCACTTTTATTATTCGCAATTTCATTATCGTTATTTACTTTACGTTTTAAATTAAGTCTTTTATTTATTTAATATTTTACATTTGGTTTTAACTACGACTAAAGTTTTAAAATCGACAAACCGGTCATTAAACGGTAAAAACCCCCCTTTATAATAATAATATTACTTATATATATATTTGTATTTTTATAAAAGTAAACTAATATAGCGTTAAGCTTTGTTTAAAGATTTTCCCTGTGGAACGAACCGGACTTACTAAAAACTACACTACTGTACGATTAGGTACACTGCCTATAAGTGTTGTAGCAAGGTTTAAGTATATCCATTCTATAAATAAATAAATATCTTGTGTAAAATTGTATCGTATTTAATAGTATTTCCTTCTAAAATTTAATAGTATTTTATACCCATTAGCTTTAACTATCAGCAGTTCTTTCATCTCGCTGGGTGCGAGTCTATAAGGAGCACGAGCTATTGGTGCAGCTCCTGGTACAAGATCTATTTGAAATTCAACAGATCGATGTGGAGGTAGTCCCGGTAATTCTTTCGGAAATACATCGGGAAATTCTTTTGCGACGGGAACATCATTGATGTTCTTTTCTTCGGAATTGACTTTCTTGACGTGTGCTAGTACAACATAGCAACTTTTTCTTATTAGTTTTTGTGCCTTCAGGTTACTAATAAGATTTAACTTCGCGTTGCTCTTTTCTCCGTACACCATTAAGGGTTTTCCTTTTTCTCGTATAATACGAATTGCATTTTTGTAACAAACGATCTCTGCTTTCACTTCTTTCAACCAGTCCATACCGATTATCACATCAAAACTCCCTAACTCTACTGGTATCAAGTCAATCTTAAATGTTTCGCTAACCAGTTTAATTTCTCGATTCCGACATATATTATCTGCTGAAATTAATTTACCATTTGCTAATTCGAGTAAAAATTTACTATCCAAAGGCGCCAATGGGCAACTTAATTTAGCACCAAATTCTCTACTCATATAGCTTCTATCCGCACCCGAATCAAATAAAACATAAGCAGATTTATCGTCGATAAGAAACGTACCCGTAACAAGCTCGGGGTCTTTCTGTGCCTCTGCCGCATTAATATTGAAAACTCTTCCGCGGCCTTGTGCATTCGTCTTCTCCTGGTTCGGGCAATTTCTAATAATGTGGCCCGGTTTTCCACATTTATAACAAACTACATTGGCATAACTTGCTCCGACACTACTTGCTCCGCCATTACTCGTTCCAACACCATTTGTTCCTTTCATTCTATTAACCCTTGGTCCGTAGACCTCACACTTCACCGCGCTATGACCATTTCTTTTACACTTGTTGCAAAATTTGGTGCAGAACCCCGAGTGATACTTTTCACACCTTTGGCATAGCTGCTTCTGATTGTTGTTGTTGTTGTTGCGGTTGTTATTATTGTTGGGATGATTGTTGTAGTTGCTGTTGTTGTTGTTCTTGTTGTTGTTGTTGTTGGGCCGTTTGTTGTAGTTGCGATTGATGTTGCGATTGTTGAGATAGTTGTTGCGATTATTGTTGTAATTGTTGTTGTTGTTGTATTGGTGATTCTTATCACAGTTTTCCTCCCACTTTCTTTTGACTTGCTTCACATTGGCCTCTTCAACCGCCTGTTCTTTAATTATTTCCTCAATCTGGTTCACTAGTTTGTGAGCCATTCTACATGCCTGTTGTATGGAGGCGGGCTCGTGTGAACTTATATCTTCTTGGATTCTTTCCGGTAATCCTTTCCCAAACGCGTCGATCTTCTCTTCCTCTTCTTCGAACGCTCTCGGACACAATAGGCACAATTCTGTGAATCGTCTTTTGTACGTGGTAATATCAAATCCTTGGGTTCGTAACCCTCTAAGTTCTGTCTTGAGCTTATTGACCTCGGTTCTGGGATGGTACTTCTCGTTCATCAAGTGCTTGAATGCTGACCACGGTAGTGCATAAGCATCATCTTGTCCCACTTGCTCTAGAAAGGTATTCCACCATCTTAACACAGTACCTGTGAAGGTATGTGTAGCGTACTTCACTTTGTCCTCTTCAGTACACTTACTTATGGCAAACACCGATTCGACCTTCTCGGTCCACCGTTTCAATCCGATCGGTCCTTCGGTTCCATCAAATTCCAAAGGTTTGCAGGCAGTGAATTCTTTGTAGGTGCATCCTACACGATTTCTTCTGCCGTTAGCTGCATTGCTAGATTCGGAGTTATTGTTGGTATGTAGCGCAGCCTGTACTGCGGCTATGTTTGCAGCAAGAAAGGTACGAAATTCCTCTTCCCTCATATTCATGGTTTGTCGAGTAGTCGGTGCCATTTCCTTCAAATAGTCAAATGAAACAAGTTAATCATACAGAATATTAAGAGTAGTCAATAGTATCTCGTAGCATAATATGAACTCATTTATAAAAGCTTTTTCTTCATATTAGCGTTTTATAAGTTTAAATTCGGGTAGTACCTACCCGTTAAGTTCATACTTAGTAGCTAATATACAATTCAACTACTACAATTCTATATGAAAAACTAATTATAATAATATTTCGCGTTCAAAATTTTACACAATATTTTACAAACTTACAATACCGCTTATTTTACATATAGCATGAAATATAGCACACAATAACTTTGATACAAGATAGTTGTGAAGATAATTCTAGCTAGTACACAAGTCGTTCAGTAAAGGCAATAAAGACACGTAATTCATACGTCCAGAAACAAGTCATGCATTCTGGTTTTACTAGGACTACTTCCCATCCTTGGTCTTGTGGAACATAACCGTTGTGGCCGTTGATAAGACAGCGTGTTGTAACGTCGTCAAAGGGACGAGGGTTACGTAATGTCCAACAGTCCCGTAACAATCTAAAAACCTTGTTTCTCAACCCAACTACTGAATCCGTCACTTGTGGGAAGGTTTTATTTAAAAGTTGCAATCCGATATTCTTTTTCTCACTTTGGTAAGAAGTGAACATCACTAACACGTAAGCATAACATGTTTCTTTATGTTGCATGTTAGAAGCTCTTTCTAATTCACGAAATCCTTTGTTGGGATATGTTGAGTCAAAATAGGTTCTTAACCCGTAGCGTAAAATTGCATTTGGGTTCCCCGCATTTAATGCTTTAAAGAAAACACGGCGTAACTTATGGTCTCCCCAATGTGATATACCCCACCTATCAAAGGAAATCCTTTTATAAACTAAGGCATTTCCAGAAAGTCTTTCAAATATTTGACAAGTTAATTTCACCATAACTAAATGTGCTGATGAATTCTGACTGACTCTAGACAAGATTTCCTTAATCATATCCTCTGGTAGGTCTTCTAAAATATTCGGTTGTCTACCCTTAACGTCTATTTTGTTTTTATACTGTAAAATAGACAAGGATTAGATTCGTAATAACAAACAATAAAAGCAATTTTTACATAGAACATAAAAGTACAAGCACACTACAATATATTTATTACACAACATGCTCACACCCCTTTAATTTGAATCACTGGTTTCTTCTTCTTCGGACTTGGTTCTTTTTTCTAATCTTCTAGGGATATATGATGTTCCTCTAATACGAGTCGTCGTTTTCCACATTGGTTTAGAAAAATATGGTGGTTTAGAGGTTCCCGGGTTATTGTCACGATATTGAAAATACGGGTGTTGACGGTACATATAAAGTTCATCAGGGTCGGAATCAGATTTCTCTATTTTGATGCCTTTTCTCTTATTATTTTCTTTTGCCTCATTAAATTGGGTCGGGGTAATTTCTATAACATCATCAGAATCCTCATCAGGATCCGATTCATCGAAAAATTGGTAATTTTCCCAATATTTTGCTTCCTTAGCGGAAACACCATTGACCATTATTAACTTTGGTCCATTAGTTGAGGATTTTCTTTTATTTGATCGGTTTTCTGTGGTTCCTACTATTCCCCCCTCCGGAACCTCTTCTTCTTCTGGTTCCTCTTCTTCTGGTTCCTCTTCTTTCGGTTCCTCTTCTTCCGGTTCCGTTTCCTCTTCTTCCGGTTCTTCAGGAACTTGTGAATCTTGCCAATATATATTCGACTCTTCGTTATTATTAGGTGAGTCAATGGGATTTGTGTTAGAGGTAGACATCTATCATACAATATCAAATATGTTAAGAGATTAATATATCACATAATAGTTACATGTTAATAATATATAGTTTCCAACAAAAATGTTAAGCAATCATATTTAAAGAAAATACGGTCGAAGTTCAGACTCACTAATGCATCCTAACAAAACCGATAAGACACACTAATGCAAATTTTCTGGTTCTCTAAGACCAAAGCTCTGATACCAACTGAAATGTCCCGTTCATATTGATTATAAACGTTCCATATTAATTGATTTCGTCGCGAGGTTTTGACCTCTATATGAGACGTTTTTCAAAAACTGCATTCATTTTTAAAACAACCATAACCTTTATTTTATCGATAAAGGTTTAAAAGCATTACGTAGATTATCAAATAATGATAATCTAAAATATACCGTTTACACACGACCATTACATAATGGTTTACAATAAGAATATATTACATCAAAAATAAGTTTCTTGAATGCAGTTTTTACATAATATCATACAAGCATGGACTCCAAATCTTGTCCTTATTTTAGTATGCAACAGCAGAAGCTCTTAATAATTACCTGAGAATAAACATGCTTAAAACGTCAACAAAAATGTTGGTGAGTTATAGGTTTAACCTATATATTATCAAATCATAATAATAGACCACAAGATTTCATATTTCAATATACATCCCATACATAGAGATAAAATTCATTCATATGGTGAACACCTGGTAATCGACAATAACAAGATGCATATAAGAATATCCCCTATCATTCCGGGAAATCCTTCGGACATGATAAAAACGAATTCGAAGTACTAAAGCATCTGGTACTTTGGATGGGGTTCGTTAGGCCCAATAGATCTATCTTTAGGATTCGCGTCAATTAGTAGATCGGTTTACTAATTCTTAGGCTACCAAGCAAAAGGGGCATATTCGGCTTCGATCATTCACCCATATAATGTAGTTTCAATTACTTGTGTCTATTTCATAAAACATTTATAAAACTACATGTATTCTCATCCCAAAATATTAGATTTTAAAAGTGGGACTATAACTCACTTTCACAGATTTTTACTTCGTCGGGAAGTAAGACTTGGCCACTGGTCGATTCACGAACCTATAACAAATATGTACATATATATCAAAGTATGTTCAAAATATATTTACAACACTTTTAATACATTTTGATGTTTTAAGTTTATTAAGTCAGCTGTCCTCGTTAGTAACCTACAACTAGTTGTCCACAGTTAGATGTACAGAAATAAATCGATATATATTATCTTGAATCAATCCACGACCTAGTGTATACACGTCTCAGGCTAGATCACAACTCAAAGTATATATATTTTTGGAATCAACCTCAACCCTGCATAGCTAACTCCAACATTACTGCATATAGAGTGTCTTTGGTTGTTCCAAATAATATATATACATGGGTCGATATGATATGTAAAAACATTTGCATACGTGTCTATGGTATCCCAAGATTACATAATATATTAGAATACATGTATAATATAATATAAGTTAGCTAGGATATGATTTGTATAGAATTGTTAATATTTCCCGTAGCTACAAAAATTAAAAAATATCCAATCTTGTTTTACCCATAACTTCTTCATTTTAAATCCGTTTTGAATGAATCAAATTGCTATGGTTTCATATTGAACTCTATTTTATGAATCTAAATATAAAAAGTATAGGTTTATAGTCGGAAATATAAGTTACAAGTCGTTTTTGTAAGAGGTAGTCATTTCAGTCGAAAGAACGACGTCTTGATGACCATTTTGAAAAACATACTTTCACTTTGAGTTTAACCATGATTTTTGGATATAGTTTCATGTTCATAATAAAAATCATTTTCCCAGAAGAACAACTTTTAAATCAAAGTTTATCATAGTTTTTAATTATCAAATCCAAAACAGCCCGCGGTGTTACTACGACGGCGTATGTCCAGTTTTACGGTATTTTTCGTGTTTCCAGGTTTTAAATCATTAAGTTAGCATATAATATAGATATATAACATGTGTTTAGTTGATTTTAATAGTCAAGTTAGAAGGATTAACTTTTGTTTGCGAACAAGTTTAGAATTAACTAAACTATGTTCTAGTGATTTCAAGTTTAAACCTTCGAATAAGATAGCTTTATATGTATGAATCGATTGATGTTATGAACATCATTGCTACCTCAATTTTTGTGGATAAACTTACTGGAAAAGAAACAAATAGATCTAGCTTCAAAGGATCTTGGATGGCTTGAAAGTTCTTGAAGTAGAATCATGACACGAAAACAAGTTCAAGTAAGATTTCCACTCGAAATAAGATTGTTATAGTTATAGAAATTGAATCAAAGTTTGAATATGAGTATTACCTTGTATTAGAAAGATATCTTACTGTAAATAAGAAAGATTTCTTGAGGTTGGATGATCACTCTACAAGATTGGAAGTAAGCTAGCAAACTTGGAAGTATTCTTGATTTTATGAAACTAGAACTTGTAGAATTTATGAAGAACACTTAGAACCTGAAGATAGAACTTGAGAGAGATCAATTAAATGAAGAAAATTGAAGAATGAAAGTGTTTGTAGGTGTTTTTGGTCGTTGGTGTATGGAATAGATATAAAGGATATGTAATTTTATTTTCATGTAAATAAGTCATGAATGATTACTCATATTTTTGTAATTTCATGAGATATTTCATGCTAGTTGCCAAATGATGGTTCCCACATGTGTTAGGTGACTCACATGGGCTGCAAAGAGCTGATAATTGGAGTGTATATACCAATAGTACATACATCTAAAAGCTGTGTATTGTACGAGTACGAATACGGGTGCATACGAGTAGAATTGTTGATGAAACTGAACGAGGATGTAATTGTAAGAATTTTTGTTAAGTAGAAGTATTTTGATAAGTGTCTTGAAGTCTTTCAAAAGTGTATGAATACATATTAAAACACTACATGTATATACATTTTAACTGAGTCGTTAAGTCATCGTTAGTCGTTACATGTAAGTGTTGTTTTGAAACCTTTAGGTTAACGATCTTGTTAAATGTTGTTAACCCAATGTTTATAATATCAAATGAGATTTTAAATTATTATATTATCATGATAATATGATGTATGAATATCTCTTAATATGATATATATACATTAAATGTCGTTACAGCGATAATCGTTACATATATGTCTCGTTTCAAAATCATTAAGTTAGTAGTCTTGCTTTTACATATGTAGTTCATTGTTAATATACTTAATGATATGTTTACTTATCATAATATCATGTTAACTATATATATATCCATATATATGTCATCATATAGTTTTTACAAGTTTTAACGTTCGTGAATCACCGGTCAACTTGGGTGGTCAATTGTCTATATGAAACCTATTTCAATTAATCAAGTCTTAACAAGTTTGATTGCTTAACATGTTGGAAACACTTAATCGTGTAAATAACAATTTCATTTAATATATATATATAAACATGGAAAAGTTCGAGTCACTACAGTACCTACCCGTTAAATAAATTTCGTCCCGAAATTTTAAGCAGTTGGAGGTGTTGACGAATCTTCTGAAAATAAATGCGGGTATTTCTTCTTCATCTGATCTTCACGCTCCCAGGTGAACTCGGGTCCTCTACGAGCATTCCATCTAACCTTAACAATCGGTATATTGTTTTGTTTAAGTCTCTTAACCTCACGATCCATTATTTCGACGGGTTCTTCAATGAATTAAAGTTTTTCATTGATTTGGATTTCGTCCAATGGAATAGTAAGATCTTCTTTAGCAAAACATTTCTTTAAATTCGAGACGTGAAAAGTGTTATGTACATTCGCAAGTCGGTAAGCTACTGGTCCGACACGATCAATAATCTTGAATGGTCCAATATACCTTGGATTTAATTTCCCTCGTTTACCAAATCGAACAACACCTTTCCAAGGTGCAACCTTAAGCATGACCATCTCTCCAATTTCAAATTCTACATCTTTTCTTTTAATGTCGGCGTAGCTCTTTTGTCGACTTTGGGCGGTTTTCAACCGTTGTTGAATTTGGATGATTTTCTCGGTAGTTTCTTGTATTATCTCCAGACCCGTAATCTGTCTATATGAAACCTATTTCAATTAATCAAGTCTTAACAAGTTTGATTTCATAAAATGTTGGAAACACTTAATCATGTAAATAACAATTTCATTTAATATATATATAAACATTGAAAAGTTCGGGTCACTACAGTATGACGTGTCGAGATCATAAAATGATAAAGTATGTAATCTGATAATCTTTCGATTAAAGACTTTCAATTCGTATACTGTGATAACCCAATGACATTTTCCAGTTCGCAAACCGATGCATAAAGACATAAGTCATATAGGTACGTGATATATAACAGGGAGTTATATACGTTTGAGTATGAATAGTAACAATTGTAGGAGTTTCAAAAATCATGGATAATGTTTCATGTAATACATATGTAATACACAAAATCATGATAAATGACATAGGAATGTCAAGAATTTCAGAAATCATAGTGTCGCATTTAGATGCGGTGGCATAATTGGATAATACTTAGGAAAGTGAGCAGAGTTCTTAGATTAGCTCAGCATTCTAAGATACGTAAAGTTTCTAAAGTATAGTGTATCATTTAACAATTAAAGGCAACAATTAAAGGCACTACGGTCAAGGAAAGTTGTAGTCCTACATTGCTAAGGTACCTAATTGTATAAGGCACACATAAAATGCAATCCTGGTTCTCTACAATAACGCTGCTCTGATACCAATCTGTCTGTGATGTCCCCGTCAAAATACTTAACGGCTCCGTCACTTGGTCCCACAGCTTGATCATAACTCTATATGAATTTAATAAATAACCTTGCATTCTTTATTTAAAAATGATTTCCTATAAAGGAAACCTACCAAAATGTGTAAGTTTAGAAAAACCATACATTATTACTTAACCAAAAGTTGACCAAAACAAAGTCAGCAACATCCACTATTAAATGTATCAAAATAGAATGCAAGTTAATGTTTAACAAAAGCTGTCATCATAAATATGCAGACTCTCTAAGCACAGCGGAAGCAATCAATCATGAACCTGGGAATAAAACATGCGAGTAACTGTCAACAAAAATGTTGAGTGAATTATAGATTTAATATTGTAAACAATATCTAATTTAAACCATAAAAATTTATGTTTAAAAACATAAAAACTCCTTTTTGGACCACTAAATTATATGTTAGAAAACATATAAAAACATTATTCCATTTTCCGTGAACCACCTGGTAACCACTTAACCATTTATTTACCCTTGCCAGACACAATAAATAATATACACCGAACAAGTGTATCTACAACAAAATACGAAGTACTAAACATTCCGATTATAAATTGCTAGCGCGACTAGCTCGAAATGGGGTTGTCAAACCCAATAGATCTATCCGTAGGATTCGCGTTCACCAGTAGAAACCAGTGATTACAGTTACCAGACTAGGGAATATTTTTGTTCAACCCACAATGAATAATTTAAACCAACTTCCACTTATGTCCAAAATTTAAAATAAATTGCATGTATTCTCATCCCAAAAGCTTTAAAATAGAAAAATGGGACTATAACTCACCTTAATAGCAACGAAGTAACCACACAAATATGCGAACAGCAAATGAAGTAAAGTGATCAGGAATGATCACAACGCCGACCTATAAATAAAGTAGGTCGATATAAATAACTAACTTAGGTCAAGTCTTAGTATGATAGCTATTGTACATGTTGCAAGTAGACATAGAACAACACTCAACATGCATCGGTTTGATCAGAACAGCGTACGGACACACACTTTCTATTTTTAGAAAGTTTCTATTTTTAGCAGGTTTCCATTTTTGGAAAGTTTCTATTTTAGGAAAGTTTCTATTTTAGAAAGTTTCCATATTTAGAAAGTTGCTATTTTTAGGAAGTTTTTTAAGTTAGAAAAGTTTCCTTATTTAGAAAGTCAACAAAACTCAACTGAAAGTCAAAGTCAACCGAAAGTCAACTCAAAAGTCAACCTTGGTCAAACATAGTCAACATTAATTTTTAAAGTGTAAGTTGTAATAACAATATAAGTTATAATATTAATTAAAGTTAAATATGTATAATTATGTCATAACATAAGTTTAATTAGATTAAAATGAATTATTAAAGTTAACATAAGTTTAAATGATATAATTAATATAACATAATATTTAATTAATTAATTAAATATTAATCATAATATAAGTATTATTAATTAATAATAAATTTTAAATCATATCATAAGTATTATTAATTTATAATGAATTATTAATCATATCATAAGTTTCTAATTTAATTATTAAATCATAAATATTTAATAATTAAATTATAATTAAATAATAACTAAGCCTTATAATAATTAAATAATTAATTAATCCTTATTATAAGTCTCATTATAATAATCTCATAATATAAGTTTAATACTTATCATAAGTATTTTTCATTAATAATAAAAGTATTATTAATCATAAGTTTAATTAAAAGTTTAATTAAATGATAAGTAATAATTAAATGATATAATAAATATATATCATAAGTCTTAAATTATAATAATTACTTTTTATATCATAAGTAATTTAATAATAATGAAAATCATTATTTATATCATAAGTCATAATTAATAATCATAAGTTTTAATTAAAAGTTCATCGGGTCATAACATACACCCCGGGAATCAGTTTTCGGCGAGTCTTATATATATCTTCGCCTAACCAACCCACCCGACACATTAGTGTGCTCACGAACATCCCAAGAACAGTTACCAAGTTGTGACTTACAGCCCTTAATCAGTATGGACCTTTAATCCGCTCAAAAACGTGTTTTAGTCATAACGGGTGATCCGTGGCTCAGATTTAGATGACCCGAACATGAAAGTTCATCCCATCATCAATCCTAACACACTAGTACACCCTAAAGACTCCAAAAATGGTCACAAAGTCGGACCATGCCTGATTCAATTCGTTTTCATAAATTTATCTCAACAAAACACCATTTTAATAATATCTAGAGTTCCGGGAATCGAAATGACATGAATCCGGAGTCTAAAATTAATGTCTTGATGAGAGGAACTCATCTAGATACTTTAATTTCACTTTTATATCAGTTACATAACCAGAAATGAACGAATATGCTGCTGTCCCAATTCAATCAAACCGAAAACATGTATAATCGAGCAATTCTACGCATACAATCATCAATACAATAACATGTAATCCTCATACTATCAATATAACATCAAAATACAGAAAAAAAATAAAGAAAAATTGAAAAGATAGGGTTAGGGTTTATACCCTAATCAAGAAAAGATTAATATGAGCGCGTAGAGAACGGAATGAGGAATCCGATTGTATAAACGATTTGATGATCCAAGTAATATTTTTAATTGATGATGATGATGTTTATGGTACTGTAGGTGACGGCCAAGAACAAGGGAGAGGGAGAGCAAAAATTAAAATGTGGAAAAATGAAAGAAATGAGGAGTGTATTAGGTTTTGATCAAAAATGCTCCAAGTTAGAAGAAATGGCACAAACACCCCCTCCCTAAGGGAATTTTCGGCAAAAATCAGCAAGGGGGTGTGCCCCACTAATCCAAAATGTTAAAAAGTCAATTAGCTTGTGGCCCGAACGCCCGACCGAAGCCCGAAACGCGAAAATGCTACTACGCGATTGATTTTTCGGAGAGATAACAAATACGCGACGAATAAAATATATAAACACTAAATATAAACATATGACATTAATATATCATATTTAAAATAATTAGGACTTAAAAATCCCAAAAGTTCAACCGTTGGTTTGAAAACCGAAAAGATTCGCCGGATAGAAATCCGAGACACGTAGAAACGTACAATTTAAGATATGAATACAAATATTCATATAACACATAATAATTAATATATTATTACAAAAATAATAATATAGGTCATAGAAATGACGTGGCACGAATAACAGGTAACGGTCGTTAAATAATTAACGGTAAAAGATAACGGAAAAGTAGGGTCGTTACAGTACCTTCCCGTTACGGAAATTTCGTCCCGAAATTTAAGCAGGTGCAGGGGTTGACTTGGCATCTGGGAAAAAAATGCGGGTACTTCTGCTTCATCAGATCTTCACGCTCCCAAGTGAACTCGGGACCGCGCCTGGCGTTCCATCTAACACGGACAATAGGAATTCTACTCTGCTTCAGAGTCTTAACCTCTCGGTCCATAATTTCAACAGGTTCCTCATTAAAATGAAGTTGCTTATCAACATGAAGTTCCTTCAAAGGAATTGTCTTATCGGCCTCGGCCAAACACTTCTTTAAATTCGACACGTGAAAAACGTCGTGAACAGCACTGAGTTCTTGTGGCAATTTCAAATGATAAGCCACGGGTCCAACTCTCTCAATAATCTCAAACGGTCCAACAACACGAGGATTCAACTTTCCCCTTTTACCAAAACGTATCATGCCCTTCCAAGGTGGTACCTTCAACATAACACGATCACCGACCTGAAATTCAATATCGTTCCTTCTCTTATTGGCATAGCTCTTTTGCCGACTTCTGGCGGTTCTCAAACTTTCCTTAATCCGTACGATCTTCTCGGTAGTTTCATGAAAAGTTCCTGGACCTGTGAGTTGAGCATCCCCAACCTCATTCCAGCAGACAGGAGACCTGCACTATCTACCATACAGCGTTTCAAAAGGTGCGGCTTAATACTTGCATGATAGCTGTTATTATAAGAAAATTCAGCCAGTGGCAAGTACTTATTCCAAACATTACCAAAATCAATGATGCATGCTCGTAACATGTCTTTCGACGTTTGAATGGTCCTTTCACTCTGACCATCTGACTGTGAATGATAAGCAGTGTTCTTATCCAATTTAATTCCCAAAGCATCTTGTAAGGACTGCCAAAACCTCGATGTAAATTGTCACGACCCTACTTTTCCCGTTATCTTTTACCGTTAATTATTTAACGACCGTTAAATATTAATTGGGTTACGTCATTTCATGACCTATATTATTATTTTAGTAATAATATATTAATTATTATGTGTTATGTGAATATATGTATTCATATTTTAAATCGTACGTTATTACGAATCGCGAATTTCTATCCGGCGAATCTTTTCGGTTTTCAAACCAACGATCGCGTTTTTGGAATATTTAAATCCTATTTATTTTAAATATGATATTTTAAGGTCATATAATTATATAGTGTATTTATATTTATTTTTCGTCGCGCGTTTGTTATCTTTCCGAATTTTTAATCGCGTAAGTGCGTTTTCGCGTTTCGGGACTTGTTCGGGCTTTCGGGCCACAAGCTTTTACACATTTAGCAAGATTGGGCCATGGGGCCTACCCCATGACCCCTCATTCGGCCAAGACACCAAGGGAGGGGAGTAAAACTCCCTTGATTTTTATTTTTGGAGTATTATTTCCATCCCACTTTTTATTAAACCTAATTTTCTATTTTTGGTGCTCTCTCCCTCTCCTCTCCCTCTTTGCCATTGCCAACCATCACCATAACATCATCATCTTCATCAATTTTCATAGCTTGGATCAAGGATTGTTATACATCAACGCGTTCCTCGTTCCGTTCTCTACGCGATTATACTTCTCGTTTCTTGATTAGGGTATAAACCCTAACCCTAGAACTTTTAATTTTTCCTTAATTTTCTGTATTTTGATGATTTATTAATAGTATGATGATTATTAGTTATTGTAATGTTGATTGTATGCGTAGAATTGCTCGTTTACATATGTTTTCGGTTTGATATAATTTGGACAGCAGCTTTTTCGTGTGTTTCTGACTTTGTAACTGATATAAAAGTTAAAATAAAGTATATAAATGAGTTCCTCTCATCAAGACATTAATTTTAGACACCGGATTCATGTCGTTTCGATTCCCGGAACCCTAGTTATGATTAAAGTGGTATTTTGTTAAGATTGAATGTGATTTTGGTATGAACCAGGTTTGGTCCAACTTTGTGACCATATTTGGTGACTTTTGGGTGTTTTAGTGTGTTAGGACTGATGGTGGGGTGAACTTTCATGTTTGGGTCATCTCAATCCGAGCCACGAATCACCCGTTACGTCTAAAACACGTTTTTGATTGAATTGAAGTTGCAAGTAGTGTGTTGGCTGTACATCACGACTTGTGGACTGTTCATGGTGTGTTCTTGAGTGTACCAAAGTGTCGGGTGGTTTTATTAGGCGGAGATATTTGTAAGGCTCGCCGAAAACCGACACCCGGGGCTCAGGATACGACCCGGTGAACTTTTGATTTAAAACTTGTGATTAATTATGAAACTTATGATATAAATAATGGATTTCATTATCATTTAATTACTTATGATCAAAGTGGTATTTTGTTATTATTATTTACAACTTATGATATATATATATTTATTATATCATTTAATTAATATTTATGATTTATGATTTAATTAACTTTTAATTAAACATATGATTAATAATACTTCATTATTAATGAAAAAGTACTTATGATAAGTATTAAACTTATATTATGAGATTATTATAATAAGACTTATAATACGGATTAATTAATTATTTAATTATTATAAGACTTAGTTATTATTTAATTATAATTTAATTATTAAATACTTATGATTTAATAATTATAATTAGAAACTTATGATATGATTAATAATTCATTATTAATTAATAATACTTATGATATGATTTAAAATTTATTATTAATTAATAATATTTATATTATGACTAATATTTAATTAATTAATTAAATACTTATGTTATATTAATTATATTATTTAAACTTATATTAACTTTAATAATTCATTTTAATTTAATTAAACTTATGTTATGACATAATTAGACATATTTAACTTTAACAAACGTTATAACTTATATTATTATTATAACTTACACTTTTAAAATTAACGTTGACCATGTTTGACCAAGGTTGACTTTTAGTTGACTTTGACTTTCAGTTGACTTTTTTGACTTTATAATTAAGGAAACTTTCCTAACTTATAAACTTTCCTAAAATAGCAACTTTCTAAATTTGGAAACTTTCCAAAAATAGAAATTTTCCAAAAATAGAAACTTTCCAAAAATAGAAACTTTCCAAAAATGGAAACCTGCCAAAAATGGAAACCTGCTAAAAATAGAAACTTTCTAAAAATAGAAAGTGTGTGTCCGTAAGTTGTTCCAATCAAACTGATGCATATTGAGTATTGTTCTATGACTACTGGCAACATGTACAATAGCTATCATACTAAGACTTGACCTAAGTTAGTTATTTATATCGACCTGCTTTATTTATAGGTCGGCGTTGTGATCATTCCTGATCACTGTACTACATTTGCTGTTCGCTTAATTGTGTTGGTTACTTCATTACTATTAAGGTGAGTTATAGTCCCGTTTTTACATACTTTTCAAAGTATATTTTTGGGATGTGATTACATGCATTTTATTTCACGTTTAGACACAAGTGACAATTAAATTTAAATTATTCATTGTGAGTTGGACAAAAATATTCCCTAGTCTGGTAATTGTAATCATTGGTTTCTACCGGTGAACGCGAATTCTACGGATAGATCTATCGGGTTTGACAACCCCATTTCGAGCTAGTCGCGCTAGCAATTTATAATCGAAATGTTTAGTACTTCGTATTTTGTTGTAGATACACAGTCCATTGTATATTTTTTATTGTGATTGGCAAGGGTAAATAAAGGGTTAAGTGGTTACCAGGTGGCTCATTGATAATGGAATAATATTTAATGTTTTCTAACATTTTTAAATTTTGTGGTCTAAAGTTTATTCAATTATTTAAACCTATAATTCACTCAACCTTTGTGTTGACAGTTTACTCGCATGTTTTCACAGGTACTCGCATGTTTGGGTTAAGTGCCTGTGAAAACATAGCGGAAACAATACATAAACTCAAGTACCTATGAAAACATGCGAGTAAACTGTCAACACAAAGGTTGAGTGAATTATAGGTTTAAATAATTGAATAAACTTTAGACCACAAGATTTAAAAATGTTAGAAAACATTAAACATTATTCCATTATCAATGAGCCACCTGGTAACCACTTAACCATTTATTTACCCTTGCCAAACACAATAAATAATATACACCGAACAAGTGTATCTACAACAAAATATGAAGTACTAAACATTCCGATTATAAATTGCTAGCGCGACTAGCTCGAAATGGGGTTGTCAAACCCGATAGATCTATCCGTAGGATTCGCGTTCACCAGTAGAAACCAGTGATTACAGTTACCAGACTAGAAAATATTTTTGTTCAACCCACAATGAATAATTTAAACCAACTTCCACTTATGTCCAAAATATAAAATAAATTGCATGTATTCTCATCCCAAAAGCTTTAAAATAGAAAAATGAGACTATAACTCACCTTAATAGCAACGAAGTAACCACACAAATATGCGAACAGCAAATGAAGTAAAGTGATCAGGAATGATCACACAACGTCGACCTATAAATAAAGCAGGTCGATATAAATAACTAACTTAGGTCAAGTCTTAGTATGATAGCTATTGTACATGTTGCAAGTAGACATAGAACAACACTCAACATGCATCGGTTTGATCGAAACAGCGTACGGGCACACACTTTCTAATTTTAGAAAGTTTCTATTTTTAGCAGGTTTCCATTTTTGGAAAGTTTCTATTTTAGGAAAGTTTCTATTTTAGGAAAGTTTCTATTTTAGAAAGTTTCCATATTTAGAAAGTTGCTATTTTTAGAAAGTTTTTTTAAGTTAGGAAACTTTCCTTATTTAGAAAGTCAACAAAAGTCAACTGAAAGTCAACTCAAAAGTCAACCTTGGTCAAACATAGTCAACATTAATTTTTAAAGTGTAAGTTGTAATAACAATATAAGTTATAATGTTAATTAAAGTTAAATATGTATAATTATGTCATAACATAAGTTTAATTAGATTAAAATGAATTATTAAAGTTAACATAAGTTTAAATGATAAAATTAATATAACATAAGTATTTAATTAATTAATTAAATATTAATCATAATATAAGTATTATTAATTAATAATAAACTTTAAATCATATCATAAGTATTATTAATTAATAATGAATTATTAATCATATCATAAGTTTCTAATTTTAATTATTAAATCATAAATATTTAATAATTAAATTATAATTAAATAATAACTAAGCCTTATAATAAATAAATAATTAATTAATCCTTATTATAAGTCTCATTATAATAATCTCATAATATAAGGTTAATACTTATCATAAGTATTTTTCATTAATAATAAAAGTATTATTAATCATAAGTTTAATTAAAAGTTTAATTAAATCATAAGTAATAATTAAATGATTTAATAAATATATATCATAAGTCTTAAATTATAATAATTACTTTTTATATCATAAGTAATTTAATAATAATGAAAATCATTATTTATATAATAAGTCATAATTAATAACCATAAGTTTTAATTAAAAGTTCATCGGGTCATAACTTAAGCCCCGGGAATCAGTTTTCGGCGAGTCTTATATATATCTTTGCCTAACTAACCCACCCGACACATTAGTGTGCTCAAGAACATCCCAATAATAGTCACCAAGTAGTGACTTACAGCCCTTAATCAGTTTGGACCTTTAATCAGCTCAAAAACGTGTTTTAGTTATAACGGGTGATCCGTGGCTCGGATTTAGAAGACCCGAACATGAAAGTTCATCCCATCATCAATCCTAAGACACTAGTACACCCTAAAGACTCCAAAAATGGTCACAAAGTCGGACCATACCTGATTCAATTCGTTTTCATAAATTTATCTCAACAAAACACCATTTTAATAATATCTAGAGTTCCGGGAATCGAAATGACATGAATCCGAAGTCTAAAATTAATGTCTTGATGAGAGGAACTCATATAGATACTTTAATTTCAATTTTATATTAGTTACATAACCAGAAATGAACGAATATGCTGCTGTCCCAATTCAATCAAACCGAAAACATGTATAATCGAGCAATTCTACGCATACAATCATCAATACAATAACATGTAATTATCATACTATCAATATAATATCAAAATACAGAAAAAATAAAGAAAAATTGAAAAGCTAGGGTTAGGTTTTATACCCTAATCAAGAAAAGATTAATATGAGTGCGTAGAGAACGGAATGAGGAATCCGATTGTATAAACGATTTGATGATCCAAGTAATATTTTTAATTGATGATGATGATGTTTATGGTGCTGTAGGTGATGGCCAAGAACAAGGGAGAGGGATAGCAAAAATTAAAATGTGGAAAAATGAAAGAAATGAGGAGTGTATTAGGTTTTGATCAAAAATGCTCCAAGTTAGAAGAAATGGCACAAACACCCCCTCCCTAAGGGAATTTTCGGCCAAAATCAGCAAGGGGGTGGGCCCCACTAATCCAAAATGTTAAAAGTCAATTAGCTTGTGGCCCGAACGCCCGATCGAAGCCCGAAACGCGAAAACGCTACTACGCGATTGATTTTTCGGAGAGATAACAAATACGCGACGAATAAAATATATAAACACTAAATATAAACATATGACATTAATATATCATATTTAAAATAATTAGGACTTAAAAATCCCAAAAGCTCAACCGTTGGTTTGAAAACCGAAAAGATTCGCCGGATAGAAATCCGCGACACGTAGAAACGTACAATTTAAGATATGAATACAAATATTCATATAACACATAATAATTAATAATTAATATATTATTACAAAAATAATAATATAGGTCATAGAAATGACGTGACACGAATAACAGTTAACGGTAAAAGATAACGAAAAAAGTAGGGTCGTTACACTGTCACACCCCCAAATAGGGCCTGGGGTATTTGTGAATAATTATATCAAATCACAGTTGTATAAATGAGAACGACTCTATATGAGATGTTTTATTGAGTTTTGCAGCGGAAGATAAATAGATTACATTGTATTTAAAACATTAAATGTCTTTAATTGATATGATATGTAATGAAGACTCCAAGCATAGCAAGCAATCATCATCAAAGCAGCAGATATACAGCGGAAGCAATATTTAAGTACCTAAGAATAAACATGCTTAAAAAGTCAACACGAGGTTGAGTGAGTTCATAGATTTATTATAAATCAATAGTTCAGTATAGCATTAGACCACAAGAATTAAGTTAAAGTTGACTGATATAAAATCAATCAATAGAATGAAGTGTGTTTATTAATATAATGAATATATTAACAGTGACCGTTATTGTCAGCAGACAAAGTATGTTTACTAATATAACGAATTATATTAGCAGTGACCGTTATAGTATATTTATTAATATAATGAATATATTAACAGTGACCGTTATAGTATGTTTATTAATATAATGAATATATTAACAGTGACCGTTATAGTATGTTTATTAATATAATGAATATATTAACAGTAACTATTATAGTATGTTTATTAATATAATGAATATATTAACAGTTACCGTTATTGTCAGCAGACAAAGTATGTTTACTAATATAACGAATTATATTAGCAGTGACCGTTTATTGTTAACAAACAACATGTATATAGTTTTCATTTGAGTACTTGTGTCTAATCATAAAACAGTTATAAAAGTTACGCATGTATTCTCAGCCCAAAAATATATATAAAAAGGGAGCTATGAAAACTCACGATCCGATACGATAGTTTGTAGTAATTATGCGTTTGATGGCACTGAACAAGTGTAGGGTTGTCCTTGGATTCACGAACCTTAGGAGCCTTTTCTAAAAAAATATGCCCAAGACGGGACTCGAATCCGTGACCTCTCGCTCACCGCTAACACCCTTAACCATGCCTCTGTTCGTTCATATCTGATTTATAACAGAAATTGTTTATATTTAACCCGTTTTAAATATACTCTTCTTTATCTTCTTCTTCCAAAACCCAAAAATCATAACAGCAAATTTACAGAATCGATTAGAACTTGGGATTCGAAATAGAAACAAATCGATTGTGGTATAATTAATCAGAGGGGAAAAAGAATAGAAGAAAAGAAAAAAAATCAAAAACAAAAGTTGTTGTTCGAATGAAAAAATAAAAAAAATAAAACTCAAACTTCCAACTTGAATTCGAGAACGTTTTGGATAAAGATTACAACATGTAGTAAGTTTCAAATCACTCCTAAAAACTTTCTATATCCTCAATTGAACATGAAATGTAGTATGTAACTCGAATTTGATTCAACTTCATACGGTTTGACTTTTTGTTTTCGATCTTTGACTCGCAAATTCGAATTCAATATAGTGAATTGAAGGTTCAAACTTTTCAGATAGATTAACTAGACAATTCCTAACACAATTGCAATATTAGATTTTGAAAAATGATTCGAAATCTGGATTTTGCTAAAAAGATAGTACGAACAGAGTTATCGAGCTATATAAAAAAATTGATTTGAATTATCAGAAATAAACAACTAGTATCTGTTATAATTGATAATTGATGAGAGAAAGTTGAGTCAATAAACTCAAACGGATCGATTTATATATCGATTGTAGGTCGACAGGAACCAAACTCAGAAGAAAAAAAATATAAAAGCTTGATCACGATATAAAATAAAAATAAAAAGCAGCTCATAAAAGAAGATTGTAGTTCATGAATCTGATGAAGATAAAAAAAAACGTGGAGCTGACTCACGATAATTAAAAAAATAAAAAGATTAGGTCAATTAGGTATCTGTTGTATTCATCAATTTTTATATATATATCTGTATTAATAAATATAATAATAAAAATACTAATAATAGTAATAATAATACTTTCAATATAATTAATAATGAGAATAATATGATAAATAATAATATTAAAAATAAAAATGATAACTTTAATTATAATTAATAATAATGATAATAATAACTATAAAATGTTAATTTTATTATTATTAATGATAATAATAATAAATTGTATTATTTTTATACAAGATAACTGTAATAATAATAATGATAATAATTTTTGTTGTTGTTGTATAATAATAATGATTTTTATGATAATGGTCATAATAATAACAAAAACAATTTACATGTATATATACAAATATAGGGTAGTTGATATATATATTTAGATTGATAACGTATCTATTTACAAATAGTTGTTCGTGAATCGTCGGAAATCTGTTAAAGTTCAAAGATTTTGTTCAAATTTTGTCGAAAATTTCCGGGTTATTACAATATTAGCCCCATTTATGATAAAGTAATTGACTTTATCATCTAAATACGCATTTATTTACTTCATTTGGTAGATTATATCATTACGAAGACTATGTTTCAAGAATCACTAAAAACGGATGAAAAACGAGCAAAACCGGCTAAGACGATTAACTCGCGTTTCAATAACTTATTTTATAATTTTTGGAAAAATTTATTTACTTAATCTCATGTTGTAGGATATTTAATTACGAACATGTGGGCACAAGAATCGTCGGAAAGGGAGCTAAAACGAAGATTCTAGAGCGAAAACGGTGAAAGACAAGTTACGATCCAGTGAAATCAGCAAACCAGGGCAGGCCAAACGGCTTGCTAAACAGCTTGCAAAACGGCCTGCCACTAGGGAAAATGGTCTGCCACATGGCTAAGGCAAGCGGACACAGCAAACGGGCCACCTGGTCAAACGGGCTCTGCAAACGGCTTGCCAAACGGCCTGCCAGCCGTTTGCAGGCAAAATTCAAGTCCATGTTGATTAAATGCTTGGAATAATCTTGAATGTGCTTGCTCTCCAAGGTCACCTTGGCCACCAAGTTCTCAAGATGCTTTGTTTGGTCACCAAGCCCATTTATTTACAACTTTTCCATCAAGCTTTCCTATAAATAGGTGGCTCATCCCACCATTTCAACACACACTATTCTTCACTTCTCTCTCTAAAATATCTTTCTATTTTTGCTTTATAGTGATCTGTAGGAGATTAGTTCTCTCTCTACTTTCCCTCTCTAGATTCTAGAGAGAGAAAAGTACATAGATTAGGCAGTGTAATTATCTCTCTATTGTCGCTCTCTAGTGATGAATAGGAGATTAGTATGTAGTTAGTAGTGGAAGCTATCAAGCATTGTAACGCTATGGATATTATGAAGAAATACAAGTGTTATTCTGCCGACATTATTCGGTTACATCTATCCCTTCTTTTATTAATTTATTATAATATTCTTGTTCGATGTTTGTGATTTATTAATATTAGAAATGCTTGTTGCCATGATGTGTAACGACCCGACCAAAACCGTTATTGACGGCGCCATTAACTTAGGTCCCGTTGCGTGGTCGTAGTCCCTATATGAGACTCGTTTGACCAAAATTATGTCGCATTCATTTGAAAGGTACAAGACTTGCAAGTTTAGTTTACAAAACCATTCGACAACAAGTCTAAGTTTACAAAAGTCATAAAGTATATATGAAATAACTTGCGACATAATTAGTTTAAAAACACAGTTGCTATAAATAGCGTAAGTATGTAAACAATATGTTTGAATCCAAAGGTGCTATCACTAGCGTATGTATGTATCTTGACCCCAAGCAAGAAATCAGAGTGTATGCATGTATGCTTGACCCCAAGCAAGTATGAATGTACGCGGAAGCATGTATCAAATAGCCAAGTATGAACCTGAGAAACATATAGAAAACTGTCAACGAAAAACGTTGGTGAAATCATAGGTGTATTAATAAAAGTTATATTTTGAACCACAAGATTTAGTATTTCCATAAATTGATCATCCAAAAGTTGCATTCCAAAAGTTGGTTCGCGAGCACCCAATTATCAAAACTTAACGTTTCCTTCCATAGAACCCCATCACAATAGTGTTAGAACATACACTGTTTCTCAAAAATATATTTCATCCGCATAACGGTAGCGAACCGTCCGAATGAGGGTTTGTCAAACCCGTATGGCCACACAATATAAGTTCTCGCTTACACCCTGCAAGTGTAACTAATGATAATCGAATTGAGGATTTTTGTTCTAACTCGCTGTGGAATGTTTGTTTTCCTTGTACTTGTGTTCAAAGTATAAAAGTAAATAGCACAAAATGTAACAAAGTATATGTTTCTCAGCCCACAATTTAAAAGTATAAAAAGTTGTTGAAAAGGTGGGACTATGATCTCACCTCGAGTGCACGAGTATAAAAGTACTTCACAAAGTAACGTATGCATGAAAGTTGCTTAGCCTTGACCTAAACAAGTAAGTTATATCAATTAACCGGTTACGACACAAGGTCGGGTGAAATGTGTTCAATTAGTCCTATGGCTCGTTACGACTCGATTAAGTATAGCATGTGAATCACGTTGTCAAGTTTCATACAAGAAACAAGTATAAAAGCATGTTAGAATGATTGTATAAAAGTTTGGTTAAGTTTGACTAAAAGTCAAACTTGGTCAAAGTCAACGAAAGAGTCAACACGTTCGGGTCGGGTCCCGAACTATTTTTCTATGCTAAATATTCATATACAAGTATATTAAAACAAGTTTCATGTGAATCGGAGGTCGGTAGCTAGTCAAACATTTCGCGTGAAATGTGACAAAGTGAGCAGAATCTGGCCAGGCCAATCCGCGCGCCGCGCGGGGATGGGGCGCGCCGCGCCACCATCTGGGCAGAGATTTCTGGTCAGTTTTTCAAAGTATGCACGAACCAAACATCAAACATTCACCATTTATGATCCGCAAACAACCAAAACATGTATTTTATATCCTCGGAAAGGTATTTTGACGAGCAATACAACTAACCACATATCATCAAACAAAAACATCATTTACAATAACCGAAAAAAACTCGTCAATTGATCAAGAAAGGTTTATTTTCAAAGTTTCAAGTTCGTAAAACGTATTTTATGATTAGGGAACTTTTAACATAGAAATGATATGCCGTTTTGAAGGTAATAACGCATACATTGCAACTAGACGCATATTCCAAGTTTCAATAAACATTTACTACGTCAAAATCACTAGTCACGTTATCGTTTCAAAATCAATTTCGACACAAATGAGACTTATGATTCACTAATCAAACGCTAGCATACATCACACTATTTCGAAGCTATTTACGCATTCAATTTAACTAGTTAACTAGCATACATTCAAACAAGTGTCTTAACTAGCATTCAACCGCATCAAGTTCCTACCAAAACGATAATCGATTCACCAAAAACACATTTCATGTTATTGAGCTAGTTTATCATCATCCAACATATCAAAACGAAGCTAATGAAGTAACTAACACTTTTAACACATACACTTTATCTTATAACATCATTTGAGCAACCAAAACTCAAGATTAAGCTAGACCCATTTGGGTGTTCATGTCATATTTTCAAAACACGAAGAACGAGCATACAAATTACATACACGACATCCCTACGAGCCATAGACACTAATTAACCACTTGACAAGTCTAAAAACGAATTTTACAAGTTAGGGTTTCATGAGAAATTCTTACCCCATACCATGAGACTAGTATCAAATCGAAGAGGATGAAACGAGGATTCCAAAAGTACAATTTGTTTCGATGTTTGCTTCTCCAATCGGATTTAGATGATGATTTTGTGATTTTGGTGTTTATGTTCATAAAAGAGAAGTAGAGAGAAAAAGAGGAAGAGGTGTTGGTGGAAATGAATGGAGGAGGTGAAGTGGTTGACTAGTTGACCTAGTCACCACTTTGCCCACTTGTCAACTTAAGTCCCTCATGTTTAGAAGCGGGTGCGGGATTTAACCAAACGAATATTTTAAAAACGCTCGAGTAGACGAGTGATGTTATAATTAAATAACGAGAATATTATAAACGTTAGTCAACGGAAATTGGGAATTTAAATAGCGAAAGATATTATTTAAAAAAAAAGACGGTGTTAAAAATAAATTTAACGGAAAAACGCGGGATGTTACATTATCCACACCTCAAAAGAAATTTCGTCCCGAAATTTAGTTGGAAGTAGTAGTTGTTGAATCTTCCTCGAGATTTTGTGTTGCCAATTCTACGAATGAGGGAGAAGTACGTTCTAGGGTATTTCAACGAATTTTGACGGTCGGGATCATATGTTGTTTTAAGGTTTGGCTTCACGATTTATGGTTTCAACCGGTCCTCCTAGGAAGTGAGGGTTATCGTCGATAGTGAGTTCATCAAAGGAGATAACAAGTTCTCGTTTCGCAAAACACGTCTTTGAGTTGATACATCGAATGTAGGATAAACGGAGACTCAAAATGGGTCGGAAAATCTAAACGGCTAGCAACGGGTCCAAAACTCCCCAAGATTTCAAAAGGATTAAAATATCACGAATTTTGTTTTCTATGTTTCCCGAAACGGACTACACCTCCTCAAGGTGCGACTTTTAATATTACGCGGTTCCCCATGGAATTAGAAAGGTTTACGTCTAACATCGGCGTAGCTCTTGGTGATTACGAGTCGCGTTGGGTCTTGCTTGAATATGTATAAATTTTCTCGGTTGTTCATGAATAACCTCGGCCCCGGTGAATTGATCATCGTTTACTTGGTTCGACAAAGGAGAATGACGTTTTAATACAAATTCGTATTATGGTTTTCAAGACTTAAATCGTATGTTTGTTCGGTCCGTCGGGTTATGGTTGATGTGCGGTACTCATGTCTAAACGTGGTCCCGAGACTTTTTGTGAGGCACTCCAAAATCTAGAAGTGAAACGAGGATCTCGGTCCGAAACGGAGTACATTCCGTAAGGTATATTTGGACAAGTTTGTTAGGACAAGTTTCTCAAGAAAATTCGCGTCGCGAAAGATTTATCAGTTTCCAAAAACGTTCGTCGGGGCAAGTTCTCATCGGTTTCTGAAAGAAAAACGTTCGTCGGAACTATTCACCCTCGAGGTGAATACTAGTATAACGTGGAGAGTCTCTCCCCCCATTGAGAGTTTAGAGTAAAGATTTCCTGAACCGGAAGTACGAGTGTGATGAGAGAGAAGTTTCCGCCTCGGTGCGAGCATAACGAGTAAATCGTAATTAGTCAATAAGACTGTGCGAGGACGAGATAGTATACACGTGTAACATACGGTTGAAGTCGAGAGGAATCGGTAATTCATTCGGAAGCATAAGTATAGTTCGACAAAAGTCGAAGGGGTGTCCCCGGTATGGTTGTTATCAATTTTCTCGGGGTTTTCGGATGTCCAAACATGAAAGGATGAAGTCATGTACATGGCACATGGTGGTGTTTAGGTTGATCGAGTCTAACCACCATCACGCGTCACTAGAACTTTGGTATGTCTTACCGTAATATAACCACGTTGATCGAGTGTCGTTATATTACGCTAACTCATACTTCCATTCCCACATCACTCTATAGATTCAAGTTCGTGTAATCGCGAAAATCTAAAATGAACAAAATGTAACGACGTCTCAAACGTGACTCGTATTAAATCGAAATAGTTTCTACAACTCTAAAGAAGCGTTTCCCCGCGGGAAGTGTATAAACGATTGTTAACGTCAAATCGGTTCGATTCAAACAATAATGTATTCAGGTATGAAAAGAGTAATGAGTCATGATAACGAGTAGTACGCAACCGTAGTGATAAATGTTGATGACGATACTCACCTAGAGTAGTGATGGTAGTAACACCAAAAAGTAGATAGTAAGAAACACCAGTGGGAAACCGAGAGTAAGTTGAAACGGTGGCAAATAACAATCCGGGAGACAGAGTTCCCGAACAAGTGTGACTAATGAAGTCGTCGTCTTCCATACGTGTATGAATCATGAATTTACGTGTGTTACCAAAAAAGTGGCGGAATACGAGTTCGTATGATGAAGGTTGGGTACCATTAAAAAGTTTTCCTAAGAATGATTCAAGTATAATGCACAAGTAGTCAAGTAAGTGCTATCTATAGCAAATGTATGTCAGAATGCAAATGCTAACTATCCGGTTGTAGTCTAGACTCACTAATGCGTCCTAACGACTCTGTTAGACACACTAATGCACGTCCTAGTTCCCTACAACCAACGCTCTGATACCACTTGTAACGACCCGACCAAAACCGTTATTGACGGCGCCATTAACTTAGGTCCCGTTGCGTGGTCGTAGTCCCTATATGAGACTCGTTTGACCAAAATTATGTCGCATTCATTTGAAAGGTACAAGACTTGCAAGTTTAGTTTACAAAACCATTCGACAACAAGTCTAAGTTTACAAAAGTCATAAAGTATATATGAAATAACTTGCGACATAATTAGTTTAAAAACACAGTTGCTATAAATAGCGTAAGTATGTAAACAATATGTTTGAATCCAAAGGTGCTATCACTAGCGTATGTATGTATCTTGACCCCAAGCAAGAAATCAGAGTGTATGCATGTATGCTTGACCCCAAGCAAGTATGAATGTACGCGGAAGCATGTATCAAATAGCCAAGTATGAACCTGAGAAACATATAGAAAACTGTCAACGAAAAATGTTGGTGAAATCATAGGTGTATTAATAAAAGTTATATTTTGAACCACAAGATTTAGTATTTCCATAAATTGATCATCCAAAAGTTGCATTCCAAAAGTTGGTTCGCGAGCACCCAATTATCAAAACTTAACGTTTCCTTCCATAGAACCCCATCACAATAGTGTTAGAACATACACTGTTTCTCAAAAATATATTTCATCCGCATAACGGTAGCGAACCGTCCGAATGAGGGTTTGTCAAACCCGTATGGCCACACAATATAAGTTCTCGCTTACACCCTGCAAGTGTAACTAATGATAATCGAATTGAGGATTTTTGTTCTAACTCGCTGTGGAATGTTTGTTTTCCTTGTACTTGTGTTCAAAGTATAAAAGTAAATAGCACAAAATGTAACAAAGTATATGTTTCTCAGCCCACAATTTAAAAGTATAAAAAGTTGTTGAAAAGGTGGGACTATGATCTCACCTCGAGTGCACGAGTATAAAAGTACTTCACAAAGTAACGTATGCATGAAAGTTGCTTAGCCTTGACCTAAACAAGTAAGTTATATCAATTAACCGGTTACGACACAAGGTCGGGTGAAATGTGTTCAATTAGTCCTATGGCTCGTTACGACTCGATTAAGTATAGCATGTGAATCACGTTGTCAAGTTTCATACAAGAAACAAGTATAAAAGCATGTTAGAATGATTGTATAAAAGTTTGGTTAAGTTTGACTAAAAGTCAAACTTGGTCAAAGTCAACGAAAGAGTCAACACGTTCGGGTCGGGTCCCGAACTATTTTTCTATGCTAAATATTCATATACAAGTATATTAAAACAAGTTTCATGTGAATCGGAGGTCGGTAGCTAGTCAAACATTTCGCGTGAAATGTGACAAAGTGAGCAGAATCTGGCCAGGCCAATCCGCGCGCCGCGCGGGGATGGGGCGCGCCGCGCCACCATCTGGGCAGAGATTTCTGGTCAGTTTTTCAAAGTATGCACGAACCAAACATCAAACATTCACCATTTATGATCCGCAAACAACCAAAACATGTATTTTATATCCTCGGAAAGGTATTTTGACGAGCAATACAACTAACCACATATCATCAAACAAAAACATCATTTACAATAACCGAAAAAAACTCGTCAATTGATCAAGAAAGGTTTATTTTCAAAGTTTCAAGTTCGTAAAACGTATTTTATGATTAGGGAACTTTTAACATAGAAATGATATGCCGTTTTGAAGGTAATAACGCATACATTGCAACTAGACGCATATTCCAAGTTTCAATAAACATTTACTACGTCAAAATCACTAGTCACGTTATCGTTTCAAAATCAATTTCGACACAAATGAGACTTATGATTCACTAATCAAACGCTAGCATACATCACACTATTTCGAAGCTATTTACGCATTCAATTTAACTAGTTAACTAGCATACATTCAAACAAGTGTCTTAACTAGCATTCAACCGCATCAAGTTCCTACCAAAACGATAATCGATTCACCAAAAACACATTTCATGTTATTGAGCTAGTTTATCATCATCCAACATATCAAAACGAAGCTAATGAAGTAACTAACACTTTTAACACATACACTTTATCTTATAACATCATTTGAGCAACCAAAACTCAAGATTAAGCTAGACCCATTTGGGTGTTCATGTCATATTTTCAAAACACGAAGAACGAGCATACAAATTACATACACGACATCCCTACGAGCCATAGACACTAATTAACCACTTGACAAGTCTAAAAACGAATTTTACAAGTTAGGGTTTCATGAGAAATTCTTACCCCATACCATGAGACTAGTATCAAATCGAAGAGGATGAAACGAGGATTCCAAAAGTACAATTTGTTTCGATGTTTGCTTCTCCAATCGGATTTAGATGATGATTTTGTGATTTTGGTGTTTATGTTCATAAAAGAGAAGTAGAGAGAAAAAGAGGAAGAGGTGTTGGTGGAAATGAATGGAGGAGGTGAAGTGGTTGACTAGTTGACCTAGTCACCACTTTGCCCACTTGTCAACTTAAGTCCCTCATGTTTAGAAGCGGGTGCGGGATTTAACCAAACGAATATTTTAAAAACGCTCGAGTAGACGAGTGATGTTATAATTAAATAACGAGAATATTATAAACGTTAGTCAACGGAAATTGGGAATTTAAATAGCGAAAGATATTATTTAAAAAAAAAGACGGTGTTAAAAATAAATTTAACGGAAAAACGCGGGATGTTACATGATGTGTGAGTAATTACTTGATTGTTTGTCATGATTTAATAATGTTAGTTAGGGATGATTGTTGTTTCGTACTCACTTTCTGTCTATGATATTAAACCTCGTTCATATCGTCCTTCCACCAATAAACGTGATTAAAACCTTTTATAAAGTCGACAATTATAAGGTAATTAATTATCTGTGTTTATACATTGGTCAAGGTATGAACCCATTGGAAATACTATAAAGTATATGAGGAATTACCGTATGACCAGATCAAGACATTGGTCAAGAGTATAAGACTCATGTCGATGTACTATAGGACCACTTGAGCATGGTCAATGTTAGAAGCTATGGAACCACTATAAGTCTAGTACATGGTGGATAACTAAGGAATTTATTGGATAGATTTAAGTAAGGGCTGGTTTATATCATAAATGGGAATTTAACGCACTACGATACAAACTAAGCTTATAAGTCTTTAAGGATGACTGAGAACTATCAGAAGTTCTAATTTGTCTACAAACCCTTAGATTTTACCAAACTATTGACAGAAAGGGATTCGAAACACAATCATAACCACTCATTTGGGTGATACACTAAGGTGTTAAGAAAGGTCAGATATTCTATATATATGGTTGTCCTACTTTATCCGTGCGTCCAAGGTATGCACTGCTTCGAAGATGGGCCGCTTATATCCTTAACCCGGATAAAGCGTCGGGAGTTGAGCATAGTCCATCCGATCAGAATCACGATAGCCTAGTTCCTCATGACATGCTAATCGAGAAATCAATTAGTAGGGAATCTAGTATTTACACCAAGGTATATCTATCCAATGAGTGTCTCGCAATCATCCCGAAACTATGTTATTTTAAATTATGGTGAACCACGTCTTCTCTATCATTAGCTGTTGCATGCTAGCTAGCTTATTTTAATTATATTGCTTTAATATTTTAGAAACAATTATATAATCAAATCAACCCAACTATTGTCTTTACATAATTTGATATTCCGGATAAAGTGGTGTCTAGAATAATCCGGTTGGACTTGGTTGTTGGATTTTTTGAACAGTCGCCAATTTATTGGGACCAAAAGGATCCTGCCTCTCCACACAAGGTGTACCTGGCCACTAGTCTTAGATACTAAATTGTGTACAAACCCAATCTTAATTACTAAATTATCTGAATAAGCTCCGTTTCAAATTCGACCGCTCAAGGAACGACCCTAGGTCATATTTGCCCTTGCTAACCCATAGGAAGGAATAATAGATTTAGGCCCAGCATATATAAATTAAACAATCAACTTCTTCTATTGATATCCAGAATTGACGTTTTGCGACCTCACGACACCGCATAAATAAACCGTCCGATTCGAGCATATCAGACTGTTTTCTTTCAGATTATTAGGTTCAATGGTAACGAAATCAGTAACTGAATTCAAAAGATCGAAAAAGTTGAATACTCACACATAAAGGTTCTTGTAAAAACAGGTTATTTTAGACAATGTTCACAAATTTCCCTTTTTTTAATGATATAATAATAGTGATATCTTTAGATATTCTGCTTAAATAACTTTTACAATAGAGTACAACAATGCACCAATAACAGTTAAACACATGGAACTACTAAGGGTGCGTTTGATAAAACTGAATGATTTAGCACTGAATGGTTCAGAGTCCTGAATGGTTCAGAAGCTCTGAATCAGTATGATCTGAATGAAAATTCATTGTTTGATAAGAGTTCTGAATTTATCGATGGGTGTTATTTTTTGTGAACGAGATTATTTTTATTATAATTTTAATATTCATAAACATTATAAACAATTAGGCTTTAGACTTTTACAACAACAATAATTATATTAAAGGTTATAAACAATTACGAGTATAAAAAAAAATTACAGACCAAAGTTTCTAATCTTTTCATCCTCATCATCACTTTACAAAAAATTACACATGCTCTCCTTAAATGTGTTCACACTGCATCTACATAATTCAAGCCCATCTTCAATCTTTTCATCCTCATCATCGTCTATCTATCTTCTTTGTCTGTGTCTCCGTGTTATTCCTCTCTTCGTTCAAATGGCTCATTCAAACAGAGGTAATCTGATCTAAAAACTTTTTTATCCTAATATAAAGTGAGAAATCCTAAAAATTAAAACAGAGGCTAAAAAAACACACATTAGAATCATATCATATGAATAATTATGATAAATAGATATACATGACAGAAGAAAAAAAATTGACATTAGGGTTTCAAGGTAGAAGATTATTGAAGGTGAAGAAAAGTTACATGGAGAAATAAAATCAATCGGTGTAAGAATTTGAGAAACACAGATGTGAAGAGAAAGAGATGAAAAAACATAAGAGAAGTAAAAGGGTATGTAGGGAAAGAAGTGAGAACTGAACCATTTAGAAATACTTCATTATATGAACCGTTCAGAGTTTATTCAGATCTAACCTTTCATTCAGAGGTACGTATCAAACGCTCTGAACACTGACCGATTCAGTGATCAGATCTGAATGGTCCCATTCAGATCCAAACAAACACACCCTAAGACTACTAAGAAGAATTTTTTTTTTCTTACATACTAATAAGGTACTTCAAATAAGTATACATAATTCAAAATGTCTTTCATTATATCATACGTAGTATTATACCAATATACTATTAGCCGTGCCATTATATTATATTATACCTATATACTATTAGCCGTGCCGGATTTCGTCAGTTCTATCGCTTTGAGTTTGTGTTCACACTACAAACGGCCCCTCAACTTCGGCTCAATTTACACAACGGTCCCTCAAGTTTACATTTTTTCAGGGGTAGAAAACATAAATAAATAATTTTATTAAAATAAAAGAAACTAATTCCACCCGATTTTTTAACGGACAATACCTTCTCGCTCGGTGCGAGTTAAATTTTTTCGAGACCACCGTTCAACTCCAAAAAATCAGACGAACCCAAAGGGACTAACTATACGCGTAACGGACATCGTTAAAAAAATACTAGATAACGAGCCCTATATTCTCGCTCGGTGCGAGTTAAATTTTTCCGAGATCACCATTTAACTCGAAATAATTTTACGAACACAACGTGACTAACTATACGCGAAACGGACATCGTTAAAAAAACACTAAATATTTCGGGCTATATTACATACATATACATACACGTCCAACAATCAACTCAACCTACTAGATATATCAGGTACCAAACAATGTCTATCCAAATTCGACCGCGCGTCAAATACAACCGCAGCGCGCGGTCGAATTTTTTTCTAAGTTAACGCTAAACAAATCAAAGCACGCCAGTAAAAAATCTAATAGAAGTGTTTACATGGGAAGTCTAGTAGTCATGGTAAAGTATTGTTTACATATTTTTATCCATTTACAGTCATACCTTTACTTTATAGCAGTCTGCATCGAATCTAATGAATTGAATTCAACATAACCAAAAAAAAATTCCTGTCACTACAAAGAAGGAAAAAAAAAAACATTTTGTAAATAGAAATTAAGATCCAGTATCGTATAATTTGGAAGTGATGAACGCATCAAATTCTAAGTCTAGTAGTCATGGAAAGCATTTACATATTTTTATCTCTTTTCTTGCTGTACCTTTTATAGCAGTTTGCATCGAATCTAATGGCTTGAATTCAACATAGCCAAAACTAAATTCCTGTTACTACAAAAAGAAAAACACATTTTGTAAATAGAAATTAAAATCCAGCATTGTATAAATTCCGAAGTGATGAACATATCAAATTCTCATAAGCATACCTAGTTACTTCTAACTTGGATGTCTGTGGCCAAACTTTTTAAATTCGTTATGGAAGTGTTCAACTATTACATTAGTGAACTTTAACTAAATCTCAGTAGATTAGTGCAAGTAAAATTATTCAAAATCTCATAAGCTTTAATACAACTCAATTCAAGTCGGCCAGTAGTCATGGAAAAGTATTTACATATTTTTATTCCTTTTCTTTAATTCATACAGTTACTTTATAGAAGTTTGCATCAAATCTAATTACTCGAATTCAACATAACCAAAACAAAATTCCTGTTACTAAAAATATAAAAAAGACATTTTATAAATAGAAATTAAAATTCAGTATTGTATAAATTCTCATAAGCATACATTGTTACTTCTAACTTGGATGTCTTTAATGAGGCTAAACCTTTTAAATTCCTAGATTAGTGCAAGTACAATATTCAAAATCTCATAAGCTTTCACAAAAGAATGAATAATGGGGTTTTTCAGATCTTTTATACGGAGTGTTGAATAAAATTATGTATTGTTTATGTAGTAATGAAAAGACTCGTATTAAATCGGTAATTGAATTTTCTAATTAAATGCACACATTGTTTAGTTCAGTTACAATAGTGAAAAGATTGAAGGATCAAATTATTTATTACATTTATATATTTTAGTTATTATTATTGGGAGATGATTCTCACACACTACTTTTTGATCCATGTACACTTTTTTCTTATAAAATTACAGTTATGCCTCTAGAGAATAGAACTTAAATTATTATTATAAGTATATAATTAAGAGTAAAATAGGTATTTAGTGTACATGAATCAAAAGGTGATGTGTGAGGATCACCTCCCTTATTATTATAGTGTATATAAATAAATAGATAGATAGATAATACGGAGTATTAACATTATAAACTACATAATTATTAATAATCAATATATTTTAGAGGGATCAAGTTTTACTCACCTCATTTACTCATATTATAGTTATATTTAAAATTAAAATTAAAATTATAAATAATCAATATATTTTAAAGAGATCATGATTCACTCACTTCATTTACTCACCTCATTTACTTTTTCTAGAACTCAATCTTTATACAGTAGTAGATATCTAGATTTGTTATAAATGGATTTGTACGTACACGGAACTCGAAAACCCGCGGAGAAACCCGAAACCCGATAGTTAGTAAATAAATGGGAACCCGCTGGGCATGGGACCAGGTTTGTGACTGAGTTTCTTATTCGGGTTTGGGACTGAGATTACTTATACCCGACTCAAACCCGACCCGATGCAATTCCAATGTTTACTCTCAAATAAACTTGCATATTTGCATTGAGATCTAAAATTCTAACAAGTTCGTTGAACAATCAATCGTCAAATTCAACTAGGTTGTGAATGTGATAAAGTGTATTAACAAGTTAGTTGAACAATCAATCGTCATATTTATAGTCTTTAATAATTTCAAAAGTTGTACAGTAGTTACTGAATAATTTTACAGCTTTATTTTGAAATACAAATAAGATCATATGTATTGTGGCGTTATGGAGAAAGGTGGTGATGTGTTGTGACGTAACCTTTATTTATGAACGAATTTGAGTTATTTTGTTACACGAATCTATTTATTGTATATATGGTATTTTAATAAATTTAGGTTGGTTTCAAACATATATAGGCAACTAGTCATATCCGTGTAGTTTAGTTTGTTGGTAAATCCGGTTCGTTCCACAGGGAGACAGTGTTCAATGGTTTTTTTTTTAATAGTCTTTGAAGTTAAACTTATTTAAAGGGGGTTTTGGATTAGGAATTTATAATACTACATAATAATAATAAATTATAACTTAATCCTAATTTAATTGAACTACTTATTAATTTATACGAATACATTATTTATAATTATTAACTTAAAAGTGAATTAATTGAAATTATACTAATAAATTTATTACTAAATGATAATTAATAAAATAATAACTTTTAATAAAACTAATTGTTTAGAATTTTGTTTTGCGCAATTATAATATAAATTTATTTAAATTAACTAAATAGCATGTTTTAACTAAATTAATATAAATTAAGAGGAATTATAATATTTAACTAATTATAAACTAATTACAAATTATAAATTATCATAATTAATACTAATTATAAATTAATAACTTAAATATAATAATAAAATATTTAAAACCCTAGATTTTAACCTAATTCGCTACAGTACCCGTATCTATACTTACGCGGTTCGCGTAGTATTATACGCGTTTCGCATATGTTTTAAATCGTACGCGTATCGTGTAGAGTTGTACGCGATCCGCGTATGATATGATTGATGTGACAAAACAGTGACGAATAAACTGAATTATAATGTTGTGTAATAATTTTTTTTGTTTTACTTTACTGAATAAATAAACGTAAATAATAATAATAATAATAATAATAATAATAATAATAATAATAATAATAATAATAATAATAATAATAATAATAATAATAATAATTAGCAATATATAAATAGGAAGTATTTACTTAAATGTGTCACCTCTAGATCCATGGATTGTTTTAAGTTTAAGCTCGTATTAAAATGTTTAGTATAAAACTTATATTTTCCTTTCGAATAAATAATAAGTTTTGACTAACTAAATTAAATCTAATTTTCATTGGATTATATTTAGATAGTTACTAGTCCTTAAGTATTTAAATTGAGACCCAACCCAGTTTTGACCTTCGCCAAAACCCAAATCATAACGGTTTCTCTTTTTACAATTTCATTATTATATGACTCGTGATATTACCCAAACCACCGAACCTTACTTTTAATTTAGTGTTAGTAAATTAGTTATAAGTTCGTCTAGATCACTTTTAATGTTGAAGCTTAATTTATATAAATAAAAATAACTTTCGTTATTTTAATCTTACAAATTAAGTGACAGGGGTTAAATATCCAAATACATAATAATGGTTCTTTTAATTAGGCTCAATGTTAAAAATACTAAAGTTACATTTTTATTTTTACAAGTGATAACAATCCATTTCACTAGGGGCTCTACATCTAAGCAAACACTAGGGAGATTAGCTACTCATTATACTAAGGAAAACATGAAAATATAAATGTACAAACATAATAATAACAATAAAAACTGATAATGATAATTTTAATAGAATATACTTACGAAAATCTTCACTCTCATTTACTTTACACGGTAGAAAATTACAATAATAACACCCTTTCACGCGTACAATAATACCCTTAATCACGAACAATACACCCTTAATATTTGAAACTATCCTAACTCTTCAAACTTGAAATTTAATTTGGTACAGAACTAAATTATAAGGAGTACTAAAAAAAATTAAATGACAGTAGCTAATTATTTTGTGATATGTGTTTTTGTGTATTTCTTCCTCTCTCTGCTCTATATTGTGCCTCTGTCTCCCTCCGTACTTCTTTTTTATAGCAAACTAGTAGTAGAGATTTGTGATTTGTTCTTCATTTTTAAAATCAACTAGATGGAATATGACTGTAAAGAGTTCTTGCACTGATAAAGAATTGATTTTAAATTAAATAAAGCAGCCGTCCCATTTTCTTTTGTTCAAGCACTCCGTATTATAGATAGATGGATGATTAAACAAAGAACTCAACTGCTCCTCTTTTAGTGTGTAAAGTGAACCAGCCACGTGAACCTTTAATCGATATCTGAAAATAACATTACGCGTTTCGCGTAGGGGTCTACGCGTTTCGCTTGGTCTATGATATTACACGTTCCTCGTACTAGGTTACGCGATCCGCGTAAGTGTATATTTGAACCTGCAATAATTATTTTCGATCTGCATTTGTAATTATGCCTACGCGTTCCTCGTGAGGAACTACACGATACGCGTAAGTGTAAAGAGAACTTTTCTGGTTTTTCTTTTAGCGTTCGTTTTTTTGTTGATCCCGTGTTGGCGTATATAGAATTGGAACTTTCCATTTGAACTCTTTTTCTTTGCTCATCTTGAACTTGTATTCGGGTAATGTTATCTTGATATATATTTGGTTTAAATCCATCGTTTATCGTCTTTTCTTCAAACTTCGAGCTCGTGTTATCTTTTGTCGTTTTTCTCGTGATTTATACATTTGAATGTCTTAGTAAACGATAAAAGTTGATGAAATATAAATGATATTGCGTCGAATTATATATATGTTTAAAGCAATATCAAAATACCCCACACTTGAACGTTGCTTGTCCTCAAGCAATTACATTTTTTTAACAGAATCAGAACATTACATATTTTTCCTTATCGAACATTAAATCACACAACACACACCACACGAAATGAAAACACACGCTATATGGAATAAGTTGGAGACACTACACAATTTTTATTGAATCACACGTACACCACACGAAATGAAATTCTGATAACAGAAACAAAGTTGAAACTCGTGATTAAGGGTTAAAAATTTGGATCCTTAGGGAAAATTGGACCTTGTGAAAACGTTTTATGATTTTTATAAAATGGCATGCTAGTTTTTACACTAGACACGTTTTCCGATTTTAACCTCAAATTCCGGTTGAGGGTAACTGAAAACCGTAGTCTCAGTCGGCGATTAGCAAGCTATCCGCCCCCATAATTGAAGTATCATGGAACTTGAAACCGAATGTCCTAAAAATGGTTTTACACAATATAATTCATAAAATAGCACAAGTTTTAGAATAAAATTATATCGTGTCCAAATATCATCGGTGAACCATGAGTTTGCACACCTCAATTTGTTATGGCATATGTATGTTGACCGCGATCAAACATAGATGCTGTTGATCTTTACAGAGATCATCCATCTGGGGATTAGATTCATTAGTCTTAAAAGCTAATTTGCAATGTGCCCCCCATTGTACGAGACAGATCCATCTCATGGTTAGGATAAGTCTGACCACCAAAAACCCTGTTTGATGCTGAGGTGAGGTGGATTTCCAGCCGATGATAGAAATAACTTTTCAAGATTTTTCGTCAACCTACAGCTATTCTGGACTACATCTTCTAACATAGGTTAGCAAGTGTGTCATTTTGGAAGACTTTACTTCCTTAATGGGATATTCAGGTTTATACATTCAAAAGCAATGATATCTGCAATAAACTTCATACAAACACGTGATAAATGGTTCTAAACATATGGGTTTATAAATTCCCTTATACATGGTTTTCATTTTATATGTTTCAATCAAATAAACTTATGTATTTTTAATTTATGCAGACAATAATTTCGGTTTTTGACACCTAATCTTTAATTGCTAGTTATTACATTAAAAAATGATTAGTTATATTTGTTTAAAAATTGTAAAAATTTTCATAAAAACCACTAATTATAAGTTCTCGAGAATTTATATACTCCCACCCCACACTTAAGATTATGTAATGCCCTCATTACATAAAATCAGATTAAATGTATAAATTTGAGAGGACAAAAAGTGTAAAGTGTTTACAACTTCCTTTGTTAAGCAATTGGAGATTGTAAAATTCTTATCGTATGAACATATCCAATCCGTTTTATCACAATAATACTTTCGTGTTTCGCTATATCGAATCTCATCATCATAAGTACCTGCCAACAAATATGTCAATCACAAACGAGATGGGGTTGTACTTTAGTAGTACAAAAATTTTACCCCACACTAAAAGTTTTTTGTAAAGATAAATAAAGGTAAGAATAAATTAACACACCATAAAAATCATTTTATACAAACAAATACAAAATAAAAAATTCTAAAAATAAAAAGAAAAACTAGAAAAATGACCACGCAGGGCCTCCCTGATCTTCCTGTTCCCGCTGCTGTTGCTGCCGTTGTTCATTTAGGCGTTGTTCCTCGTAAAAACGCCTATAAGCTTCCTGACTTGCGACTAGGGCAGCGTTGGGGTCATAGGGTGGAGGTAGAGGGTCACCGTGTTCTTGCCATTGGGGGTATGATGGAAAGGCTGAGGGTGCGTATTGTTGTGGGTTAGCTGCGTATAAATATGCCTGATGATGCGCCCACTCTAACTGTGCTCCTTGGCCCCTCTGATCGTATCGGATGTTTTCTAACATATTATCCTGAGCCAGTTGGGTATGCCTAATTTCCCCTATTTGACTAGACAAACTAGTGTATTGTTCTTCTGATCTCCGTCCCCAATTATCATACGAGTTCCTTAAATCTAAACTCAATGAATTAAACGAATTTTGTAGCATATCGAAATCAGAAACACCTACATTAGACGAGCTAGCCTGATCTGGCTGTCTTCGTCTCCTCCTAGTTTCCCTAGTGGGTTCCTCATCCTCCTCCATAGGAACGGGAGCGTCAACTTCTTGCCGTCTCAAACTAATTACCCCACCCCTCACTTGTATAGCCTTAGCCGTCCTATACACGTCCAATCCTAAAGTTTTAACAGCTTGATCTACCGGTTGGATTGGAGGTTCTGATTCACTCGGGTCGAGTCCGAACCAGCTTCCTAGACACGTGATGTAGTGACCCCCCGACATGTCACTTGTCCCTCGAGCACCCTTACCAACATGGGCCAAAAAGTAAGCAACTCCATAGGGTATACTAATAAATGTATCCCTATCTCTGATCGCATTCAAGTACCAAAGGTCAATATAATTAATTTTATCTGTATTAGTATACGTGATAATGCTAAAAACGAACATATATTTCATAGCATTATTCCCCAAGAAAGACAAGATTTTAGTTGGTATTGTTCGATTTACAAGCAATATTCGTTTAAATATTAAAGAGTGAAGACAAAAGGCAGATTCGACAAATTGAAGACAAAAAGGTCCAAAGAGCTAAAAAGTACAAGATACAACTAAAAAGGTTCAAAATATTGATGAGGAACGTCTCAAAATGACAAGAGTACAAGTTACAAGACGCAAAGTACACGATATAAAATAATACGCGAAGACGTCCGAAAATCCGGAACCGGGACCTGAGCCAAGAAGAAACGCCCGACGCAACGGACCAAAAATATCTAGTCTACTATGCACAAGAATATAATATAATATATATATAATTATATATTATATATATTATTATTATTATATTACGTCGGCAAGAAGAAAACAAATCAATTTGGCTGGATCCAGGGTGGCCATGCGACTCGCATGGCCAGAGGCACAAATCCATGCGAGTCGCATGGAGTGAGATTGCTGGTCAGGTCCTATATAAAGCCAGTTTTCTGCCGAGTTTTAATCATCTTTTTTTTCTTCCTCTTCATACGTAAATATATTTATATTTATAATTTATATTTTAATTTTAATTATAATTCTAATAATAAGGGTATGTTAGCGAATGTTGTAAGGGTGTAAGTCGAAATTCTGTCCGTGTAACGCTACGCTATTTTTAATCATTGTAAGTTATGTTCAACCTTTTTATATTAATGTCTCGTAGCTAAGTTATTATTATGCTTATTTAAAACGAAGTAATCATGATGTTGGGCTAATTACTAAAATTGGGTAATTGGGCTTTGTACCATAATTGGGGTTTGGACAAAAGAACGACACTTGTGGAAATTAGACTATGGGCTATTAATGGGCTTTATATTTGTTTAACTAAATGAAAATTTGTTAATGTTAATATAAAGATTTACAATTGGGCGTCCCTATAAATTACCATATACACTCGATCGGACACGATGGGCGGGGTATTTATATGTACGAATAATCGTTCATTTAACCGGACACGGGAATGGATTAATAGCCACTAGAATAATCAAAACAGGGGTGAAATTACATTCAAGGGTAATTGGTGTAATTGTTAACAAAGTAGTAAAACCTTGGTTTACACGCAGTCGATAACCTGGTGTATTCATTAAACAAAGTATTAAAACCTTGTTACAATTCGAATCCCCAATTAGTTGGAATATTTAACTTCGGGTATAATAATAATTTGACAAGGACACTTGCAATTTATATTTATGACTGATGGACTGTTATGGACAAAAACCAGACGGACATATTGAATAATCCAGGACAAAGGACAATTAACCCATGGGCATAAAACTAAAATCAACACGTCAAACATCATGATTACGGAAGTTTAAATAAGCATAATTCTTTTATTTCATATTTAATTTCCTTTATTTTATATTTAATTGCACTTCTAATTATCGCACTTTTATTTTATCGCACTTTTAATTATCGTATTTTTTAATTATCGCACTTTTATTATTCGCAATTTCATTATCGTTATTTACTTTACGCTTTAATTTAAGTCTTGTATTTATTTTATATTTTACATTAGGCTTTAACTGCGACTAAAGTTTTAAAATCGACAAACCGGTCATTAAACGGTAAAAACCCCCTTTATAATAATAATATTACTTATATATATGTTTGTATTTTTATAAAAGTAAACTAATATAGCGTTGAGCTTTGTTTAAAGATTTCCCTGTGGAACGAACCGGACTTACTAAAAACTACACTACTGTACGATTAGGTACACTGCCTATAAGTGTTGTAGCAAGGTTTAAGTATATCCATTCTATAAATAAATAAATATCTTGTGTAAAATTGTATCGTATTTAATAGTTTTTACTAGTAAAATATAAGCTATTTTATATACACCTCGTTCGACATCAAGTATTTTTGGCGCCGCTGCCGGGGATCGAACCCGGGTCACCCGCGTGACAGGCGGGAATACTTACCACTATACTAAAACTAACTTAAAATTATAATCGCAAATTGAAATTACTAATTGGAATGATAATTGATACATAGTAAAAGGTCTAAAAATATTAAAGCTTACAGGAAAAACTAAATCCCAAATGGAAATAACTTAAAAAGAAACTAAAACTTAAAAAGGCGTCGCAAAATTCTAAAGCACCTAAATCTTAGTCTAAAGAAAAAGTACTTAAGGAATTCTACGGCAAAGCCTAAAAATATAGGAGTAAAAATAACTATAGCAAAAACTAAGTTTAAAATTAAATATGAGCTAAAAATACAAATATTACGCTACAACGATTAAAAAGGGACAAAATATAAAAATATACAAAAAGTTGTAAAAAGTACAATTTTTATAAAAATATTATTTTTATATTATTTATATTAAAGTATTAAATTTTAAATATAATAAAACTAATTAAAAGTAGTTAAAATTAATTAAACTAAAAACTTAATTAATAATAATAAAATCAAATTAGGGTTTGGATGTGGCCCTGTCAGACCCCTCATGCGAGTCGCATGATTTAAGGCGGTGGGTCATGCGAGTCGCATGGACACCCTGAACTGGTTCAATTGGACTGGTTCAAATGACAGGTCACGTAATATTTATTATTTATTTATATTTTTCTGTTTTATATTTAAAAGATAAATATATATATAATTAAAATAAAACTTAATTTTAAAAACTAAAAATATACTTAAAATACTTTATAATTTTGTAAAAATAAAAGAAAAACTTAAAAATACACTTTAAAATATATATATATTTTTTTCGATTTTAAAAGATTTTTTTTTTTTTACTTTTTTTAATTTTTTAAACAAAAATATAAATTTTACAAAAACAAATTATAACTTAAAATTTAAAAATATGGCGTTTCGCTTCGGCGAGGTCCCCGGCAGCGGCGCCAAAAATACTTGATGTCGAACGAGGTGTATATAAAATAGCTTATATTTTACTAGTAAAAACTATTAAATACGATAAGGTTAGGTTAGTAAAGTATTTTTAAGTTTTTATAAGTTTCTTTTATTTTTCCGTCACCTTTTATTTTTCAACCATTTTTTCTTTTTCGACCTTTTTCGACGAACTCTTTGTCTTTCTTATTTCTCGCTATTCTAGTTTTTAGGACTTAGAATTTTTTCTACTTCTTATCTAAATTTCTCAAAATTACGAAAATTTATTTTAAGTGATTAAATTGATAGACATCAAAATTTTCTGGTTCGTAATAATAGTTGGATTTGTACGTGGACCGGGTTATTGGAGCCAAACAGTCCTCAATTATATTGAGACCAAACGAATCCTGCCCCTCTGCTGCATCTTTTGGCTATTCGAAACGTGGGCAAAATCAGAAAAGTCTATTGATTGGATAACTTATTATAATTTTTCTTTCCTTTTAAAAACTAATAGGATATTCAGTGAATGCACCGAGCAAGACGTTCATCACCTTTTGTACGTTCACCACCTGTAACTCGATCAAGACATCGTTTAACAAATATAACCGCCGTTGATTTTTCTTTAGAATCGTCATCCAGTCGACCAAGTACTTCAGTTCAAATTTCCGATAATCCATTTTTTGAACCCAACCTCACAATTGAGAATCCGGAAAATATTCAGGAACGGTTCATAGATCCTGAACCATTAAACTTTCCTCCGGAATCACCAATCATTCAAACAGAGATTATTGAGGAACGAACTATTAAATCAGAACCATCTAGTGATACCGATTCAACAAATTCAATTATGGAGAATCTGGAACCTTTAAGTATGGAAGACCGAATGAGAGCTAAACGCACTGGCCAAGGTCACGCAATTACCCATCCAGACATTAATGCGCCAGATTATGAAATCAAAGGACAAATTCTACACATGGTGACTAATCAATGCCAATTTAGTGGTGCGCCAAAGGAAGATCCAAATGAACATCTACGTACCTTTAATAGGATCTGCACACTATTTAAAATACGAGAAGTGGAGGATGAACAGATATATCTCATGTTATTTCCCTGGACTTTAAAGGGAGAAGCCAAAGATTGGTTGGAATCGTTACCTGAAGGGGCGATCGATACATGGGATGTTTTAGTTGACAAATTTCTTAAACAATTCTTTCCCGCATCTAAAGCCGTAAGACTTCAAGCAGAAATTGTTACATTCACACAAAAGCCAAATGAAACTCTATATGAGGCGTGGACAAGATATGGAAAGTTATTAAGAGGATGTCCGCAACATGGTTTAGACACCTGTCAAATAGTACAAATATTTTACCGAGGATGCGACATCACTACAAGAAAAGACATAGATATAGCAGCTGGTGGTTCTATTATGAAGAAAACCGAAACTGATGCTTACAAAATTATTGATAATACTGCTTCCCACTCACATGAGTGGCACCAAGAAAAAGATATCATTAGATCATCTAAAGCAGCTAGAGCCGATTCTAGCCATGACTTAGATTCCATTTCCGCAAAGATAGATGCTTTCGAGAGACGAATGGAAAAGATGACTAAGGATATTCATGCTATACGAATTAGTTGTGAGCAGTGTGGAGGACCACATTTGACAAAAGATTGTCTCAGTATTGAATTAACAATGGAACAAAGAGAGAATATTTCATACATAAACCAAAGGCCTGGAAATAATTATCAGAATAATTATCAACCGCCAAGACCGATTTACAATCAAAACCAGAATTATAACCGAAATATTCCATACAACAACCAACAAGGTCCTAGCAATCAACAAGTATCCAACAATACTTACAATCAGCAAAGACCGAATTTTCAAAACAAACCACCGCAACAAACCGATGATAAAAAGCCGAATTTAGAAGATATGATGACGAAGCTAGTTGAAACTCAAACGCAGTTTTTCACATCTCAAAAACAAATAAATGAACAAAATGCTCAAGCATTTAGAAATCAACAAGCTTCTATTCAAAATCTGGAACAAGAAGTGAGTAACCTAGCAAGGTTAATAGGTGAAAGAAAACCGGGAAGTCTACCGAGCGATACAAACGCTAACCCCCGGAATGAAACAGCTAAAGCTATTACCACAAGAAGTGGTACAACACTTAAACCACCTATACCTGTAACTTCTGATGAAACCATTCCTACTCCACAAGAACCACAACCTGATCAAGATAAGGAAAAAGAACCGGTAGTTGAAAAGGTTAATGATAACACAGTTAAGGATAAACCTTATGTTAAACCATACCAACCACCACTTCCTTACCCGAGTAAAATGAAGAAAGAGAAACTTGAAGCCGAGCAATCCAAATTCTTGGATATGTTTAAACAGATAAATGTAAATCTTCCTTTCATTGATGTGATTTCAGGAATGCCTAGATATGCTAAATTCTTGAAAGATCTAATCACGAATAGAAAGAAAATGGAAGAACTCTCGGCTGTCACTATGAATGCTAATTGTTCAGCAGTGCTGTTGAATAAGATACCAGAAAAATTATCTGATCCAGGAAGTTTCACAATTCCATGTTTTCTGGGTAGTCTTAGTTCAATAGAAGCGTTGGCAGACTTAGGTGCTAGTATAAATCTAATGCCGTATTCACTATACGCTAAACTAGACCTTGGAGAATTGAAACCAACCAGAATAAGCACACAACTAGCCGATAGATCAATAAAATATCCTAGAGGGATAATGGAAAACATGCTAGTTAAAGTTGGTACTTTAGTATTTCCAGTAGATTTTGTTGTTTTGGACATGGAAGAAGATTCTCAAGTTCCTCTCATATTAGGAAGACCATTCTTAAACACGGCTAAAGCAATGATAGACGTGTTCGGTAAGAAATTGACCCTAAGTATAGAGGATGAGAGTGTTACCTTTTCAGTTGATAGAGCAATGCAACAACCACAATCTGCAGATGATACATGTTATTATATTCAAACTATAGATGCACATGCAGAATTATTAGAAGAATTTCCAGAATTACAAGGAACAGGAGAATGTTCTTTAGGAGAAGGTAATGAACCAATTGATGAAGCTGAAATGTTAGCTACACTTATAGCTAATGGATATGAACCAACAACAGAAGAAATACAAATGCTAAAAGAAGAAGACAGATATCGATACAAATCATCGATAGAAGAACCTCCGAAATTAGAATTAAAGCCACTTCCAAACCATTTGGAATACGCTTATTTACATGGTGAATCTGAATTACCTGTAATAATATCGTCTTCTCTTACTGAAAATGAGAAATCACAACTCATTTCTGTGTTGAAAGCTCATAAACCAGCCATTGCATGGAAGATTCATGATATTAAAGGAATAAGTCCTTCGTATTGCACACATAAAATCCTTATGGAAGAAGGTCATAAAACGTATGTGCAACGCCAACGAAGACTAAATCCTAATATGCAAGATGTAGTTAAGAAAGAGATTATTAAACTGCTAGATGCAGGTTTGATATATCCAATTTCTGATAGTCCATGGGTAAGCCCAGTTCAATGCGTGCCTAAGAAGGGTGGCATGACTGTCATTACAAATGAGAAAAATGAGCTTATTCCTACTAGGACTGTAACAGGATGGCGTGTATGTATTGATTATAGAAAATTAAATGACGCCACCAGAAAAGATCACTTTCCCTTACCTTTCATAGATCAAATGTTGGAAAGATTAGCCGGAAATAGTTACTATTGTTTTCTAGATGGATTTTCCGGATATTTTCAAATTCCAATAGCACCCGAAGATCAAGAGAAAACCACATTCACGTGCCCTTATGGTACTTTTGCTTACAAACGCATGCCATTTGGACTTTGCAACGCCCCTGCAACCTTTCAAAGGTGTATGATGGCGATTTTTCATGACATGATAGAAGAATGCATGGAAGTATTCATGGATGACTTTTCAGTCTTCGGTGATACATTTAAATCATGTCTAGTTAATCTGGAACGAATGCTAATTAGATGCGAAAAATCAAATCTAGTACTTAATTGGGAGAAATGCCATTTCATGGTTAAAGAAGGCATCGTTCTTGGACATAAAATTTCAAAAGAAGGAATTGAAGTGGATAGAGCTAAAGTAGATGTAATTGCTAAACTTCCACATCCCACCAATGTTAGAGGAGTTAGGAGTTTTCTAGGGCATGCCGGTTTTTACCGACGTTTCATAAAAGATTTTTCTAAAATTGCCACTCCTATGAATAAACTCCTAGAAAAGGATGCGCCATTCATCTTTTCAGATGAATGTATCAAATCTTTTAATATTCTTAAAGAAAAACTCACTAATGCACCGATCATGATAACACCAAATTGGAATCTACCATTTGAACTAATGTGCGATGCAAGTGATTTTGCAATGGGAGCCGTTTTAGGACAAAGGATTGAAAAACGATTTCAACCTATATATTATGCTAGTAAGACATTACAAGGAGCACAAACGAACTATACAACTACGGAAAAAGAACTCCTTGCTATTGTCTTTGCTTTTGACAAATTTCGATCATATCTCGTTCTAGCAAAAACGGTGGTCTATACAGACCATTCTGCTCTTAGATACCTATTTTCAAAACAAGATGCTAAACCAAGATTAATCCGTTGGATCTTACTCTTACAAGAGTTTGATATTGAAATCCGAGATAAAAGAGGAGCAGAAAATCTCGCTGCTGATCATCTTTCTCGTCTTGAAAATCCTGAGTTAGAAGTTCTAAATGAATCAGCCATACAAGACAACTTTCCTGATGAATATCTATTGAAGATAGATTATAAAGAAATCCCATGGTTTGCAGACTATGCAAACTACTTAGTTTGTGGATTCCTTGAAAAAGGATTATCGTACCAAAGACGAAAGAAATTCTTCAGTGATATAAAACACTATTTCTGGGAAGATCCACATCTGTTTAAAAGTTGTCCTGATGGAATAATACGCCGATGTGTATTTGGAGATGAAGCTAGTAAAATTTTAAACCATTGTCACACAGGACCAACAGGAGGGCATTATGGGCCTCAACTAACAGCAAGAAAAGTTTATGAAGCTGGATTCTATTGGCCTACAATTTACAAAGACGCACACCTTCTTTGCAAATCCTGTGATGCATGTCAAAGGGCCGGAAAAATAAGTCAACGTGATGAAATGCCACAAAATGTCATCCAAGTATGTGAAGTATTTGACATTTGGGGTATTGACTTTATGGGTCCATTTCCAAAATCTCATAATAATCTATATATACTCGTAGCCATTGATTATGTATCTAAATGGGCGGAAGCACAAGCTCTCCCAACTAACGATGCACGAGTTGTAGTCAACTTTTTAAAACGTCTTTTTGCAAGGTTTGGAACACCGAAAGCTTTAATAAGTGATCGGGGTACTCATTTCTGTAATAATCAACTTGAGAAAGTTCTTAAAAGATATGGAGTAACTCATAAAATCTCCACCGCATATCATCCACAAACAAGTGGATAAGTTGAAAATACCAACCGAGCTTTAAAACGTATTCTAGAGAAAACCGTAGGATCAAATCCGAAGGAATGGTCCATTAAATTGGAGGATGCACTCTGGGCTTTTAGAACAGCCTACAAAACTCCAATTGGAACCACACCTTTTAGACTTGTTTATGGAAAAGCATGTCATCTTCCAGTAGAAATTGAACACAAAGCATTTTGGGCTTTGAAGACATGTAATCTTGATTTACATGAAGCTGGACGTCTACGATTAAGTCAACTAAACGAATTAGAAGAATTAAGACATGAAGCATACGAAAATTCGTTAATCTATAAAGAAAGAACGAAGAAATGGCATGATAAAAGAATCAGAAGTTCAAAAGAATTTAAAGAAGGAGACAGAGTTCTTCTTTTCAATTCACGATTCAAGCTATTTCCTGGAAAATTGAAATCAAGATGGTCTGGACCATTCATAATCAAAAGAGTTTTCCCATACGGAACGATAGAATTAATAAATTCAAATGGGATGGAATTTAAAGTTAATGGTCACAGAGTTAAACATTACATACATGGTCCAATGGAAGTCGACAACGAAGTTAATCACAATTTCGATACCACAGCTAACTAAGTGTGGGGAGAATCAAGTCTTTAAAGGATAATATGTATTTCTGTTAGAGTTAGATTGTCTGTTTTCGTGTAGTTCTCGAAAATGGAACACGTATGGTCTTTCCCTAGCAGACCCTAAAGAACTAGTCTTCTCCCCCCATTCTGAATTTTTATTTTTTTTAGGTTTTTACGAAATGAAGACTGCCTGTGAATTAAACCATGGTCTAATGCTACACGCTTTGATCACTAAACGTAATAATGACATACTACCGAGTGAATTAGTATCAGTAATCAGAGAAAGAATGGACGGAGTTAGAAAAGGATCCAGATGCGAAGATAATAAGTTACAATTTGGTAAAGAAAAGCACGACACCTAGAACGATGTCACAAATGCGGGAAATGGTCACATGGAGGTAAATGTTCAAATAATCAAACCTATTCAAATACCGAATTTGTTACTTTATGCAGAGACGGACCGTTCATATGTTTAGAAGAAAAGACAATGAATGCTCGAGGTTACGCCTATGCAGCCATGGAAAACCAATTAAACCGACTATCTTATGAATATAATAGATCATATAACTAAGAAATCTATTTCACAGGTATGTCTGTACAGTTTTTATTTTTATTTTTATTTTTAACCTTTTGATAATAAACGCTAATTTGTTCGCTAAAAAGTATTAAATTGGTATTAAATAAAATTAGGTTTGGCGACCGAAATTATTGATATCATTCAAAAATTTATTACATCACTGCGAAATTTAACGTTTATTCTTAAGGTATAAATATCTTTAAACAATCAAACCAAAATATTTCAAAAATTCGTCATGAGTTAAATTAGGTCTTGGAACCGAAATTACTTTACCGAAAAGAGGGGCGTATATTTTTGATAATATTTGATTGATTAAAGTGGGATAAAAAGACAAAAAGATTTTTAATTTTATTTTTACAATGTTTTTAAAATTAATATTTAAATCTTAAGTTAATATTGTAAACTTTATAAAAACAATATATTTAAAATTGTAAATATTTGAAAAATTAATATAAGTTTGATATGAATTTATGAATTTTTAAATTAAGTTTGGTGTGAATTTTTAAAATATAAATTTTTAAATTTATGAATTTTTAAATTAAGTTTGGTGTGAATTTTTAATTTTATATTTAAGTTGTGTGAATTTAAAAACAAAAATTTACTTTATCTCATTAAGTTAAGAATATGATTTTTAAAAATTCGTCGTAAGTTGAAGACTAGGTCTTTGAACCGAAATTGCTTTACCCGAGGTAGGGACGAGAACTTTTATTATCATTATTTTTAATCTTTTTGATTTAAAGTATGCCAAAAAAATTAAAAAATCCAAAAATCTAAGCTTTTAAAACAATCGCTACAAAAAGACAAATTTTAAAATTTTGTCGAGGGACGGACTAGGGCATCGTCCCGAAACGACCTCGTCTTAAAAAGAAACAAAATTTTTAAAATTTTATTAAATTTTATGTTTTAAAAGTATAAGGTTTTTAAAAAAAAAAAAAAAAAAAAAAAAAAAAAAAAAAAACCTGGAAAATACCCCCATGCGAGTCGCATGGATATGGGCAGGAAACCATGCGACTCGCATGGGAGCCAAAAACTGGTCAGGTTCAAAATTCCAGCCGAGCTGCTCTTTTTCACAACACACATACACAAACACGAACTTACTCCAAAACCCTCTCAAAAATTCATCATTTTACACCAAATTTCTTGCAAACTTCACAACAATTATGCCTAGATTCAGTAGTCTCAACCCCTTCAGGAGAAAGGTAAAGATTTCACCCCTAATCTCTTTAAATTCGAATTTTTGTGTTCTTGAGCTAGAAAATTTATATTTTGATTTTGTTAAATTTAGGTGTAATTAGAACTAAATTGTTGTTATATTATGCATGTATATCCTAGATAGAAGCTATTTAACATGAATTGAAGCTAAAAACTTCAAAATTTTAAGAATCTAGGGTTTGTGTTCTTGAGCAATTTGGGGCTTTTTGATATAAACAGGTTATGGCCGATTTTTGTCATGAATTGTTGCTAAATTAAGTAGTGGAACATGTTTAGGTAGTTAATTGATCCAAACTTTGAGCCTAAACATGTTTTTGAGAATTAAAGTGGACTTTTTAAGTCTAAAAATTCATGAACTTGGATAATTTGATATAAAGGCCATTTGAAACTTGTTTCATTGCTAGTAGTGATTATTTTGGCATGTTATTTGAGATAAATGCTTATGAACTTGATGTACATTTTTCGTATATGTTTATTTGACAAAGTATAGACTTGACAAAAATATGAAAATGAGCACTAGTTTGATTTGAATGCCATGTAACAAGTGTTTAATTGCTATAATGATTATTGTTGACATGTTTAAGAGTTTAAATGTGATAAAACATTGTACACATTTTCGTATGTAAAAGTGTAGAATTGTTATTGTTAAGAAAATGTGTATAAAATGTGTTATGAATTGAACATGTCATCATAATTGTTTCAAGTTATTATTTTGCTAACACTAATGCATATTTGGATGCACAATTTTTGTGTTTAATGTGTTTTACAGAGAGCCGATACTGGAGGTTCAGGAGCATCATCGTCCAGGCAACCAGAGCCCGAACCGGAAATGTTTCATGAACAAGAACAACATATGCAACAAGAAGAAGAAGAACAGGAGGAGCAACATATTCCATATCACGATCAAGATCAATTATTCATGAATCAGTTTCGTCAATTCGCTCCACATCAAAGGATTCTGAGCTTAGACATTAATGAAGATCAGTTACACCCAAATCTGAGATTTGATCGATGTTGGATAGAGTATCCAGATTATCAAAAGAACATGCACATTCTCTACTTTAAGGTTGTTGAAATGCCAAGGGCAATTGACTGGGTACCTTTGGAAACAGTTGACCTTGCCGAACCGATTCGGGAATTATTGGTGCAAAGGTATGGTAATTCTCAGTTTAACGATTGGATGCGCCTATTTTCCATTCGTAGAACCATATATAGGGAATGGTGTATAGAATTACTTAGTACTATTAAGTTAAACAGTGATGTTAGGAGGATAGATGATAGAAGCTTTATTAGATTTCTGTTAGGTGGACGCATGTACAGAATGTCCATGATAGATTTAGCTAGGGCCTTACAGATTTACACCCCTGCTGAACTTTTGAGCCCCGACTGTAATAGCCTGATTGCCCAAGGAGAAAGGGTAGATAGGGAATTTGATATTAACGCCATCTGGAGGCGTATGTCCCACTTTAATGAATTTCACGCCAGTGGAAATCATACATACTTAGATATAGACAGAGCTGAACTCCGGGTGATTCATAGATTCTTAGCAAACACAATTACACAAAGGGGAAGAAATAAGGAGAAATTGACCGTAAACGATTTGTTCTACCTCAAGTGTATTAGAGACCCGAGGAGTTTCGTTAACATTCCCTATTGTGTTGGTTATTATCTCGCTAATGTAGTTTCGGGGATGAAATCGGGGAGTATTATAGGTGGTGGTATTTTCATTACTCTCATTGGAGAGTATTTAGGTGTAGATAAGCACCAAGGGGGTCCAATGAACGAAATAGAGGACGGAGGTGAAACTATAAGTTCAAACCTTTATCACGGTGCAAGGGTATTATTGATGAGACGTGGTCGGGTATATCGATACGAGGGACCTCAGCGACAGGTAGAAAGAGGTTCGGATGATGAAATGGAAGAGGCGAACAACATTATAGGAGTTGTTCGGGAGACTGCTCTTGATTTAGGCGTTCGTATGGAGGATGAATACATGACGAACTATGATAGGCATATGCAGTACGAGGCATGGCAACGTCGGAATGACTACGAGCATTCCCGGCAACGAGAGCATGGCCGATGGGATTATCATCAGCGCCAAATTATAAGCCAGTTGCAGCCTGGCGAGATGTATTATCCGACCCGACCCGCATACTATCCCGCACATCAGCCAGAAATGAGACCACCCTATGATTCATATGATTATGACGCAGCATACCAGTTCACCTATAATCAGCCATGGAACCCGGACGCGAACATGAATTGGGATCCATATCCTAATTTTCCTCCTAACCCACCTCCTGATCAGTAGAGATAAGTTGGTAATTTTTATTTTAAACACTTAACATTTTATTACGTTTATGTAATGTTTGATATTTTATTATTATTGTGTACTAATATTTTTCTTATAGTTTGAAAGTGGGATGCCAAAGTTCCATTTCAAATTACATGTATGATTATATTTGTATTGTCTGTATTCTATTTTATGCACAAAACAGGGTAAAACAAAGCGTTTTCAAAGACTGGCATTAAGTTCAGCAAAAGCAACAAATTTTGACGACAAGATGAAAAATATATGTGAAATAGCAACAAGACGGAATGAACAAATGATGTGCACCATTTATCATTCAGCAAACAAATGCCAATATATTTGGAAACTTTGGTAAAAATTTAATCATTTTCACACAAATCACCCTCAATAATTTAAATTGTTACTGATTTCTTGCAAATGAGGGCATTGCAAGATCTTAAGTGTGGGAAGGGGTTAAATTCTTTCGGATTTTAAAATTTTTATATTAAACACTTGGTTACCATTAAAAATACTAGTAAATCAGTAGTTGTATTAGAATCTAGTGCTCTCTGATAAAAAAAGAACAGCCCTAGTCTTATATACTAACTACCCAATTCTAGTAAAATATTTCAAAATTTTCAATTAAATGAACTCAAAATCATGTTTATACATATTTATGAACGATAAAACTAGGTTTTAACACCGAAATTATTGTTACCTCGGAAAGGACATAAATTGAGAAACAAACTAAAATGTTAAAATTCATTTAAAATGGAATAGAGGACGATAAAAAGGAAAATAAAAGCCAAGTGTGGGAAAATTTACCAAGTTATCTTAAACATATGTCACATATATCTGTAACAAATAACTAAAAATACTTTTGCTTTGGACTAAACTAAACTGTTTTACCCGATGAAAGAAAAGAAGAGATGGATCTACACGATGAATCAATTCCATCATTAAAAGGAAGTAAAGTCTTCCGAAAAAGACACGCGCTTCTTGATTTAGGTCATGAAGTTGTCGTCCAGACCAGCTGTAGGTTGACGAAAAATCTAGAAAAGTCATCACTAAAATCAGCAGGAAATCCACGGATCTCAGCATTAAACAGGGTCGCCAAGTGGTCAGATTTATCCTAACCATGAGAAGGATTTATCTCGTACAATGGGGGGCACCATGCAAATTAGCTGGATAAGACTAATGAATCAGATCCCCAGAAAGGATAATCTCCTTAAAGATTAAAAATCAGCTTTTAAGACTGATATTACTCAATCCTAGAGATTGACCTTAAAGATTGAGAATTCAAACTCATGGAATTCAATGATATCTAAACTCGAGCTTAAACGAGAAAATATTTTGATCAAAATTATAAACCGATTTGTTTTCTGAAAACCCTATTTTCAATGCGTTCATTACCATTGAACGTAAAATCCTAGGAATTCACCTGGAATTCATTAGGTCACCTGAACTAAATCGGGTGTCAACCGTAAGAACGGTGGTTGCATAACATGGTCAAAGACAGGACTTTGTGCCAAACCGAAAAATTATAAGGGTGAGCTTTACTATTGCTCCTACCAAGGATAGTAATTGCGTCCGACACGTTATAGACCATAATCAAAAGCATGTCACGGGACATTGCCTTAACAGTTGCTTGTTCAACGCTTTCCTTTACAACCGGACGGTAGTTTGCCGAAAGGTAATATACGGAACAAGTAAACTAGACGTGTTGCTTTCCAAATACAAGGTTAGCAAGTGGGTGACACAAAACCGCAAGTTTTGAGCTAAAATTTTCAAATCTGAAACCCACCAAACCCACAAAAATATTTTGCAAACACCGGTAAAGGGTTATTCCGGAAAACTTATCTAGGGTAAAAACTAGATTTAATTTTCAAAAGATCAAATGTTTTCATAAAGATCCAATTTCCTTAATGGATCTAAATTTTTATAGTCATGTGGGACTGTAAACCACATCGTTACTACCATTGTTCATACCGCCGTATTGAAATCACTGATGTACAAAGTGTAAAGAATAAAGAAGTGATTCTAGTATTTCAAGACAATATTGCTTGAGGACAAGCAACGCTCAAGTGTGGGAATATTTGATAATGCTAAAAACGAACATATATTTCATAGCATTATTCCCCAAGAAAGACAAGATTTTAGTTGGTATTGTTCGATTTACAAGCAATATTCGTTTAAATATTAAAGAGTGAAGACAAAAGGCAGATTCGACAAATTGAAGACAAAAAGGTCCAAAGAGCTAAAAAGTACAAGATACAACTAAAAAGGTTCAAAATATTGATGAGGAACGTCTCAAAATGACAAGAGTACAAGTTACAAGACGCAAAGTACACGATATAAAATAATACGCGAAGACGTCCGAAAATCCGGAACCGGGACCTGAGCCAAGAAGAAACGCCCGACGCAACGGACCAAAAATATCTAGTCTACTATGCACAAGAATATAATATAATATATATATAATTATATATAATTATATATTATATATATTATTATTATTATATTACGTCGGCAAGAAGAAAACAAATCAATTTGGCTGGATCCAGGGTGGCCATGCGACTCGCATGGCCAGAGGCACAAATTCATGCGAGTCGCATGGAGTGAGATTGCTGGTCAGGTCCTATATAAAGCCAGTTTTCTGCCGAGTTTTAATCATCTTTTTTTTCTTCCTCTTCATACGTAAATATATTTATATTTATAATTTATATTTTAATTTTAATTATAATTCTAATAATAAGGGTATGTTAGCGAATGTTGTAAGGGTGTAAGTCGAAATTCTGTCCGTGTAACGCTACGCTATTTTTAATCATTGTAAGTTATGTTCAACCTTTTTATATTAATGTCTCGTAGCTAAGTTATTATTATGCTTATTTAAAACGAAGTAATCATGATGTTGGGCTAATTACTAAAATTGGGTAATTGGGCTTTGTACCATAATTGGGGTTTGGACAAAAGAACGACACTTGTGGAAATTAGACTATGGGCTATTAATGGGCTTTATATTTGTTTAACTAAATGAAAATTTGTTAATGTTAATATAAAGATTTACAATTGGGCGTCCCTATAAATTACCATATACACTCGATCGGACACGATGGGCGGGGTATTTATATGTACGAATAATCGTTCATTTAACCGGACACGGGAATGGATTAATAGCCACTAGAATAATCAAAACAGGGGTGAAATTACATTCAAGGGTAATTGGTGTAATTGTTAACAAAGTAGTAAAACCTTGGTTTACACGCAGTCGATAACCTGGTGTATTCATTAAACAAAGTATTAAAACCTTGTTACAATTCGAATCCCCAATTAGTTGGAATATTTAACTTCGGGTATAATAATAATTTGACAAGGACACTTGCAATTTATATTTATGACTGATGGACTGTTATGGACAAAAACCAGACGGACATATTGAATAATCCAGGACAAAGGACAATTAACCCATGGGCATAAAACTAAAATCAACACGTCAAACATCATGATTACGGAAGTTTAAATAAGCATAATTCTTTTATTTCATATTTAATTTCCTTTATTTTATATTTAATTGCACTTCTAATTATCGCACTTTTATTTTATCGCACTTTTAATTATCGTATTTTTTAATTATCGCACTTTTATTATTCGCAATTTCATTATCGTTATTTACTTTACGCTTTAATTTAAGTCTTGTATTTATTTTATATTTTACATTAGGTTTTAACTGCGACTAAAGTTTTAAAATCGACAAACCGGTCATTAAACGGTAAAAACCCCCTTTATAATAATAATATTACTTATATATATGTTTGTATTTTTATAAAAGTAAACTAATATAGCGTTGAGCTTTGTTTAAAGATTTCCCTGTGGAACGAACCAGACTTACTAAAAACTACACTACTGTACGATTAGGTACACTGCCTATAAGTGTTGTAGCAAGGTTTAAGTATATCCATTCTATAAATAAATAAATATCTTGTGTAAAATTGTATCGTATTTAATAGTTTTTCCTAGTAAAATATAAGCTATTTTATATACACCTCGTTCGACATCAATACGACCTTTGGTTTATTGTGTTCGCTATAAACTTATGAATTATTCTAAAGCGCACATCAGTGATCTTTAGATAAGATTCCTGGCCTGGCTCATATGTATTTCTATTAGTGAAAGATTGCCAGACTGTCGAAGAATCATAATTTCCTGTATATCTAGCCCCTGTAAAAATATATTCCCTAAAACCGGGAGCTATCATCTCCTCAACGGTGTAAATCCCTAATGCGGTAGTCACGTCGCTTAGGGACATTCCTCTATCTACCCCACCCAGCCTAAATTGTAGAAAATTAATATCATCGATATTTTCTGGGTGTAGACTTATTCTAACGGTAGAGTAGAACTCTAAACACCATTCTCTATATACAGGGCTATTTAAACTAAATAACCTTTCGAAATCATTAAAAACCAAAGTCATTCCAAATTCGTTTGTAAAACTTTGGTTTAAAATTCCCCTTATTTGCTTATCTAAATTGACTGGGGGTCCTAAAGGAGCCCAGTCCACAACGTATACTGGAGAGATGTTTCTACTGACCAGAGAAATTAAGTCCTTAACCTTTTGTAATCGGTTAGGTACATCATCAGGAAATCTCAGGTTTGGGTGTAGATTCTGAAGTTGTTGTTCCATTTCTGGTGTTACTTGTTCTTCCCCTTGCTGTTGGTTAACAGCTCTCATTCTAAAGAATCCCTGCATAACATTTTAAAACAAGAGAATTGTCCCGATTAGGTATGTTAATGTTAGCAAAGAATTCATTTTTGACATACAAGCTTTTTTCAACACCACAGGAATCAACAGTTTACTTCTAAAAATTAAAACAACCAAAAATAAAACAAAAAATTCATAATCATCAATCAAGTTTCATAAATAAAGTTTTAATTCATGAGTGGAAAAATGCAATTTAGCTAAGCATATCGAATCCAATTCAATCACATTGCGTATATTCCAGCTTCCAAATTATCCTAATCATCATTACAACTCATACTTGATTCATGACAAGAACTAAAATCTATCAAATCTAAACTAAAAGAAAAATAAAATCACAAATTCAAGCAGCTAAAATCATGCTAGTAGGTCCTAATTACTATCCAAGCAGTGAAAAACATCTATTTAGACCCAAAATATCATAATTCAATAGCGATTCCTCAATTTCCCCAATTTTTTTTTTACAAACCCTAACTTTGAAATAATCAATTAAACATCAAATTCTTATGCTAATCGGGTTTAACATCACACTAACAACATAGATATAGCATTAATCAAGCAAAATTCAACAATATCATGCATTAATTCGGATTAAAGCCATAAAAATAATAAATGAAAAACTTGAAAAACAAGTGGCAAAAACGGGTTTAGGAACCTTACCAATCTCGGCATGTTGAAAGGTAGATGAATTGGAGGAGATTGATAGTGTTAATTTAGTGTTTGGGTGTGATTTTTGGGGTTTTTGTGTTTCTTCTTCGTCCACAGAGAGCAAAAACAATAATAAGAGTGTGGAGGAGAAGTGCAGGTCGACTGATTATCTGGACTTGTTTTTGACCTTACGCGTTTCGCGTAGATTTAATTTGTACGCGTTTCGTGTGGATTGTCACACGTTCCGCGTAAGTTTTTTTTTTTTTTTTTTTTTTAACTTTATAATTAATCAAAACTTTAAAATTTCTTTTATAAATTTATATGTGTTGTTACGGAAATTTCGGTTGTTATACCTAGTCTTAATCCGTTTATAAATTTTAAAAATTAATTTATAAAATTTAATAATTTAAAAGTTAAAGTTTTTAATATTTTATGAAAATAAAAATAAAACAAAATATTCTATTTATTATATATTTTATATATATATATATATATATATATATATATATATATATATATATATATATATATATATATATATATATATATATATATATTCAACTTTATAAGTACTTAAATTTCAAAATATCAATTTTAAATTTATATATGATGTAACGGAAATTTCGGTTGGTATACCTAGTCTTTATCCGTTTATAAATTTTTAATTTCAATTTATAATTTAATACTTTAAAAGTTAAGGTTTTAATATTTTTTAAAAACAACTTGAAAATAAAACACTCTATTTTTTTATTTTTATTTTTTCTCTTCCAAATTTTATAAAAGAAAATTAATATTTAGAATTAAAACAAGTATATGAAAAATAAAAATTAAATGAATTTAAAATACACTCTATAATTTTTTTTCTTTTTAAATTTTTAAATATTAATATATACTTTCAAACCAACTAATTTTCAAACTTAAAAATTTGTTTTCTATCAACTAGGTAGAGATAATCTCGGTTGTTACACCTATCATTACCCACGACAAAGGTTTATAAGTTATATATCTTTACGGTTATTGATAAAAAGTATATTTTTAGTAGTTTTAATTTTTCTTTTGTTTTTGGTGGTTTACTATTTAAAAGATATATTATGAATCCAACAATAAATTTCGTGCAATTTGAAGAACGACAATTCAGTTATTACACTTAGCATTATCGTTTTCAATGAAAACAGGTTAAACTCAAGGTTTATCAATTTTAAATGGTAGACCCTTTTTAATAAAATCACAACAAACAAATACAAACTAAAACACACCAAAACATAAACACACAAAAATTCAAAAAAAATATAAAAATGCGTAAAAATACAAAAAATGCACAAAAACACAATTGGCGAGAAAAAGACTTAGATTGTGAAACCGCGTCGATTTGCCTCATAGTGGAGTCGTACCATTTCGCCCCCCATGGCTTCGTAGGCGTAACCGCGTTGGTTTAAGAGGTTTTCCTTTGAACATTTAAAAGGCCCTTCTCGGCATAAGGTTACGTACTCGAAATTAGAGTCCGTCTGGTTCTTTGGGCAATTTCCGTAATGAGCTGGTTTTCCACATTTTACATATTTGCCCAAATGAAACGCTCGACGTTTCTTAGCTGATTTTGATTTTCCTTTGGCATAATTTTTCTCGTTAAGTTCTTGCCTTATTTCTTTACTCGCCTGATCGCATCTTCTTTTTATATCTAAAACTACATCTCTCGGTAAAATTTTATCGCACATCAAAAAGAAGTGATTGTAGACATATTGATTGCGCATCTTGAAATTAAACAAAAACGAAAAGAAGAAAATAAAAATAAAAATGTAGAATGGAGGGAGAAGACTAGTTCTTTAGTGTCTGCTAGGGAAAGACCGAACAAACCCCACTCTTAAAGATGAAAATAAAGTTCGAGAATGGAGTTGAAAACCTTAAGGTTACCCTGAATTTACTTGTCCTTAGGGTAGAATGTGATCTCGTCTCTTTCCGTAGTATTGATTCCTTCAAAGTATAATTTAAGTCGATGACCGTTCACTTTGAAAGTTCCACCGTCTTTGCTATATAATTCTGCATATCCAGATGGAAAAACTTGTTTTATTATATATGGCCCAGTCCATCGGGATCTAAGTTTCCCAGGTGAAAACTTAAAACGTGATTGGAATACTAATACTTTATCCCCTTGTTCAAATTCTTTCTTTTCTTTTAACCGTGCATCGTGCCATCTTTTAGTTTTCTCCTTGTATGTTTTAGAGTTTTCATATGCTTGTAGTCTTAATTCATCTAATTCATTTAGTTGTAAGAATCGATTTTCTCCGGCTTTCACAAGATCGGTATTACATTCTCTCAGAGCCCAGTATGCCCTGTGTTCAACTTCGACGGGTAGATGACACGCCTTACCATAAATCAATCGGAAAGGTGTAGTACCGATGGGTGTTTTGAACGCAGTTCTAAATGCCCAAAGCGCATCATCTAGCTTTCGACGCCAGATTTTTGGATTATTTTTAACTGTTCTTTCTAAAATTCATTTAAGACCTCTGTTCGTGTTTTCAACTTGACCACTCGTTTGAGGGTGGTAAGAAGTTGAAAAATGATGATTAACTCCGTACTTTTTAAGAACTTTCTTGAGTAGTTGATTTGTAAAATGAGTTCTACGATCACTGATTAATGCTTTTGGAATACCGAAACGCGAGAAAAGATTTTTAAGAAAGCTAACAACAACTCGAGCATCATTAGTGGGTAGGGCTTTTGCTTCAGCCCATTTAGAAATGTAATCGACTACCACGAGAATGTATTTGCATTTGTTAGAAGCGGGAAATGGACCCATGAAGTCAATACCCCATATGTCGAATACTTCGTATACTAAGATGCCTTGTTGTGGCATTTCGTCTCTCTTGGAGATATTTCCAGATCTTTGACAAGAATCACAAGTTTTTACCATATTGTATGCATCTTTAAAAATTGTAGGCCAGTAAAAACCTGAGTCAAAAACCTTTTTGGCTGTATAGCTAGGTCCGAAATGTCCACCAGCCGGTCCTTCATGACAGTGCTCTAGAATTTGTTGCGCTTCTTTGTCATATACACATCGACGAATAACTTGGTCAGCCCCTATACGAAAGAGGTTAGGGCTTTCCCAAAAGTAAAACTTCAGATCAGCAAAGAATTTCTTCTTTTGCTGATAAGTTTGATTTTTAACAAGAATTCCTGCGGCTAGATAATTAGCATAGCCCGCAAACCATGGAATTTCTTCTTCTAATTCAATTCTCATAAGGAACTCGTCTGGAAAAGTATCGTGAATAACAGATTCGTCGAGTGTTTCTAAGTTAGGATTTTCAAGACGGGATAAGTGATCCTCAGCGAGATTTTCAGCACCTTTTTTATCCTTAATTTCAATGTCGAATTCTTGTAGGAGTAGAATCCAACGAATTAGTCTAGGTTTAGCATCTTGCTTTTTGAATAAGTACTTTAGGGCTGAATGATCGGTATAAACAATTGTTTTAGATAACGCTAAGTAAGATCTAAACTTATCAAAAGAAAAAACTACTGCAAGAAGCTCCTTCTCAGTAGTTGTGTAATTCAACTGAGCTCCTGTAAGTGTTTTACTTACGTAATAGATTGGTTGAAATTTGTTATCTTGACGTTGACCTAAAACAGCTCCCATCGCGAAATCACTAGCATCACACATTAGTTCGAAAGGTTTGGACCAGTCGGGTGATACCATAATGGGTGCATTCGTAAGTTTATCTTTTAGAATTGAGAAAGCTTGTAAGCATTCGTCATTGAAGTCGAATGTACTGTCTTTCTAGAGAAGTTTAGTCATGGGTCTAGCGATTTTGGAAAAATCCTTTATGAATCGTCGATAGAATCCCGCATGACCTAAGAAACTTCGAATTCCTTTAACGTTAGTTGGAGGAGGAAGCTTTGAGATTACATCGATCTTAGCTTTGTCTACTTCCATTCCATCTCGAGAAATCTTGTGTCCTAAAACAATGCCTTCCTTCACCATGAAGTGGCATTTTCCCCAATTTAAAACAAGATTTGATTCCTCACAACGAATTAACATTCGCTCGAGGTTGGAAAGGCATGAATCGAAGGAGTCTCCAAAAACAGAGAAATCGTCCATAAAGACTTCCATACTTCCTTCTATCATGTCATGAAATATTGCCATCATACACCTTTGAAAGGTGCCTGGCGCGTTGCATAATCCGAACGGCATTCATCGATATGCGAATGTACCAAATGGACAAGTAAATGTTGTCTTGTCTTGGTCTTTTGGATCAATGGGAATTTGAAAATAACCGGAGAATCCATCAAGGAAACAATAGTATTATTTTCCCGCTAAACGTTCTAGCATTTGGTCAATATAAGGGAGTGGGAAATGATCTTTCCTTGTGGCGTCGTTTAAACGACGGTAGTCTATACAGACTCTCCAGCCAGTGACTGTTCTTGTAGTAACAGGTTCATTATCATCATTAAGAACGACAGTTGTACCTCCTTTCTTGGGTACTACTTGTACAGGACTAACCCATGGGCTATCGGATATAGGGTATATTAACCCGGCATCAAGTAACTTGATAACTTCCTTCTTGACAACTTCTTTCATGTTAGGGTTTAACCTTCGTTGTCTTTGTACCACGGGTTTAAAATCTTCTTCCATTAGAATCTTATGAGTACAATAAGCTGGATTAATCCCTGGAATATCGGTTGTTTTCCAAGCAATTGCTTTCTTATGAGTTTTTAGAACGGACATTAACCTACTCTTTTCGTTATCGGAAAGTTTTGATAAAATTATAACGGGTAATTGTGATGTACCTTGGAGATAAGCATACTCCAAATGTTCCAGGAGTTCTTTAAGCTCCAAGGTTGGTGGTTCTTCCAAGGAAGATTTTATTCGGAACCTGTTACCATCCTAATTTCTTCAAAGGGTTCATCTTCCTTGGGAATTTCTTCCTCACAACAATCTTTATCGATTACTACTTTCAATAATTCGTCAAGTTCAAGTTCTACATCGAATTCATCACCTTCACTCACTGAGGTGAAGTTCAAGGTGTCGACATTTAGTAATTCTTGTAATTCTTTTTCGACACAACAATCAACAATATCTACCTTATAACATTCGTCATCGGAAGAGATAGGTTGTTTCATAGCTTTATCTATGTTTAGGGTAACTCTATCTTCCCCTACACCTAGACTAAACTTTTTGTCTTTAACACGCACAATTGCGTCAGCGGTATTTAGAAATGGTCGCCCTAGAATTAGGGGAACCTTGCTATCTTCTTCCATTTCGAGGACAACGAAGTCGGCAGGAAAGATTAAATGATTGACTTTAACTGGTAGGTTTTCGGCAATACCAATAGGATAGTTAAAAGTTCTATCTGCTAGGCGTATACACATCCTAGTCGGTTTTAGATCACCTAGGTTTAGTTTTAAGTATAAGGAGTGTGGCATAAGATTGATACTTGCGCCTAAGTCAGCTAATGCATCGTACATTACTGAATCTCCCATCAGACATGGAATAATGAAACTACCAGGATCTCCGAGTTTCTGTGGCATCTTTTGCTTTTGCAAAATTGCTGAGCATTCCTCATTGAGGAATGTGGTTGAAACTTCTTCATATTTACCTTTATCGGCTATGAGATCCTTAATAAACCTTCCATAATTTGGCATACCCCTAAGAACTTCTGCGAGTGGCATGTTAATGCTAATTTGCTTGATCATATCTGCAAATTTCTGATATTGGCTCGCGAGTTTGTCTTTCTTTAATGCCTTCGGGTATGGAATAGGTGCTTTGTGCACCTTTACAGGTGTTTCTTCAATTTTCTTTGATATGATCTCAGGTGGATCATCTTTTTCTTGTTCTTTCTCAACATGTTCATCTATATCAACAGGTTCTTGTAAACTAGAAGAAGATAAAGGAACTTCTGAGGTCTTACTAGTTTCTGGGTTAACAGTTAAACCACTTCTAGTAGTTATAGCATTTACATGCTCATTCCTTGTTTGATTGTTGTTGGGATTCACTTGAGTATTTGAGGGGAGAGCGCCTGGTGGCCTCTCTGATAGTAACTGTGAGATCCTTCCAACATCTCTTTCTAAATTCTGAATCGTAGCTTGTTGATTTCGAATTTGTTGAGTTTGAATTTCCGCAGTTTGCTCGTGCTTAACCATAAAATCTCTTAAGAGATCTTCTAAACCGGATTTCTTCTCGGGTTGTGGTTGTATAAGTGCTTGTGGTTGTGGTTGTGGTTGATTGTGTTGGAAATTATTTTGATAAATTCGTTGAGGTTGATTTCGGTTGTTTAGGTTATTGTAACCTGGTGGTGGATTTCTTTGATTTTGATTTTGATTTTGGAAATTCCGGTTGTTTTGATAAACCGGATTTCCTCCTTGATAGTTATTATTATTTAAACCTGAAGATCCTCCTGTTTGATAGTTGTTAATTGGAGGATATTTTCGGTTATTTGCTTCTATCGCTGGAAAATTGTTAAAATTCATTTCACCTTTTCGCAAGTAACCTAGGAAATTTGCTTGCTCTTCCATCGTTGTTTTATCACAATCTCTAGTAAGATGGGGGCCTTGGCACATTTCACATCCTACCCTGATAGCATGCATTTCCTTGGTTACTTTCTCAATTTGTCTTGCTTGATTTGCCATTTGTACTTTTAAAGAAGCAATTTCATCATTGCTTTCGATATTAGCAACGGTTGATGATCTAGAGAATTCTATTTCTTGATGCCAATTATGGGAATGTGCTGCTATATCGGCAATGATTGTGTGAGCGTCTTCTGGTGTTTTCTTCATTATCGAACCACCGGCTGCAACATCGATATCTTTTCTAGTAGCAACATTTACTCCTTTATAAAATATTTGGACTTTTTGGAATGTATTCAACCCGTGTTGAGGACATACCCTAAGCATTTTGTTGAATCGGGTCCAAGATTCATAAAGGGTTTCGTTAAGTTTTTGTTTGAAGTGATTTATATCACTTTGCAATTTTGCTGCTTTTGAAGCAGGGAAGAATTCTGACAAAAATTTGTCCATCATGTCATTCCAGTTTTCGATATAACCTTCTAGTAATGAGTCTAGCCAAACTCTTGTATCGTCCTTTAACGACCATGGAAAGATTTTCAAACATGCGACTTCATTGAAGACATCCTTAATTTTGAATAGTTTGCAAATGCTTACAAACTTACGAAGATGCTCGTTAGCATCCTCATTTGGAGCTCTACCGAATTGGCATGTATTAGTTACCATGTGAAGGAATTGACCTTTTATTTCAAAGCCGTCAGTCATCGTAGGTTGAATAATTGCGTGGCCTTGACCTGTTCTTGTCGCCTTCATTAATGCTTCCATCGTTTGATTTGTAACAGCCATATCTGGTTCTATGATTTGTTGAATATCTGGTTCAGAGTTAGAATCTAATGAAAGTGATTCTAAATCCTCGTCGAGAGATTCTACTTCTTGAGTTTTTAAACGTTCGTGAAATTCTCTTTCGGGTTCAGGATATGGAGGAGTTAATTCAGTGTTGGAGGAACGTAAATTCATACATTAATTTCTATCATAACACTAAAAACTTTTCTAGGAATGAATTCCTATAAAAGGATCGAATAACCTAAAGTCTATTAAAATTTTTATGAACGAAAACCGCTCCCCGGCAGCGGTGCCAAAAAGTTGATGTGTTGTGACGTAACCTTTATGTATGAACGGATTTGAGTTATTTTGTTACACGAATTTATTTATTGTATATATGGTATTTTAATAAATTTAGGTTGGTTTCAAACATATATAGGCAACTAGTCCTATCCGTGTAGTTTAGTTTGTTGGTAAATCCGGTTCGTTCCACAGGGAGACAGTGTTCAATGGTTTTTTTTAATAGTCTTTGAAGTTAAACTTATTTAAAGGGGGTTTTGGATTAGGAATCTATAATACTACATAATAATAATAAATTATAACTTAATCCTAATTTAATTGAACTACTTATTAATTTATACGAATACATTATTTATAATTATTAACTTAAAAGTGAATTAATTAAAATTATACTAATAAATTTATTACTAAATGATAATTAATAAAATAATAACTTTTAATAAAACTAATTGTTTAGAATTTTGTTTTGCGCAATTATAATATAAATTTATTTAAATTAACTAAATAGCATGTTTTAACTAAATTAATATAAATTAAGAGGACTTATAATACTTAACTAATTATAAACTAATTACTAATTATAAATTATCATAATTAATACTAATTATAAATTAATAACTTAAATATAATAATAAAATATTTAAAACCCTAGATTTTAACCTAATTCGCTACAGTACCCGTATCTATACTTACGCGGTTCGCGTAGTATTATACGCGTTCCGCGTATGTTTTAAATAGTACGCGTATCGTGTAAAGTTGTACGCGATCCGCGTATGATATGATTGATGTGACAAAACAGTGACGAATAAACTGAATTATAATGTTGTGTAATAATTTTTTTTGTTTTACTTTACTGAATAAATAAACGTAAATAATAATAATAATAATAATAATAATAATTAGCAATATATAAATAGGAAGTATTTACTTAAATGTGTCACCTCTAGATCCATGGATTGTTTTAAGTTTAAGCTCGTATTAAAATGTTTAGTATAAAACTTATATTTTTCTTTCGAATAAATAATAAGTTTTGACTAACTAAATTAAATCTAATTTTCATTGGATTATATTTAGATAGTTACTAGTCCTTAAGTATTTAAATTGAGACCCAACTCAGTTTTGACCTTCGCCAAAACCCAAATCATAACGGTTTCTCTTTTTACAATTTCATTATTATATGACTCGTGATATTACCCAAACCACCGAACCTTACTTTTAATTTAGTGTTAGTAAATTAGTTATAAGTTCGTCTAGATCACTTTTAATGTTGAAGCTTAATTTATATAAATAAAAATAACTTTCGTTATTTTAATCTTACAAATTAAGTGACAGGGGTTAAATATCCAAATACATAATAATGGTTCTTTTAATTAGGCTCAATGTTAAAAATACTAAAGTTACATTTTTATTTTTACAAGTGATAACAATCCATTTCACTAGGGGCTCTACATCTAAGCAAACACTAGGGAGATTAGCTACTCATTATACTAAGGAAAACATGAAAATATAAATGTACAAACATAATAATAACAATAAAAACTGATAATGATAATTTTAATAGAATATACTTACGAAAATCTTCACTCTCATTTACTTTAAACGGTAGAAAATTACAATAATAACACCCTTTCACGCGTACAATAATACCCTTAATCACGAACAATACGCCCTTAATATTTAAAACTATCCTAACTCTTCAAACTTGAAATTTAATTTGGTACAGAACTAAATTATAAGGAGTACTAAAAAAAATTAAATGACAGTAGCTAATTATTTTGTGATATGTGTTTTTGTGTATTTCTTCCTCTCTCTGCTCTATATTGTGCCTCTGTCTCCCTCCGTACTTCTTTTTTATAGCAAACTAGTAGTAGAGATTTGTGATCTGTTCTTCATTTTTAAAATCAACTAGATGGAATATGACTGTAAAGAGTTCTTGCACTGATAAAGAATTGATTTTAAATTAAATAAAGCAGCCGTCCCATTTTCTTTTGTTCAAGCACTCCGTATTATAGATAGATGGATGATTAAACAAAGAACTCAACTGCTCCTCTTTTAGTGTGTAAAGTGAACCAGCCACGTGAACCTTTAATCGATATCTGAAAATAACATTACGCGTTTCGCGTAGGGGTCTACGCGTTTCGCGTGGTCTATGATATTACACGTTCCTCGTACTAGGTTACGCGATCCGCGTAAGTGTATATTTGAACCTGCAATAATTATTTTCGATCTGCATTTGTAATTATGCCTACGCGTTCCTCGTGAGGAACTACACGATACGCGTAAGTGTAAAGAGAATTTTTCTGGTTTTTCTTTTAGCGTTCGTTTTTTTGTTGATCCCGTGTTGGCGTATATAGAATTGCAACTTTCCATTTGAACTCTTTTTCTTTGCTCATCTTGAACTTGTATTCGGGTAACGTTATCTTGATATATATTTGGTTTAAATCCATCGTTTATCGTCTTTTCTTCAAACTTCGAGCTCGTGTTATCTTTTGTCGTTTTTCTCGTGATTTATACATTTGAATGTCTTAGTAAACGATAAAAGTTGATGAAATATAAATGATATTGCGTCGAATTATATGTATGTTTAAAGCAATATCAGGTGGTGTGAGCGTATCCCGAGCATGCTTTAGTGCGGCGTGCTCGATTATTTTTTTCGTGGCGGGAATGAAGGTAGTAGCAGGGGCGGATCTGATATGCAATGACCAGTAGCACGGAATACCAGTAAAATACGTGATATAGTGGATTTATTTAGTTTTATAAATAGTGACAACACTAAATAATGTAATTTTTTTTGTTAACACTAATAAAATAAGTCATTTAATAGAATTTATTTTGAGTTTTTAATCAGTAACTACAATTTCTTAGATCCACCACTGGGTGGCAAGAGAGAGTTTATAAGGCGTTTTGCTTATACTGTTATTACGAGTATTTATTTACTTTTTCATACATTTTGTATTATTTTCTAATTAACTTTCAATTACATTTTCACATATCACTTATTAATGTTATTTTCTTTCTTTTGCCAAAAACCTATCATCTTCTTACGAAACCATCCCACAACTTACGATTTTTCCATCACCTATCAAAAAACCTCATCACTTTGCCAAGCTAGTGTACCACTACAAATGGTGTAATATGGAGTATATTTCCTTGGTTTGGTTTAATTTTAATTCTAAAATTTAATTTGAAGAATTTTAAGTTATTTTCTTTACTATTTATATCTCTATCTTTATTATTATTATAAAAAATAAAAAATAAAATAAATACTCCGTAGAAAACTATGGCATAAAAGCTTTGACCGTATACTTAAAAGTTATTCAACGTCAACTATACATTAGCTTTGAATCATGATTTCTTGAAGTTTCCGAAAATTTGATTCACATCTACTACTCTTTTACAATTTATCAATCCATGTCAAGATTTAATCTTTTATCTCTTGAACAAATTCCCACACTAAACCCATTTTTTTGATCACATAATACACGAATCTCACCCATAAACCCTAGCTCACTTTTACAGGTTTTATGATTTGAGGAGCGATCACCAGAGAGCTTGATTTGAGGTTTGACACTTACGTTTTAACTCATTTATTGTCTACTAGATTTGGTTGATTTCAATTTCAATCCTGTTAGGTTAAATATAGATGGGTAGTTTAATTAGTTACTATTAGATCTTACCTTTGCCCACCAACTGTTCGTTGAAATGTCAATAAAATATATTGATAGAGCTATGGCTTCTTACAAGAAACAACGGATTAGAGACAGCGTGATTCGTCGGTTTATTGTTGTAGTATCTCTAACTTTGGCTGCTGTTCTTTTCTTATTTTTCCTTTTTGGGATGAATTCAAGTAGTTTGTTAATGAACGAAAGCTCGGTTGAAATCAATAGTGTTACTGAAATTGGTTTTAACAACTCTGCTTTGGTTGATAGTATTAAGCTTCCTACACATAATCGTTTGTCGAAAATGTTGGAGATTAAAAACCAGTTGCCTCCAAGAAACATGGATTTATATCCAGTTTTAGCTAAAGATCGTATAGTAATCGTTCTTTATGTTCACAATCGGCCACAATATCTCAAAGTAGTAGTGGAAAGTCTTTCTCATGTGTCGGGTATTAATGAAACTTTGTTGATTGTAAGTCATGACGGATACTTTGAAGAAATGAATAAGATTGTAGAGGATATTAAATTTTGTCAAGTGAAACAAGTATTTGCACCTTACTCGCCTCATTTATATACGGATCGATTTCCTGGTGTATCCGTTAATGATTGTAAGGATAAAGATGACCCGATTGAGAAAAATTGTGAAGGGACTACCGATCAATATGGTAATCATCGATCGCCAAAGATTGTATCATTAAAGCATCATTGGTGGTGGATGATGAATACGGTATGGGACGGGTTAAAAGAGACGATTGGCCATTCGGGTGATATTCTTTTTATAGAAGAAGATCATTTTATTTTCCCTAATGCTTATCACAATCTAAAGATATTGACAAAATTGAAACCTATTAAGTGTCCCGATTGTTATGCTGCAAATCTTGCTCCAAGCAACGTGAAGTCTCGAGGGGAAGGTTGGGATATTTTGGTAGCCGAAAGGATGGGTAACGTGGGGTACACGTTTAATCGAACGGTTTGGAGAAAAATACATAAAAAAGCTAAAGAGTTTTGTTTCTTTGATGATTATAATTGGGATATAACAATGTGGGTGACGGTTTATCCATCGTTTGGTGGTCCGGTTTACTCTTTGCGTGGACCTAGGGCAAGTGCGGTTCACTTTGGAAAATGCGGGTTGCACCAAGGTCAAGGGGAAAACGCTGCTTGTGTGGATAACGGTGTGGTTAATATTGAGACGCAAGAGATCGATAAGGTTGTTAACATTAAACGTGAATGGGGATTACATGTTTTTAGTCATCAAGAAGGGTATCAAGCTGGATTTAGAGGGTGGGGTGGATGGGGAGATAAAAGAGACCACCAAATGTGCTTAGATTTTGCCAAAATGTATCATCGAAAGAGTAAAACGTCTTGAAAACGGTATGATAATTCCAGATATTTTGTTGTACGTAGCTAAAAGTATTAGTAGGATGTGCTCTGTAGTCTGTATTATGCTATGGGCACCATACATGTTAATTTGAGTTCTCAGAATGGAATAAGTTTTTTGCTTACTATTAATGAACTTATTGATATTGATGCATAATGTATTTTAACGAAATCATGTTATTATTTCATTAGTTATGATTACTTAGTTTGCAATTGTCGCCGGTGTTATCCCTGGTACTGTTTTCTGATTCAAATACTTTTAAGGTTCTGCGATTTGTGTTTATATCGTATGCTGTATTGATTTAGTCCGTAACAGAGACATTTATGGAACCGAGTTTATGGAATAAACCCAAAACACCAAACCCTAAACCCTAAACTCTAAATCGGGCTAAATTTTACTTCACAAAACATGAAGAAAAAAAAAACGTTCATATTCTTCACGAACAATATTATCTTGAATGTTATTTTTGTCGATCGTTTTCTCGCCCAAATAATAACATTCATCACGAAGTGTCTCTTCTAAATGTTCATATTTTCGTGTGATCTTGATGCCGGAAAAAAAAATTCAAAAAAAAACGAATTTTTTATTTTTTTTTGCTTCCCCCCGCTTCCCCCCGATTGGTTACTTCCCCATTGATCCTGCCCCTATATACAACATAATATAGCGCATTTACCCATATAGTTTAATGCCTTGCATTTTAAATAAACATAAAGATTACTTTTTTTGCTCCTGGAAGTAAAATATAGAAACTTTGGAGACACCGATAGATGGGCTTCAATTCAAATGGGGTCATTTTCATTGTGCTATTATATAATTCTGTAATTCTGTAACTACTTGTTTCTGAAGAATGTTCCAAGATTTTGCTCAAGTTTCACGGATGATGGATCCAGTGTATATGTGTACTCTGGCTGGTGTTTGTACAGGATAAGGGATGATGATAAAGACTTGCCACAACCTTAACTTTCTTTGTAACAGTGAATGTATTGTTACTTTACTTATTTTACTTATTATAATGATAATTATTATAAATTATTATAAATATAAATATAATATAATTTAATCTCTAATATAATTTTTTTGAAAGACAAATAAATCACTGAAGGGGAATGAACCCCCCACCCGATCATTTTTCACGCACGTACGCTTTTTCGGGCAGAAACTTGTACTGTTTTATAGGGACTCGATCCTTAAACCAGAGCGGACCAAAATCCTGAAATACGGGTAGGTAACCCGAGGTCACTCTATAAATTAAGTAACTACCTGGAATGTTTTAACTTTTAAGGCAGAGGACTCAAACTTGAGACATTCCATCCCATCCAACACACGAGGTGTTGAGTGTACAATTAGGTCACAATGTCACCATTAGGTCATGCATCTTGACCACAACCCGTATTAGTTAGAAGAATTCAAAGTTTCAACTGTTTAGCACGTGTCAAACAACTTTTTATTTTATTTTATTTTCGCGGGGAAGCATGTCTCGAAGAAACGTCATAAAACTAGAATTAAGCAGCGTGAGATTTAGGCGTTAGAAGAGATGGAATCATGTGATAGAAGTGACGCCCTTAACGCAGCGTCACCTTCTGACTTGCAGGGGCGTTAGCCAAGATCTTGGCGGAAAAGTATTTAGGTGTTTGGTGTTTCTCAACCAATCAGAAGTTAACAACCATATATATATTTATATTACAATTTTATTTAGGCGTTTGATGTTTCTCAACCAATTAGAAGTTAACAACCTAAATATATTTATATTACAATTTTATTTAGGCGTATAACATACCGGAGGTGATACTCACACACTGCTTTTTGATCCATACACAATTTTTGTCATAAAATTTACAATTATATCCCTAAGTTTATCTAGGGTTTTGACCCTACATTATTGTGAATAGAGGTATAATAGTAAGTTAGTGTGTATGGATCAAAAAAGAGTGTGTGAGTATCACCTCCCCATAACGTATAATGTAAAAATAAATAGGAAGCTTGCATCCTAAAACAAAAGCACTCAAGAAAGGTGTTCCGAAGAAGTGTTTAAAAGTTGGCTTAAATGTGTGGGTTTTTTTCTAAAAAGTTATTTTCTAAACATTATAAAAGTTTTAATTGTTATTTAGACAAAATTGCCAAATTCGTCTCCTTATTTGACCATTTTCTTTTTTTTAGTCCCTCTCCCTCAAAATCATTTAAAATAGTCCCTAAATGCCATTTGCAATCCAAATGTCGTCCCTGCTTGAAATCTTCAATCTCAATTTAGTCCCTTGTGATAACTTCTGTAAACGTCCATTCAAAGTTGCCGTTAGTGATAGCTTGTGCTAGTCACGTGATATTTAAAAACATACAAAATAAGCACTGATAGATAGAACCCTAATTCAGTTCAAAGATAAGGAAATGTGGATAAAGAAAATCTTCAATCCCATGTATGTGTTTTTTTTATTGTTGCTGAATACGTTATGTTTAGGTTAATTTTCTTTGGTTTATATTTTAGGAGCAAGACTCGTAACTTTGTTTTCTATGTAACTTTAGTCAGCCGTTTAACATTCGTTTTTAACTTCGATCATGCATTTTTTTTTTATATTAGCGAATGTTGGTACGATTTTCCGTATAGCAGCTGTAAGGTACCAGTACAAGACAATAGCTGCTCAGCGTGTGGCGTATAATGTTGATTGTTGTTTGCCCTCGAGAAATGATCTCTGCAGACCCGGAACACTGATGGATAATCCGTGGGGTGGCCTCAATCAATCTGAGGATCAATCTGAAATTGATCCGTATAGCGTAATGCAGCTAAGCAGCTAATCTGCATTTAGAGTGAGAAAGAACTGTGTGAGAGAGAAAGTATACTCTCTGACTGAAGTTCAGATCAGAATGATGATCCCCCGAAATGTGGTGACCCAGGGGGTCTATTTATAGGCGTAGAATGTCCGAAATTCTCGGGATACACATGTCAATTACTAAGTGGTTCTGTTACACGAAATATCCGGAAGGTCGGTGGAGTGTGCTGACGTGGCTGCGTGCCGTTCACGCGCTGAGCTAAAGGGCTTATGCATAGAAGCTGCCTGCAGGGCTTACGCTTGACGCTGGGCGGCAAATAACAAAACCGCCAAATTTTGTTATTTTTTGTGTTGTTTGATCCATTTTTCTGTATAAAAATGATGTTTTTATGCGTGTATCCCCTATGATACACCATTAAGTCCCCCACAGTTTAATGTCTTTACTTTTGAAAAAAATAAAGTCATTAAACTAAAAATAAAAGATGTTTTTTTCCTCAAAGACACAAAACTGCTGTAGCCGTCTGATTTTCTGTTATGACATCACATTATCAATTATGAAGTTACCCCCAAAATCATTTTGATTTATTTTCAAAATTTAAATTATTGTTCAATGAATCTGGTCCATACACGCGTCTTAATCTCATCCATTGATTATCCATTTGTTTGACTATAAATAATCCGTCCCCCTTTCCTTTTTTCTTTCCGAAAACTGATTATTTGCTTGTGAAGATAACTGCAATTATTCATTTTAACAATCTGTTAAGTGCAAGGTCAGTGTTTGTTCATCTTTCTCTGCTGCTTGAATTTTTATTTTTTATACTACCATGGTCGAATCCAGCAGCACTTCTTCCCAAAGAGATAATCGTGATGTTAATACCATCCCTTCTACTATTACTGAAGCCGATATAGAACAATTATGTAGAAAGCAAAGAAGTCATAGATTGTTAAATTCCATTGTTCCCTCGCCTAGAGATTGAAGGTAGTTCGTATGCCCGAGAGACATATTAAATTAATGTGGCTAATGTGTTATGATCCAAGTCGGGTCATACCCAATAACAAGCTTACCGACACTTTACATGTATTTAATCTTAACGATTGGATCATTAAGTAAATACGCGACACTTGAACTTTAGAAAATCGATTTTCTAAAAATATTATCACTTGAGATAAATTATTTGGATAATTTATATTTAATTATTTATAGGTTTAAATAATTATATTGTGTTATATTTTATAAAAGGTTTATAAAATATATAAGTAGCAAGAAAATAAATAAGTTTTATGCAAGCTTTATAAAAATTACCATTTTGAAAAACCCCTTCAAGAGGTGGACGGTTTTGGGGGGTCTCCAAGACTCCTCCCATGCCTTTTTTTCTTGTTACTTTCAATAACACAAGTCTTAAGATGCATGCCTTTTTTCTTTAAACCAAGACCTTGACTCATGCATTTTTTCAAGTGACTAGCTTATAATAAAATTGTTTTGTTCTCCCTTTTACTCACTTGCTGGCCTAATTATTCAAGGGAGAAGAGAGGGTTTTTAGCTTGCAAATTAAGTTCATTAAGTGTCCAAAAATCCTAACCACATAAAGGAAGGTGTTGGTGATTGAAAGCTTGGGGTATTACTTGCTTGAGGCTTCAAGTTAGAGGCTTTATTCCATCATCTTTATCATCCATATTGCTGTCCAAATTTAGCTCCTAACTCATCTTAGAGGAGGTATAATCTTCTTCCTTCTTTGTTATATGTAAGTATTATTTCATAACTTGATAACTATATGGAATTCAATTAAAATGGTTATGCATATAAACTTGTTTTCTTAGTAATTATGCTTCCGCTTGTTATAACTTAAAATGAATTGGTTTCATGATTTCATTAACATTAAGAAACTTGTTATTATGTTGAATTTCATCAATGGTATCTAGAGCCGAAGTCTATGAAATATGCTTCTTATAGATGGTCTTTAAAACCCACCAACTTTGCATTCTATGTACATGCATGAAAGTAGAATGTAAAAATATTCGGGTTTGGGTGGGTTCATGATTTTGGCCGAATTTTAAGGGTTCCAAAAGTGGGTTTGGAACTTGCAAATTGGTCATATTTGTTGTATATTGTAGTTCACAATCAATGCCTTGACCTTATGATGTATGCATGTGTGTTTGAATGGATATTTGTTTGGTTGAATGGTTGTAATATTCATTCAATTTGGTTTGTAAAATTAATTATTCATTTGGTATGTAATATTAATTTTGGTTATGTAATTTATTTAATATTTGGCATGTAAAATAGATTAGGATGTATTTTCATTTTCTAGACAAAATGTATTAGGATATATTTTGTAACAAGATGAAGATGCATGAAGATCACAAGGAAGAACACAAGAAGCATGTGGATGCAAGGTTAAGTGGGAGGTTAAAACCTCTTACTTTGTGTTTTACCCATTGACCGGTGGCATTTTGTTTTCGGCTAAACAAAATGTCTACCAAAAGGCTTGATTGTGAACATTTGTTTTGCATGCGTGGTTGTTTTAATTTCTTGTATGATTGTGGATTGTGCATGTTACTACAACAAGTTATCACACAAGTTAACAACAAGCAAAACTAAAATTTAATTGGTTAAATTATTAACAACATGAAATTTACCAAACCACAATTTAATCGGTTAAATTGAAATGGTAAAAGGATCATATGTATAAAATGGTTTATATCAAGTAATTGGCTAAAATTACATGACTTGAAAATGGATTTCAAATGAACCATACACTAAATGCATGTTGGTGTATGGCATAAAAGTTTTCTCAAACTAGAAATAATGAAAACTTAAAATCCCTTTAACAAACAAGGTAAACAAGTTAAACGCCATCCTTTTATGTGACACTTAGACATATTAGGGAACTCATGATGGGATAAAGGTCACCTAACCATCATGAACAAACTAATATGATTAAGGTGAATTTCGCATGCTTGTGGGATAAAGGTCACCTAACCACTTGTATGTTAAGTTTACACGTTTACACAAGTAGGACGACTTGATTTGGAAATCGTGAACTTAGGGTCACCGAAGCATGATGAACAAATAGGCGTTGATGGGATAATATGCCATGCAAAAGGATTGCATGATCCGATAACTTAGAAGTTGCAAAAGGATTGCAATTGTCATATAATGACTACCTAGCTAAATCAAATGACGGGATAAAGGTCACCTAACCGAAATTTGGTTTACCGTTGGATTCTAAAATTTAATAAATATCAATTGGATTTAAAGGGTATTGATTGTTAAATTAAAATTGATACTTAAACAACTTTGTTACATTTTGTAGATGGCCGCCAATAACAACAACAACATTCCTAACGCACCTATTAACTTTAACAACCTATCGTTGAGGTCAATCCTCGAAAAGGAAAAACTCAACCATACAAACTTCATGGATTGGTTCCGCAATCTAAGAATCGTCCTCAAACTAGAGGACAGGGCGTATGTGTTAGAAGACCCCATTCCCGATCAACCGGACGAGGATGATACGGAAGCCATGGCTTATTGGGAGAAATATTGCACCGATTCGTTGCAAGTTTCTTGCCTCATGCTTGGGACTATGATACCCGAACTCCAAAAGGATTTTGAGCATCATAGTGCATATGACATGATCACATAGTTGAAGGAGATGTTCCTTCAACAAGCTCGTGTTGAACGCTTCGAAACGGTTCGAGCGCTTCATGCATGTCGGATGGACGACTCCCAATCCGTTTCATCTTATGTCCTTAAGATGAAAAGCCTAATTGATCGTGCAAACCGTCTAAATTGCAACGTGTCTAATGAATTAGCCACGGACCTTATCCTTAATTCCTTGTCAAAGAGGTTTGACACATTTGTAATGAATTACAACATGAATGGATGGGATAAAAGCATTGGCGAGTTACATGCCATGCTTAAGACGGCAGAAGCAAGCATGGGTAAAAGGGCTTCACCCGTGTTTACAATCAATGAAGGCGGGTCCAAAAACTATAACTTTTCTAAGCCGAAGGCGGCTAAGAGGAAAGGACCCGCCTACCATGGCAAGGGCAAGGGAAAGGGGAAGATGGTTACCCCAACCAACAATAAGAAGCAAAAGGTTGCCGGAAAAGCTAACCCCAAGGAAGATCCGTGCTTTGGTTGCTGTGAAATGGGTCACTGGAAACGCAACTGCCCGGTCTACCTTAAGGAGTTGAAGGAAAAGAGGGATGCAGGGCAAACCTCGGGTAATGTATATATGGTATACATTGAGCTTAGTATTACTTCTTCTAATACATGGGTATTAGACACAGGATGTGGAACTCATATTTGCAATTCTTTGCAGGGGTTCAAAAGAAGTGATCAAGATACGGGAACAACAAGTCTCTTCATGGGAAATGGAGCAAGGGTGCAAGTGAAAGCTCAAGGAGACTTTGTTTTGAAGCTACCAAGTGGTTTGGAGCTTGTTTTGAAAAATGTTTTGTATGCACCCGATTTATCACGAAACATTATTTCTGTATCCCGTTTGAAACAATATGGTTTTAATCTTAATTTCATTAATGATGATATCCATGTTTCTTTAGATAATGTGTTCTATTTTAAGGCTTCGCCTTCGAATGGTATTTATGAATTGGTTCATGATGACACATCATACAATAGCTCAATGTTCCATGCAAACACCAAGAAACTCAAAAGAGATTTGAGTGATTCCTACTTATGGCATTGTCGCCTTGGTCACATAAACAAGAATCGAATGCATACACTTCAAAAGAATGGACTTTTGAAATCAAATGAACAGGACTCGTTTGATGTATGTGAATCTTGTTTACAAGGCAAAATGACTAAAGCACCTTTCAAAGGGACCTATGAAAGGGCTAAGGACTTATTGGGATTAATACATTCGGATGTATGTGGACCCTTTAAGCCCATAACTAGGAATGGTGAAAGATACTTCGTTACTTTCATTGATGACTTCAGTCGTTTTGGATATGTCTACTTATTAAGACATAAGGACGAAACTTTTGAAGCATTCAAAGAGTATCAAAACGAAGTACAAAATCAACTCAATAAGACAATCAAGGTACTTCGTACCGATAGAGGAGGTGAATACCTAAGCGATGCCTTCCAAGATCATCTTAGAAGTTGTGGGATTATCTCGCAACTCACTCCTCCTGGAACACCCCAGCTAAATGGAGTTTCCGAGAGGAGGAACCGAACCCTAATGGATATGGTTCGATCTATGATGGCTAGAAGCTCGTTACCTCTATCATTTTGGGGTTATTGTCTATGCTCCGCGGCTCGTATTTTAAACATGGTCCCAACCAAGAAAGTGAAACGAACACCTCATGAGATATGGTTTGGAAAACCTCCATCTCTATCATACTTAAAGGTATGGGGATGTGAAGCTTATCCTAAGCGTTACGTCCCTAATAAGTTGAATGCTCGATCCACGAAGTGTATCTTCATAGGATATCCCAAGGATAATATGGGATATTATTTCTATGATCCTTTCGAGCAGAATGTATTTGTTGCTCGGAAGGCAGAATTCCTTGAAACTAAGTTCTTAATGGAAGGCGAAAGTGAAAGGAAAATAAATCTTGAAGAGATTCAAGATCAAGTAGATGATACACAATTGGTTGACACTAGCACTCAACATGAAAATATTGAGAATGATCAAATGGATGATCAAAATACACAAGACGTTCGCAGATCTGGTAGGATTAGTAATCCTCCTGAGAGATATGGGTTTCTCATGGATGGTTGCTATGTGGTTGATTTGGATGAACCAGCAAACTACCAAGATGCTTTATCAAGGATTGATAAGGATAAATGGCAGGAAGCCATGAACGCTGAGATGCAATCCATGTATGACAACCAAGTTTGGGAACTTGTTGCACAACCTGCTGGCTCTAGGCTAGTTGATTGTAAATGGCTTTTCAAAATGAAAACCAACATACATGGAAACTTGGATACATATAAAGCTAGACTTGTAGCAAAAGGTTTCACTCAAACTCAAGGGGTTGACTATGATGAAACTTTTTCGCCTGTGGCAATGCTAAAGTCTATTAGGATATTATTTGCTGCTCATTATGATTATGAAATATGGCAAATGGATGTCAAGACCGCTTTCCTAAATGGATATCTTATGAAAGATGTCTATATGGTTCAGCCTGAAGGTTTTGTTGATCCGAAATACCCTAAAAAGGTATGCAAGTTAAAGAAGTCAATCTACGGATTGAAACAAGCATCTAGAATGTGGAATCATCGTTTTAATGAGGAAGCTGAGAAATTTGGCTTCATCAAAAATGGCGATGAAGCTTGTGTATACAAGAAAGCTAGTGGGAGCACTATCTTGTTCCTTGTACTATATGTGGATGATATATTGTTATTTGGAAATGATATTCTGGCAATGGAAGGTGTCAAAACTTGGCTAAGTAAATGCTTCTCCATTAAGGATCTTGGAGAAGCACAATACGTCTTGGGGATTGGGATCTACAGGAATAGATCCAAGAAACTGATAGGTTTGAATCAAAGTGCATACATTGAAAAGGTCTTGAAAAGGTTCAAGATGGAGAACTCTAAGAGTGGTTTGGTACCTATTCAAAGAGGAACGCCTCTCAGTTCATCTCAGTGTCCTACCACGAAAGATGAACAAGAGAGAATGAAGAGAGTCCCGTATGCATCTGCTATTGGGTCAATCATGTATGCAATGATATGCACTAGACCGGATGTGTCATGCGCTCTCAGCTTGACAAGTAGATACCAAAATAACCCAGGAAACAGTCATTGGATTGCTGTTAAAAGTATATTGAAATACCTTAGAAGGACTAAGGATATGTTTCTAATATACGGGTCTGGTGAGGAGGAACTTGTTGTAAAGGGTTACTTGGACGCGAGTTTCCAAAATGATCGAGATGATTCTCGATCACAATCCGGTTATGTCTTCACATTAAATGAAGGTGCGGTCTCTTGGAAGAGTTCAAAATAGGATGTTGTTGCATTATCCACTACAGAGATGAACAAGAGACAACGAGGGTGCGATTACTCAAATCAAGGAACCTCGTGCTCACCAAAAGACCCGTCACATTGAGCGGAGATTCAACTACATAAGGGATGAAGTTGAAAATGGAAAGATATGTATTCGCAAAGTTCACACAGATCTTAATATAGCGGATCCTCTCACGAAGCTCTTACATGGAGCAAAACATGCAGGACATGTTTGCGCATTAGGGCTTCGACATTCTAGTGATTGGTCATGATCTGTTTTAAGTATTGTAACGGAATGAAATTTGTTCAAACTCATTAATATATTTATGGTATTAAATTATTATATTGAGTCATGTTCCTATTTTGCATATTTTATCCTTGAATAAGAAATTATTCTAAATTCCGTAGTCGATCACATTTGTGGGAACAAGTGTGAGGTTTAGACTATTATGAACTTGGATTGGTATACATTTAGGTTGAATGTGGGGCAAGGTTGCTACCAAGGTTCATAGATATTTGTGGGATACAAATATTGGAAGACCCGCTCTCAAGACTTACTGAATGGAGCCTTCGTGGTTGATCACATGTAATCTTGAGTAAAGGCGAATATCATTGTATCCTCTGACCTGAGATACATATTGGGTTCAGATATTTATCAAGTATTGTGCATTGATTCTTTCTTTCACTATTCTGAAATATGGTAGTTCATAAGGAAGAGCTCAGGTATAATGCAAGGGATATATTTAGGACGTATGTAATCAAGATGGAATTTGTCCTTCTTATTCGTTGAGATTCAGATGTCTAAGGCCTAATAAAGTTAAATCTATAAGGGAGTGATCACTCTGTATCTCTTGGGTTTAACATGACATCTAGGATGAAAGGATAAATGAAAGATTCACCTATTCATATTCGAGATGGGAACTCGAAAGGGATGATGTTATTGAATGGTACAAAGTCATAACATATTGGGGGTGATGGACTGTCGTTAGGTGGTATCCATCACTTGCATTAATTTCTTATGTTTCTCGTGCAAGTGGGAGATTGAAGGTAGTTCGTATGCCCGAGAGACATATTAAATTAATGTGGCTAATGTGTTATGATCCAAGTCGGGTCATACCCAATAACAAGCTTACCGACACTTTACATGTATTTAATCTTAACGATTGGATCATTAAGTAAATACGCGACACTTGAACTTTAGAAAATCGGTTTTCTAAAAATATTATCACTTGAGATAAATTATTTGGATAATTTATATTTAATTATTTATAGGTTTAAATAATTATATTGTGTTATATTTTATAAAAGGTTTATAAAATATATAAGTAGCAAGAAAATAAATAAGTTTTATGCAAGTTTTATAAAAATTACCATTTTGAAAAACCCCTTCAAGAGGTGGACGGTTTTGGGGGGTCTCTAAGACTCCTCCCATGCCTTTTTTTCTTGTTACTTTCAATAACACAAGTCTTAAGATGCATGCCTTTTTTCTTTAAACCAAGACCTTAGCTCATGCATTTTTTCAAGTGACTAGCTTATAATAAAAGTGTTTTGTTCTCCCTTTTACTCACTTGCTGGCCGAATTATTCAAGGGAGAAGAGAGGGTTTTTAGCTTGCAAATTAAGTTCATTAAGTGTCCAAAAATCCTAACCACATAAAGGAAGGTGTTGGTGATTGAAAGCTTGGGGTATTACTTGCTTGAGGCTTCAAGTTAGAGGCTTTATTCCATCATCTTTATCATCCATATTGCTGTCCAAATTCAGCTCCTAACTCATCTTAGAGGAGGTATAATCTTCTTCCTTCTTTGTTATATGTAAGCATTATTTCATAACTTGATAACTATATGGAATTCAATTAAAATGGTTATGCATATAAACTTGTTTTCTTAGTAATTATGCATCCGCTTGTTATAACTTAAAATGAATTGGTTTCATGATTTCATTAACATTAAGAAACTTGTTATTATGTTGAATTCCATCAGAGATAGAGCTAATAAACCTCCGAAGAAGATGATTACGCTTTATAAGCTTCAATTAACCGTAGGAAACCTCCATATTCCTCTCTCTTCTTTTCTTCAACAGATTCTTGCCCATTATGGAATAGGTCTTAGTCAAATTCATCCATTAGGGTTACAAAAAATTATTCTTTTTGAAATGTACTGTAATGTTGTAGGTGAAGTCCCAAATATAAATATTTTTCATGAATTGTTTAGGACTAGATTAGTTAGCAAATTTTGGTATACATTTGACTGTAAGCCAAATAAGGCTTTTACTGGGGTGAAGGAAATGTCCTTAAAAAATTGAAAAGATCCCTACTTCTTTGTCAATGAAAGGGTTGTTCAGGATGCCTGGGCGTGTGTTCGTGGATGGATAAAAACTACCATAAGAGTTAGCAAGTCCATCACTTTATCTGATGATGAAAATTTTATTCTTGACACTTTGAAGACATTCCAATTTCCACAAAGGTCATATAATGATTATGAAGCCATATTAGTTCTCTGTAAAATGAGTAATAATTGGCGTGCTGAATATATGCCGGTGCTGCGTTGGGAAGGCCGTGGTAGGCACCTTTATTGATATATTTTGCCCTTTGTTATGTTGTCATGAGTTATATACATTCTTATATATGTTTCTGCTTATTTGTATGTTATCTGATTGCAGAAGAAGAGATGCAGGTTTACAGAACTTTTAAGAAGATCAATCTAGATCCCTTGATTGTTTCTGAATGACCCAAAACCCCTGCTGAAATTGAGGCTGACAAAGCCAAAGATGCTGAATTTGAGCAACAGCTGAAAAGCCCAGAGCGGCCTGTTGATGGTGGAGATGGTGGTATTGGTCAACCATCTCCTGATGTTGAAATTATCGAAACTACCCCTCAACCGTCCAGTGCCAAGAAGTCTGCGAGGCACTCTAAACGTGAGGGGAAGCGTCCAGCGAGTGAAGCTGCTGAAAAGCCAAAAAAGAGAAGTATGTATCTTATCTGTACCATTGTAAGTAAATTGTGCATTTGTGTTGGTGTTCTGATGCATATTTATCTGTTTCTTCATTTTATAGAATTGCTTCTTCAAGATGGTGTTGTTGGCACTACTACTTGGAAAGATCCCGAGAGCAATAAGGCTGTTGATGTTGAAGATGACAGTGATGATGATGATGAAGAAACGCAAGACAATGAATCTTTTGAGACTCCTCCATTCAATACTCTGCGTACTCCCAGAGGAACTGACACAACACAATCCTATGCATCTACCCAACCACCACCCGTACCGTTAGATGGTCTACAGGCTTTTTTGATGATCCCAGCAATAAATCTGATAGTTTTGTTGAATTTCTTAAAGTAACCGTTAGAATATTTATATTCCAATATCATCACTTCATTGTTAATTGTATTTTTATTATGTTTGTATATATCTTTTGCAGGCCAACACACTTGCTGATCTATCCTCCTCCCTATCTACCATGACCCACAAACAAAGTTGCCAATCTACAGCTGCAGCTTTGGTGCTTCTTAATCAGCATGTGATCCATGACCTTAAAATGCAAGAAGCCTAAAAATTGATTATTGCCAATGCTGCCCACAATGCCACCAAAATAAAGAAACTAGAAGGTGATTTGCAAGATGTAAATTCAAAGTTAAAAACTGCAATGGATGCAGCAAATAAGAAGGATGAACTGTTGCAGGTGGTTAAAACAAAATGTGTTTCGGAGAGGGTAGAGAAGGAAAAAATTCATGGATGAGAAGGATAAGCTGCTGAAGGAGAATGAAGAATTGAAGAAAATGTTAGAGGAAAAGAATCGACTGGTGGAAGAAAACATTGCTGCTGCTGCTAATGCTGAGAAGAAATTTGTGGACTTAAAGGATGGTCTCCCTGCTCTTGTGCAAAGGGTGTTTTCTCCTCTCATTGGTCAAACTTTCCATAGATATCTGGTGGCATCTACGGAGAGTGACATTTCAGACGCTATGGAGGAAGCTTTGAATGCTCTTCCTATGAGGCCTGACCCCTTACCAGCTGCAATTTCGAAACATATCAAACCACATGCTGGTGCCAAACTGCAGGTGGCCATAGTTTAAGTGACTTCTCTGAATATTGTCTCTTTAGAAGAAATATGTGATAGGGAAAATTTGTCTGTGAAGGACATTCTAGATGTGCCTATTTCCCATTAATCTATAATACAATTATGTAATTGCTGTATACTTTATCATATGTATATATTCTGCTTTTATATTTGGCTTTGTCGTGTTTTGTTGTTTTCCATGATTAACATATTTCTGCTATGTGTTTAACCATTGCAAGCTTATAGAAAGCTTATATTTCATATATCATATCATATAAAATGATTTTTGCCTTAAACTGATTTTTGACATGATGCATGTATTGATCTGTTATCCGTCATCCGTTTTTCGTAATGTATCATTACATGATATCTCTTTAGGTATCAGAGTTGCACTGCTACTTGAATGGTGTGATGTATACAGGTTAAAATTGTATATCTATTTTTTTATCTTCGTTCAGCAACACGCGTATAATTTTGTTATTGTATAGAATATATCAAACAATTTATCCGTTCTCCGTTCTGCATTAGAGCATTTGTTTTGTAAAAAATACTGAGAACTGTCAAACAACTTCTGAAGTAGGATATGAATCAATCATAATGTTTTTATGTTATTTACATGTCGTAAAAATTGATAAATCTGTTGGAAAAAATTCTGTTTATAGAATATGTAATGTTCCGTTTAGCGTGTTGCGCTCAGGTGTTTTGCGGCTTATAAGATACACTTGTATTTAATTTTTCTGCTTTCAAAAATATAAATGGATTTATGCTGTTGTGATAAACCATTCTGTATGTCACGACATTATGAGATCTTTATTTTTGCCTCGTTGCCCTCTAGCGAAGTAAATACTTTACGCTAGCCGATCACTTGTGTCTATAATGTTGACACAAGAGCTTCTACCATCGGGGGCATAAAAATGCCTTGCCTTATGTAGGTAGGTATGAATGTTATGCTTTACATTCGTAACGCGTAACGCTTTGCGTGAGAAAAAGTAAAATTTTATTGATATTTTATTGCCGCACATACAACATTTTGTGCAACATCTTCGTATGGGGTGATCAATCCCAATTAGAAAACTACAAAAAGTGTAATGTGCTTTGTCTGAACTGATGGAAAATAAAAAACATGATAAATAAACTGCTCTGCACGGTTAATGCTAGCATGCTGTTCTCCGTGTAACGTGTTGCGTCTTGCTTTTAAAGTTCCCACTTTTTGGGCGGTTTGAAATACCCATTCACATCATTTCTGTTAAACAACTGTCTCGACGGTCCTCCGTGAACAAAATTCCCTTGAGCTTCATAAACAACAGATCTTTCTCTTGCTGGTCCAACGTATTCAGAGTGTATTACTGCCACACCATTTGGTGTTGGAAACCGCAATTCTGCATGCGGTGTAGAAGTAATTGCTCCAAATTTGCGAAGAGTTCGCCTACCAAACAATGCATTAAATCTTGATCTGCCATCAAGAACTGTAAAGTCCACAATTTCTGTTCGGACTAAAGGGTGTGTTCCCAATGTGACATCCAGTTTCACTTTACAAACTGCTCTCATTGATTCGCCCGTGATGCCAACAATCTTCAAATTCGTGTAGCGAAGCCTATCCTTCACGCTGAACGGATAATCTTTAAAACAATACAAATATAAAATATCTGCTTCACTACCTGTGTCAGTATAGATTCGAGTGATGTTTCTGTTTGCAATTACAGCTGAGATGACCACAGGCTCCTCTGACAGACGCCAATTTAGAATGGTGTGAAATATGATTGGAGCATACATTCAGTTCTCCGTCCTACGTTCTCCATCTGTTTCATTTTCATCCACCTCATTCCATATAACCTTGATGTGCATTTTAGGGGTTGGATCTCTTTCATCATTTCTTTCTTCTCTCCTGTTCCAATCACGCCGTCCATCGTGATGCACTTTTCCTTGCCAAGCAAAACATTTGTTTGGATCATTTCTCCGATACTTTTTTCCTGGTAAAAGATGGTTTAATTCTCCAGCTTTAATCTTTGCGATGATTTCCCTCATCAACGACTTACAATTATCAGTGTCGTGTCCATATGCTTCATGGAAGTCACACCACTTGTCATTCTGTGGTCCTTGACGCTCTTCCATTGGTGGTGGAGGGTGAAAGGTTTCCTTAACAGGTTATGTGAACAAGATTTCTTTTGGAGTTTTAGTTAAAGCCATGATGAGTGGGTGTCTGTCTAATGGTTTTCGCTGGTGATAATTGTCATTTGGATGATTATTTCCCTTCCAACCGTGTTGCTGCTTCTGATAATTGTTTTCATACCCACGCTGTCTCTGATAATTGTCATTCCTGTTCCATTCTCCACCTTGCTGCCTGAAGTTTCTTTGATAATTATCCATTCTTGGATATCCCATTTCTCCTGCTCGCAAGTGCTTCTGAGCAATAACCAATGCCTGATTCAATGTTTTTGGTACATCATAATGTAACGCGTGAACTAATTTGGAAAAATGTCGCTGATCAAGACAAAATATAAACCCTGAAACAAGCTGAGATTCTGGTATATCTGGTATTTTTTGACATTCAATGGTGTAACGCTTCATGAAATCACTCAGTGATTCATTCTGGTGTATTGTTATCTCATGTGCATCAAGGTGTGACAACGTACAGCTTCGTAGGCTTTGATATTGCATCACAAATTTTTCCCTTAAATCAAAGAAACTGGTAATACTCCTTGGTGGCAAACTAGCAAACCACTCTCTCGCCATTTTCTGCAGTATCATTGAAAACATATGGCATGCAGTTTCATCTTCCCAATGCTGTAATCTCATAACACCTTCAAACATGGTGAGAAAATTCTCTGCATCTGTTGTGCCATCATAAACACCGATAGATGGAATTCCTAAATTTCTTGGTAATGGATAATCTGCAATTCGAGGGATAAAACACTGTGTTGACTCTGCCGTTGCTGGCGGTTTGATAGCTTCATTTCCAGTAATCAAAGCAAACAAATTATCCACAGCCGTTGCACGGATGGTGGGCTATGCTAATTTTTGTTTATATCTTGATGGTGCCGTCTTGGTCAAAATTCTGTTTAGTAACTTTCCTGCCATCTCCTCAGTCATAAAGAACTGCTCATCTTCTTCTCCAAAATTCCAATCATCTTCCACAAAATCTTCACCATTGTGTTGATTCTCAGTATCATCAACCAAAGTATTTAACTGGTTGAATAACTTGAATAATTGTGATTTTGAAATTGACTTTCCCTTGCTGTTGTGCTTAACATTCATATCAGATGTTTTCTTAAGAGAAACATTGTGCGTTCCTCGCCTGGCTTTCCACATTCCTCCACTAGAACTTCCCATCAATGGTTTTCTCAATCGTGGTATGGTTTCGTGCACTTGGTCTTCTGTAATACCAGTGTTCAATTGGTCCTCTTCCTCCATTGAAGTTTCTTCCAGAGTTAGCTGATCCACTGGTATATTCTCAATGATGTTTTCATCGACTGGTTCGAGTGCTATTTTTGTTGAGGTTGTTTCAGTTGCCTTCATGCTCTTGGTGTTTTTGCTGGTCTTTGAGACGGGTGGCACCATTTGTTGGTACGATTTTCTGTATAGCGGCTGTAATGTACCAGTACAAGACAATAGCTGCTCAGCGTGTGGCGTATAATGTTGATTGTTGTTTGTTCTCGAGAAATGATCTCTGCAGACCCGGAACACGGATGGATAATCCGTGGGGTGGCCTCAATCAATCTGAGGATCAATCTGAAATTGATCTATATAGCGTAATGCAGCTAAGCAGCTAATGTGCATTTAGAGTGAGAAAGAACTGTGTGAGAGAGAAAGTATACTTCTCTCTGACTGAAGTTCAGATCAGAATGATGATCCCCCGAAATGTGGTGACCCAGGGGGTCTATTTATAGGCGTATAATGTCCAAAATTCTCGGAATACACGTGTCAATTACTGAGTGGTTCTGTTACATGAAATATCCGAAAGGTCGGTGGCATGTGCTGACGTGGCTGCGTGCCGTTCACGCGCTGAGCTAAAGGGCTTATGCATAGAAGCTGTGTAACGACCCGGATTTTTCCGCTAATTTATTGAAGATTAATATTTACATAATTAATGTTTCCAACATGTTAAGCAATCAAACTCATTAAGAATTGGTTATTTGCAATGAATTTTATACAAACGTTTGGCCACCCAGTTTGTCTGACGATTCACGAACGTCATAAATTAAAATAATTATATAATGATGTATATATGGATATATATATACTTATGATTTGTTAAAATGATATTTAAGTATCTCATTATATATAATAACAATTGGTTATATACATAAAATGAGATTACTAACTTAAAGACTTCAAGACTATATACATATATATAACGATTAACGTTGTAATAACTTCTAAATTAAAATGTATGTATATGTATTGTATTAATATGTATTAATACACTTTTGAAAGACTTAATAATATATATCAATATATTTATACTCAATAAAGATAGCTATACTCATTTTCTCATTCAATTTTATCAAGAATCCTATTCGTATTCATACAGTATTTATACCTGTATCATACGCAGCTTCTATACGTATTTACTATGGGTATATACATACCAAATCATTGATCTTAGCAGCCCTCAATCAGTTGTGAGACATGTATAAACATGATGTAGACTTGTGGGAACCATGGCTTGGAAACTAGTATGACTAAATGCATAAAATTACAAACCATGGAGTCATGTTGTTGCCCCCATTTTGATGCCAACATGTAGGATAAATAATCATCCATTTCATTCCAATTAACTACATCATTTTACTCTCTAAACACATACTCAAACACTCTCTTAAACCTCCATTCAATTCAGCAAGTATTGGTCTCATAATCCAAGTTATAATCATCATAACAAAGCTTGATCAAGAACACTTCAAGAATTCCAAGTCATCAAGGGTATCTTTGAACTCAAGATATTCTCCTTATTTCTCCAGCAACTTTACTCATTTGATTTGAGGTAGTAACCTTATTCATAATCTTATTCGATTCGTATTCATATAGCTATCTTATTTTGAGTTATAACTAATAACAACAAGAACATAGTTTAGATTATTTCTAAACTTGTTTGCAAATAAACTTAATCCTTCTAACTTGACTTTTAAAACACTTCAACACATGTATTATGACAGTATGTCAAGCTAACATAAGGATATAAAACTTGTAAACACGAAGAACACCTTAAAATCGAATATACGTCGTCTTAGTCGAACGGGGGCTGTTTTGGGTTTGATTTTAAAAACCTATCTTAAACTTTGAATTAAAAGATTTCCTTTGGTTAAAAAATCTTATTTTATATGGATATGAAATATATCCAAAATCCATGGTTAAACTCTAATTGGAAGTATGTTTTTCAAAAGAGTCATCAAGATGTCGTTCTTACGATGGATATGACTATCTTCTTGTATTTGACACCTAAGCTGTATTTTCGACTATAAACATATACTTTTTCTGTTTAGATTAATAAATAATAGTTCGATACAAAACCATGGCAAGTCGAATCACTCAAAACGGATTTGTAACGAAGAAATTATGGGTAAAACAAAATTGGATATTTTTGTTTATTTTTAGCTACGGTTTTGATTAATAAAAATGGATGCTAACCTTATCCTAGCTAACTTACCTTGTATCCTACATGTATTTATACATTTATTGTTCCCGAACTTATGGAAATACAATTTATAATAGTCGTGATTAAGTTCTACGACAATATATTATAGTCTTAATAAAGATCGTAAGGCACCATATATATATATATATATATATATATATATATATATATATATATATATATATATATATATATATATATATATATGTGAATGACTTGATCACCGTGGATTCGTATACAAAGTTTTGACATATCATTTTGACTTCTTCTATATATATTATTGGAACGAACTATTAGACACCATTGACAGTAATCTCGAGTTAGCTGTGGGTCGAAGTAGATTCCAAAATAGTATATACTTTGAGTTGTGATCGAGCATGAGACATGTATACAATGGGTCGCGGATTGCTTCAGACAATATACATATTATGTGTCTTATTATATTAAGACAATATATTATAGTGTTAGTGAATTCTAACACAATATACGCATTTATATTTATATATATATATATTTATACTGTTGGACTATTGGACTACGAACGTTAGACTACTAACAATGGACAATTAAAATTATCACAAGTATCATAAGTATGGAATATTAATTATATATATATATATATATATCTTGACACAAGAATATTATTATTAGGTTCGTGAATTTGTCAAAAGGCCAAGTCTTATCACCATCTATTCGGAAATCATCACAAGTGAGTTATAGTCCCATTTTTACTATCTAAATTATTTTGAGATGAGAATACATACAAAATTTATAAATGTTTTACAAAATAAGCACAAGTTCATGGAACTACATTCTACGATTGTTTTGTTATACCGGATATCTGTACTTATTTATATATATACTAAATATGGACAATGTCCACCAATTATATCCCACCACATCACCAAAATCGCACCAATTATATCCCACCACATCACCAAAATCGCTACAGTATAACATTAGCTCCAGCAATCGCTGTACATTCACTGTATATGTTACTGTAGCTTTTTTAATACACTCCTTCTGGGTTGTTCTGCAACAAATCCCCTAAAGAAAAACCTAAAAACCCATCACCATTGTAGCAATGACAACACAAAGACCTAACTCACCATCTCCATCTTCATCGGTTTGTCTTACTGCTGATAAGCATCGATTGAAGGGTTTTCTGTTAATACTTTGGTTCTCTAAAGCAATTAAAAGGACAATTTAGGTTTATAATCGTTGTTCTTCATCAATTTATCCAACTCAACGGATCTGTTTTTCCTTGTCGCTGATCATCAATGGTAAGTCTATATCAAACCCTACCTCATTTAGTTACTTCATTAGTTTTGCAACTTTAATTTGATGATGAATTGGTTAATTAATGATGCTGCTATGTTTTAGATTTTGATTTTGATATTAAATGAACTGTGTTATAGTTTTTTAGAACGGGAGTTCTAGACTAGATACTTCATGCTTCTTAAAATTATTTGTTTCACTTTACTTATGATTTTTCTATTTTATTGTTCATGGAATTCTGTTTATAACTTCAAACCATTCTTTAGCAAAATCACAGCGGGGACAATTACCACTAAAATTGGGTGAACATTTGAGGTACAAATTATGTTTACAAGTGACAAAACTTAAATCATCAACTACTACAGGCGTTTTCGTTTTGAAATCCTAAGGCTTCATTGGTTTCAAATACTATGGTTTCATCAGTTTGCGGAAGTTCGCGATGGTTTGAAAAATTAGAGTTTTATCAGCTTGCGAAGGTTTGAAAGTTTAGGGTTTTATCACTTTGCAAAGGTATGTTTTTACTATCCTTTTTTCCGTTGTTTATTGTGTTTAAGTTTCGAACGATATTTTTTTGGCTTGGCGGATATGCTATTGTTGCCGTCTTAAGCTATTGATAAGGGTAAGTTGGCATGGAAATTTATAAGTGAACGTATACATGATTTATAATTGAATTGGAGAGATCCTATCATCGTTAGTAAGCATGTTAATTTGCTCTTTAATTTTTGTGGATAATTTGCATAGAAGCTGAGCACAAGTACTGTATGTATATTTTACAAGTCAAACCTGAATCATTTGGGTCTGCTTTATTGTGATAGATTATCTAGATTGATTGACGATATTGATTTTGCAGTTTTAGTAGTAAAGGCTATTAGTAGTAATAATAGATGTTATTTAAGGGTCGTTTCTATCTTGCGGGGATGTTTGGATAAGCTTACTAAGATGGCTTATGGCTTCAGCTTATAATCTGAATAAGACCCAAATTACATAAAACTCTCGACACTTCTATGATACAGTGTATATACGTAACCAGATCACATTAATGATAAAGTGTATATATGGCTCTATACCATCAAATTCGTAATATGTTAACATGTCTTTTTAGAAAGTAACTCTATTTCATTTTAACGATTTAGCCACCCATTTGGATATGCCAAGGAACAAGACTCTCGGTCTTGATGTGAATTCTAAGTTCATTGAATGACCTGAAGGTACACATCCATCATTTTTCACTAATTTAGTGGCTTTCTGTGTTGGTGCTTTTTCAGGCTTTTTTATATTCTATTGTGTGACATATTATTTGTTATGGCGTTTATCGTAATGTTGTTACAAACGTGATCATAATGTGTTTGATTTCAGATGCAAAGATAATTTAGTTTGGACATTAGCGATAGAATTGGTATTTCTCTGTTTATTTGAAAATATGACTGTATGTGTATGAGTGTATCTGTGTATATACAGTGAGCATTTAGTAGCATTTTCAGCTGTCAGATCAAACGGTTGTGGCAGCGAATACTAGCAAACCCCACTTCATTGCGAGTTGGAAGGTTCACTAAATTTGAAAGTGCACCATCCATGGGATTAGCAACCATTACTTCCAATTCCTTTTGTAAGAACCAGCTGCATCAAAGAGTAAATTGTCAAGTGAAAAATGCTTGCAATTTTAGATATTTGCAATTACACAAGTAAATGTTGAAGTTTAAAATTGGTTAATGTTTAGGATGTGCCTTTTCTGACATGTTAGTAGCAGCAGCATAATGTCTTCTTATTTTACATTTTCAGTATGTTTAGCTCCTATTTTATCATCTTCTCTGAATTATTTGTGTAATTGCAACCATGTGTTCACATGACAAATACAATACAAACAGTTTTTTCACTAAAGTATGATACTTTAAACCAAAAGTGTGACGACATGTGTTTTATATTTACTAATTTTGGTTTTGAAACTTATTGTTACTCCAACATTATTCTAAAAAATTTTGTTGTACGTAGGTCATTTCATGTATGAGAATTAGGATGACATATGGCTCAAACAATGGTGGTAGCTGATCATACATGCTATATGGCGACTCCAGGTACATTAACAATAGTAAAATGTGATCATCTCATTGGTCAACAATAGCATTATCCACATTCATTTTTTTGGTTTATAATGGTGGATGGATACTTGAGTTGATGCTACATCACACCATTCTCTACAGAAGACATATCCAAACATATGCCACAAGGGCACATATGTGAAACTTAACATCAAACACTTTCTACGTATTTATATCAACAGAGATGATGGTGGTTGAATAGATTAGAAGAATAGTTAGACAACAAGTCATTTTGATGTCATGGTTTCTTTGTATTGTGGGTCTGCTGCACTTTATTTTTTTTGGTTGGGTTGATAAGAGGTGATTTTATTCATTGGATATGGCAACTAATGATATTGTCTAAAGGTAATGGGCTTGGCATGGTGGATGTTGGCTTAGTTGTAAATAGTTAGGTTACAATTCGTGATAGTTGTCAACGAGTCTGTATGGCTACAACTGTTATAATGTAAATGATGCCTTCCCTGAAACTTAAATTTGATTTACTTTTTATATGAATTGCTCCCATGTAGCACTAAATAGACAGTATGTTTTTCAGTTTTTGCTACTCTGTTTATCGTTGAATTTTTTTGCAAGTATATATTGACAAGAATATTTCACAGTTTCAGCCACCGAATATTGCAGTGTTTCCGCCGCAACGCGCGGACCTCACATATCTAGTTATTATTATGCTTGGTAACCTAAGAATTAGTGAAAAACACTAATTGACGCGAATCCTAAAGGTAGATCTACGGACACCAACCACCCCCATTTTCGAATAGTGGAAATGCTTTAGTACTTCGAAGGGTTCTTGTCATACGTTTGAATAGTGGAATGTATGATGCCAGATATCTTAAACGCTCTATGTTAAGGTCGGTTACCAGGCGACTCATCGTATGAATGATTTTTGCAGTTGTAATGATCCTGCGCATTTAATTAAATGAAATCTTGTGGCTTATTAAATGTTATGATTATTATATAGAAATTAAACCTATGACTCACCAACATTTTGTTGACGTTTTAAGCATGTTTATTCTCAGGTGAATATTAAAAACGCTTCCGCTGTCGTATGCCAACCCAAGGTCAAGATTTGGAGTCGGCATAATTGTTTATTTTGTTTAAACTTGCATTCGGAAGTATTTGTTGTAATATATTTGATCATATTGTAATGGGTTGTGTAAAAACTTATTTATTTGAGGAGATTGTCTTTGATAGACAATCTAAATTAGGTCATTAAGACCTATATTCAATAATAAAGGTTATAGTTGTTTTTTTAAAAACGAATGCAAGATTTGAAAAACGTCTCATATAGAGGTCAAAACCTCGCAAAGAAATCAATTAATATGAAACGTTTATAATTAATATGAATGGGCCATTTCAGTTGGTATCCGAGCGTTGGTCTTAGATAATCGGAAAATTTTTCATTAGTGTGTCTAACTAATTTTTGATGCATTAGTGAGTCTGGACTTCGACCGTAATTGTTTTAATAATGATTGATTAATATAATTGTTGGAAACATAAGATTATTAACATATAAATATTATAAGATATATCATTCTCTTAACGTGCCTGCTATTATGTGATAGATGACTTCATCCAATCATATAAGCATCTCTAGTGATTCAGAATTCATTTACTTATCAAGTGATTCGGAGGCTGAGTCAAAGCATACGACTTATGAACCAACAGAAAAGTTAACTTTTGGTGCTACCATTAAAGTGAAAAATTGTTGGGAAAATTGGGAAGATTCACAATTGCTAGAAGAGGTTCCGGAAGAGGATCCGGAAGAAGATCCAGAGGAGGAACCCGAAGAAAAGGATCCTGAAGAAGTTGTGGAAATTACTGAACCACAACATGATTTGGGAAAATCTTTGGCTGTTATACCCGATCTCAAACCCGATGAACCTATTATGACCCAAAATGTTTGTGATCATCCACCTGAACCACCTAAGAGACCAGTTTATAAAATGACCGCTCGTATAATGACTGTTGGTTTTGCTCCCAAACAATTAGCCGAAAGAACCAATTGGGAGGAATTGGAAAAAGAACTATCCAAACGAAAATCCAAACGTTTGGCCGAGAAAGAAACAACGTCAACATCTAAGAAATCTCGCCGTTTTTGAACCATCGGCAGCTATCCTATATTCCATGCATTGTATAATATGTATTATATTGTGTGTTTAAGTTTGTAAGAAAATCCGCAATGTAATTTTCCTTATGATTGTTTAATAATAAGAATAAACATGGAAGGTTTATTATTATTATTACAACTTATTATTATGTAGTAACGTAATAACTTACCATAGTTTTTCATATTAGAATTTTAGTAGTTAATTTGTGTGTTAGCTGCTAAGTATGAACATTATTATAGTTATAAAACGCTAATATGAAGAAAAGGCTTTTATAATAATAAGTTCATATTAAGCTACAAAATACTTTTTGGCTACTTCTAAAAATTCTATATGATTAACTCATTCGGCTATTTTTGAAGGAAATGGCTCCTCCAGCTACTAGACAACAACAATTGAACACAGAAGAACTTCAAGCTTTCGCTGCAAATATGGCTGCAGTGGTGAATGCAATGAACAACAATAACCAATCGGGTTCCAGAAGTGGAGGAAACAATGGCAACCGGGTAGGATGTTCCTACAAAGCTTTTATGGCCTGCAAACCCAATGAGTTTGAAGGAACTGAAGGACCCATTGGACTAAAACGGTAGACAGAGAAGGTTGAAGCCGTGTTCGCAATCAGCAACTGTGCAGAAGAGGATAAAGTTAAGTATGCCACACATACTTTCAGGGGTACTGCTTTGACATGGTGGAATACCTACATGGATTACGTAGGACAGAATACCGCCTACGCACTTCCACGGTCCGCTTTCAAGCACATGATGACGGAAGAGTATCGCCCCAGAACCGAAATCAACAAGCTCAAGGAAGAGCTTAAAGCACTGACAACCCAAGGGTTAGACGTCATTACCTACGAGCGACGTTTCAACGAACTGGTTTTAATGTGTCCTGGAGTATTTGAGGATGAAGAGGCAAAAATTGAAGCGTTCATAAAAGGGTTGCCGGAACGAATCCAAGAGCATGTAGGTGCTAACGACCCTGCAACAATGCAGAAAGCGAGTCGTATAGCCCACAAATTGATAGGCCAAATTACAGGAAGGATAAAGAAAGAGGCGGCCGAGGAGGCCATAATGAAACAGGGGAAAATAAAGTGGGAGGAAAGCGGTGATCAGGGTCACCAGTACAACAATAACAATCAAAACAACAATTACAACAACAATCGCAACCACCCCAACAACAACAATAATCGCAACAAAAACCGCAACAATAACCGCAACAACCATCCCAATAATAATAACAACAACAACAATCCCAATCACAACAATAACAACAACAAACGTCTCAACAACAATAACCCTAACAACAACAACAACGACAACAAAAAGCAAGGGACTATATGCCCAAGGTGTGATACGTTTAATCCAGAATGGTTTTGTAGAGAATTATGTACCAAGTGCAATAGGAATGGCCATATTGCTGCAAAGTGTGAAGTCTATGGACCAAATAGAAACAGAGGAGCAAATAATGCTGGAACAAATAATAACGGCGTTGTTTGCTATGGATGTGGAAAACCGGGCCATACCATAAACCAGTGCCGAAATGGAAATAGGCAAGGCCGTGGGAGAGCTTTCAACATTAATGGGGAGAAAGCACAGGAAGACCCGGAACTTGTTACGGGTACGTTTCTTATCAACAATACACCTGCTTATGTTTTATTTGATTCGGGTGCCGATAGAAGTTATATGAGTAGAGAATTTTGTGCCAAATTAAATTGCCCGTTAACGCCTTTGGATAAAAAGTGTATAGTTGAAGTAGCAAACGGTAAACTAATTAAGGTTGATAAAATTTGCCGAAATCGAAAAATTAGTTTAGTTAGCGAAGCGTTTGCAATTGATTTAATACCGGTGGAATTGGGAAGCTTCGACGTAATTATTGGAATGGACTGGATGTCCAAGGTGAAAGCCGAAGTTGTTTGTCATGAGAAGGCGATTCGCATTCTAAGAGAAAACTGGTTACCCTTAATGGTGTACGGAGAAAAGGGTAATACCAAATTAAATCTTATTAGTAGTTTGAAGGCGCGCAAACTAATAAGAAAATGTTGCTATGCCATACTAGCACACGTCAAGAAGGTTGAAAAAGAAGAAAAGAAAATCGATGACGTTCCTGTTGCAAGAGAATTTCCTGAGGTGTTTCCGGACGAATTACCGGGACTACCTCCACACCGATCCGTTGAATTCCAAATAGATCTTGTACCAGGAGCCGCACCAATAGCTCGTGCTCCATATAGACTTGCGCCCACCAAAATGAAAAAATTACAAAGTCAGCTACAAGAATTATTAGAACGTGGTTTTATCCGACCTAGTACGTCACCATGGGGAGCTCCAATTTTGTTCGTTAAAAAGAAAGATGGGTCTTTTCGCATGTGTATCGATTACCGTGAGCTGAACAAAGTAACCATCAAAAACCAATACCCTTTACCTCGAATCGACGACCTATTTGATCAACTCCAAGGTTCGAGCGTATACTCCAAAATTGACTTAAGGTCGGGTTATCATCAACTGAGGGTTAAAGAAGCCGATATACCAAAAACAGCCTTCAGAACTCGCTATGGCCACTATGAATTCATGGTTATGCCATTCGGTTTAACCAATGCACCCGCAGTTTTCATGGATCTCATGCACCGAGTATGTAGTCCATATTTAGATAAGTTTGTTATTGTCTTTATTGATGGCATTCTTATTTATTCGAAGAATAACCAAGAACACGAACACCACTTGAGACTTGTGTTAGAGTTGTTAAGAAAAGAACAACTTTATGCAAAATTCTCTAAGTGTGCTTTTTGGTTAAATGAAGTACAATTTCTTGGCCACGTAGTCAGTAGTAATGGAATCAAAGTTGATCCCGCCAAGATTGAAGCCATCAAAAATTGGGAGACCCCAAAAACTCCAACACAAATACGTCAATTTTTGGGTCTAGCCGGTTATTATAGGAGATTTATTCAAGATTTCTCCCGTGTAGCCAAACCTTTAACTGCCTTGACACATAAGGGGAAGAAGTATGAATGGACTTCCGAACAAGAGGGTGCCTTCCAATTGTTGAAAAAGAAGTTGACTACGGCACCTATTTTATCGTTACCTGATTGAATGGAAGATTTTGTTATTTACTGCGACGCATCAAGAATGGGTTTTGGGTGTGTTCTTATGCAACGGAAGAAGGCGATTGCATATGCTTCTCGACAACTCAAAATTCATGAACAAAACTACACCATACATGATCTAGAATTGGGCGCCGTTGTTTTTGCATTAAAGATGTGGAGACATTATCTGTATGGGGTCAAGTTTATCGTATACACCGACCACAAAAGTCTCCAACATATTTTAAATCAAAAGCAACTAAACATGAGGCAGCGTAGATGGGTTGAGCTGCTAAATGATTATGATTGTGAAATCCGTTACCACCCGGGGAAAGCGAATGTGGTAGCCGATGCCTTGAGTCGAAAGGAAAGAGAACCTATTCGAGTAAAAGCTATGAACATGATTATTCATACTAATCTTACTACTCGAATAAAAGAGGCACAATAGGAGGTTTTGAAGGAAGGAATTTTTGGAAAGGAAATACCCAAAGGATTAGAAAAACAGCTTAATATTCGGGAAGACGGAACCAGGTATTTAGCTGAAAGAATTTGGGTACCAAAGAATGGGGATTTGAGGAAAGTGGTACTAGATGAAGCACATAAAACCAGATATTCAATACATCCCGGAGCGGGGAAAATGTACCAAGACCTCAAGAGAAACTTTTGGTGGCCAGGAATGAAGGCCGATATAGCCACATATGTAGGAGCATGTTTGACTTGTTCTAAAGTCAAAGCTGAACATCAGAAACCATCGGGTCTACTCCAACAACCTGAAATCCCAGAATGGAAATGGGAAAACATTACCATGGATTTCATTGCTAAGTTACCGAGAACCGCAGGTGGTTATGATATAATTTGGGTAATAGTTGATCGTCTTACTAAGTCAGCACACTTTCTGCCAATAAAAGAAGAGGATGGTATAGAGAAATTAGCACGATTATACCTGAAAGAAGTTGTTTCTAGACATGGTATACCAATCTCTATTATCTCTGATCGTGATAACAGATTTACTTCCAGATTCTGGCAGGCATTACACGAAGCGTTGGGAAATCGTCTAGATTTAAGTACTGCCTATCACCCACAAACTGATGGGCAAAGTGAAAGGACGATTTAGACACTTGAAGACATGCTACGAGCATGTGTTATTGATTTTGGAAGCAGTTAGGATCGACATCTACCGTTAGCTGAGTTTTCCTACAACAACAGCTATCATTCTAGTATTGAGGCGGCACCATTTGAGGCACTTTATGGGAGGAAGTGCAGGTCTCCGATTTGTTGGAGTGATGTGGGGGATAAAGAGATTACAGGTCCGGAAATTATCTAAGAAACCACCGATAAAATCATTCAGATCCAGCAACGATTGAAAACAGCCCGGAGTCGACAAAAGAGCTATGCAGATGTTAGAAGAAAACCTTTAGAGTTTGAGGAAGGTGATATGGTTATGCTTAAGGTATCACCTTGGAAAGGTGTTATTCGTTTTGGAAAGCGGGGGAAATTGAGCCCAAGATACATTGGGCCATTCAAGATTGAAAAACGCATTGGGCCGATGGCCTATCGACTTGAGCTACCTCCACAATTAGAAAAGATTCACAACACCTTCCATGTTTCAAACCTGAAGAAATGCCTAGCTACCGAAGATCTAATTATTCCTTTAGACGAGATTAAAATTGACGAGAAACTAAATTTCGTCGAAGAACCCGTCGAAATTATGGATCATGAGGTCAAACGACTCAAACAAAGTAAGATACCAATCGTTAAGGTTCGATGGAATGCTCGTAGAGGACCTGAATTCACTTGGGAATGAGAAGACCAAATGAAGCTGAAGTACCCACATTTGTTTTCTGATATCTCACGTTAACTAGGTACTATTCTAAATTTCGGGACAAAATTTAATTTAACGGGTGTGTAATGTAACGACCCAGATTTTTCCGCTAATATATTGAAGATTAATATTTACATAATTAATGTTTCCAACATGTTAAGCAATCAAACTCATTAAGAATTGGTTATTTGCAATGAATTTTATACAAACGTTTGGCCACCCAGTTTATCTGACGATTCACGAACGTCATAAATTGAAATAATTATATAATGATGTATATATGGATATATATATATATATATATATATATATATATATATATATATATATATATATATATATATATATATATATATATATATATATATATATATATATATACTTATGATTTGTTAAAATGATATTTAAGTATCTCATTATATATAATAACAATTGGTTATATACATAAAATGAGATTACTAACTTAAAGACTTCAAGACTATATACATATATATAACGATTAACGTTGTAATAACTTCTAAATTAAAATGTATGTATATGTATTGTATTAATATGTATTAATACACTTTTGAAAGACTTAATAATATATATCAATATATTTATACTCAATAAAGATAGCTATACTCATTTTCTCATTCAATTTTATCAAGAATCCTATTCGTATTCATACGGTATTTATACCCGTATCATACGTAGCTTCTATATGTATTTACTATGGGTATATACATACCAAATCATTGATCTTAGCAGCCCTCAATCAGTTGTGAGACATGTATAAACATGATGTAGACTTGTGGGAACCATGGCTTGAAAACTAGTATGACTAAATGCATAAAATTACAAACTATGGAGTCATGTTGTTGCCCCCATTTTGATGCCAACATGTAGGATAAATAGCCATACATTTCTTTCCAATTAACTACATCATTTTACTCTCTAAACACATACTCAAACACTCTCTTAAACCTCCATTCAATTCAGCAAGTATTGGTCTCATAATCCAAGTTATAATCATCATAACAAAGCTTGATCAAGAACACTTCAAGAATTCCAAGCCATCAAGGGTATCTTTGAACTCAAGATATTCTCCTTATTTCTCCAGAAACTTTACTCATTTGATTTGAGGTAGTAACCTTATTCATAATCTTATTCGATTCGTATTCATATAGCTATCTTATTTTGAGTTATAACTAATAACAACAAGAACATAGTTTAGATTATTTCTAAACTTGTTTGCAAATAAACTTAATCCTTCTAACTTGAATTTTAAAATACTTCAACACATGTATTATGATAGTATGTCAAACTAACATAAGGATATAAAACTTGTAAACACGAAGAACACCTTAAAATCGAATATACGCCGTCTTAGTCGAACGGGGGCTGTTTTGGGTTTGATTTTAAAAACCTATCTTAAACTTTGAATTAAAAGATTTCCTTTGGTGAAAAATCTTATTTTATATGGATATGAAATATATCCAAAATCCATGGTTAAACTCTAATTGGAAGTATATTTTTCAAAAGAGTCATCAAAATGTCGTTCTTACGACGGATATAACTATCTTCTTGTATTTGACACCTAAGCTGTATTTTCAACTATAAACATATACTTTTTCTGTTTAGATTAATAAATAATGGTTCGATACAAAACCATGCAAGTCGAATAACTCAAAACGGATTTGTAACGAAGAAATTATGGGTAAAACAAAATTGGATATTTTTGTTTGTTTTTAGCTACGGTTTTGATTAATAAAAATGGATGCTAACCTTATCCTAGCTAACTTACCTTGTATCCTACATGTATTTATACATTTATTGTTCCCATACTTATGGAAATACAATTTATAATAGTCGTGATTAAGTTCTACGACAATATATTATAGTCTTAATAAAGATCGTAAGGCACCATATATATATATGACTTGATCACCGTGGATTCGTATACAAAGTTTTGACATATCATTTTGACTTCTTCTATATATATTATTGGAACGAACTATTAGACACCATTGGCAGTAATCTCGAGTTAGCTGTGGGTCGAAGTGGATTCCAAAATAGTATATACTTTGAGTTGTGATCGAGCCTGAGACATGTATACAATGGGTCACGGATTGCTTCAGACAATATACATATTATGTGTCTTATTATATTAAGACAATATATTATAGTGTTAGTGAATTCTAACACAATATACGCATTTATATTTATATATATATTTATACTGTTGGACTACGAACGTTAGACTACTAACAATGGACAATTAAAATTATCACAAGTATCATAAGTATGGAATATTAATTATATATATATTTCTTGACATAAGAATATTATTATTAGGTTCGTGAATTTGTCAAAAGGCCAAGTCTTATCACCATCTATTCGGAAATCATCACAAGTGAGTTATAGTCCCATTTTTACTATCTAAATTATTTTGGGATGAGAATACATGCAAAATTTATAAATGTTTTACAAAATAAGCACAAGTTCATGGAACTACATTCTACGATTGTTTTGTTATACCGAATATCTGTACTTATTATTATTATGCTTGGTAACCTAAGAATTAGTGAAAAACACTAATTGACGCGAATCCTAAAGGTAGATCTACGGGCAGCAACCACCCCCATTTTCGAATAGTGGAAATGCTTTAGTACTTCGGAGGGTTCTTGTCATACGTTTGAATAGTGGAATGTATGATGCCAGATATCTTAAGCGCACTATGTTAAGGTCGGTTACCAGGCGACTCATCGTATGAATGATTTTTGCAGTTGTAATGATCCTGCGCATTTAATTAAATGAAAGCTTGTGGCTTATTAAATGTTATGATTATTATATAGAAATTAAACCTATGACTCACCAACATTTTGTTGACGTTTTAAGCATGTTTATTCTCAGGTGAATATTAAAAACACTTCCGCTGTCGTATGCCAACCCAAGGTCAAGATTTGGAGTCGGCATAATTGTTTATATTGTTTAAACTTGCATTCGGAAGTATTTGTTGTAATATATTTGATCATATTGTAATGGGTTGTGTAAAAACTTATTTATTTGAGGAGATTTTCTTTGATAGACAATCTAAATTATGTCATTAAGACCTTTATTCAATAATAAAGGTTATGATTGTTTTTTAAAAAACGAATGCAAGATTTGAAAAACGTCTCATATAGAGGTCAAAACCTCGCAAAGAAACCAATTAATATGAAATGTTTATAATTAATATGAACGGGGCATTTCAAGCTGCCTGCAGGGCTTACGCTTGACGCTGAGCGGCCTTTTGAACGCTGGGCGGCAAATAACAAAAACCGCCAAATTTTGTTATTTTTTGTGTTGTTTGATCCATTTTTCTGTATAAAAATGATGTTTTTATGCGTGTATCCCCTAGGATACACCATTAGCGAAGAGATATGGTCATATCGCAAATGGTTTCTTATAATATTATCATTTATCAGAACACTTCTTCTTTCGGTACGGATGGACTTTATATCCCCCATTTTTTTCGTTATCATCCACTTGTGCCAACAACTTTCTTGTTCATTAAAATCATTCTAGAAAGTATTTTATTTTTTTTAGCACATAAGCACATGCTGTTAGGTTTAAACTTTTAACAAAGATGGTGATATTTAGTAAAATATCTTGTCTATGTTATGTCTTACAAACTTTCCCCACTTGATAAATCATTAAATTCAAAGATTTAAAGTGAATACTCCAATTGTATGTGATGGCAGTGTATAAACTTCAAATTTAATTCGTGAAGTTTTTGATTAGATCTCCAACCATAGGTTAGATCTAGGAACTTTTTTTTTTTGGCCTTTGTATATTAATTGCATATCTAAAGGTAATGAAACATTGTATTCTGTTGCAATTAACTGAGGCTAATAGGCAAGTTTTGGAATTTTATATACTATACAAAATATGTGAGATTCAATTGATGATATAGTTGGTAGAAGACTGGACACAACTTAAAGCCCATAGGGTTCTATCTATCAGACTGCTTATTTTTTATGTTTTTAAATATCACGTGACTAGCACAAGTTATCACTAACGGCAACTTTAAACGGACGTTGTGATGACCCAGAAATTTTCGACTACATTTAAACTTGATCTTTATATGATTTCGACACAATAAGCAAAGTCTGTAATGGTGAGTCTCGAAAATGTTAGAACTATGTTCATGTATTCAATTACCTTTTGACCATTCCCGACGATTCACAAACAATTGTTGTAAATAAATATGTGTACATATGAATGTTTGTATATATAATAATTTAAATTTATAAAATAAACAATAGAACTAAATATGTAAAAATAAGATACAAAATAATTAGATGTAATCTAAAACAATTATATATATAAATATATATGATTACAATGTATAAGTAATATTATATGTACATTGTAACACGTATAAAATATTCAAATAGATTACTATATAAATAAATATGAAATATAAGATCAGTGTATTATATGTATTTATAAGTTAAAGTATAATTTTATGCTAAAATTATGATCATTGTTATCATTATGATTATTAACAATATTATCATATTATTATTATTATTATTATTTTTATCAATATAGTTATTACCATTTTATTATTATCATTATTAAACTTATTAAGATCATTGTTATTGTAATTATTAATATCATTAATATTATAATTTTTATTATTATTATGATTATTTATTATTAATATATCTATCAATATTATTATTAATATTAATTCCATTAATATTAATATAGTTATTATTATTATTATTAGATATTATTACCATTTTCATTAAGAATTATTATTATTAATAATATTATTATTATAGTTGTTAGAAAATAATACAATTTATTATGTTTATCACTAATGATATTATAAAAATCATTTTTAGTATTATTTAATAACATTAATATTAATATTATAAATTCTATTATAAATATTATTAATATTAAATTTTAATTAATTATAATTATGAATTCTTACGTACGATATTACAGAATCAAAGTTGTTAGCTTTCGTTTTCCTGCTTTTTAGTATTTTGTTTCTTCTAATTGGAATTGTCTACCTCCATTATTATATAAAAATTCGTCTCTTGTAATCAAAATGGAAGAACACATTTTTTTTTCAAAACCCGTCCTCTGTATTCTCCACTTTTTAGCCAAAATTATAAATCGAATCAATTTACAAAATCCAGTAATGCAGTATTGTTAGCATTCCTTTACCCAAACGACCTGCCAAAGCTCAGCTTCCAATTCCTCAAATTGAAATCGAATTTTGAAGTCAAAGATAATTTTCAAAAAGTCAAAAATTTTGCTCATTGCGAAATTCGTGATTTTGTTGATGTTACTATTGAAATTGAGGATTCACAAAGATTATAGAGGTAATTTGAAATACATTTCGTATTATAAACTTTGTCCAAAACATTTTCTATTGCAAAAATAAAAAAAAAAAAATTTAAAGGCCTGCGACGAACAGCGAGCACAGCAGATTTTTTTAATTGTTTTTTTCTTTCATTTTTCTATTATTGCGGCCATTTAATATTGATAACTTCTAATTATTCGAAGAATCTAAACATTGTTGTTATAATTATATGAAATTGGAACGATTGGATTTTGGTAGAGGAAGAAGAAGTAGAAACAGAAAAGTCTATATATACATATATTAGGATGGCTTAATTATAGAAAAAACTCAAATGGACGAATGGTTAGAGTGGTGTTTGGGAATCCTAGAGGTTATGGGTTCGAGTCCCGGCGGTGGCAGTTCTTTTTGATCCTTTCTTCAAAGGTCGTAATCCCTCATAATTAGTATTATTATTATTATTATTATTATTATTATTATTATTATTATTATTATTATTATTATTATTATTATTATTATTATTATTATTATTATTGTTAATACTAATTATTATTATTATTGTTATTGTTTTTAGTATCATTATTATTATTGTTACTAGTATTATTATTATTAAGATCATCATTAATATAATTATCAATATTGTTATTATTAGTAATATAATAATTATTATCTTTACAAATATAAGTATTAGGATAAAAATTATCATTTATTATTATAATGATAACAACTAATATTATTAGCATTATTATGAAAATGATAAAATTATTGTTTTTCATTAATATTAGTATTATTGAAATAAGTATTATAATAAAATTTTCATGTATTATGATTATAACTACAAGTATGAAAATTATTATTATTATCACTAATAGTTGTGTTAGTATTATTATCATGTTTAGGGTTATTATTATTATTATTATTATTATTATTATTATTATTATTATTATTATTATTATTATTATTATTATTATGAAAATAATACAACATATCATTATCATTATTAGTATTAGTATCACTTTTGTAACCATTAGTGTTATTATTATTATTAATCAAAAGTATCATTATTAACAATAACATTATTATTATTAATATTATCATTATTAATAAAGTTATTATTATTATCACTAGAAAAACATTAAAATCAAAACTATCATTTTTTTTAACAAATAAATATCTTGTACATAAAAACACACACTTATTATATACACTATAATTATATCGAGATTCCACAAAACTATATGAAAAACATATTAACATTATATAAATACTACATTTAACAAATTAGGTATTTTAATATAATACTAAATATATATAGAGACTAATATAACTATAATAATTACTTAAGATACATATACAAAATATACATATATAACATGTAATTTAAGATATAAAATATATTAGAATTTAGTACAAATTATATATAAACTACAACACTAAATATATAAATAATATATATAAATAATAGATGGAATTATTAGATGTTCATTATATGTTTTAATATATATAACTGATATAGGTTCGTGAATCCAAGGCTAACCCTGCATTGTTCAATGTCTTCATATGTATTTTTACTACAAAATACAGTATTGTGAGTTTCATTTGCTCCCCTTTTAAATGCTTTTGCAATATATATTTTTGGGACTGAGAATACATGCGCTGCTTTTATAAATGTTTTACGAAATAGACACAAGTACTTGAAACTACATAGTATGGTTGGATTACTATACCGAATATCGCCCCTTCAAGTCTGGTAACCTAAGAATTAGGGAAATGGCCCCTAATTGACGCGAATCCTAAAGATAGATCTATGGGCCTAACAAACCCCATTCTGGAATTTGAAATGCTTTAGTACTTTGATTTAAATGGTGATCGCGATTGCCAATATTTATGGAATACTTGAGAGTATGCTGGGATATTCTATATGCATTATGTTAATGTCGGTTACCAGGTGTTCATCATACGAATGGATTTTATACACTTGCGAGTGTAATGATATTTATGAAAAATGAGAATCTTGTGGTCTATTATATTATTGGAAATGATTGTTTATGATAAACCTATGAACTCACCAACTTTTTGGTTGACACTTTAAAGCATGTTTATTCTCAGGTATTAAGGAAATCTTCCGCTGTGCATTTGCTCATTTTAAAGATACTACCTGGAGTCATTCATGGCATATTTCAAAAGACGTTGCATTCGAGTCGTTGAGTTCAACAATATTATTAATAAGTCATTGATAGTTTGATATAATATGAGATGGTATGCATGCCCGTCAACTTTCGATGAAATAAAAGTTTGTCTTTTAAAAACGAATGCATTGTTTGTAAAATGTATCATATAGAGGTCAAATACCTCGCGATGTAACCATATGTTATTGTATTCGTCCTTATGGATTAGGACGGGTCGCTTCATGTGGTATCAGAGCGGTGGTCGTAACGAACCAGGTCTTGCATTAGTGTGTCTAACTGATAGTTGTTTAGATGCATTAGTGAGTCTGGACTTCGACCGTGTCTGCATGTCAAAAGTTTTGCTTATCATTTAGTGTTGAAAATTATTTGCTTATCATCCTTAAAGTCTAGACACGTCTTACTGCCTCTATTGCATAGACAATGTATAGATAAATTCATATCTTAGCGTATCTGTTATTGTTACCTTTTCCTGACAGCTTCCGTAGATTCCCCTGTAACTTATGGGATTTTAGTATTATATATGCATATGTAAATTATGTATTGCAGGGTACTAATCTACATCCTATAATCTATTTCTTATCGAAAATCCTTCATCTGATCGTACGAGGTGAATCCCTCAACTAGTTCGAGTCCCTTAGATTCCGATAGCTATTCCGATAGTTATTCCAACAGCTATTCCGACATGGATATTCACCTAAGCTCCGAAAGCAGTGTAAACGAAATGGATCAACCAACTAGGCATCTTCAATTCTGGATGAATTGGGGATGGGTTCGTAGTCGACTTAATCAATGGAGATGCGAAGAAGGTGATCCCTTCCACCAACCTAATTCACCTCTTGACGAAGAACCTGAAGCACTTACCGGCGAACCTGTTCAAAATACCATTTTCTCTCTCATTTCCCGAATATCTCACCACGATTATATTCTATCCACAAATCTAAACCTTATTCATCCGCTCGTTCTGACTGACAATCATCCTAGAATAATGGAAGAAGTCAACGAGCTTCGCACCCGAGTTGTAGCCTTGGAAAATATGGTGCAAAATGTACCAGCTTCAGCAACATCACCGGAACCAACAGTACCATCAGTAACAGCACCAGTACCATCAACAATCCATGCCTCAACATCTCATTATGTACCTCGAACATAATCAACGTTCTACGAATCGTTCTACACTATTTATCTTCGTTCGACATGGCGATTATGTAATCTCTAATGTTTTAGAGATTATATATTCTTGTTCTAACGGTAAATCAGATGACTTAATATCATATTAACTCATTAAATCCATGATTACATCTGAGGAAAATATATACGTAAGTATATTTTCATAAAGATTGTAATAAAAAATTCTTTTGTACAAACTGTTAATGGTGAAAATATTTTAACGGGTAGGTAATACCCTAGAAATATTTAGATTTCACATTAATAAGTTACACTGTACATTCTTCGAATCTGATTCAATAGTCATTTACTATCTTACTTACAACTACATAAGTACGAATCCGTTCATAACAGAATAATCATTTTTAATCAATTTCATATTTGGATTTTGACCTATCAGAATCCAACAAGTGGCATAATAAAGAAAACATTGGACAAAATAAAATTTGTTAGAAACAAACAAATTAACCATGAGAAAATTTTGTTAAGAATCCACGCTAACAAAATCCTAGCTAACCGTTCCTAGCTAACTGTTAATTCCTTATTACATTTTATTATCGCAATTTATTTTCGTAGTTTATTTATCGCAATTTATATTCTCGCAATTTTATTTATCGTCATTTAATTTCTGTTATTTATTTTACGCACTTTATTTATCGTCATTTAAATACTGTTATTTACGCATTTTAAATATCGGGACACGTATACAAAGTTTTGGCATATCATATCGACGCATCTATATATATTATTTGGAATAACCATAGACACTCTATATGCAGTAATACTGGAGTTAGCTATACAGGGTTGAGGTTGATTCTACAATAATATATATACTTTGAGTTGTGATCGAGTCTGAGACATGTACACGGGTCACGATACGTATTAATTAATTCAAATATTATATATTAAATTATATATGAATTATTGAATTGCTAACTGTGGACTATTAACTGTGGACTACCAACATTGGATAATTAAAATGAATTAAAATATTGATTATAACATATGAAACTAAACAATTCTTCAAGTTTGCCACTTGATTTCATCTTAAACCACATTTGTATCTTGACGGTTACAATCTACGTTCAAACCTTTCATGATCCTTGAAAACACCTCAATCGATAGGATGAATCAACAGCACTTCATCTACGGAAGAAAAGATTGATGCATATAGTTATGCACCTGAAAACACTCAGAACCTGAGTAAACGTTTAACACGTACCTGTGCTAGCTCCTTTGACATTGTTATTACCGTAAATAACATTGCAAATCTTTTCCAAATTAGCCAATTTTGTCACTGCTCCAGCAAATCAGCTTCGCCTTTCGTTCAAAAAAACCTTATTATAATCTTGATATATATGCGTGCTCTTTTATTACTGCCGGGGAACCTTTTATATTCCACCATATTACCACTAGCGTTTAATCATCTAAAAACACAATTCTCTTGAAACCACCTTGGATTGATAACCGATGATTCAGTTATGGTAGCATTAAATGCAGAGGAAACAATAAAATTGTAGATGGTCTAAACGGCTAAAAGTTTGATAACAAAGAATGGAATGTTGGGAACGCTTAATAGAAAATTTAGTACCGAAAAGCGGATTATGCAAAACTATGAAGGAAGCCGTGGACAAATCACAAAGACTAAACTACCTTCAAAGAATCCAAATGATTCAGTATCTGCTGAAGTCATTAACAAATACCTTGCTCCTAACTCTAAACTGTTACGGATAAATATGCTTCATCATCCTCTGATCTTAGATATACCAAGATATCATCGTATTTTTCATTATAAATATCCTCCATGTTTCTGAAGATATTTTCATAACCATTCCTATCTGAAATCATGAATCTCTTCGCACTATCAGTGTTACATCATATAAGAAACTGTTAGTTTCTATATTATGTAAACCTTCGAATTTAAAATATGAATGATTTTGAAGTAGTGTTGGAAATTGATGCATGAGTTAGTATAATATAATGACACTTGATCAACGTGATTATATTAAAGTAAGTCATGCTGAGTTTTTAATGGAACGTGATGATTCACAGATCATAACATCATCATGTGCCATGTTACACGACTCTTACATTCTATCTAATCTATAAACACATCAAGAACATATTTTCTTGATAATCCTATCTTTTCACTTGAATTCTGGTAATTTAACCAATCAAGATCGTGCTATTACTGTTTCTTTCTTAGAACGTTAGCTATGTTCATTTCAAACTTCATACCTACGAATTCTGGATATTTACTTGCGAATAGAAAGCAAAGAATGAAGCTTCGAAATAGAAATAGGAGTATAAATCGCAACAAATAAAAGAGAGCATTAACTGTAGATGACAATGATTATAGAAGACAGGAGATGGGACTTCGAAAAATAAAGAAAAATGTAAAGCCCAACAACAACGCCGAAATTACAAACCAGGGATATTAATACGAATAGCAATATAAAGACACAGTAGAATTAAGAATAGTATCACCCCAAGGTAATAGTAAAAGTAAACAGATTTTTCTGGTGGAAGATTGAAAGAAAGGATGACAGAAATGATAATTAGGAAAATATCAATGGATTAGAACTGGATTAAGCATTTTCACAATCAATTGGATGTATGAACTAAGAAAGAAACTATAGGAATGGTGAAAATAATGGAACGAAAAAAGTTTAATTTATAATGGGAATATCAGACAGAGTAATCGAGGCAGATCACCGTATTTAATTATAGAGATCTTAATTTCCTTATTCGCAGAAGAATCAAATCTTTTAGATGTCGAAGATTTTCTTTAAATCCCTTAAATTTCGGAAAATCAACCATGACTACGTCACTGGTTAAGACAAACTTGCATCTACTCATTTCACTCTTTTGTGATAGCTTCATTCGTACTCTTAGAATAATCGAATTATTTTATCCTTATTACTCAATGGTAATAAAGCTCTATTTATCAGCTCATATGAGTCATGAAGACATACTTATTGTCAGCCATGACGATTCCAATCAAATTTCGGGACAAAATTTCTTTAACGGGTTGGTACTGTGATGACCCGGAAATTTCTGACCAAATTTAAACTTGATCTTTATATGATTTCGACACAATAAGCAAAGTCTGTAATGGTGAGTCTCGAAAATGTTAGAACTATGTTCATGTATTCAATTACCTTTTGACCATTCTCGACGATTCACGAACAATTGTTGTAAATAAATATGTGTACATATGAATGTTTGTATATATAATAATTTAAATTTATAAAATAAACAATAGAACTAAATACGTAAAAATAAGATACAAAATAATTAGATGTAATCTAAAACAATTATATATATAAATATATATGATTACAATGTATAAGTAATATTATATGTACATTGTAACACGTATAAAATATTCAAATAGATTACTATATAAATAAATATGAAATATAAGATCAGTGTATTATATGTATTTATAAGTTAAAGTATAATGTTATGCTAAAATTATGATCATTGTTATCATTATGATTATTAACAATATTATCATATTATTATTATTATTATTATTATTATTATTATTATTATTATTATTATTATTATTATTATTATTATTATTATTATTATTATTATTATTATTATTATTATTATTATTATTATTATTATTATTATTATCAATATAGTTATTACCATTTTATTATTATCATTATTAAACTTATTAAGATCATTGTTATTGTAATTATTAATATCATTAATATTATAATTTTTATTATTATTATGATTATTTATTATTAATACATCTATCAATATTATTATTAATATTAATTCCATTAATAGTAATATAGTTATTATTATTAGATATTATTACCATTTTCATTAAGAATTATTATTATTATTAATAATATTATTATTATAGTTGTTAGAAAATAATACAATTTATTATGTTTATCACTAATGATATTATAAAAATCATTTTTAGTATTATTTAATAACATTAATATTAATATTATAAATTCTATTATAAATATTATTAATATTAAATTTTAATTAATTATAATTATGAATTCTTACGTACGATATTATAGAATCAAAGTTGTTAGCTTTCGTTTTCCTGCTTTTTAGTATTTTGTTTCTTCTAATTGGAATTGTCTACCTCCATTATTATATAAAAATTCGTCTCCTGTAATCAAAATGGAAGAACACATTTTTTTTTTTCAAAACCCGTCCTCTGTATTCTCCACTTTTTAGCCAAAGTTACAAATCGAATCAATTTATAAAATCCAGTAATGCAGTATTGTTAGCATTCCTTTACCCAAACGACCTGCCAAAGCTCAGCTTCCAATTCCTCAAATTGAAATCGAATTTTGAAGTCAAAGATAATTTTCAAAAAGTCAAAAATTTTGTTCATTGCGAAATTCATGATTTTGTTGATGTTTCTATTGAAATTGAGGATTCACAAAGATTATAGAGGTAATTTGAAATACATTTCGTATTATAAACTTTGTCCAAAACATTTTCTATTGCAAAAATCAAATTTTTTTTAAAGGCCTGCGACGAACAGCGAGCACATCAGATTTTTTTTAATTTTTTTCTTTCGTTTTTCTATTATTGCAGCCATTTAATATTGATAACTTCTAATTATTCGAAGAATCTAAACATTGTTGTTATAATTATATGAAATTGGATCGATTGGATTTTGGTAGAGGAAGAAGAAGTAGAAACAGAAAAGTCTATGTATACATATATTAGGATGGCTTAATTATAGAAAAAACTCAAATGGACAAATGGTTAGAGTAGTGTTTGGGTATCCGAGAGGTTATGGGTTCGAGTCCCGGCGGTGGCAGTTCTTTTTGATCCTTTCTTCAAAGGTTGTAATCCCTCATTATTATTATTATTATTATTATTATTATTATTATTATTATTATTATTATTATTATTATTATTATTATTATTATTATTATTATTATTATTATTATTATTATTACTAGTGGAGGACCCGCGAATTCGCGGGACTATGTGAGTGTTTGTAAAGAAAAATGTTTATAATTATTGTATTTAATGTAAGTAGTTATGTTAGTTGTTCTGTATCCAATGTATGTACATAAAATTTAAAACAAACCATATATGTCTGTAAAAAAACATTAAAAGTTGAACATAGTATAAAATACTTAAACAGTTATTGTAGACATACAAAAAGCATTAATAATGAGAATCAAAAACATATTTATTATTTAAAAAATCTAGAAGGAAATGTAGTCATTGAAATGCAACATAAAAACAAATAAAAAAGTTTGTTTGAGGCATTTGCCTCGTGTGGTTGCACAATCAGACCACGTTTATTGTAGCATGAGTATTGCGTGTTGAAAAAACACACGTTATATTTATGCAAAAATTTGACAATGCATCAAATCAGAATGGTTGAATCTTTGGTATTTTGAGAGATGCAACTGCATCAGATGTTTGTTGACTTGGTGTGTCTTCAGCAAGAAGGTTATTTGGGGTTGTACTCTTACGCCTAACAGAACTTGAATTCGAAAAACACTGTCGAACAAAATTCTTTTTCTGTGAAATGACAAATTAAATATAAAATCATCAATCGTAAATACATATCCAAAAAAATAATTGTATAAATTAGTATATATATTATGTCTAAATTATAATTTATGAATTTAGTACAATTATGGATTGAGTAGAAATTTGAAATAGTTAAAGACCCGCGACTTCGCGACTTCGCGGGGATTTTTGAGTGTTTAATGAAAAGTAATGTTTAGAATGATTGTATTAGAGTAGGGTAGTAGCGTTAGGTTTTACCAAACAACTATATATTAATTTTAAAAATCAAACAGTGTGGACATAAAAAGAAAATGAAATCACACATTTGGTCTGAGTGCATTCTAAAATTAAAAAAATACATATGCAAAAAATGGTAGTACAAAGTACATATGACAAATGGATCATAAGGTAATTGTGATCTTAATACATGATCACAAATGGGTCAGAGTACATCTCAAAATTAAAGAATACGTATGTATAAAATAATGAATGATGATTGTAGCAACTATAAAACAATAATAATAATCACCTTGTTCAACGTGACATGTTTTTCAACCTGTACCATGTTGTCATAAAACGCACTGCACAAAAACTTCTCACATTAGACTGATAAGCCAACATGGCAAAGTAGTAAAAAATGAGATAAATTGCGAATTTACCAACACAAAAATGAGAGTTTTGAAATACACCCAATGGTTGCTAAGGTTCTGAGCAGATCTCATGAAGTTTTTGTACTCTTCGAAAAGAATGATTAGTTCCATTTATAAAAACAACACTTTATATACCAAATCAAAAATGGGAATTAGAGATGTAGTTGTAATCTTATAATCAATCTATCTACATCTATTTACCAATTTAAAATGACAGTAACCATTTACAGAAGACTATGATGCTTATACCTCTTATCCCAATTCAAAAAGACATTATGTTTTTAACATGGTGATGAGATTTCAAAAAAAACTTAAACTTTGATTATTACTGGGATGACACATTCAAAATTTGAAAATTAACCACCAAAAAAAGTTATAAAGTTGATTAAAACAGAAATTAGGGAAAAAAATTAAGAAATTTAGTTCATACATACCGTCGATGGAGATGTTGAGAAGCTAGTGTTTCGCCATCGCATGTAAGGTTCCAACCGACATAGTTGTTCTCGATTCCTGATTTCATACACATTAAGATTAGAAAATTGAGTGGAAACATTTATAGTTGATTTTGATAAGTATCAACGAATTTGGGGAGAAACTTATTGTTTTTTCTATCTGAAAGTCATGAATGATCAGATGGTCTAGAACCCCTAATAACTATCTGAATAACCTATGAGAGAAGACATCTTCTAAAAGTTCACTATCATGAAAATGAAAATGCCAATCATCTGGTTGAGCAATAGTAAGTTGCATCCTAACTCTGTAGCTTTTAAATCGTTTAAAATCTCCTAAATTTGAAGCGTATAATCTTGAAGGCTGGCAAAAGCAAAGTAGCAGGCTTTATTAAGCAAGATGTTACTTTCTTGAAGACGGAGAAATAATTAATTAGCACAACAACGAAAGTACATGATTTTCTCACTGTCATTCCATTAATTATTCATCCCCTTTAAAGAATATGATACAAAGTAATGAATTATTGAGTAAATAAAAAACATGGAGTCTATTAGTTTTACTTTCATGAGACACAAAAACGTTGGGTGAACTCGATATAAAAAGGTTATGATACACGCATTATGGGATGTAGATGCAAATGTAATAGGTAATACATATACAACAATAATAAATTGCTATGGCTACGTACTTTGCTGGGAAGAGCCAAACTTTTAATCAGTCCGTAACTGCAGGAGCAAATCGTTCGTCTGCTCACATAGAACAAACATTCAATTATGACTTGTAAAATAATACAGATGGAGCCCAAATTAGGTAACCCATCGTGTCAGATAAACACATTGAATCAGTTTGTAATCTTTTGTACCAAAATGTTCATATCAAAGTGATCTACCAATACATCAAATCGTTTTACAAATAAAACTTGATACACTGATACATGGTAGTAATTAGATAATACATCAAAACTTGATACACTAATACATCAAATCATTTTACAAATATGCATTACAATGCTCCTCTTCGGGATGATATATAGATAATAGAGTTGGCATATTAGACCTAGTTAACATACGAATGCATTCAACAGGAATGTATTTATCTCTAATGGGTCAAAGGTCAAAGTTTATCCAAATATGTTCCTTGCAACCCGCCCGACCCGTTTTAACCGTATACCTAATCCATCTGACCTGCCTATGTTACCAGGTCTAATGGTGAAGAATCATGCCTTTATTCAAAATAAATAAATAAATTAGTAAATCAAAAGGATAAATATATTGAACCTCAATGCACATAGAAACTCATTTGTAACCTTTACTTGAAGTTCATCTACCTATAAACCCCCTTGGATTAGCTAAAAAATTGTGAATTAAAACTGGAATCTATAATCAGTAAATTATGAATCAACATCCGATTGTTGTAAAGTTCAATTCCAAATTACAAAACAACATCATATACTTCAACTTACAAATAAACAATGAAGATAAGAAGAGAACTTACATATCACCAGTTGTACCATTAGTAGACAAATTTTGGTTAACATTTTCATCTCTTCCTTCATACCTTCAACATCAGATGCATTCACTTTACCACTCTTCCCAATCGACTCTGATTTCGATTCGTCTCTGCATTGTACTGCATAATCCAAATATATGTCATTAAAATCTTAAAATCGGTCATTAAATTTATGGTAACAAAATCTTAAAATTCTAACAATCTACTGATTCCATACCCATTTTCCCAATTCTATTATCTCTTGAAACAATAAACATATAGATACAGTGTTATATCTATTTCTAAGAGCAATCATGGTAACTTTAATCATAGAGACCTCAAATGTTTCATTTGACTGACATTGCTTGATGTCAACTATTAACGAAAGCAAATAGCACATAATAACTTAAATAACATCAATATGAAGTAATAACACACCTCTACACCATCACCTTGTATATAATCCATTGTCAAGGTTTCAGCCTTATTTTTCCTTTATGGTAAATGGTGTTAACACCTACGTATCAATGAAAACTGAATTGTATCAAGAAGTTAACAATATACGCTTGAGACGTTAACATTATAAACTTGATTGATGCAATAAACGACAACTTAAAAGTGAAATTCTCACAACTGAGTTAAAGCAACTCACTGAACTGGTTGAGTATTCTTGCAAGCGTTATTAACAATTGTATTGGGTCGATAGCTGGTCCTAGAGCAATTTATAAGTTGTTGGCATTGCTCCGAGCAACGATCCGCTGGAACTGCAAAAAAGTGATACCTTTCTGACCTGGTTTTACACTGACATGTTTTGTCCTTGTGACATGACCCGCCCGTTTGAAATAAGACCACCTGAAACAAATGACAATTAACCATAGACAATATATATATATATATATATATATATATATATATATATATATATATATATATATATATATATATATATATACATGAATCATAAAACCCACTACAAAATTAGGTCAAGAGATGAAAAAAGCTACAAACTTTACATACATAGACAATATAATATATGTAAACAATCAAATGTAAAAGTATACTACCAGTTTGACCTATTTGACCCATTTGACCCATTACACGTTTCAATTGTGTTTACCCAAACCGACCCAACCTGACCCGTTTGGACCTGTTTAAATTTTTTACTCGTTTGACCCATGACCCATTTCATCCCAAAATCGTTTTGACCCTTTACCCAAACTGACCCAAGCTGACCCGTTTGCCAGGTATAATTTTAGTTAGTAATACACTTTCATCTTTTAAACTTTAATCATATCATATTATAAAATTTACCGATCACTTATTATTGACATAAACTTAGTTATGTTATCTGTAATCATTTTTAAAATACACATTAACATTTTAAAAAACAAATCTTCAAGAAAGAGTGTCCTGTGCAACACAACCCGGCCTATATTGACATATTACTTAACCCACAACAGTCTTGCAAATATGTACACAATATAAAGTTTAGGAAGAACATGCCTTTTTGTACGCACTCATGACACAATAACGTCGCGTTGAGTTCCTTGCCTTTTGTGTGAATGTATCTGCATAACAATGATAAAACATACTAATCAAAAGAGTCACATCAGAACCTATTCGTTGGACTAAGCGATTCAAAATTAAACAAAGATGAATCAAAACATACTAATCGAAAAAAAGTGTTTCAAATGCCTTTAAAATTCAATATAATTTCATTCCAGCAGCACAACACATCTAAAGACCAAGATATAACACTTGCCCTTAAATATTTTGATGTAGTGTTTCTGCTACTCTTCAATATCTAAGAAAAAGATAAAAGGATCCATATCAATAACCATAATCACATTCACACACAATCATCTTTAAGTATTAAAATTAGCTCCTTTCATACTCATAATCATCTAAAAATGTGAATGATATATGTGAGCATAGACCCCTAAATGGCCGCTTAAATACCGTTCTCACCACATCCTTGAAATTGGGAGGAAACGTTGTACCTACATCAAACAAAAGTTGGATGAAATTAGTAACAAAAGTTTTACTTAAATACAGATTTTTGTCAGGTACAATGAACTATCACACACCAAGTTTCTGAGAAAATATTGATTCGTTATCAACTTAAGTTTCAATCCACCCCATTAAATACTCCACACATTTTGGTGTAAATACTCCTATAGGTTTTTTGATAGAAACTTCATGAGCCCACCTGTACGATATCTGCAAAAACAAAGAAAATACTTGATAGTCACAAATCTATTATCAAATACAAATATAGTTGACAAACAAACTGTTTTAGATTTTATTGCTTTCATATAATTTTAACTAACTAATGAAGATGGATTAAACAAGTTACTTTGTTCCAGCTGTCATTGTTGGGATGTTGATGGTGTGCAGAACTCTATGACAGTACCATAAAGGATATTAACCTAATTAGAGATGGCTTAATTATAGAAAAAACTCAAATGGACGAATGGTTAGAGTAGTGTTTGGGTATCCGAGAGGTTATGGGTTCGAGTCCCGGCGGTGGCAGTTCTTTTTGATCCTTTCTTCAAAGGTTGTAATCCCTCATTATTATTATTATTATTATTATTATTATTATTATTATTATTATTATTATTATTATTATTATTATTATTATTATTATTATTATTATTATTATTGTTAACACTAATTATTATTATTATTGTTATTGTTTTTAGTTTCATTATTATTATTGTTACTAGTATTATTATTATTATTAAGATCATCATTAATATAATTATCAATATTGTTATTATTAGTAATATAATTATTATTATCTTTACAAATACAAGTATTAGGATAAAAATTATCATTTATTATTATAATGATAACAACTAATATTATTAGCATTATTATGAAAATGATAAAATTATTGTTTTTTATTAATATTAGTATTATTGAAATAAGTATTATAATAAAATTTTCATGTATTATGATTATAACTACAAGTATGAAAATTATTATTATTATCACTAATATTTGTGTTAGTATTATTATCATGTTTAGGGTTATTATTATTATTATTATTATTATTATTATTATTATTATTATTATTATTATTATTATTATTATTATTATTATTATTATAATACAAGATATCATTATCATTATTAGTATTAGTATCACTTTTGTAACCATTAGTGTTATTATTATTATTATTAATCAAAAGTATCATTATTAACAATATCATTATTATTATTAATATTATCATTATTAATAAAGTTATTATTATTATCACTAGAAAAACATTAAAATCAAAACTATCATTTTTTTTAACAAATAAATATCTTGTACATAAAAACACACATTTATTATATACACTATAATTATATTGAGATTCTACAAAACTATATGAAAAACATATTAACATTATATAAATACTACATTTAACAAATTAGGTATTTTAATATAATACTAAATATATATAGATACTAATATAACTATAATAATTACTTAAGATACATATACAAAATATACATATATAACATGTAATTTAAGATATAAAATATATTAGAATTTAGTACAAATTATATATAAACTACAACACTAAATATATAAATAATATATATAAATAATAGATGGAATTATTAGATGTTCATTATATGTTTTAATATATATAACTGATATAGGTTCGTGAATCCAAGGCCAACCCTGCATTGTTCAATGTCGTCATATGTATTTTTACTACAAAATACAGTATTGTGAGTTTCATTTGCTCCCTTTTTAAATGCTTTTGCAATATATATTTTTGGGACTGAGAATACATGCGCTGCTTTTATAAATGTTTTACGAAATAGACACAAGTACTTGAAACTACATTGTATGGTTGGATTACTATACCGAATATCGCCCCTTCAAGTCTGGTAACCTAAGAATTAGGGAAATGACCCTTAATTGACGCGAATTCTAAAGATAGATCTATGGGCCTAACAAACCCCATTCTGAAATTTGGAATGCTTTAGTACTTCGATTTAAATGGTGATTGCGATTGCCAATATTTATGGCATACTTGCGAGTATGCGGGGATATTCTATATGCATTATGTTAATGTCGGTTACCAGGTGTTCATCATACGAATGAATTTTATACACTTGCGAGTGTAATGATATTTATGAAAAATGAGAATCTTGTGGTCTATTATATTATTGGAAATGATTGTTTATGATAAACCTATGAACTCACAAACCTTTTGGTTGACACTTTAAAGCATGTTTATTCTCAGGTATTAAGGAAATCTTCCGCTGTGCATTTGCTCATTTTAAAGATACTACCTGGAGTCATTCATGGCATATTTCAAAAGACGTTGCATTCGAGTCGTTGAGTTCAATAATATTATTAATAAGTCATTGATAGTTTGATATAATATGAGATGGTATGCATGCCCGTCAACTTTCGATGAAATGAAAGTTTGTCTTTTAAAAACGAATGCAATGTTTGTAAAATGTATCATAAAGAGGTCAAATACCTCGCGATGTTACCATATGTTATTGTATTCGTCCTTATTGATTAGGACGGGTCGCTTCAGACGTTTACAGAAGTTATCACAAGGGACTAAATTAGGATTGAAGATTTCAAGCAGGGACGAAATTGGGGTTGCAAATGGCATTTAGGGACTATTTTAAATGATTTTGAGGGAGAGGGACTAGAAAAAAGAAAATGGTCAAACAGGGGGACGAATCTGGCAATTTTGTCTACAACAACAACAACAACAAAACCCAATACCACATGAGTGGTGTATGGGGGAGGTGAGATGTAGACAATCCTTCCCCTATCCGAGAATAAAAGAGAAGTCATTTTTCCACCTAGAGTGAAACACTCTCAAAAGTGGAGAAAGTCATCCCTCTCTCTATTCGACGAATAGAGAGATTGCTTCCGAGTGGACCTCCGGCCAGTAAGTAGGAAAAAAAATTAAAATAAAAATGGTAAATTAAATTTTCATAGATTTTAAATCCTGCCTAAAATTCAATTTAGGCTCTGAGCGTCAGTAAAGAAGCCAATAATTTTGTCTGTTATTTACTACGTATAATCTTTTAAAAGTCGGTTACTTTTTATTGAGCATAAGTGAAGTCCAACGATTTTTTATATTATTTTTCGCGGTAAATAGTGGAGCATGTTTCAAAGAAACATCGTATGCACACACAAACGGCTCATATACAGTTCAACATCTATTTCCCGAACATTAGCACCAGCACTAATAATCAATTCAAAATACACAATTTTGGCCAGTACCCAAAACCCTAATTCGTCGTTACCATCAAATTCTCATTCATCATCACCTTTTTCCGATAAATATGAAACACTTATTCTTCTATATCAGTATTCTTGTTCCCATCAGGATTCAAAGCAGCTACATTTACAGATCTATAAAAATGGGTATACTTGTGATGTATTCTTGCTTAATACCCTTATTACTGCATATACAAGAATCGGTGATATGGTTTCTGCACGTAAGGTGTTTGATGAAATGTCTATGAGAAACTCAATTTCGTGGTCTTGTTTGATATCAGGGTATACGAGAAATCATTTGTCGCATGAGGCGTGTATTGTTTTCAGGGATATGATTCGTGATGGATTTCCGCCTGTTCAATACGCTGTTGGTAGTGTTTTAAGAGCTAATCAGGTTTTAGAATCTGGTGGGATTAAATTTGGGATGCAAGTTCATGGATTTGTTTCGAAAACTTTAAATGTTTTTCAAGAGGTGGTGTGTAACGGGCTGATTTCGATGTATGGAAATTGTATGGATTCAGCTGATTATGCTTGTTCTGTTTTCGAAGAGATGGAAAGTAGAAGTTTGGTGTCGTGGAATTCGATTATTTCGGTTTTTTCTCACAAGGGAAATGCAGGTTCCGCTTTTAAGCTGTTTTATGGTATGCAAGTTGACGGGTTTCGACCGACTGAGTATACATTTGGGAGCTTAATTACATCAGCTTCATCTTTATCTGAAAATGGCTCGTTATTGCTTGAACAGGTGATGTGCATGATACAAAAGTCTGGATTTTTATACGATTTGTACGTGGGCAGTGCTTTGGTGAGCGCGTTTTCTAGAACTAGTCAAGTTTCTATAGCTAAAAAGATATTTGAATTAATGGATGTGAAAAATGTGGTGTCGATGCATGGACTCATGGTTGGGTTGACAAGACAAAAACATGGAGAACAAGCTTTAGATGTTTTCATTAAGATGAAAGATTTTGTTAAATTAACATCAGATTCTTATGTAATTCTTCTAAGTACATTTAGTGAATTTTCTCAGTTAAAGGAAGGGGAGAATAAAGGTAGAGAGGTTCACGCTGTTGTTATTCGTAATAGGTTGATTGATTCGAATGTTGCGATTGGAAACAGTTTGATGAATATGTATGCCAAATGTGGGTCGGTTACTAATGCTGCTGATGTATTTAAACTTATGATTGATAAAGATGACGTTTCGTGGAATTCAATCATTACCGGTTTTGATCAGAATAGTTGTTATCGAGATGCAATTATGATGTTTTGTGAAATGAGGAGAAATCAACTGAAGCCGTCAAATTTTACTTTGATTAGTGCTTTAAGTTCGTGTGCTGGTTTGGGTTGGTTAAGGTTAGGAGAACAAATACACTCTGAAGGGGTTAAGTTAGGACTGAATACCGATGTTTCAGTTTCTAATTCTCTTATTGACTTGTATTCTGAAACGGGATCTATAAGTAACGCTAAAAAAGTGTTCTTGTTGATGAATGAGTATGATCAAGTTTCGTGGAATTCGATCATTGGCGCGTTCTCTGATTCTAATAATTTAGCTTATGAAGCGGTTGATTATTTTATAAAAATGATGCGTGGTGGATGGCGACCTAACTTAATAACATTTGTTAATATTCTTGGAGCTGTATCATCACTTTCGGTCAACGAATTGGTCAAACAAATTCATGGGTTAACACTAAAATATCGAGTTTTTAATGATAATACGGTTGAAAATGCAATGCTTATGTGTTATGGCAAATGTGGACAAATGGAGGATTGTGAGGAAGTTTTTTCAAGAATGGGTGATCGAAGAGACGAAACGAGTTGGAATTCGATGATTTCTGGTTACATACATAATGAGTTTATGAATAAAGCTATGAACTTGGTTTCGATTATGCTAACAAATGGTCAAAGACTAGATCGTTTCACTATGGCTACTGTTCTTAGTGCATGTGCATCAGTTGCAACACTTGAACATGGTATGGAAGTTCATGCGTGTGGGATTAGGGCTTGTTTGGACTCTGATGAGGTGGTTGGGAGTGCACTTGTTGATATGTACTCGAAATGTGGAAGAATTGATTATGCTTCAAGGTTTTTTACATTAATGCCCCTAAAGAATGTGTATACTTGGAACTCGATGATATCTGGATACGCTAGGCATGGATATGGAGAAGAATCGTTAAAGATTTTTGAAAAAATGAAGGTAGAAGGCCAAAATCCTGATCATGTAACGTTTGTTGGTGTTTTATCGGCTTGTAGCCATATGGGCTTGGTAGATCAGGGATTTGAACATTTTAACTCGATGAGTAAAGTATACGGGTTAAACCCAAAAATGGAGCATTTTTCTTGTATGGTGGATATTCTTGGACGGGCGGGTCAGGTTGATAAAATGGAGGATTTTGTCAACAAGATGCCAATGGAACCAAATGTGCTTATCTGGCGAACCGTGCTTGGAGCTTGTTGTAAAGCAGGTGGTGAACAAGCTACATACTTAGGTAAATGGGCCGGGTCAAAGCTGTTGGAATTGGACCCAAATAATGCGGTCAACTATGTTCTTCTGTCTAACATGTATGCAATTAGAGGTAAATGGGAAGACATGAAAAAGACTCGTTTTTGGATGAAACAGGCTGCGGTTAAGAAAGAAGCTGGTTGTAGTTGGGTAACTATGAAAGATGGTGTTCATGTTTTTGTTGCTTCTGATAAATCACACCCTGATACGGATGCAATCTACAAAAAGTTAACCGAGTTGCAAGGGAAAATGAAGGAGATGGGGTACGTGCCCGAGACTAGATACGCGCTTCGTGATCTTGAAATTGAAAATCAAGAGGAGATGTTGAGTTATCATAGTGAGAAACTTGCTGTTGCGTTTGTTCTTACGCGAAAATCAGAATTGCCCATCAGAATAATGAAAAATCTTCGGGTTTGTGGTGACTGTCATAATGTGTTAAAATTTGTTTCAAAGATTGTGGGTCGGTTAATAATTGTTAGAGATTCGAATAGATTTCATCACTTTGTTGATGGTAGTTGTTCTTGTGGGGATTACTGGTAATAACGGTAAGAAAGTAGTTTTTGTAATAGTTAGGATGATTGTTTGCCTTTTAAAGTTCATTTTTTGATTAGAGAATGTCTTTTTTTTGTCAGTCTGATGTATATTAAAAATTTAATAACTGTAGGAGTTGTTTTGTAATTCTTTGATTTATCAAGGAGGTAAACTAGAACTTCTAGCGGTGTTTAAATATAAATATATTAGATTAGAAGCGTACCGCCAATTTCATATCAATTCCAATTACTCGTCCACGTTTTATACCCTATGGTTAGTTACCCGCTCATTACCCGTAGTTATCCATAATGAACCATAGGCACGGCTTAGTTACCCGCACTCACCATGGATTTAATGAAAGAGTTTTGGTTAGTTATAGGAATTGTGGGTCTCAGTGGCTTTTTATTGTTGGACTTGATGCTTTATTGTTTGTGCGTTGTATATTAAGAGGAGTATTGTTTTAGCCACGATATGGAGTGTTTAGTTATGAGTTAGTTATAGGATATTGGTGTTGATGTGGCGCTGATGTGGAATGTTAAGAGGATGAATAGTTTAGTTACGATAGGGAGTGGCCTAATCTGGAATCGGCGTTCAATTCATGCCCATAATTCAAAACAATGGTGGCCGAGGTATAGTTTTCTCTTATAAATATACATGAGCCGTGTGTTTTGATCACTAGTTTTTGTGAACATCAGTTATCCAGAAATATTCTCGCTGGACGAAAGGGGATATAGCAAGGAATATTAAGACCAAAGATAATGAAAACAGGAAGAATCAAGCTGACGTGGCGCCTGATGAAAGTGTTAAAGCATGTGGAATGGAAAGTGGTGAAGATGAATGGGAGATAGCAAGGAATAAAAAAGCCAAAGATAATAAAAAGGGGAAGAAGAAGAATCAAGTTGCTGCTGCTGCACATGATGAACGTGTTAAAACACAGAAAATGGAAGATGGTAAACGTAGATCCAGGGGCGGTACTTAGTGGAACTCAAAGGGGGTATCCGCCCCACCTGAATTTTACGGAACAAAAAATTTCACATTAAAATTTTTTTTTACAAAAATTAAGGTTTTTTTAGTGTTTACCCCTGCTGACTATGAAAAATTTATTAAATTTTTACACCGCCCCGTCTGTATCCGAGTTCAAGTTCCGCCACTGCGTAGCTCCCTGGAACTTAAGAACACATTTGCAGAATTATCACTTGCTAGCTAGCTAGATAATGAAAAGAGGAAGATGGTTGCTGTTTGATCCATGTCTGCTGCTTGCTGAATTGTATTGTTGATGTTAAAGTAAAAAGGGCAAGATGTATCTGTAAATATGAAAGATGGATTTCATGTTTTTGTTGCTTCTGATAAATCACACTGTGATACGGATTTAATCTACAAAAAGCTAACCGAGTTGTAAGGGATGCGAGAACCTAAGAAACAACTTTTTTTTTTTGAAATCGGAGAATGAAACGCACGTAGTGGTCATTATAGTGGTTCCTTCTGATCCTAGAAAAAGGTCCGAAAAAACCTGCTACAGAACTACCGAGCAGGAAAGACGAGAATCAGCTTAACGTAGACTCTTCCTCTTTTGCTTCCTATTTGTACTTTGTTTGAATTGCCATGTGAAGCATCTGGCCTCCATTTCGTACAGCTTCGGGATGGAAAAACCAATAGAAATGACGCGATGAATATGTACCCGGGCCTTGACTGGAAAGGAAGTAGTGTCGGAGCTTGGTTGCTGAAAAGTAGAGCGATAAGCATATCTTCTCTTGAAAATGAAAATCAAGAGGAGATATTGAGTTATCATATTAAGAAACTTGTTGTTGCGTTTGTTCTTATACGAAAATCTGAATTGCCCATCAGAATAATGAAGAATCTTCGGTTTGTGTGTAAGTTTGTTTCAAAGATTGTGGGTCCGTTGATAATTGTTTGAGATTCAAATAGAATTCATAACTTTGTTGATGGTAGTTGTACTTGTGGTGATTACTGGTAAATGTAAGAAAGTAGTTTTGTATTACGGAGTAGTTAGGATCATTGTTTGCCTTTTAAAGTCCATTTTCTGATTAGAGATCATTAATATACGAAAAAAATAAGAGTTTATTGTTTTAAAGTGTCTTACACTTTACCCATTTTCCTATTTTACTATGTTACTATGACCGGGATATACGTTTATTTTGTGGTCAACTGTAAAAATGTAAAAATGTCAAACTGTTGATTGTTGAACAAAATAATGCTTGTTTGATTTTTATAATAATATTAAAAGTTGTTTAGTACCTATGTTGTCGCATTTGATCGAATTGGTGTCAATATGGGTAATGGCCGGTATCAACACGTCATTTATGTTGTAACAAGTGTGTTGGCAAATTTTGATGCTTAAAAAACAAGTATTGTATATATTTTGATTAAATGATTGATTTTGACCCATTTAAAGGTTAAGGTGCGTATTTTAATCTGTTGGTTAAGATTCAAAGCATAATACTCAAAAGATAATCACTTTGTTTTGATGATGACACACAAGAACTGAGAAGTTAAATCATATGTAGGACGACATGAGTTCATGAGCCTAAACTATCTCTAGCAAAAGACCAATAATTAAGAAATCATCTTGGGAAAATTGCTACACGACTGCACCACGGTCGACCGTGACATCAACCGTGTATGTCCTGCACCAACGAGTTCAAGCTATTCTAAAACTGCAAACCCACAGCTGAACTCACGGACGACCGCAGCCCGACCACAGTTCTTTCTGTTACCAATCTTGACCAAATAAAGTTTGACTAGTTCTCGGCATCTATAATTTACAAAACCTTTTTAAACATGCTTATAATAGTTGACCTCTTTGATCTTAAAAGAGTTTTGAACCAAAAGATGCTAATTTTCATTAATTACACCCAATGACATCTTAATGACACTTTAAGCTTGATTTAGGCTAAAACACTCAAGTGTCATATCCCTTTACCCCAATTCATAATATCATTTAAACATACTAATAATGGTCATTAAAGTCCCAATTAAAGAGTTGCTCTCCCATTAGTTTTATGTATCATTATTTGTGCAAGTATGTAATTAGTTCAAGTCTAGTCAAGTTGTAACAAGAATCATCATGTTCAAACTAGATTCAAACTAGTTCAATTAAGTTGTAACAATGTTCTAAAGGGCAAGAAACTCCCATAAGCTAAATGACAAGTGATTAAGAAGGTTGTTGAAGATTTTTGGAAGTTAATGGTTTGTCAAGAGACAAAAATCTGCAATTACCTCTTTTGGTAATCAATGACAATTGGTCAAGGATTAAAGACTTTCTTCTTTAAAGGACATGTCAACTTCCAAGCTTATGTCCAAAACATAAAGGGTAATGAGGATAATTTCAGAAGTAATTGGCCACTAGTTGCAGCTACCCAACAAGGCAAAATGACAAATTTCAAAGGACAAAAATGGCCACAAGAATCAGATGTCAGAAGTACACGGTCGAACCACGGTCGACCGTGAAGTGAGCCGTATGACTTCCAGGCAGATTTCTCTTTCCTATAAAAGCCAAGCCTTGAAGCATTTGAAGACTCACCTCTTGCACTCATATTTTCTCATACTTACTGATATCATTCTTATACTCAATTTGTAATCTTTTAGAGTGATTCTAGCAAGAGTACTTGTAAGCTTAAAGTTGTAAGTTTACTTGTAAACTATCTTCTTAAAGGGATCTAGAGGATAGTTGTGTTTTCACTAGGATAAGTTCATTAGGATCTTGTGGTAAGAGCTATAGGTGTTTGTGAAGTCTTCAAAGGGACGTAAGAGTTCACAAGGGGCGGCTTATCGAAGTATGATGTTATGCGAGGTGTATACGAAATAGTTATATTTTTATTGCGAAATACTATTAAATACGATACAATTTTAAAACAAGTTACTATTTATTTATAGAGTGGATATACCTAAACTTTGCTACAACACTATAGGCAGTGTACCTAATCGTAAAGTAGTGTAGTTTTTAGTAAGTCCGGTTCGTTCCGCAGGGAGCTAGCCAAGTTTAACGCTATATTTTTAAACTACTATATTTATATTATATATATATATATATATATATATATATATATATATATATATATATATATATATATATATATATATATATATATATATATATATATATATATATATATATATATATATATATATATATATATATAAGTAAGTAGTAATAATATTATATAAAAGGGGGGTTTTACCGTTTAATGACCGGTTTGTCGATTTTATATTTTAAGCGTAAAGATAAATGACGATAATATAAATGACAGAATTTAAATTGCGATAAAGTAAATTGCAGTAATTAAAATGACAGTAAATAAAGGTACGATGAAATATGAAATAAAAGTATTATGCTTATTTAAACTTTCGTAATCATGATGTTTGACGTTTTGATTTTAATTTATTTATCTGGATTAATTGTCATTTGTCCTGGATTTATTTGATACCTATATGGTTTTTGTCCATAATAGTCCATCGGTCATAATTATAAAATGCTCGTCAAATTAACCTTATTTCCGAAGTCAAATATTCCAACTAATTAGGAATTCGAACTGTAACAAGGTTTTAATACTTTGTTTAATGATTACACCAGGTTATCGACTGCGTATAATCCAAGGTTTTAATACTTTGTTAAAAATTACACCAATTATCCTTGTATGTAATCCACCTCTGTTTTAATGAGATATGAATATTAATTTACCCACTTGATCAGAATGAATAATCAATTACCCAACCCGAATAATTAATTAAATGATCGTAAAAGATGTCGTATAAACGTCACTAAATAGAACATACATAATCATTTTAATAATTATTAGATTAACTAATTTGAAGATAGGTTCGACAGATTCTAATGAGTTATCATTCGATTAGACAATACCCCCTGTCTATTAATAGTCCATAGTCCAACGTCCACAAGTGTCGGTCTTTTGTCCAAACCCGAATTATGGTACAAAATCTAATAACCCGTCTTAATATTTAGTCTAACATCATGATTACTTTGGCTCAAATAAGCATAATAATAACTTAGTTACGAGACATTAAATTAAAAAGGAAGAACATAGCTTACAGTGGTGATTAATTGCGCAGCGTTGCACGGACAGAATTTCGACTTAAAACCCGTAAAACATTCTTACAATAACCTTATTATTATTAACTTAAAATTAAAATTATATTATAAATATATATATATATATATATATATATATATATATATATATATATATATATATATATATATATATATATATATATATATATATATATATATATATATATATATATATATTTACGTTACATAGAAAGGAAAAGAAAAAGATGTGTTAAAACTCGCAGAAAACTGGCCAATTTATAGGACCTGGCCACCTTTTCCCTGCCATGCGACCGCATGGGATTAAGGCAGCCAGGCCATGCGATCGCATGGCCAGCTGGATCCAGCTCAATCACTTTGTTTTCTAGTTTTTCCGACGTTTTATTTAAATATATATAATATATATAATTTATATTAATTATATATATATTATATTATATTCTTGTGCATAGTTGACTTGTAATTTTAGGTCCGTTGCGTCGCGCGTTGATAGTTGGCTCAGGTCCCGGTTCCGGATTTTCGAACGTCCTTTCGTACGCGGAGATATCTTGTACTTTGCGTTCCGCGGCTCGTACTCTTGTTATTTTTAGACGTTTCTTATCAATAAATGGAACCACTTGAATTATATCTTGTTCATTTGAGCTCTTTGGTCATTTGCGTCTTTAAATCGTCGTTTTCTTCTTTTGTCTTCGTACTTATTTATTTAAACGAATATTACATAAAAATAGAACAATTGCAACTAAAAGCTTTACATATTGGAAGGATATTGATACTAAATATATGCTCATTTAGAGCACTATCAAAGTACTAGTGTTGTATCCGGACACTCCACCGAGTTTGGAGTATCATAGTGAAGAAAAATCTCAATTCGTAGAATTGAGGAGTGGATTAAGGAAGATTAGTTAACATCTTCCCGAACCACTATAAATCGTTGTGTTTGTTCTCTCTTCTCTTATCTTTTATTTACAATTTAACTTATATTTGTATTGTTAGCATTATTAGAGAACAAACTTTTCAAATCACACTATATCAAGTTCAAGTTCAACAAAACGCTAAAGAAAATTTTTAAAAGATCGACTAAGTAACTATTCACCCCCTCTAGTTACTTACATTTGGTATCAGAGCGGTTGCTCAAAACGTTTTGTCAAAAATTACTAATTCGAAATAAAAACTAATTTTTGCAAATCTTAGAGTTTAAGATCATGGAAAAAAAATTTGAGAACTTGAACTATAGTGAAGGATGTTCCATGCAAAGACCTCCACTTCTTGAAAGTGAGGGATTTTGCTATTGGAAGTATCAATTTGAAACGTATGTCCGTTCCAAAGATATAGACTATTGGAACATTATTACTAAAGGTGATCATGCTCCATTTAAGCTTAGTGATGATAATAAAACTAAAATATATATACCCGAAGAGGAATGGACCAAGGAACATAAAATAGAAGTAGGCAAAAAGTATGAGGCTAAAATGACCATTTTTAATGCATTGCCTAGGAAAAAATATGAGAGGGTGTTTATGATGGGTAGTGCTAAGGAGATTTGGGATAGTATCATGGTTACTCATCTCGAAAACCCACAAGTCATAGAAAATAAAGTAGAATTGCTTATAACCAAATATGAACAATTTGCTATTGAAGATTATGAAAAAAAAAATAGTGCCTACACTAGATTTAACAATATTTGTTTAAGTTTGAAAGCTCTAGGTACAACTTACACAGATAAGCAATATGTTCGTAAGTTCTTAAGGGCTCTACCATCAAGATGGAGATCAAAGGTGACGGCAATTGACGAATCAAAGAATACGGAAAAATTAACTCTAGATGAACTCATTAGAAATCTCAAAGTACATGAGGTCATCCTAGATAAAGATGATGAGTTAGAGAAAGCGAAGAGAGAAAAGAACAAGTTAATCGCTCTAAAGGGTAAGATTCATGATGAATATGACATTGATGATAATGATGATGATGATGATGATATTCTCAATGATGATGAGCAACTCGCATTTATTGTTCGCTCATTCAAGAAATTCTATCGAAGACCGGGAAACCAAGTTCGCCCTCCGATGGAACAAAGAAATACGCCATTCGATCCCAAGAAAAAGTTTGTACGAAAATGTTTTGGGTGTGGTGATCCAAATCACTTGATAAGTGAATGTCCTAAAAGAAAGAATGAAAAGGCCTTCCTTGGAGGCGCGTGGGATGATGAAGAAAACGACACTCAAGAAAAAGGAAAGGAAACATGTCTCATGGCCATTGACACACCAAGTGATGACGACAAAGGATCACAAGTCGAACAAACCGATAATGAGGTACTTCGAAATTCCTTTGAATTTAGTATTGGCAACTTTGCTAAATTGTGTACCTTGAGTAGTAAAGTAAGTGACAAAAACACAAGTCTAAAGGAAGAAAATAACTTGCTTAGGTTAGAAATCTTACAACTTAAAGAAAGAATATCTAACTCACAAGAATGTCTTACATGTGATGACTTAAAACATGAAAACTATGCCTTGAACAAAACTAACAAACTACTTGAAAATAAAATTAAGTTTTCAAAATATGACTGAAGTAATAAAGTGTTAGAAAACATTTTGAGTGTTCAAAAATCAACAAATGACAAACAAGGGCTAGGATACAAGGAAAATACTCTTGAAACAAAATCATCCAAACATAAGCTAATAGTGTTTGTTAGACCTCAAGTAGTAGAAACACCAAAACCAAAGGCCTTCACAACCAATCAAGTTAAGACAAGAGGTAGAGAAATCAAGTCATTTGCAAAAAGTTCTTCAAGAAAAATGATTAATCAAAACTCTAAAAATAGAGTCAAAACTAAAAGGAACAACAAAATTAAAATTGTTAAGAAATGGGTTAGAGTAGGAATCTTTGATGCTAATCATCCCGGACCCAACAAACATTGGGTACCAAAGTTATTGATTAATCAAATATAGGTTTGTCTCAATGGTGTTGTACAAAATGAGGAATGGATAATTGATAGCGGATGTACAACACACATGACGGGTAATAAAGAATTTTTCACAAAGTATTCGGAGCATAATGGAGGCGATGTAATCTTTGGTGGCGATGTGAAAGGAAAAATCGTCGGTAAAGGTAACATTACTAATCAAAAGATTACACTTGATAATGTGTTGCACATTAAAAACTTAAGTTTTAACTTGCTAAGTGTAGGAAGAATATGTGATAAAGGATATAACATGACATTTACCAAAAATTCATCACACATAATAAAAGATGGTAAAAGTGTCATAAATGGACTTAGGAAGAAAGGTCTTTATACATGTAAATTGGATGACTTTAAGCATGTAGATATTTGTCTCACATCTATACATGATACTACTACATTGTGGCATAGGAGATTAGGGCATGCTAACATGAAACTAATTCATAACATATCCTCAAAGGACATAGTTAGAGACTTGCCTAAATTAAAATACGAAAGCCATTTTTGTGATGCATGTAAAGTAGGAAAACAAGTTCATACAAGTCATAAACTTAATAATTTCATTTCTACTAAAAGGAGTTTAGAACTTTTGCACATGGACTTATTTGGGCCATCAGCCGTTCAAAGTTATGGAGAAAAATTTTATAATTTAGTAATAGTAGATGATTTTTCAAGATATACATGGACACTATTTCTAAAACATAAAAATGAAGCATGTGAAAGATTTATAATTTTTGCTACTAAGATACAAAATTTGCTTGGTTGTACTATAGTAACAATACGAACGGATCATGGTAGAGAATTTGATAATGATGCTCAATTTGGAGTCTTTTGCAATTTAAATGGTATTACCCATAACTTCTCGGCTCCTCGCACACCTCAATCCAATGGGGTTCTTGAAAGGAAAAACCGAACTCTTCAAGAAATGAGTCGAACTATGTTAAATGAACAATCAATACCTCAAAAGTTTTGGAGTGAAGCCGTTGCCACCTCCACCTACATTCAAAATAGAGTCTTAATTAGGCCATCAATGGATAAAACACCTTATGAAATTTTAAATGGTAGAAAACCAACCGTAAGTCATCTTAGAGTATTCGGGTGCAAATGTTTTATCCTAAACAAAAAGGAATATCTTACAAAGTTTGAGCCTAAAGCTTACGAAGGAGTATTCTTAGGATATTCGTTAGAAAGTAAGGCATATAGGGTTCTAAATAAATATAAAAATGTGATAGAAGAATCCCTAGATGTCACATTTGATGAAACTCCTCCACCACCTAAGACTAAACCTTTAGAGGATGATGATGTGATCGAACAAGATGCTATAGAAATAATGCCAACTCAAGTCGAGTTCAATGACACAAATGAGGATGGATCTCATTTGAAACCAAGTAAGGATAACTTAGCGTCCTCAATAGATATTAAACATATAAAAGATCATCCCATAGACCAAGTCATAGGAGACATCAACACTAGAACCACTAGGTCACAAGTATTTAACCTAATTGCCAACTATGCTTTTATCTCACAAATAGAACCCAAGAATATTAAGGAAGCTCTATTAGATGAAAGTTGGATAGAAGCTATGCAAGAGGAATTAAATCAATTCCAAAGAAGTGATGTATGGGATTTGGTTCCTTTACTGAGTGAAAGCAACATCATAGGTACAAAATGGGTCTATAGAAATAAACTAGATGAGGATGGCAAAGTAGTTAGAAACAAAGCTAGACTAGTTGCACAAAGATATAGCCAACAAGAGGAAATTGATTACGATGAAACATTTGCTCCCGTCGCTAGGCTAGAGTCAATAAGAATACTTATTGCTTATGCATGTGCTCATAATTTCAAACTCTATCAAATGGATGTCAAAAGTGCCTTTTTAAATGGTGTAATAAGTGAAGAAGTTTAAGTATCACAACCTCCGGGGTTTGAGGATTTTGAAAAACCTTATCATGTTTATAAACTTAAAAAGGATCTCTATGGACTTAAACAAGCCCCTAGAGCATGGTATGAAAGACTTAGAACATTCTTAATAAATAACGGATTTGAAATGGAAAAAATTGATAATACACTCTTTATCAAAAGACATGAAAAGGATTTAGTCATAATTCAAATATATGTTGATGATATTGTATTTAGATCTACTAACGAATCTCTTAGCAATGAGTTTTCTAAGTTAATGCATGATGAGTTTGAAATGAGCATGATGGGTGAACTCAAGTTCTTTCTCGGACTACAAATCAAGCAACTAGAAGATGGAACATTCATCAATCAACAAAAATACATTCATGAAATGCTCAAGAAATTCGGAATGGAGAACTCAAAACCAATGGCGACTCCAATGGCAACAAATGTGAAACTTACTTTAGAAGGGGAAGGAGAACCATTTGATAGTACTAAATATAGGGGAATGATTGGATCCCTTCTATATTTAACGGCAAGTAGGTCCGACATCATGTTTAGCGTGTGCTTATGTGCAAGATTTCAAGAAAATCCAAAGACATCACACGTAGAGGCCGTCAAAATAATCTTTAGATACTAAAAGGGAACAATGCATCTTGGGTTATGATATCCAAAGTTTACCGGGATTGATATTATGTGCTTTGCGGATTCCGATCATGGTGGATCAATGATTGATAGAAAAAGCACAAGTGGAGTTGTGATGACCCGGAAATTTCTGACCAAATTTAAACTTAATCTTTAACGTTTCCGACACGATAAGCAAAGTCTATGAAGTTGAATCTCAAAATTTTAAACTATTCAAATACCCTTCGATTGTTCTCAACAATTCGCGAACAATTATATGTAAATATATACATATATATATATATACTATAACTTGAAAACATAATAAAGTGTTAAGAAAATGATACTGTGCATTAAACTTATTGGTTTGATTATCTGATTGATATATTTAACTACGGAATTAAAAGATTATGCCAAACGATTGAATTAAAAGATATTTATTAAGTCCCTTAAGAATTATAATATTATTACGAGTTTCTGTTGTGAGGTCCACGTTGATTTGGGAAATCATTCATGTTTAACGGTATTCGGAATAAATGGTAAAGTGTTTGTTTAAATAACGTAATTTGGACACATACAATAATAAGGAATATTAACTGTTAGAATTAGATATATGAATAAATTGCGATATGTATTTTAAGACGTGTTTATAAATATTGAAAATAGATATTAACTTGGTTATGAAACATTTGATAAATACTATTATATTAATAAATAATGAGACAATGATTTATAGAAGCAAATGTGTAACATCCCAAATATTTAAGGTATTATTTTATGTAAATTTTTATTGCCAAGAAATTATATGGTAAAAGTCATTTTATGTTAATGGATGAAAGTTAAGTTTATTGGTTAAGTTAGGAAGGACTAAGGGTGAAAAGTTAAGATTAAGGACTTCCCTAACTAGAGTTGTGGTGGGGAGGGTAGAAAGTGTCAATAGGCCAAAGTTATTTTAATAAAAAGAATCAAAATGCTGGAATTTGTTATGAGTGCAAGAAAAATTACAGAAAACCTTCCTGGAGCCTTGAGAGTGTCGACTTTTGCAAGAGGGAAGAGGAGGATTCCTCAATTGTTGAAATTTAACCCATGCAAGCTTGAATTAGTGAAATCTAACACACCTTAATCACTCTAGCAAGCTTTAATCTTCCAATTTCACTCTCTTTGTGCACAATTAGGATTCTTAAACTCTAAAAGACAAGGTATGGATTTTGTGTCTAATTATTGCTTGCATTGTATGTTAATGATGAGATTATGCTTAAGAAAGTTGCTCTTTGTTGAGTTGTGCACAATTGTTTGAGTTAGAATGGATTTGTTGATGATTTTGGAAGTAATTACATGTATGAACTTGCATTATAGATGTATGGCATGATTATGGTGAGAATGATGATGTTCTAGTTAGATTTCTAGTCATGCACACCAAGTGTTTGTTAAAATGTCTCAAAGAGATGATTATGTGTTCTAGCTAGAAATTGTGATGAAGGATGTTCATGTATGAACTATGGTTATTGTTGTAGGTTATAGAAATTGATAATTTGACAAGTTAATGGTGTTAGTAATGAAATTGAATTACTATGCACATTTGATGTTTAATGAAAGGATTAAAGGAAAAGTTGCATGATAAAGCTAAAAGTGACGAGTTAGTAATGTACATGATTAAAAGGTGATGTTTGATTGGTAACATGCTTGTTTTAGAAAAGATGAGTTCAAGGTTAGAAAGTATGTGTGTATGTATGTATGTTGTGATTAGGGGGTTAAGTGTATGAGTAAGTATAAATGATGTAATGATCCAAGAAAGTTATGATTTTGATTTAGTTATGTGATTAATGAGATTAGCTCATATATAGGTGCTAATCAAGGAAAAGAGGTCACAAGTGATCAAGGAAATCCATTTAAACAAGGTGAGTTTATAGGGGGTAATATGGGCGGGTCAAGAGTGGCTTAGTGTTCTCGGATTGCATCCGTGCAAGAGAGTAACGACTAAGTGCACTAGTTATGTAGCTTAGATAGAACTATTGGGTTAGCTCAATAGTTGTATCTATGGTTGATGTTTAGCTTAGGCAAGGTTATCACATTGCTAGTAATCTTGCCTATGATTCGTGTTAGCTTAGACACTTTGGGTGTCTACGTATGAGATGATGATAGCTTAGGCATATTTAGTATGTCTATGGTTAGCTTAGACATGATTACTAGGTTCGGCCTAGTAAGTCATGTCTATGGTATGAATGATCGGATCCGAAAGTATGCAAGCAACCTAAGGGTTGAAGGATAAGTGTTTCGATTATGCCCATATGATTTATGTTTATGTTTTATGTTTATTGCTTTCCTATAACTCACTAAGTGTAAAAGCTTACCCCCATGATGTTTTATGTTTTAGGTGCTAAGGTTCATCGTGAAGGTAAGGAGCCCGTGTGAAGTGCTAGAGGAGCATTGGCATTAGCGTAAGTGGTATCGCAAGTCCCTTTTGTAATCACGCTCTATGGTTACCGCTTATCAAACGCCATGTATTTGAAGTGTCATGTTTGTCATTATTGAATTTGGGACCAAATGATGGTTTTGTTTCATGAAAACACGTTTGATGTCTAAATGTTGTTATTAGATGGTATACGATGTTAGAAACTGATTTCAGATGTTTGGGTATGAATAATGTTGTTTTATATGTGTTTGAGAATGATGGAATGTGCAAAAGTTGGTTTATATACAATGTTGCAGGTCAGGCACCCGGAACAGGGTTATGTCGCGCCGCGGCAAAGGGGTCCGCGCCGCGGCAATGCACTGATGTTCAAAACAGAACCAGGGTTAAGGAGTCTAAAATTTTATGTGTTGTGTCGCGCCGCGACAAGGCTTGCCGCGCCGCGGCATAAGCCTTGTCTGGCCAGTGACTTGAATTTTAAAAAAAAAAAAAAAAAATTTTACTCGATTCAAGGCGTTAAAAGTTGGTATCAGAGCTGTGGTTTAAGGGACTTGGATAATCCACGATAGGGATTATCTAGGCTTAAACCATTGTTGTGAAAGGATAAGCGGTTTAGGACTTGCATAAGTGTTATAGTTGTATAGTTGTGCCATGCTCCATAGGGTAGAGTCATCGACTAGACCCGTAGTATAATGATTGGTTTATGAAAGGAGTTTGATACTCGTTAGCCATGATGTTATAGTGGACTTAATGTGTAATGAATGGTGTAATAACAACAGGCCATTGTTATTACTTCATTTTAGTACACATGAACGCCTACTATAGTTATGGTGAAACGAGTTAGGAATTCTTTCGAATGGTTTGATTTTGTTGAATAATGGTGTTACCGGTATTTGAACTAATGGGTTGATTGTGATTTTCAGTATGGCTATTGTATCACCAAACCGAGGTCAAGATGAGGATGATGAGTACGTCCGCACCCCATCCACGGAGTCTATAGAAGACTCTCACAACGAATCGGAAGAAGTTAACATGCCAAATGACATTTCGGGGCAAATAGGGCAAGCCTTGATACGTTATACTCCAACTTTGTTAGAGAAGATTAAGACGTTGATCAATGATCAATTAGATGAGAAGTTAAAGACTTTTGTTGCTAATAACCCTACCTTAAGAGGTGAAGGGGGAAGTGGAGTAAGGCAAGAAGAGGTAGAAGCCCCTAAGAGAAAGGATGACCGTTTTGAATATAAGAACTTCGCAAATTGCCATCCTCCCGAGTTTCATGGTAAGGTTGACCCTATTGTTAGTCAAAGATGGATTGATGAGATTGAAGAAACTTTCATGTTGTGTGAATGCCCCGAACATTTGAAGGTAATTTATGCGGCTCATCAAATGAAGGGTAGTGGTTACGAGTGGTGGAATTTCATAGTTAAATCTCATGGGCGAGACGTGGCTACAAGTTTCTCATGGGACAAGTTCCGTGAAATGTTTATGACTCAATTTGCTCCACCCGCCGAGGTTAGTAGGTTGAAATCCGAGTTTATGAATGTAGAGCATGGAAGTAAGTCGGTGACCGAGTTTAATGCCGAGTTTAATGACAAGTCTCGTTTTTGTCCGGACTTTGTGTCAAGTCCCAAGTTGATGATGGATCATTATCATGAAAAGTTGAATCCCGAAATAAGTGAGTTTATCGATAAGAGTACTTATAAGACTTTAGCCGAGATGATGAATCGAGCACTTGTTAGAGAACACGAACTTAGGAAGAAGGCGGCGTTTAAGCGAAAGTTAGATCAAGACTCTAAGGCGATGCAAAATGTTAGTCCGAAAAAGGGTAAGTTTGGTTCCGAATCCCCGCACAAGTCAAAAGGGGGTTTTGTGTCGGGTAAAAGCGGTGGGAAAGAAGCCAAGTTGTGTACTAGGTGTGGTAAGAATCATACGGGTGAATGTAAAGCGGGTACTACCGATTGTTACTCTTGCGGTAAGCCGGGACATAGGGCCACCGAATGTCCTAAGAAAGGTAAGCAATGTTATTATTGTTTTGAGAAGGGTCATTTTCAAGCCGAATGTCCGGAATACAAGAAGGATTTGGCTAGTGGTAGTGTTAAGAAGGAGGTTAAGACGGAATCGAAGACTAGTGATAGCCGACCAAGGGCCCGAGCTCATCAGATTACCGCACTCGAAGCGAAGGAGTCCCAAAATGTGGTGTCAGGTACCTTTATTGTAAACTCTTTACCTGCGCATGTTTTGTTTGATTCCGGTGCTACGCGGTCTGTAAGCATTTTAATATGACCCCAAGTATGTTAGAACACCCATTAGAGGTTGAAATAGCGGATAATAAGACTGTGATGGTGTATAGTATCATTAAGGGGTGTGAAATTATTTTGGATGATGAAAAGTTTGTCATTGATTTAATACCCATGCATATGGGGGAATTTCAAGTAATAGTGGGCATGGATTGGCTAGACGACAATGAAGGAATAATTTTGTGTCGTAAGAAAATTGTGTTAGTTCAATCACCTAGTGGGAAGGTTATATGGATTTATGGGGAAAGAGCTAGGCGTGCTATTCCTATATGCACGTATGCTAAGGCTAAAAGGTTTTTGTCTCACGGGTGTTGTGCGTTTTTGGCACATGTTGTGGATAATTCGAAAAAGATTGTTGATTTAGATGATGTACCGATAGTTAACGAGTTTCCGGATGTGTTTCCAAGTGAATTGCCCGGTGTACCTCCCGAGCGTGAGGTAGAGTTTAGAATAGATTTGATACCCGGGGCCACGCCAATTGCCAAAGCTCCATATCGATTAGCCCCATCGGAAATGAGAGAAATGATGACTCAATTGCAAGATTTGATAGATAAAGGTTTTATACGTCCTAGTAGCTCACCTTGGGGAGCTCCGGTTTTATTTGTGAAAAAGAAGGATGGAACTATGAGAATGTGTATTGATTATCGAGAATTGAATAAAGTCACGATTAAGAATAAGTATCCGTTGCCAAGGATAGATGACTTGTTTGATCAATTACAAGGTGCAAGTTTCTTTTCAAAGATAGATTTAAGGTCGGGTTACCATCAATTGAAAGTGAGGGAAGAAGACGTCCCTAAAACGGCTTTTCGAACGAGGTATGGTCATTATGAGTTTGTGGTTATGCCGTTTGGGTTAACGAATGCACCGGCCGCATTTATGGATTTGATGAATAGAGTTTGTCGACCGATGCTTGATAGGTTCGTAATTGTATTTATTGATGATATTTTGGTATATTCTAGGAGTGAAGAGGAACATGCGGTACATCTAAGACAAGTATTAGAGACTTTAAGAAGAGAAAGATTGTTTGCTAAGTTCTCTAAGTGTGAGTTTTGGCTTCGTGAAGTTCAATTTTTGGGTCATGTCATTAACAAGAAGGGTATTTGTGTTGATCCGGTTAAAATAGAGGCAATTATGAGATGGGAACCACCTACGAATCCTACCGAGGTTAGGAGTTTTCTAGGCTTAGCGGGGTATTATCGACGGTTTATACAAGATTTCTCAAGAATAGCCACCCCACTCACTAAGTTGACTCGGAAAAGTGTGCCATGGAAATGGGAAGAAAAGCAGGAACAAGCGTTTCAACTCCTTAAGGAGAAGCTTGTTCAAGCTCCTATATTGGTTTTACCGGAAGGAAATGAGAACATGACGGTTTATTGTGATGCTTCTAAGAAAGGCTTAGGGTGTGTATTGATGCAAAATGGGAAGGTCATAGCATACGCTTCCCGACAATTGAAGGAACACGAGAAACGTTATCCCACACATGATCTAGAATTGACGGCCGTAGTTTTTGCTTTAAAGATTTGGCGTCATTATCTTTATGGTGTTAAGTTTTCCATTTATACCGATCATAAGAACTTAAAGTATTTGTTTGATCAAAGGGATTTGAATGATAGGCAAAGGAGGGGTCTTGATTTAGTGAAAGATTATGATTGTGAGATCTTATATCACCCCGGAAAAGCGAACGTGGTGGCGGATGCTCTTAGTAGGAAGTCGAGTCATCAACCGATTAAGATAACAAGTTTGGCTATGGTAATAGCACCTCAAATATTTGATGATATTCGTGATGCACAAGGTGAAGCATTATCGCCCGAGAACGTGAGAAAGGAAAGGATCAAGGGGCAAGTTAATGATTTTATAGTGGATTCTCGTGGTTTAAGGCTTAGATATGGGAGAATTTGGGTACCTTTGCAAAGTGGTGTTAGAAGTGAGCTCCTTGACTTAGCTCACAAGTCTAAGTATTCGATTCACCCCGGTGCTACGAAGATGTATAGAGATTTAAGGAAAGACTATTGGTGGCCGGGAATGAAAAGGGATATAGTTAAGTATGTGCACAAGTGTTTTACTTGTCTTCAAGTGAAGGCCGATCATCAAATGCCTTACGGTAAGATGCAACCTTTAGAGGTACCGGTTTGGAAATGGGAGCATATTACGATGGATTTGGTGACTAAGTTACCTAAGACCCCTAGACAACACGATGCGATTTGGGTTATTGTTGATAGATTGACTAAGAGTGCATTGTTTTTGGCAATAAGAGAAGCTTCGTCCTCGGAAGCAATGTCTAAGTTATATATGAAAGAAGTTGTTGCAAGGCATGGAGTGCCGGTTTCCATAGTTTCGGATCGAGACACTCGATTCACATCTCGATATTGGAGGAAATTTCAAGAGGAAATGGGTACTAAGTTACACATAAGTACCGCATTTCACCCGCAAACGGATGGTCAAAGTGAAAGGACTATACAAACTCTTGAAGATATGTTAAGAGCATGTATCATCGATTTTGGTGGGAGTTGGGATACTCATTTACCTTTAGTTGAATTTTCATATAACAATAGTTATCACTCTACGATTGGAATGGCACCATATGAGATGTTGTATGGAAGGAGGTGTAGAACCCCGATTTGTTGGGGCGAGGTAGGTCAACGAGAATTGGGAAGCACGGAAATAGTGCAACAAACCACCGAGATGATTGATCAAATTCGTGAAAGAATGAAGGCGGCACAAGATCGAAAAAAGTCATATGTTGATAAGAGGAGAAAGCCGATAGAATTTCAAGTAGGTGATAAAGTGATGCTAAAAGTTTCTCCATGGAAAGGCATTATCCGTTTTAGAAAGAGGGGAAAATTGGGTCCAAGGTTCGTGGGACCATTTGAGATAGTGGCGAAAGTTGGGAAGGTAGCCTACCGTTTGGCTTTACCCGATGAATTGAGTAATATACATGACACATTTCACGTGTCGCAATTGAGAAAGTGTTTGGCGGATGATTCAACCTATGTTCCTTTGAATGAAATTGAGGTCGATAATAAGTTAAGATATGCGGAGAAGCCGATAAAGATTTTGGATCAAAAGGTTAAGCACTTGAGAAATAAATCGGTTATATTGTTGAAGGTATTATGGCAATTTAGAAAAGGTTCCGAATGTACATGGGAACCCGAAGAATGGCTCTTGAAGTATTATCCGTCGTTGCATCAAGAATGGTTCGCGAGGACGCGAACGATCCAAGAGGGGGAGAGTTGTAACATCCCAAATATTTAAGGTATTATTTTATGTAAATTTTTATTGCCAAGAAATTATATGGTAAAAGTCATTTTATGTTAATGGATGAAAGTTAAGTTTATTGGTTAAGTTAGGAAGGACTAAGGGTGAAAAGTTAAGATTAAGGACTTCCCTAACTAGAGTTGTGGTGGGGAGGGTAGAAAGTGTCAATAGGCCAAAGTTATTTTAATAAAAAGAATCAAAATGCTGGAATTTGTTATGAGTGCAAGAAAAATTACAGAAAACCTTCCTGGAGCCTTGAGAGTGTCGACTTTTGCAAGAGGGAAGAGGAGGATTCCTCAATTGTTGAAATTTAACCCATGCAAGCTTGAATTAGTGAAATCTAACACACCTTAATCACTCTAGCAAGCTTTAATCTTCCAATTTCACTCTCTTTGTGCACAATTAGGATTCTTAAACTCTAAAAGACAAGGTATGGATTTTGTGTCTAATTATTGCTTGCATTGTATGTTAATGATGAGATTATGCTTAAGAAAGTTGCTCTTTGTTGAGTTGTGCACAATTGTTTGAGTTAGAATGGATTTGTTGATGATTTTGGAAGTAATTACATGTATGAACTTGCATTATAGATGTATGGCATGATTATGGTGAGAATGATGATGTTCTAGTTAGATTTCTAGTCATGCACACCAAGTGTTTGTTAAAATGTCTCAAAGAGATGATTATGTGTTCTAGCTAGAAATTGTGATGAAGGATGTTCATGTATGAACTATGGTTATTGTTGTAGGTTATAGAAATTGATAATTTGACAAGTTAATGGTGTTAGTAATGAAATTGAATTACTATGCACATTTGATGTTTAATGAAAGGATTAAAGGAAAAGTTGCATGATAAAGCTAAAAGTGACGAGTTAGTAATGTACATGATTAAAAGGTGATGTTTGATTGGTAACATGCTTGTTTTAGAAAAGATGAGTTCAAGGTTAGAAAGTATGTGTGTATGTATGTATGTTGTGATTAGGGGGTTAAGTGTATGAGTAAGTATAAATGATGTAATGATCCAAGAAAGTTATGATTTTGATTTAGTTATGTGATTAATGAGATTAGCTCATATATAGGTGCTAATCAAGGAAAAGAGGTCACAAGTGATCAAGGAAATCCATTTAAACAAGGTGAGTTTATAGGGGGTAATATGGGCGGGTCAAGAGTGGCTTAGTGTTCTCGGATTGCATCCGTGCAAGAGAGTAACAACTAAGTGCACTAGTTATGTAGCTTAGATAGAACTATTGGGTTAGCTCAATAGTTGTATCTATGGTTGATGTTTAGCTTAGGCAAGGTTATCACATTGCTAGTAATCTTGCCTATGATTCGTGTTAGCTTAGACACTTTGGGTGTCTACGTATGAGATGATGATAGCTTAGGCATATTTAGTATGTCTATGGTTAGCTTAGACATGATTACTAGGTTCGGCCTAGTAAGTCATGTCTATGGTATGAATGATCGGATCCGAAAGTATGCAAGCAACCTAAGGGTTGAAGGATAAGTGTTTCGATTATGCCCATATGATTTATGTTTATGTTTTATGTTTATTGCTTTCCTATAACTCACTAAGTGTAAAAGCTTACCCCCATGATGTTTTATGTTTTAGGTGCTAAGGTTCATCGTGAAGGTAAGGAGCCCGTGTGAAGTGCTAGAGGAGCATTGGCATTAGCGTAAGTGGTATCGCAAGTCCCTTTTGTAATCACGCTCTATGGTTACCGCTTATCAAACGCCATGTATTTGAAGTGTCATGTTTGTCATTATTGAATTTGGGACCAAATGATGGTTTTGTTTCATGAAAACACGTTTGATGTCTAAATGTTGTTATTAGATGGTATACGATGTTAGAAACTGATTTCAGATGTTTGGGTATGAATAATGTTGTTTTATATGTGTTTGAGAATGATGGAATGTGCAAAAGTTGGTTTATATACAATGTTGCAGGTCAGGCACCCGGAACAGGGTTATGTCGCGCCGCGGCAAAGGGGTCCGCGCCGCGGCAATGCACTGATGTTCAAAACAGAACCAGGGTTAAGGAGTCTAAAATTTTATGTGTTGTGTCGCGCCGCGACAAGGCTTGCCGCGCCGCGGCATAAGCCTTGTCTGGCCAGTGACTTGAATTTTAAAAAAAAAAAAAAAAAATTTTACTCGATTCAAGGCGTTAAAAAATGACCAAAACACTCGAAAGATTAAGATATACTTTGAGTGGTATAGTTTGTTGATAATTTAAGACTATATTTTGACAAAGGTACGAGTCACGAAACGTAAAGTGATAGTTTTCTAAGCATATGAAAATGCGTTCGAGAAACCGAAACCGGGGCATAAGTCGAGTGACAACGTACGAGACCTCGGAACGAAAATTTCAAGTCAACTATGTACGAGAATATAATATAATATATAATTAATTAATATAAATTATATATTAATAAATAAATATGTCGACAAACAAGAAAACAAAAGTTGGTGAGCTGGATCAGAGGGCCGTGCGATCGCATGGCCTTGAAGCACAAATTCCATGCGATCGCATGGGGTACTTTTTCAGAAAAGGTTCTATAAATTGCTCGATTTTTGGCTTAGTTTTCACACATCATATATTACTCCGTATTTATTTATTATATTTATATTATTATTATTATTATTATTATTATTATTATTATTATTATTATTATTATTATTATAATTATATTATTATTATTATTAAGATTAATATTATTATTAATCTTATTATTAGTAGTAGTATTAATATTATACATAAAATACTACGACGAGGTCTTGAGTATGTCACTTTCAAAATGGTTTTCAAGCGAGATAGAGGTAAGAAAATTATGGGTTATTGCCAAGGAGGTTATGGGTAATGTTCGGGGGTATATTTGTGAATCAAACCTAGTGTTTATCATCTCCGTTGCGTCTACGTACTTTCCTACAATATTGAATCTCAATATTGATACGTAAGCACTCATATTTTTTCTTTTATATATTAATTGTGTATCCATGTCTAGTGCTCGAGTATATATATTTATACATGCTTGTATGCTAAATTTCGTCGTTAAACAGTTTATGATGAATCACGAATTAAATACATATATTACTGGTAAAAGGTATATGATATGCATGTTTTTGGAAAGCTGGCGAAAAATCAATGACTTTTCATTTAGATATCGAATAGTTTCGATGAACGGATTAAAAGATATGATCAACTGAATTATAATTGACGTTAATTGGATTTGCTTTTGAATATGCAATTAAAATTTAAACAACTTGTCTGTAAGATTGATAAATTGGATTTTTGAATATTACCAACCGAGTAAATGAATCCTTATATAAGGTACGTCTCATTTTGTTAAACAACTGTCAAAATTGACTTTTTGAAACGACTTTGGATAACTTTTGTATGTCGATCTCGAGCATTAGGATTGTGATACACTATGACCTGACCTAGCTTGATAGACATTTATTGACCAACATATGTTCTCTAGGTTGAGATCTACGATTATTTGATATTTCGAGTTTCGGTCATAGTACGATGAACAACTTTATATGCTGCTAAGGTGAGTTTCATATGATACCTTTTTAATTGCTTTTGCAATACATTTTTGGGCTGAGAATACATGCACTTTAATTTAAACGCAATGGATACAAGTACATACTTAATTCTACACTGAGTTTAAACCGAAAATCCCTTAGCTTTGGTAACTAGTAGCTGCCAGTACATAGGATATGGACTGGTGGGCGCGAATAACAATATATGGATCCATAGGGCTTGACATCCCCGTCCGAGCTAGAACGCTAGCCTTTTAACGGACGTGTGTTATTTGAGTCTAGGACACGTTGGTTTGCGTGTATTAAAACGAATGGGGTATTTATCATTATAACGTTAAAGCTTAGTTACCAGGGTGCTCTGTTATGTAGAATCTATTGATAAATGTTTCTGGATGAAACAACTGAAATCTTGTGATCCACTTTTATATACAGATTACGCGAAACACTAAAACTATGAACTCACCAACCTTTGTGTTGACACTTGTTAGCATGTTTATTCTCAGGTTCCCTAGAAGTCTTCCGTTGTTTGCTTATATGTTAGACAAGTATTGTGCATGGAGTCGTACATGGCATATTTTTCAAGGAAACGTTGCATTCACCAAATCATCATCATGTATCTTATTTTAACTGCATTGTCAACGGAAGTACTATTGTAAACTATTATTTACGGTAATTGTCTATATGTAGAAATCATCAGATGTCGAAAACCTTTGATTTAAATATTCATTTATGGTGTGCCTTTTCAAAAGAATGCAATGTTTACAAAACGTATCATATAGAGGTCAAATACCTCGCAATGAAATCAATGAATGACGTATTGTCCATATGGATTTGGAGCGATCGTCACAGTTGGTATCAGAGCGTTGGTCCTAGCGAACCAGGTCTTGCATGAGTGTGTCTAACTGATAGTTATTAGGATGCATTAGTAAGTCTGGACTTCGACCGTGTCTGCATGTCAAAAGTTTTGCTTATCATTTTTTATCGGAAATTACCTGCTAATCATTCCTATTCTAGACACATTTTACTGCATTGTTTGCATGAATAGTGTATAGACAAAATTTATATCTTAGCGTATCTGTTACTGTAAACTTTTCCTGACATCTTCCGAAAATTTCTCCGTGATTTATGGAATTTGGTATTATATATACATATGTAAATTATGTATTGAAGAATACCAAACTAAATTCTATAATCTATTTCATATCAAAAACCATCTCTCTAATTATACAAGATGGATCCCGTATCTAGTTCAAATTCCTTAAACTCCGACAGCTATTCCGATATGGATATTCACCTGAATTCCGAAGACAGTGTAACCGGAATGGATCAACCAATCAGCCATCACCTATTCTGGATGAATTGGGGATGGGTTCGTAGCCTACTTAATTATTGGAGACAAGAAGAAGGCGATCCCTTCCATCCACCACATTGCCCTCTTGGCGAAGAACCTGAAGCACTTACCGGCGAACCTGTTCGAGACACCATTTTCTCTCTCATTTCCAGAGTATCTCGTCACGATAATATACTATCTCAAATTCTGAATCTTATTCATTCGCTCGTCCGAACCGCCAATCATCCCGGTGTAGTAGAAGAAGTCAACGAGCATCGCGCTCGGGTAGTGGCTTTGGAGAATATGCTGCAAAGGTTACAAGCACCAGCAGCATCACCGGCATCAACAGTACCACCGACAACAACACCAACAGTACCAATACCACCACCAACAACATCCGCATCGCAAACCTCAACTTCACAATCTGTTCCACGAGCATCAACGTCATACGCACTGTAGTTACCAAGAAATACCAGCAACAATAACCGATGAAGTATTAACTCATTTCCCCTGAAGAAATTTTATGTATATTTAATATATATGAATTTTGAAAACAAAATAAATCTTTTCGTACTAAGCTATTACATGTGAATCATAACTGGTAGGTACTACTCGGTTAGTTCATGTTACTAATATGCTATACATCCTTCGTTAATGACTTAACAATCGTTAACTACAATCTCTGTTTCAACTCAATGAATTCCATTTCCTAATAAACCAAGTGTATTATTCAATTACATAATTGATTTTACATTTTTCATTTTCGATGTACTCGAAACTTTCCAGAAAACATCATCTGTGCCTTGTAAGGTTCACAAAAATTCCACGAGCACCATCATCCTTCACCGAGGAATATCAATAAGAATAAATAATGAAGTGTTGATTTCATTAGTGAAAAACTCCGCAAAGATTATGTAATCTTTAATGTTTTAGAGATTAATCATTTCTAAGTCAAGCCGAAAATCAAATGAGCTTAATATGATATTAACTCATTAAATCTGTATTACATCTGAAGAAATATACATACATATATTTTCATAAAGACTGTAATGAAAATTCTTTTGTACAAAATATTACTTGTTAAATCTTTAACGGGTAGGTAATTCTCGAGAAATATATAAGTTCACAATTAATATGTTATACTGTACATTCTTCAACTTTGAAAAAAAAAATTATTAAGTATGTTCACAGCGATATACAATCGTTTCCATACAAATTCAATTACATATTCTGATATTGACGGATCAGAATCCAAGTCAAGATTTAACGGGTGACATCATTCTTAGATCTCTACATCTTTCAAAGCTATACTTTGACTTCAAAAATGTGAAAGATCCTTTAGCATTGTTATTACTGAAAATAATATTGAAATCCCTTTTCAAAGTATCCAGTTTTACCACACTTTCAACCAGTTAACTTCGACTTTTCAGATTAACCTTATTATAACCTTGACATATACGTTCTTGTTACTGGGGAACCTTTCATGTTCCACCACATTAGCAGTAAATTTACCAACAACTTTATTAATCCTCGACCTTTCGAAAAATCCTTATACTCATTGAAACCCTATCATGTACTCATCCACATCTTGTAACAATAATTGCCATACCAACTACCGGGAATTAGCAATCAGTATTTTGAATCTCGCAGCATTTTCTACGACAACAGTTATATATAGATAACATCCAAATTCTAGACTTACATACTTCGAATGTGAAGTTCTGAAAAACATCCCAAACTATGAACTAGTTCTCTGAAATTGGAAAAATGCTGATGAAGCAGTAAAAACTGTGAACTACCTTAACAGTCAAAAGTTTGATGATAAAGAATAGTATGGTGGTAAAGCTGAGAAAAAGAGAAGGTTTGGAACTGAAAAACAGATTGAGTAAAGTATGAAAGAGGCTGTGGATAAATCACAAAGACTGAACCTGCCTTCAAAGAATCCAAATGATTCAGTGACTGCTAAAACCATTAGTAAGAACCTTACTTCTTATTCTAAACCTTCACAGACAGATTTTCCGCATCATCCTCTGATATTAGAAATTTTAAGATATCATCGTATCTTTCATTATAAATATCCTCGATATTTCTGGAGATATCTTCATACCTATTCTTATCGGAAATCATTCATCTCTTCGCACTATCTGTGTTACATCATAAAAGAAACTATTTTAGTTTCTAAAATCTGAAAAATTCGAAAAAATGGATGTTTTGAAGTAATGTTGGGAACTGAAGCATGAGTTAGTATAATATAATGACACTTGATCAACGTGATTATATTACAGTAAGTCATGCTGAGTTTCTAATGGAACGTGATAAAGGTTCACCGATCACACCCTCATCATGAACCATGTTACATAACTCTTTCATTCTATTTAATCTCTAAATATATCAAGAAAATACTTTTCTTGATGATTCGGTCTTTTCCAGATATTCTGGTAATTTGACAAATCAAGATCGTGTCATTACAATTTCTTTCTTAGAACATTAACTATGTTCATTCCGAAATGTATAGCTACGAATTCTGGACCATTATTCGCTTGACTTAAAGTCGGGAAGAGAAATCGAAAACATGGAGCTCTGAAATATAAAGGAGAATATAAGCCCGATAACAAACCCGAAATTTACAAACCGTGTATATCAATGCGTATAGCAATATAAAGACACGGGAGAATGAAAAACACTATAACCCCAAGGTAGTGATAGAAGAAAATAACTTCCTCTGGTGGTAGATGAAAAAGAAGAATGACAGATATGAAAGTTAAGAGTATATCAAGAATCAGAACTGGATGAAGCATTTTCACAATCTTTTGGAAGTATGAAATAAGGAAGAAGATTATAGGAGTGGTGAAAATAAATGAAACGGAAGAGGTCAATTTATAGCAAAATATCAGACATAGCAATCGAGGCAGATTACGCATTTAATCAAGGAAATCCTAATTTCCTTAAATTCCGAAGAATCAAATCTTATTTAAATTATGAAGATTTTCTATTCCTTAAATTCCGGAAATCAATCGTTACTACGTCAAGAGATAAGACGAATCTCTAGTCTCCATTTCACTCTATTACGATAACTTCTCTCATACGCTTCGAGTAATTGGATTGTTTTATCCATATTATTCAACGGTAATAAAACTCTATTTATCAACTCATGTACGTCATGAAAACATTTTTATTGTTATCCATGACGACCTCACTTAAATTTCGGGACGAAATTTCTTTAACGAGGAGGTACTGTGATGACCCGGAAATTTTTGACCAAATTTAAACTTAATCTTTAACATTTCCGACACGATAAGCAAAGTCTATGAAGTTGAATCTCAAAATTTTAAACTATTCAAATACCCTTCGATTGTTCTCAACAATTCGCGAACAATTATATGTAAATAGATACATATATATATATATATATATGTACTATAACTTGAAAACATAACAAAGTGTTAAGAAAATGATACTGTGCATTAAACTTATTGGTTTGATTATCTGATTGATATATTTAACTACGGAATAAAAGATTATGCCAAACGATTGAATTAAAAGATATTTATTAAGTCCCTTAAGAATTATAATATTATTACGAGTTTCTGTTGTGAGGTCCACGTTGATTTGGGAAATCATTCATGTTTAACGGTATTCGGAATAGCCAAAAGATGCAGCAGAGGGGCAGGATTCGTTTGGTCTCAATATAATTGAGGACTGTTTGGCTCCAATAACCCGGTCCACGTACAAATCCAACTATTACTACGAACCAGAAAATTTTGATGTCTATCAATTTAACCACTTAAAATAAATTTTCATAATTTTAAGAAATTTAGATAAGAAGTAGAAAAAATTCTAAGTCCTAAAAACTAGAATGACGAGAAATAAGAAAGAAAAAGAGCGTGTCGGAAAAAGATCGAAAAATAAAAATAAGAAAGAAAAAAAAATGACTTATAGAACTTAAAAAACACTAGACAAACCTAACCTTATTACCACAACTAACTTAAAATTATAATCGCAAATTGAGATTACTAATTGGAATGATAATTGATACATAGGTAAAAGTCGTCTAAAAATATTAAAGCTTACAGGAAAAACTAAATCCCAAATGGAAATAACTTAAAAAGAAACTAAAACTTAAAAAGGCGTCGCAAAATTCTAAAGCACTTAAATCTTAGTCTAAAGAAAAAGCACTTAAGAGATTTTACGGCAAAGCCTAAAAATCTAGAAGTAAAAATAACTATGGTAAAAACTAAGTTTAAAACTAAATATGAGCTAAAAATATAAATATTACGCTAAAACGATTAAAAAGGGACAAAATATAAAAATATACAAAAAGTTGTAAAAAGTACAAATTTTATAAAAATATTATTTTTATATTAATTATTTATTAAAACTATTAATTTTACAATTTAATTAAACTAATTTAACTAAAATATAAATTAAATAAAAAGTAAAACTAATTATAATAATAATAATAAGTAATTAGGGTTAATAATAATAATAATTAATAATTACCCCGTATTTAATGCGAATTAGGGTTTCAGTCACGGGTGTCAGGGCTGCTCCGCGAGTCGCGGTATTCGAGGCTGCAAACTCCGCGAGTCGCGGGGTTCCAATTTTCAACTCAGGTACAATTTAAAATTCGACGCGTTTTTTTTTTATTTTATTTTATATTTTTTTCTGTTTTCTGTTTTAAAATCTAAAATATTTATATAATAAAAACTTATATTTTTATAAAATAAAAATAAAGAAACTTTATAAAACTTAAATATTTAACAAAATCTTAAAAATATATAAATTTTTGTTTTTCTTTTTATATTTTCGAATATTTAAAACGTATTTTTACAAAAGTGAATTTTAATAAAAGTAAACTAAAAATAAAAATCTTTTTTTTTATGTAGCGTTGCGTTTCCGGCTTTTAAGCTATCTTATCCCCGGCACCGGCGCCAAAAATACTTGATGTTATGCGAGGTGTATATAAAATAGCTTTATATTTTACAAGAAAATACTATTAAATACGATACAATTTTACACAAGATATTTATTTATTTATAGAATGGATATACTTAAACCTTGCTACAACACTTATAGGCAGTGTACCTAATCGTACAGTAGTGTAGTTTTTAGTAAGTCCGGTTCGTTCCACAAGGAAAATCTTTAAACAAAGCTTAACGCTATATTAGTTTACTTTTATAAAAATACAAATATATATATATATATATATATATATATATATATATATATATATATATAAGTAATATTATTATTATAAAGGGGGGTTTTTACCGTTTAATGACCGGTTTGTCGATTTTAAAACTTTAGTCGCAGTTAAAACCAAATGTAAAATATTAAAAGGACTTTAATTTAAAACGTAAAGTAAATTACAATAATGAAATTGCAAATAATAAAAGTGCGATAAAATAAACTTGCGATAATTAAAAAGTACGATAATTAAAAGTGCAATTAAATACAATAACAATAAATAAAAATGCGATAATTAGAAGTGCAATTAAATATAAAATAAAGGAAATTAAATATGAAATAAAAGAATTATGCTTATTTAAACTTCCGTAATCATGATGTTTGACGTGTTGATTTTAGTTTTATGCCCATGGGTTAATTGCCCTTTGTCCTGGATTATTTAATATGTCCATACGGATTTGTCCATAATAGTCCATCAGTCATAAATATAAAGAGCGAAAGCCTTCGACAAATTATTCTTATTCCCGAAGTCAAATATTCCAACTAATTGGGGATTCGAATTGTAACAAGGTTTTAATACTTTGTTTAATGAATACACTAGGTTATCGACTGCGTGTAAACCAAGGTTTTACTACTTTGTTAACAATTACACCAATTACCCTTGAATGTAATTCACCCCTGTTTCAACAAGTCTATTAACTATTAATCCAGTTCCGTGTCCGGTAAAATGAATAATTATTGGTATTTATAAATATCCCGCCCACCGTACCCAGTCAAGCGTATGTGGTTATATATAAATACGTCGAATTATAAGTTTGTATATTAAATTAACAAGGTATTGTTTAGTTAATATAAAACCCATTAATAGCCCATAGTCTAATTTCCACAAGTGTCGTTCTTTTATCCAAACCCCAATTATGGTACAAGGCCCAATTACCCAATTTTAGTAATTAGCCCAACATCATGATTACTTCGGATTAAATAAGCATAATAATAACTTAGCTACGAGACATTAAATTAAAAAGGTTGAACATAACTTACAATGATTAAAAATAGCGTAGCGTTATACGGACAGAATTTTGACTTACACCCTTACAACATTCGCTAACATACCCTTATTATTAGAATTATAATTAAAATTAAAATTAAAATATAAATATAAATATATTTACGTATACATATATAGGGAGAGATTGAATTTTTATGGTTTTTGCGATCAAACTGCGTTTGCTTTTATAGGGAATTGAGTCCAGGTGAGCTCCGCGACTCGCGGCATTTTTGCTCTTCAAACTCCGCGAGTCGCGGAGTTTGAAATTCCAGCTCACTCCAAATTGGATCTTAGTCTGCCGACGGTTTATTATATAAATATAATATATATATATATATAATTAATATAATTAATTATATATTATATTATATTTATATACATAGTTAACTTGTAATTTTTAGTCCATTGCGTCGAGCGTTGAGAGTTGACTCTGGTCCCGGTTCCGGATTTTCGAACGTCCTTGCGTACTATTTTATATCTTGTACTTTGCGTTTTGAATCTTGTACTCTTGTAATTTCGAGACGTTTCTTATCAATAATTGAAATCTCTTTGATTGTATTTTGTACTTTTGAGCTTTTTGGTCGTTTGCGTCTTCAATTCGTCGAATCTGTCTTTTGTCTTCACCTTTTATTATTTAAACGAATATCACTTTTAAATAGAACAATTGCAACTAAAAGCTTGTCTTTCTTGAGGAATAATGCTATGAAATATATGTTCATTTTTAGCATTATCAAATATTCCCACACTTGAGCGTTGCTTGTCCTCAAGCAATATCGTCTTGAAATACTAGAATCACTTCTTTATTCTTCACACTTTGTACATCAGTGACTTCTATACGGCGGTATAAACAATGGTAGTAACAATATGGTTTACAGTCCCACATGACTATAAAAATTTAGATCCATTAAGGAAATTGGATCTTTATGAAAACATTTGATCTTTTGAAAATTAAATCTAGTTTTTACCCTAGATAAGTTTTCCGGAATAACCCTTTACCGGTGTTTGCAAATTATTTTTGTGGGTTTGGTGGGTTTCAGATTTGAAAATTTTAGCTCAAAACTTGCGGTTTTGTGTCACCCACTTGCTAACCTTCCAAGTGCAAATCAGAAAATGTCATGACTGGATGAGGTATATCTTGTTTGTAGTAGTTATCCACCTCCTGTTGTTTCGTATTCTCAGTAGGAGCATTGCGAGCTTGGGATGAAGATTCACCCCTTTCAGTCTGCAAAACACATCAAACACAATTTTTGTGCATCCAAATATGCATTAGTGTCAGCAAAATCATCAATCAAAATAATTACAATGACATGATCAATTTATATCAAACTTAAGCTCATTTTCATATTTTCATCAAATCTACATTTTTTCAAATAAGCATATACGAAAATGTTCACCAAGTTCATAAGCATTTAACTCAAATAACAAGTCAAAATAATCATCACTAGCAATTAAACAAGTTTCAAATGGCATTATCTCTCAAAAATCAAGTTCATGAATTTTTAGACTTGAAAAAGTCCACTTTAATTCTCAAAATCATGTTTAGGCTCAAAGTTTGAATCATTTAACTACCTAAACATGTTACACTACTTAATTTAGCAACAATTCATGACAAAAATCGGCCATAACCTGTTTATATCAAAAAGCCCCAAATTTGCTCAAGAACACAAACCCTAGATTACTCAAAATTTGAAGTTTAAGGCTTCTAATCATGTTAAATATCATCAATCTAGGTTATACAAGCATAATACATAAACAATTTCAGCATAATTACACTAAAAAGTATCAAAATCAAATTGGGTATAAAATTGCTCAAGAACACTAATTTTCAGATTAAATGGTGTTTAGGTGTAAAAATTTACCTTTTTTCTTGAGTAATTCCTTGATAGCATCCTTCTCAACATGATTTTAGTAAAAGATTTGATGATTAACGGTCAAAAATTGTGAATTTGGGGGTGTTTTTTCGGGTTTTTTTCGGTTTGTTTCGCAGTGTTTTTTGTGTTGGGTTGGGGACTGATCAGTTCTGCCCCTTTTATTTTTTTTCGGTATTTTTGGAACTCCGCGAGTCGCGGCGTGAGTCGCGGAGTTTGTATTTTTTTTATTTTTTTTTATATATATATCTTATAATAATTAAAACAATTAAGTAATTAATTTTAAAATTTTGTTTCCCTTGTTATTTAGGACGAGGTAGTTTCGGATCGATGTCCTAGTCCGTCCTTCGACAAAATTTTAAAATTTGTCTTTTTGTAGTGATTGTTTTAAAAGCTAAGATTTTTGGGTTTTTTTAATGTTTTTGGCATACTTTAATTCAATAAGATTAAAAATAATGATAATAAAAGTTCTTGTCCCTCCCTTGGGTAAAGCAATTTCGGTTCAACGACCTAGTCTTCAACTTACGACGAATTTTAAAAATTATATTTTTAACTTAATGAGATAAAGTAAATTTTTGTTTTTAAATTCACACCAAACTTAAAATAAAAATACATAAAATTCAAAATTAATATTAAAAATTCACACCAAACTTACAATTTAAAATGCATAAAAATAAAATTCATATTTTAAAAATTAAAATTCACACCAAACTTAATTTAAAAATCCATATTATAAATTCACACCAAACTTATATTAATTTTTTAAATATTTACAATTTTAAATATATTGTTTTTACAAAGTTTATAATATTAATTTAAGATTTATATATTAATTTTAAAAACATGGTAAAAATAAAATTATTTTTTTTTTGCTTTTTATCCCACTTTAATCAATCAAATATTATCAAAAATATGCGCCCCTCTTTTCGGTAAAGTAATTTCGGTTCCATAACCTAATTTAACTCATGACGAATTTTTGAAATATTTTGAGTTGATTGATTAAAGATATTTATACCTTAAGAATAAACGTTAAATTTCGCAGTGATGTAATAAATTTTTGAATGATATCAATAATTTCGATCGCCAAACCTAATTTTATTTAATACCAATTTAATACTTTATAGCGAACAAATTAGCGTTTATTATCAAAAAGTTAAAAATAAAAAATAAAAAAATAAAAACTGTACAAACTTACCTGTGATATAGTATTCTTAGTTATATGATCTATCCCATTCATAAGATAGTCGGTTTAATTGGTTTCCATAGCTACATAGGCATAACCTCGAGCATTCAGTGTCTTTTCTTCTAAACATATGAACGGTCCGTCTCTGCATAAAGTAACAAATTCGGTATTTGAATAGGTTTGATTATTTGAACATTTACCTCCATGTGACCATTTTCCGCATTTGTGACATCTTTCTAGATGTCGTGCTCTTCTTTTCGCTGCGGATTTTGATTTTCCTTTACCAAATTGTAACTTATTATCTTCGCATCTGGATTCTTTTCTTACTCCGTCCAATCTTTCTCTGATTACTGATACTATTTCACTCGGAAGTGTGTCATTATTACGTTTAGTGATCAAAGCGTGTAGCATTAGACCATGGTTTAGTTCACAGGCAGTCTTCATTTCGTAAAAACCTAAAAAAATAAAAATTCAGAATGGGGGGAGAAGACTAGTTCTTTAGGGTCTGCTAGGGAAAGACCATTCGGGTTCCATTTTCGAGAACTACACGAAAACAGACAATCTAACTCTAACAGAAATACATATTATCCTTTAAAGACTTGATTCTCCCCACACTTAGTTAGCTGTGGTATCGAAATTGTGATTAACTTCGTTGTCAACTTCCATCAGACCATGTATGTAATGTTTAACTCTGTGACCATTAACTTTAAATTCAATCCCATTTGAATTTATTAATTCTATCGTTCCGTATGGGAAAACTCTTTTGACTATGAATGGTCCAGACCATCTTGATTTCAGTTTTCCAGGAAATAGCTTGAATCGTGAATTGAAAAGAAGAACTCTGTCTCCTTCTTTAAATTCTTTTAAACTTCTGATTCTTTTATCATGCCATTTCTTCGTTCTTTCTTTATAGATTAACGAATTTTCATATGCTTCATGTCTTAATTCTTCTAATTCGTTTAGTTGACTTAATCGTAGACGTCCAGCTTCATGTATATCAAGATTACATGTCTTTAAAGCCCAAAATGCTTTGTGTTCAATTTCTACTGGAAGATGACATGCTTTTTCATAGACGAGTCTAAAAGGTGTGGTTCCAATTGGAGTTTTGTAGGCTGTTCTAAAATCCCAGAGTGCATCCTTCAATTGTATGGACCATTCCTTCAGATTTGATCCTATGGTTTTTTCTAGAATACGTTTTAAAGCTCGGTTGGTATTTTCAACTTGTCCACTTGTTTGTGGATGATATGCAGTGGAGATTTTATGAGTTACTCCATATCTTTTGAGAACTTTCTCAAGTTGATTATTACAGAAATGAGTACCCCGATCACTTATTAAAGCTTTCGGTGTTCCAAACCTTGCAAAAAGACGTTTTATAAAATTGACTACAACTCGTGCATCGTTAGTTAGGAGAGCTTGTGCTTCCGCCCATTTAGATACATAATCAATGGCTACGAGAATATATAGATTATTATGAGATTTTGGAAATGGACCCATAAAGTCAATACCCCAAATGTCAAATACTTCACATACTTGTATGACATTTTGTGGCATTTCATCACGTTGACTTATTTTTCCGGCCCTTTGACAAGCATCACAGGATTTGCAAAGAAGGTGTGCGTCTTTGTAAATTGTAGGCCAATAGAATCCAGCATCATAAACTTTTCTTGCTGTTAGTTGAGGCCCATAATGCCCTCCTGTTGGTCCTGTGTGACAATGGTTTAAAATTTTAATAGCTTCATCTCCGAATACACATCGGCGTATTATTCCATCTGGACAACTTTTAAACAAATGTGGATCTTCCCAGAAATAGTGTTTTATATCACTGAAGAATTTCTTTCATTTTTTGTACGATAATCCTTTTTCAAGGAATCCACATACTAAGTAGTTTGCATAGTCTGCAAACCATGGAATTTCATTATAATCTATCTTCAATAGATATTCATCAGGAAAGTTGTCTTGTATGGCCGATTCATTTAGAACTTCTAATTCAGGATTTTCAAGACGAGAAAGATGATCAGCGGCGAGATTTTCTGCTCCTCTTTTATCTCGGATTTCAATATCGAACTCTTGTAAGAGTAAGATCCAACGGATTAATCTTGGTTTGGCATCTTGTTTCGAAAATAGGTATCTAAGAGCAGAATGGTCGGTATAGACCACCGTTTTTGCTAGAACGAGATATGATCGAAATTTGTCAAAAGCAAAGACAATAGCAAGGAGTTCTTTTTCAGTAGTTATATAGTTCGTTTGTGCTCCTTGTAACGTCTTACTAGCATAATATATAGGTTGAAATCGTTTTTCAATCCTTTGTCCTAAAACGGCTCCCATTGCAAAATCACTTGCATCGCACATTAGTTCAAATGGTAGATTCCAATTTGGTGTTATCATGATCGGCGCATTAGTTAGTTTCTCTTTAAGAATATTAAAAGATTTGATACATTCATCTGAAAAGATGAATGGAGCATCCTTTTCTAGGAGTTTATTCATAGGAGTGGCAATTTTAGAAAAGTCTTTTATGAAACGTCGGTAAAAATCGGCATGCCCTAGAAAACTCCTAACTCCTCTAACATTGGTGGGATGTGGAAGTTTAGCAATTACATCTACTTTAGCTCTATCCACTTCAATTCCTTCCTTCGAAATTTTATGTCCAAGAACGATGCCTTCTTTAACCATAAAATGACATTTCTCCCAATTAAGAACTAGATTTGATTGTTCGCATCTAATAAGCATTCGTTCAAGATTAGCTAGACATGATTCAAATGTATCACCGAAGACTGAAAAGTCATCCATGAAAACTTCCATGCATTCTTCTATCATGTCGTGAAAAATCGCCATCATACACCTTTGAAAGGTTGCAGGGGCGTTACAAAGTCCAAATGGCATGCGTTTGTAAGCAAAAGTACCATAAGGGCACGTGAATATGGTTTTCTCTTGGTCCTCGGGTGCTATTGGAATTTGAAAATATCCGAAAAATCCATCTAGAAAACAATAATAACTATTTCCGGCTAATCTTTCCAACATTTGATCTATGAAAGGTAAGGGAAAGTGATCTTTTCTGGTGGCGTCATTTAATTTTCTATAATCAATACACACACCCCATCCTGTTACAGTCCTAGTAGGAATAAGCTCATTTTTTTCATTTGTAATGAAAGTCATGCCACCCTTCTTAGGCACGCATTGAACTGGGCTTACCCATGGACTATCAGAAATTGGATATATCAAACCTGCATCTAGCAGTTTAATAATCTCTTTCTTAACTACATCTTGCATATTAGGATTTAGTCTTCGTTGGCGTTGCACATACGTTTTATGACCTTCTTCCATAAGGATTTTATGTGTGCAATACGAAGGACTTATTCCTTTAATATCATGAATCTTCCATGCAATGGCTGGTTTATGAGCTTTCAACACAGAAATGAGTTGTGATTTCTCATTTTCAGTAAGAGAAGACGATATTATTACAGGTAATTCAGATTCACCATGTAAATAAGCGTATTCCAAATGGTTTGGAAGTGGCTTTAACTCTAATTTCGGAGGTTCTTCTATCGATGATTTGTATCGATATTTGTCTTCTTCTTTTAGCATTTGAATTTCTTCTGTTGTTGGTTCATATCCATTAGCTATAAGTGTAGCTAACATTTCAGCTTCATCAATTGGTTCATTACCTTCTCCTAAAGAACATTCTCCTGTTCCTTGTAATTCTGGAAATTCTTCTAACAATTCTGCATGTGCATTTATAGTTTGAATATAATAACATGTATCATCTGTAGATTGTGGTTGTTGCATTGCTCTATCAACTGAAAAGGTAACACTCTCGTCCTCTATACTTAGGGTCAATTTCTTACCAAACACGTCTATCATTGCTTTAGCCGTGTTTAAGAATGGTCTTCCTAATATGAGAGGAACTTGAGAATCTTCTTCCATGTCCAGAACAACAAAATCTACTGGAAATACTAAAGTACCAACTTTAACTAGCGTGTTATCCATTATCCCTCTATGATATTTTATTGATCGATCGGCTAGTTGTATGCTTATTCTGGTTGGTTTCAATTCTCCAAGGTCTAGTTTAGCGTATAGTGAATATGGCATTAGATTTATACTAGCACCTAAGTCTGCCAATGCTTCTATTGAACTAAGACTACCCAGAAAACATGGAATTGTGAAACTTCCTGGATCAGATAGTTTTTCTGGTATCTTATTCAACAGCACTGCTGAACAATTAGCATTCATAGTAACAGCCGAGAGTTCTTCCATTTTCTTTCTATTTGAGATTAGATCTTTCAAGAATTTATCATATCTAGGCATTCCTAAAATCACATCAATGAAAGGAAGATTTACATTTATCTGTTTAAACATATCCAAGAATTTGGATTGCTCGGCTTCAAGTTTCTCTTTCTTCATTTTACTCGGGTAAGGAAGTGGTGGTTGGTATGGTTTAACATAAGGTTTATCCTTAATTGTGTTATCTTCATTAACCTTTTCAACTACCGGTTCTTTTTCCTTATCTTGATTAGGTTATGGTTCTTGTGGAGTAGGAATAGCTTCATCAGAAGTTACAGGTATTTCAGGTGGTTTAAGTGTTGTACCACTTCTTATGGTAATAGCTTTAGCTGTTTCATTCCGGGGGTTAGCATTTGTATCACTAGGTAAACTTCCCGGTTTTCTTTCACCTATTAACCTTGCTAGGTTACTTACTTCTTGTTCCAAGTTTTGAATAGAAGCTTGTTGATTTCTAAATGCTTGAGCATTTTGTTCATTAGTTTGTTTTTGAGATGTGAAAAACTGCGTTTGAGTTTCAACTAGCTTCGTCATCATATCTTCTAAATTCGTCTTTTTATCATCAGTTTGTTGTGGTGGTTTGTTTTGAAAATTAGGTCTTTGCTGATTGTAATTATTATTGGATACTTGTTGATTGCTAGGACCTTGTTGGTTGTTGTATGGAATATTTCTGTTATAGTTCTGGTTTTGATTGTAAATAGGTCTTGGCGGTTGATAATTATTCTGATAATTATTTCCAGGCCTTTGGTTTATGTATGAAATATTCTCTCTTTGTTCCATTGTTAGTTCAATACTGAGACAATCTTTTGTCAAATGTGGTCCTCCACACTGCTTACAACTAATTCGTATTGAGTGAATATCTTTAGTCATCTTTTCCATTCGTCTCTCGACAACATCTATCTTTGCGGAAATGGAATCTAAGTCATGGCTAGAATCGGCTCTAGCTGCTTTAGATGATCTAACGATATCTTTTTCTTGGTGCCACTCATGTGAGTGGGAAGCAGTGTTATCAATAATTTTATAAGCATCAGTTTCGGTTTTCTTCATAATAGAACCACCAGCTGCTATATCGATGTCTTTCCTTGTAGTGATGTCGCATCCTTGGTAGAATATTTGTACTATTTGACAGGTATCTAAACCATGTTGCGGACATCCTCTTAATAACTTTCCAAATCTTGTCCATGCCTCATATAGAGTTTCATTTGGCTTCTGTGTGAACGTAACAATTTCTCCTTGAAGTCTTACGGCTTTAGATGCCGGAAAGAATTGTTTAAGAAATTTTTCAACTAAAACGTCCCATGTATCAATCGCCCCTTCAGGTAACGATTCTAACCAATCTTTGGCTTCTCCCTTTAAAGTCCAGGGAAATAACATGAGATATATTTGTTCATCTTCTACTTCTCGGATTTTAAATAGTGTGCAGATCCTATTAAAGGTACGAAGATGTTCATTTGGATCTTCCTTCGGCGCACCACTAAATTGGCATTGATTAGTCACCATGTGTAGAATTTGTCCTTTGATTTCATAATCTGGCGCATTAATGTCAGGATGAGTAATTGCGTGACCTTGGCCAGTGTGTTTAGCTCTCATTCGGTCTTCCATACTTAAAGGTTCTGTTACTTCCATAATTGAATTTGTTGAATCGAAATCACTAGAGGATTCTAATTTAATGGTTCGTTCCTCAACAATCTCTATTTGAATGATTGGTGGTTCCGGAGGAAAATTTAGTGGTTCAGGATCTATGAATCGTCCCTGAATATTCTCCGGATTCTCAATTGTGAGGTCGGGTTCAAAAAATGGATTATCGGAAATTTGAACTGGAGTACTTGGTCGACTGGATGACGATTCTAAAGAAAAATCAACGGCGGTAATATTTGCTAAATGTCTTGATCTAGTTACATGTGGTGAACGTACAAAAGGGGGTGAACGTCTTGCTCGGTGCATTCACTGAATATCCTATTAGTTTTTAAAAGGAAAGAAAAATTATATAAGTTATCCAATCAATAGACTTTTCTGATTTTGCCCACGTTTTGAATAGCCAAAAGATGCAGCAGAGGGGCAGGATTCGTTTGGTCTCAATATAATTGAGGACTGTTTGGCTCCAATAACCCGGTCCACGTACAAATCCAACTATTACTACGAACCAGAAAATTTTGATGTCTATCAATTTAACCACTTAAAATAAATTTTCGTAATTTTAAGAAATTTAGATAAGAAGTAGAAAAAATTCTAAGTCCTAAAAACTAGAATGACGAGAAATAAGAAAGAAAAAGAGCGTGTCGGAAAAAGATCGAAAAATAAAAATAAGAAAGAAAAAAAAATGACTTAAAGAACTTAAAAAACACTAGACTAACCTAACCTTATTACCACAACTAACTTAAAATTATAATCGCAAATTGAGATTACTAATTGGAATGATAATTGATACATAGGTAAAAGTCGTCTAAAAATATTAAAGCTTACAGGAAAAACTAAATCCCAAATGGAAATAACTTAAAAAGAAACTAAAACTTAAAAAGGCGTCGCAAAATTCTAAAGCACTTAAATCTTAGTCTAAAGAAAAAGCACTTAAGAGATTTTACGGCAAAGCCTAAAAATCTAGAAGTAAAAATAACTATGGCAAAAACTAAGTTTAAAACTAAATATGAGCTAAAAATATAAATATTACGCTAAAACGATTAAAAAGGGACAAAATATAAAAATATACAAAAAGTTGTAAAAAGTACAAATTTTATAAAAATATTATTTTTATATTAATTATTTATTAAAACTATTAATTTTACAATTTAATTAAACTAATTTAACTAAAATATAAATTAAATAAAAAGTAAAACTAATAATAATAATAATAATAATAAGTAATTAGGGTTAATAATAATAATAATTAATAATTACCCCGTATTTAATGCGAATTAGGGTTTCAGTCACGGGTGTCAGGGCTGCTCCGCGAGTCGCGGTATTCGAGGCTGCAAACTCCGCGAGTCGCGGGGTTCCAATTTTCAACTCAGGTACAGTTTAAAATTCGACGCGTTTTTTTTTATTTTTTTTTATTTTATTTTATATTTTTTTCTGTTTTATGTTTTAAAATCTAAAATATTTATATAATAAAAACTTATATTTTTATAAAATAAAAATAAAGAAACTTTATAAAACTTAAATATTTAACAAAATCTTAAAAATATATAAATTTTTGTTTTTCTTTTTATATTTTCGAATATTTAAAACGTATTTTTACAAAAGTGAATTTTAATAAAAGTAAACTAAAAATAAAAATCTTTTTTTTTATGTAGCGTTGCGTTTCCGGCTTTTAAGCTATCTTATCCCCGGCACCGGCGCCAAAAATACTTGATGTTATGCGAGGTGTATATAAAATAGCTTTATATTTTACAAGAAAATACTATTAAATACGATACAATTTTACACAAGATATTTATTTATTTATAGAATGGATATACTTAAACCTTGCTACAACACTTATAGGCAGTGTACCTAATCGTACAGTAGTGTAGTTTTTAGTAAGTCCGGTTCGTTCCACATGGAAAATCTTTAAACAAAGCTTAACGCTATATTAGTTTACTTTTATAAAAATACAAATATATATATATATATATATATATAAGTAATATTATTATTATAAAGCGGGGTTTTTACCGTTTAATGACCGGTTTGTCGATTTTAAAACTTTAGTCGCAGTTAAAACCAAATGTAAAATATTAAAAGGACTTTAATTTAAAGCGTAAAGTAAATAACGATAATGAAATTGCAAATAATAAAAGTGCGATAAAATAAACTTGTGATAATTAAAAAGTACGATAATTAAAAGTGCAATTAAATATAATAACAATAAATAAAAATGCGATAATTAGAAGTGCAATTAAATATAAAATAAAGGAAATTAAATATGAAATAAAAGAATTATGCTTATTTAAACTTCCGTAATCATGATGTTTGACGTGTTGATTTTAGTTTTATGCCCATGGGTTAATTGTCCTTTGTCCTGGATTATTTAATATGTCCATACGGATTTGTCCATAATAGTCCATCAGTCATAAATATAAAGAGCGAAAGCCTTCGACAAATTATTCTTATTCCCGAAGTCAAATATTCCAACTAATTGGGGATTCGAATTGTAACAAGGTTTTAATACTTTGTTTAATGAATACACCAGGTTATCGACTGCGTGTAAACCAAGGTTTTACTACTTTGTTAACAATTACACCAATTACCCTTGAATGTAATTCACCCCTGTTTCAACAAGTCTATTAACTATTAATCCAGTTCCGTGTCCGGTAAAATGAATAATTATTGGTATTTATAGATATCCCGCCCACCGTACCCAGTCAAGCGTATGTGGTTATATATAAATACGTCGAATTATAAGTTTGTATATTAAATTAACAAGGTATTGTTTAGTTAATATAAAACCCATTAATAGCCCATAGTCTAATTTCCACAAGTGTCGTTCTTTTATCCAAACCCCAATTATAGTACAAGGCCCAATTACCCAATTTTAGTAATTAGCCCAACATCATGATTACTTCGGATTAAATAAGCATAATAATAACTTAGCTATGAGACATTAAATTAAAAAGGTTGAACATAACTTACAATGATTAAAAATAGCGTAGCGTTATACGGACAGAATTTCGACTTACACCCTTACAACATTCGCTAACATACCCTTATTATTAGAATTATAATTAAAATTAAAATTAAAATATAAATATAAATATATTTACGTATACATATATAGGGAGAGGTTGAATTTTTATGGTTTTTGCGATCAAACTACGTTTGCTTTTATAGGGAATTGAGTCCAGGTGAGCTCCGTGACTCGCGGCATTTTTGCTCTTCAAACTCCGCGAGTTGCGGAGTTTGAAATTCCAGCTCACTCCAAATTGGATCTTAGTATGCCGACGGTTTATTATATAAATATAATATATATATAATTAATATAATTAATTATATATTATATTATATTTATATACATAGTTAACTTGTAATTTTTAGTCCATTGCGTGAAGCGTTGAGAGTTGACTCTGGTCCCGGTTCCGGATTTTCGAACGTCCTTGCGTACTATTTTATATCTTGTACTTTGAGTTTTGAATCTTGTACTATTGTAATTTCGAGACGTTTCTTATCAATAATTGGAATCTCTTTGATTGTATTTTGTACTTTTGAGCTTTTTGGTCGTTTGCGTCTTCAATTCGTCGAATCTGTCTTTTGTCTTCACCTTTTATTATTTAAACGAATATCACTTTTAAATAGAACAATTGCAACTAAAAGCTTGTCTTTCTTGAGGAATAATGCTATGAAATATATGTTCGTTTTTAGCATTATCATCAAGAGACAAAAATCTGCAATTACCTCTTTTGGTAATCAATGACAATTGGTCAAGGATTAAAGACTTTCTTCTTTAAAGGACATGTCAACTTCCAAGCTTATGTCCAAAACATAAAGGGTAATGAGGATAATTTCAGAAGTAATTGGCCACTAGTTGCAGCTACTCAACAGGGCAAAATGACAAATTTCAAAGGACAAAAATGGTCACAAGAATCAGATGTCAGAAGTACACGGTCGACCGTGAAGTGAGTCGTATGACTTCCAGGCAGATTTCTATTTCCTATAAAAGCCAAGCCTTGAAGCATTTGAAGACTCACCTCTTGCACTCATATTTTCTCATACTTACTGATATCATTCTTATACTCAATTTGTAATATTTTAGAGTGATTCTAGCAAGAGTACTTGTAAGCTTAAAGTTGTAAGTTTACTTGTTAACTATCTTCTTAAAGGGATCTAGAGGATAGTTGTGTTTTCACTAGGATAAGTTCATTAGGATCTTGTGGTAAGAGCTATAGGTGTTTGTGAAGTCTTCAAAGGGACGTAAGAGTTCACAAGGGGTGGCTTATCGAAGTACTACTGTTGTATCTGGACACTCCACTGAGTTTGGAGTATCATAGTGAAGAAAAATCTCAATTCGTAGAATTGAGGAGTGGATTAAGGAAGATTAGTTAACATCTTCCCTAACCACTATAAATCATTGTGTTTGTTCTCTCTTCCCTTATCTTTTATTTACAATTTAACTTATATTTGTATTGTTAGCATTATTAGAGAACAAACATTTCAAATCACACTATATCAAGTTTAAGTTCAACAAAACGCTAAAGAAAATTTTTAAAAGATCGACTAAGTAACTATTCACCCACCCTCTAGTTACTTACATAATCCCTTTGCGAATTTTGACGATTTGATATTACCAACATGTTTAAATTTGATTTTGGAGCTGTCGAATGATTTTGGGTCACTCGGGTAATCTGGTATAGAATTTGGGCCGTCAACTCGTTTTATGTCAATTTGGGCGAAAAGTGTCAAAATGACTATTATTACAACTAACAGTATTACAACGAACCCTGATATTTAATTAAACCATAATTTTTGAACCGTAACTTCGTTTTTAACATACAAGATATTCGAATAGAGGTGGAAGAGTCTAATTTCTAACGGTCATAGCCTAAGAGCCTGGATCATATTTAAATGAAGGGACCGAGTACGATAATAAATGTTATCTAAAAAAAAAAACTTGGTCAAAAATACAGCCATAACAATCTATTTATTAAATAATACTATTAATATAATTATATGTTATAAATATGAAAATTAATATTAATATTAATATTCATATTAATATTAATAGTAATTGATATTAATATTAATATTAATATTAATATTATTAATATTATTATAAATACTTTATATACTAAATGTGGTGGAAATGTGTGTAGTTTCAGTTATACCGGATTGTAGTTTTGAGTTTGCGTTTACATTACAACCGGTCCCTCAACTTTGGCTATATTTACACAACGGCCCTTCAAGTTTACACTTTTTCAGGGGTTAAAATTGTAAATATATAATTGTATTAAAATAAAAGAAACTAATTCCACCTGAATTTATAACAGCCCTATCTTCTCGCTCGGTGCGAGTTAAATTTTTTCGAGACCACCGTTCAATTCGGAAAAATCTTACGAACCCAACATCACTAATTATACGCGAAACGGACAATTTTTAAAAAAAAACACTAAACATAACGACAACCCGTATCTTCCCGCTCGCCACGAGTTAAATTTTTTCGACGGCGGTGTCAGACTCGAAATAATTTTATGAACAAAACGAAACTAGCCACGTTCGAAACGGACACTTTTTAAAAAATGCTAAACACAACGAAAGCCCGTATCTTTCTGCTCACCGCGAGTTAAATTTTTCAGACATCACCCTTACACTCGAAAAAATATATGAACAAAACAAAACTAACTACGTTCGAAGCGGATACTTTTTAAAAAACGCTTAACACAACGACATCTAAAACGGCGCTTAACACATGGGCCGCGTTCCCCTCTGTAAATACACAACGCTACGTTAAATATGAATATGCAGCCCGAAAGCCTCCGCAGCAACGCGCGGGCCGGTCCGGACTAGTTATAATTATAACTGGTGTATATTGGTTGAATTCAAGTTCGTTTATTAAATGATATTCAAAGTAGGTTTAAATTCGGGCGTGAATTTATTTTAGTTTGGTTCAAGTGGATCTTTTAGTCCATGGATAACGCGGCGGCACTCAGCCGTATGACGCCACAAATGCCACCACAAACGCCAGAACTGGGTGGCGGTGGGCGTTTGTGAGGCGACGTTTGTCGCCGAATCACGCAGAAGCAAAGGGGCGGTTTGGACAGGTGTTGCTTTGTGATTGGAGGAGATAATTGATCCGTTGGGGTAGCCGTTGGGGGGGAGCGGGGTTGGATAAAAAAAAATTAATTTTACTTATTATTTTTACTCTATATATATCACAACTATCACAAATAAAATACATACAACAACACCAAACACCGCTCATTTCTTCATCAATCTTTATTTTTCTAAACCAAATGGCAAATACCAATAATAACTCAAACTCAAATGTTAACAAAAACGAAAACCCTGGTTTACCGAATTCGTTTACCAATTTACTCTACTCGGGATCTTCTTCCATCCCGAACACTTATGGTTCATCTTACCCGAATACCTTTGGTGTGTGATACCCCGCCTAATCCATCCGGACGAAGTCCATATCGATTTTAAACGATTCACAACAGTTGATTACATCGCGAGGTAGTTGACCTCTATATGATACATTTTACAAACATTGCATTCGTTTTTGAAAAGACAATCTTTCATTACATCGAAAGTTGATGTCATGCATACCATTTCATAATATATCTATCTATAATTGACTTAATAATAATCTTGATGAACTCAACGACTCGAATGTAACGTCTTTTGAAATATGTCATGAATGACTCCAAGTAATATCTCTAAGATGAGCAAATGTACAGCGGAAGATTTCTTTCAAACCTGAGAATAAACATGCTTTAAAGTGTCAACCAAAAGGTTGGTGAGTTCATTATTTTAACATAAATAATCATTTCCATCATTTTAATAGACCACAAGATTTTCATTTCTCATAAATATACGTCCCATGCATAGAGACAAAAATCATTCATATGGATTGAACACCTGGTAACCGACGTTAACTTTATTGCATAGAATATCCCCAAAAATAGAACCTCTCGTCTGTATAATAATCTCGAAGTACTAAAGCATTCGTACCCCTGAATGGGACTTGTCAAGGTCCATAGATCTATCTTTAGGATTCGCGTCAATCAGGGGTCATTTCCCTAAATTCTTAGGTTACCAGACTTGAAGGGCGATATTCGGTTTAATAATCCAACCATAGAATGTAATTTTAAGTACTTGTGTCTATTTTGTAAAGCAGTTGTAAAAGCAGCGCATGTATTCTCAGTCTCAAAAATATTTATTGCAAAAGCATTTAAAAAGGGAGCAAATGAAACTCATCTAATGTATTTTGCAGTAAAAATACATATGACTATATTGAATAATGCAGGGTTGGCCTCGGATTCACGAACCTATATCATTAGTATATTCATTAATATATATAATAGTAATCGAATAAATATTTTTATTATATTTTAATTTATATATTATGTATAATTGATTTGTGTATATATTCAAATTGATTTATTATTTGTAGTTATATTAATATGTCCATATTTATATACGTAATTATTTAGTGTTACATTTAAAATTGATAGTTTGTCATTTGTAAGTATTTATATAAATAATCTTGATAAATTTGATATATATAGTTATATGAAGTTTTATTATAATTATAGTATATGTAAAGAGTATATTTATGCATAAAATATTTATCTACTTGAAAAGATAGTTTTTGATAAAAATAATGATTTACTAATAATAATAATAACTTTATTAATAATAATGATAATAACTGTAGTTTTTAAATGAAACGAAAAGTTTGATAATAATAGTAACGAAAATAATACTTTTGATAAAAAAAAATACATAATACTTAATGTTTATAATAATAATAACAACAATCTTTTTATTATTAATGTTAGTATTTAAAATGATACAACATAATGATATTACTAGTAAGGATAATAATGTTAGTAATAACAATAATAAAAAATCATAATTGTAATTGTAACTATAATACTTATATTGATAATTACAATAATAATAACTCTTAATGTGATTAATAATAATACTACTTCTAACATTTTAGGAGCAACAACAATTATCATAATAATAATAACAATAACTAATAATAATAATAATAATAGTAATATTAATAATAATAATAATAATGATAATGATAATAATAATAAAACCTTTTGGTGTTGAAAACTACCTCTTAAAATTTAAAAAGAAATAACTCGCCAGAGCCGGGACTTGAACCCGAGACCTCTCGATACCCGACACATCCTCCCAACCAACTGAGCCACCCAGCTTTTCTGTTAATATACAATTTTAATTGCTTTTAATCCTCAATTCGTAATCATCTTCTTCCTCACTTCAACATCGATCAGAGATACTCCTAATCAAAACATTCTTTTTTTAAACGATTTAAATTCTATAATTGAATCAGAAAACGACTCCTATTATTTGATTAAACTAACAGAAAACGAAAAATAAACAAATATAACATACAAGTTCGGTTACAACACGAAGAACACTTGTGATGTGATATTGAATTCAAGACTGTTTTAGCTTGTGATTATAAAACGAAATAGATCATAAATCATTCATGGAATCTTTCTGAATCATCAATTTAACTTGAATTATCCAAACAAGTTCGAATTTTAATAGAAATCAATCGGTTGACTTTTTAAAACCAAATCTTTGACTCCTCAATTCGACTTTGATAAAATGATTTGGAAGTTGAAACTTTGCAGTTATTTCAAGTAACATATTCCTAACAACACCGCATTCACATATTTTGAAATTTCATTTGCAATCGAGCTTTCAAATTGATGAACCAAGAACAGAGAAAAGAAGCTGTGTTTTTTTTTTTTTTTTCAAATAAGGTTTTGATTTTTCTGTTTTTAAATCTTGAATTGTGTAAGAAGAGTTTTGTATAGATATTGAGTGATAATATTACAACTAAATTCGCTAAACTATAATTTGTTTTATAGTCTATTTGACTCGACAGGAAGTTCAATCAGAAACAGAATACGAATAAAAATAATTAACACAGATATAGATGGGTAACTGAATTAGGCTGTATCTGTGTTGGATTTAGATTCCTATAATAAAGCTATAGGCAAAAAAACGAATTTGTATACAGTTTGATAGTTACTAGCAATTGAATTGAGTTCCTTTCTTTGATTTTCCTTTTATATAAAAAAAATAAAATTAATAATAATCATTCTATGAATATACGATAAACGATAATACTGAATTTTTATTATCACTAAAAACATAATAATGATACAATTAATAATAATTATCCTAATAATAATAGTATTTATCATAGAAATGATATTTTTAATAATATTATATTATTTTTATAACAATAACAATAATAATAATAATAATTATTATTATAATATATAATAATGACAAAATTTAATAATATTACTAGTAATAACAAGTTACATATTTAATTTTTTTTATATATACCTATATATTATATATTTTATTATCAATAATGCAAATATTAACACTAACAATAACAATGAGAGTAATACTTATAATATTGATATAACAAATTATGCTTATCAAATCTCATATTAAATTAAAATTATTAATAATACAAATATCAATATTGATAATGAAGGTAATATAATAACTATATTTTAAATTGTAATTAAATTTAATATAATAATATTACATTTTTTATTAATTATGTAATACTTATATTATATAATAACATATCTGGATATCTAGTATTTATATTTATAACATTCATCTAATATTAATTGTGTACAGAATTCATTTATATATATTACTAACATCTTAATTACTTTATTTATTATTTTACATCTTTAATTCCTATTAATTAAAGTATACTTTATTAATTCAATACACTTATATTTATATTCATATATATATATATATATATATATATATATATATATATATATATATATATATATATATATATATATATATATATACATACATATTTATTTTCAAGCAATTGTTCGTGAATCGTCGGTAAAAGTCTGAGGTTAAATGATTCCATGTAAACCGTTCAAATTTTTCTTTGTGACTCAACATTACAGACTTTTCTTATCGTGTCGAAATCAATTAAAGATCAGGTTTAAATTTGGTCGAAAATTCCCAGGTCGTCACATGGTGCCTCTTCATCCAACCCGAATGCTTCGCCATATCCTAACTTTAATAGTTTCTATCCGAGTCAACGATTGACTCTTGATCAACAACAACAACTTATTCAACAACAACAATTACAAATTCAACAAGCTAACTTACAACAAATGTTGCTTCAACAAGCTTGTCAACCAAATATGTTCACTTCGGGTCACCAACAAACGCAACCGACCTACCAACCACAATCACAATCGCAACCGACATCCCAAGCACCCGACACGCCTACTCGAAAGAAACGAAGGCATAAGAAAAAAATTGGTGGTATGATATTTTATTATTTACGTATTTCGTATATGTATATTTTAATTAATTTTTAGTATGTATATTTTCGTGTATATAATATGTAGAATGTATATTTTAATTAAATTTTAGTATGTATATTTTCGTGTATATGTATATGTAGAATGTATATTTTAATTAATTTTTTGTATATGTATATGTAGAATGTATATTTTAATTAATTTTTGTATATGTATTTATGTAGGTGCATCGAAAAAAGAAATATACAAGAAAAAGATGTGGGATGCCGAAGAGGAAGCGTGTGGCTAGCAACATGTTGGATTTACGCGTCCGAAAATTCGAAAAAAGGAAACTCTCAAAAGCTTTCGACTTTTTTGGGATTCGGTTTATGAAAAGTTTAATGGCAATAACCGTGGGTGGTTTAGGGGTGATGATCAATTAACATCGAAATGGCGTCATTTAAGTAGAAGTTGTAAGGAGTTTAATGGTGTGTTCGATGAAATGCAACGTAATTGGGGTAGTGGAAGGAATGATCGAGATTTGATGAAAAGTGCGATTTTCGTATGGCTGAAGCTTGGGATGTTTTGAAAAAACATCCAAAATGGTATGCACCACTACCGGTCGGGGGAGAAGATATTGATGAGAATGGTGACGATGACGATGATGACGACGACGAAGAAGGTTTTGATGATAGTTTTGGTGTTGATCTTTCTTCCGACCAACGTCCGATCGAAAAAGAGTTGTTTGGACCCGACCCTTTGAAAAGACCAAAAGGTAGAGACAAAGCGAAAAAGACCGCAAGAAGATCGATTTCGTCCGACGCGGAAACGGCATCTCGTTCTAGTAACTCTTCAAAGTCGTCAAAATATTAGGAACAAATGGTTGAAGAAAAAAAAAGTTCTCTTGCGGCGTTTAAAAATGCAGCTTACCTACAACAAGCTGCGCATGGGATCGAGATTCTTAAAACGGACACCGAGGGGTTAAAAAAGAAAGACAAAAAAGGGTTCAAAAGCTACAATAATGGGTTCGTAAGCAATTTAAGGATATCATTCAAATTTCGTCGTCCGAAGGTGAAGACGAAGACGAAGACTAAGTTTTTTTTTTTGTGTGTTTAATTTTTATGTTTTCGTGTGTTTAATCTTGTATTTTTTTATTTTTTTTTGTAACGTTTTTTTTTTCAATGTATCGCTTTTTTTTTATTCATGTAACTATTTTTTTATTTATGTATTGTTTTATTTATCTTATTTAATAAATAAAAACTAATTAAAATAACTAAAAAAGAATTAAAAATTAAATGTCACGTCACTGTCATTCCATGACAAAAGCCCCCCATAACAACTCCCCCTAAAATGGCATGGTCCAGTCATTGATTTGTCTCAAAAAGTGCACCTCTTTCACTCCACGTAGGCGTCACCATTATCCGTGGTCTTATACAGTAAGGATAAATATCTCTTTAACTTCTAAATTTTTATAATTACGTGTGAATTATAGCTATCATTATTACAAATATATCCGCCCAAATTACTTAATGTCGAATAATTTGCGAGTAGCTAGACTCCTTTGTAATGACGTTGGTGGAAGAGAGGTAATGAATGTGTAGCGATTAATCGTGAACGGGCAAAGGTAATGAAGTTGTAGCGACGAATCATGAACGGACAAAAATAATGAAGGTGTAGCGACGAAAATTATTAATTGAGTCGAAGGGGGTTTCATTTGGGATGGATGTTTGAGAAGGAAAACAGAAGGCACAATGGTAAATATTTATTTTGTAATGGATCATAAAACACCTTCGAATAGAGCCCTATTCTGATGGATAGATAATGAGGCCCAATCAGAAAGTCATCTTAAGTCCATAATCCTTTTACTCAACTTAACTAACGGATCACACTAGAGCCGTATCTCCTTTATTGGAACAAGTTTGAGCAGATTTTTTCTTTTAACAGTTGCAACAAAAGATTCAATCATGTCAAGATCGAGAACAATGACCTGGACATATCAAATTATTTCGATCAATCCAAGTACCAAATGTACGTAGCATCTTTAATTAATAAGCAAATTGTGTAGCAGCAACAACTTGATTCTTCGCCTTTTCATTATCTTTGGATTTTTTATTCCTTGCTATCTCCCATTCATCTTCACCAAGTTTCATTCCCCGTGCTTTAACACATTCATCATGCGTAGCATTATTAGGTGCCAAATCTAGAGTAACTTCATCCAAAACAGGCATAGTTCTAACAGCTTCAAGAATTTGTGTAAGTTCTCTATGAACATAATTAAACCGGTCCATAGAAATCATCGATTCTGAATATAAATCTGAAGTGAGAGAGTTAAACGAAACAAAACAGCCATCGATAGTATCCCGATACGTTATACGATCAACACATTCACCATGCGCAGCAGCAGCAGCTTGATTCGTCCCCTTGGGAACAACTTTGGCGTTTTCATTCATTTTTTTTAACGGCGATTTTTTTGGCATCAGTAGATCAATTCTTTCAACGACCCTCATCATTTGCACGTAACACACACGTTCGGGCGGAAACCCGAACCAGATCGTTGGTACCCGGGAACACATCCATTCGGGCAGTGGTTCCGGGAACACATCCATTGGCGTTTTCATTCATTGGTATATATTTTATTTCCTTTGACGCCCATTCATCCCCTTCTTGAATTTCCACCACTTGAACATTTTTGATTGCTTCATTCCTTGATATATATTTTGTTTTCTTCAACACCCATTCATCCCCTTCTCGATCCCAAGTTTTAGTTTCTATCATCCATTCACCATTTTCATTGAGAACACACTTGGATTCACTCTTACTTACCCATTCCCGTGTACAACGTATAGGTACCCATTCTAATTCTAAACTTTTATCATTCGCAGCAACATCTTCTTTATTTCCATTTTCATTATCTTTAACTTTTTCATAACTTGCTATCACCCCTTCTTCCAGCAGTGAAGCATCACAGAAGTTTTCACAAATCCCGACAGTCGATGTTCACAAAAACAAGTTTAAATGTTTAAGAAAACTCACCAGAAAGTCAATCGAAAAGTCATATCGGAAAGTCAAGTTTAAAGGCTGAAGAAAAATGATCGGAAAGTCGAACATGAAACGTCAGGTTCAAAGGTTCAAGAAAACTAACAGGAAGGTCAGAAAGAAAAGTAAGACAGGAAAATCAAGTTCAAAGGTTCAATAAAACTCACCAGAAAGACAAACAAGAAAGTCATACGGGAAAGTCAAGTTCAAAGGTTCAAGAAAGCTCATTGGAAAAATACAACCGGAATGTCAGGCCGAAAAGTCAAGTTCAAAGGATCAAGACAACCTATCGGAAAGTCAAACCGGAAAATCGGACTGAAAAGTCAGACTGGAAGGTCAAGTTCAAAGATTCAAGAGAACTCATCGGAAAATCAAAAAGGAAAGTCAAACAGTAAATTCAGATCGGAAAGTCAAGTTCAAAGAAATCACCGGAAGTTAAACATAAAGTCATATTGCAACGTCAAGTTTAAAGAAAGACCGGAAAGTCAAACAGGAAAGTCAGCCGAAAAGTTATGTTCAAATGCTTAAGAAAACTCACCGAAAAGTTATATCGGAAAGTCAAGTATAAAGGTTCAAGAATCTTTGGAGCATTTTGTTAACAAAATGCCAATTGAACTGAGTGTGCTTATATGGCAAACCGTACTTGGAGTTTGTTGTAAAGCAGGCGGTGAACAAGCCACATACTTTAAAGCTGTTGGAATTGGACCCAAATAATGCAGTCAACTATGTTCTCCGTCTAACAGGTATGTAATTAGAGGTAAATGGGAAGAAATGAAAAAGAATCATTTTTGTGTGAAAAAGGCGTGGTTAAAAAAGAAGCTGGTTGTAGTTGGATAACTATGAAAGATGGTGTTCATGTTTTTGTTGCTTATGATAAATCACGCCCTGATACGGATGCAATCTACAAAAAGCTTACCGAATTGCAATGGAAAATGAAGAAGATGGGGTACGTGCCCGAGACCATATGTGCCCTTTGTGATCTTGAAATTGAAAATCAAGAAGAGAAATTGAGTTATCATAGTGAGAAACTTGTTGTTGCGTTTGTTCTTACACGAAAATCAGAATTGCCCATCTGAATAATGAAGAATCTTCGGGTTTGTGGCGACTGTCATATTGTGTTAAAATTTGTTTCACAGATTGTAGGTCAGTGATTAATTGTTAGAGAATCAAATAGATTTCATCACTTTGAGCATGTTTGGCAAAACTAGCTGTTAGCTGGAGCTGCAAGCTGTAAGCTGCAAGCTGTAAGCTGGAAGCTGGTAGCCGGAGCTTTTTAGATATATTTAGGTGTTTGGCAAAATAGCTGGAGCTGATAAAAAAGATAATCATTATTAAATAATAAAATTAAATTCATATATATATATATATATATATATATATATATATATATATATATATATATATATATATATATATATATATATATATGTTGGATATATCAAAAGGTATAGTCAGTTTCATTTACGCTTGAGAATTTGTAGCCGTTGAGAGGGTATTTAAGTCAACTATACACCAAAAGCTTGTCCTTAATCTCAAACGCTGCTTCTTATAGCGCTTAAATTTAGGGGCTTTTTCATCTCACTAAAAGCTTTAAGCTTGTCAACCAAACGAAGCTGCAAATTACATAAGAGTTTTTTTTCTTAAAAGCTAGAAGCTAAAAGCTCTTAAAACCTCAAAAAAAAAATTCCCCTCCCAAACATGCCTTTTGTTGCTAGTATTTGTTCTTGTGGGGATTACTAGTGATGAGTGTAAGAAAGTAGTTTTTGTAATAGTTAGGATTATTGTTTGCCTTTTAAAGTTCATTTTTTTGATTAGAGAATGTCTTTTTTTTTTGTGTGTCTGATGTATATTAAAAATTTAATAAGTGTAGGGGTTGTTTTGTAATTCTTTGATTTTATCAAGGAGGTAAATTAGAACTTCTCGCGGTGTTAACTATACTATAACTGTAACTATACATATGCGTACTGCCAATTTCACATCACTTCCAATTACTCGTCTTGGGTTTATAATCTGGAACGGGCGTTCAATTCATGCCCATAATTCAAAACAATGGTGGCCGAGGTATAGTTTTCTCTTATATTTATTTCTTTTTTTATTCCTATCTATAATCTATAATCTATAGAATTATGCATGTAATCAAACTTGGTTTGGTTGGTTGACATTATAGGAAACTTTGATGATCTGCATCGACAGTTCGGTGTATATGAAGTATATCGATTGTTACATATATAAGCTTCAACTTGATTGTATTCGATTGTATTGCGAACTTAAATTTAAGGTATTTTTTTTCATCTTATAATTATTTTTTAGGTTAACAATTTATTGTGTTAAAACCAAATAAAAGGAGAGCCCTACTTAATTTTTTTCGGATCCAATAGCTGATCAGGTTAGCCAGCCATTATATGTTATAGGCTGCTCTCTTTTTTTTCATACATAAAACTACTCCGTATCTTTGTATGTTTCTACTCGTATTATTTATTATATTTGTTCTTCTTTCACCAATTGTTGGAATTGTTTTCTTACCAGTCTAATCGGAAGAATACTATAGGCATAATGAGAATGGGTACATATGATGATTATCATCTTAGTCCTACTAGGGATCTTGATCAAATCCTACTTAACCTTCAGTGTTAGCTTCCTACTCTTGTTCTTATTTATATCTTTGCAGGGTAGGATCAATTTTAATCAATTTCATTTTGTTGCTCAGATGATTCTGCGTTAGGTGGTGTCTTGGACCTTGAACAAGGGATCACTTCTGCTATGTCTTACCTCTCGTTGGATAAACAAAGTAAGCAGCAGAAAAGGATACTTATTTTTGTTGGAGGGTATGTATATATTTTTTTGATTATGCTTAAATGTTTCACCCTACTACTTTTATCTACTACACTAGTGTGTGTGTATATATATATATATATATATATATATATATATATATATATATATATATATATATATATATATATATATATATATATATATATATATATAGTGGTAGGATCAAGAGGGAAGTAACCATTCGGGGGAAGCAGGGGAAGCAAAAACTTTTTTTTTTTTTTCGTTTTTTGAAAAAACTTTGTTCACGAACATTATAGATGAGATGAAAATATGAACATTTAGTAGAGACACTTTGTGATAAATGTTTTTATTTTGGCGGGAAAACGCTCAAAGAAGTAATATATAACAATTATCGTGTTTTTCGAGCGTATTTTGAGGTTTTAGCTATTGGGGTTTAGATATTAGGGTTTAGATATTAGAGTTTAGAAATTTAGGGTTTAGGGTTTAGATTTAGGGTTTAGATTTAGGATTTAGATTGAGTTTTTAACACGAACGGTTTAGAGTTTAGGGTTTAGGGTTTAGGGTTTGGTGTTTTGGGTTTATGGAATAAACCCAAAACATCAAACCCTAAACCCTAAACCCTAAACTATAAATCGACTTAATTTTACTTCACAAAACATGAAGAAAAAAAAAACGTTCATATTCTTCACGAACAATATTATCTTGAATGTTATTTTTGTCGATCGTTTTCCCGCCAAAATAATAACATTCATCACAAATTTTCTCTTCTAAATGTTCATATTTTCATGTGATCTTGATGCCGGAAATTTTTTTTCAAAAAAATGAAAAAAATAAAAATAAATTTGCTTCCCCCCATTTTCCCCCGATTGGTTACTTCCTCATTGATCCTGCCCCTATATATATATATATATATATATATATATATATATATATATATATATATATATATATATATATATATATATATATATATATATATATATATATATGTGTATGTGTGTGTGTGTGTGTGTGTGTGTGTGTATGTATATATATATAGTGGTAGGATCAAGAGGGAACTAACCAATCGGGGGGAAGCGAGGGGAAGCAAAATCTTTTTTTTTTCGTTTTTTGAAAAAACTTTGTTCACAAACATTATAGATTTGATGAAAATATGAATATTTAATAAAGACACTTTGTGATAAATGTTTTTATTTTGGCGGAAAAACGCTCGAAGAACTAATATATAACAACTATCGTGTTTTTCGAGCGTATGTTGAGGTTTTAGATATTAGGGTTTAAAGGGTTCACATATTAGGGTTTAGAAATTTAGGGTTTAGATTTAGGGTTTAGATTTAGGATTTAGATTGAGTTTTTAACACGAACGGTTTAGAGTTTAGGGTTTAGGGTTTGGTGTTTTGGGTTTATGGAAAAACCCAAAACACCAAACCCTAAACCTTAAACCCTAAACTCTAAATCGAGCTAAATTTTACTTCACAAAACATGAAAAAAAAAATGTTAACATTCTTCACGAACAATATTATCTTGAATGTTATTTTTGTCGATCGTTTTCCCGCCTAAATAATAACATTCATCACGAAGTGTCTTTTCTAAATGTTCATATTTTCGTGTGATCTTGATGCCTGAAATAAAATTCCAAAAAAAACGAAATTTTTTTTTTGCTTCTCCCCGATTGATTACTTCCCCATTGATCCTGCCCATATATATGTTCTCTCTTGCCTGCCAGTCATATATTTATGGATGCTGAAGAAATGGAGACTCTTGCCAAGTCGGTAAAAGAAAGAGGTGTAGCTGTCGATGTTGTCCGCTTCTTCTTAGAGGAACAGTACGATCATTCGGGGCGGGTGCTTGATTTATTTGTTTCTGTTGTTTCTGATAAAAACAACAGTCACTTTTTGGACTTACCAGTTGAGCCTTCTACAAGTCCTGATGACATCATATCCAGGTCGTAATTAATATATGTTTTGCTTGCTTTTTTTTTGAAAGGCAAAAAACATTTTTATTATTAGATAAAAGAATTACAACAGAACAGACGATTTACAAGCCATGCAAAGATCTTAATCACTGTGTTCTGATTACTAGTTTTTTGAACATCTATTGTATTGTCAGAAATTCAAATCTCTTTCCAGAAACCGTCTCATTGGGAAAAAGGATGATAGCAATGAAATCTCATCGTTAATTAAAACAATGGTGGCTAAGGTATCATGTTCTCCTATATTTCTTTCCTTTTTATTGTATCTATCTATCTATAGATTTATGTAATCAAACTTGGTTTGGTTGGTTGATACTATAGGAGACTTTGATAATCTGCATCGACAATTCGATGTCACTGCTGTATTCGCGTGATTACGTATTTAAGCTTCAACTTGATTGTATTCGATTGTATTGTCAACTCAAATTTAAGGTATATATATATATATATATATATATATATATATATATATATATATATATATATATATATATATATAGTGCACGGAGAACTTAGGTAGGGAGAGAACCCATAGCATCAAAGGGTTTAGTAGAAGGATTTAGAATTGGGGTTTAGAAATTGAGGTTTAGAATTGGGGTTTAGAAATTGAGGTTTAGAAATTAGGGTTTAGATTGAGTTTTTAACACGAACGGTTTAGAGTTTAGAGTTTAGGGTTTAGGGTTTTGGATTTAGGGACTAAATCCAATACCCTAAACCCTAAACTCTAAATCGGGCTAAATTTAAAAAAAAACAAATTCAAAAAAAAAACAAATTCAAAAAAAAAAATCAAAAATTTTTTCCAATAATTTTTTTTTAAAGTTTTCCACGTCAGCATGCTGACGTCAGCAGTCTGACTGCCACGTCAGCAGACTGACTGCCACATCAGCACAGACTGACACGTGGCTCAGTCTGCGATGATGTGGCAGTCAGACCGCTGACGTCAGCATGCTGAAGTGGAAAACTTTAAAAAAAAAAAAAAATTCAATAAAAAGCATTTTTTTCGAATTTTCTTTTTTTTTTTTTTTTTCGAATTTTTTTGCTCAAAGAAATAGGTACATATAGTAGGTGGTAAGTGCATGTACATTAATATGTGAGTTCTTTAGGTTCTCTCCTTACCTAAGTTCTCCATGGATCCTCACCATATATATATATGTATATATGTATATATATATGTATATATATGTATATATGTATATATATATAATATATATATATATATATATATATATATATATATATATATATATATATATATATATATATATTATAGGTTACACACACACGAATTTATAGGCTGTTTTTTTTTTTTTCTTACTCTGTATGTTTCCATTAATTATCTCACCAATTGTTGGAATTGTTTTCTTACAGTCCAATCCGAATAACGCAATAGGCATACTGACATTGGGTTCTTTGAATTACGTTACTCCTACTAGTAATCCTTTGGAAATCATGCATAACCTTCAGTGTTAGCTTCCTACTCTTATATTTTTTATGAAATAATCTTTGTAGTGTAGGATCATTTTTTAATCAATTTCACCTTGTTTCTCAGATGATTTTGGGTGTGGTGGTCTCATGAACTTTTCAAAAGGGGTCAAATTCCCTGTTGAGCTGATTTCCTTTTGTGAACCAACTGAGCGTAAAAGGGTACTTTTGTTTACTGGAGGCAGGTATGTATTATATTATATATATATATATATATATATATATATATATATATATATATATATATATATATATATATATTATGATTATGATTATGTTAAATCTTTCACCACCCTACTACTAATTTTATCCAGTACACTACTAGTATATATGTTATATATGTTTGTTCTTTGGCTGCCAGTCATTCAGATTTGGAATATCTTGATATTGAAAAAGTGGAGGCTCTTGGAAAGTATGCAAAAGAAAGCGGTGTGGCTTTTGATGTTTTCAACATTTACGATGAAGACGGACCCTGCAAAGGTACAAAGAGGGGGCTTGATGCATTTTTTCGTGTTGTTAAAGATGATAACAACAACCACATGATAGATTTTACAGCTGAGCCTACTATAAGTCCTGATGACATCATATCCAGGTCTTAATCAAATATATATTTTGCTTGCTTATACACACACACACATAAATATACATGGGCCGTGTGTTTTGATTACTAGTTTTTGTGGGCATCAGTTATCCAGAAATATTCTCACTGGAAGAAGGGGATATAGCAAGGAATAAAAAGGCTAAAGATAATGGAAACAGGAAGAATCAAGCTGATGTGGCACCTGATGAAAGTGTTAAAGCATGTGGAATGGAAAGTGGTGAAGATGAATGGGAGATAGCAAGGAATAAAAAAGCCAAAGATAATAAAAATGGGAAGAAGAATCAAGTTGTTGCTGCACATGATATACATGTTAAACATAACTCCATGGAACTTCAGAACAAATTTGCAGCATTATCACTAGGTTAAGATGAAAATGGATGGTGTTCATGTTATTGTTGATACGGATGCAATATACAAAAAGGTGACCGAGTTGCAAGGAAAAATGAAGGAGATGGGGTACGTGCCTGAGATTAGATGTGCACTTCGTGATCTTGAAATTGAAAATCAAGAGGAGATGTTGAGTTATCATTAGGGATGGCAATGGATACCCGATCCAGTGGATATCCATCCGATCCACCCGATTATTCGTGGATATGGACGATCTAAATGGATATGGATATGTATGTGGATGAATTAATGGATATGGATATGGATGTGGATGAAAAAAATTCATCCATGGATGAACCCGCTTTCACCCGAAATAATTAAATATATAAATTTATCACTCAAATTAGTATCATTTATGTAAATAGTATCATTTATGTAGTGATATTTCATTAATTATATTCATATTCATCTTTCTTTATATTTTCTCTAAAAATATAACTTTCTTCTTATATTTTGTTTTGTTTAAATAATCAAATGTATTTATCGTACTTTGGTGGTTCAAATGGGATTCCATGTAACTAAAAGTAAGCAACTTACATGTCGATATCTTTACACGTTTAATAGGTTATCTATTGAATATTTGTTATATAGATTAGTAAAATGTGACTTTCGGTCGCATAAACTATTAAAAATATTACTTTTAATCGTATATAGTGAACCACCGCTTATAATTGTTAAAAATAAAATAAATTTAAACGGATATTGATAATGCTAAAAACGAACATATATTTCATAGCATTATTCCTCAAGAAAGACAAGCTTTTAGTTGCAACTGTTCTATTTACAAGTGATATTCGTTTAAATAATAAAAGGTGAAGACAAAAGACAGATTCGACGAATTGAAGACGCAAACGACCAAAAAGATCAAAAGTACAAAATACAATCAATGAGGTTCCAATTATTGATAAGAAACGTCTCAAAATTACAAGAGTACAAGATTCAAAACGCAAAGTACAAGATATTAAATTGTACACAAGGGCGTTCGAAAATCCGGAACCGGGACCAGAGTCAACTCTCAACGCTCGACGCAACGGACTAAAAATTACAAGTCAACTATGCACATAAATATAATATAATATATAATTAATTCTTAAAATTAATATATATATTATATTATATTATAAAACCGTCGGCAGAAGAAAACAACCAAATGTGAGCCTCCCCAGCTGGCCATGCGATCGCATGGCCTGGAAGGCATAAATCCATGCGATCGCATGAGCCCCAGTTCCAGCCCACATGCCTATAAAAATCAAGCTTTGGTGCACCACAAAGACACATCTTTTTCTTCTTCACTCAACGTAGTATATGTATATATAATTTATATTTTAATTTTAATTTTAATTTTAAATCCTAATAATAAGGGTGTGTTAGCGAATGTTGTAAGGGTGTAAGTCGAAATTCTGTCCGTGTAACGCTACGCTATTTTTAATCATTGTAAGTTATGTTCAACCTTTTTAATTTAATGTCTCGTAGCTAAGTTATTATTATGCTTATTTAAAATGAAGTAATCATGATGTTGGGCTAATTACTAAAATTGGGTAATTGGGCTTTGTACCATAATTGGGGTTTGGACAAAAGAACGACACTTGTGGAAATTAGACTATGGGCTATTAATGGGCTTTATATTTGTTTAACTAAATGATAATTTGGTAATGTTAATATAAAGATTTACAATTGAACGTCCCTATAAATAACCATATACACTCGATCGGACACGATGGGCGGGATATTTATATGTACAAATAATCGTTCATTTAACCGGACACGGGAATGGATTAATAGCCACTAGAATTATTAAAATAGGGGTGAAATTATGTACAAGGACACTTGGCATAATTGTTAATAAAGTATTAAAACTTTGGGTTGCACTCAGTCGACATCCTGGTGTAATTATTAAACAAAGTAATAAAACCTTGTTACAGTTTAAGTCCCCAATTAGTTGGAATATTTGACTTCGGGTATAAGGATAATTTGACGAGGACACTCGCACTTTATATTTATGACTGATGGACTGTTATGGACAAAAACCAGACGGACATATTAAATAATCCAGGACAAAGGACAATTAACCCATGGGCATAAAACTAAAATCAACACGTCAAACATCATGATTACGGAAGTTTAAATAAGCATAATTCTTTTATTTCATATTTAATTTCCTTTATTTTATATTTAATTGCACTTCTAATTATCGTATTTTTATTTATTGTTATTAATTGCACTTTTAATTATCGTACTTTTTAATTATCGCAAGTTTATTTTATCGCACTTTTATTATTCGCAATTTCATTATCGTTATTTACTTTACGCTTTAAATTAAGTCTTTTATTTATTTAATATTTTACATTTTGTTTTAACTGCAACTAAAGTTTTAAAATCGACAAACCGGTCATTAAACGGTAAAAACCCCCCTTTATAATAATAATATTACTTATATATATATTTGTATTTTTATAAATTTAAACTAATATAGCGTTAAGCTTTGTGAAAAAGATTCCCTGTGGAACGAACCAGACTTACTAAAAACTACACTACTGTACGATTAGGTACACTGCCTATAAGTGTTGTAGCAAGGTTTAAGTATATCCATTCAATAAATAAATAAATATCTTTTGTAAAATTGTATCGTATTTAATAGTATTTCCTTGTAAATTTAATAGTATTTTATACCCCTTAGCTTTAACATCAAGTATTTTTGGCGCCGCTGCCGGGGAACTTAAAAATTTAGCTTAAAAGCCGGAAGCGCAACGCTATATAAAAAAAAAAGATTTTTATTTTAAGTTTACTTTTATAAAAATACGTTTTTGTAAAAATACGTTTTAAAAAATTCAAAAATATAAAACGAAAAACAAAAATTTATATATTTTTAAGAGTTTGTTAAATATATAAGTTTTATAAAGTTTCTTTATTTTTATTTTTAGTATTTAAAAATATAAATTTTATTTAAATATTGTGTTTTTTTTATAAAACATCAAAACAACAACAAAAAAAAAAAATATAAAAGTTTACGGGCTACACTGTAGCAGCCCAACCCATCTGGCCCGATTTTCTACTTCATGCGATCGCATGAATATATAGCATACACTCCATGCGATCGCATGGAGTGATTTGACTCGTCTGAAACATAAGCTGTACGAAATTAGGGTTTATAATAATAATTATTATTAATTATTAATTAATAACCCTAATTAGGTTATAATTATTTTATTATTTAGTTTAGTTTATTTATAATTTGTATTTTAAGTCTAAATTAGTTTTAATAATTTATAAAATTAATAGTTTTATAAAATAAATAATTAAAAAATAATATTTTTATAAAAATTGTAATTTTTACAACTTTTTATATATTTTTATATTTTGTCCCTTTTTAATAGTTTTAGCGTAACTTTTGTATTTTTCGCTCGTATTTAGTTTTAATTCATAGTTTTTGCCATAGTTATTTTTACTTCTAGATTTTTAGGCCTTGCCGTAAAATCCCTTAAGTACTTTTTCTTTAGACTAAGATTTAGGTGCTTTAGAATTTTGCGACGCCTTTTTAAGTTTTAGTTTCTTTTTAAGTTATTGCCATTTGGGATATAGTTTTACTTGTAAGCTTTAATATTTTTAGAAGCAACTTTTAATTTTTAGTTTTTAGTGCCTTTTTAAGTTTCAACGCGCTACTTTCTTATTTTTATTTTTCGACGCCTTTTACCTATGTATCAATTATCATTCCAATTAGTAATCTCAATTTACGATTATAATTTTAAGTTAGTGATAGTAATAAGGTTGGGTTAGTCGAGTGTTTTTAAGTTCTATAAGTCACTCTTTTCCTTTCTTATTTTTATTTTTCGACCTTTTTCCGACGCGCTCTTTTTCTTTCTTATTTCTCGTCATTCAAGTTTTAGGACATAGATTTTTATTCTACTTCTTATCTAAATTTCTTAAAATTACAAAAATTTATTTTAAGTGGTTAAATTGATAGACATCAAAATTTTCTGGTTCGTAGTAATAGTTGGATTTGTACGTGGACCGGGTTATTAGAGCCAAACAGTCCTCAATTATATTGAGACCAAACGAATCCTGCCCCTCTGCTGCATCTTTTGGCTATTCGAAACGTGGGCAAAATCAGAAAAGTCTATTAATTGGATAACTTATATAATTTTTCTTTCCTTTTTAAAAACTAATAGGATATTCAGTGAATGCACCGAGCAAGACGTTCACCACCTTTTGTACGTTCAACACCTGTAACTAGATCAAGACATTTAGCAAATATTACCGCCGTTGATTTTTCTCTAGAATCGTCATCCAGTCGGCCAAGTACTCCAGTTCAAATTTTCGATAATCCATTTTTTGAACCCGACCTCACAATTGAGAATCCGGAGAATATTCAGGGACGATTCATAGATCCTGAACAACTAAACTTTCCTCCGAAACCACCAATCATTCAAACAGAGATTGTTGAGGAACGAACCATTAAATCAGAATCCTCTAGTGATTCCGATTCAACAAATTCAATTATGGAGAATCTGGAACCTTTAAGTATGGAAGACCGAATGAGAGCTAAACGCACTGGCCAAGGTCACGCAATTACTCATCCAGACATTAATGCGCCAGATTATGAAATCAAAGGACAAATTCTACACATGGTGACTAATCAATGCCAATTTAGTGGTGCGCCGAAGGAAGATCCAAATGAACATCTTCGTACCTTTAATAGGATCTGCACTCTATTTAAAATCCGAGAAGTGGAGGATGAACAGATATATCTCATGTTATTTCCCTGGACTTTAAAGGGAGAAGCCAAAGATTGGTTGGAATCGTTACCTGAAGGGGCGATTGATACATGGGACGTTTTAGTTGAAAAATTTCTTAAACAATTCTTTCCTGCATCTAAAGCCGTAAGACTTCAAGGAGAAATTGTTACGTTTACACAGAAACCGAATGAAACTCTATATGAGGCGTGGACAAGATTTGGAAAGTTATTAAGAGGATGTCCGCAACATGGTTTAGATACCTGTCAAATAGTACAAATATTCTACCAAGGATGCGACATCACTACAAAGAAAGACATAGATATAGCAGCTGGTAGTTCCATTATGAAGAAAACCGAAACTGATGCTTATAAAATTATTGATAACACTGCTTTCCACTCACATGAGTGGCACCAAGAAAAAGATATCGTTAGATCATCTAATGCAGCTAGAGCCGATTCTAGCCATGACTTAGATTCCATTTCCGCAAAGATAGATGCTGTCGAGAGACGAATGGAAAAGATGACTAAAGATATACACTCAATACGAATTAGTTGTGAGCAGTGTGGAGGACCACATTTGACAAAAGATTGTCTCAGTATTGAACTAACAATGGAACAAAGAGAAAATGTTTCATATCTAAACCAAAGACCTGGAAATAATTATCAGAATAATTATCAACCGCCAAGACCTATTTACAATCAAAATCAGAACTATAACTGAAATATTCCATACAACAAACAACAAGGTCCTAGCAATCAACAAGTATCCAACAATACTTACAATCAGCAAAGACCTAATTTTCAAAACAAACCACCACAACCCGATGATAAAAAGCCGAATTTAGAAGATATGATGACGAAGCTAGTTGAAACTCAAACGCAGTTTTTCACATCTCAAAAACAAACTAATGAACAAAATGCTCAAGCATTTAGAAATCAACAAGCTTCTATTCAATATCTGGAACAAGAAGTAAGTAACCTAGCAAGGTTAATAGGTGAAAGAAAACCGAGAAGTTTACCTAGTGATACAAATGCTAACCCCCGGAATGAAACAGCTAAAGCCATTACCACAAGAAGTGGTACAACACTTAAACCACCTGAAATACCTGTAACTTCTGATGAAGCTATTCCTACTCCACAAGAACCACAACCTGAACAAGATAAGGAAAAAGAACCGGTAGTTGAAAAGGTTAATGAAGATAACACAGTTAAGGCTAAACCTTATGTTAAACCATACCAACCACCACTTCCTTACCCGAGTAAAATGAAGAAAGAGAAACTTGAAGCCGAGCAATCCAAATTCTTGGATATGTTTAAACAAATAAATGTAAATCTTCCTTTCATCGATGTGATTTCAGGAATGCCTAGATATGCTAAATTCTTGAAAGATCTGATCACGAATAGAAAGAAAATGGAAGAACTCTCGGCTGTTACCATGAACGCTAATTGTTCAGCAGTGCTGTTGAATAAGATACCAGAAAAATTATCTGATCCAGGAAGTTTCACAATTCCATGTTTTCTGGGTAGTCTTAGTTCAATAGAAGCATTGGCAGACTTAGGTGCTAGTATAAATTTAATGCCGTTTTCACTATACACTAAACTAGACCTTGGAGAATTGAAACCAACAAGAATAAGCATACAACTAGCCGATAGATCAATAAAATATCCTAGAGGGATAATGGAGAACATGCTAGTTAAAGTTGGTACTTTAGTATTTCCAGTAGATTTTGTTGTTCTGGACATGGAAGAAGATTCTCAAGTTCCTCTCATATTAGGAAGACCATTCTTAAACACGGCTAAAGCAATGATAGACGTGTTCGGTAAGAAACTGACCCTAAGTATAGAGGACGAGAGTGTTACCTTTTCAGTTGATAGAGCAATGCAACAACCGCAATCTGCAGATGATACATGTTATTATATTCAAACTATAGAATCACATGCAGAATTGTTAGAAGAATTTCCAGAATTACAAGGAACAGGAGAATGTTCTTTAGGAGAAGGTACTGAACCAATTGATGAAACTGAAATGTTAGCTACACTAATAGCTAATGGATATGAACCAACAACAGAAGAAATTCAAATGCTAAAAGAAGAAGACAGATATCGATACAAATCATCGATAGAAGAACCTCCGACATTAGAGTTAAAGCTACTTCCAAACCATTTGGAATACGCTTATTTACATGGTGAATCTGAATTACCTGTAATAATATCGTCTTCTCTTACTAAAAATGAGAAATCACAACTCATTTCTGTGTTGAAAGCTCATAAACCAGCCATTGCATGGAAGATTCATGATATTAAAGGAATAAGTCCTTCGTATTGCACACATAAAATCCTTATGGAAGAAGGTCATAAAACGTATGTGCAACGCCAACGAAGACTAAATCCTAATATGCAAGATGTAGTTAAAAAAGAAATTATTAAACTGCTAGATGCAGGTTTAATTTATCCAATTTCTGATAGCCCATGGGTAAGCCCAGTTCAATGCGTGCCTAAGAAGGGTGGCATGACTATCATTATAAATGAAAAAAATGAGCTTATTCCTACTAGGACTGTAACAGGATGGCGTGTGTGTATTGATTATAGAAAATTAAATGACGCCACCAGAAAAGATCACTTTCCCTTACCTTTCATTGATCAAATGTTGGAAAGATTAGCTGGAAATAGTTACTATTGTTTTCTAGATGGATTTTCCGGATATTTTCAAATTCCAATAGCACCCGAAGATCAAGAGAAAACCACATTCACGTGCCCTTATGGTACTTTTGCTTACAAACGCATGCTATTTGGACTTTGCAACGCCCCTGCAACCTTTCAAAGGTGTATGATGGCGATTTTTCACGACATGATAGAAGAATGCATGGAAGTTTTCATGGATGACTTTTCAGTCTTCGGTGATACATTTGAATCATGTCTAGTTAATCTGGAACGAATGCTTATTAGATGCGAACAATCAAATCTAGTACTTAATTGGGAGAAATGCCATTTCATGGTTAAAAAAGGCATCGTTCTTGGACATAAAATCTCAAAGGAAGGAATTGAAGTGGATAGAGCTAAAGTAGATGTAATTGCTAAACTTCCACATCCAACCAATGTTAGAGGAGTTAGGAGTTTTCTAGGGCATGCCGGTTTTTACCGACGTTTCATAAAAGATTTTTCTAAAATTGCCACTCCTATGAATAAACTCCTAGAAAAGGATGCTCCATTCATCTTTTCAGATGAATGTATCAAATCTTTTAATATTCTTAAAGAGAAACTTACTAATGCGCCGATCATGATAACACCAAATTGGAATCTACCGTTTGAATTAATGTGCGATGCAAGTGATTTTGCAATGGGAGCCGTTTTAGGACAAAGGATTGAAAAACGATTTCAACCTATATATTATGCTAGTAAGACGTTACAAGGAGCACAAAAGAATTACACAACTACTGAAAAAGAACTCCTTGCTATTGTCTTTGCTTTTGACAAATTTCGTTCATATCTCGTTCTAGCAAAAACGGTGGTCTATACCGACCATTCTGCTCTTAGATACCTATTTTCAAAACAAGATGCCAAACCAAGATTAATCCGTTGGATCTTACTCTTACAAGAGTTTGATATTGAAATCCGAGATAAAAGAGGAGCAGAAAATCTCGCCGCTGATCATCTTTCTCGTCTTGAAAATCCCGAATTAGAAGTTCTAAATGAATCGGCCATACAAGACAACTTTCCTGATGAATATCTATTGAAGATAGATTATAATGAAATTCCATGGTTTGCAGACTATACAAACTATTTAGTATGTGGATTCCTTGAAAAAGGATTATCGTACCAAAAACGAAAGAAATTCTTCAGTGATATAAAACACTATTTCTGGGAAGATCCACATCTGTTTAAAAGTTATCCCAATGGAATAATACGCCGATGTGTATTTGGAGATGAAGCTAGTAAAATTTTAAACCATTGTCACACAGGACCAACAGGAGGGCATTATGGGCCTCAACTAACAGCAAGAAAAGTTTACGATGCTGGATTCTATTGGCCTACAAGTTACAAAGACGCACACCTTCTTTGCAAATCCTGTGATGCTTGTCAAAGGGCCGGAAAAATAAATCAACGTGATGAAATGCCACAAAATGTTATCCAAGTATGTGAAGTATTTGACATTTGGGGTATTGACTTTATGGGTCCATTTCCAAAATCTCATAATAATCTCTATATTCTCGTTGCCATTGATTATGTATCTAAATGGACGGAAGCACAAGCTCTCCCAACTAATGATGCACGAGTTGTAGTCAACTTTTTAAAATGTCTTTTTGCAAGGTTTGGAACACCGAAAGCTTTAATAAGTGATCGGGGTACTCATTTTTGTAATAATCAACTTGAGAAAGTTCTTAAAAGATATGGAGTAACTCATAAAATCTCCACCGCATATCATCCACAAACAAGTGGACAAGTTGAAAATACCAACCGAGCTTTAAAATGTATTCTAGAGAAAACCGTAGGATCAAATCCGAAGGAATGGTCCATTAAATTGGAGGATGCACTCTGGGCTTTTAGAACAGCCTACAAAACTCCAATTGGAACCACACCTTTTAGACTTGTTTATGGAAAAGCATGTCATCTTCCAGTAGAAATTGAACACAAAGCATTTTGGGCTTTGAAGACATGTAATCTTGATTTACATGAAGCTGGACGTCTACGGTTAAGTCAACTAAACGAATTAGAAGAATTAAGACATGAAGCATACGAAAATTCGTTGATATATAAGGAAAGAACGAAGAAATGGCATGATAAAAGAATCAGAAGTTTAAAAGAATTTAAAGAAGGAGACAGAGTTCTTCTTTTCAATTCACGATTCAAGCTATTTCCTGGAAAATTGAAATCAAGATGGTCTGAACCATTCATAGTCAAAAGAGTTTTCCCATACGAAACGATAGAATTAATAAATTCAAATGGGATTGAATTTAAAGTTAATGGTCACAGAGTTAAACACTACATAGATAGTCTGATGGAATTCGACAATGAAGTTAATCACAATTTCGATACCACAGCTAACTAAGTGTGGGGAGAATCAAGTCTTTAAAGGATAATATATATTTCTGTTAGAGTTAGATTTTCTGTTTTCGTGTAGTTCTCGAAAATGGAACCCGAATGGTCTTTCCCTAGCAGACCCTAAAGAACTAGTCTTCTCCCCCCATTCTGAATTTTTTTTTTTTTTTAGGAAATGAAGACTGCCTATGAACTAAACCATGGTCTAATGCTACACGCTTTGATCACTAAACGTAATAATGACACACTTCCGAGTGAAATAGTATCAGTAATCAGAGAAAGATTGGACGGAGTAAGAAAAGAATCCAGATGCGAAGATAATAAGTTACAATTTGGTAAAGGAAAATCAAAATTCGCAGCGAAGAGAAGAGCACGACACCTAGAAAGATGTCACAAATGCGGAAAATGGTCACATGGAGGTAAATGTTCAAATAATCAAACCTATTCAAATACCGAATTTGTTACTTTATGCAGAGACGGACCGTTCATATTTTTAGAAGAAAAAACACTGAATGCTCGAGGTTACGCCTATGTAGCCATGGAAAACCAATTAAACCAACTATCTTATGAATGGGATAGATCATATAACTAAAGAATACTATCTCACAGGTAAGTCTGTACAGTTTTTATTTTTATTTTTAACCTTTTGATAATAAACGCTAATTTGTTCGCTATAAAGTATTAAATTGGTATTGAATAAAATTAGGTTTGGCGACCGAAATTATTGATATCATTCAAAAATTTATTACATCACGGCGAAATTTAACGTTTATTCTTAAGGTATAAATATCTTTAATCAATCAACCCAAAATATTTCAAAAATTCGTCATGAGTTAAATTAGGTCATGGAACCGAAATTACTTTACCGAAAAGAGGGGCGCATATTTTTGATAATATTTGATTGATTAAAGTGGGATAAAAAGCCAAAAAGATTTTTAATTTTATTTTTACCATGTTTTTAAAATTAATATATAAATCTTAAATTAATATTGTAAACTTTGTAAAAACAATATATTTAAAATTGTAAATATTTGAAAAATATAATATAAGTTTGGTGTGAATTTTTAATTTTTAAATAAGAATTTTTAATTTTATGCATTTCAAATTTTAAGTTTGGTGTGAATTTTTAATATTAATTTTGAATTTTATGTATTTTTATTTTAAGTTTGGTGTGAATTTAAAAACAAAAATTTACTTTATCTCATTAAGTTAAAAATATGATTTTTAAAATTCGTCGTAAGTTGAAGACTAGGTCATTGAACCGAAATTGCTTTACCCGAGGGAGGGACGAGAACTTTTATTATCATTATTTTTAATCTTATTGAATTAAAGTATGCCAAAAACATTAAAAAAAAAACCTAAAAATCTTAGCTTTTAAAACAATCGCTACAAAAAGACAAATTTTAAAATTTTGTCAAAGGACGGACTAGGACATCGATCCGAAACGACCTCGTCCTAAATAACAAGGGAAACAAAATTTTAAAATTAATTACTTAATTGTTTTAATTAGTATAAGATATATAAAAAAAAAAAAGCTGAAAGTACTGTAGCCGGCACCCCATGCGATCACATGGGGTTTGCACTTTTAACCCATGCGATCGCATGGGGACCAAATGCAGGCCAGAAACAAATAGCTCAGAGAGCTGAGTTCTTCACACCACAACACACAAACATACGAAAATACTCCCAAATCACCTCTAAAATTCGCCATTTTTCACCATAATTCGTCATTTTTCTTGCTCTAATCATGCCTAGATTCTCATTCTTCAGCAAAATGGTAAAAATTACACCCCTAAACTCTATAAATTCCTAGTTTTTGTGATAATTACCAATTTTTTACGTAATGCAATTTTGTTAATTTCTAGTGTAATTAGTGTTAAATTGTTAGTATTTTATGCATGTATAACCTAGATTGATGCTATTTAACATGATTTGAAGCCAAAAACTTCAAAATTTTTAGAAATCTAGGGTTTGTGTTCTTGAGCAATTTGGGGCTTTTTGATATAAACAGGTTATGGCCGATTTTTGTCATGAATTATTGCTAAATTGAGTAGTGTAACATGTTTAGATAGTTAAATGATCCAAACATTGATCCTAAACATGATTTTTAGAAATTAAAGTGGACTTTTTAAGTCCAAAATTCATGAACTTGATTAATTTGATATATTTGCCATTTGAGACTTGTTTAATTATTAGTAATGACTATTTTGACATGTTATTTGAGTTAAATGCTTATGAATTTTGTATACATTTTCATATGTGCCTATTTGAAAAGTGTAGAATTGTGAAAAATTGTGAAAATGTGTATAAGTTTAATTTTGATTTAACATGTTATAGTGATTGTTTTAAGTTGTTATTTTGCTAACACTAATGCATATTTGGATGCACAAATTTTGTATTTAATGTGTTTTGCAGAAAGCCGATACTGGAGGTTCAGGAGCATCATCATCTAGACGACCAGCACCAGCACCAGAACCAGAACCAGAAATGCAACACGAACAAGAACCACAATAGGAACAACAACAACAGCCTGATTAGCACATACCTTATTATGATCCGGTACAGTTTGTTGATGAATTCATAGTATTCCCAATGAGGCCGCCAGTAGAATTCCCAACGATTCCTGAGCACACTCTGCATCCTAATCTGAGATTTGATAGGAGATGGAGAGTATTTAGGTGTTGATAGGAACCAAGGGGGTCCATTACAGCTTTGTAGAGAACAGGTTGAGCCCTTAGGATTGAAAGTTTATGTGGGTGCTAAGGTATTGAAAAGTAGACGTAACCAGGCAGTACCCTATGAGGGATCTCATCCTCAGGTAGAGAGAGGCTCAGACGAGGAAATGGAGGAGGCGGAAGATATTAGGGATGTCTTTCGAGATGCTATTCTTGACGTCCACGTTCGTATAGATGAGGAAGCAATGACGAACGCAGCCAGACATAGTATGTATGAGCAGTGGAACTCCGAGCGAGTATACGAGGATTATAGGCGACGCCAACACGATAGCTGGTTAGTTCATCAGCACCAAATCATGAGCCAGCTATCATATCAGGTACCAAATAACTATGTACCTACTCGACCTGCTCATTTTCCGCCACACAGCCCCGATATCTGACTACCCTTTAACCGGTATGACTATAACCAAGCCTATCAAAACACCTATAACCAACAATGGAACCCACCTGACGAGATGAACTGGAACCCATATCCAGACTGATTTAGTTCCATTTGGTTATTTATATGATTTTTATGTTTTTATCTTTTTACTTATTCATGTTTAAACTTATGTTACTTGAATATACTTATGTAATCTTTATCATTTTTATTATTATTGTGTACTAATATTTCACATTCAGGATTTGAAAGTGGGATATTAAGTCCCATTTCAAATTGCCATGCATGTTTATATTTGTATGTATGTATATGGTAAATTGTACAAAACAGGGTAAAACAGCGATTTTCAAAGACTGGCATTAAGTTCAGCAAAAGCTACTAATTTTGACGACAAGATAAATGTGATGTAACAACAGACGGAATGGACAAATGATATGTACCATTTATCATTCAGCAAACAAACGCCAATATGTTTGGAAACTTTGGTAAAATTTAATCATTTCTACGCTAATCACCCTCAATAATTTAAATTGTTACTAATTTCTTTCAAATGAGGGCATTGCAAGATCTTAAGTGTGGGAAGGAGTTAAATTCTTTCGGATTTTAAAATTTTTACTTTATACACTTGGTTACCATTAGAAATACTAGTAAAGTAGTAGTTGTATTAGAATCTAGTGCTCTCTGATAATAAAGAACAGCCCTAGTCTTATATACTGACTACCCAATTCTAGTAAAAATTTTCAAAATTTTCAATTAAATGAACTCAAAATCATGTTTATACATATTTATGAACGATAAAACTAGGTGTTAACACCGAAATTATTGTTACCTCGGAAAGGACATAAATTGAGAAACAAACCAAAATGTTAAAATTCATTTAAAATGGAATAGAGGACAATAAAAAGGAAAATAAAAGCCAAGTGTGAGAAAAATTACCAAGTTATCTTAAACATATGTCACATATTTCTGTAACAAATAACTGAAAATACTCTTGCTTTGGACTAAACTAAACTATTTTACCCGATGAAAGAAAAAAAAAGATGGATCTACACGATGAATCAATTCCATCATTAAAAGGAAGTAAAGTCTTCTGAAAAAGAAACGCGCTTCTTGATTTAGGTCAGGAAGTTGTCGTCCAGACCAGCTGTAGGTTCATGAAAAATCTAGAAAAGTCATCTCTAAAATCAGCAGGAAATCCACGGACCTCAGCATAAAACAGGGTCGCCAAGTGGTCAGATTTATCCTAACCATGAGAAGGATTTATCTCGTACAATGGGGGGGCACCGTGCAAATTAGCTTGATAAGACTAATGAATCAGATCCCCAGAAAGGATAATCTCCTTTAAAGATCAAAAATCAGCTTTTAAGACTGATATTACTCAATCCTAGAGATTGACCTTAAAGATTGAGAATTACAAACTCATGGAATTCAATGATATCTAAACTCGAGCTTGAACGAGAAAATATTTTGATCAAATTATAAACCGATTTGTTTTTTTAAAACCCATTTTCAATGCGTTCATTACCATTGAACGTAAAATCCTAAGAATTCACCTAGAATCCATTAAGTCACCTGAACCAAATCGGGTGTCAACCGTAAGAACGGTGGTTGCATAGCATGGTCGAAGACAGGACCTTGTGCCAGACCGAAAAATCATAAGGGTGAGCTTTACTATTGCTCCTACAAAGGATAGTAATTGCGTCCGACACGTTATAGACCATAATTAAAAGCATGTCAGGGGACATTGCCTTAACAGTTGCTTGTTCAACGCTTTCCTTTACAACTGGACGATAGTTTACCGAAAGGTAATATACGGAGCAAGTATACTGGATGTGTTGCTTTCCTAATACAAGATTAGCAAGTGGGTGACACAAAACCACAGTTTTGAGCTAAAATTTTCAAATCTGAAACCCACCAAACCCACAAAAATATTTTGCAAACACCGGTGAAAGGTTATTCCGGAAAACTTATCTAGGGTAAAAACTAGATTTAATTTTCAAAAGATCAAATGTTTTCATAAAGATCCAATTTCCTTAATGGATCTAAATTTTATAGTCATGTGGGACTGTAAACCACATCGTTACTACCATTGTTTATACCGCCGTATTGAAATCACTGATGTACAAAGTGTGAAGAATAAAGAATTGTTTCTAGTATTTCAAGACTATATTGCTTGAGGACAAGCAACGCTCAAGTGTGGGAATATTTGATAATGCTAAAAACGAACATATATTTCATAGCATTATTCCTCAAGAAAGACAAGCTTTTAGTTGCAACTGTTCTATTTACAAGTGATATTCGTTTAAATAATAAAAGGTGAAGACAAAAGACAGATTCGACGAATTGAAGATGCAAACGACCAAAAAGCTCAAAAGTACAAAATACAATCAATGAGGTTCCAATTATTGATAAGAAACGTCTCAAAATTACAAGAGTACAAGATTCAAAACGCAAAGTACAAGATATTAAATTGTACGCAAGGACGTTCGAAAATCCAGAACCGGGACCAGAGTCAACTCTCAACGCTCGACGCAACGGACTAAAAATTACAAGTCAACTATGCACATAAATATAATATAATATATAATTAATTCTTAAAATTAATATATATATTATATTATATTATAAAACCGTCGGCAGAAGAAAACAACCAAATGTGAGCCTCCCTAGCTGGCCATGCGATCGCATAGCCTGGAAGGCATAAATTCATGCGATCGCATGAGCCCCAGTTCCAGCCCACATGCCTATAAAAATCAAGCTTTGGTGCACCACAAAGACACATCTTTTTCTTCTTCACTCAACGTAGTATATGTATATATAATTTATATTTTAATTTTAATTTTAATTTTAAATCCTAATAATAAGGGTGTGTTAGCGAATGTTGTAAGGGTGTAAGTCGAAATTCTGTCCGTGTAACGCTACGCTATTTTTAATCATTGTAAGTTATGTTCAACCTTTTTAATTTAATGTCTCGTAGCTAAGTTATTATTATGCTTATTTAAAATGAAGTAATCATGATGTTGGGCTAATTACTAAAATTGGGTAATTGGGCTTTGTACCATAATTGGGGTTTGGACAAAAGAGCGACACTTGTGGAAATTAGACTATGGGCTATTAATGGGCTTTATATTTGTTTAACTAAATGATAATTTGTTAATGTTAATATAAAGATTTACAATTGGACGTCCCTATAAATAACCATATACACTCGATCGGACACGATGGGCGGGATATTTATATGTACAAATAATCGTTCATTTAACCGGACACGGGAATGGATTAATAGCCACTAGAATTATTAAAACAGAGGTGAAATTATGTACAAGGACACTTGGCATAATTGTTAACAAAGTATTAAAACTTTGGGTTACACTCAGTCGACATCCTGGTGTAATTATTAAACAAAGTAATAAAACCTTGTTACAGTTTAAGTCCCCAATTAGTTGGAATATTTGACTTCGGGTATAAGGATAATTTGACGAGGACACTCGCACTTTATATTTATGACTGATGGACTGTTATGGACAAAAACCAGACGGACATATTAAATAATCCAGGACAAAGGACAATTAACCCATGGGCATAAAACTAAAATCAACACGTCAAACATCATGATTACGGAAGTTTAAATAAGCATAATTCTTTTATTTCATATTTAATTTCCTTTATTTTATATTTAATTGCACTTCTAATTATCGCATTTTTATTTATTGTTATTAATTGCACTTTTAATTATCGTACTTTTTAATTATCGCAAGTTTATTTTATCGCACTTTTATTATTCGCAATTTCATTATCGTTATTTACTTTACGCTTTAAATTAAGTCTTTTATTTATTTAATATTTTACATTTTGTTTTAACTGCAACTAAAGTTTTTAAAATCGACAAACCGGTCATTAAATGGTAAAAACCCCCATTTATAATAATAATATTACTTATATATATATATTTGTATTTTTATAAATTTAAACTAATATAGCGTTAAGCTTTGTGAAAAAGATTCCCTGTGGAACGAACCGGACTTACTAAAAACTACACTACTGTACGATTAGGTACACTGCCTATAAGTGTTGTAGCAAGGTTTAAGTATATCCATTCAATAAATAAATAAATATCTTGTGTTAAATTGTATCGTATTTAATAGTATTTCCTTGTAAAATTTAATAGTATTTTATACCCCTTAGCTTTAACATCAGATATGGATAATTATCCATTAACCCGCTTCACCCGACGGATATGGATATGGATGGATGAAAAGTAAAAAAAAATAAATGGATATGGATATGGATACGGCCTCACCCGATCCATATCCGATCCATTGTCATCCTTAGTTATCATAGTGAGAAACTTGCTGTTGAATTTGTTCCTACACGAAAATAAGAATTGCCCATTAGGATAATGAAGAATCTTCGAGTTTGTGGTGACTGTCATACTGTGTTTAAGTTTGTTTCAAAGAATGTGGGTCGATTAATAATTGTTAGAGATTCAAATAGATTCCATCATTTTGTTGATGGTAGTTGTTCTTGTGGGGATTATTGGTAATGACTGTAAAAAATAGTTTTTGTAATAGTTAGGATGATTGTTTGCATTTTAAAGTTCATTCTCAATAAAGGATCTTAATATTAAAAAAATAAGAAATAAGAGTTTATTGTTTTGAAGTGTATTACACTTTACCCGTTCTACTATTGTGTGAGATATATGTTTATTGTGTGGTCAAAATTGTAAACTGTAACAGTTTTGGAAGGAAATGATGGTTGTTTAAATGTTATAAAGTTAAAAGTTGGTTGGTGGCTTGGTGCTCATTTGGGCCTTTTGACTTGGTGTCAATATGGGTAATGGTCGGTTTTGACACGTCAACTATGTTGTATTAAGTGTGTTGGCAAGTTTTGATGCTTTAAAAATGAGTTTTGGATATATTTTAGTTAAATGATTCATTTTGACCCATTTAAAGGCAAAAGTGCATATTTTAATCCGTTTGGGAAATTTTGAGGATTTGAAGTTACAACATGTTTTAATTTGATTTTGGAGCTCTTGAATGATTGTGGGTCACTTGGGTCATCTGTTTAAGAATTTGGATCGTCAACTCATATTATGTCATTTTGGGCGAAAAGTGTCAAAATGAGTCTTAGCCTACTTCGCGTGCTCGTAAATTGAAATTGGATAAGCTTTGATGAAAAATAATAAAAGGGATAGAAAGTAGACCCGAAAAGCTTCAAAATGGTATATAATATGTTAGGTTTGTAACTCTAAATTGGTTTGAAACTGTCGCAAAAATGGGACGTAACTGCTGACATGTTACTGCAGTAACAAGAGATGCAATGCAGTTTATGCAACTGTACTCGATAGGCCATAACTTTCAGACCAATTTAGAAAGGTGAAAATAGTAATAATTATAATTAGTATATATAAAAAAGAAAGATTCGTTTAGACTCTCGAGTGCATTTGATTTCTAACCTATATAAGAAGGTTGAATTCAAGTTCTTTTATTAAATGATATTCAAAAGATATCCATATTCGGGCGTGAATTCATTTTAGCTTGGTTCAAGTTGATCTTTTATACCGAAGGATGTATACCTCCTTTAACTTCTGAATTGATACAGCTATACATGTGAAATATAGCTATCATTATTACAAATATAACCGCCAACGAACTTCTAATTACTTGATTTCGAATAGTTTGCGAGTAAATATACTCATTATTATTTCAAATAGTTTACGAGTAGCTATACTCATTATTAGAAATGTAAATAACTGCCATAAAACTATTAATTACTTAATGTCAAATAGTTTACTAGCTAGTAGATAGACACCTTTATAACTAATGGATCATAAAACAAGATATTACACAATATAATGTCCAATATAATGATGTCCACTATAATGATGATAGTTTGCCAGTAGATGACACCTTTATAACTAACGGATCATAAAAGTTATGACACGATATAATGTCAAATAGTTTGCGAGTAGATAAACCCCGTCTTCTTGAATATCTTTGTTTGTTTAATACTACCTCCGTCCCATTACAAGTGTCCACTTACTTTTTGCACACAATTTTAGGAAATCTCACTAACTTCATTCTCCACCAATAAGAAATCTTCTCTCTCCAGAATAACCTCTTCTCATTGGTTAATATACAAAGTGGACATTTGATATGGGAAGTCCCAAAATAGAAAGGTAGACATTTGAAGTGGGACGGAGGGAGTATTAATTTTCTTCAAATAAAAAAACATTGGATTTTCAATCTGCAAGACCGTTGTGCATGACAAAATCAGAAAGTAAACAAGAGACAATAAATTCACCCAGATCACCCAACTTGGGTGGAAAGTTCAGTTGTTCAACCTTTACCGGGAGCACACGTGTAACTTGCTTTTTCTTCCTTTTCGCCTCTTGCTCCTCCTTCCTTTTCTCTTTCCTTTCTTCCTTCCTCATCTCTTTCTTCCTTAAAGAATCACCTACAAAAACATCACCAGAACAAAAATTATTAACATTAGTCGGTCTCGCCATCTGTTCATACTCGACTCCTTTCCTCAGATATGGGATAGGTGGTCGATATGGTGGAACCACCGGCTTTTCATACTTAGGTAGCGGTTCATCTCCAACCTCTTTCACCTTGATTGAAACATTCTCATTATCCGACTCTTCTCTTGAATTTGAAGCAATCACATACAAATTATCACCCATCGGGTTAACTTTTCTGTTGCCTGGCAACTCACCCTGTTTCCTCTCATTGAACAAGCTAACTATGTTACCAATCTGTTTCTCTAAATTGTGAATTGATGCTTGTTGATTTCTAAACAACTGATCATTTTTCTCATTAGTTTGAATTTGATGTGCCACCACCTTCACCGTCATACCTTCCTAAATCTGGCTTCTTCTCTTTAACTTGCGGTTTTTGAAAATATCCTGGGGCGCATTGTTGATAACTTCTACTAGAGCCCCCAGAATTGTCATTCTGATTCTGACCTTGCCGGTTGTAAGAATTATTGAATTTGCGGTTATATTGAGCTCTACCCTGAAATTGATTATTTTTCTGTTGGGATATGTAGGGTATTACCTCCTTTTGACCCATGGTCAAACCTGCATCACAGTCTTTTCCAAAATGAAGACCCTCCGAAAAATTCACATTCTACTTTCATTTCCTTGTTCGTTTTCTCCATATTCCAAGAGACACCATCCAGCTTAGCACTAATAGAACCAAAATCGTCAATAATGCGACTGTAGAAGATCGGGTCATCTCCTTATCCTGATGCCACTCATGGGAATACTCGACTTGTTTCTCAATAATCTCATACGCTTCTTGTTCGGTTTTATCCATGAGTGAACCTCCTGTAGCTTGATTAATAGAAACTCGGGTGGCAACATCACACCCTTTTTAAAAAATCTGGACCTTGTGGAAGGTGTCTAGCCCATGCTATAGACACCCTCTCAACATTTTACTGAACCGGGTCCAAGCCCCATATAACGTTTCCATAGGCTTCTGACGAAACTGAGTTATCTCCTGTTGAAGCCTTGCTACTTTAGATGCTAGGAAATATTTACCAAGAAACTACTCTACTAAACCATCCCAAGTGGTAATCGTACCCTCGGGTAAACCATCTAACCAAGCTCGTGTTTCTCCCGTGAACATCCACATGAAAAGATTTAAGTATACAACCTCATCCTGGACATCCTTCAGCTTGAATAAACCACAAATACCCTGAAAAATGCGAAGATGCACGTTATCATCCTCACTCGGATCTCCACCAAAGTGACATTTACTACCTATCATCTGAAGAATAGGTCCCTTAATCTGAAACTCTGTTGTGGCCACAGGTTGAGTGATGGCGTTGCCTTGGCCTATAGAGTGGCCTTCATCTTGGCAGCCATAGTTGGTTGTTCTTCAGCCATTTGAGGAGTTGGTGCATAACAGTTTTAGAATCACTACCCAAGGGTATCACAGTTCGATTAGAAGAAGAAGAAGAATCTAGTGTAACCTATTGTTCAATATTCACACTCCAAAACTCTCACTGGTTTCGCAAATGGTGTAAGTATCGGAGAATCAGAAGAACGGGTGTGTGGCATGCAGTACATGAAATCCTATAAAATCACAAACACTAAAACGATTACACGCACTAACACTACTAAAAACAAAAAGACTCAAACAAATCACAAATAGAAAACAATCTCAATTTGACATGCAACTGTCTCCGGCAGCAGCGCCAAAAAATTTGATGTGTGAAATCAGGTATATAACTTATGAACGAGAAAATATCGGTTTATGACTACAACACAACTACGGGAAGTGTACCCAGTAGTGCAATAGTATAGAATATGGTAAATTCCCAGTATCGTTCCAGGGACAGTTTAATTGCAATTCAAGATTATGAACTAGATGTAATTAACATGAATTAAAAGGAAATAAAGCAAGTAACAAATATTGGGGTTAATTATTTAACGATTATCTAAATCAAAGTGATGACAAAAGTAAAGACAATATTTTTGTAGTTTTCATATAACAAAAGCAAACAAAGCGGTAGACAGATAATTTAATATCAATGTAAACAAGTATGTTCATTCGAACAAATCTATAGAGACGATCCTAATAACGTTCGTTCCCGACCACCACCGGACGTTGAACAGTCACTCTGGAATCCATTCATTGACTTGATGCTTAAAGAAAAGTATCAGGAGTGTTGTAGGATTAATGCTGAAAACGGGTCTAAAGTCAAATATCGCAGTTTGCAGGTAGCAAATCTATAGCCCAACGTTTGATAAATTACTTAAACCTCCTTGTTATTAATGTTTTATATAATTGATAAAATGTTAAAAATTAGGTGATTTGATTTATATACATTTAAATTATTTTATTGTGTGTTTGTAGAATGAAGATAATCCAAAAGGTCCTATCAAAAATTACAAACTCATGCACAGACACAAGGATACTAATGACGAACCAAAAGCGAACTACGTAAGTGATAAATTTTTATAGATTATAGTGTACTACTTATAAATATAAGTTTAAGTCAAATGGATTCAATTTGGGTCAATATATATAGAGTCTCGAAATGTATGTATATATATATATATATATATATATATATATATATATATATATATATATATATATATATATATATATGTATATATATGTATATGTGTGTGTGTGTGTGCGTGCGCGCGTGTGTGTATAATGATATGATAGTAATATTAATATTTTTTTAACTTTTTAAAAACGAATGAAGGATATGAAAAAGATGAACCGGAAAGAGATGAGCAAAGCATAATGTTGGAGATTTTGGGTGAACGAAGTGGCCACGAGCGCGGAATGGGGAGGAAGTTACCATTATCGTTAAATAATTCTGCATCTTCGACGTCTACCGGTCGGAGTAGACAACCACCAATGCCCCCAAGCTACACGCCGAGTGAAATTGCCGAAATCTTTGCTTGGAATAATTTGGAAATCCCTCCCCATTTGCAACGTGGAGGGAATACTCCCGGTACTAATACTTCCGGTTCTTCCAATTTCAATGCTCAATCTAGCCAAAACAATGAGGAAGAAGGATATGATGAAGGACATGATCGAGGATATGGTGGTGTGTAATTTGTTGGGTTTGTTTGAAGACGATAATGCCTTTGTATGGATATTTAATGTTAGTTTGTGTTTGAAAACAATTATTCTATTTAGTAGTTTGTTCGATGTTGAAATATTTGGATAATTATTGTAATTGTGGTATTGAAACTATTATGTAATGTTATTGTGACATTTTGTGAAATATATCGTTTTTGTAGAGCAGATTTTGATATTTGAAATGTGCCCTTTTTACGGCTGGAAAAAAGCAGAAACCAAATCTGGTATTCGAAAGCAGCAGTCACTTTTCCGGACGACTAGTCGTCCTGGAAAAGTCGCCCGGAATATTATTTCTTTCTTTTATATAATTATTAACAAAAATAAGCATTATTTTATTTTTATTTATTTCTGGCCGACATGTCGTCCGGGAAAAGTCGTCTGAAACATTATTTATTTCTTTTATATAATTATTTACAAAAAAACATTATTTTATTATTATTTATTTCCGGGCGACTTGTCGTCTCCAGTGTCGTCCGGAAATTTCGTCCACAATCGTCAGACTTGAAAGTCAAAGTCGGTCCCACGCTCGTTCGGGAAAAAACCACAAGTCGTCCAGAAAACCTTCTGGTACGAACCTTTCAGGACGACGTTCTGGGGCCGATTTGTCGTCCGGAAAAAGGTTTTGGGACGACATAGCGTCCGGAAAAAGATGGAAAAATCGTCCGAAAATGGCTGTTTTGTAGTAGTGTTATAAGCCCACGATGTAACTTTGTATATGTTGGTTTGCTAATAAAATTAGGCTTTTAAAAAATTGATTTTGAATTCATTTAAAACAATCGGATGATTATGTTTACACTAAACAAAATTAAAATTTAAAATAGTCCCCTCTAATAAACTCCATTCAAAGTATCTTTAATTTAGTGTTCGGTTCAATGTTTTTGAGTACACGCAAAGTACAAAGTGAAAGTACGTTGCAATGCGCGACCATAGTCATTTTGTTCATGTAAATATCCAACGCCAGGCATAATGCTATCGAATAATATTAGCTTATCACCACTACTAATTGACCAAAACACACCCGCAACAACGCGTGAACCGTTTCGTAACTAGTTAAACATTATAATGCATCATCGTGTCAATATTTGATTTGATAGAAATAAAGAAAAGAAAGAATCAGTAAATAGAAGTTAATACTTTCAGAAATATTGTGTATTCTTTAAATATCGTGTTTTCAAAATATTCAAAGTAAAATACGTAAACATTTTGTACATAAATGTCATCTGATATTATAAACAGAAACAACGTATATTCAAATGTAACCGACGCAACGCGTGGTCTAAAATCTTTCTAGTTTAAAATATAAAATAGAGTTATACTTTAGTTGATTGCATATCCACATTCCATCATAAGACCCAATTTAACGCAGCGTTACGGCCATGAAATCATCACCATCACGCCACAATCACGCCACAATGCAGCGTGATGGGCTAGAAAAATTGGTGGCGTGATTGGAGCATCACCGGGAAGGAATCAAGCGTGAACACCATTTCAACCAATTAAAGTCTGATACGTAGCATCATATATAGTTATTTCTGTTATTCAATTCGTTTCCAAAAGATGGGTTTATTTTATGGAATGGAATGAATGGTTCAAACCAGTGTTGTAAAAAACGGAAAAAACGGGGGTGTAGACGGATTTTGGAGTGCCCCGTCCCGTTTATACATAAAACGTTTGAAAAAACGGAAATCGGCCAAAAAACGGTCAAAAGACGGTCAAACACGGTCCGAGACGGGAAAAAACGGGTTTTTCTGATTTTTTTCCAGTTTTTTTTTTTTTTTTTTTTAATATTAAACGTTGTGCTATTACTTACGGGTTTCTTTTTTTATGTTTGAAATGTTGAAGTATTTAAACATGTGTGAACTTCAAACCTCAGTTATGAAGTTCCTGCAAAAACAAAACAACGATTATGAAGAAGATGACATAAATGTTTTATTAAGTTTCATCTTTAGTCCCTAAATTTTTAAATATGTTTAAAAAACAATGCAATGCATTACTACATTATAGTCCCTAAAGTATTAAACTAACTTAAACTAAACTCTAAACTTTTTTTTTAGTTAAAGACTAGCATATGATTTTAAAAATTATATATGTATTTTAATTCTTAATTATTTAGATAAATTATATACCTATATCTAAAAGGTAAAGTGGAAATAAATAGTACTATTCATTTCCCCACTTTCCACAAACTTAATCCCCTAACTTTCATTAAAATACAAATCGAACCCCTCACTTTATACGTATATTTTTCTCCAACTTTTACAAGCTTAACCCCCTAACTTTTATTAAAATACAAATTGAACCCCCACTTTACTAACTTTTTTTTTTTACTAATATTGAATTTTCACAAACTTAACCCCCTAACTTTTATTAAAATACAAATCGAACCCTCACTTTATACGTAAAGTTTTTTCAAATTTCACAAACTTAACCCACTAACTTTTATTAAAATACAAATCGAACCCCCACTTTACTAATTTTTTTTTTTTTTAAAAATAAAACCCGAACGCTAAAAGAAGCAACTTTCACAAAAGGAACAACCCTTCAATGTTATGTCGAAAAAAATTCTTTTTTACAAAATAGATCAAGACTTTTTTTTAAACTCGCATTCAAAACGGAGCCCCCGGCGCGAAGCGAGGGCTCCACAACTAGTTAACTACTAATTTAAGTGTGTTTTTATTAATTTAAATTATTAAACATGTATTATTTTTATAAAAAATGAAACAAGTAAAGAAAAAAAAACTTCAAAACAAAAATGAAAAAACAAATAAAAATGTGGGACCAATCTAACTCATCACACAACCATCACGCACACCACTACAAACTCCATCATGCCCTCACCCCCATCACATTTGCCAACTCAGCACTATACCCCACAAAAACCTCAAAAAACCCATCACCTCTATCACCACATCACCGCTAAATAAGGTTTAAGCCTTCTTTCAAACAAGACAAATATATATATATATATATATATATATATATATATATATATATATATATATATATATATATATATATATATATATATATTACACCTCATGCGCACTTCAAAACCATATACTTCTACTTGATTTAATATGCATGAAAAAAACTCGTATACGTGTTTCACTACAACTACAAATGTCAACAACTATTACATCCATCTCTCCACGTATTCAAACTCATACAAATTCTCCATCGATCCAAACCCTCCATAAATACTCACAATCACCACCCAAAATCACATACAGAACAAACACAATATTATACGATCTTTATTCACAATGGCAAAACTAAATGTTCTTGCACTCGCCTTGGCAACCCTAGTAGCCTTCGCTACCGCCCACACAACTATCGTCACCACCACAATCGAGGATGAAAACGGTGGGGTTCCTTGGTACACCGCAGATTTGGACGTATGTCAACAATACCTCCATCAGAGTATTCAGAGTCCATATGAAAACTATGAGCCTAGTCAACGCCTACGACAACTATGCTGCCAACAACTCCAAAACGTTGACGAGCAACGCCAGTGCCAGGCCGTGAAGCAAGTGTTCCAAGATGCCCTACAGGGACAACAAGGTGGACGTTTTGGTGCTCAACAAATCCGACAGTTGAGGCAAAAAGCTCAACAACTTCCTAACCAATGCAACCTTCAAGTCAGACGCCAATGCGATCTCGGTAACATCCGAACCGTCGTCACCACCCTCGCCGAGGAGGACAACTACTCCCGCCGAAGCTCACGTAGCTCACAACAATGCAGTGAAGTCCAAGGACGACAGTTTAACCAATGCCAAAGGTATAGTATTATTATAATTATAAATTTATAAATACTCCGTATGATACTAGCCAGTTCAATGTTGAAAAGACTCGTGATACATACACAATATAATACTCCTGTTACTCCGTACATAACTTCTTAACAACTTATACATGTATATATGTTTGTTTCTCAATAGGTACATCCAGCAGCAACAACAACAAGGTGGCTTAATTTTGATGAGCATCAACAGGCAGGGACAACAACCACAAGAACTGAGAAGCTGCTGCAATGAGCTCGAGAACGTGCAACGTGAGTGCCAGTGCGAGGCCATGCAAGAGGTTTACGAGCAGGCCATGAGACAACAACAACAGCAACAAGGAAGGAGACAAAGCAGTCGACGTGCAGGTGTGGAGCCACAGATGGTGCAGAGGGCGATTCAGAATTTGAAAAATGAATGCAACTTGCAAGTGCAGCAATGTAGGATCCCCTCTGTCATGTTTTGAAATGGCCATGTCGAACCAAGTGATCAATGTGTAATGAATAAAGGCTTCCACATCTCTAGCTATTTAATTTATGGCTTTGAGATCGATGTTAATTTCGTAATGAAAATAAGACTAAGCGCATGTGTATATATGTATCTCATGTGTAATATTTATGATGGTTTCATCATATCTCTATGATAAAAAAATAAAATGAGTCTTATTAGTATTTAAATAAATAATTAAGAAGTTCTTCATTTTTAATTCTAATAATTAAAAAGTTTTATTTTGTTTTTTTCTCGAAAAGGAGAATATTTTAAAAATCAAACGATAGCTTCATCAAAGCAATGGAGACTATCAATAACAAGTACAATAACGGAAACTAGTCGGTCATGAATGACAAACTACTCGGTCATAACAAGTTTTATTTATGAGACAACTTGAGAGTATGAGCTAAGAACTACTCAAAACTTAATTAAAGTAATTAAATTGTTTGAGACAATTTGAGTAGTTCACGTTCATACTTTCAAATGAGGTGGTCTTGGATCATTCCTTTAAGACTTAAGAATTTAACTTTGTTGGCGAAATGGTGGGCAATAATTAATTCAAATGAGTATCCTTCTTGGAAATCCTTAGTTACTTCAGCTTATGGTGAGTTGCCCCTTCGAAACATCTTGTCTGATTTGTCACAAATTAAAAGGAGTAAATTGTCCCCCGTATGGCGTGAATTGGTTAAGCTTCAAAACATGGAGGAACTATTCGATATTTTAAGCCCTCAAAAGTTGGAAATGGAAGATCGGTAAAGGTACGCAAATTTAGACCGAAAAGTCAAGTTTAAAGGTTCAAGAAAATTCATTGGAAAGTACAGCTGAAAAGTCAAACCGGAAAGTCAAGTTTAAAGAATCAAGAAAACTCACTAGAAAGTCAAACCGGAAAGTCAAACTGGAAAGCCAGACCGAAAAGTCAAGTTTAAAGGTTCAAGAGAACTCATCGGAAAGTCAAACAGGAAACTCAGATCAAAAGTCAAGTTTAAAGAAATCACCGGAAAGCCAAACTGGAAAGTGAGATCGAAAAGTCTAGTTTAATGGTTTAAAAAAACTTGCCAGAAAGTCATTCATGAAAGGTAGACCGGAAATTCATGTTCAAATACTTATGAAAACTAACCAGGAAGTCATACCGGATGTGACAACCCGGAAATTTCCGACCAAATTTAAACTTTATCTTTATATTATTCCGACACGATAAGCAAAGTTTGTTAAGTGGAATTTCAAAAATTTTAAACTTTGTTCATACATTCATTTAACCTTGACCAAACCCCAACGATTCACGAACCATTATAATTAGATATGAATATATATGTGTATATATATGTATAGATATTATATATACTCGAAAACGTTATCAAAGTATTGAATACATGATACTTTACATGAACGTATTTGTTTCGATGTATGACGGAAATTATAAGGTAATATTAAGTGTTTGATTTATCAGATATATTAAAATATGATTTTGGATCTTTATCATAAGGTCCACGTTGAATTGTAATATCTTTTTCTTTTAACGGTGTTCGAAAATTTGGTAAAGTGATTTACATGTAAGAACAAAAGTGTCATTATTGAGGATTAGACAAAGGTTAGTGGAGATTCCCGTTTAATTTTCAAAAGCATACTTTACAGTGACTGCCTCGTGTCCCTTGGTAATTTAATTATTTAGTTTTCATATTATTAAAAATATTATTTGATATAATAACTTTTATTATTTAAACGAGTTTAAATTATATAAAACGAACTTTGAAATATAATTAGTTTTGGAAAACTAAATATTATATTAAATTAATATTCCAATTATATTTATATATATATAAATTATATTCCTAAATATATATATATATATATATATATATATATATATATATATATATATATATATATATATATATATATATATATATATATATATATATATATATATATATATATATATATATTACAATATTAATATAGCCATAAATCGTTTATATATATATGTTTTAATAAACATCGAGAAGTTAATTTACAGAAGCAAATGACCAAAACACTCAAATGTATAAGTTATACTTCGAGTGATATAGTGTATCGACAATTTTAGTATAATTATTTATACTTATATTGGTCGAGCTATTATTATCATTATCATTATTATTATTATTATTATTATTATTATTATTATTATTATTATTATTATTATTATTATTATTATTATTATTATTATTATTATTATTATTATTATTATTATTATTATATTATTATAAATTATATTATTATTGTTTATAATATTAAGTGTATTATTAATATAGTATATTTATTAAGTATTAAGATTAATTATAAGTTATAAATATAGATATATAAATACAGATTTATTTATATAAGCTATATAAATACAGATAATTCATATACAGATAAATACATATATTAAGACTAATTATATTATATAAATACCGATATATATACTCATTATTTATCTGTTTCTTAATTTCTTTGTTTTCTGTTTGCCTGTGATTGATTGTCGACTACCAACACTAACCAACAATTAAATTTACTGCTCCAAATGTTGAATTAACATCCTTATTATCGTTATATATTGATTGTATCTGCTAATAATAGAAAGGAAAAAAAAATAGAAGTTTAATAAACTGAAACCGTTCACCTCTGTTATTCAACTTTTTAGCCAAAACACGATTGTGAATCGAATTTCAAAATCTATAAATGCAGTTATGTTAGGAATCCTTTACTTAATCTTTCTGCCAAATCTCAACTTCCAATTCCTAATATCAAGCACGAATTTGCAAGTCAAAGTTAAATTCTAAAAAGTCAATATTTGTGTTCATCTTAAAAATTCGAATTCATTGTAATGATTCTGAATCAATTAGTGATTCAGAAAGCTTCTATGAATAATTTAAAACATTATTCATGTTATAACCTTGACCTAAAACAATCTAAAACTTGAAATTCAATTTTGAGTTCATAGTGTTCGTGACAGGGACCAGCAATAGCTCGAAATCGAATAAATTTTCAAAATCTAAAAATGCAATTGTGTTTGAAATCATCTATTTAATCTAACTGCAAAGTTTCAACTCCCAATTCTTGATAACGAGTTCGAATTTTGAAGTCAAAGCTATTTATCAAAAAGTCAACTGAATTGCTCATACAAAAATATTCGAGGTCTGATTAATGTTTCAAGTTCAATTGACAATTCAGAAGGTTTATAGGAATGATTTAGAGTATATTTCATGTTATAATTTCAACCTAAAAGGGTCTAGATTTCAAAATCAAGATTTAAGTTCATAAGTGTTCATAATCGACTGCCGTTTGATTTTTCTTATTTTTCTGTTATGGAATTTAAACAAACACATCATAGTCATTTTCTGTTTCATCACAAGGCATAAATTAAACTGGTAATTGATTGTTCGGATTTGGTTATGGTTACTTTGGTCGTTTGATTTCAAGAAGAAGGAGAAGAAAAGAAACAGAAATAAACTGAGTTAAAAAAAAATTGTGTTATGGATTATAACAGAAACACGGTATTGCTTGGATGTTTTAGGGGTGTTTGTGTAACCGAGAGGTCATGCGTTCGAGTCCGGTGTGACGACCCGAAAATTTCCGACCAAATTTAAATTTAATCTCTATATGATTTCGAAACGATAAGCAAAGTCGGTAAAGTTGAGTCTCAGAGATTTTTGAATTGTTTATATAGATTTAGTTACCCTCGACCATTTCCAACGATTCACGAACCATTAAATAATAAATTGAGATGTATAAATAACTTTACATGTAAGTAATTACATATTATAAAATTAAATATACAAATAAACTATCATATGATCTAGTTTATTATGAAATAATACATAAATTTGTTATTTAAAATTGTTTATTTAAATATAGAGAGTAGATTGAATATACATAATTTGTCAATGCTAACGAAGTATTTAATGTTATACTCTGAGATTAATTGTTTCAATATATTTAATTAATACATTTATTTACTTGATATTTAAAACGTAATTAAATATATAGTAGTTGGAATATATATATATATATATATATATATATATATATATATATATATATATAATGGGGAAGTAACCAATCGGGAGGAAGCGGGGGGAAGCAAAAAAAAATTCATTTTTTTAAAAAAAAAATTTCGGCATCAAGATCACACGAAAATATGAACATTTAGAAGAGACACTTCGTGATGAATGTTATTATTTAGGCGGGAAAACGATCAACAAAAATAACATTCAAGATAATATTGTTCGTGAAGAATATGAACGTTTTTTTCCATGTTTTGTGAAGTAAAATTTAGCCCGATTTAGAGTTTAGGGTTTAGGGTTTAGGGTTTGGTGTTTTGGGTTTATTCCATAAACCCAAAACACCAAACCCTAAACCCTAAACCCTAAATTCTAAACCGTTCGTGTTAAAAACTCAATCTAAATCGTAAATCTAAACCCTAAATCTAAACCCTAAACCCTAAATTTCTAAACCCTAATATCTAAACCCTATAAACCCTAATATCTAAACCCTAATATCTAAACCCCAATAGCTAAAACCTCAAAATACGTTCGAAAAATACGATAATTGTTATATATTACTTCTTCGAGCGTTTTCCCGCCAAAATAAAAACATTTATCACAAAGTGTCTCTACTAAATGTTCATATTTTCATCTCATCTATAATGTTCGTGAACAAAGTTTTTTCAAAAAACAAAAAAAAAAAGTTTTTGCTTCCCCCCGCTTCCCCCCGAATGGTTACTTCCCTCTTGATCCTACCACTATATATATATATATATATATATATATATATATATATATATATATATATATATATATATATATATATATATATATATATATATATATATATATAAATATATATATATATGAGATACATAATTACTGATTGTATGTATATTGTTATATATATATAAATATTAAATATTCAATGTATGATATTATATATAATATAGGATAATATATAACTAATAAATTGTAATATTAATATATTAAATGTAATTACAAGTTTTAAATATAGATGTATTAGTAATAGTATTATTACTTTCATTATTACTACAAATATTAATATCAATATTAGTATTACTAAAATTATTACTAGCATTATTGTTATATTTAAAATTAAAAAGGTTTTGATTTTTAAAATAAAAATGTTAAATATAAAGATGATTATAAGAATAACACAATTTATTATTATTATCATTGGTAATATAATTTTTATTATAATTACTATTAATATAATTACTATTAGAATTATTATTATTTATTGTCATTATTAATATAATTATTATATAAAACCAAGAAATTTGTATTATTATTTATTCTTATTATTAATATAATTATTATTATTATATTTATTAATATTTAATATTAATTATATAAAATATAAAATTATGAAGTTAGTACAAGTTTGTTACGGGTTACAATCACCAGCTGTAAACGATTTTTGTTGCTGTCCCTAAATTGAATCACAAATCGAATCTCAGACACTAATAACATACAAAATCCGTTGCACGTCCCAATCTGCTTTCCATATTTTTTTTTCGTACGTTCTGATTGCTCCTCCTGTCGAGTGTTCTTGCTATAAAATTTATTATATTCAGTGATAAAGGATATAAAAACGACCTTACACCATCACTAAATCACAAATACATTTTTTACAGCTTCTAATTTTATTAATTTAAAAAAAGGGGAAGAACACAGTTTATTCCTCTGTACTCAAAGCTTTTTTGCATTAGCTCAATCTAGAATCGTTTTTCAAAATCTAACAATGCAGAAGTGTTAGGAATCCTCTAGTGAAACTATTTACAAAATATCAAGTTTTAATTCGTTGTATCGAGTCTGAATTTACAGGTCAAAGTTTGTAACATAAAAAGTCAAATAATGTTCTATGATCTAATTTGAATATTCTGTTACAAATAAAGCTAAATTGATAATTTATAATGTTAATATGAAGCAGTTGAAACACAATTGATGTTATAAGATTTCTCTGAAACGATCTTAAACTCGAAATCAATATTATTATTTTTTACACTCGTCGAACAGCAGCAGTAGCTGCACTCTTCGTTTCATATTTATTTATTTATTTTTCTTTCTTTTTCTTAAATACATATGTACAAATCAGGATTCTAATGAAGAATCTAAATCCTTGTTGTTATAATTATGTTGGTGTTAATTTTTGAACGATCGTAATAATTTTTTATTTTTTTAGAGAAGATGAGGAAGGGCAGCAGGTTATACGGGTTATATATTTATTCGTGGGGTATAGGTCAGAGAAAATGTAAATAGTTGAGTGGTGTGGAGTGTTTTGTGTTAAGCGGAAGGTCGCGAGTTCGAGCCCCGTCATGGGCAATCCTTTTTAGAAAGGCTTTCGAATGGGTATACACTTTTATATTATCATTTTAATTATTATTATTATTATTATTATTATTATTATTATTATTATTATTATTATTATTATTATTATTATTATTATTATTATTATTATTATTATTATTAGTATTATTGTTATTATTGTTAATATTAATGTTATAAATATTATTATTATTATTATCATATGTATAAATGATATAATTATTATCATTATAAGTATTAATCATAGTATTTTTTGTAATAACCTTATCATTTTAGTATTATTACCAATATTATGATTATTATTATTATTTTAGATATTGATATATTTATTATTATTATTATTATTATTATTATTATTATTATTATTATTATTATTATTATTATTATTATTATTATTATTATTATTATTATTATTATTATTATGATTGTTATTATTGGTGTTATCATGAAAAGATAACACAAGTTATTATTATTTTCATTAATATTAGTATTAGTCTCATTTTATAAGTAATAGTATTATTATTATTAAGTGTTATAAATAAATTGGTTATTATAATTATTATTATCACCAATAGTTGTATTATTATTATTATCATTATGATTAGGATTATTAATATGAAAATAATACAAGTTATCATTATTTTAGTATTAGTATCACTTTTGTAACTATTAATATAATTAGTATTATTATTAAACAAAAGTATCGTTATTAACAATATCATTATTATCATTATTAATATTATCATTTTAATAAGGTTATTATTAATATTAGTAGTAAATCAGTAATATCAAAACTATCATTTTTAAACAAATAAATATTTTATACATAAAACATATTATTTACATATATATTAATATTCTATATATAAAATATATTAACATTACATATATAAAAACTTACATACAACAAATTAAGTATTTTTAATATAATATTAAATATATATATATAAATATCAAAATAACTATATTAATCACTTTAAATACATATACAAAATAAATATATACAACATATAATTTAAGATATAAAATAAAGTATATGTTTTTAAAATGGAATCTAGTATAAATCTTATATAACTACAAAATATATATAAATAATATATATTAATAAATGAAATTTTGAGATTTCAATTATATGTTTTAATATATATATATAATTGATATAGGTTCGTGAATCAGAGGCCAACCCTACACTTGTTCAATGTCGTCATATGTATTTTACTACAAAATACAGTATTGTGAGTTTCATTTGCTCCCTTTTTAAATGCTTTTGCAATATATATTTTTGGAACTGAGAATACATGCGCTGTTTTATAAATGTTTGACGAAATAGACACAAGTACTTAAAACTACATTCTATGGCTGAATTATTAAACCGAATATGCCCCCTTTTAGTCTGGTAATCTAAGAATTAGGGAACAGACACCCTAATTGACGCGAATCCTAAAGATAGATCTATTGGGCCCAACAAGCCCCATCCAAAGTACCGAATACTTTAGTACTTCGAATTTATCATGTTCAAAGGGAGTCCCAGAATGATGGGGATATTCTATATGCATCTTGTTAAGGTCGGTTACCAGGTGTTTACCATATGAATGATTTTTATCTCTATGCAGTTTGCGAAATGCCTGATACGAGAATGATGTTTATGAAAATGAAATCTTGTGGTCTATTATACTATCTGAAATGATTATTTATGATAAACTAATGAACTCACCAACCTTTTGGTTGACACTTTAAAGCATGTTTATTCTCAGGTATAAAAGAAATCTTCCGCTGTGCATTTGCTCATATTTGAGATATTACTTGGAGTCATTCATTAAATATTTCAAAAGACGTTGCATTCGAGTCGTCGAGTTCATCAAGATTATTACTAAGTCAATTATAGTTGGATATATTATGAAATGGTATGCATGCCGTCAACTTTCGATGTAATGAAAGTTTGTCTTTTAAAAACGAATGCAATGTTTGTAAAATGTATCATATAGAGGTCAAGTACCTCGCGATGCAATCAACTATTATGAATCGTTTATAATCGATATGAACGGGGCATTTCAGTTGGTATCAGAGCGGTGGTCTTAACGAACCAGGTCTTGCATTAGTGTATCTAACTAGTAGTTGTTAGGATGCATTAATGAGTCTGGACTTCGACCGTGTCTGCTTGTCAAAAGTTTTGCTTATCATTTCGTGTCGAAAATTACCTGCTTATCATTCTTAGTCTAGACATATCTTACTGCATTGATTGCATGAATAGTGTATAGACAAAAATTCATATCTTAGCGTATCTGCTAATTCATATCTTAGCGTATCTGTTACTGTAAACTTTGCCTAGGATATTCCGTAAATTCCTCTGTAATCTACGAAATCTTTTGTTCTATATAAATATTCTATGTAATTAGAATATCATCCCGGAAATCATTTCATATCGAAAAATCCTTTATTCAATCGTACGAAATGGAAATCACCACTAGTTCAAGTCTCTCGGATTCCGATATGGAGTTTCACTCGAGCTCCGAAAGCAGCGTCATCAGAATGAATCAACCAAATCAGCCATCCCCAATTCATCTGATGGGTTCGTAATCGACTTAATCAATGGTATCAAGAAGAAGGCGATCCCTTACACCAACCGAATTCACCTCTTGGTGAAGAACCTCAAGCACTTACCGGCGAACCTGTTCGTAATACCATTTTCTCTCTCATTCAGAGTATCTCGTCACGATTATATTCTATCTAAAATTCTAAACCTTATTCATCCCTCGTTCCGACCGTCAATCATCCCAGAGTAATTGCAGAAGTCAACGAACTTCGCGCCCAAGTTATAGCCTTGGAAAATATGGTGCAAAACATACCAGCTTCAGCAACATCATCGACACCAACAGTACCACCAACATCAATACCAGTACCACCAATAATCCAAGTTCAAACATCACACGCCTCAACATCTCATTATGTATGATGTTAAAGCGAAGGGGTATAAAATACTATTAATTTTTACAAGGAAATACTATTAAATACGATACAATTTTACACAAGTTATTTATTTATTTATAGAGTGGATATACCTAAACCTTGCTACAACACTTATAGGCAGTGTACCTAATCGTACAGTAGTGTAGTTTTTAGTAAGTCCGGTTCGTTCCACAGGGATCTTTTAAACAAGCTTAATGCTATATTTTTTGAAAACTATAATTGTAAAAATACAAAAATATATAAGAAATATTATTATTATAAAAAGGGGGTTTTTTACCGTTTAATGACCGGTTTATCGATTTTAAAACTTAAGTCGCAGTTAAAACCTAATATAAAATATTAAAAATAACTTAATTTAAAGCATAAAGTAAATAACGATAATGAAAGTGCGATAAAATAAAATTGCGATAATTAAAAGGTACGGTAAATGACAATAAATTAAAGTGCGATAATTAAAAGTGCAATTAAATATGAAATATATAAATTATGCTTATTTAAACTTCCGTAATCATGATGTTTGACGTGTTGATTTTAGTTTATTACCATGGGTTAATTGTCCTTTGTCCTGGATTATTCAATATGTCCGTCTGGTTTTTGTCCATAACAGTCCATCAGTCATAAATATAAAGTGCGAGTGTCCTCGTCAAATTATCCTTATATCCGAAGTCAAATATTTCAACTAATTGGGGACTTAAACTATAATTACACCAAGTGTCCTTGTATATAATTCACCCCTGTTTTAATAAGTCTATTGACTATTAATCCATTTCTGTGTCCGGTTAAATGAACGATTATTAGTACTTATAAATATCCCGCCCATCGTGTCTGATCGAGTGTATATGGTTATTTATAGGTACGTCCAATTGTAAATCTTTATATTAAATTAACAAACTATCATTTAATTAAACAAATATAAAGCCCCTTAATAGCCCATAGTCTAATTTCCACAAGTGTCGTTCTTTTGTCCAAACCCCAATTATGGTACAAAGCCCAATTACCCCGTCTTTAATATTTAGCCCAACATCATGATTACTTCGTCTTAAATAAGCATAATAATAATTTAGCTACGAGACATTAAATTAAAAAGGTTGAACATAACTTACAATGATTAAAAATAGCGTAGCGTTACACGGACAGAATTTGGATTTACACCCTTACAACATTCGCTAACATACCCTTATTATTAGAATTTAAAATTAAAATTTAAATATAATATATATATATATATATATATATATATATATATATATATATATATATATATATATATATATACGTTGAATGATGGAAGAGAAAGAGATGTTTTTAATCGATCACCAAACTACGAATTTATAGGCATTTGGCCACAAAAAGTGGCCCATGCGATCGCATGGAAAACAAGCCTACAGGCCATGCGATCGCATGAGGGTCACATATTTTTGTTTTCAAGCTTGTCGACGTTTTAATAAATAAATATAATACATAAATAATTTTAAGACTTATTTAAATATTATATTATATTTATGTGCATAGTTGACTTGTAATTTTTAGTCCGTTGCGTCGAGCGTTGAGAGTTGACTCTGGTCCCAGTTTCGGATTTTTGAACGTCCTTGCGTACAATTTAATATCTTGTATTTTGCGTTTTGCGACTTGTACTCTTGTAATTTTGAGACGTTTCTCATCAATAATTTGAACCACTTTGATTGTACTTTGTACTTTTGAGCTTTTTGGTCGTTTGCATCTTCAATTCGTCGAATCTGTCTTTTGTCTTCACCTTTTATTATTTAAACGAATATTACTTGTAAATAGAATAATTGCAACTAAAAGCTTGTCTTTCTTGAGGGATAATGCTATGAAATATATGTTCGTTTTTAGCATTATCAAATATTTCCACACTTGAGTGTTGCTTGTCCTCAAGCAATATAGTCTTGAAATAAAAATATACTAGAATCACTTCTTTATTCTTCACACTTTGTACATCAGTGATTTTTATACGGCGGTATAAACAATGGTAGTAACGATGTGGTTTACAGTCCCACATGACTATGAAAATTTAGATCCTTAAGGAAATTGGATCTTTATGAAAACATTTAATCTTTTGAAAATTAAATCTAGTTTTTACCCTAGATAAGTTTTCCGGAATAACCCTTCACCGGTGTTTGCAAAAAGGTTTTTGTTGTGGGTTTGGTGGGTTTCAGATTTGAAAATTTTAGCTCAAAACTTGCGGTTTTGTGTCACCCACTTGCTAACCTTGTATTTAGGAAAGCAACACGTCCAGTATACTTGCTCCGTATATTACCTTTCGGTAAACTACCGTCCGGTTGTAAATAAAAGCGTTGAACAAGCAACTGTTAAGGCAATGTCCCCTGACATGCTTTTAATTATGGTCTATAACGTGTCGGATGCAATTACTATCCTTTGTAGGAGCAATAGTAAAGCTCACCCTTATGGTTTTTCGGTCTGGCACAAGGTCCTGTCTTTGACCATGCTATGCAACCACCGTTCTTACGGTTGACACCCGATTTGGTTCAGGTGACCTAATGAATTCCAGGTGAATTCCTAGGATTTTACGTTCAATGGTAATGAACGCATTAAAAATGGGTTTTTCAGAAAACAAATCGGTTTGTAATTTTGATCAAAATATTTTCTCGTTCAAGCTCGAGTTTAGATATCATCGAATTCCATGAGTTTATAATTCTCAATCTTTAAAGTCAATCTCAAGGATTGAGTAATATCAGGCTTTAAAGCTGATTTTTAATCTTTAAGGAGATTATCCTTTCTGGAGGTCTGATTCATTAGTCTTATCAAGCTAATTTGCACGGCGCCCTCCCCATTTTACGAGACAGATCCTCTCATGGTTAGGATAAGTCTGACCACCTGGCGACCCTGTTTGATGCTGAGGTCCGTGGATTTCCAGCCGATTTTCGAGAAAACTTTTCTAGATTTTTCGTCAACCTACAGCTGGTCTGGACGACAACTTCCTGACCTAAATCAAGAAGCGCGTGTCTTTTTTGGAAGACTTTACTTCCTTTTAATGATGGAATTGATTCATCGTGTAGATCCATCTTTCTTTTAAATATATTACAATTTTCCCGGGTAAAACAGATTAAATTAGTCCAAAGCAAAAGTATCTTCAATTATTTGTTACAAAAATATGTGATATATGTTTTAAATAACTTGGTAATTTTTTCCACACTTGACTTTTATTTTCCTTTCTTTGCCTTTTTATTGTCCTCTATTCTATTTTAAATGAATTCTAACATTTTAGGTTGTTTCTCAATTTATGTCCTTTCCGAGGTAACAATAATTTCGGTGTTAACACCTAGTTTTATCGTTCATAAATATGTATAAACATGATTTTGAGTTCATTTAATTGAAAATTTTGAAAATTTTTACTAGAATTGGGTAGTCAGTATATAAGACTAGGGCTATTCTTTATTATCAGAGAGTACTAGATTCTAATACAACTACTGCGTTACTAGTATTTTTAATGGTAACCAAGTGTATAAGTTAAAAATTTTAAAAAATCCGAAAGAATTTAACCCCTTCCCACACTTAAGATCTTGCAATGCCCTCATTTGCAAGAAATCAGTAATAATTTAAATTATTAAGGGTGATTAGCGTAGAAAAATGATTAAATTTTACCAAAGTTTCCAAACATATTGGCGTTTGTTTGTTGAATGATAAATGGTACACATCATTTGTTCATTCCGTCTTGTTGTTACATCACATTTGTTTTTCGTTTTGTCGTCAAAATTAGTAGCTTTTGCTGAATTTAATGCCAGTCTTTGAAATTGCGCTGTTTTACCCTGTTGTGTACAATTGACAATATACATACATACAAATATAAACATGCATGGTAATTTGAAATGGGACTTAAAATCCCACTTTCAAATCAAATATGAAATATTAGTACCAAATAATAAAAATATTAAACAATACATTAATGTATCACAATATCATATGTTTAAACATAAATAAATAAAAATAATAAAGAGATAAAAATCATAGAAATCACCAACAGGAACTATATCAATCTGGATAGGGGTTCCAGTTCATGTCGTCGTCCGGGTTCCATGGTTGGTGATAGGTGTACTGGTAGGCCTGGTTAGGGTCGTAGAGAGTATATGGTGGTCTTATCTAGGGCTGGTGTGGAGGATAGTAAGTGGGTCGGGTAGGAACGTAGTGATCCTGAGGTGATAGCCGGCTCATAATCTGACGCTGATGATAGTCCCATCTATCATGCTGTCGTTACCTGGAATGCTCGTAATCATTCTGGGCTTGCCACTGCTCCATCCGACTAAATCTCTCCCCGTTTGTCATATCTACCTCATCTACACGCTGGTAGACGTCAGTCATAGCCTCCCTAATGACATCCCTAATGTCATCCGATTCCTCCATTTCCTCATCTGAAACTCTCTCTACCTGAGGATGACTACCTTCATAGGGTACTGGCTGGTTGCGTCTGCTCTTTAATACCTTAGCACCCTGATAGACCTTTAATCCTTAAGGCTCAACCTGTTCCCTACATTCCAAAAGTGGACCCCCTTGGTCCCTATCTACACCTAAATACTCTCCAATGAGAGTAACAAAAATACCTCCTCCTATTATCCCCCCTTCCTGTATTCCTTCCACCATCTTAGACAAATAAAAACCAACACAGTAGGGGATATTAACAAAGCTTCTTGGGTCTCGAATACACTTTAGGTAAAATAAATCATGTAAGGTCATTTTCTCCTTGTTGTGACCTCTCTGTGTAATCGAGTTAGCCAGAAATCTATGAATTATACGAAGTTCGGCTTTGTTAATATGTAAGTAGGAGTGTTTTCCTCCCAGCTTAAAAACATTATAGTTTGACATACGCCTCCAGACGGCGTTCGCGTCAAAATTTCTATCTACCCTTTCACCACGATAAATCAAATTCATACAATTGGGTAGTAGTAATTCACCAGGAGTATATATCTGTAAAGCCCTGGCCATGTCCAGCATGGACATCCTGTACATCCTACGGCCAAGTATAAATCTAAGAAAACTTCTATCATCTAATCTATCTACATCTACATTTAACGCTATAGTACTCATGAGCTCAACACACCATTCCTTATATACAGGTCTATGAATGGTGAATAGACGTTCCCAATCGGTAAAAGAAGAACTGCCATACCTTTGGATCAGATGCTCCCTAACTGAGTTAGCTAGTTGGACCCTTTCCAAAGGATCCCAATCGATTACCCTTGGCACTTCTACATTTTTTGGTAGCAGTTTGAATTTGTTACTTTGATATGCCGGGTAATCCCTCCAGCTTCTATCAAATCTCAGATTAGGATGCAACATGTGTTCAGGAATTGTTGGGTATTCTACTGGTGGATGCATCGGAAATACTGTGAAGGCATCAACAAATTGTAGCGGATCATAATAAGGTACGTGTTGATCAGGCTGTTGTTGTGGTTCCTGTTGTGGTTCTTGTTCAGGTTCATATTGCATTTCTGGCTCAGGTTCCGGTTGTGGTTGTCTAGATGATGATGATGAACCTCCAGTTTCAGTATTAGTAAATCTCTGCAAAACACATTAAACACAAAATTTGTGCATCCAAATATGCATTAGTGTTAGCAAAATAACAAATTAACACAATTACAATAACATGTTAAATCAAAATTAAACTTATACACATTTTCATAATTTTAACAATTCTACACTTTTTTCAAATAAGCATATATGAAAATGTATATAAAGTTCATAAGCATTTAACTCAAATAACATGTTAAAACATCCATTACTAACAATTAAACAAGTTTTAAATGGCATTTACATCAATTTAATCAAGTTCGTGAATTTTATACCTAGAAAGTCCACTTTAATTCTCAAAAATCATGTTTAGGATCAAAGTTTGGATCATTTAGCTACCTAAACATGTTACACTACTTAATTTAGCAATAATTCATGACAAAAATCAGCCATAACCTGTTTATATCAAAAAGCCCCAAATTGCTCAAGAACACAAACCCTAGATTCCTAAAATTTTTGAAGTTTTTGGCTTCAAATCATGTTAAATAGCATCAATCTAGGTTATACATGCATAAAATACTAACAATTTAACTCTAATTACACTAGAAACTAACAAAATCAAATTAGGTAAAATATAGCTCAAGAACACTAAAAATTAAATTTAAAGAGGTTTAGAGATAAAATTGTTACCCTTTTTGATAAACTCCTTATCAAATTCATGTTTAGAGCGGATTGTAGCAAGAAATTTGGTTGATTTTGATGAAAAATTGATGATTTTTGAGTGGATTTTGGAGATGTGCTCGTATGTATGTGTGTGTGTTATGGGAGACAGAAGCAGAACCGCTGGAGCTTTTGTTCCTGGCCTGAAATCCAGCTCCATGCGATCGCATGGAGGTGTAGTTTAAATCCCATGCGATCGCATGGGTCTGGCTTTTTTTTTTTTTATGAAACCTTTACTAATAAAACATATAATTAAATTAAATATTAAAATTTTGTTTCTTTTTTAGGATGAGGGCGTTTAGGATCGTTGTCCTAGTCCGTCCCTCGACAAAATTTTAAAATTTGTCATTTTTAAGCGTTGTTTTAAAAGCAAAGATTTGTGGGTTTTTTTAAATGTTTTTGACATACTTTAATTCAATAAGATTAAAAATAATGATAATAAAAGTTCTCGTCCCTCCCTTGGGTAGAGCAATTTCGGTTCAACGACCTAGTTTTCAACTCACGACGAATTTTAAAAATCACATTTTTAACTTAACGAAATAAAGTAAATTTTTATTTTTAAACTCACACCAAACTTAAATTTAAAATGCATAAAATTAAAAATTCATATTATTAAAATTAAAAATTCACACCAAACTAATATTATATTTTTTTTATACATACAAACTTATATTAAAAATATTAATTTTTCAATTATTTACAAACTTAAATATATTGATTTTAAAAAGTTTATAATAATAATTTAATATTAATATATTAATTTAAAAACAAAGTAAAAATAAAAATTAAAAATATTTTTGGTCTTTTATCCCACTTTAATTAATCAAATATTATCAAAAATATACGCCCCTCTTTTCGGTAAAGTAATTTCGGCTATATTACCTAGTTTTACTCCTGACGAATTTCTGATATATTTTGGGTTGATTGATTAAAGATATTTATACCTTAAGAATAAACGGTAAATTTCGCAGTGATGTAATAAATTTTTGTATGATATCAATAATTTCGGTTACGCATACCTAATTTTATTGAATTCCAATTTAATACTTTATAGCGAACGATTTAGCGTTTATTATCAAAAGGTTAAAAGCAATAAAATAAAAATAAAAATTGTACATACTTACCTGTGAGATAGAATTCTCAGTGACCTGCTTTAGCCTACTCATAAGATAGTCGGACTAATTAGTTTTCCATAGCTACATTGGCATAACCTCGAGCATTCAACGATTTTTCTTCGAAACATATGAACGGTCCTTCTCTGCATAAAGTAAAGAACTCGGTATTGGAATATGTCTGATTCGTCGAGCATTTTCCTTCGTGTGACCATTTTCTGCATTTGTGACATCTTTCAAGGTGTCGTGCTCTTCTTTTCGCTGCGGATTTTGATTTTCCTTTACCAAAATGTAACTTATTATGTTCGTTCCTGAGTTCTTTTCTTACTCCGTCCAATTTGGCTCTTATTACTGATACCAGGTCACTCGGGAGTGTGTCATTATTACGTTTGGTTATCAAAGCATGTAGCATTAGACCATGGTTCAGATAAAAGGAATTCTTCATCTCGTAAAACCTAAAAAAATAAAAATTCAGAATGGGGGTAGAAGACTAGTTCTTTAGGGTCTGCTAGGGAAAGACCATTCGGATTCCATTCTCGAGAACTACACGAAAACAGAATATCTAACTCTAACAGAAATACAAATTACCCTAAAAAGATTCGAACCTCCCCACACTTAGTTAGCTGTGGTGTCGAAATTATGATTAACTTCGTTGTCAACTTCCATCGGATCATGTACGTAACGTTTAACTCTGTGACCATTAACTTTAAATTCAATCCCATTTGAATTTATTAACTCTATTGTTCCATATGGGTAAACTCTTTTGACTATGAATGGTCCAGACCATCTTGATTTCAATTTTCCAGGAAATAGCTTGAATTGTGAATTGAAAAGAAGAACTCGGTCTCCTTCCTTAAATTCTTTTGAACTTCTGATTCTTTTATCATGCCATTTCTTCGTTCTTTCTTTATAGATTAACGAATTTTCGTATGCTTCATGTCTTAATTCTTCTAATTCGTTTAGTTGACTTAATCGTAGACGTCCGGCTTCATGTAAATCAAGATTACATGTCTTCAAAGCCCAAAATGCTTTGTGTTCAATTTCTACTGGAAGATGACATGCTTTTTCGTAAACGAGTCTAAAAGGTGTGGTTCCAATTGGAGTTTTGTAGGCTGTTCTAAAAGCCCAGAGTGCATCCTCTAATTTCATGGACCATTCTTTCGGATTTGATCCTACGATTTTCTCTAGAATACGTTTTAAAGCTCGGTTGGTATTTTTAACTTGTCTACTTGTTTGTGGATGATAAGCAGTGGAGATTTTATGAGTTACTTCATATCTTTTGAGAACTTTCTCAAGTTGATTGTTACAAAAATGAGTACCCCGATCACTTATTAAAGCTTTCGGTGTTCCAAACCTTGCAAAAAGACGTTTTAAGAAGTTGACTACAACTCGTGCATCGTTAGTTGGGAGAGCTTGTGCTTCCGCCCATTTAGATACATAATCAATGGCAACGAGAATGTAGAGATTATTATGAGATTTTGGAAATGGACCCATAAAGTCAATACCCCAAATGTCAAATACTTCACATACTTGAATGACATTTTGTGGCATTTCATCACGTTGACTTATTTTTCCGGCCCTTTGACAAGCATCACAGGATTTGCAAAGAAGGTGTGCGTCTTTGAAAATTGTAGGCCAATAGAATCCAGCATCGTAAACTTTTCTTGCTGTGAGTTGAGGCCCATAATGCCCTCCTGTTGGTCCTGTGTGACAATGGTTTAAGATTTGACTAGCTTCATCTCCGAATACACATCGACGTATTATTCCATTGGGACAACTTTTGAATAAATGTGGATCTTCCCAGAAATAGTGTTTTATATCACTTAAGAATTTCTTTCGTTTTTGGTACGATAATCCTTTTTCAAGGAATCCACATACTAAGTAGTTTGCATAGTCTGCAAACCATTGAATTTCATTATAATCTATCTTCAATAGATATTCATCAGGAAAGTTGTCTTGTATGACCGATTCATTCAGAACTTCTAATTCGGGATTTTCAAGACGAGAAAGATGATCAGCGGCGAGATTTTCTGCTCCCTTTTTATCTCGGATTTCAATATCGAACTCTTGTAAGAGTAAGATCCAACGGATTAATCGTGGTTTGGCATCTTGTTTCAAAAATAGGTATCTAAGAGCAGAATGGTCGGTATAGACCACCGTTTTTGCTAGAACGAGATATGAACGAAATTTGTCAAAAGCAAAGACAATAGCAAGGAGTTCTTTTTCAGTAGTTGTGTAATTCGTTTGTGCTCCTTGTAATGTCTTACTAGCGTAATAAATAGGTTGAAATCGTTTTTCAATCCTTTGTCCTAAAACAGCTCCCATTGCAAAATCACTTGCATCGCACATAAGTTCAAACAGTAGATTCCAATTTGGAGTTATCATGATCGGCGCATTAGTGAGTTTTTCTTTAAGAATATTAAAAGATTTGATGCATTCATCTGAAAATATGAATGGAGCATCTTTTTCTAGGAGTTTATTCATAGGAGTGGCGATTTTAGAAAAATCTTTTATGAAACGTCGGTAAAAACCGGCATGCCCTAGAAAACTCCTAACTCCTCTAACATTGGTGGGATGTGGAAGTTTAGCAATTACATCTACTTTAGCTCTATCCACTTCAATTCCTTCCTTTGAAATTTTATGACCGAGAACGATACCTTCTTTAACCATGAAATGGCATTTCTCCCAATTAAGTACTAGATTTGATTGTTCGCATCTAATAAGCATTCGTTCAAGATTAACTAGACATGATTCAAATGTATCACCGAAGACTGAAAAGTCATCCATGAAAACTTCCATGCATTCTTCTATCATGTCGTGAAAAATCGCCATCATGCACCTTTGAAAGGTTGCAGGGGTGTTGCAAAGTCCAAATGGCATGCGTTTGTAAGCAAAACTATCATAAGGGCACGTGAATGTGGTTTTCTCTTGGTCCTCGGGTGCTATTGGAATTTGAAAATATCCAGAAAAACCATCAAGAAAACAATAGTAACTATTTCCGGCTAATCTTTCCAACATTTGATCAATAAAAGGTAAGGGAAAGTGATCTTTTCTGGTGGCGTCATTTAATTTTCTATAATCAATACAAACACGCCATCCTGTTACAGTCCTAGTAGGAATAAGCTCATTTTTCTCATTTGTGATGACAGTCATGCCACCCTTCTTAGGTACGCATTGAACTGGGCTTACCCATGGACTATCAGAGATTGGATAAATTAAACCTGCATCTAGCAGTTTAATAATTTCTTTCTTAACAACATCTTGCATGTTTGGATTTAGACTTCGTTGGCGTTGCACATACGTTTTATGACCTTCTTCCAAAAGGATTTTATGTGTGCAATACGAAGGACTTATTCCTTTAATATCATGAATTTTTCATGCAATAGCTGGTTTATGAGCTTTTAGCACAGAAATGAGTTGAGATTTTTCATTTTCAGTAAGAGAAGATGATATTATTACAGGTAATTCAGATTCACCATGTAAATAAGCGTATTCCAAATGGTTTGGAAGTGGCTTTAACTCTAATGTCGGTGGTTCTTCTATCGATGATTTATATCGATATCTGTCTTCTTCTTTTAGCATTTGAATTTCTTCTGTTATTGGTTCATATCCATTAGCCATAATTGTAGCTAACATTTCAGTTTCATCAATTGGTTCAGTTCCTTCTCCTAAAGAACATTCTCCTGTTCCTTGTAATTCTGGAAATTCTTCTAACAATTCTGCATGTGAATCTATAGTTTGAATATAATAAAATTTATCATCTGCAGATTACGGTTGTTTCATTGCTCTATCAACAGAAAAGGTAACACTCTCATCCTCTATACTTAGGGTCAGTTTCTTACCAAACACGTCTATTATTGCTTTAGCCGTGTTTAAGAATGGTCTTCCTAATATAAGAGGAACTCGAGAGTCTTCTTCCATGTCTATAATAACAAAATCTACTGGAAATACTAAAGTACCAACTTTAACTAGCATATTCTCCATTATCCCTCTAGGATATTTTACTGGTCTATCTGCTAGTTGTATACTTATTCGTGTTGGTTTCAATTCTCCAAGGTCTAGTTTAGCGTATAGTGAATACGGCATTAAATTTATACTAGCACCTAAGTCTGCCAATGCTTCTATTGAACTAAGACTACCCAGAAAACATGGAATTGTGAAACTTCCTGGATCTGATAATTTTTCTGGTATCTTATTTAACAGCACTGCAGAACAATTAGCATTCATAGTAACAGCCGAGAGTTCTTCCATTTTCTTTCTATTTGTAATTATATCTTTCAGAAATTTAGCATATCTAGGCATTCCTGAAATTACATCAATGAAAGGAAGATTGACATTTATTTGTTTAAACATATCCAAGAATTTGGATTGCTCGGCTTCAAGTCTTTCTTTTCTCATTTTACTCGGGTAAGGAAGTGGTGGTTGGTATGGTTTAACATAAGGTTTAGCCTTAACTGTGTTATCTTCATTAACCTTTTCAACTATCGGTTCTTTTTCCTTATCTTATTCAGATTGTGGTTCTTGTAGAGTAGGAATAGCTTCATCAGAAATTACAGGCATTTCAGGTGGTTTAAGTGTAACACCACTTCTTGTGGCAATGGCTTTAGCTGTTTCATTCCGGGGGTTAGCATTTGTATCACTAGGTAGACTTCCCAGTTTTCTTTCACCTATTAACCTTGCTAGGTTGCTTACTTCTTGTTCCAAATTTTGAATAGAAGCTTGTTGATTTCTAAATGCTTGAGCATTTTGTTCATTGGTTTGTTTCTGAGATGTGAAAAATTGCGTTTGAGATTCAACTAGCTTTGACATCATATCTTCTAAATTTGGCTTTTTATCATCGGTTTGTGGTGGTTTGTTTTGAAAAATAGGTCTTTGCTGGCTGTAAGTATTATTGGATACTTGTTGATTACTAGGACCTTGTTGGTTGTTGTATGGAACATTTCAGTTATAATTCTGGTTTTGATTGTAGATTGGCCTTGGCGATTGATAATTATTCTGATAATTATTTCTAGGCCTTTGGTTTATGTATGAAACATTCTCTCTTTGTTCCATTGTTAGTTTAATACTGAGACAATCTTTTGTCAAATGTGGTCCTCCACACTGCTCACAACTAATTCGTATTGAGTGGATATCTTTAGTCATCTTTTCCATTCGTCTCTTGACAGCATCTATCTTTGCGGAAATGGAATCTAAGTCATGGCTAGAATTGGCTCTAGCTGCTTTAGATGATCTAATGATATCTTTTTCTTGGTGCCACTCATGTGAGTGAGAAGCAGTGTTATCAATAATTTTGTAAGCGTCAGTTGCGGTTTTCTTCATAATAGAACCACCAGCTGCTATATCGATGTCTTTCCTTGTAGTGATGTCGCATCCTTGGTAGAATATTTGTACTATTTGACAGGTGTCTAAACCATGTTGCGGACATTCTCTTAATAACTTTCCAAATCTTGTCCACGCTTCATATAGAGTTTCATTTGACTTTTGTGTGAACGTAACAATTTCTCCTTGAAGTCTTACGGCTTTAGATGCCGAAAAGAATTGTTTAAGAAATTTTTCAACTAAGACGTCCCATGTATCAATCGCCCCTTCAGGTAATGATTCCAACCAATCTTTGGCTTCTCCCTTTAAAGTCCAAGGAAAATAACATGAGATATATCTGTTCATCCTCCACTTCTCTGATTTTAAATAGAGTGCCGATCCTATTAAAGGTACGAAGATGTTCGTTTAGATCTTCCTTCGGCGCACCACTAAATTGGCATTGATTAGTTACCATGTGTAGAATTTGTCCTTTGATTTCATAATCTGGCGCATTAATGTCAAGTTGAGTAATTGCGTGACCTTGACCAGTGCGTTTAGCTCGCATTCGGTCTTCCATACTTAGAGGTTCCAGATTTTCCATAATTGAATTTGTTGAATTTGAATCACTAAAGGATTCTGATTTAATGGTTGGTTCCTCGACAATCTCTGTTTGAATGATTGGTGATTCCGGAGGAAAGATTAATGGTTCAGGATCTCTGAATTGTCCCTGAATATCCTCCGGATTCTTAATTGTGAGGTCGGGTTCAAAAAATGGATTATCGGAAATTTGAATTGGAGTACTTGGTTGACTGGATGACGATTCTAAAGAAAAATCAACGGCGACAATATTGGCTAGATGTCTTGATCGAGTTACAGGTGGTGAACATACAAAAGGTGGTGAACGTTTTGCTCGGTGCATTCACTGAATATCCTATTAGTTATAAAAATAAAAATTATATAAGTTATCAAATTAATAGACTTTTCTGATTTTACCCACGTTTCGAATAGTCAATAGATGTAGCAGGGAGCCAGAACCCTTTAAATCGGAAGCTCACAAATCAGCCACTAACAAATCCAACTATTACTACGAACCAGAAAATTTGGATGTCTATCAATTTAACCACTTAAAATAATTTTTCGTTGAAATTTAAAGAAATTTTAGAGAAGAAATAGAAAAAATCTAAGTCCTAAAAACTAGAGCGGCAAAAAATAAGAAGGAAAAAGAGCGTCATAAAACGTCGAAAAATAAAAAGGAACTAAAAACTAAGAATTAAAAGTTGCGTCTAAAGATATTAAAGCTTAAAAGAAAAACTAAATTCCAAATGACAATAACTTAAAAAGGTACTAATATCTTAAAACGGCGTCGCAAAATTCTAAAGCACCTAAATCTTAGTCTAAAGAAAAAGCACTTAAGGGATTTTACGGCAAAGCCTAAAAATCTAGAAATAAAAATAACTATGGCAAAAACTATGACTTAAAACTAATTACGAGCGAAAAATACAAATATTACGCTAAAACAAATAAAAAGATACAAAATATAAAAATAAACTTAAAGTTGTAAAAAGTATATTTTTTATAAAAATATTATTTTTATATTATTTATTTTATAAAAATATTAATTTTTATATAATTTATAAAACTAAATAAACTAAATAAAATAAATTAATTAAAACTTAAACTTAAATAATTAAATACATAACCCTAATTAGGATTTTAATTAAATAATAATTATAATTATTACACCGTAATTATTACAGGAATCAGTCAACTGTGGCGTGTCAGGTATGTTCATGCGATCGCATGAATTTTTGCCTTCGGGCTCATGCGGTCGCATGAGCTAGGGTTTCGGGCCAGGTTCTGGGCTGCTACAGTAAAGGGCCGAGTAGTTTTATTTTTTTTTTCTGTTTTGCTATTTTTTTAAATAAATAAATATTTATATAAAATAATAAAATAATTATATTTAAAAACTAAAATAGAAATAAAAATACTTTTTTAACTTAATATATTTTAAACAAACTCTTAAAAATAAATATATAGATATTTTTCTTTTATATTTTTGTATATTTTTTTAAAATTTAAAACGTATATTTTTATACAAAGAACTTAAATTTTTTTTTTATTATATATATAGCGTTTTGCTTCCGGCGTTTTAGTGTCCCTGGCAGCGGCGCCAAAAATACTTGATGTTAAAGCGAAGGGGTATAAAATACTATTAATTTTTACAAGGAAATACTATTAAATACGATACAATTTTAAACAAGTTATTTATTTATTTATAGAGTGGATATACCTAAACCTTGCTACAACACTTATAGGCAGTGTACCTAATCGTACAGTAGTGTAGTTTTTAGTAAGTCCGGTTCGTTCCACAGGGATCTTTTAAACAAGCTTAACGCTATATTTTTTAAAACTATAATTGTAAAAATACAAAAATATATAAGAAATATTATTATTATAAAAAGGGGGGTTTTACCATTTAATGACCGGTTTGTCGATTTTAAAACTTAAGTCGCAGTTAAAACCTAATGTAAAATATTAAAAATAACTTAATTTAAAGCATAAAGTATATAACGATAATGAAAGTGAGATAAAATAAAATTGCGATAATTAAAAGGTACGATAAATGACAATAAATTAAAATGCGATAATTAAAAGTGCAATTAAATATGAAATATATAAATTATGCTTATTTAAACTTCCGTAATCATGATGTTTGACGTGTTGATTTTAGTTTATTACCATGAGTTAATTGTCCTTTGTCCTGGATTATTCAATATGTCCGTCTGGTTTTTGTCCATAACAGTCCATCAGTCATAAATATAAAGTGCGAGTGTCCTCGTCAAATTATCCTTATATCCGAAGTCAAATATTTCAACTAATTGGGTACTTAAACTATAATTACACCAAGTGTCCTTGTATATAATTCACCCCTGTTTTAATAAGTCCATTAACTATTAATTCATTCCCGTGTCCGATTAAATGAACGATTATTAGTACTTATAAATATCCCGCCCATCGTGTCCGATCGAGTGTATATGGTTATTTATAGGTACGTCCAATTGTAAATCTTTATATTAAATAAACAAACTATCATTTAATTAAACAAATATAATGCCCATTAATAGCCCATAGTCTAATTTCCACAAGTGTCGTTCTTTTGTCCAAACCCCAATTATGGTACAAAGCCCAATTATCCCGTCTTTAATATTTAGCCCAACATCATGATTACTTCGTCTTAAATAAGCATAATAATAGTTTAGCTACGAGACATTAAATTAAAAAGGTTGAACATAACTTACAATGATTAAAAATAGCGTAGCGTTACACGGACATAATTTCAACTTACACCCTTACAACATTCGCTAACATACCTTTATTATTATTAAAATTAAAATTAAAATTATAATATATATATATATATATATATATATATATATATATATATATATATATATATATATATATATATATATATATATTATACGCTGAGAGAAGAGAAGAAAAAGATGGTGTTTAATCGATCACCAAACTGTGAATTTATAGGCATGTGGCCACAAAAAGTGGCCCATGCGATCGCATGGAAAACAAGCCTACAGGCCATGCGATCGCATGGAGGTAGGTACCAGCTCACATATTTTTGTTTTCAAGCTTGTCGACGTTTTAATAAATAAATATAATATATAAATAATTTTAAGAATTATTTAAATATTATATTATATTTATGTGCATAGTTGACTTTGTAATTTTTAGTCCGTTGCGTCGAGAGAGTTGACTCTGGTCCCGGTTCCGGATTTTCGAACGTCCTTGCGTACAATTTAATATCTTGTATTTTGCGTTTTGCGACTTGTACTCTTGTAATTTTGTGACGTTTCTCATCAATAATTTGAACCACTTTGATTGTACTTTGTACTTTTGAGCTTTTTGGTCGTTTGCGTCTTCAATTCGTCGAATCTGTCTTTTGTCTTCACCTTTTATTATTTAAACGAATATCACTTGTAAATAGAACAATTGCAACTAAAAGCTTGTCTTTCTTGAGGGATAATGCTATGAAATATATGTTCGTTTTTAGCATTATCAATGTACCTCGAGCATAATCATCATTCTACATGATGTTCTATATCATTTATCTTCGTTCTACATGACGATTATATAATCTCTAATGTTTTAGAGATTATGTATTCTTGTTCTAACGGTAAATCAAATGAGATTAATATCATGATTAACTCATTAAATCCATGATTACATCTGAAGAGAATATATATGTAAGTATATTTTCATAAAGATTGTAATTAAAAATTCTTTCGTACAAACGGTTAATGGTGAAAATATTTTAACGGGTAGGTAATACCCGAGGAATATTTATATTTCAAATTAATAAGTTACACTGTACATTCTTCGAATCTGATTCAACAGTCATTTACTATCCTACTTACAACCACAGAAGTACGAATCCGTTCATCACAGAATAACCATTTTCATTCAATTTCATATTTGGATTTTGACTTATCAGAATCCAACAAGTGGCATAATGAAGAAAACATTGGACAAAATAAAATTTGTTAGAAACAAACAAATTAAAAATGAGAAATTTTGTTAAGAATTCACGCTAACAAAATCCTAGCTAACTGTTAATTCCTTATTACATTTTATTTATTGCAATTTAATTATCGCAATTTATATTCTCGCAATTTTATTTATCGTCATTTAATTTCTGTTATTTATTTTACGCACTTTAAATATCGAGACACGTATACAAGGTTTTGACATATCATATCGACACATCTATATATATTATTTGGAATAACCATAGACACTCTATATGCAGTAATGATAGAGTTAGCTATACAGGGTTGAGGTTGATTCTCAAATAATATATATACTTTGAGTTGTGATCGAGTCTGAGACATGTACACGGGTCACGATACGTATTAATCAATTCGAATATTATATATTAAACTATATATGAATTATTGGACTGTTAACTATGGACTATCGACCGTGGACTACCAACATTGGACAATTAAAATGAATTAAATATTGATTATAACATATGAAACTAAACAATTCTTCAAGTTTTCCACTTGATTTCATCTTAAACCTCATTTGTATCTTGACGATTTCAATCTACGTTCAAACCTTTCGTAATTCTTGAAAACATCTCAATCGAGAGGATGAACCAACCGCACTTCATCTACGGAAGAAAAGATAGATACATATAGTTATGCACCTGAAAAACTCTCGGAAACTGAGTAAACGTTTAACACGTAGTTGTGCTAATTCTTTTGGCGTTGTTATTACTGAAAATAACTTTACAATCCATTTCCAAAAATAGCCAATTTTGTCACAGCTCCAGCAAGTCAGCTTCGACTTTCACTCGGATTAGCCTTATTATGATCTTGATAAATAAGTTTGCCTTTCGTCATCGTTACCGGAGAACCCTCTATATCCCACCACATTAGCAGTAAACTTACTAGCAACTTCATTACTCATTGGCTTAAGTCTTTCCGAAGAACCATTATATTTGTTCATTAAAATCTTATCATATACTCATTCATATCTTGTAACAAGAATTGCCATACCAATTATCTGGAATCAGCAATCAGTATTTTGAATCTCGCAGCGTTACTATATCAAAAGTTATATATACATATAACATTTATCTCTTATAATTATGATCTCTCATTCTGAAACTCTGAACAGCACTCTAGTCTACGAATCAGTTCTTTGAATTTTGAGAAAGCTAATAAAGCAGCGAAAACTGATGATGACTTTAACAGTCAAAAGTATGATGATAAAGAATGGAGTGTTGGAAACGCTCAATAGAAAATTCAGTACTGAAAAGTGAATTGAGAAAACCATGAAGGAGACTCTGAACAAATCACAAGGACTAAACTTGTACATAAAGAATCATGATGATTCTCTTCTGCTCAAATCTTTAGCAAATACCTTACTCCCTAATCGCTCTAAATCATCGTGAATGAATTTTTTCATCACAATTTGATTCTAAAATTTTAAGATATTATCGTATCTTTCATTGTAAATATCCTCAATATTTCTGAAGATATCTTCATAAATATTCTGATCCAATATTACTTATCTCTCCGCGCTATCTGTGTTATATCATAAAAGAAAACTGTTTTAGTTTCTAAACTATGAAAATTAGAATTTAAATTATGAATGATTTTGAAGTAGTGTTGGAAATTGACGCATGAGTTAGTATAATATAATGACACTTGATCAACGTGATTATATTATAGTAAGTCATGCTGAGTTGATAAATGAAACGTGATTATTCACAGATCATACCGTCATCATGTGCCATGTTACATGACTCTTACATTCTACATAAACTCCAAACATATCAAGAACATATGTTGTAGTGACCCGAACTTTTCCATGTTTATATATATATATTAAATGAAATTGTTATTTACATGATTAAGTGTTTCCAACATGTTAAGCAATCAAACTTGTTAAGACTTGATTAATTGAAATAGGTTTCATATAGACAATTGACCACCCAAGTTGACCGGTGATTCACGAACGTTAAAACTTGTAAAAACTATACGATGACATATATATGGTTATATATATATAGTTAATATGATTTTATTATAAGTATGTATCTCATTAGGTATTTTAACAATGAGTTATATACATAAAAATGAGACTATTAATTTAAGAAACTCGAAAACGATATATATAACGATTATCGTTATAACAACGTCTTACTAGGTACATATGAATCATATTAAGATATTGATACACTTGGTTAATTATGTTAAATGATAATTAAATATATTATTAAGTGTATTAACAATGAAATACATATGTAAAAATAAGACTACTAACTTAATGATTTCGAAACGAGACATATATGTAACGATTATCGTTGTAACGACATTTAACTGTATATATATATCATACTAAGATATATTATATATCATAATATCATGATAATATAACAATTTAACATCTCATTTGTTATAATAAACAATGGGTTAACAACATTCAACAAGATCGTTAACCTAAAGGTTTCAAAACAACATTTACATGTAACGACTAACGATGACTTAACGACTCAGTTAAAATGTATATACATGTAGTGTTTTAATATGTATTCATACACTTTTGAAAGACTTCGAGACACTTATCAAAATACTTCTACTTAACAAAAATGTTTACAATTACATCCTCGTTCAGTTTCATCAACAATTCTACTCGTATGCACCCGTATTCGTACTCGTACAATACACAGCTTTTAGATGTATGTACTATTGGTATATACACTCCAATGATCAGCTCTTAGAAGCCCATGTGAGTCACCTAACACATGTGGGAACCATCATTTGGCAACTAGCATGAAATATCTCATAAAATTACAAAAATATGAGTAATCATTCATGACTTATTTACATGAAAACAAAATTACATATCTTTTATATCTAATCCATACACCAACGACCAAAAACACCTACAAACACTTTCATTCTTCAATTTTCTTCATATAATTGATCTCTCTCAAGTTCTATCTTCAAGTTCTAAGTGTTCTTCATAAATTCCAAAAGTTCTAGTTTCATAAAATCAAGAATACTTCCAAGATTGCAAGTTTACTTCCAAGTTTTCTAAATCCATTCCAAGTAATCATCCAAGATCAAGAAACCTTTGTTACTTACAGTAGGTTATATTTCTAATACAAGGTAATAATCATATTCAAACTTTAATTCAATTTCTATAACTATAACAATCTTATTTCGAGTGGAAATCTTACTTGAAATTATTTTCGTGTCATGATTCTGCTTCAAGAACTTTCAAGCCATCCAAGGATCCTTTGAAGCTAGATCTATTTTTCTCATTTCCAGTAGGTTTATCCAAGGAACTTGAGGTAGTAATGATGTTCATAACATCATTCGATTCATACATATAAAGCTATCTTATTCGAAGGTTTAAACTTGTAATCACTAGAACATAGTTTAGTTAATTCTAAACTTGTTCGCAAATAAAAGTTAATCCTTCTAACTTGACTTTTAAAATCAAATAAACACATGTTCTATATCTATATGATATGCTAACTTAATAATTTAAAACCTGGAAACACGGAAAAAGACCGTAAAACCGGATTTACGCCGTCGTAGTAACACCGCGGGCTGTTTTGGGTTAGTTAATTAAAAACTATGATAAACTTTGATTTAAAAGTTGTTATTCTGGGAAAATGATTTTTATTATGAACATGAAACTATATCCAAAAATTATGGTTAAACTCAAAGTGGAAGTATGTTTTCTAAAATGGTCATCTAGTCGTCGTTCTTTCGACTGAAATGACTACCTTTACAAAAATGACTTGTAACTTATTTTTCCTACTATAAACCTATACTTTTTTTGTTTAGATTCATAACATAGAGTTCAATATGAAACCATAGCAATTTGATTCACTCAAAATGGATTTAAAATTAAGAAGTTATGGGTAAAACAAGATTGGATAATTTTTCTCATTTTAGCTACGTGAAAATTGGTAACAAATCTATTCCAACCATAACTTAATCAACTTGTATTGTATATTATGTAATCTTAAGATACCATAGACATGTATACAATGTTTCGACCTATCATGTCGACACATCTATATATATTTCGAAACAACCATAGACACTCTATATGTGAATGTTGGAGTTAGCTATACAGGGTTGAGGTTGATTCCAAAATATATATAGTTTGAGTTGTGATCAATACTGAGATACATATACACTGGGTCGTGGATTGATTCAAGATAATATTTATCGATTTTTTTCTGTACATCTAACTGTGGACAACTAGTTGTTGGTTACTAACGAGGACAGCTGACTTCATAAACTTAAAATATCAAAATATATTAAAAGTGTTGTAAATATATTTTGAACATACTTTGATATATATGTATATATTGTTATAGGTTCGTGAATCAACCAGTGGCCAAGTCTTACTTCTCGACGAAGTAAAAATCTGTGAAAGTGAGTTATAGTCCCACTTTTAAAATCTAATATTTTTGGGATGAGAATACATGCAGGTTTTATAAATGATTTACAAAATAAACACAAGTACGTGAAACTACATTCTATGGTTGAATTATCGAAATCGAATATGCCCCTTTTTATTAAGTCTGGTAATCTAAGAATTAGAGAACAGACACCCTAATTGACGCGAATCCTAAAGATAGATCTATTGGGCCTAACAAACCCCATCCAAAGTACCGGATGCTTTAGTACTTCGAAATTTATATCATATCCGAAGGGTGTCCCGGAATGATGGGGATATTCTTATATATGCATCTTGTTAATGTCGGTTACCAGGTGTTCACCATATGAATGATTTTTATCTCTATGTATGGGATGTGTATTGAAATATGAAATCTTGTGGTCTATTGTTACGATTTGATATATATAGGTTAAACCTATAACTCACCAACATTTTTGTTGACATTTAAAGCATGTTTATTCTCAGGTGAATACTAAGAGCTTCTGCTGTTGCATACTAAAATAAGGACAAGATTTGGAGTCCATGTTTGTATGATATTGTGTAAAAACTGCATTCAAGAAACTGATTTCGATGTAATATATTTGTATTGTAAACCATTATGTAATGGTCGTGTGTAAACAGGATATTTTAGATTATCATTATTTGATAATCTACGTAAAGCTTTTTAAACCTTTATTTATGAAATAAAGGTTATGGTTTGTTTTAAAAATGAATGCAGTCTTTGAAAAATGTCTCATATAGAGGTCAAAACCTCGCAACGAAATCAATTAATATGGAACGTTTTTAATTAATAAGAACGGGACATTTCAGTTGGTATCCGAGCGTTGGTCTTAGAGAACTAGAAAATTTACATTAGTGTGTCTTATCGAGTTTGTTAGGATGCATTAGTGAGTCTGGACTTCGACCGTGTTTTCTTTAAAAATGATTGCTTAACATTTTTGTTGGAAACTATATATTATTAACATGTATATATTATGTGATATATTAATCTCTTAACATGTTTGATATTGTGTGATAGATGTCTATCTCTAGCACAAATCCCATTGACTCACCTAATAATAACGAAGAGTCGAATATATATTGGACTGATTCACAAGTTCCCGAAGAAGAACCGGAAGAAGAATCAGAACCGGGAGAAGAATCAGAACCGGAAGAGGAGGAACCGGAGGAGGAAATAGAACCGGTGGGGGAAATAATAAAACGGTTAAGTAAAAGAAAATCCTCAACCAACCGACCAAGGTTAATTATGGTCAATGGTGTTTCCGCCAAGGAAGCAAAATATTGGGAGGATTACCAATTCTCCGATGAATCGGATTCCGACGAGAATTCCGATGATGTTATAGAAATTACCCCAACTGAATTTAAAAAGGCAAAAGAAAATAATAAGGGAAAGGGTATAAAAATAGAGAAATCTAATTCCAACCCCGATGAACTTTATATGTATCATCAACCCCCGAAGCCCTTAAGTTGTAACAATGACCCGGGAACCTCTAAACCACCAGGTTTTTCTAAACCGTTGTGGAAAACGACAGCTCGTATTAGGGGAACATCATATATCCCTAGAAACTTAGCAAAACGAACCAAAACCGAAGAAGAAGAAATGAGCTAGTCGGAATAAGATAGTTGTATTCGTGTGGTGTAATATATGTAATATAGTGTGCTTATGCTTTATGATATATGTAAAAATTGCTTGTATTAATAAGTATTTTTTTTTTATGAATCTAACTCTTGTCTATTTTACAGTATAAAAACACAAAATGGATAGACAACCCAATATTTTAAGAGACCTACCCGGAGACATGATTGATGAAATCTTGTCTAGAGTCGGTCAGAATTCTTCGGCACAACTATTTACGGCGAAATCAGTTTGTAAGACATTCGAAGAACGTTCCAAGAATGTCTTAGTTTATAAGAGACTTTCGTTTGAAAGATGGGGGATATCACATTGGGAAACCCATAAGTTACGATGTGTTTACTTTGACGCATATATTGCGGGGAACCCAAATGCTATTTTACGCAACGGGTTAAGAAATTATTTTGACTCAATGTATCCGAATATAGGACTTCATGATTTAGAAAAAGCGGCTAACATGCAACATAAAGAAGCATGCTATGCTTACGGGTTAGTAATGTTCGCTTCTCACCAAAGTGAGAAAAAGAACATCGGGCTACAACTATTAAACAAAACGTTCCCACAAGTGACGGAGTCGGTAATTGGGGTAAGAAATGAGGTTTTTAGGTTATTACGAGACTGTTGGTCATTACGTATCCCTCGTCCCTTTGACGACGTTACAATACACTGTCTTATCAACGGCCATAACGGTTATGTTCCACAAGACCAAGGATGGGAAGTAGTCCTAGTAAAACCAGAATGCATGACTTGTTTCTGGACGTATGAATTACGTGTCTTTATTGCCTTTGCTGAACGACTTGTGTACTAGCTAGAATTATCTTCACAACTATCTTGTATCAAAGTTATTGTGTGCTATATTTCATGCTTTATGTAAAATAAGCGGTATTGTAAGTTTGTAAAATATTGTATAAAAGTTTGAACGCGAAATATTATTATAATCAGTTTTTCATATAGAATTGTAGTAGTTGAATTGTATATTAGCTACTAAGTATGAACTTAACGGGTAGGTACTACCCGAATTTAAACTTATAAAATGCTAATATGAAGAAAAAGCTTTTATAAATGAGTTCATATTATGCTACGAAATACTATTAACTACTCTTAATATTCTGTATGATTAACTTATTCCATTTGACTATTTTGAAGGAAATGGCACCGACTACTCGACACACCGTGAATATGAATGAAGAGGAATTCCGTACTTTTCTAGCTTCAAACATAGCCGCAGTACAGGTTGCGCTACATACCAACAATAACCTTGGATCTAGCAGTACAGGAAATCGTGTAGGATGCACCTACAAAGAATTCACTGCCTGCAAACCTTTGGAATTTGATGGAACCGAAGGACCGATCGGATTGAAACGGTGGACCGAGAAGGTCGAATCGGTGTTTGCCATAAGTAAGTGTACTGAAGAGGACAAAGTGAAGTACGCTACGCATACCTTCACAGGTTCTGCATTAACATGGTGGAATACCTATCTAGAGCAAGTGGGACAAGATGATGCGTACGCACTACCGTGGTCAGCATTCAAGCACTTGATGAACGAGAAGTACCGTCCCAGAACCGAGGTCAATAAGCTCAAGACAGAACTTAGAGGGTTACGAACCCAAGGATTTGATATTACCACGTACGAAAGACGATTTACAGAATTGTGCCTATTGTGTCCGGGAGCGTTCGAAGATGAGGAAGAGAAGATCGACGCGTTTGTGAAAGGATTACCGGAAAGAATCCAAGAAGATATAAGTTCACATGAGCCCGCCTCCATACAACAGGCATGTAGAATGGCTCACAAACTAGTGAACCAGATTGAGGAAAGAATTAAAGAACAGACGGCTGAAGAGGCCAATGTGAAGCAAGTCAAAAGAAAGTGGGAGGAAAACGGTGATAAGAATCACTAATACAACAACAACATCAATTACAATAATAATCGCAACAATTATCCCAACAATCGCAACATCAATCGCAACTACAACAAACGGCCCAACAACAACAACAACAACAACAACAACAATAGCAACTACAACAATCATCCCAACAACAATAACAACCGCAACAACAACAACAACAATCAGAAGCAGATATGCCAAAGGTGTGAAAAGTATCACTCGGGGTTCTGCACCAAATTTTGCAACAAGTGTAAAAGAAATGGTCATAGCGTGGCGAAGTGTGAGGTCTACGGACCAGGGGTTAACAGAACGAAAGGAACAAATGGTGTCAGAACGAGTAATGGCGGAGCAAGTAGTGTCGGAGCAAGTTATGCCAATGTAGTTTGTTATAAATGTGGAAAACCGGGCCACATTATTAGAAATTGCCCGAACCAGGAGAACACGAATGGACAAGGCCGCGGAAGAGTTTTCAATATTAATGCGGCAGAGGCACAGGAAGACCCGGAGCTTGTTACGGGTACGTTTCTTATTGACAATAAATATGCTTACGTTTTATTTGATTCGGGTGCGGATACAAGCTATATGAGTAGAGATTTTTGTGCTAAATTAAGTTGTCCATTGACGCCGTTGGATAGTAAATTTTTACTCAAATTAGCAAACGGTAAATTAATTTCAGCAGATAATATATGCCGGAATCGAGAAATTAAACTGGGTAGCGAAATATTTAAGATTGATTTGATACCAGTAGAGTTAGGGAGTTTCGATGTAATAGTTGGCATGGACTGGCTGAAGAAGGTGAAAGCAGAGATCGTATGTTATAAAAATGCAATTCGCATTGTAGGAGAAGAAAGAGAACCCTTAATGGTGTACGGAGAAAAGGGCAACATGAAGCTACATCTTATTAGTAATTTGAAGGCACAAAAACTTATAAGAAAAGGTTGCTATGCTGTTCTAGTACACGTTGAGAAAGTACAAACCGAAGAAAAGAGCATCAATGATGTTCCCGTCGCAAAAGGATTTCCCGATGTATTTCTGAAAGAATTACCGGGACTACCTCCACATCGATCTGTTGAATTTCAAATAGATCTTGTACCAGGAGCTGCACCAATAGCTCGTGCTCCTTATAGACTCGCACCCAGCGAGATGAATGAACTGCAAAGCCAACTGCAAGAACTATTAGAACGTAGTTTCATTCGACCAAGCACATCACCATGGGGAGCTCCTGTTTTGTTTGTCAAGAAGAAGGATGGTACATTTAGGTTGTGTATTGACTACAGAGAGTTGAACAAACTTACCATCAAAAACCGTTATCCACTGCCGAGAATTGACAACTTATTTGATCAACTACAAGGCTCGTCGGTTTATTCGAAGATCGATTTACGTTCTGGATATCATCAAATGCGAGTAAAGGAGGATGATATTCCAAAAACTGCTTTTAGGACGCGTTATGGTCATTACGAGTTTATGGTTATGCCGTTTGGATTGACTAACGCACCAGCTGTGTTCATGGACCTTATGAACCGAGTGTGTGGGCCATATCTTGACAAGTTTGTCATTGTTTTCATCGATGACATACTTATTTACTCAAAGAATGATCAAGAGCACGAAGAACATTTGAGAAAAGTGCTAGAAGTATTGAGGAAAGAAAAACTGTACGCTAAGTTTTCAAAGTGTGCATTTTGGTTGGAAGAAGTTCAATTCCTCGGTCACATAGTGAACAAAGAAGGTATCCAGGTGGACCCGACAAAGATCGAAACCGATGAAAAGTGGGAAACCCCAAAAACTCCGAAGCATATACGTCAATTTTTAGGATTGGCTGGTTACTACAGAAGATTCATCCAAGATTTCCCCAAAATAGCAAAACCCTTGACTGCATTAACGCATAAAGGGAAGAAATTTGAATGGAAGGATGAACAAGAGAAGGCGTTTCAATTATTGAAGAAAAAGCTAACTACGGCACCTATATTGTCATTGCCTGAAGGGAATGATGATTTTGTGATTTATTGTAACGCATCAAAGCAAGGTCTCGGTTGTGTATTAATGCAACGGACGAAGGTGATTGCTTATGCGTCTAGACAATTGAAGATTCACGAGCAAAATTATACGACGCATGATTTGGAATTAGGCGCGGTTGTTTTTGCATTAAAGACTTGGAGGCACTACTTATATGGGGTAAAAAGTATTATATATACCTACCATAAAAGTCTTCAACACATATTTAATCAGAAACAACTGAATATGAGGCAGCGTAGGTGGATTGAATTGTTGAATGATTATGACTTTGAGATTCGTTACCACCCGGGGAAGGCAAATGTGGTAGCCGATGCCTTGAGCAGAAAGGACAGAGAACCCATTCGAGTAAAATCTATGAATATAATGATTCACACTAACCTTACTACTCAAATAAAGGAGGCGCAACAAGGAGTTTTAAAAGAGGGAAATTTAAAGGATGAAATACCCAAAGGATCGGAGAAGCATCTTAATATTCAGGAAGACGGAACCCGGTATAGGGCTGAAAGAATTTGGGTACCAAAATTTGGAGATATGAGAGAAATGGTACTTAGAGAAGCTCATAAAACCAGATACTCAATACATCCTGGAACGGGGAAGATGTACAAGGATCTTATGAAACATTTTTGGTGGCTAGGTATGAAAGCTGATATTGCTAAATATGTAGGAGAATGTTTGACGTGTTCTAAGGTCAAAGCTGAACATCAGAAACCATCAGGTCTACTACAACAACCTGAAATCCCGGAATGGAAATGGGAAAACATTACCATGAATTTCATTACTAAATTGCCAAGGACTGCAAGTGGTTATGATACTATTTGGGTAATAGTTGATCGTCTCACCAAGTCAGCACACTTCTTGCCAATAAGAGAAGATGACAAGATGGAGAAGTTAGCACGACTGTATTTAAAGGAAGTCATCTCCAGACATGGAATACCAATCTCTATTATCTCTGATAGGGATGGCAGATTTATTTCAAGATTCTGGCAGACATTACAGCAAGCATTGGGAACTCGTCTAGACATGAGTACTGCCTATCATCCACAAACTAATGGGCAGAGCGAAAGGACGATACAAACGCTTAAAAACATGCTACGAGCTTGTGTTATTGATTTCGGAAACAGTTGGGATCGACATCTACAGTTAGCAGAATTTTCCTACAACAACAGCTACCATTCAAGCATTGAGATGGCGCCGTTTGAAGCACTTTATGGTAGAAAGTGCAGGTCTCCGATTTGTTGGAGTGAAGTGGGGGATAGACAGATTACGGGTCCAGAGATAATACAAGAAACTACCGAGAAAATCATCCAAATTCAACAAAGATTGAAAACCGCCCAGAGTCGACAAAAGAGCTACGCGGACAGTAAAAGAAAAGATATAGAATTTGAAATTGGAGAAATGGTCATGCTTAAGGTTTCACCTTGGAAAGGCGTTGTTCGATTTGGTAAACGGGGGAAACTAAATCCAAGGTACATTGGACCATTCAAGATTATAGATCGTGTCGGACCAGTAGCTTACCAACTGGAGCTACCTCAATAACTCGCGGCTGTACATAACACTTTCCAAGTCTCAAATTTGAAGAAATGTTTTGCTAAAGAAGATCTCACTATTCCGTTGGACGAAATCTAAATCAATGAAAAACTTCAATTCATTGAAGAACCCGTCGAAATAATGGATCCTGAGGTTAAGAGACTTAAACAAAACAAGATACCGATTGTTAAGGTTTGATGGAATGCTCGTAGAGGACCCGAGTTCACCTGGGAGCGTGAAGATCAGATGAAGAAGAAATACCCGCATTTATTTCCAGAAGATACGTCAACACCTCCGACTGCTTAAAATTTCGGGACGAAATTTATTTAACGGGTAGGTACAGTAGTGACCCGAACTTTTCCATGTTTATATATATATTAAATGAAATTGTTATTTACATGATTAAGTGTTTCCAACATGTTAAGCAATCAAACTTGTTAAGACTTGATTAATTGAAATAGGTTTCATATAGACAATTGACCACCCAAGTTGATCGGTGATTCACGAACGTTAAAACTTGTAAAAGCTATACGATGACATATATATGGTTATATATATATAGTTAATATGATTTTATTATAAGTATGTATCTCATTAGGTATTTTAACAATGAGTTATATACATAAAAATGAGACTATTAATTTAAGAAACTCGAAAACGATATATATAACGATTATCGTTATAACAACGTCTTACTAGGTACATATGAATCATATTAAGATATTGATACACTTGGTTAATTATGTTAAATGATAAGTAAATATATTATTAAGTGTATTAACAATGAAATACATATGTAAAAATAAGACTACTGACTTAATGATTTCGAAACGAGACATATATGTAACGATTATCGTTGTAACGACATTTAACTATATATATATATCATACTAAGATATATTATATATCATAATATCATGATAATATAACAATTTAACATCTCATTTGTTATAATAAACAATGGGTTAACAACATTCAACAAGATCGTTAACCTAAAGGTTTCAAAACAACATTTACATGTAACGACTAACGATGACTTAACGACTCAGTTAAAATGTATATACATGTAGTGTGTTAATATGTATTCATACACTTTTGAAAGACTTCAAGACACTTATCAAAATACTTCTACTTAACAAAAATGCTTACAATTACATCCTCGTTCAGTTTCATCAACAATTCTACTCGTATGCACCCGTATTCGTACTCGTACAATACACAGCTTTTAGATGTATGTACTATTGGTATATACACTCCAATGATCAGCTCTTAGCAGCCCATGTGAGTCACCTAACACATGTGGGAACCATCATTTGGCAACTAGCATGAAATATCTCATAAAATTACAAAAATATGAGTAATCATTCATGACTTATTTACATGAAAACAAAATTACATATCCTTTATATCTAATCCATACACCAACGACCAAAAACACCTACAAATACTTTCATTCTTCAATTTTCTTCATCTAATTGATCTATCTCAAGTTCTATCTTCAATTTCTAAGTGTTCTTCATAAATTCCAAAAGTTCTAGTTTCATAAAATCAAGAATACTTCCAAGATTGCAAGTTTACTTCCAAGTTTTCTAAATCCATTCCAAGTAATCATCCAAGATCAAGAAACCTTTGTTACTTACAGTAGGTTATCTTTCTAATACAAGGTAATAATCATATTCAAACTTTAATTCAATTTCTATAACTATAACAATCTTATTTCGAGTGAAAATCTTACTTGAAATTTTTTTTGTGTCATGATTCTGCTTCAAGAACTTTCAAGCCATCCAAGGATCCTATGAAGCTAGATCTATTTTTCTCATTTCCAGTAGGTTTATCCAAGGAACTTGAGGTAGTAATGATGTTCATAACATCATTCGATTCATACATATAAAGCTATCTTATTCGAAGGTTTAAACTTGTAATTACTAGAACATAGTTTAGTTAATTCTAAACTTGTTCGCAAATAATAGTTAATCCTTCTAACTTGACTTTTTAAATCAAATAAACACATGTTCTATATCTATATGATATGCTAACTTAATGATTTAAAACCTGGAAACACGGAAAAACACCGTAAAACCGGATTTACGCCGTCGTAGTAACACCGCGGGCTGTTTTGGGTTAGTTAACTAAAAACTATGATACACTTTGATTTAAAAGTTTTTATTCTGGGAAAATGATTTTTATTATGAACATGAAACTCTATCCAAAAATTATGGTTAAACTCAAAGTGGAAGTATGTTTTCTAAAATGGTCATCTAGACGTCGTTCTTTCGACTGAAATGACTACCTTTACAAAAATGACTTGTAACTTATTTTTCTGACAATAAACCTATACTTTTTCTGTTTAGATTCATAAAATAGAGTTCAATATGAAACCATAGCAATTTGATTCACTCAAAACGGATTTAAAATGAAGAAGTTATGGGTAAAACAAGATTGGATAATTTTTCTCATTTTAGCTACGTGAAAATTGGTAACAAATCTATTCCAACCATAACTTAATCAACTTGTATTGTATATTATGTAATCTTGAGATACCATAGACACGTATACAATGTTTCGACCTATCATTTCGACACATCTATATATATTTCGGAACAACCATAGACACTCTATATGTGAATGTTGGAGTTAGCTATACAGGGTTGAGGTTGATTCCAAAATATATATAGTTTGAGTTGTGATCAATACTGAGATACGTATACACTGGGTCGTGGATTGATTCAAGATAATATTTATCGATTTTTTCTGTACATCTAACTGTGGACAACTAGTTGTAGATTACTAACGAGGACAGCTGACTTAATAAACTTAAAACATCAAAATATATTAAAAGTGTTGTAAATATATTTTGAACATACTTTGATATATATGTATATATTGTTATAGGTTCATGAATCAACCAGTGGCCAAGTCTTACTTCCCGACGAAGTAAAAATCTGTGAAAGTGAGTTATAGTCCCACTTTTAAAATCTAATATTTTTGGGATGAGAATACATGCAGGTTTTATAAATGATTTACAAAATAGACACAAGTACGTGAAACTACATTCTATGGTTGAATTATCGAAATCGAATATGCCCCTTTTTATTAAGTCTGGTAATCTAAGAATTAGGGAACATACACCCTAATTGACGCGAATCCTAAAGATAGATCTATTGGGCCTAACAAACCCCATCCAAAGTACCGGATGCTTTAGTACTTCGAAATTTATATCATATCTGAAGGGTGTCCCGGAATGATGGGGATATTCTTATATATGCATCTTGTTAATGTCGGTTACCAGGTGTTCACCATATGAATGATTTTTATCTCTATGTATGGGATGTGTATTGGAATATGAAATCTTGTGGTCTATTGTTACGATTTGATATATATAGGTTAAACCTATAACTCACCAACATTTTTGTTGACATTTAAAGCATGTTTATTCTCAGGTGAATACTAAGAGCTTCCGCTGTTGCATACTAAAATAAGGACAAGATTTGGAGTCCATGTTTGTATGATATTGTGTAAAAACTGCATTCAAGAAACTGATTTCGATGTAACATATTTGTATTGTAAACCATTATGTAATGGTCGTGTGTAAACAGGATATTTTAGATTATCATTATTTGATAATCTACGTAAAGCTTTTTAAACCTTTATTTATGAAATAAAGGTTATGGTTTGTTTTAAAAATGAATGCAGTCTTTGAAAAATGTCTCATATAGAGGTCAAAACCTCGCAACGAAATCAATTAATATGGAACGTTTTTAATCAATAAGAACGGGACATTTCATATGTTTCTGATAGTCCTATCTTTTCCCTTGAACTCTGGTAATTTGACAAATCAGATTGTGCTATTACCGTTTCTTTCTTAGGACATTAGTCATGTTCATTCGAAACTCCATACCTATGAATTCTGGATCATTATCCGTTTGACTTAAATTCGGGAAGAGAAAACAAAAGTATGGAACGCCAAATATAAAGTAAATGAATAGAGTGGATTTATAGTAAAATATCTGACAGAGTAATCAAAACAGATTATCGCATTTAATCAAAGCGGATCCTAATTTCCTTAATTACTGAAGAACCAAATCTTATTACGAAGATTTTCTCTAAATTTCTAGAATTTCGAAAATCAATCGTGACTATGTCACCGGTTAAGACGAATCTGCATTTACTCAGTTCACTATTTTGTAATAGCTTCATTCGTACTCTTCGAATAATTGAATTGTTTTATCCATGTTACTCAATGATGATAAAACTCTAATTATCAACTCATATTCGTCATGAATACATATTTATGGTTAACCATGACAACCACACTCAAATTTCGGGACGAAATTTCTTTAACGGGTAGGTACTGTGAAGACCCGGAAATTTCCGACCAAATTTAAACTTAATCTCTATATGATTTCGAAACGATAAGCAAAGTCGGTAAAGTTGAGTCTCAGAAATTTTTGAATTGTTTATATAGATTTAGTTAACCTCGACCATTTTCAACGATTCACGAACCATTAAATAATAAATTGAGATGTATAAATAACTATACATGTAAGTAATTACATATTATAAAATTAAATATACTAATAAACTATCATATGATCTAGTTTATTATGAAATAATACATAAATTTGTTATTTAAAATTGTTTATTTAAATATAGAGAGTAGATTGAATATACATAATTTGTCAATGCTAACGAAGTATTTAATGTTATACTCTGAGATTAATTTTTTCAATATATTTAATTAATACATTTATTTACTTGATATTTAAAACGTAATTAAATATATAGTAGTTGGAATATTTAGATATTGATAATGCTAAAAACGAACATATATTTCACAGCATTATTCCTCAAGAAAGACAAGCTTTTAGTTGCAACTGTTCTATTTACAAGTGATATTCGTTTAAATAATAAAAGGTGAAGACAAAAGACAGATTCGACTAATTGAAGACGCAAACGACCAAAAAGCTCAAAAGTACAAAATACAATCAATGAGGTTCCAATTATTGATAAGAAACGTCTCAAAATTACAAGAGTACAAGATTCAAAACGTAAAGTACAAGATATTAAATTGTACGCAAGGACGTTCGAAAATCCGGAACCGGGACCAGAGTCAACTCTCAACGCTCGACGCAACGGACTAAAAATTACAAGTCAACTATGCATATGAATATAATATAATATATAATTAATTCTTAAAATTAATATATATATATTATATTATATTTATAAAACGTCGGCACAAGGAAACACGCAACATGTGAGCTCTCCCAGCTGGCCATGTGATCGCATGGCCAGGAAGAAGAAAGTCCATGCGATCGCATGGCATGAAAAGTCAGGCCACATCTCCTATAAATTCGCAGTTTGGTGAACGCAAAAAATATATATCTTTCCTCTTCTCCATTCATACGTAATATTTATATTTATAATTTATATTTTAATTTTAATTTTAATTATAATTCTAATAATAAGGGTATGTAAGCGAATGTTGTAAGGGTGTAAGTCGAAATTCTGTCCGTGTAACGCTACGCTATTTTTAATCATTGTAAGTTATGTTCAACCTTTTTAATTTAATGTCTCGTAGCTAAGTTATTATTATGCTTATTTAATCCAAAGTAATCATGATGTTGGGCTAATTACTAAAATTGGGTAATTGGGCTTTGTACCATAATTAGGGTTTGGACAAAAGAACGACACTTATGGAAATTAGACTATGGACTATTAATGGGCTTTATATTTGTTTAACTAAATGATAATTTGTTAATTTTAATATAAAGATTTACAATTGGACGTACCTATAAATAACCATATACACTCAAATCGGACACGATGCGCGGGGTATTTATATGTACGAATAATAGTTCATTTAACCGAACACAGGAATGGATTAATAGTTAATAGACTTATTAAAACAGGGGTGAATTATGAACAAGGACACTTGGCGTAATTGTTAACAAAGTGTTAAAACCTTGGGTTACACGCAGTCGATATCCTGGTGTAATTATTAAACAAAGTATTAAGACCTTGTTACAGTTTAAGTCCCCAATTAGTTGGAATATTTAACTTCGGGTATAAGGATAATTTGATGAGGACACTCGCACTTTATATTTATGACTGATGGACTGTTATGGACAAAAACCAGACGGACATATTAAATAATCCAGGACAAAGGACAATTAACCCATGGGCATAAAACTAAAATCAACACGTCAAACATCATGATTACGGAAGTTTAAATAAGCATAATTCTTTTATTTCATATTTAATTTCCTTTATTTCATATTTAATTGCACTTCTAATTATAGCACTTTTATTTATTGTTATTGTATTTAATTGCACTTTTAATTATCGTACTTTTTAATTATCGCAAGTTTATTTTATCGCACTTTTATTATTCGTAATTTCATTATCGTTATTTACTTTACGCTTTAAATTAAGTCTTTTATTTAATATTTTACATTTGGTTTTAACTGCAACTGAAGAATTAAAATCGACAAACCGGTCATTAAACGGTAAAAACCCCTCTTTATAATAATAATATTACTTATATATACATTTGTATTTTTATAAAAGTAAACTAATATAGCGTTAAGCTTTGTTTAAAGACTTTCCCTGTGGAACGAAGACTTACTAAAAACTACACTACTGTACGATTAGGTACACTGCCTATAAGTGTTGTAGCAAGGTTTAAGTATATCCATTCTATAAATAAATAAATATTTTGTGTAAAATTGTATCGTATTTAATAGTATTTCCTTCTAAAATTTAAAAGCTATTTTATATACACCTCGCATAACATCAGATATATATATATATATATATATATATATATATATATATATATATATATATATATACATATTTATATATATGAGATACATAATTACTGATTGTATGTATATTGTTATATATATATATATATAAATATTAAATATTCAATGTATGATATTATATATAATATAGGATAATATATAACTAATAAATTATAATATTAATATATTAAATGTAATTACAAGTTGTAAATATAGATGTATTAGTAATAGTATTATTACTTTCATTATTACTACAAATATTAATATCAATATTAGTATTACTAAAATTATTACTAGCATTATTGTTATATTTAAAATTAAAAAGGTTTTGATTTTTAAAATAAAAATGTTAAATATAAAGATGATTATAAGAATAACACAATTTATTATTATTATCATTGGTAATATAATTTTTATTATAATTACTATTAATATAATTACTATTAGTATTATTATTTTTTATTATTATTATTAATATAATTATTATATAAAACCAAGAAATTTGTATTATTATTTATTCTTACTATTAATATAATAATTATTATTATATTTATTAATATTTAATATTAATTATATAAAATATAAAATTATGAAGTTAGTACAAGTTTGTTACGAGTTACAATCACCAGCTGTAAACGATTTTTGTTGTTGTCCCTAAATTGAATCACAAATCGAATCTCAGACACTAATAACATACAAAATCCGTTGCACGTCCCAATCTGCTTTCCATATTTTTTATTTATTTTTTTTTCATACGTTCTGATTGCTCGTCCCGTCGAGTGTTCTTGCTATAAAATTTATTATATTCAGTGATAAAGGATATAAAAACGACCTTACACCATCACTAAATTACAAATACATTTTTTACAGCTTCTAATTTTATTAATTTTTTAAAAAAGGGAAAAACACAGTTTATTCCTCTGTACTCAAAACTTTTTCGCATTAGCTCAATCTATAATCGTTTTTCAAAATCTAACAATGCAGAAGTGTTAGGAATCCTCTAGTGAAACTATTTGCAAAATATCAAGTTTTAATTCGTTGTATCGAGTCTGAATTTACAGGTCAAAGTTTGTAACATAAAAAGTCAAATAATGTTCTATGATCTAATTTGAATATTCTGTTACAAATAAAGCTAAATTGATAATTTATAATGTTAATATGAAGTAGTTGAAACACAATTGATGTTATAAGATTTCTCTGAAACGATCTTAAACTCGAAATCAATATTTTTTTTTACACTCGTCGAACAGCAGCAGTAGCTACACTCTTCGTTTCATATTTATTTATTTTTTTTCTTTCTTTTTCTTAAATACATATGTACAAATCAGGATTCTAATGAAGAATCTAAATCTTTGTTGTTATAATTATGTTGGTGTTAATTTTTGAACGATCGTAATAAATTTTTTTTTTAGAAGAAGATGAGGAAGGGGCAGCAGGTTATACGGGTTATAATTTTATTCGTGGGGTATAGGTCAGAGAAAATGTAAATAGTTAAGTGGTGTGGAGTGTTTTGTGTTAAGCGGAAGGTCGCGGGTTCGATCCCCGTCATGGGCAATCCTTTTTAGAAAGGCTTTCGAATGGGTATACACTTTTATATTATCATTTTAATTATTATTAAGATTATTATTATTATTATTATTATTATTATTATTATTATTATTATTATTATTATTATTATTATTATTATTATTATTAGTATTATTGTTATTATTATTAATATTAATGTTATAAACATTATTATTATTATCATATGTATAAATGATATAATTATTATCATTATAAGTATTAATCATAGTATTTTTTGTAATAACCTTATCATTTTAGTATTATTACCAATATTATGATTATTATTATTATTTTAGATATTGATATATGTATTATTATTATTATTATGATTGTTATTATTGGTGTTATCATGAAAAGATAACACAAGTTATTATTATTTTCATTAATATTAGTATTAGTCTCATTTTATAAGTATTAGTATTATTATTATTAAGTGTTATAAATAAATTGGTTATTATTATTATTATCACCAATAGTTGTATTATTATTATTATCATTATGATTAGGATTATTAATATGAAAATAATACAAGTTATCATTATTTTAGTATTAGTATCACTTTTGTAACTATTAATATAATTAGTATTATTATTAAACAAAAGTATCATTATTAACAATATCATTATTATCATTATTAATATTATCATTTTAATAAGGTTATTATTAATATTAGTAGTAAATCAGTAATATCAAAACTATCATTTTTAAACAAATAAATATTTTGTACATAAAATATATTATTTACATATATATTAAAATTCTATATATAAAACATATTAACATTACATATATAAAAACTTACATACAACAAATTAAGTATTTTTAATATAATATTAAATATATATATATATATATATATATATATATATATATATATATATACATATATATATATATATATATATATATATATATATATATATATATATATCAAAATAACTATATTAAGCACTTTAAATACATATACAAAATAAATATATACAACATATAATTTAAGATATAAAATAAAGTATATGTTTTTAAAATGGAATCTAGTATAAATCTTATATAAATACAAAATATATATAAATAATATATATTAATAAATGAAATTTTGAGATTTCAATTATATGTTTTAATTTAATATATACATAATTGATATAGGTTCGTGAATCAGAGGCCAACCATACACTTGTTCAATGTTGTCATATGTATTTTACTACAAAATACAGTATTGTGAGTTTCATTTGCTCTCTTTTTAAATGCTTTTGCAATATATATTTTTGGGACTGAGAATACATGCGCTGTTTTATAAATGTTTGACGAAATAGACACAAGTACTTAAAACTACATTCTATGGCTGGATTATTAAACCGAATATGCCCCTTTTTAGTCTGGTAATCTAAGAATTAGGGAACAGACACCCTAATTGACGCGAATCCTAAAGATAGATCTATTGGGCCCAACAAGCCCCATCCAAAGTACCGGATGCTTTAGTACTTCGAATTTATCATGTCCGATGGGAGTCCCGGAATGATGGGGATATTTTATATGCATCTTGTTAAGGTCGGTTACCAGGTGTTCACCATATGAATGATTTTTATCTCTATGCAGTTTGCGAAATGCCTGATACGAGAATGATGTTTATGAAAATGAAATCTTGTGGTCTATTATACTATCTGAAATGATTATTTATGATAAACTAATGAACTCACCAACCTTTTGGTTGACACTTTAAAGCATGTTTATTCTCAAGTATGAAAGAAATCTTCCGCTGTGCATTTGCTCATATTAGAGATATTACTTGGAGTCATTCATGACATATTTCAAAAGACGTGGCATTCGAGTCGTCGAGTTCATCAGGATTATTACTAAGTCAATTATAGTTGGATATATTATGAAATGGTATGCATGCCGTCAACTATCGATGTAATGAAAGTTTGTCTTTTAAAAACGAATGCAATGTTTGTAAAATGTATCATATAGAGGTCAAGTACCTCGCAATGTAATCAACTATTATGAATCGTTTATAATCGATATGAACGGGGCATTTCTTCCGGTTTGAGGCTTTTCTTTTTAGAAACTCTTTTTAAAGGTAGTTTTCATTTTTAAAATTTATTATTATTATTACCATTGGTATTATTAAGTATTATTATTATTATTATTATTGTTAGTATTATTATTATTAAGTGTTATGAATATTATGGTTATTATTATTATTATTATTATTATTATTATTATTATTATTATTATTATTATCACTGTGATTATTTTTAGTATTAATTATAATTACTAATATTATTATTATTTAGAAAAGTATTATGATAAAATTTTCATTTATAGTTATAAATACAAGTATGAATATTATTATTATTATCACTAATAGTTGTATTATTATTATTATTATTATTATTATTATTATTATTATTATTATTATTATTATTATTATTATTATTATTATTATTATGATTAGGATTATTATTACATTTATTATTATTACTATTATTACTATTATTATTATTATTATTATTATTATTATTATTATTATTATTATTATTATTATTATTATTAATATTATTATTATTATTATTATTATTATTATTATTATTATTATTATTATTATGAAAATAATACAAGTTATCATTATTTTCATTAATATTAGTATTAGTATCACTTTTGTAACTATTAGTATTATTATTATTATTATTAAATAAAAGTATCATTATTAATAATATCATTATTATTATTAATATTATCATTTTTAATAAAGTTATTATTATCATTATTAGTAAATCATTAATATCAAAACTATCATTTTTAAACAAATAAATATATATAACATATAATTTAAGATATAAAATAAAGCATATGTTTTAAATGGAATCTAGTATAAATCTTATATAACTACAAAATATATATAAATAATATATATTAATAAATGAAATTATGATATTTCTATTATATGTTTTAATAGAAATACAATTGATATAGGTTCGTGAATTCGAGGCCAACCCTACACTTATTCAATGACGTCATATGTATTTTTACTATGAAATACAGTATAGTGAGTTTCATTTGCTCCCTTTTTAAATGCTTTTGCAATATATATTTTTGAGACTGAGAATACATGCGTTGTTTTATAAATATTTGACGAAATATACACAAGTAATCAAAACTACATTATATGGTTGGATTATCGAAATCGAATATCGCCCCTTCAAGTCTGGTAACCTAAGAATTAGGGAAATGGCCCCTAATTGACGCGAATCCTAAAGATAGATCTATGGGCCTAACAAACCCCATTCTGGAATTTGGAATGCTTTAGTACTTTAATTTAAAAAGGTGATTGTGATTGCCGTTATGTAGCATACTTGCGAGTATGTGGGGGATATTCTATATGCATCCTTGTTAGTTCGGTTACCAGGTGTTCAATCTATATGAATGATTTTTATGCACTTGCGAGTGTACGATTGTTTATGAATATGAAAATCTTGTGGTCTATTAAAAATGATGGAAATGAATATTGTTGATAAACTAATGAACTCACCAACCTTTTGATTGATACTTTTAAGCATGTTTATTCTCAGGAAATAAAGAAATCTTCCGCTGTGCATTTACTCATATTACTTGGAGTCATTCGTGGCATATTTCAAAAGACGTTGCATTCAAGTCGTTGAGTTCAATAAAGATTATTATTAAGTGTATGACAGATTAGGTCATTTATAGTTTGGATATTATGAAATGGTATGCATGCCTGTCAATTTTCGATGAAATGAAAGTTTGTCTTTTTAAAACAAATGCAATGTTTGTAAAATGTATCATATAGAGGTCAAATACCTTGCAATGTAACCGTATGTTATTGTATTCGTCCTTATGGATTAGGACGGGTCACTTCATCATAAATTCAATTTCAAGGGTTCAAGAAAACTCGTCAAAAATTCGAACATGAAAGTTAGTTTCAAAGGCTAAAAAAACTAACCGGAAAGTCAGAAAGGAAACTCATACCGGAAAATCAAGTTCCAAGGTTCAACGAAACTCACCAGAAAGACAAACAAGAAAGTCAGATGGGAAAGTCAAATTCAAAGGTTCAAGAAAACTCACCGAAAATTCGAACAGGAAAGTCAAGTTTAAAGGTTCAAGAAAACTAACCGAAAGTCAGAAAGAAAAGTCCTATCGGGAAGTCAAGTTCAAAGGTTTAAGAAAACTCACCGGAAAGACAGTTAAGAAATTCAGACGGAAAGTCAAATTGAAAGGTTCAAGAAAACTCAATGGAAAGTATAACCGAAAACTCAGACCGGAAAGTGAAGTTCAAAGGTTCAAGAAAACTAATCGAAAAGTCAAATCGGAAAGTCAAATACAAAGGTTCAAATGAACTCATTGCAAAGTAAAAAAGGAAATTCAAATATGAGTTTAAAGAAATCACTGGAAAGTCAAACAGGAAAGTCATATCGAAAAGTCAAGTATAAAGAAATCACTAGAAAGTCTATATAACATTCACTTTTATAACCTAGAATTTATATGTATCTTGATATTATTTTATTATATAATTTATATATGAAATTTAAATTATGGTTAATTAAATAAAAAAGTAAAATAATAAAGTATGTGGGAATAATTTATTAAGTAACTAGATGAATTCTTTTGGTGACTATGATCACAGAAAATATCTATTTGATTGAACTGAGTTTCGTTAGAATTATCTAACGTAAGCAATGTGTTTTATATAACGGGTATAAAACCTATTTAAATAATTATGAGATTACATCTATTGAAAATGCATGTGAATATGCATGTAGCTACGTAGATGATAGATTAGATATTTATTTATACTTGGTTATTAAAGTGACACATATGTAATAGTGTAGATTCATGAATTGAGATTAATCTTAAGATGATGACTAAGCATGAAAACTTGATGAGCTGCAATTCTTAGAAACAAATGAATGAATATATTATCATGATACTAAATAGATATAATGATTACCTACCTTATATGGTTCCTATAAATAGCAATGCTTCTTTCACAATGAATCTCACACCAACATTCTATTTACTCATAACACACTACTATATACATACATACTCACTGGATCTTCTTTTGTAAATCTTCTAGCATTCTATCTTTATTTAATATTCTATTATTGTGCATAGCTAGAAATATAATTATATCTGATGTGTGCGAGGTGTAGTACGAAATAGATATTATTTTACTACGAAATACTATTAAATACGATACAATTTTACACAAGTTATTTATTTATTTATTGAATGGATATACCTAAACCTTGCTACAACACTTATAGGCAGTGTACCTAATCGTAGAGTAGTGTAGTTTTTAGTAAGTCCGGTTCGTTCCACAGGGATACAACTAAGTTTGACGCTATAATTTTAAAAACTATATTTGTATAAATATATATATTTATATAAGTAGTATTATAAATTATTATAAAAAGGGAGTTTTACCGTTTAGAGACCGGTTTATCAATTTTAAGATTTAAATCACAGTTAAAACCTAATGTAAAATATTAAATATAAATACAACTTAATTTAAAGCGTAAAGTAAATGACGATAAATAAAAGTGCGATAAATAAAAGTACGATAATTAAAAGTGCAATAATTTGAAGTACGAAAAATAAAATGACGATAAATAAAAATACGATGAGATATAAAATAAAGGAATTATGCTTATTTAAACTTCTGTAATCATGATGTTCGACGTGTTGATTTTAATTTATTACCATGGGTTAATTGTCCTTTGTCCTGGATTATTCGATATATCCATCTGGTTTTTATCCATAACAGTCCATCGGGCATAAATATAAAGTGCGAGTGTCCTCGTCAAATTACCCTTATACCCGAAGTCAAATATTCCAACTAATTGGGGACTTAAACTGTAATAAGGTTTTAATACATTGTTAATGATTACACCAGGTTATCGACTGTGTGCAATCCAAGGTTTTAATACTTTATTAACAATTACACCAAGTGTAATTGTATGTAATCCACCCCTGTTTTAATGAGTCCATTGACTATTAATCCATTCCCGTGTCCGGTTAAATGAACGATTATTAGTATTTATAAATATCCCGCCCATCGTGTCCGATTGAGTGTATGTGGTTATTTATAATTACCTCAAATTGTAAATCTCTATATTAAATTAACGAACTATCATTCAGTTAAACAAATATAAAGCCCATTAATAGCCCATAGTCCAATTTCCACAAGTGTCGGTCTTTTGTCCAAACCCCAATTATGGTCCAAAGCCCAATAACCCCGTCTTAATATTTAGTCCAACATCACGATTACTTCGGCTTAAATAAACATAATAATAACTTAGCTACGAGACATTAATTTAAAAAGGTTGAACATAACTTACAATGAGTATTAATCGCGTAGTGTTACACGGACAGAATTTCGACTTACGAACTTAAAACATTCGCCACTATAACCTTATTATTATTATTAACTTAATATTAAAATTATAATTATAAAATAAATATAAATATATTTGAGAGAGTGCGGAGAAGTGTATGATGAAGGTCTCAATAACTCGTCGCCCAAACTTGCAATTTATAGCACTTGACCTGACTTTTCACTCCATGCAATCGCATGGAGTTTGTTCCTCCAGGCCATGCGATCGCATGGCCACCTGGGACAGCTCACATTGCTTTATTTTTTTGTTTGGCGACACATTTAAATAATATAATATAATATATATAATTTTATATAATTATATATATATTATATTATATTCATGCGCATAGTTGACTTGTAATTTTAGGCCCGTTGCGTCGCGCGTTGATAGTTGGTTAAGGTCCCGGTTCCGGACTTTCGAACGTCCTTTCGTACGATTTAATATCTTGTACTTTGCATTTCACGGCTTGTACTCTTGTAATTTCTAGACGTTTCTCATCAATAATTTGAACCACTTGGATTGTACTTTGTACTTTTTAGCTTTTTGGTTGTTTGCGTCTTCAAATCATCGAATCTGTCTTTTGTCTTCACCTTTTATTATTTAAACGAATATCACTTGTAAATAGATCAATTGCAACAAAAAGCTTGTCTTTCTTGAAGGATAATGCTATGAAATATATGTTCGTTTTTAGCATTATCAAATATTCCCACACTTGAGCGTTGCTTGTCCTCAAGCAATATAGAACTTGAATATAGCTTTACTAGAATCACTTCTTTATTCTTCACACTTTGTACATCAGTGATTTTAATACGGCGGTATGAACAATGATAGTAACGTTGTTGTTTACAGTCTCACATGACTATGAAAATTTAGATCCTTAAGAAATTGGATCTTTATGAAAAAATTTGATCTTTTGAAAATACATGCTAGATTTTACCCTAGATAAGTTTTCCGGAATAACCCTTCACCGGTGTTTGCAAAATATTTTTGTGGGTTTTGTATTTGAAAATTTTAGCTCAAAACTTATAGTTTTGTGTCACCCACTTGCTATCCTTGTATTACGAAAACAACACGTCCAGTATACTTGCTCCGTATATTACCATTCGGTAAACTACCATCCGGTTGTAAAGAAAAGCGTTGAACAAGCAACTGTTAAGGCAATGTCTAATGACATGAAGATGTTCATGGTCCATAACATGTTAGATGCAATTACTATCCTTTGTAGGAGCAATAGTAAAGATCACCCTATAGTTTTTCGGTCTGGCACAAGGTCCTGTCTTCGACCATGCTATGCAACCACCGTTCTTACGGTTGACACCCGATTTGGTTCAGGTGACCTAATGAATTCCAGGTGAATTCCTAGGATTTTACGTTCAATGGTAATGAACGCATTGAAAATGGGTTTTCAGAAAACAAATAGGTTTTAATTTGATTAAAATATTTTCTCGTTCAAGCTCGAGTTTAGATATCATCGAATTCCATGAGTTTGAATTCTCAATCTTTAAGTTCATCTCAAGGATTGAGTAATATCAGGCTTAAAAGCTGATTTTTAATCTTTAAGGAGATTATCCTTTCTGGGGATCTGATTCATTAGTCTTATAAGCTAATTTGCACGGTGCCCCCCATTGTACGAGACAGATCCTCTCATGGTTAGGATAAGTCTGACCACTTGGCGACCCTGTTTGATGCTGAGGTCCGTGGATTTCCAGCTAATTTTTGAGAAAACTTTTCAAGATTTTTCGTAGACTCTACAACTGGTCTGGATGACAACTTCCTGACCTAAATCAAGAAGCGCGTGTCTTTTTCTCGGAAGACTTTACTTCCTTTTAAATTCTATTTATATTACAATAAACTGGGTAAAACTGATTAATATCGTCCAAAACAAAAGTATCTTCAATTATTTGTACAAAAATATGTGATATATGTTCTAAATAACTTGGTAAAATTTTCCCACACTTAGCTTTTATATTTCTTTCTTTGCCTTTTTATTCTCTTCTATTCCATTTTAAATGAATTCAAGCATTTTGGGTTGTTTCTCAATTTATGTCCTTTCCGAGGTAACAATAATTTCGGTGTTGACACCTAGTTTTATCGTTCATAAATATGTATAAACATGATTTTGAGTTCATTTAGTTGAAAATTTTCTTAAATTTTTTACTAGAAGTGGTTAGTCAGTATATAAGACTAGGGCTGTTCTTTATTATCAGAGAGCACTAGATTCTAATACAACTACTGCGTTACTAGTAAAGTTTAACGGTGGCTATTAAACCAAGTGTATAAGTCAAAAAAATTTAAAACCGAAAGAATTTAATCCCTTCCCACACTTAAGATCTTGCAATGCCCTCATTTGCAAGAATTCAGTAACAATTTAAATTATTGAGGGTGATTAGCGTAGAAAAATGATTAAATTTTATCAAAGTTTCCAAACATATTGTTGTTTGTTTGAATGATAAATGGTGCACATCATTTGTTCATTCCTGCAGTTGTTATTTCATATATATTTTGCATCTTGTCGTCAAAATTAGTTACTTTTGCTGAACTTAATGTCAGTCTTTGAAAATGAGCCGTTTTACCCTGTTGTGTACATGAGATAAAATATATACAATACAAATATAAACATGCATGGTATTTTGAAATGGGACTTAATATCCCACTTTCAAATTACAAAAATGAAATATTAGTACAAAATAATAAAAATGTTAAACATTACATAAAAGTATCAAAATGTTAAATGTTTAACATAAATAGATAAAAATAATAAAAGATAAGAAATCGCCAATGGAACACTATTGATTTGGATAGGGATTCCAGTTCATATCATCGCTCGAGTTTCATGATTGGTGATAGGTGTCCTGGTAGGCTTGATTGGGATTGTACAGGTCAAAGGGTGGTCGCATGTCGGGCTGATGTGGTGGATAAAAAGCAGGCCGAGTCGGGATGTAGTTATGTGGTGCCTGATATGATAGCTGGCTCATGACTTGGTGCTGATGAACTTGCCATCTATCTTGTTGGCATCGCCTGGAGTGCTCATACTCATTCGCGGCTCTCCACTGCTCATACCGATGATGCCTAGCCTGGTTATTCATTTCTACCTCATCTACATGCTGGAAGACATCAATATAACTATCCCTAATGGCATCCCTAATGTCATCTGCTTCCTCCTTCTCCTCATCCGAACCCCTCTCTACCTGTAGATGAGTGCCCTGATATGGTATTGGCATATTGTGCCTTCGTTTTAGTACCTTTGCACCTTGATAAACCTGCAAGCCGATGCTCTCGGCTTGTTCTTCAATCTCTACCATCGGACCCCCATGCTCTTTATCTACACCTAAGTACTCTCCAATGAGAGTAACAAAAATACCTCCCCCTATAATACTTCCTGCTTGCATACCCTCAACCACTTTAGAAAGATAGTGGCCTACGCAATAAGGAATATTAACAAAGCTCCTCGGGTCTCAAATACATTTAAGGTAAAATAAATCGTTTAGGGTCATTTTCTCTTTGTTTCTACCCCGTTGTGTAATCGAGTTCGCTAAGAATCTATGTATTATCCGGAGCTCTGCTGTATCAATATCTAAGTAGGAGTGTCTTCCACCCCGCGTAAATTCCCTAAATCTTGACATACACCTCCATATGGCGTTAGCGTCAAAATTCCTATCTACTCTTTCACCTTCAGTAATTAAACTATTACAAACAGGTGTAATAATCTCAGCGGGGGTGTAGATTAATAGAGCTCTAGCCATGTCCGACATGGACATTCTGTACATTGTACCTCCTAAAAGAAATCTAATAAAACTTTTATCTCCTATCATAGTAACTTCGTTATTTAATTCTATAGTGCTAAGAAATTCAACACACCATTCTCTATATATAGTTCTACGTGTAGTAAATAAGCGGATCCAATCGTTAAATGTTGAGCTACCATATCTCTGAACTAGTAAATCCCTAACCGGTTCGGCTAGGTGAACTGCTTCCAAAGGCTCCCAATCGATTACCCTAGGCATTTCAATATTTTTTTGGTAAAGAATGTGCATGTTCTTTTGAAATTTCGGGTATTCAGTCCAACAACGATAGAATCTTAGGTTGGGATGTAACTGTTAGTCATCGATAAGTGGGTGCATAATCCTTGGGTGAGGCTGAAATTGACGATAATGAGTGTAAAACATTGGTTCCGGCTCATAATATAGCATGTGTTGATCATAATGTTGTTGTTGTTCAGGTTGTGGTTCCGGTTGTGGTTCTTGTTCAGGTTCTTGTTCATGATGTGATGCACCGTCCGTATCTGTATTTCTCTACAAAACACATTAAACACAAAATTCGTGCATCTAAATATGCATTAGTGTTAGCAAAATAACAAATTAAAACAATTACAATAACATGTTTAATCCATATTAAACTTATACTCATTTTCATATTTTTATCAATTCTACAATTTTTCAAATAAGCATATATGAAAAGGTATACAAAGTTCATAAGCAATCAACTCAAATAACATGTTAAAACAACCATTACTAGCAATTAAAAAAGTTTCAAATGACATTTATATCAAAATAATCAAGTTCATGAATTTTAGACTTAAAAAGTCCACTTTGATGCTCAAAAATCATGTTTAGGATCAAAGTTTGGATCATTTAGCAACCTAAACATGCTACACTACTTAATTTAGCAATAATCCATAACAAAAATCGGCCATAACCTGTTTATATCAAAAAGCCCCAAATTGCTCAAGAACACAAACCCTAGATTTCTAAAAAAAATTTGAAGTTTAAGGCTTCAAATCATGACAAATAGCATCAATCTAGGTTATACAAACATAATATACTAACAATTTAACTTTAATTAAGCTAGAAATCATCAAAATTAAATTAGGAAAAATAGTTGTAATTATCACTAAAACTGAGAAATTAAAGAGTTTAGGGGTGAAATTTCTACCTTTTTACTTCCCCATCTGAAGAAAGACATGTTTATAGCGGATTGTAGTACAAAATTTGGATGATCTTGGTGAAAAAATGGAGATTTTAGAGAGGTTTTTGAGAGTGTTTTCGTATGTGTGTGTGTATTTTGTGAGACAGAGAACCAGTCGACTGAAATTTTAACCTGTCCAGTTTTTTTGTCCATGCGATTGCATGGCTTTGCTATACAAACCCCATGCGATCGCATGGGGTCTATATATATATATATATATATATATATATATATATATATATATATATATATATATATATATATATATATATATATATATATATATATATATATATATATTATAAAACCTTTAACCTGTGAAACAATTAATTAATTAATTTTAAAATTTTATTTCTTTTTAGAATGAGGGCGTTTCAGTACGTTGACCTAGTTCGTCCCTCAATAAAATTTTAAAATTTGTCATTTTAAAGCGATTGTTTTAAGAGCAAAGATTTTTGGGTTTTTTTAAAATGTTTTTGGCATACTTTAGATCAATAAAATTAAAAAAAAATGATAATAAAATTTCTCGTCCCGCCCTTAGGTAAAGCAATTTCAATTCCATAACCTAGTCTTCAACTTACGAAGAATTTTAAATATCAAATTTTTAACTTAATGAAATAAAGTAAATTTTTGTTTTTAAATTCACACCAAACTTAAATTTAAAATGCATATTAAAATTTCATATAAATATTAATAATATTTATACATTGGTTTTACAGCTTTATATTTAAAATAATATAGTTATATATTAATTTTAAAAACAAAATAAAATAAAAAAATTTTTAGTCTTTTATCCCACTTTAATCAATCAAATATTAACAAAAATATACGTCCCTCTTTTGGGTAAAGTAAATTCGGCTAAATTACCTAGTTTTACTTCCTGACGATTTTCTGAAATATTTTGGATTGGTTGATTAAAGATATTTATACCTTATGAATAAACGGTAATTTCAAAGTGATGCATTAAATTTTTGTATGATATCAATAATTTCGGTTTAGCATACCTAATTTTATTGAATATCAATTTAATACTTTATAGCGAACGATTCAGCTTTTATTATCAAAAGGTTAAAAGCAATAAATAAAAACAAATAAAAACTGTACATACTTACCTGTGAGAAAGAATTCTCAGAGACCTGCTTTAGCCGACTCATAGGAGAGTCGTTCGATTTGGTTTTCCATAGCTACGTAAGCGTAGCCTCGAATTTTCAATAACTTTTCTTCTAAACATATGAACGGTCCTTCTTTGTATAAAGTAACGAACTCGGTATTGGAATGTGTTTGATTGTTCGAACATTTCCCTTCGTGTGACCATTTTCCGCATTTATGACATCTTTCAAGGTGTCGTTCTCTTCTTTTTGTTGCAGATTTTGATTTTCCTTTACCAAAATGTATCTTATTATGATTGTTCCTGAGTTCTCTCCTTACTTCGTCCATTTTGCCTCTTATGAATGATACTAGTTCACTAGGGAAGATGTTATTATTACGTTTAGTAATCATAGTGTGTAGTAGTAGACCATAGTTTAGATCAAAGAAATTCTTCATCTCGTAAAACCTAAAAGGAATAAAATTTCAGAATGGAGGGAGAAGACTAGTTCTTTAGGATCTGCTAGGGAAAGACCAATCGGATTCCATTCTCGAGAACTACACGAAAATAGAAAATCTAACTCTAGACAGCATTATATTATCCTTAAAATATTCGAATCTTCCCACACTTAGTTAGCTGTGGTGTCAAAATTGTGATTAACTTCATCTTCAACTTCCATTGGATTATCTATGTAATGTTTAACTCTGTGACCATTAACCTTAAATTCAATCCCATTTGAATTTATTAACTCTAGTGTTCCGTATGGGAAAACTCTTTTGACTATGAATGGTCCAGACCATCTTGATTTCAATTTTTCAGGAAATAGCTTGAATCGTGAATTGAAAAGAAGGACTCGGTCTCCTTCCTTGAATTCTTTTAAACTTCTGATTTTTTATCATGCCATTTCTTCGTTCTTTCCTTATAGATTAACGAATTTTTATATGCATCATGTCTTAATTCCTCTAATTCGTTTAGTTGACTTAATCGTAGACGTTCGGCTTCATGTAAATCAAGATTACATGACTTCAAAGCCCAAAATGCTTTGTGCTCAATTTCTACTGGAAGGTGACATGTTTTTCCGTAAATGAGTTTAAAAGGTGTGGTTCCAATTGGAGTTTTGTAGGCTGTTCTAAAAGCCCAGAGTGCATCCTCCAATTTCATGGATCATTCCTTTGGATTTGATCCTACAGTTTTTTCTAGAATACGTTTTAAAGCTCGGTTGGTGTTTTCAACTTGTCCACTTGTTTGTGGATGATAAGCGGTTGAGATTTTATGAGTTACTCCATATCTTTTGAGAACTTTCTCAAGTTGATTATTACAAAAATGAGTACCCCGTTCACTTATTAAAGCTTTTGGTGTTCCGAACCTAGCAAAAAAGATGTTTTAGGAAGTTGACTACAACTCGTGCATCGTTAGTTGGGAGAGCTTGTGCTTCCGCCCATTTAGATACATTATCAATGGCAACGAGAATGTAGAGATTATTATGAGACTTTGGAAATGGACCCATAAAGTCAATACCCCAAACGTCAAATACTTCATATACTTGAATGACATTTTATGGCATTTCATCACGTTGACTTATTTTTCCAGCCCTTTGACAAGCATCACAGGATTTACAAAGAAGGTGTGCGTCTTTAAAAATTGTAGGCCAATAGAATCCAGTGTCATAGACTTTTCTTACTGTGAGTTGAGGCCCATAATGCCTTCCTGTTGGTCCTGTGTGACAATGTTTTAAGATTTGACTAGCTTCATCTCCGAATACACATCGGCGTATTATTCCATCGGGATAACTTTTAAATAAATGTGGATCTTCCCAAAAATAGTGTTTTATATCACTAAAGAATTTCTTTAGTTTTTGGTACGACAACCCTTTTTCAAGGAATCCACATACTAAGTAGTTTGCATAGTCTGCAAACCATGTAATTTCATTATAAACGATCTTCAATAGATATTCATCAGGAAAGTTATCTTGTATAGCTGATTCATTTAGAACTTCTAATTCAGGATTTTCAAGGTGAGAAAGATGATCAGCTGCGACATTTTCTGCTCCCTTTTTGTCTCGGATTTCAATATCGAACTCTTGTAAGAGTAAGATCCAACGGATTAATCGTAGTTTGGCATCTTGTTTTGAAAATAGGTATCTAAGAGCATAATGGTCGGTATAGACCACCGTTTTAGCTAGAAAGAGATATGAACAAAATTTGTCAAAAGCAAAGACAATAGCAAGGAGTTCTTTTTCAATAGTTGTGTAATTCGTTTGTGCTCCTTGTAATGTCTTACTAGCGTAATAGATAGGTTGAAATCGTTTTTCAATCCTTTGTCCTAAAATGGATCCCATTGCAAAATCACTTGCATCGCACATGAGTTCAAATGGTAGATTCCAATTTAGAGTTATCATGATCGGCGCATTAGTGAGTTTTTCTTTAAGAATATTAAAGGATTTGATGCATTCATCCGAAAAGATGAATGGAGCATCCTTTTCTAGGAGTTTATTCATAGGAGTGGCAATTTTAGAAAAGTCTTTTATGAAACGTCAGTAAAAACCGGCATGCCCTAGAAAACTCCGAACTCCTCTAACATTGGTGGGATGTGGAAGTTTAGCAATTACATCTACTTTAGCTCTATCCACTTCAATTCCTTCCTTTGAAATTTTATGACCAAGAACGATGCCTTCTTTAACCATGAAATGTCATTTCTCCCAATTAAGTACTAGATTTGATTGTTCACACCTAATAAGCATTCGTTCAAGATTAACTAGACATGTTTCAAAAGTATCACCGAAGACTGAAAAGTCATCCATGAAAACTTCCATGCATTCTTCTATCATGTCGTGAAAAATCGCCATCATGCACCTTTGAAAGGTTGCAGGGGCGTTGCAAAGTCCAAATGGCATGAGTTTGTAAGCAAAAGTACCATAAGGGCACGTGAATGTGGTTTTCTCTTGGTCCTCGGGTGCGATTGGAATTTGAAAATATCCGGAGAAACCGTCAAGAAAACAATAGTAACTGTTCCCAGCTAACCTTTCCAACATTTGATCAATGAAAGGTAAGGGTTAGTGATCTTTTCTGGTGGCGTCATTTAATTTTCTATAATCAATACAGACACGCCATCCCATTATAGTCCTAGTAGGAATAAGCTCATCTTTTTCATTTGTGATGACAGTCATGCCACCCTTCTTAGGTACGCATTGAACTGGGCTTACCCATGGACTATCAGAGATTGGATAAATTAAACCTGTATCGAGCAGTTTAATAATTTCTTTCTTAACAACATCTTGCATATTAGGATTTAGTCTTCGTTGGCGTTGCACATATGTTTTATGACCTTCTTCCATAAGGATTTTGTGTGTGCAATACGAAGGACTTATACCTTTAATGTCATGAATCTTCCATGCAATAGCTGGTTTATGAGCTTTTAGCATAGAAATGAGTTGAGATTTTTCATTTTCCGTAAGAGAAGATGATATTATTACAGGTAATTCAGATTCACCATGTAAATAAGCATATACCAAATGGTTTGGAAGTGGCTTTAACTCTAATATCGGAGGTTCTTCTATCGATGATTTGTATTGATATCTGTCTTCCTCTTTTAGCATTTGAAGTTCTTCTGTTGTTGGTTCGTATTCATTAGCCATGAGTACGGCTAACATTTCAGCTTCATAAATTGGTTTAGTTCCTTCTCCTAAAGAACATTCTCCTGTTCCTTGTAATTCTGGAAATTCTTCTAACAATTCTGCATGTGAATCTATAGTTTGAATATAATAACATGTATCATCTGCAGATTGCGGTTGTTGCATGGCTCTATCAACAGAAAAGGTAACACTCTCGTCCTCTATACTTAGGGTCAGTTTCTTACCAAACACGTCTATTATTGCTTTAGCCGTGTTTAAGAACGATCTTCCTAATATGAGAGGAACTTTAGAATCTTCTTCCATGTCCAGAATAACAAAATCTACTGGAAATACTAAAGTACCAACTTTAACTAGCATGTTTTCCATTATCCCTCTAGGATATTTTACTGATCGATCGGCTAGTTGTATGCTTATTCGTGTTGGTTTCAATTCTCCGAGGTCTAGTTTAGCGTATAGTGAATATGGCATTAGATTTATACTATCATCTAAGTCTGCCAATGCTTCTATTGAACTAAGACTACCCAGAAAACATGGAATTGTGAAACTTCCTGGATCAGAGAGTTTTTCTGGTAGCTTATTCAACAGCACTGCAGAACAATTAGCATTCACTGTAACAGCCGAGAGTTCTTCCATTTACTTTCTATTTATGATTAGATCTTTCAAGAATTTAGCATATCTTGGCATTCCTGAAATCACATCATTGAAAGGAAGATTGACATTTATTTGTTTAAACATATCCAAGAATTTGGATTGCTCGGCTTCAAGTCTTTCTTTTCTCATTTTACTCGGGTAAGGAAGTGGTGGTTGGTATGGTTTAACATAAGGTTTTGCCTTAACTGTGTTATCTTCGTTAACCTTTTCAACTACCGGTTTTGTTTCCTTATCTTGCTCAGGCTGTGGTGCCTGTGTAGTAGGAATAGAGTCATCAGAAATTACAGGTATTTCAGGTGGTTTAAGTGTAATACCACTTCTTGTGGTAATGGCTTTAGCTGTTTCATTCTGGGGGTTAGCATTTGTATCGCTTGGTAGACTCCCCGGTTTTCTTTCACCTATCAACCTTGTTAGGTTACTCAATTCTTGTTCCAGATTTTGTATAGAAGCTTGTTGATTTCTAAATGCTTGAGCATTTTGTTCATTAGTTTGTTTCTAAGATGTGAAAAACTGCGTTTGAGATTCAACTAGCTTCGAAATCATATCTTCTAAATTTAGCTTTTTATCATCGGTTTGTGGTGGTTTATTTAGAAAAATAGGTCTTTGCTGGTTGTAAGTATTATTAGATACTTGTTGATTGCTAGGACCTTGTTGGTTGTTGTATGAAACATTTCAGTTATAATTCTGATTTTAATTGTAGTTTGGTCTTGGCGGTTGATAATTATTTAGATCATTATTTCCAGGCCTTTGGTTCATGTATGAAACATTCTCTCTTTGTTCCATTGTTTGTTCAATACTGAGACAATCTTTTGTCAAATGTGGTCCTCCACACTGCTCACAACTAATTCGTATAGCGTAAATATCTTTAGTCATCTTTTCCATTCGTCTCTCGAAAGCATCTAACTTTGCGGAAATGGAATCAAAGTCATGGCTAGAATCGGCTCTAGCTGCTTTAGATGATCTAACGATGTCTTTTTCTTGATGCCAATCATGTGAGTGGGAAGCTGTGTTATCAATAATTTTGTAAGTTTCAGTTGCGGTTTTCTTCATAATGTAACCACCAGCTGCTATGTCGATGTCTTTTCGTGTAGTAATGTCGCATCCTTGGTAGAATATTTGTACTATTTGATAAGTGTCTAAACCATGTTGAGGACATCCTCTCAACAACTTTCCAAATCTTGTCCACGCCTCATATAGAGTTTCATTTGGCTTTTGTGTGAACGTAACAATTTCTCCTTGAAGTCTCACGGCTTTAGATGCCGGAAATAATCTTTTAAGAAATTTCTCAACTAAAACATCCCATGTATCAATCGCCCCTTCAGGTAATGATTCTAACCAATTTTTGGCTTCTCCCTTTAAAGTCCAGGGAAATAACATGAGATAGATCTGTTCATTCTCAACTTCTCTGATTTTAAATAGAGTACAGATCATATTAAAGGTATGAATATGTTCGTTTGGATCTTCCTTCGGCGCACCACTAAATTGGCATTGATTAGTTACCATGTGTAGGATTTGTCCTTTAATTTCATAATCTAGCGCATTAATGTCTGGTTGAGTAATTGCGTGACCTTGGCCAGTGCGTGTAGCTCTCATTCGGTATTCCATACTTAGAGGTTCCTAATTTTCCATGATTGAATTTGTTGAATCTGAATCACTAGATGATTCTGATTTAATGGTTTCTTTCTCGACAATCTCTGGTTGAATAATTTGTGATTCAGGAGGAATGATTAGTGGTTCGGGATCTCTGAATTATCCTTGAATATCCTCAGGGTTCTCAATTGTGAGGTTGGGTTCAAAAAATAGATTATCGGAAATTTGAATTGGAGTACTTGGTCGACTAGATGACGATTCTAAAGAAAAATCAACGGTGACAATATTGGCTAGATGTATTGATCGAGTTACAGGTAGTGAACGTATGAAAGGTGGTGAAAGTTTTTCTCGGTGCATTCACTGAATATCCTATTAGTTATAAAAATAAAAAAAATTATATAAGTTATTAAATTAATAGACTTTTCTGATTTTGCCCACGTTTCGAATAGCCAATAGATGCAGCAAGTAGCCAGGACCCTTTAAATCGGAAGCCCACAACTCGCCACTAACAAATCCAACTATTACTACGAACCAGAAAATTTTAGATGTCTATCAATTTAACCGCTTAAAATAATTTTTCGTCGAAATTTTTGAAAAAAAATCTATGTCCTAAAAACTAGAGCGTAGAAATGAGAAAGAAGAAGGGTGCGTCGAAAAACGTCGAAAAATAAAAGGTCAAAAAATAATAATAAGAAAGTAAAGCGTCGGAACTTAAAAGTCTAAAAACTAAATATTAAAACTTGCGTGTAAAGATATTAAAGCTTAAAAGGAATTCTATATCCAAAACGGCAATAACTTAATTAGGCACTAAAATCTATTTAAAACTAAAGCGATAAGTGACGTCGTAAAATTCTAAAGCGCCTAAATCTTAATCTAAAGAAAAAACACTTAAGGGATTTTACGGCAAAGCCTAAAAATCTAGAAATATAAAAGAACTACGGCAAAAACTAAGTTTAAACTAATTACGAACGATAAAAATACAAATTACGAATTATATGTTTAAAATATACAATTTATAAAAAGATATAAAAAATGATAAAATTACTTATTTTTATAAAAATATTATTTTTATATTATTATTTTATAAAAGTATTAATTTATATAATTAATAATAATATTAAAACTTAATATTACTAATTATAAACTAATATTAATAACTAATTAAATACATAAACCCTAATTAAGTTATTAATTAATAATAATAATTAATAATACGTAACCCTAATTCGTACGTCTGATGATTCAGGCCTGTCAAATCACCTCATGCGACCACATGAGGTTTCCTTCGTCTGTCTATGCGATCTCATGGATTCGGGTACCAGGCCTTGTCTTGGGCTGTTACAGTACCAGGCCCGTATACTTTTAATTTATTATTTTTTTTTCTGAGTTTTAAATTATAAAAATAATATATAAGTAATATTTATAATTATATTTTTAAGAACTAAAAAAATAGTTTTATACTTTTTATAAAATGTATTTTTTTTATTTAAACACTTAAAAATATAATTTTTTTTAAAAATTTAAAATATATTTTTACAAAAATAGATTAAAACTTAATAAAAATCTTTTTTTTTATTAAAGCGTTCTATGGCGTCCCCGGCAGCGGCGCCAAAAATACTTGATGTGTGCGAGGTGTAGTACGAAATAGATATTATTTTACTACGAAATACTTTTAAATACGATACAATTTTACACAAGTTATTTATTTATTTATTGAATGGATATACCTAAACCTTGCTACAACACTTATAGGCAGTGTACCTAATCGTAGAGTAGTGTAGCTTTTAGTAAGTCCGGTTCATTCCACATGGATACAACTAAGTTTGATGCTATAATTTTAAAAACTATATTTGTATAAATATATATATTTATATAAGTAGTATTATTATTATTATAAAAAGGGAGTTTTACCGTTTAGTGACCGGTTTGTCGATTTTAAGATTTAAATCACAGTTAAAACCTAATGTAAAATATTAAATATAAATACAACTTAATTTAAAGCGTAAAGTAAATGACGATAAATAAAAGTGCGATAAATAAAAGTACGATAATTAAAAGTGCAATAATTTGAAGTACAAAAAATAAAATGACGATAAATAAAAATGCGATGAGATATAAAATAAAGGAATTATGCTTATTTAAACTTCTGTAATCATGATGTTCGACGTGTTGATTTTAATTTATTACCATGGGTTAATTGTCCTTTGTCCTGGATTATTCGATATGTCCATCTGGTTTTTATCCATAACAGTCCATCGGTCATAAATATAAAGTGCGAGTGTCCTCGTCAAATTACCCTTATACCCAAAGTCAAATATTCCAACTAATTGGGGACTTAAACTGTAATAAGGTTTTAATACATTGTTAATGATTACACCAGGTTATCGACTGTGTGCAATCCAAGGTTTTAATACTTTATTAACAATTACACCAAGTGTCCTTGTATGTAATCCACCCCTGTTTTAATGAGTCCATTGACTATTAATCCATTCCCGTGTCCGGTTAAATGAACGATTATTAGTATTTATAAATATCCCGCCCATCGTGTCCGATCGAGTGTATGTGGTTATTTATAATTACCTCAAATTGTAAATCTCTATATTAAATTAACGAACTATCATTCAGTTAAATAAATATAAAGCCCATTAATAGCCCATAGTCCAATTTCTACAAGTGTCGGTCTTTTGTCCAAACCCCAATTATGGTCCAAAGCCCAATAACCCCGTCTTAATATTTAGTCCAACATCACGATTACTTCGGCTTAAATAAACATAATAATAACTTAGCTACGAGACATTAATTTAAAAAGGTTGAACATAACTTACAATGAGTATTAATCGCGTAGTGTTACACGGACAGAATTTCGACTTACGAACTTAAAACATTCGCCACTATAACCTTATTATTATTATTAACTTAATATTAAAATTATAATTATAAAATAAATATAAATATATTTGAGAGAGTGCGGAGAAGTGTATGATGAAGGTCTCAATAACTCGTCGCCCAAACTTGCAATTTATAGCACTTGGCCTGACTTTTCACTCCATGCGATCGCATGGAGTTTGTTCCTCCTGGCCATGTGATCGCATGGCCACCTGGGACAGCTCACATTGCTTTGTTTTTTGTTTGCCGACACATCTAAATAATATAATATAATATATATAATTTTATATAATTATATATATATTATATTATATTCATGTGCATAGTTGACTTGTAATTTTAGGCCCGTTGCGTTGCGCGTTGATAGTTGGTTCAGGTCCCGGTTCTGGATTTTCGAACGTCCTTTCGTACGATTTAATATCTTGTACTTTGCGTTTCACGGCTTGTACTCTTGTAATTTCTAGATGTTTCTCATCAATAATTTGAACCACTTGGATTGTACTTTGTACTTTTTAGCTTTTTGGTCGTTTGCGTCTTCAAATCATCGATTCTGTCTTTTGTCTTCACCTTTTATTATTTAAACGAATATCAATTGTAAATAGAACAATTGCAACTAAAAACTTGTCTTTCTTGAAGGATAATGCTATGAAATATATGTTCGTTTTTAGCATTATCAATATCCTTTGTTAGTTGTAGTAGAAATAACAATAATGGTACTAATATTATGTTTAATATTAGTAAGATATTCTTTATTTAATATTTATTATTAGTAAGTAAAACAAACATAATGATGTTTATAATATATTAGTGTAAAGTGTAATTAATTATGTACATGTACATGTACATGTACCTGTCTAATTAATAGAACTTAAATATTATTATTTTAAATACTTATATGAAACCTACGTGGTTGTTGTATTGCCCGTGCACGTGACAAAATCACATGCACGTATGTCCTTACACACATATGATTGAGAACTCTCACATATATGAGGTTTGGTTGGTTTCATATGTGCTCTATGTTTGATTGATGTGATTTACTAAGATTGTGTCTGACTTGGAAGTATCCTTTTCTCAGGTAACAAAGGAAATGAGAAGACTCAGTAATATAAGATCTCTGAGTTCTTGCCTTGTGATATCAGGTGAGTGAGACTAATGATACGCATACCGATTAGCTCGTGTTGCGCATCACACTTGCACCATGTGCATATCCAACGCGCTATAGCACTACTGGCGCAAGTAAATGTGCGCTAAAGGCGCCAACTTGATGATGGCGCGCTAGAAAAAGATGACGTGTCCTGTACTTTTCACGGTCTCTGTACAAAGGGCCGACAGGTAACAAAAAAGGTAATAGTACTGTTCCCTGGTCCCCTCCACGAAGTTACCAGGCAGTACAGACAAAAAGTAACGTAGAACACGTGGCTCCAATGAATGGACAGCACTGTAGCTATAAATAACGGAATCGAATCACAAGACAAAGGACTGGTTCTTTTAGAAATTACACACATACTATTTTTAGTATATTCGTACGGACCAGTCGCGCTGTCTGTACAGGGCCCTCTCTAACCCGTGCTACCGGACTTATAGCGTTTCACTAGACATCCTTGATATACGGTTAACGTTCCATGAACATAAATCCTACCACCTAGTGCGAGCCGTCAATGATCGAACTACCCGCCGATGGTGGGTGTACGTTTAACCACCTCTGTTGAGATCATCATCTCGCAAGAGGTTATTCACGGTACTCCAAACCGGAGAGTTAAACTTAATTGACCCTTAAATCCCCTCTTAATGATGTCAAGCATGGACCTAACCCAACCCGATCATTCTATGCTTGATCATTTGGCGCCATCCGTGGGACATACAAGTTAAAAGGTTTTGATTTGATCTTTTTTCTATATGTCCACTTCTCATTTATTTTTCTATACAGGCACCTGTCGCGAAAAAATAAATGCATTCAATGGCCAACTGCCGACCACAGCTAGGAACGAAGCGCAAAGCTAGCGCAGACGGGAGCTCGAGGATGACGGAGATATCGTTCCCCGCCATTCAGACGTTCAACACTTCCTGCGCGCCGATTGTAGTGCAGGGATATCTGCCAGAGTCAGGACATGGTCTTAAGCCCCTTCACATAGACAACGGCAGTAGCGTCGACATCATGTATGAGCATTGCTTCCGGCAGCTACCCGCAACAGTGAGGCGAACTATCAAACCTCCGACTACGGCTTTATCCGAATTTTCTGATGAATCAGCGTGGCCTGTCGGAATCTTGGATTTGAAGCTCGAGCTGAGAGACAGCAGAGAGAAATCAAAGAAGCGCACCGAAAGCATATAATTCTGTGTTGTGCGCTCGTACTCTAGATATAACGCTATACTAGGGAGGACTTCCATTAATAAATTTGGTGCTATACCATCCACCATTCACGGCATGGTTCGATTCCTGACGGATCAAGGAATTGCCACCCTCGAGTCAACACCGTTGGACGCCTTATGCGCGTATGTCACTGATAAGGGTAGCGCTACTCCAGAAGAAAAGGGCGCAAATGAGTGGTGGGTCATAGTCAATCCCGAGTATCTAGAACAGAAGGTGAAGATAGGGGGAGCCTTACACACGAGACTAAGGAAAAGCTGAGGAACACCCTCATCGCTAACTCTCACGTGTTTTGTTGGCGCGATGCTGACATGACTGGAGTACCACGAGAGATAGCACATCATCACCTCCGCACCAGCATCAACTTGACCCCGATTAAGCAAAAGAAGCGGCCCATGGCCCCAGAGAGAAGTGAGTGGTTGCGCAGAGAAGTGGATAAGTTAGTTAAAGCCAACATACTGCGCAAAGTGAACTACCAGACATGGGTAGCCAACCCTGTGCTGGTGGCCAAGTCGGATGGAACGTGGCGGATCTGTATTGATTTTAAAGACATTAACAAAGCCTGCCCCAAAGACAACTATCCTTTGCCAGAAATAGACTGGAAAGTAGAGTCGCTTGCTGGTTTTAGGTTCAAATGCTTCCTGGATGCCTACAAAGTATACCACCAAATACAAATGGCAGAAGAGGATGAAGAGAAAACTGCGTTCCACACAGACCAAGGGATATACTGTTACACTAAGATGCCCTTTGGACTAAAGAATGCAGGTGCTACATATCAACACACTATCGATACAGCATTCGCTAAGAAGATAGGGCGCAACCTTGAGGCATATGTTGACGACCTCATCATTAAGAGCAATACCGAAGAACAATTATTGGCCGACATACTTGAAACGTTTAACACACTCCGAAGCATCAACATGAAACTCAAGGCCAAATGTAGCTTTAGAGAAGAGGAAGGGAATTTTTTAGGACATATTGTGACTCCGCGTGGAATCAAGGCTAACCCAAAGAAGATAGAAGCAATTGAAAAAATGCCCTCCCCTAAAACAAAAAAGCAAGTTCAAAGCCTCAATGGGAAGTTAGCCGCATTGACGCGATTCCTGTCCAAGGCCGCCGAAAGATCACTCCCGTTCTTTCACACCTTGAAGGACTGTGCTAAGAAGTCAGACTTTAAGTGGACTGACGAGGCAGAAAAGGCGTTCCAGGAGATGAAAGCACTCCTCAAAGATCTCCCGACGCTAGTGGCGCCGATTGCAGGCGAAACCCTGATACTTTACCTCGCAGTATCTACGGAGGCTTTAGTTCCGTTTTAGTTGCTGAACGAGGGGACGCCCAAACGCCAATTTACTTCGTCAGCAAAGCGCTATCAGGAAGCGAACTGAATTATCGCCCCATCAAAAAACTTGTGTACGCGCTCGTAGTCACCGCCCGACGTCTGCGCAGATACTTCCAAGCACATCCGATAATGGTGCTCACCGATCAGCCTATTCGACAGCTACTCTATAAGCTCGAGATATCAGGCAGGCTGACCAAATGGGCAATAGAGCTAGGTGAGCATGAAATCTTATATTGCGCTAGAAGCGCTATTAAGGGGCAGGTGATGGCCAATTATTTAGCCGAAATGGCCGCTGATATGCCAGCGATAGACGACCCTGAACAGCTTCCCGTGCCCCCACTCGAACTGTGGGAGCTCCATACCGACGGCACAACAAGCTCCGAGGGCGCTGGCGCAGGATTAATTCTTACAGGCCCGCATCAGGAAGAGCATACATACTCGCTACAATTTAACTTTAAAGTAACAAACAACGAGGCAGAGTATGAGGTGCGGTTAGCAGGAATGTGCATAGCTCGAGAGCTAGGAATAAAGAAGCTGCAAGCCTACGTGGATTCACAGCTAGTCTCCAATCAGATAAACGGAACCTTTGACGCCAATGACAAATTCATGCAATCATACCTGGCTTTGGTTCATTCTATAGCCGACACGTTCGTCGACTTCCGGATCAGCCAAATTCCCAGGAGCCAGAACAAGCAGGCGGATGTACTCAGTAAACTGGCGGCCCTTACCTTCAATCACCTGAAAAAGAAAATATTAGTAGAGCAAGTCTTCATGAAGTCCACAGAGCCAAAAACTACAATCGCATCTGTCGAAGAAGAAGAAGCGACTTGGATGACAGATATCATAGAATTCCTGCGAACAGGATCCTTACCCGAAGGAGAGAAGGAAGTAATGAAGATCAGGGTGAAGGCACCAAACTACGAGTTGCGAGGAGAAATTCTATATCAAAAGTCTTATTTAGGAGCGTCCCTTCGCTGCGTAGGACCTAAAGAGGCTGCTGTGATCATCGATGAGGTTCATAAAGGATCCTGCGGGTTGCATTCTGGGTGGAGGACAGTAACCGAGAAGATTAAGCGACTAGGATATTATTGGCCTAGAATGTACGCTGACACAGCTGAAAGGATTAGAGTTTTCCAGGAGTGTCAGTTACACACGCCCGTCAGCAGAGCGCCTCATCGTCCCATGATACCTATCGTATCACCGTGGCCATTTTGCAAGTGGGCTATCGACATAGTGGGACCTTTCCCAAAGGGCGCGGGAAATGCTGAATACCTGGTGGTGGCTATCGACTTCTTCACCAAGTGGGTGGAAGCAAAGCCATTGCGCACTATTACCAGTAATCAAGTTAGAGATTTCTTCTGGGAAAGCATCGTGTGCAGGTTTGGCGTACCTAATGAGATTGTTAGCGATAATGGTACGCAATTTGAAGGTAACCCCTTCCGCAGCTGGTGTCAAGATTTGAATATTAAACAACTCTTCACTTCCGTTGTGCACCCTCAGGCCAACGGTCAATGTGAGGTCACAAATAGAGACATTGTGCACGCCATCAAAGCAAGATTGGGGATGAAGCATAGCGGATGGGTGGATGAGTTGCCAAAAGTCCTATGGGCACACAGAACGATGTACAAGAATAGCACAGGAGAGACACCGTTCAGTCTGGTATACGGTTCGGAGGCAGTAATCCCAGCGGAGATAACAGTTCCGACAGAAAGAATTTTGTCATAAAGCGAAGGCGAGAATGACGAAAGATTGCGAACCAACCTAAACTATGCGGAGGAGCGCAGGGAAATGGCAGCAATCCGAGAAGCCGCCAACAAGCAGCGCATTGCAAAATATTATGACAAGCGTAAAGGCATGAACGTACAAGGTACGAGACCTTGTGTGGCATGACAACCAAGCAAGCAGGGCCCAAAACACTAGAAAGTTAGGGCCAAACTGTAGCGACCCGACCAAATCATGTTTGACGGCGTCGACTACTTAGGTCCCGTTACGTGGTCATAAGTCTTTAACATGACGTTTGACCAAAATATGTCGCATTCATTTCATATAGTCAAAGGATGTTCAAGTTTACAAATGTAGTTCAAAAGACTAGTTACATTACAATGTTTAACGTTAGAATGAAACCTATGCGACACAATTTAAAGTAGTCAAAAGACGCTCCAACTATGCATGTATACTCGACATCCAAGCAAGTATCAAAAAGAGCGCGGAAGCATGTATCAAGTAGCGCTCAAGGACCTGAGAAAACATATAGAAAACTGTCAACGAAAATGTTGGTGAAATCATAGGTGTTTTAGTAAACGTTGCATTTGAACCACAAGATTTAATATAATATGATTATCAAAATCATTTGCATTCCAAAGTTGTTATTTGTTTTGCGGGCGCCCAATTATCAAACTCAACTGTTTTGCACCCTTTGCATAGTGTTAGAACATACACTAGACCCGAAAATATATTTCATCCGCTAACGGTAGCGAACCATCCGAATGAGGCTCGTCAAGCCGATGTGATCACATAATATAAGTTCTCGTTTATACCCTGCAATTGTAACTAATGATAATTGAATTGAGATTTTTTGTTCAAACCCGTACGTGGAATGTTCGTTTCGGTACTTGTGTTCAAAGTGTAAAAGTATGATACGTATATGTTTCTCATCCCATAGTTTAAAGCATAAAAGTTGTTTGAAAGATGGGACTATGATCTCACCTTGAGTGCACGTATGAAAAGTACTTGACAAAGTAACGTGTGCAAAGGACAATGCTAGTCTTGACCTAAACAAATAGGTCGTATCAATAACGGTAAACGCGATAGGTCAAAGATGTTCAATTAGTCCTATGGCTCGTTACGACTCGATTATGTAGCATGTGAATCAAATTGTCAAGTTTCATGCAAGATACAAGTATAGAAACAAGTTAGAAAGATTGCATAATCATTTGGTTAAGTTTGACAAAAAGTCAAACTTTGGTCAGTCAAAGTCAACGAAAAAGTCAACACGTTCGGGTCGGGTCCCGAACTATTTTTCTGTGTTAGTTATTCATATATAAGCATGTTAGAACAAGTTTCATGTGAATAGGTCCATAGCATGCCACACATTTTTCGTATATTGGACAAGGTGGTCAGAAGCTGGACACGCCTTATGTCGCGCCGCGACAAAGGCTGGCCGCGCCGCGGCATTACACGCGAGCTGGTACCTGGCCAGTTTCTATTTTTCTAAGTCTCAAACCAAAATTCAAACAAACATAAAACACAAACCGTAAATACTTAGAACTCGTATCTTATGTCGTTAGAAAGGTAATTTGACAAAGAACACAACTAAATACATTTCACCGACCAAAAACATCATTTGCAATAACCGACTTTCCAACATTTAATGCTCAATTAATGCTCACCATAAATGCTCAAGTTCATAAATGCACAAAATAGGATTCGGGAAATAAATGCATCCATATAACGCGCCATTTCGTAGGTAATCAATCATACAATACAACTAAATACTTACTAACAACAATTCATGGCATTCAATACATCAAAAGTTCATTTCAATTTCATCAAACCCTAACCCAAATTCACCAAAATCACTAATCAAGTTTATGAAGTTTTCTAAAACAACCTACACATCAAATTGAAGCTAGTGATGTTAGGAACACATTTAATACATGCATTTATAACATTTAACAACATTTAAGCAACCAAATCATCAATCAAACACACCAAACTTTCAAGTTCATGCTAGTTATCAAAAATAACAAGATCGAACATATAAATCATATATTCATGTTAGACTTGAGCCATAGACACTAATTAACAACTTTATAAGTTAAAAACATCAAGAACACAAAATCTAGTGGTTTTAGAAAGTTACCCAAATGAGATGTAATCGGTATGGAATCGAAGAGGAAGTTGCAAGGAGTTCAAATATGTAATTTGTTTTTATTGAAGCTTTCTTGAACGAATTTAGATGATGATTCTTGGAGATGGAGTTTTAGAGATAGTTTGAAAGTGTTAAAAGAAAAGAGAAAAGAAATTGATAAAGTGAATAGAGGAGATGGAGTGTTGACCTTTGACCTAGTCAAAGGTTTGGCACTTTGGCAAGTTTGGTCCCTCTAGTTTCATTCGGGTGCGGGAATTACCTAAACGAGATATTTTTAAAACGTGTATTAATGAGGGATGTCATAAACATATAACGGAATTTAAATCATTAAACGGAAAAGTAAACGGAAAAAGGCGGGATGTTACATTACCTACTCCTTAAAAGAAATTTCGTCCCGAAATTTAAGTAGGCGTAGTAGTCGTTGTTTCTTCCTCGAAATCTTGCGTTTCCAGGACCGGGAATAAGTGAGGGTATTTCTTTTCTATTTGATCTTATTTTTCGCAAGTAAACTCGGGTCTCCTTTTGGCGTTCCAACGGACTTTAACAATCGGAATTCGACTTTGTTTTAACGTTTTGATGGAGGTGTCCACAATTTCAACCGGTTCCTCCACAAAATGAAGTTTTTCATCAATAGTAAGTTCCTCGAGAGGGATGACGATATCGGGTTCGGCAAGACACTTTTTCAAGTTAGATACATGGAAGGTAGGATGAACGGAGCTCAATTGAGGCGGAAGATCTAAACGATAAGCAACGGTTCCAATACGCTCCAAGATTTTGAAAGGACCAATATACCTTGGATTTAGCTTCCCGCGTTTCCCAAAACGGATTACACCTTTCCAAGGCGCGACTTTTAACATTACTCGGTCACCGACTTGAAATTCGAGGTCGTTACGTCTTTTGTCGGTGTAGCACTTTTGACGACTCCGGACCGTCCGAAGCCTATCTCGGATTTGAACGATCTTCTCGGTGGTTTTGTGAATGAGTTCGGGCCGGTGATTTGCACGTCGCCTACTTCGGCCCAACAAAGAGGTGAACGACATTTTCGGCCATATAACTGTGACAACCCAGAAATTTCCAACCAAAATTAAACTTTAATCTTTATATGTTTCCAACACGATAAGCAATATTTGTTAAGTTAAATTTCAAGAATTTTAAACTATGTTCATATATTCATTCAACCTCGACCAAGTTCCAACGATTCACGAACCATTAAACGAATATGATTATATATGTATATGTGTATATATATTATAACTTGAAACGTAAACAAAATATTAGATTAAATACTTTATATGATTGTATCTGTTTCAAAATGTTTATCAATGGAATTAGAAGATAAGATCAAATGATTGAATTATCAGATATATTGAATTATGATTACAAGTCTCTGTTGAAAGGCCCACGTTGAGTTGAGAAATCTTTCCATTTTAACAATATTCGGAAAATGGTAAAGTGATTTATAAATAAGAACAAATTGTCAATTATTGAGAACTAGACAAAGGATAGTGGAAGATTGAATCTCATAAAGACTCGATTGATCTATTTAGTTTTAAACGTACAAAAACGTTTTCAGTTTAAAAAGAACTTTATTATTAAAACGTATATAACTTTTATAAATATCTAGAACCACTTTTGACAACTCATTACTTAACTAGTATGATAAATATAACGATATTTATATTTTATTTTATATATATAACGATTTAAATTAATATTATATATATTTATACGCATATTATACGTACATAGTTTTATACTTTTACTATACTTAAACTTTACCTTTACTTTATTTTTACTTTACTTTAACTTTAATAATTCATACTTTAATAATTCACTTTAATAATTCATACTTTAATAATTCACTTTAATAATTCATACTTTAATAATTCACTTTAATAATTCATACTTTAATAATTCACTTTAATAATTCATACTTTAATAATTCACTTTAATAATTCAAAAATCTATTATAAATAGAATTCAATAGGTTTCATTATTTCATAGAAACTTGAAAATATTTTTCTCTAAACTCTCTCAATCGATTTACATATATATTTACTCCGTATTATTTCAAGATATTATTAGTATACATAAAATATTATGACGGAGTGCTGTCCGAGTGATTTCGAAATTGTTTTTCGAGTGGGATAGGATTAAGGAAATTATGGTTTATAGCTATGGAGGTGATTGAGTATGGTTCATGGGTATGCTCGTGAGGTCAATATAGTGTTTATCATTTCTGTTGCATCTACGTACCTTTCCTGCAATATTGAATCTCAATATTGATACGTTAGTACTCATAATTTAACTTTTACATACTAATAGTGTATCCCTGACTAGTGCTCGAGTATTTAGGATTATGCATGCTTGTACTTTTAATATTGCCCTTAGACAGGTTAGGTTGAATGTTGAATTAGTTACACTTGCGGTTGAGATAAGGTATAAGATATGCATGTCCTTGGAAAGCTAGCGAAAAATTAAGAACTTTTCCTTTAGATATCGAATGGTTTCGATGAACGGATTAGAAGTTATAATCAATTGAATTTTTGATATTTTTATTAAAAATGATTATTATTATCGTCGTTTTTATCGTCGTTCTAGTTTTATCTTATTATTATGATTATTATTATCTTTATCAATAAAAGGGATTTATCATTAAAAATTGTTATTTTTTTTATTATTACTATCATTATTATCGTTAAAGTTATAATTAGTATTATTATTATTATCCAATTATTATTATTATTATTATTATTAGTATTATTATTATTATTATTATCGTTATTAATATATATATCATTATTTTAAAATGGTTATTGTTATTGTTATTATTATTATTATTACTATATTATCGTTAAGATAATTATTAGTATTATCGTTAATAATGTTATAGTAACTATCATTATTAATATTAGTGTATTTAAAACAAATATTTGTAACACCTAATTATTTTGATTACTATTATTATCATTATTATGAACACGATATAAAAGACGATTAAAAGCTATTAAATGAAACGATTAGGAAATAATGAGTAAGAGTATCATGATGAAATTAAAATATTATAAGATATTGATTTAGATAAAATTATCGTTCTTATTATTTTTATCATTACTATTATTATTAGTAAAAGTATCGTTAGTATTAAAACTATCATTTTAACAAAAATTATCATTTTAATAGAAATGTCATTGTTACTATAAAATATCGTTATTATTATTATTTTAAATAGAATTATTATTTTAAAGATAATATTAAAAATTATCGTAAATATTAAAGTTATCATAATTAGAATTATCGTTTTATCATAATGTCATCTTAGTAATTATAAATATTGATATTTTTATAATAATAATTATTATTACAAAATAATATAACTTTTACTTACTATCATTTTAGATATTATTTTATCAAATAAATTTGTGATACAAACATATTTTACTACGTGTAATAACTTACTTTAATAATACCTATCATATTATCTTTATGATATTAAATGAACCCTATAAATTTTATTACTTAATATATATAAAAGTATATTTTATTATATAAATTTAATATAAAATTTTATTTATTAATAAATAAATTATATTATTTACTCTAATAAATCTTTTAAAAATATTTAAAAATATAAAACGACGATATTTAAACTATATATTAATCATGTATAGATTTTTGGAAATTATTTTGAGTCAAATTTACTTTTGTTGACTTTTGCATATTAGTCTCGAGCATTAGGATTGTGGTACACTATGACTTAACCTAATTTGTTAGACAAATATTGACCAACACATAAATATATATAATTAATTTAGGTTCGTGAATCCGAGGTCAACCTTGCACTTGTTCAATGACGTTATATGTATTTTTACTACGAAATACAGTATGGTGAGTTTCATTTGCCTTTTTACCCTTTATATTTTTGGGACTGAGAATACATGCGCTTTTATAAATGTTTGACGAAATAGACACAAGTAATTGAAACTACATTCTATGGTTGAATTACCGAAATCGAATATGCCCCTTTTTATTAAAGTCTGGTAATCTAAGAATTAGGGAACAGACACCCTAATTGACGCGAATCCTAAAGATAGATCTATTGGGCCTAACAAACCCCATCCAAAGTACCGGATGCTTTAGTACTTCGAAATTTATATCATGTCCTAAGGAGGATCCCGGAATGATAGGGGATATTCTTATATGTATCTAGTTAATGTCGGTTACCAGGTGTTCACCATATGAATGATTATTTTTGTCTCTATGCATGGGACGTATATTTATGAGAACTGGAAATGAAATTCTTGTGGTCTATTAAAATGATGGAAATAAATGATTATGATAAACTAATGAACTCACCAACTTTTTGGTTGACACTTTAAAGCATGTTTATTCTCAGGTGTTAAAGAAATCTTCCGCTATGCATTTGCTCATTTTAAAGATATTACTTGGAGTCTTTCATAGCATATTTTGAAGAACGTTGCATTCGAGTCATTGAGTTCATCAAAGATTATTATTAAATCAATTTATAGTTGGATAGTGGATATTATGAAATGGTATGCATGCCTGTCAATTTTCGATGTAAAGAAAGATTGTCTTTTAAAAACGAATGCAATGTTTGTAAAATGTATCACATAGAGGTCAAATACCTCGCAATGTAATCAACTATTGTGAATCGTTTATAATGTATATGAACGGGTCCTTTCAGTTGGTATCAGAGCGGTGGTCTTAGCGAACCAGGTCTGCATTAGTGTGTCTAACTGATAAGTCGATAGGATGCATTAGTGAGTCTGGACTTCGACCGTGTCTGCATGTCAAAAGTTTTGCTTATCATTTTGTGTCGAAAATTAACTACTTATCATCCTCAGGAAATTACCTGCTTATCATTTTTAGTCTAAGACACATCTTGCTGCATTGATTGCATGAATAGTGTATAGACAAAAATTCATATCTTAGCATATCTGCTAAATCATATCTTATCGTATCTGTTACTTTAAACTTTGCCTGACATATCCCGCAAAGTCCTCCGTAATCTACGAAATCTTTTGATCTATATATATATATATATATATATATATATATATATATATATATATATATATATATATGTAATTAGAATACCATCCGTTAGCCAAAATCATTTCATATCGAAAAAAAAAATCCTTTATCCAATCGTACGAAATGGAATTCGTCATCAGTTCAAGTCACTCAGATTCCGAAATGGAATCCCATTCAAGCTCCGAAAGCAGTGTGACCGGAATAGATCAACCAATCAGTCATCACCTATTCTAGATGAATTGGGGATGGGTTCGTAGCCTCCTCAATCATTGGAAACAAGAAGAAGGTGATCCCTTCCATCCACCACATTGCCCTCTTGACAAAGAACCTGAAGCACTTACCGGAGAACCTGTCTGAAACACCATTTTCTCGCTCATTTCCAGAGTATCTCGTCACGATTATATATTACATCAAATTTTATATTTTATTTATCCGCTCGTCCAAACCGACAATCACCCCGGTGTAATAGAAGAAGTCAACGAGCTTCGCGCTCGGGTAGTGGCTTTGGAGAATATGGTGCAGAGATTACAAACACCAGCAGCAGCATCAGTAGCATAACCAGTACCACCATCATCAACGCCAATAGTACCATTACCACCTCCAACCACAACCGCGTCGTAAACCTCAACTTCACAATCTGTCCCACGAGCATCAACGTCATACGCACCATAGATACCAAGGAGTACCAACAACAATAACTGACGAAGTATTAATTCATAACTTCATTGGAGAAACATTCTGCGGCGATTATATAATCTCTAAAGTCTTAGAGATTATCTAATCTAGCCCTAACCATAAATCAGTTAAGCGAACCAAAATGATAGAAGGAAGAGTAGAAACCCTGACAAAAATGGTGTGTGATTAACAAGCTAAACTTGCTTTACCAACAGCATCAACAGTACCATCAGCGTTACCAGCATCGTCAGTACAGTCAACATCCGAATCAACAACACAGATAACATCACAAACTCCGTCAGTTCAAGAATCACTGTGGACATCATTACGAATCAATAACGTGTATATTGTATCAACGAGTTATGAAGAATTAACTCATTCCCTCTCAAGAAATTATATGTATATTATATATATATATATATCGAAATAAATCTTTCCGTGCTAAACTATTGTGTGTGAATCTTAACTACTCGGTTAATTCATATTACAAATATGCAATAATGTACGTCCTTCGGCCGCAACTTAACCAGCGTTAACTACAATCTCTGTCGCAATTCAACAAATTCCAATTCATAATAAATCAAGTATATATTTGATTTTACACTTTCATCATCGATGTACCCAAAACTTTTCAGATAACATCATTCGTACTTTGCGAAATTCACAAGAATTCCACGAACCAAACATCATACATCAACAAATAACGAAGTATTGATTCATAATTTCAATGTCATTAAAGAAATACTGCGTAAAAGTTATGTACTTTTTAAAGACTTTAGGGATTATTAAATTCTAGTTTCAACCGTAAATCAAATGAGTTTAATTTAACATTAACTCATTAAATCTATGTTACATCTGAAGAAAATATACATATATATATTTTCATAAAGACTGTAATAAAATTCCTTTGTACAAAATATTAATTGTGAAATTTTTTTAACGGGTAGGTAATACCCGAGAGATATATAAATTCACAATTAATATGTTACATTCTTCGAATCTGATTCAGCAAATTATCCATTATACTCCCTACTTTCATAACAATATACATTCTTTTATAGAAATCAAAACAACCATACTCATTCAAAATTTAATTACATATTCTGATTTTGAAATCTCAAAATTCAACTCGAGATATGACCAAAATCATCACTCTTAGATCCTTACATCTTTCACAAGCTATATTTTGACTTCAAAACTGTGTTAGAACATCAAATGTATGTTAACGATTACAATCTGTGTTCAAACCCTTCGAAAATTTCTGAAGACACTTCGAATGATGAGCAATCGAGATGATGATCCAACCACATGTTATCCACAGTTATGTACCCGAAAAACTCTTAAAACCAAAGTAAAATTTTAAACAACGTATCCGCGTCAGATTCTTTGGCATTTATTAGCAAAAATAACTTTGCGACTCCTATTCAAAGTAGCCAGTTTTGTCACAGCTCCAGCAAGTCAACTTCGACTTTTCAGTCAGACTAACCTTATTATAACCTTGAGATATACACCATCGTTACCAGGGAACCTTTTACATTCCACCACATTATTAGCAGATGTACCAACAACTTCATTACCCTTTGACTTTAGCCTCTCCAAAAAGTCATTATAATTATTTATTGAAACCCCATCATTTACTCATTCGCATCTTGTAATGAGAATTGCCATACGAATCATTGGGAATTAGCAATCAGTATTTTGAAATCTCGCAGCATGTCTACGCCAACAGTTATATGTGTATATATAACGTCTATCTTCTGGACTTAATTTGAATGTGAAGTTTCTGAAAAACACTCCGAACTAAGAATTGGTTCTCCGAAAATGGAAAAAATGCTGATGAAGCAGCAAAAACTAAAAACGACTTTAAACGGTAAAAGCTGAATGATAATGATGAAGTGTGCTGGCAAAGCGCAGAAAAAGGAAGTTTTGGAACTGGAAAACGGATTGAGCAAAGTAGGAAGGAGGCTTTGGACAAATTACAAAGACTGAACCTGACTTCAAAGGATCCAAATGATTCAGTACCTGCTGAAGTCATTAACGAATACCTTGCTCATGACTCTAAGCCCCTGCGGACAATATTCTTCATCATCCTCTGATATTAGAAATTCTAAAATATCATCATATCTTTCATTATAAATATCCTCCATATTTCTGAAGATATTTTCTTAATTTTTCTTATTTGAAATCATTTACCTCTTTGCGCTATCTGTATTACATCATAAAAGAAACTATTTTAGTTTCTAAATTCTGAAACATTCAAGTTTAAAATAGGAATATTTTGAAGTAGTGTTGGAAACTGAAGCATGAATTAGTATAATATAATGACACTTGATCAACGTGATTATATTACAGTAAGTCATGCTGAGTTTCTAAATGGAACGTGATGATTCACAGATCATAATATCATCATGTGCCATGTTATACGACTCTTGTATTCTATTTAACCTCTAAAATATCAAGAAAATATTTCTTGATGATTCGGCCTTTTCCAAGGTATTCTAGTAATTTGACAAGTCAAGATCGTGCCATCACAATTTCCTTCCTAGAACATTAACAATGTTCATTCTGAAATTCATATCTGTGAATTCTGGACCATTACAAGCGGTGCTTAATCGCAAGAAGAAGAAACAAAAGGACAAAACTCCGAAATAAAAATTGGGGTATAAATTGCAGCAAATAAAAGAGAGCATTAACTGTTAATGATAATGATTATAGAAGACAGAAGCAGAGACTTTGAAATATAAGGGAACATATAAAGCCCAACGATAAACTAGAAATTATAAACCATATATATCGATGCATATAGCAATATAAAGACACGTGAGAACTAGAAACACTATAAACCCAAGAGTATAGTAGAAGTAAATAGATTCTTCCGGCGGTAGATGAAAAAGAAGAATGATCGATATGAAAGTTAGAAGTATATCGAGAATCAGAACTGGATGGAGCATATTTATGAATACTTTAAAATATGAGTTGAGGGGGAAAGAATAGAAGGTGATGAAACATGACTAGGAACTTAGAAATCAACAGATTTAACTCACACAATGGCGGAATAAGTGAATCAAACCCTCTAGTGAATAGGTTAATTTTTTTTTGATTAATTTAGTCAAACCACAACTAAATCAAGTGTGATTAGATCAACACCTAGAGTTATTATTCACCACCTGGGTGATTTGGACTGAGAGAAAATTGGAGGAGCTCACTAGATCTGAGTGTGTGTAACAAATGAGAGGCTTAACCTAAAATTGAAGAACATAAGACTTTATATACCCCTGTTGTTGACTCACCCATACGATTCATTCATCACACGTACGAGTTGGCTTCATCAGCTGTATGGGTGATCACTCACTCGTGTCTTCTTATTTAGGTTGTAATTGTGACTTAGCTCAGCATCAGCCGTACGTATGAGCCTGTCAGCTGTACTAGTGAGGCTTCACTCGTACGTCTGACTAAGTCTAACATATTCAAACATCTAAATCTCGTTCCTGCAGTTCCTGTAACCACATACAAACACGTATAGGATAATAACGAGCAATCATGGTGGCCTGTAAACTGTTGTACCTGCAATAGATGTGGGTAGATGTCTAGGGACTTGCATAAAATGCATCAACAGAAGGTGTGAGTTGTAAAGAAACGAAGGAGGTGAATTTATAAGAAAATCTCCGACAGAACAATTAAAATGGACGATCGCATTTAAAGCGGATCCTAATTCCCTTGATTACCGGAGAGTCAAATCTTATTAAGAAGATTTTCTTCAAATCCATTGAAATCTGGGAATCAATCATATCTATGTCAAATGATAAGATGAATCTACACTTACTCATTTCACTCTTCTATGTTAGCTTCATTCGTACTCTTCATATAAATGGATTGTTTATCCAAATTATTCGCTGATGATAAAACTCTAATTTTCAGCCCGCATGCATCATAAAAACATACTTATTATCATTCACGACCTTTCCACTCAAATTTCGGGACGAAATTTCTTTAACGGGTAGGTACTGTGACAACCCAGAAATTTTCAACCAAATTTAAACTTTAATCTTTATATGTTTCCGACACGATAAGCAATATTTGTTAAGTTAAATTTCAAGAATTTTAAACTATGTTCATACATTCATTCAACCTCGACCAAGTTCCAACGATTCACGAACCATTAAACGAATATGATTATATATGTATATGTGTATATATATTATAACTTGAAACGTAAACAAAATATTAGATTAAATACTTTATATGATTGTATCTGTTTCAAAATGTTTATCAATGGAATTAGAAGATAAGATCAAATGATTGAATTATCAGATATATTGAATTATGATTACAAGTCTCTGTTGAAAGGCCCACGTTGATTTGAGAAATCTTTCCATTTTAACAATATTCGGAAAATGGTAAAGTGATTTATAAATAAGAACAAATTGTCAATCATTGAGAACTAGACAAAGGATAGTGGAAGATTGAATCTCATAAAGACTCGATTGATCTATTTAGTTTTAAACGTACAAAAACGTTTTCAGTTTAAAAAGAACTTTATTATTAAAACGTATATAACTTTTATAAATATCTAGAACCACTTTTGACAACTCATTACTTAACTAGTATGATAAAGATAACGATATTTATATTTTATTTTATATATATAACGATTTAAATTAATATTATATATATTTATACGCGTATTATACGTACATAGTTTTATACTTTTACTATACTTAAACTTTACCTTTACTTTATTTTTACTTTACTTTAACTTTAATAATTCATACTTTAATAATTCACTTTAATAATTCATACTTTAATAATTCACTTTAATAATTCATACTTTAATAATTCACTTTAATAATTCATACTTTAATAATTCACTTTAATAATTCAAAAATCTATTATAAATAGAATTCAATAGGTTTCATTATTTCATAGAAACTTGAAAATATTTTTCTCTAAACTCTCTCAATCGATTTACATATATATATTTACTCCGTATTATTTCAAGATATTATTAGTATACATAAAATATTACGACGGAGTGCTGTCCGAGTGATTTCGAAATTGTTTTTCGAGTGGGATAGGATTAAGGAAATTATGGGTTATAGCTATGGAGGTGATTGAGTATGGTTCATGGGTATGCTCGTGAGGTCAATATAGTGTTTATCATTTCCGTTGCGTCTACGTACCTTTCCTGCAATATTGAATCTCAATATTGATACGTGAGTACTCATAATTTAACTTTTACATACTAATAGTGTATCCCTGACTAGTGCTCGAGTATTTAGGATTATGCATGCTTGTACTTTTAATATTGCCCTTAGACAGGTTAGGTTGAATGTTGAATTAGTTACACTTGCGGTTGAGATAAGGTATAAGATATGCATGTCCTTGGAAAGCTAGCGAAAAATTAAGAACTTTTCCTTTAGATATCGAATGGTTTCGATGAACGGATTAGAAGTTATAATCAATTAAATTTTCGATATTTTTATTAAAAATGATTATTATTATCGTCGTTTTTATCGTCGTTCTAGTTTTATCTTATTATTATGATTATTATTATCTTTATCAATAAAAGGGATTTATCATTAAAAATTGTTATTTTTTTTATTATTACTATCATTATTATTGTTAAAGTTATAATTAGTATTATTATTATTATCCAATTATTATTATTATTATTATTATTATTATTATTATTATTATTAGTATTATTATTATTATTATCGTTATTAATACATATATCATTATTTTAAAATGGTTATTGTTATTGTTATTATTATTATTACTATATTATCATTAAGATAATTATTAGTATTATCGTTAATAATGTTATAGTAACTATCATTATTAATATTAGTGTATTTAAAACAAATATTTGTAACACCTAATTATTTTGATTACTATTATTATCATTATTATGAACACGATATAAAAGACGATTAAAAGCTATTAAACGAAACGATTAGGAAATAATGAGTAAGAGTATCATGATGAAATTAAAATATTATAAGATATTGATTTAGATAAAATTATCGTTCTTATTATTTTTATCATTACTATTATTATTATTAAAAGTATCGTTAGTATTAAAACTATCATTTTAACAAAAATTATCATTTTAATAGAAATGTCATTGTTACTATAAAATATCATTATTATTATTATTTTAAATAGAATTATTATTTTAAAGATAATATTAAAAATTATCGTAAATATTAAAGTTATCATAATTAGAATTATCGTTTTATCATAATGTCATCTTAGTAATTATAAATATTGATATTTTTATAATAATTATTATTATTACAAAATAATACAACTTTTAATTACTATCATTATAGATATTATTTTATCAAATAAATATGTGATACAAACATATTTTACTACGTGTAATAATTTACTTTAATAATACCTATCATATTATCTTTATGATATTAAATGAACCCTATAAATTTTATTACTTAATATATATAAAAGTATATTTTATTATATAAATTTAATATAAAATTTTATTTATTAATAAATAAATTATATTATTTACTCTAATAAATCTTTTAAAAATATTTAAAAATATAAAACGACGATATTTAAACTATATATTAATCATGTATAGATTTTTGGAAATTATTTTAAGTCAAATTTACTTTTGTTGACTTTTGCATATTAGTCTCGAGCATTAGGATTGTGGTACACTATGACTTAACCTAATTTGTTAGACAAATATTGACCAACACATAAATATATATAATTAATTTAGGTTCGTGAATCCGAGGTCAACCTTGCACTTGTTCAATGACGTTATATGTATTTTTACTACGAAATACAGTATGGTGAGTTTCATTTGTCTTTTTACCCTTTATATTTTTGGGACTGAGAATACATGCGCTTTTATAAATGTTTGACGAAATAGACACAAGTAATTGAAACTACATTCTATGGTTGAATTACCGAAATCGAATATGCCCCTTTTTATTAAAGTTTGGTAATCTAAGAATTAGGGAACAGACACCCTAATTGACGCGAATCCTAAAGATAGATCTATTGGGCCTAACAAACCCCATCCAAAGTACCGGATGCTTTAGTACTTCGAAATTTATATCATGTCCGAAGGAGGATCCCGGAATGATAGGGGATATTCTTATATGTATCTAGTTAATGTCGGTTACCAGGTGTTCACCATATGAATGATTATTTTTGTCTCTATGCATGGGACGTATATTTATGAGAACTGGAAATGAAATTCTTGTGGTCTATTAAAATGATGGAAATAAATGATTATGATAAACTAATGAACTCACCAACCTTTTGGTTGACACTTTAAAGCATGTTTATTCTCAGGTGTTAAAGAAATCTTCCGTTGTGCATTTGCTCATTTTAAAGATATTACTTGGAGTCTTTCATAGCATATTTCGAAGAACGTTGCATTCGAGTCATTGAGTTCATCAAAGATTATTATTAAATCAATTTATAGTTGGATAGTGGATATTATGAAATGGTATGCATGCCTGTCAATTTTCGATGTAAAGAAAGATTGTCTTTTAAAAACGAATGCAATGTTTGTAAAATGTATCATATAGAGGTCAAATACCTCGCAATGTAATCAACTATTGTGAATCGTTTATAATGTATATGAACGGGTCCTTTCAATAACGCTTCAAAAGGTGCGGCTTTTATACTCGCGTGATAACTATTGTTGTAAGAGAACTCGGCGAGAGGCAAGTGCTTGTCCCAAGCTTTTCCAAAATCAACAACGCAAGCTCGTAACATGTCCTCCAAGGTTTGAATTGTTCGTTCGCTTTGCCCATCGGTTTGGGGATGATATGCGGTGCTCATGTCTAAACGCGTTCCCAACGCTTCTTGCAAGGTACGCCAAAATCTAGAAACAAAACGGCCATCTCGGTCGGAGATAATCAATAACGGTACACTGTGTCGGGCTACGATCTCCTTAATGTAAAGTTGTGCAAGTTTCTCCATTTTATCGGTTTCCTTCATGGCTAGGAAGTGCGCGGATTTGGTGAGTCGGTCAACAATAACCCAAATAGTATCATAACCGCCAACCGTCTTTGGTAGTTTGGTGATAAAATCCATCGTTATCCTTTCCCACTTCCATTGCGGGATCTCGGGTTGTTGAAGTAGTCCGGACGGTCTTTGATGTTCGGCTTTGACTTAGGAGCAAGTTAGGCACTTTCCAACATAAGTAGCAACGTCCTTTTTAATGTTCGGCCACCAATATTGTTCTTTAAGGTCGTGGTACATCTTATTGGCACCGGGGTGAATCGAGTATCGTGACTTATGGGCTTCATCTAAAATAAGGTTTCGTACGTCCCCATATATAGGCACCCAAATCCTTCCGGCGTAATATCGGAGTTCGGTCTCCCTAATTTCAAATCGAGAGATGAGAATGTTCAAGAGCTCGTGTGAAACATTTTCATCCTTAAGAGCCTCATCTTGGGCTACCCGAATTTGGCTATTAAGGTTGGTGTAGATGGTGATGTTTAAAGCTCAGACACGAAGAGGCACCGTTCTTTCTTTTCGACTTAAGGCATCGGCTACTACGTTTGCCTTCCCGGGATGGTAACGAAGCTCGCAATCGTAATCGTTTAAGGTTTCAATCCACCTTCGTTGTCTCATGTTTAGTTACTTTTGGTCGAAGATGTGTTGGAGACTTTTGTGATCGGTGTAGATGGTAATCTTGGTTCCATAAAGATAGGGTCTCCACATTTTAAGTGCAAAGACAACGGCTCCGAGTTCGAGATCATGTGTCGTGTAGTTTCGTTCATGAATTTTGAGTTATCGAGAAGCATAAGAAATGACTTTCGTTCGTTGCATCAACACACACCCAAAACCATGTTTCGAGGCATCGCAATACACAACAAAATCATCATTGCCTTCGGGAAGTGACAATATAGGAGCGGTGGTTAGCTTCGTTTTCAAGATTTGAAATGCGGATTCTTGTTCGGTTGCCCAAAAGAATTTTCTTCCCTTATGAGTTAACGCGGTTAGAGGAGGAGCGACCAAAGAGAAATCGTTGATGAATCTACGATAGTATCCTGTGAGACCCAAGAATTGATAAATGTGAGTAGGAGTAGTATGAGTCTCCCATTTACTAATGGCTTCGATTTTTGATGGATCGACTTTAATACCTTGGTCACTTACAACATGACCAAGAAATTGAACTTCCTTTAACCAAAATTCACACTTGGAGAATTTGGCATAGAGTCGTTCTTGCCTTAAAAGTTCAAGCATAAGTCGGAGGTGTTCCTCGTGTTCTTCTTCGCTTTTAGAATAAACCAAAATATCATCGATGAACACGATAACGAATTTGTTAAGATACGGTTTGCACACGCGGTTCATAAGATCCATGAACACCATCGGTGTGTTAGTGAGACCAAATGGCATGACAAGGAATTCATAACTACCATAACGAGTTCAGAAAGCGGTTTTGGAGACATCTTCCCCCTTAATCCTTAATTGATGATAACCCGAGCGGAGATCGATTTTCGAATATACACAAGACCCTTGTAGTTGATCAAAGAGGTCCTCGATGCGAGGAAGAGGATATCGGTTCTTAACCGTTAATTTGTTTAGTTCACGATAATCAATGCACATTCGTAGGGATCCGTCTTTCTTTTTAACAAACAAAATCGGAGCGCCCCAAGGTGAATGGCTAGGTTGGATAAAACCACGATCAAGTAGTTCTTGGATTTGACTTTGCAATTCTTGCATTTCGGATGGAGCGAGTCTATATGGTGCACATGCTATGGGTGCGGCTCCCGGAATAAGATCGATTTGGAATTCAACCGGTCGATGAGGTGGAAGACCCAGTAATTCGTCGGGAATACATCAGAATAGTCACTAACAATTGGCACATCATCGATGCGCTTCTCATCGGACTCGACTTTCTTAACGTGAGCAAGGATCGCAAAACAACCCTTACGGAGTAGTCTTCTAACTTTAATGCATGAAACGAGGTTGAGTCCGGTGCAACTCTTATCGCCATAGACGATCAAAGGTTCGCCATTCTCGATAGGAATCCGGATTGCGTTAAGATCACAAAGGATGTGAGATTTCATTTTGGCTAGCCAATTCATACCGATTATTACATCGAAGCTTCCTAGTTCCATGGGTATCAAGTCAATTTCAAACTCATTACCCAAAATGTTTAACGTACACCCCCGGTAATATGTGTCGGCACTCAATAGTTTCCCGTTGGCCACTTCAATGGTATAAGTGGTATCTAGTGGAAGTGGTGGAGTGCTAAAAGAATGAGTCAAAGTCTTGGATACAAAACTCTTATCGGCACCTGAATCGAATAAACAAGTAACATAAGTGTTGTTGAGGAGAAACGTACCCGTGACTAATTCATTGTCATCTCGGGCTTCCTCGGTGTTGATGTTGAAAGCTCGGCCGCGTGTGTTGGGGTTGGCTTTCTTCTTCAGACATGCATTTCTAAAATGACCCGTTTGGCCACATTCATAACAAGTACCCGGTTTTGGTGCATTGGGCACTTTTTGAGTGACAGGGGCGGCACTTCTACAATCGTTGGCCACATGACCACTCCTTTGGCACCGGTGGCAAAATATATTGCTACATTCACCATAGTGGTGTTTGTGGCATTTGTTGCAAAAGGGTTTATTTCCGCCATAACTTTTCTTGGCGTCGGAGGTGAAAGGCTTTTTGGTGAAATTGTTGTTGTAGTTGTTGCATGATTGGGGGGCTTCCCATTTTCTTTTGTTGCCGCCCGATTTATCCTCGGCCTTAGGTGCCGGAACTACAATTTCGTCAACCGTTTCGATCAATTGGCGGGCCATGTTTAAGGCTTGTTGTAGGTTAGCGGGTTTGGATGACATCACACCTTGTTTGATGCTCTTTGGAAGACCATCCATATAAATTTCAACCCTTTGAGATTCGGGGTTCACGAGGTTGGGACACATCAAGGATAGTTCGGCGAATCGTTGATTGTAGGCCTTGAGATCGTTTCCGACCGCCTTTAAAGTTCTTAGCTCTTGTTCGAGCTTTCGGGTTTCTTCACGAGGGAAAAATTCGACGATCAACCTTTCCCTTAAATCGGCCCAAGAGAGGGCATGAGCTTCATCGGTACCCACCGATTGTACATACGTGTTCTACCACGTGAGGGCGATACCGGCAAAGGTGTGGGTGGAATATTTGACTTTATCTTGATCTCGACATCCGCTTATGCTAAAAACGGCTTCCGTTTGTTCGAACCATCGAGTGAGTACAACCGGTCCCCCAGTCCCATCAAAAGTATGAGGTTTGCACCCCATGAAACCTTTATAGGAGCACCCTTCGCTTGAGTTACCGGCCCCTTGATTGTTGTTGTTGTGGTTGTTGTTATTGTTGTTGTTGGAGGAGTGACCGGCCATGGTCGCATCCACGGCGGTGGCTATCATTCGTTGTAGAGCTTGTTCAGGAGTCTCATGGCGTAGCACACGACGAGGAGGCATTGTTCCTTCAAAACACAAGAATACCGTTGATTAGTATTTTTAATAATACTAACCATGATATGGAATAAGGATAGAGAGAAATTTTCCTTGACTCGCCTTAAATTCTTTATGCCATAATGTCGGAACATTCATATGAGTCACCGTAATATAATCCCGGAAATTATATTACCCTAATTCACATGTGCATTCGACATTATTTCACTAAGTCAAGGCGGCGTGTCAATTAAATTAAACAACGTGAGGTTAAGATGAAATAAGAGTAGATATGAGTAGAAACGTTCGAGTATAAATGCACAAGTAGTCAAGCAATTCCTACTTCAAGTATATATGCCGATTGTAGTCTAGATTCACTAATGTACCCTACGACTCGGGGTTGACACCAATGAACTCTAAATCCCTACAACCAACGCTCTGATACCATCTGTAGCGACCCGACCAAATCATGTTTGACGGCGCCGACTACTTAGGTCCCGTTACGTGGTCATAAGTCTTTAACATGACGTTTGACCAAAATATGTCGCATTCATTTCATATAGTCAAAGGATGTTCAAGTTTACAAATGTAGTTCAAAAGACTAGTTACATTACAATGTTTAACGTACGAATGAAACCTATGCGACACAATTTAAAGTAGTCAAAAGACGCTCCAACTATGCATGTATACTCGACATCCAAGCAAGTATCAAAAAGAGTGCGGAAGCATGTATCAAGTAGCGCTCAAGGACCTGAGAAAACATATAGAAAACTGTCAACGAAAATGTTGGTGAAATCATAGGTGTTTTAGTAAACGTTGCATTTGAACCACAAGATTTAATATAATATGATTATCAAAATCATTTGCATTCCAAAGTTGTTATTTGTTTCACGGGCACCCAATTATCAAACTTAACTGTTTTGCACCCTTTGCGTAGTGTTAGAACATACACTAGACCCGAAAATATATTTCATCCGCTAACGGTAGTGAACCGTCCGAATGAGGCTCGTCAAGCCCATGTGATCACATAATATAAGTTCTCGTTTACACCCTGCAAGTGTAACTAATGATAATTGAATTGAGGATTTTTGTTCAAACCCGTACGTGGAATGTTCGTTTCCGTACTTGTGTTTAAAGTGTAAAAGTATGATACGTATATGTTTCTCATCCCATAGTTTAAAGCATAAAAGTTGTTTGAAAGATGAGACTACGATCTCACCTTGAGTGCACGTATGAAAAGTACTTCACAAAGTAACGTGTGCAAAGGACAATGCTAGTCTTGACCTAAATAAATAGGTCGTATCAATAACGGTAAACGCGATAGGTCAAAGATGTTCAATTAGTCCTATGGCTCGTTACGACTCGATTATGTAGCATGTGAATCAAATTGTCAAGTTTCATGCAAGATACAAGTATAGAAACAAGTTAGAAAGATTGCATAATCATTTGGTTAAGTTTGACAAAAAGTCAAACTTTGGTCGGTCAAAGTCAACGAAAAAGTCAACACGTTCGGGTCGGGTCCCGAACTATTTTTCTGTGTTAGTTATTCATATATAAGCATGTTAGAATAAGTTTCATGTGAATCGGAGGTCCATAGCATGCCACACATTTTTCGTATATTGGACAAGGTGGTCAGAAGCTGGACACGCCTTATGTCGCGCCGCGACAAAGGCTGGCCGCGCCGCAGCATTACACGCGAGCTGGTACCTGGCCAGTTTCAGTTTTTCTAAGTCTCAAACCAAAATTCAAACAAACATAAAACACAAACCGTAAACACTTAGAACTCGTATCTTATGTCGTTAGAAAGGTAATTTGACAAAGAACACAACTAAATACATTTCACCAACCAAAAACATCATTTGCAATAACCGACTTTCTAACATTTAATGCTCAATTAATGCTCACCATAAATGCTCAAGTTCATAAATGCACAAAATAGGATTCGGGAAATAAATGCATCCATATAACGCGCCGTTTCGTAGGTAATCAAGCATACAATACAACTAACTACTTACTAACAATAATTCATGGCATTCAATACATCAAAAGTTCATTTCAAGTTCATCAAACCCTAACCCAAATTCACCAAAATCACTAATCATGTTTATGAAGTTTTCTAAAACAACCTACACATCAAATTGAAGCTAGTGATGTTAGGAACACATTTAATACATGCATTTATAATATTTAACAACATTTAAGCAACCAAATCATCAATCAAACACACCAAACTTTTAAGTTCATGCTAGTTATCAAAAATAACAAGATCGAACATATAAATCATATATTCATGTTAGACTTGAGCCATAGACACTAATTAACAACTTTATAAGTTAAAAAAATCAAGAACACAAAATCTAGTGGTTTTAGAAAGTTACCCAAATGAGATGTAATCGGTATGGAATCGAAGAGGAAGTTGCAAGGAGTTCAAATATGTAATTTGTTTTGATTGAATCTTTCTTGAACGAATTTAGATGATGATTCTTGGAGATGGAGTTTTAGAGATAGTTTGAAAGTGTTAAAAGAAAAGAGAAAAGAAATTGATAAAGTGAATGGAGGAGATGGAGTGTTGACCTTTGACCTAGTCAAAGGTTTGGCACTTTGGCAAGTTTGGTCCCTCTAGTTTCATTCGGGTGCGGGAATTACCTAAACGAGATATTTTTAAAACGCGTATTAACGAGGGATGTCATAAACATATAACGGAATTTAAATCATTAAACGGAAAAGTAAACGGAAAAAGGCGGGATGTTACACAAACTGGGAAGGAGCTTACAGGGTCGTTGGGATCAATAACACTGGAACTTACAAACTGGCAGAGCTTAAGGGAAATCCTATCAAGCGGACCTGGCATGATACTTCGCTTAAAATATGCTACATGTAATATAGAAAATAGGAGACTTGATCAATCACCTACTTTGTCTATATTTACATGTAATTACTAAACAACGCGCCTTTGTAGGTCGACCGTGTACTGCGCTACTGTAAACTCGTTTTTCAATTATGTTAAAGCATTAAGTCATTTTCAGTTAAGAATTCATGTGCCTCTTGGAGCTGAATAGCTTTATGATTTGAACTGCACGCGCACAGTAAAATACTAGCGCGTTCCTACCTACTTAAGGGATGACTTTCCCTAGCTCCTGCGCGGCAGAAGTCTGTTTGGCGACAGACTAGACTTATTACCGGAGAGCGACGGTCATTGGTTGACCTAGTTCCACCCGAGCAGACCTAGAGATATGTGAGTCATGACTATAAACAAAAAAGCGTTGGTCGCGCTTGACCACAGTCCCAAACTAACGTTTGGATAACTCTTCGACGCGATTATAGGCGCGCAACCAAAGTGTGTGTTGAGTGCACATCAGCACACATGAAGGTTAGCGACAGTACGCCGAGAGTATAAAATAATAATAAGTACCAAGTAATGAAACAAGAATACGAAAAGTAAGCGCATCATAAGCTTACATTACGGTAATACATTTTCCATTTATTGCGAAAAAATACACTTGATACAAAATGTTACACGCGTCGTGACGCATCATGATATTACAAAGCAAAATTACAACTTAGAATCTATCAACTCTCGCGCCGAAACTCACGGGTTGCGCAACAACTCCTCAAGCCGGGAAATGGGGATATGACGTAGCGCTCCGTAGGCCTCCCTAGCGATTTTTCGCGCTCCAGGAATAAGGCAGTCTCGAACAGCCTTGGGAAGAATAGTGGGCACCTGAATGTGTTCCTTTATGATATCCCAAAAGTGAAGGCGCTCGACGTCCTGTATAGCTTTTAAAGCATTCTTGTACCGATCATTCACAGCATTGTTGTTCAAAGCATGATCCACTATACGAGGTAGACCTGCCTTCAACACTTCAAACTCGTGAGCGTCCGACCTTGCTCGCTGCTCTGATTTGGCGCACTGAACACGTAGCACGCGAATGGTCTCCTCATGATCGTTATTCTGAAGCTTAATGTGATCCAATTATGCTTGAATCTTATTGTTTGCTTGCTGTGCCTTGTCAAGCCTGGCATAGAGACGCATTATGGTATCCCTCATCATGCTGAATTCATCATCGGAAGACTCGTTGCTCGGCCTGGGACTTTGGACCTTCTTACCTTTACAAGAACCCGCTGAGTTTGAGCGCTGCCTCTCGACATAAGAGTCACTGTCGATCCGAATGGGAGAAGGATGAGGCCTATCCGCACTCCCTCTCGCGCTACAACCGTGCCCATCATCTGTATCAGAATAATAACAATTAAAGTAATGCCGAAGTACAATCATAATAAGTAACAAAGGAAATGCACAGCATACCAGTACGAGCGCACTTTGAGGAGGAAGGAGCAGCAGATCTTTTGCGCCTCTTTGGAGCAAGCACGTCACGAGGAGGAGGAACGAGTTTCCCGCGAGGACATCGCTTGGGAAGTCAGCATATTGCGCCTCAACCTTCTTCTTATTCTTCTTGCGCGAAGGGCTACAAGTAAAAGCTGCAGTGACGGGGCGCTTTGTAGAAAAACCTTTCCCTAGAGGCATGCGATCCACCACTACAGAAGTAGAAGAAGAGAACTCGAGGTACTCGGAGAAGGAAATTGCTGTCAATAAAGGGTAGGAGCATTAAGGAGGATGAAGAATAAAAGAAGGTAAAAAGCTTTGCGTACCTTGTAGATGACGACTGAAGTGAGGATAGTAGTTCGGATCTAGCCAATGTTTGGATATCCCTCCAGCATACAATACGTTATTGCTATACACACGTAAGGGAAGCGTGAGATCTACACACTTATCCAACATCGACCTCTCGCTTGAACTTAAAGGTGGCGCCGTGTTTAAACTATCGTCAAAACTGTATTGCCAAGCACTCACATTTGAGAACTCTAATGGAATGAATGTGTCATCCACGAAGAAGTAACGCTCTTTCCAGTCGCGCAGATTCTCCTCCAATGGCTCGCCGGTAAAGCGAACGTTGTAACGAAAGGAGAACCAACCCATATCAAGCCGCTCAAACGAAAAAATGTTCTTGAACAAATTCACCATAGGAATAAAGTCGCGCGCCCTGCACCACATCTGAAAAACAACAAGACGGCAGGCGCTGTCAGGATCCAACTGACCCACGCCAATGTTAAAATGGGAAAGTACGCGCAAGATGAAATTCGTAGGCGGAATGCGCATATTACCCCGCTCGAAAACCGCACTATAAATGGCCACCTTTCCGCTAGGAGCGCGGTGACGACCAGGAACGGCAGGCGATAGAGCTCTCATAGGAGGATAGCGCTTGGAGATATGCGCAACATATTCGGCGGTGATGGATGAAGGAATAGAACCAACGTTAGAAAAGTCAGCGCGATAAGCCATGATGGAGAGAGAAGAAAGTGGAAAGTGAAAAACGAATGAAGAAAGTTCTATTTGTAGGAGGAGGAGAGATGGTCATAATAGATCTTGACCGTACACATGTCAAACGACAATTAAAGAAGAGAATTTAATGCAACGTGACGGGTGATGTGACGGCTGTCACATCACACCTGTCATGGAATTAACAACAGTTGAGTTCGACACCATGCGCAATGCTTGCGAATAATATCGAACTGGGGGACTTAATGATACGCATACCCGATTAACTCGTGTTGTGCATCACACTTGCACCATGTGCATATCCAGCGCGCTATAGCACTACTGGCGCAAGTAAATGTGCACTAAAGGCACCAACTTGATGATGGCGCGCTAGAAAAAGATGACGTGTCCTGTACTTATCACGGTCTCTGTACAAAGGGCCGACAGGTAACAAAAAAGGTAATAGTACTATTTCCTGGTCCCCTCCACGAAGTTACCAGGCAGTGCAGACAAAAAGTAACGTAGAACACATGGCTCCAATGAATGGACAGCACTGTAGCTATAAATAACGGACTCGAATCACAAGGCGAAGGACTGGTTCTTTTGGAAATTGCACACATACTATTTTTAGTATATTCGTACGGACCAGTCACGCTGTCTGTACAACGCCCTCTTTCACTCGCGCTACCGGACTTATAGAGTTTCACTAGACATCCTTGATATACAGGTAACGTTCCATGAACATAAATCCTACCACCTAGTGCGAGCCATCAATGACCGGACTACCCGCCGATGGTGGGTCTACGTTTAACCACCCCTGTTGAGATCATCATCTCGCAAGGGGTTATTCACGGTACTCCGGACCGGAGAGTTAAACTCAATTGACCCTTAAATCCCCTCTTAATGATGTCAAGCATGGACCGAACCCGATCCGATCATTCTATCCTTACAGATGTTGTTATTTAGTAACATGCATAGTTACTAGTAGGGATGGCACCCGCGGGCAACGGGCACAGATCCTTGGTACCCACGACCCGTCCGCCAGGATTTTTTTTTTTACTCGCTGGTACTCGTTTACCCGCCAACAGGTAAACTTTTCTACCCGTACTCGCAACCCGCGCGTAAACCTGCGGGTTTACAAAATATATACTTTAATTAATTTTTAGTAACGGATACCCATTACCGGCGGGTTTTACCCGCAAATAATTATAGAAATACATTAAAAAATTAATTTATATAATATATATTTAAGTATATGTATGCGGGTAAACAGGTATACCCGCGGGTAGCTCAAACGGGCATCACGGATTCACGGGTCGGGTTTTACCCGCGACGGGTATGAAATACCCGCGACCCATCAACGTGTAAAAAATTTTACCCGACCCGTGCCTGAGGATACATTTTTTCATAAATACCCGCCCGTCACGGCACGGGTACCCGCGGGTCACAGGTTTTTTTCCGCCCATTGCCATCCCTAGTTACTAGTCATTGCCATGAACCACATGATTAGACCGATTACCACAAGTGATTATATTATTATATATACTCCGTGAATATGGTTAAATGGTTATATGTGCACAAGTGATCACCTTCGACCGGGTAGGTGTGTCCACCTTCGACCGGGTAGGTGGAAGTGGTCAACCTTGACCGGGTAGGTTGGGTTCGGTTGCTAATATCTTTGTAGTATAGTTCAAATGACGCGTTCGTTGCGTCAGAAGGACTATGCGAGAGAGTCAGTAGCAGGGACTATCGATAAGCCCTAGCCCGATCAGCTAGTGGTTGAGGACCCCGTACAGGTCACCGGTCCTCTTGAGATACGTGATGTATGTGTTTAGATTGATGCTGGGCTTGAGACTATTTAGTGATATCTGTTTGGATATCTCATTCACTTAGCTTCATGCTAATCCCCCACATTGATAAGGCTAAAAAGGAACATATATTTCATAGCATTATCCCCCAAGAATGACAAGTTTTTAGTTGCAATTGTTCCATTTTCAAGTAATATTCGTTTATATTTAATAAGTGCGAAGACAAAAGGCGAAAACGAAGATTTGAAGACAAAAAGGTCCAAAATGCTAAAAAGTACAAGATACAATCAAAAAGGTTCAAATTATTGATGAGGAACGTCTAAAAATGACAAGAGTACAAGTTACAAAACGCAAAGTACACGATATAAAATAGTACGCAAGGACGTTCGAAAATCCGGAACCGGGACATGAACCAACTCTCAACGCTCGACGCAACGGTGTAAAAATTATGAGTCAACTATGCACAAGAATAAAATATAATATTTAAATAATTCATAATAAGAATAATATTAAATAATAAAAAGTTGTTAATTGAGCATAGTTCAGGGGTCATAAGTGAAAATTCAATTTATAAATTCGCCTATAAAAGGCTATGTAAACGTAATTGAAGCATACCTTTTTCTATATATTGGGATCTATATATCGATCCATCTATCTATTATCAATATCAATTATCAATATCTATATTCTATATCTCTATCATAATGTTAATGTAATCAGATATAACAATAATCTTAATTTTAATTTTAAATTATAATAATAATAAGATTTATGATAGAGATCGTTTGAGTGTGTAAGTCGAAATTCTGTCCGTGTAACGCTACGCTATTTTTAATCATTGTAAGTTATGTTCAACCTTTTTACATTAATGTCTCGTAGCTAAGTTATTATTATGCTTATTTAAAACGAAGTAATCATGATGTTAGGCTAATTACTAAAATTGGGTAATTGGGCTTTGTACCATAATTGGGGTTTGGACAAAAGAACGACACTTGTGAAAATTAGACTATGGGCTATTAATGGGCTTTATATTTGTTTAACTAAATGATAGTTTGTTAATGTTAATATAAAGATTTACAATTGGGCGTCCCTATAAATTACCATATACACTCAATCGGACACGATGGGCGGGGTATTTATATGTACGAATAATCGTTCATTTAACCGGACACGGGAATGGATTAATAGCCACTAGAATAATTAAAACAGGGGTGAAATTATGTACAAGGACACTTGGTATAATTGATAACAAAATATTAAAACCTTGGGTTACACTCAGTCGACATCCTGGTGTAATTACTAAACAAAGTATTAAAATCTTGTTACAGTTTAAGTCCCCAATTAGTTGGAATATTTAACTTCGGGTATAAGAATAATTTGACGAGGACACTCGCACTTTATATTTATGACTGATGGACTGTTATGGACAAAAACCAGACGGACATATTAAATAATCCAGGACAAAGGACAATTAACCCATGGGCATAAAACTAAAATCAACACGTCAAACATCATGATTACGGAAGTTTAAATAAGCATAATTCTTTTATTTCATATTTAATTTCCTTTATTTTATATTTAATTGCACTTCTAATTATCGCATTTTTATTGTTATTGTTGCACTTTTAATTATCGTACTTTTTAATTATCGCAAGTTTATTTTATCGCACTTTTATTATTCGCAATTTCATTATCGTTATTTACTTTATGCTTTAATTTAAGTCTTGTATTTATTTTTAATATTTTACATTTGGTTTTAACTGCGACTAAAGTTTTAAAATCGACAAACCGGTCATTAAACGGTAAAAACCCCCTTTATAATAATAATATTACTTAAATATATATATTTGTATTTTTACAATTATTGTGTGTAAAAAAATATAGCGTTATACTTCACGAGCTCCCTGTGGAACGAACCGGACTTACTAAAAACTATACTATAATACGATTAGGTACACTGCCTATAAGTGTTGTAGCAAGGTTTAAGTATATCCACTCGATAAATAAATAAATAACTTGTGTAAAATTGTAGCATATTTAATAGTATTTCGCACTAAAAATAATACTATTTTGTATACACCCCCTACGACATCAAGTATTTTTGGCGCCGCTGCCGGGGACCGCTAAAACGCTATATTTTTAATTTATATTTGTGAAAATATAAGTTTGTAAAAAAAAAAACGTAAAAAAAAAAACGTAAAAAAAAATATATATATATATTTTTAAAAAAAATATTTTTTTTAAGATTTTGTCTATAAAAAAAATGTTTTTTTTTTAGTTTTATTACCTTTAGATTTTTAGACTATATTCGCAACTTTTAGTATTAAGTTTAGTTTTGCCATAGTTATTTTTACTTCTAGAATTTTTAGGCTTTGCCGTAAAATCCCTTAAGTGCTTATTCCTTAGACTAAGTTTTAGGTGCTTTAGAATTTTACGACGCCGTATTTCGCACTACTTTCTTATTTTTATTTTTCGACGCCTATTTTTCGACCTTTTTATTTTTCAACATTTTTCGACGCGTAATCTATTTCTTCCTTATTTCTCGATACTCTAGTTTTTAGGACTTAGAATTTTCTATACTTCTTATCTAAATCTTAAAACGGAAAGAAAAATTATTTAAGCGGTTAAATTAATAGACGTTGACATTTTTCTGGTTCGTAGTAATAGTTGGATTTGTTAGTGGCTAGTTGTGGGCTTCCGATTTAAAGGGTCCTGGCTACCTGCTACATCTTTTGGCTATTCGAAACGTGGGCAAAATCAGAAAAGTCTATTAATTGGACAACTTATATAAGTTTTTCTTATTTTTATAACTAATAGGATATTCTGTGAATGCACCGAGCAAAACGTTCACCACCTTTCATACGTTCACCACCTGTAACTAGATCAAGACATTTAGCAAATATAACCGCCGTTGATTTTTCTTTAGAATCGTCATCCAGTCGACCAAGTACTTCAGTTCAAATTTCCGATAATCCATTTTTTGAACCCGACCTCACAATTGAGAATCCGAAAAATATTCAGGAACGGTTCGTAGATCCTGAACCATTAAACTTTCCTCCGGAACCACCAATCATTCAAACAGAGATTGTTGAGGAACGAACCATTAAATCAGAATCATCTAGTGATACCGATTCAACAAATTCAATTATGGAGAATCTGGAACCTCTAAGTATGGAAGACCGAATGAGAGCTAAACGCACTGGCCAAGGTCACGCAATTACTCATCCAGACATTAATGCGCCAGATTATGAAATCAAAGGACAAATTCTACACATGGTGACTAATCAATGCCAATTTAGTGGTGCGCCGAAGGAAGATCCAAATGAACATCTACGTACCTTTAATAGGATCTGCACACTATTTAAAATCCGAGAAGTGGAGGATGAACAGATATATCTCATGTTATTTCCCTGGACTTTAAAGGGAGAAGCCAAAGATTGGTTGGAATCGTTACCTGAAGGGGCGATCGATACATGGGACGTTTTAGTTGAAAAATTTCTTAAACAATTCTTTCCTGCATCTAAAGCCGTAAGACTTCAAGCAGAAATTGTTACGTTCACACAGAAACCAAATGAAACTCTATATGAGGCGTGGACAAGATTCGGAAGGATGTTGAGAGGATGTCCTCAACACGGTTTAGACACTTACCAAATAGTACAAATATTCTACCAAGGTGTCAACGTTGCTACACGAAAAGACATCGACATAACAGCCGGTGGTTCCATTATGAAGAAAACCGCAACTGAAGCTTACAAAATTATTGATAACACAGCATCCCACTCACATGAGTGGCACCAAGAAAAAGATATCTTTCGATCATCTAAAGCGGCTAGAGCTGATTCTAGCCATGACTTTGATTCCGTTTCCGCAAAAATAGATGCTTTCGAAAGACGAATGGAAAAGATGAATAAAGATATTCACGCAATACGAATCAGTTGTGAGCTATGCGGTGGACCACACTTATTGAAAGATTGTCACATTGAACCAACCATGGAACAACGAGAGAATGTTTTCTATATGAACCAAAGGCCGGGAAATAATTATCAAAATAATTATCAACCGCTAAACTTCAATCGAAATCAAAACATTTTTTACAATCCAAAAGGACCCGAAAATAACTGGTATAACCAACAAGGTCCGAATAACCAACCAACTCAAAACAACACTTTCAATCAACAAAGACCTGGCTTATATAAACCACAACAACAAACCGAAGAGAAAAAGTCAAATATGGAAGACGTGGTATTCAAGCTAGTTGAATCTCAAACGCAATTTATTACATCTCAAACCCAAACGAATGAGAGGTTTGATCAGTCATTAAGAACTCAACAAGCTTCCATTTTGAATCTAGAAAAACACGTAGGTACTCTTGCTAGCTTAATGAGTGAGAGGGAACAAGGAAAGCTACCAAGTAATACTGAAGCAAATCCTCGAAATGAGAATGTTAACATGGTTTCAACAAATTCTGAAAAACCAGCTCCGGAAGATGGGAAGGTTTTAGATGAGAATAAAAATGAAGAAGTTACACCACCACCACCAGAGTATGTAAAGCCAGTGGTGGCACCATATAAACCACCCATCCCATTTCCAAGAAAAAGAGTTGAGTATGAGCAAGTAATAGGTAATAAAGTTGGTGATACCTCTGGAAAGAAGAAGAAGAAAAAGAATAAGAAAGTACAAGAAACAAAAACCGTAGAAGTAAACCCGGTGAAGACAGTTCCACTAAAACCTCCACCTAGGGTAGGTGATCCGGGTGAATTTATTGTTCCTTGTCTACTTAGTGATTGTGTCATGTATGATGCACTAGCAGATTTAGGTGCGAGTGTAAGTGTTATGCCTCTTTCCTTATATAAGAGATTAGGAGTAGGTAAGTTAACTCCAACAGATATGAGTGTTCGACTCTTTGATCAAACCATTAAGCACCCAGTTGGAATTGCTGACAACCTACCCGTTCAAGTAGGTAATTTAACCTTTCTAGTCGAATTCATTGTCATTGACATAGAAGAGGACCCAAACATTCCTCTAATTTTAGGTCGGCCATTCTTAGCGTCCACCAAGGCGTTATTTGATGTAGGAAATGGTAGAATGACACTTAGTAGTGGTGACAAATCGATCACCTTTATGATTCGAAAGACTAAATCTCCACCAACCAAAACCGTTGAACCAGCAAAAACGATTGGTAAGAACCATGTTGTTTTACCAACTCCAACGGTAATACTTAGCAATAATGAAACGCCTAAGTGTGGGGAAAATGAAGTAACACCTAATGATGACATGATAACAAAGAACCCCGTTGTTGATACGAAATTAAATGATCCCGTTATTAATAGTTCAATGAAGAAACTTATTAAACGGATTCGCGATGCTAGAACCAAGGGGAACTTTAAGTTATGTAACCGGTTAGTATCCAATCTATCACCTAAAGAAAAGGAGAAACTAGTTGAAATTGTGGATATTACACAGGAATCCGACCAATGGCTTAAAGAAAAAGTCACGGATATGCAAGTTGATTATGGACCAAGAGAAATTAACGATGAAGTTAATCACAATTTTGACACCACGGCTACCTAAGTGTGGGGAGATTCAAATGTTCTAAAAAGAAAATGCTATCTAGAGTTAGTTGTTCTGTTCTCGTGTAGTTCCGAGAATGGAACCCGATTGGTCTTTTCCGCTAGCAGACACTAAAGAACTAGTTTTCTCCCTCCATTCTGAATTTTTGTTTTGTAGGTTTTTTTATGAAATTAATATGCATTTTAATTTAAGTTTTTAAAAACAAAATTTACTTTAATTCATTAAGTTGAAAAAATGATTTCTAAAATTCGTCGTGAGTTGAAGACTAGGTCATTAAGCCGAAATTACTTTACCCGAGGGCGGGGCGACAAATTTTGTTATCATTATTTTTAATTTTATTGATTTAAAGTATGCCAAAAATATTATACTTTATAAATTTTTGAACGTAGGGGTTATATACCAAACTTCAAAAATATGTATATATGTTTGTATTTTATGTTATGTATACAACAGGGTAAAACAGCGCACTTTCAAAGACTGTCATTAAGTTCAACAAAAAGCTACTAATTTTGATGACAAGGCGCAAAATATCAAATGTGATGTAAAATAATATGCTTACAAACTGGGTATTTTTAATCACTTTTCTACACTAATCACCCTCATGAATTTATAATTATAGTCTGATTTCATGCAAATGAGGGCATTGCATGATCTCAAGTGTGGGGAAGGGTTATAAATTCTCTCGGGTTTACACTTAGTTTATTTGCCAAATTTTGTGAAAATTTGAAAAAATTTCAATTAAATGAACTCAAAATCATGTTTATACATATTTATGAACGATGAAAACTAGGTGATAATACCGAAATTATCATTACCTCGAAAAGGACATAAATTGAGAAACACCCTAAAACGCTTGAATTCATTTAAAATGAAATAGAAGAAAATAAAAAGGCAAAGAAAGAAACTAAGTGTGGGAAGAATGTACCAAGTTATTCAATTTAAAACATATATCACATATTTTTGTACAAGATTATTGCAGGTACTTTTGCTTTGGACGATACTAATCAGTTTTACCCGGTTTACTGTAATACATTTGAAAGAAAGATGGATCTACACGATGAATCAATTCCATCATTAAAAGGAAGTAAAGTCTTCCGAAAAAGACACGCGCTTCTTGATTTAGGTCATGAAGTTGTCGTCCAGACCAGCTGTAGGTTGACGAAAAATCTAGAAAAGTCATCTCTAAAATCAGCAGGAAATCCACGGACCTCAGCATCAAACAGGGTCGCCATGTGGTCAGATTTATCCTAACCATGAGAAGGATTTATCTCGCACAATGGGGGGGCACCGTGCAAATTAGCTTGATAAGACTAATGAATCAAATTCCCAGAAAGGATAATCTCCTTAAAGATTAAAAATTAGCTTTTAAGACTGATATTACTCAATCCTAGAGATTGACCTTAAAGATTGAGAATTCAAACTCATGGAATTCAATGATATCTAAACTCGAGCTTGAACGAGAAAATATTTTGATCAAAATTAAAACCGATTTGTTTTCTGAAAACCCATTTTCAATGCGTTCATTACCATTGAACGTAAAATCCTAGGAATTCACCTGGAATTCATTAGGTCACCTGAACCAAATCAGGTGTCAACCGTAAGAACGGTGGTTGCATAGCATGGTCGGAGACAGGACCTTGTGCCAGACCGAAAAATCATAGGATGATCTTTACTATTGCTCCTACCAAGGATAGTACTAGCATCCGACACGTTAAAAGACCATAACCAAAAGCATGTCATTAGACATTGCCTTAACATTTTCTTGTTCATCGCTTTCCTTTACAACCGGACGGTAGTTTGCCGAAAGGTAATATACGAAACAAGTAAACTGGATGTGTGCTTTCCGATACCGGGATAGCAGTGGATTACACGAACCTAAAAGTTTTTAGCCAAAATATTGATCCACAAATATATTTTGCAACACCGATGATGGATCAAATCAGAAAACTTGTCTAGAGTAAAATCTAGCTTGAATTTTCAAAAGATCAAATGTTTTCATAAAGATCCAATTTCCTTAAGGATCTACATTTTCATAGTCATGTGGGACTGTAAACCGCCTTTCAAATGTGCACTTTGCTTTGGAAACCGAAAGTAAATCGGCTATTTGATTGCAAGTGTCGTTGACCTAAACCCAAGGCAACTGTGGATGACACACCCACCTTTAACCATATTGTTACTATCATTGTTTATACCGCTCTATCAAAATCACTGATGTACAAAGTGTGAAGAATAAAGAAGTGATTCGTGTGATGTATTATATTATTTCAAGACTGTATTGCTTGAGGACAAGCAACGCTCAAGTGTGGGGATATTGATAAGGCTAAAAAGGAACATATATTTCATAGCATTATCCCCCAAGAATGACAAGTTTTTAGTTGCAATTGTTCCATTTTCAAGTAATATTCGTTTATATTTAATAAGTGCGAAGACAAAAGGCGAAAACGAAGATTTGAAGACAAAAAGGTCCAAAATGCTAAAAAGTACAAGATACAATCAAAAAGGTTCAAATTATTGATGAGGAACGTCTAAAAATGACAAGAGTACAAGTTACAAAACACAAAGTACACGATATAAAATAGTACGCAAGGACGTTCGAAAATCCGGAACCGGGACATGAACCAACTCTCAACGCTCGACGCAACGGTGTAAAAATTATGAGTCAACTATGCACAAGAATAAAATATAATATTTAAATAATTCATAATAAGAATAATATTAAATAATAAAAAGTTGTTAATTGAGCATAGTTCAGGGGTCATAAGTGAAAATTCAATTTATAAATTCGCCTATAAAAGGCTATGTAAACGTAATTGAAGCATACCTTTTTCTATATATTGGGATCTATATATCGATCCATCTATCTATTATCAATATCAATTATCAATATCTATATTCTATATCTCTATCATAATGTTAATGTAATCAGATATAACAATAATCTTAATTTTAATTTTAAATTATAATAATAATAAGATTTATGATAGAGATCGTTTGAGTGTGTAAGTCGAAATTCTGTCCGTGTAACGCTACGCTATTTTTAATCATTGTAAGTTATGTTCAACCTTTTTACATTAATGTCTCGTAGCTAAGTTATTATTATGCTTATTTAAAACGAAGTAATCATGATGTTGGGCTAATTACTAAAATTGGGTAATTGGGCTTTGTACCATAATTGGGGTTTGGACAAAAGAACGACACTTGTGGAAATTAGACTATGGGCTATTAATGGGCTTTATATTTGTTTAACTAAATGATAGTTTGTTAATGTTAATATAAAGATTTACAATTGGGCGTCCCTATAAATTACCATATACACTCAATCGGACACGATGGGCGGGGTATTTATATGTACGAATAATCGTTCATTTAACCGGACACGGGAATGGATTAATAGCCACTAGAATAATTAAAACAGGGGTGAAATTATGTACAAGGACACTTGGTATAATTGATAACAAAATATTAAAACCTTGGGTTACACTCAGTCGACATCCTGGTGTAATTACTAAACAAAGTATTAAAATCTTGTTACAGTTTAAGTCCCCAATTAGTTGGAATATTTAACTTCGGGTAAAAGAATAATTTGACGAGGACACTCGCACTTTATATTTATGACTGATGGACTGTTATGGACAAAAACCAGACGGACATATTAAATAATCCAGGACAAAGGACAATTAACCCATGGGCATAAAACTAAAATCAACACGTCAAACATCATGATTACGGAAGTTTAAATAAGCATAATTCTTTTATTTCATATTTAATTTCCTTTATTTTATATTTAATTGCACTTCTAATTATCGCATTTTTATTGTTATTGTTGCACTTTTAATTATCGTACTTTTTAATTATCGCAAGTTTATTTTATCGCACTTTTATTATTCGCAATTTCATTATCGTTATTTACTTTATGCTTTAATTTAAGTCTTGTATTTATTTTTAATATTTTACATTTGGTTTTAACTGCGACTAAAATTTTAAAATCGACAAACTGGTCATTAAACGGTAAAAACCCCCCTTCATAATAATAATATTACTTAAATATATATATTTGTATTTTTACAATTATTGTGTGTAAAAAAATATAGCGTTATACTTCACGAGCTCCCTGTGGAACGAACCGGACTTACTAAAAACTATACTATAATACGATTAGGTACACTGCCTATAAGTGTTGTAGCAAGGTTTAAGTATATCCACTCGATAAATAAATAAATAACTTGTGTAAAATTGTAGCATATTTAATAGTATTTCGCACTAAAAATAATACTATTTTGTATACACCCCCTACGACATCACACATCTTCTCCCATGTAGGTGTGGTGCTTTTATGCTCGGGACAGGAGAAGTCATTTGTGGTCTAGTGATGTTTGACACGCTTAAACTTTGATGCTTTGTAATAAAAAAATAATACTCGTTGTATGTTTTAAGTAACACTGGAATAAACGTATGTTGTATAATATTAATACGTTTTGTAATATAATATGTTGGTTTGCTTTCCGATGTGTTTTAAAAAAAAAGTACGGTGTTACAGTCTAACAGGAAAGTCAGATCGAAAAGTAATAGTTCAAATGTTTAAGAAACCCACCGGAAAGTTAAATTGAAAAGTCATATCGGAAAGTCAAATTCAAAGGTTCAAGAAAGTTAATCATAATGTCGAACAGGAAAGTCAAGTTCAAAGGTTCAAGAAAACTAATCGGAAAGTCAAAAAGAAAAATCAGACCAGAAAGTCAGATTAAAAGGTTCAAGAGAACTCATCGGAAAGTCACAAAGGAAAGTCTAACAGTAAAGTCAGATCGGAAAGTCAAGTTTATAGAAATCAACGAAAAGCTAAACAGGAAAGTCAGGTCGAAAAGTCAAGTTTAAAGGTTCAAGAACCTTTAAACTTGACTTTCCGATCCCAATTTTCCTTCTGACTTTACTGTTAGTTTTCTTGAACCTTTAAACATGACTTTCCCGTTTGACTCTCGGATGAGTTTTCTTGAACTTGACTTTTCGTTAAGACTTTGTGGGTTGAATTTTTGATAAGACGTTCCGGTTTGACATTCCGATGTGAACCTTTAAACTTGACTTTTCTATCCAACGTTTTTTGTTTGACTTTTCGGCGATTTATTTAACCGTGGCTTTTCGATTTAACTTTTTGTTTGACTATCTTTTTTGATTTTCTGATGAGTTCTCTTGAACCTTTGAACTTGACTTTGCATTTTAACTTTTCAGTCTCACTTTCCGGTTTGACTTTCTGGTGAGTTTTTTTTATCCTTTAAACTTGACTTTTCGGTCTGAATTTCCGACTGTACTTTCCAATGTGTTTTCTTAAACATTTAAATTTGACTTTTCGATTTGACTTTCCTCTTTGACTTTCAGGTGATTTCTTTAAACTTGACTTTCCGATCGGACTTTCCCTTTTGACTTTTCGATGAGTTTTCTTGATAGAACTTGACTTTCTGGTTTGACTTTTCTCTATGATTTTCAGTTAGTTTTCTTGAACCTTTGAACTTGACTTTTCTATTCGACTTTTCGATGAGTTTTCTTGAACCTTTGAACTTGACTTTCTGATAAAACTTTCCGATTTGACTTTCCGTTGTGTTTTCTTAAACATTTGAACTTGACTTTCGATCTTATTTTTCTGTTTAAATTTTCGGTGATTTCCTTATACTTGACTTTCATGTTTGACTTTCCGGTGATTTCTGTAAACTTGACTTTCCTGTTTGACTTTCTTTTTCGACTCTCTGATGAGTTCTTTTGAACCTTTGAACTTACCTTTCTGATCTGACTTTCTGGTCTGATCTTCCAGTCTTACTTTCCGGAGAGTTTTATTGATCCTTTGAACTCAACTTTCCAGTTTGTACTTTCGGAAAGTTATATCGGAAAGTCAAGTTCAAAGGTTCAAAAAAATTCATCGAAAATTCAAACCGGAAAGTCAATTCTGAATGTTAAGTTCAAAGGTTCAAGAAAACTCATCGAAAAGTCGAATAGGAAAGTCAAGTTCATAGGTTCAAGATTTTAACCGAAAAGGTAGAAAGGAGTGTCAGACGAGAAAGTCAAGTTCAGAGGTTCACGAAAATTCACCAGAAAGGTAAACAAGAAAGTAAGACGGGAAAGTCAAAAGGTTCAAGAAAACTCACCGGAAAGTAAAAAAAGTAAAGTTCAGACCGAAAAGTCAAGTTTAAAGGTTAAAGAAAATTCATTGGAAAGTACAGCTGAAAAGTCAAACCGGAAAATCAAGTTTAAAGAATCAAGAAAACTCACCGGACAGTCAAACCGGAAAGTCAGACTAGAAAGCCAAACCGGAAATTCAAGTTTAAAGGTTCAATAGAAATCATCGGAAAGTCAAACATGAAACTCAGATCAAAAGTCAAGTTTAAAGAAATTGCCAGAAAGTCAAACAGGAAAGTGAGATCGAAAAGTCGAGTTTAATGGTTCAAAAAAACTTGCCATAAAGTCAATCATGAAAGTTAGACCGGAAAGTCATGTTCAAATGTTTATGACAACTAACCGGGAAGTCATATCGGAAAGTCAAATTCAAATGTTCAAGAAAACTCGTCGAAAAGTCGAACATGAAAGTCAGTTTCAAAGGTTAAAAAAACTAACCGAAAAGTCAGAAAGGAAAGTCATACCGAAAATTCAAGTTCCAAGGTTCAATGAAACTCACCAGAAATTCAAACAAGAAAGTCGGATGGGAAAGTCAAATTCAAAGGTTCAAGAAAACTCATCGGAAAGTCGAACGGGAAAATCAAGTTCAGAGGTTCAAGAAAACTAACCGAAAGTCAGGAAGAAAAGTCCGACCGAGAAGTGAAGTTCAAAGGTTTGAGAATACTCACCAGAAAGACAAACAATAAAATCAGGAAAGCCAAGTTCAAAGGTTCAAGAGAACTCATCGGAAAGTCAAAAAGGAAAGTCTAACAGGAAAGTCAGGTCGGAAAGTCAAGTTTATAAAATCACCGAAAAGCTAAACAAGAAAGTCAGATCGAAAAGTCTAGTTTAAAGGTTCAAGAAAACTTATTGAAAAGTACAACCGGAAAGTTAGACCAGAAACTCAAGTTCAAAGGATCAAGAAAACTCACCAGAAAGTCAGACTTGAATGTCAGACTGGAAAGTGAAGTTCGAAGGTTTAAGAGATCTCATTGAAAAGTCAAAAAGAAAAGTCAAGCATGAAAGTTAGATCGGTGATCGAATTTAAAGAAATAACCGCAAAAGTCTACTAGGAATGTCAGATCGGATTATCAAGTTTAAGGAAATCACCGGTAAGTCAAACAGGAAAAACAAGTAAAAAAATCAAGTTCAAATGTTTATGATGTGAAACTTATAAAAAACATAAGGGAAATTGTTGAAAATACACTTTTTTTTTTACTTCAAACAAAATACACTTTTTTTTTTTAAATTGTCTTTTTACACCATTCGGTAGACGGGATTTCCGTCTACCACCTTTATCTGTCGTCTACTACCATTTTTACAAAGTAGTCGACGGTGAGATAAAGGTAGTAGACGAATTCCCGTCTACTGGCAGGGTTAGTAGACAGCGAGAACAAAGCAGTAGACAGACATTTACAAAGTAGTCGACCGTCTACTGCCTTGTTGTTTCTGTCTACTGCCTTGTTGTTGCTGTCTACTCCCTTGTTAGTGTCTACAAGGCATTTCCGTCTACCACCTTTATCTGTCGTCTACTACCATTTTTACAAAGTAGTCGACGGTGAGATAAAGGTAGTAGACGAATTCCCGTCTACTGGCAGGGTTAGTAGACAGCGAGAACAAAGCAGTAGACAGACATTTACAAAGTAGTCGACCGTCTACTGCCTTGTTGTTGCTGTCTACTGCCTTGTTGTTGCTGTCTACTCCCTTGTTAGTGTCTACAAGGCAGTAGACAGCAACAACAAGGCAGTAGACAGCAACAACAAGTCAGTAGACGATCGACTACTTTGTAAATTCTGTCTACCACCTTTATCTCACCGTCGACTACTTTGTAAAAATGGTAGTAGACGACAGATAAAGGTGGTAGACGGAAATCCCGTCTACCGAATGGTGTAAAAAGACAATTTTTAAAAAAAAGTGTATTTTGTTTGAAGTAAAAAAAAAAAAAGTGTATTTTGAACAATTACCCAAAACATAAGCACCAGTTAGTGTAAACTTATATATAAGCTATCAACAGGGCTTTGCCCAAACATACCTTTAATGTCAAATAGTTTGCAAATAGCTAGACTTATTATTTGCACCTTTGTAACTAATGGATCATAAAACACTTTCAGATATAGCTCTATACTGAATTTTGATGGATAATTAGGCCCAATCAATAAAATCAACTTTAGTCCATAATCCATTAACTATCTGATCACACATTCATACTAGAGCCGCATCTCCTGTATTGTGCCCCTTCGTCGCCGGTGACGTTTCCGGTAGTCAAATTCTTTTAAACCCTAGATTATAACCGTAAGTTTCTTAATTCTTTTGTAATCAAAATTGTTACTTTATCGTTTATCTATTACAGTACAAATGTAATCCGTAGATTAGGGCTAGAGCCGAGTTGTTATAAGCTTATAAGCTCTGCTCCTAATTATATACTCCGTATTATGCTAATTGAAGTGCTATTATGTGTCTATGTTATAACCACAAAACTATGCTTACCTGTAATTACTAATTTGGGGATCGTTTGATGTAGATTATACTATACCTATTATAAATGTATCTGCTTTACAAGTTATAATAAACAATGCTTGTTACAATTGCATTACAGATGCCTGCTCATCCTGTTCTTGGTTATATCGACAGTACGCCCTAATAAGTCATGAATGGCAAATCGAACGCACTTTCAAATATCAGCCACTTATTTACCCGAACCACAGTCCCAACTGCCACTCAAATTGAGTCTCTGTTATACAGTTATGCTGCAAACAAATCTCTCACAAACATCACGAAGCTTCATGCTTATGTCATCATATCGGGCCTCCTTGCACAATGGGAGTCTCGCTACATTCCTGCTCTCCTCGCATCTGGATACGCGTTATCTGGGCATGTTCCGTATGCACGCCAACTGTTCGATGGATTGCATCAGAGAACTAAGCGTTCATACAATAGTGTGATTAAGCTGTATACCGAAAAAGGATATTCATATAATGCACTCCAGGTGTTTGTGGAAATGTTCAGGTCAGGAAGAACAAGGCCAGATAGACTCACATACCCTTTTGTGGTTAAGGCGTGTGCTGAATTATCATTGTCACAGTTTGGGTTATCGGTTCATGGTTTGATTATAACTAGTGGTGTTGATTCAAATACCTTTGTGGGTAACTCGTTGCTGGCGATGTACGTTAAATTTGGCGATAATGATGGGGCTAGACGAGTTTTCGACGGGATGTATGACAAGAGTGTGGTCTCATGGAATACGTTAATAAGCGGGTATTTTAAAAACGGATGTGCTAACGAGTCGTTAAGCGTTTTTAACAAAATGGTGAGCGCCGAGGTGGAGATCGATAATGCCACCGTTGTTTCTGTGCTACCTGCATGTGCGTATCTGAAAGAGTTAGATATCGGGACAAAGATTCATAATCTGGTAAAAGAGAAACGTTTGGATGGTAATTTGTTCGTTAGGAATGCATTAGTGGATATGTATGTAAAATGCGGTCGAATGGATGATGCACGAGTTATATTTAACGAGACTAGTCAAAGAGATGTGGTGACGTGGACATCCATGATAAACGGGTACATTGTAAACGGTGATGCCGAAAGTGCAATATCACTTTGCCCGTTGATGCTTATAGAAAACGTTAAACCTAACGCGTTAACTTTAGCTTCGTTACTTTCAGCGTGTGCGGAGTTAAAGTATTTAAAACAAGGTAAAAGCTTTCATGGATGGGCAATAAAGAACGATCTCGATACTGATGTAAATGTTGAAACGGGGTTAATTGACATGTATGCTAAATGTGTATTTGTCACGTATAGCTTTCGTGTGCTTAACAAAACGTCGAAAACAAGACCGGCGCCATGGAATGCAATTTTGTCTGGTTGCACTGAAAACGGGCTATGTAATAAAGCAATAATGTTGTTTAAAGAAATGAGATTAAAAGGTGTAGCACCAAATGAAGCAACGTTAAAGTGTGTTTTACCTGCGTATGCTGTTACAACGGATCTTAAACAGGTAACGTGTTTTCACGGTTATTTAATAAGATCAGGGTTTGTTTTAAAAAGTGATTTAGCGACTGGTTTAGTCGATATATATTCAAAGTGTGGAGCTTTGGAACAAGCTTATGTTACCTTTAATGAAATACCCTTAAAAGAAAGGGACATCATTTTATGGAGTGTGATAATATCTGGTTACGGGAAACACGGAAACGGAGAGACTGCTGTTTCACTATTCAATCAAATGGTTGAATCTGGGGTGGAACCAAATGAAGTAACGTTTACTTCTGTTTTGCATGCGTGTAGCCATTCAGGTTTGGTGGATGAGGGTTTGACTTTATTCCGGTTCATGTTAAAAGAACATAAAGTCAACCCTCGTCCTTATCATTACACGTGTATGATTGATCTTCTTGGTAGAGCAGGGAGGCTTGAGGAGGCGTACAGGTTAATTACGACAATGCCGACCAGTCCTAATCATGCGGTTTGGGGTGCGTTATTGGCTGCGTGTGTGGTTCATGAAAACGTGGAGTTAGGTGAACTGGCTGCAAAGTGGTTATTTGAGTTGGAACCTGAGAACACTGGTAATTATATATTAATGGGGAATATATATGCTGCTGTAGGAAGATGGGAAGATGCAGAGAATGTGAGAAATATGATTGATCAAATTGGACTTAGGAAATCGCCAGCTCATAGCTTCATAGGAGCCGGACATGAATGATGTCAGCGATAAAGCAACTTCAGCCACGGACAGATTGAAGCTTGAAGATTTTAATTAGGTGATGAGAACGAAAAAAAACTGTTTTTGTGAGACATTGAACATTATTGACGTGTCGTTGACCTCCCAGGTCATGCAGGTCGGATTGAAAATAATTTTCGTAGCTAAAAGGGTGTGATAGTCATTTCGTTTAGAATTTGGTGTAACGGAATCGAAAATTATACTTGGGTTGTTATATTATACACGACTAACCTGTTTGTAACCCTTTGTAATGCAACAGTGACTCGTGTAGTCGTCTACATTCAAATATTTGTTCAGTAGTGAAAATTTTAAAATGTGACGTCACTGGCTACACATTTTGGTGTCTGAAATGTCAATTTTCACTTAGGCCCGCTTTCGAGTTTGAAATATGATAGTGTCTCGTAATATAACGTTCTTAATAAATCATATGTAATTAATTTGATGTTTCACCAGACGGTGTACATGTTAAATTTCTTAATAAATCATATGTAATATAATTTGATGTTTCACCGTCTGGTGTACAAGTTAGAAACTTATTTTTTGGTCATCGAATTTGAAATAGGGTCATGGTAAATTCGAACATTTTTCCTAGTGTACGTGTCCGAATCTTATTTTTTGATCATCAAATTTGAAAATGCGGCCATGGTAGCATTTGAGCATTTTTGTGCTTGAAGGATGTTTAAAACTAGTGTACAGTTTCGAACTTTTTCAGTCGGGGCATCGAATATGAAAATCTGCCAATGGAAGGTTCGAACATTTTTGTATTCGAATCTTGTTTGAACTTATGGAGTTTTATGTACATTTTTTTATTTTATTTTTTATAAAAGTGTCCCATTGGAAGCAGTCTTTCTGCTCTTGAGTGTAGAGATCGGATTAGTCATACTTTCCGCGTTATTTTTTATTTATTTATTTTTTCAAAAAAGAAATAACTCATGGTAACTATTCTGGGCGACATAATTAGTAGTAATATTATTCGTGAACGTGCATGTGGATACACATGGATGGAAAATGACTTCTCTTCTATTCTGAATTTGATAGTGTTGTTGTTGTGTCATAAAAAGTGTAATTTGTTCGAACGCTTTAGACAAAAACTGCGTTTTGGTGTAATCCTCCTATCTTTTTAGATTATGACAAAGTAACAATTAGGCTTTGTAATAGAATTGGGCCTTCAGGGACCCATTAATTATTTTCGACAACACAAAATGGGACATCTTCTTAATTATCGACTTAGCGTACAAGAAAGATGTATTTCTCGAATAAAATTTGCCAAACACTTTCTTTCAAAGAACAAAAGAAACACTCGGAAATTATGTAGAAAGAATAAAGAGTAGCAACGCAAAATGAAAGAACGTTGAAAATAATTAGGTCTCCTGTTTTTTCGATTTTAATTTTATGGTGTTATCATCTCAAAAACCCTAAAACTACTTTTTGTTTCCGGTATGTCAATTTTCCCTGTTTAATTTATGTTTTGATCCAATTGTCCTCTGATAGATTTTTATATCTACAAAGTAGAATCAATATCTGTTAAATTTTATTGAGAAAAGGGTTACTATGCGAGCGAAATACATATGTATCTTCATATAAGCTAACGTTTTGAACTTCAATGTTAATTAAACCTAATATATTTCTCAAATCTAATTCAATATGAATTTTGTTGCTGTTTGATGTATATTAAACTTGTAAGAAGTTGTTAAACCTGTATTATGAAATGTTTCTGGATATGCCTTGATTGTTAACATTATATGTTGCTGTTAATCATGTTAATAATGAACTTACAATTTAGGATATGTTCAGTATACCCCTTGTGTGGGTCATTTTTTTGCAAAATGTTTACAGGCTCATATGATGAAATGTGTTAATTACTAGTTGTGTGGCTCAAGTTACCTGTTGAAGTAAATATGAGCTAATAATCTAAATATTGATCATATCAGGATTACTGTTAGTTAGATGGCAACAAAATCGTTAAACAACATTTGGATTCGACGGCAGCAATGCCCTTGTGGAGATTGGAAATGTTATATGAAATACGAAGGAGATGATCAAACAACCGCAGGGTCAGATTCGGTAAACAGTACTGGAGTAACATCATCGGTATCAGATGTTATTTTTACACCGTATGTTGGTCAGATTTTTAAAAGTGACGATGAAGCTTTTGATTACTACGGTAACTTTGCCCGAAAGAACGGGTTTTCCATTAGAAAAGCACGGTCAACAGAAAGTCAAAACCTTGGGGTTTATAGGAGAGACTTTGTTTGTTATCGGTCTGGTTTTAATCAGCCCCGAAAAAAGGCGAACGTAGAACACCCGAGGGATCGAAAATCAGTACGATGTGGATGTGATGCAAAAATGTACTTAACGAAAGAGATAGTTGATGGTGGGTCCCAATGGTACGTTTCTCAGTTTAGTAACATTCATAATCACGAGCTATTAGAAGATGATCAAGTACGTTTACTACCCGCGTACAGAAAAATTCAAGAATCTGATCAAGAACGCATTTTGTTACTTACGAAAGCCGGGTTTCCTGTTAATCGGATACTAAAAGTTTTAGAGTTAGAAAAAGGGGTCCCGCCGGGACAGTTACCTTTTATTGAGAAAGATGTTAGGAACTTTGTGAGGACGTGTAAGAAAACCGTTCAAGAAAATGATGTCATGCTGACTAAAAAACGAGAAGTTGATATGTTGGCACTTATCGAGGGTTTTAAAACTACTGCACAAAGGGATGATGGATTTGTGTATAATTTTACGACTGATGAGAATGGTAAAGTTGAAAATGTGGCTTGGGCTTATGGTGATTCTGTTCGGGCTTTTTCGGTTTTTGGAGACGTTGTAACTTTTGAAACCACGTATAGGTCCATCACGTATAATATGCTTCTTGGTGTGTGGTTTGGTATTGATAATCATGGTAGGGCGTTTTTACTAGGGTGCGTTTTACTTCAAGATGAAACTTCTCAGTCGTTTTCTTGGGCCTTGCAGGTTTGTTGACAAACTTTTTATGATTGTTCAGTATTTGTAACCTCTAAATGGCCAATTAACTGGCCCATTAGTTCAGCTGGTTAGATAACTAATCAGGCTACGTACATCTGAGTAAAAATACTCCCCTTCCCCAGGTAGCCTGAACGGGAACAACATTATCTGTTTAAATGGGCCAATTCGGGATGTTTAAATGGGCCAGTTAGCCTTAACAGGGAAAACCTTATGTGTTTAAATGGGCCAATTCGGATTATGATTTATGTGGATTGAACTGTTCAAAAGGATTGAAAGTAATGCTATAGTGTCGTGTATTCAAGATATTACATTCTTATTCTTATTCTTATTGAAATACTATAGTTTGTTTAATCACGTTGACACATAAATCTCTAAAAGAAACAGAATATTTACCCATAGTGTTTTCGGGTTACTTATGTTTCAACCCGCACCAGTATTACCCATTTTGACCTGATCACATTACCTGAACATGTTGCGGTCTTTTGTCTGAAACAGGCTTTCATCCGTTTCTTGAGAGGAAATCACCCGCAGACAATTGTAACCGATTTCGATTCAGGTCTCAGAGATGCTATTGCAACTGAATTACCTAACACTAAACATGTGATATGCACATGGCACGTGCTATCTAAATTGTCCAGCTGGTTCTCTGCATCTATTGGATTGCAGTATCCTGAGTTCAAATCCGAGTTTGAGTTGGTATGTCATCTTGTAAACATAGATGATTTTGAGAACCAATGGAACCATCTCGTGGCTCGGTTTGGTATTGAGTCAGATAAACATGTGGCTCTTTTATTCTCTTACCGAGCTTCATGGCCCGTCGCTTACATCAGAGGCTATTTTCTTGCCCATACAATGACAGTTGACTATGTGAAGTCAGTGGATAAATTCATGAAGAGTATTTTGACTCCACATTCATCTTTCAAGATATTTTTTGAACAGGTTTGTTATGCTTTCATCATCTGAAAGCAGTTTCCCAAAGGTGGCATTCCGACCCATTTCTTTCTTTAACTGGACATACGGGTTGCGGTGGTTAAAGGGGTCGAAACTCACCCAAAGTGCTTCCAAGTACTTAAACCTTTTTAATCACTTTTTTTCAGAAGTAGCTCATTATTTAGCAATATATCTCTTATGATGTTTTTTTGTGACGTTAATCATCTGTGAAATGTAACACAAAATGGGCAAGAAAGTGTTAACGACCCAGCCCAAAGTGACCTGATCTCTTTGGACCATTATCAAAAGCTACCACTTTCTCCAAAATCAACAACCTGTTATTCATTTTTGATGAAAGATCCTTGGTTCCTTATAAGGTTCTTGTTTTTCGCCCAAAAAAAAAAAAAGTACCCCATCCTTCATATTTGTACCGCCAATCCACATTGCCAGCTCTAACGTTTCCCATGGTCTAAAAAGATTGACAATTTTACCCTTATTCTGCCCAGGTAAGTGTAGCCGCAAATGCTGCTCTTCACAACAAAGAGAGGGTACCGTGTTTACCAATAAAGACATGTTTGCCCCTCGAAGAACATGCACGGACTGTTCTTTCTCCTTATGCATTTAACGCTTTGCAACATGAACTTGTGCTGTGCATGCAGTATGTAACAACAGATATGGCAAACGGATCGTATCTTGTTCGCCGTTATAATAAATTGGAAACTGAGTGTTTCGTGATTTGGATACCAGATAACGAACAAGTTCATTGTTCTTGTAAAGAATACGAACATTCAGGTATTTTATGCAGACATTCGATTCGAGTACTTGTACTCAAGAACTATTTTCAAATTCCCGAAAAGTATTTTCCCTTAAGATGGCGGTTAGATAGTTCACTGGTTATCTCTGATGATCATATAACGATACAGGATAGTAACGATGAGTGTTCTGTTTCGTTTAATTCTCTCACTTCAGATTTGTATTCGGAATCGATGATTTCTAAGGACCGGTTTAGTTATGTTCATAGAGAACTGACACAGATTCTTGAAATTGTTAGAAGTATGCCTGTTTTTGATGAAGTTAGTCTAGATTTGGCACCTAACAATGTTGCTGAGTTATAGTTATATCATTTATGTATTGTATATATCCTTTCTATATTTTTGGTATTGTTAAATCTGTATTTTATGGTCATGGAAGATGTTGCATTATGCTGAAATCTTGATGTTGCAGATGCAGAATACAGCTGTTTGCTTTTTTAAGAAATTTAAATTGAGCTATACTATGAATCTATATCTATATTAATACCTGATAAATTTAGTTGCTTTGAAGGTGGATAAATGGTTTACTAGTTTTGGCCATGTTTTTTAAAAGTGAGATTTAGATTTTTTTTTTTTTTTTTAGTCATGTTTTTGTAACGTTCCTCTTTTTTCTGTTGTTATGTAATCTGACCCACAAACAATGGATTATTTCATTTATTGTAGTTTTTTATTTTTTAATGAATTTAGGTCCCACTTGTTTTTGTTGTGGGGGATCCTAGTTCTTCAAGGGGGTCAAATAATTTCTCTTATTTGAGGGGGTTCAAATAACGAAAAGAAATACTGTATAATGCAGTATTCCCTTTAGGATGTTTCATCTCTATTACTTAGTGATGTGACAGACAATAGTATATATTGTATTCCTTATTCTTCAAGGTTTATTACTAATATTAAGACTATATATATTTAATATATTAATTATACTATTATATTTGTAATTATTTGCATTTGTTTATAAATAATGAAATGGTGATTATAAAAAAAAGCTTATGGTTAATGATTTTTTTTCCCTCTATTGTAAATGTTTATAAAGGGTATTTATGCATTTTGTTATAGTTTCAGTAATCCCATTTCAAACCTCTTAATAATAATAATAATAATAATAATAATAATAATAATAATAATAATAATAATAATAATAATGTATTATGTACAACAACAACAAAATTCAATATCACATAAGTGGTGTATAGTGAAGGTGCGGTGTAGAGAATCCTTTCAGAGTGAAAACACTCATCATCCTTTTCTTTATTCGACAGATAGAGAGATTGCTTCCGAGTGGACCTTCGATTTATAAGTAGGAAAAAAAAATTAGAAATTTTCTTTTTTAATTAAAAATAAAATTGAGACGTCATGTATCATGTATTATGCATTATGTATTATTATGTATTATTATTATTATTATTATTATTATTATTATTATTATTATTATTATTATTATTATTATTATTATATTATTATTATTATTATTATTATTATTATTATAAAGAGTAAACACTATATTGAATTACACATATAGATTTATAATATGCAACATGGAATTTTTAATTAAAAAATACACTCTTCTGAAGAATTACCTCAAAATTGAGAGATCTTTTTTCTTCCAACTAACATTACTTTTTAATCAACATCTAAACTAAATGTATTCCCGGCCACTGTATAAATAGCCATATTATACATCTTCATGTCACAATTCACAAACACACACATCAATACAAAATGGTGTACAGAACATATGAAGTAACAAAACAGGTGAGTAGACTACACACTTCAAACAAACCAAACTACACTCTCTTCATCTTCATCTCCATCTTTTTATTCATTTCATCGTTATTTCAACCTTTTCGATTGTACTTTACAAACTTTATTAATGCCAGTGACAGACTCTATATGTTTGTTTTTTGCAATGGTATTCTCATCTACCTTATTCTTGATTTCGGCTTGAAAGGATCATCTCAAACTCACCCACCACACAATCAAGCTGGAGAAGAACTGCAACAGAATGTATGTAACCGGATAACAGTTAGTAAAATCGATAATCGAGTTAATGATGATCTGGAAACAGAACGAGTAATTCATGTTGTCCAAGAACAAGAAATAGTAGTAACAGAAGTGAAACAGATTGAAACTAATGGCATGTTGGTTGTTGATCATCATTTGGACACTTGTGATCAAGATGAAGATTCAGAAACAGAAACCGATGTTCCTGTTGACGATGAACAGGAAGAAGTAAAAAAGGATGAAGATGAAGATGAAGATGAAGAAAAAGAGCATCATAATCAAGAAGATGCAAATGAATTTAATCAAAAGTGTGAAGCATTTATACAGAAAGTGAAACGAAATTTGCTTCACGAAAGTCGTTATTATCCTATGATCGATTTTAAACAATCTACCGAAGAATGAGTTTGTTATATTGTTAATTAGTCTACAAGTTTATGTACGAAGAAGTTTTTGTACACATATATACTACGTATTTAATATATCATATACGTGGTCCTTATATGTAATATTTGAAATGCGATAGTGCGAATTTAGTAGATTTTTGAGTTTTTTAAGTTCAAGTGAGTCTGATAAAGATCACATATGGAGTTGAATTAAGGTAGCAGAAGTATCCTACTTGGTAGTTTTTTCAGCTGAAGGAATTGATAGTTTTGGCGGTTTGAACACAATAAAAAAGTACATGTGATTAAAGTCAACGCTAAGTCAATGCAAACTTAAATTTATGAGAACCAAGAAAGATATTCAGTAAAAAATAAATGGAGGTGGTTAGACAGGTGGTGATGGTGACAAAGGATTGAGATGGGAGTGCTGATGGTAGTTGAAGGTAACGGAAAATTGATTAACTTTACTTAAAAATTAGATAAACTTTTCTTTCTACAAGGTGTGTTTGGAACACAGCTTCTTAGAGTTTATGGAAGCTTATTAAAGTTTAAGCTTATAATTTTAATAAGCTCTGAGTCATAAGTTTTGTTTGGTAGACATAAAAAGTGGAGCTTATGAAAATCATAAGCTCTTAAAAAATAAGCTACTTGAAAAAAAGTAGAGCTTATGTCTAACAACTCGTCATAATCCATCTGGACGAATACATTACATTTGGTTACATCGCGAGGTATCTGACCTCTATATGATACATTTTACAAACATTGCATTCATTTTTAAAAGACAAGCTTTCTTTACATCGAAAGTTGACGACATGCATACCATTTCATAATATATCCAACTATAATTGACTTAATAATATTCTTGATGAACTCGACGACTCGAATGCAACGTCTTTTGAAATATGTCATGAATGACTCCAAGTAATATCTCTAAAATGAGCAAATGCACAGCGGAAGATTTCTTTCATACCTGAGAATAAACATGCTTTCAAGTGTCAACCAAAAGGTTGGTGAGTTCATTAGTTTTTCATAATCAATCATTTTCAATAATATAATAAACCACAAGATCATCATTTTTCATAAATATCATTACATTCGCAAGTGTATAAAATTCATTCGTATGATGAACACCTGGTAACCGACATTAACATAATGCATATAGAATATCCCCCGCATACTCGCAAGTATGTTATATATTGGCAATCGCAATCACCATTTAAATCGAAGTACTAAAGCATTCCAAATTCCAGAATGGGGTTTGTTAGGCCCATAGATCTATCTTTAGGATTCGCGTCAATTAGGGGTCATTTCCCTAATTCTTAGGTTACCAGACTTGAAGGGGCGATATTCGGTATAGTAATCCAACCATACAATGTAGTTTCAAGTACTTGTGTCTATTTCGTAAAACATTTATAAAAGCAGCGCATGTATTCTCAGTCCCAAAAATATATATTGCAAAAGCATTTAAAAAGGGAGCAAATGAAACTCACTCTACAATATTTTGTAGTAAAAATATTCATACGACGGAACTGAATAATGCAGGGTTGGCCTCGGATTCACGAACCTATATCATTCATATATGTATTAATACATATTCTTGAATTCGAACAAATATATATATATATATATATATATAGTATATTTAATAGTTTATAGGTTTAATTTATTAATTAAGTATAGTTAATTTTATATATACCTTAGATGAATAATTAATATTTATTATAAACATAATAATATAGTTATGTTATGTATATTAAATATATTTTTATGTAACTAATATTTATTTGATAAAATTTATATTAATAATAATTAAAGAGTTTGTATTTCTATAATAATAGTAATAGTAATTACTTTTTAGTGATAGTAATTATGATCATGATAGTAATAATGTTAATAATAATGATAATAATAATAATGATAATTTCAATAAGAGTGATAATTTTTACAAATGTTAATTTTAGTAGTAATACTAATTTTAATGAAAAATGCTATTTTTAAAAAATAATAATACTTTTAGTAATAATGATAGTAATAATAATACTGATAATAATAATAACTATGCTAATAACAATTTTACTACTAATAAGAGTAAATTTAATAATAATACCTTCTTGTATATAATTGATAACCAAAATCTTAAAGTTTAATCCTAAATCAATTATACATGACTTACATCCATGAAAGAAACATATTAACTTGATATTCATATCCATAGTTTATATATAATAATTATAGCCATAATCATGAATATTATCATGTCGTTAATCATATTTTTAAATACTTCATAGTGCTTTTTTGTAACACCCCGTTTTCCCGTGCGCGTCTAAAGGTACGTACTTAATCAATAGTACGCTTATAACTTACTCGTCATGTGATTAAATGAACTAAAGTGTTAGTTAGGTGTAAGTGCATATATGTATATGTGTGTGTATATATATATATATAGGTATATTCAAATGTGTGCGTGTACGCGTATATGAATGTGTCGTGTTTGGCGTCGAGTCGTGTGAGACTTAAGGTCGAGGTTTAGACGTGCATAGGAAGGGTGAAAGTTGTTGTGCTTGTGTTTGAACCTTTGTTTTATGATTTGTTGTCGAAGTGACCAGGAACAGGCCAATGCCGCTGTGACAACCCAAAAATTTCCAACCAAATTTAAACTTTAATCTTTATATGTTTTCGACACGATAAGCAATATTTGTTAAGTTAAATTGCAAGAATTTTAAACTATGTTCATACATTCATTCAACCTCGACCAAGTTCCAATGATTCACGAACCATTAAACGAATATGATTATATATGTATATGTGTATATATATTATAACTTGAAACGTAAACAAAATATTAGATTAAATACTTTATATGATTGTATCTGTTTCAAAATGTTTATCAATGGAATTAGAAGATAAGATGAAATGATTGAATTATCAGATATATTGAATTATGATTACAAGTCTCTGTTGAAAGGCCAACGTTGATTTGAGAAATCTTTCCATTTTAACAATATTCGGAAAATGGTAAAGTGATTTATAAATAAGAATAAATTGTCAATCATTAAGAACTAGACAAAGGATAGTGGAAGATTGAATCTCATAAAGACTCGATTGATCTATTTAGTTTCAAACGTACAAAAACGTTTTCAGTTTAAAAAGAACTTTATTATTAAAACGTATATAACTTTTATAAATATCTAGAACCACTTTTGACAACTCATTACTTAACTAGTATGATAAAGATAACGATATTTATATTTTATTTTATTAAATATATATAACGATTTAAATTAATATTATATATATTTATACGCGTATTATACGTACATAGTTTTATACTTTTACTATACTTAAACTTTACCTTTACTTTATTTTTACTTTACTTTAACTTTAATAATTCACTTTAATAATTCATACTTTAATAATTCACTTTAATAATTCACTTTAATAATTCATACTTTAATAATTCACATTAATAATTCAAAAATCTATTATAAATAGAATTCAATAGGTTTCATTATTTCATAGAAACTTGAAAATATTTTTCTCTAAACTCTCTCAATCGATTTACATATATATTTACTCCGTAATATTTTAAGATATTATTAGTATACATAAAATATTACGACGGAGTGCTGTCCGAGTGATTTCGAAATTGTTTTTCGAGTAGGATAGGATTAAGGAAATTATGGGTTATAGCTATGGAGGTGATTGAGTATGGTTCATGGGTATGCTCGTGAGGTCAATATAGTGTTTATCATTTCCGTTGCGTCTACGTACCTTTCCTGCAATATTGAATCTCAATATTGATACGTGAGTACTCATAATTTAACTTTTACATACTAATAGTGTATCCCTGACTAGTGCTCGAGTATTTAGGATTATGCATGCTTGTACTTTTGATATTGCCCTTAGACAGGTTAGGTTGAATATTGAATTAGTTACACTTGCGGTTGAGATAAGGTATAAGATATGCATGTCCTTGGAAAGCTAGCGAAAAATTAAGAACTTTTCCTTTAGATATCGAATGGTTTCGATGAACGGATTAGAAGTTATAATCAATTGAATTTTCGATATTTTTATTAAAAATGATTATTATTATCGTCATTTTTTATCGTCGTTCTAGTTTTATCTTATTATTATCATTATTATTATCTTTATCAATAAAAGGGATTTATCATTAAAAATTGTTATTTTTTTTATTATTACTATCGTTATTATCGTTAAAGTTATAATTAGTATTATTATTATTATCCAATTATTATTATTATTATTATTATTATTATTATTATCATTATTAATATATATATATATCATTATTTAAAAATGGTTATTGTTATTGTTATTATTATTATTACTATATTATCATTAAGATAATTATTAGTATTATTGTTAATAATGTTATAGTAACTATCATTATTAATATAAGTGTAATAAAAACAAATATTGGTAACACCTAATTATTTTGATTACTATTATTATCATTATTATGAACACGATATAAAAGACGATTAAAAGCTATTAAACGAAACGATTAGGAAATAATGAGTAAGAGTATCATGATGAAATTAAAATATTACTACTATAAGATATTGATTTAGATAAAATTATCGTTCTTATTATTTTTATCCTTACTATTATTATTAAAAGTATCGTTAGTATTAAAACTATCATTTTAACAAAAATTATCATTTTAATAGAAATGTCATTGTTACCATAAAATATCATTATTATTATTATTTTAAATAGAATTATTATTTTAAAGATAATATTAAAAATTATCGTAAATATTAAAGTTATCATAATTAGAATTATCGTTTTATCATAATGTCATCTTAGTAATTATAAATATTGATATTTTTATAATAATATATTTTTATAATAATAATTATTATTACAAAATAATACAACTTTTACTTACTATCATTATAGATATTATTTTATCAAATAAATATTTGATACAAACATATTTTACTACGTGTAATAACTTACTTTAATAATACCTTTCATATTATCTTTATGATATTAAATGAACCCTATAAATTTTATTACTTAATATATATAAAAGTATATTTTATTACATAAATTTAATATAAAATTTTATTTATTAATAAATAAATTATATTATTACTCTAATAAATCTTTTAAAAATATTTAAAAATATAAAACGACGATATTTAAACTATATATTAATCATGTATAGATTTTTGGAAATTATTTTGAGTCAAATTTACTTTTGTTGACTTTTGCATATTAGTCTCGAGCATTAGGATTGTGGTACACTATGACTTGACCTAATTTGTTAGACAAATATTGACCAACACATAATTATATATAATTAATTTAGGTTCGTGAATCCGAGGCCAACCTTGCACTTGTTCAATGACGTTATATGTATTTTTACTACGAAATACAGTATGGTGAGTTTCATTTGCCTTTTTACCCTTTATATTTTTGGGACTGAGAATACATGCGCTTTTATAAATGTTTGACGAAATAGACACAAGTAATTGAAACTACATTCTATGGTTGAATTATCAAAATCGAATATGCCCCTTTTTATTAAAGTCTGGTAATCTAAGAATTAGGGAACAGACACCCTAATTGACGCGAATCCTAAAGATAGATCTATTGGGCCTAACAAACCCCATCCAAAGTACCGGATGCTTTAGTACTTCGAAATTTATATCATGTCCGAAGGAGGATCCCGGAATGATAGGGGATATTCTTATATGTATCTAGTTAATGTCGGTTACCAGGTATTCACCATATGAATGATTATTTTTGTCTCTATGCATTGGACGTATATTTATGAGAACTGGAAATGAAATTCTTGTGGTCTATTAAAATGATGGAAATAAATGATTATGATAAACTAATGAACTCACCAACCTTTTGGTTGACACTTTAAAGCATGTTTATTCTCAGGTGTTAAAGAAATCTTTCGCTGTGCATTTGCTCATTTTAAAGATATTACTTGGAGTCTTTCATAGCATATTTCGAAGAACGTTGCATTCGAGTCATTGAGTTCATCAAAGATTATTATTAAATCAATTTATAGTTGGATAGTGGATATTATGAAATGGTATGCATGCCTGTCAATTTTCAATGTAAAGAAAGTTTGTCTTTTAAAAACGAATGCAATGTTTGTAAAATATATCATATAGAGGTCAAATACCTCGCAATGTAATCAACTATTGTGAATCGTTTATAATGTATATGAACGGGTCCTTTTAGTTGGTATCAGAGCGGTGGTCTTAGCGAACCATGTCTGCATTAGTGTGTCTAACTGATAAGTCGTTAGGATGCATTAGTGAGTATGGACTTCGACCGTGTCTGCATGTCAAAAGTTTTGCTTATCATTTTTAGTCGGAAATCATCTGCTTATCATTCTTAGGAAATTACCTGCTTATCATTACTAGTCTAGACACGTCTTGCTACATTAATTGCATGAGTAGTGTATAGACAAAATTCATTTCTTAGCGTATATGCTAAATCATATCTTATCGTATCTGTTACTTTAAACTTTACCTGACATATCCCGTAAATTCCTCCGTAATCTACGAAATCTTTTGTTCTATATCTATGGATATTCTATGTAATTAGAATACCATCCGATAACCGAAAATCATTTCATATCGAAAAAAAATCCTTATTCAATCGTACGAAATGGAATTCATCATTAATTTAAGTTCCTCGGATTCCGAAATGGAATCCCACTCCATCTCTGAAAGCAGTGTGACCGGAATGGATCAACCAATCGGCCATCATCTATTCTGTATGAATTGGGGATGGGTTCGTAGCCTCCTCAATCATTGGAGACAAGAAGAAGGTGATCCCTTCCATCCACCCCATTGCCCTCTTAATGAAGAACCTGAAGCACTTACCGGCGAACCAATCCGAAACACCATTTTCTCTCTCATTTCCAGAGTATCTCGTCACGATTATATACTACATCAAATTCTAGATTATATTTATCTGCTCGTCCGAACCGAAAATCACCCCGGTATAATAGAAGAAGTCAACGAGCTTCGCGCTCGGGTAGTGGCTTTGCAGAATATGGTGCAAAGATTACAAACACCAGCAGCAGCACCAGCAGCATAACCAGTACCACCATCGTCAACGCCAACAGTACCATTACCACCTCCAACCACAACCGCGTCGTAAACCTTAACTTCACAATCTGTCCCATGAGCATCAACATCATACGCACCATAGATACCAAGGAGTACCAACAACAATAACTGACGAAGTATTAATTCATAGCTTCATTGGAGAAACATTCCGCGGCGATTATGTAATCTCTAAAGTCTTAGAGATTATCTAATCTAGCCCTAACCATAAATCAGTTAAACGAATCAAAATGATAGAAGGAAGAGTAGAAACCCTGACAAAAATGGTGTGTGATTAACAAGCTAAACTTGCTTTACCAACAGCATCAACAGTACCGTCAGCGTTACCAGCATCGTCAGTACAGTCAACATCCGAATCAACAACACCGATAACATCACAAACTCCGTCAATTCAAGAATCATTGTGGACATCATTACGAATCAATAACGTGTATATTGTATCAACGAGTTATGAAGAATTAACTCATTCCCTCTGAAGAAATTATATGTATATTATATATATATATATATATATATATATATATATATATATATATATATATATTGAAATAAATCTTTCCGTGCTAAGCTATTGTGTGTGAATCTTAACTACTCGGTTAATTCATATTACAAATATGCAATAATGTACGTCCTTCGGCCGCAACTTAACCAGCATTAACTACAATCTCTGTCGCAATTCAACAAATTCCAATTCATAATAAATCAAGTATATATTTGATTTTACACTTTCATCATCGATGTACTCGAAACTTTTCAGATAACATCATTCGTACTTTGCGAAATTCACAAGAATTCCACGAACCGAACATCATACATCAACAAATAACGAAGTATTGATTCATAATTTCAATGTCATTAAAGAAATACTGCGTAAAAGTTATGTACTTTTTAAAGCCTTTAGGGATTATTCAATTCTAGTTTCAACCGTAAATCAAATGAGTTTAATTTAACATTAACTCATTAAATCTATGTTACATCTGAAGAAAATATACATATATATATTTTCATAAAGACTGTAATAAAATTCTTTTGTACAAAATATTAATTGTGAATTTTTTTTTTAACTGGTAGGTAATACCCGAGAGATATATAAATTCACAATTAATATGTTACATTCTCCGAATCTGATTCAGCAAATCATCCATTATACTCCCTACTTTCACAACAATATACATTCTTTTATAGAAATCAAAACAACCATACTCATTCAAAATTTAATTACATATTCTGATTTTGAAATCTCAAAATTCAACTTGAGATAAGACCAAAATCATCACTCTTAGATCCTTACATCTTTCACAAGCTATATTTTGACTTCAAAACTGTGTTAGAACATCAAATGTATGTTAACGATTACAATCTATGTTCAAACCCTTCAAAAATTTCTGAAGACACTTCAAATGATGAGCAATCGAGATGATGATCCAACCACATGTTACCCACAGTTATGTACCCGAAAAACTCTTGAAACCAAAGTAAAAGTTTAAACAACGTATCCGCGTCAGATTCTTTGGCATTTATTAGCAAAAATAACTTTGCGACTCCTATTCAAAGTAGCCAGTTTTGTCACAGCTCCAGCAAGTCAACTTCGACTTTTCAGTCAGACTAATCTTATTATAACCTTGAGATATACACCATCGTTACCAGGGAACCTTTTACATTCCACCACATTATTAGCAGATGTACCAACAACTTCATTACCCTTTGACTTTAGCCTCTCCAAAAAGTCATTATAATTATTCATTGAAACTCGATCATTTACTCATTCGCATCTTGTAATGAGAATTGCCATACGAATCATTGGGAATTAGCAATCAGTATTTTGAAATCTCGCAGGATGTCTACGCCAACAGTTATATGTGTATATATAACGTCTATCTTCTGGACTTAATTTGAATGTGAAGTTTCTGAAAAACACTCCCAACTACGAATTGGTTCTCCGAAAATGGAAAAAAAAATGCTGATGAAGCAGCGAAAACTATAAACGACTTTAAACAGTAAAAGCTTGATTATAATGATGAAGTGTGCTGGCAAAGCGCAGAAAAATAGAAGTTTTGGAACTGGAAAATGGATTGAGCAAAGTAGGAAGGAGGTTGTGGACAAATTACAAAGACTGGACCTAACTTGAAAGGATCCAAATGATTCAGTACCTGCTGAAGTCATTAACGAATACCTTGCTCCTGACTCTAAACCCCTGCGAACAATATTCTTCATCATCCTCTGATATTAGAAATTCTAAAATATCATCATATCTTTCATTATAAATATCCTCCATATTTCTGAAGATATTTTCTTAATTTTTCTTATTTGAAATCATTTACCTCTTCGCGCTATCTGTATTACATCATAAAAGAAACTATTTTAGTTTCTAAATTCTGAAACATTCAAGTTTAAAATAGGAATATTTTGAAGTAATGTTGGAAACTGAAGCATGAATTAGTATAATATAATGACACTTGATCAATGTGATTATATTACAGTAAGTCATGCTGAGTTTCTAAATGGAACGTGATGATTCACAGATCATAACATCATCATGTGCCATGTTATACGACTCTTGTATTCTATTTAACCTCTAAAATATCAAGAAAATATTTCTTGATGATTCGGCCTTTTCCAAGGTATTCTAGTAATTTGAAAAGTCAAGATCGTGCCATCACAATTTCCTTCCTAGAACATTAACAATGTTCATTCCGAAATTCATATCTGTGAATTCTGGACCATTACAAGCGTTGCTTAATCGCAAGAAGAAGAAACGAAAGGACAAAACTCCGAAATAGAAATTGGGGTATAAATTGCAGCAAATAAAAGAGAGCATTAACTGTGAATGATAATGATTATAGAAGACAGAAGCAGAGACTTTGAAATATAAGGGAACATATAAATCCCAACGACAAACCAGAAATTATAAACCATATATATCGATGCATATAGCAATATAAAGACACGGGAGAACTAGAAACACTATAAACCCAAGAGTATAGTAGAAGTAAATAGATTCTTCCGGCGGTAGATGAAAAAGAAGAATGACCGATATGAAAGTTAGAAGTATATCGAGAATCAGAACTGGATGGAGCATATTGATGAATACTTTAAAATATGAGTTGAGGGGGAAAGAATAGAAGGTGATGAAACATGACTAGGAACTTAGAAATCAACAGATTTAACTCACACAATGGCGGAATAAGTGAATCAAACCCTCTAGTGAATAGGTTAAGTTTTTTTTTTTTTTTTGATTAATTTAGTCAAATCACAACTAAATCAAGTGCGATTAGATCAACACCTAGAGCTATTATTCACCACCTGGGTGATTTGGACTGAGAGAGAATCGGAGGAGCTCACTAGATCTGAGTGTGTGTAATAAATGAGAGGCTTAACCTAAAATAAAGAACATAAGACTTTATATACCCCTGCTGTTGACTCACCCATACGATTCATTCATCACACGTACGAGTTGGCTTCATCAGCCGTATGGGTGATCACTCACTCGTGTCTTCTCATTTAGGTTGTAATTGTGACTTAGCTCAGCATTAATCGTGCGTATGAGCCTGTCAGCCGTACTAGTGAGGCTTCACTCGTACGTCTGACTAAGTCTAACATAGTCAAACATCTAAATCTCGTTCCTGCAGTTCCTGTAACCACATACAAACACGGATAGGATAATAACGAGCAATCATGGTGGCCTGTAAACTGTTGTACCTGCAATGGACGTGGGTAGATGTCTAGGGAGTTGCATAAAATGCATCAACAGAAGGTGTGAATTGTAAGGAAATGAAGGAGGTGAATTTATAAGAAAATCTTCGACAGAACAATTAAAATGGACGATCGCATTTAAAGCGGATCCTAATTTCCTTGATTACCGGATAGTCAAATCTTATTAAGAAGATTTTCTTCAAATCCCTTGAAATCTGGGAATCAATCATATCTACGTCAAATGATAATATGAATCTACACTTACTCATTTCACTCTTCTATGTTAGCTTCATTCGTACTCTTCATATAAATGGATTGTTTATCCAAATTATTCGCTGATGAGAAAACTCTAATTTTCAGCCCGTATGCATCATGAAAACATACTTATTATCATTCACGACCTTTCCACTCAAATTTCGGGACGAAATTTCTTTAACGGGTAGGTACTGTGACAACCCAAAAATTTCCAACCAAATTTAAACTTTAATCTTTATATGTTTCCGACACGATAAGCAATATTTGTTAAGTTAAATTGCAAGAATTTTAAACTATGTTCATACATTCATTCAACCTCGACCAAGTTCCAATGATTCACGAACCATTAAACGAATATGATTATATATGTATATGTGTATATATATTATAACTTGAAACGTAAACAAAATATTAGATTAAATACTTTATATGATTGTATCTGTTTCAAAATGTTTATCAATGGAATTAGAAGATAAGATCAAATGATTGAATTATCAGATATATTGAATTATGATTACAAGTCTCTGTTGAAAGGCCAACGTTGATTTGAGAAATCTTTCCATTTTAACAATATTCGGAAAATGGTAAAGTGATTTATAAATAAGAATAAATTGTCAATCATTAAGAACTAGACAAAGGATAGTGGAAGATTGAATCTCATAAAGACTCGATTGATCTATTTAGTTTCAAACGTACAAAAACGTTTTCAGTTTAAAAAGAACTTTATTATTAAAACGTATATAACTTTTATAAATATCTAGAACCACTTTTGACAACTCATTACTTAACTAGTATGATAAAGATAATGATATTTATATTTTATTTTATTAAATATATATAATGATTTAAATTAATATTATATATATTTATACGCGTATTATACGTACATAGTTTTATATTTTACTATACTTAAACTTTACCTTTACTTTATTTTTACTTTACTTTAACTTTAATAATTCACTTTAATAATTCATACTTTAATAATTCACTTTAATAATTCATACTTTAATAATTCACTTTAATAATTCACTTTAATAATTTAAAAATCTATTATAAATAGAATTCAATAGGTTTCATTATTTCATAGAAACTTGAAAATATTTTTCTCTAAACTCTCTCAATCGATTTACATATATATTTACTCCATAATATTTCAAGATATTATTAGTATACATAAAATATTACGACGGAGTGCTGTCCGAGTGATTTCGAAATTTTTTTCCGAGTAGGATAGGATTAAGGAAATTATGGGTTATAGCTATGGAGGTGATTGAGTATGGTTCATGGGTATGCTCGTGAGGTCAATATAGTGTTTATCATTTCCATTGCGTCTACGTACCTTTCCTGCAATATTGAATCTCAATATTGATACGTGAGTACTCATAATTTAACTTTTACATACTGATAGTGTATCCCTGACTAGTGCTCGAGTATTTAGGATTATGCATGCTTGTACTTTTGATATTGCCCTTAGACAGGTTAGGTTGAATATTGAATTAGTTACACTTGCGGTTGAGATAAGGTATAAGATATGCATGTCCTTGGAAAGCTAGCGAAAAATTAAGAACTTTTCCTTTAGATATCGAATGGTTTCGATGAACGGATTAGAAGTTATAATCAATTGAATTTTCGATATTTTTATTAAAAATGATTATTATTATCGTCGTTTTTTATCGTCGTTCTAGTTTTATCTTATTATTATCATTATTATTATCTTTATCAATAAAAGGGATTTATCATTAAAAATTGTTATTTTTTTTTATTATTACTATCGTTATTATCGTTAAAGTTATAATTAGTATTATTATTATTATCCAATTATTATTATTATTATTATTATTATTATTATTATTATTATTATTAGTATTATTATTATTATTATCATTATTAATATATATATATATCATTATTTAAAAATGGTTATTGTTATTGTTATTATTATTATTACTATATTATCATTAAGATAATTATTAGTATTATTGTTAATAATGTTATAGTAACTATCATTATTAATATAAGTGTAATAAAAACAAATATTGGTAACACCTAATTATTTTGATTACTATTATTATCATTATTATGAACACGATATAAAAGACGATTAAAAGCTATTAAACGAAACGATTAGAAAATAATGAGTAAGAGTATCATGATGAAATTAAAATATTACTACTATAAGATATTGATTTAGATAAAATTATCGTTCTTATTATTTTTATCATTACTATTATTATTAAAAGTATCGTTAGTATTAAAACTATCATTTTAACAAAAATTATCATTTTAATAGAAATGTCATTGTTACCATAAAATATCATTATTATTATTATTTTAAATAGAATTATTATTTTAAAGATAATATTAAAAATTATCGTAAATATTAAAGTTATCATAATTAGAATTATCGTTTTATCATAATGTCATCTTAGTAATTATAAATATTGATATTTTTATAATAATATATTTTTATAATAATAATTATTATTACAAAATAATACAACTTTTACTTACTATCATTATAGATATTATTTTATCAAATAAATATGTGATACAAACATATTTTACTACGTGTAATAACTTACTTTAATAATACCTTTCATATTATCTTTATGATATTAAATGAACCCTATAAATTTTATTACTTAATATATATAAAAGTATATTTTATTACATAAATTTAATATAAAATTTTATTTATTAATAAATAAATTATATTATTACTCTAATAAATCTTTTAAAAATATTTAAAAATATAAAACGACGATATTTAAACTATATATTAATCATGTATAGATTTTTGGAAATTATTTTGAGTCAAATTTACTTTTGTTGACTTTTGCATATTAGTCTCGAGCATTAGGATTGTGGTACACTATGACTTGACCTAATTTGTTAGAAAAATATTGACCAACACATAATTATATATAATTAAATTAGGTTCGTGAATCCGAGGCCAACCTTGCACTTGTTCAATGACGTTATATGTATTTTTACTACGAAATACAGTATGGTGAGTTTCATTTGCCTTTTTACCCTTTATATTTTTGGGACTGAGAATACATGCGCTTTTATAAATATTTGACGAAATAGACACAAGTAATTGAAACTACATTCTATGGTTGAATTATCAAAATCGAATATGCCCCTTTTTATTAAAGTCTGGTAATCTAAGAATTAGGGAACAGACACCCTAATTGACGCGAATCCTAAAGATAGATCTATTGGGCCTAACAAACCCCATCCAAAGTACCGGATGCTTTAGTACTTCAAAATTTATATCATGTCCGAAGGAGGATCCCGGAATGATAGGGGATATTCTTATATGTATCTAGTTAATGTCGGTTACCAGGTGTTCACCATATGAATGATTATTTTTGTCTCTATGCATGGGACATATATTTATGAGAACTGGAAATGAAATTCTTTTGGTCTATTAAAATGATGGAAATAAATGATTATGATAAACTAATGACCTCACCAACCTTTTGGTTGACACTTTAAAGCATGTTTATTCTCAGGTGTTAAAGAAATCTTCCGCTGTGCATTTGCTCATTTTAAAGATATTACTTGGAGTCTTTCATAGCATATTTCGAAGAACGTTGCATTCGAGTCATTGAGTTCATCAAAGATTATTATTAAATCAACTTATAGTTGGATAGTGGCTATTATGAAATGGTATGCATGCCTGTCAATTTTCAATGTAAAGAAAGTTTGTCTTTTAAAAACGAATGCAATGTTTGTAAAATATATCATATAGAGGTCAAATACCTCGCAATGTAATCAACTATTGTGAATCGTTTATAATGTATATGAACGGGTCCTTTCAGCCGCGCCGCGAGGAATGGGGCCGCGACGCGACAATCAAAGCAAATCCAGATCAGAACTTGAGTTAAGAAGGGTGGTTTTTCCTTCTTTATGTCGCGCCGCGACAAACGAGCCGCGCCGCGGCACATCTGCAGTTCAGACTCCGAATTCCACTCAAATTAAATAGGGTTTAGGGGCAATTTGGTCTTTTCGCGTATAGATCAGATTGGAGCCTTTAATCTCAACCACTTGTTCTCCATTTCTCATTTTCTTTTCCATTTTCTTCCACATATTCCTCCCAAAACATAAAACCCACTAAGTTTAATTTTGAGATTTGAAGGTGAAGAGTTGTGAATCAACCCTAGGAGCAAGAATTAAAGTTGTTCATCGTATCTCTAGCTACACGTTCATAGTCTTGGTAAGTTCTAACTCTAAGTTTTGAGTTTCATTTAGTTTAAGCTAGGGTTTGGTTCATATGGAACTCGTGTGACCCATTTGAGGGTTAAATGGGTGGTTTTTGGGTTAGATTGTTGAAAAAAACCCTAATTACCATAACCTAGGGTTTGGTCTAATGAAATGGGATTTGTAAGTGTTAATGGTGTTGTAAGCATTAAATACACTTGTTAAATATTGTTGAGATTGTGAATAGGTCATGTTTGACAAAGTTTGAATGTGTAAGTGTCAAAATGGGTCATATGAGTCAAGTTGAACTAATTGGGTAAAATGGGTATGAAATACACCAAGTTTATGTTAGTTGATGTTAATAGACCCTAATCACTAGCTTTTGGTGATTTATGACAAGGAATGGTCATTAATGGGCGGTTTTGGTGTAGTGAGTCATTTAATGCAATAGGGTCATTAAATGCTCAAGGGCTAGAAGTTGGCATTTAATACAACTAGATTGTATGTTAATAAATGCATAATGTAATAGGTACGTTATATTGAAGGGTTGCAAGCTCGGTTAGCTTCCACAAGAATCTTGAGGTGAGTGGAATGATTATGCATATGTGTATATAATGTATTTACTTGTACGAGGTTCGATGTGGATTTAAGTTCGGGCGGTCGATACCACATCGGGTCAATATATGATATGGATTTAAGTTCGGGCGTTCGATGCCATGTCATGTATGTGTGTGGGCGTGTAGCGTGGGTTTAAAGTTCGGGCGTTCGATACCACATTACACGTGACGGGTGGGTTAAAGTTCATGCGATCGATACCACTCCGGGGTTAGTGTTATAATTCATTGTACGCTAGCGGTTGTTGGGAACACCAATGAAAAACTCGAAGTACCATTCCTTGTACAATTGGTTAACCATGGTTATGTGTTTGTTGTGTGGTGTTTTCACAATATTCGAGTTATATATGTTATCGTTGTGCTAGCTTGTGGACTTGGAGATTTAGCGTTATGCCTTGCGTTGGTATGTCTTTTAAATTGCTAGCGTGTATGAGGTAATTGTGTATGTGATTGCATGTAAGTAGGTTATATATGTATGTGTATAATTATTGCATTCACTAAGCTTTGCTTACCCCTCTCGTTGTTTATCTTTTTAGATGCAGGCGCGGGCAAGGGCAAGGGGGTCGTTGGGCACTAGGTGTCCCTTGTTGTTGTTATGTTGGAGCTTTTGGAAGTTGGCCTAGTTTTGGGTAGTTTAGTCCCAAACCATGCTCGGAACGTCGTTTGGTTTATAAACTATCATTTGTAATGGGTCAAACTTGTACTAAACTTTATTCGTGGCCCTCGTGCCTATTGTAAATAATTAATTGCTGTGCATTTTAAATAGAACTCGTGAAATGGGTTACATATTTAATTGGCGTGTAATTGTGTAGTATAAAAAAAAAAATTATCGTAAGGATTACGGGTTGGGTTGTTACATTTTTATATATATTTTCATGCTTAAAACTATAATTATATCATGTCGTTTATTATCGTTAAACTTTTGATTCACAAGCAAAATCATCATACCATGGATTTAATGTAACTTTCGTAAAAATAATAATACTAACTATAATAATACTTAACATAATAATAACAATAATAATAATAACAATAAGAGTAATAATAATAAATTTGATAAGAAAAACTACCTTAGAAGGCTTTTCTAAAAAAAATATGCACGGAACCAGGCTCGAACCCCCGACCTCTCATAAACCCGCTAACACTCTAAACCAGTTGGGCTATGCCCATTTTTGGAAATAACACAGAACCGATTAATATTTATCTCATCTGTCTGTTTTTCTCTACTTCCTTCTTCTTCCTTTTGAAATCACGTCGACCAGGAAACTGAACTTTTGTAACCACTACAATTTGTTTGTTTTAGTAAATATAAACAAAACAGAGAATGATTTCAAATTGTGAAATTAATTTAACAGTTTAAAAAAAAATACTTCACAGCTAATTGCTGTTCGTCGCTCGATAGAAAGAAAAAAAAAATTTGATTTCCATTTTGAAATTATTTTGGACAAAACTTATAACATGAATTGTGTTTCAAAACACCTCTAGAAACTTTATCAATCGTTAATTCATCTGAAAACATTGAAACAAATTCGAATTTTTATGAAGAACAATTGTTGACTTTTTCACCCTAAAACTTTGACTCAGAAATTACGATTTAATTTGAGGAATTGAGGCTTAAGATTTTGCAGATAGATTTAAACAAAGATTCTTAACAAAACTGCATTGTTACATTTTGACAATTGATGCGAAATCAAATTTTTTGCCAAAAAGTGGAAGAACAGAGATATATATCGAGCTGTATTTTTATTTTCTGTAAACTTTCACTGAATTGAAGATGCTTTCTGTGCCTATACTGATTATGAAAGTGAAAGTGTTTGAACCGTTTACCGACTAAAGGGAAATCGTTTGTTTTTAGTAATAATCGTCAACCTGTGTTAATCAGGAAAGAAAAATAAGAAGAAAAATAATATAAAAAAAAGTGGAAAAAAACTTCAAACTGAATTTGGATGGGTTCGTGATATTAAATTCGTGATTTGTACTGCCTTCAAAGATAGAAACAAAATTGCAACAGATTGATTGTAACCTAAAGCAGATTCGTACAAGTTCATGACTTTTATATAGTTGATTTACTATTAGTAATTAATATATTAATAATAATAATAATTATATTTATAATAATAAATAATAATGATACTAAAAATCATAAACATGATAATAATAATATTATTAATAGTAATAATAATATTTTGTATTATTTTCTAATAATACTAATAATAATAACATTAATATAGCAAAATACATGTATTGATTCTTATGATATAATAATATTCCTAATAAATTTTAATATTAATATTAATATTTAGTTTGATGAAAGTAATAATAGTATTTAATAATATTACTAATATTAACCATATAACTAAAATTATAACTTTACTACTAGTTGTAATTGTAATATTATTGATATTAACAATTCAAATGTAATAATTTCAGTATTATAATTTTAATAATCTTGATCTTATTATCAATAACAATAATGAATGTAATGATAATCTTATAATAACTAAAATCATAATCTTTATTACTAATTATAATAGTACTGATATTAATACTAATATTAATATTTATTTTAATAATATTACAACTACATTTTAATTTGTAAGTATATATAGATATTAAATATTATTAATTATGTATATTTAATACATATACGATATATATTAAATAAATACACATATTAAATGTTTAATATTTATACATGTTATATACGTTAATATGCATACAATCACTAGTTATGTATATCAATCATATATATATATATATATATATATATATATATATATATATATATATATATATATATATGTATGTATGTATGTATGTATATTTATGTATATATATATATATGTATATATATATTTCAACTACTACATATTTAATCGTGTCTTAAGTTTTCTTTCATAATATCTAATCACATAATAGTTTATCAATGTATTTTAATTTATAATATAGTTACTTACATGTATAGTTATTTATATTTAAACATTTCTATTTACGATTAAAGGTTCGTGAATCGTCGGAAATAGTCAATGGGTGATTGATTTCATGAGTATAGTTTCAAAATTTTTGAGACTCAACATTACACACTTTGTTTATCGTGTCGGAAACATATAAAGATCAAGTTTAAATTTGTTCGAAAATTTCCGGGTCGTCACATTATGAACTGAAAAATAAGCTCCGGCTAGTTTACCAAACACTTATAAAAAATAATAAGCTCCAGCTACCAGCTTTAAAAATAAGTTCCAGCTCCAGCTCATAAGCTCCAGCTCCAGCTATAAGTTCTAGCTCCAGCTTACACACTCATAATCTTATATATATATATATATATATATATATATATATATATATATATATATTGGAGCTTATGCTTACATATTTTGAAGATTTTACACTCATAATCCGCTTATATATATCATAACTACAACTATATACTCCCTCCGTCCCATATTAATAGTGCACAGACAAAAAATATACAGTTTAAAGAAATGTCACAAAATTACTGTACTTTCTGTTTACTTTTCCAATTTTACCCTTACATTTTCTTTCTCTTTTAATTTTATCCACATACATTAAGGGCATAATAGAACTTAAGCTTTTTATTCTTTTTTATTTATGAAAATGGACTATACTCAAAATGGAATAGTGGAATATTAATATGAGACTAAAGGAGTAATAATTATTGTTATTATTTTAATTTATAATTTATAAAGAAAATGAAAAGCCATAAAAAATTCAGGCCTCATAAACAAGATCATCTCTTGTGCAAATGGGGTCCCCACGAATATAGATAAACTTAAGAAAATATGATTCTTATGCAGAAACAAGTATGTGTTTATAACTTTATGTTTAGATTTACATACATACAGATCATATATAGAAAGATTTATTAAATATCTTAGACATTGAGACTCATCCTTTCTTGTTTGATCAAAGTCTCATACTAATATTGCATGGCTACACAAATCAATCCCTGTTCTTCATCTTCCACCACCAATTTCTTTCATTCTTCACTAAATCAAGAAACATTTTCTTGCGCAAAAATCTTTAATTTTTCAAGAAACTCAGCTCCCTCCAAATGGGTTTTCAAGATTCATTCAAGAATTAATCCAAAAAACCAGTTTGAACTAAAATCCTCAAATGGGTATCCTCTTAATGCTGTTTCTTTGCAGGATGGTAAGTTAAAGTTCCAAAATTTCATTACCAGTTTGTTCTTTTAGTTATGTGCAATTATATGCTTGATTATGTATAGACAAATGGGTGTGTCTATAAGTCTTTAACTTTTATAGTTGGATGTCAAATCCAAATTTTGATGAACTGTATTTATTAAGTATATACATTTGAAGTTTTGAACCATATGCAACATACCCTATTTAGTTGCTTAATTTTTTTTAGATATTTTTATTTATATCAAGGCATATATATATTTGTCAAATTGCTTTGTTGTTAGAGTTATTTTAGAACTACTGTTTGGCAATTATGCAACAAATAATGCAATTTTCATAGGAAATTTAAGTCGAATGGATCCCAAACAACCTATGTGGTTGCATCTGAATACCGTTAGGCTAATGACCCTTTGGTAAAATCCAACTTTTAGCGTATAAAGTAAGTTAACTTGAAAATTACCAGTAACCATTTTGAGATTTTTTTACTCATTACAGTTGATACAAACAATGTTATGAATCATTCGCTTCTGTCTTCTATCAAACCGCTCAGACGTTTGTTCTTGATTTCCTGTTATCATTGTCTACTGGCTTTTCAAGTAGGTGCTGCAGAGAAGCCTCTATCAAAGGATATTTTGTTACCAGAATTAACAGAATCTAATCTTAGTGTGACCGTTGTCGGTGCTTCAGGCGATCTTGCTAAGAAAAAGATATTTCCTGCACTTTTTGCTCTTTTTTATGAAGATTGTTTACCTCAGGTTCTTATTTTACTCTTTCATGTTAATATTTTTATTTTATTTTATTCTGTATTATATTAATTAATGGAAAGTTAATGTAATTTGATTGAGTTTACTATTTATGAAGAATTTTACTATATTTGGTTATGCCCGAACCAAAATGGGCGATGAGGAGTTGAGGGAGATGATTAGTAGAACGTTAACTTGCAGAATCGATAAAAGGTAATGCTAATATTGTTTCATAATTCATATTGACAAACTCTTAGTTAAATATCAAAATAACCATCTAAAAATATAACCTTTGTTATTGAGGTAGTTTCGATTTTTATGATCTGCAGAGAAAACTGTGGTGACAAAATGGAAGCGTTTCTTGATAGATGCTTTTACCATTCCGGTCAATATGATTCTGCTGACGATTTTGCAGAATTGGATACTAAGCTAAAGCAAAAAGAGGTTCGATTTTTTAGTTACTTACGATAATTTCTGATTTAATTTCATGTGTGATATGTTCTAATATTAATATTGGAACTTTCGTACAAACATATACAGGGAGGGAAATTGTCAAATAGGTTATTTTACTTGTCAATACCACCGAACATTTTTGTGGACGCGGTTCGTAGTGCAAGTGGCAAAGCTTCTTCTAAAACCGGGTGGACAAGGGTAATTGTGGAAAAACCATTTGGGCGTGATGCGGAATCTTCTGCTGAGCTAACAAAAAACTTGAAACTGTACTTACACGAGGATCAAATCTTTAGGTATGTGTTTTCGACCCGTTTACTTAAAAATGTATCTGTTTGGGTTCTGTTTCGTCTCTTATGGCTCATATAGTCATATGAGTGAAAAGAAGTTGGCTACATTCAAAATGGTCAAACCCATAACCAAGACTAAAGGAGAACAGTGTTTTGGTCCAATCCAACATGTCCCGCACCTTTTTGACCCAAACCTATAACCAAGCCTGCCTGACCCAACCATTTTTACATATCCGCCGACTCATGAAATTGGAAAAGCGATATTTGTTTAAGTGTGTCTTTATTTTAGGATTGATCATTACTTGGGAAAGGAGCTAGTAGAGAACTTATCGGTTCTTCGATTCTCGAATCTTGTTTTTGAACCGCTATGGTCAAGGAACTACATTCGCAGTGTACAATTTATATTTTCTGAAGATTTTGGTACCGAAGGACGAGGAGGGTAAGTTAACTGTCAAAGTCAATGATTTATGTGCTTAAATAAATTCATATGCTTTATTATAAAGTCGAATTAACTTTCATATATTCGGTTTGTAGATACTTTGACAACTATGGAATCATCCGTGATATTATGCAAAATCACCTCCTGCAAATATTAGCATTGTTTGCAATGGAAACACCCGTGAGTTTGGATGCAGAGGATATTAGAAACGAAAAGGTATCCTTAAATTCGTGAAAAGATCGTTTTTTTAATCATAATGTGCATGCTAAATTATTCTAAAACTGAACAAAAATGGGTGTGTGTGTCAACCCAGTCGAACTTGTTTTGATTCGTTACGCGACCCGCTCATTTTGACACCTATTTATAGCAGTGAAGTCAATTGGTTCTTGATATGTGCAGGTCAAAGTTTTGAGGTCAATGAGACGGTTGCAACTTGAAGATGTAGTCGTCGGCCAATACAAGGGTCATAGCAAGGGCGGAAAGACGTATTTAGGATACACCGACGACCCGACAGTCCCAAGCCATAGTCTCACTCCAACTTTTGCTGCAGCCGCTCTCTTTATCGATAATGCCCGGTGGGATGGCGTTCCGTTTCTGATGAAAGCAGGAAAAGCCCTGAATACCAGACGGTATATTTTCCTTTTATGTTGTATTTTTTTTCCCGAACATGTTTTAGCCCGTTAATAACGTGTAGGTTTGTTTGCAGGGCAGAGATCAGAGTTCAGTTTAGACATGTTCCAGGCAACCTATACAAGCGAAACTTTGGGCCCGATATGGACAAGGCTACAAACGAGCTCGTGCTTCGTGTACAGCCAGATGAAGCCATTTATCTCAAGATCAATAACAAGATTCCTGGTCTTGGAATGAGGCTCGATCGAAGTGATCTTAATTTGCTTTACAGTATGAGGTAATTATTATAAAAATATTTGATTTATGTTAGTAGATATATAAGCATTGATACATAGCCTAGGTGCTTAAAAGTTATTCCGTATTAAAAAAACTTCACAAGTTTCCTTTGAGGCATTTTAACAAACACCTGGTATGCATCTCAGTGAACCTCTTATAAACACCATATTTGAATTTGGTTTTACGTTGAAGGTATCCGAAGGAGATTCCGGATGCGTACGAGAGGCTTTTATTGGATGCGATTGAAGGAGAAAGGAGACTGTTCATAAGAAGTGATGAGCTTGATGCTGCATGGTCTATATTCACACCATTATTGAAAGAACTCGAAGCGAAAAAGATTGCACCCGAATTGTATCCGTATGGTAGTAGAGGCCCGGTTGGAGCTCATTATCTGGCTGCCAAGTATAATGCCAGGTGGGGAGATCTTGCTGAAGATGACTGATTTACATGATGTATGTATGTACCTCTATATATGCTGTATAATATGTTCGATTCTTAGTGATCTTAATTCTTGTAACATTATATTACTGAGTGGTTTATGACCAAACTTGAGCACTTTTATACAACACTTTTGAGTTGTATCAATGTACCTGAACTTTTGAATGATATTTGAAAGTATATTAGGCTTTACTAGTATTTACAGTGTACATTATAGTTGTGTATATTTCAAAAGGTGTGACATGTCTTTTGGACCTTTATTTGTTAATTTAGTGGAGTTAGACCTGACTAGCGTTACTTACTGTGTGAGTTCGTATTTTTTTCTTTTCTTTTCTTTTCTTTTCTTTTCTTTTCTTTTTTCCTTCTCCTGGATCAGATGATGGTATTGATTTGCATATACCTGATTCAGATATTATTTTTGGTACAGTAGGGTTTGGTGAACACAATAGGGCTGAGAATAATTTATATTTTGACAAAGGTGTTGACAGTGATGTTACAATGAATAATACTAAACAAGCCACAGGTTCTGGGATGGATTCCGGTTCAAATGGACATGTTTCTAATTCAGCGGGTGGGCCAAAGTCCAAGGTTGGACATGTATCGGATGATGAGCCTCTTTGTAACAGGATTAAGTTTGGTTCGTTTGTGGTTGATGATGTCGATATGGTGAGGCTAGATTTAACAATCGACAAAGGAGTTAGTTTCGGGGATATTACACAAAAAATGTCCAAAGTTAATTCGAAGTCAAAGGAATATCCTAAGGATTTAGTTGAAGGGTCCAATGACATTTCAATTGAAATGTCGGGGCCAAATGATGATAACATTACGTTTGCAATAAGATTGGATCGATTGAAGAAGAAGAAAAATAAAAAGAAGGAAGAATTGTTAGCAAAAAGTAAGGTAGAATCGAATGTTAAAAGGCCTAAACTGATTTTGATTGATCGTAGTGGAAGATGTTATTGTGATTGCGAGGCCCCTCGTGTGACGGTTATTATAAGACGTGGTGTGTTATGAATAAATGTGACGATCGCTCCAAATCCATATGGACAATACGTCATTCATTGATTTCATTGCAAGGTATTTGACCTCTATATGATACACTTTGTAAACATTGCATTCTTTTGAAAAGGCACACCATAAATGAATATTTAAATCAAAGGTTTTCGACATCTGATGATTTCTACATATAGACAATCACCGTAAATAATAGTTTACAATAGTACTTCCGTTGACAATGCAGTCAAAATAAGATACATGGTGATGATTTGGTGAATGCAACGTTTCCTTGAAAAGTATGTCATGTAAGACTCCATGCACATAGCTTGTCTAACATATAAGCAACAGCGGAAGACTTCTAGTAAACCTGAGAATAAACATGCTAACAAGTGTCAACACAAAGGTTGGTGAGTTCATAGTTTTATTGTTTCGTATAATCTGTATGTAAAGGTGAATCACAAGTTTTCAGTTGTTTCATCCAGAAACGTTTATTAAAATATTCTACGAAATTGAGCACCCTGGTAACTAAACTTAACGTATATATAATTTGTACCCTTTGTATAATCATCTTAATAAATACACGCAAACCAACGTGTACGCTTCTCAAATAGCATACGTCCGTTAAGAGGCTAGTGCTCTAGCTCGGACGGGGATATCAAGCCCTATGGATCCATATACTACTACTCGCGCCCACCAGTTCTTATAACTGGCAGTTAACAGTTACCAAAGCTAAGGGATTTTCGGTTCAAACTCAGTGTAGAATTTAGTATGTACTTGTATCCATTGCGTTTAAAATAAAGTGCATGTATTCTCAGCCCAAAAATATATATTGCAAAAGCAATTAAAAAGGGATCAATGAAACTCACGCATATAAATCTAGTATTTTCAGTATTTATAAACAGTCGCATGTATTCTCAGCCCAAAAATATATTGAGTAAAAGGGATCATATGAAACTCACCTTAGCAGCACATAAGGTCATTCACCGAAATGTGACCGAAACTCGAAATGCAAAATAATCGTAAATCTCAACGTATCAATATTGTGATTCAATATTGTAGGAAAGGACGTAGACGCAACGGAGATGATAAACATTAGTTTGACTCACGAGCAATACCCTCGAACAATACCCATAACCTCCATAACTATAACCCATAATTTCTGTAGCTAAAACCCATTTGAAAACTTATTTTGAAATCACCCGAGCATATTCCCGTCGTAGTATTTTATGTATATATGTAGTAATAATAATACTACTAATTATAATAAGATTACTAATAGTAATATTAATAACCTTAATATTAATAATAATAACATAAATAATAATATACAAAGTAGATAGATAGATGGATATTTGCGTTTGATAAAAGAGGAAGTGAGAAGGGATCATATACTCCCGAGAAATGTATCATGCATGTGTTTTTGTAAATTATCGACATATGATCATATATATATATGAATATTATAATAATATAATAATATAAATATAATATAATAAAGTAATAATAATAATATATTAAATAAAAAAAGATAGAAAACGTGCATAAATAGTAAAGCCGCCATCACTTTTTATGTCGACAAACTTTTTATGTCGACAAACATTACGCGTTTCGCGTAGATAGGTAGGCGGTCCGCGTATGGTGTCTTCACGAAAGTTGTAGATTTTTGAGTTACGGACGTCTGGACATCGGAATCACCCTTTTTCGAGTTAGTATGATTTAGTTATGATTTTTCTCGTGCAAGTGCGCAGGTTTAGTGATTTCTATCATTTTAACTTGAAATCTTGAGATAAAATGTTGTAGTCTGTTAGTGCTCATTAGAAACCTTTATTTTATCTTTATTTTCATTTTCATATCATTGAAAATCCATAAAAACATTTTAACAATCAAATTCTATTATATCGAAAAACGTGTCCATACTAAATCGAATAACTATAGTTCTCTAAAACTAATTACATTCACATCTTTTTATCGAAACGTTATAATAATTAAAAATCTATTATTTCGAAGAATGCTTTCATATATTTGAACTAAATCGAATAAATATAATTTAGTTTTCCAGAATTAGTTATATTCAAATTCATTCTTTAAAAGGTTTCATCTATGTCGTAAAACGTTTTCAATATTAAGAAAACTAAATAATTAACTTTATTAAGAGACACGAGACAATCATTGTGTTGAAAGTTAATCTCTACTAACCTTTGTCCAGTAATCGTTAATTGAAATATTTGTTCTTACTTGTAGGTCACTTTACCATTTATTCCGAATATCGTTAAAAAGGAAAGGTTTCCTAAATCAAAGTGGACCTCTCAATAGAGACTCACGATCATACAATGTATCTGATAAATCAATCATTTGATATTATCTTTTAATTTCGTTGATAATTATATTAAACCTGTATCGAAACAAATACGTTCATGTAAAGTATTATACGTCTAATACTTTGTTAACGTTTTCAAGTTATAATATATACACATATACATATATAATCATGTTCGTTCATATAATGGTTTGTGAATTATTGGAATTTGGTCGAGGTTAAATGAATGTATGAACATAGTTTAAAATTATTGAGATTCAACTTAACAAACTTTGCTTATCGTGTCAGAATAATATAAAGATTAAAGTTTAAATTTGGTCAGAAATTTCCGGGTCATCACAGTACCTACCCGTTAAAGAAATTTCGTCCTGAAATTTGAGTGAGGTCGTCATGACTAACAATAAAAATGTTTTCATGCCGTACATGTGTTGATAAATAGAGTTTTATCACCGTTAAATAATATGGATAAAACAATCCAATTACTCGAAGCGTATGAGGGAAGTTATCGTAATAAAGTGAAATGAAAGAATAGAGATTCGTCTTAGCTTTTGACGTAGTTACGATTGATTTCCGGAATTTAAGGAATAGAAAATCTTCATAATATAAATAAGATTTGATTCTTCGGAATTTGCGAAAATTAGGATTTTATTTGATTAAATTCGTAATCCGCCTTGATTGTTATGTCTGATATTTCGTTATAAATTGACCTCTTCCGTTTCATTTATTTTCACCACTCCTATAATCTTCTTTCTTATTTCATACATCCCAATAGATTGTGAAAATGCTTAATCCAGTTCTGATTCTTGATATTTTCCTGGCTATCGTATCCTTCATTCTTCTTTTTCATCTGCCACCAGAGGAAGTTATTTTCTTCTACTATTACCTTGGAGTTATAATGTTTTTCATTCTCCCGTGTCTTTATATTGCTATACGCATTGATATACACGGTTTGTAATTTCGGGGTTGTTATCGGGCTTTATGTTCTCCATTATATTTCGGAGCTTCATGCTTTCGTTTTCTCTTCCCGACCTTAAGTCAAGCGGATAATGGTCTAGAATTCGTAGGTATGAAGTTTCAGATGAACATAACTAATGTTCTAAGAAAGAAATGGTAATAGCACAATCTGACTTGTCAAATTACCAGAATACCTCGAAAAAGACCGAATCATTAAGAAAATATTTTCTTGATATTTTTAGAGATTATATAGAATGAAAGAGTTATGTAACATGGTTCATGATGAGGGTATGATCTGTGAATCTTTATCACGTTCCATTAGAAACTCAGCATGACTTACTGTAACATAATCACGTTGATCAAGTGTCATTATATTATACTAACTCATGCTTCAATTCCCAACATTACTTCAAACATCCATTTTTCGAATTTTTCAGAATTTTAGAAACTAAAATAGTTTCTTTTATGTTATAACACAGATAGCGCAAAGAGATGAATGATTTCAAATAAGAATGGTTATGAAAATATCTTCAGAAATATCGAGGATATTTATAATGAAAGATATGATAATATCTTAGAATATTTAAGATAATGATGATGATGAAGAATATCGTCCGCAAAGGTTTTAGAGTAAGGAGCAAGATATTTACTAAGGATTTTAGCAGACACTGAATCATTTGGATTCTTTGAAGGCAGGTTCAGTCTTTGTGATTTATCTACAGCCTCCTTCATACTTTGCTCAATCTGTTTTCCAGTTCCAAACCTTCTCTTTTTCTGAGCTTTGCCACCATACCATTCTTTATCATCAAACTTTTGACTGTTAAAGTCGTTTACAGTTTTTGCTGCTTCATCAGCATTGTTCCAATTTCAAAGAACTATTTCATAGTTTGGGATGTTTTTCAGAAACTTCACCTTCGAAGTATGTAAGTCTAGAAGATAGATGTTATCTATATATAACTGTTGTCGTAGAAAATGCAGCAGATTCAAAATACTGATTGCTAATTCCCGGTAGTTGGTATGGCAATTACCTTTATGAGATGTGGATGAGTACATGATAGGGTTTCAATGAGTATAAGGATTTTTCGGAAGGTCAAGGATCAATGAAGTTGTTGGTAAATTTACTGCTAATGTGGTGGAACATAAAAGGTTCCCCGGTAAAAAAAAATGTATATGTCAAGGTTATAATAAAACTAATCTGAAAAGTCGAAATTGGCTGGTTGGAAGTGGGGTAAAACTGGATACTTTGGAAAGAAATTGCAAGGTTATTTTCGGTAAAAACAACGCTAAAGGATCTTGCACAGTTTTGAAGTCAAAGTATAGATTTGAAAGATGTAGAGATCTAAGAATGATGTCACCGGTTCAGAGTTATGACTTGGATTCTGATCCGTCAATATCAGAATATGTAATTGAATTTGTATGGAAACGATTGTATATCGCTGTGAGCATGGTTAATAATTTTTTTGAATCAAAGTTGAAGAATGTACAGTATAACATATTAATTGTGAACTTATATATTTCTCGAGAATTACCTACCCGTTAAAGATTTCACAAGTAATATTTTGTACAAAAGAATTTTCATTACAGTCTTTATGAAAATATATGTATGTATATTTCTTCAGATGTAATACGGATTTAATGAGTTAATATCATATTAAGCTCATTTGATTTTCGGCTTGACTTAGAAATGATTAATCTCTAAAACATTAAAGATTACATAATCTTTGCGGAGTTTTTCACTAATGAAATCAACACTTCATTATTTTTTCTTATTGATATTCCTCAGTGAAGGATGTTGGTGTTCGTGGAATTTTTTTTGTGAACCTTACAAGGCACAGATGATGTTTTCTGGAAAGTTTCGAGTATATCGAAATTGGAAATGTAAAATCAATTATGTAATTGATTAATACACTTGGTTTATTATGAAATGGAATTCATTAAGTTGAAACAGAGATTGTAGTTAACAATGGTTAAGTTGTTAAGGAAGGATGTACATCATTGCATATTAGTAATATGAACTAACCGAGTAGTACCTACCAGTTAAGATTCACACGTAATAGCTTAGTACGAAAAGATTTATTTTGATTTCAAAATTCATATATATTAAATATACATAAAATTTCTTCAGGGGAAATGAGTTAATACTTCATCGGTTATTGTTGCTGGTATTTCTTGGTAACTACGGTGCGTATGACGTTGATGCTCGTGGGACAGATTGTGAAGTTGAGGTTTGCGATGCGGATGTTGTTGGTGGTGGTAATGGTACTGTTGGTGTTGTTGTTGGTGGTACTGTTGATGCCGGTGATGCTGCTGGTGCTTGTAACCTTTGCACCATATTCTCTAAAGCCACTACCCGAGCGCGAAGCTCGTTGACTTCTTCTACTACACCGAGATGATTTGCGGTTCGGACGAGCGGATGAATAAGATCCAGATTTTGAGATAGTATATTATCGTAACGAGATACTCTGGAAATGAGAGTGAAAATGGTGTCTCGAACAGGTTCGCCGGTAAGTGCTTCAGGTTCTTCGCCAAGAGGGCAATGTGGTGGATGGAAGGGATCGCCTTCTTCTTGTCTCCAATAATTAAGTAGGCTACGAACCCATCCCCAATTCATCCAGAATAGATGATGGCTAATTGGTTGATCCATTCTGGTTACACTTTCTTCGGAATTCAGGTGAATATCCATATCGGAATAGCTGTCAGAGTTTGAACTAGATACGGGATCCATCTTGTATAATTAGGGAGATGATTTTTGATATGAATTAGATTATAGAATTTAGTTTGGTATTCTTCAATACATAATTTACATATGTATATATAATACCAAATTCCATAAATCACGGAGAAATTTTCGGAAGATATCAGGAAAAGTTTACAGTAACAGATAGGCTAAGATATGAATTTTTGTCTATACACTATTTATGCAATAAATGCAGGAAAACGTGTCTAGACTTAAGAATGATAAGCATGTAATTTCCGACAAGAAATGATAAGCAAAACTTTTAACATGCAGACACGGTCGAAGTCCAGACTTACTAATGCATCTTAACAACTATCAGTTAGACACATTCATGCAAGACCTGGTTCGGTAGGACCAACGCTCTGATACCAACTGTGACGATCGCTCCAAATCCATATGGACAATACGTCATTCATTGATTTCATTGCAAGGTATTTGACCTCTATATGATACACTTTGTAAACATTGCATTCTTTTGAAAAGGCACACCATAAATGAATATTTAAATCAAAGGTTTTCGACATCTGATGATTTCTACATATAGACAATCACCGTAAATAATAGTTTACAATAGTACTTCCGTTGACAATGCAGTCAAAATAAGATACATGGTGATGATTTGGTGAATGCAACGTTTCCTTGAAAAGTATGTCATGTAAGACTCCATGCACATAGCTTGTCTAACATATAAGCAACAGCGGAAGACTTCTAGTAAACCTGAGAATAAACATGCTAACAAGTGTCAACACAAAGGTTGGTGAGTTCATAGTTTTATTATTTCGTATAATCTGTATGTAAAGGTGAATCACAAGTTTTCAGTTGTTTCATCCAGAAACGTTTATTAAAATATTCTACGAAATTGAGCACCCTGGTAACTAAACTTAACGTATATATAATTTGTACCCTTTGTATAATCATCTTAATAAATACACGGAAACCAACGTGTACGCTTCTCAAATAGCATACGTCCGTTAAGAGGCTAGTGCTCTAGCTCGGACGGGGATATCAAGCCCTATGGATCCATATACTACTACTCGCGCCCACCAGTTCTTATAACTGGCAGTTAACAGTTACCAAAGCTAAGGGATTTTTGGTTCAAACTCAGTGTAGAATTTAGTATGTACTTGTATCCATTGCGTTTAAAATAAAGTGCATGTATTCTCAGCCCAAAAATATATATTGCAAAAGCAATTAAAAAGGGATCAATGAAACTCACGCATATAAATCTAGTATTTTCAGTATTTATAAACAGTCGCATGTATTCTCAGCCCAAAAATATATTGAGTAAAAGGGATCATATGAAACTCACCTTAGCAGCACATAAGGTCATTCACCGAAATGTGACCGAAACTCGAAATGCAAAATAATCGTAAATCTCAACGTATCAATATTGTGATTCAATATTGTAGGAAAGGACGTAGACGCAACGGAGATGATAAACATTAGTTTGACTCACGAGCAATACCCTCGAACAATACCCATAACCTCCATAACTATAACCCATAATTTCTGTAGCTAAAACCCATTTGAAAACTTATTTTGAAATCACCCGAGCATATTCCCGTCGTAGTATTTTATGTATATATGTAGTAATAATAATACTACTAATTATAATAAGATTACTAATAGTAATATTAATAACCTTAATATTAATAATAATAACATAAATAATAATATACAAAGTAGATAGATAGATGGATATTTGCGTTTGATAAAAGAGGAAGTGAGAAGGGATCATATACTCCCGAGAAATGTATCATGCATGTGTTTTTGTAAATTATCGACATATGATCATATATATATATGAATATTATAATAATATAATAATATAAATATAATATAATAAAGTAATAATAATAATATATTAAATAAAAAAAGATAGGAAACGTGCATAAATAGTAAAGCCGCCATCACTTTTTATGTCGACAAACTTTTTATGTCGACAAACATTACGCGTTTCGCGTAGATAGGTACGCGGTCCGCATATGGTGTCTTCACGAAAGTTGTAGATTTTTGAGTTACGGACGTCTGGACATCGGAATCACCCTTTTTCGAGTTAGTATGATTTAGTTATGATTTTTCTCGTGCAAGTGCGCAGGTTTAGTGATTTCCATCATTTTAACTTGAAATCTTGAGATAAAATGTTGTAGTCTGTTAGTGCTCATTAGAAACCTTTATTTTATCTTTATTTTCATTTTCATATCATTGAAAATCCATAAAAACATTTTAACAATCAAATTCTATTATATCGAAAAACGTGTCCATACTAAATCGAATAACTATCGTTCTCTAAAACTAATTACATTCACATCTTTTTATCGAAACGTTATAATAATTAAAAATCTATTATTTCGAAGAATGCTTTCATATATTTGAACTAAATCGAATAAATATAATTTAGTTTTCCAGAATTAGTTATATTCAAATTCATTCTTTAAAAGGTTTCATCTATGTCGTAAAACGTTTTCAATATTAAGAAAACTAAATAATTAACTTTATTAAGAGACACGAGACAATCATTGTGTTGAAAGTTAATCTCTACTAACCTTTGTCCAGTAATCGTTAATTGAAATATTTGTTCTTACTTGTAGGTCACTTTACCATTTATTCCGAATATCGTTAAAAAGGAAAGGTTTCCTAAATCAAAGTGGACCTCTCAATAGAGACTCACGATCATACAATGTATCTGATAAATCAATCATTTGATATTATCTTTTAATTTCGTTGATAATTATATTAAACCTGTATCGAAACAAATACGTTCATGTAAAGTATTATACGTCTAATACTTTGTTAACGTTTTCAAGTTATAATATATACACATATACATATATAATCATGTTCGTTCATATAATGGTTTGTGAATTATTGGAATTTGGTCGAGGTTAAATGAATGTATGAACATAGTTTAAAATTATTGAGATTCAACTTAACAAACTTTGCTTATCGTGTCGGAATAATATAAAGATTAAAGTTTAAATTTGGTCAGAAATTTCCGGGTCATCACAGTACCTACCCGTTAAAGAAATTTCGTCCTGAAATTTGAGTGAGGTCGTCATGACTAACAATAAAAATGTTTTCATGCCGTACATGTGTTGATAAATAGAGTTTTATCACCGTTAAATAATATGGATAAAACAATCCAATTACTCGAAGCGTATGAGGGAAGTTATCGTAATAAAGTGAAATGAAAGAATAGAGATTCGTCTTAGCTTTTGACGTAGTTACGATTGATTTCCGGAATTTAAGGAATAGAAAATCTTCATAATATAAATAAGATTTGATTCTTCGGAATTTGCGAAAATTAGGATTTTATTTGATTAAATTCGTAATCCGCCTTGATTGTTATGTCTGATATTTCGTTATAAATTGACCTCTTCCGTTTCATTTATTTTCACCACTCCTATAATCTTCTTTCTTATTTCATACATCCCAATAGATTGTGAAAATGCTTAATCCAGTTCTGATTCTTGATATTTTCCTGGCTATCGTATCCTTCATTCTTCTTTTTCATCTGCCACCAGAGGAAGTTATTTTCTTCTACTATTACCTTGGAGTTATAATGTTTTTCATTCTCCCGTGTCTTTATATTGCTATACGCATTGATATACACGGTTTGTAATTTCGGGGTTGTTATCGGGCTTTATGTTCTCCATTATATTTTGGAGCTTCATGCTTTCGTTTTCTCTTCCCGACCTTAAGTCAAGCGGATAATGGTCTAGAATTCGTAGGTATGAAGTTTCAGATGAACATAACTAATGTTCTAAGAAAGAAATGGTAATAGCACAATCTGACTTGTCAAATTACCAGAATACCTCGAAAAAGACCGAATCATTAAGAAAATATTTTCTTGATATTTTTAGAGATTATATAGAATGAAAGAGTTATGTAACATGGTTCATGATGAGGGTATGATCTGTGAATCTTTATCACGTTCCATTAGAAACTCAGCATGACTTACTGTAACATAATCACGTTGATCAAGTGTCATTATATTATACTAACTCATGCTTCAATTCCCAACATTACTTCAAACATCCATTTTTCGAATTTTTCAGAATTTTAGAAACTAAAATAGTTTCTTTTATGTTATAATACAGATAGCGCAAAGAGATGAATGATTTCAAATAAGAATGGTTATGAAAATATCTTCAGAAATATCGAGGATATTTATAATGAAAGATAAGATAATATCTTAGAATATTTAAGATAATGATGATGATGAAGAATATCGTCCGCAAAGGTTTTAGAGTAAGGAGCAAGATATTTACTAAGGATTTTAGCAGACACTGAATCATTTGGATTCTTTGAAGGCAGGTTCAGTCTTTGTGATTTATCTACAGCCTCCTTCATACTTTGCTCAATCTGTTTTCCAGTTCCAAACCTTCTCTTTTTTTGAGCTTTGCCACCATACCATTCTTTATCATCAAACTTTTGACTGTTAAAGTCGTTTACAGTTTTTGCTGCTTCATCAGCATTGTTCCAATTTCAAAGAACTATTTCATAGTTTGGGATGTTTTTCAGAAACTTCACCTTCGAAGTATGTAAGTCTAGAAGATAGATGTTATCTATATATAACTGTTGTCGTAGAAAATGCAGCAGATTCAAAATACTGATTGCTAATTCCCGGTAGTTGGTATGGCAATTACCTTTATGAGATGTGGATGAGTACATGATAGGGTTTCAATGAGTATAAGGATTTTTCGGAAGGTCAAGGATCAATGAAGTTGTTGGTAAATTTACTGCTAATGTGGTGGAACATAAAAGGTTCCCCGGTAAAAAAAAATGTATATGTCAAGGTTATAATAAAACTAATCTGAAAAGTCGAAATTGGCTGGTTGGAAGTGGGGTAAAACTGGATACTTTGGAAAGAAATTGCAAGGTTATTTTCGGTAAAAACAACGCTAAAGGATCTTGCACAGTTTTGAAGTCAAAGTATAGATTTGAAAGATGTAGAGATCTAAGAATGATGTCACCGGTTCAGAGTTATGACTTGGATTCTGATCCGTCAATATCAGAATATGTAATTGAATTTGTATGGAAATGATTGTATATCGCTGTGAGCATGGTTAATAATTTTTTTGAATCAAAGTTGAAGAATGTACAGTATAACATATTAATTGTGAACTTATATATTTCTCGAGAATTACCTACCCGTTAAAGATTTCACAAGTAATATTTTGTACAAAAGAATTTTCATTACAGTCTTTATGAAAATATATGTATGTATATTTCTTCAGATGTAATACGGATTTAATGAGTTAATATCATATTAAGCTCATTTGATTTTCGGCTTGACTTAGAAATGATTAATCTCTAAAACATTAAAGATTACATAATCTTTGCGGAGTTTTTCACTAATGAAATCAACACTTCATTATTTTTTCTTATTGATATTCCTCAGTGAAGGATGTTGGTGTTCGTGGAATTTTTTTTGTGAACCTTACAAGGCACAGATGATGTTTTCTGGAAAGTTTCGAGTATATCGAAATTGGAAATGTAAAATCAATTATGTAATTGATTAATACACTTGGTTTATTATGAAATGGAATTCATTAAGTTGAAACAGAGATTGTAGTTAACAATGGTTAAGTTGTTAAGGAAGGATGTACATCATTGCATATTAGTAATATGAACTAACCGAGTAGTACCTACCAGTTAAGATTCACACGTAATAGCTTAGTACGAAAAGATTTATTTTGATTTCAAAATTCATATATATTAAATATACATAAAATTTCTTCAGGGGAAATGAGTTAATACTTCATCGGTTATTGTTGCTGGTATTTCTTGGTAACTACGGTGCGTATGACGTTGATGCTCGTGGGACAGATTGTGAAGTTGAGGTTTGCGATGCGGATGTTGTTGGTGGTGGTAATGGTACTGTTGGTGTTGTTGTTGGTGGTACTATTGATGCCGGTGATGCTGCTGGTGCTTGTAACCTTTGCACCATATTCTCTAAAGCCACTACCCGAGCGCGAAGCTCGTTGACTTCTTCTACTACACCGAGATGATTTGCGGTTCGGACGAGCGGATGAATAAGATCCAGAATTTGAGATAGTATATTATCGTGACGAGATACTCTGGAAATGAGAGTGAAAATGGTGTCTCGAACAGGTTCGCCGGTAAGTGCTTCAGGTTCTTCGCCAAGAGGGCAATGTGGTGGATGGAAGGGATCGCCTTCTTCTTGTCTCCAATAATTAAGTAGGCTACGAACCCATCCCCAATTCATCCAGAATAGATGATGGCTAATTGGTTGATCCATTCTGGTTACACTTTCTTCGGAATTCAGGTGAATATCCATATCGGAATAGCTGTCAGAGTTTGAACTAGATACGGGATCCATCTTGTATAATTAGGGAGATGATTTTTGATATGAATTAGATTATAGAATTTAGTTTGGTATTCTTCAATACATAATTTACATATGTATATATAATACCAAATTCCATAAATCACGGAGAAATTTTCGGAAGATATCAGGAAAAGTTTACAGTAACAGATAGGCTAAGATATGAATTTTTGTCTATACACTATTTATGCAATAAATGCAGGAAAACGTGTCTAGACTTAAGAATGATAAGCATGTAATTTCCGACAAGAAATGATAAGCAAAACTTTTAACATGCAGACACGGTCGAAGTCCAGACTTACTAATGCATCTTAACAACTATCAGTTAGACACATTCATGCAAGACCTGGTTCGGTAGGACCAACGCTCTGATACCAACTGTGACGATCGCTCCAAATCCATATGGACAATACGTCATTCATTGATTTCATTGCAAGGTATTTGACCTCTATATGATACACTTTGTAAACATTGCATTCTTTTGAAAAGGCACACCATAAATGAATATTTAAATCAAAGGTTTTCGACATCTGATGATTTCTACATATAGACAATCACCGTAAATAATAGTTTACAATAGTACTTCCGTTGACAATGCAGTCAAAATAAGATACATGGTGATGATTTGGTGAATGCAACGTTTCCTTGAAAAGTATGTCATGTAAGACTCCATGCACATAGCTTGTCTAACATATAAGCAACAGCGGAAGACTTCTAGTAAACCTGAGAATAAACATGCTAACAAGTGTCAACACAAAGGTTGGTGAGTTCATAGTTTTATTGTTTCGTATAATCTGTATGTAAAGGTGAATCACAAGTTTTCAGTTGTTTCATCCAGAAACGTTTATTAAAATATTCTACGAAATTGAGCACCCTGGTAACTAAACTTAACGTATATATAATTTGTACCCTTTGTATAATCATCTTAATAAATACACGGAAACCAACGTGTACGCTTCTCAAATAGCATACGTCCGTTAAGAGGCTAGTGCTCTAGCTCGGACGGGGATATCAAGCCCTATGGATCCATATACTACTACTCGCGCCCACCAGTTCTTATAACTGGCAGTTAACAGTTACCAAAGCTAAGGGATTTTCGGTTCAAACTCAGTGTAGAATTTAGTATGTACTTGTATCCATTGCGTTTAAAATAAAGTGCATGTATTCTCAGCCCAAAAATATATATTGCAAAAGCAATTAAAAAGGGATCAATGAAACTCACGCATATAAATCTAGTATTTTCAGTATTTATAAACAGTCGCATGTATTCTCAGCCCAAAAATATATTGAGTAAAAGGGATCATATGAAACTCACCTTAGCAGCACATAAGGTCATTCACCGAAATGTGACCGAAACTCGAAATGCAAAATAATCGTAAATCTCAACGTATCAATATTGTGATTCAATATTGTAGGAAAGGACGTAGACGCAACGGAGATGATAAACATTAGTTTGACTCACGAGCAATACCCTCGAACAATACCCATAACCTCCATAACTATAACCCATAATTTCTGTAGCTAAAACCCATTTGAAAACTTATTTTGAAATCACCCGAGCATATTCCCGTCGTAGTATTTTATGTATATATGTAGTAATAATAATACTACTAATTATAATAAGATTACTAATAGTAATATTAATAACCTTAATATTAATAATAATAACATAAATAATAATATACAAAGTAGATAGATAGATGGATATTTGCGTTTGATAAAAGAGGAAGTGAGAAGGGATCATATACTCCCGAGAAATGTATCATGCATGTGTTTTTATAAATTATCGACATATGATCATATATATATATGAATATTATAATAATATAATAATATAAATATAATATAATAAAGTAATAATAATAATATATTAAATAAAAAAAGATAGGAAACGTGCATAAATAGTAAAGCCGCCATCACTTTTTATGTCGAAAAACTTTTTATGTCAACAAACATTACGCGTTTCGCGTAGATAGGTACGCGGTCCGCGTATGGTGTCTTCACGAAAGTTGTAGATTTTTGAGTTACGGACGTCTGGACATCGGAATCACCCTTTTTCGAGTTAGTATGATTTAGTTATGATTTTTCTCGTGCAAGTGCGCAGGTTTAGTGATTTCCATCATTTTAACTTGAAATCTTGAGATAAAATGTTGTAGTCTGTTAGTGCTCATTAGAAACCTTTATTTTATCTTTATTTTCATTTTCATATCATTGAAAATCCATAAAAACATTTTAACAATCAAATTCTATTATATCGAAAAACGTGTCCATACTAAATCGAATAACTATAGTTCTCTAAAACTAATTACATTCACATCTTTTTATCGAAACGTTATAATAATTAAAAATCTATTATTTCGAAGAATGCTTTCATATATTTGAACTAAATCGAATAAATATAATTTAGTTTTCCAGAATTAGTTATATTCAAATTCATTCTTTAAAAGGTTTCATCTATGTCGTAAAACGTTTTCAATATTAAGAAAACTAAATAATTAACTTTATTAAGAGACACGAGACAATCATTGTGTTGAAAGTTAATCTCTACTAACCTTTGTCCAGTAATCGTTAATTGAAATATTTGTTCTTACTTGTAGGTCACTTTACCATTTATTCCGAATATCGTTAAAAAGGAAAGGTTTCCTAAATCAAAGTGGACATCTCAATAGAGACTCACGATCATACAATGTATCTGATAAATCAATCATTTGATATTATCTTTTAATTTCGTTGATAATTATATTAAACCTGTATCGAAACAAATACGTTCATGTAAAGTATTATACGTCTAATACTTTGTTAACGTTTTCAAGTTATAATATATACACATATACATATATAATCATGTTCGTTCATATAATGGTTTGTGAATTATTGGAATTTGGTCGAGGTTAAATGAATGTATGAACATAGTTTAAAATTATTGAGATTCAACTTAACAAACTTTGCTTATCGTGTCGGAATAATATAAAGATTAAAGTTTAAATTTGGTCAGAAATTTCCGGGTCATCACAGTACCTACCCGTTAAATTCACAAATTCACAAATTAAAATAATACTGTACCGAAAATAACTAGAATACAGTAGCTGTGGAAGGCAGATAATTTTTCTGAACCAAACAGAACCAGGATAGCAGAAAGATGAAGAAGCTATTTGGGTGAAGAAGAAAAGAAGAAAGAGGAAGAAGGAGAGTTTGAAGTAGTAACGGTGTATATTTCAACCGTGATGTGGATGTTTTTTGCAAGAAATGGAAAAACAAAAGAAAAGGATAAAGACGGGAGCTGAAACGGTGTATATTTCAACCGTGATGTTGCTGCTCCGCTGGTGATTTGACGGTGTATATTTCAACCATGATTTGGGGGTTTTTTTTTTTTTTTGATTGCAGGAAATTGAAATGCAAAAGAAAATATAGATAGAAGACCGAAGAGGTTCGGTATTGATGGTGGATAGGAAGATTTGCAACGGTATATATTTCAACCGTATTTGTTTGAAGAAGCGGTGTATATTTCAACCGCGAGGTTAGTGATTTGCTGTGGTTTTTGGGTTTTGCAAGAAACAAGAAATTGAAAAAGATAGATAGATTACCAAAGTAGATGTTCGGCCAAGATGGGGTTAGGAAGATTTGACGGGTGGTAGAGCAGAAGCGGCACACATTCGGCCGACTAAGTTTTGGATCAAACCCTCTGATACCATCTTAGAATCTTATAATTCACTCATGATTCTTGATCAAACAAGTCATATATATAATACATCATATATATATAATACATGATCTGAGCTCATATCCCTTGATTTTAGGGATTATGTCATATCCCTTGATTTTAGGGATTATGTCTCTTGCCTATATTTAATACTAGATACCTAGATATTACATATGATATATTCTATGTTTAATATCCGTTAACATGTTCAGCCCGGTTCCCGTTATACGAGATTGACTCGTTTGTATATATAATAATAATGGTTAATTGTCATTATTCGATAATTATTAATTATTATTAATTATAATATAATAATATTACATATTAATATTATATTCTTATACAATAATGATTAATAATTAATTTAAATTTATATAAATAAAAACTCATTTAAACTTTTGAACTTGTTCAAGTTTAATACACAAGTTTAATACAGTATAAGAAACTCGAGCTTTTTATTAATTTAAAAAAAAAAAAAATTCAAACTTGAATTCAAAGTTGCCTTGACTCCTCGTTTAGACTCAATTCAAATCAAGTTCTTAACAGAAGCTTAAATAACTAGTGACCAATTTATACCTTACACTTTCACAAAATACTCCGTATCCGGCAAAATTTTAGAAAGTAACACAAATTTGTGCCATTCTGTCTGAATCCCCATTAATTGGGCCGAAATAAAAGTAGTTACTCGGAATGGAGTTAAAAAAAGGGGTCCAACATGCGCTTATAACCTAAACTGTATTTTTCCTGATCATTTGTTCTAGTCTATTTCTTCACCTTCAAATACAAGATTAACTGCTCCAAGCACTTTAATTTGTGCCTTCAGCCATTAATTTGTGCTCCAAGTATTGAATTTGCACTTCAATAAGGTAAATATATATACAGTAATTAAAAAAATCTTTGATTTATTTCGTTATATTATAACTGCAGTTGCCCTTTTTATATGATTATATCCCGTAGCTATACATTATGCCAATGTTTTTGCTTTTGGTACGAAATTTTTGAATTTGTTTCTAAATTCGAGTTTTTTTTGGCCAAACATTTATTTCAATATTATGTCAACTATTTAAATTTTGTGCTAAAATTTTAAATTTGTGTATTAGGTGGAGAATTTTTTTATTACTTCAATGGTGGGTCTATCTGTTGGAGAAAAGCATTTCATACAAGGTGGAATTTCACAAGACCTTCGTACTAATGGTCGTAAACGGTTATCGTACCGACCCATATTTGTCGAATCTGGAGTCATTGCTCAGGTAGACCTCTCTTTATCTATAACTCAGCTAAATTTTGATCATTTTATGTATATGTGGCTGCTGATCGATCAAAAACGGCTAGGCAAATGGTTCAGCAAAAGTGAAGATGGGTAAAACTGAAGTCATAGCTAGTGTTAAGGTATTTTTTAGTCCGTCCTGCCTTACTGAAGTTAATACGAATGTTGCTTGATCTGTATCACCTTGTTTAATTGCAGGCTGAGCTAGGAAGACCAAGTTCCTCAGCGCCCGACAAAGGAAAAGTTTCCATATTTATCGATTGTAGTCCCACTGCAGCACCAGAATTTGAGGTTTACAACTTTGAACACTTGATGTTTATTGAGTAATATTGATGACCCTGTATCTTTGTGAGTTTTGGACTCGTTTGAGTACATTTTATATGCAAAGATTGTAAAAATAGTTTTTTTTTTATCCTTTTTTGAATTATATAAGTTAAAGTTATTATAACTTTACAAAATCTCACCTCATTTATGTGTATATATATATAGAGGAGAGGGGGTGAAGAATTGTCAATGGAATTGTCTGCAGCCCTTCGACAATGTCTTTTGGGAGGTAAAAGTGGAACAGGTAATGGAGTTTAAATGTTTAACCAAAGAAACAAAGTTTTTTTCAATACTAGTTCATATCAAATCATTTCATATCTTTCATTTATAATAAATATTATCATTACTTGTATGCCAGGAGCTGGAATTAATCTTTCGTCACTGTCGATCGTGGATGGGAAGGTGTGTTGGGATTTATATATCGATGGTCTTGTGATTAGTATGGATGGAAATATACTTGATGCCTTAGGTGCAGCTATCAAAGTATTTGATTTTTCTTTTTCCTATATTTTTCAAGAATATAGTATTATTAGTGTTTTGTTTACTGCCTAGCCTATATGTCCCTATACTTTATTATTTCTTCAACTGATTTGAGATTTGTTTGTATAGGCTGCTTTAAGCAATACAGGTATTCCAAAAGTGAATGTTGCTTCGGCTGATGAACAACCAGAGGTTGACGTGAGTGATGAAGAGTTTTTACAGTTTGACACCACCGCAGTTCCAGTCATAGTTACTTTAACCAAGGTGATGTAGATTTGTGTAGATGGCAAAGTGGGCGGGTCGGGTAGGTGGGGTAATTTTTCAAAATGGGCAAATACTGGTACAGGTCAAATTTGTTCTTATTGTTTAAATGTATAAGTTTATTTGTTTTTTCGCCAAAAAAAAAAAAAAAAAAAAAAAAAAGAGAGAGAGGTCTTGTTGTTCTTATTTCTGATTCTATATATGTAGGTTGGAAGGCATTATATTGTAGATGCAACTTCAGAAGAGGAATCACAAATGAGCTCCGCTGTTTCTGTTTCCATCAATAGGCAAGGATTGATTTGTGGGTTGACCAAAAGAGGGGGTACAGTTTTGGATCCGAGTGTGATACTTGACATGATATCTGTGGCTAAACATGTAAGCGAGCAGTTGATGAACAATTTGGATTCTAAGATAGCTGCAGCTGAAGCTATGGAAGAATGAGTCATGTTTGTTAGTGGTTAGAGTAGTCACAACTCACAAGGATGTATTTAAACAGTTTATAAACGTATCATGTTGTGTTCATTTTTTCGGTATATTGATAGTTTGGTTATTCAAAGACATTATGATGTACTTGCTATGTTATGCAAGAGTCTGATGAAAATTCAAATGAACCTTTTATTCTGTTCTTAATTTATTTTCAGTTAACTTTAACCTTTACAAAATAGTTGCATTTTCATTTGAAACTATGGGGGTTTGGATTTGTGTATGAATATTACAGGACTAGCAATCAAATAATATCATTTCATCATCGTTCGTTATAAATTATAAATGATGGGATACTTCAACATTAAATTCAGCTTTCTGATAGTGATTTGAATGCTTCAATTGAATAACTTTGGCCCTGAACATCCTGATAGCTCAATATTCATTGTTACCAAACATATAACCTGATCATTGCAACAAACATTTTGAATGCAAATGGATGTGGAGGAACTTTAACTCATCTTCTAATTTACTTGAAGCTTTGTACAACACCCAGTATCGGGATCGATATGCAAAAAATTGAACCATATGTTACTCATTTTGATCTATACCTTGACCCTCGACGTTAGATCGAGAGATAATGCTTTTAATTTTCTCAAACCGTTCAAGCACTAGACGACCATCATCTACCTCTTTCGACACATTCAAAACTAATCTATCTTTCCATACTTGTGAAAAACCGCTACACAGTTCACTCAAGATAACCGAATCAGGACCAACAGGCCTCTCTAACATCTCCTTAAAAAAACAATACGCACCATCATAATCATCGTTCATCAAGAAAGATGACATCAACATCTTAACTGTACTCTCATTTGGGCGACAACCACTCTTTACCATACTTTTGTACAACTGAAAACCACGTTCTGGGTTCTTTCGTGCACATTGTCCTCTAATAAGTGCAGCAAAAGTTGAAGCATTTGGTACCAATTTCTTCTTATCAAGTTCTTGAACCAAATAAGCAGCTCTCCTTGTTTTCCCTTCATTACAAAGTCCCATTAACAATGCATTGTAAGTCAAGATATCAGTTTTGACTCCATTTCTCAACATTTCTTCAAAAAATTGATTAGCCTTTTCGATTTTACCTACTTTACATAATCCACTGATCAACGTATTGTAAGTTACAGTATTAGGAGCCACATTCGCCCTTTTCATCTCGTTAAACACCTTATAAGCATCCTGCAATAATCCATCTTTACAAAATCCATTTATCAGCGTGTTATAAGTGATTACATCCGGGTTAACCCCATTCTTCTCCATTGTAACTTTCAAATTCATTGCAGTAGTCATAAGCCCTTTGTTCACATACGCAGCAATTAAAGTATTGTAAGACGAAACTAAAGGAGTAAAGCCCATATCTTTCATTTCATCAAACACTTGGAGTGCATTTTCTAACTTCCCCAACTGACAAAAACCATTAATCAACATGTTGTGGGTAAACACATTAACCTTAATCCTCGATTTCAGCATTTCCTTATAAAACCATAACATGATATCACTCCTATTGAAACTAAGGAGCGAACTCATATACAAATTACACGACTCAACAGTTGGCACGAATCCATACTCTTTCATTCGACAAAACGTATCGGTTGCATTCCTAAACTTTTTCATCTGCGCATACATTTTAAACATTGCATCGAAAACACGAGGCGTAGATTCACACATTCTATATGAATACAGAACAGCATCAAACAGCTTACTATGCATCCCAACGTTAATATCAAATTCAGAAATAATTTTCTTTAAAACATTTTCAGCAGACACAAATTTTCGATATTTCGTAAGAGTATGGAGAATCATGGAGTTCGATTCGAGTGTGAGTAAATTAGGATTATGAAACTGAACCCATTTGAAGAATTTGAGGGAAATTGAGTAATTATCTTGAACTTTTAACAAAATGTGTTTAACTATAAATGAGTTAAATTTTGGTAACAATGTTTGTAATTTGGTGAAATCAGAATGAATGAGGTGACTGTGAGCTATATTGATGTAATCAAGATCTTGACCTATTGGTTGTTGGAGTGTTCTGTGTGGTATAGGATTAGGGTTTCTTATTGTTCTAAAAACAGGAGGATGAGGGCTTTTTATGGGAGAATCTAGCAGAGTTGAAATTCGACGAATTTGAATATAATTCATGATTGAGGGAAGAATTGAAAGTTAGGTTAGGGCTTCAAAATTCTCACTCGGGCTAAATTGTCAACTGCTGTAACGTTATAGCATCTCTATCTATACAAAGATGATGAAATCGTATAAGTCTCCCTTTGAGGCATTTTAACAAACACCTGGTATGCATTTCAGTAAACCTTTGTTATAAGCAACATATTATAGCTAGGCTACCGTTTACTGAATTTGAGCTAAGCTGCCATAAAATGATTCTTTAAAATTAAATTCGGATAATATTATAAGTTAAGCGAGAACAGCATCAAGCAAAACTTAATTTTGAGAAGGAATTAATTAAAGAAAATATAGAATCAAAACTGGATTTTCAGGAAGAATAGCAACTAGTTACTCAAAAAGATTGAAATAACACCATACCTTTGTAACGTACAGATTCAGGCATCATAAAACATCAAACAAAATGTTTGCTATAGCTTTGTCCTTGCTTAGGTTGTCTTGTTAGTTTTAGTCCATCCTGTTGTTAAATTAAATTTGGTTAGCTTTTGTTTGTTTTTCTGTATGTTGAAAGAGGAGAATTAGGAAAAAATAATAAGTCCGTTATGGTGGTTATGGTTTACGCATTTGAAGGAGATCACAAAGTTGCAACTGTTTTTTATGGAGTACTCCGTATAAAAGAGTAGGGTAACAGATGGGGACAATAGCGTATTTCCGGATGACCGAATAATCTTTAGGGTCAGCTAATAAAAAACTAAACCCAAAGTTAACAACCACAACTACTAACGAATAGTTCCTTCAAAAAATCAAGTCCAATTAAGTTTTAAGTAAACAGGCTCTTAGTTTTTGTTCCTTGACATAAACGGGGGCTCTTAGTTTTTTGTTCCTTGAAGTAAATGGGCTCCGTATTGTTTTTTCGCCAAATCTTTTTTGTCGATCTAGTAATGTTCAGTGAAACGAAGCCGTTATAATAAAGCAACACCGTTTATAAGTTTAAACTTATTTTTAGACTTTTTTGCTCAGTTGGTCCCTCTATTATACCCCAAATCGCTAGTTTGGTCCCTCGATTTTTAATTTGGCAATCAGTGTCCCTGAGTTATTTTGATTTTGCAATTGACGTCCCTCCGTCAAATTTCTGTTAAAAATGACCGTTAACCTTGTCATGTGCAATGCATGTGAGGGTAAAATCGTCTTTTTACTAAAAACAACGGACCACCGGCGCAAAAATATCTTAACTAAAAGTGAGTGGTGTGGCGCAAAAAACTTATATTTAGCATTATTTTGATATTATTATTACTAATATTATTATTATTAGTAATATCATTATTAACATTAGTATTAATAATTATTATTATATTATTATTAATATTCTCATTATTATTATTATTTTTATTATTATTCATAATATTACAAGTATTACTATTCTTAATATATTTATATTAATTAATTATTATTATTAATTAAATACAAATGTTAAAATCAAAAATTATTAAATGCAATAACCATCGTGATCAACTTTACAAATTTTTGTATTTATTCCTCTTGTTTTTCTCCTGCCCGAATATTTTTTTTGTCGACCTTCATCCACAATAAAACAACCGGTCGTCCTTTTATTCTTACTTCAATTATTCAGAACCCAACAACAAATCATTGAATACATTTCATCTGCTGCAACGAGAGAAGGAAAACAGAAAAAGGAAGAAGGAACAAGCTCGACACTCTGTATTCATATTTTTTTTTCAAAACTTCGAATTAAAATCAATTTTCAAAAACTGGAATTGCAATCTTATTAGAAATCATCCACTTAAACTTCCTGCAAAGTTTCACGATCCAATTTTTGTTATTCACTTTGAATTCGTGAGTCAAACTTTTAAACTCAAAAAGTCAAACAGTGTTCTTCATCTAAATTCGAATTTTGTGTTACGAATTAAGTGAAATTGAGGTTTGATAAAGATTGCAGAAAAGTTTTAAAACATATTTCGTGTAGGAAGCTTGAGCTAAAACGTTCTTAAAAATCAAAAGCTAAAATTTTTTTGTGTTCTTCATCACGACAGCAGCTAAGCTGTTTCTATTTTTTTTATTTTTTTTTTTGTATTTTCAATTAATTCAAGAGTTTATGGTTCGATTATACTTTGTTTGAGAGTCTTAAAAAATGTTTAGATGTTTGATTATAATGTTGATTTGATCCCGGGTGGATTTGGTTTTGAAATGGAATGAAGAAGATGAGTTATTTAAATACAGGTTAAATAAAGATATGTTCTGTATAATTTTGGATATGGGGCAACAGCCCAGCTGGTTAACGAGTTCATGGGTATTCGAGAGGTCGGGGGTTCGAGTACGGTTCGCGATAAATATTTTTTTTAGCACTTTTTGAGGTAGTTTTAAATTTCAAAAATCTTTATTATTATTATTATTATTATTATTATTATTATTATTATTATTATTATTATTATTATTATTATTATTATTATTATTATTATTATTGTTATAATTATTATCATTAAATTGATTATTATTATTATTAGAATTATAATTATTAGTATTATTATTATTACTAATATTGAAGTCATGATAATAATAATAATAATAATAATAATAATAATAATAATAATAATAATAATAATAATAATAAAAATAATAATAATAATAAAAATAATAATAATAATAATAATAATAATAATAATAATAATAATAATAATAATTTATAGATTCCCGTTTATATAAATTTATAAAATAAAAATATAAACATTATAAGTTTTTTGCGCCAGTGGTCCCTCACTTTTAGTTAAGATATTTTTGCGCCGGTGGTCCCTTGTTTTTAGTAAAAAGACGATTTTACCCTCACATGCATTGCACATGACAAGGTTAACAGACATTTTTAACAGAAATTTGACGGAGGGACGCCAATTGCAAAATCAAAATAACTCAGGGACACTGATTGCCAAATTAAAACCGATGGACCAAACTAGCGATTTGGAGTATAATAGAGGGACCAACTGAGCAAAAAAGTCTTATTTTTATAAGCTCAAATTAGTAATATTGTTTTACTAGACAAAAGTTCCATAACTTAATGTAACGACCCGTCAAAATCGCTATTGACGCAGCACGTTAATCATTGATTCCACAGTGAGGTTTTGACCTCTATATGATACGTTTTGATAAAATATTGCATTCATTAAAATAAGTGACTTTCTAAACATAGAAAGTTATAACCATGTGGGCGAGTGCTTAGGTATAAGCAAAACCCCGAAATACATAAGTCTTTAATTTACAGGTTGACATCACAGTCCAATTATTTATTACACAACGCAGTTTTATTTTGAATGCAATAAACTTTGTACAAAGCATGAGAGACTCCATGCAGGCAACAAGCACATCACAGCGGAAGCATTCTAAGGACCTGAGAATAAAACATGCTAAAAAGTCAACACGAATATTGGTGAGTTATAGGTTTAATTGCTCGAGTCATAAACATATATAAAGATAGACCACAAGATTTCATCAAAAGTTTATCAATAGATTCTACGTAACAGAGCACCCTGGTAACTAAACTTAACACTATAGTGATAATTACCCCATTCGTTTTAATACACGCAAACCAACGTGTCTTAAACTCAAATAACATACGTCCGTTAAAAGGCTAGCGCTTTAGCTCGGACGGGGATGTCAAGCCCTATGGATCCATATACAATTATTCGCGCCCACCAGTCCATATCCTATGTACTGGCAGCTACTAGTTACCAAAGCTAAGGGATTTTCGGTTTAACTCAGTGTAGAATTTAGTATGTACTTGTGTCATATTGCGTTTAAAATAAATTGCATGTATTCTCAGCCCAAAAATATTTAAAGCATTTAAAAAGGGAGACTATAACTCACAGTTCAATATTGCGATTCAATATTGTAGGTAAATTGCGTAGACGTAATGATGGTAGACGACTGTATGGTTGGCCTTGGATTCAAGAACAATACCCCGAACAATACCCAATACTTCCTTAGCTTAAAGCGGTTTGAAACCCGAATTAAAACACTCTCGTATATACCTTATTATTATTAAACTTAAATTTAAAATTATAATTATAATATAAATAAAAATAAATTACAGAAGAAAATTTATGAAATATTCGTCGAGCAAAACGGACCTTTTATAGTACTTTTCGATTTACTGTAGCTCATGTGATCGCATGAGTTTTCAGTGTTTTTGCTATGCGATCGCATGGCCGCCTTTTCTGTTTTTGTTTGCTAGTTCGCCGACACCAAATAGTATTTTACTGCAGCAAATAGTGTTTACTGTAGCAAATAGTGTTTTACTGTAACAAATAGTATTTTACTGTAGCAAACAGTGTTTTACTGTAGCACTGTAGCAAAATACGATTTCACTGTAGCAAATAGTGTTTTACTGTAGCAAAGTAATTTTTACTGTAGCAAATAGGGTTTTACTGTAGGAAAGTCATTTTTACTTGTACATATATATATATACATGTGATATCCCGTCCTAATCCATCCGGACGAAGTCTATATCGATTATATACAATTCCCAACAGTTGATTACATCGCGAGGTATTTGACCTCTATATGATACATTTTACAAACATTGCATTCGTTTTTAAAAGACAAACTTTCATTTACATCGACAGTTGACAGACATGCATACCATTTCATAATACATCCCAATATAATTGACTTAATAATAATCTTGATGAACTCAACGACTCGAATGCAACGTCTTTTGAAATATGTCATGAATGACTCCAAGTAATATCTTTAAAATGAGTAATTGCACAGCGAAAGATTTCTTTCATACCTGAGAATAAACATGCTTTAAAGTGTCAACCAAAAGGTTGGTGAGTTCATTAGTTTATCATAAATAATCATTTCATAATTTTAATAGACCACAAGATTTCATATTTCCAATTCTCATAAACATACGTCCCATGCATAGAGACAAAAATATCATTCATATGGATTGAACACCTGGTAATCGACATTCACAATATACATATAAAAATATCCCCATCATTCCGGGATCCTCCATCGAACATGATATAAATTTCGAAGTACTAAAGCATCCGGTACTTTGGATGGGGCTTGTTGGGCCCGATAGATCTATCTTTAGAGTTCGCGTCAATTAGGGTTTCTGTTCCCTAATTCTTAGATTACCAGACTATATAAAAAGGGCATATTCGATTAGATAATCCAACCATAGAATGTAGTTTCGATCACTTGTGTCCATTTCGTAAAACATTTATAAAAGCAGCGCATGCATTCTCAGTCCCAAAAATATATATTGCGAAAGCATTTAAAAAAGGGAATAATGAAACTCACCTAATTATTTTGTAGTAAAAATACATGTGACTATATTGAACAATGCAGGGTTGGCCTCGGATTCACGAACCTATATCAATTGTATCTTTATTAATACACATATTCGTAATCGAACAAATTTATTTATTATATTTTAATTTATACATATTATATATTTAATTCGTGTATGTATTCAAAATATTTAATATCTATATAATTATATTAATATATCCATATTTATTTATATACATATTTGTTTAGTGTTTTATTTAAAAAATCAAAAGTTTGTTATATGTAAGTTTTTAAATAAAAATATTAGTAAGTTTTATTTATATAGTTATGTAAAATATTAATATATGTAATAAGTATCGAATATTTATCTATTTAAAAAGATAGTTTTTGATAATAACAATGATGTACTAATAACAATAATAATAATAATAATTTTATTAATAATAACACCAACCATTATTACTGATCATACTTCTAATAAAATGAGTACGAATGAAAGTAAAGATGTTATATTAGTGGGTAATAATAATACTACTAATACTGCTAATAATAATAACTTTAATAATTTTATTACTAATAATAATAGTGATAGTGATAACACTAATAATAATAATAATGAGATTGTTAGGAATAATATTTATGTTAATATTAATAATAATACCTTTAATGGTAATGATAATAATCTTAATAATAATGTTAATAATAATAATAATACTTATCATATCAGAAACAATAATAATAATAATAATTAGTATTAACAACATTAACAACAACAACCAAAATAATAATAATAATAATAATAATAGTAATAATAGTAATAATAATAATGATACTAATAATATTAATAATAATAATAATAATAATAAGAAAATAGAATTACCTTAGGGAAGGGTTTTAAAAAAAAGATTGTGTCACATGCAAGACTCGAACCCCCGACCTCTCAAAACTCCCTAGCACCTGGAACCAGTGGGCTGTTGCCCGTTTTCTGATATAATACCGAAACTAAACTTATTTAACCCGTATCACTTGTTCTTCCTATTCTTCTTCTTCTCAACTTAATCGACATTTAACCAAAACCAATTCATAATCTAATAATTGGTACAACATTAGCAAAACAACATCTATTAACACGATGACCATTAACAGAAGGAAAAAAACAAAAAACTTACACGGATTAAAGAAGAAAAGAAAAAATATATATATATATATATAAATATCTCGCTGTTTCATAGTTATGAACTCGAATTCGATTTTCAACTTTGAAAACGTGTTAGGCTACACTTACAACATGAAAAAGATGTTAAATCGTCCATAGAAACTTGTTGAAACATCAATTTGACCAGAGATTGAAACACAAACACGAATTCGATTCAAGAATATTGTTTGACTTTTTAAAATCGAAATTTTGACTTCAAAATTGGGGTTCGTTATAAAAAATTGAGGCTTGAAACTTTCCAGATAGATTGAGTAGGAGATTTCAAACAACTCTACATTTATACATTTTGAATTTCTGTTCGATTTCGAGGTTTTGACATTTTCACTCAAGAACAGAGAGATAAATATATATTTTTTTAAATTTTGCTTTTTAATCAGTATTTTGTAGTGATTATCTTATATAATGTGATTAAGCACGTAAATTAACAGTTGAATTGGATCCTAAAAGATATGTGAAATCGACATTTAACAAATTAATAGACATGAAGTACACTTTATTTTCAATCAGGATAATAAAATAAATAAAGTAGGAAAATATATGTACTGGTTTTTGTATCTGTTATTCAACGAATATTGTCCTGTTATCCAGATTCAAGACAGAAAAAATATAACCTGATGGTGATCTATAACCAATTGTATGATCCTTCTATATTATAGATTATATTCAATTAATATAAATAATTAAATGTTATATTAATAATAATTTTAATAATGTTAATAATAATTATACTAATAATAATAAGAACCAATAAATAATAATACTACTGATTTTAATAATATCACTAATTATAACAATACTAATATTAATATTCTTAGATGATAATAATAATAATAATAATGATAATATAACAATTCATACATATCATATTTCATATTTATATGTTAAATGAAAAATATTAATACTACTGGTATCTCTATTAATAATAATTGAACTAATAATATTTTTAATATAATAACTATATCTTAACTTGTGGTTTAATACATTAACGTTAACTATGTAATATTTAATAATTAGATAATATATACATATAGTATTTATATCTTTTATATATATATATATATATATATATATATATATATATATATATATATATATATATTCACCATACATAAGATTATCTATAGAAGTTATATATAGTTTTAATTTAACAACCACTTAGTTATCTCGTATATTATTTTATATTATTAATTTAAGTGATTAAAGTATATTTTATTAACTCAATATTATATATACACAATAGTTCGTGAATCGTCGAGCACGGTCAAAGGGTAATTGCACATATGAAATTAGTTCAAAAATATTTTTAGACTCAATATTATAGACTTTGCTTATCGTATCGAAATCATATAAAGATTAAGTTTAAATTTAGTCGGAATTTCCCGGGTCATCACAGTACCTACCCGTTAAAGAAATTTCGTCCCGAAATTTGAGTGAGGTGGTCATGTCTAGCGATAAAAATATTTTCATGACAAATATGAGTTGATAAATAGAGTTTTATCATCATTGAGTAATATGGATAAAACAATTCAATTAATCGAAATGTATGAATGAAGTTATCACCAAAGAGTGAAATAGGAAAGTAAAGATTTATCTTAACTTTTGATAGAGTCAGGGTTGAATTTAGAATATATGGTGCGTCATAGCTTTTGACGTAGAGGGTTGAATTCCGGAATTCAAGGGATTTAAAGAAAATCTTCAAAATCTAAAAGATTTGATTCTCCTGCGAATAAGGAAATTTAGATTTCTATAATTAAATGCGGTGATCCGCCTCGATTTCTCCGTCTGATATTTCCCTTATAAATTTACCTTTTCCGTTCCATTAGTTTTCACCACTTCTATGCCTTCTTTCTTAGTTCATATATCCAAAAGATTGTGAAAATGCTTAATCCAATTATGATCCTTATCCTTATCATGACTATTGCCACAATCATTCTCCTTTTCCAACTTTCACCGGAGGAATCTGTTTTCTTCTACTTCACCCTTGGGGTTATAGTGTTTTTGATTCTCCCGTGTCTTTATGTGGCGATAAACATTGATATACACGGTTTGTAATTCCTATGTTTGTGATCGGCTTTATATTTTTCCTTTATTTTTCGGAGCTCCATGCTCTTGTTTTCTTTTCCCGACTCCAAGTCAAGCGAATAATGGTCCAGAATTTGTAGATATAGAGTTCTAAATGATTATAATGTTCTAAGCAGGGTGAAACGTGATATCACGATTTGATTTTCAAATTTATCAAAAATACGGACGATAGAACTATCAAGAATATATTCTTCTTGATATGTTCGAAGGTTATGTAGAATGAAAGAGTTATGTAATATGACACATGATGATGGTATAATCTACTGTGAACCATCATCAGGTTTCATTAGAAACTCAGCATGACTTACTGTAATATAATCACGTTGATCAAGTGTCATTATATTATACTAATTCATGCATCAGTTCCCAACATTACTTCAATAATATTCGTATTTTAAGCTCGAAAGTTTACAGAATATAGAAACTAACAGTTTCTATATGATGTAACACTGATAGCACGAAGAGATTAATGATTTCAGATAAGAATAGTTATAAAAATATCTTCAGAAATATGGAGGATATTTATAATGAAAGATACGATGATATCTTGGAATTTCTAATATCGAAGGATGGTGAAGAAAATTTGTCCGCAAGAGTTTGGAGTCAGAAGCAAAGTATTCGCTAAAGATTTCATCAGAAACAGAATCATTTGGATTCTTTAAAGTCAAACTTATTCTTTGTGATTTGTCCACGGTTTCCTTCATAGTTTCGCATAATCTGCTTTTCGGTACTAATTTTCTATTGAATGTTTCCAATATATGATACACAGGAAGCACGAAGAGGTATAATTTCGGACGAGAATATTTATGAAAATATCCTCAGAAATATCGAAGATATTGATGATGATATTTTGGAATTTCTAAGTTCGATGGTTGATGGAGAAATATTTTTCCGCAAGATTTTTAACATGACTTCGGAGCAAGATATTCTCTAAAGGTTTCAACGGATCCAGAATTACCTGAATCCTTTGAATATAGGGTTTGGTCCTTGTATTTGTCCTTGGTCTCCTTCATGGGTAGCTCAATCTGTTTTTCAATACTCAATTTTCTATCGAGCGTTCCTAACACTCCTTTCTTTATCATCAAACTTTTGGTCGTTTAGACCATCTACCATTCTTCTGTTTCCTCTGCATTTAATGCTATGATATCTGAATCATTGGTTATTAATCCGAGGTGGTTTCAGGAAAATTGTGTTTTTAGATGATTAAACGCTGATGGTAATATGGTAGAATATGAAAGGTTCCCTAGTAACAATAAAAGAGCACGCGTATATATCAACGTTATAATAAGGTTGTTTCATACGAAAAGTCGAAGTTGTTTTGCTGGAGCTGTGACAAAATTTGCTAATTTGGAAAGGGAATGCAAAGTTATTTTGGGTAATAACAACGCTAAAGGAATTAGCATAGCTACATGTTAGACGTTTACTCAGGTTCCGAGTGTTTTCAGGTGCATAACTATATGCATAAATCTTTTCTCCCGTAAATGAAGTGCGATTGGTTCATACTCTCGATTGAGGTGTTTTCAAGAATCATGAAAGGTTTGAACGCAGAATGTAATCGTGAAGATACAAATGATGTTTAAGATGAAATCAAGTGGCAACTTGAAGAATTGTTTAGTTTCATATATTATAATTAATATTTTAATTCATTTTAATTGTCCAATATTATTAGTCCACAGTCGATAGTCCACAGTTAACAGTCTAATAATTTATATATATAGTTTAATATATAACGTTCGAATTAATTAATAAATATCATGACCCGTGTACATGTCTCAGACTCGATCACAACTCAAAGTATATATATATTATATATAGATGGGTCGATATGATATGTCAAAACATTGTATACGTGTCCCGATATTTAAAATGCGTAAATAACATAATGACGATAAATAAAGTGCGTAAAATAAATAATAGAAATTAAATGACGATAAATAAAATTGCGAGAATGTAAATTGCGATGATTAAATTGCATAAATAAAATGTAACCAGTTAGCTAGGAATAGTTAGCTAGGAACAGTTAGCTAGGATCTTGTTAGCGTGGTTTCTTAACAAAATTTCATATTGTTAATTAGTCTGTTTCTAATCAATTTTTATTGTGTCCATTATTTCTTCATTATGCCACTTGTTGGATTCTGATAAACCAAAATCCAAATTTGAAATTGGATGAATATGGTTATTCTGTGGTGAACGGATTTGTATATCGGTGGATGTAAATATGATAGTAAATGATTGTTGAATCAGATTCGAAGAATGTACAGTTTAACTTATTAATGTGAAATCTTAAATATTTCTCGGGTATTACCTACCCGTTAAAATATTTTTACCATTAACAGTTTGTACGAAAGAATTTTTAATCACAATCTTTATGAAAATATATTTATATATATATATATTTTCTTCAGATGTAATTATGGATTTAATGAGTCAATGTGATATTAAACTCATCAGATTTACGATTAGAATTATGATACATAATCTCTAAAATATTAGAGTTTACATAATCGTCATGTCGAACGAAGATAAATGATGTAGAACGATTTGCAGATTGATGATTATGCTCGAGATACATAATGAGATGTTGAGGTGTGTGATGTTGATTGTACTGGTGCTGTTACTGATGGTACTGTTGATGCCAGTGATGTTGCTGAAGCTGGTAAATTTTGCACCATATTCTCTAAATTGATTACTCGAGCGCGAAGTTCGTTGACTTCTTCTATTATTTCGGGATGATTGTCAGTCGGAACGAGCGGATGAATAAGGTTTAGAATTGTGGATAGAATATAATCATGTCGAGCTACTCTGGAAATGATGGTGAAAATGGTGTTTCGGATTGATTCACCGGTAAGTGCTTCGGGTTATTCGTGAAGAGGGCAATTTAGTTGGTGGAAAAGATCGCCTTCTTCGCGTCTCCATTGATTAAGTCGACTACGAAACCATTTCCAATTCATCTAGAATAAATGATGGCTAATTGTTTGATTCATTCCGGTTACACCGCTTTCGGAGCTCGAGTGGAAATCCATATCGGAATAGCTGTCGGAATAACTATCGGAATAGCTATCGAATTCTTAGGGACTCGAACTGGCTGAGCGATTCATCTCGTACGATCAGATGAAGGATTTTCGATAAGAAATAGATTATAGGATATAGATTAGTACCCTGCAATACATAATTTACATATGCATATATCATACTAAAATCCCATAAGTTACGAACGAATATACGGAAACTGTGAGGCAAAGTCTACAGTAAGAGGTACGCTAAGATATGAATTATCATATACGCTAAGATATGAATTTTTTTGTCTATACCCTATTTATGCAGTCAATGCAGTAAAACGTGTCTAGACTAAGAATGATAAGCAGGTAATTTTCGACACGAAATGATAAGCAAAACTTTTGACATGCAGACACGGTCGAAGTCCAGACTCACCAATGCATCTAAACAACTATCAGTTAGACACACTAATGCAAGACCTGGTTCGCTAAGACCACCGCTCTGATACCAACTGTGATATCCCGTCCTAATCCATCCGGACGAAGTCCATATCGATTATAAACAATTCCCAACAGTTGATTACATCGCGAGGTATTTGACCTCTATATGATACATTTTACAAACATTGCATTCGTTTTTAAAAGACAAACTTTCATTTACATCGACAGTTGACAGACATGCATACCATTTCATAATACATCCCAATATAATTGACTTAATAATAATCTTGATGAACTCAACGACTCGAATGCAACGTCTTTTGAAATATGTCATGAATGACTCCAAGTAATATCTTTAAAATGAGTAATTGCACAGCGGATGTAACGACCCGCACTTTTCCGATCGTTCTATACTTATGAGATTAATATTTACATAAATTAAACCTTACCAACATGATAAGCAATCCAAATTGTTGAGACTTATGTTTTTTGAAAAGAGTTTTACACAACGTTTGACCGTCTAGTTTGACCGATGATATCACGAACTATACAATATATGATAATTATACATACATATTTAACATGATCTAAGGATGTTTTAATATCTCATTTTGTATTAATAACAAAAAGTCATAAGTATATTTTGAAACTACTAACTTAAGTTTTCAAAACAATAACCATACGTAACGTTATTTGACATAAATACTGATGATTTATAATGTTTATACATATATCGTATAAGTAATGTATTTAATCATTTTTAAAGGGCTTTTATACATAAAACAATATAAGTATATTTACAAAAGATAGTTATATTTGAATTCTCGTTCCGTTTCCTCAATAATCCTATACGTATATCTAGGGTACTATACACAGCTTCTAGAAGTATTTACTATTGGTATATACCAATAGAAATCTTCAATTATTGGAATAATATGTCATTCATGACATAATAAATTTTAACTTATCTTAGATATTTTCACTAAAAACCAAATTTTCAAGCCTATAAATAAGCACCATTTCTAACTCATTTTTACACATTCATTTTCCAAATTTTACTTCCAATTTTCACACACACTTGCAAGAACTCTCTCAACTTTTATTTTACTACTTCTTTCCAGCAACTTTACATTTTAAACTTGAGGTAAAAACTCTACTTCAACTCTTTTTCAATTCATATATTTATAGCTATATATATAAGAGTTTATAAACTAGAACATAGTTTGAATGATTTCAAACTTGTTTGCAAACTAAATAGATCCTTCTAACTTAACTTTTAAAATACTCCAAGACCTGTAATATAACTTAAATATATACTAATTTAACAAGGTATAACTTGGTTTTTCAAAGATTATCTTAAAAACTGTTTTTACGACGTCGGAGTGCCACCGGGGGCTGTTTTGGGTTGGATAATTAAAAACTATCTTAAACTTTGAATTGGAGGTTTATTTTCTGGAAAAATGATTTTTACTATGAATATGATAACACATAAAAATTTCATGATTTAACTCAAAGTATAAGTATTTTTAGAAAAATAATCATTTAAGGTTGTTTACATGATGGAAAATGATCAACTTCATAAGTTTCACTAAAGTTTGACCTATGACCTGTGATTTTGAATACAAACTAAGGTATTTACAGTTCATAGTCTTAAAGAGGGACTCGATCCAAGGAAGTGGCAAGTTGAATCAACGAAAACGGAGTTGTAACGAAGAAACTATGACCGAAACAAAATCGGATATCCAGGACTAGTTTAGCCACGAAAATAATTGGGAAAAATTAAATAAATCACATCTTTTTAAGTTAACATGATATTTTATATATATGTACTTATAATTCAATTTTATATGGTTCAGGATCACCCGTAAACAACACGAGAAGATTAATCATAAGATCCCATGATTGTACGCAACACGTCATTTGACAACACCGGTACCATGGGTCAAGATTAATCTCGACCAATACATATACGATGGGGTTTTATTTATTTCGTTGGGGGTTTTATTTATTTCATTGCGGGTATATTAAACATCTAAAAATGAACCATTAAAATTGAATTACTAACAACGAACTGCTAACTACGGACTAAGGAATTATTCAAAGTATTAAAAGTATAACAAGTATATATATGTGACGTTTGTTTAAAAAGAAAAGGTATTGATATATTATATATGGATAGGTTCGTGATATCAACCGGAGACCAAGTCAAATTATATATATATCTTCAAGACGAAAGTGAGTATATAGTCCCACTTTTAAACTCTAAATATTTCGGGATGAGAATACATGTATTTTATGTTTTACGTTATGGACACAAGTAACTGAAAAATATATTCTACGTTGAGTTGTACCACTGGCATACTTCCCTGTAGCTTGGTAACTGTTATTTACAGCGGTATTGTAAACGCGAATCCTGTTGATAGATCTATCGGGCCTGACAACCCCAACCGGACTGGACGACCAGTATTCAACGGTTGCACAGTACTTCGTTTCGTGACTACACTTGGTACGGTGTAGTAAGATTTCATAATAAAGGGAATATGCGACGTGATTAAATGTTAAGTATGGTTACCAAGTGCTCAACCACTTAGAATATTTTTATTAAACTGTTTATATACGAAATCTTGTGGTCTATATATATATATTGCTGCCGGCATTAAACCTATATCTCACCAACTTTATGTTGACCTTTTAAAACATGTCTATTCTCAGGTGATTACTAAAGCTTCCGCTGCATTATGTTGAATTTGAGCAGGATCTTGCGTACGCATATTTGTGTCAAAAATAAAACTGCATATCCAAGAACTTGTGTTGTAAAATATGCTAGAAATCGTGTTGTTATCATCATTTGTAAAGTTTGTAAGTCGAAGATTATCGCTAAACGATAATCATCTTTATTTCGTCCAAAGCTTGTATCAAAAATAAGAATCATGGTTTGTAATGTATAATATATGCAGTTTTTCTTTTAAAAATGTCGCATATAGAGGTCAATACCTCGCAATGAAATCATACGTTATCTAACACGTTCTTATGGTTAAGGACAGGTTATGACATGTGGTATCAGAGCGGTGGTCTTAGCGAACCAGGTTTGCATTAGTGTGTCTAACCGATAAGTCGTTAGGATACATTAGTAAGTCTGGACTTTGACCGGGTCTGATTTCAAAAACCATTGCTTATCACTGTTGGTTAAAATTTATATGTAAATATTATGTAGTACTAATGAGTTAGTTGTGGTGTGATAGATGTCGGGCTCAAAACTTATTATCACATTCAGCGACTCCGAATCAGAATCTTCAGATGGTGTTCCAGTCATTAACCTATCCGATGACGAAAATAATATCTTTGGGGAAGACTCACAAATTCCGGATGAACCAACTATAGAGAACCCGGAAAGTGAACCCGAGGAGGAAAGTGAACCCGAGGAGGAAAGTGAACCCGAGGAGGAAAGTGAACCCGAGGAGGAAAGTGAACCCGAGGAAGAAATACAGGAAATTACAAAAGACGAGTTCGAACTAGGAAAGAAACGAAAGGCTAATGAATTAGAAAATTCAAATCCCGAGTTTAGTAAGGATGATGTGGCACCAACTCCACTAGACACTACCACCCCTATTCCCGCTATTCCTATTCGTGCTGTCCCGGCATCCAGTTCTTCAGCCCCACAGCCAAAATATAGGCAGACAGCTAGGATAAGCGTTAGGCCATTCCTTGAACCTAAACGTCCTAGAAAATAGACCAAACGATGCGCTGCCATATTAAACCATGGGATCATATAATGTTTTGTATAATATTATTAGTGTGGTTTGCTTAATGTTCGATATAAGATAAGCATATGTAAAATAGTGAAGTGTGAAATGCAATAATTTTCCATGGTTAAGTATTATTTAGATGGTAGTAATTGATTCTGTACTAAGCTATTAAGTATGGACATTAACGGGTAGGTACTACCCTAGATATAATTATAAAACGCTAATAAGAAGAAAAGGCTTTTATAATAATACCTGGTTCATATTATTAATAAGCTATAATGTACTGTAAATATACACTACATCTATAATATTCCATGTGAATAATTATTTTCTTTTCATTCTTATAGAAGAATATGGCGCGATTGAACCGAATGACGGAACAAGAAATCCAGGAACTCATCAATCAACGAGTGAACGACAGAATGTTATGGGTCGAGGCTGCAAGAGGTGCTGCAGTTAACCCAAATCCTCGTGTGGGGTGCACTTACAAAACTTTTCAAGCTTGCAAGCCCTCATCATTCAGTGGAACAGAAGGACCAATCGGTTTAACCCGGTGGATAGAAAAGATGGAGACTGTGTTTAAAATCAGTGGTTGTGTTGAAAAGGACATGACCAAGTATGCATCGTGCACTTTACAAGATAGTGCACTCACGTGGTGGAAAAATTATGTGAAGGCTGTAGGAGGAGATGTAGCTTATGATACTCCGTGGGAAGAATTCAAAACAATGTTAATCAACGAATATTGTCCAAGGAACGAGGTTAGGAAGTTGGAAGATGAGTTACGAAGTCTGAAGGTTATTGGTACTGAAATCACCAACTACAATCAGCGATTCATGGAATTAGTTTTGCTATGTCCTGAATTGGTTCCAACCGAAGAACGGAAGATTGAAATGTACAAAGATGGTTTGCCCAAAAAGGTCAAGGCAAACGTTACAGCATCGAAACCTAAGACAATTCATGAAGCTATAACCATGGCAAACGAGCTAATGGATCAGGTCATCATGGATAAGAAAGCATCCAATACTGATGTGAAGGTATCAGGTAACAAAAGAAAGTGGAATGGAAATTATGATCGAGGTAACCAACAACAATCTTTTAAGAAACAAGAAACCATACAAGGTGCAGGTGGTGGTTCAAGCTTTGGTTACAAAGGACAAAATCCTTTATGCAACCGATGCCACAAACATCACTCTGGCTACTGTAATGTGGTATGCAACAAATGTAATCGAAAGGGTCATCTTGCTGAAGATTGTAGGGCTCTCGTTACAAATACAAATGGTACCAAGACTCCTGCCACCAATGCAAATAGAACTGCTTTGGCTACCATTACTTGTTATGGGTGTGGAAAACAAGGTCACTATAAGAGCCAGTGTCCGAATCCAGAGAAGAATAATGGATCTGCACGTGGAAGAGCATTTGTTATTAATGCTAGAGAGGCGTGTGAAGACCCGGAGCTTGTTACGGGTACGTTTACCATTAATAACTTATCCGCATCTATTATATTTGATACTGGTGCCGATAGAAGTTACGTGAGTAGAGGCTTTTACGCTAAATTGAATTGTTCATCATTACCTCTAGATGCTAAGTACATGATTGAGTTAGCTAATGGTAAACTAATTAAAGCCGATAAAATTTGCCGTGATTGTAAAATAAATTTAGCCGGAGAAACATTTAAAATTGACTTAATACCCATAGAATTAGGAAGTTTTGATGTAATAGTCGGCATGGACTGGATGTCCAAAGTAGGAGCTGAAGTTGTGTGTGCCAAGAAGGCAATTCGCATTCCTTGTAAGGATAGAATGCCGGTGATGATTTATGGAGAGAAGGGTAACTCAAAGCTAAAACTCATTAGTTATTTGAAAGCTCAAAAGTGCTTGAAGAAAGGGTGCTATGCTATCTTAGCACATGTTAATAAAGTCGAAAAGAAAGAAAAAGAGAAGTGCATCAATGACGTGCCTGTGGCAAGAGATTTTCCTGAAGTATTTCCGGAAGAGTTGCCGGGATTACCTCCATTTAGATCTGTAGAATTTCAAATAGATTTAGTACCAGGAGCTGCACCAGTGGCTCGTGCTCCATATAGACTTGCACCGTCCGAGTTAAAAGAACTTCAAAGTCAGTTAAAAGAATTACTAGACCGTGGATTCATACGACCAAGCACTTCACTGTGGGGAGCTCCAATTTTATTCGTCAAGAAGAAAGACGGATCTTTCCGAATGTGTATAGATTATCGTGAATTAAATAAGTTAACTATCAAGAATCGGTATCCACTACCGAGAATTGACGACTTATTTGATCAACTCCAAGGATCATGTGTGTACTCGAAAATTGACCTAAGATCGGGTTATCATCAATTACGTGTCAAAGAAGAAGATATACCGAAAACTGCTTTTCGGACACACTACGGTCATTACGAATTTTTGGTCATGCCGTTTGGATTGACGAATGCGCCAGCTGTATTCATGGACCTCATGAATCGAGTTTGTAGTCCATATTTAGATAAGTTTGTTATCGTTTTCATTGATGATATTCTTATCTATTCCAAGAGTGAGCAAGAGCATGAACAGCATTTAAGGTTGATATTAGAGTTATTGAGAAAAGAACAGCTATATGCTAAATTTTCTAAATGTGCTTTCTGGTTGAAAGAAGTGCAATTTCTTGGCCACGTTGTTGGTAGCAAAGGAATTCAGGTTGATCCAGCAAAAATTGAAGCCATTGAAAAATGGGAGACTCCTAAGACACCAATGCAGATACGCCAATTTTTGGGTTTAGCCGGTTATTATAGAAGGTTTATTCAAGATTTTTCCCGAATAGCTAAGCCGTTGACAGCGTTAACGCAAAAAGGGAAGAAATATGAATGGACTTCCGAGCAGGAGAGTGCATTTCAATTACTGAAAAAGAAGTTGACTACGGCGCCTATTTTATCATTACCAGAAGGGAACGATGATTTTGAAATATATTGTGACGCTTCGCGACAAGGTTTTGGTTGCGTTCTTATGCAACGGAAGAAAGTTATTGCATACGCATCCCGACAATTAAAGATTCACGAGCGGAATTATACGACGCATGATCTAGAACTGGGAGCAGTCGTGTTTGCATTGAAGATATGGAGACACTACTTGTATGGGGTTAAATGCACTGTGTTTACTGATCATAAAAGCCTTCAACATATTTTCGATCAAAAACAGCTGAACATGAGGCAACGTAGGTGGGTCGAGTTAATAAACGACTATGATTGTGAAATTCGTTATCATCCCGGGAAAGCGAATGTGGTGGCTGACGCTTTAAGCAGAAAGGAACGAGAACCAATTCGAGTACGAGCAATGAACATAAAAATTCGCATGAATCTCAACTCACAAATCAAAGAGGCTCAACGAGAAGCTCTTACTAAAGAAAATATAGGAAATGAAATAATGAAGAAGTATGGGAAACAACTCATTATGTGGGAAGATGGAATTCGATATTTTGCAAACCGTATTTGGGTACCAAAGTTGGGTGGATTAAGGAAGTTAATATTGAATGAGGCACATAAGACAAGATACTCGATACATCCTGGAGTTGGAAAGATGTATCAAGATCTTAAGACGCATTATTGGTGGCCTAATTTGAAGACAAACGTTGCAACATATGTTGGGGAATGTTTAACTTGTTCCAAAGTCAAAGCAGAACACCAGAAGCCGTCAGGATTACTTCAACAACCAGAAATCCCAGAATGGAAATGGGACGGTATTACCATGGATTTCATCACGAAGTTACCAAAGACTGCCTGGGGATACGACACCATTTGGGTGATTGTTGATCGTCTCACCAAGTCTGCACATTTCCTGCCTATAAAGGAAACGGATAGAATGGAGAAACTATTACGATTGTATATAAAGGAAATTGTTTCAAGACATGGAATACCTATTTCCATTATATCCGATCGTGATAGTAGATTTACCTCAAAGTTCTGGCAATCACTACAGGAGGCACTAGGAACTCGTTTGGATATGAGTACCGCATATCATCCGCAAACCGACGGGCAGAGTGAAAGAACGATTCAGACTCTTGAAGACATGCTCAGGGCATGTGTGATCGATTTTGGAAACGGATGGGATAAGTATTTACCGTTAGCAGAATTCTCGTATAATAATAGTTATCATGCGAGCATTAAAGCTGCACCATTCGAAGCATTGTATGGAAGGAAGTGTAGATATCCTATCTGTTGGAATGAAGTAGGAGATCAACATTTAACTGGTCCTGAGATCATACACGAAACGACTGAGAAGATAGTACAAATCAAGGAGAGATTGAAAACAGCCCGTAGTCGCCAAAAGAGCTACGCCGATGTCCGAAGGAAACCATTAGAGTTTTAGATCGGGGACATGGTTATGCTAAAGGTGTCACCTTGGAAAGGTGTAATACGTTTCGGTAAAAGAGGTAAACTGAACCCAAGATATGTAGGCCCGTTCAAGATCATCGAACGCATTGGACCGGTAGCTTATCGACTCGAGTTACCGCAACAACTCGCCGGAGTACACAATACCTTTCACGTCTCAAACCTTAAGAAGTGTCTTGCAAAGGAAGACCTCACCATTCCTCTTGAAGAAATCCATGTCGATGAGAAACTACAATTCATCGAAGAACCAATCGAAATCATGGATCGTGAAGTTAAACAGCTCAAGCAGAGCAACATACCAATCGTTAAGGTTCGTTGGAATGCTCGAAGAGGTCCTGAGTTTACTTGGGAACGAGAGGATCAGATGAAACAAAAGTATCCACACTTGTTTCTCGATGACGCAAAATAGGTACAATTTTAAAATTTCGGGACGAAATTTATTTAACGGGTAGGTACTGTAACGACCCGCACTTTTCCGATCGTTCTATACTTATGAGATTAATATTTACATAAATTAAACCTTACCAACATGATAAGCAATCCAAATTGTTGAGACTTATGTTTTTTGAAAAGAGTTTTACACAACGTTTGACCGTCTAGTTTGACCGATGATATCACGAACTATACAATATATGATAATTATACATACATATTTAACATGATCTAAGGATGTTTTAATATCTCATTTTGTATTAATAACAAAAAGTCATAAGTATATTTTGAAACTACTAACTTAAGTTTTCAAAACAATAACCATACGTAACGTTATTTGACATAAATACTGATGATTTATAATGTTTATACATATATCGTATAAGTAATGTATTTAATCATTTTTAAAGGGATTTTATACATAAAACAATATAAGTATATTTACAAAAGATAGTTATATTTGAATTCTCGTTCCGTTTCCTCAATAATCCTATACGTATATCTAGGGTACTATACACAGCTTCTAGAAGTATTTACTATTGGTATATACCAATAGAAATCTTCAATTATTGGAATAATATGTCATTCATGACATAATAAATTTTAACTTATCTTAGATATTTTCACTAAAAACCAAATTTTCAAGCCTATAAATAAGCACCATTTCTAACTCATTTTTACACATTCATTTTCCAAATTTTACTTCCAATTTTCACACACACTTGCAAGAACTCTCTCAACTTTTATTTTACTACTTCTTTCCAGCAACTTTACATTTTAAACTTGAGGTAAAAACTCTACTTCAACTCTTTTTCAATTCATATATTTATAGCTATATATATAAGAGTTTATAAACTAGAACATAGTTTGAATGATTTCAAACTTGTTTGCAAACTAAATAGATCCTTCTAACTTAACTTTTAAAATACTCCAAGACCTGTAATATAACTTAAATATATACTAATTTAACAAGGTATAACTTGGTTTTTCAAAGATTATCTTAAAAACTGTTTTTACGACGTCGGAGTGCCACCGGGGGCTGTTTTGGGTTGGATAATTAAAAACCATCTTAAACTTTGAATTGGAGGTTTATTTTCTGGAAAAATGATTTTTACTATGAATATGATAACACATAAAAATTTCATGATTTAACTCAAAGTATAAGTATTTTTAGAAAAATAATCATTTAAGGTTGTTTACATGATGGAAAATGATCAACTTCATAAGTTTCACTAAAGTTTGACCTATGACCTGTGATTTCGAATACAAACTAAGGTATTTACAGTTCATAGTCTTAAAGAGGGACTCGATCCAAGGAAGTGGCAAGTTGAATCAACGAAAACGGAGTTGTAACGAAGAAACTATGACCGAAACAAAATCGGATATCCAGGACTAGTTTAGCCACGAAAATAATTGGGAAAAATTAAATAAATCACATCTTTTTAAGTTAACATGATATTTTATATATATGTACTTATAATTCAATTTTATATGGTTCAGGATCACCCGTAAACAACACGAGAAGATTAATCATAAGATCCCATGATTGTACGCAACACGTCATTTGACAACACCGGTACCATGGGTCAAGATTAATCTCGACCAATACATATACGATGGGGTTTTATTTATTTCGTTGGGGGTTTTATTTATTTCATTGCGGGTATATTAAACATCTAAAAATGAACCATTAAAATTGAATTACTAACAACGAACTGCTAACTACGGACTAAGGAATTATTCAAAGTATTAAAAGTATAACAAGTATATATATGTGACGTTTGTTTAAAAAGAAAAGGTATTGATATATTATATATGGATAGGTTCGTGATATCAACCGGAGACCAAGTCAAATTATATATATATCTTCAAGACGAAAGTGAGTATATAGTCCCACTTTTAAACTCTAAATATTTCGGGATGAGAATACATGTATTTTATGTTTTACGTTATGGACACAAGTAACTGAAAAATATATTCTACGTTAAGTTGTACCACTGGCATACTTCCCTGTAGCTTGGTAACTGTTATTTACAGCGGTATTGTAAACGCGAATCCTGTTGATAGATCTATCGGGCCTGACAACCCCAACCGGACTGGACGACCAGTATTCAACGGTTGCACAGTACTTCGTTTCGTGACTACACTTGGTACGGTGTAGTAAGATTTCATAATAAAGGGAATATGCGACGTGATTAAATGTTAAGTATGGTTACCAAGTGCTCAACCACTTAGAATATTTTTATTAAACTGTTTATATACGAAATCTTGTGGTCTATATATATATATTGCTGCCGGCATTAAACCTATATCTCACCAACTTTATGTTGACCTTTTAAAACATGTCTATTCTCAGGTGATTACTAAAGCTTCCGCTGCATTATGTTGAATTTGAGCAGGATCTTGCGTACGCATATTTGTGTCAAAAATAAAACTGCATATCCAAGAACTTGTGTTGTAAAATATGCTAGAAATCGTGTTGTTATCATCATTTGTAAAGTTTGTAAGTCGAAGATTATCGCTAAACGATAATCATCTTTATTTCGTCCAAAGCTTGTATCAAAAATAAGAATCATGGTTTGTAATGTATAATATATGCAGTTTTTCTTTTAAAAATGTCGCATATAGAGGTCAATAACTCGCAATGAAATCATACGTTATCTAACACGTTCTTATGGTTAAGGACGGGTTATGACAGCGGAAGATTTCTTTCATACCTGAGAATAAACATGCTTTAAAGTGTCAACCAAAAGGTTGGTGAGTTCATTAGTTTATCATAAATAATCATTTCATAATTTTAATAGACCACAAGATTTCATATTTCCAATTCTCATAAACATACGTCCCATGCATAGAGACAAAAATATCATTCATATGGATTGAACACCTGGTAATCGACATTCACAATATACATATAAAAATATCCCCATCATTCCGGGATCCTCCATCGGACATGATATAAATTTCGAAGTACTAAAGCATCCGGTACTTTGGATGGGGCTTGTTGGGCCCGATAGATCTATCTTTAGAGTTCGCGTCAATTAGGATTTCTGTTCCCTAATTCTTAGATTACCAGACTATATAAAAAGGGCATATTTGATTAGATAATCCAACCATAGAATGTAGTTTCGATCACTTGTGTCCATTTCGTAAAACATTTATAAAAGCAGCGCATGCATTCTCAGTCCCAAAAATATATATTGCGAAAGCATTTAAAAAAGGGAATAATGAAACTCACCTAATGTATTTTGTAGTAAAAATACATGTGACTATATTGAACAATGCAGGGTTGGCCTCGGATTCACGAACCTATATCAATTGTATCTTTATTAATACACATATTCGTAATCGAACAAATTTATTTATTATATTTTAATTTATACATATTATATATTTAATTCGTGTATGTATTCAAAATATTTAATATCTATATAATTATATTAATATATCCATATTTATTTATATACATATTTGTTTAGTGTTTTATTTAAAAAATCAAAAGTTTGTTATATGTAAGTTTTTAAATAAAAATATTAGTAAGTTTTATTTATATAGTTATGTAAAATATTAATATATGTAATAAGTATCGAATATTTATCTATTTAAAAAGATAGTTTTTGATAATAACAATGATGTACTAATAACAATAATAATAATAATAATTTTATTAATAATAACACCAACCATTATTACTGATCATACTTCTAATAAAATGAGTACGAATGAAAGTAAAGATGTTATATTAGTGGGTAATAATAATACTACTAATACTGCTAATAATAATAACTTTAATAATTTTATTACTAATAATAATAGTGATAGTGATAACACTAATAATAATAATAATGAGATTGTTAGGAATAATATTTATGTTAATATTAATAATAATACCTTTAATGGTAATGATAATAATCTTAATAATAATGTTAATAATAATAATAATACTTATCATATCAGAAACAATAATAATAATAATAATAATTAGTATTAACAACATTAACAACAACAACCAAAATAATAATAATAATAATAGTAATAATAGTAATAATAATAATGATACTAATAATATTAATAATAATAATAATAATAATAAGAAAATAGAATTACCTTAGGGAAGGGTTTTAAAAAAAGATTGTGTCACATGCAAGACTCGAACCCCCGACCTCTCAAAACTCCCTAGCACCTGGAACCAGTGGGCTGTTGCCCGTTTTCTGATATAATACCGAAACTAAACTTATTTAACCCGTATCACTTGTTCTTCCTATTCTTCTTCTTCTCAACTCAATCGACATTTAACCAAAACCAATTCATAATCTAATAATTGGTACAGCATTAGCAAAACAACATCTATTAACACGATGACCATTAACAGAAGGAAAAAAAACAAAAAATTTACACGGATTAAAGAAGAAAAGAAAAAAAAATATATATATATAAATATCTCGCTGTTTCATAGTTATGAACTCGAATTCGATTTTCAACTTTGAAAACGTGTTAGGCTACACTTACAACATGAAAAAGATGTTAAATCGTCCATAGAAACTTGTTGAAACATCAATTTGACCAGAGATTGAAACACAAACACGAATTCGATTCAAGAATATTGTTTGACTTTTTAAAATCGAAATTTTGACTTCAAAATTGGGGTTCGTTATAAAAAATTGAGGCTTGAAACTTTCCAGATAGATTGAGTAGGAGATTTTAAACAACTCTACATTTATACATTTTGAATTTCTGTTCGATTTCGAGGTTTTGACATTTTCACTCAAGAACAGAGAGATAAATATATATTTTTTTAAATTTTGCTTTTTAATCAGTATTTTGTAGTGATTATCTTATATAATGTGATTAAGCACGTAAATTGACAGTTGAATTGGATCCTAAAAGATATGTGAAATCGACATTTAACAAATTAATAGACATGAAGTACACTTTATTTTCAATCAGGATAATAAAATAAATAAAGTAGGAAAATATATGTACTGGTTTTTGTATCTGTTATTCAACGAATATTGTCCTGTTATCCAGATTCAAGAAAGAAAAAATATAACCTGATGGTGATCTATAACCAATTGTACGATCCTTCTATATTATAGATTATATTCAATTAATATAAATAATTAAATGTTATATTAATAATAATTTTAATAATGTTAATAATAATTATACTAATAATAATAAGAACCAATAAATAATAATACTACTGATTTTAATAATATCACTAATTATAACAATACTAATATTAATATTCTTAGATGATAATAATAATAATAATAATGATAATATAACAATTCATACATATCATATTTCATATTTATATGTTAAATGAAAAATATTAATACTACTGGTATCTCTATTAATAATAATTGAACTAATAATATTTTTAATATAATAACTATATCTTAACTTGTGGTTTAATACATTAACGTTAACTATGTAATATTTAATAATTAGATAATATATACATATAGTATTTATATCTTTTATATATATATATATATATATATATATATATATATATATATATATATATATATATATTTCACCATACATAAGATTATCTATAGAAGTTATATATAGTTTTAATTTAACAACCACTTAGTTATCTCGTATATTATTTTATATTTTTAATTTAAGTGATTAAAGTATATTTTATTAACTCAATATTATATATACACAATAGTTCGTGAATCGTCGAGCACGGTCAAAGGGTAATTGCACATATGAAATTAGTTCAAAAATATTTTTAGACTCAATATTATAGACTTTGCTTATCGTATCGAAATCATATAAAGATTAAGTTTAAATTTAGTCGGAATTTCCCGGGTCATCACAATACATACATATAATTGTTCATGAATCGTCGAGAGTAATCAAAGGTAATTGTATATATGAAACAGTTCTAAAATTTTGAGACTCAATCTAACAGACTTTGTTTAACGTGTCAAAATAATAAATCGTATAGAGAATTGGTTTAAATTAGTCGAAATTTTTCGGGTCATCACAGTACCTCCCCGTTAAAGAAAATTTCGTCCCGAAATTTTGAGTAGTACCTGTTTCATGAGCGATATCAGTGAACAAATGTGGATACTTTTGCTTCATTTGATCTTCACGTTCCCAAGTAAACTCGGGTCCTCGTCTAGCGTTCCAACGAACCCTAACTATCGGTATTTTGCTTTGTTTTAATTGTTTGACCTCATGGTCCATGATTTCAACAGGTTCTTCGATAAAATGGAGTTTATCATTGATTCGTATTTCGTCAAGAGGAATTACGACATCCTCTTCAGCTAAACATTTCTTCATAATTGACACGTGAAATGTGTTGTGAACACTACTAAGTTCTTGCGGTAGCTTTAATCGATAAGCAACTATTCCAATTCTTTCGGTGATTTCAAAGGGTCCTACGTACCTAGGACTTAGCTTTCCTCGTTTACCGAATCATACAACGCCTTTCCAGGGTGACACTTTCAACATGACTTTGTCGCCCACTTGAAATTCTAGCGGTTTTCTTCTTACATCAGTATAACTCTTTTGGCGACTCATGGCCATTTTCAATCGCTGTTGTATTTGAATGATCTTTTCGGTGGTTTCGTGAATAATTTCTGGTCCAGTAAGTTGTCTTTCTCCTACTTCACTCCAACATATAGGAGATCCGCACTTTCTACCGTAAAGTGCTTCAAATGGCGCTGCGTTGATGCTCGTATGATAGCTGTTATTGTATGAAAATTCTTCCAACTGTAAGTGTCGATCCCAACTGGTTCCAAAGTCAATCACGCATTCCCGTAACATGTCTTCCAATGTTTGTATTATTCTTTCACTTTGACCATCTATCTGTGGGTGATAAGCGGGGCTCATATCTAATCGAGTTCCCAATGCTTTTTGTAATGATTGCCAAAAACGTGATGTGAATCGGGTGTCGCGATCAGATATGATGGAGATGGGTACACCATGCCTGGAAACTACTTCCTTCAAATATAGGCGTGCTAATTTCTCCATACTGTCTGTCTCCTTTATTGGTAGAAAGTGAGCTGATTTAGTTAGACGATCAACTATCACCCAAATAGTATCATGACTACTTGCAGTCCTTGGCAATTTCGTAATGAAATCCATGGTTATTCTTTCCCATTTCCACTGCGGAATTTCTGGTTGTTGCAGTAATCCTGACGGCTTTTAGTGCTCAGCTTTAACCTTTGCACACGTCAAACATTTGCTTACATAAGTAGTAATTTCTGTCTTCATATTAGGCCACCAATAGAACTTCTTGAGATCGTGGTACATTTTCCCATTTTCTGGGTGAATTGAGTACCTCGTTTTTTGTGCTTCATCTAGTACTAGTTGCCTTAGGTTACCATGTCTTGGTACCCATATCCTACCAGCAAAATACAGGGTTCCATCAGCTTTTACTTCAAGTTGTTTTTCTAACCCTTTGCTCATTTCACCTTTTTTGTTTTCTTCTTTTAAAGCTTCTAACTGTGCTGCTTGAATTTGCTTTGTGAGATCAGTACGAATTATAATATTCAAAGCTCGGACCCTAAGAGGTTTTACTCTTTCTTTTCGACTTAGGGCATCAGCTACAACATTAGCTTTTCCGGGGTGGTAACGGATTTCACAATCGTAATCGTTTAACAACTCTACCCAGCGACGTTGCCTCATATTGAGTTGTTTTTGATCAAAAATACGCTGAAGACTCTTATGGTCGGTGTACACTGTACACTTGGTGCCATATAGATAGTGTCTCCATATTTTGAGTGCAAAAACTACTGCTCCAAGTTCTAAATCGTGCGTCGTATAGTTCTTTTCATGAATTTTTAGTTGTCGTGAGGCATATGCGATAACTTTTGTGCGTTGCATTAATACACATCCTAAACCTTGGCGTGAAGCGTCACAATAGATCACGAAATCATCATTTCCTTCCGGTAATGAAAAAATGGGTGCAGACGTTAACTTCTTCTTTAATAACTGGAATGAGGATTCCTGTTCCGTGGACCAATCATACTTCTTTCCCTTTTGAGTCAATGCAGTTAAGGGTTTGGCAATTCTAGAGAAATCTTGAATGAATCTTCGGTAGTAACCAGCAAGACCTAAGAATTGGCGGATTTGTGTTGAAGTCTTCGGTGTTTCCCATTTACTAATGGCTTCGATCTTGGCGGGGTCAACTTTAATTCCATGTTTACTGACAACATGGCCCAAAAATTGTACTTCTTGTAACCAGAAATCACACTTCGAAAATTTTGCGTACAATTCTTCTTTCTTGAGTATCTCTAGTACCAGTCTTAAGTGTTGCTCATGTTCTTCCTTGTTCTTCGAGTAAATCAATATGTCGTCGATAAAAACAATGACAAATTTGTCTAAATACGGTCTACAGATGTGATTCATTAGATCCATGAATACTGCTGGAGCATTAGTCAATCCCAAAGGCATGACTAAAAATTCATAGTGACCGTAACGGGTTCTGAATGCGGTTTTAGGAACATCTTCTTCCTTCACTCTCAGCTGATGAAATCCGGAGCGTAGATCAATCTTAGAATAAACACTTGATCCTTGCAATTGATCAAACAAATCATCAATCCTCGGTAATGGGTACCGATTCTTGATCGTTAATTTATTTAATTCTCGGTAATCTATGCACATTCTCATAGATCCATCCTTCTTCTTGACGAACAGAATAGGAGCACCCCAAGGTGAAAAACTAGGACGAATAAATCCACGGTCCGATAATTCTTGCAACTGGTCTTGTAATTCTTGCATTTCTGAAGGTGCAAGTCTATATGGAGATCGGGCTACATGTGCAGCTCCTGGTATGAGATCAATCTGGAATTCTACACATCTGTGTGGAGGTAGCCCCGGTAATTCTTCTGGAAATACTCCGGGATATTCTCTTACAACTGGCATGTCATCAATGCTTCTTTCTTCAGTATCGATCTTCTTTACGTGTGCCAGAATAGCATAACAACTTTTTCTTATAAGTTTCTGGGCCTTCATACAGATGATAAAGTTCAGTTTTGAGTTGTTCTTCTCCCCATAAATCATTAATGACGTTTCATCCTTACAAGGGATGCGGATTGCTTTCTCAGCGCAAACAACTTCCGCTCTTGTTTTGGACATCCAGTCCATGCCAACGATTACATCAAAACTTCCTAATTCTACGGGTATCAAATCAATTTTGAAGGTTTCACCAGCGAGATTCATTTCGCAACCATGGCAAATTTTATCGGCTTTTATCAGTTTACCATTAGCTAATTCAATAGTATATTTATCGTCTAGAGGTAATGATGCACATTTTAGTTTAAAACTAAAGTCTTTACACATATAACTTCTATCAGCACCCGTATCAAACATAATAGAAGCTAGTTGATTATTAACGGTAAACGTACCCGTGACAAGATTAGGATCCTCACGTGCTTTACTGGCACTAACATTAAATTCCCTCCCACGTGCGGGTTCTTTGTTCTTCTCCTTATCAGGGCATTGATTTATAAAGTGACCAGACTTTCCGCATCCATAACATTTCTTGACATCGGTCGATTTTGTCTTTACTTCAGAAACGGTGGCATAACAATCTTTCGCCACATGTCCTTTCTTGTTGCACTTATCACAGACCACTTGGCAATAGCCTGCATGATGTGTGTAACATCTTTTGCAGAACAGATGAGGTCCCTTATAGTTTGGACTTGCAGTTGCCCCATCTTGTTTACCTTTAAAAGTTTCTTGTTTCTTCAGGTGAGTACTTTTGCCCTTATAGTCTTCCCATTTCCTCTTTCCTTCAGTTGTCTTGACTTCGGTAATTGGTGCCTTAATCGAACTCTCTGTGATCTGGTCCATGAGTTGGTGTGCCATTGTCATGGCTTCCTGCATCGTATTCGGTTTGGACGATGTAACATTTCCTTTGATATTGATCGATAAACCGTCAATATATATTTCTATCTTTCGTTTCTCGTTTGGCACCAATTCGGGACACAACAAGGCTAGTTCCATGAAACGCTTTTCATAGTTATTGAGATTCGCGCCAATAACCTTCAGATTACGTAACTCAGATTCTATTTTTCTGATCTCGTTTCGAGGACAGTACTCCTCGATTAGCATCTTTTTCAGTTCTTCCCAAGAGATATCATATGCCGTATCTATTCCTTCTGCTTTAGCATAATTGTTCCACCAAGTAAGTGCACCGTCTTGCAACGTGCACGAAGCATATTTTGACTTGTCTCCGTTCGCACAATTACTGATTTTGAAAACGGACTCCATCTTTTCAAACCATCGGGTTAGACCGACTGGTCCCTCGGTTCCACTAAACGTCTGTGGTTTGAAAACGGACTCCATCTTTTCACTGTAGCACTGCAGCAAAATACGGTTTCACTGTAGCAAATAGTGTTTTACTGTAGCAAATAGTGTTTTACTGTAGCAAAGTAATTTTTACTGTAGCAAATAGGGTTTTACTGTAGGAAAGTCATTTTTACTTGTACATATATATATATATATATATATATATATATATATATATATATATATATATATATATATATATATATATATATATATATATATACATACATATAATTGTTCATGAATCGTCGAGAGTAATCAAAGGTAATTGTATATATGAAACAGTTCTAAAATTTTGAGACTCAATCTAACAGACTTTGTTTAACGTGTCAAAATAATAAATCGTATAGAGAATTGGTTTAAATTAGTCGAAATTTTCCGGGTCATCACACTTAAGAAAAAAAAGGTCCTGGCAAAATATTTAAAAGCCTCGTCTTTACTATCTAATCCACCAGTTTATCTCGGTGAAATAGTTTCAGCTCTATATTAGCTACTTGAAATCAAAATCCGACACGGAATTTGGATCGGTTAAGTGGATTAAATCTGAGTTCACTAAATCCTGCAGAATTTTCCGTGTTTTCCATTCCGACCTTGTTGACCAGGGTAACATCTTTTGAGTTGAGACAATGCCGGTAAAGGAGGGTGTGTTAAAATTTACCCAAAAACTAGAGATATTGGTAATCTATTATTATGAGTAATCGTTTCTTGTGTTATGGACTTCTGGTTAATGAATTAGTAATTGTAGCTTGTAAGAAATAAATGTTGCAAAATAGGTAAGTTTAGTTTGAAATACAAAAACGCATATAAAAGTTAACGAAGTTATATAGTCTCATTTATTAGGATCTTTGAATAAAGAGAAAAATGATATGAACCGAGCTGAGTATGATTTTAGACCACCGATGACTTGTGGATGAAAGACCAAATTGCAGTTGCTCGGGCTTTTAAAGCGCAACTAGACATAAAAGGACCATGTTGCTATGACATGTGATTAGTTTCTCCTACGGAAATATGTTGTACGCATTTGAATAAACCAATGTACAAGTTTTATAGCTATGTGTACAATTTAAATAAACTAATTATAATGCTCCGCCCTCACATATGCTATCCCATCAGCACAGGCCAAATGAGGGGGGTCGAGGATGAAACAATGTTAATGGTGCTCTCGAGGGCGGGGTTAGGACGGAGCCCGTTGGTAGAAGTTAAGATCCATTTTTTCCTTCTTAATTGCGAAGTAAACAAGAAAGTGATATGAAAGACCATGTCTTATCTATAATTGACTAATGAGAGTTAACATGTAATGGGCACATTTGTGACTTTGTGTGCATCTTTCTCAAGAAAAAAAGAAAGGATAACGATAGTTTTAAAGGAAATGGAATGTGAATAAAGTAGCTACACAGAAGAACATGAGTAGTTTTTTTTTACACTTTAATAATTTCATCAAGAAATGAAGATTTAGTTAAATCTGCAATTCACTTAAAGTACAAAGTAATCTCCTTTCTTATATTGTATAAAAAGGAAGACCAAGATCACTCGACAAATATGATATCATATGGTGCGGCCGTGCGGGTCTTGGTCACTTCTTTTCTTATTCATTAACATAACAAGTACAGTAGTAGATAATCACCATCAACAATGTTTGGTTAATCACCATCAACAATGTTTGGTTAGTGAGTTTAGGTTTATAAACGACAATTTTTATCCCACCACAAATATATAATGGGGCCTTTTTACCGTATGAAGTGTAACGACCCTGGATTTTCCAACGTTTACCTATTAATATTTATTATTAATACTTGTGATTAAACGAATGTATTGTTATACATTTACTTGTTACCGTGATTGATCATACTTGACTTTAAATGCCCGAAACGTCTTTGTGACACACGAACATTACACGAATAATATTTTTAGATATTATTTACATTCATGATTAAGTTTTATTAATCATTTTGATTAACTATGGTTATTAGTTAATTACTTGGACTTTAATTGGATTTATTTGATAGCTACTTGAAACTTGAGCTTTTATTAATATTAGTGGATTTGGGAGCCCACCCTACTTCTTAAATGGACTTGTTAGCCCATTACTACCATGCAAGTATCACTTTCTAACTTAACTAAGTTGATTAAACACTTAAGGAATCTAGTTACCACCATTCCCATGAAAACACCCTTAATAACCAACTTTTATGACACATACATGCAAGGACCTTGTGAGTAATCTCCTTCCCCCCATGCTTGGCCAAACCGTCGGCCATATTGGCCTTGAGGAGTGTTTTGGTTTTCAAATTTTGTTACTTACTCACTAGTAACCTTCACACTTCTCTCATTCCAAACACACACAAAAAAATACTTGCAACTTTTCTCTCTTTTCTCTCTCAAGTGTGAGTTTCTCCAAGACTTCTTCTTCTTTTTCTTTGTGTTAAAACCATAGCCTATAGCTACAAGATCATCCTCATCTTTTGTTCTTTGTTGTTGTTTAATCTCTTGTAGTTGTTAGTTGTTGTTGTTTACTTACTTGTTACTAAGAATCAAACTTGTTAGTTTGATTCTTCATATCAACTTGTTCATACAAGACATACAAGAACATAAACTTACTAGTTTATGATTCTACCTTTATTGTTTTAAAAGATTAAAGTTCATGAGTTAAAACCATACTTGAAGTTCATGAAGTAAACTTAAAGTTTACTTTCTAAAGATCAAGACTTAGGCTTAAATCTTTAAAAGTATGAAACCCATGAACTTATTAACTGGTTTATTTAAGTTTATTACTTCATATTATGCACTTTAATTTCATTTTTATTGGTTTAAATGGTCAAGTATTACAAGTTAGTCTTGATCTCATACTTCTTGAAACTAAAAGTTAACTTTAAGATTTCAAGAACATGGAAGTGTAACTCTTTAGTTATAACTTCATACACTTGTGTTAGATTTAACTTAATAATTTTAGATCTAGACTTTTGGGTCTTGGATCTTCAAGATCTAACTAAGAACTATGTTTTACATCTTAAGATCTTGATTAGTTAGTTTACTTTCAAGTTTGTAGTTCAATATTACTTTTATAGTTCATGTATGTGTTAAATCTAAGACTTTGATGTAACTTTGGTTCATCAAATTACATACAACACTTAATTGAGTTATGCTACATGTCTTAGACTTACACAAGTGTTATGATGGTGAAACCTTGGTTAAGATGATGCAAACACATCAACGAGTTGTACACTTGAAGCTATATGCATCAAGGATGAGAACCGTGATAAGCATCGAGTACCAAGAACCACCGGAACCTACTGTTTTACTGTTTATGGGTCTGATAAGTATGACCTAGGCTACTGTAATGTTTATTTTCAGATATACCTGTTCGAGTAGATAACTTTTCATATAGGACTCGTCTTAATCCGAGTTACGGTTTAGGATTTATGGCCCTCCGATCGTCACTATGTCCTTTTAACGTTGTGCTGAAAATTCTGACCTACTCGCACTTAGACCGTCGCCACGGTCAAACGAAGACGAGTTTGCTTCTGGAATTTTTACCCCAGCTAGAGGTCTCATATATGGAGCCATGGCCACTGGTCTCACCTTATTTCAGTAGGTATTGAGGTCGTGGCGACTGACCGAAGTCAACCTTTGTTTTAAACTTCTTTCATAAACGAAACTTACTTTGAACCTTTTGTTTGATGATGATTGATGATGACCTTTAAGACCTAATTTACATACTTTTAAACCTATTGAGATGATTTACTGACTTAGTACTATTTTACTTAGGTTGAGGACTTTCCGGACCTACGTACTTGCTTATTTCCCGACTCGACTTTACCACTACTTTACCACTGTGAGTTATAGCATCCCTTTTTACTTTAACTATTTTGGGAACTGAGAATACATGCGCATTTTACGTTTTACATATAGGCACGAGTACTTAAAATTATATATGTGTGGGTTATACAACGGCATAAACATTCCCTTTAGCTCGGTAACGTTTAGTCATTGATTTTTGAACCGGTGAACACGAATCTTAGATATGGATCCATAGGGTTTGACATCCCCACTCGGGCTAGTCGCGCTAGCATTTAACGAGTGTTTAATACTTCGTATACATACGCACTTGCCAAGTGTACTTTCAGGGGGTATAAACGTTAAGTTAGTTACCAAGTGCCCACGGTTAAACATATACTTTATCATACTGTTTTGAAACGCTCTTTGTAGCATTGAAATCTCGTGGCCTACCTTACATTACTGTTATACTTAAACTATAGCTCACCAACCTTTGTGTTGACGTTTTTAAGCATGTTTTTCTCAGGTGCTTAAGGTTGCTTCCGCTGTATACTAGTCTTGCTGTAGACACCCGCTGCTCTAGAGTTATCACCGCATGAACTGTTTATCTTGCATTCATAACTTTAATACTTTTGAACTATGATTTGTAACGACCTGAGGGTCACGTACTATTTCTAATTGCTTCTGTTCATTGAGGCATACTTTTGATGTAAAACATTTGACGTTGGTTATGACGTCACCTTTTATCATGAATGCAAACTTGTTTTGAAAACGCATATAGTATTTGATCTTGTAATGATCCTGTTGTTGATGGTCCGTACATGATGATTTAGTACGGGGCGTCACATTTGGTATCAGAGCATTGGTTGTAGGGAATTAGGTTGCATTAGTGAGTCTAAGATCGACCCGAGTAGGATTCACTAATAGGACTAATCTACAACTTGCTAGTTTACTTGTTTCCGCTGAACTTACTGCATGCTGCTGCTTACTTTTACTGCTATATGTCGTATGCTACTTCTGTACGATTTACTGTTATTTCCATGCTATTTATCGTTATACATGATTTAAACTGTTGGCTTAATACGTGCTTGCTTTATGACTTACTGACATGGAAAATTTATTTTTCCTTGTTCAGATGTCGGATATTCCACCTGCTATCGTTTTGGGCAATTCAGATTCTCTGCCATTTCACCTGCTACTGTTGCCGATCCACCGATCTCGTCGGCGACACACTCTAGTGACCCAGGCGCTTCGTCCTCCGGAGCTAGTAGTCATGCGCCTGCCCCAGTGGGTACTGCAGACGGAGCCCAGGACCTCCTGGAGATTCCAACTCCACTTGCCCCGGTAACTCAGGAGCCACAGCACCATCCCGGTGGTGTTGTGATTCCCGCGGAATTTGGGGAAGGTCCATTCCGTAATCAGTATCGTCATTGGTGCCGACGCGCTCCTGATGGATGACTCGTGCCGATCCAGCCTTTTAGATACCGACAGATGATGGCCGCCCGAGGAGAGCCAGTACAGCCACCCGTGCAGCCACCTCCACATGATTCTGATGACCCTTCATTCGACGACTCATCTACAGACGACTCTAGTGACGATGACTCCGACGAGGAGGACCTTGATGATGCACCTGTTCAGCCACCCTCCACCCCGCCGAAGAAGCGGTACCGTTTCGATGGCACCATTATTCCGGGGATCAACGGAGGTCGAGCGTTCACTGACGCATTCGGTCGGCGTCGTAGGGTTACCGCCCGTAAGCAGCTTGTGCCGTATCCTGCTGATCCCTTCATTTGTAAGCCTTACCGCCTAGCAGCCTCTACTTCTGGAGCCGGACCGTCTGCACCACTAGCTCCACCAGCACCACCCGTACCGACTGCTCCGCCTGCCCCACCCTCTCCCTCTGTTGAGGAACTAATGAGGGAGGTGGAAATCCTCCGTGCTCGGGTAACTGAGCTCGAGGACCAGATATCTCATGTATTGGACATCCTACACCCACCTTCACCGTAGGGCTTTTGTAGTAGATTTCATTATGTAATCTAGTTGTAGTTTTATGTTTCACTTATGTATTGTACGAACTAATATAGATGTATGCAACTTATTATTATTAATGAATGGAACTTTGCGTTATTTAATTCTTGCACGATGTTCTATTTACGTTACTGTATGATGATTATGTGGTATTTGTACCTAGATGTGTTATTTAATAAACATGTGATGTGTTGATTCCATGTTGGTTACTATACTATATTATTACTATTTGCATACTGGATTTTGACTTGAGTCAAAATTTTTGTTTAGAACACCATGGCCAACTGACGATCAACATCAACACCTACCGCAGCCCAAATCGAGGAGATGATTGCCGAAAGGGTAGCCGCAGCCATTGCGGAAATGTAACCCCAAGCCCCACCGCCACCGCCACCGGTTATTCAGCCCATTCGTAATGGGTGTACGTACAAGGAGTTTCAGAGCTGCAAACCTCACAACTTTAATGGAACAGAGGGGCCGGTTGGTCTCACTAGATGGTTCGAGAAATTAGACTCTGTGTTTTGAGTTAGTAACTGTTCCGAGGCAAATAAAACCAAGTTTGCTTCATGCACTCTGTCTGACAGTGCACTAATGTGGTGGAACACGTTGGCTCAAGCAAAAGGTATTGATGAGGCATTTGCTACCCCCTGGGAGGAGTTCAAAGGGGTCCTGATTGAGGAATATTGCCCTAGGACCGAGATCCAGAAGATGGAGATTGAATTTATGCAGTTAAAGGCTGTTGGGAACAACCTGGATAGTTACAACCGGAGATTTTTGGAATTAGCCCTGATGTGTCCGACAATGGTCACCCCAGAATTTAAGCGAATGGAAAGGTACTTCTGGGGACTTCCTAAGAGCATTAAGGGAAACGTCACCTCGTCCAAGCCACCTAAAGTCCCGGAGGCAATGCGCATGGCGCATACTTTAATGAACCAAATCATTCGTCGATGAACCGGAGAAGTCTAAGTCCGAAGCGGGTAGTAGTGATAAGCGCAAGTGGATAACAACAGGGGAAAGACCTATGATCAGAACCCGGCGAAATGACATGAGGGTTTCAAATGAAACAACAACAGTGGGAACTCCAACCCTAACTACAAGGGAACCTTACCACAATGCAAGCGGTGCTACAAGCACCATACTGGGTATTGTAACGTTGTTTGTGAAAAGTGCCAACGGACTGGACATATCGGTAAAGACTGCAAGGTAACCACCCTGAATGTGAAAGCGAACCTCAATGGATCGAAAAAGTGCTACGAATGTGGACAAACGGGCCATTTCAGAAATGCGTGCCCCAACAAAAAAAAAGACGGCGGACCACCCCGTGGTAGAGTTTTCAACGTTAATGCAAGGGATGCACGCGAGAATCCCGACTTGGTGACAGGTATATTCACTATCAACAATCTTTTAGCTTCTGTCTTGTTTGATACTGGTGCGGATAGAAGTTATGTATGTAGACACTTTTGCGATAAGATTAATTGGTCGTTAGTCCCGTTAAAAGAGAGTATACTTGTCGAGGTCGCCAATGGAAAACTTGAGAAAGTTGACCATATTAGTCGAGGGGCTATTATCAACATAGCTGGTACGGAATTCGAAATTGACTTAATACCTATCAAACTGGGAAGTTTTGACGTGATCGTTGGTATGGATTGGCTGACGAAAGTAAGGGCCGATATTATTTGTGGAGATAAAGCTCTTCGTATACCACACGGAGACGGTGAGCCACTGATCATCTACGGAGAGAGATGTACCTCGAAGCTGAACCTCATTAGTTGCGTGAAAGCGCAAAAGATTATGAAGAAGGGACGTCTTGCTGTCCTAGCGCATGTGAAAATGGTAGAAACTGAGGTAAAGAGCGTGAACGATGTTCAAATTGTGAACGAGTTTTCCGATGTGTTTCCTGAAGAATTGCCTGGATTACCGCCGCCGAGAGCCGTAGAGTTTCAGATCGATTAAGTGCCAGGAGCAGCACCTGTAGCTCGCGCACCTTATAGACTCGCACCTTCCGAGATGCAAGAATTACAGAGCCAACTACAAGAACTGTTAGATCGAGGATTTATCCAACCAAGTTTCTCGCCTTGGGGCGCACCTGTTTTGTTTGTGAAGAAGAAGGATGGATCCTTCCGTATGTGTATCAACTACCGCGAACTCAACAAATTGACAATCAAGAATCGGTATCCTCTGCCCCGCATTGACGATCTTTTTGATCAACTACAAGGATCGAGTGTTTACTCTAAGATCGTTTTGCGATCCGGTTATCACCAGTTGAGGGTGAAGGAAAGTGATGTGATGAAGACTGAATTCAGAACTCGTTATGGTCATTATGAGTTTCTCGTGATGCCATTCGGATTAACCAACGCACCTGCCATGTTCATGGACCTTATGAATCGTGTCTGCAAGCCATACCTGGATAAGTTTGTTATCGTCTTCATAGATGATATCCTCATCTACTCTAAGAGTGAAGAAGAGCATGAGCAACATCTTCGATTAGTGCTTGAACTCTTGAGACAAGAGCAGCTTTATGCCAAATTCTCCAAGTATGAATTTTGGTTGAAGGAAGTTTAGTTTCTGGGTCATGTTGTGAGCGACCAGGGTATCAAAGTTGATCCCGCCAAGATTGAAGCTATCAGCAAGTGGGAGACTCCCACCACTCCAACTCATATTCGCCAATTCCTAGGTCTCGCTGGTTACTACCGAAGGTTTATTGAAGGATTCTCTCTGATTGCGCGTCCTTTGACCGCGCTGACTCACAAAGGCAAGAAGTTCATTTGGGAACCCGCACACGAATCAGCATTTGAAACTTTGAAGAAGAAGTTAACCACCGCACCTATCCTATCACTTCCTGAGGGCAGTGACGACTTTGTTGTTTATTATGATGCATCGAAGAGTGGTTTTGGTTGTGTACTGATGCAACGATTGAAGGTTATTGCCTATGCTTCCTGTCAATTGAAGATTCACGAGCGGAACTACACTACTCACGATCTCGAACTTGGAGCCGTTCTCTTTGCGCTCAAATTGTGGAGACACTATTTGTATGGAACGAAAAGTACTATCTTCACCTATCACAAAAGTCTCCAACACATCTTTGATCAGAAGCAACTGAATATGAGACAGTGTCGATGGATCGAGACGCTAAACGACTATGATTGTGAACTTCGTTATCATCCTGGCAAGGTCAATGTTGTAGCTGACGCTTTAAGCCGAAAGGAGAGGACGACACCTCTTCGTGTTAGGGCTCTGAACATCACCATTCATTCGAATCTCAACAGTCAGATCAGAGTAGCCCAAGATGAGGCTCTCAAAGAGGAGAATATATCTCATGAACATTTGAACATACTTGTCTCTCGATTCGAGGTTAGAGAGTCTGGACTCCGATGTTATGCCGGAAGAATTTGGGTACCTCTTTATGGAGATCTATGGAACCTTATACTTGATGAAGCACACAAATTGAGATATTCGATTCATCCCGGAGCGGGCAAGATGTACCATGATCTTAAGGAACAGTATTGGTGGTCGAATCTTAAGAAGGACGTTGCGACGTATGTTGGTAAGTGTTTGACTTGCTCGAAGGTTAAAGCCGAGCATCAGAGACCTTCTGGGTTACTTCAACAACCGGAAATCCCACAATGGAAGTGGGAAAGGATCACAATGGATTTCATTACTAAGCTGCCGAAGACGGTGGGCGGATACGATACCATCTGGGTCATCGTTGACCGCCTTACCAAATCTGCACACTTTTTGGCCATGAAGGAAATAGATACGATGAAAAGACTTGCTCAACTATACATCAAAGAGGTTGTATCTCGTCATGGTGTACCTTTATCGATCATCTCAGATCGCGATCCCCGTTTTGCTTCTAGATTTTGGCGTTCTTTACAAGAAGCCATGGGAACCCGTCTCGACATGAGTACTGCTTATCATCCACAGACCGACAGGCAAAGTGAACGAACGATTCAGACCTTGGAAGACATGTTGCGTGCATGTGTCATCGATTTTGGAAAGGCCTGGGAAAGGCATCTGCCACTCGCCGAATTTTCTTACAACAACAGTTATCACTCGAGCATTAATGCCGCACCTTTTGAAGCATTGTATGGCCGCAAGTGCCGATCTCCTATTTGCTGGGCTGACGTAGGTGAAAAGTAAATCACCGGACCCGAAGTAGTCCACGAAACAACGGAGAAGATTGCTCAGATTCAAGCGAGACTTAAGACTGCCCGCGATCGTCAAAAGAGTTATGCCGATCTTAAATGTAAAGACTTTGAATTCAACGTTGGTGATCGTGTAATGTTGAAGGTTGCACCTTGGAAAGGTGTGATTCGTTTTGGAAAACGTGGAAAGTTAAACCCGCGATATATTGGTCCTTTTGAAATCTTGGAGCGTGTTGGACCCGTTGCTTACCGTTTGGATCTACCAGCACAATTGAGCTCAGTTCATCCAACCTTCCATGTGTCAAACTTGAAGAAGTGCCTTGCTGCACTCGAACTTATCATACAACTTGAAGAACTTACTATTGACGACAAACTCCACTTCGTGGAAGAACCTGTCGAGATTATGGACCGTGAGGTCAAGACTTTGAAACGCAACAAGATTCCGATCGTCCGAGTACGATGGAATGCCAAATGAGGACCTGAGTTTACCTGGGAGCGAGAGGATCAAATGATGCAGAAGTATCCTCACCTGTTCCCGACTCCTCCATCTACCTCAGCTTAAAATTTCGGGACGAAATTTTCTTTAACATGTGGGTAATGTAACGACCCTGGATTTTCCAACGTTTACCTATTAATATTTATTATTAATACTTGTGATTAAACGAATGTATTGTTATACATTTACTTGTTACCATGATTGATCATACTTGACTTTAAATGCCCGAAACGTCTTTGTGACACACGAACATTACACGAATAATATTTTTAGATATTATTTACATTCATGATTAAATTTTATTAATCATTTTGATTAACTATGGTTATTAGTTAATTACTTGGGCTTTAATTGGATTTATTTGATAGCTACTTGAAACTTGGGCTTTTATTAATATTAGTGGACTTGGGAGCCCACCCTACTTCTTAAATGGACTTGTTAGCCCATTACTACCATGCAAGTATCACTTTCTAACTTAACTAAGTTGATTAAACACTTAAGGAATCTAGTTACCACCATTCCCATGAAAACACCCTTAATAACCAACTTTTATGACACATACATGCAAGGACCTTGTGAGTAATCTCCTTCCCCCCATGCTTGGCCAAACCGTCGGCCATATTGGCCTTGGGGAGTGTTTTGGTTTTCAAATTTTGTTACTAACTCACTAGTAACCTTCACACTTCTCTCATTCCAAACACACACAAAAAAAAATACTTGCAATTTTTCTCTCTTTTCTCTCTCAAGTGTGAGTTTCTCCAAGACTTCTTCTTCTTTTTCTTTGTGTTAAAACCGTAGCCTATAGCTACAAGATCATCCTCATCTTTTGTTCTTTGTTGTTGTTTAATCTCTTGTAGTTGTTAGTTGTTGTTGTTTACTTACTTGTTACTAAGAATCAAACTTGTTAGTTTGATTCTTCATATCAACTTGTTCATACAAGACATACAAGAACATAAACTTACTAGTTTATGATTCTACCTTTATTGTTTTAAAAGATTAAAGTTCATGAGTTAAAACCATACTTGAAGTTCATGAAGTAAACTTAAAGTTTACTTTCTAAAGATCAAGACTTAGGCTTGAATCTTTAAAAGTATGAAACCCATGAACTTATTAACTGGTTTATTTAAGTTTATTACTTCATATTATGCACTTTAATTTCATGTTTTTTTGGTTTAAATGGTCAAGTATTACAAGTTAGTCTTGATCTCATACTTCTTGAAACTAAAAGTTAACTTTAAGATTTCAAGAACATGGAAGTGTAACTCTTTAGTTATAACTTCATACACTTGTGTTAGATTTAACTTAATAACTTTAGATCTAGACTTTTGGGTCTTGGATCTTCAAGATCTAACTAAGAACTATGTTCTACATCTTAAGATCTTGATTAGTTAGTTTACTTTCAAGTTTGTAGTTCAATATTACTTTTATAGTTCATGTATGTGTTAAATCTAAGACTTTGATGTAACTTTGGTTCATCAAATTACATACAACACTTAATTGAGTTGTGCTACATGTCTTAGACTTACACAAGTGTTATGATGGTGAAACCTTGGTTAAGATGATGCAAACACATCAACGAGTTGTACACTTGAAGCTATATGCATCAAGGATGAGAACCGTGATAAGCATCGAGTACCAAGAACCACTGGAACCTACTGTTTTACTGTCTCTGGGTCTGATTAGTACGACCTAGGCTACTGTAATGTTGATTTTCAGATATCCCTGTTCGCGTAGATAACTTTTCATATAGGACTCATCTTAATCCGAGTTACGGTTTAGGATTTATGGCCCTCCGATCGTCACTATGTCCTTTTAACGTTGTGCTGAAAATTCTGACCTACTCGCACTTAGACCGTCGCCACGGTCAAACGAAGACGATTTTGCTTCTGGAATTTTTACCCCAGCTAGAGGACTCATATATGGAGCCATGGCCACTGGTCTCACCTTATTTCAGTAGGTATTGAGGTCGTGGCGACTGACCGAAGTCAGCCTTTGTTTTAAACTTCTTTCATAAACGAAACTTACTTTGCACCTTTTGTTTGATGATGATTGATGATGACCTTTAAGACCTAATTTACATACATTTAAAATTTAAACCTATTGAGACGATTTACTGACTTAGTACTATTTGACTTAGATTGAGGACTTTCCGGACCTACGTACTTGCTTATTTCCCGACTCGACTTTACCACTGTGAGTTATAGCATCCCTTTTTACTTTAACTATTTTGGGAACTGAGAATACATGCGCATTTTACGTTTTACATACTAGGCACGAGTACTTAAACTTATATATGTGTGGGTTATACAACGGCATAAATATTCCCTTTAGCTCGGTAACGTTTAGTCATTGGTTTTTGAACCGGTGAACGCGAATCTTAGATATGGATCCATAGGGTTTGACATCCCCACTCGGGCTAATCGCGCTAGCATTTAACGAGTGTTTAATACTTCGTATACATACGCACTTGTCAAGTGTACTTTCAGGGGGTATAAACGTTAAGTTAGTTACCAAGTGCCCACGGTTAAACATATACTTTATTATATTGTTTTGAAACGCTCTTTGTAGCACTGAAATCTCGTGGCCTACCTTACATTACTGTTGTACTTAAACTATAGCTCACCAACCTTTGTGTTGACGTTTTTAAGCATGTTTTTCTCAGGTGCTTAAGGTTGCTTCCGCTGTATATTAGTCTTGCTGTAGACACCCGCTGCTCTAGAGTTATCACCGCATGAACTGTTTATCTTGCATTCATAACTTTAATACTTTTGAACTATGATTTGTAACGACCTGAGGGTCACGTACTATTTCTAATTGCTTCTGTTCATTGAAACATACTTTTGATGTAAAACATTTGACGTTGGTTATGACGTCACCTTTTATCATGAATGCAAACTTGTTTTGAAAACGCATATAGTATTTGATCTTGTAATGATCCTGTTGTTGATGGTCCGTACATGATGATTTAGTACGGGGCGTCACATGAAGCCCTTCTTGCGGTGTTATTTCCTTTCATCAACCAGATTAACTATTTTGATCGTTGAAATAAATGATACACTAATGCAAAATTTGTCGTTAAAAAAATAGACTTATTTTGATAGTTGTAAATACGTTTCGAATCTAGACCTAATTTTGTTATCATGTTCTGCCTCGGCTACGTTGTATCTGGGGACCTATATGTATGCTGTTAGTAAAAGCCAATATGGGCCCCCGATGTTAAAGTCAAAAGTTGACTATACTTTCTGTATGTGAGATGTGGTGTTCAATATTTATGCAGTTATTGCTGGAAGAATGATAGATATAGCATAAAAAAAAGATACAAAAATTCAAGATTTTACATTTATTTGCACATGGGTATCGTGTGAAAAATTAGACAATGTTGATTTGCCTATTCAGTTTGAATTTTTACAGTTGAAACAGTAATTTTCTGTTAGATCTTGTCTTGAATAAAATGAAACAATAATTCTCCGTTAAATCTTGAAAAAAAGGGGACAGTATGTTAGTGAGATTTGGTGTTCAAGACCCGCTTGTATTTTTAGAAAAACAATATACTTCATTCAAAATATATTGTCTTTCAGACAAAACATACGTTAAGAAAAAATGACTGTCACATAATTTTTTTGTTAACTTTTAGTGTTACCCGTACTTTTTACCTATCCTTTTTTGTCTTACATGTATAAACTAGGGTCATAAACGAACTTATATCATTTTATTCTTATCCTATAACACTTCATAAAAAAAATACTAGACCATTAAATTGTAACGCAAAAAGTAATAATCAACCATTTGGTGTCCCTTTTAGTAAAACCTTCGAATTGAGCGTTACAGAAGACTCGCTTTCGGTGACTATTAATATAAGTGAAAAGAAGTATAAAATTTTATAATTAGAAGTAAATAATGTAATTTTTTTTTTTTTTTATATAACAAAATTTCACACAAGATTTTTTTATTACTACGTACAATTTAGGAAGGATATATATTGAAATTTTGAATTAATCCGGAAGATTAAACATGTGTTAAGAAAACTAAATTTGTAAATAACTCTTAAAGGAAATGATTTACATACAATAAGTTACATTTAATTTAATGATTGTTGACATGCATTTTTATATTCTTTCCTAAAATCCCTTTTCTATTTCGAAGGCAAAATAATTGACTTTTGTGACACATATCTCCAAATGATTATTCAACAATGTAACCCACCAACCCAATTTATGGCATAATCAATCAATTATCATATCATATCATAGCTTAAAATACTTACTTCCACCTACAATAAAAATATTTATATACACAATAATATTCGTTATTCCACAACACACTTTTCTCCCTTCTTTTCAATCTTTTCTTCATGAATTCATCCTTTCAAATTGAATCCACAAACAAGAAACAAAAACTCTTATATCATCATCATCATAACCATGATCATGATCAACAAGATGACATAAATCACAGCTTTGAATTACATAATTTACCTAGAGACATACTTTTAGACATACTAACCAAACTACCTATTTCATCCCTGATTCAGTTTCGGTTAGTTTGCAAGTCATGGAAGTTATTATCCATGGACCCGGACCTTGCCGGGTTGCACCACACCGCAGTCGAAAACAACGATCCAATTCTTTTGTTCCACTGCGATTACCCTATTGGAAACCAACTATGTTTCGTTGACTTATCATCTAATGATGATCATGATCATGATCATTATCATGATGATAATGAAAACAAGATAGTGAGAAAGATAACCACCCCATTTTGTAACTCCATGCCAGAATTTAGTGTTGTGGGATCATGTAATGGTTTGTTATGTTTATCCGATTCGCTTTACGGGGAGCCCGTTTACGTGTTTAACCCGTTTACTAGGGAGTATTTGGAGCTACCAAAAACTAAGCAGTTTAATGAACAGGTAGTGGTATTCGGGTTTGGGTTTCATCCGGTTACAAAAGAGTATAAGTTGGTAAAGATTGTGTATTACAGAAACTCGAATGGAAGAAAAAGGGTTATACGAAACAATCGAAATTACACGAAATCTGAAGTTCAAGTGATAACGATTTCGAAAGAAATGAGTAAAAATTGTTGGAGATCAATTGGGAAAATGAATTGCCAAATTGACATACAATCAACAGATCAAGCACCATTAGTGAATGGGAGAATTCATTGGTTGAGTAGGCCCGGTAGGATTTCGGGTCGAGCGATCATCTCGTTCGACCTAAAGGAGGAGAAGTTTGACGTGGTGGTAAAACCAACCCAAACGGTTTCTATTCGTAGCAACTATCATTTGGCGGTGGTTCGAGGTTGTTTGGCAGCTGTGACGTCATGTGGGTATGGAAAGTTGGAAATTTGGGTGATGAAGGAATATGGGATAAAGGAATCTTGGATTAAGGAACTCGTGATTCATGGTGTGAATCCTGCGAAAACGTTAAGTCACGAGTATCGTTACGGGATATGGAAACGGGCGTTAAGTGGGCCGCTGGTTCGGGTTTTGTGTGTTTTGAAGAATGGTGAGATATTGTTGGAATACAGAGGTGGGAAGTTGGTTAAGTATGATCCTATATGGAAGGAGTTTAAAGATGTTGTGTTTACTAAAATGCCTAAATTGTTTCAGACAATTGTTCATGTTGGTACTCTCAATTGGGTCCATACCACATTGTAACTGTCAAAAACTATTGATTCCATACCACATTGTAACTGTCAAAAACTATTGATTGAGTGGTAAAAAACTCAGTTGGTTCTGGTGCAGGTTCAAATACTTACTTTTTATTCAAAAAGATTACATTTTTATGTTTGCAACAATGAGATATATCAACAATTTATAATATTATGATTCGCGAAATTTGTACAGCACTTGTTATGACTATCTGTAACGATCAGTGTCGTTTTTCTGTACAATCCATATTAAAAACGTACAAATTAGACCTGAAATCAGTTTGTATGTGATGACTGATGATATACTGAGATGAAAGACTTCAATCAACCATTTAATCTCTGTTTCAATTTCTGCCTATAGTTGTTTTGGTTGACTTTACATACTTTTAAATTATGCAAGCACCATATGTTCTTATTCGGTATGAATCTTACATGTTGTTCTTCCAGTGGTACTTAAATATACCTCCATGGATGGCATTCTGCTCCATTTTTAGCATGCCTGACAATTGACAGTCATACTCTCAAAATTTGGGTCAGTTGGGTCAATCTTTCGGGTCAATTAGATCTTGATAGAAATTAGGTCTGACAATGTAAATTAAAACTTAAAAAAATGTCAAATGGTTTCTTTCCAACCGGTTGGGTCCTATACAAAATATAAAGGAACAGGTCAAGTGGGTATCAATTCCTAAAGCTCAATAAATATGAATAAGTCTAATGGGTCGAGCATAAAGAGCATAACAAGGTTCATCCGTGAAACGTAATCATAAACGTAAAAATCAAATGTAATATTATAAACGTCAACGTAAATATAAACATAAAACGTAATCATAAATGTAAAAGTGTATGACCCGTTTGGACCCATTTGACCTATGATTCGTTTCGACTTGTTACCCAACCCGACCCACTTGAACTCGTTAAAAAAAATATGACCCGGTTGACCCATGACCCATTTCAACCCACAACCGTTTTGACCCGCTAACCAGCCCAACCTGACCCGTTTTTGCTACCTATAATCTTTAGCATCTACTTTATTCTTGATACCTTTTAGTGACTGAAAATTGAGGCAGTGGCGAAGATGAACCCAAATCCATCCTCTCACATGACTGTATTTTGTTGCAAGATAAACAATAATCGAAGTAACAATTTACACAATTATTGCCTTTGTATAAGTTACATTCAAAAGAAACTTACTTAAAAGACTAAAAAGTTATTAACATTTTCTACAGATGAAGGGAGGTATCAACCTCAGTTTTGTGATCATGAGCACGAATTGTGCTCACTGACGTCGAATCTACTGACCAGAAATCCACAAATAGTGGCTGTTTTGCAGGTTTTTGTGCTTCTGCTTGTTTGGTGTATAAATTCAGTCCAAGAGTTACAGAATCTTGAAAACATGGTCTTGTCGTTATCTCACGATGTTCCAATGAACTCACCGATGGATTAGGCTCATAACCGCTATATTGATTCGCAGTTTCAGACCCTGCAGGGAACAACTTTAAAAGCTCAAACTCTTGTCTTTTGTCCTTCATTTTCTGCAGCTGCCTGAATCTTTCTTGCAGAAGAGCTATAGATGAGATACCACTGCTACCGCTACCGCCACCTGCCGCTAGTGAGTTACTGCGTTGCCTTCCCATAATCTTTTTTTCCCCTATAGATATATCATTTGGTTATGTGAATCTTATATATATTAAGCAACATATATACCATAGGCCGTATATTTATATCTAATAATAATATCTTTTAGGATTACGATCGAGCGAGTCTCCGTGTGTTGATTCGAGGTGACATAAGCGGGGCCTAGAATCGGCATGCTGAACGCAAGATCCAAAGAGAAAGAATATCAGTGAAGGCATAAGGACTTTTTGAAGGAGGAAATGGTTAAGTGAGTGAGTCCAACCACATTTGGAATGTTGCATTTGGAGAATATAAGGTTAGGTTTGATGCTTTGGTCAGGTTTTTGTATTTTCATAATGTTTTAAAGCTTTATAGAAGATTACTAATGGCTCTTCTTTTGGACTTATTTTGCATTTTTTTCTACTCCGTGATTGCCATTATCTTAATTCTTAGAATCATAAATGTTATAGCTGCAAGACTAGCACCATAACTTTTCTGTAACAAACATGTTAGAATGTTAGATCCATATAGTTTGTGCTAAACAATTTGATTCTTGTGTAGTTTACAGTGTTTCAAGCTATAGATTTGAGATTTAAAGGTATGTAGTATAAAACAGTGAGTGGAATTATTAACTATATGCTGTGCAATTTGTATCTATTTGTACCTTACACATCCAAGTAAATATTATGTCCGACAATTGAGACTCTGGTACTCTAAAAATTGGATCCAGTGGGTTAACCTTTTGAGTCCATTGAGTCTTGAAAAAATAAAGAGAATAAGTCTAATATAGATCTATCTTTAGTCTATTAATATATATATTACAATATGATCTTGACGCGTTCAAATCTATTTCCAACTCATTTTAAAATGAAAAATAAAATAATAAAATTAAAACTTAATTTTTTTTTAAAGTAAAAAAAATAATAATATAGATAAAACATATATATATATATATATATATATATATATATATATATATATATATATATATATATATATATATATATATATATATATATATATCAAAAATTTCAAACGAGAAACCATAAAAAATGCGAAAACTTTTGATTTATAAAGATTTTCACATGTAACTAGATTGAATCACACATAAACCTTGATGAAGAGTATGAATGAACATAAAATAGTTGAAAAATACTTATATTTTACCTATATAATTAAATATATAGTTTCTCGTTCACATGTGCATATTTGTTTCTGAACATGTGAACAACTTCATATAATTAACAATTTAACATGTAATTTGAGCTAATGAATATATGTTTGTTAATGATATGTGCATTAATTAACATTTGCATGTAATTTGTTGTATTTAAACGCATAAAAACTATTAAATTAAATAGTTCTCGCAGTTCTCACCTTTTTAGTGGTTCTCGTTTGAACCTGCCCCTATATATATATATATATATATATATATATATATATATATATATATATATATATATATATATATAAAATGTAAAATAATTAAAAATAGTTAAAAACAAAAAAATAATAAAAAAACAAAAAAAGATAATAAAAAATCAAACAATATATATCAAAATTTTAAAAACAAAATATTAACATGAAAAAAAAATATATCATTCTAAATTTTTTTAAGGAAAATGAGTCTCGGCCTGAACTAACCCGCCTCAATCCGTTTGAACCAAACCCATTCGACCCGTTTAAAAATTGAGACATGTTCGACTCATGACCCGTTTTGACTCAAATTCATGTGTGTATAGTGTTTTAATCAAGAGGGAAGCACTTTTTTGGGGAATAATTTTTTTTCGTTCTTTTAAAAAAACATTAAACATTAAGATCACATGAAAATATGAACATTTAAAAAAGACAATTTGTGATAATTGTTATTATTTTGGCGAGAAAACGCTCGAAGAAATAAATGATAACATGCATTATATGTAATGTTTGAATTAAAGTTTTTTTTTTTAGGGGGGGGGGGGGGTGGTTTGAAATTAGTGTTTAGAATTAGGGTTTATAAATGAGGGTTTAGATTGAATTTTTAACACGAACAGATTAGAGTTTAGGTTCAAAGTTTTTGTGACGACCCGATAATTTTCGACCAAATTTAAACTTAATCTTATTATAATTCCGACACGTTAAACAAAGTCTGTAAGGTTGAGTCTCAAAAACTTTGAACTGTTTCATATATGCAATTGACCTTCGACTACTCTCGACGATTCACGAACAATTAATTGTAAATAGATATGTGTGTATGTATACATATATAATAATTCAAAATATAATTTGAAGTATTATATGTTGTTGCTATTAAAAAAATTAATAAAATAAAAATAGGATATTATAATAATTATTAATTAAAATATATCTCTATATATAAATAAAATATATTAAAAATAAATATTAAATGATTGTAATACTCGTTTGATGTTTCGATTGATATTAAGCAAGTTAAATTCGAACTTATGTAATTTTAAAATAAACTGTGATCCGAAAATGAGTTCTATAAATTTTAGGCTTATTAAAAATGTATTTAGGGACTATTTGTTAAGTTTCAATATTATTTATATTTTACCCATAAATGAGAGGAACAGTTGATGTAATTTTTATTTATTAAATTAATGACTGAATTTTATACCATAATGACCAAAATAAATAAATATAATTAATTTAAAAATATGAGATTTTTCTGAACACTCTTATCCGCCACTGATTTCGCACGATATACAGTCCCTGAAAACTGTCGATAGAGTTTCACAAATATTTCGTTCTTACACGTTTATTATTTATTACGTAATATTATATTACTAATAGTATTATTATATTAAATATGTGGATCTAATTTACACCCGTGATTAATGATTGAAACACTGTTTCAAAGAAGTGGGTTTACTATACTTGTTGTGTTGTGTTTAACTAATATATGTACACAAGTCAGAGAGATATATATGCATACAATAACCACCCTATTCAATCACCATCTTCATTAAACCACAACAACTAAAACATTTCTAGCTTACTACTACTACATGGGTTGTTGTTAGTCGAGGACCATCGTCAACCCGCCATCTCTCACACCCATGAACATCACTATAAATCATGAGCAACCACCCTCGTCACCTCTTCAAAATCAGATCATCAAACCCATTTAAGAAACCATCACCACAAACAAACGTGAACCACCTTTTCCTCTTCTTTCTCTCTTTCATATTTTGTTGGTGTTTCGGACTAACAAACAAACGCCGTATGATCACCATGAAACACATATCAATTCAATCACACTCTTATAAATATATGTTTCAATAGTTATCAATAGTAACAATAGTTATCAATAGTTTCAATAGACCACAAGATTTCCATTTATAAATATATGTACACTCGCAAGTGCATAAAAGTATTCTATAAGTTGTAGGCACCGGGTAACAAGCCTTAACATTCATGTTTTACCCTCTGAAGTACACCAGATCAGGTGTGTTTAATATAACCTCGAAGTACTAAAGCATCCCATAGTCAGGATGGGGTTTGTCAGGCCCAATAGATCTATCTTTAGGATTCGCGCCTACCGTACATAGACAAGTAGTTTAATGTTACCAAGCTAAGGGTATATTTCTGGTTTAAACCCACGTAGAATTAGTTTTAGTACTTGTGTCTATTTCGTAAAACATTTATAAAACAGCGCATGTATTCTCAGCCCAAAAATATATATTGCAAAAGCAATTAAAAAGGGAGCAAATGAAACTCACCTTTGTAGCCCAATAAACAATTCACGTAGATGTAACCAATACTCGGAATGCAAGTAACCGTAGACCTCATCCTAAAGAATATATGTTGGTTAATAAATGTCTAACAAGCTAGGTCAGGTCATAGGGTTCGTATAGTCCTATTGCTCAAGTCCGACTCATAAATTTAGCAAAATTTAGCAAAAGTCAACAAAAGTCAACGCAAGTCAAAGTAAGTCAAATGTAAGTCAAACGCAAGTCAAACACAGTCAACATGGTTAACACAAGTCAACAACCGCATAAAATTACACAAGTTGGTCAAGTAGTCAAACATAGGTCAAACTTAAGTTATTCATTTTTACTTAGAAAAATTTATATTATTTACATATATGTATTTTTTTAGTATTTTGCAGCTGATTCCGGGTCCTACCAAATTTGATATAATACCTTAGGTCGTTACCATTGGAAATTATGTCATCCCACCTTTCTATAGACAGTTTATTTGACAAAAACGGAGTTACGGTTTTAAAGTTATGACCTCGCGAAAACAGTCTCCCGAAATATAAAATGCTGATAAAATTTTTGTTAAGTGTTCAAAATCAGCAACGATTGCCCATTTTCTCGCTTGTTTTATACCTGTTTAGACTCAACAAAATTATACAAATAATATATCGTTTTAAAGTTTGTCGCAAATACTTTAAATACCAAATAATAGTTTTTATCTAAACTTAACTGATTTCAAATTGCGAGTCCTCAAAGTAGGTCCGAGAGTCATTTTGACAATTTTGTTAAAATACTAAAATTTTCGGTTGACGATCCAAATTTGAATCCGGCTGACCTGACTTAACCAAATTTTTATCACAGCTCAAAAATGGCATTTTAGATGTGTTGGTGATTTTCGTTTTCTAAAATTATGCATATGGGTCAATTTATGCACGTTTGATCCGAATGAGTCATAAAACTTTCTTTAAACCAAATTTGACCCAAACTCATTTTTAAAGCACCAAAACTTGCAAACATACTTAAATCAATATACGGGATGTGTTACATACCTTTGATTCTCAAAATTTCGCAGATGGGTCAAATTAGGCTCGTATGACCCAAATGGATCATAAACACCCATTTTGACCAAAACATGCCACAACTTATTTTTTAAACACCACAACCTTTAAACTTACTTAAATCGACGTTTGGGAATTTTCTACACTGATCGTTACCCATTTTGACCCATTAAACCCATTTGGTCAAACAAAGTCAATTGCACATAATATTTAGCTTAAATAATGTAGTCAACTTCCAGAATTTTTATAAAAATAAGTACAGGTCCGTTTGACTTAAAATACACGCCAAAATCTCCGTAACTCAAATTCCTAAAACATATCCAGAGATCAGACTCTAAGTCATAATAGAAAAATTGCAGCAGTCTCAAATGCGCCCGACGGTTTTTCAGAAAATTTTCAGCGCGCGCCAGTTTTGTAAATTCTGCCATTTATTCTAGAAAAATGAAAACGACGAACGGCCAATTGGAGATGGCCACAAACATCTCAAATAATCACTGGTAAATAAATCTAAGCAATTCATATAGCCAATTCGTACAGTTTTACAAAATACTACGGACTTCCTGATTTGGATAGAATTTAGACATGTTGTTTTGTAACACATATAACGCATAGCAAACAACGGTTTCAGAAGCTAACATACAAATGACATATGTGCAAAAACATGTAAATAACCACATACCAGAAGCACAAGTCCTAAGTCCATCTACAAATCAAGTTATGTCATTCGCTACAAATTTTTTTGGACAGATTCAATTCGTTTCAGGAGGTCATATTCGAACGCATATAACCGATTATCTAGGAACAATTAGCATGCATACTCTACATGAAAAATGAAGTACTAATCATAAATTTTCAAAAATCCTCAGCTCATTATCCAGAAATCAATTTAAATGGCGTTTTTCATCTGTTTAAAACGTTGATCAACAAAAGTCGGGTCTAATAATCAATTAAGCATAACGGGAGTTTTAAAAATCCAATTAACATGATATCCGAGTCTATCTTGAGTGTTTTTCACTTGTCTTTTCAACCATGTAACATACATAAACCAATTCATCACCAATCAATACCAGTTTTCAGATTAATGCATAAAACATAACGATAATTCAATTGATCATAACTTGAGTTATACATAGCGAAAATATGCGATTCAAAAGAGCAAACTTATTAATTTTTCACAAGGATTTCATTTATAATTATTTCATAAACTGAAAATATCATGTTCATATCAGTAGCATATTATTCAAAAACGTGATCATTCATAAAAACGAGTTAAAACTTCAATTAAGCATAACATGAGCATACGGTAACGAAAATTCGAAATTCCAAAGCCCAAACTTATTAGTTTTTCAAGAGAATTCTGATTATCTCATAATATTATACATTCAACAAGTTTAAGTTTCTGACCTCACACAAAACAAATTCGTGATTCATCAAAAAGTCATCAAACGATCAAATTAACGAATACTATCATGCATACATACAAGGACTTGAGCACTAGACACTATATTTACCCTAAAATGTAACAAAAACATGAAAACCCAAAAATTAGAGTTTTTGAAACTTACCCTAATCAAGAAATTATTGGTATAGATGTGTAGAGCTCTTCGAGAGGAGTCCGAATATGTAAACGATTTTATGATCAAGTGATTATTGAAGGTGTTCTTGAGGAAGAAAGATTGATGATGATGATGAATAGTAATGGGTGTTCTTGATAAGAGAATAGGATAGGTACGTATGTGTGTTTGTTTGGTGAAATGAATCTAGATCAGAAATATAAGTAGAAAAGGGATGCCACGGTTTAAACTGTAGTAGTCACGGGTAGTCATAAGATATCACGGGTGTAATAATTTGATAAACACGGGTATTATATCTATTTGCAATTATAATTATAGATGTCACAATTTTTAACTGTATGGTCACGGGTTCTATTAAATTCTTATCCGTTATCTAAAACCCAATGTATTTTACTTTAATATGATTTACTTAATTGATTTATTTTGTATTTAAAAAAATACATTTATATATTGTTCAAAACCTTTTAGAATCTTGACGTTATACTTAGTTGATGTGTTTCATAAAATACTTATTTATTATATTTTTAAATTAGATACTGAAAACATGAATGTTTAAACTAATTTTCTCGCGTTTAGTTTAAGAATATCCTAATTAATACAGTTGATTTTCAAAACTCAATTATTGTATAACATAATAACTATTAAAATTAATAATCATACGTTTTGTTGTCTTAAAATATATTTTTCTCGTTTTCACTAACCGTAGTGTTTTAAAAAATAAAATATAACCAATATTAATAATAGTATATTTTAAAAAAAATACATACAAAATTGTAAGTTTTAAGCAACGGTTGTTAAGTTCTCAACGAAAAGTTAACGGAAAAAGTCGGGTTATTACATTACCTACCCCTTAAAGAAAATTTCGTCCCGAAATTTTAGTTGGTGTGATTAAACGGCGTTTAAGAAACAAGTGAGGATAGAAATGTTCGTCTTGACGTAGAAAGATCGAGCATCTTGTAGGTAAAACGAGATCATAGTCTTTTGATACGAATACCTTTGAATAAACTGCTCGGAGTGCAAGTGTGATATGACAGAGATGAGAAGGAAATTACGGGTGACTCGAATGATGTCACATATAGAGTCTCAGTATATTCAGATGTCAGCAAAAAAAATAAAGGATTTATGTAACATGGTACGTGGTGAAAGTAAAGTTGATCAAGCATTACCACCATCACGTTCCATTAAAACTTTCACATGACTTACCGTAATATAACCACGTTGATCAAGCGTCATTATATTACACTAACTCATGCTTCCATTTCAACATTACTCGAAAATATTTATAGATATAAAATAAGTGTCGTTTTCCAAAATTTATAAATCAAAATGATTTCAAAAAGGGGTGCACTAAAAATAGTACGAGAATATAATATTTAATTAATTTAATAATATTGAAAGGGTAATGACATAAGAATGTCTTTGAAACTATTGAGAATCTTCGTGAGTCGGATAAGACTTCTTCCGATTTACAATTCGAGATGTCAGGAGTTTCTGAATCGAAGCATATAAGCACATAATATAACACATATGATATCTATAAAAATATATAAGTAATAACTCATGTAGGAATGTCAAAAATTTCGAAAGTCCTGAATGACGCTTCCTGGTTTTTCAATGACCGGGGTGTTGAAAATGAACTCGTTTGAGCATGAGAAGGCTTGTAATCAAAGGGAGAAATACTTTCTCACCGATAGTAATAATAATATTATATTAATATCAGAATATGCACATAATCACATATAAGTGTAACGACACGGTTCTAGACTAGATCACTAATGTATCCTAACGGTCCAGGTCAGACACATTAATGCACCTAATTCCCTAGAACCAACGCTCTGATACCATCTCTAATAGACCACAAACACCATAGTCTAGAAACATTATATGATACATTTTACAAACGTTGCATTTATTCTTAAAAGGCAAACTATCATTACATCAATATTTGACATTTTCGTCTAACATTTCATAATATCCAAATGACCTAATCTGTCATTTACTTATTTATATTCTCTATTGAACTCCAATGGTTCAATAAATTCATATATGAACTAAATATATAATATTCGAATTACTTAATACGTATCGTGACCCGTGTACTGGTCTCGGTGTCGATCACAACTCAAAGTATATATATATTTTGGAATCAACTCGGACCCTGTATAGCCAACTCCCACCTTCACATATAGAGTGTCTATGGTTGTTCCGAAATATATATATAGATGGATCAATATGATAAGTCGAAACCTTGTATACGTGTCCCGTTATTTAAAATGCGTAAAATAAATAAATATATATCATGACCCATTATACAACGTGTTGTCTCAGAATTAATCCGACGTGTTGTTGTACATGTGTCCCGACGGTATGTAAAGTACAGAAATTAAAATTGCAAGAATGTAAATTGCGATAAATTAAATATTAATCAGTTAGCTGGGAACAGTTAGCCGGAACAGTTAGCGTGTAATCCTATCACAATTTCAATTAATTAATTCATCTGTTTCTAACAATTTTTATTTTGCCAATGTTTCTTCATTATGCCACTTGTTGGATTCGGATAGGTAAAAATCCAAATATGAAATTTAAATGGAAATGGTTAATCTGGGGTGAACGGATACGTATATCGGTAATTGTAAGTAGGATAATAAATGATCGTTGAATCAGATTCGAAGAATGTACAGTGTAACTTGTTAATGTGAATTCTAAATATTCCTTGGGTACTACCCACCCGTTAAAATATTTTCATCATTAACAGTTTGTACGAATGAAATTTTTAATTACAATCTTTATGAAAATATATTTGCATATATATTTTCTTCGGAGGTAACTATGAATTTAATGAGTCAATAAAATATTTAACTCATTTGATTTATCGTTATTACTAGATTACATAATCTCCAAAACATTAGAGATTACATAATCGTCATGTCGAACGAAGAACGATACGTAAAGAAGAGGTAATCGGTGTAGAATGATATGTAGAACAAAGATCATATTCGAAGTTCAGATGATGATGTTGAGGTACGTGGTGCGGATGTGATTGTTGGTGGTGGTAATGATACGGTTGGTGTTGATGCTGATGATGTCGTTGACGTCGATGATGCTACTGGTACTGAAGATTGCGAGGTTGATGTTGTTAACGGTACTGGTTATGTTGCTGGTGCTGCTGCTGGTGTTTGTAACCTTCGCACCGTGTTCTCCAAAGCCGTCACACGAGCGCGAAGTTCGTTAATTTCTGCTAGTACACCAGGATGATTGGCGGTTGGAGTGAGCGAATGAACAAGATCCGAAATATGGGATAGGATATAATCGTGACGAGATACTCGAGAAATGAGAGAGAAAATGGTTTCTCGAACAGGTTCGCCGGTAAGTGCTTCAGGTTCGTCGCCAATGGGGCAATTCGGTGGGTGAAAGGGATCACCTTCTTCTTGTCTCCAATAATTTAGTATACTACGAACCCATCCCCAATTCATCCAGAATAGATGATGAGAAATTGGTTGATCCATTCCAGTGACGCTGCCTTCGGAGCCCGAATGGAAATCCATATCAGCGTAGCTGTCGGAGTCGGAGGAATTCGAACTGGACGCGGAGTTCATCTTGTACAGTCGGGGAAATGAATTTTTGGTTTGGAATAGATTATAGGAGTTAGGTTTGGTATTCTTCAATACATAATTTACATATGTATTTATAATACTCAAAATCCCGTGAATTACGGAGAATCTTTGAAATTCGTCAGGCAATGTCTATAGCAACAGATACGCTAGGATACGAATTTTGTCTATACACTATCGATGCACCAAATGCAGTAAGACGTGTCTAGACTTAAGAATACTAAGCAGGCAATTCTTAAGGATGATAAGCAGATGATTTTCGACTAGATATGATAAGCAAAACTTTTGACATGTAGACACGGTCAAAGTCCAGACTCACTAATGCATCCTAACAACTACCAGTTAGACACACTAATGCAAGGCCTGGTTCGCTAAGACCAACGCTCTGATACCACATGAGACGACCCGACCCAATCCATAGGGACGAATACAATAACATATGATAACATTGCGAGGTACTTGACCTCTATATGATACATTTTACAAACGTTGCATTTATTCTTAAAAGGCAAACTATCATTACATCAATATTTGACATTTTCGTCTAACATTTCATAATATCCAAATGACCTAATCTGTCATTTACTTATTTATATTCTCTATTGAACTCCAATGACTCGAATGCAACGTCTTTGTATCATGGCTTAAAAAGGTCCCAAGTAGTATCCTTAACATGAGCTAATGCACAGCGGAAGACTTAATTCATACCTGAGAATAACATGCTTTAAAACGTCAACATAAAGTTGGTGAGATATATAGGTTTGATGCTAGCAGCGTTATAACAATGGAACACAAGATTTCATATATAAACATTTTAATAAAAATATTCTAAGTGGTTGAGCACTTGGTAACCATACTTAACATTTAATCACGTCGCATATTCCCTTTATTATGAAATCTTACTACACCGTACCAAGGTGTAGTCACGAAACGAAGTACTGTGCAACCGTTGAATACTGGTCGTCCAGTCCGGTTGGGGTTGTCAGGCCCGATAGATCTATCAACAGGATTCGCGTTTACAATACCGCTGTAAATATTAGTTACCAAGCTACAGGGAAGTATGCCAGTGGTACAACTCAACGTAGAATATATTTTCAGTTACTTGTGTCCATAACGTAAAACATAAAATACATGTATTCTCATCCCGAAATATTTAGAGTTTAAAAGTGGGACTATATACTCACTTTTGTCTTGAAGATATGTAATTTCGACTTGGTCTCCGATTGATATCACGAACCTATCCATATATAATATATCAATACCTTTTCTTTTTAAACAATCGTCACATATATATACTTATAATACTTATAATACTTTTAATAATTCCTTAGTCCGTAGTTAGCAGTCCGATGTTAGTAATTCAATTTTAATGGTTCATATTTAGTTGTTTAATAACCCCCAATGAAATAAATAAAACCCCCATCGTATATGTATTGGTCGAGATTAATCTTGACCCATGGTACCGTGTTGTCAAATGACGTATTGCGTACATAAAGTACCGGTGTTGTCAAATGACGTGTTGCGTACGTTCATGAGGTCTTATGATTAATCTTCTCGTGTTGTTTACGGGTGGTCCTGAAATATATAAAATTAAATCATGAGTAAATATATATGAAATATCATATTAATTAGGAAAGATATGATTTATTTAATTTTTCTCCAATTATTTTCGTTGTTAAACAAGCTTTGGACACCCGATCTTATTTTAGTCGTAGTTTCTTCGTTACAACTCCGTTTTTGTTGATTCAACTTGCCATCTCCTTGGATCGAGTCAAAATTTAAGAATATGAACTGTAAATACCATGGTTTATATTCGTGATCACAGGTTATAGTCCATACTCTAGGTGAATCTTATGAAAGTAATCATTTTTGTCATAAAAACAACATTTAATGGTCATTTTTCTAAAAATACTTATACTTTGAATTAAACCATGAAATTTTTATGTGTTAACATATTCATAAGAAATATCATTTTTCCAGAACATGAACTTCTAAATCAAAGTTCAAGATGGTTTTTAATTATCCAACCCAAAACAGCCCCCGGTTATACTCCGACGCCGTAGATTCAGTTTTAAGGTGTTCTTTGTAAAAACAAGTTGTATCTTGTTAAGTTAGCATATCATTATGATATATTACAGGTCTTGAAGTGTTTTAAAAGTTAAGTTAGAAGGATCTATTTAGTTTGCGAATAAGTTTGAAATCATTCAAACTATGTTCTAGTTTATAAATTCTTATATAGATAACTATAAACATATGAATTGAACAAGAGTTGAAGTAGATTTTTTTACCTTAAGTTTAAAATGTAAAGTTGCTGGAAAGAAGTAGTAAAATAAATTTGAGAGAGTTCTTGCAAGTGTGTGTGAAAATTGAAAGTAAAATTTGGAAAATGAATGTGTAAAAATGAGTTAAAAATGGTGCTTATTTATAGGCTTGAAAATTTGGTTTTTAGTGAAAATATCTAAGATAAGTTAAAATATATTATGTCATGAATGACATATTACACCAATAATTGAAGATTTCTATTGGTATATACCAATAGTAAATACTTCTAGAAGCTGTGTATAGTACGAGTATAATACGGGTATAAAATATATAAAGATGTTTCATGAATCATATATAATTACAAAGATGTCATTTTCCATGATAAAAGGTTGAAAATGATGTTTTCCTACTAGTATATTCCAATAGTAAATACATCTTAATACAATACATATATATTTATTTTAACTTAGAAGTTATAACGTCGTTAAGCTTTATATATATATATATATATATCGTTTCGAAGTCCTTAAGTTAGTAGTCCAATTTTATGTATATAATCCATTGTTAATATATTTAATGAGATACTTAATTATCATATATTCAAGATAGATATAATCCATATATATCCGTATATATACATAAGTATATAATTAATACAAGTTATGATGTTCGTGAATCGTCGGACAAATAGATGGTCAAAGGGTAACTAATCATCCGTATAACAATTTCAAACTTTCTAGACTCAACTTTAGGGTTTTTGCTTATCGTGTCGGAACCATATAGAGTTTAGGGTTTAAATTTGGTCGGAAATTTCCGGGTCGTTACAGTACCCACCCGTTAAAGAAATTTCGTCCTCGAAATTTGGTAGAGGTTGTCATAAATAACAATAGGAATGTTTTCATGACAATTATGAGGTGATAATGAAGTTTTATCTTTATTGATAGATATAGATAAAATATTTCGATCATGTGAAGCGTACGAGCGAAGCTATCATAAAAGAGAGTGGAATGAGTAATATGATATCGTTTTAACTGATGACGTGGTTTAGAATTGATTTCCGGGATTTAAGGGATTTAAAGAAAATCTTATGTAATAAGATTTGGTTCTTCGATGATTTAGAAAACAGGATCTCCTTTGATTTAATGCGATAATCTGTTTCGATTTCTTTGTCGGATATTTCACTATAAATCCACCTCCTTCCCTTTCTTACTTCCATACCTCACATCTCTTACTCTTCCTCCTCTAATTCATACCTTAAGGTATCCTTTAAAATGCTTCATCCCGTTCTGATTTTTGTTATACTTCTAACTTTCATATCTTTCATTCTTCTCTTTCATCTACCGCTAGAAGAATCTATTCACTTTTATGATTTTCTTGGAATTATAATGTTTCTAATTCTCCCGTGTCTTTACGTCGCCATACGTATTGATACACACGGTTTGTAGTTTCTGGGTGGTTATTGGGTTTGATATCTTTCCTTATATTTCGATGCTCCTGCTTCTGTTTTCCATAATCATTATCATCCATAGTTAATACTCTCTCCTATTTGCTGTAATCTATACCCCAATTTCTATTTTGGGACTTTGTCCCTTCGTTTCTTCTTCCCGTCCTTGAGTCAAGCGATCAATAGTTCGAAATTCGTAGGTATAAAATTCGGAATGAACATAGCTAATGCTCTAAGAAAGGAATGGTAATGGCACGATTTTGATTTGTCAAATTACCAGAATATCCAGGAAAATAGAACTATCAAGATGATTTGTTCTTAATATGTTCCGGAATTGGATAGAATGTAAAAGTCATGTAACTTGGCACATGATGACGGTACTGTGAATCATCATATTCCATTAGAAACTTAACATGACTTACTGTAATATAATGAAGTTGATCAAGTTTCATTATATTATACTAGTTCATGCATCAGTTCCCAACACTGCTTCAGAACATTCCTATTTTAAACTTGAAGGATTTAGAAACTAACACAGTTTCCTTTATATTGTAACGCAGATATTACAGAGAGATAAATGATTTCAGATAAGGATAGTGGTGAAAATATCTTCAGAAATATTGAGGATATTTATAATGAAAGATATGATAATATCTTGGAATTTCTAATGTCGAAGGATGATGATGAAGATTGACCCGTAAGGGTTTAGATTCAGAAGCAAGGTGTTTGCTACAGAATCGTCATAATTCTTTATGTACAAGTTTAGTCCTTGTAACTTGTTCAGAGTCTCCTTCATGGTTTGTTCAATCCGGTTTTCAGTACCAATTTTCTATCGAGCGTTCCTAACACTTCCTTCTTTTATCATCAACATTTGGTCATTAAGACCTTCTACAACATGCTGCTTCGTCAGTATTTTCAAAGTTATCGGATCTGGGTCATTGGTTATCAAACCAAGATGGTTTAAGGAGAATTGTATTTTTAGATGATTAAACGCTGATGGTAATATGATGGAATATAAAAGGTTCTCCGGTAACGATGGCGAAAGAACAACGTACATATATATATCGAGATTGTAATAAGAGTAGTCTTACTGAGATATCGAAGTGGAGCTGTGACAAAATTAGTTAATTGAAAAGGAATCGCGTGATTGTTTTTGCTAATGGATGATAAGGAATTCGATGCGGATACGTTTTAACTATAACTTCGAGTTCAAAAATTTTTAGGTGCATAACTGTATGCATAAATCTTTATTCCGTAGACGAGGTGCGGCTGGTTGAACTTCTCGATCGAGATGTTTTCAAGAATCATGAAAAGTTGTGAATGCGAATTGTAATCGTCAAGATACAAATGAGGTTTAAAATAGAATCAAGTGGCAAACTTGAAGGATTCTTAGAGGTCAAAAACCATTGCTTATCACTGTTGGTTAAAAATTTATATGTAAATATTATGTAAGTACTAATGGGTTAGTTGTTATGTGATAGATGTCGGGCTCGAAACTTATTATCACATTCAGCGACTCCGAATCAGAACCTTCAGATTGTGTTTCAGTCATTAACATATCCGATGACGAAAGTGGTATTTTTGGGGAAGACTCACAATTTCCGGATGAACCAACTATAGAAATATCGGAAAGTGAACCCGAGGAGGAAAGTGAACCCGAGGAGGAAAGTGAACCAGAGGAGGAAAGTGAACCCGAGGAAGAAATACAGGAAATTACAAAAGACGAGTTCGAACTAGGAAAGAAACGAAAAGCTAGTGAATTAGAAAATCCAAATCCCGAGTTTAAAGAGAATGATGTGGCACCAATTCCACTCAACACTACCACCCCTATCCCCGCTATTCCTATTAGTGCTATCCCCGCATCTAGTACTTTGGCACCTCAGCCAAAACGTAGGGAGACAGCTAGGATTCGCGTTGGGGGATTCCCTGGACATAAATGTTTCGGGAAATAGACCAAATGATGCGCTGCCGTATTAAACCATGGAATCACATAATGTTTTGTATAATATTATTAGTGTGGTTTGTTTAAAGTTTGATGTAAGCATATGTAAAATAGCGAAGTATGAAATGCAATAATTTTCCATGGTTAAGTATTATTTAGATTGTAGTAATTGGTTCTGTACTAAGCTATTAAGTATGAACATTAACGGGTAGGTACTACCCAAGATATAATTATAAAACGCTAATAAGAAGAAAAGGCTTTTATAATAATACCTGGTTCATATTATTAACAAGCTATAAATGTACTATAAATACACACTACATCTATAATATTCCATGTGAATAATTATTTTCTTTCATTAGGAAATGGCGCGATTGAATCGAATGACGGAACAAGAACTCGAGGAACTCATCAACCAGCGAGTGAACGATAGAATGCTATGGGTCGAAGCTGCAAGAGCTGCTGCAGTTAACCCAAATCCTCGTGTAGGATGCTCCTACAAGACGTTTCAAGCTTGCAAGCCATCATCATTCAGTGGAACGGAAGGACCGATCGGTTTAACCCGATGGATAGAAAAGATGGAGACGGTGTTTAAAATCAGTGGTTGTGATGAAAAAGACATGACCAAGTTTGCATCGTGCACTTTACAAGATAGTGCACTTACATGGTGGAAGAATTATGTGAAGGCGGTAGGAGGAGATGTAGCTTATGATACTCCATGGGAAGAATTCAAAGCAATGATAATCACCGAGTATTGTCCAAGGAATGAGGTTATTAAGTTAGAAGATGAGTTACGAAGTTTGAAGGTGGTTGGTACTGAAATCACCAACTACAATCAGCGATTCATGGAATTGGTTTTACTATGTCCTGAATTGGTTCCAACCGAAGCACGGAAGATTGAAATGTACAAAGGTGGTTTGCCCAAAAAGGTCAAGGCAAACGTTACAGCATCGAAACCTAAGACAATTCATGAAGCTATAACCATGGTGAACGAGTTAATGGATCAGGTCATTCTGGATAAGAAAGCATTCACTACTGAGGTGAAGGTATCGAGTAACAAAAGGAAGTGGAACGGAAATTATGATCGAGGTTACCAACAGCAATCTTTTAAGAAACCAGAAACCCCGAAAGGTGCGGGTAGCGGTTCAGGCTTTGGTTACAAAGGACAAAGTCCTTTATGCAACCGTTGTCACAAACATCACTTTGGTTACTGTAGTGTGTTGTGCACCAAATGCAATCGACAGGGACATCTTGCTGAAGATTGTAAGGCTCTCGTTACAAATGCAAATGGTAACAAGACTCCTGCCACCAACGCAAATAGAACTGCTTTGGCTAACATTACTTGTTTTGGGTGTGGAAAACAAGGTCACTATAAGAGCCAGTGCCCGAATCAGAATGGTGAACCTGCACGTGGAAGAGCGTTTGTTATTAATGCTAGAGAGGCACGAGAAGACCCGGAGCTTGTTACGGGTACGTTTACCATTAATAACTTATCAGCATCTATTTTATTTGATACTGGCGCCGATAGAAGCTACGTGTGTAGAAATTTTTACACTAAATTGAATTGTTCATCATTACCTCTAGATGCTAAGTACTTGATTGAGTTAGCTAATGGTAAACTAATTAAAGCCGATAAAATTTGTCGTGGTTGTGAAATAAATCTAGCCGGAGAAACGTTTAAAATCGACTTAATACCCGTAGAATTAGGAGGTTTTGATGTAATAGTCGGCATGGACTGGATGTCCAAAATAGGAGCGGAAGTTGTTTGTGCCAAGAAGGCAATTCGTATTCCTGGTAAGGATAAAATACCGGTGATGATTTATGGAGAGAAGGGTAATTCAAAGCTAAAACTCATTAGCTGTTTGAAAGCCAAGAAGTGTTTAGAAAAGGGATGTTACGCTATTTTAGCACATGTTAATAAAGTCGAAAAGAAAGAAAAGTGCATCAACGACGTGCCTGTGGCAAGAGATTTTCCTGAAGTTTTTCCGGAAGAATTGCCGGGATTACCTCCATTTAGATCGGTAGAATTTCAAATAGATTTAGTACCAGGAGCTGCACCAGTGGCTCGTGCTCCATATAGACTTGCACCGTCCGAGTTAAAAGAACTTCAAAGTCAGTTAAAAGAATTACTGGACCGTGAATTCATACGACCGAGTACTTCACCGTGGGGAGCTCCAATTTTGTTTGTTAAGAAGAAAGATGGATCTTTTAGGATGTGTATAGACTATCGTGAATTAAATAAGTTAACTATCAAGAATCGATATCCACTACCGAGAATTGATGACTTATTTGATCAATTGCAAGGATCATGTGTTTATTCGAAAATCGACTTAAGATCGGGCTATCATCAACTACGCGTTAAAGAAGAGGACATTCCGAAAACTGCTTTTCGGACACGTTATGGTCATTACGAATTTTTGGTCATGCCGTTTGGGTTGACAAATGCGCCAGCTGTATTCATGGACCTCATGAATCGAGTTTGTAGTCCGTATTTAGATAAGTTTGTTATCGTTTTCATTGATGATATTCTTATCTATTCCAAGAGTGAGCAAGAGCATGAAAAGCATTTAAGGTTGATATTGGAGTTGTTAAGAAAAGAACAGCTATATGCTAAATTTTCTAAGTGTGCTTTTTGGTTGAAAGAAGTGCAATTTCTTGGCCATGTTGTTAATAGCGAAGGAATTCAGGTTGATCCAGCAAAAACTGAAGCTATTGAAAAATGGGAGACTCCTAAGACACCAACACAGATACGCCAATTTTTGGGTTTAGCCGGTTATTATAGAAGGTTTATTCAAGATTTTTCCCGAATAGCTAAGCCGTTGACAGCGTTAACGCAAAAAGGGAAGAAATATGAATGGACTTCTGAGCAGGAGAGTGCATTTCAATTACTGAAAAAGAAGTTGACTACGGCGCCTATTTTATCGTTACCAGAAGGGAACGATGATTTTGAAATATATTGTGACGCTTCGCGACAAGGTTTTGGTTGTGTTCTTATGCAACGGAAGAAAGTTATTGCATTTGCATCCCGACAATTGAAGATTCACGAGCGAAATTATACGACGCATGATCTAGAATTGGGAGCAGTCGTGTTTGCATTGAAGATGTGGAGACACTACTTGTATGGGGTTAAATTCACTGTGTTTACTGATCATAAAAGCCTTCAACATATTTTTGATCAGAAACAATTGAACATGAGGCAACGTAGGTGGGTCGAGTTAATAAACGACTATGATTGTGAAATTCGTTATCATCCCGGAAAGGCGAACGTGGTGGCCGATGCTTTAAGCAGAAAGGAACGAGAACCAATTCGAGTTCGAGCAATGAATATAAAAATTCGCATGAATCTCAACTCACAAATCAAAGAAGTTCAACAAGAAGCACTCAATAAAGAAAACATAAAGAAGGAAATAATGAAGAAGTATGAGAAGCAACTCGTTATACGGGAAGACGGAATTAGATATTTTGCAAATCGTATTTGGGTACCGAAGTTGGGTGGATTAAGGAAGTTGATATTGAACGAGGCACATAAGACAAGATACTCGATACATCCTGGAGTTGGAAAGATGTATCAAGATCTTAAGACATGTTATTGGTGGCCTAACTTAAAGACCGACGTTGCAACATATGTTGGGGAATGTTTGACTTGTTCCAAAGTCAAAGCAGAACATCAAAAGCCGTCAGGGTTACTTCAACAACCAGAAATCCCAGAATGGAAATGGGATGGTATTACCATGGATTTCATCACGAAGTTACCAAAGACTGCCTGGGGATACGACACCATTTGGGTGATTGTTGATCGTCTCACCAAGTCTGCACATTTCTTGCCTATAAAGGAAACAGATAGAATGGAGAAACTATTACGATTGTATATAAAGGAAGTTGTTTCAAGGCATGGAATACCTATTTCCATTATATCCGATCGTGATAGTAGATTTACCTCAAAGTTTTGGCAATCACTACAGGAGGCACTAGGAACTCGTTTGGATATGAGTACCGCATATCATCCGCAGACCGACGGGCAGAGTGAAAGAACAATTCAGACTCTTGAAGACATGCTCAGGGCATGTGTGATTGATTTTGGAAACGGATGGGATAAATATCTACCGTTAGCAGAATTCTCGTATAATAATAGTTATCATGCGAGCATTGGAGCTGCGCCATTCGAAGCATTGTATGGAAGGAAGTGTAGATCTCCTATCTGTTGGAATGAAGTAGGAGATCGACAATTAACTGGTCCTGAGATCATACATGAAACGACTGAGAAGATAGTGCAAATCAAGGAGAGATTGAAAACAGCCCGTAGTCGCCAAAAGAGCTACGCCGATGTTCGAAGGAAACCATTAGAGTTTCAGGTCGGGGACATGGTTATGCTAAAGGTGTCACCATGGAAAGGTGTAATACGTTTCGGAAAAAGGGGTAAACTGAACCCAAGGTACGTAGGCCCGTTCAAGATTATCGAACGCATTGGACCGGTAGCTTATCGACTCGAGTTACCGCAACAACTCGCCGGAGTACATAATACCTTTCACATCTCGAACCTTAAGAAGTGTCTTGCAAAGGAAGACCTTACCATTCCTCTTGAAGAAATCCATGTCGACGAGAAACTACAATTCGTCGAAGAACCAATCGAAATCATGGACCGTAAAGTTAAACAGCTCAAACAGAGTAATATACCGATTGTTAAGGTTCGTTGGAATGCTAGAAGAGGTCCCGAGTTTACTTGGGAACGCGAGGATCAGATGAAACGAAAGTATCCGCACTTGTTTCTCGATGACGCAAAATAGGTACAATTTTAAAATTTCGGGACGAAATTTATTTAACGGGGAGGTAATGTAACGACCCGCACTTTTTCGATCATACTATACTTATAAGATTAATATTTACATAAATTAAACCTTGCCAACATGATAAGCAATCCAAATTGTCGAGACTTATATTTCCGAAAAGAGTTTTACACAACGTTTGACCGTCTAGTTTGACCGATGATATCACGAACTATACAATATATGATAATTATACGTTTGTGTATATAAATGTATATATACATATTTAACATGATTAATAAATGTTTTAATATCTCATTTTGTATTAATAACAACAAGTTATATGTGTATTTTGAAACTACTAACTTAAGTTTTCAAAACGATAACTATACGTAACGTTATTTGACATAAATACTTAAGACATATAATGTTTATACATATATTGTATAAGTAATGTATTTAATCACTTTTAAAGACTTAAATACATAAAACCATATAAGTGTATTCACAAAAGATAGCTATATTTGAATCCTCATTCCATTTTTCACAAAATTTCTATACGTATACCTAGAGTATTTGTACTCGTATCATACCAAGCTTCTATACGTATTTACTAATAGTAAATACACATCAAAATCACCACCTAACCAGCCATTATTCATGCCATGAGGGCTAGGTAATTGATTTTGGAAGCTTATTGACTAATTACACAAAAGAACAACTTGAAATCTTGTCATGGATACCCCATGAAACACGTTTTTTTGTAGCTTATATACATGAGCATTTTTGATTCATTTTACCTTAAATTCTCTAGCAAAACACACACATACTTTGAAGCCTTAAAACCCTTAATCAATTCAGCAAAGTTTCCAAGAAGATCTAGCTTCAAAAACCATACTAAAACACCATAAGAAAACCATACAAAAACACTTCAAGAAAACCTTCCAAGAACACCAACTTACTTCCAATCTTTCATCCACTTCTATCACCCTTTTGATTCTAGCTTCTTACTCCTCTTTTACAGCAATCTTATCCAAGGAACTTGAGGTAGAATCTATGTTCATAACCTTATTCAATTCATATATATATAGCTATCTTATTTTGTGGTACAAAAGTTTAACAACAAGAACATAGTTTGAATGTTTTCAAACTTGTTTGCAAACTAAATAGATCCTTCTAACTTAACTTTTAAAATACTTCAAGACATGTAACATAACTTATTTATATGTTAATTTAACAAGGTAAAACTTGGTTTTTCAAAGTATAAGTATTTTTGGAAAAATGGTCATTAAATGATTTTGTTGTAACAAAAATGTTTAATTTCATATGTTTCACTAATGTTTCACTTATGCCGTATGATTTTGAATACAAACCAAGGTATTTACAGTTCATAGTCTTAAAGAAGAACTCGATCCAAGAAGATGGCAATTTGAATCAACGAAAACGGATTTGTAACGAAGAAACTATGACCGAAACAAAATTGGTTATCCTAGATCATTTCAACTACGGGATCAATTGGAAAAAAATGATATAAATCACATATTTCTAAGATAACATGATATTTTATATATATGTACTTATAATTCAATTTTATATGGTTCAGGATCACCCGTAAACAACACGAGAAGATTAATTATAAGATCCCATGATTGTACGCAACACGTCATTTGACAACACCGGTACCATGGGTCAAGATTAATCTCGACCAATACATATACGATGGGTTTTTATTTATTTCGTTGGGGGTTTTATTTATTTCATTGCGGGTATATTAAACATCTAAAAATGAACCATTAAAATTGAATTACTAACATCGGACTGCTAACTACGGACTAAGGAATTATTCAAAGTATTAAAAGTATAACAAGTATATATTTATAACGTTTGTTTAAAAATGAAAACATATTGATATATTATATATGGATAGGTTCGTGATATCAACCGGAAGACCGAGTCAAATTATTTATATCATCAAGACAAGAGTGAGTATATAGTCCCACTTTTAAACTCTAAATATTTCGGGATGAGAATACATGTATTTTATGTTTTACGATATGGACACAAGTAACTGAAAAATATGTTCTACGTTGAGTTGTACCACTGGCATACTTCCCTGTAGCTTGGTAACTAATATTTACAGCGGTATTGTAAACGCGAATCCTGTTGATAGATCTATCGGGCCTGACAACCCCAACCGGACTGGACGACCAGTATTCAACGGTTGCACAGTACTTCGTTTTGTGACTACACTTGGTACGGTGTAGTAAGATTTCATATTAAAGGGAATATGCGACGTGAAAATGTTAAGTATGGTTACCGAGTGCTCAACCACTTAGAATACTTTTATTAAACTGTTTATATACGAGATCTTGTGGTCTATATATATATTGCTGCCGGCATTAAACCTATATCTCACCAACTTTATGTTGACCTTTTAAAACATGTTTATTCTCAGGTGATTTCTAAAGTTTCCGCTGCATTATGTTGGATCTAAGCAGGATCTTGCGTACGCATGTTTGTGTCAAAAATAAAACTGCATATCCGAGATGTTGTACTGTAAAATATGCTAGAAACCGTGTTGTTATTATCATTTGTAAAGTTTGTAAGTCGAAGATTATCGCTAAACGATAATCATCTTTTTATTGTCTAAAGCTTGTAACAAAAATAACGGTTGTGGTTTGTAATGTATAATATATGCAGTTTCTTTTAAAAATGTCGCATATAGAGGTCAATATCTCGCAATGAAATCATACGTTATCTAATAATATATATATATGCATATATGGATTCAAGAGACCCAAGAATAACAACCACCATCATTCCATGAAACACTTGCTTCATCTTCTCAAAACCATCATAACCATAAACAACCATCAAACCTTCTAAGTCAATCGTCACCTACAAACCTCCTTGGCTCATCACTACAACACCATTATAACCGCCACCTCAATCTCCACCATCTAAACTCATTTAGAAAACAACCATGAACCACCTTTACTATTTTTCGAAACCCACTTATATATATATATTTTTTTTTTCTTTTTCTGTGTTCGTTCTAACCACAAAACAAGCTCGATCACTAATCTTTTCCTTTGAATCTGTCGATCAACAGCCATAATCATTTTCATCTTCAACCATAGAACACTACCCGTCACCACAATCAACCATCGATCACCCACCGGCAACCACCATATCTTGCCCCACTACCACCACCGTTGAAACCCAAGAACCGCCATCTTCAAACCACCTTACACCACCTCCACATCTCTCTCATCATCTCTCTCTCTATATTCTCTTTGTAAACCTCCATGACCACCAATTTGTCACCACGAATAATTGTCACCCTGATCCACCAAACCGTAAACCCTCACCTCGTTATCTCTCTTCTCCTTGATCGTGAACTCATCACCACCGTGAACTACCAAGCAAACCACCAACTGCCGCCACCCCACAACCATTTTAAACCGTCACCTTCCATGTTAACTAAAGAGGCTGCTCTTATATTATTTTTTTTTCTAAAAACCGAAACACAAACTAGTGTACCTTTTATAGGGTGCTTCTCCTTGTAGTTGATTTTCACCAAACCTAAAAATATCCCACTTGCTAACTTTTTCACTAATGGATTACAAAAGTGATGATAGGAATATGGGTCGATTTAGTCATGAATGAATTGATAAAAAGAAAAGGATGACCATTATATAAATGATCATGATAAAGATGGCATCTTTTGGTTCGGTTATAATTCCTAAAAGCAAAAGCCTTGTGGCCTATCATTATAAATCCAAAAACCCCATTCAATATACGAATTGGTACTAGTTAGAGAATGTAATTAAACTTGATTGAATAAAGCCACTTGCTACGTGTTCTAAATAGTGGGACGAGACAATTAAGGGTACGTATGTTGTTTCCATAAAATGGGGCTTTAGACTTTAAATGACAACTTGTTTCGTCTCTCCATTTTGTCAACAAATCGGTGTCCCACAATTGTGACTTAAAACCATAAAATAAAGTGGAGAGAATAGAGATTATAATAAGGAAAGCATGCATCATTTTTTTTGGTTTGCATTTTGAATTTTGTTGAAGTCTAATAACCACACAAATAAGAAAATAGAATTAGTCTGTTGCTATTGTTTTGCTCATGAGAAAGAAATCAAGGGAGAGGTTGTGTTTGTTTGTCCTTGGTCCACGTGTGACAAACAAGAAGAAGAAATTGAGATGTGTTTTTGTTAGGGTTGTTCCAATGGTGAAGTTCCTTTCATTCAAGGATTTTATCAGGTTAGTGGTACGTCGCGGGTTGAAACCCGGACTTGGGCATTATTTTTAAGGGCTACTCCCATGAGGTAGTTATTTATCTATTATTATTACTATTATTGTTATTATTATTATCAGCAAATTAATATTTTCAAGACTATCATTTTAACAAATAAATATTTTGTATATTAATATATTTAATGCTACATAAAAATTTATGTTTTAACTAATACAATATTATAAGTTAAATGAATTATATATCAAATAAGTATTATAACATATTATAAGTATTAATAAAATATGTATATAAATATTAATCTTAATACATAACAAAATAAATATAAAGTTATTTGATTACAATTAAATGTTTTAATATACATTAATGATATAGGTTCGTGAATCCGAGGCCAACCTTATACTTGATCAATGATGTCATATGTATTTTTACTACAAAATACAGTATTGTGAGTTTCATTTGCTCCCTTTTTAATTGCTTTTGCAATATATATTTTTGGGCTGAGAATACATGCGCTGCTTTTATAAATATTTACGAAATAGACACAAATACTTACAAAAATATATTCTACGTTGAGTTGTACCACTGGCATACTTCCCTGTAGCTTGGTAACTACTATTTACATGGGTATTGTAAACGCGAATCCTGTTGATAGATCTATCGGGCCTGACAACCCCAACCTGGCTGGACGACCAGCATTCAACGGTTGCACAGTACTTCGTTTCGTTACTACACTTGGTACGGTGTAGGGAGATTTCATAATAAAGGGAATATGCGACTTTGATTAAATGTTAAGTATGGTTACCAAGTGCTCAACCACTTAGAATACTTTACATAAACTTACGAGTGTATTATGTTTATGATTATGAAATCTTGTGGTCTATTAATATATTAAAAAGATTGTTATGATAAACCTATGAACTCACCACACTTAGAAATGTTGGCAATGTTATTGTTCTAAGTGGTTGAGCACTTGGTAACCATACTTAACATTTTCACGTCGCATATTCCCTTTAATATGAAATCTTACTACACCGTACCAAGTGTAGTCACAAAACGAAGTACTGTGCAACCGTTGAATACTGGTCGTCCAGTCCGGTTGGGGTTGTCAGGCCCAATAGATCTATCAACAGGATTCGCGTTTACAATACCGCTGTAAATATTAGTTACCAAGCTACAGGGAAGTATGCCAGTGGTACAACTCAACGTAGAATATATTTTTCAGTTACTTGTGTCCATATCGTAAAACATAAAATACATGTATTCTCATCCCGAAATATTTAGAGTTTAAAAGTGGGACTATATACTCACTCTTGTCTTGATGATATATATAATTTGACTCGGTCTTCCGGTTGATATCACGAACCTATCCATATATAATATATCAATATGTTTTCATTTTTAAACAAACGTTATAAATATATACTTGTTATACTTTTAATACTTTGAATAATTCCTTAGTCCGTAGTTAGCAGTCCGATGTTAGTAATTCAATTTTAATGGTTCATTTTTAGATGTTTAATATACCCGCAATGAAATAAATAAAACCCCCAACGAAATCAATAAAACCCCATCGTATATGTGTTGGTCGAGATTAATCTTGACCCATGGTACCGGTGTTGTCAAATGACGTGTTGCGTACATAAAGTACCGGTGTTGTCAAATGACGTGTTGCGTACAATCATGGGATCTTATGATTAATCTTCTCGTGTTGCTTACGGGTGATCCTGAACCATATGAAATTGAATTATGAGTACATATATATAAAATATCATGTTATCTTAGAAGTATGTGATTTTATGTAAATTTTTCCAATGAATCCCGAAGTTGAAAATGTCTAGGATAGCCAATTTTGTTTCGGTCATAGTTTCTTCGTTACAAGTCCGTTTTCGTTGATTCAAATTGCCATCTTCTTGGATCGAGTTCTTCTTTAAGACTATGAACTGTAAATACCTTGGTTTGTATTCAAAATCATACGGCATAAGTGAAAGTTTAGTGAAACATATGAAGTTAAACATTTTGTTACAACAAAATCATTTAATGACCATTTTTCCAAAAATACTTATACTTTGAAAAACCAAGTTTTACCTTGTTAAATTAACATATAAATAAGTTATGTTACATGTCTTGAAGTATTTTAAAAGTTAAGTTAGAAGGATCTATTTAGTTTGCAAACAAGTTTGAAAACATTCAAACTATGTTCTTGTTGTTAAACTTTTGTACCACAAAATAAGATAGCTATATATATATGAATCGAATAAGGTTATGAATATAGATTCTACCTCAAGTTCCTTGGATAAGTTTGCTGTAAAAGAGGAGTAAGAAGCTAGAATCAAAAGGGTGATAGAAGTGGATGAAAGATTGGAAGTAAGTTGGTGTTCTTGGAGGGTTTTCTTGAAGTGTTTTTGTATGGTTTTCTTATGGTGTTTTAGTATGGTTTTTGAAGCTAGATCTTCTTGGTAAGTTGCTGAAGTGTTATGGAGTTTAGAGTTCTTGAAAGAGTGTGTGTTTTTGCTAAAATAATTGAAGTGAAAGTGAATCAAAAATGGGAAATGAATGGAAGTATTTAAGGTGGTGATGGTGGCGTTTTTGATGGTGTACAAGGACAAAAGTTTTAGTTGTTTTCTTGTATAATTAGTCAAGTAATCATCCAAAAGTAATTACCTAGCTCTAAGGGCATGAATAATGGTTGGTTAGGTGGTGATTTTGATGTGTATATACCAATAGTAAATACGTATAGAAGCTTGGTATGATACGAGTACAAATACTCTAGGTATACGTATAGAAATTTTGTGAAAAATGGAATGAGGATTCAAATATAGCTATCTTTTGTGAATACACTTATATGATTTTATGTATTTAAGTTCTTAAAAGTGATTAAATACATTACTTATACAATATATGTATAAACATTATATGTCTTAAGTATTTATGTCAAATAACGTTACGTATAGTTATCGTTTTGAAAACTTAAGTTAGTAGTTTCAAAATACACATATAACTTGTTGTTATTAATACAAAATGAGATATTAAAACATTTATTAATCATGTTAAATATGTATATATACATTTATATACACAAACGTATAATTATCATATATTGTATAGTTCGTGATATCATCGGTCAAACTAGACGGTCAAACGTTGTGTAAAACTCTTTTCGGAAATATAAGTCTCGACAATTTGGATTGCTTATCATGTTGGCAAGGTTTAATTTATGTAAATATTAATCTTATAAGTATAGTATGATCGAAAAAGTGCGGGTCGTTACATTACCTCCCCGTTAAATAAATTTCGTCCCGAAATTTTAAAATTGTACCTATTTTGCGTTATCGAGAAACAAGTGTGGATACTTTCGTTTCATCTGATCCTCGCGTTCCCAAGTAAACTCGGGACCTCTTCTAGCATTCCAACGAACCTTAACAATCGGTATATTACTCTGTTTGAGCTGTTTAACTTCACGGTCCATGATTTCGATTGGTTCTTCGACGAATTGTAGTTTCTCGTCGACATGGATTTCTTCAAGAGGAATGGTGAGGTCTTCCTTTGCAAGACACTTCTTAAGGTTTGAGACGTGAAAGGTATTATGTACTCCGGCGAGTTGTTGTGGTAACTCGAGTCGATAAGCTACCGGTCCAATGCGTTCGATGATCTTAAACGGGCCTACGTACCTTGGGTTCAGTTTACCCCTTTTTCCGAAACGTATTACACCTTTCCAAGGTGACACCTTTAGCATAACCATGTCCCCGACCTGAAACTCTAATGGTTTCCTTCGGACATCGGCGTAGCTCTTTTGGCGACTACGGGCTGTTTTCAATCTCTCCTTGATTTGCACTATCTTCTCAGTCGTTTCATGTATGATCTCGGGACCAGTTAAATGTCGATCTCCTACTTCATTCCAACAGATAGGAGATCTACACTTCCTTCCGTACAATGCTTCGAATGGCGCAGCTCCAATGCTCGCATGATAACTATTATTATACGAGAATTCTGCTAACGGTAGATATTTATCCCATCCGTTTCCAAAATCGATCACACATGCCCTGAGCATGTCTTCAAGAGTCTGAATTGTTCTTTCACTCTGTCCGTCCGTTTGCGGATGATATGCGGTACTCATATCCAAACGAGTTCCTAGTGCCTCCTGTAGTGATTGCCAAAACTTTGAGGTAAATCTACTATCACGATCGGATATAATGGAAATAGGTATTCCATGCCTTGAAACAACTTCCTTTATATACAATCGTAATAGTTTCTCCATTCTATCTGTTTCCTTTATAGGCAAGAAATGTGCAGACTTGGTGAGACGATCAACAATCACCCAAATGGTGTCGTATCCCCAGGCAGTCTTTGGTAACTTCGTGATGAAATCCATGGTAATACCATCCCATTTCCATTCTGGGATTTCTGGTTGTTGAAGTAACCCTGACGGCTTCTGGTGTTCTGCTTTGACTTTGGAACAAGTTAAACATTCCCCAACATATGTTGCAACGTCTGTCTTCAAATTAGGCCACCAATAATGCGTCTTAAGATCTTGGTACATCTTTCCAACTCCAGGATGTATCGAATATCTTGTCTTATGTGCCTCGTTCAATATCAACTTCCTTAATCCACCCAACTTCGGTACCCAAATACGATTTGCAAAATATCGAATTCCATCTTCCCGCATAACGAGTTGCTTCTCATACTTCTTCATTATTTCATTTCCTTTATTTTCTTTAGTAAGTGCTTCTCGTTGAACTTCTTTGATTTGTGAGTTGAGGTTCATGCGAATTTTTATATTCATTGCTCGAACTCGAATTGGTTCTCGTTCCTTTCTGCTTAAAGCATCGGCCACCACGTTCGCCTTTCCGGGATGATAACGAATTTCACAATCATAGTCGTTTATTAACTCGACCCACCTACGTTGCCTCATGTTCAATTGTTTCTGATCAAAAATATGTTGAAGGCTTTTATGATCAGTAAACACAGTGAATTTAACCCCATACAAGTAGTGTCTCCACATCTTCAATGCAAACACGACTGCTCCCAATTCTAGATCATGCGTCGTATAATTTCGCTCGTGAATCTTCAATTGTCGGGATGCAAATGCAATAACTTTCTTCCGTTGCATAAGAACACAACCAAAACCTTGTCGCGAAGCGTCACAATATATTTCAAAATCATCGTTCCCTTCTGGTAACGATAAAATAGGCGCCGTAGTTAACTTCTTCTTCAGTATTTGAAATGCGTTCTCCTGCTCCGAGGTCCATTCATATTTCTTCCCTTTTTGCGTTAACGCTGTCAACGGCTTAGCTATTCGGGAAAAATCTTGAATAAACCTTCTATAATAACCGGCTAAACCCAAAAATTGGCGTATCTGCGTTGGTGTCTTAGGAGTCTCCCATTTTTCAATAGCTTCAGTTTTTGCTGGATCAACCTGAATTCCTTCGCTATTAACAACGTGACCAAGAAATTGCACTTCTTTCAACCAGAAAGCACACTTAGAAAATTTAGCATATAGTTGTTCTTTTCTCAACAATTCCAATATCAACCTTAAATGCTCTTCATGCTCTTGCTCACTCTTGGAATAGATAAGAATATCATCAATGAAAACGATAACAAACTTATCTAAATACGGACTACAAACTCGATTCATGAGGTCCATGAATACAGCTGGCGCATTCGTCAATCCAAACGGCATAACCAAAAATTCGTAATGACCATAACGTGTCCGAAAAGCAGTTTTCGGAATATCCTCTTCTTTGACGCGTAGTTGATGATAGCCCGATCTTAAGTTGATTTTCGAATAAACACATGATCCTTGCAATTGATCAAATAAGTCATCAATTCTCGGTAGTGGATACCGATTCTTGATAGTTAACTTATTTAATTCACGATAGTCTATACACATCCTAAAAGATCCATCTTTCTTCTTAACAAACAAAATTGGAGCTCCCCACGGTGAAGTACTCGGTCGTATGAATCCACGGTCCAGTAATTCTTTTAACTGACTTTGAAGTTCTTTTAACTCGGACGGTGCAAGTCTATATGGAGCACGAGCCACTGGTGCAGCTCCTGGTACTAAATCTATTTGAAATTCTACCGATCTAAATGGAGGTAATCCCGGCAATTCTTCCGGAAAAACTTCAGGAAAATCTCTTGCCACAGGCACGTCGTTGATGCACTTTTCTTTCTTTTCGACTTTATTAACATGTGCTAAAATAGCGTAACATCCCTTTTCTAAACACTTCTTGGCTTTCAAACAGCTAATGAGTTTTAGCTTTGAATTACCCTTCTCTCCATAAATCATCACCGGTATTTTATCCTTACCAGGAATACGAATTGCCTTCTTAGCACAAACAACTTCCGCTCCTATTTTGGACATCCAGTCCATGCCGACTATTACATCAAAACCTCCTAATTCTACGGGTATTAAGTCGATTTTAAACGTTTCTCCGGCTAGATTTATTTCACAATCACGACAAATTTTATCGGCTTTGATTAGTTTACCATTAGCTAACTCAATCAAGTACTTAGCATCTAGAGGTAATGATGAACAATTCAATTTAGTGTAAAAATTTATACACACGTAACTTCTATCGGCGCCAGTATCAAATAAAATAGATGCTGATAAGTTATTGATGGTAAACGTACCCGTAACAAGCTCCGGGTCTTCACGTGCCTCTCTAGCATTAATAACAAACGCTCTTCCACGTGCAGGTCCGCCATTCTTTTCTGGATTCGGGCTCTGACTCTTATAATGACCTTGTTTTCCACACCCAAAACAAGTAACGTTAGCCAAAGCAGTTCTATTTGCGTTGGTGGCAGGAGTCTTGTTACCATTTGCATTTGTAACGAGAGCCTTACAATCTTTAGCAAGATGTCCCTGTCGATTGCATTTGGTGCACAACACACTACAGTAACCAAAGTGATGTTTGTGACAACGGTTGCATAAAGGACTTTGTCCTTTGTAACCAAAGCCTGAACCGCTACCCGCACCTTTCGTGGTTTCTTGTTTCTTATAAGGTTGTTGTTGGTTACCTCGATCATAACCTCCATTCCACTTTTTCTTGTTCCCCAATACCTTCACCTCAGTATTGAATGCTTTCTTGTCCAAAATGACCTGATCCATTAGCTCGTTCGCCATGGTTATAGCTTCATGAATTGTTTTAGGTTTCGATGCTGTAACGTTTGCCTTGACCTTTTTGGGCAAACCACCTTTGTACATTTCTATCTTCCGTGCTTCGGTTGGAACCAATTCAGGACATAGTAAAACCAATTCCATGAATCGCTGATTGTAGTTGGTGATTTCAGTACCAACCACCTTCAAACTTCGTAACTCATCTTCTAACTTAATAACCTCATTCCTTGGACAATACTCGGTGATTATCATTGTTTTGAATTCTTCCCACGGAGTATCATAAGCTACATCTCCTCCTACCGCCTTCACATAATTCTTCCACCATGTGAGTGCACTATCTTGTAAAGTGCACGATGCAAACTTGGTCATGTCTTTTTCATCACAACCACTGATTTTGAACACCGTCTCCATCTTTTCTATCCATCGGGTTAAACCGATCGGTCCTTCCGTTCCACTGAATGATGAGGGCTTGCAAGCTTGAAACGTCTTGTAGGAGCATCCTACACGAGGATTTGGGTTAACTGCAGCAGCTCTTGCAGCCTCAACCCATAACATTCTGTCGTTCACTCGCTGGTTGATGAGTTCCTCGAGTTCTTGTTCCGTCATCCGATTCAATCGCGCCATTTCCTAATGAAAGAAAATAATTATTCACATGGAATATTATAGATGTAGTGTGTATTTATAGTACATTTATAGCTTGTTAATAATATGAACCAGGTATTATTATAAAAGCCTTTTCTTCTTATTAGCGTTTTATAATTATATCTAGGGTAGTACCTACCCGTTAATGTTCATACTTAATAGCTTAGTACAGAACCAATTACTACAATCTAAATAATACTTAACCATGGAAAATTATTGCATTTCATACTTCGCTATTTTACATATGCTTACATCAAACCTTAAACAAACCACACTAATAATATTATACAAAACATTATGTGATTCCATGGTTTAATACGGTAGCGCATCATTTGGTCTATTTCCCAAAACATTTATGTCCAGGGAATCCCCCAACGCGAATCCTAGCTGTCTCCCTACGTTTTGGCTGAGGTGCCGAAGAACTAGATGCGGGGATAGCACTAATAGGAATAGCGGGGATAGGGGTGGTAGTGTTGAGTGGAATTGGTGCCACTTCATTCTCATTAAACTCGGGATTTGGATTTTCTAATTCATTAGCCTTTCGTTTCTTTCCTAGTTCGAACTCGTCTTTTGTAATTTCCTGTATTTCTTCCTCGGGTTCACTTTCCTCCTCGGGTTCACTTTCCTCCTCGGGTTCACTTTCCTCCTCGGGTTCACTTTCCTCCTCGGGTTCACTTTCCGATATTTCTATAGTTGGTTCATCCGGAAATTGTGAGTCTTCCCCAAAAATACCACTTTCGTCATCGGATATGTTAATGACTGAAACACAATCTGAAGGTTCTGATTCGGAGTCGCTGAATGTGATAATAAGTTTCGAGCCCGACATCTATCACACAACAACTAACCCATTAGTACTTACATAATATTTACACATAAATTTTAACCAACAGTGATAAGCAATGGTTTTTTTTTTTTTTTTAAAATCAGACCCGGTCAAAGTCCAGACTTTACTAATGTATCCTAACGACTTCTCGGTTAGACACACTAATGCAAACCTGGTTCGCTAAGACCAACGCTCTGATACCACATGTCATAACCCGTCCTTTACCATAAGAACGCGTTAGATAACGTATGATTTCATTGCGAGGTATTGACCTCTATATGAGACATTTTTGAAAGAAAACTGCATATATTATACATTACAAACCATAACCATTATTTTTGTTACAAGCTTAAGACAATAAAAAGAAGATTAACGTTTAGCGATAATCTTCGACTTACAAACTTTACAAATGATGACAACAACACGGTTTCTAGCATATTTTACAATACAACATCTCGGATATGCAGTTTTATTTTTGACACAAACATGCGTACGCAAGATCCTGGTTAGATCCAACATGATGCAGCGGAAGCTTTAGAAATCACCTGAGAATAGACATGTTTTAAAAAGGTCAACATAAAGTTGGTGAGATATAGGTTTAATGCCGGCAGCAATATATATATAGACCACAAGATTTCGTATATAAACAGTTTAATAAAAGTATTCTAAGTGGTTGAGCACTTGGTAACCATACTTAACATTTTCACGTCGCATATTCCCTTTAATATGAAATCTTACTACACCGTACCAAGTGTAGTCACAAAACGAAGTACTGTGCAACCGTTGAATACTGGTCGTCCAGTCCGGTTGGGGTTGTCAGGCCCAATAGATCTATCAACAGGATTCGCGTTTACAATACCGCTGTAAATATTAGTTACCAAGCTACAGGGAAGTATGCCAGTGGTACAACTCAACGTAGAATATATTTTTCAGTTACTTGTGTCCATATCGTAAAACATAAAATACATGTATTCTCATCCCGAAATATTTAGAGTTTAAAAGTGGGACTATATACTCACTCTTGTCTTGATGATATATATAATTTGACTCGGTCTTCCGGTTGATATCACGAACCTATCCATATATAATATATCAATATGTTTTCATTTTTAAACAAACGTTATAAATATATACTTGTTATACTTTTAATACTTTGATAATTACCTTGGTTATCGGTACAGTAATCGTTTATAATAACGTATGATTTCATTGCGAGGTATTGACCTCTATATGAGACATTTTTGAAGGAAAACTGCATATATTATACATTACAAACCATAACCATTATTTTTGTTACAAGCTTAAGACAATAAAAAGAAGATTAACGTTTAGCGATAATCTTCGACTTACAAACTTTACAAATGATGACAACAACACGGTTTCTAGCATATTTTACAATACAACATCTCGGATATGCAGTTTTATTTTTGACACAAACATGCGTACGCAAGATCCTGGTTAGATCCAACATAATGCAGCGGAAACTTTAGAAATCACCTGAGAATAAACATGTTTTAAAAGGTCAACATAAAGTTGGTGAGATATAGGTTTAATGCCGGCAGCAATATATATATAGACCACAAGATCTCGTATATAAACAGTTTAATAAAAGTATTCTAAGTGGTTGAGCACTCGGTAACCATACTTAACATTTTCACGTCGCATATTCCCTTTAATATGAAATCTTACTACACCGTACCAAGTGTAGTCACAAAACGAAGTACTGTGCAACCGTTGAATACTGGTCGTCCAGTCCGGTTGGGGTTGTCAGGCCCGATAGATCTATCAACAGGATTCGCGTTTATAATACCGCTGTAAATATTAGTTACCAAGCTACAGGGAAGTATGCCAGTGGTACAACTCAACGTAGAACATATTTTTCAGTTACTTGTGTCCATATCGTAAAACATAAAATACATGTATTCTCATCCCGAAATATTTAGAGTTTAAAAGTGGGACTATATACTCACTCTTGTCTTGATGATATAAATAATTTGACTCGGTCTTCCGGTTGATATCACGAACCTATCCATATATAATATATCAATATGTTTTCATTTTTAAACAAACGTTATAAATATATACTTGTTATACTTTTAATACTTTGAATAATTCCTTAGTCCGTAGTTAGCAGTCCGATGTTAGTAATTCAATTTTAATGGTTCATTTTTAGATGTTTAATATACCCGCAATGAAATAAATAAAACCCCCAACGAAATAAATAAAAACCCATCGTATATGTATTGGTCGAGATTAATCTTGACCCATGGTACCGGTGTTGTCAAATGACGTGTTGCGTACAATCATGGGATCTTATAATTAATCTTCTCGTGTTGTTTACGGGTGATCCTGAACCATATAAAATTGAATTATAAGTACATATATATAAAATATCATGTTATCTTAGAAATATGTGATTTATATCATTTTTTTCCAATTGATCCCGTAGTTGAAATGATCTAGGATAACCAATTTTGTTTCGGTCATAGTTTCTTCGTTACAAATCCGTTTTCGTTGATTCAAATTGCCATCTTCTTGGATCGAGTTCTTCTTTAAGACTATGAACTGTAAATACCTTGGTTTGTATTCAAAATCATACGGCATAAGTGAAACATTAGTGAAACATATGAAATTAAACATTTTTGTTACAACAAAATCATTTAATGACCATTTTTCCAAAAATACTTATACTTTGAAAAACCAAGTTTTACCTTGTTTTTACCATAATGATATGCTAACTTAACAAGATACAACTTGTTTTTACAAAGAACACCTTAAAACTGAATCTACGGCGTCGGAGTATAACCGGGGGCTGTTTTGGGTTGGATAATTAAAAACCATCTTGAACTTTGATTTAGAAGTTCATGTTCTGGAAAAATGATATTTCTTATGAATATGTTAACACATAAAAATTTCATGGTTTAATTCAAAGTATAAGTATTTTTAGAAAAATGACCATTAAATGTTGTTTTTATGACAAAAATGATTACTTTCATAAGATTCACCTAGAGTATGGACTATAACCTGTGATCACGAATATAAACCATGGTATTTACAGTTCATATTCTTAAATTTTGACTCGATCCAAGGAGATGGCAAGTTGAATCAACAAAAACGGAGTTGTAACGAAGAAACTACGACTAAAATAAGATCGGGTGTCCAAAGCTTGTTTAACAACGAAAATAATTGGAGAAAAATTAAATAAATCATATCTTTCCTAATTAATATGATATTTCATATATATTTACTCATGATTTAATTTTATATATTTCAGGACCACCCGTAAACAACACGAGAAGATTAATCATAAGACCTCATGAACGTACGCAACACGTCATTTGACAACACCGGTACTTTATGTACGCAATACGTCATTTGACAACACGGTACCATGGGTCAAGATTAATCTCGACCAATACATATACGATGGGGGTTTTATTTATTTCATTGGGGGTTATTAAACAACTAAATATGAACCATTAAAATTGAATTACTAACATCGGACTGCTAACTACGGACTAAGGAATTATTAAAAGTATTATAAGTATTATAAGTATATATATGTGACGATTGTTTAAAAAGAAAAGGTATTGATATATTATATATGGATAGGTTCGTGATATCAATCGGAGACCAAGTCGAAATTACATATCTTCAAGACAAAAGTGAGTATATAGTCCCACTTTTAAACTCTAAATATTTCGGGATGAGAATACATGTATTTTATGTTTTACGTTATGGACACAAGTAACTGAAAATATATTCTACGTTGAGTTGTACCACTGGCATACTTCCCTGTAGCTTGGTAACTAATATTTACAGCGGTATTGTAAACGCGAATCCTGTTGATAGATCTATCGGGCCTGACAACCCCAACCGGACTGGACGACCAGTATTCAACGGTTGCACAGTACTTCGTTTCGTGACTACACCTTGGTACGGTGTAGTAAGATTTCATAATAAAGGGAATATGCGACGTGATTAAATGTTAAGTATGGTTACCAAGTGCTCAACCACTTAGAATATTTTTATTAAAATGTTTATATATGAAATCTTGTGTTCCATTGTTATAACGCTGCTAGCATCAAACCTATATATCTCACCAACTTTATGTTGACGTTTTAAAGCATGTTATTCTCAGGTATGAATTAAGTCTTCCGCTGTGCATTAGCTCATGTTAAGGATACTACTTGGGACCTTTTTAAGCCATGATACAAAGACGTTGCATTCGAGTCATTGGAGTTCAATAGAGAATATAAATAAGTAAATGACAGATTAGGTCATTTGGATATTATGAAATGTTAGACGAAAATGTCAAATATTGATGTAATGATAGTTTGCCTTTTAAGAATAAATGCAACGTTTGTAAAATGTATCATATAGAGGTCAAGTACCTCGCAATGTTATCATATGTTATTGTATTCGTCCCTATGGATTGGGTCGGGTCGTCTCATGTGGTATCATATACATTATAATAACATAAACGTATGATTATGTAACATATATGATTAATTGTTAAGTATTGTTCTAACCATCGTTTGTTTAATAATTTACAAAGTAATGATTTATAATTTCAATATTATTGAAGAAATACTTATGCAATTTATAAAGTTTTGGGGATTACTCAATTCTAGTTCCAACCATAAAACAAATGAGTTTAATTTAATATTAACTCATTAAATCTATGTTACATCTAAAGAAAATATACACATATATTTTCATAAAGACTGTAATAAACTTCTTTTGTACAAAATATTAATTGTGAAATTTTTTTTAACTGGTAGGTAATACCCGAGAGATATATAAATTCACAATTAATATATTACATTTTTCGAAACTGATTCAGCAATCATCAACTATACTCCCTACTTTCACAACAATATCCATTCTTTCATATAAATCAAAACAATCATACTCATTCAAATTCAATTACATATTCTGATTTTGAAATCGCATAATTCAATTCGAAATATAACCAGTATCATCACTCTTAGATTCCTATATCTTTCAAAGCTATACTTTAACTTCAAAACTGTGTTAGAACATCATGTGTATTAACGATTACAATATGTGCTCAAACCCTTCGAAATTCCTGAAGACACTTCAACTAAGGAACAATCGAGATGATGATCCAACCACATGTTACCCACAGTTATACACATGAAAAACTCTCAAAACCTAAGTCATAGTTCGACACGTATCCGTGTTAGACCCTTTGGCATTTACTAGCTAAAATAACTTTTCAATTCCGTTTCAAAATAGACAGTTTTGTCACAGCTCCAACAAGTCATCTTCGACTTCTCAATCAAAATAGTCTTATTATAACCTCGAAAGATACGTTGCCCTTTCGCCAACGTTACCGGGGAATCGTTTATATTCACCACATTAGCAATAAACTTACCAACAACTTCATTGATCTTTGACTTTTCAAAAAAAAAAAAATCATTATAATTATCGAAACCCTATCATATACTCATTCGTACCTTATAACAAGAATTGCCATACCAATTATTGAGAATCAGCAATCAGTATTTTGAAACCTCGCAGCATGTCTACATCAACAATTACATATACACACAACGTCTACCTCCAAGACTTACATTCTTTGAATGAGAAATTTCTGAAAAACACCCTAAACTGCGAACCAGTTCTCGAAATTTTGAAAAATGCTGATGAAGCAGCAAAAACTGTAAACGACCTTAACAGTAAAAAGTTGGATGATAAAGGATAGTATATTGGCAAAGCTCAGAAAAAGAGAAGTTTTGGAACTGGAAAACGGATTGAGCAAAGTATGAAAGAGGCTGTAGACAAATCACAAAGGTTGAACCTACCTTCAAAGAATCCGAATGATTCAGTACTTGTTGAAGTCATTAACGAATACCTTGCTCCTGACTCTAAACCCCTGCGGACAATATCCTTCATCATCCTCTGATATTAGACATTCTAAGATATCATCGTATCTTTCATTATAAATATCATCCATACTTCTGAAGATATTTTTATAATTATTCTTATCTGAAATCATTTACCTCTTCGCGCTATCTGTATTATATCATAAAAGAAACTATTTTAGTTTCTAAATTCTGAAACATTCGAGTTTAAAATAGGAATATTCTTGAAGAAGTGTTGGGAGCTGAAGCATGAGTTAGTATAATATAATGACACTTGATCAACGTGATTATATTATAGTAATTCATGCTAAGTTTCTAAATGGAACATGATGATTCACAGATCATAACGTCATCATGTGCTATGTTACACGACTCTTGTATTCTCTTTGATCTCTAAATATCAAGAAAATATTTCTTGATGATTCGGCCTTTTCCGACGTATTCTGGTAATTTGACAAGTCAAGATTGTGTCATTACAATTTCCTTCCTAGAACATTAACAATGTTCATTCCGAAATTTATATCTGCGAATTCTGGACCATTACAAGCGGTGCTTAATCGCAAGAAGAAGAAACGAAAGGACAAAGCTCCGAACTAGAAATGGGAGTATAAATCATAGTAAATAGAAGAGAGCATTAACTGTGGATGACAATGATTATAGAAGAAGCAAGGACTTTGAAATATAAGGGAAGATATAAAACCCAACAACAACCCAGAAATCACAAATCGTATATATCAATGCATATAGCAATATAAAGACACGGGAGAACTAAAAACACTATAAAACCAAGAGTATAGTAGAAGTAAATAGATTCTTCCAGAGGCAGATGAAAAAGAAGAGCGACAGATATGAAAGTTAAGAGTATATCAAGAATCAATACTGGATGAAGCATATTAACGAATGCTTTAAAGTATGAATTGGGGAGAAAGACTAGAAGGTGTGAGCTGTGGAAATAAAGAAATGAAGGGGGTTGATTTATAGTAAAATATCAGACAGAGAAATCAAGACAGATTATCGCATTTAATCAAAGAAGGTCATGATTTTCTTAATCGCCGAAGAACCAAATCTTATTGCAAAGATTTTCTTTAAATCCAATGAATTCTGGAAATCAATCATAACTACGTCATCGGTTAAAATAAATATACGTTTACTCATTTCACTCTCTTGCGATAGCTTCACTTATACTATTCGTGTAATCAAATTGTTTTATCTATATTACTCAATGATGATAAAACTCTATTTATCAACTCATATTCGTCATGAAAACATTTTTATAGTTAGCCATGACGACCTCGATCAAATTTCGGGACGAAATTTCTTTAACGGGTAGGTACTGTGACGACCCGAAAATTTCTGACCAAATTTAAACTTAACCTTTATATGTTTCCGACACTATAAGCAGAATTTGTAATGTTGAATCTCAAAAAGTTTGGAACTACATTCATGTAATCAATTATCCTTTGACCGTGTTCGACGATTCACGAACAATTATGTGTATATAGATATGTATATATAATATATAATATTAACTGAAAACATTTACAAAGTATTAGATATATGATACTTTACATGAACGTATTTGTTTCGATATATTTATTGACAGAATTAAGAGATAATATCAAATGATTGAATTATCAGATACATTATGATATGATTACGGGCCTATGTTATGAGGTCCACTGTGATTTAAGAAATCTATTCTTTTTGACCACTCATTACTTAACTAGTATGATAAAATAACGATATTTATATTTTTTTTATCAAATATATATAACGATTTAAATTAATATTATATATATTTATACGCGTATTATACGTACATAATTTTATACTTTTACTATACTTTAACTTTACCTTTACTTTACTTTTACTTTACTTTAACTTTAATAATTCATACTTTAATAATTCACTTTAATAATTCATACTTTAATAATTCACTTTAATAATTCATACTTTAATAATTTACTTTAATAATTCATACTTTAATAATTTACTTTAATAATTCACTTTAATAATTCATACTTTAATAATTCACTTTAATAATTCATACTTTAATAATTCATTTTAATAATTCATACTTTAATAATTCACTTTAATAATTCATACTTTAATAATTCACTTTAATAATTCATACTTTAATAATTCACTTTAATAATTCAAAAATCTATTATAAATAGAATTCAATAGGTTTTATTATTTCATAGAAACTTGAAAATATATTTCTCTAAACTCTCTCAATCGAATTACACATATATATTTTCTTTGTATTATTTCAAGATATTATTAGTATACATAAAATACTACGACGGAGTTATATTCAGACGATTTTAAAATAAGTTTTCAAACGGGATAGAGCTAAGGAAATTATGGGTTATAGCTATGGAGGTTATGGGTATTGATCGAGGGTATTGCTCGTGAGGTCAACCTAACGTTTATCATTTTCGTTTCGTCTACGTACTTTCCTGCAATATTGAATCTCAATATTGATACGTGAGCACTCATAACTTAACTTTTATATTTCAATAGTGTATCCCTGACTAGTGCTCGAGTATATAGGATTATGCATGCTTGTACATTCGATATTGTCCTTAGATAGGTTTGTTGAATCCTGAATTAGATACATATGCTACTGAGATAGGGTATATGATATGCATGTCATTGGAAAGCTAGCGAAAAATTAAGAACTTTTCATTTAGATATCGAATGGTTTCGATGAACGGATTAGAAGTTATAGTCAACTGAATTTTAGTATTATTGTTAAAATGATTATTATTACTATCGTCGTTATTATTTTAATAGAAATATCATTGTTATTATAAAATATCATTATTACTATTATGTTAGTATTATCATTTTATCATAATAACATTTTTAGTAAATATAAATATTGTTATTTTTTTATAGAATAATAATAATTATTATTACAAAATAATACAACTTTTACTTATTATTATTATGATCAATATTATTTTATCAAATAAATAGGGGATACAAAGATATTTTTCACCACGCGTAATATAATTACATTAATAATACTTACCACTATAGTTTTACGATATTAAGTGAACTTTATAAATTTTACTACTTAAGATATATAAAAGTATATTTTATCATATATAAACGTTAATATAAATTTTTATTAATAAATGACTTTTATTATTATAAAATCTAATAAATATATTTAAATATATAAAATGACTATAGTTAAGTTATATAATAAACACGTATAAATTTTAGAAGTCATTTTGGGTTAAGTTGACTTTTGTTGACTTTTGCATATTAGTCTCGAGCATTAGGATTGTGGTACACTATGACTTGACCAAAAATTGTTAGACAAATATTGACCAACATATAAATATATATAATTAATATAGGTTCGTGAATCCGAGGCCAACCTTGCACTTATTAAATGACGTTATATGTATTTTTACTACGAAATACAGTATGGTGAGTTTCATTTGCTCCCTTTTTAATTGCTTATGCAATATATATTTTTGGGCTGAGAATACATGCGCTGTTTTATAAATGTTTTACAAAATAGGCACAAGTACTAAAACTAATTCTATGTGGGTTTAAACCAGAAATATACCTTTATTATAATCACCACCTTCAAAACCATCATAACCACCCTACCTTTTCCTTCTGTTTCTTTTTCTTTGAAACCACCATTTACTTTTGATTCTTCCTGTTCGACACCATGGCGTGATATTAATAACGAAAGATGTGAATGATCATAAAATAAGTACCATGATGATGAGGAAACTTAGATAGGGACGTTTATATTTTCTTGGATCCTACAATTGCATTATGAAGTAGGAGATCTACACACACAAATTGGTGATTTCAATATCCTAACGTATGATTTCATTGCGAGGTATTGACCTCTATATGAGACATTTTTGAAAGAAAACTGCATATATTATACATTACAAACCATAACCATTATTTTTGTTACAAGCTTAAGACAATAAAAAGAAGATTAACGTTTAGCGATAATCTTCGACTTACAAACTTTACAAATGATGACAACAACACGGTTTCTAGCATATTTTACAATACAACATCTCGGATATGCAGTTTTATTTTTGACACAAACATGCGTACGCAAGATCCTGGTTAGATCCAACATGATGCAGCGGAAGCTTTAGAAATCACCTGAGAATAGACATGTTTTAAAAAGGTCAACATAAAGTTGGTGAGATATAGGTTTAATGCCGGCAGCAATATATATATAGACCACAAGATTTCGTATATAAACAGTTTAATAAAAGTATTCTAAGTGGTTGAGCACTTGGTAACCATACTTAACATTTTCACGTCGCATATTCCCTTTAATATGAAATCTTACTACACCGTACCAAGTGTAGTCACAAAACGAAGTACTGTGCAACCGTTGAATACTGGTCGTCCAGTCCGGTTGGGGTTGTCAGGCCCAATAGATCTATCAACAGGATTCGCGTTTACAATACCGCTGTAAATATTAGTTACCAAGCTACAGGGAAGTATGCCAGTGGTACAACTCAACGTAGAATATATTTTTCAGTTACTTGTGTCCATATCGTAAAACATAAAATACATGTATTCTCATCCCGAAATATTTAGAGTTTAAAAGTGGGACTATATACTCACCCTTGTCTTGATGATATATATATTTTGACTCGGTCTTCCGGTTGATATCACGAACCTATCCATATATAATATATCAATATGTTTTCATTTTAAAACAAACGTTATATATATATATATACTTGTTATACTTTTAATATTTTGAATATTTCCTTAGTCCGTAGTTAGCATTCCGATGTTAGTAATTCAATTTTAATGGTTCATTTTTAGATGTTTAATACACCCGCAATAAACAAAACCCCCAACAAATAAATAAAAACCCCCATCGTATATGTATTGGTCGAGATTAATCTTGACCCATGGTACCGGTGTTGTCAAATGACGTGTTGCGTACATAAAGTACCGGTGTTGTCAAATGACGTGTTGCGTACAATCATGGGATCTTATGATTAATCTTCTCGTATTGCTTACGGGTGATCCTGAACCATATGAAATTGAATTATGAGTACATATATATAAAATATCATGTTATCTTAGAAGTATGTGATTTTATGTAAATTTTTCCAATGAATCCCGAAGTTGAAAATGTCTAGGATAGCCAATTTTGTTTCGGTCATAGTTTCTTCGTTACAAGTCCGTTTTCGTTGATTCAAATTGCCATCTTCTTGGATCGAGTTCTTCTTTAAGACTATGAACTGTAAATACCTTGGTTTGTATTCAAAATCATACGGCATAAGTGAAAGTTTAGTGAAACATATGAAGTTAAACATTTTGTTACAACAAAATCATTTAATGACCATTTTTCCAAAAATACTTATACTTTGAAAAACCAAGTTTTACCTTGTTAAATTAACATATAAATAAGTTATGTTACATGTCTTGAAGTATTTTAAAAGTTAAGTTAGAAGGATCTATTTAGTTTGCAAACAAGTTTGAAAACATTCAAACTATGTTCTTGTTGTTAAACTTTTGTACCACAAAATAAGATAGCTATATATATATGAATCGAATAAGGTTATGAATATAGATTCTACCTCAAGTTCCTTGGATAAGTTTGCTGTAAAAGAGGAGTAAGAAGCTAGAATCAAAAGGGTGATAGAAGTGGATGAAAGATTGGAAGTAAGTTGGTGTTCTTGGAGGGTTTTCTTGAAGTGTTTTTGTATGGTTTTCTTATGGTGTTTTAGTATGGTTTTTGAAGCTAGATCTTCTTGGTAAGTTGCTGAAGTGTTATGGAGTTTAGAGTTCTTGAAAGAGTGTGTGTTTTTGCTAAAATAATTGAAGTGAAAGTGAATCAAAAATGGGAAATGAATGGAAGTATTTAAGGTGGTGATGGTGGCGTTTTTGATGGTGTACAAGGACAAAAGTTTTAGTTGTTTTCTTGTATAATTAGTCAAGTAATCATCCAAAAGTAATTACCTAGCTCTAAGGGCATGAATAATGGTTGGTTAGGTGGTGATTTTGATGTGTATTTACTATTAGTAAATACGTATAGGAGCTAGGTATGATACGAGTACAAATACTCTAGGTATACGTATAGAAATTTTGTGAAAAATGAAATGAGGATTCAAATATAGCTATCTTTTGTGAATACACTTATATGGTTTTATGTATTTAAGTCTTTAAAAGTGATTAAATACATTACTTATACAATATATGTATAACATTATAAGTCTTAAGTATTTATGTCAAATAACGTTACGTATAGTTATCGTTTTGAAAACTTAAGTTAGTAGTTTCAAAATACACATATAACTTGTTGTTATTAATACAAAATGAGATATTAAAACATTTATTAATCATGTTAAATATGTATATATACATTTATATACACAAACGTATAATTATCATATATTGTATAGTTCGTGATATCATCGGTCAAACTAGACGGTCAAACGTTGTGTAAAACTCTTTTCGGAAATATAAGTCTCGACAATTTGGATTGCTTATCATGTTGGCAAGGTTTAATTTATGTAAATATTAATCTTATAAGTATAGTATGATCGAAAAAGTGCGGGTCGTTACATTACCTCCCCGTTAAATAAATTTCGTCCCGAAATTTTAAAATTGTACCTATTTTGCGTTATCGAGAAACAAGTGCGGATACTTTCGTTTCATCTGATCCTCTCGTTCCCAAGTAAACTCAGGACCTCTTCTAGCATTCCAACGAACCTTAACAATCGGTATATTGCTCTGTTTGAGTTGTTTAACTTCACGGTCCATGATTTCGATTGGTTCTTCGACGAATTGTAGTTTCTCGTCGACATGGATTTCTTCAAGAGGAATGGTGAGGTCTTCCTTTGCAAGACACTTCTTAAGGTTCGAGACGTGAAAGGTATTATGTACTCCGGCGAGTTGTTGCGGTAACTCGAGTCGATAAGCTACCGGTCCAATGCGTTCGATGATCTTAAACGGGCCTACGTACCTTGGGTTCAGTTTACCCCTTTTTCCGAAGCGTATTACACCTTTCCAAGGTGACACCTTTAGCATAACCATGTCCCCGACCTGAAACTCTAATGGTTTCCTTCGGACATCGGCGTAGCTCTTTTGGCGACTACGGGCTGTTTTCAATCTCTCCTTGATTTGCACTATCTTCTCAGTCGTTTCATGTATGATCTCGGGACCAGTTAAATGTCGATCTCCTACTTCATTCCAACAGATAGGAGATCTACTCATATCGTATATATAATGTATTTATCATGCGGGTCGTTACAAGTGGTATCAGAGCATTGGTTCTAGGGAATTAGGTGCATTAATGTGTCTGACCTGGACCGTTAGGATACATTAGTGATCTAGTCTAGAACCGTGTCGTTACACTTATATGTGATTATGTGCATATTCTGATATTAATATAATATTATTATTACTATCGGTGAGAAAGTATTTCTCCCTTTGATTACAAGCCTTCTCATGCTCAAACGAGTTCATTTTCAACACCCGGTCATTGAAAAACCAGGAAGCGTCATTCAGGACTTTCGAAATTTCCGACATTCCTACGTGAGTTATTACTTATATATTTTTATAGATATCATATGTGTTATATTATGTGCTTATATGCTTCGATTCAGAAACTCCTGACATCTCGAATTGTAAATCGGAAGAAGTCTTATCCGACTCACGAAGATTCTCAATAGTTCCAAAGACATTCTTACGTCATTACCCTTTCAATATTATTAATTAAAATAAATATTATATTCTCGTACTATTTTTAGTACACCCCTTTTTGAAATCATTTTGATTTATAAATTCTGGAAAACGACACTTGTTTTATATCCATAAATATTTTAGAGTAATGTTGGAACGGAAGTATGAGTTAGTGTAATATAATTATGCTTGATCAACGTGGTTATATTACGGTAAGTCATGCAGAAGTTCTAATGGAACGTGATGGTGGTAATGCTTGATCAACCTTATCTTCACCACGTACCATGTTACATGACTCTGTTTTCTGTGCTGATATCTGAATATACCAAGACTCTATATGTGACATCATTTGAGTCACGTGTGGTTCCTTCTCATCTTTGTCATATCACACTTGCACTCCGAGCAGTTTATTCAAAGGTATTCGTATCAAAGGACTATGATCTCGTTTTACCTAACTTTCATATTTAACTACAAGATGCTCGATCTTTCTACGTCGAGACGAACATTCTATCCTCACTTGTTTCTTAAACGCCGTTTAATCACACCAACCAAAATTTCGGGACGAAATTTTCTTTAAGGGGTAGGTAATGTAATAACCCGATTTTTTTCGTCAACTTTTCGTTGAAAACTTAACAACCGGTACTTAAAATCTACAATTTTGTATGTTTTTTTTTTTTAAATATACTATTATTAATATTGATTAGATTTTTTTTTTTAAAAACACTAAGGCTAGTGAAAACGAGAAAAATATATTTTAAGACAACAAAAAGTATGATTATTAATTTTAATAATTATTATGTTATATAATAATTGAGTTTTGAAAAATCAATTTTATTAATTAGGATATTCTTAAACTAAACTCGAGAAAATTAGTTTAAACATTCATGTTTTCAGTATCAAATTTAAAAATATAATAAATAAGTATTTTATGAAACACACAAACCAGGTATGACGTCAAGAGTTTAAAAGGTTTCAAATAATATAGATATATATATATATATATATATATAATATTTTTATAAATATAAAATTAACCAGTCATTGAATCATATTAAGATAAAATACATTGGATCTTAGCTAAAGGATAAAAAATTTAATTATAACATGTGACTATACAGTAATACCCGTGTTTGCCTAATTATTATACCCGTGATATATCTATTTACCTGTGACTACACATTAATACCCGTATATATTAATTATTACATCCGTGATATCTATTATTGAGATAGAAATATACCCGTGACATATCTATCTATTTATAACCCTAATTCATTTCATCAAACACACACATACGTACATATTCTTCCCCTCCTCAAGAACACCCACTACTATTCATCATCATCATCAATCTTTCATCCTCAAGAACACCTTCAATAATCACTTGATCATAAAATCGTTTACATATTCGGACTCCTCTCGAAGAGCTCTACACATCTATACCAACAATTTCTTGATTAGGGTAAGTTTTAAAAACTCTAATTTTTGGGTTTTCATGTTTTTGTTACATTTTAGGTTAGATATAGTGTCTAGTGCTCAAGTCCTTGTATGTATGCATGATAGTATTCGTTAATTTGATCGTTTGATGACTTTTTGATGAATCACGAATTTGTTTTGTGAGAGGTCATAAACTTGAACTTGTTGAATATATAATATTATGAGATAATCAGAATCCTCTTGAAAAACTAATAAGTTTGGGCTTTGGAATTTCGAATTTTCGTTACCGTATGCTCATGTTATGCTTAATTGAAGTTTTAACTCGTTTTTATGAATGATCACGTTTTTCATTAATATGATACTGATATGAACATGATATTTTTAGTTTATGAAATGTTTATATATGAAATCCTTGTGAAAAATTAATAAGTTTGCTCGAAAGAATCATCGAATTTCGTTAAGAATTGCTCTCGTTATGTTTATTTGAAGTTTTAACTTGTTTATGTCTAAATCCGAATTTTCTGGGCAAAATCCTTTATGATTTGGAATTTTATTTATTTACCATCTGTTAGAAAATTAAAAATCACTCAATTTAGGCTAGGATATCATGTGAAACGGATACGTATTGCTCATGTTATGATTTATTGATTTCGGTTTAAAAATTCGTAATTGAAACTGAGAATCTGGAAAAGTATACTATATATTCAGGTCTTGAGAGGTATATAATTGTATTCCTTGCGAAAAAATATTTGGTTTTCATTTAGATATTGTCAAATTCTGATAAACGAGTCAAAATCTATCGTCAAATCAAAGTTACAATTTTATATTATTTAAAACCGAACAGAGCAGTTGTCTTGGGATGCGTGCGACCTGATCTCAGATTTCTGGGTTCACGGTTGCGTGGGTATCGAAAAATTAATAAGTTTGGACTCCAGAAACGCGTCATTTGGATACCTTTTGGATTTGATATGATTTTTCAAAGTTTATACATGTTATGTAAAAGTGCTGAAACGTTTCAGCATTATAGTCTGGTACGTTTTCAGTCACTGCGATCTTTTTGTTTATAGTTAGAGGCTGTGCTTCGAATATATTATAGTGTACTAAATTGCGGAGATTTTGGCATGTATTTCAAGTCAAACGGAGTTGAACTTATTTTTATAAAAATTCCAGAAGTTGACTGCATTGTTTAAACTAAATATTACGTGCAGTTGACTTTGTTTGACCAAATGAGTTTAACGGGTCAAAATGGGTAACGATCAGTGTAGACAAGTCCCATACGTCGATTTAAGTAAGTTTGAAGGTTGTAGTGTTTTAAAAATAAGTTTTGGCACGTTTTGGTTAAATTGGGTGTTTATGACTCATTTGGGTCATAAGGACCTATTTTGACCCATACACATAATTTCGGGAATTCGAGTTTACAAACACGTCAATAATGTCATTTTAAACTTGTGTTATGATAATGAAACATTCAGGTCTCCCGGATTGAATTTTGAGTCGTCAACACAAAATATTATTAGTTTTTGTAAAGTGACAAAAATGACTCTTGGACATACTTTGCGGACTCGTAAGTTGAAATCGGTTAAGTTTGGATAAAAAATATTATTTGTTATTGAAAGTATTCACGACAGGCTTTAAAACAATATATTATCTGTATGATATTGTCGAGCCTAAACTAGTCTAAAATGAGTACGAAAACTGGGCGCCGCTGCTGATCCATGCTATTAACAGCACCAAATTTCAGCATTTTATGTTTTGAGGGGCTGTTTTCGCAAGGTCATAACTTTCAAACCGTAACTCCGTTTTTGTCAAATAAACTGGCTATAGAAAGATGGTATGATATACTTTCCAATGGTCACGACCAAAGGTACTACATCAAAATTGATGGGACCAGAAATCAGCTGCAAAATACCAAAATATACATATATGTAAATAATAATTTTTGCTAAGTAAAAATGTATTACTTAAGATTGACCTATGTTTGACTACATGTCATAACCCGTCCTTAACCATAAGAACGTGTTAGATAACGTATGATTTCATTGCGAGGTATTGACCTCTATATGCGACATTTTTAAAAGAACAACTGCATATATTTTACATTACAAACCATAATTCTTATTTTGATACAAGCTTTAGACAAAATAAAGATGATTATCGTTTAGCGATAATCTTAGACTTACAAACTTTACATGTGATGATAACAATACGATTTCTAGCATATTTTACATTACAAATCCTCCGATATGCAGTTTTATTTTTGACACAAATATGCATACTCAAGATCTTGTTTAAATTCAACATGTTGCAGCGGAAGCTTCTAATTATCACCTGAGAATAGACATGTTTAAAACGTCAACATAAAGTTGGTGAGATATAGGTTTAATGCCGGCAGCGATATAAATATAGACCACAAGATTTCATATATAAACATTTTAATAAAAATATTCTAAGTGGTTGAGCACTTGGTAACCATACTTAACATTTATTCACGTCGCATATTCCCTTTATTATGAAATCTTACTACACCGTACCAAGTGTAGTCACAAAACGAAGTACTGTGCAACCGTTGAATACTGGTCGTCCAGTCCGGTTGGGGTTGTCAGGCCCAATAGATCTATCAACAGGATTCGCGTTTACAATACCGCTGTAAATATTAGTTACCAAGCTACAGGGAAGTATGCCAGTGGTACAACTCAACGTAGAATATATTTTTCAGTTACTTGTGTCCATATCGTAAAACATAAAATACATGTATTCTCATCCCGAAATATTTAGAGTTTAAAAGTGGGACTATATACTCACTCTTGTCTTGATGATATATATAATTTGACTCGGTCTTCCGGTTGATATCACGAACCTATCCATATATAATATATCAATATGTTTTCATTTTTAAACAAACGTTACATATATATACTTTTTATACTTTTAATAGTTTTAATAATTTCTTAGTCCGTAGTTAGCAGTCCGATGTTAGTAATTCAATTTTAATGGTTCATTTTTAGGTGTTTAATAAACCCCCAATGAAATAAATAAAAACCCCCATCGTATATGTATTGGTCGAGATTAATCTTGACCCACGGTACCGGTGTTGTCAAATGACGTGTTGCGTACATAAAGTACCGGTGTTGTCAAATGACGTGTTGCGTACAATCATGGGATCTTATGATTAATCTTCTCGTATTGTTTACGGGTGATCCTGAACCATATAAAATTAAATTATGAGTACATATATATAAAATATCATGTTATTTTAAAAAGATGTGATTTATTTAATTTTCTCCAATTATTTTCGTAGCTAAACTAGTCTTAGATATCCGATCTCGTTTTGGTCATAGTTTCTTCGTTACAACTCCGTTTTCGTTGATTCAACTTGCCACTTCCTTGGTTCGAGTCCCTCTTTAAGACTATGAACTGTAAATACCTTAGTTTGTATTCGAAATCACAGGTCATAGGTCAAACTTTAGTGAAACTTATGGAGTTGATCATTTTCCATCATGTAAACAACCTTAAATGATTATTTTTCTAAAAATACTTATACTTTGAGTTAAATCATGAAATTTTTATGTGTTATCATATTCATAGTAAAAATCATTTTTCCAGAAAATAAACCTCCAATTCAAAGTTTAAGATGGTTTTTAATTATCCAACCCAAAACAGCCCCCGGTTGCACTCCGACGTCATAAAAACAGTTTTTAAGGTGTTCTTTGAAAAACCAAGTTATACCTTGTTAAATTAGCATATTTTTAAGTTATATTACAGGTCTTGAAGTATTTTAAAAGTTAAGTTAGAAGGATCTATTTAGTTTGCGAACAAGTTTGAAATCATTCAAACTATGTTCTAGTTTATAAACTCTTATATATATAGCTATAAATATATGAATTGAAAAAGAGTTGAAGTAGAGTTTTTACCTCAAGTTTAAAATGTAAAGTTGCTGGAAAGAAGTAGTAAAATAAAAGTTGAGAGAGTTCTTGCAAGTGTGTGTGAAAATTGGAAGTAAAATTTGGAAAATGAATGTGTAAAAATGAGTTAGAAATGGTGCTTATTTATAGGCTTGAAAATTTGGTTTTTAGTGAAAATATCTAAGATAAGTTAAAATTTATTATGTCATGAATGACATATTATTCCAATAATTGAAGATTTCTATTGGTATATACCAATAGTAAATACTTCTAGAAGCTGTGTATAGTACCCTAGATATACGTATAGGATTATTGAGGAAACGGAACGAGAATTTAAATATAACTATCTTTTGTAAATATACTTATATTGTTTTATGTATAAAAGCCCTTTAAAAATGATTAAATACATTACTTATACGATATATGTATAAACATTATAAATCATCAGTATTTATGTCAAATAACGTTACGTATGGTTATTGTTTTGAAAACTTAAGTTAGTAGTTTCAAAATATACTTATGACTTTTTGTTATTAATACAAAATGAGATATTAAAACATCCTTAGATCATGTTAAATATGTATGTATAATTATCATATATTGTATAGTTCGTGATATCATCGGTCAAACTAGACGGTCAAACGTTGTGTAAAACTCTTTTCAAAAACATAAATCTTAACAATTTGGATTGCTTATCATGTTGGCAAGGTTTAATTTATGTAAATATTAATCTTATAAGTATAGTATGATCGAAAAAGTGCGGGTCGTTACATTACCTCCCCGTTAAATAAATTTCGTCCCGAAATTTTAAAATTGTACCTATTTTGCGTTATCGAGAAACAAGTGTGGATACTTTCGTTTCATCTGATCCTCGCGTTCCCAAGTAAACTCGGGACCCCTTCGAGCATTCCAATGAACCTTAACAATCGGTATATTACTCTGTTTGAGCTGTTTAACTTCACGGTCCATGATTTCGATTGGTTCTTCGACGAATTGTAGTTTCTCGTCGACATGGATTTCTTCAAGAGGAATGGTGAGGTCTTCCTTTGCAAGACACTTCTTAAGGTTTGAGACGTGAAAGGTATTATGTACTCCGGCGAGTTGTTGCGGTAACTCGAGTCGATAAGCTACCGGTCCAATGCGTTCGATGATCTTGAACGGGCCTACATACCTTGGGTTTAGTTTACCCCTTTTTCCAAAACGTATTACACCTTTCCAAGGTGACACCTTTAACATAACCATGTCACCGATCTGAAACTCTAATGGTTTCCTTCGAACATCGGCGTAGCTCTTTTGGCGACTACGGGCTGTTTTCAATCTCTCCTTGATTTGTACTATCTTCTCAGTCGTTTCGTGTATGATCTCGGGACCAGTTAATTGTCGATCTCCTAATTCATTCCAACAAATAGGAGATCTACACTTCCTTCCGTACAATGCTTCGAATGGCGCAGCTTTAATGCTCGCATGATAACTATTATTATACGAGAATTCTGCTAATGGTAGATATTTATCCCATCCGTTTCCAAAATCGATCACACATGCCCTGAGCATGTCTTCAAGAGTCTGAATCGTTCTTTCACTCTGCCCGTCGGTTTGCGGATGATACGCGGTACTCATATCCAAACGAGTTCCTAGGGCCTCCTGTAGTGATTGCCAGAACTTTGATGTAAATCTACTATCACGATCGGATATAATGGAAATAGGTATTCCATGCCTTGAAACAACTTCCTTTATATACAATCGTAATAGTTTCTCCATTCTATCCGTTTCCTTTATAGGCAAGAAGTGTGCAGACTTGGTGAGACGATCAACAATCACCCAAATGGTGTCGTATCCCCAGGCAGTCTTTGGTAACTTCGTGATGAAATCCATGGTAATACCATCCCATTTCCATTCTGGGATTTCTGGTTGTTGAAGTAACCCTGACGGCTTCTGGTGTTCAGCTTTGACTTTGGAACAAGTTAAACATTCCCCAACATATGTTGCAACGTCTGTCTTTAAATTAGGCCACCAATAATGTGTCTTAAGATCTTGGTACATCTTTCCAACTCCAGGATGTATCGAGTATCTTGTCTTATGTGCCTCATTTAATATCAACTTCCTTAATCCACCCAACTTCGGTACCCAAATACAATTTGCAAAATATCGAATTCCATCTTCCCGCATAACGAGTTGCTTCTCATACTTCTTCATTATTTCATTTCCTATATTTTCTTTAGTAAGTGCTTCTCGTTGAACTTCTTTGATTTGTGAGTTGAGATTCATGCGAATTTTTATATTCATTGCTCGAACTCGAATTGGTTCTCGTTCCTTTCTGCTTAAAGCATCGGCCACCACGTTCGCCTTTCCGGGATGATAACGAATTTCACAATCATAGTCGTTTATTAACTCGACCCACCTACGTTGCCTCATGTTCAATTGTTTCTGATCAAAAATATGTTGAAGGCTTTTATGATCAGTAAACACAGTGAATTTAACCCCATACAAGTAGTGTCTCCACATCTTCAATGCAAACACGACTGCTCCCAATTCTAGATCATGCGTCGTATAATTCCGCTCGTGAATCTTCAATTGTCGGGATGCGTATGCAATAACTTTCTTTCGTTGCATAAGAACGCAACCAAAACCTTGTCGCGAAGCGTCACAATATATTTCAAAATCATCGTTCCCTTCTGGTAACGATAAAATAGGCTCCATTCGAAGCATTGTACGGAAGGAAGTGTAGATCTCCTATCTGTTGGAATGAAGTAGGAGATCGACATTTAACTGGTCCCGAGATCATACATGAAACGACTGAGAAGATAGTGCAAATCAAGGAGAGATTGAAAACAGCCCGTAGTCGCCAAAAGAGCTACGCCGATGTCCGAAGGAAACCATTAGAGTTTCAGGTCGGGGACATGGTTATGCTAAAGGTGTCACCTTGGAAAGGTGTAATACGTTTCGGAAAAAGGGGTAAACTGAACCCAAGGTACGTAGGCCCGTTTAAGATCATCGAACGCATTGGACCGGTAGCTTATCGACTCGAGTTACCACAACAACTCGCCGGAGTACATAATACCTTTCACGTCTCAAACCTTAAGAAGTGTCTTGCAAAGGAAGACCTCACCATTCCTCTTGAAGAAATCCATGTCGACGAGAAACTACAATTCGTCGAAGAACCAATCGAAATCATGGACCGTGAAGTTAAACAGCTCAAACAGAGTAATATACCGATTGTTAAGGTTCGTTGGAATGCTAGAAGAGGTCCCGAGTTTACTTGGGAACGCGAGGATCAGATGAAACGAAAGTATCCACACTTGTTTCTCGATAACGCAAAATAGGTACAATTTTAAAATTTCGGGACGAAATTTATTTAACGGGGAGGTAATGTAACGACCCGCACTTTTTCGATCATACTATACTTATAAGATTAATATTTACATAAATTAAACCTTGCCAACATGATAAGCAATCCAAATTGTCGAGACTTATATTTCCGAAAAGAGTTTTACACAACGTTTGACCGTCTAGTTTGACCGATGATATCACGAACTATACAATATATGATAATTATACGTTTGTGTATATAAATGTATATATACATATTTAACATGATTAATAAATGTTTTAATATCTCATTTTGTATTAATAACAACAAGTTATATGTGTATTTTGAAACTACTAACTTAAGTTTTCAAAACGATAACTATACGTAACGTTATTTGACATAAATACTTAAGACTTATAATGTTATACATATATTGTATAAGTAATGTATTTAATCACTTTTAAAGACTTAAATACATAAAACCATATAAGTGTATTCACAAAAGATAGCTATATTTGAATCCTCATTTCATTTTTCACAAAATTTCTATACGTATACCTAGAGTATTTGTACTCGTATCATACCTAGCTCCTATACGTATTTACTAATAGTAAATACACATCAAAATCACCACCTAACCAACCATTATTCATGCCCTTAGAGCTAGGTAATTACTTTTGGATGATTACTTGACTAATTATACAAGAAAACAACTAAAACTTTTGTCCTTGTACACCATCAAAAACGCCACCATCACCACCTTAAATACTTCCATTCATTTCCCATTTTTGATTCACTTTCACTTCAATTATTTTAGCAAAAACACACACTCTTTCAAGAACTCTAAACTCCATAACACTTCAGCAACTTACCAAGAAGATCTAGCTTCAAAAACCATACTAAAACACCATAAGAAAACCATACAAAAACACTTCAAGAAAACCCTCCAAGAACACCAACTTACTTCCAATCTTTCATCCACTTCCAACACCCTTTTGATTCTAGCTTCTTACTCCTCTTTTACAGCAAACTTATCCAAGGAACTTGAGGTAGAGTCTATGTTCATAACCTTATTTGATTCATATATATATAAGCTATCTTATTTTGTGGTACAAAAGTTTAACAACAAGAACATAGTTTGAATGTTTCAAACTTGTTTGCAAACTAAATAGATCCTTCTAACTTAACTTTTAAAATACTTCAAGACCTGTAATATAACTTATGTATATGCTAATTTAACAAGGTAAAACTTGGTTTTTCAAAGTATAAGTATTTTTAGAAAAATGGTCATTAAATGATTTTGTTGTAACAAAAATGTTTAACTTCATATGTTTCACTAATGTTTCACTTATGCCGTATGATTTTGAATACAAACCAAGGTATTTACAGTTCATAGTCTTAAAGAAGAACTCGATCCAAGAAGATGGCAATTTGAATCAACGAAAACGGATTTGTAACGAAGAAACTATGACCGAAACAAAATTGGTTATCCTAGATCATTTCAACTACGGGATCAATTGGAAAAAAATGATATAAATCACATATTTCTAAGATAACATGATATTTTATATATATGTACTTATAATTCAATTTTATATGGTTCAGGATCACCCGTAAGCAACACGAGAAGATTAATCATAAGATCCCATGATTGTACGCAACACGTCATTTGACAACACCGGTACTTTATGTACGCAACACGTCATTTGACAACACCGGTACCATGGGTCAAGATTAATCTCGACCAACACATATACGATGGGGTTTTATTGATTTCGTTGGGGGTTTTATTTATTTCATTGCGGGTATATTAAACATCTAAAAATGAACCATTAAAATTGAATTACTAACATCGGACTGCTAACTACGGACTAAGGAATTATTCAAAGTATTAAAAGTATAACAAGTATATATTTATAACGTTTGTTTAAAAATGAAAACATATTGATATATTATATATGGATAGGTTCGTGATATCAACCGGAAGACCGAGTCAAATTATATATATCATCAAGACAAGAGTGAGTATATAGTCCCACTTTTAAACTCTAAATATTTCGGGATGAGAATACATGTATTTTATGTTTTACGATATGGACACAAGTAACTGAAAAATATATTCTACGTTGAGTTGTACCACTGGCATACTTCCCTGTAGCTTGGTAACTAATATTTACAGCGGTATTGTAAACGCGAATCCTGTTGATAGATCTATTGGGCCTGACAACCCCAACCGGACTGGACGACCAGTATTCAACGGTTGCACAGTACTTCGTTTTGTGACTACACTTGGTACGGTGTAGTAAGATTTCATATTAAAGGGAATATGCGACGTGAAAATGTTAAGTATGGTTACCAAGTGCTCAACCACTTAGAATACTTTTATTAAACTGTTTATATACGAAATCTTGTGGTCTATATATATATTGCTGCCGGCATTAAACCTATATCTCACCAACTTTATGTTGACCTTTTAAAACATGTCTATTCTCAGGTGATTTCTAAAGCTTCCGCTGCATCATGTTGGATCTAACCAGGATCTTGCGTACGCATGTTTGTGTCAAAAATAAAACTGCATATCCGAGATGTTGTATTGTAAAATATGCTAGAAACCGTGTTGTTGTCATCATTTGTAAAGTTTGTAAGTCGAAGATTATCGCTAAACGTTAATCTTCTTTTTATTGTCTTAAGCTTGTAACAAAAATAATGGTTATGGTTTGTAATGTATAATATATGCAGTTTTCTTTCAAAAATGTCTCATATAGAGGTCAATACCTCGCAATGAAATCATACGTTATCTAACGCGTTCTTATGGTTAAGGACGGGTTATGACATGTGGTATCAGAGCGTTGGTCTTAGCGAACCAGGTCTGCATTAGTGTGTCTAACCGAGAAGCCGTTAGGATACATTAGTAAGTCTGGACTTTGACCGGGTCTGAGTTAAAAAAAAAAAAAACCATTGCTTATCACTGTTGGTTAAAATTTATATGTAAATATTATATAAGTACTAATGGGTTAGTTGTTGTGTGATAGATGTCGAGCTCAAAAATTGTTATCACAATCAACGACTCCGAATCAGAATCTTCAGATGGCGTTCCAGTCATTAACCTGTCCGATGACGAAAATGATATCCTTGGGGAAGACTCACAAATTCCGGATGAACCAACTATAGAGAACCCGGAAAGTGAACCCGAGGAGGAAAGTGAACCCGAGGAGGAAAGTGAACCCGAGGAGGAAAGTGAACCCGAGGAAGAAATACAGGAAATTACAAAAGACGAGTTCGAACTAGGAAAGAAACGAAAGGCTAATGAATTAGAAAATCCAAATCCCGAGTTTAATGAGAATGATGTGGCACCAATTCCGCTCAACACTACCACCCCTATCCCCGCTATTCCTATTCGTTCTGTCCCGGCATCCAGTTCTTCAGTCCCACAGCCAAAATATAGGCAGACAGTTAGGATAAGCGTTAAGCAAATCTTTGTGTCTAAACGTCCTAGAAAATAGATCAAACGATGCGCTGCTGTGTCAAACCATGGAACCGAATAATGTTTTGTATAATATTAATAGTGTGGTTTGCTTAATGTTCGATGTAAGATAAGCATATGTAAAATATTGAAGTATGAAATGCAATAATTTTCCATGGTTAAGTATTATTTAGATTGTAGTAATTGATTCTGTACTAAGCTATTAAGTATGAACATTAACGGGTAGGTACTACCCAAGATATAATTATAAAACGCTAATAAGAAGAAAAGGCTTTTATAATAATACCTGGTTCATATTATTAACAAGCTATAAATGTACTATAAATACACACTACATCTATAATAATCCATGTGAATAATTATTTTCTTTCATTAGGAAATGGCGCGATTGAATCGAATGACGGAACAAGAACTCGAGGAACTCATCAACCAGCGAGTGAACGACAGAATGTTATGGGTTGAGGCTGCAAGAGCTGCTGCAGTTAATCCAAATCCTCGTGTAGGATGCTACTACAAGACGTTCCAAGCTTGCAAGCCATCATCATTCAGTGGAACGGAAGGACCTATCGGTTTAACCCGATGGATAGAAAAGATGGAGACGGTGTTCAAAATCAGCGGTTGTGATGAAAAAGACATGACCAAGTTTTCATCGTGCACTTTACAAGATAGTGCACTCACATGGTGGAAGAATTATGTGAAGGCGGTAGGAGGAGATGTAGCTTATGATACTCCATGGGAAGAATTCAAAGCAATGATAATCACCGAGTATTGTCCAAGGAATGAGGTTATTAAGTTAGAAGATGAGTTACGAAGTTTGAAGGTGGTTGGTACTGAAATCACCAACTACAACCAGCGATTCATGGAATTAGTTTTACTATGTCCTGAATTGGTTCCAACCGAAGCACGGAAGATTGAAATGTACAAAGCTGGTTTGCCCAAAAAGGTCAAGGCAAATGTTACAGCATCGAAACCTAAGACAATTCATGAAGCTATAACCATGGCAAACGAGCTAATGGATCAGGTCATCATGGATAAGAAAGTATCCAATACTGATGTGAAGGTATCAGGTAACAAAAGAAAGTGGAATGGAAATTATGATCGAGGTAACCAACAACAATCTTTTAAGAAACAAGAAAACACGCAAGGTGCGGGTAGTGGTTTAAGCTTTGGTTATAAAGGACAAAATCCTTTATGCAACCGTTGCCACAAACATCACTTTGGTTACTGTAGTGTGTTGTGCACCAAATGCAATCGACAGGGACATCTTGCTGAAGATTGTAAGGCTCTCGTTACAAATGCAAATGGTAACAAGACTCCTGCCACCAACGCAAATAGAACTGCTTTGGCTAACATTACTTGTTTTGGGTGTGGAAAACAAGGTCATTATAAGAGCCAGTGCCCGAATCAGAATGGCGGACCTGCACGTGGAAGAGCGTTTGTTATTAATGCTAGAGAGGCACGAGAAGACCCGGAGCTTGTTACGGGTACGTTTACCATTAATAACTTATCAGCATCTATTTTATTTGATACTGGTGCCGATAGAAGTTACGTGTGTATAAATTTTTACACTAAATTGAATTGTTCATCATTACCTCTAGATGCTAAGTACTTGATTGAGTTAGCTAATGGTAAGCTAATTAAAGCCGATAAAATTTGTCGTGATTGTGAAATAAATCTAGCTGGAGAAACGTTTAAAATCGACTTAATACCCGTAGAATTAGGAGGTTTTGATGTAATAGTCGGCATGGACTGGATGTCCAAAATAGGAGCGGAAGTTGTTTGTGCCAAGAAGGCAATTCGTATTCCTGGTAAGGATAAAATGCCGGTGATGATTTATGGAGAGAAGGGTAATTCAAAGCTAAAACTCATTAGCTGTTTGAAAGCCAAGAAGTGTTTAGAAAAGGGATGTTACGCTATTTTAGCACATGTTAATAAAGTCGAAAAGGAAGAGAAGTGCATCAATGACGTGCCTGTGGCAAGAGATTTTCCTGAAGTTTTTCCGGAAGAATTGCCGGGATTACCTCCATTTAGATCGGTAGAATTTCAAATAGATTTAGTACCAGGAGCTGCACCAGTGGCTCGTGCTCCATATAGACTTGCACCGTCCGAGTTAAAAGAACTTCAAAGTCAGTTAAAAGAATTACTGGACCGTGGATTCATACGACCGAGTACTTCACCGTGGGGAGCTCCAATTTTGTTTGTTAAGAAGAAAGATGGATCTTTTAGGATGTGTATAGACTATCGTGAATTAAATAAGTTAACTATCAAGAATCGGTATCCATTACCGAGAATTGATGACTTATTTGATCAATTGCAAGGATCATGTGTTTATTCGAAAATCGATCTAAGATCGGGTTATCATCAACTTCGCGTCAAAGAAGAGGACATTCCGAAAACTGCTTTTCGGACACGTTATGGTCATTACGAATTTTTGGTTATGCCGTTTGGATTGACGAATGCGCCAGCTGTATTCATGGACCTCATGAATCGAGTTTGTAGTCCGTATTTAGATAAGTTTGTTATCGTTTTCATTGATGATATTCTTATCTATTCCAAGAGTGAGCAAGAGCATGAAGAGCATTTAAGGTTGATATTGGAGTTGTTAAGAAAAGAACAGCTATATGCTAAATTTTCTAAGTGTGCTTTTTGGTTGAAAGAAGTGCAATTTCTTGGCCATGTTGTTAATAGCGAAGGAATTCAGGTTGATCCAGCAAAAACTGAAGCTATTGAAAAATGGGAGACTCCTAAGACGCCAACACAGATACGCCAATTTTTGGGTTTAGCCGGTTATTATAGAAGGTTTATTCAAGATTTTTCCCGAATAGCTAAGCCGTTGACAGCATTAACGCAAAAAGGGAAGAAATATGAATGGACCTCGGAGCAGGAGAACGCATTTCAAATACTGAAGAAGAAGTTAACTACGGCGCCTATTTTATCGTTACCAGAAGGGAACAATGATTTTGAAATATATTGTGACGCTTCGCGACAAGGTTTTGGTTGTGTTCTTATGCAACGGAAGAAAGTTATTGCATTTGCATCCCGACAATTGAAGATTCACGAGCGAAATTATACGACGCATGATCTAGAATTGGGAGCAGTCGTGTTTGCATTGAAGATGTGGAGACACTACTTGTATGGGGTTAAATTCACTGTGTTTACTGATCATAAAAGCCTTCAACATATTTTTGATCAGAAACAATTGAACATGAGGCAACGTAGGTGGGTCGAGTTAATAAACGACTATGATTGTGAAATTCGTTATCATCCCGGGAAGGCAAACGTGGTGGCTGATGCTTTAAGCAGAAAAGAACGAGAACCAATTCGAGTTCGAGCAATGAACATAAAAATTCGTATGAATCTCAACTCACAAATCAAAGAAGTTCAACGAGAAGCACTCAATGAAGAAAACATAAAGAATGAAATAATGAAAAAGTACGAGAAACAACTTGTTGTACGGGAAGATGGAATTCGGTATTTTGCAAATCGTATTTGGGTACCGAAGTTGGGTGGATTAAGGAAGTTGATATTGAACGAGGCACATAAGACAAGATACTCGATACATCCTGGAGTTGGAAAGATGTATCAAGATCTTAAGACACGTTATTGGTGGCCTAATTTAAAAACAGACGTTGCAACATATGTTGGGGAGTGTTTAACTTGTTCCAAGGTTAAAGCAGAACACCAAAAGCCGTCAGGGTTACTTCAACAACCAGAAATCCCAGAATGGAAATGGGATGGTATTACCATGGATTTCATCACGAAGTTACCAAAGACTGCCTGGGGATACGACACCATTTGGGTGATTGTTGATCGTCTCACCAAGTCTGCACATTTCTTGCCTATAAAGGAAACAGATAGAATGGAGAAACTATTACGATTGTATATAAAGGAAGTTGTTTCAAGGCATGGAATACCTATTTCCATTATATCCGATCGTGATAGTAGATTTACCTCAAAGTTTTGGCAATCACTACAGGAGGCACTAGGAACTCGTTTGGATATGAGTACCGCATATCATCCGCAGACCGACGGGCAGAGTGAAAGAACAATTCAGACTCTTGAAGACATGCTCAGGGCATGTGTGATCGATTTTGGAAACGGATGGGATAAATATCTACCGTTAGCAGAATTCTCGTATAATAATAGTTATCATGCGAGCATTGGAGCTGCGCCATTCGAAGCATTGTATGGAAGGAAGTGTAGATCTCCTATCTGTTGGAATGAAGTAGGAGATCGACAATTAACTGGTCCCGAGATCATACACGAAACGACCGAGAAGATAGTACAAATCAAGGAGAGATTGAAAACAGCCCGTAGTCGCCAAAAGAGCTACGCTGATGTCCGAAGGAAACCATTAGAGTTTCAGATCGGGGACATGGTTATGCTAAAGGTGTCACCTTGGAAAGGTGTAATACGCTTCGGAAAAAGGGGTAAACTGAACCCAAGGTACGTAGGCCCGTTTAAGATCATCGAACGCATTGGACCGGTAGCTTATCGACTCGAGTTACCGCAACAACTCGCCGGAGTACATAATACCTTTCACGTCTCGAACCTTAAGAAGTGTCTTGCAAAGGAAGACCTCACCATTCCTCTTGAAGAAATCCATGTCGACGAGAAACTACAATTCGTCGAAGAACCAATCGAAATCATGGACCGTGAAGTTAAACAACTCAAACAGAGCAATATACCGATTGTTAAGGTTCGTTGGAATGCTAGAAGAGGTCCTGAGTTTACTTGGGAACGAGAGGATCAGATGAAACGAAAGTATCCGCACTTGTTTCTCGATAACGCAAAATAGGTACAATTTTAAAATTTCGGGACGAAATTTATTTAACGGGGAGGTAATGTAACGACCCGCACTTTTTCGATCATTCTATACTTATAAGATTAATATTTACATAAATTAAACCTTGCCAACATGATAAGCAATCCAAATTGTCGAGACTGATATTTTCGAAAAGAGTTTTACACAACGTTTGACCGTCTAGTTTGACCGATGATATCACGAACCATACAATATATGATAATTATACGTTTGTGTATATATATGTATATATACATATTTAACATGATTAAGGAATGTTTTAATACCTCATTTTATATTAATAACAACAAGTTATATGTGTATTTTGAAACTACTAACTTAACTTTTCAAAACGATAACTATACGTAACGTTATTTGACATAAATACTTAAGACATATAATGTTTATACATATATTGTATAAGTAATGTATTTAATCACTTTTAAGAACTTAAATACATAAAATCATATAAGTGTATTCACAAAAGATAGCTATATTTGAATCCTCATTCCATTTTTCACAAAATTTCTATACGTATACCTAGAGTATTTGTACTCGTATCATACCAAGCTTCTATACGTATTTACTATTGGTATATACACATCAAATCACCACCTAACCAGCCCTTATTCATGCCTTATGTATAAGGTAATTACTTTTGTATGATTGCAAGACTAATTAGCAAGATTACAAACTAAAATTTGTCCATGTATGCCCATGAAACACGTTTTTTATGGTGTATATATGTATCATCATTTTAGTTCATTTTTACTTCCATTCTCTAGCTAAAAACACACACACATTCAAGAGTCTTAAACTCCATAACAATCCAGCAACTTACCTTGAAGATCTAGCTTCAAAAACCTTACTTAAATCACCATAAGAAAACCATACAACAACACTTCAAGAAAACCTTCCAAGAACACCAACTTACTTCCAATCTTTCATCCACTTCTATCACCCTTTTGATTCTAGCTTCTTACTCCTCTTTTACAGCAAACTTATCCAAGGAACTTGAGGTAGAATCTATGTTCATAACCTTATTCAATTCATATATATATAGCTATCTTATTTTGTGGTACAAAAGTTTAACAACAAGAACATAGTTTGAATGTTTTCAAACTTGTTTGCAAACTAAATAGATCCTTCTAACTTAACTTTTAAAATACTTCAAGACCTGTAATATAACTTATGTATATGCTAATTTAACAAGGTAAAACTTGGTTTTTCAAAGTATAAGTATTTTTAGAAAAATGGTCATTAAATGATTTTGTTGTAACAAAAATGTTTAACTTCATATGTTTCACTAAACTTTCACCTATGCCGTATGATTTTGAATACAAACCAAGGTATTTACAGTTCATAGTCTTAAAGAAGAACTCGATCCAAGAAGATGGCAATTTGAATCAACGAAAACGGACTTGTAACGAAGAAACTATGACCGAAACAAAATTGGTTATCCAAGACTTAATTGACTTCGGGATTCATTGGAAAAATTTACATAAAATCACATCTTTATAAGATAACATGATATTTTATATATATGTACTCATAATTCAATTTCATATGGTTCAGGATCACCCGTAAACAACACGAGAAGATTAATCATAAGATCCCATGATTGTACGCAACACGTCATTTGACAACACCGGTACTTTATGTACGCAACACGTCATTTGACAACACCGGTACCATGGGTCAAGATTAATCTCGACCAATACATATACGATGGGGTTTTATTTATTTCGTTGGGGGTTTTATTTATTTCATTGCGGGTATATTAAACATCTAAAAATGAACCATTAAAATTGAATTACTAACAACGAACTGCTAACTACGGACTAAGGAATTATTCAAAGTATTAAAAGTATAACAAGTATATATATGTGACGTTTGTTTAAAAAGAAAAGGTATTGATATATTATATATGGATAGGTTCGTGATATCAACCGGAAGACCAAGTCAAAAATATATATATCTTCAAGACGAACGTGAGTATATAGTCCCACTTTTAAACTCTAAATATTTTGGGATGAGAATACATGTATTTTATGTTTTATGATATGGACACAAGTAACTGAAAAATATGTTCTACGTTGAGTTGTACCACTGGCATACTTCCCTGTAGCTTGGTAACTAATATTTACAGCGGTATTGTAAACGCGAATCCTGTTGATAGATCTATCGGGCCTGACAACCCCAACCGGACTGGACGACCAGTATTCAACGGTTGCACAGTACTTCGTTTTGTGACTACACTTGGTACGGTGTAGTAAGATTTCATATTAAAGGGAATATGCGACGTGAAAATGTTAAGTATGGTTACCAAGTGCTCAACCACTTAGAATACTTTTATTAAACTGTTTATATACGAAATCTTGTGGTCTATATATATATTGCTGCCGGCATTAAACCTATATCTCACCAACTTTATGTTGACCTTTTTAAAACATGTCTATTCTCAGGTGATTTCTAAAGCTTCCGCTGCATCATGTTGGATCTAACCAGGATCTTGCGTACGCATGTTTGTGTCAAAAATAAAACTGCATATCCGAGATGTTGTATTGTAAAATATGCTAGAAACCGTGTTGTTGTCATCATTTGTAAAGTTTGTAAGTCGAAGATTATCGCTAAACGTTAATCTTCTTTTTATTGTCTTAAGCTTGTAACAAAAATAATGGTTATGGTTTGTAATGTATAATATATGCAGTTTTCTTTCAAAAATGTCTCATATAGAGGTCAATACCTCGCAATGAAATCATACGTTATCTAACGCGTTCTTATGGTTAAGGACGGGTTATGACATGTGGTATTGACCATAAGAACGTGTTAGATAACGTATGATTTCATTGCGAGGTATTGACCTCTATATGCGACATTTTTAAAAAGGAAAACTGCATATATTATACATTACAAACCAAACCATTATTTTTGTTACAAACTTTAGACAATAAAAAGATGATTATCGTTTAACGATAATCTTCGACTTACAAACTTTACAAATGATAATAACAACACGATTTCTAGCATATTTTACAACACACGTCCTCGGATATGCAGTTTTATTTTTGACACAAATATGAGTACGCATGATCCTGCTTAGATTCAACATAATGCAGCGGAAGCTTTAATTATCACCTGAGAATAAACATGTTTAAAAACGTCAACATAAAGTTGGTGAGATATAGGTTTAGTGCGCAGCAATATATATATATAGACCACAAGATTTCGTATATAAACATTTCAATAAAAATATTCTAAGTGGTTGAGCACTTGGTAACCATACTTAACATTTTCACGTCGCATATTCCCTTTAATATGAAATCTTACTACACCGTACCAAGTGTAGTCACAAAACGAAGTACTGTGCAACCGTTGAATACTGGTCGTCCAGTCCGATTGGGGTTGTCAGGCCCGATAGATCTATCAACAGGATTCGCGTTTACAATACCACTGTAAATAGTAGTTACCAAGCTACAGGGAAGTATGCCAGTGGTACAACTCAACGTAGAATATATTTTTCAGTTACTTGTGTCCATATCGTAAAACATAAAATACATGTATTCTCATCCCGAAATGTTTAAAGTTTAAAAGTGGGACTATATACTCACTCTTGTCTTGATGATATAAATAATTTGACTCGGTCTTCCGGTTGATATCACGAACCTATCCATATATAATATATCAATATGTTTTCATTTTAAAACAAACGTTATATATATATATATACTTGTTATACTTTTAATATTTTGAATATTTCCTTAGTCCGTAGTTAGCAGTTCGTTGTTAGTAATTCAATTTTAATGGTTCATTTTTAGATGTTTAATATACCCGCAATGAAATAAATAAAACCCCCAATGAAATAAATAAAACCCCATCGTATATGTATTGGTCGAGATTAATCTTGACCCATGGTACCGGTGTTGTCAAATGACGTGTTGCGTACAATCATGGGATCTTATGATTAATCTTCTCGTATTGTTTACGGGTGATCCTGAACCATATAAAATTGAATTATAAGTACATATATATAAAATATCATGTTATCTTAGAAATATGTGATTTATATCATTTTTTTCCAATTGATCCCGTAGTTGAAATGATCTAGGATAACCAATTTTGTTTCGGTCATAGTTTCTTCGTTACAAATCCGTTTTCGTTGATTCAAATTGCCATCTTCTTGGATCGAGTTCTTCTTTAAGACTATGAACTGTAAATACCTTGGTTTGTATTCAAAATCATACGGCATAAGTGAAACATTAGTGAAACATATGAAGTTAAACATTTTTGTTACAACAAAATCATTTAATGACCATTTTTCCAAAAATACTTATACTTTGAAAAACCAAGTTTTACCTTGTTAAATTAACATATAAATAAGTTATGTTACATGTCTTGAAGTATTTTAAAAGTTAAGTTAGAAGGATCTATTTAGTTTGCAAACAAGTTTGAAAACATTCAAACTATGTTCTTGTTGTTAAACTTTTGTACCACAAAATAAGATAGCTATATATATATGAATTGAATAAGGTTATGAACATAGATTCTACCTCAAGTTCCTTGGATGAAGTTGCTGTAAAAGAGAAGTAAGAAGCTAGAATCAAAAGGGTGATGGAGGTGGATGAAAGATTGGAAGTAAGTTGGTGTTCTTGGAGGGTTTTCTTGAAGTGTTTTTGTATGGTTTTCTTATGGTGTTTTAGTATGGTTTTTGAAGCTATATCTTTATGGAACTTTGCTGGATTGTTATGGAGTTTAGAGAGTAAGAAAGAGTGTGTGTTTTAGCTAGGAAATTGAAGTAGTAAATGAAGCAAAATGATCATGTATATATATACACCAAAAACGTGTTTCATGGGGTATCCATGACAAGATTTCAAGTTGTTCTTTTGTGTAATTAGTCAATAAGCTTCCAAAATCAATTACCTAGCCCTCATGGCATGAATAATGGCTGGTTAGGTGGTGATTTTGATGTGTATTTACTATTAGTAAATACGTATAGGAGCTTGGTATGATACGAGTACAAATACTCTAGGTATACGTATAGAAATTTTGTGAAAAATGGAATGAGGATTCAAATATAGCTATCTTTTGTGAATACACTTATATGGTTTTATGTATTTAAGTCTTTAAAAGTGATTAAATACATTACTTATACAATATATGTATAAACATTATATGTCTTAAGTATTTATGTCAAATAACGTTACGTATAGTTATCGTTTTGAAAACTTAAGTTAGTAGTTTCAAAATACACATATAACTTGTTGTTATTAATACAAAATGAGATATTAAAACATTTATTAATCATGTTAAATATGTATATATACGTTTATATACACAAACGTATAATTATCATATATTGTATAGTTCGTGATATCATCGGTCAAACTAGACGGTCAAACGTTGTGTAAAACTCTTTTCGGAAATATAAGTCTCGACAATTTGGATTGCTTATCATGTTGGCAAGGTTTAATTTATGTAAATATTAATCTTATAAGTATAGTATGATCGAAAAAGTGCGGGTCGTTACATTACCTCCCCGTTAAATAAATTTCGTCCCGAAATTTTAAAATTGTACCTATTTTGCGTCATCGAGAAACAAGTGTGGATACTTTTGCTTCATCTGATCCTCTCGTTCCCAAGTAAACTCGGGACCTCTTCTAGCATTCCAACGAACCTTAACAATCGGTATATTACTCTGTTTGAGCTGTTTAACTTCACGGTCCATGATTTCGATTGGTTCTTCGACGAATTGTAGTTTCTCGTCGACATGGATTTCTTCAAGAGGAATGGTGAGGTCTTCCTTTGCAAGACACTTCTTAAGGTTTGAGACGTGAAAGGTATTATGTACTCCGGCGAGTTGTTGCGGTAACTCGAGTCGATAAGCTACCGGTCCAATGCGTTCGATGATCTTGAACGGGCCTACGTACCTTGGGTTTAGTTTACCCCTTTTGCCGAAACGTATCACACCTTTCCAAGGTGACACCTTTAGCATAACCATGTCCCCGACCTGAAACTCTAATGGTTTCCTTCGGACATCGGCGTAGCTCTTTTGGCGACTACGGGCTGTTTTCAATCTCTCCTTGATTTGTACTATCTTCTCGGTCGTTTCGTGTATGATTTCGGGACCAGTTAAATGTCGATCTCCTACTTCATTCCAACAGATAGGAGATCTACACTTCCTTCCGTACAATGCTTCGAATGGCGCAGCTCCAATGCTCGCATGATAACTATTATTATACGAGAATTCTGCTAACGGTAGATATTTATCCCATCCGTTTCCAAAATCGATCACACATGCCCTGAGCATGTCTTCGAGAGTCTGAATCGTTCTCTCACTCTGTCCATCGGTTTGTGGATGATATGCGGTACTCATATCCAAACGAGTTCCTAGTGCCTCCTGTAGTGATTGCCAGAATTTTGAGGTAAATCTACTATCACGATCGGATATAATGGAAATAGGTATTCCATGCCTTGAAACAACTTCCTTTATATACAATCGTAATAGTTTCTCCATTCTATCCGTTTCCTTTATAGGTAAGAAATGTGCAGACTTGGTGAGACGATCAACAATCACCCAAATGGTGTCGTATCCCCAGGCAGTCTTTGGTAACTTCGTGATGAAATCCATGGTAATACCGTCCCATTTCCATTCTGGAATTTCTGGTTGTTGAAGTAACCCTGACGGCTTCTGGTGTTCTGCTTTAACCTTGGAACAAGTTAAACACTCCCCAACATATGTTGCAACGTCTGTTTTTAAATTAGGCCACCAATAATGCGTCTTAAGATCTTGGTACATCTTTCCAACTCCAGGATGTATCGAATATCTTGTCTTATGTGCCTCGTTCAATATCAACTTCCTTAATCCACCCAACTTCGGTACCCAAATACGATTTGCAAAATATCGAATTCCATCTTCCCGCATAACGAGTTGCTTCTCATACTTCTTCATTATTTCATTTCCTATATTTTCTTTAGTAAGTGCTTCTCGTTGAACTTCTTTGATTTGTGAGTTGAGATTCATGCGGATTTTTATGTTCATCGCTCGTACTCGAATTGGTTCTCGTTCTTTTCTGCTTAAAGCATCAGCCACCACATTCGCCTTCCCGGGATGATAACGAATTTCACAATCATAATCGTTTATTAACTCGACCCACCTACGTTGCCTCATGTTCAATTGTTTTTGATCGAAAATATGTTGAAGGCTTTTATGATCAGTAAACACAGTGAATTTAACCCCATACAAGTAATGTCTCCACATCTTCAATGCAAACACGACTGCTCCCAGTTCTAGATCATGCGTCGTATAATTCCGCTCGTGAATCTTCAATTGTCGGGATGCAAATGCAATAACTTTCTTCCGTTGCATAAGAACACAACCAAAACCTTGTCGCGAAGCGTCACAATATATTTCAAAATCATTGTTCCCTTCTGGTAACGATAAAATAGGCGCCGTAGTTAACTTCTTCTTCAGTAATTGAAATGCGTTCTCCTGCTCCGAGGTCCATTCATATTTCTTCCCTTTTTGCGTTAATGCTGTCAACGGCTTAGCTATTTGGGAAAAATCTTGAATAAACCTTCTATAATAACCGGCTAAACCCAAAAATTGGCGTATCTGCGTTGGTGTCTTAGGAGTCTCCCATTTTTCAATAGCTTCAGTTTTTGCTGGATCAACCTGAATTCCTTCGCTATTAACAACATGGCCAAGAAATTGCACTTCTTTCAACCAAAAAGCACACTTAGAAAATTTAGCATATAGCTGTTCTTTTCTTAACAACTCCAATATCAACCTTAAATGCTCTTCATGCTCTTGCTCACTCTTGGAATAGATAAGAATATCATCAATGAAAACGATAACAAACTTATCTAAATACGGACTACAAACTCGATTCATGAGGTCCATGAATACAGCTGGCGCATTCGTCAATCCAAACGGCATAACCAAAAATTCGTAATGACCATAACGTGTTCGAAAAGCAGTTTTCGGAATGTCCTCTTCTTTGACACGTAGTTGATGATAGCCCGATCTTAGGTCGATTTTCGAATAAACACATGATCCCTGGAGTTGATCAAATAAGTCGTCAATTCTCGGTAGTGGATACCGATTTTTGATAGTTAACTTATTTAATTCACGATAATCTATGCACATCCTAAAAGATCCATCTTTCTTTTTAACAAATAGAATCGGAGCTCCCCACGGTGAAGTACTTGGTCGTATGAATCCACGGTCTAGTAATTCTTTTAACTGACTTTGAAGTTCTTTTAATTCGGACGGTGCAAGTCTATATGGCGCACGAGCCACTGGTGCAGCTCCTGGTACTAAATCTATTTGAAATTCTACCGATCTAAATGGAGGTAATCCCGGCAATTCTTCCGGAAAAACTTCAGGAAAATCTCTTGCCACAGGCACGTCGTTGATGCACTTTTCTTTCTTTTCGACTTTATTAACATGTGCTAAAATAGCGTAACATCCCTTTTCTAAACACTTCTTGGCTTTCAAACAGCTAATGAGTTTTAGCTTTGAATTACCCTTCTCTCCATAAATCATCACCGGTATTTTATCCTTACCAGGAATACGAATTGCCTTCTTGGCACAAACAACTTCCGCTCCTATTTTGGACATCCAGTCCATGCCGACTATTACATCAAAACCTCCTAATTCTACGGGTATTAAGTCGATTTTAAACGTTTCTCCGGCTAGATTTATTTCACAACCACGACAAATTTTATCGGCTTTAATTAGTTTACCATTAGCTAACTCAATCATGTACTTAGCATCTAAAGGTAATGATGAACAATTCAATTTAGTGTAAAAATTTCTACACACATAACTTCTATCAGCGCCAGTATCAAATAAAATAGATGCTGATAAGTTATTAATGGTAAACGTACCCGTAACAAGCTCCGGGTCTTCTCGTGCCTCTCTAGCATTAATAACAAACGCTCTTCCACGTGCAGGTCCGCCATTCTGATTCGGGCACTGGCTCTTATAATGACCTTGTTTTCCACACCCAAAACAAGTAATGTTAGCCAAAGCAGTTCTATTTGCGTTGGTGGCAGGAGTCTTGTTACCATTTGCATTTGTAACGAGAGCCTTACAATCTTCAGCAAGATGTCCCTGTCGATTGCATTTGGTGCACAACACACTACAGTAACCAAAGTGATGTTTGTGGCAACGGTTGCATAAAGGATTTTGTCCTTTATAACCAAAGCTTAAACCACTACCCGCACCTTGCGTGTTTTCTTGTTTCTTAAAAGATTGTTGTTGGTTACCTCGATCATAATTTCCATTCCACTTTCTTTTGTTACCTGATACCTTCACATCAGTATTGGATACTTTCTTATCCATGATGACCTGATCCATTAGCTCGTTTGCCATGGTTATAGCTTCATGAATTGTCTTAGGTTTCGATGCTGTAACATTTGCCTTGACCTTTTTGGGCAAACCAGCTTTGTACATTTCAATCTTCCGTGCTTCGGTTGGAACCAATTCAGGACATAGTAAAACTAATTCCATGAATCGCTGGTTGTAGTTGGTGATTTCAGTACCAACCACCTTCAAACTTCGTAACTCATCTTCTAACTTAATAACCTCATTCCTTGGACAATACTCGGTGATTATCATTGCTTTGAATTCTTCCCATGGAGTATCATAAGCTACATCTCCTCCTACCGCCTTCACATAATTCTTCCACCATGTGAGTGCACTATCTTGTAAAGTGCACGATGCAAACTTGGTCATGTCTTTTTCATCACAACCGCTGATTTTGAACACCGTCTCCATCTTTTCTATCCATCGGGTTAAACCGATAGGTCCTTCCGTTCCACTGAATGATGATGGCTTGCAAGCTTGGAACGTCTTGTAGTAGCATCCTACACGAGGATTTGGATTAACTGCAGCAGCTCTTGCAGCCTCAACCCATAACATTCTGTCGTTCACTCGCTGGTTGATGAGTTCCTCGAGTTCTTGTTCCGTCATTCGATTCAATCGCGCCATTTCCTAATGAAAGAAAATAATTATTCACATGGATTATTATAGATGTAGTGTGTATTTATAGTACATTTATAGCTTGTTAATAATATGAACCAGGTATTATTATAAAAGCCTTTTCTTCTTATTAGCGTTTTATAATTATATCTTGGGTAGTACCTACCCGTTAATGTTCATACTTAATAGCTTAGTACAGAATCAATTACTACAATCTAAATAATACTTAACCATGGAAAATTATTGCATTTCATACTTCAATATTTTACATATGCTTATCTTACATCGAACATTAAGCAAACCACACTATTAATATTATACAAAACATTATTCGGTTCCATGGTTTGACACAGCAGCGCATCGTTTGATCTATTTTCTAGGACGTTTAGACACAAAGATTTGCTTAACGCTTATCCTAACTGTCTGCCTATATTTTGGCTGTGGGACTGAAGAACTGGATGCCGGGACAGAACGAATAGGAATAGCGGGGATAGGGGTGGTAGTGTTGAGTGGAATTGGTGCCACATCATTCTCATTAAACTCGGGATTTGGATTTTCTAATTCATTAGCCTTTCGTTTCTTTCCTAGTTCGAACTCGTCTTTTGTAATTTCCTGTATTTCTTCCTCGGGTTCACTTTCCTCCTCGGGTTCACTTTCCTCCTCGGGTTCACTTTCCTCCTCGGGTTCACTTTCCTCCTCGGGTTCACTTTCCGGGTTCTCTATAGTTGGTTCATCCGGAATTTGTGAGTCTTCCCCAAGGATATCATTTTCGTCATCGGACAGGTTAATGACTGGAACGCCATCTGAAGATTCTGATTCGGAGTCGTTGATTGTGATAACAAGTTTCGAGCCCGACATCTATCACATAACAACTAACCCATTAGTACTTACATAATATTTACATATAAATTTTTAACCAACAGTGATAAGCAATGGTTTTTAAAATCAGACCCGGTCAAAGTCCAGACTTTACTAATGTATCCTAACGACTTCTTGGTTAGACACACTAATGCAAACCTGGTTCGCTAAGACCAACGCTCTGATACCACATGTCATAACCCGTCCTTAACCATAAGAACGTGTTAGATAACGTATGATTTCATTGCGAGGTATTGACCTCTATATGCGACATTTTTAAAAAGGAAAACTGCATATATTATACATTACAAACCAAACCATTATTTTTGTTACAAACTTTAGACAATAAAAAGATGATTATCGTTTAACGATAATCTTCGACTTACAAACTTTACAAATGATAATAACAACACGATTTCTAGCATATTTTACAACACACGTCCTCGGATATGCAGTTTTATTTTTGACACAAATATGAGTACGCATGATCCTGCTTAGATTCAACATAATGCAGCGGAAGCTTTAATTATCACCTGAGAATAAACATGTTTAAAAACGTCAACATAAAGTTGGTGAGATATAGGTTTAGTGCGCAGCAATATATATATATAGACCACAAGATTTCGTATATAAACATTTCAATAAAAATATTCTAAGTGGTTGAGCACTTGGTAACCATACTTAACATTTTCACGTCGCATATTCCCTTTAATATGAAATCTTACTACACCGTACCAAGTGTAGTCACAAAACGAAGTACTGTGCAACCGTTGAATACTGGTCGTCCAGTCCGATTGGGGTTGTCAGGCCCGATAGATCTATCAACAGGATTCGCGTTTACAATACCACTGTAAATAGTAGTTACCAAGCTACAGGGAAGTATGCCAGTGGTACAACTCAACGTAGAATATATTTTTCAGTTACTTGTGTCCATATCGTAAAACATAAAATACATGTATTCTCATCCCGAAATGTTTAAAGTTTAAAAGTGGGACTATATACTCACTCTTGTCTTGATGATATAAATAATTTGACTCGGTCTTCCGGTTGATATCACGAACCTATCCATATATAATATATCAATATGTTTTCATTTTAAAACAAACGTTATATATATATATACTTGTTATACTTTTAATATTTTGAATATTTCCTTAGTCCGTAGTTAGCAGTTCGTTGTTAGTAATTCAATTTTAATGGTTCATTTTTAGATGTTTAATATACCCGCAATGAAATAAATAAAACCCCCAATGAAATAAATAAAACCCCATCGTATATGTATTGGTCGAGATTAATCTTGACCCATGGTACCGGTGTTGTCAAATGACGTGTTGCGTACAATCATGGGATCTTATGATTAATCTTCTCGTATTGTTTACGGGTGATCCTGAACCATATAAAATTGAATTATAAGTACATATATATAAAATATCATGTTATCTTAGAAATATGTGATTTATATCATTTTTTTCCAATTGATCCCGTAGTTGAAATGATCTAGGATAACCAATTTTGTTTCGGTCATAGTTTCTTCGTTACAAATCCGTTTTCGTTGATTCAAATTGCCATCTTCTTGGATCGAGTTCTTCTTTAAGACTATGAACTGTAAATACCTTGGTTTGTATTCAAAATCATACGGCATAAGTGAAACATTAGTGAAACATATGAAGTTAAACATTTTTGTTACAACAAAATCATTTAATGACCATTTTTCCAAAAATACTTATACTTTGAAAAACCAAGTTTTACCTTGTTAAATTAACATATAAATAAGTTATGTTACATGTCTTGAAGTATTTTAAAAGTTAAGTTAGAAGGATCTATTTAGTTTGCAAACAAGTTTGAAAACATTCAAACTATGTTCTTGTTGTTAAACTTTTGTACCACAAAATAAGATAGCTATATATATATGAATTGAATAAGGTTATGAACATAGATTCTACCTCAAGTTCCTTGGATGAAGTTGCTGTAAAAGAGAAGTAAGAAGCTAGAATCAAAAGGGTGATGGAGGTGGATGAAAGATTGGAAGTAAGTTGGTGTTCTTGGAGGGTTTTCTTGAAGTGTTTTTGTATGGTTTTCTTATGGTGTTTTAGTATGGTTTTTGAAGCTATATCTTTATGGAACTTTGCTGGATTGTTATGGAGTTTAGAGAGTAAGAAAGAGTGTGTGTTTTAGCTAGGAAATTGAAGTAGTAAATGAAGCAAAATGATCATGTATATATATACACCAAAAACGTGTTTCATGGGGTATCCATGACAAGATTTCAAGTTGTTCTTTTGTGTAATTAGTCAATAAGCTTCCAAAATCAATTACCTAGCCCTCATGGCATGAATAATGGCTGGTTAGGTGGTGATTTTGATGTGTATTTACTATTAGTAAATACGTATAGGAGCTTGGTATGATACGAGTACAAATACTCTAGGTATACGTATAGAAATTTTGTGAAAAATGGAATGAGGATTCAAATATAGCTATCTTTTGTGAATACACTTATATGGTTTTATGTATTTAAGTCTTTAAAAGTGATTAAATACATTACTTATACAATATATGTATAAACATTATATGTCTTAAGTATTTATGTCAAATAACGTTACGTATAGTTATCGTTTTGAAAACTTAAGTTAGTAGTTTCAAAATACACATATAACTTGTTGTTATTAATACAAAATGAGATATTAAAACATTTATTAATCATGTTAAATATGTATATATACGTTTATATACACAAACGTATAATTATCATATATTGTATAGTTCGTGATATCATCGGTCAAACTAGACGGTCAAACGTTGTGTAAAACTCTTTTCGGAAATATAAGTCTCGACAATTTGGATTGCTTATCATGTTGGCAAGGTTTAATTTATGTAAATATTAATCTTATAAGTATAGTATGATCGAAAAAGTGCGGGTCGTTACACCATCATTCCACCATCGGCTATAGTCGACCTCACCACCACAACCATGATACTCCCTATGTTCGTTTACTTTTCTGCTTCCTTCTTCTTGACAACCGTCAATCACCATGTACACCCACAACCACCATGCCCGCTACCATCAAACCACCTTCTCGATCACCATCACCCTAACACATCATGAATAATAAAACAACCATCTCACCATCTCTCTCTATCTACCTCCCTCTCACCTTTTCGGACGATAACTTCCACATTTAAATCCTTTGAAGACTACTACCATGATTTCTGTATTCTGTGGCTAATATAACGAACCCAAACTATAATCGGAGAACCTCATAAATCATCTCTCCTCCTCCACCGTAAACCTACCTTAACGTCTTAAATCTTTCTCTTTTCTGTTTTAATCAAACCTTCTACTCCTGATTAATCGTATCTAACTTGCAACCAAACAAAATCATTGATTGAACTATCCTGTTGAGCCAAAACGAAAATATAAAACAATATGATTTTTAAATGATTCTGTTCCTGTTTCCTATTATATTCTTTGTCAACTTTAAGCCACAACCAACCTATCATAGGGAACAAATGGGGTATCTTAGAATACATGTGGGGTTCCAATTCACTATATCTTCTATCTAATTATTTTTTTTTTTGTTTTGGCCGCTGTTATGATAATCAAAATGAAACGAATCTTGTAAATTCATTCACTTGGGCCGTACGCTTGTTGTAGGGCTTATTAGGTCGTGAGTTTTAATTTGTTTTGTTGGGCCATGACTTGCATTTTCCTGTTGGGCCAAGAACAAATTAGTTATCTGTTGGAACGATTAGGAATATTATGGCTTTGCATTCCTGCTTTCAATTCTGTTCCTAGTTCTATTATCATTAATGATATATGAATGAGGATTATAAGGCGACTGTGATGATGAAAGGAGGTCGTTCAGGTGATGATGATTGTTGTTATGATTTTTTGTTAATCGCTAAAATTAGATGATGAGTAAGGTTGATGATGCAAAATTAATGATAACGGTGATAACCAAATATGATGATGGTAGTATTGATAATGAGATAGATGATGATTAAGATGGTAATGGGAAGAGAATAACGATGTTGTGATGATTATGATTAAGATTTATGATTAGGATTATGATTATAACTAGGATTATGGTTATGATGATGTTAATGAAAAAGAAGAAGATGAAACAGAAACAAATTCGGGTTATATATTTTAACAGTTGATTTAATTCAGAAAAACTGAAATAGCGTAATGGTTAAGAGTGTTGATGGGTTATCAAGAGGTTGCGAGTTCGAGCCTTGCAGGGAAATTTTTTTTAGGGGATTATACATTAAGGTAGTCTTTCTAATCTCATTATTATTATTATTATTATTATTATTATTATTATTATTATTATTATTATTATTATTATTATTATTATTATTATTATTATTATCTTTATTATTATTATTATTATTATTATTATTGTTATTATTATTATTATTAGGAAAATAATAAAATTTATTATTATTTTCTTTAATATTAGCATTAATATCGTTATTACTAATATAATTTTCATTTAACAATGATATTATTATTACTATTAAAATGACTGTTAAGAATTCTATTAAAACTATCATTATTATTACTATCCTTAAACCAGAAATATTAAAATTATTATTTTTGCGAACAAAAGATTTTTATATATATACATATAAGTATATTACAATTTCATAATAATATGTTTTATTATGTATCAAATAAGCATTATAATACATTATCAGTATTAATAAAAATCATATATAAATATTAATTATAATACATAACTATATATATGTAAATTTGTTTGAATACGATTACATGTTTTAATATATATACAAATGATATAGGTTCGTGAATCCGAGGCCAACCCTGCATTGTTCAATGTCGTCATATGTATTTTTACTACAAAATACATTATAGTGAGTTTCATTTGCTCCCTTTTTAAATGCTTTTGCAATATATATTTTTGGGACAGAGAATACATGCGCTGCTTTTATAAATGTTTTACGAAATAGACACAAGTACTTAAATTTACATTCTATGGTTGGATTATTAATCGAATATCACCCTTCAAGTCTGGTAACCTAAGAATTTAGGGAAATGGCCCCTGATTGACGCGAATCCTAAATATAGATCTATGGACCTTGACAAGTCCCATTCGGGGTACGAATGCTTTAGTACTTCGAGATTATTATTATACAGACGAGAGGTTCTGTTTTAGGGATATTCTATGCATTAAGTTAACGTTGGTTACCAGGTGTTCAATCCATATGAATGCTTTTTGTCTCTATGCATGGGACGTATGTATATGAGAAATGAAAATCTTGTGGTCTATTAAAATTATGAAATGATTATTTATGATAAACTGATAAACTCACCAACATTTTGGTTGACACTTTAAAACATGTTTATTCTCAGGTACGAAAGAAATCTTCCGCTGTGCATTTGCTCATTTTAGAGACATTACTTGGAGTCATACATGACATATTTCAAAAGATGTTGCATTCGAGTCGTCGAGTTCATCAAGATTATTATTAAGTCAATTATAGTTAGATATATTATGAAATGGTATGCATGCCGTCAACTTTCGATGTAATGAAAGATTGTCTTTTCAAAAATGAATGCAATGTTTATAAAATGTATCATATAGAGGTCAAGTACCTCGCGATGTAACCAACTGTTGTGAATCGTTTATAATCGATATGGACTTCGTCCGGATGGATTAGGACGGGTCTCTACAGTTGGTATTAGAGCGGTGGTCTTAGCGAACCAGGTCTTGCATTAGTGTGTCTAACTGATGGTTGTTAGGATGCATTAGTAAGTCTGGACTTCGACCGTGTCTGCATGTCAAAAGTTTTGCTTATCATTTAGTGTCGAAAAATTATTTGCTTATCATCCTTAAAGTCTAGACACGTCTTACTGCCTCTATTGTATAGACAGTGTATAGATAAATTCATATCTTAGCGTATATGTTATTGTTACCTTTACCTGACAGTTTCCGTAGATTCCTCCGTAACCTATGGGATTTTAGTATTACATATGCATATGTAAATTATGTATTGCAGGATACTAATCTATATCCTATAATCTATTTCTTATCAAAAATCCTCCATCTGATCGTACAAGACGAATCCCTTAACCAGTTCGAATTCTTCGGATTCCGACAGCTATTCCGATATGGAGTTTCACCTAAGCTCCGAAAGCAGTGTGACCGAAATGGATCAACCAATCAGCCATCCTCAATTCATCTGATGGGTTCGTAGCCTACTAAATCATTGGAGACAAGAAGAAAGTGATCCTTTCCATCCACCACAATTCACCTCTTGGTGAAGAACCTGAAGCACTTACCGGTGAACCAGTCTGAAACACCATTCTCACCTTCATTTCCTGAGTACCTCGCCATGATTATATTCTATCCACAATTCTAAACCTTATTCATCTGCTTGTTCCGACCGACAATCATCCCGGAGTAAGATAAGAAGCCAACGAACTTCGTGCTCGAGTAATCAATTTGGAGAATATGGTGCAAAATGTACCAGCTTCAGCAACATCACCGGCATCAACAGTACCACCAACAACACAAGTTTCAACATCACATGCCCCAATATCTCATTCTGTACCTCGAGCATAATCATTGTTCTACGAATCATTCTACATTATTTATCTTCGTTCGACATGGCGATTATATAATCTTTAATGTTTTAGAGATTATATATTCTTATTCTAACAGTAAATCAAATGAGTCTAATATCATATTGACTCATTAAATTCATGATTACATCTGAAGAAAATATATATGTAAGTATATATTCATAAATATGGTAATTAAAATTCTTTTGTACAAACCGTTAATAGTGAAAATATTTTAACGGGTAGGTAATACCCGAGGAATATTCAGATTTCACATTAATAAGTTACACTGTACATTCTTCGAAGCTGATTCAACAGACGTTTACTATCCTACTTACATCCACCGATATACAAATCCGTTCACCACAGAATAACCATATTCATCCAATTTCATATTGGGAGTTTGATTTATCAGAATCCAACAAGTGGCATAATGAAGAAAACAATTGACAAAATGAAATTTGTTAGAAACAAACAAATTAACTATGAGAAATTTTGTTAAGAATCTACGCTAACTGTTCCTAGCTAATTGTTCCTAGCTAACTGATTACATTTTATTTATCGCAATTTAATTATCGCAATTTACATTCTCGCAATTTTATTTATCGTCATTTAATTTCTGTTATTTACTTTACGCACTTTATTTATCGTCATTTAAATTTCTGTTATTTATTTTTACGCACTTTAAATATCGGGACATGTATACAAGGTTTTGACATATCATATCGACGCATATATATATATTATTTGGAATCACCATAGACACTCTATATGCTGTAATGATAGAGTTCACTATACAGGGTTGAGGTTGATTCTACAATAATATATATACTTTGAGTTGTGATCGAGTCCGAGACATGTACACGGGTCACGATACGTATTAATTAATTCGAATATTATATATTAAATTATATAAATTATTGGACTGTCAACTGTGGACTATCGACTGTGGACTAATAACATTGGACAATTAAAATGAATTAAAATATTGATTATAACATAGGAAACTAAACAATTCTTCAAGTTTGTCACTTGATTTCATCTTAAACCTCATTTGTATCTTGACGATTACAATCCGCGTTCAAACCTTTTCATGATTTTTGAAAACACCTCAATCGAGATGATGAACCAACCGCACTTCATCTACGGAAGAAAAGATTGATACATGCACCCGAAAAACTCTCGGAAACTAAATAAACGTTTAACGCGTAGCTGTGCTAATTCCTTTAGCGTTATTATTACCGAAAATAACTTTGCAATCTCTTTCCAAATTAGCCAATTTTGTCACAGCTCCAACAAGTCAACTTCGATTTTTCGTTCGAAACAACCTTATTATAACCTTGATATATATGCGTGCTCTTTTATTGTTATCGGGGAACCTTTCATATTCCATCATATTACCATCAGCGTTTAATCATCTAAAAACACAGTTCTCCTGAAACCACCTCGAATTGATAACCGATGATTCAGATATCGTAGCATTAAATGCAGAGGAAACAGAAAAATGGTAGGTGGTCTAAACAGCCAAAAGTTGATGATAAAGAAAGGAGTGTTAGGAACGCTCGATAGAAAATTTAGTACAGAAAAAAAAACGAATTGAGCTAACCATGAAGGAGACCAAGGACAAATACAAGGACCAAGCCCTATATTCAAAGGATCCAGGTAATTCTTGATCCGATGAAATCCTTAGAGAATATCTTGCTCTGAGGTCATGTTAAAATCTTGCGAAAAATTTTTCCTTATCAACTTTCGAACTTAGAAATTCCAAAATATCATCATAAATATCTTCGATACTTCTGAAGATATATTCATAAATATTCTCATCCGAAATTATATACCTCTTCGTGCTATTTGTATTACAATATATTGAAAACTGTTTTAGTTTTCAATATTCTGTAACATCTAAGTATAAATTATGAATGAATTCTGAAGAAGTGTTGGGGACTGAAGCATGAGTTAGTATAATATAATGACACTTGATCAACGTGATTATATTACAGTAAGTCATGCTGAGTTTCTAAATGGAATGTGATGATTCACAGATCATAACGTCATCATGTACTATGTTACATGACTCTTACATTCTATCTATTCTATAAACATATCAGGAACCTATTTTCTTGATAGTTTTATCTTTTCTCTCGAATTCTGGTAATTTAACAATCAAGATCATGTCATTACAATTTCTCTCTTAGAACATTAGGCATATTCAATCGAAACTCCATATCTATGAATTCTGGACCATTACTTGCGACAAGAAAACAAAAGCATGAATCTCCGAAAGAGAAAGGGGGTATAAATCGCAGCAAATAAAAGAGAGCATTAACTGTGAATGACGATGATTATAGAAGACGGAAGCAGGGACTCCAAAATATAAGAGAAAATATAAAGCCCAATAACAACACGGAGGTTACAAACCATGAATATTATTAGAATAGCAATATAAAGACACGGTATAATTAAGAATAGTATCACCCCAAGGTAATAGTAGAAGTAAACAGATTCTTCTGGTGGAAGATTGAAAAGAAGGATGACAAAAATGATAATTAGGAAAATATCAAGGATTAGAACTGGATTAAGCATTTTCACAATCTTTTGGATGTATGAACTAAGATAGAAAGTATAAGAATGGTAAGACTAATGGAACGGAAGAGTTTAATTTATAATGGAGATATCAGACAGAGTAATCGAGGCAGATCACCGCATTTAATTATAGAGATCTTAATTTTCTTACTCGTCGAAGAATCAAATCTTTTAGATTTCAAAGATTTTCTTTAAATCCCCTGAATTCCGGAATTCAACCATGACTAGTGAAAAGTTATGATGAAACTTATCTATCTCATTTCACTATTTAGTGATAGTTTCAGTCGTACGCTTCGAGTAACCAAATCATTTTATCTATATTACTCAATAATGATAAAACTCTTTTTATCAACTAATATTCGTCATGAAAACATTCTTATTGTTAGATATGACGACCTCACTCAAATTTCGGGACGAAATTTCTTTAACGGGTAGGTACTGTGACGACCCGGCAATTTCCGACCAAATTTAAACTTAATCTTATTATAATTCTGACACGTTAAACAAAGTCTGTAAGGTTGAGTCTCAAAAATTTTGAACTGTTTCATATATGCAATTGACCTTCGACTGCTCTCGACGATTAACGAACAATTAATTGTAAATAGATATGTGTGTATGTATGTATGTATATATATATATATATAATAATTCGAAATATAATTTGAAGTATTATATGTTGTTGCTATTAAAAAAATTAATAAAATAAAAATAGGATATTATAATAATTATTAATTAAAATATATCTCTATATATAAATAAAATATATTAAAAATAAATATTAAATGATTGTAATACTCGTTTGATGTTTCGATTGATATTAAGCAAGTTAAATTCGAAATTATGTAATTTTAAAATAAACTGTGATCCGAAAATGAGTTCTATAAATTTTAGGTTTATTAAAAATGTAATTAGGGACTATTTGTTAAGTTTCAACATTATTTATATTTTACCCATAAATGAGAGGGACAGTTGATGTAATTTTTATTTATTAAATTAATGACTGAATTTTATACCATAATGACCAAAATAAATAAATATAATTAATTTAAAAATATGGGATTTTTCTGAACACTCTTATCCGCCACTGATTTCGCACGATATACAGTCCCTGAAAACTGTCGGTAGAGTTTCACAAATATTTTGTTCTTACACGTTTATTATTTATTACGTAGTATTATATTACTAATAGTATTATTATATTAAATATGTGGATCTAATTTACACCCGTGATTAATGATTGAAACACTGTTTCAAAGAAGTGGGTTTACTATACTTGTTGTGTTGTGTTTAACTAATATATGTACACAAGTCAGAGAGATATATATGCATACAATAACCACCCTATTCAATCACCATCTTCATTAAACCACAACAACTAAAACATTTCTAACTTACTACTACTACATGGGTTGTTGTTAGTCGAGGACCATCGTCAACCCGCCATCTCTCACACCCATGAACATCACTATAAATCATGAGCAACCACCCTTGTCACCTCTTCAAAATCAGATCATCAAACCCATTTAAGAAACCATCACCACAAACAAACGTGAACCACCTTTTCCTCTTCTTTCTCTCTTTCATATTTTGTTGGTGTTTCGGACTAACAAACAAACGCCGTATGATCACCATGAAACACATATCAATTCAATCACACTCTTATGTCTCTTTCTTGTACTGCCATCATTCCACCATCGGCTATAGTCGACCTTACCACCACAACCATGATACTCCCTATGCTTGTTTACTTTTCTGCTTCCTTCTTCTTGACAACCGTCAATCACCATGTACACCCACAACCACCATGCCCGCTACCATCAAACCACCTTCTCGATCACCATCACCCTAACACATCATGAATAATAAAACAACCATCTCACCATCTCTCTCTATCTACCTCCCTCTCACCTTTTCGGACGATAACTTCTACACTTAAATCCTTTGAAGACTACTACCATGATTTCTGTATTCTGTGGCTAATATAACGAACCCAAACTATAATCGGAGAACCTCATAAATCATCTCTCCTCCTCCACCGTAAACCTACCTTCACATCTTAAATCTTTCTCTTTTCTGTTTTAATCAAACCTTCTACTCCTGATTAATCGTATCTAACTTGCAACCAAACAAAATCATTGATTGAACTATCCTGTCGAGCCAAAACGAAAATATAAAACAATATGATTTTTAAATGATTCTGTTCCTGTTTCCTATTATATTCTTTGTCAACTTTAAGCCACAACCAACCTATCATAGGGAACAAATGGGGTATCTTAGAATACATGTGGGGTTTCAATTCACTATATCTTCTATCTAATTATTTTTTTTTTTTGTTTTGGCCGCTGTTATGATAATCAAAATGAAACGAATCTTGTAAATTCATTCACTTGGGCTGTACGCTTGTTGTAGGGCTTATTAGGTCGTGAGTTTTAATTTGTTTTGTTGGGCCATGACTTGCATTTTCCTGTTGGGCCAAGAACGAATTAGTTATCTGTTGGAACGATTAGGAATATTATGGCTTTGCATTCCTGCTTTCAATTCTGTTCCTAGTTCTATTATCATTAATGATATATGAATGAGGATTATAAGGTGACTGTGATGATGAAAGGAGGTCGTTCAGGTGATGATGATTGTTGTTATGATTTTTTGTTAATCGCTAAAATTAAATGATGAGTAAGGTTGATGATGCAAAATTAATGATAACGGTGATAACCAAATATGATGATGGTGTGATGACCCGGGAATTTCCGACCAAATTTAAACTTGAATCTTATTTGATTTCGATACGATAAGCAAAGTCTGTAATATTGAGTCTCGAAAATTTTTGAACTGTTTTCATATATGCATTTACCCTTCGACCGTTCTCAAAGATTCACGAACAACTAATTGTAAATAGATACATATATATTTAAAAATATAAATACATGTGTTATTATAATTATTAAATATTACATAGTTAATAATTGTAATATTAATTACAAGTTTAATCTTAGTTGTTATATTATTAATAATTAATAACAATACCATGAATACTATTAAAATTATAATATGAAATTTAATACATTTGATTGGTTATGTTATTGTTATTATTAACATTATAATTATCATTATTAATATATTTATTATTATAATAAAACTATAATCTTATTATTATGACTATTATTAGTATCATTATAAATTTAATTATTATTTGGGTTATTAAAAGTATTATTAACTTGATTACTAAAATTATCATTTTATTGTTGCCATTATTCTTATTAGTATTATTATGATTTTAATATCATTAATATTATTATTTTCTCTATTAATAATTATTACTATTATTAGTTTTGTTATTATTATTATTATTAATGTTAAATATTAAAGTTGTATGATAAATAATATTATAACTCATATAAAATATAATATAACTAACTAAACAGATATATATATATATATATATATATATATATATATATATATATATATATATATATATATATATATATATATAGATATATCATATTGATATATACAGATTCCATATAAAAATAAAAATAAATAAATAAATAAATAAAAAAATATATATATAAAACAGATATATAAACTATATAATTATACGGATAAATATACAATGGATAATAAATAAATACAATTACATAAAAATGCAGATATATATGGTACTGATCTGATCGCGTAATATTTATAATTTTCCATCACAATCAAATTCGTGACTTGCTGCTCCTAATTTGTACTTCTAATTGTTCTAAATTCGAATGCCATATCATACAACCGGCTATCAAACAAAATCTATTAGGATATTATTATTATTTTTATATATTTTTCTGTTTCTGAGTTGGAAGTTGTCGACCAGATTACACAATAAATCAACGAAATTATTCTGTGTTGTTACCTAACTCACTCTGTATTCTCTATCATTATCATTTATCAATTTAATTAGTTTAAGTTATCAAATTTAAATAGAAATTTATATTATAGCTCACCATTCTCTGTTACGGTCTAATTTTGCAAAGGCTACCAAAACGAATCAATTCTCAAAATGTATTAACGCTATGTTGTTAGGAATCTGTTAAATAATCTTTCTGCATGAAATGTCCCGTTCATATTGATTATAAACGTTCCATATTAATTGATTTCGTTGCGAGGTTTTGACCTCTATATGAGACGTTTTTCAAAGACTGCATTCATTTTTAAAACAACCATAACCTTTATTTTATCAATAAAGGTTTTAAAAACATTACGTGGATTATCAAATAATGATAATCTAAAATATACTGTTTACACACGACCATTACATAATGGTTTACAATAGAAATATATTACATCGACATATGTTTCTTGAATGCAGTTTTTACACAATATCATACAAACATGGACTCCAAATCTTGTCCTTATTTTAGTATGCAACAGCGGAAGCTATTAGTATTCACCTGAGAATAAACATGCTTTAAACGTCAACAAAAATGTTGGTGAGTTATAGGTTTAACCTATATATATATATCAAATCGTAACAATAGACCACAAGATTTCATATTTCAATACACATCCCATACATAGAGATAAAAATCATTTATATGGTGAACACCTGGTAACCGACATTAACAAGATGCATATATAAGAATATCCCCATCATTCGGGGACACCCTTCGGATATGATATAAATTTCGATGTACTAAAGCATCCGGTACTTTGGATAGGGTTTGTTAGGCCCAATAGATCTATCTTTAGGATTCGCGTCAATTAGGGTGTCTGTTCCCTAATTCTTAGATTACCAGACTTAATAAAAAGGGGCATATTCGATTTCAATAATTCAACCATAGAATGTAGTTTCACGTACTTGTGTCTATCTTGTAAATCATTTATAAAACCTGCATGTATTCTCATCCCAAAAATATTAGATTTTAAAAGTGGGACTATAACTCACTTTCACATATATTTCCTTCCTCGGAAATAAGACTTGGCCAAGGATCGATTCACGAACCTATACAAATATGTACATATATATCAAAGTATGATCAAAATATAATTATAACTATTTTTATTATGTTTTAAAGATTTGAGTGTATTAAGTCAGCTGTCCTCGTTAGTAACCTACAACTAGTTGTCCACAGTTAGATGTACAGAAATAAATCGATATATATTATCTTGAATCAATCCACGACCCAGTGTATACACGTATCAGGCTAGATCACAACTCAAAACATTTGCATAATTATAAACATTTGCATACGTCGTCGATATGATATGTCAAAACATTTGCATACGTGTCTATGGTATCCCAAGATTACATAATATATTAGAATACATGTATAATACAATATAATTTAGCTAGGATATAATTTGTATAGATTTGTTAAACATTTCCCGTAGCTAAAAAGATCAAAAATATACAATCTTGTTTTACCCATAACTTCTTCATTTTAAATCCGTTTTGAGTGAATCAAATTGCTATGGTTTCATATTGAACTCTATTTTATGAATCTAAATAGAAAAAGTATTGGTTTATAGTTAGAAATATAAGTTACAAGTCATTTTTGTAAAGGTAGTCATTTCAGTCGAAAGAATGACGTCTAGATGACCATTTTAGAAAACATACTTCCACTTTGAGTTTAACCTTGATTTTTTGATATAGTTTCATGTTCATATGAAAAATCATTTTCCCAGAAGAACAACTTTTAAATCAAAGTTTATCATAGTTTTTAATTATCCAAACCAAAACAGCCCCCGGTTTCACTACGACGACGTATATCCGATTTTATGGTGTTCATCGTGTTTCCAGGTTTTAAATCATTAAGTTAGCATATCATATAGATATAGAACATGTGTTTAGTTGATTTTAAAAGTCAATTTAAAAGGATTAACTTTTGTTTGTGAACAAGTTTAGAATTAACTAAACTATGTTCTAGTGATTACAAGTTTAAACCTTCGAATAAGATAGCTTTATATGTATGAATCGAATGATGTTATGAACATCATTACTACCTCAAGTTTTCTGGATAAAACTACTGGAAATGAGAAAAATGGATCTAGCTTCAAAGGATCCTTGGATGGCTTGAAAGTTCTTGAAACAGAATCATGACACGAAAACAGTTCAAGTAAGATTTTCACTCGAAATAAGATTGTTATACTTGTAGAAATTGAATCAAAGTTTGAATATGAATATTATCTTGAATTAGAAATATAACCTACTGTAAATAACAAAGGTTCCTTAATCTTAGATGATTACTTGGAATGGATTAGAAAGCTTGGAAGTAGACTTGCAAACTTGGAAGTATTCTTGATTTTTATGAAACTATACTTATGGAATTTATGAAGAACACTTAGAACTTGAAGATGGAACTTGAGAGAGATCAATTAGATGAAGAAAATTGAAGAATTAAAGTGTTTGTAGGTATTTTTGGTCGTTGGTATATAGATTAGATATAAAGGATATGTAATTTTGTTTTCATGTAAATAAGTCATGAATGATTACTCATATTTTTGTAATTTTATGAGATATTTCATGCTAGTTGCCAAATGATGGTTCCCACATGTGTTAGGTGACTCACATGGGCTGCTAAGAGCTGATAATTGGAGTGTATAGACCAATAGTACATACATCTAAAAGCTGTGTATTGTACGAGTACGAATACAGGTGCATACGAGTAGAATTGTTGATGAAACTGAACGAGGATGTAATTGTAAGCATTTTTGTTAAGTAGAAGTATTTTGATAAGTGTCTTGAAGTCTTTCAAAAGTGTATGAATACATATTAAAATACTACATGTATATACATTTTAACTGAGTTGTTAAATCATCGTTAGTCGTTACATGTAAATGTTGTTTTGAAACCTTTAAGTTAACGATCTTGTTAAATGTTGTTAACCCATTGTTTATTATATCAAATGAGATGTTAAATTGTTACATTATCATGATATTATGATATATAATATATCTTAGTATGATATATATACATTTAAATGTCGTTACAACGATAATCGTTACATATATGTCTCGTTTCGAAATCATTAAGTTAGTAGTCTTATTTTTACATATGTAGTTCATTGTTAATACACTTAATGATATATTTACTTATCATTTAACATAATTAACCAAGTGTATCAATATCTTAATATGATTCATATGTACCTAGTAAGACGTTGTTATAACGATAATCGTTATATATATCGTTTTCGAGTTTCTTAATTTAATAGTCTCATTTTTATGTATATAACTCATTGTTAAAATACCTAATGAGATACTTACTTATAATAAAATCATGTTAACTATATATATAACCATATATATGTCATCGTATAGTTTTTACAAGTTTTAACGTTCGTGAATCACCGGTCAACTTGGGTGGTCAATTGTCTATATGAAACCTATTTCAATTAATCAAGTCTTAACAAGTTTGATTGCTTAACATGTTGGAAACATTTAGTCATGTAAATATCAATCTCAATTAATATATATAAACATGGAAAAGTTCGGGTCACTACAGTACCTACCCGTTAAATAAATTTCGTCCCGAAATTTTAAGCCGTTGAAGGTGTTGACGAATCTTCTGGAAATAGATGCGGGTATTTCTTCTTCATCTGATCTTCATGCTCCCAGGTGAACTCTGGTCCTCTACGAGCATTCCATCGAACCTTAATAATCGGTATCTTGTTTTGCTTAAGTCTCTTAACCTCACGATCCATTATTTCGACGGGTTCTTCAATGAACTGAAGTTTTTCATTGATTTGGATTTCGTCCACCGGAATAGTGAGATCTTCTTTAGCAAAACATTTCTTCAAATTTGAGATGTGGAAAGTGTTATGTACAGTTGCGAGTTGTTGAGGTAGCTCCAGTTGGTAAGCTACTGGTCTGACACGATCTATAATCTTGAATGGTCCAATGTACCTTGGATTTAGCTTCCCCCGTTTACCAAATCGAACAACGCCTTTCCAAGGTGAAACCTTAAGCATGACCATTTCTCCAATTTCAAACTCTATATCTTTTCTTTTACTGTCCGCGTAGCTCTTTTGTCGACTCTGGGCGGTTTTCAATCATTGTTGAATTTGGATAATTTTCTCGGTAGTTTCTTGTATTATCTCCGGACCCGTAATCTGTCTATCCCCCACTTCATTCCAACAAATCGGTGACCTGCACTTTCTATCATAAAGTGCCTCAAACGGCGCCATCTCAATACTAGAATGATAACTGTTGTTGTAGGAAAATTCTGCTAACGGTAGGTGTCGATCCCAACTGTTTCCGAAATCAATAACACATGCTCGTAGCATGTCTTCAAGCGTTTGTATCGTCCTTTCGCTCTACCCATCAGTTTGTGGATGATAGGCAGTACTCATGTCTAGACGAGTCCCCAATGCTTGTTGCAATGTATGCCAGAACCTTGAAACAAATCTACCATCCCTATCAGAGATAATAGAGATGGGTATTCCATGTCTGGAGACAACCTCCTTCAAATACAGTCGTGCCAACTTCTCCATTTTGTCATCTTCTCTCATTGGCAGGAAGTGTGCTGACTTGGTGAGACGATCAACTATTACCAAATAGTATCATAACCACTTGCAGTCCTTGGCAATTTAGTAATGAAATCTATGGTAATGTTTTCTCATTTCCATTCCGGGATTTCAAGTTGTTGTAGTAGACCTGATGGTTTCTGATGCTCAGCTTTGACCTTAGAACACGTCAAACATTCTCCTACATATTTAGCTATATCGGCTTTCATACCCGGCCACCAAAAGTGTTTCTTGAGATCTTTATACATCTTTCCCGCTCCGGGATGTATTGAATATCTGGTTTTATGTGCTTCTTTAAGTACCATTTCTCTCACATCTCCAAACCTTGGTACTCAAATTCTATCAGCCCTATATCGGGTTCTGTCTTCCCGAATATTAATATGTTTCTCTGATCCTTTGGGTATCTCATTCTTCAACTTTCCTTCTTTTACAATCCCATGTTGCGCCTCCTTTATTTGAGTAGTAAGGTTAGTACAAATAATTATATTCATAGCTTTTACCCGTATAGGTTCTCTGTCCTTTCTACTCAAAGCTTCGGCTACCACATTTGCCTTCCTCGGGTGGTATCGAATTTCAAAATCATAATCATTCAACAGTTCAATCCACCTGCGTTGTCTCATATTCAGTTGCTTCTGATTAAATATATGTTGGAGACTTTTGTGGTCAGTATATATAATACTTTTGACCCCATATAAATAATGCCTCCAAGTCTTTAATGCAAAAACAATAGCACCCAATTTCAAATCGTGAGTTGTATAATTTTGCTCGTGAATCTTCAATTATCTAGACACATAAGCAATCACCTTCGTTCATTGCATTAATACACAACCGAGATCTTGCTTTGATGCATCACAATAAATCACAAAATCATCATTCCCTTCAGGCAATGACAATATAGGTGCCGTAGTTAGCTTTTTCTTTAATAACCAAAACGCCTTCTCTTGTTCATCATTCCATTCAAATTTCTTCCCTTTATTCGTTAATACAGACAAGGGTTTTGCTATTTTGGAGAAATCTTGGATGAATCTTCTGTAGTAACCAGCCAATCCTAAAAATTGACGTATATGCTTTGGAGTTTTTGGGGTTTCCCACTTTTCAACGGTTTCGATCTTTGCCGGGTCCAACTGGATACCTTCTTTGTTCACTATGTGACCGAGGAATTGAACTTCTTCCAACCAAAATGCACACTTTGAAAACTTAGCGTACAGTTTTTATTTCCTCAATACTTCTAGCACTTTTCTCAAATGTTCTTCGTGCTCTTGATCATTCTTTGAGTAAATAAGTATGTCATCGATGAAAACAATGACAAACTTGTCAAGATATGGCCCACACACTCGGTTTATAAGGTCCATGAACACAGCTGGTGCGTTAGTCAATCCAAACGGCATAACCATAAACTCGTAATGACCATAACGCGTCCTAAAAGCAGTTTTTGGAATATCATCCTCCTTTACTCGCATTTGATGATATCCAGAACGTAAATAAATTTTCGAATAAACCGACGAGCCTTGTAGTTGATCAAATAAGTCGTCAATTCTCGGCAGTGGATAACGGTTTTTGATGGTAAGTTTATTCAACTCTCTGTAGTCAATACACAACCTAAATGTACCATCCTTCTTCTTGACAAACAAAACAGGAGCTCCCCATGGTGATGTGCTTGGTCGAATGAAACCACGTTCTAATAGTTCTTGCAGTTGACTTTACAGTTCTTTCATCTCGCTGGGTGCGAGTCTGTAAGGAGCACGAGCTATTGGTGCAGATCCTGGTACAAGATCTATTTGAAATTCAAAAGATCGATGTGGAGGTAGTCCCGGTAATTCTTTCAAAAATACATCGGGAAATTCTTTTGCGACGGGAACATCATTGATGCTCTTTTCTTCAGTTTGTACTTTCTCAACGTGTGCTAGAACAGCATAGCAACTTTTTCTTATTAGTTTTTATGCCTTCAAATTACTAATAAGATGTAGCTTCGTGTTGCCCTTTTCTCCATACACCATTAAGAGTTCTCCTTCTTCTCGTACAATGCGAATTGCATTTTTGTAACATACGATCTCTGCTTTCATCTCCTTCAGCCAGTTTATGCCAACTATTACATCAAAACTCCCTAACTCTACTGGTAACAAAACAATCTTAAATATTTCGCTACCCAGTTTAATTTCTCGATTCCGGCATATATAATCTGCTGAAATTAATTTACCATTTGCTAATTCGAGTAAAAATTTACTATCCAACGGCGTCAATGGACAACTTAATATAGCACAAAAATCTCTACTCATATAGCTTCTATCCGCACCCAAATCAAATAAAACGTAAGCAGATTTATTGTCAATAAGAAACTTACCCGTAACAAGCTCCGGGTCTTCCGGTGCCTCTGCCGCATTAATATTGAAAACTCTTCCGTGGCCTTGTCCATTCGTGTTCTCCTGGTTCGGACAATTTCTAATAATGTGGCTTGGTTTTCCACATTTATAACAAACTACATTGGCATAACTTGCTCCGACACTACTTGCTCCGCCATTACTCGTTCCGACACCATTTGTTCCTTTCGTTCTGTTAACCCCTGGTCCGTAGACCTCACACTTCGCCGCGCTATGACCATTTCTTTTACACTTGTTGCAAAATTTGGTGCAGAACCCCGAGTGATACTTTTCACACCTTTGGCATAGCTGCTTCTGATTGTTGTTGTTGTTGCGGTTGTTATTGTTGTTGGGATGATTGTTGTAGTTGTTGTTGTTGTTATTGTTGTTGTTGTTGTTGTTGTGCCGTTTGTTGCAGTTGCGATTGATGTTGCGATTGTTGGAATAGTTGTTGTTGTTTTGGTGACTCTTATCAACGTTTTCCTCCCACTTTCTTTTGACTAACTTCACGTTGGCCTCTTCGGCTGCCTGTTCTTTAATTCTTCCCTCAATCTGGTTCACTAGTTTGTGAGCCATTCTACATGCCTTTTGTATGGAGGCAGGCTCATGTGAACTTATATCTTCTTGGATTCTCTCTGGTAACCCTTTTACAAACGCGTCGATCTTCTCTTCCTCATCTTCGAACGCTCTCGGACACAATAGGCACAATTCTGTGAATCTTCTTTCGTACGAAGTAATATCGAATCCCTGTGTTCGTAACCCTCTAAGTTCTGACTTGATCTTATTGACCTCGGTTCTGGGACGGTACTTCTCGTTCATCAAGTACTTGAATGCTGACCACGGTAGCGCGTAAGCAGCATCTTGTCCCACTTGCTCTAGATAGGTATTCCACCATGTTAACGCAATACCTGTGAAGGTATGCGTAGCGTACTTCACTTTGTCTCCTTCAGCACACTTACTTATGGCAAACACCGATTCAACTTTCTCGGTCCACCGTTTCAATCCGATTGGTCCTTCGGTCCCATCAAATTCTGAAGGTTTGCAGGCAGTGAATTCCTTGTAGGAGCATCCTACACGATTTCTTGCGCCGTTATCTGTATTGCTAGATTCAGAGTTATTCTTGGTATGTAGCGTGGCCTGTACTGCGGCTATGTTTGAAGCAAGAAATGCACGAAATTCCTCTTCGCTCATATTCAAGGTGTGTCGAGTAGTCGGTGCCATTTTCTTCAAAATAGTCAATTGAAACAATTTAATCATACAGAATATTAAGAGTAGTCAATAGTATCTCGTAGCATAATATGAACTCATTTATAAAAGTTTTTTCTTCATATTAGCGTTTTATAAGTTTAAATTCGGGTACTACCTACCCGTTAAGTTCATACTTAGTAGCTAATATACAATTCAACTACTACAATTCCATATGAAAAATTGATTATAATAATATATCACATACAAATATTCTTCAAACTTACAACTTCGCTATATTACATATAACATGAAATATAGTACACTATGATACAGAACAGTTTTGAAGATAAATCTAGTTAATACGCAAGTTGTTCAGCAAAGGAAATAAAGATACGTAATTCATAAGTCCATAAACAAGTCATGCATTCTGGTTTTACTAAGACGACTTCCCATCCTTGGTCTTGTGAAAAATAACCGTTATGACCATTAGCTAGGCAGCATGTTGTAATGTCGTCAAAAGGACGAGGGTTTCGTAATGTCCAACAGCCCCGTAATAATCTAAAAACCTTGTTTCTCACCCCAACTACTGAATCCGTCACTTGTGAGAAAGTTTTATTTAAAAGCTGCAATCCGATGTTCTTTTTTCTCACTTTGGTAAGAAGCGAACATCACTAACCCGTAAGCATAACATGCTTCTTTATGTTGCATGTTAGAAGCTCTTTCTAATTCACTAAATCCTATGTTGGGATATGTTGAGTCAAAATAGGTTCTTAACCCGTAGCGTAAAATTGCATTTGGGTTCCCCGCATTTAACGCTTTAAAGAAAACACGGCGTAACTTAAAGTCTCCCCAGTGTGATATACCCCACCTATCAAAGGAAAGCCTTTTATAAACTAAGGTATTTCTAGAAAGTCTTTCAAATGTTTGACAAGTTAATTTCGCCATAACTAAATGTGCTGATGAATTCTGACCGACTCTAGACAAGATTTCCTCAATCATATCCTCTGGTAGGTCTTCTAAAATATTCGGTTGTCTACCCTTAACGTCCATTTTGTTTTTATACTGTAAAATAGACAAGGATTAGATTCGTAAAAACAAACAATACAAGCAATTTTTACATAGAACATAAAAGTACAAGCACACTACAATACATTTATTACACAACATGCTCACACCCCTCTAATCTGAATCACTGGTTTCTTCTTCTTCGGACTTGGTTCTTTTTCCTAATCTTCTAAGGATATATGATGATCCTCTAATACGAGTCGTCGTTTTCCACATTGGTTTAGAAAAACTTAGTGGTTTAGAGGTTCCCGGGTTATTGTCAAGATATTGAAAATACGGGTGTTGACGGTACATATAAAGTTCATCGGGGTCGGAATCAGATTTCTCTATTTTGATGCCTTTTTCCTTATTATTTTCTTTTGCCTCATTAAATTGGGTCGGGGTAATTTCTATAACATCATCGGAATCCTCATCAGGATCCGATTCATCAGAAAATTGATAATTTTCCCAATATTTTGCTTCTTTAGCGGAAACACCATTGACCATTATTAACTTTGGTCCATTGGTTGAGGATTTTCTTTTATTTGACCGGTTTTCTATGGTTCCTACTATTCCCCCCTCCGGAACCTCTTCTTCTTCCGGTTCCTCTTCTTCTGGTTCCTCTTCTTCCGGTTCCTCTTCTTCCGGTTCTTCGGGAACTTGTGAATCTTGCCAATATATATTCGACTCTTCGTTATTATTAGGTGAGTCAATGGGATTTGTTCTAGAGGTAGACATCTATCACACAATATCAAACATGTTAATAGATTAATATATCACATAATATTTACATGTTAATAATATATAGTTTCCAACAAAAATGTTAAGCAATCATTTTTAAAGAAAACACGGTCGAAGTTCAGACTCACTAATGCATCCTAACAAACTCGATAAGACACAATAATGCAAATTTTCTGGTTCTCTAAGACCAACGCTAGGATACCAACTGAAATGTCCCGTTCATATTGATTATAAACGTTTTATATTAATTGATTTCGTTGCGAGGTTTTGACCTCTATATGAGACGTTTTTCAAAGACTACATTCATTTTTAAAATAACCATAACCTTTATTTTATCAATAAAGGTTTTAAAAACATTACGTAGATTATCAAATAATGATAATCTAAAATATACTGTTTACACACGACCATTACATAATGGTTTACAATAGAAATATATTACATCGACATATGTTTCTTGAATGCAGTTTTCACACAATATCATACAAACATGGACTTCAAATCTTGTCTTTATTTTAGTATGCAACAGCGGAAGCTATTAGTATTCACCTGAGAATAAACATGCTTTAAACGTCAACAAAAATGTTGGTGAGTTATAGGTTTAACCTATATATTAAATTGTAACAATAGGCCACAAGATTTCATATTTCAATACACATCCCATACATAGAGATAAAAATCACTCATATGGTGAACACCTGGTAACCGACATTAACAAGATGCATATATAAGAATATCCCCATCATTCCGGGACACCCTTCGGATATGATATAAATTTCGAAGTACTAAAGCATCCGGTACTTTGGATGGGGTTTGTTAGGCCCAATAGATCTATCTTTAGGATTCTCGTCAATTAGGGTGTCTGTTCCCTAATTCTTAGATTACCAGACTTAATAAAAAGGGGCATATTCGATTTCAATAATTCAACCATAGAATGTAGTTTCACATACTTGTGTCTATTTTGCAAATCATTTATAAAACCTGCATGTATTCTCATCCCAAAAATATTAGATTTTAAAAGTGGGACTATAACTCACTTTCACAGATATTTCCTTCCTCGGAAATAAGACTTGGCCACGGATCGATTCACGAACCTATACAAATATGTACATATATATCAAAGTATGATCAAAATATAATTACAACCATTTTTATTATGTTTTAAAGATTTGAGTGTATTAATTCAGCTGTCCTTGTTAGTAACCTACAACTAGTTGTCCACAGTTAGATGTACAGAAATAAATCGATATATATTATCTTGAATTAATCCACGACCCAGTGTATACACGTCTCAGGCTAGATCACAACTTAAAGTATATATATTTTTGGAATCAACCTCAACCCTGTATAGCTAACTCCAACATTACTGCATATAGAGTGTCTATGGTTGTTCCAAATAATATATATACATGGGTCGATATGATATGTCAAAACATTTGCATACGTGTCTATGGTATCCCAAGATTACATAATATATTAGAATACATGTATAATACAATATAATTTAGCTAGGATATGATTTGTATAGATTTGTTAAACATTTCCCGTAGCTAAAAAGATCAAAAATATCCAATCTTGTTTTACCCATAACTTCTTCATTTTAAATTCGTTTTAAGTGAATCAAATTGCTATGGTTTCATATTGAACTCTATTTTATGAATCTAAACAGAAAAAATATAGGTTTATAGTCAGAAATATAAGTTACAATTCATTTTTGTAAAGGTAGTCATTTCAGTCGAAAGAACGACGTTTAGATGACCATTTTAGAAAACATACTTCCACTTTGAGTTTAACCTTGATTTTTGGATATAGTTTCATGTTCATATGAAAAATCATTTTCCCAGAAGAACAACTTTTAAATCAAAGTTTATCATAGTTTTTAATTATCCAAACCAAAACAGCCCCCGGTTTCACTACGACGGCGTATATCCGATTTTATGGTGTTCATCGTGTTTCCAGGTTTTAAATCATTAAGTTAGCATATCATATAGATATAGAACATGTGTTTAGTTGATTTTAAAAGTCAAGTTAGAAGGATTAACTTTTGTTTGCGAACAAGTTTAGAATTAACTAAACTATGTTCTAGCGATTACAAGTTTAAACCTTCGAATAAGATAGCTTTATATGTATGAATCGAATGATGTTATGAACATCATTACTACCTCAAGTTTTCTAGATAAAACTACTGGAAATGAGAAAAATGGATCTAGCTTCAAAGGATCCTTGGATGGCTTGAAAGTTCTTGAAACAGAATCATGACACGAAAACAGTTCAAGTAAGATTTTCACTCGAAATAAGATTGTTATAGTTGTAGAAATTGAATCAAAGTTTAAATATGAATATTACCTTGAATTAGAAAGATAACCTACTGTAAATAACAAATGTTCCTTGATCTTAGATGATTACTTGGAATGGATTAGAAAGCTTGGAAGTAGACTTGCAAACTTGGAAGTATTCTTGATTTTTATGAAACTATACTTATGGAATTTATGAAGAACACTTAGAACTTGAAGATGGAACTTGAGAGAGATCAATTAGATGAAGAAAATTGAAGAATGAAAGTGTTTGGACGTTGGTATATGGATTAGATATAAATGATATGTAATATTGTTTTCATGTAAATAAGTCATGAATGATTACTCATATTTTTGTAATTTTATGAGATATTTCATGCTAGTTGCCAAATGATGGTTCCCACATGTGTTAGGTGACTCACATGGGCTTCTAAGAGCTGATCATTGGAGTGTATATACCAATAGTACATACATCTAAAAGCTGTGTATTGTACGAGTACGAATACGGGTGCATACGAGTAGAATTGTTGATGAAACTGAACGAGGATGTAATTGTAAGCATTTTTGTTAAGTAGAAGTATTTTGATAAGTCTCTTGAAATCTTTCAAAAGTGTATGAATACATATTAAAACACTACATGTATATACATTTTAACTGAGTCGTTAAGTCATCGTTAGTCGTTACATGTAAATGTTGTTTTGAAACCTTTAAGTTAACGATCTTGTTAAATGTTGTTAACCCATTGTTTATTATATCAAATGAGATGTTAAATTATTACATTATCATAATATTATTATATATAATATATCTTAGTATGATATATATACAGTTAAATGTCGTAACAACGATAATCGTTACATATATGTCTCGTTTCGAAATCATTAAGTTAGTAGTCTTATTTTTACATATGTAGTTCATTGTTAATACACTTAATGATATATTTACTTATCATTTAACATAATTAACCAAGTGTATCAATATCTTAATATGATTCATATGTACCTAGTAAGACGTTGTTATAACGATAATCGTTATATATATCGTTTTCGAGTTTCTTAATTTAATAGTCTCATTTTTATGTATATAACTCATTGTTAAAATACCTAATGAAATACTTACTTATAATAAAACCATGTTAACTATATATATAAACATATATATGTCATCGTATAGTTTTTACAAGTTTTAACGTTCGTTAATCACTGGTCAACTTGGGTGGTCAATTGTCTATATGACTATATGAAACCTATTTAAATTAATCAAGTCTTAACAAGTTTGATTGCTTAACACGTTGGAAACATTTAGTCATGTAAATATCAATCTCAATTAATATATATAAACATGGAAAAGTTCGGGTCACTACACTGCAAAGTATTAACTTCCAATTCCTCTTTATGATTTCGAATTTTTTAAGTCAAATCTTATTTCAAAAAGTCAAAAGTTTTGTTCATCACCAAATTATGATTTGTTGTTATGATTCTGGTTGAATTGAGTATCCAGGAAGTTTCTATAAAGGTTTTACAACACATTTCATGAAGATAGCATAAGCTAAAACTATCGGGATTCCAAAAACAGGTTTCATGTTCATCGTCTGCAGTCGAGTCTGATACTGCTATAGTTTTATTATTTTTATTCTTTCTTTTTCCATCTGTTCGATCAATAAGAATCACACAATCGATCGTTTTATTTCAATTACAATTCATAAATCAAAAACGTATTTAGCTGCGTAAATTAATGATTTAGCAGCCGACTTATTTTGAGAAGAAGAAGTAACAGAAAGATAAGATAAGTTAAATAAATATAACGGGGTAAAGAATTCATAAAAGAGAGCACGGAGGAATGGTCAGGGTGTATTGGTTTAAGCGAGGGGTCACGGGTTCGAGCTTGGTCGTGGGCATTCTTTTTAGAACGATTCTGTTAGGGTATATTTCTTTTCCTTTCTAATTAATTGTTATTATTATTATTATTTGTTATTATTATTGTTATGTTAATTGTTACAATTTCTATTATAAATCCAAATTATTATTATCAATAGAATTAATATTATTATATAATTATTAATATCATTGTTATTAGTATTATGATGAATATTATTATAATTAGTATTAATGTGATTAATAAGATTATTGTTACTATTATCACTTTAGTTATTACTATGTAATATCTTTAGGTATTAATAGTATTATTATTATCATTGATATAAGCGTGATTATTATGAATATGATTATTATGAATATTGTTATTACGAAGATAATTTAAAATATTATTATTATCATTAATATTAGTATTAGTATCAAGTTATTATCATTATTATTAATAACATAAGTATCATTTAATGAACTACTACTAAAACTATTACCTTTAGCAACAAAATGGTTATTTTTATAGTTATTAATAATATCAGTAGTATTATCGTTATCATTAATATTGGAGGAAATCACTATTATTAACATTATAAGTATCATTATTATAATTTTATTAAAAACTAAGTAGTATCATTATCATTAACATTCTAAATATTATTAAACTTGTCATATTATATAAAATTGCATTATTATTATTATAATTATTATTATTATTAAATCTAATAGTATTATTACCCATATCTTAATATTTTCATTAAATTAACTAACAAATGATATCCTTATAACAATATATTTAATACACAAAAGTAAACTATATTAATATCTTATTTATTGAAATAAATAAAATAAATATAATGAAACATATAAGCTATGGATATTAAAACTTAAATTACTAATAATATACAAAATTGTTCGATTACAAGTATATGTATTAATATATATATGAATTATATAGGTTCGTGAATCCGAGGCCAACCCTATACTTGTTCAATGTCGTTCTATGTATTTTTACTACAAAATACATTAGGTGAGTTTCATTTGCTCCCTTTTTAAATGCTTTTGCAATATATATTTTTGGGACTGAGAATACATGCGCTGCTTTTATAACTGTTTTACGGAGTAGACACAAGTACTCAAAAACTACATTCTATGGCTGGATTATCAAATCGAATATCACCCTTTTTAGTCTGGTAATCTAAGAATTAGGGAACAGACACCCTAATTAACGCGAATCCTAAAGATAGATCTATCGGGCCCAACAAGCCCCATCCAAAGTACCGGATGCTTTAGTACTTCGAAATTTATATCATGTCCGAAGGAGGATCCCGGAATGATGGGGATATTCTTATATGCATATTGTGAATGTCGGTTACCAGGTGTTCAATCCATATGAATGATATTTTAGTCTCTATGCATGGGACGTATGTTTATGAGAAATGGAAATATGAAATCTTGTGGTTTATTAAAATTATGAAATGATTATTTATGTTAAACTAATGAACTCACCAACCTTTTGGTTGACACTTTAAAGCATGTTTATTCTCAGGTACGAAAGAAATCTTCCGCTGTGCATTTGCTCATCTTAGAGATATTATTTGGAGTCATTCATGACATATTTCAAAAGACGTTGCATTCGAGTCATTGAGTTCATCAAGATTATTATTAATTCAATTATATTAAGATATATTACGAAATGGTATGCATGTTGTCAACTTTCGATGTAATGAAAGATTGTCTTTTCAAAAACGAATGCAATGTTTGTAAAATGTATCATATAGAGGTCAAGTACCTCGCGATGTAATCAACTGTTGTGAATCGTTTATAATCGATATGGACATCATCCGGATGGATTAGGACGGGTCATTACAGTTGGTATCAGAGCTGTGGTCTTAGCGAAACAGGTCTGCATTAGTGTATCTAACTGATAAGTCGATAGGATGCATTAGTGAGTCTGGACTTCGACTGTGTCTGCATGTCAAAAGTTTTGCTTATCATTTCTAGCCGGAAATCATCTGCTTATCATCTTTAGGAAATTACCTGCTTATCATTCTTAGTCTAGACACATCTTACTGCAATGATTGCATGAATAGTGTATAGACAAAATTCATATCTTAGCATATCTACTAATCCATATCTTAACGTATCTGTCACTGTAGACTTTACCTAACACGTTTCGTTAATTTTCTCTGTAATTCACGGGATCTTTGGAAGTATGTATAGATATTCTATATATAATTAGAATATCATTCGATATTCAAAAATTATTTCATATCAAAACCCTTTAACTAATCGTGGGAGATAGAGCCTACACCTAGCTTGGATTCCATTAGTTCTGGAAGCGATTTCGAGATGTATATTGAAGCAGACTCCGAAGTCAATGAACCAGAAGTGCCTCAACCATTTGGTTATTTTTCTTTCTGGAGGAGATGGGGGTGGGTCCGAGACTTACTCACTCGATGGAGAAATGAAGAAGGCGAGCCCTACCGCGAACCAAACTTACCTCCTAACATCGGAGAAAATGATATAATCACCGGTGAACCTATGCGCAACACTGTATTCACCCTTCTTGCTAAAGTCTTCCACCTCGAAGGTCGCATTACTGCAATCTCAGAAAATATTCAACCTCTACTTCCGAATACCAATCGAAGGGGAATATTAGAAGAAGTTAGGGAACTTCAAATTGATAATCAAGATCTATCGAATCAGATAAGTGGATGGATAGAAATGATAGAGGGTAGGATAGAAACCCTGACAAGAACGGTGCGGGATTTACAAGCTATACTTACTACACCAACATCATCATCAACCTCAGCACCAACAACACTTGTAGTACCGACAGCAACAGTACCACCATCAGCAGCACCAGTAGCATAACCAGTACCAACAACAACAACATCGTCACACTTCTCAACCTCGCAATCTATACCTCAAGCATAATCATCGTTCTACGAATCGTTCTACATAAACTACCTTCGTCCTTCATGGCGATTATGTAATCTCTAATGTTTTAGAGATTATGTACTTTAGTTCTAGTCGTAAATCTAATGAGTTTAATATCACATTGACTCATTAAATCCATGATTACGTCTGAAGAAAATATATATGTATATATATTGTTTCATAAAGATTGTAATTAAAAATTCTTTCGTACAAAGTGTTAATGGTGAAAATATTTTAACGGGTAGGTAATACCCGAGGAATATTCAGATTTCACATTAATAAGTTACACTGTACATTCTTCGAAGCTGATTTAACAGTCGTTTACTATCCTACTTACATCCACCGATATACAAATCCGTTCACCACGAAATAACCATTTTCATTCAATTTCATATTTGGATTTTGATCTATCAGAATCTAAAAAGTAGCATAATGAAGAAAACATTGGACAAAAAAAATTTGTTAGAAACAAACAAACTAACTATGAGAAATTTTGTTAAGAATCCACGCTAACAAAATCCTAGCTAACTGTTCCTAGCTAACTGATTACATTTTATTTATCGCAATTTAATTCTCGCAACTTTAGTTATCGTCATTTAATTTCTATTATTTTTACGCACTTTAAATATCAGGACACGTATACAAAGTTTTGACATATCATATCGACGCATCTATATATATTATTTGGAATAACCATAGACACTCTATATGCAGTAATGCTGGAGTTAGCTATACAGGGTTGAGGTTGATTCTACAATAATATATATAGTTTGAGTTGTGATCGAGTCTGAGACATGTACACGGGTCACGATACGTATTAATTAATTCGAATATTATATATTAAATTATATATGAATTATTGGACTGTTAAATGTGGACTATCGATTATGGACTAATAACATTGGACAATTTAAAAAGAATTAAAATATTGAATATAACATATGAAACTAAACAATTCTTCAAGTTTGCCACTTGATTTCATCTTAAACCTCATTTGTATTTTGACGATTACAATCTGCGTTCAAACCTTTCATGATTCTTGCAAACACCTCAATCGAGAGGATGAACCAACCGCACTTCATCTACGGAAGGAAAGATTTATGTATATAGTATTGCACCTGAGAAACTCTCGGCAACTGAGTAAAAATTTAACACGTAGTCGTGTCAGATCCTTTGGCATTTATTAGGGAAAATAACTTTGCAATCCCTTTCCAAATTTAGCCAAATTTTGTCACAGCTTCAGCCAATCAACCCCGACTTTCATTCGAGTAAACTCTATTATAACTTGATATATAAGTTTGCCTATCGTCACCGTTACCAAAGAATCGTTTATATTACACCACATTAGCAGCAAACTTACCAGCAGTTTCATTACTCATTGATTTAAATCTCTCCGAAAAATCCTTTATATTCGTTCATTAAAACCCTATCATATACTTATCCGCATATTGTAACAAGAATTGCCATACCAATTACCAGGAATTAGCAATCAATACTTTGAAAACTCGCAGCGTGTCTACGTCAGCAGTTATATGTATACATATAACAATTATCTCCTAGAATTACGATCTTCAATTCTGAAATTTTGAAAAGGCACCAGTTTACGAATCGATACTCTGAATGTTGAAAAAGCTGAATGAAGCAGCAGAAACTGTAGGCAACCGTAAAAGACCTTAGTCGTCGGAAGTTTGATGATAAAGAATAGTATGTTGGAAAAGCTCAAAAACGTTGGAACTGGAAAACGGATTGAGCTAACCATGATGGAGACCAAGGACAAATACAAGGACCATACCCTATATTCAAAGAATCCAGATAATTCTGGATCCGTTGAAATCTTTAGAGAATATCTTGCTCCGAGGCCATGTTAAAATCTTGCGAAAAATCTTTCTCCATCAACCATCGAACTTAGAAATTCCAAAATATCATCATCAATATCTTCGATATTTCTGAGGATATTTTCATAAATATTCTCGTCTGAAATTATATACCTCTTCGTGCTTCCTGTGTTTCATTATATTGGAAACTTCTGAAAAATCTAAGTTTAATTTATGAATAAATCCTGGAGAAATGTAAAGAAATTGATGCATGAATTAGTATAATATAATGACACTTGATCAACGTGATTATATTACAGTAAGTCATGCTGAGTTTCTAATGAAACGTGATGATTCACAGACTCTAACGTCATCATGTGCCATGTTACACGACTCTTGTATTCTATTTAAACCTCTAAAATATCAAGAAAATATTCCTTGATGATTCGGTCTTTTCCAGGGTATTCTGGTAATTTAGCAAATCAAGATCGTACCATTACCATTCCCTTCTTAGAACATTAACAATGTTCATTCTGAAACTTATATCCACGAATTCTGGACCATTACAAGAGATGCACAATCGCAAGAAGAAGAAACGAAGGGACAAAGCTCCGAAATAGAAAGTGGGGTATAAATCGCAGCAAATAGGAGGGAGTATTAACTGTTGTGACGATCGCTCCAAATCCATATGGACGAACACGTCATTCATCGATTTCATTGCGAGGTATTTGACCTCTATATGATACATTTTGTAAACATTGCATTCTTTTGAAAAGGCACATCATAAATGAATATTTAAATCAAAGGTTTTCGACATCTGATGATTTCTACATATAGACAATCACCGTAATATAATAGTTTACAATGATACTTTCGTTGACAATGCAGTCAAAATAAGATACTTGGTGATGATTTGGTGAATGCAACGTTTCCTTGAAAAATATGTCATGTAAGACTCCAGGCACATAGCTTGTCTAACATATAAGCAAACAACGGAAGACTTCTAAGAACCTGAGAATAAACATACTAACAAGTGTCAACACAAAGGTTGGTGAGTCCATAGTTTTAGTGTTTCGCATAATTTGTATATAAAAGTGGATCACAAGATTTCAGTTGTTTCATCCAGAAACGTTTATCAATAGATTTTACATAACAGAGCACCCAGGTAACTAAACTTTAACGTTATAATGATAAATACCCCATTCGTTTTAATACACGCAAACCAATGTGTCCTAAACTCAAATAACACACGTCCGTTAAAAGGCTAGCGCTCTAGCTCAGACGGGGATGTCAAGCCCTATGGATCCATATACTGTTATTCGCGCCCACCAGTCCATATAATATGTACTGGCAGCTACTAGTTACCAAGGCTAAGGGATTTTTGGTTCAAACTCAGTGTAGAATTAAGTATGTACTTGTATCCATTGCGTTTAAAATAAATTGCATGTATTCTCAGCCCAAAAATATATATTGCAACAGCAATTAAAAAGGGAGCAATGAAACTCACCTTAGCAGCATATAAAGTTGTTCACCAAAATGTGACCGAAACTCGGATTACCAATTAATCGTAGATCTCAACCTAGAGAACATATGTTGGTCAATAAATGTTTATCAAGCTAGGTCTGGTCATAGTGTATCATAATCCTAATACTCGAGATCGACATACAAAAGTTATCAAAAGTCATTTCAAAAAGTCAATTTTGACAAAAGTTCAACAAAACGAGATGTACCTTATATAAGGATTCATTTACTCGGTTGGTAATATTCAAAAAATCCATTTTATCAATATCGTAAACAAGTTATTTAAATCTTAATTGCAGATTCAAAAGCAATTTCAATTAACGTCAATCATAATTCAGTTGATCATATCTTTTAATCCGTTCATCGAAACTATTCGGTGTCTAAATGAAAAGTTATTGATTTTTCGCCAGCTTTCCAAAAACATGTATATAATATACCTTTTACCAGTAATATATGTATTTAATTCGTGATTCATCATAAACTATTTAACGACAAAATTTAGCATACAAGCTTGTATAAATATATATACTCGAGCACTAGACATGGATACACTATTAGTATATAAAAGATAAAATATAAATGCTTACGTATCAATATTGTGATTCAATATTTCATAAAAGTACGTAGACGTAATGGAGATGATAAACACTAGGTTTGATTCATAAATATACCCCCGAACATTACCCATAATTTCCTTAGCTCTATCCCGCTTGAAAACCCATTTTGAAAGTAACTCACTCATGACCTCGTCGTATTATTTTATGTATAATACATAATTAATAATACTAATAATAATAAGATTAATAATAATATTAATCTTAATAATAATAATAATAATAATAATAATAATAATAATAATAATAATAATAATAATAATAATAATAAAATAAATTAAATAAATATTACGGAGTAATAATACTAGAGAAAGAGAGATAGATTCAGCTGAGCCAAAAATCGCGCAATTTATAGAACCTTTTCTGAAAAAGTACCCCATGCGATCGCATGGGATTTGTGCTTCAAGGCCATGCGATCGCATGGCCCTCTGATCCAGCTCATAAACTTTTAACTTTTTGTTTGTCGACATAATTTTATATAATATATTTAATTTATATAATTAATTATATATTATATTAAATTCACATGCATGGTTGACTTGTAATTTTCGTTCCGATGACTCGTACGTTGTCACTCGACTTATGTCCCGGTTCCGGTTTCTCGAACGCATTTCGTACGCTTAGAAAACACGCAATTTACGTTTTTGTGACTCGTACCTTTGTCAAAATATAGTCTTAAATTATCAATAAACTATATCATTCAAAGTGTATCTTAAACTTTCGAGTGTTTTGGTCATTTACTTCTATAAATCATTGTCTCGCTATTTGTTGATATATAATAACAAATCGTTTTATGACCAAGTTAATATATATTTTCAACATTCATAAACACGTTTTAAATATACGTCGCAATTTATTCATACAATTAATATTCCAACTTATCATATATATTCAAATAAATATTTAAACCAAAAAGTTTAATGTACGGTATTAAACAATTAAAACTTTGTTACGTTTTCAAGTTATAGTATATATATGTATCTATTTACATATAATGGTTTGCGAATCATTGAGAACAATCGAAGGGTAATTGAATAGTTCAAAATTTTGAGATTCAACTTCATAGACTTTGCTTATCGTGTCGGAAACATTAAAGATTAAGTTTAAATTTGGTCAGAAATTTCCGGGTCATCACAACTGTGGATAACAATGATTATAGGAAACAGAAATAGGGACATTGAAATATAAGGGGAGATATAAAGCCCAATAACAACATGGAAATTACAGACCGTGTATATCAATGTTTATCGCAACATAAAGACACGGGAAAATTAAAAACACTATAACCCCAAGGGCGAAGTAAAAGAAAACAGATTACTCTGGTGGAAGTTGAAAAAGGAGAATGATTGTTGCAATAGTCAGGATATGGACAAGGATCAGAACTGGATTAAGCATTTTCACAATCTTGTGAATGTAAGAACCATGAAAGAAAGTATAGGAATGGTGAAAATTATAGAATAGGAAGAGTTTAATTTATAATGGAAATATCAGACGAAGAAATCGAGGTAGAACACCGTATTTAATTATAGAGATCTTAAGTTCCTTATTCGCCGAAGAATCAAATCTTTTAGATTTCGAAGATTTTCTTTAAATCCCTTGAATTCCGGAATTCAACCAAGACAACGTCAAAAGTTAAAACGAAACTTCATTCATTCATTTCACTCTTTTGTGATAACTTCATTCGTGCTCTTCGAATAATCAAATTATTTTATCTGTATTATTCAATAATGATAAAACTCTATTTATCAGCTCATATTCGTCAGGAAAACATATTTATTGTTAGCCATGACGACCTCACTCAAATTTCGAGACGAAATTTCTTTAACGGGTAGGTACTGTGATGACCCGGGAATTTCCGACCAAATTTAAACTTGAATCTTATTTGATTTCGATACGATAAGTAAAGTCTGTAATATTGAGTCTCAAAAATTTTTGAACTGTTTTCATATATGCATTTACCCTTCGACCGTTCTCAAAGATTCACGAACAACTAATTGTAAATAGATACATATATATTTAAAAATATAAATACATGTGTTATTATAATTATTAAATATTACATAGTTAATAATTGTAATATTAATTACAAGTTTAATCTTAGTTGTTATATTATTAATAATTAATAACAATACCATGAATACTATTAAAATTATAATATGAAATTTAATACATTTGATTGGTTATGTTATTGTTATTATTAACATTATAATTATCATTGTTAATATATTTATTATTATAATAAAAATATAATCTTATTATTATGACTATTATTAGTATCATTATAAATTTAATTATTATTTGGGTTATTAAAAGTATTATTAACTTGATTACTAAAATTATCATTTTATTGTTGCCATTATTCTTATTAGTATTATTATGATTTTAATATCATTAATATTATTATTTTCTCTATTAATAATTATTACTATTATTAGTTTTGTTATTATTATTAATATTAATGTTAAATATTAAAGTTGTCTGATAAATAATATTATAACTCATATAAAATATAATATAACTAACTAAACATATATATATATATATATATATATATATATATATATATATATATATATATATATATATATATATATATATATATATATATCATATTGATATATATAGATTCCATATAAAATAGAAATAAATAAATAAATAAATAAATAAATAAATAAAATATATATAAAAAAGATATATATAAACTATATAATTATACGGATAAATATACAATGGATAATAAATAAATAAAATTACATAAAAATGCAGATATACATGGTACTGATCTGATCGAGTAATATTTATAATTTTCCATCACAATCAAATTAGTGACTTGCTGCTCCTAATTTGTACTTTTAACTGTTCTAAATTCGAATGCCATATCATACAACCGGCTATCAAACAAAATCTGTTAGGATATTATTATTTTTTTATATATTTTTCTGTTTCTGAGTTGGAAGTTGTCGACCAGATTACACAATAAATCAACGAAATTATTCTGTGTTGTTACCTAACTCACTCTGTATTCTCTATCATTATCATTTATCAATTTAATTAGTTTAAGTTATCAAATTTAAATAGAAATTTATATTATAGCTCGCCATTCTCTGTTATGGTCTTATTTTGCAAAGGCTACCAAAACGAATCAATTCTCAAAATGTATTAACGCTATGTTATTAGGAATCTGTTAAATAATCTTTCTGCAAAGTATTAACTTCCAATTCCTCTTTATGATTTCGAATTTTTTAAGTCAAATCTTATTTCAAAAAGTCAAAAGTTTTGTTCATCACCAAATTATGATTTGTTGTTATGATTCTGGTCGAATTGAGTATCCAGGAAGTTTCTATAAAGGTTTTACAACACATTTCATGAAGATAGCATAAGCTAAAACTATCGGGATTTCAAAATCAGGTTTCATGTTCATCGTCTGTAGTCGAGTCTGCTACTGCTATAGTTTTATTATTTTTATTCTTTCTTTTTCCATCTATTCGGTCATTAAGAATCACACAATCGATCGTTTTATTTCAATTACAATTCATAAATCAAAAACGTATTTAGCTGGGTAAATTAATGATTTAGCAGCCGACTTATTTTGAGAAGAAGAAGTAACAGAAAGATAAGATAAGTTAAATAAATATAACGGGGTAAAGAATTCATAAAAGAGAGCACAGAGGAATGGTCAGGGTGTATTGGTTTAAGCGAGGGGTCACGGGTTCGAGCTTGGTCGTGGGCATTCTTTTTAGAACGATTCTGTTAGGGTATATTTCGTTTCCTTTCTAATTAATTGTTATTGTTATTATTATTATTATTATTATTATTATTTGTTATTATTATTATTGTTATGTTAATTGTTACAATTTCTATTATAAATCCAAATTATTATTATCAATAGAATTAATATTATTATATAATTATTAATATCATTGTTATTAGTATTATGATGAATATTATTATAATTAGTATTAATGTGATTAATAAGATTATTGTTATTATTATCACTTTAGTTATTACTATGTAATATCTTTAGGTATTAATAGTATTATTATTATCATTGATATAAGCGTGATTATTATGAATATGATTATTATGAATATTGTTATCACGAAGATAATTTAAAATATTATTATTATCATTAATATTAGTATTAGTATCAAGTTATTATCATTATTATTAATAACATAAGTATCATTTAATGAACTACTACTAAAACTATTACCTTTAGCAACAAAATGGTTATTTTTATAGTTATTAATAATATCAGTAGTATTACCTTTATCATTAATATTGGAGGAAATCACTATTATTAACATTATAAGTATCATTATTATAATTTTATTAAAAACTAAGTAGTATCATTATCATTAACATTCTAAATATTATTAAACTTGTCATATTATATAAAATTGCATTATTATTATTATTATAATTATTATTATTATTAAATCTAATAGTATTATTACCCATATCTTAATATTTTTATTAAATTAACTAACAAATGATATCCTTATAACAATATATTTAATACACAAAAGTAAACTATATTAATATCTTATTTATTGAAATAAATAAAATAAATATAATGAAACATATAAGCTATGGATATTAAAACTTAAATTACTAATAATATACAAAATTGTTCGATTACAAGTATATGTATTAATATATATATATATGAATTATATAGGTTCGTGAATCCGAGGCTAACCCTATACTTGTTCAATGTCGTTCTATGTATTTTTACTACAAAATACATTAGGTGAGTTTCATTTGCTCCCTTTTTAAATGCTTTTGCAATATATATTTTTGGGACTGAAAATACATGCGCTACTTTTATAACTGTTTTACGGAATAGACACAAGTACTCAAAAACTACATTCTATGGCTGGATTATCAAATCGAATATCACCCTTTTTAGTCTGGTAATCTAAGAATTAGGGAACAGACACCCTAATTGACGCGAATCCTAAAGATAGATCTATCGGGCCCAACAAGCCCCATCCAAAGTACCGGATGCTTTAGTACTTCGAAATTTATATCATGTCCGAAGGAGGATCCCGGAATGATGGGGATATTCTTATATGCATATTGTGAATGTCGGTTACCAGGTGTTCAATCCATATGAATGATATTATAGTCTCTATGCATTGGGACGTATGTTTATGAGAAATGGAAATATGAAATCTTGTGGTCTATTAAAATTATGAAATGATTATTTATGTTAAACTAATGAACTCACCAACCTTTTGGTTGACACTTTAAAGCATGTTTATTCTCAGGTACGAAAGAAATATTCCTCTGTGCATTTGCTCATCTTAGAGATATTATTTAGAGTCATTCATGACATATTTCAAAAGACGTTGCATTCGAGTCGTTGAGTTCATCAAGATTATTATTAAGTCAATTATAGTAAGATATGTTACGAAATGGTATGCATGTTGTCAACTTTCGATGTATTGAAAGATTGTCTTTTCAAAAACGAATGCAATGTTTGTAAAATGTATCATATAGAGGTCAAGTACCTCGCGATGTAATCAACTGTTGTGAATCGTTTATAATCGATATGGACATCGTCCGAATGGATTAGGACGGGTCGTTATAGATGGTAGTATTGATAATGAGATAGATGATGATTAAGATGGTAATGGGAAGAGAATAACGATGTTGTGATGATTATGATTAAGATTTATGATTAGGATTATGATTATAACTAGGATTATGGTTATGATGATGTTAATGAAAAAGAAGAAGATGAAACAGAAACAAATTCGGGTTATACATTTTAATAGTTGATTTAATTCAGAAAAGCTGAAATAGCGTAATGGTTAAGAGTGTTGATGGGTTATCAAGAGGTTGCGAGTTCGAGCCCTGCAGGGAAATTTTTTTTAGGGGATTATACATTAAGGTAGTCTTTCTAATCTTATTATTATTATTATTATTATTATTATTATTATTATTATTATTATTATTATTATTATTATTATTATTATTATTATTATTATTATTATTATTATTATTACGAGGAAAATAATAAAATTTATTATTATTTTCTTTAATATTAGCATTAATATCGTTATTACTAATAGAATTTTTATTTAACAATGATATTATTATTACCATTAAAATGACTGTTAAGTATTCTATTAAAACTATCATTATTATTACTATCCTTAAACCAGAAATATTAAAATTATTATTTTTGCGAACAAAAGATATTTATATATATACATATAAGTATATTACAATTTCATAATAATATGTTTTATTATGTATCAAATAAGCATTATAATACATTATCAGCATTAATAAAAATCATATATAAATATTAATTATAATACATAACTATATATATGTAAATTTGTTTGAATACGATTACATGTTTTAATATATATACAAATGATATAGGTTCGTGAATCCGAGGCCAACCCTGCATTGTTCAATGCCGTCATATGTATTTTTACTACAAAATACATTATAGTGAGTTTCATTTGCTCCCTTTTTAAATGCTTTTGCAATATATATTTTTGGGACTGAGAATACATGCGCTGCTTTTATAAATGTTTTACGATATAGACACAAGTACTTAAATTTACATTCTATGGTTGGATTATTAACCGAATATCGCCCTTCAAGTCTGGTAACCTAAGAATTTAGGGAAATGACCCCTGATTGACGCGAATCTTAAAGATAGATCTATGGACCTTGACAAGTCCCATTCGGGGTACGAATGCTTTAGTACTTCGAGATTATTATTATACAGACGAGAGGTTCTGTTTTGGAGATATTCTATGCATTAAGTTAACATCGGTTACCAGGTGTTCAATCCATATGAATGATTTTTGTCTCTATGCATGGGACGTATGTTTATGAGAAATGAAAATCTTGTGGTCTATTAAAATTATGAAATGATTATTTATGATAAACTAATGAACTCACCAACCTTTTTGTTGACACTTTAAAGCATGTTTATTCTCAGGTACGAAAGAAATCTTCCGCTGTGCATTTGCTCATTTTAGAGACATTACTTGGAGTCATACATGACATATTTCAAAAGACGTTGCATTCGAGTCGTCGAGTTCATCAAGATTATTATTAAGTCAATTATAGTTAGATATATTATGAAATGGTATGCATGCCGTCAACTTTCGATGTAATGAAAGATTGCCTTTTCAAAAATGAATGCAATGTTTGTAAAATGTATCATATAGAGGTCAAGTACCTCGCGATGTAACCAACTGTTGTGAATCGTTTATAATCGATATGGACTTCGTCCGGATGGATTAGGACGGGTCTCTACAGTTTTGGGTTTAGGGACTAAACTCAAAACATTAAACCCTAAACTCTAAATCGAGCTTAATTTTGAAAAATAAACTTCACACAAGATGAAAAAAAAACGATGAAAAAAAACCTCTAATTAAAACATTACTCATGATGAATGTTATCATTTATTTTTTCGAGAGCCAAAATAATAACAATTATCACAAAGTGTCTTTTTTAAGTGTTCACACTTTCATGTGATCTTAATGTTTGAAAAAAAAAACGAAAAAATAAAAAAATTACTTCCTCATTCCTCCAAAAAAGTGCTTCCATTTTGATGATAACCCTATATATATATATATATATATATATATATATATATATATATATATATATATATATATATATATATATATATATATATATATATATATATATATATATATATATATATATATATATATATATATGGGGATTTTCAATACAAAACCAAAAAACTATAGAACTAACTAATGTGCACAGATTTACACTTTTGCACAGTGGTGCACATTAAAAAAAAAACTTGTATTCATAGCGGCACTTCTATGCTCTTGTATCCTTTTTTTATTAATGAAAATTTTACCTTGATGTTCAAAAAAAAAAAAAAAATTTGTATTTGTGCACAAAAATACACTTGTGCACATTAAAAAGTTATGTATTGAACTTTTTTAATGTGTACATTGTGCACAAGTGTATTTATATATCATGTATGTATTTATATGTGTAGTTTATTTTCAGTATTAAAACTCTAGCTATCATAATTTGTCAATCACAAATACGATTAATTTACTTAGTAATGAGCGAAAGCATGTTGCCATAAAAAATAAAAACATAGAGTTATGACTTATGAGTTGAGACTTAAACACTGTATATAATTTACAAATTTACAACCACCGAGAGAGTGAATCAATATATTATGGAATTAAGTGGTCATAATAAGCATCTGATTATTTACTTTTTTGCCTCCAATTTTTATATATTTATTATTTTTAACTTTTGAGTTGGAGGTTAAGTTGTTTAAAGCATGTGCTACAACGTTTAAAACACGACATAATTGGTCGAGCAAAATCCAAACGAGGCCACAACTGTTCACACCCACCAAGGTTTCTTAAACTATACGAAGTAAAATTCATTTTTTAACCTGAACCATAAGAAAAACTCTTTATTTATTTATTTATTTTTTTAAATTTTTTACGTATTATACTCAAAATAGAATTAACTAGTAGAGAGAATCCAAAACATATTTTTAAAGAAGAAATTAAAAAAAAAATGTATGACAATAAAATAATAAATAGTTTAATATAACTCTGGTAAAAAATAATAATATTTTAAATATGTGATCAATCATTGTTGTCCAATATTTTTTTTATTGTACCAAATTAAATTTTTTATTGTATCAAATTAATTTTCTTAAGTCGTTCAATTCTATTGTATAATAACAACAACAACAACAACAACAACAACAACAACAACAACAACAACAACAACAACAACAACAATAATAATAATAATAATAATAATAATAATAAAAGTTTACAAAAATATTAAATATTTACACTTTATGTTCGTGATTTTTATTATTTCATTTATAGTCCTTAGCAAAAAATAAAATAAATAAATATTGTTTGTAGCATTATTTAGTAAAAATCATTGTTTGTAGCATTATTTAGTATACATATAAATATACCACCCAACCTTTAGTTGAGTGGTAAAAAGCCTCAGTTAGTACCGGGCATGTATCCTTGAAAAAATGGTGTGAGTTCGAATCACGGAGGAAGAGTGTTCTTCAAGGTTGTGCCTCTGGTATCCTTCACTTTGTGCGGGTTAAATAGTTAACCTAAAATATTCCTGGTACGCTTTGCGCGATAGATGTGAGCAGTTTCAATGAAATTAAAATATAATTAGTGGTTAGTAATAGTACTTAATGAGTTAGATATTAGTATCAATGAAATTATAATTAGTTGCAAATAATTATATTATATTATTGAGGTGCCCTTACGTGCTAGCTTCTAATTACTTTAAGTAATATCGATAATGTTAGCTTACACAAATAAAATATGATTTGGTGGAGTTGTTTAGAAACCATAATATAAACATTTTTGTAATTTATTACTGTACCTAAATAACGATATTGAAAAATAAAATAAAAAAACATATTCCATTTCCAATCAATTAAACATGATAACAGATAACATTTTGGCTTGTTCACATAGTCATGCTTATATTTGTCGGCTTATAACGAGTACAACAATCTTACTATTATAGATAGATTGATTGATAGATTAACAAAATAAAAACCCAAATACATCTTTTTCATTTAAATATTATTAAAAGATTAATATAAAATAAAACAATGGATAACATCGACACATCGTAGAGTATTTTCTTATGTCATACACAATACATATACGTACATGATACATATACCATATGATTTGGTATGCCGTACGTGAGTTAGAGGTAGGGCTGTAAATGAGCCGAGCTACTCGTGAGCTACTCGAGCTCGACTCGTTAAAAACTCGGTTCGAGCCGAGCCTAAACGAGCCCGAGCTCGAGTTCGAGCCGAAGTTAGGGATCGTTTAATAAACGAGCTCGAGCTCGAGCTTTATATATCGAGCTCGTTTAAGTTCGCGAGCCTAAACGAGCTTCTCTCTATATATATAATATTTTAATATTATATTGTATTTGTAATTTGTATATATTATATAAATTATAAATTAAAATTATAAATATAAATATATATTTAGTACTACATTACTATTTTACTTTAACAATAAGTAAATTCAAAATGATGACAGAATCGATGCGGTAACTTCTTTCACGAATATCCAAGCTGAATAGAACAGGCTTTGAGCCTTTCAAATATACTTCTTTTCCCAAGACACTAACTATTCGACTTTCATCTACTTTTTTTCAATTTTGTTTTTTCATTTTCTAACCATCTTAATATTTATATTTATTTATATATTTATATTTATTTATCCAGTCTCACTCTCTATTCATTTGCACTCTCCACTCAATAAAGTGAGAGAACTTCAAACAAGAAATCACTCAACTGATGGTCAAAATCTCATTTGTAAGAATATGTCATCTACTTCTTCATATATGTACTTCGTATTTATAGCTCTACTTATAGCTTTACCAATATACATATCATTTATCTCAAGCTGCAGGTTCATGTACGTGAACTCTAGTAGACTATAGTATTTTTATGCTTGAAGAAGGACAATGGATTTAATTGCAAAGATTGCTCTTGATAAACTGAAGTTTCAGTACTCAAGTATTGTCCTACATGCCTATAGTTGTGGTTTGAAGCAATGATAATTTTACAATGTCAAAGTATACTGTTATACACGATAGAAATTATTTAATGTTAGTAGTAAGTTTGTTAAATTTTTAGTGATTTTTATATAAACTTTATGTAAGATCGAGTCTGTAAGTTTGTTATATTGTTGGCAGTGACGGTATGTTTTCTATTATGATTTTAAAGATTACATAATTTTTTTACTTTGAAATTTATATAATATGTTACTTTTTATATTTAATGCAGGTTCATTTGGAGTGATTGGAAATGGCTGTTTTGAACTTGAAATCAACAAGTATTGTCTGATGTAACTTTGTGTTCATTACTGAATGTTTCTTCAAGACTGCAAGTTTTTTTTTTTTTTTTTTTTTTTTTTTTTTTTTAATCTTGTTTAGAAATGGTTATTTGTATATCGTGATTTAGCATGGTAGAGTCATTTTGGCTTAATTGTACATCTTGTACTCTTATTTATATTTTCAAATGTTGTATTTAAAGCATATTAATATAACTTTAGTCAATGAACTTATGACCCACAACTAAAATGCTCTATAACAAGCTTACCAAAATATATTTAACGAGCTCGAGTTTTTACTTAACGAGCCGAGCTTTATTCGAGTTAAAGCTCGTCTAAGCTTTTTAGAAAAAAAACGAGCTTATAACGAGCCGAGCTCGAGCTTTTAACAAGTAGCACGAGTCGAGCTCGAGCATAAAAATCAAGGCTCGATGCGAGCCGAGCTCGAGCTTTTTGAAAATTAAACGAGCAGAGCTCGAACACTACAAAGCTCGGGCTCGGCTCGGCTCGTTTACAGCCTTAGTTAGAGGCGCATATTTCCTATGGGGCACACAGGCCAACCATCCACGTAGGTCCGGACTCCTGAACAACAAATGCGGCACATGATTAGCAAACTTTGATTTTGTCTTATCTACTTTTATCTCAATTTGTACACTTTGATGAGATACATGGTTCTACTGTCAAGGTTAACATGTTCTCATTTTAACTTTTGGTGAGAACATGGGTAAAAATGATATTTTGTATGTAATGTATATCTTTCTTAAAAATCCCTATTTCTTTCTCTTCCCTTCAAATTTATCAACCTTCTCCCTTAAAACTCGTTATTATTCTGCTACTTTTTTTTATTTTATTCCAAAGTGTTCTTAATTGAAGTTTTTCTAATCTTATTTCATGTGTTACTGTAAGAGAGTATATCAATCGATTCAGGTTTTAATCCTCTTTATTTCAAAGATGCATCTAGTAATTGGTGCATTCCTATTTCCTTATCATTGTCGCATCCCATTTTTTTACGGTAGATGGTGTATCCCCATTTTTTATAAATGCTACATCTCATTTTTTTATGTATCCATCAACTGCTAGACATCCTCTTTTCGTAAAATTATTATACCAACAAAACGATGAAAAGAAGCATCCATTGACTTTATGTGACAAGAAACTCTTTAGAAATCAGGTCATATTTTTACATATATATTATTAATTGCAAATGAGTGTTGCATCCTAAAATTTATGTACACCCGTGAATGTATACATCACTTGAAATCTTAGTATTGCAAACTGAATATTGTGCATCGTCTGCAAGAAAAAGAAATAAACTGAAAGTGAAAAGTTGAAAACGAAGACATTCATCTCCACCCAACAAATTTTCTTGAGAAGAAAACAATCATATACATTGGTTCTTCACAAAGTCAATCATATTAAACACGAAAAAAGTAAAACAAATGCAAAACAAAAAGCAAATATGAGTTCAATCGATGACTGTGGATGAACAGAGACATCAATCGATGTGTATGGATGCTCATGAGTTCAATTTATGATTGTGGATGGATCGAGACATTACACGATGTGCCTAAATGCACTCGTGAGTTCAAACTATTAACGTGCATCAATATAAGAGTACATGAAGCGACGAGTTCATCCGAAGTGGAAGGACCCAAAAGTTCCAACGATTCGATTGGATTTGCTACTGAGTTCAAGCTAAACGTGTATCAATACAAATGGTGACATAGGATACATCCGACGACTCCAATCGCTGTAGTTACGGGTAACGTCGGAGTCGTCGCTAATCTTCGAAAAATCAACGCCATCTTCATTGTTGGATTTTATTTAACGGTTGTCAAATATTCCAGTCGCCGTTGCTGGATTAGCGTAGTTGTGTTGTGACTGATGGTGTATAGATTATTGTTTATGATAGTAGTGGAAATAGAATAAATTATGGTGTATTGATTATTATGACAGTAGTGGAAATAGAATAAATTATGGTGTATTGATTATTGTTTATGACAATGGTGGAAAATAGAATAGATGACGGTGTTTCCATACCACTTGTAACATCCCGTTTTTCCCGTATGTGGTTTAAGGTACGAAATTGATTTTATGAACGTTTTATACTTGATCGTTGTGTGATTAATTGATTTTGGGTACTAGTTGACGTATGTGGTATATATATATATATATATATATATATATATATATATATATACTTGAGAGTGTATACATGCTTGAGGGTATGTTTTGACTTAGGAAGGTATTAAGTCGAGTGAGGCTTCGTTGTGAAGTCTAGATGTACATACGAAGCAAGTTTGGGGCATACGAATCGCGAAATCAATAATTAGCTATGTTGTCGAAAAACTGGTCAGCCATAGGCTATCGCCGCGCCGCGAAGGCTCTTGCCGCGCCGCGATGTTGAACTCAAAACAAAGTCAGGAGGCACGATATGCAGGTCGAAAATCATGTGCATTGTCGCGCCGCGACGATATGGGCCGCGCCGCGGCAGACCTGCCAGTCTGACTCTGAATTCAGTTGTAAAAAGGGTTAATATGAGGGTATAATCGTCTTTTCGCGTATGAATCTGATTGGGGCATTAAATCTTAACCACTTATCTCACTTATTCATTTTCTTTTCTCTTTTCTTCTTCTATTTACTCTCAAAACATAAAACCCATTTAAATTAAAAGTAAGATTCGAAGGTGAAGACTTGTGATTCGATCTTTGGAGCAAATAGAAAATTTGTTCTCCTCGTTCATAGCTACGACTTGATAGTGTTGGTAAGTCTTAACGCCATGTTTTAAGTTTTAGTTAATTTATGGCTAGGGTTTGGGTCATTTGAGGCTTGTAAGACCCATTTGAGAATTTAATGGGTGAATTTGGGTTATATTGATGTAAGGAAACCCTAATAATTATAATCTAGGGTTTGGTCATGTAAATCGAGATTGTAAGTGTTAAATTGTGTTGTTAGTCGGTAATACACTTGTAAATTTGAAAGAACCCGTTCATATACATTATAAATGATTCACAATAGTTGATTACATCGCGAGGTATTTGAACTCTATATGATACATTTTACAAACATTGCATTCGTTTTTAAAAGACAAACTTTCTTTACATCAAAAATTGACGGCATGCATATCATTTCATATTACATCCAACTATAATTGACTTAATATTAATCTTGATGAACTCAACGACTCGAATGCAACGTCTTTCAAAGTATATCATGAATGACTCCAATTAATATTCTTAAAATGAGCTAATGTACAGCGGAAGATTTCTTTAATACCTGAGAATAAACATGCTTTAAAGTGTCAACCAAAAGGTTGGTGAGTTCATTAATTTATCATAATCAATCATTTTCGTAATAGTAATAGACCACAAGATTTCAGTTTCCATAAATATCCGTACACTCGCAAGTGTATAAAAGTATTCTATAAGTTGTTGAGCGCTTCGGTAACCATACTTAACAATTAATGTGGCATATTCCCTTTATTATGAAATCTCCCTACACTGTACCAAGTGTAGTAAAAACGAAGTACTATGCAACCGTTTACGATACTAGAGCGACTAGCCCAGTTGGGGTTATCAAACCCGATAGATCTATCAATAGGATTCGCGCTTACATGCTCTTACAACATGTAAATATTAGTTACCAAGATATTAGGGAAAAATATGCAAAGTGGTACAACTCAACGTAGAATATGTTTTTAGTACTTGTGTCCATTTCGTAAAACAGTTATAAAACATCGCATGTATTCTCAGCCCAAAAATATATATAAAAAGGGAGTAATGAAACTCACAATACTGTATTTCATAGCAATTATGTATATGACGGCACTGAACAAGTGCAGGGTTTGTCTCAGATTCACGAACCTATATCATATATATATATATATATATATATATATATATATATATATATATATATATATATATATATATATATATATATATATATATATTAACATATAATATTGATAAAACAAGTTTATATATTAATTATATAATATTTTTACTTGTTTAAGTTAGTAATTAGTTGTTAGTCTTATTTTAAATCTTATATAGATTTCCTGATTTTAAATAGTCAACTCCCGATAGGTATATCTCATAGTGTGTTCGACTTCTATAGGTGTAAGAGCCATTATTGAAAAGGTATTTGAGTCCTATAATCAGCCATAATCGGCATATGTTCTGAATCAGAGTATAGGTTAGTTAAAATTTCATTTTATCACATGTGCGTAAATCTGTCCGCACAGTTCAATAATTCGTCATAGGAACAGTCCGTAGGCTATGAAAAATAGCTAAACTCAATATTTTTAATCTTCCTTCTATATTTTAGTTATTAACATATACACTAACAGGTTTTATCAAGGAATATAGCCCAGGTCTTAGTTAACATAGTTTTCTAGTAAGATTGATTAAGCATACAAGATTAATCTTAGCCAAATCTTTCGGTTCATAAATTATTTGTTACTACATGGTTTTTAATGAATCAAGTTGCTGGAGACTCCTTAATATGTTGTGTTTTCAGAACATAATCGAAAGGTTTTGGTTTCATAGTCGAAGTTAGGCTTATGCCATTAACTTGTAACGGTGGACAAATTCGGATAAAATCTGTCATCAGTCAACTAATGAATTTTTGAAAAATACTTTCACTTCGTCTAAAATCATGAAAAAATTACAAAAATTTTGATTCATATATATTAACATATATCCAGAATTATATGCTCTAAAATAAAGTTTAAGATAGCTTTTAAATTCGTGTGTCAAAACAGTTTTCAAGAACCGAAAGAGACCAATTGTTGTATATTAAGTTCTAAGGTGTTATACATATATACAAGTTATAAATTCTTATAATAACTTAATATAATGTCATAATACATATAAATAAGTGCTTTTAAAGTCAAGTTAGTAAGGTTACATAAGTGTGACGACCCGGGAATTTCCGACCAAATTTAAACTTAAATTTTATTTGATTTCGACACGATAAGCAATGTTTGTAATGTTAAGTCTTGAAAACTTTGGAACAATTTACATGAATGCATGTGCCCTTTTGACCATTCCCGACGATTCACGAATCATTGTAAATAAATATAGATATATATAAATATAAATATTAATATAAATATTAATATAAATATAAATATAAGTATATATATATATATATATATATATATATATATATATATATATATTAATTTGAATTAATAAAATACAAAATAATCATTTGAATGGAAATATAAAGTAATATACAAAATAACTAAACTATGATTAAAATGAATCTATATATAGATGACTTCTTTAAATAATTAGTATTATATGTAAGTTGTAATATATATTTATATATATATATATAAAATATATAAATATTCAACTAGATTATTATATAAATTAAGTAATACATAATTAATAAAAGATAACATTAATATATTAAATTTAATTACAAGTTAAAATATAATTGCTATTATTATTATTATTCCTTTCATTATCAATATTAGTATCAGTATTACTAATATTATTAACTTATTATCTAATGTATAGTTATGAGATTTGATACGCGTAATTGTGATATCAATACTGATAGTGTTATATTTATTATTAATAACATTATTATTATTATTATTGTTGTATTTAAGATTGATATATAAATATAATTATATAAATATATAAGATATACAAATATAGGATATAAACATAGATATAGATATAAATAGATACATATAGATACGTAGTTATATACAAATATATAATAGGAAATTTGTATTAATATTATAAAGATAAATATTATTGTTATTATTATTATTATTATTATTATTAATATTAATATATTTATTATTAATACTTATTAAATCCAAATAGCTACAAAATTTGTTGCATATCGTTGTTTATTCTGTCCAGTTAGTCGACCAAATTGAAATCATATCAGATAGGGTTAAAATCAGTTAGCTTTACTTCAGACTTTATTTTTTTTTATCTTATTTATGTCCTTGAAGAATATTTGCTGTCGACACTTCAATTATTATAAACCAAGCAATCCAGGATTTTAAGTAACCCATTCTACAATCTATCAACAACTATCAATCACATTCTACCTATTAACAGCTTTAATTCGATTGAATTCAACCAAAATTATAAGAAAACAGACGATTTCCCTGTTCTTACTCTCATTCTTCAAAAACTCGATTCTTTAACAAACTTTAAAATCTTTAAATGCAGTTAGGTTAGGGATGTTTCGTTTAAACTAACTGCAAAACCTCAACACCCAATTTTTCCTATCGTGTACGAATTCTTGAGTCAAAGTTTTTTTTATCAAAAAGTCAAACTGGTTTCAACGATAAAATTCGATTCTTCTGTTACAATTCACGTACAACTGATGATTGGGAAAGTTTCTAAATGTGATTTGCAAACTATTTTGTATAGAAGTCGTGGATTAAAACCGTCTCAATTTCAAAATCAGGATCTATGTTCATCGTGTTCATCAGAATCTGTTACAGCATTTGATAATTTTTTTCTTTTCTTTTCTGTTATAAAATTTAGTTCAACTGAATCTGAGTCTTTTAGTTTCATTTAAGAATCTTAAAACCAAATGAATTATTTGCTGATATGATTTACGATTTCTGATCAATTTGAATTGAAGAAGAAGAAGGGATAGGAATCACTGTATACGGGATATATAAATTAAATGGTATTATAAAACTGAAAAACGGGCAACAGCCCAATGGTTCGAGCTGTTATGGAGTTTCGTGAGGTCTATGGTTCAAACCCGGCTAGTGGCATACATTCTTTTTAATGCATTTTTGAGGTAGTTTTCATTTATTATTATTATTATTATTATTATTATTATTATTATTATTATTATTATTATTATTATTATTATTATTATTATTATTATTATTATTATTATTATTATTATTGTGATTGTCATTATAAATTATGATTATGTTAAAATTGATGTTATGATCACTAGTATTATAATTTTAGTTATTGTTATGTAATATTGTTATGAATTAAAAGTATTATTATTATTATTAATATAAAGTATGATTTTTATTATTATTACGAATATGATTATTATTATTATTGTTACTACGAAAATAACACAAATTATTATTATTTTCACTAATACTGGTATTAGTATCACTTTTTAGTAATATTATCATTAACATAAGTATCATTATCAACAATATCATTATTATTATTATTATTATTATTATTATTATTATTATTATTATTATTATTATTATTATTATTATTATTATTATTATTATTATTATTATTATTATTATTATTATTAGTATTATCATTATTAATAAAGTTATTATTATTATTATTAGTAACTTATCATTATAAAAACTATCATTTTAAGAAATAAAAATTAGTTTCATAAAAGATATTTATTACATTCACTATAATTAAGATAATATTCCATATAACTATATATCAAATAGGCTAACATTTAAAATACTTATACAATATCGATTTTTAAATATAATACTAAACACATGTGTGTGTGTGTGTGTGTGTGTGTGTGTGTGTGTATATATATATATATATATATATATATATATATATATATATATATATATATATATATATATATATATATATATATATATATATATATCAAGATAACTAGAAGTATAGTTATTAATTATTGTAATGATATAAATATAAAATAAATATATAACATATAAGTTAAGATATGATTTACATAAATAAAGAATATGCTTTTAATGAAATTTAAAAGAATAAATCCTAAATAACTACTAGATATATAAAAGGATATAACAAATAAAATTAGATATATATAAACTTATTCGATTGCAATTATGTATATTAATAAGTACACAAATGATATAGGTTCGTGAATCCGAGGCCAACCCTGCATTGTTCAATATTGTCATATGTATTTTTACTACAAAATACATTAGGTGAGTTTCATTTGCCTTTTTACCCTTTATATTTTTGGGCTGAGAATACATGCAGGATTTATAAATGATTTACAAAATAGACACAAGTACGTGAAACTACATTCTATGGTTGAATTATCGAAATCGAATATGCCCTTTTTTATTAAGTCTGGTAATCTAAGAATTAGGGAACAGACACCCTAATTGACGCGAATCCTAAAGATAGATCTATTGGGCCTAACAAACCCCATCCAAAGTACCGGATGCTTTAGTACTTCGAAATTTATATCATATCCGAAGGGTGTCCCGGAATGATAGGGGATATTCTTATATGCATCTTGTTAATGTCGGTTACCAGGTGTTCAATCCATATGAATGATATTTTTGTCTCTATGCATGGGACGTATATTTATGAGAAATGAAATCTTGTTGTCTATTAAAAATATTGAAATGATTGTTATGATAAACTAATAAACTCACCAACCTTTTGGTTGACACTTTAAAGCATGTTTACTCTCAGGTATGAAAGAAGTCTTCCGCTGTGCAATTGCTCATTTTAAAGATATTACTTGGAATCATTCATGACATATTTCAAAAGACATTGCATTCGAGTCGTTGAGTTCATCAAGATTATTATTAAGTCAATTATAGTTAGATATATTATAACATGGTATGCATGCCGTCAACTTTCGATGTAATGAAAGATTGTCTTTTCAAAAACGAATGCAATATTTGTAAAATGTATCATATAGAGGTCAAATACCTCGCGATGTAATCAACTGTTGTGAATCGTTTATAATCGATATGGACTTCGTCCAGATGGATTAGGACGGGTTTCTACAATTAGTTTATAAACATGCTTGGTTTTCACCAAAACAAGTTCTAGTTTTTACAAGTTTTATAAACTTATTAAGATAGCAATAGAGTAGGAATTTAACAAGAGTTTTAAGAAGTGTTCTACCTTAATTTTGAAGCTAGATGATGAGGAAAATACTTGGTGATGATCTAGTATGAAGATAGAAGTATTTTGAGAGAGTAATTTGGAGTAAAGAATGAGAAAATGGAATGGAAAAATGGGGTGGTACATATGGACGAATTTTAAGTTAATAATGGAGTCATATGTTGCCAAAATGGTTAGTAAACCTGTGAGTTTTTGTCTCATGACTCATTAACAAGACAAAAGATGCTAGGATCCAAAAATGGGGCTGCTAAAAAGTGTATATTTCAATAGTTATACATCTATAAGCTGCTTATTAGACGGGTAAAAATACCGTAAAAATACGAATAGAGTTCATGAGGAAATAGAATGCGAATACGAGTATAGCTATCTTTGTTGAATATACTTATGTTAATATATGTATTTAAGTCTTTCAAAAGTGTATTAATACATCTTAATACAATACACATATATTCATTTTAACATAAGGGTTATTACGTCGTTAAATGTTACATACATATATTGTTTTCGAAACCCTTAAGTTAGTAATCTCAATTTATATATATAAAACCCATTATTAATATACTTAATGAGATACTTAAATATCATATATTCAAGTTAGATATAATCCATATATCCATATATATACATAAGTATATATTTAATACAAGTTACGACGTTCGTGAATCGTCGAACAAATGGTTGGTCAATTGTTTGTATGAAACTCATTTCAAAAGTTTTAAAACTTGTCAAAATTTATTGCTTATCATGTCGGAATAATGTTATCATATAAAGATTAAGTTTAAATTTTGGTCGAAAATTTCCGGGTCGTCACAAAATTGATGAAAGACTTGCTAATGGGTTCGTGTTTGACCAATTTGCGAGTCTAAGTGTTAAAATGGGTCAAAAGGGGTAATGTTGACCTAGTTGGGCAAATATGAGTATGAAAATACCCTAAAAGGTGGTAGCTATTGTTATTGGACTATAATCACTAGTTTTTAGTGATTGATGATGAGTCTTGGCCATTAATGGACGGTTTTGGATTAAATGGGTCATTTAATGCAAATGAGTCATTAAATGCTTAAGTGATAAATGTTGGTGTCAAGTCCAACTAGTTTGGTGTATTGAAATTGTACTTATTGTATTAGGTACTTCACTTTGAAGCTTGCGGAGTTGTTAATTCATCGCCTAGTCTATAAGGTGAGTGGAGTAATTATACGTATGTATATATGGCGTATTTATTTGGGAATGTTATGGTATGAACCATCGAGACGGTAGTGCCATAACATGTATGTGACAAGTGTCAAAGTGTGAACCATCGAGCCGGTAGCACTATAAAATGAGGCGTGAACCATCGAGCCGGTAGCGCCGAAGTGTGAACCAAAGAGCCGGTAGCACTATAAAATCATGATGTGAACCATCGAGCCGGTAGCATCAAGTGTGAACCATCGAGCCGGTAGCACTATAAAACAAAGTGTGAACCACGAGCCGGTAGCACTATAAAAGAGTATGACTTAAATATGACTCAAATGCGTATGGTGTGAACCATCGAGCAGGTAGCACCATAGCGTTTATGGTTAACCATATGGGGGTTTGTTGATTGTTTAGCATATTATATATATAGATTGTGTTGAGTATATGCTAATGCGGTGGTGTGATATTATACAACTTGTTAGTATTACGAGTAAGATGACATGCTAATTGAGTTACAAGTTTGTATACGATATTGTGTAAGTGGTTGCAGGTAAGTAGGTTATATATGTATATGTATAACTATTGCACTCACTAAGCTTTAGCTTACCCTCTCGTTGTTTACATTTTTAGGTGCGAACACGGAGAAAGGAAAAGGGGTTATTGGGCATTAGATTCCATTGATGCTTGCTAGTTAAAGCTTTTGGAAGATGACCTAATGCTTTTGGGTAGTTTAGCCCCAAACCATGCTCGGGTGTAGTTTGGATTAAAACTATCATTTCAAATGGGTCGAACTTGTAATACATTTGGTTAATGGCCTTAGTGCCTTTTGTAAACATTAATCTTGTTGTACGTTTTAATGGGTTGTATGGAATGGTTTATATCATTCCAATGGCATGATAATGATCGTTACTATAAAAAAAACATTTATCCGATTGAATACGGGTTGGGTTGTTTCAAGTGGTATCAGAGCATGGTCTAAGGGATTTAGGCGACTTGAGATAGGTGCCTAGACTTAGACTTTATTGTGTATGCGTTATATGCGGGACTTGTAGGAGACGGGTCAGACCGGGTGTGGTTAGTGCATAGGTTATGTGACCTAATCTTGTACTAATTGTTTTGTGTTGTGTTTTGAAATCATCAAGCGAGATAGACATTGTACTAGCGAGTTAATGCGACGTGCTCGCGTAACAATGATTAGCTACCATTGTTACGGGTTCAAGTCGTGTCAAGCAAGCGATGTACGATGATTGTTGAGCAAGATGGAGCGGTGTGGTATATTTATGACTTGTCCTTCGTTTCGTTATTTAACATATTCCGTTTTGTAGAATGAAGATGAGAAATGGTCATGATACCAAAAATGGAGGCCCGAGTGAGGACTCTGAATTCACGGCCAAGGTCGAGGCCATCATTAAAAAGCAAAGAGCGGAATTCCTTGAGGATGTCCGAAAGGTTTTCTAAGAATCGGTTGATGGGCAAGTAACCGAGTTAATAAATGAGCGAATGAATGCCGCGATCGAAGAGGCATTAGAAGCTAGAAATATTCATCCTCGGGGCATAGGGGGTGATGGTAATGGTTGATATAGGAGGCGAGACTTCCATTACAAAAATTTCAAGGATGCTCAACCTCATATGTTTAATGGAGTGAGAGATCCATTGAAAAGCACATGTTGGATCTCCGACATCGAGGGGGATTTTCGCACCGCGGAGTGTCCTCCTGAGAAGAAGACGAGATACGGTTCTAGTATGTTGCGTGAAGAGGCTAAGTTGTAGTGGGACGATAAAATTAAGTTTTATGGTGAAGAGCAATGCATGAGCTTGACGTGGGAAGAGTTTAAAAAGGAATTTTTCAAAGAATACTGAACTCCTTCTGACCTTGATAAAATCCAGGACGAGTTGCACAATTTACGACAAGGTTCAATGGACTTGGTTACCCTCAAGTCGACCTTTTTGGCAAAGACTCGTTTTTGCCCGGAGTATGTTGGCGATGATCACAAGTTGATGCTAGATTTTTATCGTGCACTAAGCGATGAGTTAAAGCGTAAGATTAGTCGGGGAATGACTAAGTCTTTTGAGGAATTGTTTAAGTTAGCCCGGGGCTTCGAACCGGAAGTCCCAAAGTAAAGCGATTTATCTTTCTCTAAGAGAAAATTTGAAGGTTCGAGTCATTCGAACTTTTCGAACAAAAAGAGCAAGAAGGGTTCCGAAAGTGCTAATAGCGTGAAGAAGGGTGGTTCTTTGAGTTATAGACCCACGTGTTTTAATTGTAATCAAAGGGGGCACTTGGCCCGTGATTGTACCAAGGCGCTAAGCAAACTCACTTGTTATAATTGTGGTAAAGAAGGGCACCGAAGGACGGAGTGTCCCGATTTGAACACCGATCATGTTAAGAAGTTGGAGAAGGCGGCGGGTACGGCTCGAGGACATAATTATTTGATGACCCATGATGAGGCCAAGCAATCCAACGAAGTTGTCTCAGATACTTTCATGGTTAACTCTAATCCGGCAAGGATCCTATTTGATAGCGGTGCTAATTTATCGTTTGTTTCTCCAAATTTTTGCCTAAACTTAATAAGCCGCTAGCTAAGTTAAGTCATCCGGTAGAATTTGAAATAGCGGATGGTAAGACGGTGCTAGGGGTTGATGTTTGTAATGATTATGATATTGTGTTCGGTTTCGAAGCATTTAAAATCGATCTCATTCCGATGACTTTGGGTGAGTTTGATGTTGTCGTTGGTATGGTTTGGCTCGATCGTTATAGAGCCGATATTGCATGCCATGAAAATTCTGTTAGGGTAAAGACCCCAAGAGGGGGAGAACTAATTATTCATGGCGAGTGACGGAGAAGACTTGTGCCGATATGCACTCTTGCACGGGCACGTCGTTTTCTTAATAGTGGTGGTATGGCTTTTCTTGCCCATTGTGATGACCCAGAAAATTTCGACTTATTCTGAACCAAATTCTCGATATGGTTTAATATTCCTGACACGATAAGCAAATCGATATGTTGATTTAAAATAATTTCATACGTTTAATTGTTCATAGGACTTAACCCTACGATTCACGAATAAACTGTAAGTAAAAACTGGAAACCATTATGACGTATATATTATATGATTTTACTTTATTAAATGAAAATATTTTATGATATAATAATTTCTATTATTTAAACCTTTTAATAAAGTGATTTTGAATATAAGTAGTTTTGGAAAACTAAACCTTATAGCATTATTTGATTTAGTTTCAAACGTACGAAAATATTTTTTTTCGATATAATAGAATTTGATTGTTAAAATGTTTTTATGGATTTTCAATGATATGAAAATAAAAATAGAGATAAAATAAAGGTTTCTAATGAGCACTAAAAGACTACAACATTTTATCTCAAGATTTCAAGTTAAAATGATGGAAATCACTAAACCTGCGCACTTGCACGAGAAAAATTATAACTAAATCATACTGACTCGAAAAAGGGTGATTCCGGTGTCCAGACGTCCGTAACTCAAAAATCTACAACTTTTGTGAAGACACCATACGCGGAACGCGTACCTATCTATGCGAAACGCGTAATGTTTGTCGACATAAAAAGTTTGTCGACATAAAAAGTGATGGCGGTTTATTATTATATTATATATTATATTATTATATTATTATATTTATATTATTATATATATATATATATATATATATATATATATATATATATATATATATATATATATATATATATATATATATATATATATATATGCATATCATCCATCATTTTATTTATATTTACTCTGCATCAATTTTATTTTTATTTTCAAAACGGGTTTTTGAGCGGGATGAAGCTAAAGTAAATTATGGGTTATTGTCAAGGAGATTATGGGTAATGTTCGGGGATATATTTATGAATCAAACCTAGTGTTTATCATCTCCGTTACGTCTACATATTTTCCTACAATATTGAATCTCAATATTGATAAGTTGAGATCTACGATTATTTGATAATCCGAGTTTCGGTCACATTACGATGAACAAATTTATATGCTTCTAAGGTGAGTTTCATATGATCCCTTTTTACTCTCTACATTTTTGGGCTGAGAATACATGCAAATGCTTTATTAACTGATTTACAATATTTATATGTGTGAGTTTCATATGATCCCTTTTTACTCTCTACATTTTTGGGCTGAGAATACATGCAAATGCTTTATTAACTGATTTACAATACTTATATGTGTGAGTTTCATATGATCCCTTTTTACTCTCTACATTTTTGGGCTGAGAATACATGCAAATGCTTTATTAACTGATTTACAATATTTATATGTGTGAGTTTCACATGATCCCTTTTTACTCTCTACATTTTTGGGCTGAGAATACATGCAAATGCTTTATTAACTGATTTACAATATTTATATGTATGAGTTTCATTGATCCCTTTTTAATTGCTTTTGCAATCTATATTTTTGGGCTGAGAATACATGCACTTTATTTTAAACGCAATGGATACAAGTACATACTAAATTCTACACTGAGTTTGAATCGAAAATCCCTTAGCTTTGGTAACTAGTAACTGCCAGTTATAAGAACTGGTGGGCATGAGTAGTAGTATATGGATCCATAGGGCTTGACATCCTCGTCCGAGCTAGAGCGCTAGCCTTTTAACGGACGTATGCTATTTGAGAAATGTACACGTTGGTTTGCGTGTATTATTAAGATGATTATACAAAGGGTATAAATTATATATACGTTAAGTTTAGTTACCAGGGTGCTCAATTTTGTAGAATATTTTGATAAACGTTTCTGGATGAAACAACTAAAATCTTGTGATCCACTTTTATATACAGATTATGCGAAATACTAAAACTATGAACTCACCAACCTTTGTGTTGACACTTGTTAGCATGTTTATTCTCAGGTTCTCTAGAAGTCTTCCGCTGTTTGCTTATATGTTATACAAGCTATGTGCATGGAGTCTTACATGACATATTTTTCAAGGAAACGTTGCATTCACTAAATCATCACCATGTATCTTATTTTGAATGCATTGTCAACGGAAGTATCATTGTAAACTATTATATTACGGTGATTATCTATATGTAGAAATCATCAGATGTTGAAAACTTTTGATTTAAATATTCATTTATGGTTTGCCTTTTTAAAAGAATGCAATGTTTACAAAACGTATCATATAGAGGTCAAATACCTCGCAATGAAATCGATGAATGACGTGTTCGTCCATATGGATTTGGAGCGATCGTCACAGTTGGTATCAGAGCGTTGGTCCTAGCGAACCAGGTCTTGTATGAATGTGTCTAACTGATAGTTGTTAAGATGCATTCGTAATTCTGGACTTCGACTGTGTTTGCATGTCAAAAGTTTTGCTTAACATTTCTTGTCGAAAATTACATGTTTATCATTCTTAAGTCTAGACACGTTTTCCTGCATTTATTGCATAAATAGTGTATAGACAAAAATTCATATCTTAGCGTATCTGTTACTGTAAACTTTTCCTGACATCTTCCGAAAATTTCTCCGTGATTTATGGAATTTGGTATTATATATACATATGTAAATTATGTATTGAAGAATACCAAACTAAATTCTATAATCTAATTCATATCAAAAATCATCTCCCTAATTATACAAGATGGATCCCGTATCTAGTTCAAATTCCTTAAACTCCGACAGCTATTCCGATATGGATATTCACCTGAATTCCGAAGATAGTGTAACCAGAATGGATCAACCAATTAGCCATCATCTATTCTGGATGAATTGGGGATGGGTTCGTAGTCTACTTAATCATTGGAGACAAGAAGAAGGTGATCCCTTCCATCCACCACATTGTCCTCTTGGCGAAGAACCTGAAGCACTTACCGGCGAACCTGTTCGAGACACCATTTTCTCTCTCATTTCTAGAGTATCTCATCACGATAATATAATATCTCAAATTCTGGATCTTATTCATCCGCTCGTTCGAACCAATCATCCCGGTGTAGTAGAAGAAGTCAACGAGCTTCGCGCTCGGGTAGTGGCTTTGGAGAATATGGTGCAAAGGTTACAAGCACCAGCAGCATCACCGGCATCAAAAGTACCGCCGGCAACAACACCAACAGTACCATTACCACTACCAAAACATCCGCATCGCAAAACTCAACTTCACAATCTGTTCCACGAGCATCAATGTCATACGCACCGTAGTTACCAAGAAATACCAGCAACAATAACCGATGAAGTATTAACTCATTTCCCCTGAAGAAATTTTATGTATATTTAATATATATGAATTTTAAAATCAAAATAAATCTTTTCGTACTAAGCTATTACGTATGAATCTTAACTGGTAGGTACTACCCGGTTAGTTCATATTACTAATATGCAATGATGTACATCCTTCCTTAACAACTTAACCATCATTAACTACAATCTATGTTTCAATCCAATGAATTTCATTTCATAATAAACCAAGTGTATTATTCAATTACATAATTGATTTTACATTTTCATTTTCGATGTACTCGAAACTATCCAGAAAACATCATCTGTGCCTTGTAAGGTTCACAAGAATTTCACGAGCATCAACATCCTTCACCAAGGAATATCAATAAGAATAAATAATGAAGTATTGATTTCATTAGCGAAATACTCCGCAAAGATTAAGTAATCTTTAATATTTTAGAGATTATTCATTTCTAATTCCAGCCAAAAATCAAATGAGCTTAATATGATACTAACTCATTAAATCTGTATTACATCTGAAGAAAATATACATACATATATTTTCATAAAAACGGTAATAAAAATTCTTTTGTACAAAGTATTAATTGTGAAATCCTTAACGGGTAGGTAATACTCGGGAAATATATAAGTTCACAATTAATATGTTATACTGTACATTCTTCAACTTTGATTCAAAAATTATTAACAATGCTCATAACGATATACAATCGTTTTCATACAAATTCAATTACATATTCTGATATTGACGGATCAGAATCCAAGTCATAACTCTGAACCGGTGACATCATTCTTAGATCTCTACATCTTTCAAAGCTATACTTTGACTTCAAAACTATGCAAGATCCTTTAGCATTGTTTTTACCGAAAATAATCTTGCAATCCCTTTTCAAAGTATCCAGTATTATCAACCATTCAACCAGTCAACCTTGACTTTTCAGATTAGCCTTATTATAATCTTGACATATACATTCTTGTTACCGGGGAACCTTTCATGTTTCGGGTTTTTTAGCAGTAAATTTACCAACAACCTCATTGATCCTTGATCTTTTGAAAAATCCTTATACTCATTGAAACCCTATCATGTACTCATCTACATCTTGTAACGGCAATTGTCATACCAACTACCGAAAATTAGCAATCAGTATTTTGAAATCTTGCAGCACGTCTACGCCAACAGTTATATATATATACATATAATGTCTATCTTCTAGACTTACATACTTCAAATGTGAAGTTTCTGAAAAACATCCCAAACTATGAACTGGTTCTCTAAAATTAGAATAATGCTGATGAAACAGCAAAAACTGTAAACGACCTTAACAGTAAAAAGTTTGATGATAAAGGATAGTGTGCTGGCAAAGCTCAGAAAAAGAGAAAGTTTGGAACTGGAAAACGGATTGAGCAAAGTATGAAGGAGGCTGTGGATAAATCACAAGGACGAAACCTGCCTTCAAAGAATCCAAATGATTCAGTATCTGCTGAAGGCATTAACGAATACCTTGCTTCCGAATCTAAACCCTTGCGGACAATATTCTTCATCATCCTTTGATATTAGAAATTCTAAGATATCATTGTATCTTTCATTATAAATATCCTCCATATTTCTGGAGATAATTCCATAATCATTCTTATCGGAAATCAATTTTCTCCTTATGATATATGTGTTACATCATAAAAGAAACTATTTTAGTTTCTAAATTCTGAAACCTTCGAGTTTAAAATATGAATATTTTTGAAGTGGTGTTGGGAGCTGAAGCATGAGTTAGTATAATATAATGACACTTGATCAACGTGATTATATTACAGTAAGTCATGCTGAGTTTCTAAATGGAACGTGATGATTCACAGATCATAACGTCATCATGTGCTATGTCATACGACTCTTGTATTCTAGTTAATCTCTAAAATATCAAGAAAATATTTCTTGATGATTCTATCTTTTCCAGGGTATTCTGGTAATTTAACAAATCAAGATCGTGCCATTACCATTTTCTTCTTAGAACATTAACAATGTTCATTCTGAAATTCATATCGACGAATTCTGGACCATTACAAGCAATGCTTAGTCACAAGAAGAAGAAACGAAGGGACAAAACTCCGAAATAGAAATTGGGGTATAAATCGCAGCAAATAAAAGAAAGCATTAACTGTAGACGACAATGATTATAGAAGGAAGAAGCAGGAACTCCGAAATATAACAGAGAATATAAAGCCCGATAACAATACTTAAATTACAAACCGTGTATATCAATAAGTATTGCAATGTAAAGACACGGGAGAACTAAAAACACTATAAAGCCAAGAGTATAGTAAAAGTGAATAGATTCCTCCGGCGGCAGATGAAAAAGAAGAACGATAGATATGAAAGTTAGAAGTATATCAAGGATCAGAACTGGATGAAGCATTTTCACAATCTTTTGGAAGTATGAAATAAGGAAGAAGATTATAGGAGTGATGAAAATAAATGAAACGAAAGTGGTCAATTTATAGCGAAATATTAGACATAGCAATCGAGGCAGATTACGTATTTAATCAAAGGAAATCTTAATTTCCTTAAATTCCGAAGAATCAAATCTTATTTGGATTATGAAGATTTTCTATTCCTTAAATTACGGAAATCAATCGTTAATATGTCAAGAGTTAAGACGAATCTCTATTCTTCATTTCACTCTTTTATGATAACTTCTCTCATACGCTTCGAGTAATTGGATTGTTTTATCTATATTTTTCAACGGTAATAAAACTCTATTTATAGACACATATACGTCATGAAAACATTTTTATTGTTAGCCATGACGACCTCACTCAAATTTCGGGGTGAAATTTCTTTAACGGGTAGGTACTGCGATGACCTAGAAAATTTCGACTTATTCTGAACCAAATTCTCGATATGGTTTAATATTCCTAACACGATAAGCAAATCGATTTGTTGATTTAAAATAATTTCATACGTTTAATTGTTCATAGGACTTAACCCTACGATTTACGAATAAACTGTAAGTAAAAACTGGAAACCATTATGACGTATATATTATATGATTTTACTTTATTAAATGAAAATATTTTATGATATAATAATTTCTATTATTTAAACCTTTTAATAAAGTGATTTTGAATATAACTAGTTTTGGAAAACTAAACCTTATAGTATTATTTGATTTAGTTTCAAACGTACGAAAATATTTTTTTTCGATATAATAGAATTTGATTGTTACAATATTTTTATGGATTTTCAATGATATGAAAATAAAAATAGAGATAAAATAAAGGTTTCTAATGAGTACTAAAAGACTACAACATTTCATCTCAAGATTTCAAGTTAAAATGATGGAAATCACTAAACCTGTGCACTTGCACGAGAAAAATCATAACTAAATCATACTGACTCGAAAAAGGGTGATTCCGGTGTCCAAACGTCCGTAACTCAAAAATCTACAACTTTCATGAAGACACTATACGCGGAACGCGTACCTATCTACGCGAAACGCGTAATGTTTGTCGACATAAAAAGTGATAGCGGTTTATTATTATATTATATATTATATTATTATATTATTATATTTATATTATTATATTATATATATGTATATATATATATATATATATATATATATATATATATATATATATATATATATATATATATATATATATATATGCATATCATCCATCATTTTATTTATATTTACTCTGCATCAATTTTATTTTTATTTTCAAAACGGGTTTTTGAGCGGGATGAAGCTAAAGTAAATTATGGGTTATTGCCAAGGAGGTTATGGATAATGTTCGGGGATATATTTATGAATCAAACCTAGTGTTTATCATCTCCGTTACGTCTACATATTTTCCTACAATATTGAATCTCAATATTGATAAGTTGAGATCTATGATTATTTGATAATCCGAGTTTCGGTCACATTACGATGAACAACTTTATATGCTGCTAAGGTGAGTTTCATATGATCCCTTTTTACTCTCTACATTTTTGGGCTCAGAATACATGCAAATGCTTTATTAACTGATTTACAATATTTATATGTGTGAGTTTCATATGATCCCTTTTTACTCTCTACATTTTTAGGCTGAGAATACATGCAAATGCTTTATTAACTGATTTACAATATTTATATGTGTGAGTTTCATATGATCCCTTTTTACTCTCTACATTTTTGGGCTGAGAATACATGCAAATGCTTTATTAACTAATTTACAATATTTATATATGTGAGTTTCATATGATCCCTTTTTACTCTCTACATTTTTGGACTGAGAATACATGCAAATGCTTTATTAACTGATTTACAATATTTATATGTGTGAGTTTCATTGATCCCTTTTTAATTGCTTTTGTAATCTATATTTTTGGGCTGAGAATACATGCACTTTATTTTAAACGCAATGGATACAAGTACATACTAAATTCTACACTGAGTTTGAACCGAAAATCCCTTAGCTTTGGTAACTAGTAACTGCCAGTTATAAGAACTGGTGGGCGTGAGTAGTAGTATATGGATCCATAGGGCTTGACATCCTCGTCCGAGCTAGAGCGCTAGCCTTTTAATGGACGTATGCTATTTGAGAAACGTACACGTTGGTTTGCGTGTATTATTAAGATGATTATACAAAGGGTATAAATTATATATACGTTAAGTTTAGTTACCAGGGTGCTCAATTTTGTAGAATATTTTGATAAACGTTTCTGGATGAAACAACTAAAATCTTGTGATCCATTTTTATATATAGATTATGCGAAATACTAAAACTATGAACTCACCAACCTTTGTGTTGACACTTGTTAGCATGTTTATTCTCAGGTTCTCTAGAAGTCTTCCGCTGGTTGCTTATATGTTATACAAGCTATGTGCATGGAGTCTTACATGACATATTTTTCAAGGAAACGTTGCATTCACTAAATCATCACCAAGTATCTTATTTTGACTGCATTGTCAACGGAAGTATCATTGTAAACTATTATATTACGGTGATTATCTATATGTAGAAATCATCAGATGTTGAAAACTTTTGATTTAAATATTCGTTTATGGTTTGCCTTTTTAAAAGAATGCAATGTTTACAAAACGTATCATATAGAGGTCAAATACCTCGCAATGAAATCGATGAATGACGTGTTCGTCCATATGGATTTGGTGCGATCATCACACCCATGTGGTTGATACTCGTGAAGAGCAACCATCCATTCGTGAAATTCCGGTGGTTAATGAATTCGAAGACGTTTTTTCGGACGAATTACCGGGTGTTCCGGCGGAAAGACAAGTTGAATTTCGCATTGAGTTGGTTCCGGGTTCTACTCCCATAGCTAAAACTCCTTATCGTTTAGCTCCGATCGAAATGCAAGAATTGTTAAATCAAACCCAAGAGTTACTTGAGAAGGGTTTTATTCGACCGAGTGCTTCGCCATGGGGCGCTCCGGTTCTATTCGTGAAAAAGAAGGACGGTAGTATGCGGATGTCCATCGATTATCGGGAGTTGAATAAATTGACGATAAAGAATCGTTATCCATTGCCTCGGATTGACGATTTGTTTGACCAACTCCAAGGTGCAACTTATTTCTCTAAGATGGCTATCACCAAATGCGGGTCCGTGAGGAAGATATTGAGAAAACGGCCTTTCGAACGCGTTACAGGCATTTTGAGTTTGTAGTTATGCCTTTTGGTCTTACGAATGCACTGGCGGAATTCATGGATCTTATGAACCTACTGTGCCAACCTATGTTGGACAAGTCGGTAACTGTGTTCATTGACGACATACTTGTCTATTCGAAAAGTATAAAGGAACATGAACATCATTTGCGTGGTGTGTTGAAGACGTTGCAGAAGGAGAAGTTGTATGCAAAATTCTCCAAATGTGGCTAAGGGAAGTTCAATTCCTTGGCCATATTGTGAACAAAGATGGTATTCAAGTAGATCCGGGGAAGATTGAGACGGTAAAGAGTTGGGGACGACCGACTATGCCTACGGAAATCCGAAGTTTTCTCAGATTGGCCGGTTATTATCGTCAGTTTATCCAAGACTTTTCTAAGATCGCCCCTCCATTGACGAAGTTGACGAGGAAGAACGCAAGATTTAATTGGGAAAACGAGCAAGAAATTGCTTTTCAATTATTAATAGAGAAGTTGTGTCAAGCTCCGGTGTTAGTGTTGCCAGAAGATGTAGAAGACATGACGGTCTATTGTGATGCTTCATTAAATGGGCTCGGTTGTGTTCTAATGCAAAGAGGTAAAGTCATCGCTTACGCCTCTCGACAACTAAAGGAACACGAAACGAGATATCCGACTCATGACCTTGAGTTGGCGGCGGTGGTACACGCTTTGAAAATTTGGCGCCATTACTTTTATGGTGTTAAGTGTACGATTTATTCAGATCATAAGAGTTTGAAACATATTTTTGATCAACGAGACTTAAATTATCGTCAACGTAGATGGATGGATGTGGTAAAAGATTACGATTGTAAAATACTTTATCATTCGGGAAAGGCGAATGTGTTCGCGGATGCGTTGAGTCGAAAGAGTCAACATCTGGCGATACGAGTAGGATCGTTACGCATGATTATTACGAACAATTTCCTTGTAAAGCTCGGTGAGATTCAAATTGAAGCTTATGTCAATAATAAGCATGAAGAACGAATCGTGGGGAAAACGGAGTCTATTACCTTAGGTCCGCATGGTTTGTTAACCTTTCAAGGACGGTTGTGGGTGCCTAAAATGGGTGATAATCGATGAGTGCTACTTGATGAAGCGCATAAGTCAAAGTATTCCATTCACCCAGGCGCAACGAAAATGTATCTTGATTTAAGAAAGGAGTATTGGTGGCCGGGCATGAAATGTGATATTGTTAAGTATGTTGAACAATGCGTCACATGTTTTCAAGTTAAGGCCGAACACCAAAAGCCGTATGGTATGTTACAACCGTTAGAAATCCCAAAATGGAAATGGGAGCACATTACCATGGATTTCATTACAAAGTTACCAAAGACGGCGAGAACCCAATTTGATTCGATTTGGGTGATAGTTGATCGGTTGATGAAGAGTGACTTGTTTCTTCCCATTCGGGAAGCGATATCATCGGAGACTTTGGCTAAGTTGTTCATTAAGGAAGTGATATCACGGCATGGGGTTCCTATATCTATTATTTCGGATTGAGATACTCGTTTCACATCTCGGTTTTGGGAAAAGTTTCATGAAGATATGGGTACACAATTGAAATTGAGTACGGCATACCATCCTCAGACGGATGGTCAAACCGAACGTACGAATTAAACATTGGAAGATATGTTACGGGCGTGTATTATCAATTTCGGTGGTAGTTGGGATGAGCACTTACCGTTGGTGGAATTCTCGTACAATAATAGTTATCATACTAGTATTGGAATGCCACCGTATGAGATGCTTTATGGGCGAAGGTGTCGAACTCCTATATGTTGGGGTGAAGTGGGACAAAGAGTAATTGGGAGTACCGATTTGGTGCTAGAGACGAATAGCAAGATTGATATGATTCGGGCTCATTTGAAAAAGGCTCAAGATAGACAAAAGTCGTATGCCGACAAACAAAGGCGACTGATTGAATTCCAAGAAGGCGACATGGTGATGCTTAAGGTTTGGCCATGGAAAGGTGTTATTCGGTTTCAAAAACGAGGAAAGTTAGCTCCTCGGTTTATTGGTCCATTTAAGATTTTAGCTCGTGTTGGTGAAGTTGCGTATCGTTTGGAATTACCTGAAGAGCTTGCGGGGATCCATAATACATTTCATGTTTCCTATCTCCGTAAGAGTCTTGCGGATGATTCTTCATGGGTACCATTAGATGAGATCGAACTAAACAACAAGTTGGAGTATGTTGAGAAGCCGATTGCTATACTCGATGAGAAGGTAAAGAGGTTGAGGAATAAAGAGGTGAGGACTTTTAAAGTTCAATGGAGTCGTAATAAGGGTTCCGAGTTTACGAGGCAACCCGAAGAGTTTGTATTGGTGTATCTTTCGGCTTGTCATGCGGCTTGGATCGCGAGGACGCGCTCCGATTCAAGTGGGGGAGAGTTGTAACATCCCGTTTTTCCCGTATGTGGTTTAAGGTATGAAATTGATTTTATGAACGTTTTATACTTGATCGTTGTGTGATTAATTGATTTTGGGTACTAGTTGACATATGTGGTATATATATATATATATGTATATATATATATATATATATATATATATATATATATATATACTTGAGAGTGTATACATGCTTGAGGGTATGTTTTGACTTAGGAAGGTATTAAGTCGAGTGAGGCTTCGTTGTGAAGTCTAGATGTACATACGAAACAAGTTTGGGGCATACGAATCGCGAAATCAATAATTAGCTATGTTGTCGAAAAGCTGGTCAGTCATAGGCTATCGCTGCGCCGCGAAGGCTCTTGTCGCGCCACGATGTTGAACTCAAAACAAAGTCAGGAGGCACGATATGCAGGTCGAAAATCATGTGCATTGTCGCGCCGCGACGATATGGGCCGCGCCGCGGCAGACCTGCCAATCTGACTCCGAATTCAGTTTTAAAAAGGGTTAATATGAGGGTATAATCGTCTTTTCGCGTACGGATCTGATTGGGGCATTGAATCTCAACCACTTATCTCACTTATTCATTTTCTTTTCTCTTTTCTTCTTCTATTTACTCTCAAAACATAAAACCCATTTAAATTAAAAGTAAAATTCGAAGGTGAAGACTTGTGATTCGATCTTTGGAGCAAATAGGAAATTTGTTCTCCTCGTTCATAGCTACGACTTGATAGTGTTGGTAAGTCTTAACTCCATGTTTTAAGTTTTAGTTAATTTATGGCTAGGGTTTGGGTCATTTGAGGCTTGTAAGACCCATTTGGGAATTTAATGGGTGAATTTGGGTTATATTGATGTAAGGAAACCCTAATAACTATAATCTAGGGTTTGGTCATGTAAATTGAGATTGTAAGTGTTAAATTGTGTTGTTAGTCGCTAATACACTTGTAAATTGATGAAAGACTTGCTAATGGGTTCGTGTTTGACCAATTTGCGAGTCTAAGTGTTAAAATGGGTCAAAAGGGGTAATGTTGACCTAGTTGGGCAAAGATGAGTATGAAAATACCATAAAAGGTGGTAGCTATTGTTATTGGACTATAATCACTAATTTTTAGTGATTGATGATGAGTCTTGGCCATTAATGGCGATTTTAGATTAAATGGGTCATTTAATGCAAATGGGTCATTAAATGCTTAAGTGATAAATGTTGGTGTCAAGTCTAACTAGTTGTGTATTGAAATTGTACTTATTGTATTAGGTACTTCACTTTGAAGCTTGCAGAGTTATTAATTCATCACCCAGTCTATAAGGTGAGTGGAGTAATTATACGTATGTGTATATGGCGTATTTATTTGTGAATGTTATGGCATGAACCATCGAGCCGGTAGTGCCATAACATGTATGTGACAAGTGTCAAAGTGTGAACCATCGATCCGGTAGCACTATAAAATGAGGCGTGAATCATCGAGCCGGTAGCGCCGAGGTGTGAACCAAAGAGCCGGTAGCACTATAAAATCATGATGTGAACCATCGAGCCGGTAGCATCAAGTGCGAACCATAGAGCCGGTAGCACTATAAAACAAAGTGTGAACCACGAGCCGGTAGCACTATAAAAGAGTATGACTCAAATGAGTATGGTGTGAACCATCGAGCCGGTAGCACCATAGCGTTTATGGTTAACCATATGGGGGTTTGTTGATTGTTTAGCATATTATATATATAGATTGTGTTGAGTATATGCTAATGCGGTTGTGTGATATTGTACAACTTGTTAGTATTACGAGTAAGATGACATGCTAATTGAGTTACAAGTTTGTATATGATATTGTGTAAGTGGTTGTAGGTAAGTAGGTTATACATGTATATGTATAACTATTGCACTCACTAAGCTTTAGCTTACCCTCTCGTTGTTTACATTTTTAGGTACGGACACGGAGAAAGGAAAAGGGGTTATTGGGCATTAGATTCCCTTGATGCTTGCTAGTTAAAGCTTTTGGAAGATGACCTAATGCTTTTGGGTAGTTTAGCCCCAAACCATGCTCGAGTGTAGTTTGGATTAAAACTATCATTTCAAATAGGCCGAACTTGTAATACATTTGGTTAATGGCCTTAGTGCCTTTTGTAAACATTAAACTTGTTGTACGTTTTAATGGGTTGTATGGAATGGTTTATATCATTCCAATGGCATGTTAATGATCGTTACTATAAAAAAAAATTATCCGGTTGAATATGGGTTGGGTTGTTTCACCACTATGTAATTGTATTTAGTCACAACAATGGAGAAAAGAATTTTTAGGAGAAAGAGGCAGTTACATCATCAAATACGGAGTAGACGGAGATTTTTAAGGGGTGCCATTTTCCCAAAAATGCCATTTTCACTTATTTTTAAATTTTAAACAACATTTAAATTTGATAACCATTGATTAAGATTATGAATGGCCTAGATCTGTTCTCACCATATATATAAATGAGAACGTTCTCATATGAACGCATCTCCTGCTGTCAATTGTAGTTCGTGTTCAATAAATAATTAGTTGCTAGAAATTTTTTTACATAAAAGGTTTACGATATTCATTTTTAATTTTTAAATTATTAATAAATAATAGACATAAGTCTTTATGCTTCATTTTCTTTCATTTTATTTGTTTCCTAGTTTGTTGCTTGAGGCTCAGACTTAAGTTCATTGGTGTGTTTTCATTTTGTGGTTATCAGGCTAGCTTATGCTTCTGGCTCGATTTAAATTTTTCGGTTGTTTCGTGGGTTATATTGTTTGTTTCTTTGGCTAGGTTTGGTTCGATTGTACCAAGAGGCTAGATTTTCTTTTCGTTTTTAGTTTCGAACCGAGCCGTTGCATCGTTGTATTCTTGTTTGATTTTTTCATCTTTCGATGAATAAGCCTTTGTTTATGTAGTTTTCATTTTTCGCCAAAAATAAAATAAAATAAAATAAAAGACATAGATATGTAATGTTAGTCTATATTTTTTGTTCATTTTAGATACTAGTCTCTATGTGATTAGACAGTTTGCTAGAGGACCACACAGATTGATTAAGCAACTGCCACATGTTATACATGCATTATAGCCTTTTAGACTATTTGCTAGTGAACTCCCAATGGTTCAGTGAATGTCATGTCATTTGTACTCGCCGATATTACCATCAATGGCATTCCCTGGTTGATATCTAGATTAAAGCCACAAATTGACTATATACTTTCTCAAATGTCCCGATGTCGCCCATATACCCATTTGTATCCCACTGTCGTCTACAAACTTTCAAAATATGTATCAATGAAATTTGTTTTAAAATGTATGCTTTCAAGAAGTAACTTTGGGCCTCATATGAACATGAATATCCCTGTACTTGTTTCCCTGTACGACGTTCTTCTTTGTTCTTCCCTAAATAAATCCTATGAACCCTAATATCCCAAAACCGCTTTTTCTTCAAACTCAAACGTACGGTTCAGCAAAGTCAAGTCAAAAGAATCCTGATTTACAAAACCAGCCGTACTGGTGACTGTATACGAGTGGCGAATTTAATTATATGGGTGGAGATACGAGTGATGGTGTAACGACCCGCCAATATCGCTATTGACGCGATACGTTATTCATTGGTTTCATACTGAGGTATTGACCTCTATATGATACATTTTGTAAACATTGCATTCTTTTAAAAAGGCGCACCATAAATGAATCTATAAATCCAAGGTTTTCGACATATGATGATTTCTAAGTATAGATAATCACCGTAAACAATAGTTTACAATACTACATCCATTGACAATACAGTCAAAATAAGTTAAATGGTGATGATTTTGTGAATGCAAAGTTTTCTTGATTAAAGCATGTATGACTCCATGTACATAGCTTGTATAACGTATAAGCAAACAGCAGAAGACTTCTAGGAACCTGAGAATAAACATGCTTTCAAGTGTCAACACAAAAGTTGGTGAGTTCATAGTTTTAATATTGCGCATAATCTGTATATATAGGTGGATCACAAGATTTCAGTAGTTTCATCCAAAACGTTTATCAAAATATTCTACGAAATTGAGTACCCTGGTAACTAAACTTAACGTATATATAATAAGTATCCCTGTTTTAACGTACATGCAACCAACATGTACAATACACGCAAATCAACGTGTACTAAACTCAAATAGCATACGTCCACTTTATAGTTCAGGCTAGGGTCTCTATACCTAGAACGGAAGGGGATGTCAAGCCCTATGGATCCATATATAACTACTTGCACCCCCCAGTTCTTATAACCGGCAGTTACTAGTTACCAAAGCTAAGGGATTTTCTGTTTAAACTCTGTGTAGAATTTAGTATGTACTTGTGTCCATTGCATTTAAAATAAAGTGCATGTATTCTCAGCTCAAAAATATAGATTGCAAAAACAATTAAAAATGGAGCAAATGAAACTCACGATGCTGTATTTCGTAGCAATTATTCAAATGACGGCACTGAACAAGTGCAGGGTTGGCCTCGGATTCACGAACCTATATTAGTATATGTTGATCAATAACTATCTAACAAGCTAGGTCGGGTCATAGTGTATCACAAATCCTAATGCTCGAGACCGATATGCAAAAGTTAATAAAAGTCATCTCAAAAGTCAACCTGACCTAATATGATCTTTAAATCTATACATGTTTATTATATTAACATAGTATAAGTCTTGATAATTGAACAAATTTATTGTTTATCAAACTCAAAATACTATTTATTTCAGGAGCTGTATTATATTTGAATTATCATGGCAATCGAAAATATTTTATTATTTCACTTAGTTTTCCAATACTTTTAAAATCAGATTATAGTGTTCATAAAGCTTTAAAACATGATAAGATAGTCAACTTTGATAGTTGTTCAACAAAACGAGACGTGCCTTATATAGAAATTCATTTACTCGATTAGTAGTATCTAAAAATTCAATTTATCAATCTCATAGACAAGTTGTTTAAATACTAATTTGCAGTTTCAAACACAGTTTCAATTAACGTCAAACATAATTCAGTTAACCATATCTTTTAATTCGTTCATCGAAATCACGCGATTTCTAAATGAAAAGTTATTAATTTTTCGATAGCTTTTCAACGACATGCATATCATATACTTTATATCAGTAGCATATGTATCAAATTCGTGATTCATCATAAACTATCTAACGACAAAATTAAAGCATATAAGCATGCATAAACATATATACTCGAGTACTAAACATGGATACACTATTAATATATAAAAGATAATATATGAATGCTCACGTATCAATATTGTGATTCAATATTGCAGGAAAGTACGTAGACGCAACGGGACGGATAGACACTAGGTTGACCTCATGAACAATACCCACGAACATTACCCATAACCTCCATAGCTATAATCCATAATTTCCTTAGCTTTAACCCGCTCGAAAACCAGTTTTGAAAATAATGCGCTCATGACCTCGTCATAGTATTTTATGTATAATAATACTAATAATAATACTCCCAACTATAAGATTAATAATAATATTAATCTTAATAATAATAATATATATATATATATATATATATATATATATATATATAGAGAGCATAGAGAGATGTGTGAAACTCGTCGAGCAAACTGGCCTTTTATAGGCATATTTCCATTTCTTGTAGCTCTTGCGATCGCATGGGATTATAGTGCTTTTGCCATGCGATCGCATGGCTTGTCTGGCCATCTCATTTTATATTGTTTTCTTGTTTGTCGACATATTATTATATATATATATATATATATATATATAATATATAATTTATATTAATTATATATATTATATTATATTCATGTGCATAGTTGACTTGTAATTTTAGGTCCGTTGACTCGTACGTTGATACTCGGTTTATGTCTCGTTTCCATATTTTCGGACGTTACTTCGTATGCTTTGTATTCTACGTTTCGTGATTCGTACCTTTGTCAATATATAGACTTACATTATCAATAACTATATTACCCGAAGTGTATCTTGTACGTTCGAGTGTTTTGGTCATTTGCTTCTATAATTAAAGTTCTCGTTATTTATATATATGACAATATTAATTTAAATCAAAACGTTTTGTATCTTGTTAATATTATATTTTATCACTTGGTAATATATATATATATATATATATATATATATATATATATATATATATACACACACATATCTATTTACATATAATTTGTTCGTGAATCGTCGAGCACAGTCAAAGGGTAATTGATTACATGAATATAGTTCCAAAATTTTTGAGATTCAACATTACAGACTTTGTTTATCGTGTCGAAATCATATAAAGATTAAGTTTAAATTTGGTCGGAAATTTCCGGGTCATCACAGTACCTACCCGTTAAAGAAATTTTGTCCCGAAATTTGAGTGGAATTGTCATGGCTGACAATAAGTATGTTTTCATGACTAATACGAGTTGAAAATTAGAGTTTTATCATCAGTGAGTAATATTGATAAAACAATTCGATTATATGAAAAGTACGAGTGAAGCTATCATAAAAGAGTGAAATGAGTAAATGCAGGTACCGGTGACGTAGTCACGGTTGATTTCTGGAATTCAAGAGATTTAGAGAAAATCTTCGTAATAAGATTCGGTTCTTCGATAATTAAGGAAATTAGGATCCTCTTTGATTAAATGCGATAATATATTTCGATTGTTCTGTCTGATATTTCACTTTAAATCCACCTCTTTCGTTTCCTTATTGAAACGCCCCGTCCTAATCCATCTGGACGAAGTCTTCAACAGTTGGTCTCATTGCGAGGTTCTGACCTCTATATGCCATGAACGACTCCATGTAATATGAGCAAATGCACAGCGGAAGATTTCTTTCATACCTGAGAATAAACATGATTTAAAGTGTCAACCAAAAGGTTGGTGAGTTCATAGGTTTATCATAAAACAATAAAATTTATCATTTTCATAGACCACAAGATTTAAATGCTGCATGGTACAAATGGGCCCGAATCCTATACCCACCTGTAATGTACATGCTATATCTTTTAAATACGGTACATCTTTCTCGTGTACGAAACCATTTTCATAAATCATAGTAACCGTACACATATCTTGTGTACAAAAATAACATACACATAACCTGTGTATAAAATCATTCTCTCGATATATAACATTCACATCAACTGGTGGCAATTATCATGTTCACATAATTCAATGGTGGCAATTATCATGTCCACATAATTCAATAGTGGCAATTATCATGTCCACATAATTCAATAGTGGCAATTATCATGTCCACATAATTCAATAATAATCCGCAGAACTTCTCTCTGCATAATAATTTATTCGAGGAATGTTTTGCTTGTGTCTATCTCATCAAACATTTATAAAAGCATTTCATGTATTCGCAGTTCAAATATATTTCAAAAGCATTTAATAAAGCAGTTGTAAAAACAGCGCATGTATTCTCAGTCCCAAAAATATAAAGAGTAAAAAGGGATTCAAATGAACTCACCATAATGTATTTTGTAGTAAAAATACATATGACGATACTGAACAATGCAGGGTTGGTCTCGGATTCACGAACCTATATCATTTATATATCAGATAATATCATAAACGTATAATGATAATAAATCAAATATTAATTATATGATATTTATAAAAGTTTTATGTTAAATTCCAATATGTACTTTATTTATTTATTACATCCTTAATTTATATGTTGTATATGTATATTTAATATATTTATTTTATATACTATAGTATTAAGTTATCATAATATTCAATTATTAATACTAAGATAGAAATTCTTTGGTAAAATATTTTAATGTTTATGTAGGTTATATAATGTTTTAATTTATATCTATAAAATTTTATAATAATGTCTAATTAATATTATATCAATGTTTTATAATATATATTACAATTTATCTTTTATGACTATATTTAGTTAATATATAATAATTATATACATGTTATTAATAATAATATATGCAAATTTAAATAATATTAACGTATTAAATATAATAATTTGTAATGTATTTCAAAATCTTTATATGAAATTTTTTAATAATAATAATAATAACTATTATAATGATACAAATTTTAGTGATAATTATATTAGTAATGTTTATAATAATTAATAATAATAATTATAATAATAATAATAATAATAATAATAATAATAATAATAATAATAATAATAATGATGATGATGATTTGTACGCGTTTTATATATCTGTTCCCAAATCAGATCGAGATAACAGGGATAAAAAGAAAAGCAGAGAAGAAACGTATCACGATTTTTAGGGTTTTTAGATTCTTCAATAAATCAACCAATCAAAGATTCTAAATGTTTAATAGTGAATCAATTCATTATCATCATCGTTCAGTCGTTATCATCAACCCTAATTATCTTCGTCATCGAACAATAATCGGAGAAATTGAAGGCGTAGTTGATGTTTAGTTGGTGTTCGTTCAAATTAAGAAGGAAGATTTATCACTGCATCGTGTAGTAACAAGGATTTCATTAAATCATCATTATCATCAGGTATGACAATTATGTTCATTTTATTTGAATTCGAAATTGATCTCATAGTTTAAAACTGCATATTTCAAAATCGTTTATTATATCGACAACTCAACAAGCTCTTCGATTATTACTTCTCACGGACATATTTGTTTGGAGGTGAAATTAGGGTTTTGAATTGGATACTATTCGAATTAAGTAAAAAAAAATTATTGTGTTTCTATATGTATTTGTTCATATTTAAATTTATAGTTTCTGATTTGATGTTAATGAAATTGATGATTTATGTTGTTAAGTTCTAGGTTCTGATAGCTTCATAGTTACAATAAGGAATTCAGATAAATAGTTAATCATACACATAAATTTAAAATTATACCAGCTTTCTCTTGCTCTCCACTTTGGAATAGATCATTACCAGTAACAGAATTGTACATGTGTTATTTGAAGGAAAAATTCGAAGAGCTGGTTCAATAAATTTGCACCCTTCGGTATATTGTTCTTCTTAACTCTGTCTAAGTATAATTGTAAATATCTTGCTCTATTGTCATGTATTTCTTTGATTGCTTGTGAATATTCTTGACCTGGGTTGTTATGGTTGTGGGTGGTAATAACTAAATGATATATATTTTTTTTTGAATGGAACAGAGAGCGTTTAGCAGCAATAGACTTTCGATGGTTTGGTGATGGTGGTGTTCTCGGTTATCAACCCTAAACGGGCAAAGATATAAATGGATTTTTTTTATGTGAGTATGTATATGTATATAATAGAGATATAAATGGTTGATGGTATTCTTGTGGTGATTTGTTTGAAACTCTGGCCGGTAACGATTAGAAACAGAAAAATACTCATAGCAGCAGCGAAAAATTAAGGTGGTTGCTGTGGGTTCGTGGTATTGGCTGCACAAAAATATGTGAATTGCAGCAGCAGGAGATAGCAGTGGTTGTCGATCATTTAGTGGGTTTTGTGATGGTTATCGGTGGAAGATGATTTGGGTGTTGATAATTGATAAGGAGATTGAAAGAATCAACTGAATTTCTATCACTGATTTAAAGATGACAGATCTATATAAAATGGTATACGGACAGTCATCATATTCGAGCAGGTGTTTAAAGGAATAAATAAATAGAACTTGATAAAGACTCACAACAAACTTTGTAATGTAGTGGTTGGATCGAATTTTCTCACATGGGAACAGATTTAAAGTTTGACAATGTGTGTGCTATGAACAGTGTTGCAAAAGTCGGCCGAGTCGGCCGATGCGTCGGCCGACGCGTCGTTTTTTAGGCATGACCGACGCGTCGTTGCTAAAAAGTCGGTCAAAGGTAAAAAGTCGGTCAAAGTCGGTCAAATTCAAAAAAAGTCGGTCAAAGTCGGTCAGAGTCGGTCAAAGTCGGTCAAAGTCAGTCAAAGTCGGTCAAATTTTTTAATTTTTTTTTGTAATATTGTTAATAATTGGTAATTGTTCGTGTTTATTGTAAATATAGTTTATATTTAAAGATTTGATCTATATAATATTATATATAATTATATATTTAATAAAATTATTTTAAAAAGTCAACGTTAGTCAACGCCCGTTGCGTCGCCGTTGCGTCCGACGCGTCATTTTTTAGGCATGGCCGATGCGTCCCCGACTCGCGTCTTTTACAACCTTGGCTATGAATCACATAATCTCCTATATTAACTGTATTCATATATGCGAGTTTATATCTATCTGTATAAACTTTATAATTTTTGGTTATTAATAAATATTACTATATTATTACTAATAATAATTTTTCTAATAATATTAGCATTATTGATGATTGAACTAGTAATAATAAAGAATAAATAATATAATAATATTACTTACATAATTATTATAATCTACTCTTAATGAAACAATTAATAATAATAATAATAATAATAGAAACAATAATGTTTATAGTAATAATACCAAAATAATACTAAGAATGATAATAATTAATAATTATAATACTATATTAATTATAATAATTATTTATATTATAAATGATGAGAATATTAATGGTATTAATATTATAATAATTTATATATATGTCAAGTTTCCTATTTGTATGTTATATTGATAATAATAATTTTGATATTATTATTGAAAAAAAATGATAATATTATTATGACGTTTATTTCTAACTTGTATTTACATTTAATGTATTATTATTACAATTATATCTTATTTACTAGTTATCTAATGTATCGAATATTTAATATTTATATATATTATGTATTTTACAATATACATGTAATCTTACTTGTATATAGAAGTCGTATATATATTTATTTCAATATCAACTTAATTATTATATATATTATTTTGTATTTTAATTCAAATGATTAAAGTATACTTTATTAATTTTTAAAATATTATATACTTACCTATATTTATATTTGTATATATATATATATATATATATATATATATATATATATATATATATATATATATATATATATATACACCCAATTGTTCGTGAATCGTCGGGAATAGGCAAGGGTTAAATATATACATGAACACAGTTTAAAGTTTTCAAGACTCAACATTAAAAGTTTTGCTTATCATATCGAAATCATATTAAGATTAAGTTTAAATTTGATCGTAAATTTTCGGGTCGTCACACTTATTTCCACATCCCCCATCTTCTATACTTTCTTCCTTAATTCATACATCCAAAACATTCGTTAATATGCTCCATCTAGTTCTAATTCTTGATATATTCTTGACTATCACATATGTCATTCTCCTTTTTCATCTACCACCGGAGGAGTCTGTTTACTTCTACTATGCTCTTGGGTTCATAGTGTTTTTAGTTCTCCCGTGTCTTTATATTGCTATACGTATTGATATACACGGTTTGTAATCTTTGTGTTGTTATCATACTTATATTTTCCCTTATATTTCGGAGCTCCATGCTTCTGTATTGTCATTCATGGGTAATGCTTTCTCTCATTTGCTGTGATTTATACTCCTATTTCTATTTCGAAGCTTCATGCTATTGTTTTCTCTTCTCGACTTTAAGTACAGCAAGTAATGGTCCAGAATTCGTAGGTATGAATTTCGGAATGAACATAGCTAATGTTTTTAGAAAGAAATTGTAATAGCACGATCTTGATTGGTTAAATTACTAGAAGTTACTGGAAAAAATAGAACTATCAAGAATATGTTCTTGATTTGTTTAGAGATTCTGTAGAATGTAAGAGTCGTGTAACATGGCACATGATGACGCTATAATCTATGAATCATCACGTTCCATTAGAAACTCAGCATGACTTACTGTAATATAATCACATTGATCAAGTGTCATTATATTCTACTAACTCATGCTTCAATTCCCAACACTACTTCAAAAACATTCATATTTTAAACTCGAAGGTTTCAGAAGTTTAGAAATCAAAACAGTTTCCTTTATGATGTTACACAGATAGCGCAAAGAGATAAATAATCCCGGGCAATGATAGTTATGAAGATATTTATACCGAGAGATATGATGATATTTTATAATTTTAAAATATCTAGAATCAAAAGATGATGCAGAAAATTTGTCTGCAAAGGTTTAGAATAAGTAGCAAGGTGTTCGCTAAAGACTTCAGCAGACACTGAATCATTTGGATTCTTTGAAGGTAGATTTAGTCTTTGTGATTTGTCCATAGCCTCCTTCATGGTTTGCTCTATCCGTTTTTCAGTATCAAAACTGAGTTTTTTCAACACACCATTCTTTATTATCAAACTTTTGGCCATTAAGACCATTTACAGTTTTGCTGCTTCATCAGCATTCAAAGTTATCATAACCGAATTGTGGGTTATCAATCCGAGGTGTTTTCAAGGGTTTGAAGGGTTTGATTGAAGATTGCAATCGTTAATATACATATGGTGTTCGAGAATTTTGATTGATACGAATATCTTTCTAAGTTTTATGAATAAAGGTGATGTCCTAGCACAGTTTTGAAGTCAAAGTATAGCTTTGAAAGATGTAGGAATCTAAGAGTAATGATATCGGTTATATCTCGACTTAGATTCTTATCTGTTAAAATCAAAATATGTAATTGAATTTGAATGAAATGATTGTGTACCGCTGTGAAGGTAGTGAGTATACTTAATGATTTTTGAATCTAAATTGAAGAATGCATAGTGTAACATATTAATTGTGAACTTATATATTTCCCGGGTATTACCTACCCGTTAAAAATTTCACAAGTAATATTTTGTATAGAATAATTTTACTACAGCCTTCATGAAAATATATATATGTAAATTTTCTTCATATGTAATACGGATTTAATGAGTTAATATACTATTAAACTCATTTTATTTTCGGTTGAAACTGGAAATGAATAATCTATAAAACATTAGAGATTACATAATCTTCGCAGACTATTTCACTAATGTAATCAATACTTTATTATTTATTCTTATTGATATTCCTCGGTGAAGGATGTTGGTGCTCGTGGAATTCTTGTGAGATTCGCAAGGTACGAATGATGTTTTCTGGAAAGTTTCGAGTATATCGAAAATGAAAGTATAAAATCAACATGTATTTGAATAGGACGCTTGGTTTATTATGAAATGGAATTTATTGAGTTGAAGTAGAGATTAAAGTTAATGATTGTTAAGTCATTAACGAAGGATGTACATCATAGCATATTAGTAATATGAATTAACCGAGTAGTATTTACCCTTTAACATTCACACGTAATAGCTTAGTACGAAAAGATATATTATGGTTTAAAAATTCATATATATATAAAATATACATATAAATTCTTCAGAGGGAATGAGTTAATACTTCGTAACTCGTTGATACAATATACTCGTTGTTGATTTGTGATGATGTCGGTGATTTTGGAACTGGCTGAGCTTGTGATGTTGGAGATGCTGCTGGTGTCGGTACTGATGGTGCTGGTGATGCTGACAGTACTGCTAGTGCTAGTGATGCTGATGGTACTGCTGGTGTTGGTGATGTTGACGGTACTGCTGCTGCTGGTGCTGCTTGTATAACAAGTCTATTTTGTAACGCACGCACCATTCTTGTCAGGGTTTCTATTCTCCCCTCTATTATCTCTATCCATCCACTCATCTTGATTTACGGTTATGATTAGAATAAATAATATCTAAAACTTTAGAGATTACATAATCACCGTAGAATATTTCTCCGATGAAGTTATGAATCAATACTTCATCATTTGTTGTTGTTGGTTGATAATGCTAAAAACGAACATATATTTCATAGCATTATTCCTCAAGAAAGACAAGCTTTTAGTTGCAATTGTTCTATTTACAAGAGATATTCGTTTAAATAATAAAAGGTGAAGACAAAAGACAGATTCGACGAATTGAAGACGCAAACGACCAAAAAGCTCAAAAGTATAAAAGACAATCAAAAAGGTTCCAATTATTGATAAGAAACGTCTCGGAATTACAAGAGTACAAGATTCAAAACGCAAAGTACAAAATATAAAATTGTACGCAAGGACGTTCGAAAATCCGGAACCGGGACCAGAGTCAACTCTTAACGCTCGACGCAACGGACTAAAAATTACAAGTTAACTATGTATATAAATATAATATAATATATAATTAATTATATTAATTATATATATATTATATTTATATATAAAAAACCGTCGGCAGAGAAAACTCCAAGGACTGAGCTGTAAATACTATCTCCGCGACTCGCGGAGTTTGAAGGGGATTTTGCCGCGAGTCGCGGAGCCCCAAAAATCAACTCTGGCTATAAAGCCAACCGAATTCTGATCAAAATAATCATCTTTTTTCTTCTCAATTCATACGATATATATATATATATATAATTTATATTTTAATTTTAATTTTAATTATAATTCTAATAATAAGGGTATGTTAGCGAATGTTGTAAGGGTGTAAGTCGAAATTCTGTCCGTGTAACGCTACGCTATTTTTAATCATTGTAAGTTATGTTCAACCTTTTTACATTAATGTCTCGTAGCTAAGTTATTATTATGCTTATTTAAAACGAAGTAATCATGATGTTGGGCTAATTACTAAAACTGGGTAATTGGGCTTTGTACCATAATTGGGGTTTGGACAAAAGAACGACACTTGTGGAAATTAGACTATGAGCTATTAATGGGCTTTATATTTGTTTAACTAAATGAAAGTTTGTTAATGTTAATATAAAGATTTACAATTGGGCGTCCCTATAAATTACCATATACACTCAATCGGACACGATGGGCGGGGTATTTATATGTACGAATAATCGTTCATTTAACCGGACACGGGAATGGATTAATAGCCACTAGAATGATTAAAACAGGGGTGAAATTACATTCAAGGGTAATTGGTGTAATTGTTAACAAAGTAGTAAAACCTTGGTTTACACGCAGTCGATAACCTGGTGTATTCATTAAACAAAGTATTAAAACCTTGTTACAATTCGAATCCCCAATTAGTTGGAATATTTAACTTCGGGTATAATAATAATTTGACAAGGACACTTGCAATTTATATTTATGACTGATGGACTGTTATGGACAAAAACCAGACGGACATATTGAATAATCCAGGACAAAGGACAATTAACCCATGGGCATAAAACTAAAATCAACACGTCAAACATCATGATTACCGAAGTTTAAATAAGCATAATTCTTTTATTTCATATTTAATTTCCTTCATTTTATATTTAATTGCACTTCTAATTATCGCACTTTTATTTATTTTATTTTATCGCACTTTTAATTATCGTACTTTTTAATTATCGCAAGTTTATTTTATCGCACTTTTATTATTCGCAATTTCATTATCGTTATTTACTTTACGCTTTAAATTACGTCTTTTATTTATTTTATATTTTACATTAGGTTTTAACTGCGACTAAAGTCTTAAAATCGACAAACCGGTCATTAAACGGTAAAAACCCCCCTTTATAATAATAATATTACTTATATATATATTTGTATTTTTATAAAAGTAAACTAATATAGCGTTGAGCTTTGTTTAAAGATTTCCCTGTGGAACGAACCGGACTTACTAAAAACTACACTACTGTACGATTAGGTACACTGCCTATAAGTGTTGTAGCAAGGTTTAAGTATATCCATTCTATAAATAAATAAATATCTTGTGTAAAATTGTATCGTATTTAATAGTTTTTCCTAGTAAAATATAAGCTATTTTATATACACCCCGCTGCACATCAAGTATTTTTGGCGCCGCTGCCGGGGAACACTCTTAAAAGCCGGAAGCGCAACGCTAATAAAAAAAAAAAAAAAGATTTTTTGTTTACTTTTATTAAAAGTCGTTTTTGTAAAAATACGTTTTAATTATTCAAAAATATAAAAAGAAAAAACAAAAATATATGTATTTTTAAGATTTTGTTAAATATTTAAGTTTTATAAGTTTCTTTATTTTTATTTTAGTTTATAAAAATATAAGTTTTATTTTAAAATCTTTTATTTATTTAAAAACAAAAAACAGAAAAAAAAAAATAGAAAAAACGCGTCGAATATTGAAAGCTGTCAACTGAATTTCTGAACCCCGCGACTCGCGGGGTTTTACGCTTTAATTGCCGCGACTCGCGGAGGGGATCTGACAGGCGACAGAAAACCCTAATCCTGCATTGATTACGGGTTATTATTAATTATAATTATTATTATTACCTAATTATTATTATTATTATTATTAGTTTTAGTTTTATTTTTACTTTTTATTTAATTTATGTATTTAGTTAAATTAGTTTTATTAAATTGTAAAATTAGTAGTTTTATTAAAAAATAATATAAAAATAATATTTTTATAAAAATTGTACTTTTTATAACTTTTTATAACTTTTATATTTTGTACCTTTTTAATCGTTGTAGCATAACTTTTGTATTTTTTAGCTCATATTTAATTTTAAACTTAGTTTTTGCTATAGTCATTTTTACTCCTAGATTTTTAGGCTTTGCCGTAGAATTCCTTAAGTGCTTTTTCTTTAGACTAAGATTTAGGTGCTTTAGAATTTTGCGACGCCTTTTTAAGTTTTAGTTTCTTTTTAAGTTATTTCCATTTGGGATTTAGTTTTTCCTGTAAGCTTTAATATTTTTAGACCTTTTACTATGTATCAATTATCATTCCAATTAGTAATTTCAATTTGCGATTATAATTTTAAGTTAGTTGTAGTAATAAGGTTAGGTTAGTCAAGTATTTTTAAGTTTTTATAAGTTTCTTTTAATTTTCCGTCACCTTTTATTTTTCAACCATTTTTCTTTTTCAACCTTTTTCGACGAACTCTTTTTCTCTCTTATTTCTCGCTATTCTAGTTTTAGGACTTAGAATTTTTTCTACTTCTTATCTAAATTTCTTAAAATTACGAAAATTTATTTTAAGTGGTTAAATTGATAGACATCAAAATTTTCTGGTTCGTAGTAATAGTTGGATTTGTACGTGGACCGGGTTATTGGAGCCAAACAGTCCTCAATTATATTGAGACCAAACGAATCCTGCCCCTCTGCTGCATCTTTTGGCTATTCGAGACGTGGGCAAAATCAGAAAAGTCTATTAATTGGATAACTTATTATAATTTTTCTTTCCTTTTTAAAACTAATAGGATATTCAGTGAATGCACCGAGCAAGACGTTCATCACCTTTTGTACGTTCACCACCTGTAACTCGATCAAGACATCGTTTAACAAATATAACCGCCGTTGATTTTTCTTTAGAATCGTCATCTAGTCAACCAAGTACTTCAGTTCAAATTTTCGATAATCCATTTTTTGAACCCAACCTCACAATTGAGAATCCAGAGAATATTTAGGAACGGTTCGTAGATCCTGAACCACTAAACTTTCCTCCGGAACCACCAATCATTCAAACAGAGATTGTTGAGGAACGTACCATTAAAACAGAATCATCTAGTGATACCGATTCAATAAATTCAATTATGGAGAATCTGGAACCTTTAAGTATGGAAGACCGAATGAGAGCTAAACGCACTGGCCAAGGTCACGCAATTACTCATCCAGACATTAATGCGCCAGATTATGAAATCAAAGGACAAATTCTACACATGGTGACTAATCAATGCCAATTTAGTGGTGCGCCGAAGGAAGATCCAAATGAACATCTACGTACCTTTAATAGGATCTGCACACTATTTAAAATACGAGAAGTGGAGGATGAACAGATATATCTCATGTTATTTCCCTGGACTTTAAAGGGAGAAGCCAAAGATTGGTTGGAATCGTTACCTGAAGGGGCGATCGATACATGGGACGTTTTAATTGACAAATTTCTTAAACAATTCTTTCTTGCATCTAAAGCCGTAAGACTTCAAGCATAAATTGTTACGTTCACACAAAAACCAAATGAAACTCTATATGAGGCGTGGACAAGATATGGAAAGTTGTTAAGAGGATGTCCGCAACATGGTTTAGACACCTGTCAAATAGTACAAATATTCTACCGAGGATGCGACATCACTACAAGAAAAGACATAGATATAGCAGCTGGTGGTTCTATTATGAAGAAAACCGAAACTGATGCTTACAAAATTATTGATAACACTGCTTCCCACTCACATGAGTGGCACCAAGAAAAAGATATCGTTAGATCATCTAAAGCAGCTAGAGCCGATTCTAGCCATGACTTAGATTCCATTTCCGCAAAGATAGATGCTGTGGAGAGACGAATGGAAAAGATGACTAAGGATATTCACTCAATACGAATTAGTTGTGAGCAGTGTGGAGGACCACATTTGACAAAAGATTGTCTCAGTATTGAATTTACAATGGAACAAAGAGAGAATATTTCATACATAAACCAAAGGCCTGGAAATAATTATCAGAATAATTATCAACCGCCAAGACCGATTTACAATCAAAACCAAAATTATAACCGAAATATTCCATACATCAACCAACAAGGTCCTAGCAATCAACAAGTATCCAATAATAATTACAATCAACAAAGACCGAATTTTCAAAACAAACCACCACAACAAACCGATGATAAAAAGCCAAATTTAGAAGATATGATGACGAAGCTAGTTGAAACTCAAACGCAGTTTTTCACATCTCAGAAACAAACCAATGAACAAAATGCTCAAGCATTTAGAAATCAACAAGCTTCTATTCAAAATCTGGAACAAGAAGTAAGTAACCTAGCAAGGTTAATAGGTGAAAGAAAACCGGGAAGTCTACCTAGTGATACAAATGCTAACCCCCGGAATGAAACAGCTAAAGCCATTACCACAAGAAGTGGTACAACACTTAAACCACCTGAAATACCTGTAACTTCTGATGAAACTATTCCTACTCCACAAGAACCTCAACCTGATCAAGATAAGGAAAAAGAACCGGTAGTTGAAAAGGTTAATGAAGATAACACAGTTAAGGATAAACCTTATGTTAAACCATACCAACCACCACTTCCTTATCCGAGTAAAATGAAGAAAGAAAAACTTGAAGCCGAGCAATCCAAATTCTTGGATATGTTTAAACAGATAAATGTAAATCTTCCTTTCATTGATGTGATTTCAGGAATGCCAAGATATGCTAAATTCTTGAAAGATCTAATCACGAATAGAAAGAAAATGGAAGAACTCTCGGCTGTTACTATGAATGCTAATTGTTCAGCAGTGCTGTTGAATAAGATACCCGAAAAACTCTCTGATCCAGGAAGTTTCACAATTCCATGTTTTCTGGGTAGTCTTAGTTCAATAGAAGCATTGGCAGACTTAGGTGCTAGTATAAATCTAATGCCGTATTCACTATACGCTAAACTAGACCTTGGAGAATTGAAACCAACCAGAATAAGCATACAACTAGCCGATAGATCAATAAAATATCCTAGAGGGATAATGGAGAACATGCTAGTTAAAGTTGGTACTTTAGTATTTCCAGTAGATTTTGTTGTTTTGGACATGGAAGAAGATTCTCAAGTTCCTCTCATATTAGGAAGACCATTCTTAAACACGGCTAAAGCAATGATAGACGTGTTCGGTAAGAAACTGACCCTAAGTATAGAGGATGAGAGTGTTACCTTTTCAGTTGATAGAGCAATGCAACAACCACAATCTGCAGATGATACATGTTATTATATTCAAACTATAGATGCACATGCAGAATTATTAGAAGAATTTCCAGAATTACAAGGAACAAGAGAATGTTCTTTAGGAGAAGGTAATGAACCAATTGATGAAGCTGAAATGTTAGCTACACTTATAGCTAATGGATATGAACCAACAACAGAAGAAATTCAAATGCTAAAAGAAGAAGACAGATATCGATATAAATCATCGATAGAAGAACCTCCGAAATTAGAGTTAAAGCCACTTCCAAACCATTTGGAATACGCTTATTTACACGGTGAATCTGAATTACCTGTAATAATATCGTCTTCTCTTACTGAAAATGAGAAATCACAACTCATTTCTGTGTTGAAAGCTCATAAACCAGCCATTGCATGGAAGATTCATGATATTAAAGGAATAAGTCCTTCGTATTGCACACATAAAATCCTTATGGAAGAAGGTCATAAAACGTATGTGCAACGCCAACGAAGACTAAATCCTAATATGCAAGATGTAGTTAAGAAAGAGATTATTAAACTGCTAGATGCAGGTTTAATTTATCCAATCTCTGATAGTCCATGGGTAAGCCCAGTTCAATGCGTACCTAAGAAGGGTGGCATGACTGTCATCACAAATGAGAAAAATGAGCTTATTCCTACTAGGACTGTAACAGGATGGCGTGTATGTATTGATTATAGAAAATTAAATGACGCCACCAGAAAAGATCACTTTCCCTTACCTTTCATAGATCAAATGTTGGAAAGATTAGCCGGAAATAGTTACTATTGTTTTCTAGATGGATTTTCCGGATATTTTCAAATTCCAATAGCACCCGAAGATCAAGAGAAAACCACATTCACGTGCCCTTATGGTACTTTTGCTTACAAACGCATGCCATTTGGACTTTGTAACGCCCCTGCAACCTTTCAAAGGTGTATGATGGCGATTTTTCACGACATGATAGAAGAATGCATGGAAGTATTCATGGATGACTTTTCAGTCTTCGGTGATACATTTAAATCATGTCTAGTTAATCTGGAACGAATGCTAATTAGATGCGAAAAATAAAATCTAGTACTTAATTGGGAGAAATGCCATTTCATGGTTAAAGAAGGCATCGTTCTTGGACATAAAATTTCAAAAGAAGGAATTGAAGTGGATAGAGCTAAAGTAGATGTAATTGCTAAACTTCCACATCCCACCAATGTTAGAGGAGTTAGGAGTTTTCTAGGGCATGCCGGTTTTTACCGACGTTTCATAAAAGATTTTTCTAAAATTGCCACTCCTATGAATAAACTCCTAGAAAAGGATGCGCCATTCATCTTTTCAGATGAGTGTATCAAATCTTTTAATATTCTTAAAGAAAAACTCACTAATGCGCCGATCATGAGAACACCAAATTGGAATCTACCATTTGAACTAATGTGCGATGCAAGTGATTTTGCAATGGGAGCCGTTTTAGGACAAAGGATTGAAAAACGATTTCAACCTATATATTATGCTAGTAAGACGTTACAAGGAGCACAAACGAACTATACAACTACTAAAAAAGAACTCCTTGCTATTGTCTTTGCTTTTGACAAATTTCGATCATATCTCGTTCTAGCAAAAACGGTGGTCTATACCGACCATTCTGCTCTTAGATACCTATTTTCAAAACAAGATGCTAAACCAAGATTAATACGTTGGATCTTACTCTTACAAGAGTTTGATATTGAAATCCGAGATAAAAGAGGAGCAGAAAATCTCGCCGCTGATCATCTTTCTCGTCTTGAAAATCCCGAATTAGAAGTTCTAAATGAATCGGCCATACAAGACAACTTTCCTGATGAATATCTATTGAAGATAGATTATAAAGAAATCCCATGGTTTGCAGACTATACAAACTACTTAGTTTGTGGATTCCTTGAAAAAGGATTATCATACCAAAGAAGAAAGAAATTCTTCAGTGATATAAAACACTATTTCTGGGAAGATCCACATCTGTTTAAAAGTTGTCCCGATGGAATAATACGCCGATGTGTATTTGGAGATGAAGCTAGTAAAATTTTAAACCATTGTCACACAGGACCAACAGGAAGGCATTATGGGCCTCAACTAACAGCAAGAAAAGTTTATGAAGCTGGATTCTATTGGCCTACAATTTACAAAGACGCACACCTTCTTTGCAAATCCTGTGATGCATGTCAAAGGGCCGGAAAAATAAGTCAACGTGATGAAATGCCACAAAATGTCATCCAAGTATGTGAAGTATTTGACATTTGGGGTATTGACTTTATGGGTCCATTTCCAAAATCTCATAATAATCTATATATACTCGTAGCCATTGATTATGTATCTAAATGGGCGGAAGCACAAGCTCTCCCAACTAACGATGCACGAGTTGTAGTCAACTTTTTAAAACGTCTTTTTGCAAGGTTTGGAACACCGAAAGCTTTAATAAGTGATCGGGGTACTCATTTCTGTAATAATCAACTTGAGAAAGTTCTTAAAAGATATGGAGTAACTCATAAAATCTCCACAGCATATCATCCACAAACAAGTGGACAAGTTGAAAATACCAACCGAGCTTTAAAACGTATTCTAGAGAAAACCGTAGGATCAAATCCAAAGGAATGGTCCATTAAATTGGAGGATGCACTCTGGGCTTTTAGAACAGCCTACAAAACTCCAATTGGAACCACACCTTTTAGACTTGTTTATGGAAAAGCATGTCATCTTCCAGTAGAAATTGAACACAAAGCATTTTGGGCTTTGAAGACATGTAATCTTGATTTACATGAAGCCGGACGTCTACGATTAAGTCAACTAAACGAATTAGAAGAATTAAGACATGAAGCATACGAAAATTCGTTAATCTATAAAGAAAGAACGAAGAAATGGCATGATAAAAGAATCAGAAGTTCAAAAGAATTTAAAGAAGGAGACAGAGTTCTTCTTTTCAATTCACGATTCAAGCTATTTCCTGGAAAATTGAAATCAAGATGGTCTGGACCATTCATAATCAAAAGAGTTTTCCCATACGGAACGATAGAATTGATAAATTCAAATGGGATTGAATTTAAAGTTAATGGTCACAGAGTTAAACATTACATACATGGTCCGATGGAAGTCGACAACGAAGTTAATCACAATTTCGACACCACAGCTAACTAAGTGTGGGGAGAATCAAGTCTTTAAAGGATAATATGTATTTCTGTTAGAGTTAGATTGTCTGTTTTTGTGTAGTTCTCGAAAATGGAACCCGAATGGTCTTTCCCTAGCAGACCCTAAAGAACTAGTCTTCTCCCCCCATTCTGAATTTTTATTTTTTTTAGGTTTTTACGAAATGAAGACTGCCTGTGAACTAAACCATGGTCTAATGCTACACGCTTTGATCACTAAAAGAAATAATGACATACTACCGAGCGAATTAGTATCAGTAATCAGAGAAAGAATTGACGGAGTTAGAAAAGAATCCAGATGCGAAGATAATAAGTTACAATTTGGTAAAGGAAAATCAAAATCCGCAGCGAAAAGAAGAGCACGACACCTAGAACGATGTCACAAATGCGGAAAATGGTCACCTGGAGGTAAATGTTCAAATAATCAAACCTATTCAAATACCGAATTTGTTACTTTATGCAGAGACGGACCGTTCATATGTTTAGAAGAAAAGACACTGAATGCTCGAGGTTACGCTTATGTAGCAATGGAAAACCAATTAAACCGACTATCTTATGAATGGAATAGATCATATAACTAAGAAATCTATTTCACAGGTATGTCTGTACAATTTTTATTTTTATTTTTATTTTTAACCTTTTGATAATAAACGCTAATTTGTTCGCTAAAAAGTATTAAATTGGTATTGAATAAAATTAGGTTTGGCGACCGAAATTATTGATATCATTCAAAAATTTATTACATCACTGCGAAATTTAACGTTTATTCTTAAGGTATAAATATCTTTAATCAATCAACCCAAAATATTTCAAAAATTCGTCATGAGTTAAATTAGGTCTTGGAACCGAAATTACTTTACCGAAAAGAGGGGCGCATATTTTTGATAATATTTGATTGATTAAAGTGGGATAAAAAGACAAAAAGATTTTTAATTTTATTTTTACCATGTTTTTAATCTTAATATTTAAATCTTAAATTAATATTGTAAACTTTGTAAAAACAATATATTTAAAATATTTGAAAAATTAATATAAGTTTGATATGAATTTTTAATTTTTAAAATATGAAATTTTAATTGTATGCATTTCAAATTTTAAGTTTGGTGTGAATTTTTAATTTTTAATTTTTAATTTTGAATTTTATATTTAAGTTGTGTGAATTTAAAAACAAAAATTTACTTTATCTCATTAAGTTAAAAATATGATTTTTAAAATTCGTCGTAAGTTGAAGACTAGGTCTTTGAACCGAAATTGCTTTACCCGAGGGAGGGACGAGAACTTTTATTATCATTATTTTTAATCTTATTGATTTAAATTATGCCAAAAACATTAAAAAAAAAAACCCAAAAATCTTAGCTTTTAAAACAATCGCTACAAAAAGACAAATTTTAAAATTTTGTCGAAGGACGGACTAGGACATCGATCCGAAACGACCTCGTCCTAAATAACAAGGGAAACAAAATTTTAAAATTAATTACTAAATTGTTTTAATAAGTTAATGATTATAAAAAAAAAAAAAAAAAAAAAAGAGCAAACTCCGCGACTCGCGGAGTTTGAAGTGAAAAACCTCCGCGACTCGCGGAGGGACCAAAAATCAGAAAAAAAAATAAAAGAGCTGCACGATCAGTTTCACTCCCCACACATAAACACCCGAATTCTGCACGCGAAAAACCCCGAAAATACACCCAAAAACATCCCAAAAATCCCAATTTTTAACCGTTAATCACCAAATTTTTTGCTAAAATCATGTTGAGAAGGATGCTATCTAAGAATTACTCAAGAAAAACGGTAAATTTCTACACCTAAACACCATTTAATCCGAAATTTGGTGTTCTTGAGCTATTTTTTCCCCAATTTGATTTTGATGCTTTTTAGTGTAATTAGACTTAAATTGTTTATGTATTATGCTTGTATAACCTAGATTGATGCTGTTTAACATGATTAGAAGCCTTAAACTTCAAATTTTGAATAATCTAGGGTTTGTGTTCTTGAGCAAATTTGGGGCTTTTTGATATAAACAGGTTATGGCCGATTTTTGTCATGAATTGTTGCTAAATTGAGTAGTGTAACATGTCTAGGTAGTTAAATGATCCAAACTTTGAGCCTAAACATGATTTTGAGAATTAAAGTGGACTTTTTCAAGTCTAAAATTCATGAACTTGATTTTTGAAAGATAATGCCATTTGAGACTTGTTTAATTGCTAGTAATGATTATTTTGACATGTTATTTGAGTTGAATGCTTATGAACTTGGCGAAAATTTTCGTATATGCTTATTTGAAAAAGTGTAGATTTGATAAAAATGTGAAAATAAGCTTAAGTTTGATATAAATTGATAATGTCATTGTAATTATTTTGATTGATGATTTTGCTGACACTAATGCATATTTGGATGCACAAAATTTGTGTTTGATGTGTTTTGCAGAATGAAAGGGGTGAATCTTCATCCCAAGCCCGCAATGCTCCTGCCGAGAATTTGGAACAACAGGAGGTGGATAACTACTACAAGCAGGATGTACCTCATCCAGTCATGACTTTTTCCGATATGCACTTGGAAGAGTTGCACACGAACCTGAGATTTGACAGACTTTGGATATATTATCCAAAATATCAACGGGGTTTGCATACTCTTCATTCCAAGGTTGTTGAGGTACCGAGGGTCATAGAATGGGGACCCTTAGAAGCTGTAGAATTGGCCGGGCCAATTAGGGAATTACTGGTACAGAGGTATGGTAATTCTTCTTTTAATGACTGGATATGTTTATTCACCATACGCAGACCTGTATATAAAGTATGGTGTGAAGAGTTGTTATGTAGTATAGAGTTGAATGATCGGGTAGCTAGTTTAACCGATCGTTCTTTTATTAGATTTTTGTTAGGCGGTTCGATGCGCCACATGTCTTTACTGGACATGGCTCAGGCTTTACGTATATATACGCCTGAGGAGTTAGCATCTGCCGATTGTAGAGGATTGATACTAAACGGTAGAAAGATAGATGAGAATTTTGATACACACAGTGTGTGGAGTCAAATGACAAGCCATCACCGTTTCAAAGGGGGAAATTACTCTTATTTGGATATAGATAGAGCCGAATTAAGAGTAATACATAGGTTTTTAGCTAATTCGATTACACAAAGGGGTAAAAACAAAGAAAAGGTAAATGAACAAGATTTGTTTTACCATATGTGTATTCGAGACCCACAGAGCGCTGTAAGTATACCATATTGTGTGGGTTATTATTTATCAGCTATGGTTCGGGGGATGCGTCCACATAGTATAATAGGAGGTGGTATTTTTATTACTTTGATTGGTGAATATCTCGGTGTGGATATAAGTCGGGGGGGATTATTACTAGAAGAGTCGGAACCCCGCGACACTATAGGTTTAAATGTATACCATGGTGCGAAAGTTTTGAAGAGGCGAAATAACGCCGCAGTACGATACCATGGTAGACATCCACAGGTGGAGAGAAACCAGCAACAAGGTAATGTAGGAGGGGGGAATGAGATGCAAGAAATGCATAGGTTTATAGCTTCTCAGGAATACGAAAATGCTAGACAGAGAGCATTTGAAGATTGGCAAGTTCATCAGAACCAGATCATAGCGCATTGCCAACATATAGGTAGAAACTATATTCCTACACCGAAACCCGTCTTCCCTCCTTGGTCGATAGAGATGCAGCCACCATATCCTACGTATGACCCTGCCGAAGCATTCTATAGCACTTATGGTTATGCCTGGAACCCCTATTGGTACCAATATCATCCTTAGTTTACTTATTATTTTTTATTATTTTGTAATTTGTAATTATTGATATGTTTAATACTTTTGTTAATATTGTAATCATTTTTATAATTATCTAACTTTTATTCTTAGACTTTAATAATTTTTGAATGTGGGGTAATATACCAAACTTCAAAAATATGTATATATGTTTGCAGTTTATCTTATGTACACAACAGGGTAAAACAACGCATTTTCAAAGACTGGCATTAAGTTCAGCAAAAGCAACTAATTTTGACGACAAGATGCAAAATATATGTGAAATAACAACAAGACGGAATGAACAAATGATGTGCACCATTTATCATTCAGCAAACAAACGCCAATATATTTGGAAACTTTGGTAAAAATTTAATCATTTTCACACTAATCACCCTCAATAATTTAAATTGTTACTGATTTCTTGCAAATGAGGGCATTGCAAGATCTTAAGTGTGGGAAGGGGTTAAATTCTTTCGGATTTTAAAAAATTTTTACTTTATACACTTGGTTACCATTAAAAATACTAGTAAAGCAGTAGTTGTATTAGAATCTAGTGCTCTCTGATAAAAAAGAACAGCCCTAGTCTTATATACTGACTACCCAATTCTAGTAAAATTTTTTAATTAAATGAATTCAAATCATGTTTATACATATTTATGAACGATAAAACTAGGTTTTAACACCGAAATTATTGTTACCTCGGAAAGGACATAAATTGAGAAACAAACTAAAATGTTAAAATTCATTTAAAATGGAATAGAGGACGATAAAAAGAAAAATAAAAAGCCAAGTGTGGGAAAATTTACCAAGTTATTTTAAACATATGTCACATATATCTGTAACAAATAACTGAAAATACTTTTGCTTTGGACTAAACTAAACTGTTTTACCCGATGAAAGAAAAGAAGAGATGGATCTACACGATGAATCAATTCCATCATTAAAAGGAAGTAAAGTCTTCCGAAAAAGAAACGCGCTTCTTGATTTAGGTCATGAAGTTGTCGTCCAGACCAGCTGTAGGTTGACGAAAAATCTAGAAAAGTCATCACTAAAATCAGCAGGAAATCCACGGACCTCAGCATTAAACAGGGTCGCCAAGTGGTCAGATTTATCCTAACCATGAGAAGGATTTATCTCGTACAATGGGGGGGGCACCGTGCAAATTAGCTTGATAAGACTAATGAATCAGATCCCCAGAAAGGATAATCTCCTTAAAGATTAAAAATCAGCTTTTAAGACTGATATTACTCAATCCTAGAGATTGACCTTAAAGATTGAGAATTCAAACTCATGGAATTCAATGATATCTAAACTCGAGCTTAAACGAGAAAATATTTTGATCAAAATTACAAACCGATTTGTTTTCTGAAAACCCTATTTTCAATGCGTTCATTACCATTGAACGTAAAATCCTAGGAATTCACCTGGAATTCATTAGGTCACCTGAACTAAATCGGGTGTCAACCGTAAGAACGGTGGTTGCATAGTGGTCAAAGACAGGACCTTGTGCCAGACCGAAAATTTTTAAGGGTGAGCTTTACTATTGCTCCTACCAAGGATAGTAATTGCGTCCGACACGTTATAGACCATAATCAAAAGCATGTCACGGGACATTGCCTTAACAGTTGCTTGTTCAATGCTTTCCTTTCAACCGGACGGTAGTTTACCAAAAGGTAATATACGGGACAAGTAAACTGGACGTGTTGCTTTCCAAATACAAGGTTAGCAAGTGGGTGACACAAAACCGCAAGTTTTGAGCTAAAATTTTCAAATCTGAAACCCACCAAACCCACAAAAATATTTTGCAAACACCGGTAAAGGGTTATTCCGGAAAACTTATCTAGGGTAAAAACTAGATTTAATTTTCAAAAGATCAAATGTTTTCATAAAGATCCAATTTCCTTAATGGATCTAAATTTTTATAGTCATGTGGGACTGTAAACCATATCGTTACTACCATTGTTTATACCGCCGTATAGAAATCACTGATGTACAAAGTGTGAAGAATAAAGAAGTGATTCTTGTATTTCAAGACAATATTGCTTGAGGACAAGCAACGCTCAAGTGTGGGAATATTTGATAATGCTAAAAACGAACATATATTTCATAGCATTATTCCTCAAGAAAGACAAGCTTTTAGTTGCAATTGTTCTATTTACAAGAGATATTCGTTTAAATAATAAAAGGTGAAGACAAAAGACAGATTCGACGAATTGAAGACGCAAACGACCAAAAAGCTCAAAAGTACAAAAGACAATCAAAAAGGTTCCAATTATTGATAAGAAACGTCTCGAAATTACAAGAGTACAAGATTCAAAACGCAAAGTACAAAATATAAAATTGTACGCAAGGACGTTCGAAAATCCGGAACCGGGACCAGAGTCAACTCTTAACGCTCGATGCAACGGACTAAAAATTACAAGTTAACTATGTATATAAATATAATATAATATATAATTAATTATATTAATTATATATATATTATATTTATATATAAAAAACCGTCGGCAGAGAAAACTCCAAGGACTGAGCTGTAAATACTATCTCCGCGACTCGCGGAGTTTGAAGGGGATTTTGCCGCGAGTCGCGGAGCCCCAAAAATCAACTCTGGCTATAAAGCCAACCGAATTCTGATCAAAATAATCATCTTTTTTCTTCTCAATTCATACGATATATATATATATAATTTATATTTTAATTTTAATTTTAATTATAATTCTAATAATAAGGGTATGTTAGCGAATGTTGTAAGGGTGTAAGTCGAAATTCTGTCCGTGTAACGCTACGCTATTTTTAATCATTGTAAGTTATGTTCAACCTTTTTACATTAATGTCTCGTAGCTAAGTTATTATTATGCTTATTTAAAACGAAGTAATCATGATGTTGGGCTAATTACTAAAACTGGGTAATTGGGCTTTGTACCATAATTGGGGTTTGGACAAAAGAACGACACTTGTGGAAATTAGACTATGAGCTATTAATGGGCTTTATATTTGTTTAACTAAATGAAAGTTTGTTAATGTTAATATAAAGATTTACAATTGGGCGTCCCTATAAATTACCATATACACTCAATCGGACACGATGGGCGGGGTATTTATATGTACGAATAATCGTTCATTTAACCGGACACGGGAATGGATTAATAGCCACTAGAATGATTAAAACAGGGGTGAAATTACATTCAAGGGTAATTGGTGTAATTGTTAACAAAGTAGTAAAACCTTGGTTTACACGCAGTCGATAACCTGGTGTATTCATTAAACAAAGTATTAAAACCTTGTTACAATTCGAATCCCCAATTAGTTGGAATATTTAACTTCGAGTATAATAATAATTTGACAAGGACACTTGCAATTTATATTTATGACTGATGGACTGTTATGGACAAAAACCAGACGGACATATTGAATAATCCAGGACAAAGGACAATTAACCCATGGGCATAAAACTAAAATCAACACGTCAAACATCATGATTACGGAAGTTTAAATAAGCATAATTCTTTTATTTCATATTTAATTTCCTTCATTTTATATTTAATTGCACTTCTAATTATCGCACTTTTATTTATTTTATTTTATCGCACTTTTAATTATCGTACTTTTTAATTATCGCAAGTTTATTTTATCGCACTTTTATTATTCGCAATTTCATTATCGTTATTTACTTTACGCTTTAAATTACGTCTTTTATTTATTTTATATTTTACATTAGGTTTTAACTGCGACTAAAGTCTTAAAATCGACAAACCGGTCATTAAACGGTAAAAACCCCCCTTTATAATAATAATATTACTTATATATATATTTGTATTTTTATAAAAGTAAACTAATATAGTGTTGAGCTTTGTTTAAAGATTTCCCTGTGGAACGAACCGGACTTACTAAAAACTACACTACTGTACGATTAGGTACACTGCCTATAAGTGTTGTAGCAAGGTTTAAGTATATCCATTCTATAAATAAATAAATATCTTGTGTAAAATTGTATCGTATTTAATAGTTTTTCCTAGTAAAATATAAGCTATTTTATATACACCCCGCTGCACATCATTGGTATTCCTTGGTATTTACAAGGCGTATGATGTTGATGCTCGTGGGACAGATTGTGATGTTGAGGCTTGCGGTGCGGATGTTGTTGGTGGTGGTAATGGTACTGTTGGTGTTGATGCGGGTGGTGCAGTTGGTGGTTGTAGGGCTTGTGATGCTTGTAAGTTCTGCATCATATTCTCTAAAGCCACCACTCTAGTGCGAAGCTCGTTGACTTCTTCTAGTACACCGGGATGATTGGTGGTTAGAACGAGCGAATGAATAAGATCTAGAAGTTTAGATAATATATAATCGTGGCCAGATACTCTGGAAATGAGGGTGAAAATGGTGTTTCGGACTGGTTCCCGATAAACGCTTCAGGTTCTTCGCCAATCGGGCAATTTGGTGGGTGGAAAGGATCGCCTTCTTCTTTTCTCCATTGATTGAGTCGGCTACGAACCCATCCCCAATCCATCCAGAATAGATGATGGCTAATGGGTTGATCCATTCTGGATATACTGCTTTCGGAGCTCATGTGGATATCCATATCGGAATAGCTGTCAGAATTTGATGAACTTGAACTAGTTGAAGGATCCATCTCGTACAGAGTAGGGAAAAGATTTTTGGAATGAAATAGATTATAGGACTAATTTGGTATTCCTCAATACATAGTTTACATATGTATTTATAATACCAGAATCCCATAAGTTACGGAGGATTTTACGAAAGATGTCAGACAAAGTTTACTATAATAGATATGCCAAGATATGAATTTTGTCTGTACACTATCTATGCAATCAATGCAGTAAGACGTGTTTAGACTTAAGATGATAGACATCTAATTTCCGACAAGAAATGATAAGCAAAAATCGGTAAAAACAAATACGGTCATAGTCCAGACTCACTAATGCATCCTAATAATTACCAGTTAAACACACTAATGCAATTTCTGGTTCCCTATGACCTCAAGCTCTGATACCAACTGTAACGACCCGCCAAAATTGCTATTGACGCGGTACGTTATTCATTGGTTTCATAGTGAGGTATTGACCTCTATATGATACGTTTTGTAAATATTGCATTCTTTTAAAAAGGCGCACCATAAATGAATCTATAAATCCAAGGTTTTCGACATCTAATGATATCTACGTATAGATAATCATCGTAAACAATAGTTTACAATACTCCATCCGTTGACAATACAGTCAAAATAAGTTACATGGTGATGATTTTGTGAATGCAAAGTTTTCTCGATTAAAGCATGTATGACTCCATGCACATAGCTTGTATAACGTATAAGCAAACAGCGGAAGACTTCTAGGAACCTGAGAATAAACATGGTTTCAAGTGTCAACACAAAGGTTAGTGAGTTCATAGTTTTAATGTTGCGCATAATCTGTATATAAAGGTGGATCACAAGATTTCAGTAGTTTCATCCAAAACGTTTATCAAAATATTCTATGAAATTGAGCACCCTGGTAACTAAACTTAACGTATATATAATAAGTACCCATGTTTTAATGTACATGCAACTAACATGTACAATACATGCAAACCACCATGTATTAAACTCAAATAGCATACGTCCAATTTATAGTTCAGGCTAGGGTCTCTATACCTGGAACGGACGGGGATGTCAAGCCCTATGGATCCATATATAACTACTCGCGCCCACCAGTTCTTATAACCGGCAGTTACTAGTTACCAAAGCTAAGGGATTTTCGGTTCAAACTCGGTGTAGAATTTAGTATGTACTTGTGTCCATTGCGTTTAAAATAAAGTGCATGTATTCTCAGCCCAAAAATATAGATTGGAAAAGCAATTAAAAAGGGAGCAAATGAAACTCAAGATGCTGTATTTCGTAGCAATTATTCAAATGATGGCACTGAACAAGTGCAGGGTTGACCTCGGATTCACGAACCTATATTAGTATATGTTGATCAATAACTGTCTAACAAGCTAGGTCGGGTCATAGTGTATCACTAATCCTAATGCTCGAGACCGACATGCAAAAGTTAACAAAAGTCATCTCAAAAGTCAACCTGACTGTAACGACCCAACCCGTTATCCAGCCGAAAACGTAACAATATATATATATATATATATATATATATATATATATATATATATATATATATATATATATATATATATATATATATTAACCAGTTCATCTGGACGGCGTCCAGTTATCTGGACTGCGTCCAGTTGTGGAGGCCAGGATGGCGTCCAAGCAATCTGGACGGCGTCCAAATGGTCTTCCAGCTGCTGTCCAAAATGCCCATTTCACGCGAACGGGAAGAAATTTGAGTGGTCCGAAGAACAGGAATCTGCTTTCAAGATTCTGAAGGAGAAATTGACCACAACCCCGATTCTATCTTTACCTGAAGGTACTGACGATTTTATTGTTTACTGCGATGCTTCGAAGCAAGGCTTTGGTTGTGTTTTAATGCAACGAGAAAAGGTTATTGCCTACGCATCTAGGCAGTTGAAGAAACATGAAGAGAACTATACCACACATGACCTTGAGTTAGGTGCTGTGGTATTTGCATTAAAGATATGGAGACATTATTTGTATGGTACCCATTTTACGGTGTACACTGATCATAAAAGTCTTCGACACATCTTTGATCAAAAACAGCTGAACATGAGGCAAAGCCGATGGCTTGAGTTATTGAACGATTATCACTGCGAGCTGAAATATCATCCTGGCAAGGCGAATGTAGTTGCTGATGCCCTTAGTCAGAAAGACGATGTTAAACGTGTTTGTGCTCTAAACCTGAAAATCAAATCAAATCTTATCTCACGAATCTGTGAAGCTCAATTGGAAGCCATTAAACCGACACTTATCGAAAGTGAAGGACCCATTGGTTTTGAGAACCAACTTCAAGTGAAAGCGAATGGTACACGGTACTTTGGCAACAGAATTTGGGTTCCTCATTTCGGTAATCTCCGTGAACTAGTCTTAGATGAAGCTCATAAGACTAGATATTCTATTCATCCTGGTTCCAGTAAAATGTATCACGATGTGAAGCAATTCTACTGGTGGCGTAATATGAAAGCCGACATTGCTACTTATGTAAGTAAGTGTCTCACTTGTTTGAAGGTCAAGGCCGAGCATCAAAAGCCTTCTGGTCTGTTGACATAACCTGATATTCTACAGTGAAAGTGGGAATGTATCACTATGGACTTTGTTACTAAGTTACCTAAGACTGCAAACGGTAACGATACTATTTGGGTCGTAGTTGATCGTCTTACTAAATCTGCACATTTCATACCGATCAAGGAAACCAACAAGATGGAGAGATTAGCACAGCTTTATATTAAAGAAATCGTCTCACATCATGGTGTTCCTATCTCGATTATTTCTGAACGTGACAGTCGATTTGTTTCTAGATTCTAGAAAAATTTACAATCTGCTCTTGGAACTCAATTCGACATTAGTACAGCTTATCATCCTCAAAATGATGGTCAAAATGAATGGACTATTCAAACCATGGAAGATATGCTACGTGATTGTGCAATCGATTTCGGCAAAGGTTGGGATGGACACCTACCTTTGGTTGAATTTTCCTACAATAACAGTTATCACTCTAGCATTAAAGCTGCACCTTTTGAAGCTTTACATGGACGGAAGTGTAGATCCCCTCTGTGGATGAACTTGAGGATAGACATTTAACTGGTCCTGAAATTATCCACGAAACTACCGAAAAGATCGTTCAGATTAAGCAAACTTTAGAAACTGCCCGTAGCCGACAGAAGAGCTATGCCGATAAGAAACGAAAAGACATCGAATACCAAGTTGGAGATAAAGTCATGTTGAAAGTATCCCCTTGGAAAGGTGTTGTTCGCTTCGGTAAGCGAAGTAAACTCAGTCCACGATATGTAGGACCTTTCACAATCACTGAAAGAGTTGGTCCTGTGGCATATCGATTAGAACTACAAACCGAACTCAGTCAAGTACATGATGTGTTTCATGTCTCAAATCTTAAACGGTGTCTTGCTGATGACACACTCGTTATTCCTCTAGATGATGTTCGCATTAATGAGCAAATGCATTTCGTTGAAGAACCTATAGAAATCATGGAAGGAGAAGTCAAAAAATACGTAAAAGCAACATACCTATAGATAAAGTCCGGTGGAATTCGTGTAGAGGCCCCGAATATACCTGGGAACGCAAAAACCACATGGAACGGAAATATCCCCATCTCTTCTCAACTGCTGATGCAAATGTAGAAACTACCTAAAAATATCGGGACGAAGTTTTCAATAACGGGGAGGTACTATAACGACTCTCATTTTTCCATTCTATATTTCTCATTTATCTCATTCAATACTTTTCCTTATTAAATGCCCAATAAAACAATTAAACTTAATAATTAAACTTTAATCGATAAAGGTTAAGCGTTAAGAAGTATAAAATACGATAATTAACTATGTACAAGTTAATAAAAATAATAAGTTAATAAACTTTTGTGAGTAAATAAATAACTATAAAGACTTGTGTAATTAAAATAAATAAACTTGGATAATTAAGGGTTTATTAAGCTAAATTAAAGTACAAGGACTTAAGTGAAAATGATAAACCCTAACCCTAATAAACCCTAGCGGATTTTTTGAGGGTAAAATTACCCTCATACCCCTCTAAATTTTGGCCCATGCATCCCTCTTTACCCCTTCTCCAAGTCTAACTTGTTCCCTAAGTAATTCCTTATAAAACCCTAATTCTAGAATAATCCTAACACTCCTATAAATATGGACCTAGGCTAAACCATTCCATGTACAAAATCACAATCAAATCCCTCACTCAAATCTCTCTGTCTCTCCCTCTCTATTTTTCGGCCAAAACCGAAAAACATCACCATCACCCATCGAAATCCTTGAGGGTTTCCAAGAAATCTTCAAGTGTTCTTCGCGTTCTTCGTGATCTTCAAGAATCTTCAAGGTGTTCTTCAAGATATTCAAGGCTTTGATCTCCCATCTTCATCAAGTTCTTCTTTCCTTTGTTAATCTTCTTGGATCTTCAAAGGTATAACATAAACCCTAAACTATTTTCATAAACTTTGATCTTTGTTAATTCGTATGCATATTATAAACATGTTATACATAAGTAATTACATAAACACCTAGATCTTTACATGTAAAAAAAATATAAATATATAGATTTACATATGCATGTCGACTAAAAAAAAAAGGGAAGAAACTTTGATCTTTAAAACCCTAGATACAATTAGAAGATTTGTTAGTGGTTAATTAAGGAAACAAAATAACTATATATACATATACATATATATCGACACATATACATATATATATACATGTAAAAAACAAATTTTTATATACATATACACATATACACAACATTATATACATATACATACTAAAACCCTAAACCCTAATTTAAATTATACTACTTTAGTTAAACCCCTAGTTTTATTAAAAACCTAATTAATTATTAAACCCTAATTCATTAAACCTAACCCTAATTAATTAATACCACTTTAATTATTAAACCCTAATCATTACTACATTAAATAAAACCTTAATTTACTAAACCCTAATTTATGAAACCCTAGTTAGTTAAATACTACTTTAAATAACTAACTCTAATTAATGAAACCCTAATACTACTTATACTATTAATTAACATATATACACTATTACTATTACTAACACCTGTAACCTACTACTTATATTGTAACATAAAAACGTTTTGGGATATGTATTAGAGATGTATAGATCTTCGAATTTTCTTGAAGAATAGTTTCTACGAGATTCTAGGCAGAGGGTTTGGATTTCTGATTTAAAGGGTCCTATAGCTCAAGCCCCTAGATCTGAAATGACCATTCGAAGGGAAAGGGGTGATTGGAAGCTTATCTAATACGACAAGTATCCTAAAATGGAAAACACTTTTTAAGTAGAAACTTTCTAAGTATAGAGACTTACTAAAATAAGGAACCTACTAAAAATAGGAAGCTTTCTAAAAATGGAAACTTTCTAAAAATAGAAACTTACTAGGAATAGAAACTTAGTGAAACAAACTATACATAAACACGTACTTAAACTCAAACATGGGCAAAACACTTAACTACTCTTAAATGTCATAGGTTGACTTTTCTGCTCACTCGTTCAACTCCTTATTCTGAGGAATAACTCTCTCTCTACTTACTAAGGTGAATTCATAGCCCCTCTTTACTGCTAGCAAACTTACTTACTTTACTTGGGGTGAGACACATGCTGTTTTTAGTTTTTTACACTTTAGACACAAGTACCAAACTGTTAAACTATGCTATACCCGATTATGTCCGGCTAATTCCCTACGGTGATATTTTTAATTGTTGCTGCATGCTTAATTATTGGGGGTAGGCCTATCGGGAGTAACGTCCCTAATACATTTGACTAAGTCTTTGTATTACTTGATAATGAAATTTAAACTGACAAGGACATACACAACTTGTCATGGGGCAAACTTAAACGTTTAGTCTAAATATCACGCTTTGGCATAACTTTAGATCCTGCGGGAGATCAACTTTACAAACTAAATCTTGTGGTCTAAAACAACGGTCAAACTTTTGTTAAACCTATGAACTTCACTCAACCTTTTTGGTTGACACTTTAGCATGTTTTGTCTCAGGTGCTGTTTGATTCAAGCTTACTTATCTACTGCTTATGTGATGCTACTTGGACATAGGATCAAGAGATTATCGCATACTTTAATTTTGCATTTAAACATTTACTTATTTCCTTTGTAACGACATTTCATTTTCCACTGCGTACTCACTAAAGTTAATTTTCTCATTTAGTATTGTTCTCGTTATTATAATATGTTGGTATATTTTGGTATTAAGTCACATTTCGCCCAGGCCCTAACTGGGGGTGTGATAGATTGGTATCAGAGCCAGGCCAGGCTGTTACAGAGAACCAGGATTGCATCTTTATGTGTGCCTTATTTGCTAGCTAGGGTGCCTTAGCAATCTAGGAAACTATAACCTTTCCTGCCTTAGACTTTAAAGCACTTAGGATTGCCCTATAATCTTAACATTTATGTTTTCCAAAACTTGACTAAAAGATTCTAATCAAAGTCTCTTTCCTAAATGATAGGATGTCAAGCTCAAGCGTTAACAAGCCCAATAAGGCAACTCACAACCCTACTACCGAAGTAGGTGTTGGACACTCTGAAACATCAAGACCTGTTCGAAGCCCTTCTTACAGTCCTGCTTCACCAAACTATAGTCCAAATACTCTGCGAAATTCACAAAGGTCTCCTCAATATTATCCAACTCCGAGAATCGAAGATAAAGGAAAACGTCATGAAGAAGCCGGTCCATCAAGGAAGAGAGCCCGGACTCCTTCTTATAATGATGCTGCTAAGTACGAGGGTTTACTTCGCCACATGGCGAGAGTGGAGGTCCGTATGGATGAGAAGGACCGCGAAATTAAGAAGTTGGTGGAGGAAAATATTGAACTAAGAAAAGAATTAAGGCTCATAAAGTACGAGGAAGAACACAACACTCGTTGGGTGAAGCAATCACTTGCCCATCTCCAGGAGGATGTTAACTTCCGAATGAAAATGGAGAGAAGCCGAGTCGACAAACAACTTGCCCTAATGGAATATGACACCAATGCTGGTAACAGTCGTGTTACCAACTTTTACGATAATCTTGAATATCTCTACGACAAGCAAAAAGGGAAGAACGAGCGATATGATAAGTTTGTCCAAGAATCTCTCGACTCTCAAACAGAAAGACTGGAGAAACTTGTGAAGGATAACATGGAAAAAGTGATGAAGCAGTTTGAGGACGAGAAGAAGAAATATGAAGATTATTTCAATCTTAAGATTCTTTAGTTATCTTTCCTATTTTTCCATCTATGTAAAGGCTATGCCTTAAAACTATTTCTAATTTCGAATCGTGTATTAAGGCTTATTTAATGCCTCGTTCCTTAATAAAATAAATTGTTTTATTTATATCATGCGATATTAATACTTTATCTTATTCCTACTTGTAATTGCTCAACCCTATAAATTGTTAACTTATCCGACTTATGTTCACTTATGTAGCGACATCATGGTTCGTCCAGCTGCACCTACTGTTAACAATATCGTCTTGACTACTGAGCAATTCCAACAACTACTCACTGCTGCACAAGGCAACAATCAAGCTAACAATGTTAATCCTCAACCGAAACCTTGTTCCTACAAGGATTTTTTCAAACTGTCATCCTCCTGCATTTAAGGGAACTGAGGAAGCTGTCGAACTAGTCCGTTGGTTCGAGAAGATGGAATCTATTTTCCGTATTTGTAACTGTGGTGATGACGATCGAGTAAAGTATGCCACTAGCTCATTGGGTGGTAATGCTTTAACTTGGTGGACTGCTCATGCCAAGTCCGTAGGAATTGATAATGCTAATGCAATTCCATGAGACGAACTCAAAAGCATGATGGACAACAAATTTTTCCCGAGGAGTCAAGTTCAGAAACTTGAAGCTGAGTTCTGGGAACTCAAGGTCAAGGGTACTGATATTGAGAACTACACCAATCGTTATTTGGAACTTTCTACTCTATGTCCTGAGATATTTCCTACCGAAGCTAGAAGAATTGAGCGGTATATAGAAGGTCTTCTCGAGGATGTTCAAGGGAATGTTATAGCTGCCGAGAAGGTTACTCTGGATATTGTGATTCTGATGGCACAAAATCTAATGTTGGCCAAGAGAAGAAGAGTGTCGACCAATAAGCAGGTTGAAACCAAGGGTAATGATGGTAAGAGGAAGTTTGAGCCATATCAAGGTTCGGCTCAGAATGATAGTAAGAAGCCTGTGGATGGTACAAGGTCGAATTATAAGGGTACTTATCCCTTCTGTATTCGTTGTGAGAGGCATCACCCGGGGAAGTGTACTGCGGTTTGTGCGTTATGTAAGAAAGTGGGGCACGTTGCTAAGAAGTGTAAGACTCCTCCAAAGGATAAGGCTATTGTTCCAGCCAAAGCTCCTCCACCTCCAAAGGATAAGGCTATTGTTCCAGCCAAAGCTCCTCCAACCTGCTATAATTGTGGAGAAAATGGACACATTAGTCCTAATTGTCCTAAGAAGAAGGATAATCCCGCTACTGGAGCTAATACTACTGCTGCGAAGGGTCGTGCATTTGTTATTACTGCTGCTGAAGCCCGAGATGAGGATGAGGTCATCACGGGTACGTATCTTGTCAATAATTGTTATGCAACTATTTTATTCGATACTGGTGCAGACCGAAGTTATGTGTCTAGTGATTTTTGTACCCTATTTACTAAAAAGCCTCAACCCTTAGAAACTAAACGATTAGTAGAATTAGCCAATGGAAAGATCATGCAAGTCGATAAAATATATAAAAACTGCAACTTAATCTTAGCCGATAAGGAATTTAAGATAGACCTTTTGCCGGTCGAGCTCGGAAGTTTTGATGTTGTAGTCAGAATGGATTGGTTACGTCCATCACATGCTGCTATCATGTGTTACGATAAAACTGTTCATGTTCCATTGGGAAATGGAGAGACTCTCATCATCCAAGGTGAAAAGAGTGGTTCCAATCTCAACATCATCTCCTGTATTAAAACTCGAAAATACCTTATGAAAGGTTATCCAGCTATTTTAGCTCACGTTAATATGATTGAATCGAAAGAGAAGCGTATTGAAGATGTACCAGTGGTTAAAGACTTTTCCGATGTGTTTCCCGAAGATCTTCTTGGTCTTCCACCTCCTCGACAAGTTGAATTTCAAATTGATTTAACTCCTGGTGCTGCTCCTATTGCTAAAGCGCTGTATCATTTAGCACCCTCCGAGATGAAGGAATTATCCAACCAGCTCCAAGAACTATTGGATAAAGGTTTCATTCGTCCTAGCTCGTCCCCATGGGGAGCTCCAATTCTGTTTGTTAAGAAGAAAGATGGTACGTTAAGGATGTGTATAGATTATCGCGAACTTAACAAGCTTACTATCAAGAACCATTATCCGTTGCCTCGTATTGATGATCTATTCGACCAACTTCAAGGGTCAAGTGTCTATTTAAAAATTGATTTGAGATCTGGTTATCACCAACTCAAAGTCAAGGAATCCGATATTCCTAAGACCGCTTTTCGTACTCGATATGGACATTATGAATTCTGTGTCATGCCATTTGGTTTGACCAATGCTCCTCCTGTATTCATGGATCTTATGAATCGTGTTTGCAAACCTTACCTCGATAAATTCGTTATTGTGTTCATTGACGATATTTTGATCTATTCCAAGAGTGAGAAAGAACATGAGCAACATTTGCATATGATTCTTGAACTCTTAAGAAAGGAACAACTCTATGCTAAATTTTCTAAGTGCGAGTTTTGGCTCAAAACCGTAAAATTCCTTGGACATGTTGTTGATAGAGACGGAATACATGTCGATCCAGCTAAGATTTCTGCTATTCAAAACTGGGAGATGCCAAAGACTGCGAAACATATTCGCCAGTTTTTGGGACTTGCCGGTTACTATCGAAGGTTCATAAAATATTTTTCGCTCATTGCTAAACCTCTTACGAAGCTAACTCAAAAAGGGAAGAAATTTGAGTGGTCCGAAGAACAGGAATCTGCTTTCAAATTTCTGAAGGAGAAATTGACCACAGCCCCGATTCTATCTTTACCTGAAGGTACTGACGATTTTGTTGTTTACTGCGATGCTTCGAAGCAAGGCTTTGGTTGTGTTTTAATGCAACGAGAAAAGCTTATTGCCTATGCATCTAGGCAGTTGAATAAACATTAAGAGAACTATACCACACATGACCTTGAGTTAGGTGTTGTGGTATTTGCATTAAAGATATGGAGACATTATTTGTATGGTACCCATTTTACGGTGTACACCGATCATAAAAGTCTTCGACACATCTTTGATCAAAAACAGCTGAACATGAGGCAAAGCCAATGGCTCGAGTTATTGAACGATTATCACTGTGAGCTGAAATATCATCCTGGCAAGGCGAATGTAGTTGCCGATGCCCTTAGTCGAAAAGACGATGTTAAACGTGTTTGTGCTCTAAACCTGAAAATCAAATCAAATCTTATCTCACAAATCTGTGAAGCTCAATTGGAAGCCATTAAACCGACACTTATCGAAGGTGAAGAACCCACTGGTTTTGAGAACCAACTTCAAGTGAAAGCGAATGGTACACGGTACTTTGGCAACAGAATTTGGGTTCCTCATTTTGGTAATCTTCGTGAACTAGTCTTGGATGAAGCTCATAAGACTAGATATTCTATTCATCCCGGTTCCAGTAAAATGTATCACGATGTGAAGCAATTCTACTGGTGGCCTAATATGAAAGCCGACATTGCTACTTATGTAAGTAAGTGTCTCACTTGTTTGAAGGTCAAGGCCGAGCATCAAAAGCCTTCTAGTCTGTTGACACAACCTGATATTCAGCAGTGGAAGTGGGAATGTATCACTATGGACTTTGTTACTAAGTTACCTAAGACTGCGAACGGTAATGATACTATTTGGGTCGTAGTTGATCGTCTTACTAAATCTGCACATTTCATACCGATCAAGGAAACCGACAAGATGGAGATATTAGCACAGCTTTATATTAAAGAAATCGTCTCACGTTATGGTGTTCCTATCTCGATTATTTCTGATCGCGACAGTCGATTTGTTTCTAGATTCTGGAAAACTTTACAATCTGCTACGTGCTTGTGTAATCGATTTCGGCAAAGGTTGGGATAGACACCTACCTTTGGTTGAATTTTCCTACAATAACAGTTATCACTCTAGCATTAAAGCTGCACCTTTTGAAGCTTTATATGGACTGAAGTGTAGATCCCCTCTGTGTTGGGATGAACTTGAGGACAGATATTTAACTGGTCCTGAAATTATCCACGAAACTACCAAAAAGATCGTTCAGATTAAGCAACGTTTAGAAACCGCCCGTAGTCGACAGAAGAGCTATGCCGATAAGAAATGAAAAGACATCGAATACCATGTTGGAGATAAAGTCATGTTGAAAGTATCCCCTTGGAAAGGTGTTGTTCGCTTCGGTAAGCGAAGTAAACTCAGTCCACGATATGTAGGACCTTTCACAATCACTGAAAGAGTCGGTCCTGTAGCATATCGATTAGAACTACCAACCGAACTCAGTCAAGTACATGATGTGTTTCATGTCTCAAATCTTAAACGGTGTCTTGCTGGTGACACACTCGTTATTCCTCTGGATGATGTTCGCATTAATGAGCAAATGCATTTCGTTGAAGAACCTATAGAAATCATGGAAGGAGAAGTCAAAAAAACACGTAAAAGCAACATACCTATCGTTAAAGTCCGGTAGAATTCGCGTAGAGGCCCCGAATATACCTGGGAACGCAAAAGCCACATGAAACCTAAATATCCCCATCTCTTCTCAACTGCTGATGCAAACGAGGAAACTACCTAAAAACTTCGGGACGAAGTTTTCAATAATGGGGAGGTACTATAATGACTCTTATTTTTCCATTCTATATTTCTCATTTTTCCCATTCAATACTTTTCCTTATTAAATGCCCAATAAAACAATTAAACTTAATAATTAAACTTTAATCGATAAAGGTTAAGCGTTAAGAAGTATAAAATACGATAATTAACTTTGTACAAGCTAATAAAAATAATAAGTTAATAAACTTTTGTGAGTAAATAAATAACTATAAAGACTTGTGTAATTAAAATAAATAAACTTGGATAATTAAGGGTTTATTAAGCTAAATTAAAGTACAAGGACTTAAGTGAAAATGTTAAACCCTAACCCTAATAAACCCTAGCCGATTTTTTGAGGGTAAAATTACCCTCATACCCCTCTAAATTTCGGCCCATGCATCCCTCTTTACCCCTTCTCCAAGTCTAACTTGTTCCCTAAGTAATTCCTTATAAAACCCTAATTCTAGAATAATCCTAACACTCCTATAAATAGGAGCCTACGCTAAACCATTCCATGTACCAAATTACAATCAAATCCCTCACTCAAATCTCTCTCTCTCCCTCTCTATTTTTCAGCCAAAACCGAAACACATCACCACCACCCATCGAAATCCTTGAGGGTTTCCAAGAAATCTTCAAGTGTTCTTCGCGTTCTTCGTGATCTTCAAGAATCTTCAAGGTGTTCTTCAAGATATTCAAGGCTTTGATCTCCCATCTTCATCAAGTTCTTCTTTCCTTTGTTAATCTTCTTAGATCTTCAAAGGTATAACATAAACCCTAAACTATTTTCATAAACTTTGATCTTTGTTAATTCGTATGCATATTATAAACATGTTATACATAAGTAATTACATAAACACCTAGATCTTTACATGTAAAAAAAATATAAATATATAGATTTACATATGCATGTCGACTAAAAAAAAGGGAAGAAACTTTGATCTTTAAAACCCTAGATACAATTAGAAGATTTGTTAGTGGTTAATTAAGGAAACAAAATAACTATATATACATATACATATATATCAACACATATACATATATATATACATGTAAAAAATAAATTTTTATACACATATACACAACATTATATACATATACATACTAAAACCCTAAACCCTAATTTAAATTATACTACTTTAGTTAAAACCCTAGTTTTATTAAAAACCTAATTAATTATTAAACCCTAATTCATTAAACCTAACCCTAATTAATTAATACCACTTTAATTATTAAACCCTAATCATTACCTAATCATTACTACATTAAATAAAACCTTAATTTACTAAACCCTAATTTATAAAACCCTAGTTAGTTAAATACTACTTTAAATAACTAACTCTAATTAATGAAACCCTAATACTACTTATACTATTAATTAACATATATACACTATTACTATTACTAACACCTGTAACCTACTACTTATATTGTAACATAAAAACGTTTTGGGATATGTATTAGAGATGTATAGATCTTCGAACTTTCTTGATGTACTTAACTATACATAAACACGTACTTAAACTCAAACATGGGCAAAAGACTTAACTACTCTTAAATGTCATAGGTTGACTTTTCTGCTCACTCGTTCAACTCCCTATTCTGAGGAATAACTCTCTCTCTACTTACTAAGGTGAATTCATAGCCCCTCTTTACTGCTAGCAAACTTACTTACTTTACTTGGGGTGAGACACATGCTGTTTTTACTTTTTTACACTTTAGACACAAGTACCAAACTGTTAAACTATGCTATACCCGGCTATGTCCGACTAAGTCCCTACAGTGATTTTTTAATTGTTGCTGCATGCTTAATTATTGGGGGTAGGCCTATCGGGAGTAACATCCCTGATACATTTGACTAAGTCTTTGTATTACTTGATAATGAAATTTAAACCGACAAGGACATACACAACTTGTCATGGGGCAAACTTAAACGTTTAGTCTAAATATCACGCTTTGGCATAACTTTTGATCCTGCGGGAGATCAACTTTACAAACTAAATCTTGTGGTCTAAAACAATGGTCAAACTTTTGTTAAACCTATGAACTTCACTCAACCTTTTTGGTTGACACTTTAGTATGTTTTGTCTCAGGTACTGTTTGATTCAAGTTTACTTATCTACTACTTATGTGATGCTACTTGGACATAGGATCAAGAGATTATCGCATACTTTACTTTTGCATTTAAACATTTACTTATTTCCTTTGTAACGACATTTCATTTTCCGCTGCGTACTCACTAAAGTTAATTTTCTCATTTAGTATTGTTCTCGTTATTATAATATGTTGGTATATTTTGGTATTAAGTCACATTTCGCCCAGGCCCTAACTGGGGGTGTGATAGAAATCGTCTAATCCCGAGCATACCTTTGCCACGTTCGCCTCCGAACCTAAAAATGTGAACAACGAGAGGGTAAGTTAATGCTTAGTGAATGCAATACTTATACGCATACATACATAATTCAATCACTTGCATGCACCTACACAAACAACACAATATCATTAGCAAATCGCAATAAACGTATAATCGTAAGTACAACAAGTCAACACCATTAGCATAGAGATCTCAACAATAATACGTGCCAACAACAAAATACGCACAATGCTAGTGAAACTTACACACCCCAACATACAAAATGTCGACATTCGACTTGATGGTGGCCGACGAAGAGCGGTAGGTCAAAAATGTTAACCACTCACCACTACGCACCATAAGGCCGACGAAAAGTGCAACCGAAACGTTAACATTTACCTCAATCACAAGGATGGCCGACGAAAAGCGTAACCGCTTACCATCCTATGATAAGTGGCCAACGAAGAGCGGATTCCCAAATGGATAACACTCACCACTTACCCCAACACACATATGTGGCCGAAGAGCGATAGGTCAAACATTAATCACTCGCCACATAACCAAACATACACATGTGACCGACGAAGAGTGATAGGTCAAGCATTAATCACTCGTCACATAACCAAACGCACACATGTAGCCGACGAAGAGTGATAGGTCAACCATTAATCACTCGCTACATAACCAAACACACACATGTGACCAACGAAGAGCGATAGGTCGAACATTAATCACTCATCACATGCCACACCTCCAATCGTGGTCGAACAAAAGTCATTCCTTCCGGATATCACTCACCACATATCGCAACCAAATATAGCTAACGAAGAGCTATCCATACGGATATCACTCACTATATTTTCCAACCCAATTGTGGTCCCCGAAAATGAATCCTAACGGATGTCATTTACCACGCCGCACACAAGCAACCAAATTATATACATAAACGTATAAATATTCCACTCACTTTGATTACTTGAAAAGCAATCCCACTTGAGCTCCTTGTCGTCTAAATGTAAATCACCTAAGTAATTCACAACAAATAAGCTAAACACTCTAGCTTATATCCAAAACACCAATAGGTGCAAATGACCCATTTGCACTTACTTCCACTTTGACTAAGTCAAAGCTCACCCGAATACCCCCATAATCATAATCGACTAGTGATTAGGTTCCAACAACTCATTTCACTCAAGTTTCATCATCAAACACATTACTTGCAACATTTGACACAAAACTCATTTTGACCCAATCTCAAAGTCAAAACACCCATTTTGCAAGCTTACACCATTAATCACTTATAACCTTAGTTAACTAGTGATATTAACACCCCGAACATGATTATCAACTAATCAATTTCATCAACCAACCCAAAAACCCGCCAACAATGGTTATCAACACCATTTACTAGCTTAATCATCCATTTATCAACTAATGGGTCTTACTCAAGAACACACACAATCAAACCATAACTTTGAATACCAAAACCAACAATGAAATTCGGAGTTAGAACTTACCACAACAACCACAACGTAGCCTTGAACGAGATGAACAACTTTAAAATCCGAGCTTTGGTGAGAATCCAACTCCTTCTTCTCTAAATCAAGCTATTTCTCACTAAAAGTGAGTTTCTCTCACTAGGGTTTGAAGAGGGTGTTTGTGTGGGTGAAATGTGATCCACAATGGTCAATGGATCAGCTTTGAAGGCTCCAAACAGACGCTCAAGTAAAATTACCAAAATGCCTATATTTAAAACAAAACCAACAGCTGGCCCGTCAGTACATTTGGAGGGTGTCCAAACTTACTGGACAGCGTCCAGTCTTTCTTTAGTGGAAGGCGTCCCATGATTTGGACGGCGTCCCATGATTTGGACGGCGTCCCACTAGCTGAACAGAAACAGGGTCTTACAACTCTCCCCCACTTAAATTGGATCACGTCCCCATGATCCTCACCACTTAACTAACAGGACCCACACTCTATGGTCCTCCGACATACGTCCAAATTCGATGTCCACAATAATTCCAGCAAATTCGAAGATTTCCATCAACTCCTTTAGGCGACTTTACTTAAAAGTTACCCTTCCGATTTAAATCACCATCCGTGATTTACCAAATCTACCAAACCGAGCACTAAGTCTCGTTTCATTCCCAAATCGGAACGAACTCACGCCTCGAACGCACGACATGAGCATGCTAACATTCCAAATCTCGTGCCGAGTTAGCATTCCCTTTAGCATACCCTTATCATGTACATTGCTAAAGTAACAACACACCAATAATATGGCCAACAAACATCACAATGGAGCCGACGAAAAGTGAATCCTCACGATTTGATACCACTTGCCCCACATTCTCACGCGTACGTGGTCGACGAAAAGCGGTAGATCAAACGTTAACCACTTACCACTACGCAACAAGAGGCCGACAAAAAGCGCATCCTTACGGATCACACTTACCTCTCCTCACACATGGCCAAACAAAAGCGATTTCTAACGGAAAACGCATTCCACACACCAATAAGTAGCCAACGAAAAGCGAATCCTAACGGATAACACTTACTACTTATCGCACTCCAACTGTGGCCAACGAAAAGTGAATCCTCGCAATTGGATAGCACTTGCCACAATACATACAAACAAACTAATTATATACGCCTACTTAGAATCATTCCACTCACTTGGAATCTCCCGCACACGAAATTATACGTATGCACAAACATCGCTATCACGATTGCACAAAACATAACCTATATCACACATAGGTTCAAGAATACAATTCTCTAAAAGAGAATTTGGCACACCATCCCTCAACTACGGGACCTTTCCTTGCTCAACGAGCCCGCCCATTTGTCTCTTAACGAGCTCAACCACATTACCAACTCAAGTAGTAATTCCCATCCAAACCAATAAATACAATTTAACCAAAATTGTACTTTACCACAAATTGACCAAATTTAGGACCCGACACAACTCTGGATCTACCATGAGTATTATCCGAAATTTCACACTAAAACCTCCTCGTGTGGGAGTGTAACTCCCCCACTTGGAACTACGTTCCATAACCACATCGACGTGGTAACAACATCTCGCGATATTTACCACTCCCCAATATACGTGACCAATCTCTCCATCAGTCGTAGTACTCGAATTCCCAAGAATTCATTTAGTACACTAGAAATTGACGCTCACCGTCACCCGTTGGCGTCATTCAAGCAATGACAAAAAGTCAACACAACACGCACCTTGTACAACTGTACAATGCTACCAAAAGGTAGACTTTTCTAACCATTGGGTTCACACGACCCATCACCACGTCTTGCTCCAACCTTGAGCATACAAAGGATCTTTACCTATCCTTAATCATTTCGAACGAAGAGTTCATCACCAATTACACAACTTTATTCTTGCAATCCTCTGATTGCCATAGCTTATTAAAGTTCCACCTAGTCACTCATGTACCTAAGGGTTTCTCTCCGGTACCCTAAGTACAATGTAACCACAATGTCGTCGGAGTCGAACATTACGCTTGCAGGTATGAAAGAGGCACCTGACATCGCGTCACATAGACTCCACTATCAACATTCATCGAGACCGAAAAACTCGACCTCGAGGGTTCCATTCATCCGATGTCACCCATCACAACATTAAAGTGACCTTAAGTCATCCGTACCCGACGAAACTCATGTTTCATCAATTACGACACAAAAGCGACTACGCGCTACCAAAACATCACCAGAGCCCATTCACATGGCTTGGTAAAATCTTTCGCCCAACACTAAGGAATGCTTGGAAGCTCCAAGTCTTACGACCTTCGCCCGTCAATCCGACCATTATCATAGGGTAATTCCATAAGGAACGCTACCCCTCATCACACTACGCACTAACACAAAATGCATCAAATAAAATCATAAATACCTTTCAATAGAAATATCGAAAAGTACCTGAACATCGTCGTCAGGTTCTCATGCATCATCAACTAATTCCGGGCATGTCAAATTTCGGTGTCCCTCCTTTCGACAATTAAAACATGTAACCTTGTTAGACTTCGCATTCGTGCATTCACGAGACAAATGACCTCGTTGTCCATAATTATAAAACGTGGGTATAAAACCACCGGTACCACTCTTCTTCATGCTTCCGACACCCTCGGAAATACTCTTACTCTTTTTGTTCGAATGCATCGTAGTTTTGGACTTCCGCTTACTAACATCAGAACCACTCTTTCTCAAGACAAGCATCTCAAAACCCTTCGCCATGTCAAACAACTCGTCAAAAGTTTTCAACGAGTTCCTACTAATCTTCTCTTGGTAATGATCGCACAAGGTTCGGTAAAAGTATTCCTTCAACATGTGGTCATTCCCGACATACTCCGGGCAAAATTGAGTCTTCGATAAAAAAACGGATTTGAGAGTGTTTAAATCCATTGATCCTTGCCTCAAATCACGCAACTCGTCCTTAAGCTTAGAAGATCGGCCAAAGTTCGATACTCCTTGAAAAATTCCGCTTTGAACTCGTCCCATGTGAACTCCTTACATTGTTCCTCACTATAGAGTTGGATTTTTGCATCCCACCACAACTTGGCGTCACCCCTTAGCATACTACTACCGTACCTCGTCTTCTTATCGAGAGGGCACTCACTAGTACGAATGGCCCCCTCCATATCGGAGATCCATCGAGCACTCTTGAGTGGGTCTCGTTCGCCATCAAAAGTGGGAGGTTGAGCATCCTAGAAGTTTTTGTAGTAGAAGTCTCGCCTTCCCATATTATCTTCGTGAAGGACAATCTTAAATTGTTCCTTAAATAGATCAACTACTTGCTCGTGAATCGAATCTAGGAACATCTTCCTAACGTCCTCTAGAAAGGCCGCACGTTGCCTTTGTATAATGGCCTCAACCTTGGCCGTGAATTCAGAGTCATCGCCTTGATCTTCGTTATCATGTCATTTCCTCGTCTTCATTCTAAGAAATGTACCCGGTTAGGAACGCAACACAAGTAAATTATATACACCGCCACGATCAATATTCACAATCATATAAATATGCCAACGTTCGTATATCACATCTAGTCCAATAATTGTTGTACATCACTTGCATGACTTGGCTTGCAACCGTAATAATGGTCGTGAAGCATTATTACGCTCACACGCCATGCCGAGCTCATGAATACAATAACCATCTCTCTAGATATTCAACACAAACAACATGATTAATAACAACATAATCAATACATAGCTAGTTCACCTACAATCTAAGGCACTAGCTAAAACCCGAGCCGACCCGTAATCCTACAAGTCCCGCAACAACTAAGCACACACAAAAGTCTAAGTCTAGGCGCCTATCTCAAGTCACCAAAATCCCTTAGACCATGCTCTGATACCACTTGTAACGACCCAACCCGTTATCCAACCGAAAACATAACAAATATATATATATATATATATATATATATATATATATATATATATATATATATATATATATATATATATATATATATATATATATTAACCAGTTCATCTGGACGGCGTCCAGTTGTGAAGGCCAGGATGGCGTCCAAGCAATCCGGACGGCGTCCAAATGGTCTTCCAGCTGCTGTCCAAAATGCCCATTTCACGCGAATGAAAAACATGTTTCCCGACACTTTTAAACGAAACGAAATGTCACAACAATTCATATTAAGTAAAACTAAGAAGTTTTCACTATTAAACAAGTTTTACGACATCGGGCCCACATCAGCCATTTTACGAAATACATACAAAAATACGAGTTTTGATCCAAATGAGTTTAAGTTCCAAATAACTACGAGCATGATGTTTGGGGATAAACTACCCAATCCTAGGTCAAATCCAAAAGTAATCCAAGCAAGCATCAAAAGGGAAATCGTCTAATCCCGAGCATACCCTTGCCACGTTCGCCTCCGAACCTAAAAATGTGAACAACGAGAGGGTAAGCTAATTCTTAGTGAATGCAATACTTATACGCATACATACATAATTTAATCACTTGCATGCACCTATACAAACAACACAATATCATTAGCAAACCGTAATAAACGTATAATCGTACGTAAAACAAGTCAACACCATTAGCATAGAGATCTCAACAATAATACGTGCCAACAACAAAATACGCACAATGCTAGTGAAACTTACACACCCCAACATACACAATGTTATAACGACCCTCATTTTTCCATTCTATATTTCTTCAAATATTAAATGCCCAAACAATATAATTAAAACTTAATGATTAAACTTTAACCAACAATTGTTAAGTATTAAGAATTATAAAACATATTAATTAACTTTGAGCAATAATTGACAAGTTAATAAAAGATAAAAATAAGGAGCTTAAGTACTATTGTAAACAAAATGTAAAACTCTAAAACTTGTAGCCTTTAAACATTTAAACTTGAACATACAAGGAGGCATTATAACCAAGCAAATGTACAAGGTCTAAAACGAAAAAGTTCCACTTCCTTTCCACTAACCCTAGCCGATTTTGGGCAAGGAAAAAAGAACATTTTGCCCTCCTAAAAACTCGGCCAAAACCACCACCCATAACCTAACCCTAATTTCTAACTTTTCCTCCAAGTATTCTAACCTAAACCTAATTCTAGAATGACCTAATCTCAACTATAAAAAGAGGTTCTAGGTTATCATTTTTCTCATCCCATTCTCTCATTCATAATTACCTCACAAAAACAATCAAACCCTCTCCTCCCTCTCTTGGCTCACGGCCACAATACCACCACCATAACACCACAATCGATCAACACCACACACCACCATTCAGTTTTTAACAAAACCGAATACCACCATCACCACTTCAAAGTTTTGGTTATTTGCTTCTACTTTTTGGGTAATCTTCAAGTGATCTTCAACGTGTTCTTGAAGATCTTCGACGTGTTCTTGTTATTCGGGTTGATTTGATCTTACATCTTCAAGTTTTCTTTTCTTTTCTTGTTAATCTTCATCTTATATTATCAAGGTATGATCCAACATCTTAACTTTTTAATCGTTCATTCAATTCATTCGTTTAATTCAAATTTGTGTTCTTGATCTTAATCATTCATGTTCATGTTGTAAAAAAAATAAAAATCTAACATATATATACATATACATCACAGCTCATATACATATTAAATATATATATATATATATATGTTCACAGCTAAAAAAAAAGAGGTTTTGATCCTCAAAACCCTAAAACCTAATCATGTTTATGTTAACCTACATGTTTAAAAAAATATATATATAAACATATACATATACATACATATACGACATATACATATATATATAAAACAAATATATATATAAAAGTAGTTTAGTTCTTAAAAACCCTAAAGATCTATCAAAGATTTGTTAATGATTAAAAAGGGAAAAAAATATATATACATAACATATATACATACACGATTTGTATATATATATATATATATATATATATATGTACAAAAAAAATTTATATATATACATACATACGGATAAAAAAAATATAAACTATATATATATATATATAATTATATATATATATATATATATATATATATATATACATACATACACTACACTTATATAAACTCTAAACACTATTTAATACTACTTAAACCCTAAACATTAATTATATAACCTTAATTATATAATAATCATTACCTAATCATTTCTTAATTATTAATCATTAATTACTTAAACCCTAATCATATAATAACAACTACTAAACCTAATCATTTAATCATTAAATCTAATCATTACTTTACTAAACCCTAAATCTAATACTACTTAAATACTATTTAAAACATTTAATACTACTAAACCCTAATACTACTTATACTACATACTACAACCTAACAATTATACACTTATACTACTACTAACACTTATAATGTACTACTTATATTATAATACTTATATTATAAGATTATAACATACACGATAATGTGAAATTACTCGAACGTCAATGCTACTTATGGCCTAGGGTGATCCTTGGTACCATTATGGGATGCTTGTGGATCTCGAATGCCAAGACTTAGATTCTGGTCAAGAGATCCTTGGCCAACCGGTAACAATAGATCATTCAAGTGACTCGGCGGTGGCATAGATGTTTGGGTATGGTGCACAATATCAAACCTGACTATAGTGATCATACACTCTATAAGTGAACAACACTTAGTCACTTACACACTTAATAAGTGGTGGACTTATTAAGAACAACTCACTAGTGTTCAACACTAACTTACTAAAAATGGAAACTTACTAAAAATGGAAGCTTACTAAGAATGGAAACTTAGTAAAACGAACTACACTTAAACACTTGCATACTTAACTTAAACTTGGGCAAACATTTAACTACTCTTAAATGTCATTAGGTTGATTTTCTACTCACATTCATTTAACTCTTCTTATTCGAGGAATAACAAACTCTTCTCCTACTTACTAAGGTGAACTTCATAGTCCCACTTACTATTGCGCAATTTATTTAAACTTACTGGGGTGAGACACATGCTACTTTTAATATTTACAATTTAGACACAAGTATCAACTATTAAACTGTGCTATACCTGGCTATGTCCTGCAAGTCCCCACTGTGATATTTTTAATTGCTTTTACATAACGCATTCTTAATTATTGGGGGTAGGCCTATCGGGAGTAACGTCCCCGATACATTTGACCAAGTCATTGTATTGCTTAATAATGATTCAAACCGACAAGGACAGTACAACTTGTCACGGGGCAAACTTTGAAACTGTTTAGTCTAAATATCACAAACTTGGCACTGACTTTTAGATCCCTGCGAGATCTACTTTTATAAATAAAAATCTTGTGGTCTAAACAACGATCATCTATTTTGTTAAACCTATGAACTTCACTCAACCTTTTTGGTTGACACTTTAGCATGTTTTGTCTCAAGTTACGATTGATCAGCTTGCTCTTATCTATGTGATGCTACTTGGACTCTAGGACTTGACGAAAGAGTCACATTTATTATTTATGCATTTATTTACATTCTTGTAATTTCAATTCTTGTAACGACATTCTATTTCATTCCGCTTCGTACTCAATAAAGTTTGTTTTTATCATATAGTGTCGTTCTCATTTATATAATATATTGGTATTTTTGATATTAATGTCGCATTCACCCAGGCCCTAACTGGGGGTGTGATAGATTGGTATCAGAGCTAGGTTGTTATAGAGAATCAGGATTGCATCTTTATGTGTGCCTTACTTACTAGCTAGGGTGCCTTAGCAATCTAGAAAACTATAACATTTCTTGCCTTAGACTTAAAGCACTTAGGATTGCCTTATAATCTTAACAACTTTGCTTTGATAATCTTGGCTTAAAATTCTAACCAAGGTCTCTTTCCTAATATTAGGATGTCAAGCGTTAATCAAGTAAACAAAACAACTCTCTTCAAACCATTTGAAGTAATGGCTCACTTCAAACCTGCCACTGAAGAAGATACTGGATATTCTTCAACTACAAGACCAGTCCGAAGCCCTCTTTTTGGTCCTGCCTCACCACCATTGAACTATAGTCCAAATACTCTTCAAGATTCACCTAAGTCTCCCGAATACTACCTGACCCCGAGAACTGAAGACAAGGGGAAATGTCCTGAGGAAACTGGTCCATCCAGGAAAAGAGCTCGATCTCCTTTTTGTGATATTAATGCTAAGTATGAGATAATGAACTTGCGAAAGACTACCAAAAAGAACTTAGAAGGTTTGCTTCACCACGTGGCGAGAGTTGAGGTTCGAATGGACGAGAAAGACCGAGAAGTTAAGAAACTGGTGGAAAAGAATGCTAAGCTAAGAAAAGAGTTGATGATACTGAGATATGAGGAAGAACGCAACACCCGCTGGGGAAAGCGGTCACTTGCTTATCTAAATGAGGATGTTGATTTCCAGATGAAGATGGACAGAAACCGAGTTGATAAGCAGCTTGCTCTAAAGGAGTACAACAACAACACAGTCAACAACCGTGTTACTAACCTCTATGATAACCTCGAGTATCTCTATGAGAAACAAAAAGAGAAGAACGAGAAAATAGAGAAGTTTATGAAGGAGGCTGAGAGGAAGAAGTGAACCCAACAGTTGTTTTGTTTTGTTCTCTTTTTCCATTCTTTTATTTCCTAATTATGTAAAGGCTTTGCCTAAAACTATTTATATATTCAACTCGTGTAGTAAAAAGGCTTATTTAATGCCACGTTTCTAATAATATAAAGTGTTTTATCTATATCATGTTGATATCAATACTCTATCTTTATCATACTTGTAATTTCTCAAACTTATAACTTGTCAACTTATCAAACTTATGTTCACTTTTATGTAGTGAAGCATCATGGCTCGCACACCTACCATTAACAACATTGTGTTGACTAATGAGCAATTTCAACAATTACTTGCTACCGCCCAAGGCAACGCCCAACCTAATCATGTTAACAATCAACCAAAACCTTGTTCTTACAAGGACTTTATGAACTGCAATCCTCCCGCTTTCAAGGGAAGTGAAGAGGCCGTTGAACTAGTCCAATGGTTTGAAAAACTAGAGTCCATCTTCCGTGTCTGCAACTGCGGGGACAATGACCTAGTTAAATATGCCACTAGTTCATTAGCTGGTAATGCTATGACTTGGTGGACCGCTCATGCTAAGTCTGTGGGAATCGATAATGCTAATGCAACCTCATGGGATGAACTTAAAGGCATGATGGTTAATAAGTTTTGCCCTAGAAGTCAAGTCCAAAAGCTGGAAACGGAGTTCTGGGAACTCAAAGTTAAAGGCACCGACATTGAAAGCTACACTAATCGTTTTCTTGAGCTTTCTACCTTGTGTCCTGAGATGTTTTCTACTGAGCCGAGAAGGATCGAAAAGGACATTGAAGGTCTCCCTGAGGATGTTCAGGGAAATGTTATCACTGCTGAGAAAGTTACCCTTGATGTCGTGATTCTCATGGCTCAAAATCTGATGATGGCCAAAAGAAGAAGAGCTTTGGCTAGTAAGCAAGTTGATACTAAGAGTAGTGATGGTAAAAGAAAATTTGAGCCATCTCAGGGTTCAAACCAGAATATTGCTAAGAAGCCTACTGATAATACTAGGACCGATTATATAGGGACTAAGCCCTATTGTGCCGGTTGTGAAAGCCATCACCCAGGGCGGTGCATTGCTACTTGTTCTTTATGTAAGAAGGTGAGATATGTAGCTAAGACTTGTAAGACTCCTCTGAAAGATAAAGCTGTTGTACCTGCTAAAGCTCCTCCTACTTATTACACCTGTGGAGAGAAGGGGCATATTAGTCCTCACTGCCCGAAGAAGAAAGATACCCCTGCTACTGGAGCCAATACCACCAATGCGAAGAGCCGTGCATTTGTCATAACAGCTGAGGAAGCCCGTGAGGAAGATGAAGTCATTACGAGTACGTTTCTTGTCAATGATTGCTACGCAAACATTTTATTCGATACGGGTGCCGATAAGAGTTACGTGTCTAGTGAATTTTGTACCTTATTCACCGAGAGATCACAACCCCTAGAAACTAAACGACTAGTAGAGGTACCAAACGGAAAAGTTATGAAAGTTGATCACATCTATAAAAACTGTAATCTAAAGCTAGCCGACCAAGAATTTAAGATTGACCTTTTGCCGGTCGAGTTAGCAAGTTTCGATGTCGTAGTCGGAATGGACTGGTTACGTCCATTACATGCTGCAATCTTGTGTTTTGATAAGACCGTTAACATTCCATTGGGAAATGGAGAGACTCTCGTCATTCAAGGTGACAAGAGTGGTTCCAAGCTCAACATCATTTCTTGCATCAAAACCCATAAATACCTTATGAAAGGTTATCCCACGATATTAGCCCATGTTAAGATAGTCGAACCAAAGGAAAAGCTTATTGATGACGTGCCGGTGGTTAGAGATTATCCCGATGTATTTCCTGAAGATCTTCCTGGTCTTCCACCTCCTCGACAAGTCGAATTTTAGATTGATTTGTCTCCTAGTGCTGCTCCTGTTGCTAAAGTACCATACCATTTAGCACCTTCCGAAATGAAGGAACTTTCCAACCAAATCTAAGAATTATTGGATAAAGGTTTCATTCGTCCAAGCTCGTCCCCATGGGGAGCTCCTATTCTATTCGTTAAAAAGAAAGATGGTACGTTGAGGCTGTGTATTAATTACCGTGAACTCAACAAGCTTACTATCAAGAACCGTTATCCATTACCGCGTATTGATGATCTATTTGACCAACTTCAAGGGTCGAGTGTTTATTAAAAAATTGATTTGAGGTCAGGTTATCACCAACTTAGGGTCAAGCAATCCGATATTCCTAAGACTGCTTTTCGTACTCGTTATGGGCACTATGAATTTTGTGTCATGCCTTTTGGCTTAACTAATGCTCCTACCGTGTTCATGGATCTTATGAATCGTGTCTGCAAACCATAACTCGACAAATTTGTCATTGTATTCATTGACGATATCTTAATCTATTCAAAGAGTGAGAAAGAACATGAGCAGCATTTGCGCATGATTCTTGAACTCTTACGAAAGGAACTACTCTACGCTAAGTTTTCAAAGTGCGAGTTTTGGCTCAAGACCCTACAATTCCTCGGACATGTTGTTGATAGTAACGGAATACATGTCGATCCAGCTAAGATTACCGCTATTCAAAATTGGGAGATACCAAGGACTGCGAAGCATATTCGTCAATTTTTGGGACTTGCCAGTTATTACCGGAGATTCATAAAAGATTTTTCCCTCCTTGCTAAACCCCTTACAAAGTTAACTCACAAAGAGAAGAAGTTTGAGTGGTCCGAAGAACAGGAATCTGCTTTCAAGATTCTGAAGGATAAATTGACCACAGCCCCAATTCTATCTTTACCAGAAGGCTCTGACGATTTTATTGTTTACTGCGATGCCTCAAAGCAAGGCTTTGGTTGTGTTTTAATGCAACATGAAAAGGTTATTGCCTATGCATCTAGACAGTTGAAGAAACATGAGAAAAACTATACCACACATGACCTGGAATTAGGAGCCGTGGTATTTACACTAAAGATGTGGAGACATTACCTCTATGGGGTTAGAATCACGGTGTATACCGATCATAAAAGTCTTCAACATATCTTTGACCAGAAGCAATTAAACATGAGACAAAGATGATGGCTCGAGTTATTGAATGATTATGACTGTGAGCTGAAATACCATCCTGGCAAGGTGAATGTAGTTGCCGATGCCCTTAGTTGAAAAGACAATGTTAGACGTGTTCGTGCTTTAAACCTGAAAATCAAATCGAATCTTATATCACGAATCTGTGAAGCTCAACTTGAAGCTATTAAACCAGCACTTATCGAAGGTGAAGGACCTATCGGTCTCGAGAACCAACTCCAAGTGAAAGCTAATCGTACACGGTACTTTGGTAACAGAATTTAGGTTCCTCACTTCGGTAATCTCCGTGATCTAGTCTTGGATGAAGCTCATAAGACTAGGTACTCTATTCACCCCGGTTCCAGTAAGATGTATCACGATGTGAAGGAATTCTACTGGTGGCCTAACATGAAAGCCGACATTGCTACTTATGTTAGTAAGTATCTCACTTGTTTGAAAGTCAAGGCTGAACATCAAAAGCCTTTTGGTCTGTTGACACAACTCGATATCCCGCAGTGGAAGTGGGAATGTATCGCTATGGATTTCGTAACTAAGTTGCCTAAGACTTCAAAAGGTAATGATACTATTTGGGTCATAGTTGATAGTCTTACTAAATCTGCATATTTCTTACCGATCAAGGAAACCGACAAGATGGAGAAATTATCACAACTCTATATTAAAGAAATTGTCTCACGCCATGGAGTTCCTATCTCAATTATTTCTGATCGCGACAGTCGATTCATTTTCAAATTCTGGAAAACTTTGCAATCTGCTCTTGGAACTCAACTCGACATGAGTACAGCCTATCATCCGCAAACTGATGGCCAAAGTGAACGAACCATTCAAACCATGGAAGATATTCTACGTGCTTGTGCAATCGATTTCGGCAAAGGTTGGGATAGACACTTGCGTTTAGCTGAATTTTCCTACAACAACAGTTATCACTCTAGCATTAAAGCTGCACCTTTTGATGCTTTATACGGTCAGAAATGTAGACCCCTTTGTGTTGGGATGAATTAGAGGACAGACATTTAACTGGTCCTGAAATTATTCATTAAACTACCGAAAAAATTGTCCAGATTAAGCAACGATTAGAAACTGCCCGCAACCGACAAAAGAGCTATGCTGATAAGCATCGGAAGGATATAGAATTCCAAGTTGGAGATAAAGTCATGTTGAAAGTATCCCCTTGGAAAGGTGTCGTCCGCTTCGGTAAACGAAGTAAACTCAGTCCACGATATGTTGGACCTTTCAAAATCACTCAAAGAGTCGGTCCCGTGGCGTACCGTTTAGAACTACCAACTGAACTTAGCCAAGTACATGATGTGTTTCATGTCTCGAATCTTAAAAAGTGTCTTGCTGATGACACACTTGTTATTCCTTTGGATGATATCCGCATTGATGAGCAAATGCACTTCATTGAAGAATACATAGAAATCATGAATAAAGAGGTCAAACAAAAGCGTAAAAGCAACATACCTATCGTTAAAGTCCGTTGGAATTCGCGTAGAGGCCCCGAATATACATGGGAACGCAAAGACCAAATGATACGAAAATATCCCCATCTCTTCTCAACTGCTGATGCAAACGAGAAATCTACCTAAAACTTCGGGACGTAGTTTCTAATAACGGGGAGGTACTATAACGACCCTCATTCTTCCATTCTATATTTCTTCAAATATTAAATGCCCAAACAATATAATTAAAACTTAATGATTAAACTTTAATCAACAATTGTTAAGTATTAAGAATTATAAAACATATTAATTAACTTTGAGCAATAATTGACAAGTTAATAAAAGATAAAAATAAGGAGCTTAAGAACTATTGTAAACAAAATGTAAAACTCTAAAACTTGTAGCATTTAAACATTTAAACTTGAACATACAAGGAGCCATTTTAACCAAGAAAATGTACAAGGTCTAAAATGAAAAAGTTCCACTTCCTTTCCACTAACCCTAGCCGATTTTGGGCAAGGCAAAAAGACCATTTTGCCCCCCTAAAAACTCGGCCAAAACCACCACCCATAACCTAACCCTAATTTCTAAATTTTCCTTCAAGTGTTCTAACCTAAACCTAATTCTAGAATGACCTAATCTCAACTATAAAAGGAGGTGCTAGGTTATCATTTTTCTCATCCCATTCTCTCATTCATAATCACCTCACAAAAACAATCAAACCCTCTCCTCCCTCTCTTGGCTCACGGCCATAATACCACCACCACAACACCACCATCGATCAATACCACACACCACCATTCAGTTTTTAACAAAACCGAATACCACCATCACCACTTCAAAGTTTTGGTTATTTGCATCTTCTTTTCGGGTAATCTTCAAGTGATCTTCAACGTGTTCTTGAAGATCTTCGACGTGTTCTTTGTGACGACCCGGGAAATTCCGACCAAATTTAAACTTAATTTGTAAATGATTCTGACACGATAAGCTAAGTCTATTAAACCGAGTCTCAAAATGTTGGAACTAATTTTTTTTCGTGAATGCATTTGACCTTGACTATCCCCGACAATTCACGAACAATTGTTTGTAAATAAATATGTATATATATATATATAGGTATATAAATAATAATTAGAGATACTAAATAAAGCATTATATGATTTGATGATTTAAGTTAATAATTAAATTGTTAATTAATGTAATTCGAAAATAAATGGTTTTGAATTTATTTAAGAAACAATAATAACACTCGTTTATCATTTAAATGGTTATTTAAACAAACTTATATGATTTTAAAATAAAAGGTGATCCGAAAATGAGTTCTATAAATTTTAGGCTTACTAAAAATATATTTAGGAACTAGTTGTTGATTTTTAAAAAAATTTATATTTTACTTGGGGTTGGGAGTGCATAATTAATGTAAATTTTATTTAATATTTAATGACCGAATTTTATACCATAATGACTGAAATAAATAAAAATAATTAAGGTAAAAATTTGGGATTTTTCCGAAAACATTTATCCGTCACTGATTATCAACGGAGCACGATACACACTCCGAAAATTACTGTCGGTAGTAATACTCCAAAACACCGGCTGCTAAGATTTCAATTATTAATACTATTTCAATTACTGTTCAAAGTTTGAAATTTACATATGAAGTATTATATTATATATACACTTGCATATATGAAAATATAACACAGACACAATCTTATTCACAATCTTATTCGTTTACTATTACATGTTTGACATTACTAGTTCTTTCTTTGTCTAAATCCTTTATGAAATATCTATATGATTATCTATATAATCATAGATATGCAAACTGATAGTTATATACATATACAATTTGGATATATAAAACACCTTAGTTATCTTTCTTATTTGCAAACAACCAACCGCCATCGTACCATCACCATGAAACTTCGGCCACCAAAGCTACCACCACTGGAGCACCATCTCCTCCGCCACCTTCCATCACCCTTAACATCGACAACCCATCACCACTCTCAAACATCTTGTCGATCACCTCCATGAAAAACCCATCACCAAAACCACCACAATCTTCACCATCTTCAACCTCACGACCACCACCTTACCACCATGACCACCACTCGTCCGCCACCACAGTCATCCCCATCACCTTCAAATCGCCACCATGGATCACCATATTAACTCCATAACCACTATCATTAAAAATTCACGAGACCCATTAGTATTTTTTTTTCTTTTATTATTTTTTTTTCTTTTGCTGCTGTACTTCACGATTATAACCCAAGAGCCTGATTAATGCTGCAGCTGTAAGTATTTATGTTTGTTTCCTATCACTAAGATCAAACTCAAACCACCTTCTCTATATTTTTTTTCTTTTTTTTTTCTCGGTTGTTATTATTATTATTTTTTTTTTGTTATGTTTCCTTACGCCACACCATCACATGATTCTTCATTTTCTGTTAACCAAACCGCCATTAGTCGCTATTGTTTGTTGTTGCTACGTGGTTTCTGTTTAAACAAGTGTGGTGAGACGAGTAATAAAGAAACAGAAGAAAGTACATGTGACGATGATGGGGGTTGAAAACGAAGGTGATACGATATTCAACGATAAAGATGATACATAAGAATTGTGATGGTTATGATAATGATTAAAGAAAATGGTGACCGAGGGCGATGGTGATTATGATGAATCACGAAGATGATAGACGTAAAGGATGGTGTTAAGGTGGTGACATGATAATCGAATACATGATAATAATGGTAATGATGTGATTATGATGATGGTGATAACGAGGTATGATGATGATGTTGATGAAGAAAGACGATGACGATGTTGATGAAGAAAGATGATGATGCCTGATGATGAAGAATGATGTATTATAATGACGATGATGATGGGTAAGGGAGATGATGTACATAAAATAAAGAAGAAGAAGAAACAGTACAGGTTATATTGTTATTAGATGGGTATAATTCCAGAAAAATGGAAATGGTACAATGGTTTGGGTGTGCTTGTGTGGAACGAGAGGTCCTGAGTTCGAACCCAGGATCCTGCTAGTCTTTTTAATTATTAAAAGCTTCCTTAAAGAAGTGTGGGTCTATTGGGCCAAAATTTGGGCCGTGGAGGTAAATATTTCCGTTGGGCTTCTGTCCCCCTATTGGGTCGAATCATGTTTGCGCCAGATTTGTGCCAGGGACGAGTTAAATAAATTATTAGATAAGTATAACTACTGAAAAACCTAAATGGTCAAACTGTTGGAGGAGTGTTGAGCAAACGGGAGGTCATGGGTTCGAGACTGGGGAGAGGCATTATTTTTTTTTTAAAAGCCTTTACTTTGAGGTAGAAATCTCTTATTACTATTAGTGTTATTAGTTTATCATTATCATTAATAACTGTTATTATAAATTATTATTATTATATGATTATGCTAAATATAATTATTACTAAGATTAGAAATAAAATTATTATTATCAATAATGTAATTAGTATTGTTATCATTATTAATATTATTATTAGTAGTATCATCATTATTATTATTATCATTGGTAATAAAATGATTAATAAAATTATTGTTATTTTTATTACTAACATTAGAATATGATTATTAGTATAGTGAGAATTATTATTATTGTTATCACTAAGTATTAACATTAAGTATTATTAGCTTTATTATTACTATCATAATGCAATTTATTAGATTTATCATTAAAATTAGTATAATTATCATATTCATAATTATTGGTATCATTATTATTAAAACTTTTCATTTTCATTTTTGTTATTAGTATTATTATTAATAAAGTTATTATTATTATTATTATTAGCAAATCATTATTTTCTAAACTATTATTTTAACAAATAAATATTTTGTGCATAAAAATATACTTATTACGTATACTATAATTGTATTAAAATTTCACATAACTATATATATCAAACTTACTAATATTATTTATATCAATACTTACAAATAACAAACTACCGATTTTTAAATATAACATTAAACAAGTATGTATATAAATATGGATATACTAACTATATAAATATTAACCATTTCAAATATATATACATAAATTAAATATATAATATATAAATTAAGATATAATGAATAAATTTGTTCGATTACGATTATGTGTATTAATAAATATACAAATAATATAGGTTCATAAATCCGAGGCCAACCCTGCATTGTTCAGTTGTTTAATGTCGTCATATGTATTTTACTATAAAATACAATACTGTGAGTTTCATTTGCTCCATTTTTAATTGCTTTGCAATTTTACATTTTTGGGCTAAGAATACATGCGTTGTTTTATAACTGTTTTATGAAATGAATACAAATACTAAAACTGATTTTGCGTGAGTTTCATTTGATCCCATTTTTAAAACTCTTTAAATATTTTTGGATAAATAAATGAAATTTTTGATTTACAAAATAGTTATGTCAAAAATAAATTCTATGTTGAGTTATATCAACAAATATTTTTGGTTACACCTCAGGTTGTGGAATAGAACTATTGATTATTATATGCTGTTTAGCATGGATTATTATATGTTGTTTAGCATGGATTACGAATTATAATCTGAGTTGTATCTTTAAATATTTTTGTTACACCTCAATGTAGAATAATTTTATAAAATGTTTTATAAATCTATTGGGCCTAACGAACCCCATCCAAAGTACCGGATGCTTTAGTACTTCGAATTCGTTTTTATCATGTCCGAAGGATTTCCCGGAATGATAGGGGATATTCTTATATGCATCTTGTTAATGTCGGTTACCAGGTGTTCACCATATGAATGATTATTTTTGTCTCTATGCATGAGACATATATTTATGAGAAATAAAAATCTTGTGGTCTATTAAAATGATAGAAATAATTATTTATGTTAAACTAATGAACTCACCAACTTTTTGGTTGACACTTTAAAGCATGTTTATTCTCATGTATGAAAGAAATTTTCCGCTGTGCATTTGCTCATTTTAAAGATATTACTTGGAGTCATTCAGGGCATATTTCAAAAGACGTTGCATTCGAGTCGTTGAGTTCATCAAGATTATTATTAAGTCAATTATAGTTGGATATATTATGAAATGGTATGCATGCCGTCAACTTTCGATGTAAAGAAAGTTTGTCTTTTAAAAACGAATGCAATGTTTGTAAAATCTATCATATAGAGGTCAAGTACCTCGCGATGTAATCAACTAATGTGAATCGTTTGTAATCGATATGGACTTTGTCCAGATGGATTAGGACATGTCTCTACATTCTTGTTATTCGGGTTGATTTGATCTTACATCTTCAAGTCTTCTTTTCTTTTCTTGTTAATCTTCATCTTATATTATCAAGGTATGATCCAACATCTTAACTTTTTAATCGTTCATTCAATTCATTCGTTTAATTCAAATTTGTGTTCTTGATCTTAATCATTCATGTTCATGTTGTAAAAAAAAATAATCTAACATATATATACATATACATCACGGCTCATATACATACATACATATACATATATATATATATATATATATATATATATATATATATATATATATATATATATATATATATATATATATTACCTATACATGTTCACGGCTAAAAAAAAAAGGTTTTGATCTTCAAAACCCTAAAACCTAATCATGTTTATGTTAACCTACATGTTTAATATATATATATATATATATATATATATATATATATATATATATATATATATATATATATATATATATATATATAAACATATACATATACATACATATACATACATATACGACATATATATATATATATATATATATATATATATATATATATATATATATATATATATATATATATAAGTAGTTTAGATCTTAAAAACCCTAAAGATCTATCAAAGATTTGTTAATGATTAAAAAGGAAAACAAATATATATACATAACATATATATATACACGATTTGTATACATATAAATGTACAAATTTTTTTTTTATATATATACATACATACGGATATATATAAAAAAAATATATAAACTATATATATATACATACACTACACTTAAATAAACCCTAAACACTATTTAATACTACTTAAACCATGAACATTAATTATATAACCCTAATTATATAATAATCATTACCTAATCATTTCTTAATTATTAATCATTAATTACTTAAACCCTAATCATATAATAACAACTACTAAACCTAATCATTTAATCATTAAATCTAATCATTACTTTACTAAACCCTAAACCTAATACTACTTAAATACTATTTAAAACATTTAATACAACTAAACCCTAATACTACTTATACTACATACTACAACCTAACACTTATACACTTATACTACTACTAACACTGATAATGTACTATATATATTATAATACTTATATTATAAGATTAAACATACACGATAATGTGAAATTACTCGAACGTCAATGCTACTTATGGCCTAGGGTGATCCTTGGTACCATTATGGGACGCTTGTGGATCTCAAATGCCAAGACTTAGATTTTGGTCAAGAGATCCTGAGCCAACCGGTAACAATAGATCATTCAAGTGACTCGGCGGTGGCATAGATGTTTGGGTATGGTGCACAATATCAAACCCGACTATAGTGATCATACACTCACTAAGTGAACAATACTTAGTCACTTACACACTTAATAAGTGGTGGACTTATTAAGAACAACTCACTAGTGTTCAACAGTAACTTACTAAAAATGGAAACTTACTAAAAATGAAAACTTACTAAGAATGGGGACTTAGTAAAACGAACTACACTTAAACACTTTCATACTTAACTTAAACTTGGGCAAACATTTAACTACTCTTAAATGTCATTAGGTTGATTTTCTGCTCACATTCATTCAACTCTTCTTATCCGAGGAATAACAAACTCTTCTCCTACTTACTAAGGTGAACTTCATAGCCCCACTTACTATTGCGCAATTTATTTAAACTTACTGGGGTGAGACACATGCTACTTTTAATATTTACAATTTAGACACAAGTATCAACTATTAAACTGTGCTATACCTGGCTATGTCCTGCAAGTCCCCACTGTGATATTTTTAATTGATTTTACATAATGCATTCTTAATTATTGGGGGTGGGTCTATCGGGAGTAACGTCCCCGATACATTTGACCAAGTCATTGTATTACTTAATAATGATTCAAACCGACAAGGACCGTACAACTTGTCATGGGGCAAACTTTGAAACTGTTTAGTCTAAATATCACAAACTTGGCACTGACTTTTAGATCCCTGCGAGATCTACTTTTATAAATAAAAATCTTGTAGTCTAAACAACGGTCAACTATTTTGTTAAACCTATGAACTTCACTCAACCTTTTTGGTTGACACTTTAGCATGTTTTGTCTCAGGTTACGATTGATCAGCTTGCTCTTATCTATGTGATGCTACTTGGACTCTAGGACTTGAAGAAAGAGTTACATTTATTATTTATGCATTTATTTACATTCTTGTAATTTCAATTCTTGTAACGACATTCTATTTCATTCTGCTGCGTACTCAATAAAGTTTGTTTTTATCATATAGTATCATTCTCATTTATATAATATGTTGGTATTTTTGATATTAATGTCACATTCACCCAGGCCCTAATTGGGGGTGTGATAGATTGGTATCAGAGCCAGGTTATTATAGAGAACCAGGATTGCATCTTTATGTGTGCCTTACTTGCTAGCTAGGGTACCTTAGCAATCTAGGAAACTATAACATTTCCTGCCTTAGACTTAAAGCACTTAAGATTGCCTTATAATCTTAACAACTTTGCTTTAATAATCTTGGCTTAAAATTCTAACCAAGGTCTCTTTCCTAATGTTAGGATGTCAAGCGTTAATCAAGTATACAAAATAACTCTCTTCAAACCATCTGAAGTAATGGCTCACTTCAAACCCACCACCGAAGAAGATACTGGATATTCTTCAACTGCAAGACCAGTCCGAAGCCCTCTTTTTGGTCCTGCCTCACCACCATTGAACTATAGTCCAAATACTCTTCAAGATTCACCTAAGTCTCCCGAATACTACCCGACCCCGAGAACTGAAGACAAGGGAAACGTCCTGAGGAAACTGGTCCATCCAGGAAAAGAGCCCGATCTCCTTTTTGTGATATTGATGCTAAGTAGGAGATAATGAACTTGCGAAAGACTACCGAAAAGAACTTGGAAGGTTTGCTTCGCCACGTGGCGAGAGGTGAGGTTCAAATGGATGAGAAAGACCGGGAAGTTAAGAAACTGGTGGAAGAGAATGCTAAGCTAAGAAAAGAGTTGATGATACTGAGATATGAGGAAGAATGCAACACCCGCTGGGGAAAGCAGTCACTTACTTATCTAAAGGAGGACGTTGATTTCCAGATGAAGATGGAGAGAAACCGAGTTGATAAGCAGCTTGCTCTAAAGGAGTACAATAACAACACAGTCAACAACCGTGTTACTAACCTCTATGATAACCTCGAGTATCTCTATGAGAAACAAAAAGAGAAGAACGAGAAAATAGAGAAGTTTATGAAGGAGGCTGAGAGGAAGAAGTGAACCCGACAGTTGTTTTGTTTTGTTCTGTTTTTCCATTCTTTTATTTCCTAATTATGTAAAGGCTTTGCCTAAAACTATTTCTATATTCAACTCGTGTAGTAAAAAGGCTTATTTAATGCCTCGTTTCTAATAATATAAAGTGTTTTATCTATATCATGTTGATATCAATACTCTATCTTTATCATACTTGTAATTGCTCAAACTTATAACTTGCCAACTTATCAAACTTATGTTCACTTTTATGTAATGAAGCATCATGGCTCGCACACCTACCATTAACAACATTGTGTTGACTAATGAGCAATTTCAACAATTACTTACTGCCACCCAAGGCAACGCCCAACCTAATCATGTTAACAATCAACAAAAACCTTGTTCTTACAAGGACCTTATGAACTGCAATCCTCCCGCTTTCAAGGGAAGTGAAGAGGCCGTTGAACTAGTCCGATGTTTCGAAAAACTAGAGTCCATCTTTCGTGTCTGCAACTGCAGGGACAATGACCGAGTTAAATATGCCACTAGTTCATTAGCTGGCAATGCTATGACTTGGTGGACCGCTCATGCTAAGTCTGTGGGAATCGATAATGCTAATGTAACCCCATGGGATGAACTTAAGATAGTATAAGTCTTGATAATTAAACGAATTTATTGTTTATCAAACTCAAAATACTATTTATTTCAGGAGCTATATTATATTTGAATTATCATGGCAATCAAAAATATTTTATTATTTCACATAGTTTTCCAATACTTGTAAAATCAAATTATAGTGTTTATAAAGCTTTAAAACATGATAAGTGATAACGCCAAAATTATACATGTTTATTGCCGTTATTTCGATCCAAAGTTGTTCCATTTGTATGTAATTGTTGTACGTATGTATTGTAATTTGTGTATATTTGTAAAAGTCCATTGTGAATGAATAAATGAAGACCAACAGTGAAAACAGAGTTAAAACAAAGATTGAACGCGTAAAACAGCCCGAAACCACTGAAACAGGTCCAAATGCGGCGCATCTCTCTTAGATGCGGCGCATCTATGCGTAGCATAAAGACTTCTGGACCAAAACAGCCTCAGATGCGGCGCATCTGAGATGGATGCGGCGCATCTGAGATGGATGCGGCGCATCCAAGCCAGATGCGGCGCATCTGTCCAAGATGCGGCGCATCTAGTCCCCTGCCGACAGTTCTGAGTGCAGAATCGAGCTAAAATCTACTGAGGTAAAGAGATGCGGCGCATCCCAAAGAGATGCGGCGCATCTGGTCAATTTCTGGCTATTTTACCTAACTTTTTAGCCTATTTAAGAGAGCCTTTGGTTACATACTTCATATACCTTTACTACTACATTTTCCCTCAGTTCTAATACGATTTTCAAGGTTCAAGGAAGGCTGCAAGTCAATCTCCACTCTTTCAACATCAAGATTAAGCTAGGATCATTCATCACCATTGGTATTATTGTTCTATATCTTTTAAACATGAATTTAACTTGTATTTACTGTTCCATTAGTTCTACTACGATTATGTTAGGCTAAAAGCCTTGTGTGTTTGCTTCAATGTAAGATTTATGGCTTGGGATTGTTCTATACTTTGGTGTTATGCTAGTTATACATATGTTTGATTGATTAAATTATCTAGTTCAACCATAAGAACCATTGTTATGCTTGCTTAGTTCATTACTTCAATTATATGAATTGCAAACCTATTAATGTGAGTTAACTAGGAAAACAATCTATACTTCAATACACCTAGTAATCTAGACAATTAGATGCATAAACTTAAGTGATTTTGTTATGTGTTTAATTCGGTAATTGAATAAGTTCCAAAGCAACATAGTTATGAAATTACCTCAAGTGATTGTTGTAATTTAGGTTTCACGTGAGTTTAACCGGGTTGAATCTAGTTAGTTAATCAATCTAAATCACCATGTTCTTTCAAAAGATCCATAATTGTAATCATCCTCGTATCCTAGTTCAATTATGTAAGTTATGACTTGGTTTATGTGAATTTATCAAAGACCATAGCTTATACTTCAACACCTAGTGATCTAGCCACCTATATGTGAGTATAGGATGTTAATTGAATGATATTTAGGATATACAATCATGTAGTTTACTTAGAGTAATCTTAGTAAACTAGGTTTTATGTGAATTCAACCATGAAAGAATCTTGTTGATTAAACATAGCTCTTAAGTTTATAGAAATTGTGAAATTGATATAAACTGCTCTATTGTAACTATAACATAACGGTTTTAATTATAAAAGAACAATCCCTGTCATTTATCAAGCATAGAAGTAAACACCTCATTCTCATTCTTGTTACTCATTATACTTTTTTACTGTTTCGTTAAACTAAAATACAACTTCAAACACAAACCCCCTTTTAGAATAATTAATCGTTGTAAAATCTTAAAAACAAACTTCTCCCTGTGGATCGAACTGGTCAATTTACTTGCTAGTTACTGCATGATCGGGTTTTAGTTGCCTGTATTATGTGTTAATTATTAAGCATATTGTCTACATTTTAAAGGTTACGTCTTAACACATCAACTTTTTAGCGCCGCTGCCGGGGAAGCGGTTTTGTTAAAAGAATTTAATAAACTTTGAATTATTCGATCCTTTTGTAGGAATTCAATTCCTAGAAAAGTTACTTTTTATTGTAAGCTTATGTTTTTGCAATTGGTTTGTTTGTGGTGTTGTGATTGCAGGATAAGTATTAGTGCATGAATCTACATTCTTCCAACTCTAATTTAATTCCTTCATATCCTGAACCTGAAAGAGAACTTCACGAACGCTTAAGAGCTCAAAAAGTAGAATCTCTTGCTCAGGGTTTAGAATCACTTTCATTAGATTCTAACTCTGAACCAATTGTTCAACCAATCATCGAGCCAGTCATTAAAGAAGAGGAAGAGATGACTGCTACAAATCAAACGATGGATGCTTTAATGAAGGCAACAAGGACAGGACAAGGCCACGCAATTATTCAACCTACAATGATTGATGGTTTTGAAATAAAGGGGCAATTTCTCCACATGGTGACTAATACATGCCAATTCAGTGGAGCCCCAAATGAGGATGCTAACGAGCATCTTCGTAAGTTTGTAAGCATTTGCAAGCTTTTCAAAATCAAAGATGTCTCCGATGAAGTTGCATGTTTAAAAATCTTTCCATGGTCCCTAAAGGATGATGCAAGAGATTGGCTAGACTCATTACCGGAAGATTATATTGAATATTGGAATGACATGATGGACAAGTTTTTGTCAGAATTCTTCCCTGCTTCAAAAGCAGCAAAATTGCAAAGTGATATAAATCACTTCAAGCAAAAGTCTAACGAGACTCTTTACGAAGCTTGGACCCGATTCAATAAAATGCTTAGGGTATGTCCTCAACACGGGTTGAATACATTCCAAAAAGTCCAAATATTCTACAAAGGAGTCAATGTGGCTACCCGAAAGGAAATAGATGTTGCAGCAGGAGGATCAATCATGAAAAAAATGCCCGAAGACGCTCACACAATAATTGCCGATATAGCAGCCCATTCTCACAATTGGCATCAAGAGATGGAGTTCTCTAGATCATCAACAGTTGCTAATGTCGAAAGCAACGATGAAATCGCTGCATTAAAAGTTCAATTGGCAAATCAAGCAAGGCAAATTGAGAAGGTAACCAAAGAAATGCATGCTATCAGGGTAGGGTGTGAATTGTGCCAAGGTCCCCATCTCACTCAAGATTGCGACCAAATGACAATGGAAGAGCAAACAAATTTCTTAGGTTACTTGTGAAAAGGTGAAATGAATTTTGACAACTTTCCGGCGGTTGATGCAATGAACCGGAAATACCCTCCTATCAACAGTTATCAAATAGGGGTACCTTCAAGTTCAAACAACAATTACCACGGAGGAAATTCAGGTTACCAAAATAACCGAAATTTTCCAAATCAAAATCAAAGAAATGCACCACCGGGTTACAATCACATAATCAATCGTAATCAACCTCCATGAAATTACCAAAATAATTTCCAACACAATCAACCACAACCACAACCACAAGCATATGTACAACCACAACTCGAGAAGAAATCTGGTTTAGAAGATCTTTTGAGAGATTTTATGGTTAAACACGAGCAAAATGCGGAACTTCAAACTCAGCAAATTCGAAATCAACAAGCTACGATTCAGAATTTAGAAAGGGATGTTGGAAGGATCTCACAGTTACTAGCAGAGAGACCACCTGGTGCTCTCCCCTCAAATAGTCAAGTGAATCCCAGTAATAATCAAACAAGGAATGAGCATGTAAATGCTATAACTACTAGAAGTGGTTTAACCACTAACCCGGAGACTCCAAAGTCCTCGGAAGTTCCTTTGTCTCCTTCTGTTTTGCAGGTACCTATTGATGTAGATGAGCATGTTGAAAAAGAACAAGAGAAAAATGATCCACCAGAGGTCATATCGAAGAAAAGTGAAGAACCACCAGTGAAGGTGTACAAGGCACCTATTCCATACCCAAAAGCATTGAAGAAAGACAGACTCGCGAGCCAATATCAGAAATTTGCGGATATGATCAAGCAACTCAGCATTAACATGCCACTCGCGGAGGTTCTTAAGGGTATGCCCCATTACGGGAAGTTTTTGAAAGATCTCATATCCTCGAAGGGTAAATACCACGATGTTTCTGCCACATTCCTCCATGAGGAGTGTTCGGCCATCTTGAAAAAGCAAAATGTACCTCCAAAATTGGGAGATCCGGGTAGTTTTATCATCCCATGTATGATGGGTGATTCGGTAGTGTACGATGCACTAGCCGACCTAGGTGCAAGTGTTAACCTAATGCCTTACTCGTTATATTTGAAACTTGACTTAGGAGACTTGAAACCAACCCGGATGGGTATTCGATTAGCAAATCAATCATTTGATACTCCCATAGGTATAGCCGAGGATATTCTTGTAAAAGTTGGCTCACTTTTCTTTCCCGTCGACTTTGTTATTCTAGAAATGCAAGAGGACACAAAAGTTTCTATCATTTTAGGACGTCCTTTCCTTAACACCGCAGATGCTATCATTAATGTCTAAAAAGAACAATTAAGTCTAGGTGTGGGAAATGAGAGAATAATTTGTCATATTGAAAAAGCCATGAAAAGACCCACTTCCACCGATGACTCTTGTTTTCAAATTGATGTTATAAATCTTTGTGTTGAGGATGAATTGCAGGAACTACTTGAAATTGATACATCGGGGTTTGCCCCGGTAAGTGAAAGTGAGTATTTCAATATTGATGAAGCTTTTGATGAGTTGATGAAAGTGGTCACGGATGATGAGACCATGGAAGAAGAAATTCCCAAGGAAGAGGAATCATTTGAAGATATCGGAAATAAAGATAGATTCCGAATAAAGAATTCCTTGGAAGAACCACCCGTACTAGAGCTTAAGGAGTACCCAAACACTTGGAGTATGCTTATCTCGAAGGTACATCTCAATTATCGGTAATTATTGCTTCACATCTTTCCGGTAACGAGAAGGATAGGTTAATCTCTATTTTGAAAACTCATAAAAAGGCTATAGCCTGAAAAACGACCGACATTCCAGGGATAAACCCATCTTATTGTACACATAAAATTCTCCTTGAGAATGACTTCAAACCAGTAGTACAAAGACAACGTAGGCTAAATCCCAACATGAAAGAGGTTGTTAAAAAGGAGGTAGTCAAGCTTCTTGACGCCGGGTTAATCTACCCCATCTCCGATAGTCCTTGGGTTAGTCCAGTACAAGTAATGCCCAAATAGGGGGGTACAACCGTTATTGTAAATGAAAAGGACCAACTCGTTCCAACTAGAACGGTTACCGGCTGGAGAGTCTGTATTGATTACAGACGTCTCAATGATGCCACTAGAAAGGATCATTTCCCGTTGCCTTTTATTGATCAAATGATTGAACGATTAGCGGGGAAAGAATACTATTGCTTTCTAGATGGTTTCTCCGGTTACTTCCAAATTCCAATTGATCCCAACGACCAAGAAAAGACCATATTCACTTGTCCTTTCGGTACCTTTGCTTATCGCCGCATGCCATTTGGTTTATGCAATGCACCCGGAACCTTTCAAAGGTGCATGATGGCAATTTTTGATGATATGGTAGAGGATTGTATGGAAGTCTTCATGGATGACTTTTCCATGTTTGGAGATTCCTTTGAATCGTGTCTTTTTAACCTTGAACGTATGCTTATCCGATGTGAGAAAGCAAACTTGGTCTTAAATTGGAAAAAATGCCACTTCATGGTGAAGGAGGGCATTGTACTTGGTCACGAGATATCTCGTGCGGGAATAGAGGTAGATAAAGCTAAAATTGAAGTTATCTTTAAGCTACCTATACCGACAAATGTCAAGGCCATTAGAAGCTTTCTTGGTCACGCGGGATTCTACAGACGATTTATCAAAGATTTTTCTAAAATCGCCCACCCAATGACCAAACTTCTTGAAAAGGATGCTCCATTTGACTTCGATTCCAATTGCGAGAATGCATTCTCCATTCTAAAGTCAAAACTCACACAAGCTCCCATTATCGTATCTCCGGATTAGAGTATGCCTTTTGAGTTAATGTGTGACGCGAGTGACTATGCCTTAGGTGCTGTCTTGGGACAACGACCCGATAATCATTTTCGTCCAATTTATTATGCGAGCAAAACGCTAACGGGAGCTCAAATTAATTATACCACCACGGAAAAGGAGCTCTTGGCGGTTGTTTATGCGTTTGATAAATTTCGGTCATATTTGGTGTTGTCCAAAACCATTGTTTACACGGACCATTCGGCCCTTAGGTACTTATTCTCGAAACTAGATGCAAAACATCGTCTCATACGTTGGGTTCTTTTACTTCAAGAGTTTGAAATTGAGATACGTGATAAGAAAGGAGCCGAGAATCTAGCCACCGACCATTTATCCAGACTTGAAAACCCCGAATTAGAAAAACTCGATGATACAATCATCAAGGACATATTTCCTGATGAATCTCTAATGAGGGTTGACAAGGAATCTGAAATCCCATGGTTTGCCCATTTTGAAAATTATCTTGTGTCAGGCATTCTTCAAAAAGGACTTTCTTATCAAGAAAAGAAGAAATTCTTTGCGGATTTGAAGTCCTATTTCTGGGAACATCCCGACCTATTTCGTGTTGGTGCAGATCAAATGATTCGCTGTTGTGTGTACGGAAAAGAGGCTCAACAAATTCTTGAGCATTGTCATCAAGGGCCCACCGGCGGTCATTTCGGACCAAACCACACTGCAAGAAAAATCATTGACTCAGGCTTTTATTGGCCCACGATCTTTAAAGATGCCCATAATTTTGTTCGGACTTGTAGTGCATGCCAACGAACGGGTAACATCACGAAAAAGGATGAGATGCCTCAAACCGACATCCAAGTTTGTGAAATCTTTGATATTTGGGGAATCAATTTCATGGGACCATTTCCAAGTTCCCATAAGTGCAAGTACATCCTAGTAGCCGTTGACTATGTATCTAAGTGGGCTGAAGTGAAAGCTTTACCTACGAATGATGCTAGGGTGGTGGTGAACTTCTTGAAAAATCTCTTCACGCGCTTTGGAATCCCGAAGGCACTCATATCCTATCGAGGAACACATTTTGCCAACAACCTTCTTGAAAAGGTGTTGAAGAAGTATGGCATAACTCATCGTTTCTCTACTCCGTACCACCCGCAAACGAGTGGTCAAGTGGAGAACACGAATCGTGCTTTAAAACGCATACTTGAGAAGACGGTTGATAACAACCCTAAGATTTGGCAACGCAAGTTAGATGATGCGTTGTGGGCCTTTAGGACTGCTTTTAAAACACCAATCGGTACCACACCATTTAGACTTGTATATGATAAAGCGTGCCATCTTCCGGTTGAAGTGGAACATAGAGCATACTAGGCATTGAAACTTTGTAATTTAGACAAGGAAAAGGTTGGTGAAAACCGATTCATGTAAATGCATGAATTGGAAGAGTTGAGGTTAGAGGCGTACGAGAATTCGAACTCGTATAAGAAGAAAACAAAAAGGTGGCATGATGCCCAATTGAAAGAAGTGAAAGAGTTTAAAACCGGTGATAAGGTTTTGGTTTTTAACTCACGGTTTAAATTTTCTCCCGGAAAGTTGAAGTCCCGATGGACGGGACCTTATTTGGTGAAACAAGCATTTCCATCGGGATATGTTGAGTTGTTTGGAAACAGAAATACTTTTAAAATGAATGGTCATCGATTAAAACTCTATTTTGATGGAGTTAATACCACGGTTCAAGATGACATCACTTTCTCCCCCAACGCTAATTAGCTTAGGAAGGAGTCGCGTGAACAACTCACTAATAAACCTCACAAATTGTATATAGTTCCTTCGGTGTGTTCGTTTCTTAGGATTGATTATTTTGAGTGTTTTGAGTGATTTTCTGAGTTTTAGTACGAACCAAGTTGTTTAGGGACCTTCCGAAATGTTTAATATGCGAAAAACGTCAAAACTGGTGCAACAGGGCCATATGCGCCGCATCCAGGCTGGATGCACCGCATCTGAGGACAAGAAAAATGTCGAAAGTTTTTGATGCGCCGAGAAAAGGTCATGCGCCGCATTTGGGCCACCAGATGCTCCACATCTGCTCCAGATGCGCCGCATCTGTGTCTGAATGTGGGTTTCTGCCTATTTTTTTTTTTGCACAAATACGGGAGTTTATCATTTTTATTCATTTTTTCACCTACAACTGACTTTCATCCCATTTTCTCTCAAGGATTTCATCTCTAAACACTAAATTAACCGATTAAACCCATCTTTGAGCATCTAATCCGTCTATTAACATGAGAAAGGTAAGATTAATCTTCTTTTCTTCATGGTTCTTGTGTTCTTCATTCTCAAATTCGGATTTAGCTTGTTCTAGGTGTGGGGATGTTTAAATCTTCATGTTTTGGTCATTATATGCTTGTATTGTTGTTACTAATCCTTATTCATGCTCGAATTTCATGCTTAATTGCTCAAAAATTTACTTTAGAAATTAGGGTTCTTCATGAATTTGGGGATTTCGAAAAAATGACCATTAATTGTTTAAATTGGGATGCTTTAGAGTTCAATTACTAGTATACATTGGCAAATCCGCATGAACCTTAGTTGAATTACACGATTACACAAATTATTGAATTGTAGGGTTCTTAAATTGGGGATTTTAACTTTTGTTGACTAAGTGAGTGTTCTAAGTGGAATTAAAGCAATTCATTGATTATGCTAAACTCATATACCCCTTAACTTAGTGTTTGTTCGAATTCAAAAGTTTTATTTATGAAAGTTAAGGATTGTATGCTTAGGCTTTTTGATGAAATTGTATACTTGAGTCGACTTTAGTGTCTAAATGTATGATAACCATTGATTGCATATTGTTTGACATGCTTATTGATGAATGCTAATGGTTTCATATACTTGTTTTGGTGAAACTAATTATGCTAGATATGATTGAACTTATGAAGTGATAAAGATTATGAGTCATATTAGTACATGTTTGTTAAAAATGAGATAAGTACATCCATGATAGAATTATGTTTGACATGAGAGTTTATGTAATGCGTACGATATAACGTGTTCTACATGGTTTTGGCTTGTGCAATATGAAAGATGTTTTGAATTTCTTTAACGCTAATCAACTTGGTTTGTTGTTTTGTTTGTTTGGTTTTGTTGTGTTTTTGTAGACTAGAGCTTCATCATCAAACCCAAATCAAAGAAGCAAAAAGCCCCGGCAATTATAGATGAGGAAACAAGTGAAGAAGAACATGCTGTTGAAGAGGAAGAAATGGATATTGACAACCGGCAGTTAAATGTCCGTGGATTAACCACTCCGGATCCATGGATCAATGCAGTTTTGAGGCATCCGGAATATCATGAACGGATAAAGGCACTTCTACACAAAGACGTATATCCGGGAAAATATATCGATTGGACACCATTAGAAGAAGCCGGCGAATATCAAAATTTTCGCAACCTTTTCCGAGTAACGTATCAAGGCCATCGAATATATGCATGGGAAAACCTGTTCAGAATGCAAGAAAGAGTGTACCCACTTTTAGTCAAAGAATTCGTTGGTTCACTTAGGGTTGATTACACGTCATCAACATCCGGTACCTTTATGAGATTTCGTCTTGGAGGACAAGACCGAACATTAACACTGCTACAATTTGTAAAGGCGTTGGATATCTATGAAGGGTTGCCACATCAATTGATGCAAAATTACTTTAATCAATGTATATACTATGTTTCTTCTTTTAATCATTCAGAAGCATGGGTGGACATGAGCAATAGCGCATATAATGCAAGCAAGCAGACTTGTAGCAAGCTACGTACCTACGAGCATCGATTCATCCAAAGATTCATTTCAAGTACCATAAACTGTCGAAAAGACAGTAGCCAAATGGATCACTCCCATGTTCATATTCCACGAATGATTCTCACTTTCTTTCTCGAAGAAAGGAAAAAGATTACACCAATCATGGGAGGCCATTTTGTAACTAGGATTGCCCAACATTTTCGTATCAATACAAGTGGGTTAGAGGAGAAACATATGATTGCCTTTGATAGAGTAAGCTATACAAGGGCAAATATTTTAACTAGGGGGTCGAACGGCCTTCTAACTAGGTACGTGGATCCCGTGAACAGGCGACCAGAACAACCACAACCGCAGCCAGATCCACAGCCGAATGTTGGAAGTAGTTCGGGTCCGGGAAATGATTGGGAGGCTTACATGGCACGACAGTTTTTAGATTTGCCACTCCATAATGATCGAAACACCCAAAAGGTAATTGATCACTACGATACATGTAACAGGGAGATGCAACATTACATTGATGTAGGTAATGATTGAACGTGGTACACTCAAGCGGGGCAGCAAAATTAGCTTAACTGGATACATGAACAGACTGTGTCATATGCTGCAGATCCCGCTACCTATACCCCCTCTCCTTGGCCTGCATACGAACCATGGGTTCGAATGGGTGATCCATATCCTGCGCCTTATCCTCCTCCTCCTAACCCGCCTACTGAAAACACTGTTGTCGTCCCTGCTCAAGCAACTTATCAGGGGTACAACCCCTCAATATTTCAGGACGACGACGCGGGAAACCAAAATGAAGGCGGAGCTGGCCCAAGTAACTCTTTTTGGGGATTCTTCTGAAGTTGACATGATTATTGGTGAAGTGTGTGAACGGTTTGATTAATGTTGGTTTGTTTCAAAAACAATTTATCTTTATGTTTGGTATGTAATAACTTGATAGTATTTTGGATGATTGTAATTTGAATAATTTAGATAATTATAAGTGATGTTTTTAGTACATGGAGTACACCTCCATTTATTTGTGTGAATCGTATGTTTGCTTTGTTTGAATTGATACAGGTGAGCATTGTGCTATATGCTGCATTTTTTACAAAGACTGACAGTAAGTTCAGCACATACTTGATTGGTGATTGTTTTGTGGTTGTAAGAAGTGGATGATGTTCTTATGCTGGTATTCAGTTCAGCGCCAACATCCCGTGAACTTCGGTTTTAGACCTTGAAAGTAATAAACTCTCTTACACTCTTTAACCCTCTTGAATTTAAATTTTTTCTGATTTCATGTAACGAGGGCGATACATGAACTCAAGTGTGGGGAGGAAGTTATAAATTCTTTCGGGTTTTTGATTTTGTTTTTGATTTTATTTAAAAAGGCTTAAAATAGTGAAAATTTTTAAACTTTTATCTTCATAAATTCAAATTTTGTTTAAAATTTGTAGATTTTAAAACTAGGTGTATACACCGAAATTATTATCACAAAACAAATTAAGAAACAACCAAATGATTGAGTTTATTTTGTTAAAAAATCATAAAAACTAGTAGTCATATAAAAGATATAATCATCAGGCTATACCACATTCTGAATGAAAAAGAATCATCAAGTAATTTGTTGTTCTAACAATCTAATCCAATGCTCATCTATGTAACGATTGTGAAGGAAATCAAGTCTTCCAATATGACACACTTGCTAACTTATGTTAGAAGATGTAGTCCAGAACAGCTGTAGATTGACGAAAAATCTTGAAAAGTCATCTCTATCATTGGCTGAAAATCCACCTCACCTCAGCATCAAACAGGGTTTTTGGTGGTCAGACTTATCCTAACCATGAGATGGATCTGTCTCGTACAATGGGGGGCACATTGCAAATTAGCTTTTAAGACTAATGAATCTAATCCCCAGATGGATGATCTCCGTAAAGATCAACCGCATCTATGTTGACTGCGGCTAACATACATATGCCATAACAATTGAGGTGTGCAAACTCATGGTTCACCGATGATATTTGGACATGATATAGTTTCTTCTGAAAACTTATGCTATTTTATGAACTATATTGTGTAAAACCATTTTTAAGACATCCGGTTTCAAGTTCCATGATACTTCAATCATGGGGGCGAGTAGCTTGCTAAGCGCCGACTGAGGCTTCGGTTTTCAGTTACCCTCAACCGGACTTTGAGGTTAAAACCGGAAAATTTGTTAGTGTAAAAACTAACATGTCTAATTTTCAAAATATAAAAGGTTTTTCAAAAAGGTCCCAATTCCCCTAAGGATCCAAATTTTTAAGAAATGTAGACTTTAAAACCCGCCTTTCGACTTTAGTGTGATTTCATTTCGGGTGTGTACTAAAAGTGTGTGTATTACATTGTGAAATAAATAAAAGCGTGTGTACTCCAAAGGTGTGTGTATAGTCAAAACGCGTGAGTTTGATTCGTGTGTGAAATAAAAAGTGTGAGTGTATATATTGTGACCCGAGTGTGTGTTCCATATAGCGTGAGTTATTGTGTTACTAAATATCTTGTGTATCTTGTGTACTATATCAAGTGAGTGTGATTCCCATTTTTGTGTTCTCAATTAAATAAGTGTGTTCACTATAGTAAATTTCGATTTCTTGTGAGTCTTGCTTGAGGACAAGCAAGGTTTAAGTGTGGGAATTTTGATAACGCCAAAATTATACATGTTTATTCCCATTATTTCGATCCAAAGTTGTTCTATTTGTATGTAATTGTTGTACGTATGTATTGTAATTCGTGTATATTTGTAAAAGTCCATTGTGAATGAATAAATGAAGACCAACTGCGAAAACAGAGTTAAAACAAAGATTGAACGCGTAAAACAGCCCAAAACCACTTAAACAGGTCCAAATGTGGCGCATCTATGCACCAAATAACTCCCGACAGTTTCAGATGCGGAGCATAAAGACTTCTGTACCAAAACAGCCTCAGATGCGGCGCATCTGAGATGGATGCGGCGCATCCAAGCCAGATGTGGCGCATATGTCCCAGATGCGGCGCATCTAGTCCCCTGTCGAAAGTTCTGAGTGCAGAATCGAGCTGAAATCTACTGAGTGTAAAGAGATGCGGCGCATCTGGTCAATTTATGGCCATTTTACCTAACTTTTTAGCCTATTTAAGAGAGCCTTTGGTTACATACTTCATTTACCTTCACTACTACGTTTTCCCTCAATTCTAATACGATTTTCAATGTTCAAGGAAGGCTGCAAGTCAATCTCCACTCTTTCAACATCAAGATTAAGCTAGGATCATTCATCACCATTAGTATTATTGTTCTATATCTTTTAAACATGAATTCAACTTGTATTTACTGTTCCATTAGTTCTACTATGATTATGTTAGGCTAAAAGCCTTTGCTTCAATGTAAGATTTATGGCTTGGGATTGTTCTATACTTTGGTGTTATGCTAGTTATACATATGTTTGATTGATTAAATTATCTAGTTCAACCATAAGAACCATTGTTATGCTTGCTTAGTTCATTACTTCAATTATATGGATTGCAAACCTATTAATGTGAGTTAACTAGAAAAACAATCTATACTTCAATACACCTAGTAATCTAGACAATTAGATGCATAAACTTAAGTGATTTTGTTATGTGTTTAATTCGGTAATTGAATAAGTTCCAAAGCAACATAGTTATGAAATTACCTCAAGTGATTGTTGTAATTTAGGTTTCACGTGAGTTTAACTGGGTTAAATCTAGTTAGTTAATCAATCTAAATCACCATGTTCTTTCAAAAGATCCATAATTGTAATCATCCTTGTATCCTAGTTCAATTATGTAAGTTATGACTTGGTTTATGTGAATTTATCAAAGACCATAGCTTATACTTCAACACCTAGTGATCTAGCCACCTATATGTGAGTATAGGATGTTAATTGAACGATATTTAGGATATACAATCATGTAGTTTACTTAGAGTGATCTTAGTAAACTATGTTTTATGTGAATTCAACCACGAAAGAATCTTGTTGATTAAACATAGCTCTTAAGTTTATAGAAATTGTGAAATTGATATAAACTGCTCTATTGTAACTATAACATAACGGTTTTAATTATAACAATCCCTGTCATTTATCAAGCATAGAAGTAAACACCGCATTCTCATTCTTGTTACTCATTATACTTTTTTACTGTTTCGTTAAACGAAAATACAACTTCAAACACAAACCCCCTTTTAGAATAATTAATCGTTGTAAAATCTTAAAAACAAACTTCTCTCTGTGGATCGAACTGGTCAATTTACTTGCTAGTTACTGCATGATCGGGTTTTAGTTGCCTGTATTATGTGTTAATTATTAAGCATATTGTCTACATTTTAAAGGTTACGTCTTAACACATCAATAAGACAATCAACTTTGACAATTGTTCAACAAAACGAGACTGAAAATTCGATCCAAAAACGTTTTCATTTTAATGTAATAATTTTGTTTTTGAAAAAAATAGCTTCGTGACTGAAAATTTGAGAAAAACAGAATTCAATGATGAAAGTAACGCTTGAAACTTTTAAGAAGTGATCTAGTGATGATCGTAAAACAATCTATAACCTCAATTTTGATTGATAAACACCGAAACAAAAACGCGCCAAAGCAGATTTTGACTTTTTGAAGGACACGGAAAAGTTTGACTCGGTAAATTCGTGTGATCTGTGTATTGTAAATCCGTTTTGATGATTAACAAAGTTTACATTATTGTTTAAGAACCTAAATCACTAATCAGATTGGTCTAAGTAGCTCTAGAACTCACAGATGATCTCAAATTTGACAGACTTTGACTTGAAACCCTAAGAACACATGAATCTGTGAATTTTAACAACGAATCAGAAGCAGAGATCGATCAACATCAGTTGTTCTGCTCTGATACCACTTGTATTTACCTGAATTATAGCTTCGATTTGTTGTTTGATGGATGAATGATGCTTAGAACTAGATAGAGAAAGCTTGTGAGGTTAGAGAGAGAAATTGCAACTAACTTTCTATTACCAAAATACACTAACTTTCACTTGCTCTCTTGAACATAGCTAGGTGCATCAATCTCTAACAATGAGGGTGTGTAGGTATTTATAGACACAATACCCACTCCCTTTACAATAAAGTCCTGGCTACAAATCGATACATTTTATGACGATAAATTGAGTCCTAACAATGTCAACATTTCATTACCGGTTACCTGCTAAACAGGTAAAGTTAATTATTTAACTTTTTATTATTTTATATGTCCCGATGTCGCCCATATACTTTCAGTTGTGTTCCGATGTCGCCCATATACTTTCAGTTTCTGTTCCAATGTATCACCGACGTGTCATGACTACTTAGAAGCCACGTCATCAATTGTTTTCGTTACAGGTAAAAAATGTATAGCGGGCGATATCGGTATATTTTTTGAAAGTTTGTAGACTACAGTTAAACGCAAATGAGTATATGGGCGACATCGGGACATTTGAGAAAGTATATAGCCAGTTTATGACTTTAACCCTTAATATCTCGTAGTTTGTTGCCCTTTCACTTATTT